>NC_072893.1:30770000-33270000 GCF_027943255.1 Anastrepha obliqua
GTCAACATTAAGTCATAGAGAAGAGACTTTGCAATACTCTGCAGTGCGATTATATCCCAAAGAAAAGCTCCAAATCCACCTGCACCAAATGAGCGCTACTCAAATCGAGAGATTGGGCGAAGAATCGGAAGATCAAAGGCAGTAGTGCGCATACGAATGCAATAAAAAAACAGACGCAAGGCAGATTACCTAAAATGAGAAAAACCGGTGTGCAAGCCTGTGTTGAAAACACAGCGCAGACAAGCGCGTTTGGACTTCGCTCAAAAACACAAGCAGTGGGAAACTGAGTGGGACAATGTTGTGTTCTCCAATGAAAAAAAAAAAACATCAACCTACATGACCCAGAGTCGTACAGTTTTTACTGGTACGTAATAACAACGTTCTTATGCCAAAATTGTTGGTGGTGGTAGCATTACCATATGGTGTGGGTGGGCTGCATGCAAACCCGATTTGAATTTGGTGGAGAGCCTCTGGGGGTGAATGGCAAACAAAATGTATGGACAAAAAGAGCAAGGACACCAATATAAGACTGTACTAAAGCTCATATTTGAATCAATGCCATAAGCGTTAAAGCTCAAAATTTAGTGAAATCAATGCCATAAGCGTACTTTTGAAGTTATTAATAAAAAAGGAGGACCAATTAATTATTGAAAGTTCTGTAAATATGTCTATATTAAAAATGAAGTTGATGCGTTTATACGAATATATTCTTATTTTTAGTATTATATCTAAAATGTAACAATTTAAGTACAACAACAACAATGAAACTTAGATTCTACACGCAATCTAAATTTCGTTTGACAAACAATATTGGTTATTGACAAACAAGTTGTTGTGAGCAAAGCATTGACTAAAGAGAGGGAGAGAGAGAGAGAGGAGTAGCAAAGCTAAATTAAGAGTGCGTTTGTACGAATGTGTGGTACTGTATAGGCCGGTAAGAAATAAACTACCTTCAGATTAAATTATGTAATGTATTAGCGAAAACCCGCCCGTTCCGCTGGTCGTCTTTAAAAAAATCTAGATTAATTAATTAAATTAAGCCGAAAAATACTGTGTGTATTTTATAAAAATTCTCGCGCATGAATAGTAATGAAAGAAGTTTTAAATAGTTTGATGTGATTTACTTTATTACTTTACTACGCAGGTAGTACGTAAATATATGAATGATATAGGTAATATCTCATATTAGCATAACCTTTCTGCAAAAAATTAAGGAAACGATCACCAATCACGCCGGCAATGATACAATGAATTTTTCACTATAACTGACTTCAGATTAACGTTTATATAATAAGCGTATATGTAACATTTTTTTTATTTTTAATGATAAGTGGTCTTCCTCTTCCTCTTCCTGTAGCTATTCCTTTTCCTCTTCCATCTCCATCTCCAGCTCCATCTCTTTTCTTTATCCCGGAAACGGGCAGTACTTCACTTGAAAGCTTTCATCAACAGCTTCCATCTGATACCCATATTGTACAAACACATCCAAGGGTACCTTGGTCCACCTTTTCGGCTATATCTCGAGACCCTGGTCACTCAGGGATCTAAAAAATACTCTGTATTAAAGCACTCATCAGTAGCTTTGATTTGATACCCACAATGTAAAAACACATCCTAGGGTTACCCCGGTCCTCGTTTTGGCCTTCGGCACCGCCACCTGGTGGCGAGTGGAATCAATAAGCATATTATACTAACCTTCACCGTGGGAAAATATATATATATACCAATTTTCGTAATAATCGGCCCAGACACACACGACCAAAATGTATTCAATTCTAATGAATGCTATGTGCGGTACAAAAAATACGTGCGGCAAATAGAAAAAACACACTCACTTAACCGACGCACCGCACACACACGCGTTATCGGATTTCAGCCAAACTTCACAGAAACCTTTGCCAAAGCAACACCAACAATGTGTGAAACTTTCATTGTTTTTTTGCTTACACGCGTTGCTGAGATTACCCCGGACAAACGCACACTTTTTTCGGCTTAATTTTTATATACTATATAGAAGAAGATAACAAAAACATATTGTTTTTCCCCGGGAGTAGCAATGTGCACCAGCTTCCGTTAGTAATAAAACATTCATCGAAGCGCTTTCAATTAGCATCCGCATTTTAGTCCACATTTTTATTATATAATCGACTTTTTATACAAGTCTAACAACATTCCATACGAAAAAAAAGTATCACAACAATCACCGCATTCATGGAATGTGCACTTTTAATTAAAAAAAAAATCGGATGTGTAGTAAATAAATTTATAATTAATAGTCATAGTTTTTTGTTGTTAGTACTACGCATATTTTATATGAAGAAAATTAAGGGAATAATGAATGAATGGTAGTGCAAAAAAGTAGGGAAACATTTACTAAATTTCCGGTGTATGCACTACTATGTAACTTTTCAATAGAATCACATGAACTTTGGGTTTATTAGAACGTGCATGCAATCGCAAATACAATTTCATATGAATTTGCTAAGACCTTGTTGACGGCTTCTGGCTCAACTTCATAAATGGCTTGACATACAGTGACTCACAGCTTATTTGATGCAGCCAAAAAAAATTATTAAAATATCAAATATATTTTATGGTATTTCCATTACAGAAAAAAATCGTATATATTTTTTTATTGTTAAATAACATGTTTTATTTAATAACAAAAATGCTTCCTCATAAGAAATTAAAATAGTTCAGTTACAGTTTTGAGGTCACAGCTTAAATGATGCACTAAATTAAAAGTATTAAAAAAACTGTGTTTATGTTAATACAAGGTGGGGTGGGTTTTTTTGAGAATGGTAACACAAATGACATGTCAAATGAGTTCATAATTTACTTAAAGGTTTGACATTTACGAAATGGGACACTATAAGCTTCAACAAAATTGGGAAATATTGAAAACCTCTTTTCCAAAGTGGTGAGTCTTCTTCTTCTTTTCTGATGAAGCTCATTTTCACATCGATGGCTACGTCAATAAGCAAAATTGTCGGATTTGGGACTCAGAAAATCCACACGTTACTGTAGAGAAGCAAATGCATCCACAACGAGTCACTGTTTGGTGCGGTTTTTGGTCTGGCGGCATCATCGGGCCATTTTTTTTTCGAAAATGAACGTGGAGCCGTGGTTACAGTAAATGGTGAGCGTCACCGTGACATGCTCAACGAGTTGTTTCCAAAAATTGAAGAGGATGACATGGACAACATTTGGTTTCAACAGGACGGTGCAACTTGTCACACTGCCAAAGTTACACTCGAACTTTTGGCTACCGTTTTTGAAAACCGAATAATCAGCCGAAATTCCGATATCAATTGGCCGCCTCGGAGCTGTGATTTATTTTTTGTGGAGAGCCGTTAAGGACAAATGCTATGTGAACCATCCAGAGACGATTGTTGCTTAAAAACACGAAATCGAAGTTGCCATTCATGAAATTGGAGCCCAAACAATCGAAAATGTGCTTAAAAATTGGGTTGGATCGAATGGCCTACTGTAAAGCCCATCGTGGCAGTCATTTGAACGATATTATTTTTCATTCATAAATGACACTGTTCAATCTTCAAAATAAAAAAAAAAGTTTCAAAAAATATTGATTAGTTTTTTTTTATAGCCGATTCAAAAAGCAAATTTTACATGGTCCACCCTGTATTTAATATTTCGATTTCATGATTACGGCTAATACTTAATGGGTATCCCTTTTGATTCAGAACAGCTTTTAATCGGGAATACATAGATTATACTAGTTTTGCTGTATAATCGGAACTAATTTCATTCCATTCTTCCTGTAGTGCCTGTTTCAGATCAGAAGCATATGAAATATTGTGGTTTCTTATTTTATTTTCCAGCCGAGACCACAAATTCTCAATAATGTTGAGATCTGGACTCTGTGCAGGTGTCTGTACTACATGTGGGCAGTTCCAGATAAGCCAAGTTTTTACAATACCAGACGTATGCTTAGCATCGTTGTCTTGGTGGAACCTAACGAATCCCTAATGCCCATTTTATCCGCACTTTGTACTAAATTATCTTTTAGCAGACCCAGATATCTCTCTTTATTCATGTTTCCTTCGATAAATGTTCAATTTCCGACGCTTGAATAGGACATGCAACCCCATACCATCACACTGCCCCCGCCATGTTTAACTGTAGACGCAAATTACATGGTTGAAGCGCGGTGTTTGGTTTTCTCGAAATGCAGGACTTCCCATCAGACCTGAAAAGGTTAAATTTGCTTTCATCCGCAAAAACAACGGTCTTCCAGAACTAAATGTCTTTGTTCAAATGCTGTCTGCAAAACTCTATTATTTCTTTTCTATTACGAGCATTAATCAACGGCTTATTTCGGGCAGTCCTTCTATGAAAATTTTCTTCGCACAGAACCGTTTCAGGGTTACAGATCTTGCCTAAGTATTTTGCGACTTTGTTCGTTAGTTTCGGAGAGCTTAAATCGGGTTTTTCTTTAACTTTGCGAACAATCCACCTCTTATCTGCACCATTAAATATTTATTTGGCGCAGATCTGCCCTTATCTTCTATCCTGTTTTCGTGGTGAAACCTTTCTATAATATGCTGGACAGTTGAGGAACTAATAGCAACAATTTCTGCAATTTTTCGTTGAATTCTGCCCTCTTTATAATGACCAAAAACGTCTACCCTTTTTTCAAGTGAGGTCCGTTTTCCCATTTTAAAAAATTTAAATTTTTTCAACTTTTCTTTATAAAATTTTTTTGAAAATGACTTAGGACGTTAAGTTCAACAGAAAAAAATACATTTCACCGTTATTGCATTCTCAGAGAAAATATGAAATACACTGCATTATTTAAGCTGTGAGCATATTTTGATGAGAAAACTATATGTTTCTATATTTTTTCAGCAAGCTTTGTTTTTGTTATTGTTCTTTCTGCAGTGGTAAACAGTACATACATATCTCATTACAAGTCGTATACATTTTTTTTATTAAATTTAATAAACATCGAGTCATTTTCTTTTTTCTAAAAAAGTATTATCTGCATCAAATAAGCTGTGAGACACTGTAATTTAGCAGGAAAAATTAGCAATGATGCCTCCACTGGAAGACCCCATGAGTTGTCAATGTGATCACCAACTTCGGCTTCTCAAAAATAACGTGCGACCTTTCCAATTCTTTATGTATTATAGCAATTCTTTAATAGCCTTGAAAATGAAAATGCGTCTAAGCAGAAAAAAATATTTTCTGCCCAGTTCGAGTTGCTCTGAGATTCAAATTGAGAAAAGCTACAGGAGAGGGTTATCCTATACCTCTTATTTAGTCAAACATATCAAATATATATATAAAAAATGCGAGATATTCGGCTAATTTAATTGTTGCGATCGATAGCTATTCAATGTTCTTGGATTGAGTTGTAACAGTAACTACAACAGCAATCTTGTCAGCACGCACCGTAAATCAACTAGCAAGCCAGTGGCTAGTTAATCACTTTGAAAAAATTGTCATATTTTGCGGCATCATTAAGCGAAAAGAGGGAAGGTTAAAAGGAAGAGCAAAGTAGATATTCAAGCAATGGCAATTAAGAATTGCGAGTTGAGAAACGGTGTATGCTAATAATATAATTAATAAAATTCCACAAGCATCTTAAATCAAAGTCGGAGGTCTCCTGCGGGGTAGTTAAAACGTGAGAGACAGATGTCTGAATCTTAGCCTCGCGAAAGCAGGACAGCTCAGGAGTAAACTCTAAGATAACTCCACCCGACTGCTTGAACAGAACTGCAGCGGACAACGGGTAAGGGGTAATGGGTTGACGGTTGAGATTTAAGCATAAAATTTGTATACACAGATGGCTCAAAGCTCGAGGGCAGGGTGGGCAGAGATGTATACTCCGAGCATCTGGGGATCTCCTTCAGTTTTCGGCTCCCCGACTACAGGCTGAACTGATGGCAATAATGAAAGCCGCGATACTGGTACAGTGTGATGCGATATCTGGAAATGGCATCTACATTTCCACTGACAGCCAGGCGGCGATAAAATCCCTCACAAAACAGTCGACAACCTCCCAGGTAGCCCTAAAATTCCGAACATCTCTTAACGAGATGGCTGAGTCATTTCGCTTAAGGATAATATGGGTTCCTGGTCATCGCGACATTAAGAGTAGCTGCAGAGCCGACGAACTAGCTAGACTCGGCACCAAGTTGACCGATGAGTACATAGACAATGACATAGGCATGCCCTTACAAACATGTAAGCTACTTATCCTTGAAGAAATCATAAGGAAAGCAAACGAGAGATGGCGTAATGAAGTCACCTGCAAAATCGCCCGTCAACTGTGGCCGACTCTCAATGCTAAACGCACAGAATCTTTGCTAAGCCCAAATAAGCACAGTCATAGCACACTGATTTCAGTAATATAGGGGCATTGTCTAATAGGTAGGCACACACGCAGAAGTTGTCTTGATGAGGAAGAGACAATCTTGCATCTTCTGTGCCATTGTCCTGCTCTATCCAGACGGAGATTTTTTATTCTATTTTTTAACGAATTGGAAGATCTCAGTTCTGCAGATATAGGAGGTATTCTAAAATTTTTGAAAAGCACACACACTTGTTTTAGTAGAAATAGGGAAAGCTCTCCACTCGGCATCACAATGCGCTATGAGCCTGAGTGTGTCCCACAGAACAACCGCTTCAACGTAACCTAACCTAAGTATAAAATTGCATAGCAATGACGGCGGAATATTTCGATTCATTTATATTTTCTCCGAATGGTTGAAGACTCAGGGTTACTTTTCTGATTACTTGATGACAATTTGTTTGTTCACAAGCAACAATAGGCAAATAACAAGCAAATAATATTCGATTTGCAAAAGATAATCCATAAACTTATTGATAATTTAGAAAGAAGTTGTTGTTTTGCAACAAGGAACTTCAACAAATTGCTTCAAAAATATAGCAAATGAAAAGATTGCACTACACAATTAATTTTATGATAACCACAAAATGTCAGCCGGGAACGGTTCCCCGTCACAATTGTGTTTAAGGGGGGAGCCTGGTTTATGAGGTCTAAAAATTGCATCTCTTTGCGATTTTGTTTTTTTTTTTAAGGAAAAAATTAATTTAGCACTGCAAAGTTTTTTCTATCTTTTAATGAACTTTTAAAAAGTATAAAAAATTTTTGTACTGGTTAAAATAAGTTGAAAAAAATGTTTAACATAGAAACTAGTAGAGCGCCGCAACGCTGGAGTTTCCAACTGGCGTACAAGATACAGCTCGTAATTATTATCTAAAGCAAAAAATTCAAATGGGTTTCTAATTATCATGATTTTTTATTCTAGATGAACTAAGAAAACTGAGAGAAATTCCAAAATTTCAGCTTTTTGGAGGGTTAAAGAAAAAAATGCCTTTCTATAAAAAAAAAATCAACTTGGTATAAAAATCTTGAAATTTTTTTTATCTATTTTGTTAATTCAAATAGAAGAGAATTTAATACTGAAGGGAACAAGCTATGATTCATTTCAAAAGCTTCATTCGTTTTTTTTTTCATTCATGTACGCCAATTCAAAGAAATCATAAAAATGTAAAGTCGAGAAAAGAAGATAAAGTTTGTTCTATAGCTGTCCGGTCACAGCGTAACTACCTAACGGTCGCCTACCTTTGGCTTTGTATCTACGGAAATATTCAGAATTAGGCTCTGTAACTTTGTGTGAATATTCTGAAATATATTAGGAATCGCTTAAAACGAAAAAAAAAAAAATGATTTTTTTGACCTTATAAACCAGGCTGCCCCCTTAACCGACTGATTTTTCCGACGGAAGTGGATCAGCTGAACCCGTTAACCGCTGCATCTGCTGCAATTATATTTCGGGCATGAGGCAGCTTCCATATAAGCGATGGGTAGAACTCCGGTTAAGACTCCCTCCATTAATGAGAGTAGTAGGTTTGGCAGCCTTAGAATCTTCCTAGACCAGCACCGATTCACCTGAAATCCAAAGATCTTTGAAAACTTGCATTTCAGTATTCTCCGCTTGCATTCGCTCACCACAAATAACCGAGGGAGCCCCTCATTATCTCTAGCAGAATCTTTTCAAGGATGCCCTGCCAACTAGCTCGACTATCGTATATCTGTTCTACGTAACCGGTATGACCCGGATTTATATCTGGCCAAGAACTGTCACTTCAGCAGCATTCCCCGTTGGAGATGTTTATGCTGCTACAACGACAATCATATGGTTTCCTGGCAATGAAAGCGAAATACTCACATACGGCAATTAGAGAAGTCATGCATTTGCCGATTAATATCGGACGCACCATCAGTGAGGTAAGAGTTTTGCTTGCTAGCAGGCAATCAGAATAAATGTAATACTTTTATAGAGACTACTTCCGTTTATGAAAAAAACTTGGCCATTAAAATGTTATTGGGGTGCGATGGGGTGTAAGTGAGAAGAAATCGTAAGGGTAGGAATTAATAGTGGCACCGAGGGCACTTATAAGCTTTGTGCTCCCAAAACTGGCGTTAATATCCATCTTAACAAAACGACACGCATTTATACCCGGCCAAAGCCTGCACACTCTCAATAGCATACTCCAAAAATATATGGGAAATGTGTCATAGTCATTAATATACTCGCACTCTAATGACACAATTCATTAGAATTATGACACGAATAGTTGACTTCAGCATCATTTATTTCAAATTTTCATTATCAACGCAATTTGTATGGTCCAATTAACAGGTTCATTATTAAGCGCAGACCTTTGAACTTGAACCTCACAGTGATGATAAGAAATTTCATTCCATTATTTTAGTCGAATGATTTATTCATGTGAAATAAAATCATTTACGGCGTTATAAAATAAAATAATTTATAAGAAAATATATTTCTCTTTTATTTATTGGGTATTGCGCCAAAAAATTAAAGGTCCCAAACAAACTTGAATTTCATAATCATCTATTTTAGCAATACCAATTATATACAAAGAAATGTCTGATTAGCGACGTTTGGTATCCGTATGCAAATAAAACAAGTTCATTCTAAATTGTTATGTTTTTATTGGAATTAAATATTTATAATATCAATTAGTGACCCGCCACGTCTGCGCTAAACGCCAGACATTCGAGAGGCACAATCTTACACCATTGAACCGGTCGCATGCATAATCTGGAGTGAAATTTGCTGCGCCTGGTTTGGGTTCTATGCTGACTTTTACAACATTCACTTATGTATCTATGACTTAATGCAACCGCCTGAGTTCTCGTCTCAATTTGGAATTCTTGCTTGGGTGTTAATTTTCTTAATTTTGGGCACTTTTTATCTAACCACTTGCCCACACGGTTTTTTAATGCTGACGAGTTTGTTGCTATTTTGGCATATTCACCTTCCCCTTTTTCTTCTTCCTCTTCTGAATAATTCATTTATGAACTTTGATCGACGTTCGGCAATGGAGTGAATGAGGCGGCACTAATACAGCCACAGCACCCAACAGACAACAGCCAACACAATCAACGCTACGACTTAGGTGGTAATTTTTGCAGCGATGTGTTCGTCTTTTTTAGATTGCTCGCATTTTGCACTCACACGGCATACATGAGAAATGGCATAACCGTAATTTACAGTTTGCTAAATTCATATTCGCACAGCCCCCATTTTATGAGAGTTTTGTTAATACTATTTAATTTAACACTAGATTTTACGGATTTTCCATTTAATGCTTACAAAAATTTTAAAATTCAAACATTAATTTAAATAATTATATATTGGATTTTATTTATACAGTATAATGCAGTGAATATACATATATTTCTACACATTTTCTCTGGATAACCTTTATTTTGTTAGTTCTGGGTGTATTTAATTATTTCTTTGATTACGAAAATCCGTCAATTTGCCGGTTTCAGGTATAAAACATCTAGAAATATTGAAAATGAAATAATAATGAATAAGAAAAAAACAACACGAAGCAAATAACCGCTGTTTTGCAGTAAATACCTGAGCAAACAAGTTTCAAACAAACAAGGTTTAAAACAAAATAACTTCAATTCATTGTCTATTTTATAGAATCCAAGTATGCGAAAATCTTGCCAAATTGGGTGTTTTAAGAAAAATACTTCTAACTTTATTTTCATTAAATGTAATAAATATATATGTATGTGGAAAATTAAGTAAACCCAAGAGAGGCTATACAAGTAAAAAATGTATTGAAGACATCAATAAATAAAAATCTATAACTTTTTAATAGATAAATTAGAAAAAACCTGCATCTTAATATCCTCGTCAAAAAAACAGACTTCAGTAAAAAAAGGTATACGAGGTGTGTTCCAAAAGTATCGCGAATTTTGTGTTTTTTCAAAAATTATTTATTTATTCATTAATATTCTCCTATGATAATAAGATTCTCCTATGCAATATTTTGTCCCCTTCAAAGTAATCCCCATGAGATATTATCCACTTGTGCCAACGTTTTTTCCAATCTTCGAAGCACTTCAAAAAATCATTTTTCAAATTTTTTTTATCTTGTTCAGCTCCTCCTTCGATGCCGTCTTCATCTCGTCAATCGTAGCGTAGTGTCGTCCTTTCATGGGCCTCTTCAGTTTCGGGAACAAGAAAAAGTCACAGGGGGGCAGATCTGGGGAATACGGTGGCTGTGGCATCATTAGTGTGTTGTTTTTGGCTAAAAAGTCGCGCAGAAGCAACGATGTGTGAGCAGGGGCGTTATCGTGATGCAAGAGCCAATTTTTGTTCTTCCTCAAATTCGGGCGTTTCTGGCGGATTGCTTTGCACAAATTACCCTGTGTCAAGAACTCATAATGCACAACGCCTCTGCCATTGAAGAAAACAGTAAGCAAAACTTTTACATTTGACCGAACTTGGCGCGCTTTTCTCGGTCTCGGTTCGTGCGGTGGATTGAACTTGATTTCCACGTCATAACCATAAACCCACGATTCGTCACCAGTATATTTCATTCCAACTGCCCGTGTTAACCAAATTTCGAAAGGTTTTTGCGTCACCCCATCACAATTTTTCCTTTAAACGGATTGGCTTTTAGTCAACAACACAATTATTTCATTTTACTTGAAATATCATACATTACATTTTAAGGTAAAAGTTAATTTCAAATACAATTTCCGCCTTCAGAGACCTTTAAGAAAGTTTAAAGGGCAATTAGAGCGTTAGAATTTCCATAAAAATTGTTATCAGAAATTTTTATTTTAAATGGAAAATAACTTCTTGAATTTGCTGACGGGTCTAGCAAATTTTGTTTTTCAAATATTAATCATTTCGACTCCCATTGAAGTGTCCACATAACAACTCCTTGAATTAGCAGACTATTTTTTTAGTTTGTTGTTTTTTCCGACATTAATTATTTCCAACTGTTAACCCTTTCGATCCCAATTTTTTTTTCTTTCACTTCAATTTTTTTGTCACTTGGAATTCTATTATATTTATTCTTAAAGTATCCACAAAATAACTGCTTGAATTAGCAGACGGGTCCAGCTTTTTTTTTTTTGGTTTTTTTTGTTAACCTTTTAAAACCAATTTTTTTTTATTATTTAACTTGAGTTTTTTGAGAAAAAATTTTATAATGTCGAAATTGTTTTTATGCATCGGTGGGTTCAAATGGCTGAAGAAATATTTCATTGTTGAAACAAACGCCTATTTGCAGGGAGTTGAGAAATTGTATTGCTGGAAAGGCATCAAACACTACGAGAAAGATTAAATTAAACGAGCTATCGAGGAATCTATATTTGAAAAATGAGACATTTATACGCTTATAAATGTCATGTAAGTATCTTTATATATATTTTGTTCAAAGATATCTTTGTGATAGAACATCATCTCTCGCTCAATATTTTACAAAATTTAGTGGTTTTGCCCACAATTTTGAGAGGCGAAGCGCACGTAAGTGAAAGAAGTAGTGACGTTGTTGAAATTTAGTTTTTTCTTAAAATATAGGTTCAAAAAGTCAAAAGCATTGGGGCGGGTCAATTGCAGCTGGTTTAAAGTGGCATCTCCTACCCCATATCCTAGACAAAAACCTCTAACAAGGGCGAGATCTTCGAATTTACCTGCTCAATCGGCCATTTGGAAAAGTATTCACAGCTGCTTGAAAATATTTATCGTTAATTTAACGTATTCAACCATAATTAGTTTTATTCAATGTTTTTAATTTCTTACAACTTTCAACCTTATTTTCCCTCATTAGAATAGGTAAAGCTTCGTAATATTTCAAATAAAATTAAAAAAGCAAAAACGTTTTAAAAGTAACAAAAGTAAATTCTTAAAGGCATATTAAAATAAAAATAAATAAATATATTTCGTTTGCAAACGTTTTGTATAACAGAACAACTTGTGTGCCAATATTTATTTTTCTCACTGTACATGCATGTAGTATGTGCTCTTATATAGCCAAAGTTATTGATAGTTAGCACTTCATTGGTGCTTATGTTCACAAGACCCTTGGCCTTACAGAACGCCTCCCTAATCAGCGATAATATACGAAAGCAAACAAAAGAAATACTAAACTCAAACTAATTACTCTAAATACTTTTACTATCTGTTGTTTAGATTAGAAATTTCATTGTTTAGAAGTTGTATGTATTATATTTGTATTTGCTGAGGTCCACAGTTGGACTTGGTGACTTGCAAAATATACATAGCAAACTGTACTTTCTCCGCACAGAAGTAATACTAAAAGTATAGAATACACGATTTACTTTAATACAGTGACGGCTTTTGGCTGTTGGAGTATCAACTTTGTCAAACGCTTGCATTCCTGACAAATTCTAGTTTTTGTGGCATCACATTTTTACACGCGAAAGATGGATACTCCATAGAATATCTTTCGCTAGTCGCATTCTCCTGTCAATGTCCAACCAAAAGAGTTGGAATGGAATGGAAGGAATGGAGGTTTGCGCTTTGACCTACTCTTCAAAATACCTTATACCTCAAACTGGCTTGGACTGTGTGTATGTGCCTCCCTTCCCGTTGTATAATGCCGAGATGTAATGTCGCACTTTCTGAAGATAAGTCGCAGAATTGACGAGAACCGTAAGACCATATCTCGAGTTTGTGCAGTCTGCAATGACCAGTGAGTAGTTTCCGTTTATTCTTAGGGAGATTTATGATACGTTTAATCTCTTCTGATTATGCATTACCAGTAAAGATTTTTGCAGCTGCAGTCTCTTATGACCCGGGAGCCGTATTATCTCCAGGATTATTAAATTTAAAAATTTCAAACTTATGGAAATACTGCAAATTTTCACTAAAATTTAAATTTGTTTAAGAATAATTTTTTTGGAATAATTTTTGGTATGCAGTTTTATAGCCCATTCAATTTTAATGCAACGTTGCAAAAGGCTAGAAAATACCCTTGATTTTTGAAAATTTTGTTGCTGACATTATCACGCATTTTCTTCTATAAAAAGTACGTTCAAATTCTTTGTGTTATATGTATATCTGGAAAAAAATTGTGCAGATTACAGCAGCCATTCTTCCCACACCACCGATTTCAGCATCCCCGCTAAACGCGCTTAGCAACTATCGTTGGTAATTTTATGTCCACATTATTGTAATGATTCTGACTTACACCTATCCCTTAATCGTAATCATTTTGTTTGTTTAATTACTACGATTTGTCGGTATGATTTCCAAGAAAAAAGTAATTTTTTTAATATTGCGACTTTAGTCTAAAAGCGTTATCTTTATACAGCGCATACTCGACTTTTGACCGCTTGATGAGAACATTATTGCTTTTAAAACGATTTGAAGTACATGGAGTTTATAGCAATCCATGAATTGTAGTAGAATTATGCACTCTGAAATATGTACTAAACATTTGCTCACTTCATTTAAGTACTTTAAAAAGAAATTTCAACTAATATTGCGTTATTTTTGAAAGCGATAAGAAAACTATAGGGGCACATAAAAACGCGGAGCCACTTAAACTTAATTTTGGGTCGTATTCCGTTTTTCGCGATGAGGTGATTTTCGTGAAATATTTTGATTTTATGTTTTAATTGTGTCTTAAACATTTATCAAGTATAAGAAAGTCATAGTCGCTTTGTGATTTTTTTTTCAAAACCAAACGCTAACATAGAAGGATGTTGTAGCAGTTTACTAGGCCCTGCCAGTGGAGGTAAGTCACCGATCGTCATCATCAAACGGTAGGCCCACGAAACGTGCTTTTCGACAGATTGGGTCCAAAGGGAGAGGGAGTGAGAGGGAGGGGTGTTAAGTGATCGGATTTGTAAACTGCTACAACAATAACAACAACGACACTAAACAACAACTACAACAACAACAACCGTTCCCACGACAGTCGATCCTATGTCACCGGAACGACGCGGATATATATATCCGGCCAAGGACTGTCACTACAGCAGCATTCCCCGAATATGTATGGGAAATGTTTATGCTGCTACAACAACAACAATTACAACAATTTCATCACCAACCACAAAATCAATAACAACAACATAGAAGACTATAAATTTTCAATGAATCCCAATAATTTTTTTCCATTTTCATGTTTTTTTTAACATATTTCTAAAAACATTTGTATTTAAAATTTTTCAATTTTGTATTTCTTCCTTCGCATCAGCTGCATTGAAAAACGATTCTATTTTCTTTTTCGACCAACAGATATCCGCAGGCCCAGAGTCAATTCTCTTCCCATTCAAAAATTATAGATTAATCAATGGAATTTTAAAATTGAAATTTAATCAATGCAAACTTAGAATCAAATTTGTTTGAGAAAAGGCTCTGCTTCAAAAAAAAAAAAACGGAACACGACCCAAAATTAACTATGCTACAAGTATTTCTCATTTTTTCAAGGCTTGCTTTTGACTCAACCGTATAACCGTATACGTTAAAGCCAAATGTCCGTCCCACACCAACATATGTATATACATATATATATATATATATATATAATTGGTGCGTACACCCTTTTTAGGTGTTTGGCCGAGCTCCTTCTCCTATTTGTGGCGTGCGTCTTGATGTTGTTCCACAAATGGAAGGACCTACAGTTTCAAGCCGACTCCAAAACGGCAGATATTTTTTATGAGGAGGTTTTTCATGGCAGAAATACAGAGGTGTGCCATTGCCTGCCGAGGGGCGCCCGCTATTAGAAAAGTGTTTTTATTCATTTTGGTGTTTCCCCGAGATTCGAACCTACGTTCTTTCTGAATTCCGAATGGTAGTCACGCTCCTACCCATTCGGCTTCGGCGCCCATCTCATGCCTGTTCGATATTCGAGAATACTGTTTTCGTTTGGAGACCTTGGCACCAAATTTATATCAATCGATAGGAATCAAAAGATTTTTTACATTTCTCAAAATCTTTGTCTGCCTACAATTTTCGGTGTGAGTTGATTAATTGAATGGCACTGCATAATATTGTAGAAAAATCGTTTTTTTTTTCAACCTGTTTTCTCTGGCTCCGTTCATTCTTCGCCTATTTTGGTTGCAGTTCCATCTGCTGTTTAGGTATATATTTACTATATATGTATGTAGCGCAGTCATACCTGAACTATTTTAGCTGCTTGCTTGGGGGCGTAGTCCTCTTGAAAGGAGTGATTCAGTTACAGCTTTTCTACACTGGTGCCTAAATTTTCTTTTAAAATATTGAAGTGTTTTGATTTATTCATATTACTACCATTGCCAAACCTTCCGCCAACTTCACTTGCTGCCATAGGCGCTCACACCATCACTGCACTTTAATGCGGACACCATATTTTTATGCCAGAATTTCTGATTTTTGCCTCTCCCTATGTTATTAGGTGTGCAAATACTTCATCTTTGCTCTCAACGCAAAATAGGAACATTTCTGGAAGACCTGTCACGTTTTTGGTACTTTGTGCAAATATTAAAAATTCCAAAATGCTCTAAAATATCTTTATAGCACAGAGCACAGCGATATTTTGCCAAGCCATTTCATTTTTTTTTTGTAATATGTAGTCTATTCTATAACAAAAACCATACCCTACAAGACAGCTGACCACCATTTAAGCACTCATATTATCAGCATGATTATCCTCATAAACTATACATTTTCGTTCTAGCCATGGGCAAGTTCTGATAGTTTCCCCTTGTCGGTGCGATATTCTATCTCTCTTTTACAAATTTCTTATAACTAAAAAATATATCTACTATGCTCTAACGACAAGGCAACTAATCATTTAATTCTTACAAAGTAATAACTGCTGACAACTCCTCATTGTCGTCATCACAAAGTTCTCAGCACTAATAATCATACTTCTCATTTTTGTTATCAAAAAGTAATCAGCACTGATGGGTCAAACTACTCATTTTCGTTATCAAAAAGTAATCAGCACAAACTTCTCATTTTCGTAAAAAGTAATCAGACTGATGACAAAAACTCCTCATTTTCGTTATCATAAAATGTTTTATTTAGAAATATATAAAATTTATATATTTTTGGTTTTCATTAGAAAAATTTTACATACCAATTCGGTGTTTCATCCACGGAGATTCGAACTCACGAATTGTCAAATGTTAGCCAAGCATCTACTCATTCGGCTATGGCAAAATTTCACACTAATACTTTTTCCAGAGCAGCCAAATTATAAGCATACAAATGAGTTGCCTTGCCGTTTAAAGTACAGTAGATACATTTTTCACTTATATGAAATTGCTATTGGTAAAAGAGAGATAGAATTCACACCGACAAGGGGTGAAATACAGTAGATTCTGTTTTTATGCGGTATATACAATACGTTCCGCAAGAAGCAGCACAAAAAAAAACAGCATAAAAAAACTACCAGCTCTATAGTAAAACTATAGATACGTTTCAAAAGTGCTAAGAACCGCATTAATCTGAAATAATGTAATAAAATCGCATAAAAAAGGGTACTAGTCCCATATTATAACTATAGATACGTTCCATAGACCGCATGAATCTGAAATAATTAAATAAAATCGCATAAACAAAAAATTGTATTTTTGAAGATTATATCTTTATTTAAGAAACGAGAGAATCGAAAAATAAATTTACATCGTCAGAAATAGAATCAGACAATACCCGCATGTTGCGCATTCGTTTAGGATTTGGCGTAAAATCACTTCCGTCACTTGAGGAAATGTACACGTCTGATCTGGATGGTGATGCAGGTGGTTCCATACTTGTGGGGTTAGCATTTTTTATGTAATCTGTGACGAGTTTTTGCTTAGCTGGTTTAGAATATTGTTTATATGTACAATTCCCGATAGGTCGACATGCATTTTTAATTTTTTAAAAACCGCACTATTTCAAAACCGCATAAAAACAGAATCTACTATATTTGATTTCCCCATTAAAAAATGTTGTATACTCCATTTTAATAATGCGCATGTATTAGAGACTAATAAAGTACTTGAAAATGTGTTGGAATTTTTGTCGGAAGTGCTCAGCACTCTTGTAGGGATATAAGTATGTAACTCAAAGTATCACACTTTGTACCCAATTTTAAAAAATTCAACAAAATTCCATCGAAATTTCCAACTTTTTAGTCAGAATTTTTAGATAAATTCTGGGCTTGCAGCTTTGTAGCCCATTCAATTTTGGTCTAATATTGTGCCGGTGTAAAGTAGTATCTTATAATTTTTTTTTTTAATGTGTTATGCATTTTTTTCCATACAACAAATGCTCGAAATTTGATGCATATGTTGCTGCTGTTGTTCTACAAATAGCATACCCTACGCCTCTGGACGGCAGATGGTTTTTATGAAGTGCTTTTTCAAAGTGGAAATTTGCACAGAGGTTGGCCATTGCCTGCCTAGGGTTGACGGCTATCAAAAAAACATAAAACAAAAACATTTTCTGAACTCAGGATCAACTGTGTCTTGGCCTCGACAAATTGACTCACTCATGACGGTCGCATATATGCAGTGGATATAGCCATAGTTTGCCATGAGCTACGAAAATATTAGAGTTAACAATAATGAAAGCTTTCTCATCTACGTAATGATTAAAGTCGATAAAGTTATTGCCCCATTATCATGTCAATACGAACACACGTACATAGTTATGTACAATGGGCTTACATGTATAGCATAGAATTTGTGAGTAGATAAATATACCATATAAGTATGTATGTATGTATATATTAAATAGACATTTTTTCATAATTTTCATAAAACATTATTCTTGTCCGCACCTATGGGTTTATGTTTTTATCGTTGGATTTCTACTTATCGTTGGCATGCCTCACATTTCATGACAGATAAAAAACACGAAAATTTCAAATATTAAGTATTTGCACATAGCAGTTTTATGGGGAAGAGACTACAAATAAAACACGCAATAAAAATCAATGAAATGGCCAATATTTTGGCTTTATTAACTTATTTGTTGCTACAAATAATATCGTGCAGCACTTTTTCCTGCATAATCACACTTATCTTGCTAACAATGCGATGAATTGGTTGGTTTCTAAGACGTCAAACTTTGCTGTTTGATCAACCAATTAGCCACTTACAGTACCTTGGAAAAGTAGACCACCTAAATACTCCAATTAAACCCAATTTTAGAGCCCAATGACATATGCTAATAAACAAATAAGAACTCCCATTTTATAAATAATGTTGAATTTATAAAATAATCCTCAAGTTGAAAGATTCTGTACCAATATCGAATAATTTTTTATCTTTCATTATAATTTTTCCATTTTACTTAACCCATTTCAACCAACTATACACATAAATTTATATATTTCCCCATAAATTAATTAAGCAAAGCATACTTGCAATTACTAAAGTTGGGTAGATAAGAAAATGTTTACTATTCGCTTAATGTGGACGGATAGAATCGAATGTTCTTTCATATCATTTGTGTACATATATGCGTATATATATACATATACATACAAATATAGTTATGTATCAGCAGAATAGATCACAGTCGTCAAGGGTTGATTTTATAGCAGCAAAAGAACTCACACATGTTTTGCTGAAAATGAAGCAAAGTGAGCTTAGGAGAAACTAAATTGACCAAGTCATCGAGTGGTGATATGGGGTGACTAACCGACACAAATAAAATTTCTTTCAACATTTTCATATCAGTCTGCATATATGTACATATGTATATGTACATACAGTATCTCAAGAATGACATACTTCAGACTTCAGATTTAATTTAAATGCTGTGTTTTTACAGTGCTTGGCAAAAGATTATCCTTTGATATTACGAAATTATTTATTATATTAGATGCGCAACTAAGTTCTCGCTGTTTTTTTTTATGAAAATACAACTTTATTCTGAAAAAATGGTTACAAGTGAATCATTGCTCATCGCTGGCTACTACTTTTCCCCATCTTTCTGGTAGATCTCGTATACCGTCGCGGTAAAACTGTTCCCATTCCAATGTTTCCAGGTAGGTTTTAACGGGTTTGGCAACGTGAGACCGAGCGTTGTCATGCTGTAGAATCACTTTTTCATGCCTCTTCGCGTATTGCGGCCGGGCAGTCCCCATGACTTTCTTTTCTTTGGATTGCTGTAGTGAAACCATTTTTCACGATGCTATGAAGAAAATCCTTCCTTTTTTGCCGCTGGAGCTGTTGTTCCCAGGCGAAAAAACGACGTTTAACATCCCTTGGTTTTAACTCATAAGGAACCCAAGTCCCCTGTTTCTGAATTATTCCCAAAGTATGCAATCGCTTGGAAATGGATTGGCGGGTAACTCCTAATATTGAAGCAAGCTCTTCTTGCGACCTCATTGATCCAATTCCAATACGTCTTCGAAGGTTTAGGGCCTTCCTTCACGCGGACGGTCGTCAACATTAAAATCACCGTCTTTGAAGCGACGGAACGAATCTTGGCACGTTGTTTCACTTAAAGCAGCATCCCCATAAACTGTTTGTAGCTCTCGATGCGCTTCAGCCGCCATTTTTTTCGAATGAAAGAGGAAAATCAACACATCTCGCAAATGACGATTACTCGGCACAAAATCAGACATTTTCACAAAACCAAAAGTATATGATACCAAAACAAAATCACTAATGTGTCGAAGCAGTTTGTTCACCATATGTCTAAGCTTGGTTTATGACGTTTAGGTTATGTTAGAATCTACTAGCACACACTGCTGGCGGCATGTAATGACAAACAGCGGGAACTTAGTTGCGCACCAATAATTACCACTTGGGTAAAAGTGTTCAGGAGTTGGCTGAAATGTTTTCGGTAACACGTCAGATAGTTTATAATGTTATAAATCGAGCGAAAAAAGAGGGTAGATTTCAGAAAAAGCATGCAAGTGTGCTTAAAACGAAAATTTACTGAACGTGCAGAACGCTTGATGATCTGAAAATTGGATCAAAAACCGAGAATTTTTTTGAGAAAACTTGCAGAGGAGCTTAACGAGGAGTGTGGTATTGTTGTCTCTCATGAAGCAGTATGCGAAGTCATACTCCACCAAAAATATTCATCGAGATCAGCACGCAAGAAATCATTGCTGTCTGCACAAAAAGTAGAAAAACGCCCGTCTTTTGCTTTGAACCACATTTCTGAATCAGAAGATTATTGGGACGATGCTATATTTTGCAACGAGACAAAGATAAGGCTGTATTACCACGATGGACCGACTAGAGTATGGCGCAAGCCCTTGACAGCTTTACAAAATCGAAATTTAATTCCCACGGTTAAATTTGGACAAATTTCCCTTATGGTTTGCGGGTGCATTTCAAGTAAAGGAGTATGAGACTTGGTGTTAATTGACGGCACAATGGACGCCAAACAATATTTAAATATATTGGAAAAAACTTAGTCGGCAGTGCTGAAAAATTTAGGTTTCGCACTGAGAATAAAACAAATTTTAAATTTTACCAAGATAATGATTCACATCATAAGGAGCATAATGTGCAGATGTGGATTCTCTACAATTTGGGCAAAATTATAAAAATACCAGCCTAGAGTATCGACATAAATGTGACTGAAAAATTGTGGGCCTTTTTGAAGAAAATTGTTACTAAAAGACATCCAAAGAATGCAGCAGCATTAAAAAATGCAATAATGGAGCAATGGCGGAAAATACCGAACGTATGCGACGCAAACAATTTGGTACATTCCATGAAAAAGCGCCTGCAAAATGTTTTTGAAGCTAACGGTTATCATACCAAATATTAAATGAATCAGAAAATTAAGTATTCACTTTATGTTCTTAGGTTAGGGCTAGTCGGAATTTTCAAAAAATTGTTTTTTTTTTTGCATTTTCTTAAGGGGGATGTCTACTGTGACAAGGGAAAAAACAGGCTTATTTTCCGGATTTTATTTCTAACAAAATATTGCTCGTACATAAAATCTATTTAAACTCTTATCTTTATTATATATTTAAGTTTTTGAAAAAAAAAATTTAAGTCAAAATATTCAAAATGGCCGCTGTGGCACTTCTGCAAGCGCAGGTCCGCTTTTCTTAGGTGCCTAAACGGTGTACATGAAATCTTACGTTTCGGTGATCTAAAACAAAAAAACAAAATATTGTCATCATATACATAGTATTGACTCTCGTCTGACGTAGGATTATGTCGATAAAAAATTTTGGCGTTGAAAAAAAAATTCTTGAAATTTTTTTCTTTTTTTTTGCCTAAAATTGATGTTACTATTGTTTATAACAATTTAACAAATAACGATATCAAAAAAATCCTATGTCAGACGAGAGACACTATTACAGAGAATAAATAATTAAATTTTTAAGCTGATTCATTTATCAGAACTCGAGATATCGTGTACACCGTATACAAAAACTTAGTTTCGAGAAAAATGCGTTTAAAGTTTCAGTATAAGCAGGTACGCGCTTTGGAGCGCTTCTGGAAAAGGTCGAAATTTCAACGAAGAAAAATTTAGCCAGCTGTAACACATATTGTACCTTATTTAAGAGGGTTCAAAGTATTTTTTAAGCTAATAAAAAAAAATCGATTTTTTGAAAAATTCACAGTAGACTTCCCCCTTAAAGTATAATATCTTAAAGATATTATGTGAAAACTTGAAGTGAATCCGAGAAATACTCTTCGAGTTATTCAACAATTAACAAAGGGCGCCCCAGCCCTCCGGAGCGTTCGAGAGCAAGTAGCTAGCAGCAGCTGCAAGCAACCGATAGCAAAACTTTAAATACGTTTTTCTCAAAACTATGTTTTTTGAACTGGTATTCACTGTAACTTAAAAACCGCTTGGTAGGTTTCAATAAAATTTATACTGCTTTTGAAAAACATAAAAAACAGGTGCCTGATCGAAGGATTTTTTTTTTCAAAAATTTCGATTTCCTTTAAACAATTAATTGTGGGTTTTTTCTCGAAAATCTGAAAAATATTTCCTCAGATCGCCATATTGTTAATTTTGAAAAAAAAAGCCCCGATCAGGCACAAGATTATCTAATATTAATGAAACTAATTTCTCTTGTGCGATTGATTTTAGATGAATCTCCAAGGACTTTTGATGGTCACCGCAAGGGACTCCTGGCGAAACGGGCTTCATACAAACCGCTACACTGTGGTTTCTACCATATGTCAATAATATGAAAATGAAGGTTTTTGGATTCCTAAATTAAAGCTTGTATGTTACAAACAGATCCCTAAATATGACAAATATATAACTAAAACAACCTATGAACTTTAAATTCATTACTTTGTTAATCCTTGAAGTGCACAAATCCCGAGTACTTTAATTTCGCGCAAACAAAAGTGACTGCAACCCTAATGTTGCATAGTGAATTTCTCGGAACTGGTTCGGTGATAACTTTTTTTGAAGATGGATTCTGAGAATCAAGGTAAGTTTACATATTTTGCACAATTAAAATCCCTTTGAACTTTACCGCCCTTTGTCAATGAGCTTAAAAACAAAGTACCGTTATTTTCCTAGAAATACAAGTAAACTTAAATTTTTCGTAAACTTTTAGTAATGATGCAATCCGATGCAATCATACAGACTATATTAAGTTGAAAGAATACATATTCAAGTTTTAAATGTCATATGAGCGATCTACGTTTAACCACGACTGTGCATTTAGGAGCTGGTGTAGCATGTTCACGTCATGGCGGAGCACCGGCGACTACGGCGTAGTCCTGTGTAATTTCTGTTTTAAAATTTATATTATTTGTTCCAGTTGATGTAACGACATGCAAAATATCAAGAATGGTGATATTTAATACGTGGCTATCAACAAGTGAGTCACTTGAAACTGAAAGAGTGCGTAAAGTGCAGCAACATATAATCGGCAATGAATTACACGATAAACAACAACTAAATCTTAGTGAAGTCGAACATCGCATTAAATGTGTATGTAAAAGCTTGCTGCATATGTGGCGTAAATGTGGCAATTCAAAAACACGACTTATTATTAAATATGCAGAGTATTTGAATATCGATGAAGAGTTTGAATCATCATTACCGTCGTTAAGTGAAACAAATATGCCGTCCGGGAGTGGAGTACGCGGCAGACCGAGGAAATCATTTTCTGAGAGTTCTGATAGAACAAAAAAGCGGCGGATAGCAGAATTGAGAGAAATAGATGAGTCACTAAGCGAGTCCCTTAGAGAAAATTCTAAAAATTTTATTGTTCCATCTATAAATATAAATGAATGTTTGTCATTGTTTACCGAAGCAAAACTAACTAAACATCAATATTTATTAATAAAAGAGTTTATAAACATAAAGTTATCTGCGAAAGTACTTCCAACGTACCAAGACCTTCTTTCGGCAAAAAAAAAATGTTATCCAGCAGACGTTATTGTTACCGATAATTTAGCTGAAGTGAAAATACAAAGTCTTTTAGATCACACCGCGTCGCGCATAATCGAATATTCGGAAAGTAGGGACCCAACAGACTTAGGGAATATTAATAATTTGCGTCTTATAGGAAAATGGGGATTTGATGGTAGCACGGGACATTCAGAATACAAGCAAATTTTTGTCGATTCAGATACTATCGATGCTAGTTTGCTTGTTACTTCTTATGTGCCTTTGAAATTAGTTGACATGGTTACGGAAGACATTGTGTGGAAAAATCCCCGTCCATCCTCAACTAGGTATTGTCGGCCAATTAGATTTCAATTTAAAAAAGAAACGTCAACTATATCTAAAGAAGAAGAGACTTATGTTAAAAACCAAATAAATAATTTACAACCTACTAATATAATTGTCGCAGGCAAATCAATTTCAATAAAACACGAACTTCAGCTAACTATGGTTGATGGTAAGGTGTGCAATGCGTTAACTGACACCGCGTCAGTTAGCTGTTTCCTGTGCGGGGCTACGCCTAAGCAGATGAACAATATCGATGCGTGTTTAAAGAAGCCAGTAATTGATGAGAGTAGATTTCAGTTCGGACTATCCACGTTACATGCGTGGATTAGGTTTTTCGAGTTTTTCTTGCACGTTTCATATAGGTTAGGGGTTAAAAAATGGCACATGCGAACAGAGGAGGAAAAAAAGTCTTTCTCTGAGCGTAAAAAGTATATTCAAATGCAATTCCGCGAAAAATTAGGGTTAATAGTCGACCAGCCGCGCAGTGGGGGTAGTGGGACGTCAAATGATGGTAATACGGCGCGTAGATTTTTCTCTAATTCTGAAATTTCAGCAGATATAATTGGAATAGACAAAACAATCATTGATAGGTGTAGGATTATTCTAATAACGTTAGCATCGGGACATAAAATAAATACATCTAAATTCCACAGCTTTTCTGTAGAGACCGCGAGACAGATTGTAGCCGCCTTTCCTTGGTACAATCTTTCGGCAACTGTGCATAAAATCCTTATTCACGGTGCATCCGTTATTGATTATGCACTTTTACCTATAGGAGATTTATCTGAGGAGGCGGCGGAAGCTAAAAATAAAGACATAAAAAATTTTAGGCTAAATCATACAAGAAAAATATCGCGAATCGCTTCGAACACAGATTTACTAAATCGGTTACTTCTCAGTTCCGATCCGTTAATTACTGGCTTACGTAAACTACCAAAAAAGAAAAAGGCATCGTTGCCACAAGAGGTCTTGGATTTGATTTGTTTAAGTTAGATGTTCATTTATGTTTTGTTTCTTTTAGTGTAAGAATGTATTTTTAAAATGTTCGAATACAGGTTACGTTATCTGTTATAAAGGTGCTGTATTTTTAGAGATTGTTATAATATATATTTTTTTATTTCATTTCAAAATGTTTATCACCGTTATGCACAGCTATTTCATGTTGTATAATGTTGATATTCAAAAATAAATAAATCTAATTGTAACAATTTTTTTCATTATATTATAGTATTTTGTCTATGCTATTTCTATAAACCTGTATGTGTTAGTCATGTAAATCATATTTTTTTTCATTCTAATAAACATTTTTAATCATAAAAAGCCATTTTCACTATAATCTTGGCGATATTTGGGTTGCTAGGATTTTTGTCATGTATCCCCATACTACGCGAACCACTGTGCGCTATAATGTTTACAATTATTAATTTTTTTTTTTTTTTTAAATTTCGCTAAAGTCAAGTCGAAACATGATTTATTAATGCTGTGTTCGGCCGCCGTAGCCGAATAGGTTGGTGCGTGACTACCATTCGGAATTCACAGACAGAACGTAGGTTCGAATCTCGGTGAAACACCAAAATGAAGAAAAACATTTTTCTAATAGCGGTCGCCACTTGGCAGACAATGGTAAACCTCCGACTGTATTTCTGCCATAAGAAAAGCGCCTCATAAAAAATATCTGCCGTTCGGAATCGGCTTGAAACTGTAGGTAGCTTCATTTGTCTAACAGCATTAAAACGCACGAGTAGGAGGAGGAGCTCGGAGAGTGTACGCGCCAATTATATATATATATATATGTTTTTATTTTTGTAAAATAAAGCAATTGAATAGCAAAAAAAAAAAATTATTGAAAATCATCATTTTTTCGGGCTTCTGACTACCACTAACCCCTTAATAAAAAGTCTGAATTAAAGTTTGTGAAAACAGTTTATTAATAAAAAAAACTTAAAATTCTTTGCAAAAAGAACAACTAAAGCAAGAAAAACAAATAATATAATATTTCGACACTGTTAATTCCCTTTGAATGCTGTGAATAAATATGAATATGAATGAAATCAAAGATAAATAAAGAATGCTATTTATTCCTATTGAAATCGAAAAATGGAATTTATTTTCAGTGTCAAACTCATTCTTGACACACTGTATGTATATGAACATACATATAAACTAAACGCAACACTGAATGTGTTAAATATGCAATAATACAGCTCTGTTCCGCTCATTAGCAATGACTTGCGGGTCCTCACTTCTGTTAGTTCAACTCAAATTGTACAAATAATTATAAGAAACCGGTTGCAGTAAGTAAGTATTGATTTAAATCTCAAAGTGTTTGAAATAATTATTAATTTTTGTGAATTAATCACAATCGCTTAAAGTACTGAACCCAACTATCCAGGCATATGCCGTACCGTGGACATCGGTACCTTCATCCGACTGCGCATTGGGCACACAATCGGTACACATTCGACACCTTAAATGATGAGAGGTCAGCTCCCTGACCGTACTGCATCCTGTCCACATTAACAGTCAAGCACCTTTTAGACGACTGCACGCATTTTATGAATCTCAGGAAAACAAATTTCGACCACCATCTCCCATCGGAAATACTAAAGACTCCTTCCCAGGAAAACATTGTACAAATGGCTGAGATAATTGATTTAAATCAAAAGTCTGCTGTCTACAACTGTCTAATAACTTAGCTTTTCTAGTCAAAAAATTACAGCATTACATAATAATGCTTGGTAATAACCAAGGCGCATTCATTAAAGGTGGTGGCACTAGACCAACAACAATGTTCTGTACGTTTGATTGTCAAAGCAAAGTATTTAGAAAATAGAACACAAATAATGAATTCGCCTTGTCTCATTCTCAGCTGACAGCCATATGGACACGGCGAAAGAAAAATCAGCTGATTTACGAGCACCGCCTTTAATATCATATATTATATTTGCCGTGATTATTACAGCAGTGAGGCATAAGCCATGACAGCTAGTCCTCCTTTTATCGTATAAGTAAAATAATAATTTATTGTTATTTTCCATATATTAAATAAATAAATAAAATTAAAATTTGCTTAAAAGCTGAAAATGAAATCGTCCTTAGCTTTTACGGAAACAACGCCCGCTATCTATTCTAACTCTTAAAAATCGTTTGCGCGAGAGATGTGTTAATTTCAAAATAACAAACTGAATTTATCAACAAGACAATGAATGGAAGAAAATGTATTACCATTGCAAGCCTTTATGTGAATGTCTCCACGATAGTCGGTTGTACATACGTAACCGGAACGACCCTTGCAGACATTTGCTTGAGCCTGAGCTACCTCCCAGACACGTCAAGAGACATCTCTTTAACTTTACACAGTCGAGATCCCGGACAAAAAAGAATTACAACTACTGAACCGGACAATTAAAAAACAAGACATTCATCGGAAGACTCTCACACCACATTCCTAAACTCCTGATCACCGAATGACGTCCAATCACCACTTTTTGCAAACGAAGAACTTCAGCTATCTCGCGAGACTCGCGAACATTTGGTCCAAATGCGTTCTGGATATTGAAGCAGGTTAAACTCCAACCAATGCAGAATCGATCCCGACATAGTCAATATATATTCAGCATGCGAAGGTACGACACACGTTTACTAACCACTTAACATGCCCTTTTAAACCCACTCACCTAACAACCGGGCAGGTTGTCTGGTGAACCCAACATGTCGAAACAACGCGTTTCCTGGGTCTACAGTTAGATGAGTTAGGTGAAGACGACAGGTGACTACATTGCAGACAACTGCTACAGCAACAACAACAACGAGGATTTATTAACCAAGGACTGACTCTCCAGCAGTATTGCCCAAATCTTTATGGGAGAGGTTTATGATGTTACCACAACAACAAACAAACTTCATGTAGTCATAAAGCCCTAAGCTCTGGGTATTTGAAGAGAAAATTTCAAAGTCGGAAATCTCCCAAATCTAATCACATCGGTTCAGATAGAGTGGGAGGACAAAACCTTATATGAATATCAACTGAGTCGATGCATCGCAGTTATGAAGTAAGGCACATTGAACAGGTAACTGATTTGATTACTTTGTCCTATTTATTCGGTGTCTAAATAGTCAAATTTTGTTTAAATTACTCTAAATTGCCACTCTTTGTGTACAGATTTTGTCATACTAGGGACCAAAAGCAAAAACAAAATACATTGCTTTTGAAGTTTTTGTTTTCCTGC
This sequence comes from Anastrepha obliqua, assembly GCF_027943255.1. Taxonomy (NCBI): domain Eukaryota; kingdom Metazoa; phylum Arthropoda; class Insecta; order Diptera; family Tephritidae; genus Anastrepha; species Anastrepha obliqua. Next base: position 30,798,199 of record NC_072893.1, read on the forward strand.
TGCAATTATCTTTCAATGTGCCTTGTTATGATGCAAAGTGATGAGTTTGCAAAAAAAATATTAATTCTAGGAGATGAAAAAATAGTTAACTTATATAAAAACATAATGTTGTCATACTAAGGCATTCCCCATTTAAATAGTGGAAAAACGGAATGAAGTTAAAATATTTTTGTAAATTAAGTTGAAATTATACCTTGGATTGGACTAAAAAATCGAAAATTTTTTTATGGCATATTCTAAAGGGGGTTGGTGTCGAAATTCTGTATGTACAAAATTCTAAAAACAAAATTCTGCTTTTTAAAATTCTGCTTTTTTAAAATTCTGCTTTTTTAAAATTCTGCTTTTTTAAAATTCTGCTTTTTTAAAATTCTGCTTTCTAAAATTCTGCTTTCAAAATTCTGTATTACAAAATTCTGTATTAAAATATAATGTTAACAATGTTAAAGAGGTAATGTAATTATTTAATTTATTATTATTATTTTTTTTATTATTATTCGAGATATTGAATAAAAAATAATAATAATTTTTTCTTCAGTTTCGATAGAATCCACAGTATTTTTGCGTAGAACTTCTTTTTGCGTGGGCGGCCTTCGGCCGCGCTTCAAAAAAATAATCCTCATCAGTCCAACTCCGGCTACGCAATCCACAGTATTTTTGTGTGGAACTCCTTTCCGTGTTAAAACCATTGAGGCCTTCCAGCCTTTTGTTTTATTCAATATCTCGAAAACTAAGTGAGGTATCAAAAAATTTTACTCCTTCATTTCGTTTTCTTTTGTCGAGTTCTATAAGAATCCGTCATAAGATTGCGGCGCCACGGAAACAGCAGAATCCCCTCGTACATATGTACATACCTACATTAATTATAGTTGATAACAGTTATACATGGGTATGTACATATGTTTGCAATCAAATATTACCTGGAGGTGAGAACTTTGACTCTCTTCTTGTATGACGAAAATCACAAAACTTGAATAAAGCAGAATTTTTCGCATTAAACATGCAGAATTTTGAAAAAGCAGAATTTTAGAAAGCAGAATTTTAAAAAGCAGAATTTTAAAAAAGCAGAATTTTAAAAAGCAGAATTTTTTTGCAATTTACAGAATTTTGTCACCCAGAATTGTGTAATACAGAATAATGACACGCTCCCTTCTAAAAGTACATCATCTTAAAAATATAAATTCAAAAAATCATAAAGATCGGAGCACTAGAACGAAAGTTCCAGACCGTGGAAGCGCGCAAATTATCCATAAATGAAATGCACGCAAACTTTAGACGCGATTATCTCGAAGTCGTGTTTTTTGAAAATTACCGTCGCGGTGATCATTATTTATCAAAAACTATTTGAGCGATTTGCATAAACTTTTTTTTTAATTATTCGAAGTTACAACCTCGTGAATCTGAACGGTTCACTTTTTATAAATATTTGCATAGCTCCATGGAACTAATTTTTTTTTTTAATTTTTCAACCTCTCAGAAATCGTTTTTTTTTTTGGTGTAAAGCGGTTTTCATATCGAGAAAATTTTTTTTGGGTAAATAAACCGTTCAAATTCACTAAAAAACATTATTCTACAATAATAATTTAATTTTTTTGATTTCCGTTGAGCTACTCATGCGCTACCGTGATCACCGCAAGCCTCTTCTAAAAAACGGCGTTTCAGGGGAGGGGCGATATCAACAATAAATAATAACATTTTTTAATATAAAAACACCAAAATGTATTCTTCGAGAGTTACCCTTCAGTATGATATATGCCTCATTTGAATAAAAGTTCTAAAACATATTTAAAAGAAATAATGACAATTGTCCATTTTTTCGGGCTCACAAGGTATACGAGTATAACCCCTTAATCAACTACCAATAAATAGGTTATATAGGTCAACTACCAATAATAGGTTAATATTGATTGAAAATTTAGAGCTAATATTAAAAGTAGAGCCCATGTACAAAATGTGTCTACTTTAAATCTTTTTATGTGGCTGTTATAACAAAACATCAAAAAGTCCACCATTTTCATGAGCACAGAAATTGAATTGAACTTTGACGCAAACGTGAAAGGAAAACAGTTTGGTATCCGACAGTTGGTTAATTTAGTATAAATTTAAATTTATGTACATACATTTGTATGTAGGTATATGTAAAAGTCGCATCTATTTCCATGAAAAACTTATATTATAAAAATTTAATTATATACCTACTAGCATATGTACATTCATGCAACATGCACACGTATTTATACATATATGTATGTACCTATATGTGTCGAATTAAAAAATTAAAAAATGCGCATTCAGAATACTGTTCGTGCTCATGAAGGCTTACAAAAAAAAACAGCTTGAAGACTGTTACAGACTGAACGCTGATTTGACGTGAAAAGAATGTTTTAAATTATTTACTAAAATGAAAGTTCTGGCTTTGTCCCATTTATAAACAATATAATGGCATTCACTTTGAAGCGGTTTATCGAGTGACAACTGTTTCTAGCTTAAAGTGCAAGTATTCTTTAACCAGGGGTTTGTTGCTAGGCAAATATAAACACAAACGGTCGGAAACGGGTACAAATTACTATAAAATATAAAGGTGTATAATTAATTAAATATTTATATTACGTGGGGAGGATTCCCGTCTCTTTTCCCGAATCCCCGACAACTCGTGTCCCGACAACCTGTATCCCGACAGATTTTTTTCCGGAATCTAATTTCCCGACAACTTTTTTCCGGAAAATACAAGTCCAAATGTCCAAAATGCAATATATGTAAATCGTAGTATCAAAATGGAGTGCATCAAAAAGCAATATTGTGTGCCAATGACGTTAGATATGAGGAAACAGTGCCAGAATTTTTGTATTCTTCGTATTTTAAAACAATGGACCGCAAGCGATTTTGGACTTATCCATTTTTTTGGGGTGCCGCTTTTACAGAACGCCCCAAACTATGTTCAGCTATCATACTTTCAACATCCGCCTGTTCTTTTTCGAATTCTTTTAAACCTGAATATAAGTCTGGATGATGCTTTCCCAACAGTAGACGATTGTGCCATCTTTCACTTGCGTTATTTATCTTGTGGTGCCATCTTGTGCAGCCTTATCTGAGAAGTATAGCTTTTCTTCTTTCTCTAGATTTTAAATATACGTAACCGTCAGTGATTAATTTGTTACCGACAATTTTACCTAACGACTCTATATTTTAGAATTAAAACAAAAGTTTTGAAGAAATAGTTTGATTCGAAATGTCAAATTACAAGTTTATAAGCAAAACTGAAGAATGATATGATATAAAAATGTCTAAAGAAAGAAAAAAAAACATTTGTCGGGAAATTGGATTTGGGAAAAAAGTTGTCGGTGAATTAGATTCGGGAAAAATATCTGTCGGGATACAGGTTGTCGGGACACGAGTTGTCGGGAAAAAGGATTTCGTGAAATAGGATTCGGGAAAACGAGTGGCTACCCGTAGGGAGCGCGTCTTTTGTTTCTATGCTGAAAGGTACTTGAAGCGGCAGGTCATGATATTTTGTAGAAAAAAAGTTAGAAGTGGTTTTATTACCTCTGTGGTATTTTTTACCCAGTAGCGACGAATGCCGGGTTAAATATGTTACGCTTTTATAATTAGTATTTTAATTCAATACTGCCTAAACCTTTGATTCAGCCCAAAAATTGGAATAATGCCTGCATTACAGACACCAGTGAATACCTTAGCTTAAAAAATAATATTAGTTAATATGGAACATTCGCTAGAACTACCCATGTAGATCAAATAACTTTTTGGTTACGTTTGGGATTAATTTTATTTTCAACTTTGAATTCACCCAGAAGCGCTGATAATTGCATATTGCTTAATGCAGAAACAAAAACGAAAATGAAAAATATCGAATGGCCTAAATAACGAAATCAAGCCGAAGACAAGAAAAGCGAGCTATTAAATTGAAGTAACACACTGATAGTTGTTTGTAAACATGCACTGCACTTTAATATACATACATACATATGTACATATTTACTTGGTGGTACAAATCTCTGGACAACGATCAGCCAGTTGCAATACTATTTATGCAGCGTGCTCAGCTGATCGCGCTATCAAAAGGGAATACGTAAAAAAATCCATTGCTAATAAAAAACACTATTACATACATAGATGTTTGTATGTATAAATGACAAACTTGCTTTTACACTTTTGAAAAACGTACAAACAAAAATACACGAGCACCAACTAGCAATTACCGTTGGTTTGTTGTCGTAATTGTGAAAGATGAATTCGAAGCTGTAAATAAAGCCAAATCAACTCTACATACTTATGTGTATACTATATGTAGGTAATCATTTTGCAGAAGGAATTAAACGAGTAAACAAATAAATTGTATAGAAAAAGTAGATTTTATTGCCAGTGCATGACTTGCATAAAACCAAGGAATAGCTACATATGTGAATATGTATGTACATATGTATGCAGTTATATGGTAAAACTGCACGCATAAAACATAGATGAGCAAACTATATTTTCAAATTTAGGTATCTATGTATATTTATGCTAGTTTTTATAAACATATACACCTAATAATGATCTACTAACAGACCCTGCACCCACTACGCGGTGCTTAATACGGCAGCCCCATCACATTTTTGGCATTTACTTGCTTCCAAATTAGGCACTACATACAAATGCATTTAAAAACCGGAAATCACATTATCTTATATTGAAAACCGGATCTTTAACTTTTATAAACACGCAAAATCTCCAAAGAAACATTTGCCTCATTTTTCAAGGTAACAGTAACAGCGGATGCAATAACAAAGGAAGTGCGGTATTTTCTTTTTTTGCAGCATTTAAATTATTAGATAAAATATTCTCGTTGGCTATTCATGGTTGTATGTTTCTTAGCAACATACATACATACATATGCGCATGTAATTAATGAATAATTAAATGTGTATGCATGCTTCAATTCGTACTTACCTACGTTTACTGGATATTTTGCCATAAGCAATTATCCAAAGAGCGGCCGAAACGCCCGCCACTCCCACTATGGCGCTCTGATTTTGCGTGATTTTACTTAGCGCTGGTGCCATGTTGCGATTTTCTGCCAAAAGTCGACAAAAAACGCTTGTTTTCTTTTCTACAAGTAACTATGTACGTGAAGTGCACTACTCACACTCCTTCGCCTATATCCTCAGTCAGTTGGATCCGACCAGAAAATTTACTTTTTTTAATCGTTTTGCCTCCTTATTCTAGTCAACTAAAAAGCGAAAAAATAATCTTATTAATTTTTTCACTTATCTAGAATTTCCGCCTTATTTTTTCACTACAAACAAAAGCAACATTCGCACTACTAAATATGTAGGTATGAAGAATGTGGCACGGACTCACTTCCGTCTCGTGAAATCACTAGCAAATTTTAAATTTTTATCGTCCGTATTTTTTAAACCGTGTGCTTTTAATAGGATATGCGAATACCGGGCCGCTGTCTCCAATGAGTTAAAAGGTCTTATTTGAGCATTTTAATTATATTAATTTGCGCAACACTAATTTTGCTCTAACATCACATTCACTTGATCCAACTGCAATGCCAAACGATGTACAGGCGCTTTTATCCGTCAACGCAATTTCTTTTTGTCATTATTTCCTCATAGTGCTGCCAGATGACTCTCATCAAATTATTTCCGACGAAGCATATTAACAAAGCAGCTGATTCTATTTTTTTATAATTCAACGTGTTCTTTGAATTGTCAAACTTTGTTTACCTTTTACTTTCTTGTTGTTTATAGTGTTCAAGTAACAACAACATACAACCACTGATAAATTTGAAATTCCAGAGATTCCAAATAACAGCAATAACGCGTAATTTTTGAGTTTGCCCAATGATATAATATTCTCTACATCGTGTGTTTGGCCTAATGCTGCAAAGAACGTTAACTCATTTGACTGAGAGCAATTTCACATCCTTATAATTTTATACGCAAAGTTCTTTTGATATTTGTTTGTACAAAGTGTGATCAAATAATAACTCCTTTGTGAAACATTTAGTAAAATAATATTAAAACCACTAAAGCAGAGTTTTTTTCAGAATTCTTGATCTAGTATAATTGGTTCATGCATAATGGATTTTTCGCTAACAGAATTTGATAAATTTCACGGTGTACAGAATTCTAATGGTGGCGCCGTCCAAAAACCGCTGCAGATAGACAAATAAAAGGCAGAGCAATTACTTGTTTGTAAATATTCAGTGAATGACTTGCTAACATTTTGATTTTAAGATTTGTGATTTGTATGTGTCTTGTAGGAGTTAAATGAGCCATATGAGGTATATCATCTTATGGATTGCTGTGTAAACAAATGTTTGGCCAAGTGATAGCCTTTGAGAACTCAGTATAAGGCTCTGAGATTTGAGTTACGTCTTCCGGAAAATGGGTAGCCAGTAGCATGCTCTGTTTTATCAACTCTCTCTTTAGGTTTGTAGAGCCTTGCTGCAACTGGAGTTGAGGTGATTTCTCCGCAGAATTTCCTAAAGCTACAACTTGAGGTATGGCTTGCTCCACAAGTAGGCGAGCTGGCTCTAGGGTTTTACGGTCGAGCTCAAAATATGAGGGATCGGTTCATGATAAGCTCCTCGGCTGGTAGAGGGTTCATCATCCTCGCGGGCATGCTCCTCAAAGAGGAAGACCTCCACTTGCGAGAGACCCGCGAGGTGGTATTTACCGTGTTGTTTTTTTTTCTGTATCTATATTCATCCTGTTCGTACGGCTCCCTCTTTCGCGAAGCAAGCTCAGCATTTTTAAATTTTTTGGGGATGACATTTTATCCGCTGAGACCCCTGTCGCCGTAAAGCCATCATTAGCTCTCAATTTGGCTCGGTGTTGAGGAAGCGGCGTTTGGCTTTGGTGGAAACGTATTACAACGCAAAAAGGCTTTCTTAAGAAGATCAAATATGGCTAATAATAATGAATTTCATAGAACCCATATCCATTTTGAACTGATTTTAAGGCATTGGCAAAATCTAAATTAAATTTTTTATTATTATACGAATTGTTGTTGTTGCTGTTCTTGTTGTAAATATCCCCCACAAAAGTTTGAGAAATGCCGCAGGGGTGAAAGTCCTTAGTGGAATATAGATCGGGGTCGTTCGGGTAATGTAGAATCGACCGCCGACTGTCGATAGTATTCGACGCGAAGTTTTTCAGGAAAAAAGCTATTCGGGAATTACTCAACGTCTTGGCACTCAATTTTTGACAACATTCAATGGTCAATTTCAATAAAATTGCCAATCGGGGCAGCAAATTGAACGAAGTTGGTATTTCATGCTATGAAATATTTTAAGTCATGTATTGCTAACACGCGGAACACACCGTGGCAAGGAAGGGTGAGTGTGTGTATAATTCTAAATAAATGTTTTATTCTATCATTCTTGCTACACAACCAAGGATCAACATGTTAGAATTATGGTTACGCCTTCCAAATTCGTTGGGTCCTCAGAGCCCATCAATAAACGAACAAAAGGAAGGGGAATTAGTTTTTGTGAATTTTCGGTTTGATTAGGTGGTTTAGTTTAAATCTCGCAAATCACAATATTACCAAGCCATTCACTGAATTTTCACAAACGTGTAGTTTGTCCTTTTTTTGTTTGTTTTGGCAAGGGACCTGATGTCAGGCTTGTCAAAATTCCAAAAAATAAATTAACTGATTTTAGAAGGCGCCACCATCAGTTCTCAGTTCTTATTTGAAATAAATATTATATTTCATAGCATGAATTGCCAATTGCTTTCAATTTGTTGACGCGATTGACAATTTCATTGTAATTGACCATTGAAAATAATCAAAAAATGAGTGCCGAGACGTTAATTAACTTAACATCATTTTATAACAACAGCCAAATTTGATTGAATGCGATGGCAATATTTAATGTGTATGGAATGGTAATGAAGCCAATTATATCAATGCGTTCGAATTCGAAAACTTGTCAGTGATGATAAGAAGTACGAAAAGGCAGTGGATATTCATCATCTCCAGTTGCCATTTCTGTTTACTATCAATTAATCATATTCTGTAGAAGGTCGAGTTGTAGGGTAAGGTTATAGCAGTAACTTTAAAGAGTTGAACCATGAAATATATTTCATATGTAATTATAAATAGTCCGGATATCACTATTTATAGTTCTTTAATTTATTGTAGCTTATGCTAACAGTTTTCGTAAATATAATTGCAACTAACTTCTGACTGTTTTATGTGTAAAACACAATAAAGTAATCAGTGTGAAAAATATATATTTTTGATCGTAGCATGTTGTCTACAAGAGCTATCTGTCAACATTGTTGTTAATACAAAAATTGAATTAGACGTTCAATGAAATTAATTCCCTCAACTCAACTTCATTCACAGCAACCCTGCCATAGTCAGCAATTCAGCGCTTGCCGATTATGAATCGTTCCGTCAATCGCCATATTGATTTTAGACGAAAAATCTCAACCAGCCACATTGGACCGTGATAATTCGAAGCTACACTTAAAAGAATTAATTTTCTCAGCTCTTTCGGAGACCTAAAGGTATGGAAAATTCAGAAAAAAGGTGCTTCATATTTTATGTTTTGTTGCGTGTTGCTAAAAAGTGGGTAAGGAATGGAATTGATGGATAATTCTGCAGAGTTGTATAGGCGGTGACGATTACTCGTGAAGTTGTAATTTGGGGGTTTAAGTAAAATTACATAACATTATTTTTGACTTAATAAGTTTTGATTGAGTGGACAACTCGTTTGTATATTTATGTTAAATGGTATAAGAACATAAATCAAATATTTAAGTATATATTTGAAGAGATAATGAAATGAAATGCACAGTTTGGGAAAACACGAAGTATTCATGCCTTCAAGTTCATTTTTTACGCAGGAATTTTTAAATACGTTTCCATGAATAGGACACAAACATAACAGCAGATCGGAGAAATACCAGCAAAACTACATACATCATCATTTGTACTGCATAACAAAGCCGGAAAAAGAAACTTTGGGACGAAGCATTGCCAACCAAACACGGTAGTGAACGCTTGGTCCTACACCAAAGTGGAATAATACAGTAAGAGCGAACATGTAATGTCCTTTTTTGCATTGACATCCATTAAATTTCATAATTATTATCGCTAAAAATTAATATTTACTTGTTTCTAAATTTTCTTAAAAAATTGATTAAGTTAAAGACAAGCACTTCGCTTAACTTTGATTTTGAAAAAGAAAATTTATTAAAAATTTTAAAATATGAAATAGCGAATAGGGACTGTTATGAGTATAAAAGCAGTCAAGGTGCAATTATAATGCGATTTATTAAAAGGGCTACAGTTTGATTTACAGATACTAACATCACAACAGCCAGCGACAAAACGCAGAGTCTACAATGTCTTCTATGAATCAGCGACAGAAACGCGATATTGGATATGATCAAGATTCGCGCAGAGAAGATCGTAGACGGCGAAGTCATTCACGTAGTCGTTCGCGTCATCGTCGCTACCGCCGTAAAAGTGATGATAGTCGTTCACGCAGTCGATCGCCGGAATATCGTAGGCGCCATGCCGACAAACGTTCACGCAGTCGTAGTAGAAGCTCAAGTCGTCGCAATAGACCCAGCTCCAATCGACGACATAGAGATTCACGTAGCCGAAGCCGCACTCCTACGCGTTCACATCGTAGCAGCAGAAGAGATTCGCGTTCACGCAGCTCAGATAGGCAATCACGGCAAATGCGCGATGGTGAACGTCGCCAAAATATTAATGAACTCAAAAAGTCCATAGACTATAACCGTTCGACAGCAACATTAGAAAATACAGATTTACAACATCTACCGTTGCCGAAACGTGAACCGATTGGCGCTTATTATAATCTCGATACCGATGAACCTATTGACAAAGAGCGTATACATCGTGAAATGGAAGAGAAATTACGTCAGGCACTTGCTAAAGAAGGCAAAGTGTATCCACCAAAAAAGCCAGAGGCTTCACATCCAGTATTTGCGAATGACGGTTCATTCTTGGAAATTTTTAAGAAAATGCAAGCGCAGCAGCAACAACACCATGCGCCGGCAGCAACAGTTACGGCAGCGTTGGCACCAGTAGTGACGGCTCCTGTACTTGCATCTACCTCAAATGCCGCCGCCTATATTGCGGCCACATCGACCGGCAAGTCTGCGCCACCACCACCTTTAGTCGGGCGACGACGTGGTGGAAAAATTCTCAAGACTGGCGTCGTGGCCAAGCCCAAAGCACAAGCGGAACAAAGTGACGACCCCAAAGATTTTTGGTCACTGTACTTAGCAGAAGTCAACAAGTACAAGAATCATGCATGTGATTCCGACGGCGGCACTAGGCCACTTGTTAAGTGAGCCTAAATATGCGAAGAATTGAACTTGAATAGAGCTCATCGATGAATGAGCGAATACTTCGAGTTTTCCCAAATTAATCTAGAAATCTGTGCATATAAATATATGATTTACTAATGTTAAGAAAATTTATCTAAATTGGATTATAATTCAATTCCACTTCTAAAAACATCCTTTGAATAATTTACATTTTGCTCTATGAATTAGCGTTAATTGTAGTTGTAAGTGATTATTTTTTAACAAAGTTAAATGGATAGGATAGCACTTGAAAAATTGAGAGAATTACCCACACATTTTGCTGGTGGTATTCAAGCACGAAGTTTTTACGTGCGAGTATTGAAAAGCATTTATTTATAGCTTTCAAAAAATACACACATTTATATAATTTATTAATTTTTATGTTATTGCATTATTCGTTTCATTTATTTTTACGCCTTACTGACAATTACGTCATATTTTACTATGTTTATACCTCCTTACATTGCATTGTTTGACTAATTTCATATTTTTCGCCCTCAACTAACATTCATTATTTTCATAATTTCCACAACTGCGTAATGATTATTGCATAACACTGAATTGATTGATTGAAGAGCAGAAAGAAAAAATAATTGTCTCATGTCGAAAAAAGAGCCGAAAAAAAGCGAACCCGAATATAAGATGGAAACCGTTGCAATGGATCCACGTTTTCCAAATTCGAATGTAACGCGGCATTGCTGGTTTTCCTATGTGGAATACCATCGCTGTCAGAAGAGTCGTGGTGAAGGCCATGAATCATGCCAATATTTTAATAAAGTTTTCAAAACAATGTGTCCCAATGCCTGGGTACAAAAGTGGGATGAACAACGGGAAGCTGGTGTTTTTCCTGGCAGAATTTAAATTTGAATGAGTTTATATTATATCAATTATTGTTAATTGACAAAATTATACAATTCTCAAAACGCTTCATGCACACCCACACCCACCCACATACACCTAAAGCAGCGCCACATGAAAACCACTTTTTCACCTATTTAATATAAATCGCTTTAATAAACATGATTTCAGTACGTCGTACATTTTTTTATCGAACCTCGAATAAATTATTGATAGAGCGATTCAACTCAGTTTACATAAATGCGAAACGGTGCCATTTTGAGATTAAACATTTTACGCTTAAAGTCGAAGGCTGAACTGAATTGGTTAAGCGCGAAAATTCTGTTTCAAGCAGTTGAATTATGCATTTTTTTATTACGATTTTTACTAGCAAAAATTCATTGGACATATCTTTATATTATGCAATACCCTGCTCACTTGATTAGTTTTGATTTTGTAACATCCTTTCGAAAGTTATACGCACTTTTGTGGGGATCACAGCAAAGTAAATTAAAATCTATTTATGGTTAAAAAATATTAATATGCTCTACTTTGATAGTAAACGATTGTAACCATTCATCCATATAACTAACGTACACATTTTTCTTGTATGCGTCCTTGTATCCTGTTGTCATGCAACCATCAATATTGCTTGGTCGATCGCTCGCTCGCTCCTTCGTTTTGCCTTTTTCTTGTGCGATTTATTATTTGCAGTAATTAATAATAAATAAATTTCCATGTCCAAAAAAGGCAAAGAAACCACCATGACGTACAAAATGGAAACCGCACCCTTCGATCCACGTTTTCCCAACCAAAACGTGACCCGCTACTGCTACCAATCGTACATTGACTACCATCGTTGCCAGAAGGTGCGTGGCGAAAAGTACGAACCATGCAACTATTTCAAAAAGGTGTTCGCAACGATGTGCCCCAATGCCTGGGTGGAAAGATGGAATGACCAACGTGAAGCTGGCACCTTCCCTGGCAGAATCTAAATTGGCATTTGTGTGGGATTAACGAAATCGATAGCTTTGCGCTAAGAAGATACTCTGGCAAAACTACCAACAAAAACCAAAAACATACCCACGTCTATGTAATTATGTATTATTTACGTAGAAAGTTTCTATATGTAAGCAAATATTGGCTATTTGATTGAAACTAGATGTGTTATGTAATGCTAAATAAATAGATAACATGAAACTATTGAGCTGTTTTATTTTAAAATAAAAAAAAATTTAATTGAAAAAAAAAAAATTTAATTAAAAAAAAAAAAAATTTAATTAAAAAAAAAATTTTTTATTAAAAAAAAATTGATTAAAAAAAACATTTAATTAAAAAAAAATTAAATTAAAAAAAAATTAACAAAAATGAATCAAAACAAAAAAATTTAATTAAAAACAAAAATTTAATTAAAAAAATTAAAAACAAAAATTTAATTAATAAAAAAAAATTTAATTAAAACAAAATTAACTAAACAAAAAAAATTTTATTAAAAAAAATATAATAAAAAAAGATTAATAAAAAAAAAATTAATCAAAAAAAAATTTTAATTAAAAACAAAAATTTAATTAAAAAAGTTTAATTAAAAAAAGAAAATTTAAAGAAAAAAATTAAATAAAAAAAAAGTTTTTAAAAAAAAAATTAATAAAAAAAATGAAATAAAAAAAAAATTTAATAAAAAACAAAAATTTAAGTAAAAAAAAATTTAATTAAAAAAAAATTTAATTAAAAAAAATGTTTAAATAAAAAAAATAATTTAATTAAAAAAAAAATTAATTAAAGAAAATTTAATAAAAAAAAATTAATTAAAAAAAGATAATTAAATATAAATTAATAATTAAATATAAATTATCTTTTTTTAATTAATTTTTTTTTATTAAATTTTCTTTAATTAATTTTTTTTTTAATTAAATTATTTTTTTTATTTAAACATTTTTTTTAATTAAATTTTTTTTTAATTAAATTTTTTTTTAATTAAATTTTTTTTTACTTAAATTTTTGTTTTTTATTAAATTTTTTTTTTATTTCATTTTTTTTATTAATTTTTTTTTTTAAAACTTTTTTTTTATTTAATTTTTTTCGTTAAATTTTCTTTTTTTAATTAAATTTTTTTAATTAAATTTTTGTTTTTAATTAAAATTTTTTTTTTGATTAATTTTTTTTTTTATTAATCTTTTTTTATTATATTTTTTTTAATAAAATTTTTTTTGTTTAGTTAATTTTGTTTTAATTAAATTTTTTTTTATTAATTAAATTTTTGTTTTTAATTTTTTTAATTAAATTTTTGTTTTTAATTAAATTTTTTTGTTTTGATTCATTTTTGTTAATTTTTTTTAATTTAATTTTTTTTTTAATTAAATGTTTTTTTTAATCAATTTTTTTTTAATAAAAATTTTTTTTTTTAATTTAAAAAAATTTAATAAAAAAAGAAAATCTAATTAGAAAAAAATTAAATAAAAAAAAAATTTTATCAAAAAAAAAAAATATTTTAATTTAAAAAAAATTTAATTAAGAAAAAATCGTATCTCTGCGCATGCTGCATAAAATAATATTTGGTGAGACCTGGAAAAGTCCACTTAGGCGTAATGCACGCACGGATTACTGGAAGACGAATTTAGGTTTAAAATTGGGCGGAAATTTATTAACAGCAAAAATATTTCTTATAAACTTGTTTGTAGTGCTGGTTCTGTTAACCCTCCGTTGGGCACCCGGGTCTGGCCAGATTTTCGCATTTTGAACGTGAATTTAATTTATTTTCTATTATAGCTAACGACTTAAGGGGTTGGGGGTAGTCAGAGGCCCTATAAATTGCTGATTTTCAATAATTTTTTTTTGCTAGTCACTTGCTTTATTTTACAAAAATGAAAACATAGCATTAACACATCATGTTTCGACTTAAAAAAAAAAATTATTGTAAAAGTTATCTTGTTTCTCCAGAAGTCCCTTGCGGTGATCATCACAAGGCCGTGGAAATTCATCTAAAATCAATCGGACTTGTGCCTGTTCGAAGCTTTTTTTTAACAATATGGCGACCTCAGGAAATGTTTTTCAGATATTCGAGAAAAAAAACCACAATTAATTGTAAACAAAAAATTGAAATTTTGAAAAAAAAAAATTTTTATGATTTTCAAAAGCAGTATAAATTTTATTGAAATCTACCAAGCGGTTTTTAAGTTATAGTGAATACCAATTCAAAAAACATAGTTTTGAGAAAAACGTATTTAAAGTTTTGCTATCTGCTCCGGAGCGCCCTTTGTTAATTGTTGAATAAAACGAAAAGTATTTGTCGGATTCACTTAAAATTTTCACACAATATTTGTAAGTTAATATACTTTAAGAAAATGCAAAAAAACCAAATCCAATTTTTAGAAAATTCTGACTACCCCTAACCCCTTAAGCCTTCAGGTCAGTATCAAAAATTACCACGGCAGTCGGTTCGACGTTACCGGAATGACTCTGGTTTTTCCCGACCAAGGGCTGCCGCCCCAGTAAACTAGCCCTGTCTAGTGTACCGTATCCCGTATCCCACCCGGATTTATATCTGGCCAAGGACTGTCACTCCAGCACTATTTCCCGTATGTAAGTATGGGGAATGTTTATGCTGCTGCTACAACAACAACCACAGCAACAACCCAAAATTTAATTTTCTATCGATTTATGCATACAACCTTTTAAAAAAGATCCTCTAACACGACGAAGAAAGGCAAGATCCGGGTGCCCAAACGAAGATTTTAAAAAGAGTTGTGGATGGAAGGAAGATGGACCCGATTTTCATTCCTCCAGTTTTCATATTCTGTACCACGTAACCTCTACAGAGAAATACAAAAATAAATTAATAGGAAAATGGCTATTTTTTTGCGCACAAAAGCAAGGATTTTCAAATGAAGTACTGGGATTTATAGTCCATCCCAAAACCCGAACCAAACGTAGCATATAAAAAAATCCTAATCGGCACATAATTTTCCTTAATAGGTACAAATGGGTAGGTGTGCGCATTCTGCGTAAAAATTCTTTGATGTGAAAATTTGTGGACAGAAATTACACTGTCGTTAGTTAAAAAACTTGTGAAATAATTGACACAAGACTGGATAACTGTCGAAAACAACTAAACAAACAATCGTTTCCACGACAGTCGGTTCTACGTTACCGAAACGACCCGGATCTATATCCGGTCAAGGACTGTCACTCCAGCAGCATTCCCCGTATGTAAGTATGGGGAATGTTTATGCTGCTACAACAACAACTGTCGAAAACAATACTCAACCCTCCGTTGGACACGTTTTTAAAACCTTCGGTTGAGCACCCGTGTTTGGTCTTTTTTCGTCCTGCTCGGCGTTCCTTTTTAAAAGGTTGTAATCATAAAGCGATAGAATATTTTATTTTTATAAAGATATCTGCGAACTCAAGTCGTTAGCTATAATAGAAAAGTGTTAAATTCACGCCCAAAGTTGAAAAAGCCAGTCTAGCCAGACCCCGGGTGCCCAGCGGAGGGTTAAGTATTCTTGCAATATGCTTTTGCTATCACTTTTATCAAAATTAATCCAGCAAAGATAACACGCTTTATGTATAATATCAGATAAATTTACAAGTGGACTTCTAAAGTGGTATTTAGGATATTTATATACAGGTATGTGCACATATACCGATAAATGGCGCGTACATCCAATGTTGATTGTTGGCTGAGCAGCCACTCGAATTTGTGGCGTGCGTCTTGATGTGGTTCTACAAATGGATGCGACCTCCGAAAGACATGGTTTTTTATGAAAATATTCTTTTTAGCATATTTACTTTAAGTAAATAAGCGTTTATTAAATAAATTAATAGACTATTGTAAAAAGTAGGCAATTTTTCTGTTTAGGTTAGGGAGCTTAAATCTTTACATTTTAATTTAATAATGTTTCTATTACTTAGATAGTATAATTACAGTCTACATACATACATAAGTGCGATTATGAAACAATATAACAATAGCCATAATGGTCTTACGCGTCTTTATAAGAGTTTATATATGTATATTTCTTGTACAGGCCATTCACCTGTTGGAAATTATATGGCAATATAAATACTTCAATCGCAGGAACCATCTAGCCAACCATCCCTCCACCGTTCATTCACCTTCGAACAATCGAACTGTGATTTGCCTAATTTGACATTGACCCGATTGTGAAATTTACACAGCCATTGTGAAAATTCATATTGGGAGTTCACTTGCGCTGGGTGCTCCTTGAGGCTGTGTAAAGCAAAAAAATTCATGTATTATTCGATAATAATTACATTTACTCAACAGCTTACTCCTTGCGAAAGTCCTTGGAACAATACTCGCATGGGTAAACACGGGAGAGCACATCAATAAATGTTTTCATATCTTTCTTTTGATTATCCGTGGGATTATCTTCATAAAAGGCTGCCATTGTATGTAATAAACCCCAAGTGGCGCGTCCTAGCGCCACTTTATCCAATGGACACCCTTCGGGTACAGCTGCACGACTTTCTGGCTTCGCTTCCTTGGGCGTATCCTATGAGAAACAAGTCTTATAATCCATAATCACATAGTTATGAAACGCTGGTTGTGTGACATTCATCTGCTTGTGCAGCCAACCTTCTGGAAAGTGCAATCACTTACCGCTTTGTGAAATATTTGACGTTGTTGTTTTGACCAATATTTAAAATCTGTGCATGTGCGACAATTGCTATCTGGCTTAGCCGGCGCGCCATATGGATCATGTTTAGACATTATTCTTCCCCTTACAAGCTGCAGTTAAAATAATATCAAATAAAATTTTAAATTATCCCCCTTAATTTTAATGAAAGAATTAGTTGCCGCAATCGCTGTCAGCTGTGATGAATTGTCAATATACACACGCACAAACATCTGACTACGAATGTGAGGTTATGAAGCAAAAGCAAATAGCAAGGCTGGCAAGTAATTTGCACGGCGTTATATTAAAATTCGGATTCGGTACATCGGCAATGACGTCCGTTGGAGAAATGATGAGGAAATAATAGAAACGTACACGATGATCATTAATTTGCATTATCTGTCCAAAGTAGAAAATATCCAAAATGCGTATCTGTAAATGCGGTAATGTTTACCTTCAACGGACGACACTTAGTGCACGGTATTTTTCTTAGTAGCAATGGGAAAATTAGAATATGGCAACTCCAATTACGGAATGAGAATCAGGCTATGTTCTCACGACTCCTAATTCGGTAAGTAAAGTAGGTTAAAACTAAGTATTACGTATTTTATAGTTTGTACAATTAATAAAAAAATATTCGGCTCACCGGATAATTATTTTTAAAGGAAGTTTCATCAGTGCGATATTTACAATACGAATTACGAAAAATCGTTGCCTTCTCTCATTTTAATAGAATATTGATCGAAATTAGCTGTTAAAGCAAACTAAAACAAAGAACCATAGTAAACAAACGTTGAATAATAACCAGAAAAAGAATTTTATATTAAAACTAGCTGTTACCCGCGGCTTCGCTCGCGTTATAGCCCTTAAATAAATATCAAAGATCATTACATTGCAATAGGGCTGAATCAATGTGATTTAGTATTTAAAAATTACTACATACAATGAGTTTCAAAAACTTAAAATATGCTTTATTTAATTACAACAACAAATGTTAAAATATATTTCACTGTAACAAAAATAAATAATTTTAAATTCTTATAATTCAAAAAGATATAATGGAGAGTATTAATCTAGGATATTTTTGTAGATTATATTATAAGTTTTTCCGTCTTTTGCAAATATGTGTAAATTCCGGGCATTAGACACTCGCGAACATGCTACATATAGTTGACCGTGAGAGAAGCATGGCTTTTCTAAATTCACTCCCGCTACCTGCAATGTCTGCCCTTGTGCTTTATTTATGGTAACAGCAAAGCTACGCTTGATGGGAAACTGAACCCTTTTGAATTGGAATGGAAGGTCAGTGGGAATAATTGGAATGCGAGGTATGATGACACTTTTTCCCTTACCCATACCTGTTAAAATAGTAGCACCAAGTATATTTTGCCCCAATTTTGTTATCCGAAGCCTTGTTCCATTACATAGCAGAGGAGCATTCAGATTTCGCATAAGCATCACTGGTACATTCAATTTTAATTGAATTTTATGTGACGGTGCACACGGTTCAAGTGAGTTTAAAAATTCCATAGGATATGAAGTACTTAGTTCCGCATCCATAATTGTATCCATTGACAAATATTCCTTCATTTCTCCTTGCACCTCTTTTAAAATGTCAGTGATGATCCTAGAAACTACCTCATTTTTTGGCGTTAATATTGCTCTTGCGCACAACCACTGATCACAACTCAAATTTTGTTGCAATTCCGAAAAAACATTCCACAAACTAAATTGCAAGATTCTCTTGATAGTGATATATAACCTTCTTTGTCAACGTCTAAACAACCATCACCAATTTTCAACAACATTTCTGCATAAAGTCCCGAGTCCACGCCATTATGAAGATGAACTCTCATATTTGTTTTCAGGCTGAGTTTTTCAACTTTCGACCAAAAGCATGATGATTTAATACATGCTTGAATTTCATCTGCTGGTGTCCCTCTCTGAATGACTGGGAGGGTTTGTCGGAAATCACCAGCCAATAAAACTACCATTCCTCCCATTTTATATATCAACTATCTCGCAAGTCCTGGAGAGTTCGGTTTAAAGCTTCTATAGCCTTCTTGTGAGACATTGTACTTTCATCCCACACTAAAAGCTTACATTCTCGCAGCATCCTACCTCGCGAACTATTTTTACTGAAATTACAGATGGGTGAATCTTCCTGTGCCAGATTTAATAGTAATTTTAAAACAGAATGTGCTGTACGGGCGCCGTTTAATAGCGTCGCGGTAATACCCTAAGAAGCTACAGCAACTGCTATTTGTTTGTCTTTTCTGACGGACATTAATAATAGGTTAAGCAAGAACGTCTTTCCGGTTCCTCCTGGTGCGTCGAGAAAGAAGAGTCCACCATTGCCGGAGTCTATTTTACGTAAAACTTGGTTGAAAACATAATTTTGCTCTGGAATTAATTGAGGGACTAATTCTGTTACTTGATGTTGCAGTGCTATAAAATCATAATCATAATCTATCTCTCGAGCAATTTCATTATTAAAGTTATCTGTATTGTTTCGTCGAGGGCTTTGCTTTCCAAAATCATTTAATTTTTTTCCAACCATTGTAAAAACCTTATTTTCTATTATAATTAGCGTTTCGTTATAGATATCTGTATCCGTATGTATTAAAAAAATAATTTTTTTTAATAAGAAGTATCCTATGTTACTTCTATCACCTCCAAAAACATGTGCACAAAGTTTCGTAATAATCGGTTAAGTAGTTTTGGCGTGAAAGCGTAACAAACAAACTTACATTCACATTTATAATATTAGTAGGGATTATTATGTCGAGAAGGTTTTTGAAGTTGCGCATTTTCGTTCTCACCTCTATCAACGAGTACACAAATCCTTGGTTCCGCAACTCGTGCAGCATTTCTAAAATTATGGCGCTGTTTGCCACGCTACTCGTTAATTTTTTCCCGGATGTAAATACATAGGTGGACAATGGATCCAAATGTAGAAGTCTTTCCAAGTGCGGAAACTCTCTGATCGCGATTCACGAGGGAGTGGATAGGACGATTCTTCTGCATATGGTCCAAGCAGCTCACAAAATCCGGGCTTCACCCAAGTATCCTCTGGATAGCTTCCGAACATCTGTTCGAGAGCGAGCTAATGTGAGAAGGCGCAGAAACCCAGGATATCTGGATGTATGCTGGGTTTGGGACCCGCCGTGTTCGGCGAGTTCAATGCCAGGGTGGGCAAGGAGGGAATTTTCGCTCCCACCGTCGGGAAATTCAGCCTGCACAATGAAACATCCGGTAACGGACAGAAGTAGCTGATCGACTTCGCCGGCGCTCGGAACATAGTAGTCTGCTGTACCAGATGGTTGGTTGGTTGGTTAGAGTGGTGATTCATCCAGAATCCAACTAGCGCTTCCGCACCATTCTGTTGCCACATCCTCGTTAATTGTTTGACAGTTATTTACAGCAAGACTATATCCAGTCTGTGCGGTTTAGGAACCTTATTAGGTTGTTGATGTCTAAGCCAGACAGCGGTTTGCCCAGGGGGTTAACATTCTGTCCTTCCATACGGCAAAGCATTCACTAAGGAAATGGAAAATCGATTCCTTTTTCTCCGGTTGTTTACAACTACGACAGTATGTGTTGTGAGGGATGCCCATTTTGGCGGCTTGTTCTCCGATAGACCAGAAGCCAGTTAGGACTGCCGTTAGTCTATAGGCGTCCCGTCCTTTCATGTTTATCAATGTCGACGATTGCTTGAGTTTGTAGGAGGGCCATAACGACCTGCTAATTTTGCATTTCGTCTGGTCTTTCCATCTACAATCTGCGATTCGAAGGTATTTTAGGGAAATTGCATTCTTGACCGCACCTAATGGTGTGAATACTGGTACTGCAAGAACGCTATTCATGGCAGATCCCCCTCTTGCCAGTTCATCAGCTTTTTCGTTAGCTTCTATGTTCCGGTGTCCCGGGACCCAAATTAAGGTTACACTGTATGGTTTTCACTCAAGTTGGTGAGACTATTCCTACTTTGCTCCACCACTTTAGAGGTTGTTATAGTCGCGTCCAGCGCCTGGATTGCGGCTTGGCTATCCGAAAGAATAGCGATATTGCCCTTAAAAGAGAAATCTGCGATTAGTAACCTACAGGCTTCCCCAATTGCCAGTACTTCCGCTTGGAAGACGCTGCTGGTATTAGGGAGACGCACAGACTTTTCAATTCCAAGTCTATGAGAATATATACCAGCTCCAACACCACAATCCATTTTACTGCCATCTGTATAGACTGTGGTATCGAAGTTGTTTAGAGAGAATCCCTTATTCCATTCTTCCTCAGATGGGAAGAGTGTGGCAAAATTCCTATTGAACGTTACCATCGGGACGATGTAGTCAGTGCTCACCGTGATTAACTGAGCTTGTCGCAATAATAGACTAGCGTGACCATACGGTTTTTCTTTCCAGCGACCCGCTTTATTTAAGCTAAATGTACTCATGGTTGCCGTCTTCTTTATATGTAGGTCTATTGGAATAACGTGTGTCAGAGCATTGAGAGCCTCTCTAGGACATGATCTGATTGCACCGACCGTTATTGCACAGGCTGATCTTTGTATTCTGCCGAGTAATTTGGTATTGTACTCTCTCCCTAGAGCTTTCCACCAAACTACCGAACCATACGATAGAATGGGTCGTATAACTGCCTTATACAGCCATAATGTATGCTTAGGTTGAAGACCCCATCTTCTTCCAAGCATACGTTTGCAGGCATTTCAAGCAATTCCTGCTTTCCTTACCCGATCTTCGACGTTTAACTTTCAGCTAAGCTTGTAGTCCAGAATTACCCCAAAGTACTTTTCACTGGGTGATAGTGAAAGAGTTTGTCCGTTGATATGTGGTGGGGTAAAAGTTGGTACCTTGTATCTGGTGGTAAAAAGCATAAGTTCTGTTTTAAGCGGGTTTAGCTGTACCAGAATCCAGCACAAAAAAGTACACCAAGCTACCTGGCTATCTCCTGATCGAAAAAAGCCAAACCAGAGCGATCATGTAGCGTTAGAGGGAGGACATCTTTTCCAATGTTTAACACGTACGTATGATTCGAGGACCTAACATCTACTCTATCTACGCAAAGAATGTTTGAAATCGAGAAGCAGCAATCGCTACAGACAGCCAGAAGATTCGCCACTCGACTTTCACTCCTGCTCTTAGAGTGTACTGCGCGAGCAACTGAGCAACATTTTTCGTTCTTCACGTACTACCGCCGAAGAACATAGCAGACGAAGAGGAAGGCCTCCTCTGCGTTGGAAAGATCAGTTAGAGAAGTACTTGGCTTCAACGACCGGCGCGCTTTGTTAAACTCGGCCAATATCGAGTAAGCAGTAGTCGCGCCAATCATGAAGAAGAAGAAATAGATGGTTAGTATCGAGCAAGTACCTTCACATACCGGACATAGGTATATTGAGTATGCCGGGGTCGATTCTGGTTAGATAGAGCTTAACCTTCTACAATATCCTGAGCGTAATTGTGACAAAGTAATGCAAGTCCCACGAGGTAGCTGAATCAAATCTCTTCACCTGCACTGTGTGCTGGTTTGACTCCGATGACGGCATTCGGGAATCGAGAATTTAGAAAGGTGGTTGGAATGCCGTTTAACGCTTGTCTATAAACTGTCTGATCAAATAGTTGTAGTTATGTTTTGTCCTAAATCTCGTCATTGTAATTGAAGAGATGTCTCCTGACTCGCCTGGGCGGTGGCTCGCGAACTGCTAGCTGAGCATCTGGTAATGCTCTTTAACCGGGAGCATAGTATCCTCGTTGTTGACAGGTAGTTCTACGTAGCTGTCCTCATGGCAGTATTATGACAGGTTAGAAGCTTAGACTAGTACCAGGCGAACAGGGGGGGGGGGGGGGTTCAAAACTGACCGGTTTATTGTATTAAATGTCGCCAACAAAATTACTTTATTTGAGGACCTTATTGTGGTTTTGAACCTTAGTGGCGATTGCGGTTGGATGCGTCGAGAATAGAAAAAAAAACAAAAAGGACTGTAGCGAATTTCCTTTAGCTGCCGTTTGACCTTCTTCGTCCAGGTGGTAAATAAGGTCGCCGTGGATTTTGTGGGGGAAGGCTGGATATTCCTCTTGGGAGAAAGGCTGGAAAGATAATCGTTCACTTTTGAACACAAGCCATTTATGTTATTTCCGGACGCCACTAACGAGCAATCGTCCGTATAAAATACCACTGAAACTCCCTCTGGTGATTGGAGAAGCTTCAAGATATAGAACTTGAAAAGCAAGGGTGAAAGGACACTACCCAGCGGCACTCCTTGCTTTATTCTCCTCTGTTTTGATTTTTGATCTCGAAATATGACTGCCGAGTGTCGCTCACACAGATAGTTTGCGGATCATCTCTTCAGTCCCGGCGGGAGGGTCGACTGGTGAATTTTATATAGTAGTGTGGTATGGCTGGCTGTATCGAAACCCTTCGATAGGTGCAATGCTACTAGGACAATCCTCTTGCAGAGACGGGATTGGTTAAGCTCATGATTAACCTGCGTTTATGGCGGTGGGTGCTGCGGTGGTAATGTGCACTTTACGGAAGCCATCTTAGTGACCGTGCAAAGGTCCGCTTTGGTTTTAACAGTTCATAATAAAAAACACCAACTTGGTCCCACCAAATACATAGCATAACCTTCGCAGCGTGAATATTCGACCGAGGCGACGACGTAGAAGCATGACCGGGCAGTCCTCATGACTTTCTCTTCTTCGGATTGCTGTAATGAATCCATTTTTCATCACCCGTTACGATGCGATGAAGAAAACCCTTCCTTTTTTGCTGCTGGAGCAGTTGTACACAGGCGAAAAAACGACGTTCAACATCCCTTGGTTTTAACTCATAAGGAACCCAAGTCCCCTGTTTCTGAATCATTTCCAAAGCATATAATCGCTTAGAAATGCATTGGCGGGTAAATGCTAATACTGAAGCAAGCTCTTCTTGCGACCTCATTGATCCAATTCCAATGCGTCTTCGAAGGTTTAGGGCCTTCCTTCACGCGGACGGTCGTCAACATTAAAATCACCGTCTTTGAAGCGACGGAACCAATCTCGGCACGTTGTTTCACTTAAAGCAGCATCTCCACAAGCTTTTTGTAGCTCTCGATGCACTTCAGCCGCCTTTTTTTCGAATGAAAGAGGAAAATCAACACTTCCCGCAAATTACGATTATTCGGCACAAAATCAAACATGTTTACAAAACCAAAACAAAATCACTAATGTGTCGAAGCAGTTTGTTTCCATATGTCTAAGCTTGGTTTATGACGTTTAGGTTATGTTAGAATCGACTAGCACACATTGCTGGAGGCATCTATTGACAAACAGCGGCAACTTAGTTGCGCACCTATTAGTATAATAATTTGGAAGGATTTAAGTAAACCAACTATTTCGTTTCTCGTTTACTTTGGGTGCTGTTAGTGTTTACGGCGGCAGTGCTCCACAATATAGTAACGGCTATAATGCTGGTTCACAATATACCAACGGCTACGGCATCTCAGATCATATAGGTGACCCACAACATCGTAACGGTTTTATTGACCCATACGCCAACCGCGATGTGAGTGCTATTGAGGCCAAGTTTTAGAAACGGACTATTATTAAATGTTAATCTGAAGTTTCCTTATAGGAATGTATAGTGAAATAAAAATGAATTGTTAAAAACTACCTTATTCCTTTTTTGGGCTTAAAAATTTGGAAGTTCAATATGTATAAAATCATTAAAGTTTTGAAACTTAGGAGATCCGGAAGAGGAAGCGTATATTGTTCGTATCCATACTCAGTACATCGCAGCCCAACAGTGTAAGTCTGATTCTAGAAAACGCCGACAGCTGCAGAGAAAATGCTATATAGTATCCCTATTCTCCAGACAGGATAGACTTATTGGGTTACCAATGACTGTCATGGTAGCCATATGCTGACCACAGGCATTGTGCTCTGTGATTACAAGCTCCAGTGCTCTCAGGTCCTTCCCAGAAAGGTGTAAAAGAAAGAGAAAGCTCGCTAGTTTCCTATATGGTTATTTTACAAAGCACTTGGCTACTCTGCACGAGTCCAATGCAGACCAACTTCTTATATGGGTGGAGTCATGAAGTCGTCAATCCATAGTTGAATCGATGCAGAATTGACACCTTGAAAGGTTTCAGGGCCTATTGGTATGCTCTCTGAGCCTTCAATAGCCAGTTTGTCAGCCAACTCGTTCACCGTAATACCGCAAGGTCCAGGCACCCAAATAAGATAAACTTTGTTGTGTTTTGCAACACTGTTTAGATTTGTCTTACATTCCCGGCGGTCGGCGGTATGGTTACCTCCACATAGCGCATATTTAATTACCTTTATTCACTGTGGAATGCCATGTACGACGGAGTATACAGCTTAAATTTTCCGGATAAAGTAAGACTGGTAGGATATGCCGATGACATCGCTCTCATGGTCACGGACAAGAAGCTGCAGGAGAAGTATAATGATGCAGCAGCTAGAGTCGAACTATGGCTCCCTGCAGCGGGGCTGACGTTGGCAGTACAGGAAACAGAAGCGATCCTCGTAACTGCGCGAAGGAAAAAAGAGTTCATGAAATATCGGATAGGTGGCCATGAAATATTGTCGCAAGAGGCAATAAAGTATCATTACGCCTAATGATTGATGCACGGCTCTGCTTTAAGCAACACTTAGCAGCGGCAGTCAACGGTGCCCTTACAAGAATTCTTCCAAACATAGACGGACCGCAAGGCCCCAGAAGGCACCTCCTGGCGAGGAGGATGGATTTAGTCATCTTATATGCTGCTCCTATATGGGCAGAAGCTAATCCCTCGAATGTTAGACCCGTAGCTCAAGTGCACCGACGAAATGCACTAAGAGTCGCAGGCGCGTACGGGACTGTATCAGACGACGCGATTTGCGTTATCACTGGAAAGCTCCCAATAGATATACTTGTGCAGGAAATGGGACAACTTTATGACAGACAAGGATTAAAGCCGACAATTGAAGTGAAAGCTGCAGAACGTCTGCATTCGTTAGGAAAGTGGCAAAGTAGATGGGACTAATCTGTTAACGGACGTTGGACCTATAGACTTATCCACAAAATTAACCAATGGGTGACCAGAAGACACGGAGACGTAGATTACTATAATATTTAACCCAAATATTGAGCGGTCACGGATGTTTCTTGGAGTACCTGCATCGTTTTTACATGGAGGACACTCCTTTCTGTCCAAGCTGCAACAATGCAATAGAAAGCGCGGAGCACGTGTTCTTCTTCTGTTATCGTTTCAACGAAGAATGCCGAACGATTGAGTTTGTCTTTGGCGAACAACTGAGCCCAGACAACTTAATCAATAACATGAAAGCATCAAATGACTGTTGGAACGCAGTTAAAAGATTTGCAAAGAGGATAAGGCTGCACCTGCAACGCGCGGAGTGGCAGCGCAAAACGCTGAGAAAAACAAATCAGCGCTCGATAGGAGGTGGACTGTATACGGACTGACGCCAAATCACAGACGCTCGAGTCATTTGCTCACGACGGCATAAGACGGTATAATATTGCCACAACATCTTCTTTGCTGCAGACGCAAAAGACACCTCGATAGCGTATAACATCCATACGCCCATGTGAGAAGAACCTGGGAGCATGCCATACATGGTATGACGGCACAGATACATTAGAAGACGGGCCTATAGCATGAAGCTGGCTACAAATATGGTAGACCCATACGTGGGTGAATAGTATTGGTCCATTTAATGGACACCGTTCTGGGCTTTCCCGAAGTAATGCAAAGTAGTTCCGGGAAGGGAGTCTCCCCAGAAGAGGAGAAGGCATTGTTTTAGTGGCTACACCATTCCTTTATTTGATTTTTGCATTCTAACGGGTGATCAATTAAGAGGAGTTTTTTTCATTTGCGTTTTTTTTTACAGATCGCGCGCGAGTTGTGGCAAACTGTCATCGTGGATTTGTTGAACAGCGTTTGGCATTTCATCATGGAAAGACTCACACCGCAACAACGTCTACAAATTGTTCAACTGTATTATGAAAATCAGCGTTCTGTGACAAATGTTTTTCGTGCGCTTAGACCGCATTATGGTCAACATAATCGGCCTGCCTTAAACACTATTCGACATAACTACCATCAACAAATTTGAATCCGAATATTCATTGGTGGATAATTCTCGACCGAATAGACCACGTCCAGCAAGAAGCATTGAGAATATAGCGGTTATAGTGTTATTCACGACATACCAGTCGAAATGCTCGAACGAGTGATTGAAAATTGGACTTTCAGAATGGACCACCTTAAGCGTAGTTGCGGCCAACATTTGAATGAAGTCATATTCAAAAAGTAAATGTCAAAGAATGTCCTTTCAAATGATAAATAAAGGTTTTGAACATAATTTACATTTTTGTTTTTTTTTTAACTATTGAAAAAAGCACCTCATGATTGATCACCCGTTATAAATAGGTAGATGTCTATCACAGCATAAACAAAAAAAAAAAAATAAAGCTACTAGAAAAATATTTTTTCAAAAAATTACTTCAGACAATAGATGAGTTTAAGCTTAAAAAGTTTGCACACAAATTTTAAAAATTTCATCCACAGAATCAAAATAATTATGTTTTTGTTAATATTTGTTACTTTTTCGGAAGTTTGGTTTCAGGAAATCTTGACCGGGTTTAGGATATCATCGCTTTTCATTTCTGAAAAAATTAATTCATTCACATTCCAAATTTCACCAATTTCGCCTATATCACTTTCGATTCTGTTGATGGAATGCTTAAACTCTTCTCTTATCTGATGTAATTTTTTTTTTGCAAAAATTAAATTTATTCATAAAAAACTATTCTTTTTCCAAAAAAATTTGGCGGAAATTCGACTGCAAGCGGATTTTAGTTTAGAAAATGTCAAACGAGTACCTAAACCTGAGATAAGCACACGACACAAACAGGCCAGATTGACGGAAGAAAAAACGGAAGAAAAAGGAGGAAAGAAAGCACCGTATTTTCAGAGGTGGTTCTGTCATGGTTTGCGCAACCCTTAGCGTCAAAGGCAAATCGCCAATACGTTTCATATCCATAAAAATTGATAGTGTCAAGTAAATAAAACTTCCAGATGAAGGATTTATTACTTTCTCCTGATGATAGTTTCGGGTGTGCGGCAGTGGATTTTCCACCATAACAACGCAGCCGTTTATGCTTCCGAAGCAAGCGGAGCAAGTTGGCAGTGAAAAAATACCAACTCTAGAATGGCAAACCTGCTGCCTTGACCTTAATCCAATCTGTCCAATTGACCTTCTCAATTGGTTTTTAAAAATGGAAGACACTAAAAGCTTAAGAAGTGCCACTGTTATCGGATAGTCAAATATTGGAGAAAATATTATTAAAAACTTAATCAAATCGATGCCTCGACGAGTTCTACAAGTTCAAAGGAGGATCAAACACAAGTTACTAAGCTCCAAAGTATAAACTAACCCCAAGAATTTATTTTAAGTATAAAAACATTGGTCTCATACTTTTTTCGTTCTATAGGTTTTACTTTTCTTAATAATTGCTTAAGGGGTCCCGGTGGTCTAGAATTGTCAAAAAAAAAACGATTTTTTTTGATAGTTCAAAAGGCTTTTAAGAATATACTGTCATATTTTTGATAGGATATTGCCAGTATTTTCGATTCTACAGCCATTTTAGAAGGAGTCAGATTCGTCGCGCGGCGGCTTCAATGGTCGCATTTAAATGGTCAAAACTTTAAGCTCAATTATCTCAAGACTACTTTTTTCGGCCTGGTTTTGTAAAAAAAAAACAATTTTTAAATTATATTTTACATCAATGGCTATCGCCCGTACTGGAATCATATTATTATTTCAATAACTTCGTATGTTTTTGATTAAAAAACTAAAAAAACCGATTTTTAGAGTGTCAAATTGAAAACCGCGCCATTTTGCTAATTTTTATTTATTCTGTCATACTGATTAATAATTTTTTTGGTTTTTGTGTCTCAGATCAATAGAAGAGCCAAAATGGGAAACACCGTCCAGGTCCAATTTTTCGGGAGGGTCAACTTCAGCGCCGTTCTTAAAATTATTAAAATAAAAAACATTTTTTGTTGCTTTTCATTATGTAAAAGAAGTTAAATAAAAAGCCTAAAAAATTTAAATATCGTTTCTAATTTTTTTTATTGTGAGTTCGAATCCCATCCGAAGCACGGTCCTCGAACTTTTCCAAATTTTCCTACTTTCTCTGCTTAAAAAAACTCATTTCTCAAAACCAAAAACTTATCCTTTCCATCCGTACTCCTGCACATGCACATTCACCCACTCCCACCAACTTTTGCTGCTTCCATGTCTACCCACTTCTACCCGCTTCCACCATATTACACATGTACACGCGCCCACTTCCACCCACTTCTGCTGCTGCCATGCCCACTTTACACCATGTCCACCCACTTCCACCGTTTTCCACATGCACATGCACCCACACCTGCTGCTTCCATGTCCACTCCACATCCCGCAGTC
Organism: Anastrepha obliqua; assembly: GCF_027943255.1. Lineage (NCBI taxonomy): Eukaryota > Metazoa > Arthropoda > Insecta > Diptera > Tephritidae > Anastrepha > Anastrepha obliqua. Next base: position 30,827,533 of record NC_072893.1, read on the forward strand.
AGCGCATTACTTGCATTGTGGCTGCTAAAACAAACAAAAACAAGCAGTTACACATTGCATCACTGGCGCCAGCAAGAGGAAGCGGATAGCCGTGGTAATAGCGCAGACACAACACTTTAGCGAAGTCCTCAACCATCTGTGTGATCCTTCTGCCAGAAAAATGTGAAACACAGATGGCGACAGGCTAATCACCTACCCTGTCAGCAATCAAACAGATAACTGAAACCAATGCAAGACAGGTCTTGTCGAGGCGCTATGCTCCCGAGAGCAGTAAACAAGGAAAAAAAAATTTAGTTGGTCTTATAATTTTTTTGTTGTTTTATGTTTTTTTTTTCATATTTGCATCTTAAGCTGCTTTCCATTTGTTTACCGTAAAAATGTTGCGAAGGGCGACATTCGCGATACGCCGATTTGACACAGCTGATGCTGACTCACAGTTGCACACCTGTAACACCTTTTGGAAAAAGCTCACTTGGCGCGCAATCAAAAGCTCTATGGCCTGATTTATTGCCACTCAGTAAAGGTTTCGGTAGCTTTTGACGCTCTTTACGGCATTTTTCGTTAAAAAGCACACCAAAATGACTGGCTTCCGAAAGCTTCGAGAACCTAATGGTGCCTGAATTAAGGCAATTGAACAACGGTTGCTTTAGTCTTCGTGAGGTTCTGTTCGTGTTAACAACGTTTCGATGCGAATACGTGCGGTTCCACTAGTGATTGAAAAGGATTCTAATCAAAACACAAGTGTTTCACACAAAACCAAAAACAAAAAATTTAGAAAAAAAAAATCATAAAGAAAATAAAGATACTTACGCAGACATTCTTGGACAACACTGACACACTGGCTGACTGAGTGGTTGGTTGGTTGGATGGCTGGCTGGCGCATTGAAGCAAGTGTGGCCACCATACTATAGAATTACTATACATATATACAGACATACATACATAAATGTAGTACTACGAGGCTACGTTCGGAAAGTGCACGCGCATCTATATATTTATGTGGGCAAATGTGCATGCCATGTGTGAGCGCGCGTACTGGTGTTAGTGTGTTTATGCAATTACAAAACAAAATATTTAGTGGAAAGCAGTAGAAAGTGAAATCATCACCACCCGATGAGTGTTGCGCGTGGTAGTTAGAATACCTGCATATATGTATATATATACCCACACACACACACACGCACACATACATACCTACATATGTAACTGCTTATACGCGCATCTGCGTAGGCACACTTGGCCTGTGTGTTTGTGTAAGTGTATGTGTAAGTACTCGCGCTAAGATATGTAGTAAGGAACGCTAAGTCTTATATAAGACGAGTGAGTTACCAGAATAAGAAGAAGCAGAAGCAGTAGAAGAATAAGAAGAGGAGAAAGAAGAGGAAAAACAGAAAAACGTACGGTGATATTTTGAAAAGCCACCAGCGTAAAAGCCACTTATAACAATCGAGTAGAAGAGACTACCAACTAATCCTACCCAAAAGCAACAAGACTGTACGGCAACATCAGCAAATGAAACATTCCGCCGTAACGAATGTAATAAATACAAAACCAATAGCAAACAGTAACAATGTTTGTGTTTTATTTGTATTTGTGTATATGTATATGTGTGTGTGCCTAGTTCGCTTTTAAAAAAGAAAATAGCAAGTCTAGCAACTCCAGCGACCCAAACTACAAATAAAAAAAAGCAATAAATTGTGTGCCCTCATTAGCTCACGCTCCAAGCTCGACACCAAGCGTGGGCTGCCAAACTTACCTGTATCGCAAGGCATGTACTCCTGCTACACCTCCGCTCGCACCTATACCTTTCGTCGCCCATGCAACACATTGTGGCGCTACCAGCTGCTTGTGATTGTTGTAATGTAGATTTGACAAATTGCTAAGCAAAAGCAAGAATACGAAATTAAGTAGTTAATATAAAAAAAAAAAATAATAAAAAAAAATAAAACTAAGAAAAAAAAAACAGCAACTGAAAATCAATAAAATAAAATACTAACACAACAACAAGAAAATGTGATGCCGCAAAAAAAAATAATAATAAAAATATGAAAATATTCGTTTGTTAAAAAAAGCTGGCGAAACTCAAGCCCGCTTATTAGCTTTTAAAAAAATCCCCAAACAAACAAAAACAAAATCAACAGCCAAACAAAGCAAATTATTCGCAAATATTGACGTAAAAATTTAATTACTGGTGTCGCTTGTTCGTGAACGAGAAATTCGTGTTTGTAATTTGAATACGTTTGAGGCGCTAAGTGTTTAGTTTACAAGCATAATTACAAAAAAAGAAAAAACAAAAAAAAAAAATAAAAATAAAAAAAATACTTAAAATCAAAATATTTACATACATAAAATTAAAGGCATATGAAAATCAAATTACAATTCCGTAAAGTAGCGGTACACGAAAAAAAAAAATTGCCGTTTCATTCAAATTGTGTAATGTTTGCCAACAACAATAGCAAACAAAAAAAACTGTGCAAGGTGACGTACTCGGGGCATTAAAAAATTACTAGTAAAATAGTCTGGAATAAAATGTGCAAACACTTTTTAGTCGTTCAAGCCATTACACAACACTTCAGCTACAAATGAGAAAGCAATTAATTTTGTCCACTGCATAGATGTGCATAGATTCTAGCACCCAGCAACAACAATAGTAATTGTATGAAATTCGATGGCAGAATTTATGACTAACTAAAAGGTAAATATTTTTTGCATTTTCCAACACAAACTGCCAAACAAAAAGTACAGGTAAATTCTCTGCCTCGATTGATACACAAAATATTTGTGAAATGAATTCGCTTAAATATGCATGGGAATATTTGCAATTTATCCAGTAAAAATACCTTCTGCTAACTGCTATGAAAAATGCTTGTGAGCACTGGCGCACACAGGAATTGGTGAAGGGAAATTCGTGGGCAGTCATTTTGAGTATCAAAAGCAGGTTGAAAAATTAGATAAAATTCAATTTTTTTTTCTTTTTATTTTCTAATCTCAAAATAGCTCCAATTGGCAGTAGACTAAGGCAAGTTATGGAATCACAATACGACTTGAGCTGCGGTTTCGACCCTGTTCGACCGCAAAATATGCAGCTTGTCTTGGCCAAAAATTAACGAAATTATTTATTTTTGTTTCAGAATTTCTGAAACTATACAAGGTTTAGTGAGCACACCTAATAACGGTTTCCGTTTGGCTTCGCTCAAAAATGTATGCGCTTTCATTTCTTTTAAAGAATCTCTTAAAATACTCCCACTAACCGATTTTCATGATTTTTGCACATTTAGAGAGGCTGACGTTTCCACAATTCCGTCCCGAAATTTCAAGCAAGTCAGAGCACAGCTGAGCCAGTTATGGCTATTTTACTGAAAGGTTTTATGTCAAAGTTTCAGGCCAATCAGAGTAAAATTGGAGAAGTTACAGCATCTTTACCAAGAAGATTTGACTGTTTTGTTGTTTCACAATCGATTTTCATGATTTCTGCACATTTAGAAAGACTGACGCTTCTGCAATTACGTCCTCAGCTACCCAGAGATGTTATCACTAAAATCATCAAATTCGAAAAGAAGTTTAGATTTGAATTGGAGGTAAACAGGAGTACACCGGCATTTGAAGGGAAACTCCAGTAGCGAATTCTACACTGGTACACAGATAGCTGGAAGACACCAGAAGGATAGGCGCTGGAATATCTGGCCCCAAAACCAAGTGTTCTGTGCCGGTGGGTAGCTTTCGAAGAAACTTCTAAGCGGAGATGTTGCCATCTGTCTGTGTGCAGAGATTAACTTAGATAGCAACTTTCGTAATGAGCAAATTGCCGTTCTGAGCGACAGGTGTGCGCTTTGTCATCCATCTTTGTTCATCTCAAGCCTTGTCATCCTGTGAGATTAAGTCCTCACTGGCCCTTGAGTGTAACGAGAAACAGAAAAACAGGAACGCGCAATCGCATCCGGCTAATATAGGTGCCAGGAGAAGCTTAGGAGTGAAGAGTTAATGATAAGGGAGGTTTGCTATGTAGCTACGATGGGCGAAATCCTTATTGGGACGAATACAACCAAAAGAGATTTAAATAACTTATAATCACCCCAAAGCTAAACTGAGAATACTCGCGAGCAGTCATATTCACATGATCGGGATATGGTACCAGGAGAATCCAATGCACCTTTGCCTTGAATGCAGAAGGTTGAGACATCTCGGCCATTTGCAGCCGGAAGAAAGGCACATGCGCTCAGTCCAATCCAGCTCTATATTAAATTTAATAAGAGAACTGGGTCCGGATGAGGTACTGTGATGAGCTGAAGGCATAAAAGACCATTAGGTCGAAGTGCAAAACTCAAACGTTGTACGTGAAAAAGTTAATTTTGATTTCATGAATTACTACCTTCAATGCTCATGCATTTATATATTCTGTATAGAATAGAATAATTGGAGGTTTGCTTATCTATTTAAAGGTCTTTCATGCCCTATCTATCCGGTATACTCGCAATACCTACTACGAATCCTCAGCAGATTTTATTCTAAGATACAGTTAGAAGTCGTATGGCATAAGGTCCGGATTGCGGTGTATTATTGAGCACTTTTCGAGTCTATTCATATCTGGGAGCCCATTTGCATACACTATTCGCCTTTGTCCCTATAACCAGCAATCAAGGGGTGTGTATGTTCATTTTAACTATTTTTTTCATAGATCGTCAAGAGCTAAGTGTATGTTTGGAGTTAAATGAATAATGAAATCCTCTCAAGTTTTAACTGCAGTCTGTATTTCACTTTTAATATCGCGAGATCTATTTCTGAAAGTTTCGCTCTCATCTTTTCGAGTCATCTAACGCCTTTGGATTCAAAGAATAACGTCATGAATCTATTGAAGCTATTTAAGCTGCTGGAAGCGCCACTCTAAACAGAATTTTCAAAAAAATTAAAGACACCTCGTTTGATAACTTGGAAAAACAGGCAAAATTATGTTTGTTATGAGATAAAATAATATTTAATTTTATAAAATTATTAAAGCTCGTGCCTTCTCATACTATGATATATGCTATGATGAGGTATTAATAGGTTTTGATTATAATTTTTTTCAAATTAATTTTAATTATTTTGTTTTTAATAAAAATATATTTTATTCTATAACAAAACCCACATAAATCCAGGTTTCAAACGTTGCGCATTCCATTCCATTAAAATTTCACAATTTTATTCAAAATTTTCGAAAATGTTTGGATATACAGGTGGCGCTAAATTAAACCCCCTATCGAAAAATTTATATACTTGCAAAGAGTTCAAGATTTATTGCACTTGTGAACTCTACAGCTGCAGTATGCAAACAGACAAGTAAAGGTCAAAATCTTTATTCATCGCTGAAAATCGTTTTTTTTTTTTATTTAGTAAAAAATCGTTTTTTTATGTATTTAAAACCAAAATTAAAACAAATAGATAATTGGCGCATTCAGTTATGGCAGGTGTTTGGCTGAGCTTCTCTTAATATTTCTGATGTAGTTCCACAAATGTTCTAAATAATTTGGATGATTAATTTTGCGCCGCTTTGTACTGTTTTACAGCGTATTTAATTCTAATACAATAATATACAAGTTCGAAGCAGCTCATTTGCCTTATGTTTGGCAATTTATTGCATTGACGGTGCTGCGCATTTTTTCTATTAAAAAATTTCATTAAAAAACTCCATTCTTTTTATAGAGAAAATACGCCACTCTGTCGCGGAAAACCAGGTAAAAATCAACGAGAATTTTGAACTACTTTAAACTGTTATTCAAGGAGCTATAAAACACCGTTCCCAATTTTTTGCTTTTTAATTCTGATTAAAAAGTTTGAAAATTCGCCGAATGTTTATTAATTTTGTAGACAGTTGGAAATTTGGATTAATAAGGTCTTTTTTTTATAGAAGAAGATGTATTTTTATGAAAAAAAGTGATTGAAGTTAGAAAAAAATAGTTAAAACTTGTGTACTTTAATAATTTTGTGGTTTTTTTATAATCTTGTTTTTACCCGTATACTAACATCGGCTGTGCCACGTGGCGTATGAGTGATTTTACTTCCTTTTACGAATAAACTCTATAATGAAAAATTGCGTCGATCCTGAAAAGATGTCATAAAAGGCGTTGAAACTTTGAAATAAAACACAGGAATAAAACAAGCAGTATAAGTGATATTGCCACCTTTTTCAAATGCATTTGCTGTCGTATGTTTAGAATATAATTACAGGCAAATGCGCGTCCGAACTCTGCTGTAGGTGGCGCATGTTAGTGGATTACTTTTGGATGCCATTTTCGCTTAAATTAGCATTCATTGGCATAATGAACTCGATTTATTTTGATCTGTTACTTATCTGCATACACCAAAGATTCCACGTAGCCGCACAGAAAATAGTCGCCCGGTGTTAAATCACGCGTTGGCGCATTTCAGGCCGAAATTCCAGCCATTAATTAGGTTACTGTTTGTTTAAGCAATAATGTGACTACCTTTAGAGAAATCTATATATATTCGCAAATGCCAGGCATCTCTTAATGAGATGACAGAATAATTTCGGCACCATTTGATATGGGTGTCAGAGCAAAGTGACACACAAGGAAATTGTAAGGCAGACAAATCAGTGGGAGAGGGCACTACCACTCACCGCCCTCTTGGTATGGAGATAGTAGATATACCCGTCTCAACGTATAAAATGCGTGGCATAAGTAGCTTTATCACTTCAGCCAACACGAGATGGTTTGATTATCTGACATGTGAAGCTACAAAGAGAATTTGGCCAATATGGAACATCAGGCGCTCAAAGGCGCTACTTAATCGGTCACGGAAAAACGTTTGGATGTTAGTTGCTCTGCTCACAGCTCAGGTTTTCTAGGACTCGACATGCTCAAAGATGGAACCTCATTTCGACTATTGCAGAAGCTGCAAGAATGAGGAGGAGGAAGAATCTGTCAGACATCTTCTCCGTCACTGTCCTGCGTGGCATGCCACTGGGTTTAGATACTTTAGCTCATCGGTCTTGAATGATACTTATGCCCCTCAGGATTTGGAGATAAACTGTTATTGTGATATCACAATGGATCGGCAACGGTCTAAGTGGTTTAGCGACCGATTGCCACTTCTACTACATACCTAAGCCACGCGTTCCGAGTGGCGACATGGTGAGAAGCCTTGACACTGTTCATCTAATAAATGCAATGTCTCTCTAGCAATAAGGCAGCAAGCGGCGCCATTCCGTCAAAGTTACATGTTTGTGGGATCTATACCTTCATAATCGCATCTCCTTCCGCATATTCCAAAAAATTAAGGTCAATAAAAAATTCATTGTGGGCTCTGCAGGAAGACTCCGAAGTCCATACAATTAAAGAAGCACACAAAAACTTTGGCGAGCAGAGCTCGAATTTGGTAATAAATTTAAAAAATTTCTATGCATTGTTGAATTGCGTGAATTTCGTGTTTAAATGTCAAAACTGTTGTCCATAGCTTTAACAATGTGACCGCTTTACGCTGTCAACGCTCGAGCGCACTCATTGAAATATCCTGTATATCGAATGGTTATTGCAGACGCGTATTTATTTATACGTAAAAGAAACAAAAAGCAATTGATGCTTAACCAAAGCAATATTTTACATTTTGAATTATTTATGATTCTACAGAATTCTTTTGTTCCATGGAGTTCATTGAAATGTGTTGAGTTGAACTGCATTGCCATGAAAAATATCTACTCGCTCAAGGATATCGCAACGCCATGTCCATATGAATATTTCTGTGTTGGGAGGCTAAAGATGATAAATGAAAAATAGTTTATGCACTTTGTCCGCTCCATGTTTTGCATAAATAACTAAGTATGAAATTGCTTGGCTTTCGACGAGATAGTCGCAGTTAAGTGTTCGTTAGCTTTTAGTGCCAAAAAATATTAAGATGCATAAAATACAAATACTGATAGGCGAGCATAAGGGAATAGGTGCTGAAGTATATTCGTTACACATATCTATGTATAGTGGGTATCACTGAAAGTCGTACAACTAGTTTTTTGGTCACTTTAGAAAGCTTACTTTTTTGCAAATTTATCATAAAAATTGGGTTATACCACCTGGATCAATAAGTTCCCGGAATATATTCAGAAAACTCAAAATTCAAGAAGTGTATTCCTCAAAAGTGGTGTTATCGATTTCAAAGTACTCCCTCTCCACAAACTGCAATGCACTTATGCCAACGTTTGATCCAGCTCTTCAAACATATCTGGAACTCTCTTTTCTTCCATTTTTCCATTACTTTCATTTAGCTGTTAAAACGCATTCCCTGTAGTGGGTTTTTGACTCGATCAAACAAAAAAAAATTTCTTGGCATCATAGCAGTTGAGTTCGATGGCTGTTGGATGGTATTCGTTTCGTACTTGGTGAAAAATTCACGGATAATGAAGCCCACAAATAGGAGGAGAAGCTCGGCCAAAGTGTATGCGCCAATTATTTATTTATTTTATTTTTAATGATGGCATTGCGCGACGGTGCGTTATCATGGCACAAAATCCACGAGTTATTATTCCACAAATTCTTTATTTTTTCGCGAACTGCTTCATGTAAACATCTCATAACACTCAAGTTATAGTCCTTATTAACTATATGACCTTCTGAAAAAAAATCATGGTGTACAAAATCGTTGTCATCCACAAACACCGTGAGCATCACATTCTTTTTTGACCGAAAACGACATGGATTTTTTGGTATTGGTTCATTCCGAGCTCTACACTCACTTGCCTAATGTCTGGATTGCGTGTGGTACACATAAACCCACGTCTCGCTTCCAGGATGAGGGAATGAGAAGGATAAATGAATGTTGCGTGATGAACGTTGGCTCAGAATCAGCTTCGAAAATTATATCTTTGGCGATGTCAACGCATGAAATTTAGGTCCTTTGGGATCAACTTTGCAGCAACAAGTAGCAAATCATTAACTACAAAGTCCCAAACAGATCTATAAGCAATGCTCAAGCCCTCTGCCAGCTCTCTGATGGTTCATTTGTGGTTTTTGATCAACTTTTCTTTCACTTTATTGCTGTTTTCATTAGTAGTTTTCGGTGTCTACGGCCTGCTACTACGTTCGTCATCCTCGATGCATTCATTGTCTCTTCTGAAGCTTTCATGCCATTCATAAACATCTGTTTTCTTTAGAGAAATTTTAGGATTTAAGAATTTTTTTTTTCAGATTTTTGAGAATTTTGTCTGTCACACAGTTTTGTATGAAGAAGGAGAAATGCTCTCTGAAATTTTGCATTTTAAAAAAAGCTTTTCTATAAGTTGACGTTTTATGACCATAAAGAGCTTCGAATCTGCACTCTCGAATAGGTATAAAATTGCACAGAAAATTCTAAAACAGCTGGTTACAATTTTTGAATTCTCTACGCAAATTTATTGGATTTCTGTAAACTTTTTTTTTTTAATTAAAAAAACAACAATAAACTCTTATTTTGCAATGAAAGCGGCACATGCGTAAAAGGAGCAGCCACATCTTACAGCTCTCCTATAAAACAAAGTCCCAACGTATGTATGTATGTATGCTAATAACTATGCCAGAGTCCTCCGATTTGCACTGGGATTTTTGCATTTTTAAGCTAATCCCTTCTGCAAGGTTTTTTTCGTTATACATTTTTAAGACATACAAAAAAAAGCATATCTATAAGTCAAAATGTGTTGAAAAGTCGTAAACTGCAATAAATTATTATACAAATGACCCAATCGATTTGAGTACTGTTTTTTGTTATCACACTCAATCAAATGTATTAATTATTTCCTAGGAAGGTAGGTGAAATGCTTCAAATACCACTCTGGCACTCCAAAAGTAGCGCTAAAGCGCCGTTTTGATACCTCGAACAGCTTATGAGGCCAGGCAGATATCTACAGCCAGCCAGAACTGTTGATGTAATGGAGAAAATTGATGGAATTTTGGTTGGCACACTGCCCAAAGCTGCCGAAGAAAGAAGCACCCAGTGACCTTAGTCGTCTGCCTGCCAAATCCGGACAAAGTGCTCTATGAAAGGTCCCCCCACTCCTTCTGCGATGGGGGTTGAATGATAAACCTAACTTTTCCGCGTGTGTGTCGATCGTCCAATGGAAGGTAAACAGAGCTACGAGTTTGGAAATTGAATGGCGTGGAGTCTCCAGGGCTTTTTGAGTCCTCCGCCTTTTGTACTGGGATTACAGGGTTTTCGAAAAACCACACGAAGAAATAGAGCTCCATCTTTTCTGCGCTTTTCTGAGAAATAAGCTATGCAATTTCCCTTTAACAACAGTCAGGTGGATGCCGATGACCAGGAGGAGATCTCTGAGATCCATTCAGTCCTCTTCTTGATCAGCAATTCCTTTTCCCTCTATGTTCCTATGTAGTGGAACCCAGCTTAGAGAAATGTTACCTGCAAACCTAGGAGATTTGATCTCTTTCTTACAGGTGTTGTCTAGTTTGGATCTATGGTGTTGTCAAAGCATTGATAGTGGCTTGACTATCGGAAAAGTTGTTAATATTTCTCTCACTCCCACGTTCTTTAAGCATTTTGCATGCCTGTAGGATCACAAAGACTTCTGCCTGGAAAACACTAGCAGCATTCGGCAATTTTAAGGAAATAGATAAATTGGCTGATTTAGAGAATTCCCCTGCTCCGACTCCAGATTACATCTTGGAGCCATCAGTGAAGCCAGAGGTACCAGCTTCGATACAAATATTTCTTCTCGTTCCGATCCTGCGTATTTGAAAAGATTGCTCTGGCACAACCCTGAAACTCCTCTTTGCGGATGGAGGGATCTGCCTGAACTTCAAAGAAATACGGTGTTAACTGCCTAAATGGTACACTCATGTTCCTTGAGACGTTGCCTTCAGGGACCAACCCCCTTAAACCTGTTTGTACTTTGAACAGCAATGGAAGTAACGTAAAAGTCGATGCGAAAAAGTGCGAAACAACAATCAGGGCAGCGTTGGCGCAAGTTCTACATGCTCCGGGGATGCCAATACATGCCGTTCTTTGCACACTCCCCAGTTTAGTGATATTATAGTCCCATTAAGCGCGTTAAAATTGACAGAACCACCACGTTGTAAATCGAAAGCACGACCTTTAGCTTGAGTCCCCATTTTTTGCCGAACATAGATTTGTAGATGTAGAAAGCTATACTGACCTTCTTTACCTGATTTTCAATGTGTGGCTTCAAGTTTGGGGTCAAGTATCACTCCAAGATACCCAACTTTCTTAACTAACTTTATTAAATTCGGAAGTCTAAAGTGTGGAGGTTTATATTTTCAGGTAAATAGCACCAGCTCCGTTCTGTCAGAGTTGATCCTAAGGCAGCCAAGCGACTCAGTACAGCCAACCTTTCCAAAATCTCAGCCAGGACTGAGGGAAATGGTCCCGATACCATTAGGACAATATTTCGGATTACTATTAAAACTTTGAGAACAAAAGAAGTGTGTCAATGCCCTCTAAGCGGGATAAGCGACAATAAGAAAGCACATTTCTATATCTGCTTATTTATTATTGTGTTGCTCTCTACTCTTTCGTATGTACTTTCTTTTAACGGCAGAGCAGCGCTTGCTGCTAGGTTTTGTAATAAATGAATTAGAAGAAGTAACTTTGAAAACATTGCAAACTTTGAAAGAGAACAGCTGTACGATTTGCTCTGACACACACTGTAAATATATACATATTTATATTACACATATTTATAAACTCTTGCTATATCGCATTTGCATTCGAATCGCTAAGATGGCTCATATCTGCACCGTTCGAAGGACGCACAGCCGCGAGCGGATAATGGAGACAAAGTTCATTTGAAACAACTACTGAGCTACTGTAGTTGATTGACCGTCAGCTGCCACAGTTGGGTTAATCCTCTGGGAGCAATAAAAACAAATATCTAGCGGTACGCGTACGCACTTACATAAAAGAAATGCTTTTTGCATACGAATTTTCATTTACTTATTTGCGTATTTATTTGCTTTCGGTTATTTTCATTTTCTTGCGCAGCCTGTGTCACCGCATATGCCATACAAATATTCATGTACATATATATGTGAGACAAGCACATCTTACAAGGCAACTCACTGGATCCATATCCGTTTCTGCATTTCTCTTCTTTCCTTATGAATAACAGGAAAGCTTCAGTTTTACCCCGCATCCAATTTTCTATCATTCTGTCCCGCCCGTTCTATTGCTTTCATTTTTCTTAAATCCACTTCAAAATCACCCAATTTGCGAGTCATTCTGTGTAGATTGCCAGCTCTTAGAGCGCCTAGCCACTCGTCCTCTCCTCAAGCGTCCCATGACTTATATTGCTTAAGTAGCGCACGCACAAAATGTACTCCGCCCTCTTATACCTATTTCTCAAGGCAGACAGGACAAAAGATGTTTTCGTGCATTAGATATCGAATACGGCCTCTGAAAAATTGTCTTCCGACAGCCTTCCAGGAATATAGATTTTTTTAGAATGCAGAATCAGGAGTTGTGCTAAGCTCCTCGTTATCGGTCAGCCTTATTTAAGCAACAAGACCTAGCCAAATCCTCCTCTTGTACAATATAATTTCACTTTACCAGATCCAGCGTGAGCTCACTCACTCAGAGTAGGACAAGTCTTTCAAGTTGACCAACCAACGCCGGAGTTATTGGGTTAATCAATGCCTTGGCGCAGTTTGGTACTCCCAAAAGATGTTCAATATTACCTTATAATGCCTGGGAGTCCCACTGTTTGGGGTCTGGAGGACGTCTTAAAAGCGGATCTCCCAGCTCTGATTAGATTCACCAAAAGCGTAGACATTCTACATTAGGCCGGGTCGATTTGTGGGGAGGCAAAAAAATCGCCCATTGCTCTGTGAAAATCATATTCTAGGGATCAAAATGAGAAACTTTGCCGAAGGAACCATACCTCTAAAACGAATTCTGATGTCCCCCAATTTGGGTCGAACTTTTTATTTTCTTTTCTCATGTAAAGGCCAAAAATGGTGATATTTTGAAATGATTGTATGGGGAACACCCTAGGGGAGTTCCAGGGGGTGTGCCACTAGCATGGGTGGATCGGCCGTCCAAAGTTAGTGGGGGTCGGTCATACATTTGGACTCGATTGGAACACTCTAAATGGGTCAAAGTGGGATTTTTCGTTCGACCCGAATTGGGCTACATCAGAATTCGTTTTAGAGGTATGGTTCCTTCGGCAAAGTTTCGTATTTTGATCCCTAGAATACGATTTTCACAGAGCAATGAGCGATTTTTAAATCGACTCGCCCTATTCTACATGATACCTACTTTCAGTATTCACAGAGGTCTATGCGTGGTTTAATGCCAACTAGGCTAACCATAATGTATTCTCCAATTAGAGTGGAGTCTTCTGAGGCGCAGAGTGGATCGGAGACGCGCAAGGGATCTTCTGAGCTGAACAAAATTGCAGCTCTCAAATTTCGTGGGTGCCTTACAGAACAATGGCCGCGAGGTATTCATGCTGTGAGACCCTTTTGTGTCAGATATATGAAAGATGAGGTGCAATCATGTCAGTACCTCGTCCTTAGCTGCCCTGGTACAACTGCTGATACAGCAGTCCTTGATATTAAAAACCTGATAAACTTCATCAGCAGCCCGAAGCGGCTAAACATCACCCCTAACTCACAGTCCTCTTTCGGTTCTCGTCAATAAATACACAACCGTCCCACCTCCCCCATTCCCCTTTCTACCTTCCTTTCTTCCTATCTACTGCTTTGAAATGGTATCACAAAGCTTGTTTTTTTGATTTTCGTCCAAGTGTGCCCTCTCTATGGACAACCATTTCAACGTAATCTAACCTGGGCATAGATATTTAAGTTATTAGAGATAAAGAAATGGAATTAATTTTCTTTCAATAGGATGCGTGAGAAAGTACAACACCTTGAAGGTAGGCCGTATTGAAACGCACCTGACGTATTGATCCGATCCATAATAACGCCAGACTTGCATAGCATTTTTGCCAACAACTGCCAAGCTAGTAACTGAGAAGTAAAGTCATCTCTGGACGGCAATGATAATATTTGAAGGAGAAATTGAGAGAAAGATACCCTGGAACAGCAATGGATACTTAAGTGTAGAGGGCATCGAAACCACGGGCGAAGTAGGTATAGCTGATTAAGATAAAGCGGCTTTGTTGGCCAGACACTTAAGTTAGGTTAGATGAGCTCTTGGAAAGAATTTACTTGGTGACCAAAGAAGCCCATTGTAATCATCAGGATAAACTTTCCTTGGCTTTTTCCTCTATCATCATCATTATCATAAATTCATAGAGTTCCACCGAGGAACATACCCTATGTCCTCTTTGTTCTCTAGCAATTATGATGTTTTTCGGAATCCAATCAACCACTTCAGCAATACGGCACCTAAATTGACTAGTCCTCAAGAAATATCAAACCACTTTTACAAAGAGCGAGCGAGCCGTTTACACTTCACGCCAAAAATGATTTTTCTTTATAATTCCAATTCCAACAGAAATCGTTGTGTGGATCTTCAAATCTGGTGGCTATTTGGACGATAGTTGAGTACGCTATTAGTACTACCGTGAGTAGACTTACTTCTACCCTTGGAGTGCCTATTTAAATTCCGTGTTCTGCGGAATACTCTGCTGGTGGGTAGCCCATCAGTCGTTGGTAGCAGCTCTTGCCATCTGATCAAATTATGAAAGCGGGAAGCCCAGAAAAGCTTGTGTGCTTGGATTCCATATAACAGGTCTTCTCTCAGATTCCTTCCTCGTACAATATGTAGTCTGTTATGACCATTATGTGTTGAGACCCTGTGCACATTGATGCTATTTTGTCGTGAACACATTTCGAGTTAATCGCAACTGCGCTAAACGCCAAATTCAATTGCAGTTTGACTACCTAAAAAGAAGGCGAGCTTCAAAGGTGCGAGCTCCATCAAGTTTGACAGCTTTACCGCAATATCAAAAGCTCTATGAAATACTCTGCAGTATCAGGAAGTCTGTAAGCTTCTCTCAGTGACAGTTGCGAGAATTTTTTCATGACAGAAATACACTCGGAGGTTTGGTATTGTGACCGCCATTAGAAAAAACTGTTCGTATTAATTGGTGTTTCGTGCCCGAAGTTTTGTATCTGTGCACTACCGAATGCTAGTCACGCATCACACACTGTTTGGCGAAGCGAACGCTGAAATTAATCTCCGTGATCCGATCGATAACAATGCCAGCCTTAAAATCCAACAAAAGTGCTACTTTGGACTAAGTAGGCAATTGAGTTGTAAAGTCCACTCTCGACGAACAAAACTAACACTCTAGGTATAAGGCTCTCATCACGTCCGTCCTATCTTATGGTGCAGAAGCTTGGAAGAGGATAACATTCTACGAGTATGAGACGTTCCTTGGAGTGTTTGAGAGAAAGATTCTGCGGAACACTTTTGGACCTTTGCACGTCGGCGACGGCTAGTATCGCAGGCGATGGAACAACGAGCTGTATAAGCTTTACGACGACACAGACTGGCTGGGTCATGTCGTCCGAATGGATACAAACGTTCTGACTCTGAAAGTATTCGATGTGGTAGCAGAGGATGAGAAAGCTTCCTTTGCGTTGGAAAACTCAAGTGGAGAATGACTTGACTTCACTTGGTGTGTCCAATTGGCAGCGGTTAGCACAAGAAAGAATCGACTACCGCGCTTTGTTTAACTCGCCTAATCAAGAAGAAAAAGCTGGTTTTATTTTTATTCAATTCCATCTCGATTACCTTGTAATACGGGAGCACCTATTCACTAGCCAGCACCTAGTCACTAAGATTATATATATATATATATATACAAGGTGGCGCAAAAGTAACCTTGCGATGTTTTTTGGCTGTAATTAAAAAAAAATGAAAAACTTTGATTCTTCTTATGGATTATTTTTATTTTGTCTTTTAATTTTTTTTACATCAAGTCGAGAATATGATGTCATGTAAATGGCCGCTGCCGCAGTTGATTGCCATTTGAGCCCTTTTTATGGCATTTTCCATCACTTTGGCCAAAACTTCCGGCGATAGGTCCTCACATTCTTGACGGATATTGTGTTTAAGAGCTGCAAGAGTCTGAGGCTTGTTGACATAAACCCGCCACTTCAAAAAGCCCCACAAAAAGAAGTCTGGAGCGGTAAAATCAAGCGATCTTGCTGGCCAGTGCAAATCGAAATGGGCCTCATCACTCATGATTATTTTTGATGAAAAATCATCTTCCTCTTTGTGGTGTTAGACGCGATTGGCGGTCAGCAGCTAACAGCTGATGCACCGTCTGGACTTTGTACGGAAACATCTTCAAATTTTGTACCAAAATTCGCTGCAAAGACCGTCGACTGATACCCATTTGCGTGGCACGTCGTCTGGTCGATGTCGACGGCGCTTCCATGACATCCTCGGCTACAGCAGCAATATTCTCTGCAGAATGGCTACTCCGGGGTCTGCCACGAATGGCAGCATCTCGTGTTATGCCAGTCTCTTCGAGGCGAGCGGTTAAACGTCGCAGTGTTTCACGAGTAGGCGTTGGACGGCAAGGAAATCTGCGACGAAATTCACGTTGTGCCAAAGTCACCGACCAATTATTGGTCAAATAAATAATCAGCAATATTCCGCGTTCTGGAGCAGTGTAGCGTAACATTGTTTATTAACGTGTATTTTGCATGTGTTTACTACACAAATGTCAAAACAGAACTGACATTAGGGGCCAATCGCAAAATTTATAGCATTTTCTGATAGGAGGATTACTTTAGCGCCACCTGTTATAACTGGCGCGTACACCCTGTTTTTGGGTGTTTGGAAGAGCTCCTCCTCCTATTTGTGGCGTGCGTGTTAATGTTGTTCCACAAATGAAGGGACCTACAGTTCAAGCCAACTCCGAGTGGCAGATATTTTTTTATGAGGAGTTTTTTCGTGGCAGAAATACACTTGGAGGTTTGCCATTACCTGCCGAGGGGAGACCGCTATAAGAAACAATTTTTTCTTAATTTTGGGTTTTCACCCAGATTCGAACCTACGTTCTCTCTGAATTTCGAATAGTAGTCACACACCAACCATTCGGCTAAGGCGGCCGCTGCCACTGAGATTCGTTGAAAACAAAAAAGAGCTTGTGAGTCATTAATTTATTTCAGTGGTCAGGTTTTTCTTGCAGGGTAAGCTCAAACAAACTTTGTGAGAGCAAATTTTAATCTTCTTGGCCTTTTTGTGAAGCTAAGACCAAACTTTTTTTTAATTATTCACGTGGTTTGTGGCTATCAATTTGAAGAAGCGCAAAAGTGTGGCTTTCACTTTTGTTGATCAAAATATCTTACTTTCTTCAGTATTTTCTTTCTGCTTTCGCTTTTGCCTTTTTACCATGAAATATCAACAAAAAAAAAAAAAATAAATAAATAAAAGAAACAGCAGCAGTAGAAGTCAAATTTAGCTATGCCCCTGCTCGGTTACATGCTTTTTGGCAAAGAAGTCGCGTCAATTTGACAGCCATGAATGGCGAACGGCATTATCAACGCCCGCGCCATCGTTTTCGAAATAATAAACAAGCGAAGCGAACCCGTCAACGCCTCGTAAAGAGAAAATTCCCTATGATGTATTGCACAATATAATACGCTGGCCGTTTGTTGACGTTGATGTCACTGTCTCCGTTCAAGACTCCACAGGCTCCAAGTCTCCAAGCACCATGTCTACTATGTATCCTTACACGCCTTCTCTTCCTGCGCGTCGTGTTGTCGTAAAAGCAAAATTTTATGAAAACCGCCAGTATCTCGTATATGCTTTATGTTCTTCGCACGGTGGTGCCCACAACCTCTTCCCCGCTGTTACAGTGTGTATAGAATGCATTGTGCGATTTGGTATGTACGGGTGCGGCCGTTGTGTGTGGGTGTGCAATGCTCCATGTGATGATGCGCAAGTGTACAGTAACTCAGTTGATTTTAGTATTGTTCCACCACAGCCCTGCCTTTTCTTTGCCAGTTTTATGCACTTGAAAAACCAAACAACTCGTACTCGTGCATTCACTTGCACAAATGGCATGTAATGAACATGATTAATGGTACCCTCAGTTGAAATCTGTTCTCTTGTTTACATTTCAAGCATTATTAATTAAAACTAATTTAACTTTTTACGCTACTAACTAACTGTAATTACTACAAATGTGGCTGCGTTGCTGAATTTCATTAAAGAACATATTTGCTTCATTTCACAGGATATCCTCTCTGCAATAAGTACACGAGGGCGTTGCTTTTGATGCTCATGTTTTTAGTATACGAAACAAGAACAATGATTCATCAAAATATGGTGTGAATATTTTTCAAATTATGCTGTGTAACGCATAAAGAATTTTTGTATGCGCTTGGAACCAGTTCTCTCGATCTTTAAGTTGTGTTGGCATAAGGTGGATGTCCCAAAGAGATGTTACTAGATAAAAGGGCGTAAAAAAGGTAAATTTAAGAGCGAGTGAACAATAACGAATTAAAGGTAAAAAGGAGCGAAATATAAATACGTGGCTAATATCCAGATCTTCTTGATTGGCGCGATAATCGCTTACGCGATTTTGGCCGAGTTTAACAACGCGCCAGTTATTTATTTTTATATAAACGCTAAAAAAAACACTTTCTTCATGAATTTATTGTAGCGAAACGGTTCAAGTCAGTTTATTAAAAGTTGTTGCATATTATAAAGTAACATTTCAAGAATATTTGATAAAATTTTCATGTAAAAATATTGCAAAATGAGCGAATGAGAGCACATTTACGTAGACGTCTTTTCAAAAATACATTTTGCAGTAGTCAGCATATCTCAGCGTAGAATCATCTGAAATCAAAAAAATCGAATAATTTAGTTAAAGTATGAGTTAAACTTCCCCCAAACGTTTATTTTGACGATTTATTTTCATTTTCAGCCATTTGGTAATCGTTTGAAGTAAAAAGTGATTTTTGACGAAAAAATGCCGCCATTTTGTAGGTGTAAAACAACCTTAGTATAAAAAAAATGGCGAAAAAAACGTTGGGAGGAGGTTTTTTATATGTAAAATATGTGTGCAAAATTTCAAAAGGATCGGTTGAGTAGTTTTCAAATGCCAATGACTACGCACTTTAAAAAAAAAGGTTCGAGAAAACCGCGTTTAAAGTTTGTAACGGACTACGCGCGCAACTGCTGCGTCTCGGCAGATGTTTGAGGCGGCTCGGCTTTATGCTCTATAACTTAAAAAGTTTTGCTCGGATTGACTTAAAATTTTAACACGGTATTTTTGAAATGTTTTACTACAATAACATGCAAAAAAAAAAAAATCGATTTTTATCCCTTACCCCCCCTTAAGAATGTGCTAGAAATGGGAATTTTGACCACCCCCAACACAAATTTAGACACTAAGTTTCAAATTGCTGATTCGCGAACACCCAATGGCGGAACCTGGTTATGTTGTTTTGTATACATAGTATAGAACTTACACCCTTTTTGGGATTTTGGCCGAGCTTCTCCTCCAATTTGAGGTGTGCGTCTTGATGTTGTTTTACAAATGAAGGCACCTACAGTTTGACGCCGCCTCCGAATGGCAGATTATTTTTTTGAGCAGCTTTTTTCGGTACCCTACGTAATAGATACCGTATATAACGTTCAGTTTCTCTGTGTCGGCTTCTATTGGATAATACGTTGTTCTCTCTCTCTTAGCTTCACAGTCTGTGGTGGACCATAGCTTCATCAACAATCCTCCTCCAATTCAGTCTCTCTCTTGCCTCATTTCACCAATTACGAACGATCATCGCTTTTAAGTCTGCTTCAACGTCATCAAGCCATCTCCTTCTTGGTCGACCTCTCTTTCTTCCTCCAATCGGATGCAAAGTAAACACCCTTTTATTCTTTCGTTGGGTATTCTTATGATGTGGGCAATCCATCTAATCCGTTGCGATAGTACGTGGTTAACAAGCCAATTATTGTTAAGAGTTGCGGCTAACATGAAACCCATTTGAACTGGTCGTGAGATTAGTAGAATAAGCTTCATCGGATTTCGTGCCTCCAAAGCAGCTACACAAAAAGCATCGGAGTATGTCTTCGCCGTAGGAGAGTTTAACGTAGAGAAAAGCTTAGGAAAGTGTTGTAAAAACAAAAACAACACGTAATGGATAGATACATAAGTAAACTGAGAAAGTTTTTAGGTATCCTCATGGGTAACTTAAATTCTTTCGAAGACATTTACATATACTTAAAGTGGGATCAACCGACTCATACCGCTTTTGTGACTCAGCTCCTGTGACATTAATAATTCAACTTCGGGAAACTTGAAACCGCCCAGAGGTATTTTTCTCGACGTGGCATCGTCAAGTGTAAATCACCAGCATTTCAAGCGTAAATCCATGTCATACAAATCTGAGGCAGATAATGCCCTCGAACAGTCACAATTCGAAGCAGATGTGCATTTTGTAAGATAGTGAGGTAGTCTTATGTGCGCACTGGGGAGTGCTTCACTGTACTCTATACCCTGCGATCAAAGAACATCGTGGGCTGTATACGAGGGCATGCAGGCTCATCTAGGCCTACAGAAAAGAATTTATGAAAGACTGGGAATACAGGGAGTTCACACAACGCTGAATGGAGAATACATACAAACAATTTGTGTTAGCTTCCAGTAGATCACCAAATAGGTGCCTAAACTTGGATAGAGAGGGCTTACGAGCTCCTTCTGAATATTACATGGGACATTGTAGGAAACTAGAATTAATAGGAATAGAATTAATTCAGGAAACTAGAATTAATAGAAATGAACATCACCCATTTTTACGAACTGAACGATGAAACTTCAGCGCACTTTCGCTGTGAATGAGCAGCATTCTTAAGACGAAGACTTGTACACTTTGGTGGTGGGACTCTAAACCCAAATATATCGCTTCGGGGGTCGCAATGCATTATGGCCCAATAATAATAATAATAAAAGTATCGATCCGCGGGAATTTTGTACCAAATTTACGGGAATTCGGTGGTGAATTTTGAACCATTGACGGAGCGAATAAATATTAGGTAAAAAGATGAAAAATAGGAGTTTAAGTTTTTCGGCTTTTGGATAGATTTAGGCTTTTAAACATATACATATATATATATATAAATTGCACTTACACCCCTTGATGTTTTCCACAAAGCGAGAAGTTTTATGGCGCCTGCGAGCGGAAGAGTGTTTTTTAAGAAGAGCTTTGTTCATGACAGAATTATACTCGGAGGGTTGGAAAGATCAGGTGGCTTCACTTGGTGTGTTCAACTTGTTTCATTATGGTCTATGAACTATCCCATTGTATGTAATTGACCACTGCAACAGTATAAGGCTATTACAATTTCTTTATCGTTTCCTAAATATGAGGCTACCAAGAACATTTAAAGGAGCTTTTACTAACTTGACTTTGTCTCGAAGCGGATCACGCCTTATTGAGTGTAGTTGAGTTCTAAGACTTTATTACTTAGTAATAATATAAACTATCTTCTTTCCAAAGCCGTAGAAAAACTTAATATTGATTCAAAAAGAATCGATTGAAAAGTACTTACGGCAGTTGTAAAGGGTTTTCCAATAACAGGTGTTATTTTCGAATGGATTGCGCTATCGAGAGATGATTAACGATTTTTTGTGGCCGGAATTGGATGGTATTGATTTGGACAAGGTTTATTTTCAACAAGACGGCGCTACGTGCCACACAACCAACGAAACCATTGATCTTTTACGGGAAAAGTTTCCGAACTGTGTTATCTCTCGAAGAGGTGAGCACAATTGTCCACCGAGATCTTGTGATTTAACAGCTTGTGACTTTTTTCTTCGGGGCAACGTGAAAGGTAAGGTCTACGCCAACAGCCCATGGTCGATTCCTGACCTCAAAGATGGAATTCGTGAGGCTATCGAGGACATAGAGCAGCCACTTTGCAATTCGGTTATGGAAATTTTCATGAAAAGGATATTGTCCTGTAAGCGTGGACGTTGTGATCATTTGCCTGAAACAACCGATCATTTATAGTAAAAAATAGCATTTTTCTTTGAATATGAAAATAACAGCTTTTATTGGACAACCCTTTATTTTGTAAAATAAGTTGAAAATTTAAAAGTGTCGAAAACTGTTTCTGCTCAGTCCCTAGATTTGTACTGTGAATTGTAACAAATAGCATTCCTTAGACCAGCACTCGTATTTGAAAGCTGATATTTACTTGCGTTGCCCTTCTCTACTCACAAAGTGTGGCCACAAATAGGCAAAAATTCAATGATCTTTTTAAATACAAAATGTGATGAAATGCTCATTTGCCTATTCACCCTATCAACTGTAATGGGTACCAGTCGTACCTGCTTCTTTCGGGTACCAGGCTTTTCGTACGCGAGTGTATGCAAGACTTTTCGCCAAAAAAGTGAAAGTGGTAAAGTTTTTATATTTTGACTGAAGCAAATGTAGCGTGAAAAGATTCGCATGCAAAACCAAAAGCACAAAATAAATCAATACAAAATCCAAGTTGGATTTCAGCAAGTATTTGAAACTCGCTAGCAGTTCGCTCGCCATTCGAAGGGAGAGCAAATTTCAAGCAAAGAAAACATTTTTTATTCGTTAGTCAGTTTGTCAAATTTGCTTGCCTTTCAGCAGTTTTTACTGCTTACACCAGCCAGATGAATAAACATACAAATAAATGCATTTAAATAATTTTTTTGCGTTTGTTGTCGAAGTTTTAGTGGCGCGCCGTCTGCCACAGTTGTACAATTTCAATATGCATGCAACAAAAAGTTGAAAGCAAAATAGTATTTTTTTCTTTTGCTTTGCTCTAATTTCTTTTCAGAATTTCCCCAATGCTGTCTGAATTTGTTTAGTAGGTGAGTTCGTGATGGCGAGACTATAACGAAAGGATTTGCGAAAACTTAGATATGTATAAGTGTACATACATACGATATACACGAACGTTCTCGCCAAGGCAAAGAGTTATCGAATGTATGCTTTTCATGCGAGCAAGAAGCGTGTAATTTGATATTGCGTTGTGTGCTAGTCCTTGTGCTCTCCCGCGCTGTGGTTAATATGTGGGACGCCGCCATACAAGCGCAAAGTTCTCATGCGACTTAGAAAATGAAATTGGTGTTGATTAAATACAAAAAACCTCTTGTTTGAAGTGTAATAAAAATGAACTGTGCTTTTGCGTGCTTATAAATCATATAAAGCGACAGCCGCTTTGCTGTTTGCGAATACGCGTGACGCTTGGCGCTCGAACACACACACACACACACTCACACATATACAAACTACTACTGGACCGCAAGTCAAGGCGCTCAGCAAGGGCTGCTCTTTTGGGTCACGCGCACCTTCTGCTCCATGGGCCTGTGGTTGCGCCCCACAGTGGAAAGTGTGAGCGCCGAGTATTTCGAGAAAGTTCAATGTATTTCATTTAAATAAAAATAAAAGAAATGAATAAATAAAAAAGATATATAAAACCTGTTCAACTAATGAATTCCATTTATTTATGCTGAACTAATGAAAAACCCCAGCGGGGAGTATAACTGTACTTACTCATACAAAGGCAAAACCCTTTACACGAGCATACGCCTAGAAGTATGCAACCTATCATTAGTGCCGTGAAAGCCCTGCATAGTTAATGATGGAAAAATGGCAAATAAATAAATTTTGAGCGCACAGACTGTGTGGCTTTCATTGAAAAAATTCGGTTCGCTGTCTGTTTGTACTTGTAAATGAACCTTACAGTCAACAGTTGTGCCGGTAAGTGTTGCTTAGTCAGTGATTTCTTTCATTTAATGTTACCTTAGATCTGCAACACTAAATACTTGAGTTTAAAAAAAAATGCAAAAAATTACAAAACTTAAAGGTAGACAAACCATTTACAGACATCCAGTGCTTTTGATGTAGTGGAGGGGACAAAGGCTGTAACGGGGCTGGAGAACTGCCTCCGACTATCCCCAAAAGCCACACTAAGGAACCTCAAGCGCCTTGCCGCCAGACCCGGACATTTGCCAAGGAAGTGTTCAACAGTCGCTTTCTCTCCAGGATCCCCACAGCTTCTGCAATTGGGGTTGTACGGAAGCCCAGGCTTCTCCGAATGAGTTCCGATCACTCAGAGACCGGTGACCAACGCTATGAGTTTGGAAATTAAGCGACGTGGGGGCACCAGCACTTAAAACGTCCTGCTTCTTTCGTACTGAGGCCAAAGTGTTTTTGAGTTGGCACACGACAACTCCGGCTTGCGCTTTTTAAGAAATAAATTGTGCAGTTTCTATTTAATAACGGGCCAGGGGACACCAGTGTCTGAGATGGAGACAACGGAAACCGGTTCTGTCGACCCAATTCCTGGCAAGCTCATCGGCAATTTAATTTCATCAGGAGTTGACCAGAAGAGAGCTGCAATGACAGATCGCAGCTTTACTATCGGAAAATATATATATGTCACGCTCCGAACAGCGATCCCTAAGCATTTTGCACGCCGGTAGGATCGCAAAGACCTCTGCTTGAAAGATGACTGAAATATTAGCTGGTTTAGGGAGAACCGCCGCTCCAACTCCTGATTCCATCTCGGATCCATGAGTGAGAACAAAGTTACTTACGTACGGTCCTTCGCAATGACTTTAATTTCCTTTCGGACTTTTTGGTAGCACTTATCTCTTTTCAAGCGTTCTCTTCTATATCCACCTAGGCCGACCTTGCCGTCTGCTAACTTGCGGGTTCCATTCTAGCACCTGTCTGTAGACTTAGTTGGGTTCTTTCATAAAGTATGCCTAAACCATTTCCACTTTCTAAGTTTAATCTCAGACAGGATGGGTAGTTGCTTGCCCTGATACCAACGATCTGCGTTGAAGATTGTTCAGACGACATGTGCTGACGACTTGGCTGTTATCGTCTTAGGTAGATGTCCACAAACGCTGAGTGAAACACTCACAAGGACCTTTAGAGAGATCTACAAGTGGACGGAATCGATCCGACTAGAAGTAAATCTAGATAGTAAGAAACTCAGATAAAGGTCTGCTGTAAAACTAAAGATGCCAGGACAATTTTCACAGAAACTTTCTGGCCACAGCAATGTTGTGGATTCAAACGAAAGGTCAGACTACGTAATTCCACAAGTTAAATTAGGGAACAAGCCTAGAACTAAAGACGCCTATAGAGCAAAATACATGGCAGAAAGAATCCACATACCATTCACATAATTTATTTACAGGTGGGTCCAAAATAGCGGAAGGAGTAGGAGCGGCTGTCTTTTGTCTGCAATTTTATCTTCTAAATTCTTTTGCGACTTCCGATTCTTCTTCTTCTTAATTGACGCGATAACTGCTTACGCGATTTTGGTCGAGTTTAAGAAAGCGCGCCAATCGTTTCTCTCTCGTGCTAACCGGCGCCAGTTGGATACACCAAGTGAAGCCAAGTCCTTCTCCACTTGATCTTTCCAACGCAGTGGAGGCCTTCCTCTTCTTCTGCTACCACCTACAGCATCGAATACTTCAGAACCGGAGCATTTGTATCCATTCAAACAACACGAGCCAGCCAATGTAGTCGCCGAATCTTTATTCGCTGCACTATGTCTATGTCGTCGTAAACCTCATCGTTCCATCGCCTGCAGTATTAGCCACCGCCAATGTGCCCTTCCTATTTACTGTTGTATATTTCAAGCCACGACAGAAGAAGCTGAATTGGCTTTGGAACTAACTCCTCTTAGTACTCGGATAACCATTTTCACTGATAGCCAAGCGGCTATGAAAGCAATTTTGGTTCCTTGGACCAACTCGGAATGTGTTCAACAATGTACATCCAAAATGGTTGAACTCTGCGGAAATGGGTAGGTCACTATTTACCGGATACCAGGACACAAAGGAATAGAAGGAAATGAGAGAGCCGTTGAGCTCGCTTAGACAGGCATTCGCTTGCCGATATTGAACACGTTAGACGTATACCTATCACTTTTCACCATCGGAAAATGGAGCTGAATAAGGAAATAGCTTTGAAAACGCAGACTATATGGGAACAATCAACCTTGTACAAAACTGCCATATTTATGCTAAGGAATTGGAATATGAGAAATACAAACTTAGAAAATACTGAAAAATATTGATTGGAGTACTGACGGGACCCTGCCTCACCCCACATCCCGCAACGAAAATAGGATCAGTCCGAATCGTGTAACACAAGCAACGAAGCGTATGCTAAGGGTACTTTGGAACACTCACTTTGACACTGCCCTGTTCTGTTTAGGACTAGGCAAATGTGCCTAGGATCAAAATATTTTCCGTTCTTAAGGGGTTAGTCTACTTTGTCACTTTAAAATTTTTCAATTTTTTTTTTTTGCATAATTTGAAAGTATATATATCCAGAAATATTGTGTAAAAATTTTAAGAAAATCCGAGCACTCTAACTATTTTTTTTTTACCTGAACATCATTTCGTCTACCTGCGCGTATAGCGTGCATTAAAAACTTTAAACGCGTTTTTCTCAAAACAACGTTTTCAAAATCTAGCTCCACTGTATCTCAAAAGCTACTCAACCGATTTTCATAAAATTTGGATCACCTATTCTAGACATAATTTGCACCAAATTGACGCTCGGGGGTTTTGAAATTTTAAATTTTTACTATATATTTTTTTTAAATATGCGAAAAAAAAACCGTTCTATCAAAAATTTTCCATTTTTATCAGCCATTTTTTTTGTCTTCATTAAAACCTAATATCCGAGGGTCATTTTGTAGCCAGTATCTTACTGAATCTGAAACATTTTGATTTTTTTGTTTCAGACAAGCCGTTCTTGAGTTCTGATGGAGCTGCCTCACCAACCCATGTTTGAGACGTTACGCTTCACTGCTATTTTTTTACTAAAAATACTATAAAATTGAATAAAAAAAAATTTATTTCTGAATTTTAAGACTTTATTTAATAAATCAAACAAATTTTATATTACTATCATTTATAGTTTTCTCAAAAAAAAAATCACGAATATAGCCTTTTTTTCGAGTCTCCAAAGTAGACTGACCCCTTAAAAGACAAATGGTTTTTGTTTTTTTGTTTTTGGTCGGGACAATTAGCAAGTACAGCACTCAGACACAAATAAGTCCATTATATTGCACTCGGATTCCCTTTTAATTTTCTCTTAATCTACCCGATCTCCGAACAAATTTGAGTAGATCTTGTTCTGCTAAGGAGCCAAGTTGGTCGCTTCTTAACACATCGGTGCCAAAAACCTCAAACTTGATTCGAGCGAAGGCGTAGCAGACGCCGAGAAAGTGGTCCACCGTCTCATCCTCCTCTTCTCAAACTGGGCAGAGTACCTACATTTTCCATGAGCTTCACTCACAGAAAGTGGTCCGTCATAAGTCCAACCAGGCTTCTGCAGTGCCTTCTGCTTAATGACTGAAGGATTTGCCACAGTCGGTCGGACATGACAGATAACATCAGATTAGTCCATCTGCAGCCTCTCTCAGCCTGCCAACCTCGGTTGTGAGTTAAAGTAACTCCTTTGCTAACCTTGGGTTTGATGACTGCAGAAGGGAGTGGCAGAACGGGTTCTGGGCCAAAGAAGTTGGCCTCAGAGCCCATCCTAGTTAAGGAGTTAAAGGTCTACCCACGTGTCCCAGGACCCATGTTAGCATCAGGCTATTATGTCTACCGACATAGTTCAGCCTGGATTTACAGGACTCGAGTACCCCTGATGTGGTTGGGGTGGGGGGGCCATGAGCGCAGTTTGGCTGACTCTGCAGACACATATAGATCTGCCTCAAATGGCTTATTAATATCTTTGACTCCAAATACATAGCACTGGTAACTCAGAGGGCTAAGTGAGATCGTTTTACAAATCAGCCAGCACTACCTTAACTAACCTTCCAGTTATTTGACATAACCATGACGGTTGGTTGGTTACCTCCATTTTCTCACTGCTGTGCTTTTTAAAGAATTCAGTGAAAGTAAAATAATATTAAATTGAAATACTTCCACTGTAGCCCACATTTGTGTAATACATACATACATTTTTACGTATTGGTGCCTCACAAATTTTACACACTTTCTTCACCATCATTCTCCCTTCTGTGAGGGTAAACCCACCTGCTAATGAAAAGAAATAAATTTAAAATTGCTGTTTTTGATAAGCTTTCAGTATTTAGTTTCCAATGTATCTACATACTTATAGACATACATATGTAAGCATATATTTTTCACTATAAATTATCATTGTAAGCTCCTGAAGTGTAATACACCAGTAAGATGGCATACAATTTCACCGTGAATAGTTAATTGTCTCACCCAAATCGATTTTTATTACGGCTTGCAGTGGCTGTGGATTCCGACTTATGAAGGTTGTAAATTATAAGTGACCTCCTCTCCCTTGGCAGAGATAAATGTTCGAATTATTATTGTTACTGCTGTATCGCTTGTGCGGATTTCGATAAACTCAAATTGATACAGTTGCCAACCAAATCGCACCCCAACAATAAACAGATGCGAATTTGCGCAAGATAAAATCATAAAAGCTACAGCTATAACTGGGAATATACACAAACACACTTGTTTACGCGAACACACAAGGAAGTGTGAATAACATAGAGAATTAATGTATGTATGGTTGCGTTTGAAGTTTTTAAATTATGTTATGTTATTCTTATGTTGCTGATGTTTCATTTATTAGTTGAGCCGGGGTTTCCCCAACAGGGAACACCACAATTTTTAGAGCTTGTGAGGCTCTAGAGAGTTTGAAATTGTGGTGAATTAGGGTGTTTTCTCTTTTCAAATGTTTTAGCAAGTGCCCATTGTGATGTATCACTTTGTCGGTAGTTCGGAACTAGTATGTAAAGGGTGAACAAATGTTAGCCGCAATTGTGCCGTAATTCGGATATCTGTTAACACCAATTTTGAATGACTCACAGGAGGACTTCGGTCGGTATCTCGTGAAAACAATACAATTGGCGCGTACACCCTTTTTGGGTGTTTGGCCGAGCTCCTCCTCCTATTTGTTGATGTTGTTCCACAAATGGAGGGATCTACAGTTTCAAGCCGAATCCGAACAGCAGATATCTTTTATGAGGACCTTTTTCATGGCAGAAATACACTCGGAGGTTTGCCATTGCCTATTGCTATTTGAAAAAAACGTTTTCTTCGTTTTGGTCTTTCACCGAGATTCGGACCTACGTTCTCTCTAAATTCCAAATGGTAGTCACGCACTAACTCATTCGGCTACGGCGGCCGCCAATCTCGTGAATAACTTTAGTTATGTTGGCTGCCAATGCCTCAATCGAAGCTGACTTATCCACAAAGCATTTAGAGTTTACATACCCCCACAAATAAAAGTCCAAAGATGTGATATGACACGATATGGGTGGCCAATCCACTGGTCCGAGACGAGAACGAAAGAGATAAATTGCTCACCGAAACGGACTGTGTGGCAAGTAGTGTCATTTTGTTGTTAGCAAATGTTGTGGAAATCACGGGCTTCAATTTCCGGTATCAAAAATTCGGATAGCGTCATGGCGCGATAGCGTTCGTCATTCAAATTGGCGCCAACCTCGCACTGAAGAAATATGGGCCGATGATTCCTCCAGCCCAAAGGCCACACCAAACAGTTGTTTTGTTTAAGTGACTGTAATGGGTGTTCTTGAATGGCTTCGGGTTGCTTTTCAGCTCAAACATGGCAATTTTATTTATGGACGTAGCCATTAAGACAAAAATGGGCCTTATCGCTGGACACACAAAGTTGGCCTGAGCGCGCCATGAACACTTTTCACAGAGTGTCGTTGGGGCGTAAGTCTTTCCATAATGAAATGTCAATGAATACTGAAAAAAATGATGTACTTAGTTTGACAGCAGTCATGCGTGATCTTTTAAGAAAACCCTATTGGAAAAAGTCTCCAATCTGCTCACCCTTTATGTACTAAATTTGACAGGTTGACAAGATGTAGTTCACGCTATTCACGTCTTCTTCAAAAGTTACAGGTTTTCAATTCTACAAATGATTGTATAGTTAGCGGTTTGAAAAAGGCGTCTGGAGAGTCTAGGCCCACAAATTAGAAATAAGAAAGAACATTTTTTTAATTTTTCGTATTTTTTCCGAAATGTCTATTACTCAGTGCTCTTAAAGATTTTAACTGATTTCCATTTAGAATTTGTTAACTATGTTACAGTTAAAATTCACAATGAAAATGCCCAAATTTCCAAATAATTGCTGTTTTTTTTTGGCTCAGCGGAAATTGTTATGTTAACCATGGGAGCCTTGTTACAAATGAAAAGATTGTTCATAATCTACTTTCAAGCTAAGTCGGGGCATGATTGGAACGTTCAAAAGACCGTTCATTAGTAAATTTTGTGTGCAATAATTTTCATAAAGAAAATTACTTTTATTAGTGTTTGAACGCAGCTCAACTCTCAACCCAACTCAATCAGAGTACTCACCAACCCAACGACATAAATGAGCAGTAGACAATAATCGCCCGCTGCATGCATACCGCTACTGAAGCAGTGGTTGGATTACACCAACAGTAGCGCAACACCTGGTACGGCACCGAGTGCCGCTACGCCACTGTAGTAGAAGACGCAGCATACAGAGCCACACTGCGATCGACCGTAACTCGTGCCATGATGAAGCAATATCACGAGCTGAGAAGGGAACAGAGGCGTATTTTCAGGTGCAAGAAACGGAATGTGGAAGGACGTGAGCTCGAAGAGCTTGAGATGCTAGGCGACAGGAACATGGCCCGAAAATTTTATCAAAATGTTTAAGGTTTTATGACCGGGCCAGCTCTTACAAAAACGTAAACAACCATCTGGTGACGGATTACCAAGCCACTCTTAGGTTATGGTGGAATCACATCTCCCAGCTGCTTAATAGTGGATGTAGCAGCGAAGAGGGGGAAGTAGATACCGATACCCCAGTCGCTGACGATGGAATCATGGTGCCCCACCCGTCCTAGATGAAGTGCGAGCATCCATTAGGCGACTCAAAGACAACAAAGATGTTGGAGCAGACGGACTTTTCGCCGAGCGATACAAAGCTGGAGGTGTGTCCAATACATAAGAAAGATGATCCTGCAATCTGTGCAAATTACCGCGGGATAAGCCTGCTTTACATCGCACACAAGCTACGCTGATGACCTAGTAGTTTATGTATTAGGCTGGCATGAGGAAACCATTTCGGATCGCTTGCAAGCCCTTACAATAATAAACAAATGGTGCACGGAAAAAGGGCTCTTCATCAACCCATCCAAAACAACACTTGTACCGTTTACTAGGAGAAGGAACATAAATCTCAAATGTCCGACCCTTAATGGAACAACACTTGAACTCTCGACAGAAGCGAACTATCTTGGCGATAGTCTTGACAAAATGCTTACGTGGAATTCCCATATTGAGAGAGTTACTTCAAAAGCCACAAGGGCATTCTTTGCCTGTTCAAGGCTTTTTGGTAAGACATGGGGACTAAGCCCTAGAATGACCTTCTGGCCATTCACCACAGTTGTAAAACCCATAGTCACTTATGCATCCTTAGCATGGTGGCCCAAGGTCAAGCAAAGAAAGGCGGCAAACGAATTAAGCAAACTGCATCGCCTGGTATGTGTTGGTATTACAGGGGCTATGAAAACATGTCCCACGGATGCATTGGGTGTGCTCCTGAACATACAACCGCTTCCAATTCTAATTGAAAGGGAAGCTCGCTCGAGTGCGTTAAGACTAAAAGGTATATCTGAACTTAAAAGTGGGGATATGAAAGGACATTTAAAGATCTTAGAAGACTTCCTACATAGTCCCATTCTTCATAGGGATGATATACTATCACCCAAACCAATACTCTTCAGGAACTTCCAAGTTATAATCAATGAACGAACAGACTGAAGAACTAACTCTATCACTTTCAAACCTGGCTCCCAGCTATGGTTTACTGATGGGTCCAAATTGGAAAATGGTAGAACAGGGACAGGAATCAATGGGCCCAAATTCAAAAAATCGATTCCGATGGGATCCTACCCAACAATATTCCAGGCAGAAATACATGCCATTGAAATATGTGTGAGAGAATGCCTTAGAAGGAAAATGAGAGATACTCACATCTACATACTTTCAGATAGCCAAGCGGCTCTAAAAGCCCTTCTATCAACAACTATCACCTCTAAATTGGTAAATGATTGCCTAAACCTCCTAAACACGTTAGGAAACCTCAACACAGTAACACTATGTTGGATTCCGGGACATGAAGGACATGAGGGAAATGAAATCGCTGACGACCTTGCAAAACAAGGAGCAAATATGCAACTTACTGGTCCTGAGCCTTTCTGTGGACTGACAAAAGGCCACATTAATGAATTCCTTAGGAAATGGGAGGAAAGAAAACTTGCCGCACACTGGCTAAACTGTGCCGGTCAGCGTCAAGCCAAACTATTCCAAACAAAGGAATATCTGACAAACTTCTCTCACTAAACAGAGTAGATCTGCGTCTTTTAATCGGATACCTTACAGGTCACTGTAGCCTGAGGTACCATCTAAACAATATAGAAAGCTCAGAACATGTGCTTTGTGAATGTCCTGCGTTGGGCAGACAAAGACTTCACCACCTTGGTGGTATCGTAGTATCTCCATGCAATCTTTGGAATAACAAACCCAAAACTGTGCTAAAATTTCTAAAAAGCCTAAAACTCTAGGGTTACAAAATAGGCCTTTCACAAAAGATCAGCTCTGGTCACAGTGCGTAATGGCCTTCTAATAATAATAATCCCCGCAAAACTAATATGGCTGTGTAAGTTAACGTTGCGCGCTACCACAAGCGCCGACAGAATTGGAAGTAACCTATCCGAGCCGTTCGATACCAAGCGACTTTTTCAACCTCTTGCTGGAAAAAATCTTTAGCGCTGCCGAGCTGAACCGCACTGGTATTATTTTTAATAAGAGTACCATGCTACTAGCATACGCTAGTGGGTCTTGCGCGAATGAGGGTAAAACAGAGTACCTACTGTCAACACACAGGGAGTCTTCGCGTCTTGGACAATATGTCAGTGTTGACAACCAACAATTCGAAGTTGTGAAGGACTTTGGACAAATGACGTCAGTCTAGAGATCAAACCGAGAATAACTCTTACCGACAGGTGATACTTTGGTCTCAGTAGGCAATTGAGTAGACTCTCTCTCTCGAAGGACTAAACTGGTACTCCACAAAACGCTCATCATTCCCGTCCTAATATATAGGGCAAAAGCATGGACGATGTCAGCAGCGGATGAAAATGTTTTGGGAGCCTCTGAGAGAAAAATTCTGCGTAAGATCTTTGTCCCGCTCGGCGTTAGTGAGGAGTACCGCGTACGATGGAATAGCGAGTTGTATGAGCTATATACGGACATGGTTATAGTTAAGTGTGTAAAATCACATCGGCTACGCTGGCTTGGCCATGTCACCCGTATGAAAGAAGACGCTCCAGCAAGGCGAATTTACGACACGGTACCACAAAAAGGAAGGCGTGTACAGTACTTCTTAGCCAAATAACTCTTATGGAAGCTCTTTTTCCATTGTTCTCTTAATAATTATTAACTTTACAATAATAAAGTAGCAGACACTTTCTAAGGAAAGGCGATTTTTAGCTTCCAAGTGCCTAGAAAATTTTCAAAATGGAAACCAAAAATATACAGACATACTTCGAGAAGCATATCATTAACCGAACTAATTTTAATTTTTTGTTTCAGATGATTTTGTTCCGAGTTTTGTTGCGCACCGAAAAAATATTTTTTTTCGAGGTACCTCGGAGATTCACTGCAACTCGCTTAAATACCAATATTGCATTGAAGATTTTGTAAAATATTGTTCAAATGATGTATTGTTACATGGCTACGCTTCGATATATGCACACTTAGATGTCACAAAAGGCAGAAAGTAGGAAAAATTGAGCTTTTCAGAATAAAACTGGTCCTTAATATCGGGTGTTTTTTTAAGAGCTTGATAATTAAAAATTATAATATAGTATAAAACAGAAATATTATTGGAATGATTTCCGGTATATATTCGCCGCGGCTATGAGCTACATGCTACATTCGATCAGTCCAGCTTTTTCCTAATTTTTTCAATAAATCTGAATAATAAATCTGAATGAGCCCAATCATTTGGCTATTTGGCTTCAACTCTTGCACGATCGACATTTCACAGCCAAGATCTTTACGTAAGTTGAAGGACAAAAGCCAACAAGTTGAGAACGACGACATTTCGGCGTCTTCTTCAAGACTTCGTTAGCAAAGTTTTTTTTTTCAAAGTAAATTTCCACAATTAGGAAGCGTTGTTTTGGCGTTAAACGATTCATGATGGCTTGCCAAGCCAAAGGATTTTTTGTCTTTTTAGCTGGCTTCTCTTCAGTCGTCGGTGGTTTTCATGCAGCTAAACATTATTATTAGAGAGGTCAAATACATTCCTTTGCTTGTCTGTTTGTATACTGCAGCTGTCCAGTTCAAAAGTGTCAGATATGCTTAAAAGTATGCCGACATTTGCAAAATATAAATCTTCTAATAGTGCGATTAAATTTGTGCCAGCTGTTGTAAAGAAAACTTCTGTTGCGGATTTTGTAAAATTGAATCATCAAAACAAATTGTAAACTGCCATTTAATGCGAGATGTGAGCAAAAAGTGCGAGCTGTTAACTTTTAATAAATGAATATAAAAGAATGTTGTTAACTTTGCTAATTAAATAAATGATGAATTTTTATTATAACAAACAAAAATGTATTTATTTTACTGCTAAGTCTTGCCAAAACTAAGAATAAATTAATATTTTATTTATTTGTATGGAATTGTAATTTTATGCAAATGTAAATAAAAATATTTAAATACACACATCATCTATGTATGTACGTATGAATGTATGTACACATGAAAGGGAAGGCCAGTTGGCAGTACCAAATAACTACAGTCTCTGACTTGATTCAGCGCCCCACACAAATCTCGACGCAAACAAAAAACAGGTACTGCAGCCCAGCAGGAAAAACTTGAACTACTGAAAAATTTGATAATCTGACTACTGAAATAAATTTTTGGTTCACTACTTTATATGTACGAGCAATTTAAAAGTGTATGTGTGTCAGCGTCAAAGTAAATTAGTGAGGAAATTAAAAATTAATGCTTCGCGAGTTCCCTCCAAAAACTTAACTGCAGTCAAGAGCTCTGTTGTACAGTGTACTCTCCCTCAAGCGGACACCTAAAGGACTGATAAATTTGTCCGCTTATGGGAAAAATATAAAAATAGTTCATAAAAATGTGTAATAAATGAATGTTTAAGCAGACAAAGAAAGGATTTTCATCAAAATTTAATAAAGCAAAATTTATTAACCAAGATATTCAAATTGATTTAAAAAAGACAGAAATTTTAGCTTGGCGAGTTTTTCCTTCAATTTCAATATCTTGAAGATGTATTTGAAGATCAGTAAGCAGTTTAACACCCTTAAGGTCGTTGTGGTTTAGTGAAAAAGCTTTTAGTTTTCTTATAGATAAATAAGCCTTTTTATAGTAAGTTAACTTGCCGTCAATCTCATTTTCTGTTGTATATCACGTCAGCCAAGATGGCTTACGATTCTTGGGAAACAGTTCACTCTTCAGTATTGATATTTTCCATATCTTCGTTTTTAATGAATATTTCATTATCTAAATTAAGATAGTCTTCCATGTCAACTTGAATTTCGCTCTGAACTCGCGTAATAACGTTGGAGAACTGAGCAACTGCTGAAAGCGGCAGCTCATCTTCTGCGGTCTAACCGCTATCGTTATTGGGCATATCTGTTTTCCCAAATCCAGCTTTAATGAAACAATTTTGTATTGCCTGTGGATTCACTTTCTCTCACGATTTGTTCATGACATTCTGTCGAAAAAGTACCGGGAATTGTTCAATATAACACAATATAATTGTTTAAACATCAAAATTTATTTATTTAGTTCAGTCATCAAAGCACCTATGAAACGCGTTTGAAGAGATCTTCTGCATCTCCTTTAGCGAATTATCCTTAATGGCCTCTATCGATTCAAAGCGTCATCCGCGGAGTGGCAATTCAAGTTTTGGGAAAAGGAAAAAGTCACAGGGGGCTAAATCCAATGAATGCGGTGGTTGTTCGATGATATTTGTCGAGTTTTTGGTCAAAAAAGTGTTCGCAATATGAGCCTATGTGTGAGACGGAGCGTTATCATGGTGCAAGATCCATGAGTTTTCTTTCCACACATTGAGCCGTTTCCTATGCACATTCTCTCTCAAACGGGCCATAACTTCCAAATAATATCCTTTATTTACCGTAGAACCATTTGGAACGAATTTCGAGTGCACATCACCATGATAATCAAAGACAACGGGTAGCATGACTTTCATTTTGACCGACTTTGACGTGGTTTTTTGTTTTTTGAGTTTCGGCTCATGTGGATAGCCCCTTTTAGCCGTCTGTCGACTGGTTTGCATGTCAAACTTATATACCCATTTTTCATCACCTGTTATGATGCGCTGCATAAACATTGGGTCCGAGTTCACTTGCTCAAGCATGTCTTCAGCCACCTTTTTCCGATGAATGTTTTGAAAGAAATTCAACTCCCAAGGAACGAGTCGAGCAGAAACATGTCTCATGTAAAATTTTGCGAATTGATTCGTGAGACAGGCTAAGGTCACAAGCTACATCCTTCAAACTTAAATGATGGTTTTTCAGCCCCATTTTCTTGACTTTGTCGACGTTTTAATTCCGTTGAAGACATTGATGAGCGAGCAGATCGGGGTAAAAGGACACTATAGAGGACAGTTGTACCAACATTCCAGGAAAAAACGCGAGCTTTTTAAACGGATAACTCTCCTATAATACGTTAACCCTACCATAACATATTATTACCTTTTTTACACTTTTCTCATAAGCGGACATCTTCTTAAGCGGACAAATTTTTCAGTCTCTTAGATGCCTGCTTAAGAAAGAGTACAGTGTATTAATTTGTTTTTATTTATTTTAAATATAATTTTTACTGTATATATTTTATTTTGTTTTAAATTTAATTTGAACAGTTTTTGCATGAACATTTTCATATCTCTCCTACAAAAATCATATACATCCAAAATTTAAATTGTAAAAATTCAACAAATTTTAAACAAAATTTCTTAATTTTTAATAAGAATTTTTAGAAAAATTTCACGTATGCAGTTTCATAGCCCTTTGGATTTTGGCATAATAAAGTGCAAGTTTCAAGTGACTCAGAAATCGTGTTGATTTTTGACCATTTTTTTTGCTGACTGTGTTGGGATTTTTTTTTTTGGGGGATTCGCTAAATGGGGAAAAAATGCTGATTTGTGATTTTCGCAAATTGTAATTGTAGTTAATAAATTATATGTGATATGCAGAAATATACAGCTCAATGCCTTTTAAAACTGTTTTGACTGTTACTCGGACTTCATATTGCATAGGTTTAATTCCATCTGAGCTGCCTCAAAAGCTCCTACAAGGCCATCACTATTAACAGTAGGCATTTTTTTTTAAATTCAGTACATGATTATTGCCAAAACTCGTGGTATTATTGGGAAAAATGTTTTAGAATCCAACCCTTCTATGACAATGGCAGTAAAAGCCATTGTGAGTAGCGAAAGTAATAGGTCGAGCCAAGAAGCACCAAGAGTTTCGATGGCTCCTAAAACACTCCAGCTAAAAAGCCCATTGTATTTAATACTTCGTGCTGGTGCATCGCTAATAGTTGGTGTAGAAATACAATGGTAAATTGCACAATTTGAATTCTTCGCCAGCACTATTCCATAATGTTTTGTAGCGCCGATGACCTCATCTATTAGCACTGCTTATAAGTAAGTGGAGCTGATATTTTAGTGGGAGATCTGCTACAAGCTTTCACTCACTGCAAACGTACGACCTTTTCAGCAATTACCTGCTAGTTAACTGATTTATAAATTTAGACTCCTTAAATTTTGCCGTCCATTTTGATCACTCTTTATACTTATATATGCAAATTTGGCGAGTGTGTTTGACTGCTGATTTGCTTAAGCAAACAAATAATAATGGAACCACTAATTCATTTCCAATGCATAAATATTTGCGCAAGTTTGAATGGGACGGTAATTAGTTTTGCTTGCAATTATATTCAGGCCATTAATAATAAAATAATAAAACGCTTGAATACGTACATAAACTTTTATGTGTGATTATATGTACACAAGCAATGACAAAAAAATGCTCCACTTTGGTGCATGGAAGATGCCATATTTTAAAATTACAATAAAATATCAAATTATAAGTAAAACATTTCATCGCATTAAGTTCAATAGAAAAATCATTATAAATATACTATGAATTTTTTATTTTTGTTACAATAACAAAAAACTACATACATAAAAAAATAGAAATTAAACTTTTACGGGCATCGATATAAAGAATTAAATCAGCAATTTTTTTAAATTTAGTCCGTCAAAATAAACTAAACCACTTAAATCTCTAAAAATAAAAGTTAATTAAAACTCGAGTTATAATAAGATATCTGCATCTCAATCAAATCAATCAAAACTAGAGTATTTTTTTTCTGGTAGGCTTCCGTCACTTCAGGACCATTTGGCTCAGCTGAAATTTTATGTATGTATATAGGAGGATGAGGCGTCGAAGACCTAATGAAGGATGTAGGTCTCAATTATATATCATATGAGGTGGCACAAAATTAGTCATCCAGTTTTGTTTTTGAATCACTTTTTTACTGAATAAAAAAAGATGATTGAAATCTTTATTTAGACTTTTACGCGTTCTATTGCTTGCCTGTTTCTATACTTCAGCTGCCTAGTTCACAAGTGTCAAATATGATTGACGTACGCGTCATTTGCAAAAGTATACATCTTCCGATAGGGTGATTAATTTTGCGCCACCTTGTATGTATATATATATTTATTAATTAATTTCTTAGAGCCAATTTACACGAGGACTTTTCACCCTTTTAAAAAATTCTCCGAAAATCTTCGTGCAGTTACACGATGACTTTTTCTTTGCGGCTTTGCCTGCGTGTCTTTGCCGTTTAAGCGGACAATGGTCAATGGTCATTCATTTTAATTTTGTTGCATTTGTATAAAAATACGAAAATGTGGATACGATGAAAGCGAAATGTGAAAAAACCCCTCGCTTTCGTTGACCGTGCGTGTATGCTTACCCCGTTGACTTCTCTACACTTTTTGATCCCAAGTTTGACGCGCACGACTTTTCAACCTGGACGGAAGGATGGCTATTTACCAGATGTAAGAATGGCTACTTAAGTTTTCAGGTAGAAAAGTAAAAATACATATTAATAATTTAAAATGACGTTTTTGCTTTTCAAAACGAATGTCGAACAGTTTTTTATGTGGGGAAAATACGCTATACCGCCAAGGAAAAAACTTATAAAAAATCAACAAGATTTTCCAGCAGCTTCAAATCTACAATTTATTTTAATAAAATTTAATAAGCTATAAAACTGAATATAAAAATTGTTTTCTAAAAATACTAATTAAAAATGTAGAATATGATTTATATGGATTTTTTTTTAAGCAGTGAATCTTACTTTTATACAAAAAAATAAAAGAAAATAAAAGAAAATAAAAATATGATAGAATAGAATAATAAAATTGCACAAAATGTTGACTTGCTATCGTTTTTTCGCGACTGTACCATATTGACAATACTTACGGGATGATGAAGCAACTGTAACACCAGCTCTCGAGGCTATCCTCAATCTGACACCGATTCATCTCGATGCGGAAGTTCAGGTTGAAAACTTGGCTGTGAGGCTACAAATAACCGATCAGCTTACCTCTGGAACCTTCGCACATAGCTTTATTTCTGAAAATGCCACGGACAATTCGGCATGGTTCCAGTTACGAGTTTTGGAAAACCGCTAAAGAGCATTATGGAAGACGATGGATGGCTCAAAGGCTTAGTTCCGAGAAGTAGCGCCATCATTGTACTTACCGATGGATCAAAAATAGAAGAGGGGGTTGGCGCTGATATATCTTGCTCGGAACTAAGCATCAACAAGTCATTTAAACTCCCTAACTACTCGTATTGCACTGTATTTGAAGAAGAGGTCTTTGCTGTAAAGAAAGCAGCAGAGCTTATATGCACAGCTAATCGCCAAGCGGTCTATCTGGCTATCATCCAAAAATGTCCATGAATACAAGGCAGCAATTAAGAAGCTCGTTCGTATACACGAAAATGGGTTCCGGGGCATAAAGGCATAGAGGGAAATGAGATAGTGGGCAAAATAGCTAAAGAAGGCGCGTTGACTTGCAGGGGACCAAATAAGTCAGGTACTTAAACCATTGCCCACAATTCAAACAAAAAATAAAAAAGAGATTATGTTAAGGAAGGCTAAAGCAGTTGGCTTAGTTTAATCAATTGTAAAGTTGCCAGGATCACGTAAAGGCGCATATGATGACAAGTAAACCGAATCGGTTATATCGTTCTATAGAAGGGTTAGATTATATTAGATTAGATTTGTGGGGGGTGAGGAGATCATTGTACTACACCCGTATAGAATTCAGTAGAAAGAATAGAAATAGGAGAGATAAAATATGTGTGGTAAGACGGATAAATTAGTTTGAGGTCACTCTTCCACAAATCTCTTGAACTCAGTATATCGCATACTCAGTATATCGCAACCCAATATCCTAAATCTGATTCTGAAAAACGCCGGACAGCTACAGAGAAAACGCAATTTCGTCATCCTTAAGACAGGATAGGCATATTTGTGATTGTACCCTCCAGTACTCTTAAGCCCTTTTTGCTGTGTTTTAGGAGAAAGGTCGCTATTTTCCTGTTTGGTTCTTTCACAAAGCACTTGGCTACTCTGCACGAGATCAACCCAGACCAACGTCTTCTATGGGTAGACCTCATGAAGTCGTCAATCCATAGTTGAATTGATGCAGTGGCATGCTTGCAGAGCCTTCATTAGCCAGTTTATCAACTAACTCGTTCGCTGTAATCCCACAATGTCCAGGCACCCAAATAAGACTAACGTTGTTGTGTTGTTGTGTGCAACACTTTTCAGTTTTGTCTCACATTCACCGATTAAGCGTGGGTAAGCAAGAGATTCCAATACTGCTACCCCGCCACTTTTTCTCAATTATCCAGTATGCCACGTTCAGGCGGACATAGACTTCCGTAAATAATACCCTGACCATCTGTCCTGTGGCATAGGAGTACTTAGTGTCTTCGTCTAAGTACCATCCAGATCCGCTACCATCACTGGTTTTGGATCCGTCGGTGTAGAAAATGTGCTGATATCCCGTTAAAAGGTTCTCTGGAGATAACCATTGATATTTATTTGGGATCAAAACATCATACTTCCTACCGAAGCTAACGAAGGCACCCGATTGCCCACTGGCATTGAGAACAGTGTGCACCGCTCCGACAACTGCTGGTATATCTGACAGTGGCCAGTATTTTCTTCGTTTCCCCAGACTAGGTTTAACTTGAGCCTGTATACCGCCTTCATCGCTTCCTTTCGAATTTGAAGATCTGGAGGTTGCAAGTTCAGAATGACATTAAGGGATCATCAAATGTCGTACTCATAGCATGATAACTCGATATAAGGAACTGTAGAACTTTGGTGGGTGTACTAACAGTGCACTGCCTAGTTAAGGCGCATACTTACAGGCTAAATCTACATAACTCTTAACGATGCTTGCAAGAAAAAGTAATGAGCTCGGTGCAAGAGAAACCCTGGAGCATCTTCTATGCTACTATCCGGCTCTCTCGAAAACTAGACTAAACAGGTAGCACCTGGGTGCTCTCAATTTTGAAACGCTACATAGAATCTATCCTTGAACTGGAACTTGAGCGGCTCCTCGAACAGTACGCGCGCATCTTGAGGGATGCATTTTTTCGCAATAACAAAAAAAAAAAAAAAAAAAAAAAGCAATGAACGCTGATCTGGTATCGCTATGGACCAAAATAGTTTCTGCATGGCTTCGGCCAGCCAGTATAACCTAACTTAACCGCTCATGAAAAGTCACTTTTTTATTTAGACTTTTTATTGATATAATAGAAAAATACCAGCAAAAATCCATTTATTTGCAATGAGGGCACTTTCGTGTTGCCTTAAATTAAAATCGACAAATATTTTTAATTTTAACTCATTCCAACTATTTTATCGTATTAATACTCGTATTTCTTGGTATTTAATTTTTTTGCTCTTTGTTTTCCGCTGCTGCAGTTGATGTCAGCTGCCATATTTTCACGCCACCATTTCGACAACTATTTGCTCTGTGTTTTGCCGCTTGCCAAAGTGGGACAAACAAAAGTGGCATACAAATTTATTTGTGTATTATGCACGCGATTTCCTAAAGTCGCGTATAAGCAGCATATTTTATTGGTCCCTTTAAGGATACTATGAGCCACAAACACAAAGATATGCACCTACAAATAAATGGCATGACACTCACAGGCAACTCGAACGTACTTACAATAAATACCATACCTACATACGTATGTGTGTAGCTGTGTTTGCTTCTTGTTGAAATTTCGCACATGACAGCAGCGCCCCAGCACCTTGCGTCAATATCCTGTGTGACTACTGACTGGGCCGCTGGGGGCCACATGCGAGCACACAACCGTCTGCTGCGGCTGGTTGATTTTCTTTGGCATTTCTGCCATTTTGACAGTTTAATTTTAATTTTATGCCAAACGTCAGTTTACTTTCGCTGTTGTTAGGTAGCCACTGTGACGTGACACATGCAACGGGTATTCCATGAAAGAGCCCCAATTGGGAGAAATTTGTGTGCAAATATGCTTTCAAAAATACATTGCGCAATATATGCAAATGTACGAGGGTAGATCACGAAGTTTGTGACTGTTGGAATGTGTCGCGTTTTAACTTTTTATGGTAATACGGCAGAGATTGACTGTTATCTGTTGGTAGGCTTCGGCGTTGTATTGAGCCAGCTGCGTTAATTGAATTCCGCTTGCACATAAAGCTTTCTTTTTTGCGTAAGATGAGATACCTGAAATCAGGGATAAGATTAAGTAATGCTAAGCGCCCTCTGCTTCGATTAATTAGGTTAGGTTAGGTTAGTCAGGTTGCTTGTTTAACACAAGACACTCCGTGGCCCTAAGGCCCATTGCGATACCTGCATTTGTTTTCCTTCCCCTAACTGAGTTGCTTAAACCACTTGGATTGTTTTACGAAGGTAACTAGTCCCCCGAGTGAGACATTTTCGCCAAGATATTTGGCACGGCTTCTTTGAAGTGCTGGACATTCACAGAATTGTTGTTGTACCGACATAATTTCTTGTTCATCTCCTCAGCTTCTGTAGAAGCCATTGTGGGGTACACCCATTCTACTGGCTAGGGTGCCAATAGTGCAGTGACTCGTTATAACACTTGTGAGGACGCTGGTAGTGATCCGTTGAATCCAAGCAGACTTCTTTAATTCATCGTCAAGAAGTGATTTACTGAATTTCATTGTGGTCGCAAGAGCACGGAAGACGCTGAATGTTCATTACGTCCACGACGAGACTACATCCGAAGCAATTGAAAAAATCAATGATGTGATGTTGACTGAACGGAATTTAGAAGTGCGTACGATTGTGGAAATACCTACGACGGGCATATCGCAAGACTCAGTGATTTGGCTTTTAGGTGATTTCAGCATTTGGTTAAGAGAAAGTTATCGGCAAGTTGGATTCGACATTTGCTCGCTACCGAAAGACTGGTTGGCTCTGTTTAACTGAAATCCGTACGAGCTTTTGCGGCATTTTATAGCCGTGGACTCAATATGAATGCACTGGTATACGTCGAAGGCCAAACAGCAATAAAAATATTGGAATTTTCCGAGTGACTTTTTGGCACAATCAACACAGATTACTTTGAATAGGGAAATGCAATCTATAGCGAATAGTATTATGCCAACATTCAGGACTGGTTTAATGACACTCTTATGAAAAAGCTCGTCATTGAAATCCATCTGCTGTTCGGATGAGGTCTAAAACCATAGATCCCTCCATTTGTGGAAACTATCAAGACGCACACCACAAACAGGAAAAGAAACTTGGCCAAACACCTAAAGAAACCGGGTGTAAGCGCCAATTATATATACGTAAAGGTAGGTAGCTAGGTGAAATGGTTAAAGTGCTACTCTGGCACTCCACAAGTAGCACTAATGCGCCGTTGTGATATCTTTACGAGATCTCCAACAGCCAGCCACAGCTGTTGATGCAATGGAGAAGATTGATGGGATTTAAGGTGGCGCACTTTCTCAGATTGTCTAGCTGGCAAACCCGGATATTCACAGAGAAAGTGCTCAACAGTCTTCTGCTCTGAAAGGTCCCCACAGTTTCTGCAATGGGCGTTAAATAGTAAAACTAGCTTTCCCGCGTGTCAGTCGATCGTCCAATGACCGGTAAATAAAAATACGAGTTTGGGAATTGAATGGTGTGAAGTCCCCAGCGCTTTTTGAGTCCTCCGTCTATTGAACTGGAGCCGCAGGGTTGTCGAAACAGAAGAAATACAGCTCAATTTTTTCGGCGCTTTCCTGAGAAATAAGTAGTCGAAATCTCCTATAAAAACAGTCAGGGGGATGCCGATGACCGAGTAGGATGTCTCTAAAACTAATTCAGTCCTCTTCCTGGAAAGCTGATCAGCGATTTCTTTTTCCCATATGTTCCTATGTCCTGGAACCAAGATCAGAGAAATGTTACTTACAGGCCTAAGAGATTTGATCGTTTCCTTACAAGAGTTGACCAATTTGGATCAGCCCCGTGGCATCATCAGAGTCACCATCGCAGCTTGACTATCGCTCCCACGTTCCCTAAGCATTCTGCATA
Organism: Anastrepha obliqua; assembly: GCF_027943255.1. NCBI lineage: Eukaryota > Metazoa > Arthropoda > Insecta > Diptera > Tephritidae > Anastrepha > Anastrepha obliqua. The sequence goes on from NC_072893.1 coordinate 30,872,217, forward strand.
CCTGCAGGATCGCAAAGACTTCTGCCTGAAAAACACTAGCAGTATTCGGCAGTTTTAGGGAAATAGATGAATCAGCTGATTTAGAGAAAACCCCTGCTCCGACTCCCGATTCCATTCCGTCAGTGTAGACTGAAGTACCAGCTTCGATAAAGATTTACCCCTCGTTCCGACCCTGCCTACTTGGATATTCAAGTATATATAATATAATAATATAAATTATAACAATGGCTCTGACAAAAAATATTTGGCTTCAACGAAATTTTCTCTAAAAAAACGCCTAATTTGGAGGCTCTCAAGAAACGTTGAAGAAGTGAAATTTGGACTCTGAAGATTACAGGAAACTGTGTTGCGAAATAAAAAGTTTTTAAGCCGTAAAAGCATTCTTTCATCCATAAATTCATAGACTTATTTATCTACCCTCGTATGTGTGCACCTACATTAGGTATTCTTCAGTCGACGGCGTACGGCCTTTGTGTTGTAGCTTTGGTTGAAAATCGATTTCGGTTCATTGGCCGTGCCATAAACTGATGGCGTAGATACTACTTATAAATGTATATATGTATGTATGTATGTATGTGTGTGTATGTATGTATACATGTATATATGTATGCACATACATATGTATGTATATATATATGTATGCATGTATGTATTATTGCCGACAATTTATGCAGCAACTTTCGTTTTGTATCAAACTCCTCTCTAAGCATGCAAAGTGGAGCATGGCGTAGTATTTTAATTGCGAAAAGTTTTCCGATTACGTTCTCGCTTTATTGTTAAGGAATTTGTTTTTAATACTAATGTACATTCAAGCATACATCTGCATATAGATATATATATTTTGCATATCTATGAAGTCCATTACAAAGTGATGATGCTTGCGGATTTTTCTATCGAATTTTTATTTGTAATTACTAGGGCACTCTAAAGTATGTTCTTAAAAACTTATTTTAAGTGCTTAAGATATGCCATTAGGTTCTAAAAATATGCTCCAAAAATGCTTTTAAGCCTTAAGATATGCACTTAAACTTCATATACAGTCCGTGCAATAACTATGGCACGGAAACTTATTGACATGTTTTGACAATTTATTTATTCCTTCTTTAATTTTAATAATTTTTTGTATGAAACCATTGTTCAAGCTCCTACAAAAATCACATAAATCCACGTTTCCGACTGTGTGCAAATTAAAAAAAATTATTAAAAAAAACCTAGCCACTGTAAACAACACGAATATGGCTCACACTTCAAATCGTGCTGAGTGCGTTTATGATGAAATATGCCTAACTTTCCAATACAAACATCAGATGGCGCTTAACAACCCTGGGAGAGCTCAATACCAGGAATAGATATAAATAGCAACCCTCGTATAGCCAAAAAATGAGTTTTTCAAAGTTATGTAGTATTCGGTTAGGTTAGGTTATGGTGGTAGTCGGTCTGTGTGACCAACTTACTTAGATCTTACAGGTCCGTCGTAATACCACTGTGTTGCACGGGAACCTAATTTACTTTCCTTCGTGGCACTATTTTGTGGCTCTTATGAAATGTAGCATTGATCCCATCCCCAGGCCAGACAACTCTGTAAGAGAATTAAAAATTATTTACCTAGTCAACCTGCTCTGATTTCAGCTAATATTGCTAATAATAATAGCTAATTGCAAAGTGCTCAACTGTTTCTTCTTCTTTCTCATCTCTACTACTTCTGCAATATTCATGGGAGAAAACTCCAGGTCCCAAGGAATGACCTGTTATAAAGGGTGGTTAAATTTCAAGGACCGATGTTGACTGTGAACCACACTTAAACGTCAAGTTTTTTTCTGAATTTCAATTGACATTTTCCAATTTCAGACTAACTCAATTTGAACCATGGAAAGATGCACAATCGAGCAACGCGCTAAAGTTATTCAGGCTTATTATGAAACCGGGCGTTCAAATCGAAATGCATATCGCGCACTTCATGATTTTTTCGGTCATCTCAGTGGATTCGTCAATAAGCGGAATTGCCGCATTTGGGCGAATGATAATCCAAGAGTGATTGCCGAAAAACCAATGCACCCACAAAGAGTGATTGTTTGGTGCGGTTTATGGGCCAGCATCATCATTGGGCCGTATTTTTTCCAAAATGAGGCCGGTCAGGCAGCTACTGTGAATAGTGTTCGCTATCGTGAGATGATAACGAACTTTTTATGGCCCGAATTGGAAGATATGGATGTGGACGATATGTGGTTTCAACAGGACGGTGCCACATGTCACACAGATAACGAAACAATGGCTCTTTTGCGCGAAAAATTTGATGGCTGAATTATCTTACGTCGCGGCGATGTCAATTGGCTGCCAAGATCATGTGATTTAACACCGTTGGACTTCTTTCTTTGGGGTTATTTGAAAGAAAAGGTGTACGTCGATAAGCCAGCAACAACTCAAGAGCTAAAGGATGAGATAATTCGGCACATTAACGGTATAGAACCTCATATGTCTCAGCGTCATCGAAAATTTGGACCATCCGATGGAGGTGTGCCGTCGAGGCCGCGGCGGCTATTTGGCCAATATTTTGTACCATATCTAATTGAGTTATACCAATATTATCATAATAAGGAGAAATGGTAATAATTTCTTAAAAAAATTGTATTTTATTCAAAATTAACACCGGCCCTTGAATCTTAACCACCCTTTACATATGTATCTTCATCTCTCCATGACCTATTGGCCTCTTGGATAACGTTGTTTTTGATTATTAGTTTACTCATGGTCATAGGTATCCCAATGGTACTTTTATCACTGAGCAGTTGTAGAGCAGTACCTTTTCTGGCTAGCTCATCGGCTTTCCAATTTCTCTCAATATCTCAAAATTTCGTTTTGATTTGGTATTCCAGTGTTGAATTTTGAAAAAGTCGGAATTTATTGTTTTTTATTTTATTTATAATTTTTCGACTTGACTTTAGCAAAATTTCAAAAAAAAAAAAAATAATAATAATTGTAAAAGTTATCGCTGTTTGTTTGGAGCCCGTTTCTCCAGAAGTCCTTGGAGATTCAATTAAAGTCAATCGGATAAGCGAAATTAGTTTTATTAATAGAAAATCGTGTGCCTGATCGAGGCTTTTTTTCAAAATTAACAATATGGTGGCCTCAGAAAATATTTTTCAGATTTTCGAGAAAAAAACCGACAATTAATTGTTAAAAAAACCGAAATTTTTGAAAAAAAGTTCTTCGAATAGGTATGAGTTTCTTATGTTTTTCAAAAGCAGTATACATTTCATTGAAAGCTACCAAGCGGTTTTGATGTTACAGTAATCACCAGTTCAAAAAACATAGTTTTGAGAAAAACACATTTGCGGTTAAAATTTAGTAGAGAGAACAATTTTTAGTTTTACTCCAAATATTTATTTCAGGAAATTCTTTTCCTTATGTATCTCTAAAGTGGCTTGTCGCTTTGAATCTACTTAAGAAAATCTTTTCCAATAACTTCTCTGCTTCGCGAAGTTGCATTAGTTTTTCAAAACTTAATCTTCCTTAATCTTTCTTCGCTTGCTTTCTTTACCTATCCACCGGAGCTGTCATTATATACTTGTACAAATTTATGTGCTCTACAGTGCCCAATATTATTATAGTATTCCTTCCAGAAAAGTATATTAAGCAAGAATATCGAGCGTAGTATTTCTCGTTAGTCAATTAAATTTCAAAGCCAAGCGAACACTCAGTGTGACTAAATTAACTTGTGAGCGAGCAAATCACCGCGTTCATGGCCGTCAAATGGCGATGTTATCGACAATTTATATATGCACAAGTAGGTAAGTACAAGCACACCAGTGTATACTCACATTTATGTACGTACACGTACAAATTCATAAGCATCTAAGCATCTCCTTACGAGTGGCACATCATTTACATACAAATATCATACAATGACAAGGGGTCGTACTGAGTTCGTAGGGGCGACTCATCCGAGCGTAGAGTGCTCAAGCTACATGGGTATACACATACAGCTGCTGACATAAAAGTGTGGACAACGAGAAAATTGGGTTATTGCATTTTAATTTTTTTATTTGTTTAGTTTTATTGGATAGGTAAACCTCGAGTTTGTGAGGTATGGCGCAGAAGAGTGGGCGATGACAACATCCGATGAGGTGTCCCTGGGAGTGTTTGAGAAGAAAATTCTGCGCAAGATTTTTGGACCTTTGGACGTTGGCAGCGGCGAATATCGCAGGCAATGGATCGATGAGCTATATGAGCTTTACGACGACGTAGACATAACGCAGCGAATAAAGATCCAGCGGCTTCGTTGGGTGAGTCATGTCGTTCGAATGAATACAAACGCTCCGACTCTGAAAGTATTCGATGCGGTACCAGCTGATGGTAGCAGAGAAAGAGGAAGCCTCCTCTACTTTGGAAAGATGAGGTAGAAGGACTTGACTTCACTTGGTGTTTCCAACTGGCGCCGGTTAGCATGAGAAAGAAACGACTGGCGCGCTTTGTTAAACTCCACCAAAATCACATAAGCGGTTATTGTGCCAGTCAAGAAGAAGCCTCGAGTTACTTTATTAGGCGCCACGCGAGAAGAGACAAGCATGTGGATTGCAGGCATTCCATGAGCTTCCACGGCTGGACTAGCCTAGGTTGGGCATTGAAGTGGAACCCACAGAGAAGCAGAGGTCGCGGTCGGCCAAAGAATACTTGAAAAAGGTCGATATTGCATGAGCTAGCAGTTGCCGACATCACATGAGACATCACATGGGAGGGCGCAAAATCAGTAGTCCATAACCGTTACGATGAGAGCATATAGTCGTGACCCTATGCTCTCGAGCGGCATGAACAAGGAAACAAAAATTCCGGGCAACGAAGCCAATGTATAAATGTTTTTGACAACCCATTATCGCGCAAATTTCGACACCGTCGTATTGCTTGAACTCTCTCCTTATTTTATGAACTCTCTCCTTATGATATTTATGCGGCTTACGGTTTATTTTGAAAAGTCACGTGAACCAGACATCGTTAATCCCTCAAAGTAGCTTTCTGACACTTCTTGACCTGCTGTCCCTCTTCTAATAGCTCTTCCTCTCGCACTGCACCAAAAAGTTCTTCAAACCATAGACACTCGTAGTTTGCTAAATGGTGGAATTTCTCTTATTCCTGGTAGGACCAAAATTTAACTCTTGTCACTTTCTGCAAATTTCTTAAGAAGTGGGAAACTTTAACAAGCACTGGAATTATGCAACCCCTTTCCACAAATCATCAACAAAATAAGATTTAAAAGGCATATTTACTAAAACAAAAAAAAAAAAATACCAGTCTAACGGTTAGACGCGATAGAAGTGAAACCTTCCGTAAAACAAACTGAGAGAGAATGAGACGAAAACAGCATTAGGGGCGGGATAATTATAGGTTCATTATAATATTGATATAAAGTTCATATTTTATTTTCTTCATTTTATTATTATTCATCCTCAATGTTTTCAATTTCAACAAATGATACGAGTGGCTTATGATAGCTAAAATATGATACAAATGCTTTGGTTTCGATGTTGTCAACATATCTTTGAAATACCGCGTCAATTGTTGTTTTTGATCGTGTTGTCGATTCAGTGCGATTGTTACACATTTTTAAATTGAATGTTGTATTGAGAAAGTCAATTGAAGGAACCGCTGTGTCCAATGCAAAATTTACGTTGAAATCACCTCTTAAAATCATTGGAACTTTATCGTATCCGCGATACTTCTGGTGTATACTTTATTAAATTTTCGTGAATGAATTCCGTGATGCTATTTATTGATTTTGGTTCTCCGTTACCTTTGGAAAATGTGTAAACAGTAAGCAAACTTTATTCAAATATTTTCCCTCATTTTTGCATCAGTAAAATTAAACAAACGCCGTAGCCGAATGGGTTGGTGCGTGACTACTATTCAGAATTCACAGAGAGAACGTCAGTTCGAATCTCGGTGAAAACACCAAAATTAAGAAAAACATTTTTCTAATAGCGCTCACCCCTCAGCAGGCAATGGCAAAACACCGAGTGTATTTCTGCCATGAAAAAAAGCTCCTCATAAACATATCATAAAAAAAAAAAATAACTGTATAAAAAAATTTTTTTTCTTGTGATTCGAACCAAGGATTTTGGATCGGAAGCTCACATTGCTAGTCGCTCGGCTACCGCGCCATGCTGTCGGCGCTGGCCTAAAAGTTATTTAGTTCGTCGCTACGTTTATATCAACATATAATATAACGCTTCGTAGCTAAATAACTTTTAGGCCAGCGCCGACAGCATGGCGCGGTAGCCGAGCGGCTAGCAATGTGAGCTTCCGATCCAAAATCCTTGGTTCGAATCACAAGAAAAAATAAAAGTTATTTAGTTCGTCGCTACGTTTATATCAACATATAATATAACGCTTCGTAGCCAAGAGGGTCGCTATTTCCGTTTCACTTTTTCTCAAATCACTCCCAACGATTCTAAAGAAGTTTTCACTTCAAAAATTCTTTCCCACCCGCATTTTTATGTCCATAACTGTATATTTGTTTACACTTGGTGCCACTTAGCCACTTACATAAAACAAGTGCGGTTAAGTATTTGAGGTCACCAGCTACGTACATTCTCACACATGAGTACGTATGTATGTATGCTTGTGTTCAGGTACATGTTCATGTCTGCGAATATATTTATAAGAAAATTTGTATGCAAAAATTGGTATTAATAATGCATATGAACATGCATTATAATAATTTCTACTATACTCACTATTGTTCTCTGCTATTTTCCTTGACATGTGCGTCTGAATGTTCGGTGTAAGTACGGCAAAGTAGGTCCTTCTTAGCAATTTAATCGCTTGCTCGTGCGGCTAATAAAATTTACTTACAACCATAATATTATAATACCAACTACGAAGCATGAGTGGGCTCACCGTTTTCAAGTTGTGGGAATTTCAAGTGACCGATATTTGCATTTATGGATGACCGACAAATACAAAGGCTTACCGGCAGGGAAATCGATTAGTACCGGAATGGTATGGAACTAGTGCATTTGGAACCTTAACTAGTTCTCATTGCTGCTGCTTTTTATAGAAACAATAGCTCCACAGATTCCATTTCCACTGTTGAACTAAATCGGTTAAGATTCTGCTGAAAATTTTTAAAAGCATTCAACATTTTCTTGGACCAAAAAAAGTTGGAAATAGCGTCCAAAATTTTACTACTTTGACTTTGCGGATACAATTTTTCAAAATTTTTATGTAAACCTTTTAAGCATAAAATTTCTTTATCATCTGAGGCAATTATTTGGGAAAAAATATTTTTAAAACTAATTTTATTTCTAAAAATGTTTGTGGAGGTATTTCCAAGTTGGACCAACTCATGCAAGTTTTAATACTTTTCCGAAATATTTTGGCAGAAGTCTTAAAATATAATACTTTGTATAATTGATAATTGTGCTAATTGAAGCAGATAAAACAAAACCGCAAGCCTTCGAGCGAAAAGTACTCAGAAGAATTTTCGGAGCAATCAAAGATCACGGCGAGTGGCGGATAAAATGGAACGACGAGCTAGATCAACTGATAAAGGGCGAAAATGTTATACATTTCATCAAAGCGCAGCGGTTAAGATGGCTGAGTCATATTACAAGAATGAACGATACGAGGGCGCAGAAGAAAATCGTAGAAGCCAGAACGTTCAACACTAGAGCAAGAGGAAGGCCGAGAACAAGATGGACCGACGAACTAGAGGACGACATCAAGAAACTTAGTATAACGAACTGGAAAAAAGTCGCAAGCGTTCGAGATGTATGGAGGTCCCACGTGCAGCAGGCCAAAGCTCACAAAGAGCTGTAGAGCCAAAAGATGTTAATTGTGAAAGAAAAAGCAAGACATGACTCGATTCGCACAACCTTAGCTTGGATGCCGAAAAAACAGAACTCATCCTACTTACGAGGGCGCGCATACCTCTAGAAGTAACAATGCCGGTTTACACAGAGAATACAATATCTTCAGTGTTGGGTATCAGACTCGATAATACGCTGACTTATTGTGCAGAAATCCAATACTCTGCTACTCCGGCCACCATCGGAGGTTCCACTGTAAGCAGGAAGGCGGAAGCTGCTGATGGACTCGATGGTATCTATTTTACTATACGGCTGTATAATATGGGCGGACATACTTAAAGATGAGTCTCACCGCAAGATTCTTGCCAAAGCCCAAGGAACTGGTGCCCTCCGTGTAGCTTCAGCGTACCGCACGGTATCAGAAGCTGCAGTACTCTTCATTAGTGGCACGACACCTATAGATCTTCTAGCGAGAGAATGAAGAGAACTGTAGATCTTTAAAAACGGGCACGACAAACGCCGTAGAGGGCCACACATGTGTCTATACAAATAGCGCAAAACAACAAATTAGGGCACACACACTACAAATATCGCAAGAGCGATGGGAGTCAGAGACGAAAGGCAGACGGACTACGAGACTTATACAAAACATAGATACATGGTGTGACAGCCAGTTCGGAGAGGTGATACTGATATTAGTCAGATGTTATCTGGGCATGGGTATTTTTAGCAAATATCTAAACAAACATTCTTAAAATGTGAGAGATGGAAATTAGATCGCAAAGCTGTCGAAATCAGTCTAGATTCCGTAAAAGCAGATATCATCATCGAGAAAATTGTAGAAAGCGCAGAAAGTTGGCAACTTATTGGCACGTGCATAGAGCGAACCCTACGCACCAAAAGCTTGATATGAACAGAGAGGCTTAACCGACATGCTAACCTTAATCTACCTATTAAACTAGAAGATGAGCCGTTAGCTTGATGCTGACTCAAAAACTCCAACCCTGGATGCAGGGAGAGTAGAAGAGACAGTCTTTATCAGAAAGCCTAATTAGATATTCTCTGCCTTCGATGAAATGCTGTCGTAGTTCTGGGGCAGGGGTAACATTCAGAGAGGAAGTATGGGTGTTCTTAAAGTGGCACACCTTTTGGCGCAGCAGACGATGGTCGCTGTAAGGGCGAATGCATGTAAAATCCTACCTCCTCGCCACAAAACAAAAAAGTACAGATTTCATATTAAAAATTAGGTGGCAAATCTATTCAAACATTTTTTATGGAAGAAAGCTCTCTAAACACCTCTTATTTTATACCCAAATTTCAATAATTTTTAAATAATTTGAAATAGGTGGCAGCTTTGCATGAAATTTCTCGTGGTAAACACCTGTCCATATTAAGTTTTGATTTTTATTGTTTCTCTTATAATTAAGCAATAATTAAAAACACATTATATTGTTAACTAAGTGGCAACACCTATAAAAATTGACCACACCATTTTTTAAATAATTTAAAATAGGTGGCAACTTTACCGAAATTTCTAAGGGCAAACGCCTATCTAGATTAAAATCTTATTTTTATTTTTCTCTTATAATTAGCCAATAATTAAAAACACATCATATTGCAATTAAGTGGCAACATCAGCCAAACGCGTGAATATAAATTCCGCCTTTACCAGTCAAAAATTGTATCGGTGCTGTCCTACGGCTGCGAGTGCTAGGCATTTACAAGCAAAGACGAAAGGAGCTTAAGAGTTTTCAAACGAAAAGTGCTCCGAAGGGTGTTTGGCTCCATACTCTAAAACGATGGAGCGTACCGAATACGCTTCAACGATGACTTGCTAAACTTACGCCAGGGAGAAGATGTCGTGAAACACATTAAGTCCCAAAGGCTTAGCTGGTTAGAGCACACTGTGCGCATGGAAGACAGCCGTCCCCAAAAATGTGTTTTAACAACGAATTATCTAACAACCCGAGCCCGAGGACGTCCAAGGTTAACCTGGCCTGACCAAGTCATAGTTGACCTAAAAAAGATACAAGTTAGGAGCTGGAGATCTATTGCTATGAATCGCGCAGGTTGGAAGGTAACTGTGGATGAAGCTAAAGCTCACCCTGAGCTGTAATCACTACTTGATGATGATGATGCCCAGTCAAATGTGTTTCTGATTCAAAGCTGTAAAATTACTCTTCACTTGTTATCCATATTCTGATATGTATTTTAATTATTTTTAATTAATTTAAGAATGGTGGCAAAATTGTGCAAATATTGCTATTTATAAATTTTAATAATAATAATAATTAATAAATTTATTTCAACATCTTTCACTTATTGTCAACACAGATAATATCAAAATTGAAAAAAAAAAATTATTTTTAAATCAGGTGTCAACCTTATTAAAAAATATTTATAGGTCAAAGCTAGAGAATTGCCTCCAATTTGTTACTTTTATTAACTTTTCAGCTAAGTTGGAAAGTTTTTAACTAAACTAAAAAGGTGGCAATTTATACGAGTAATTTCTTAAAGTTCCGTTTGTTATTTTTTTCTTTTTTATTCATAAGTTATATAATATTTTTAAGAAGTTAAAAAAAATGCTGTGTTTCCCCCCTCATAATCACTATATACATACGCTTTTATCTCACTGCCGCTGAAAAATCTTCGATTATTAAAAAAAGAAAATAATTTCAGAAAATTTCATGTCCGTTAAGTTTTGCTTTATGTTCGCGGTACGAATAGGCGCATCATCTAAAAACAAATAAAATATTACAGCGTGCCAATTTCGCACACTCGCTCTCTCCCTCTATTACTTTCTCCCTGTTTCTCTCTGCTCTGTTTTATTTCTCTTTATCTCTCTTTCTTTCTCGCTACCTCTCCTCTTCTGTACGACCACTTTACGTATTTGAATTTTATATTTCTCTTTATCCTTCTTTCTTTCTCTCTAATTCTCCATTTTCTGCACGCCCATTTTACGTATCTGGAAGACTCAATTATTCAAAATATTGACCACTAATTGTAGCTCCCTTAGGCTCCTTGTAGATTCCATTTTTGTAAGCACATCCCCTGTTACGTCAGCCCGTCAGCTGATTCTGTCAAATTTGCTAAGAGCCGGTTAACGTTCTGATATTAGCCACACCTTTAAAAATTGCTTTACCATGCCTTTAATAATATCTCCTTATGCTCCTAGAAAGTATCGCATTCAGCTTGGCTTAGCAAGCGTCCTCTGTAGCCTCATTAGCCTTTGTAGTAATAAGCAAGCTGACTTTTGTTTTTAGTATAACCAGAAAGGAACAATGAGTCATTGCAAAGTACATATGAACAATAGACCACAAACTTGTCAGACACATTTTTGCAATTGTTTAGTAATTAAAATTAAAATATATTTCTGTAAAACAAAAAGAAAAAAAAATTAAAATTAAGGCTTCTCACCTCAGTTGTGCATATCCTTGGCGATCCATTTTTTTCACTGGTTTCAGCTTTCCTTGCAGGGTTGCCTGTCCGAAGAAGTGCTTAAGTTCACACAAGTCTTTGGAAAAATATTCATTTGCGGTAATTTCGTTTAAATTTGAGAGTAAATTGAGTGCCTTAAATTTTTATTATTTGCTTTGCTTATACCTGGACGCCTGCTTTCCAGCACATTATGCAAATTATTACGTATACGCAATGGTGTCTATTTACATACGACGTACGATTAATATGCAGTGTGCGGTATCATTAAATAGTTCTTAAATAAATTTAAACGTTTTACGACGTCATTAAATTTTTCCTTGGCTATTTTTTAACTTACCTTGTACAGCATTTGATAGTTATGAACTTGCGTACGTATCTACTCGTTCACACTCGTACATGGATGCATAGCACATAAATGGTACCCTCCGGCTCGTAGGGGAATTTAATTCAAAGAAATGGGTGTTCATTAATTTTATGTTCCATTATCGAAAGCTGAATTGAGACAAATAGCTATTTACAAAAGTGTAGTCAAATTGGCTTGTTTGGATGTCAAGGCTATGTACAGTAATCCCTCGTTGAGGACAGCCGACGCAGTAAGTGCATTTAAAGATTACGAGCAGACAGCTTTTATCCACAAAATATTTTTCATCTTCTTTCCTTATTACACCACCAAATTTCCCACCAAAAAAAGTTCGATGGCCTCAATTATGATTTCTATAAGTGCTATTTATTTAAATAAGTTGTTTTGTGTGAAGAATTTAGTTAGAAGCACGGCTATATGAGGAGACAGAGTGTTTCGTTCTGTAATGGGGATTATTAAAAATACATATATCTGTTATTTTAGCTGTAAGGGTTACGAGAAAAAAAAGAAACTGTTTGACTTATTTAAAAAAATTATCATTATGATAGCCCTAATACACCAGTGGACTTATGAGTGACTACATATTGGTTGTCCCCGGATTAACTGCGATTAACTGCCCAGTCAGGAGATTAAATATCAAATGATAGGAGAAATCGTCTTGCTTGCTTCTAGCCAGGCAATAGCAAAGATCAACGAGTGATTTTCTACCATTTTTTTTGTTAAGGGTGTTATACATTTTCTTCAATGTAATGAGTGCTCGAAATTTAGTATATTGACCACCAAAGGTGCTCCAGTCGTTTCTTTCTCGTGCTGACCGACGCCAGTTGCATATTTCACCTGATTTTTCCAATTTAGAGTAGACCCTCCTTTTCTTCTTGTATCGGACGACATGACCCAGCCAACGTAGCCTCTTGATCTTCATTCGCTGCGCTATGTCTATGTCGTCGTAAATCTCAAACAGCTCATCGTTCCATCGCCTGCGATACTCGTCGGACCAACGTTGCAAAGGTCTAAAAATCGTCTGCAAGAGGTACTTCGTTTTGCGCTCTTTCAGGATGGTTTCGTTATGGTAGTCCATGCAATGCAAGTGGGGAAAGTCCCTCTTCGTGATTCACTTTAGAGCGGCTGGGACGATTCTTCTCCTAATGGTCTAAGCAGATTACAATTTGCAGGCTTCGATTCTGGGTATCTGATTCTGCACTCCCCTCCCCCAAGGAAAACGAAAACTTGCACTCTATTTTACCAAAATTCAATAAGTTAAGAGGCCTACAGAATCAATATTTTTCTAGAGATTTGACTGTATTGACTCTTTCATTAAATTCTTCCTACTTGGGAAATATTTTGTGACGTCAATAAAAGCGTTTCATGTTTGTTTTACAGCATCTTTAAGAATATATGGAAAAGTTGAGTCTTCAGTTAGCTTTTTAATGAAAATACCCGCTTTGATTTTTGACTCCCTAAGCTTGGGCAATTTTTGCTTCAAATAGTTGATTGCACCGATTTGCAAAAGAATACCAATTTGATGTTTCAGGCAGTAGTCTGTGTGATCCTGCAGGCATACAGAATGCTTAGGGAACGTGGGAGCGAGGGAGATATAAACTTTTTTTCCGATAGTCAATCTGCGATCAAGAGTCTGACGACGCCACCGTGCTGATCCAAATTGGTCAACTCCTGTAAGGAGGAGATCAAATCTCTTAGGTGTGCATTTCTCTGATCTGGGTCCCGAAACATAGAAACATATAAAAGTGTGGTTGAGCTTGCCTGGAGGGGGACCGAATTGGTCTCAGAGACCTCATATCCGGTCATAGTTATCCCCCTGATTGCTGTTAAAGAGGAATTGTACAACTTATTTCTCAGGGGAGTACAAAAAAGCTGGAATTCCATTTCTGCATGTGGCTGTTTGAAAACCCTTTGGCTCCAGTACAATAGATAGAGGACTCAGAAAGCCCTGGGGACACTAAGCCATTCAATTTCCAAAATTCGTAGCTGTTATTGGGTGATTGACACACACGCGGAACAAAGTCAGGTTTACCATTTAATCGCCATTGCAGAAGCTGTGGTCACCTTTCAGAGCAGGAGACTATTGAGTACTTTCTCTGTAAATGTCCGGGTTTGTCTGCTAGATGATTAAGGTCAACCTGCTCTATTAAGAGTTGGAGGTCTCATAGTGGCATCATTTTTTTAAATGTACGAAATTCCACACGAATGAAGCGCTCAAGAAGCAATCAAAGAAGAAATAACCGAAAATGACGGTTCTATGCCTCATTGATTGGCAAATTAAACGATATTTGGATTAAGTCAAGATGATACGGCTAATATGTTTTGAAAGATGAGCACTTAACGATGGGTATTCGTCACAGTGCGATGAACAGGTTCCTTATGACTTGCAATCTCTACTTCTGTACTTTGTTTAGAATCGCAAAGTTTCGACTTTTGTTGCGGTACTCACTGTAGGGTATGCCCTGTAAAGAATATGAAGGCGCCCATACGTATGCACTTATAATTACCTGTCCCGAACACAAAACTTCCATGTGCACACACATTCTTAGTACTCTAATAGCTTTTTAAAGAATTTCAAACGTAGGCGTAATTTCCCTATCAATCACAGGTAGTTGGCGCATTTCTGTAGCATCTGCGGTAAGGGGTGTATGCATGGATTCATCAAGATTACTTTGTGTTATACCTGTAAATGTACACTCGAGTACTCATTTACGCACGTGCATGCAGTTCTGTAAATATCCTGCAGTCAAATCCATTGCTTTGCTTAAAAGCTGAAGTAGTTCGTTTTCTATTTCTTTCCATTACTAGCAAGTGGTGATTGCTCTGCAAATTGCCATTTGTCAGTCTATGCATCACCGCTATATCATTTACGGAACTAAATAAATCTTTAACGTTTAAAGCATTTTTATTTAAAGTAAATCAGAATATTTATTTTTTATAAATGCATCTCTAATCGGGACCGTTGCGATCAAACTTGGCTGAGGTCTTGGAAAGTTTATTGGCTGTACTCAATCGCTGGCCTACCAGTTGTTGCCCCAGAATCTACTCTGATAAAACGGAGGTGATATTATTTGCCAGAAAATATTAACCTCCACACTTTAGACTTCCGAAATTAATATTGTAAAAAAACGTTCTACCGCTTTCTTCGGAAGTAAGGTATCTTGGAGTGAAACTTGACTCCAAGTTCGTTCGGAAACCATACATTGAAAATCGAATAAAATACGGTCAGTATAGCTTTCTATTTCTGTAAATCTATATTCCGCAAAAAATTGGGACCTAAGCCACAGGTTATTTCGAACAAAAAGTCCGTTCTCTGGATGTACAACGGATCTGCCAATTTTATCGCACGAATGCCTAGTTTGGTATATCTTATCCCAGTGCACTTACTTCCCAACGACTTTCTCTTAATTTCCAGCGCTGCTCAAAGTGCAAACAGGTTAGAGGAAGTTAGCCCTTGGAGGCGATTGACATGATAGAATTTTTGGCCAGTTAACACCGTATTTCTCCGAACTTCGTACAGATATCTCTATCTGCAAACTGGAGTTTGAAGGTCGTGGGAGGGTAATCTTTCCAAATAGGGAGGATCGGAACGAGGGAAAAATCTGGCCCGAGGCTGGTACCTCTGTCTTCATTGACCAAAATAGAATCGGGAGTCGGAGCAGGAGTTTTCTCTAAATCAGCCAATTTATCTATTTTCTTAAAATTGCCGAATACTGCTAGTGTTTTTCAGGCAGAAGCCTTTGCGATCCTGCAGGTATGTAAAATGCTTAAGGAACCTTGGGCCGAGAGAGATATAAAAATTTTTTCCGATAGTCAAGCTACGATCAAGGGTCTGATGATGCCATGGTGCAGATCAAAATTAGTCAGCACCTGTAACGAAGGAGATCAAATCTCTGGCAGGTAACATTAATCTGATCTGGGTTCCAGGACATAGGAATATAGAGGGAAACGAAATTGCTGATGAGCTTGTCAGGAAGGGATTAACTGATTTTACCTCAGAGGTCTCCCAGTCGGTCATCGGCAGCCGCACAACGGGGAATTGCACAACTTATTTCTCAAGAAAGCGCAGAGCAGATGGCGCTCCATTTTTCCAAAATATACCGAGGACTCAGATAGTTTTGGGGACTTCAAGTCATTGAATTTTTTAAATTGTAGCTAAACTTACCGGTCGTTGGACGATCAGCACTCACGCAGAAAAGTTGTAGTGACCATTTAGTTGCTATTGCAGAAGTTATGGGGACCTTTTAGCGGAGGATACTATTGAGCGCTTTCCCTGTAAATGTCTGATTTTGGCAGCTAGATGATTAAGGTCACTATGCGCTCCTTTCTTCGACAGCTTGGGGCAGTTGCACAACAAAATTTCCATCAATCTTCTCCATTGCATCAACAGCTCTGGTTGGCTGCAGATATCTGCCCCTTGGAGGTCTAAAAATGATATCAAAACGGCGCTTAAGTGCAACTTTGAATAGTGCTAGTCTGGTAGTTCAACTATTTCATTTACCTACCTACACCTCTAAAAGTCATTTTGAAATTAGTGTAATTCCAGTCACTTACGAACTAGTACGACTTCATCCATCAAATTCCAGTTTAACGACTAGAATGTTTACTGACTTCGGTGTTTCACTGCAAAATATGTACATATATTAGGCTGACACGATTTCGCTAACAATACCGCGCCTTTTAAATCGATTCCATTGGTGACTTTGAACAAAAAGTCCTTCTACGACATACGTATGTGGATATGTAGGTGCAAATGTGAAATAAAGAAAAATTTGTATTTCAAAATAAATTAAGAATTGAAAAGTTTCAAATAAAATTAAAAAAAAAAATCATGTGCAGCATCGTACACGTGGTAGAAGTGAAACTTCTGTGTGTGAATGAGTGTGAATAAGAGAGAGAGAGAGAGAGAGAGAGAGAGAGAGGAAGAGAGGAAGAGAAGGAGACAGGGATAATTTCAAAAGAAATATACTGTGTAACCAAAATTCGATTTTATTAACAATAGGTATATGCATTATGCTATCATCTGTTGGTGGTTCAATTGGTAATACTGATATAATTGGTTTGTGATAGCTGAAATATGAAATATATGTACGTGATTCAATATTTTCTAGATAACGTGTGAAAATTGCATCTAGTGTAGTTCCGGATTTTGTGGTTGATTGTGTTTCTCGAAGAAATTGAATCAACGGTAAAGAATCATTGGATCCGAAATTTACGTTGAAATCTCCCGCGAGAATTAATGGAATTTTGTCTTCGCCTCTTCCAAGTGCATTTGCACCTGCGTGGCTGTAAACCAGTAGTGAGCGGTGAATGAAATATATTATGTCATCAAGATTTTGGTTCGGTGAGATATAGATGGCGGCTATGACAATAGTTTTTCCATTCAGCATTTGACATTCTGCAATGCAAACATCGCCAACTGGTGTGACTGTTGATGAATATGACTGAGACTGCCTTGCAGTCATTTCCATGTTTGGTGTGACGATATTTACTATCATCTTGATTGTGGTAGAGTGCCACACCGCCACCGTTAAATATACTTACATTATAGCGGTTCAAGGATATTATCAAATAATCACAGAATATAGATGTAAATAACGTAAATAATCACAACAAAATACAATGATATATATATCAAGTATACACACGTGCTATTTCAACTGCTAATATATAGCGTCTGACTCGTACATCTATAATACGCGCTTACGATACGATATGCTATGTATCTGTATACTCTGTCTTACAACGAAGCCTATGTCTTAGGTATAGAAAATGTTTAGCTCTCTTTCCTCTTCTCTCTACGTTGCATGTTTTTTTCTCTCTCGCGTAACGAAATCTCTAAACGTTACATTTTTTTCAATTCACTCTCCATTCTCGCTCAAATATCAGACCGCCGCTAAAGGAGTTTCACTTAAAAAAAAAAATGGCTCAAAAGCGCCCTCTACCGGATTAATAAAATAAAAGTCCTTATACCAATAAACCTACGATTATTTATTTTCCTTGAAAAAATAGTTTCTATAATTCAAAGTGTCTTGAAAATTCTGGTACAACTAAACAGACCATAATTCTGGTCTTTTTAGACGAATTGCTTCACGTAAACGACGCATAACGCTCAAATAATATTCCTTATTAACAGTTTGGTCAGGTGGAAGGAATTCATAGTGCACCACACCACGAAAATCGAAAAAAACTGTCATCATGACCTTTATTTTTGAACGATTTGACGTGCTCTTTTCGGTCTGGCCTCGCCTTTAGCACGATATTCGCTTGATTGGTCGATTGTTTCAGCGTCGTAAGCATAAATCCAAGTCTCATCTCCCGTAATGATGCATTTGAGTTTGTCCTGATAGTCTGAAAGCATTGTTTCACACACATCAAAGCGACGACTTTTTTCCAAGAAATTGAGAGTTTTCGGTACCAAACGAGATTTGACTTTTCGTAGGCCTAAATGGTCTTTCAAAATGGTTTTCACAGACTCTTCTGATATTCCGATCATATCAGTAAAGTCTTTAACAGTCAACCGACGATTTTTGAGCACTAACTCCTTCACTTTATTGACGTGTTGGTCATCTGTTGACGTCGATGGTCGTCCGGAGGGCTCCAAGTCATCAACACGTTCTCGACCCTCTTTGAAGTCTTTGTACCACTTATAAACATTTTTCTGCGACATGGTCGAATCACCAAATGCCTTCTGCAACATGCTAAACGTTTCCGTAACCGAAATTTCATTCCGCAAACAAAATTTGATGGCACTTCTCTGCTCAATCAAATCAGACATTGTAAAAATCGTAAAATGCACTCTTCGTCGTTTGGTAAACACAAGCGTAAATATTTTACTGAGAATGACATTCACATGAAAGTTGGCCCAGATGTTATTAACAGTGCTGCCAACTCATGAAAAAAATAACTAGAGCGAAATTTTAATCCCGCGAAGTTTGACAAATAAATTCACCTTACTTTTTGCCCACAGGATATAGATCATTTTAGACTTATGCCGTGGAAGAACTTTTTGCCCCTAATTGCAAGAGGAATCATAATTTCCACAACGTGGTATTAAAAACTTTTATTTCAAAATCGCCTCGGTCTAATGTACATACAAACGTTCGTGCATTCCTACATTTTAATAGCTGCAAGCTAGAGTTCGGTAGCACTCATTTATGCTTGTAGAATTATTTCCATTGCTAAGTATGCACTACGCATTCTTAATATGTATGCCTGTAGGAAAGTGTTTTGTTGAAAAAAATGTTTTGTTTTCGTTTTTTTTTTCTTTCTTCTTCATACAAATCACACCTGAACTCATAGGAACCCAAGAAAGACCGATTGGGATAAATACTTACGAAGTCTACAAACGAATCTAGGCCAGCTAGGTTTAGATGATCGGAAGTGTTAATACAGCCATTGTGAGAACAATTGTTCAACAAGTAAAGTAAATACTGCTTAAGAAGTTCTTTGGTGGAATAATGGCCTAGATCAACTGAGGACCACTATTCGCAGGTCTCAACATTGGTCAAAAAGAATACTAGCCAAGTCCGAATACAAACGCGTTCTAACTCTTTACAATGAGGAAATTGGGAAAGGGAAACGTAAAAGTTTCAGAAGTTTCCATCAAAACAACGAGGTTTCTAGACTCTATGAAGTGCTAGCTAAGGAGAGTAGTATACTCTTATAGGAGGGCAATCTACCGGGCTTATCGCAATTAAAATCAATAATAGGTAGCTTCAATCTAAGCCGATTTAAAGATTGTATGGCATTAAAAAATAATAACTTAATTAGAATTATCACAGGAATTCTAACAGGGCATTGCAGGTTAAATTATCATCTTAGTAACCTGGGTATACTTATATACTTCAATGAAACTTGCAAAGTATGCAGGCAGGAAGACGAGAGATTGGTAGCACAAACTCCTGGGTGAACATATTTTACCAGAGGCTAAAATAAAACTTAATAAAATAGGACAAATACTAAAATTTATTGAAGAAACTGGGCACAGAAAAATATTCTGAATCCAAGAACAGGGCATACTAGAACTTTCAGGTGTAAGTGCTAAATCTCCTTAACATAATGAGAGGAACAGTCAAGCCCGTCAGATAGGTTGGACATGTTGTTTTTCACCTGAATACTCCTTAGAAGAGCATAGAGCCTCTATGCGGCTTCTCAAACGTACGCGGTTAGATGCTATCGTCTTAGCATTGACACAGCTTTTTTATGGGGGATAAGCTATGCAGGATGGATCTTTTCCAGGAGTTCTTTGGCCGACCGTGGTTTTTGCTTCCATGAGGACTCAAATCTATGGCCATTCTTGTGATGCTTGGAGGCTGCACATATCTGGCATATCTACTGTTAATAGTTCTTTAGTATCCAAAAAACGTGCACGCTTGCCATCAACAGGCGCTGAATAGTTGGGGACTGATTACATTTTTACCTAATTCATATTATATTTTTTGTAAAAATATTTCATCATTATTTTTGTTATAAAAATTGAGCTTGTTTGCTTTATAAATTTGTAATAAGGGAACTTCAGGAACATTCTTTAAGTATTTAATCTTAAACATTTTTTTAGGGTAGTGGAATTTTAGTAGTGGATTATTTATCAGCACCTATGGTAAATTGGTAATGGTAATGATTGTACGGGTTAAGCTAAGGCCTTTATGTACTGCGACCGGAATGATCTATTATGCGCCCCTAATTACTTAATTATAATTATTTAGTATACCGAGGAATCGAACCAGCTCCTTAGGAGGGGGCAATTGTAGGTCTTCTTCCTCTAGTAGGTACGAGCCCAGGATTCTGTGTCTCCTGTGGCCTAATGCCTCACACTTGGTGATTAAGTGTTCCGTAGACTCCTCTTCATCATAGGAGAACCTGCAAAATCTAGATAATTCTATTGTGTTAAGGTGGCAAAAATGACCTGTAAGGCAAAATGACCTGTAAGCGCTCCACAGAATAGTCTGAGGCCATTTTTATCTAAGGTTAGAAGAGATTTTGCTCTGTTGGCATAGAAGTTCAAAAACTTTTTGGAGTGATTTAGGCCGCTTGTACCGTTCCAGTGTTCCCTGATTTTAGTTTAGATCCATTTTTTTGGTTTCCTGTTTTATATTATTTTTGTTAAAGCAGAAAAATGGGGTTGGTCCAATAAATAGCCCTTCTGCCCCTTTTTTGGCATAAAAGTCTCCCTTCTCGTTTCCTTCGTGTCTCTCATGTCCTGGTACCCAAATCAGTGAGACGTGATTATGAGTGGCCAGTTTGTTGAGTGCATTGTTACACTCTATTAGGACTTTTGGCTTGGATGTGAAGCTATTCAAGGCTTTGAGAACCGATTAACTGTCCGAAAGTATTTAAATTTTTACTTTCTCGAACCCTCCTTTGGATATGATTTCCACTGTTTCCATTTTGACGAAGAGCTCCGCATGGAAGATCGTGGTAATCAGCACCTATATTTGTATACGACTTTTTGCAGGGCTTTCCAAGATATGTCCCTGAGTCTGAAGCAAAATAAATTATATCTTTGAGGAAAAAACATCGATATATCACATTTTAAGTGTTGAATTTTAAATGCTGAAAGAAATGACGCAAATACTGAAGATATGACGCAAAATTTAGAAAACGCGGCTCCTATCTATCGGCAAAAAAATATCTGATTTGCTTTCCAAACGAAAAACTTTCTTAGCAAAAGTTTTATGATTTTTGGCGCGCTTTAATTTGCTGATATTTGGGGTGGTAGGAAATGAGAGCTGATCAGTAAGTAGCAGAACAGAGTACTTGTTCCCACGACAGTCGGTTTTACGTTACCGGAACGACCCGCATTTATATCCGGCCAAGGACTGTCACTCCAGCAGCATTCCCCGTATGTGTATGTGGAATGTTTATGCTGCTACAACAACAACAACAGTGTACTAGACACCAATGAACTTTGGAGCAAAGGAAAAGATCTTCCGAGGACAAAAAAAAATTAATATACTCTTATAGCCTAGACAGACGGCGGCGTTAATCGGGATTAGAAGTTTAGTGTGACAGACGGTTGTTACGCGAATGAGTGAACAGCTGATTTGTTTATTTGATACTTTTGTCAGTGAAAAATGAATTGCAGACAACAAATATGGGTATTAGCCGCCCTGATACTAAGAAATAATTATTTATTTAAAAAAATCTCAAACTGTAATTTCTCAAACTGCTCCTAAATATTGAAACAATTAAAGAAATTTCGTACGTGTTAGTACAAACTAGCATCCAGTGTTTTTTTAAAGGTTTCATTATCCATTCACAATAAATATTAACTGTTATTTTGGGCCAATGTTGCCATGGAATATTCCCCTAATCCGCTTATATTATGAGAATCACGTCTAGTTATCAATCCGCAATATTTGCATTTAATTCCTGAGATAATTCCGAATTAAGTTGTTAATCCCGATTAACGCCATCGCCTGTCTAAGCTATAAAAACCGACTATCAACGCAGAAAATATGACGAAAAATGCAAAATTTTTCTTGTAAGTTGGTATAGTCTAGACATATATATGTGTGTGTATATATATATATATACATACTAGGCCGGGTCGATTTGTGGAGAGGCAAAAAAATCGCCCATTGCTCTGTGAAAATCATATTCTAGGGATCAAAATAAGAAATTTTGCCGAAGGAACCATACCTCTAAAACGAATTCTGATGTCCCCCAATTTGGGTCGAACTTTTTAATATAGTTTCTTTTGTATAACTCACTTAAATTATTTTTTTCATTTACATATGTTCTGACTAAATAAACTTCTTAAGAGAAAAAATAGATATTATTATTATAAATAAATAATAAATATTATTATAAATAAATAAAAATAAAGAAAAAACATAGCCATTTAGATGATCTTTTCATGTAAAGGCCAAAAATGGTGATATTTTGAAATGACTGTTTGGGGAACCCCCCAGGGGAGTTCCAGGGGGTGTGCCACTGGCATGGGGGGATCGGCTGTCCGAAGTTAGTGGGGGTCGGTCAAACATTTGGACTCGATTGGATCACTCTTAATGGGTCAAAGTGGGATTTTTCAAAATTTCAACCCAAAAGTTCGACCCAAATTGGGGGACATCAGAATTCGTTTTAGAGGTATAGTTCCTTCGCCAAAGTTTCTTATTTTGATCCCTAGAATACCATTTTCACAGAGTAATGAGCGATTTTCAAATCGACCCGCTCTAATACATATATATACAGTCTAGTGCATATACAATATCATATTCCCCCTCTCATCTCGATTGTTTTAAAAAGTAAGATAACAAAAAAATTCTTATTGGGTCTATGTTCTGGCGCATACTTTGTTCAACTCACCACCCTTTTTCCATTTTATCCAGAAAAAAAAACAAAAATCAAATCGATAAACATTATCATTTTTAAGTGCACGTTCGACTAAACCACAACTATGTAATGTGACTGAGATTTTGTTGGATAGCAATGCGGGCGGAACTCAATCCATGC
Source organism: Anastrepha obliqua (assembly GCF_027943255.1). NCBI lineage: Eukaryota > Metazoa > Arthropoda > Insecta > Diptera > Tephritidae > Anastrepha > Anastrepha obliqua. The sequence goes on from NC_072893.1 coordinate 30,895,275, forward strand.
CACACCTCGTGCACACCGAATACATTGAAGAGAACTAAACTACTAAAATTTTTCGTTTACTGCTTTCATTCTTTTAGTATTATTATTTTTTTTATAGATTTCATTATTATAGCTACAAAGTGGCACATAGTTTGTTCATTCATAATTTGTTGAAACTTCATAAGCCACCAGGTGTAAAGGTAGCGGAGTGTCATGGACACTCAGACGCATTGCCGCCTACGCACAGAAAAATATACTAATGTGCACAAGCATTAACCCAAAAGGCCAACATTACCACCTATGAAATGGTAATTTCCTACTCACCAAGCGAGCTGTCCTTGTTCGCTCAGCACTCCTGGTTTGCCTGCTTAAGCCACACCATAGGTGCCTTCAAGAATGCTAGCCGAAGGTGTGGCGTCCGAAAAATATCTACTTTGTGTCCATCAGACATAGTTGGCTGCCCCGCATGACCGACGGTGCTCTGGTGTTCGAACTACAGCAGGTGAAACGTAAGCGAATAGCAACAAGAAATTATCATTATGAAAATGTTAATGTGTCAGCAGTGAAGTGCCCTTACAGAGCCACGTACATACATATGCATAGTACATACACGCAGCAGATGGTGACGGCGGACATGGCTTTAAAAGTTAAATTAATTGGATTTTTTGTGAAGCACTGAAAACCAAAAAAAAAAAACACAAAAACGTTTTAGAAAATTGGGAGAGTAAGTAAGTGAGAAATACAGCAAATGGATACACATTTGAAAGTGAGTGGCAGTGGGGCAACTAAGCAATAGGTCATGGCAGCATGAAGACATCAAAATGAATGAAGCAACAACAATGAAAAGGCGTGAATGGTAATTCAATTCTGCTAATTACGCATTGACAGTGGAGTTGGCTGAATAATTTTACATACGAAAGTTTCATTACCGCCGATAACTAAGAGCAAAATTGCTAGTTAATGGCTTTGGAGTGAGTGGCGCTGCAGCTGACCATTGGCGAAAACACGAGTATGCGGGTATCTCATGTAATTATATATGCAATTGCGGTAAAATAAATGGCAAAAGTTTTATAGCAAAGAGGTGTATGGAAAAAGTTTCCGCGTAGGCGAATAGTGTACACGCAGATGCATTTGCAGATTAAAACAATGAAAGTTTTATGATTAAATTACAAATTCACTTTCGAATGCCGGATGACGGAAAATGTGGACTAATGCAGTGGAAAATTTTGTAAAATTAAAATGTTTTACCAATTCTTTGGAATGGTAGCAGAAAAAACACCAGTAATAAAGCTTTTTACATTAAATGATATTTGTTATAAAAGGAGAAGGCAACATTGGCAATTATTGGGCACAGTTTTCTTCTTTTTCTTGATTTGAGCGACAACCGCTTATGCCATTTTGGACAAGTTTTACAAAGCGCGCCAGTCGTTTTTTTCTCATGCTAACTGGCGCCAGTTGGACACACCAAGTGAAGCCAATTCCTTCTCCATCTGATCTTTTCAACGCAGTGGAGGCCCTCTTCTTCCTCTGCTACCATCAGCCGGTACTGCATCGACAACTTTCAGAGCCGATGCGTTTGCATCCATTTGGCCGACATGACACAGCCAACTTAGCCGCTGGACTTTTAATCGCTGCGCTATGTCTATAGGGCCATAAAGCCATACAGGGCCATACAGGCTGGGTCCCAGTCTAGGATGATATAAATGGAGAGGGCGACAGTCCTTTTTCACATTCTAATGGCAGATGGTTAACTCTGAAAGTTTTCTTATTTTTTTATTTCATTCGATAGAACGCTTTCTACTCTAAAAAACTATGGGTTTTCCAAACAGGGGTGTTATTTTGATATTCAAACAAAAATTCTATGTTTTAATATAAATGGTCGGATGTTTATTTCATTATAAAGAGGAAGGTATGCCGTTAATAGTGGAAAATAACATCAGGCAAATGACCACCACGACCACACTTATAGGACAATACTTTTCATGAAATTTTCCATAACCGAATTGCAAAGTGGCTGTCCTATGTCCTCGATAGCCTCACGAATTCCATATTTGAGGTCTTGAATCGACCCTGGGATGTTGGCGGAGACCTTCTCTTTCACATAACCCCAAAGAAAAAAGTGACAAGGTGTTAAATCACAAGATCTCGGTGGCCAATTGTGATCACCTCTTTGATAACACGGCCCTTAACGAATAGGTCGGGGTGGTTCACGAAAAAAATCAGAAAATACATTTCTATGCTATAATCAAACTGAATAGGTATTCGTGTCTGTACATTGAAAATTTCTTCAAAAGGGAAGATAAAACATTGAAGCCATTTATATTATATAATTTTTGTCTATTTCTATGTTCATATATTACATACATAACGTGAAGTAATAATTAAAGATAATTTATTATGATTAGTTTTTACCCTGTGCCAGCGATCCTGAGATTCTTTCCATTTCAATTCAAGCGGACTATTCGGGATGTAGCTCAAATTTGTTGCTCTCTGGTCAAAATAATGAGACACGTATTTTTTGGTACGCCCGAAAAAATTTGTTTTCAAGATTTATCGGCAATTTTGTTTTTCGGCTCAAAATCGATTTTTATAAGAAAAAAAATTTTTTTAATGCTCATAACTTAGTCAAAAACGAATCGATTTTAATGATTCTGGGTTCAAAATGATCGTCATTACTTACACAAGCGACTTCATATACAAACAACAGCAAAAAGGTAGTTGAAGTTTCTTTATTTTGCAAAAAACAAAAAGTGCGAAACGGGGTTTTTACTCAAAAATTTATTACTCAAAAACAACTCATTTTAGCTACTGGGCATTCATCTCAATTGAAGTTTAAGGTGTCCTCTTGATTTGGAAAAAGTTAAAAAAATACACCTTTTGAAATATTGAATTTCGAAAAAATTTCGCACTTTTTGTTTTTTTTTTGCAAAATAAAAAATTTTCAACATTTTTTTTTGCTGATGTTTGTACATGAAGTCGCTTGTGCACGTAATGACGATCATTTTGAACCCAGAATCATTAAAATCGGTTCATTTTCGACTAAGTTATGAGCGTTAAAAATTTTTTTTCTTATATAATTAAAAAAATCAATTTTGAGCCGAAAAACAAAATTGCCGATAAATCTTGAAAACAAATTTTTTCGGGCGTACCAAAAAATACGTGTCTCATTATTTTGACCAGAGAGCAACATATTTGAGTTACATCGAAATCGAACAACATGTCCCGAATAGCCCGGTTGAGTTGAAATGGAAAGCATCCTGAGCTGATAAATCTACTAAACAAATGCTAAAGGAAAGTACTCCAAAGCATAGAAATATAACTTTTGCTAAAACATTTGCTTTCGCGTCCAAATTATAAGATTCCTTGGTGCACGAAAGAACTCAGACATCAGAAAAATTTGAAAAAAAAGTTTAAGCCAACAAAAGAAAACCGCTTTCATAATTTTTTTATCTTCCACAGAAATAAGTTTTGCAATTTTAATAAGTTTTTGTATAAAGAATACATTCACAAATTTGAGCTCAACATAAAAAGTAATCCGAGGAATTTTTGGCAATATACTAAATCGATTAAAAAGGCTTCCCGCATTCCTATTACTGTGTTTTGTAAGGATTTTACTGCGATGTCATTGATGCAGCGAATTTATTTGCTGATTTAAGTTTCAGAGTTCATCTAACTTCATGTCTTGGTATTCATTCGATTTTCCGTGATTGGATTTGATCTTATTTAATAAAGAGGAGCAGCACAGAAGTTATCGGTGGTGCTCGAAACAGTTTATTGCTACCTCTGGTGTATTTCAGGGAAGTACAGGGTGGCTGATGAATTTTGCTACATTAAGAAACTCAAATAACTTTTTTTTAGTGTATGGAATTCATTTATTTTTTTTCAAGTTGAAGGTCATTAAATTTTATTAAATGTAGCTTAACTATATTAGTTTCAAAAATAATTGAATATAAATGCCCCCCATGCTCGTTGACACAAGTGCGGCATCTTAGTAAAAAGTTGTTCATTGCTGCTTTGAGAGTTGCGACAGGAATAGCCGCAATTGTTGCCCGAATGGATTGTTTTAGTTCATCCAAATTTGTTGGCTTTGTTTTATAAACTTCTTGTTTACATAAACCCCACAAGAAAAAGTCAGGTGCAGTAAGGTCAGGCGACTTGGGGGGCCAACGAAATTCGGAGTTTCTTGAAATCAGTTTATTGGGAAATTTTCGTCGCAACTCTGTCATAACAGTCTGGGCTATGTGAGACGTTGCCCCATCTTGTTGAAACCACACAGAGTTGAAAGAAATTCTCTTTCGGCGTAGTTCTGGATAGAAAAATTCTTTCAGCATTTTCAAATAACGGTCTCCAGTAACCGTAGACCATTTTCTTCAAAAAAATAAGGCCCGACAATACAGCGTGAAGAAACCGCACACCACACTGTCACGCGAAGAGGATGCAATTCCGTCTCGTGGAGTATCTGTCGGTTAGAAGTACTCCATATTCGACAATTTTGTTTGTTCACATTGCCGTTTAAATCGAAATGGGCCTCATCAGACATGAAAAGGCAGTTTAACATGTTTTGGTCTTCTTCCACCATTTGCAGGATCTTCTGGCAAAATTCCAAGCGAATCGGCAAGTCTGCTGCATTCAGTTTGTTAACCATTTGAATTTTGTAGGGAAATAAGTCTAAATCTTTGTGCATTATTGTTTGCAAAGACTGTCGGCTGACACCAAGTTGAGCAGATAAGCTTCTTGTTGAAACCCTTGGATTGCTTTGTATAGCTGCAGCTACAGCAGCGATCGTTTCCTCCGTCCGAACTGGTGGGTTTCGATGATAAGGCCTTCTTGCGACTGTTCCTTGCTCAGCAAAATTATTCACCAGTCTCATTATGGTCCATCTGCTCGGGGGATCGCCGCCAAACATCCGCCTGTATTCTCTCTGTACCAAAACTACGGACTCCAGTGCGTGATAGCGGCGGACTATCCAAATTCTTGTTTGCGTGTCCCAGTTATCCATTTTAATAAATTTTAAAGATCAATCTGCAAATTAAAACAAAAATGGAACAGATAACTTAAAAAGAAAAAAAGTTATTCAATTTTTTTTTTGGTAGCGGCTTTCATCAGCCACCCTGTATTTTAGGACCTTTGTTATTTTTTCTTTATTAATGATATCTGTTCGAGTTTTTCCTTTGCTAATTTTCTTTTCCATGCTGATGATCTAAAAGTCCGTCGGCCGTCTAACACTCTGAGCTGGATAATTTATTTTCCTGATGTCTTATTTCTTAATATTGAAAAATATCATAAAATCTTGCTACGCCTGACGTGATTAAAGATTAAGCGGGTTTTTTCAAGATTCAATTTATCACGCACTTAAATTATGCTTTTTCCAATTCACTCGCTATACATACTTTTGTAAGACGTCGCTCATCGCACTTTATGGGTGAGAGACTCTTAAGATATTATAATTTGAGTTTGTTCAGTCTAAATTAGATTACCCAGTTTTTATTTTGAGATCTTACCAATCAGTTCATGAAAATCGAGTGGAGTGGTTCCAAAATTCTAGCACTGCATTCACTAAATCTCTCAGACCCGAAACCATCATACGAATCTCACTGCCAATTGATAAGTATTTTCCTATTAAGTTAAAGAGGTACTCATCATGCAGTATCCCTTAGCTTTGATCTCGTTAATGGCAAAACTGACTGCCCCGCACTTCTAGAAAGAATACATGAATTCATATTCCTCGCTGGCCATACAAGTTTGGGTATGTTGCAAGTACTAACGTGTTTCCACCTCGTACACGTCCACCTTTGGGAAAGAATTTTCTAATCCTGAGCTTGCGTGAAGCGAGCGGCTTGCTCAACCTCTTTGAGGTCAGGTGAAGTGGGTACGGAATTATCATTTTTTACAGGTTCATCTACATTCGAGTAACCTGGAATGCTACAATGTCCCGATACCAAACTTAGATGGAATAAAAAATCACTTTTTGAGTTGTCTACTTAAACCAGTTTCCCTCTTAAACATCTAAGCCTTTGGTACGAAGTTTTTGAGTGGAGAAAAAGTAACGTAAATAGTGCCGAATTTTTTATTGAGCGTAACAAAGTGAAATTGATTGATGTCGATAGGATTGCTGACATTATATACATATAAATATATGCATGTGCACTCATACACAAACACATTTATTTAAGCATTTGATTGATGCCAAGTGGCCCGCGTGCGAAAAGCGACTAAGGCCAATGAGCATCACATGGGAATGAAAGCTGAGCTAAAGAGAATTTAATGCAATGCAATTACTAATGGTAACCGCAAGCAGCGACAACAGCAACAACAACAACAGCAACATCAACCACATTCAATCAAACGCTGTACACACACAAACACACTCCTACTATGATACAAACCTCATCAAACGCCAATTACACGAAGTACAATAACAGCAATAATAACAATAAAAAAAAAACTTACCAAATACTAACAACAATAGCGCAAGTAATAGTAATTTGTAGAGAAAAAGAAACATTAGCTCGTTTAGTTGGTGACTGGAGAAATGAGAAGCACAGAGTAACGAAGCGAAGAACTGTCATTAGGGTGTAGAAAAGCAAAACATGGCGCAATGGAGCACTCTTGACACATACAAAAAACAAAAACAAAAAAAATGTAAAAAACAAAAAAAAATCGTCAACGATATGTTTTGCGAAATGACAGTTGACTTACGCGCATTTTGCAATAACAAAAATGGTGAACAATAACAACAATGATGAAATCGGAGACGACTGACATATTCAACATCCTTGAAATGCTGCGATGGGATTATTTTTCCGCAAGAACAAAAAATAAAAAATAAAAAAAAAGCACACGCAGAAGTGAAGCGAAAACTGGCAAAACAGTTAGACTGCGAATGAAGCGCACCGCAGCAGAGGAAGGGAGGCGAATAGTCAGTGTAAACTGCGACAATAGCAACACGCCGCTGGTGAGAAAATGTGTCCTCTTACGAAAATTACACGCCGACATACAACAGATGCAGACACAGTGATATCAGGATATGGAAGAGGAAATGGGGTGGAAGCGTTGGTCGTAAGCGAGAGGAGGCGCAGACAGAGTCCAATCGCAAAGTCGGCGACACATTCGATGGCCTGCACATATAAATTTCTTTTGAAATCCGCCAGACAACGCATTGCCTGTATTTGGTACTTTTGTTCAGGACATTCCATGACGCCACTCGTTTTACAGACAATTCCTGCTGCTGCCTGCCACTTTCTTAAAGTACAAATGCGAGTGTAGGAAAATGCTTAAGAACTGCTTCGCCATCGTTTGCGGGCATGATCTCACAAATTTATGTAATCCTTTGATGTGACTAAACACTTGAGTTACTTGAAAGACAAACGAGTGGGTATTAAGTTCCCGAATGGATTATTATAAACAAAATTATGGCGTTCAAAAAGCATTAGGCATTTAATTATTTACTTATGAATTGGGATGGTAGGAATAAAGGGGGCACCGAGCTGAAATTCAAAGCAGTGTGAACACATTTTTTTTCCGGAAAAATTTAAAATTGTGAGCGCAACGTTGCCAACTCTGAAAGAAAGGAGTAATGCGATATAGAAAAAACTTACAAAGCCTTTTGCATAAACTGTGCACCTGAGCGCATTTCAAAAATGTGTAGAAAACCGGTTAAAATACTTCTTTGAGCGAAATTCCTAGTTTAGACATATTTACAAAGTGGCACAAAATGCATCATCGAATTTTGTTTTTGAATAACTTTATTAACTTTATAATCACAATTTCTTATCTCCCATGACGATTCGCCGCTGTCTATTACCTCGTGTTGCTCGATGGCGGGCAAGATGCTGAGAAGCAATTTGAGGGTGACTTTCTTTGTTTCTTTTTCGTTGGGCTCGTGAGGCACCCTGGCTCCAAATTTTTCGGTAAACCCCATTGAATGAAGGTGAGTCTTTTTAGGATCGCAGTACATTTTTTACGTCAATTCTCGACTGGTTCGGCGACTGTTCTCCTTCAAAAGTGATTTGAGGCGTTCTTTATCGAATTCAGAAGGCCTTCCGCTGCGGGGCGTGTCATCAACGTCAAAATCGTCAGTCGTCAGTCAGCCGTGCTGTAGACTTCCACGACAGTCGGTTCTACGTTACCGGAACGACCTGGATTTATATTCGGCCAAGGACTGTCACTTCAGCAGCATTCCCCGTACATTTATGGGGAATGTTTTTGCTGCTACAACAACAACAGCTCGCCTATGAGACCTTCTCCATACACGTCGCAAATGTTCCGGCCTGCTTCGGCAGCTTTTTGACTTCGATGAAAAGCAAAGAAGGTCAGGTATTGATTTTGCCTACACGCTATTTCATTTCTAAGCCTGAAAACTAATAAAAAATTAAATAAGTGAAAAATACAATTAACATAGTTTTGTGGAGCTGAAAGAGTTCTAGCGAATGAATACTTACCCTTTGCCAAACAGCAAACACATCGTTGTAAAATAAAAGAAATTATAAAAACGCTATTCCCCATCCTGATATTTGCGAGTACATACTTATTTATATGGCACGTCAACTGTTTGCCAGTTTTGGCCGAATTTTATAATATTGCGTAATCTAGCTCGGCTCGCGGGCCTCGGTTGGTGACATCGAGTGCTGCCAGATTGTGCCTCACTTGGTCTCCTAAACGTATGTTTTTCTTCTTCGTCGTCCACTAGTGCGTCCTCTTTCAAGGGACTCTCGTGCCGGGGCACTTTCGTTCATCCTCGAGGCATGGCCAAGCCAGCCCAGCCGCTGTATTTTAATACGTTTCACTATGTCCACGTCTTGGTATAGCTCATACAGCTCGCTGTTCCATCGGATATGGAACTCATTCTCGCATAAGCGATGAGGACCAAAGATTTTTCGGAGAATTTTTCTCCCGAACACTTCCAGTACTCTCTCATCAGTTGTAACTTTTTTACTAAATGAAAAAAAAAAGGAAATGATTTTGAGTGTTTGAAATCTTTATTTAAACCTTTTAATCGCTCCATTGCGTGTTTGTTTGTATACTGCAGTTATTGAGTTTACAAGTGTCAAATATAGGGTGTTTAATTTGTGGAATTAATTAATTTGATTTTGTAATAGAATTCCACGAGAATAAGGTAACTAAAAGGTTAAAATATAGCAAAAAATTATTCCTCGGAAAATTTCACATTTCAGACAAAATTTGCAAATTAAAACAAATACAATGCAAAAGTCTAGAGAAATGAAAATTTTAAATAGTTTCCACTTGTTCACCTTAAGATATGCAACATAACATTTACGTTGAGAATGCACAAAGTTGCTACCATCATCATCCTCATCAGTTAATAATGCAACCCGGTCCGGAACTTAGTTTGCTGTTACATTTGTCTCCAGTTTGATTTCTCCCTCGCTTGAGTTCTCCTACACCGTATACCAAATCTACGGTAGCGATAGACGTCATCCAACCATTGGAGTTTTGGTCTTCCTTTGCCACCATTTCTTGTGCACGTACACAGTAGGACTTTCTTCGCTGGGTATGCTTCGTCTGCCCTCATTATGTGACCAGCTCATCGATTTTCGCACCAAGGTATTTGAATTCCGGAAGAATTTCGGGAATGTAGCAACCTATTTTAAGACTTTGGCTGATGTTCTGCACTGCTTGTCCTTGTGGTGATGACACCAATGCATTTGCGTTGTCTTCATTAAGTGATAATACCATTCTTCTTGCCGCTCTATCAATTTTCATAAAAGCTTATTTAAAGTAATTTAGGGATGTCGCTATTATGTCCAAATCATTTGCATATGCAAGGATTTGTACCGATTTAAAGAATATAGTTTTCGTCTGCTTCCCTTATTAGTTTCTCAAAGGCGAAATTAAACAGCAGGCATGAAAGACTTGTCTGAGGCCATTTCTTAATATGAATTCCGATGACTGCGAATATCCAATTTTGACGACGTTTCTAAGATTTGCTCGAGTTAATTTTGTTAGTTGTATAAGTTTGTGTGGGATTCCGAACTCGTCGACGAGATAGGTTCGTATAATACTGTCATATACAGCTTTGAGGTCAGAAAACAAATGAAATGTGGTTACGTTGTTTTCTTGCGATTTTTCAAGGATTTGTTTTAGGGTAAACATTTGGTCCGTAGTGCACCTTCCTGATTTGAAACCAGCCTTATCATTTCCTACTATCTTATCGGCAAATGGACGCAGCCATTCGTAGAAGTTAGAGAATATTTTATTGCAAATATTAAGGAGTCTTATCGATCTGTAGTTTTCTCACTTGAATTTGTCTCCGTTCTCGTGGAGTGGGCAGATTATTCCGAACGATATCCGACGATTATTTAAAACCTTCAGTTGGGAACCCAGTTCTACCAGACACTTATGTTTGTTTTTGTTTTGCCCTTTGAAACCAGGACAAGCCTGTTGTTCCGTCGAAACTCCACACCCCATGGGACTACCGCCAAGTATTACATCGTGCGGGGGAAAGGCGATTTAGTCCCCGGTCCTTCTTCGTAGTCTTTCGAGGGTCCTTAGTTTTTTCATAGTCTCTGCTATGACATTGCATTCTGCCGTCCATTTTTCCCTGCTTTTTTTATTTTTTGCTTTGGATTGCATGAATGTATCTGGGTCGTAGTTTCCTCCAAATATGCTGCGAAGCTTTAATCTAGAGCCATAAAAACGCTTACATTCGTAGAATACGTGGTGAATGTCTTCTATCGCGTTTACTCCACAGTATTTGCAAGTGGGATCCGATTCCTGTTTGAATCGATGGAGGTATGCTTTGAAGCATCAATGCCCGGTTAAAAATTGCGTCAGATAAAAATCCACTTCTCCGTGTTTTCTTTCAAGCCAGCTTCGCAATGCAGCGATGTGTCCAGCGGCCCTTCGTTGAGTTATTCTATTTTTTCTGCCAAGTTTGGGTACAAGTTTCCCATGCTGCAATGCGTTGCGTTTCACTGTCAGCCAATACTGCAGCTTCGTTTGCCAATATCTCTTGGATACATTCCAGCGATAACCAGCGCTACTTCTTCTGAAACAGTTTTTAAGGCGGAACAGACTCGAAGGATGTTGCGTAGCCTTGTGCCAAACAAGAGCATAATATAATATTTGGTTCTTCACCGCGCCTGCTAGAAGTTGGCGTCGCCGTTGTTTTGGCCCGCGGGCGTTTAGCATTTTCGCGATAAGGCTGCTATAGTTACTGATGCTTTTTGGTCGCATACTTCAGGTGAGTTTTAAAAGATAACCTCCTGTCTATCATTATTTCCAGATATTTTATTTCTGGTACTGTCGTGAAGCTGTGATTGCTAACTTGTATATTTGACACTTCTAATTTTTTCCGGCTCGATATGAGAACGGAATCCGCTTTTTGCTCGGCGAGTTGAAGGCCCTTTGCTTTTTCGCAGATGTAGCTCAGTCTCCTCGCGGTAATAACTACTGCGATATCGTCCGATATCACCTATGTATTTACATGCATTTGTATGAGGTGCGCCACATTTAAAATTCATTTTAAGTATCGCAGGTATGTACATATTTTTAATTTCTTAACTTTTTCATTGATTTGGTCATACATTAACATACAGAGCCAATATCGCTCAAAGTATTTTGGTTTGTGAAAAAAGGGTTTTTTGTTTTGTGCTCTATTTTGACTCATTTCGAAGAAGGTTGAAGAAAAAAGAAGCGGATTACAATGAAATTTAAGGAAAAATTCGAAATGATATTTATTTATGGATTCGGTGGAAACCAAGCAAAACATATATCATCCCCTTAGTATTAAAATAGCCTATACATTTTTTGATGTTTTGAGAAAATGAATTTCAAACTTTTTGTCGAAAGTAGCACTCACTCAAATCTCGTTATGTCTGTAAATATTTATTATTTTTTGACTGACGTTTTGACCCACTTTGTGGAACTAGAATTTGACAAAATTTTGACCACATATAAAATCGACGATGGAGAATCAAAAAATTCAAAAAAAAAAAAATAATAGCCTATGAGCACATAGGCTATTGTTATACTAAGGGGACGATATACGAGATTTTCGAGTGTTCACTTAAACTAAATAAATAAATATGATTAAAAAACAAAACTATGTGGATCACCCTGCAAATGCATTTTTATAAAAATCTTTTTATCTTTTCAGAACAAAATTCAGCTTATAGTCTTTCGTTCAAGCGGATTCCAAATTTTCATAATAAAAATAAAAAAGAAAATCAATTACCAAAATTCAGTAAAAATTCATTTGGTCGAATTCCACCCACCTGGCACGAATACAAGTAGTTTTAATAAAAGCGCGAATAATTTTGATTTCACAAATTCACTTTTTAAAAATATGAAAACAATTTTTTTTCTCCAAATGGACAGTGCAAATTATTTTTATTCAATTTTTTTCTGGAAAATTTGTGCAAATTAATTTTTTTCAATTTTTTTTGTAAATTTTCCCAAAGCCACCTGCGGTCACAACTAACTAAGTGATGTGAATTTTGTTATGGAATTTTTGTATGAAGTTGTTTATTTGTAATATGCAATGAATGTAAAATATTTATGTTCATCTCGAATTCCAGTATACTCGTATATGTTTGTATGTATGTATCCTCTCTTATGCATGGCTGTTCGTGGAAAAGTGAGCTTTGCCTTACCAAAATGTCACTGACCAAGCATTTAGTAGAATCCATTTAAATCCACATAAAATGAATGTCATTCCCTTAATAAATCGTCCGAACCTCTAATAAATTTCCAGTCAGTTTTTGCCAGCGCAGCACAAATTGCTGACCTCAAATTCTACTCGCACTAATTGATATGGATTATTTGGGTCTTATCAATTCATGGAGGCGAACGCATTTCGCCCGTCACATATCACTCATATTTTGCTACTAAATTGCACACATGCATGCGTTTATATGTATATGTATGTATGTAGTTTCAAATTTGTCGATTCAGCTTTTACTGTTGTTACTCTTACTACTGCTTTTGCTATAAGGGTATTTGTAGTTGTAAAAGGCAAACTGTCAGCGAAAGGTGATAAATGTCAACAGTTTAATAAAACTACGGAAAACGCTAGCTGTAATCGCTTGCCAACACGCCTAAGTAAAAACAAAAACAAAAACAACAAAATGAAATCTAAAAACAAAAAAAATGTAACTCAGTGTGCAACAAAATCTAATCACACACACACACGCGCTTACAAACAAAATATATCCTAATTTTCGAATTTCGGGTAGAAAACGTACACCCAGAAGCATCCATACACGCATACATATGTACACATGTACTCGTATGTTGCAATAATATTTACATACAAAAATTTGGATGTTGCCACCAAGCATTGCAGCAACCTTTTGGCGCTTCAGCTTTTGTTGTGGCCAAATTAGAGGTTGAAATTCCCATCAAACATGCGCTCGGTAGCTGGTGTCCTTAACCCCCTTAGCTCCCAGGCTAGATATGCTGCTGAGTGATGGCATTGGGGTAACCAGTTACAATGGCAACAAATGGACCGCATGCGGGGCGGCTATTCACACTCTTTGCCTGCAGCATTCGATGTTTTTGTATGTGAATTTGTATACGTGTGCGTTTGGAGTATGCACAGGGTGTGCCAAATATGAGGATCTTTATACAAAAAATGTATTTTGAAAGCTATTCATTCCCAGATGGATTCGCAGTAAAGAAATTGCTAGTCCAGATTTCCAAGTACAGGGTGTTTTGAGAACTTAAAATGATAATATTGGGTAGTCGAAAAAGTCTTTTCGTATTTCTAATCAAACTTCAACTCATTTTTTTATATTTGTTAAACCAAATATGTACCATTTTGGTCGACCACCTTTTGCCATTTTTCTTCTAGAGACATTATTCCATCAGTGTAAAACTTTTGTGGTTTCTCGGCGAAAAACTACGACAAGTAATTTTCACAGCCTTCTCTTGAAGCCAACTTTACTCCATTAAGGGAGTTCTGCATTGACCGAAACAAATAGTAGTCCGATGGTGCAAGGTCAGGGCTATACGGTGGATGCATCAAAACTTCCCAGCCAAGCTGTCCCAGTTTTTGCCGAGTCATCAAAGATGTGTGTGGCCTAGCGATGTCCTGATGGAAGACGACGCACTTTCTGCTGATCAGTTCTGGCCGTTTTTTTCGATTGCTTGCTTCAATCTCATCAGTTGTTGACAGTAAAGTGTAGAATCAGTCGTTCGAGCAGGCTGGAGCAGCTCATAATAGATGATTCCTTTCCGATCCCACCAAACACACAGTCCTGGCTTTGCGACCATTTGTTGAGCTTCACCACCCTTGTACCATGATCTTTTTCGCACATTATTATCGTATTTGATCCACTTTTCGTCTCCTGTTACCATTCGCTTCAGAAATGGTTCGATTTCATTTCGTTTCAGCAAAGAATCGCAGATTTTAATTCGGTCCATTAAATTTTTCACAGACAATTCATGTGGTACCCAAACATTGAGCTTCTTTTAGTAACCAGCCTTTTTTAAATGGTTCAAAACCGTTTGATGATGAATGTTTAGTGCCTTGGCGATGTCATGGCAGCTTATGTGACGGTCCTGGTCAATCAAAGAGACAATAATTTCATCGACTTTTTCAACGATAGGTCGACCGGAGCGAGGTGCATCTTTCACATCGAAATTTCCAGAACGGAAGCGAGCGAACCATTGTTGTGTTACACGAACTGATACAGCCTCGTCTCCATAAACTTCACAAATTTCATTGGTGGCTTGCGTGGCATTCTTCCCTTTTTTATACAAAAATTTCAAAATATAGCGAATTTCTTCATTATTTTCTTCACTCATTTTTGAACAGCTATAACTTTTTTTCAACTCCTACGAATTTAATTTTTTTTTGGTTAAATGAAGCTTAAAATGTCACCTTTCTAACACCATATGATATGACACAATGTGATTGGTGGGATTGGAGATAGATGACTCAAACGACATCTATTGACAAAATACGAAAAGACTTTTTTGACTACCATATTAGCAAGGGGAAAAAGAAATCCAATATTTTTGCATATTTTGTTGCCATTTTAAAGGTAGCTTCACAATGCCTCTCTCATAGAAGTATTGACCCTTATTAGCGAAAAACACTAGTAATCAATTTTCACAATCTTCTCATGATAAAAATTTCTTATCACTGACGAAGGTTTGCAACGAAAGAAAAAGGTGGTAATCGGTTGGTACCAGATCCGGACTTTCTAACCAAGCTCACGGATTTTTCGGCGAGTCGTAGCCCAGACATGTGTGGCCTTGCTTTGCCTTATGGAGCACAACACCTCTTCTGTTGGCCAATTCTAGTCAATCGCAAGCTTCAAACGGTCCAGTTGTTGACAGTATAGAATCTGAGTCTAGTGTTTGGCCTTACGGAGGGAGCTCTTAATAAATAATTTCAAGTCCGACCAAATAAACAGTAAAACCTTGCCGGCCGTTAGTTCTGGTTTGGCCACCGTCTAAGCTGCTTTATCACGCTTTAACCACGAACGTTTTCATACAATATATGTAGTTATGTGTGACCCATTTCTCCCCGTTTAAGAAATAGGTCGATTTCATTCCATTCGCTCCTTGATCGACCGTGAGCACGCATCATACATTTTTAGTTTGAAATGCAGATTTGAGGATTATTAATATATTAAAGCGATTGCATTGATAAAGGCTTTAGAATAATCAAATAGATTTAAGTTTCATTCAAGTTTATCGAAGCGGAAGATACTGGAGGTATTGCAAAATCTCAACACGCAGAAGTTACAAAGGAAGTAAAGTCGAAAAATGAACGGCAAATATAAATCTATATGCCTTACTTTGGCATGGTGGAACGAATTTGTGATGAATCGTCGCTATAGCGTTGACATATAGCAAATATTGCACAAAAGTATCTATAAAAAGTACCAAAATCGAGAAAAGCGTCGTCTAAAAACTTACTTGCTTCGGGGAAAAGTATCGAGTATTTGTTTGCAAGTACAGGTATCGAGAAACTACTAATTGTGGATTTAGTTGAGAAGCACAAGAGAGCTCCATCATGCCTCATTGCATTAAAATACCGGAAACGAAAAGATTATAACTTGTCGATCAGCTGTTTCAAGTTTAAAAATAAAATAGATGGCACTGTTGCAGCGATACATGGACTGCCCGTGAACAGACAGTTCAGAGACAGGGTTGATAACTCATTTGCTGAACTGCAGCTTTCTTTTTTTGTTTTTTGGTGGGTACGATTCAAAATGCCTTCGCACTTAAAGTGACCGTCGTTTATTGCGTTGAGTGGTGTGGCCACTAAAACAATACCTCCTCCTCTTCAGGGGAGACTCCCTTTCCGAAACAATTTCTGCATTACTTCGGGAGGGCCCAGAACGGCGTCCATGAAGGGAACTAGTTCTATTCAGCCACATCTCTGCTTCTTCTTAATTGGCGCGATAACCGCTTACTCGATTTTGGCCGAATTGAACAAAGCGCGCCAATAGATTCTTTCTCGCGCTAACCGGCGCCAGTTGGACACATCAAGTGAAACCAAATCCTTCTCCTATTGATCTTTCCAACGCAGAGGAGTCCTTCCTCTTCCTCTGCTACCAACAGCTGGTACCGCATCGAATACTTTCAGAGCCGGAGCATTTGTATCTATTCGAACGACATGATCCAGCCAACGTAGCAGCTGGATCTTTATTCGCTGCTCTATGTCTATGTCGTCGTAAAGCTAATACAGCTCATCGTTCCATCGCCTGCGATATTCTTTCTCTCAAACACTCCAAGCGTCGCTTCATCAGATATTGTCGCCGTCCCCGCTTCTGCGCCATACGTTACAAAGGGCATGATGAGAGCCTTGTAGAGGTTCAACGTATTTGTAGCCGGCTTCAGGCTATAGGCTCGTCTTTTTATGTCTCTGTCTGTGCCGCGTGTCTGTTTATTGCCCACAATTGGTCTCTGCGTCCAAGATCCTCTCCTTTTGACATATAGAGTTTTTATGTCAGCGATAGTCTCCATTGCCTCGCTTTTTGGTGCAAAAGGAATATCGGAAGAAAGCGATATAAAATTTGTGAGTATCGACTTGTTCCCATCTGATATCGTCGTTGGAGTTACCTCAGGCGTCCGTGAGTGTCGTTCGTTAGCCAAACAGTTAGTGCCTCCTTACCCAAGAGTTCCTACTCTGCAGCCGGCTGCTGCGCGTATCGGAGGTACTGCGTTATTTTTGCTTCATATGACTTAACAGCATTCCAGTTATTTTTTGATGCTTACATGGCTGGTATCAGATCGTTCACCTGCAACGGGTGTCCAAGTAGTAGTAGTTGAAAAATAACATGCTTTAAATCTTTGATCGTGTTGGAGCAGTGCTGGCAGTAGGGGTTGTCTGCCAGCTTAGAGGGGCGGCGATACGACCGAAAGTATCCGTGTCCGCTGATTAGCTGTGCTAGATAAAAATTAACATCGCCGTGTTTCCTGGTCCCCAAGATGCGAGTTTCCTGGTCACCCATGAGAATAAGCCTATTGGTCAAACGCCCTTTAAGTGATAGATCCCATCTGTGTTTCCACTCTTCTATAAACTGAAGACATTCAGCGGGTTTGTTCTCCTTTGATGGGTTTAAGCTTGAGCTTTCTGAAATAGTGCCACTGCTAGAGCATTTTCGAAAGAGAATTGTCTTAAGTCCCAACCAAATATCGCTCTTCAGATACATTGCTTACGCGACGTCAAAAAGAGGATTAAGACCCAGACTATTATTATTAGAAGGCCATTACGCACTGCGACCAGAGCTGATCTATTGTGAAAAAGAGCCAGACTAATAAATGCTTCAAAAAGAAACTTGTACTTCAACCACCTTATCTAGTCATGTACTGTATATATGTGTATATGTGTGCGTTAGTGCATCTTCTACATAGGAATTTTGTTTTCCTGTAAGCAGAATACGAATAGTATTTGGCGCCACTGGGACTCGGCACTTTCTTTTCCCGTTATTTGTTATCTACTATTAGCTTTACCCCAGTCCCCTACTGAATGCTGCTGTCAATTTGCAGTTACAAGCATACATACATGTGAAGTTCACTCGGTTACTGGAGTCTCTTTTGTATTGCATTTTCCATAGTTGTTAATTTCCCCCCCACTCCCATCTCTTTCATTTTGTGTTTTTTTTCAGTTACTTTTGTTGCTGTTGACTAGTCAGCTGCAACCGAAGAGTGCTGGTACAATTTCTATGCGCTACACAACTAAAAGTTTTAGACAAGTTTAATTGGGGTGACAGCATAAGCCAATTTAATTGAGTAACTTCAGTTGTCTACACTACATTTTCCCTGAAAAAAAATCCTGAGTTATTGCAACCAAATTCCTATGGCCTCTGTGGTAATGATTTTTCAAATCATTGTGAAGAATTGTTGACTTTTTCTACTTCGATTCAAGACGAAACCAGTGACTTGCGACTAAATGTGATAGATAAGGCGGATTTTTAGCGCCTTTCGAGCTCTTTTGAACGTGAGAAAGGCTCGATAAACAGCTCCCTCACTTTCTATCGTAGCGTGATATGGCTTTTCTTCCTAGTCATTTGCTATCTGTTACCATCTATTAATTATGAGATTTGAGTTCCGAGCTTTTTGAAACGAATATAAATACCAGTTATTTTTATGATAGCATCTGATGCTCCAAATTTCAACCCTTCAATGTCATACATTCCCATGACGCAAAGTTCGTATCCTTGCCAAACCTGAAGCTATAGTAACTTCTCGTTAATCCACGCTGCTCTTTGAAATTAGTCGGTGAATGTTTAACAAAACTGAACAGTGTTACAAAACCCAACAAAGTTTTTTTTATTTGGGTGCCTGGAAATCGTGGTGACAAACTGGCTAATGAAGGCTCAGCAAGCGTACCACTACGCCCTGAATCCTTTCTAGGTGTCAATTCTGCATAGATTCAACTATAGATTAGCGACTTCATGAGGTCTACCCCAAAAAGACGTTGGTCTGAGTTGTGCTCCTGCAGAGTAGCTAAGCGCTTTGTGAAAGAACCAAACAGTAAATTAGCGAACTTTCTTTTAAAATTTCGTAGGAAGGACCTGAGGGTACCGGTGAGTGTAATCACAGGGCACAACGCCTGTGAAAAGCATATGGATACTATGGGAATTGTCTTGAGAATGCGGAGATTGCAGAGCATTTTCTCTTCAGCTGTCCGGCGTTTTCAAAATCCAGACTTTGACTCTTGGGGTGCGATGTACTGAATATGGATAAAGCTCATACTCTTCCTCTTCCGGATCTTTTAAGATTTATCAATGAAACCAAAAGATTTGCGAAAGAGTGAGGTTCGACCAAGTTTTCTGTCTTACAATCCATACCGGCAGGTTTAAGAGTTCCATTTTGACAGACATCCTACTTACCTACTCTCCATATTCTATCTATCCTGTTTCTCTATTCTTTCCATCGTAATCTATCCGGGTGTAGTACAATGGTTTTTCTGATTGAGTGCTTTGACTTGTCCAACCCCACACAAGTCTAATCTAATCTAAACTTGTCGCCCACTCGCTATAGAGAAATATCTAAAATTTCCTCTTTAAGTAGCGACTGTAGTG
Organism: Anastrepha obliqua; assembly: GCF_027943255.1. NCBI lineage: Eukaryota > Metazoa > Arthropoda > Insecta > Diptera > Tephritidae > Anastrepha > Anastrepha obliqua. Next base: position 30,914,762 of record NC_072893.1, read on the forward strand.
AATAAGCCAAGCGTTAATTGTAGGCTGTGCGAAGTTGCTTGCCTCGTAACGGATGCGTCTCCAGACGACAGAAATAACATATCACTCCCGCACCAAAACAAGCAAAACACCTGCTGGGAGGTGCTGATAGAAGGGTAGAAAGGCTAGCAAACGTCTTGTTTGATATTTTGCTTGAATCAAATAACCTTTAAATCATATTCAGATGTAGTGTTAAGGGTCTGTATTCTCTAAGCTGGATTAACAAGGCAAGCGAATGGGTCTGCTGGTAAACGAAAATAAGGAGGTACTCCTTTCACCAGATAAACAGTCGGAGCACTCGCGTATCGTCAACCACAACACTGCTGACAGTTATGTGTTCTAGGTTGTAAGAAACTTCCTTTACTTAGGAACCAGTACTAGCACCGATAAAAATGTCAGCATTGAAATCCAACGGAGAATCTCTGTTGCTAGCTAGAGCGATTATGGACTTAAGTAGGCAATCGAGCAGCAAAGTCGTCTCTTGATGAAGAAAAATCACACTTTATAAGACTGAGGCGTGAATCCTATCGCATGGCGCAGAAGCTTGGGCGATGGCAACATCCGATGAAGAGTTTATTGTAGCGTTTGAGAGAAAGATTCTGTGGAAGATTTTTAGACCTTTGCCCATTGGCGGCGGCGCGTATCACAAACGCTAGAGGTAGGACGTGTATGAGCTTTGCGGTCATGTAGTCGAAATCAATACTAGTATTTTTGCTCTGAAAGTATTCGATGCGGTACCTGCTGGTGGTAGCAGAGGAGGAGGAAGACCTCATCTGCGTTAGAAAGACCAGGTGGAGAAGGGATTGGTTTCAATTGGGGCGTTCGACTGGCATCGGTTTGAATGAGAAAGGAACGACTGAAAAAGCTTAAGTGGTTATCGCGCCAATCCACCAGAAGGAGTTAAAACTTTTTGGGTTAGGTTGCCTCATGAAAACTGGATTAGAAAAAATTTAGTTCGCAAACAAAGGGTTGCTATAAGATTATTATAGAGAGAAAGAGACAGGGAGAGAGGGAGACAGGAAAAGAAAGGGAGAGAGTGTGTATGTGTGAGAGAGAGAGAGAGAGGGAGAAAGGAAAAGAAAGGGAGAGATTGTGTGTGTGAGAGAGAGCGAGAGAGAGAGAGGGAGAAAGGAAAAGAAAGGGAGAGAGTGTGTATTTGTTAGAGAGAGAGAGAGAGAAGTAAAGGAAGAAGTAAATGATCTGAAAGATGCATTAGATTATGACTACCTGGCGGTAAGAAAATTTTCCCATCGATTTTCGGAAGTGAAGTGAGCCCGATGAAGTTTGATTTTTAGCCTGCCTGTTCAACAGAGTTCTTTCGGTTTATTTCAAAACTACTATAAGAAGAATTTGAAATTATGTTGACTCTTACTTGGATATGGATTTTGAGATTTTTGAGAGTAATTTCCAAGTGTCGTTACGACAGTTGCGTGAGAGAAATGTGAAAACGCGAACAAGAGTGCAAGAAGAAGAAGAAATTATATACGTAGCACACGAATAAATTGTTATTCATTCTTGACTTCTTAAATAAATAAATAAATAATTACCAATTGCTGAGAGGTGACGTCACACACACAGCGATTCTATAAAATACTCTGAGAGTGGATTAGCGTTACGAGATGGGCGCGACCCATGCTGTACAGAATAAAAGGGTGGTCCCATCTCGTTCCGCTATTACGCACTCAGTGAATTTGACCTAAATCGCTGAATGTGACGTCACACTAGTGCAATTTATTCGAGTGTTGACTGTGTAATTTCTTCTTATTTTTGCATTCTTGCGGGCATTTTTAACATTTATCTCACGCAACTGCTTCAGTGTCTCGTCACGCCTCTCTAATGGAGGCAATCTTATATTCTCTCACTCCTGCAAAGATTCGTACAAGATGAAGTCCAAAATAAACCAGACTGAGCTAAAATAGATACGACAGGAACTTTGTTCTGATAAATTCGAGTTTATTTATTCAAAATACTTCCCTCTGGCCTCGATACACTATTTTACGCGATCTAAAAGCTTTTCGAAAAAGTGTTTCAGGTCATTGACCGGAATGTCCTCCAGGTTGTCGGTACAATACTTTTGGATGGCCTCCACGAATGCAAAACGTTGTCTTTTTATGGCCAGATGCAATTTCTCGAATAGGTAGAAGTCACAGGGAGCCATATCAAACGAATACAGTGAGTGATTGATGGTTCAAATGTGATTTCGAGTCAAAAAATCAGTCACAAAAGTGGATCCATGAGATGGTGCATTATCACGCTTCCTCCTTCGCGGTATTCAGACCGTTGGCACAAACTCCTTGTGGAGAATTCCCTTGGAATCGTAAAATCAAATGAGCATAGACTTGATTTTTGACTTCTTCAAACGCGATTTTTTGGGTGGTGGCTCGTCTGGGGCCTGCCATTCGGCCCTTTGAGATTCAGATTCAGGTTCATGTTGGAAAAACCACGTTTCATCACCACTGAATCGAATGTCACCAAGCTTTCACTGGAAGTCAGTTAGCATCAAAAACATTTTTATGAAGCCAGTCTTGTTTATTGTGGACTTCACCTTGTATATGTACTTGGCGCTTAAACTCTGTTTGGGTGTTTGGTCGACCTGCTCCTCCTATTTGTGGCATGCGTTTTGATGTTGTTCCACAAATGGAGGGACCTACAGTTTTAAGCGAAGTTTCCTTGATCGACATTATGTTTCTCGGCGCTCGCTAAGCGCTTGTAGAGAGGCTTCTTGATGGCTATCTGGCGGAGCTAGCTAAATGAACTCCTTCTCGAGGGTGGCCTACCTAAAAGCGTGCTTTTTTGATTATCTCTTTTTATGTACTTAAATTTAAATCTGCCTTGATGTTATTTTACTTTTCTACTGACTATACAAACTGCTATATTTTAACTACTAAACTGTTCTCTTGGCTATTGTGCGATATTCGTTATTCATTGTTTTGTTTTAATTTTTTTTTCGCTACTGATGAAAAATGTTTTGAGTTAATTGAGCACCAACCCCTCACAGCTGGAACATTTTACGCGTTTTTCAGACGAGTTTGATGCTTTTCCATTTATTTCTCAAATTTATTTTTCTGCTCTTTGTGTGTATGTATGTTTGTATAAATTTATATTTACATATATGTATGTACAAGTACTCGTTTTTGTAGCTGACCATTTGCATTTGCTTTCGGTAGTTTGCTTTCATTACACAGTTTTTCCGCTCACATCCCTTGGTGATGCGTGGATGAATGGGGGTGAAGCTCGCGCTGCTTTAATTGAAAACTACAATTTTTATTTTTTTTTTGGCACTGACTTGACTGTTTTGTGAAAACTACTATACACAATTTACGAGTAATTCCAGCTGTGAAAAAAAAATTTATCTGTATACAAAATAAATTAATGAACATGAAAACGAGAATAAATAACAACGTATTGATGGTAGAAATATAATTCATTTGCTTTCATTTTCTTAAACTAGTTTTTTTTTATAATATTTGCTACATTTGTACATTTGCGTACAGTGAAGCAAAAAAAAAGTGGGACACATACGCAAGTTGTCTTTGAAGGACGAGATATCTCAGCAACTAATAAAGCAAGAAGAATGAAATAAAAAACAAGGTAAAAGGTCAGAGAATCAACATTTTTTTCCATGAAATGTTTTTTTTTTCAAATTATACTAATTTTTATAAAAAATAAAGTTTAATAACAGTATTTATTTTTGATAATAAAAAACAGAAAACAAACAAAGTGAGACATGTCTTAAAATTCATTTTGTGTGCTTTGTTTTTAAAGGGTGTTTTTTTAGAGGTTAGGTTTTCAAGATGAAATAAAACGTATATAATTTAATGTCATGGCCAAGAATTTAGCTTTATTATAAAGATAAGGGTTTGCCATTATGTTTTAAAAATGATTTCGGGCAAGTGGCCGTCGCGGCTGGCTCGAATAAATTCCAGCGGAGAGGCCCAATTTTCGACCACTTTTTGCAGCAATTGGGGCCGTATGTCAGCAATAACGCGCCGAATATTCTCTTCCAAGACGTCAATCGTCTCGGGCTTATCTGCGTAGACAAGCGACTTCACATAGCCCCACAAGAAATAGTCCAGTGGTGTTATATCGCACGATCTTGGAGGCCACGCCACAGGTCCACGGCGCGAGATAATGCGCTCACCAAAAGTTTCCTTCAATAAATCGATTGTTGCGTTGGCTGTATGGCATGTAGCGCCGTCTTGTTGGAACCAAAGGTCGTCCACATCAACATCGTCCAATTCAGGCACGAAAAAGTCATTAATCATGGCTCTATAGCGCTCTCCATTGACTGTAACATTCTGGCCGGCTTCATTTTTAAAGAAATATGGACCAATGATTCCCTCTGCCCATAGAGCACACCAAACAGTGACTTTTTGAGGATGTAACGGCGTCTCAGCAATGGCTTGTGGATTATGTTCACTCCAAATGCGACAGTTTTGCTTAATGACATACCCATTCAACCAAAAGTGAGCTTCATCGCTGAACAAAATTTTCTTCGATGCGTCGCGCGATCCGAATCATTATTTTCGTAATAAATTTGCACGATTTGCAAACGTTGTTCAGGTGTAAGTCTATTCATTATGAAATGGCAAACCAAACTGAGCATAAATCAAGTGACAACTGTCAAAAAGACCATCTACGAAAAAAGTAGTGCCAACTTGAAAACCTAACCTCTAAAAAAAACACCCTTTATTTCTACTTTCAATCGTTTGTGCATGGAAGTTACCAAATTTGAAGTTACATCTTCTGGTATAGAGCTCCAGATCTCCTGCGTAGCTTCCTTTAGCTGAATTCGTCCCATGAATCGTCTTTTGCGTAATTCTTTGAATTCGCACTCCGAGGCGGCCGTGGATGCACTGATTTTGTATTATGCAGTAAACATTCCCTGAAAATCGAAGCAGTGTGCTTGTCGTCGTTGTCTTGCAGGAAAATGTTACGAGTTGGCTGATTCAGTTTTTCAGTTGTTTGAGGAATAGTTTGTTTTGGGATGTTAAGGTAATCCAATTTGCTCATAATTCCCTCAATTAACTGCAACGAGCTGGCTCCGCTTCCTACCATTGCACCCTATATTTGACAGTTCCGACGACATTAGCTGGCTCTGGTGCTGTGCGTGCTCTCTCCTCCAAACGAAACGTCGGCCATCTGATCTAAAAATATTAAATTTCGACACGTCAGGGAAAAAACTGATTTCCAAAAATTCTGGAGGCTTTGTTTATGTACCGCTTTGCATATTCTAAGCGCTTTTTTATATTCTTCTTGGACAGAAATGGCTACATTCATGGAGTATAGGTCCTATAATCCTTCTTATGCAAAAAAAAAATCGTATTGTTTGCGGACGTACATCAACAATTCCGGGTTTTTCAACTCTTTTGCAATATCCACACAATATGCACAATAGACACCTTCGAGTTTTCCTGGACGTCCCTCACACTACGCCGTTTCGTTTGGTCAGACGAAATTTTTGATAGCCTCCTGCTATGACTTGGACGAAGGCAACAAAAAATGTCAGCGAGGCAACAACAAAGGTCAAAAAATGGCTAACGGCAATTAAATTCCAGCTAGCAGGACAAAAAACAGGAGCAGTTCTCATTACGAGCAGAAAAAAGTTAGAAACGACCACACTGAACATTGATGCGGAAAGGTAGCCATGGTGACGTTGGCACTGGCAAGAATTATGGCTAATAACGGTGGTCTCACTCAGAGCAGAAGAGCGCTCCTGGCTAAAGTTACCCAGTCTACACTCATGTATGCAGCACCCATATGGGGTAAGGCCCTGATACAAAAAACATACGCGAAGAATGCGGAAATAGTTTTTAAACTAAGTGCCCTTGGAGTTGCCTGTGCTTTCAGGACAGTGTCGTATAAAGCAGTGTATGTCATATCGGGTATCATGCCACCAGGTATAATGGCCTCTGAACTGGGTAGAGTCTACAACAAAGCCAAAAGCCTAAACAGGCGACTAACGGCGGAAGAGCTTAAGGAGGAAAGACAGGGGAGCATAATGAGTAGCAAAATCGCTGGGACCTAGCGACAAAAGGGGGGTGGACGTATAAACTCATCAGAAGCGTGCAGGCAAGGGTTGAGAAAGGACATGGTGACACAGATTACTACCTGAAACACTTCCTGACGGGACATGGATGCTACAGAGAGTATCTTCAAAGACTTAGCCACGAAGACGCAGCAGACTGCTTGTTCTGCGGCAACGGTAGTGAGAACGCGGAACATATCTTCTACTCCTGCCCGAGATACGCATCTGAAAGAACGTCGATCGAAGAAATGATAAAAGAAATAATAACCCCAGGCAACATTGTAAACCGATGTTGGTGTGGGGCAACATGAGAGAATAGTCCGCGAATGGGTTACAGGAACTGCGGAACAAAAGAAATGGGAACGCAGTAAACAAAGAAGACAAACAAGTAATGGAAGTTATACATAGACAGAAACATATGTGAAGTGCCATACTGGCCCGCTTGGTGGTTCTGCTATGCAATGCTTAAACGGCGTCACCGCAGGGCAAACTAAAGCTACAAATGTCGAAGTTAGGGTTTAGTACGTAGGTGTACTGTGTTGCAAGCCCACTTTAGTAGTAATATTGACTGTGCGTGGTCTCGGATGAGGTGCATCTTTAGCAAGCAGTATGAATCATTCATGACGTCTACGTTGACTGTATTTATGCAATTTTCTATTGATTTATAGTTATAACCTTTTAAAAAGGATCCTCGAACAGGACGAAAAACGCTATATCTGGCTGCCCAACCGAAGGTTTTAAAAAAGGTGTCCAACGTAACGTTAAATAAAATGGAATTATGCAAGCAGCTCTGTGACACAGCCCAATTCGTTACATTTTGAAACTGCAGTGTAGTAACGGAGATATCCCCATTTTTGGTTTTGTTTTTTGGTTTTCAAAAGTGAAGATTGTTAGTAATACTTAAATTTTAATCAAATTATTAGCATTGACAAAAAAGGCAGAAACTTTGACCTTTTATTTGTTTTTTTCCCCCATTTCCTAGCTCTATTGGTTGCTGAGATATCTTCTATCAAGGAAAAATTGCATATGCGTCCCACTGTTTTTCTGGTTTACTGTATGAATATGCAAATATATTTTGTGGACAATATTTTCACAATTTCTGGAAATGCTTTTTTATTAAACTCGATTTTATAGTCATACGATTTTAATTTAAATAAAATTTGTTTGCATGAATTGCATATAAAGTTAACGATTTTTTGTTTATTTTTGCGAAAATTTCGCGCGATATGTGATTATTAATTTAGTTGCACATTGTCTGGGGCTGATTGCACTACCCACAGCAGCTGTCGCTACAGGCGTTCTATTTCTCATGTCTCAATATCGTTGCTTGCAATCATAGACACGGGTGCATATCTGTGTATGTATTTGTGAAATTCCCCTAGATACCCAGAGGAGCTATCCAGTCTGGGTTCACACACGCTATGTATTGTATGTGCAACACACGCACACAGGTAATTAAACTAATGTGTGTGTAACGAGTGCAACAATAGTTGAAACATGAAATTAATTTGCCTTATTGATGATGTGGCTCGTCAGTGTGCAACCAAATTAAATAGGCGTGTATGTGTATGACTAGCTTTTGATACGAAGATATGTTTATGAATACATTTACATATGTAAGTAGCTATTAGGGTGGGGTTTCGAAGCCTTTTTAGTGGAGTTTCGATATTTTTTTGCTTAAAAATTTTTTTTTGTTTGAAAGATGCCCCAATACTTAACAAATTACGTGAAAAAAAAGATATTTATCAAAATGGCAATTTCAAAACATAATTTTTTATGCTTAAAAGAACTCCAATACTTAAAAAATCTCATAGAAAAAATGTCTTTGTCAGTGTAGAAATTTTCATAAAATTTTTTTTTTGCTTAAAAGATGTCCCAATTTTTTAAAAATTACCTGGAAATTTTAAAAAATATTTTTTTTGCTTCAAAGATGTCCCAATACTTAAAAAATTACCTGCAAATTAAAAAAAAATATATTTTTGTGCTTCAAAGATGTCGCAATACTTTAAAAATTACTTGGAAATTAAAAAAAATTTTTTTTTGCTTCAAAGATGTCCCAATTCTTAAAAAATCTCATAGAAAAAATGTTTTTGTCAGTGTAAAAATTTCATAAAATTTCATTTTTGCTTAAAAGATGTCCCAATACTTAAAAAATTACATGGAAAATGTCATTTGTCAACATAGAGATTTCAAAATTTTTTTTTTGTTAAAAGAAGTCTCAACACTTAAAAAACTACATGGAAATTTCCAAAAATATTTTTTTGTTGCTTAAAAGATGTCCCAATACTTAAAAAATCACATGGAAAAAATGTTTTTTGTCAATTTAGAAATTTTACAAAATTTTTTTTGGTTGTGCTTAAAAGATATCCCAGCACTTAAAAAATTACCCGAAAAAAATGTCATTTGTCAAAATAGAAATCTCAAAAAATATTTTTTTTGCTTAAAAGAGGTCCCAACACTTAAAAACTTACCTGGAAATTTGAAAGAATATTTTGTTTTGCTTAAAATATGTTCCAATACTTAAAAAAATCTCATAGAAAAAATGTTTTTGTCAGTGTAGAAATTTCATAAAATTTCATTTTTGCTTAAAAGATGTTCCAATACTTAAAAAATTACATGGAAAATGTCATTTGTCAACATAGAGATTTCAAAATTTTTTTTTTGTTAAAAGAAGTCTCAACACTTAAAAAACTACATGGAAATTTCCAAAAATATTTTGTTTTGCTTAAAAGATGTCCCAATACTTAAAAAATCTCATAGAAAAAATGTTTTTGTCAATTTAGAAATTTTAAAAAATTTTTTTTGGTTTTGCTTGAAAGATATCCTAGTACTTTAAAAATTACCTTGAAAAAATGTCATTTGTCAAAATAGAAATTTCAAAAAATATTTTTTTTGCTTAAAGAGGTCCCAACACCTAAAAACTTACATGGAAATTTCAAAAAATACTCTGTTTTGCTTAAAATATGTCTCAATTTTTGAAAAAATCTCATAGAAAAAATGTTTTTGTCAGTGTAGAAATTTCACAAAAAATTTTTTTTTTGCTTAAAAGATGTCTCAATATTTTAAAAATAACCTTTTAATTAAAAAAAAAAATTTTTTTTTCTTGAAAGATGTCCCAATACTTAAAAAATTATATGGAAATTCCAAAAAAAAAATTGTTTTCTGCTTAAAAGATGTCCCAATACTTAAAAAACTACAAGGAAAAAATATCATTTGTCAACATAGAAATTTCAAAAAAAATTTTGTTTGCTTAAAAGTTGTGCAAGGCTCGGTGTAAGTTTCAAAGTTGTCGCAAGCACTGAGTTTTGTTTTTCCACTACAAAATAAAATAGTTTTTTTAGTAATAGCAATCAAGCAATCGGCCGCCATAGCCGAATGGGTTGGTGCGTGACTACCATTCGGGAATGCGATTGCGTTCGAATATCCGTGCATGAAACAGCAAAATAATAGAAACAGCTTTTTCTCATAAAAAACTATTTGCCGTTCGGAGTCGGCTTGAAACTGTGTAGGACCGTTTTTTACATACTTGAAAGCTAATCTGCGTCATACTGACGAAGTCCTTTTTATTTAAAATTTGTTTGCTATGAAAACTGTTTCTCTTTAAGAATAAACCTGAATGAGAAAGATAATACAGAGGTTACTCATTTTTAAAGTTTTTTTTTTTAAAAAACTACATGGAAATTTCCAAAAATATTTTGTTTTGCTTAAAAGATGTCCCAATACTTAAAAAATCTCATAGAAAAAATGTTTTTGTCAATTTAGAAATTTTAAAAAATTTTTTTTGGTTTTGCTTGAAAGATATCCTAGTACTTTAAAAATTACCTTGAAAAAATGTCATTTGTCAAAATAGAAATTTCAAAAAATATTTTTTTTGCTTAAAGAGGTCCCAACACCTAAAAACTTACATGGAAATTTCAAAAAATACTCTGTTTTGCTTAAAATATGTCTCAATTTTTGAAAAAATCTCATAGAAAAAATGTTTTTGTCAGTGTAGAAATTTCACAAAAAATTTTTTTTTTGCTTAAAAGATGTCTCAATATTTTAAAAATAACCTTTTAATTAAAAAAAAAAATTTTTTTTTCTTGAAAGATGTCCCAATACTTAAAAAATTATATGGAAATTCCAAAAAAAAATTGTTTTCTGCTTAAAAGATGTCCCAATACTTAAAAAACTACAAGGAAAAAATATCATTTGTCAACATAGAAATTTCAAAAAAAATTTTGTTTGCTTAAAAGTTGTGCAAGGCTCGGTGTAAGTTTCAAAGTTGTCGCAAGCACTGAGTTTTGTTTTTCCACTACAAAATAAAATAGTTTTTTTAGTAATAGCAATCAAGCAATCGGCCGCCATAGCCGAATGGGTTGGTGCGTGACTACGATTCGGGAATGCGATTGCGTTCGAATATCCGTGCATGAAACAGCAAAATAATAGAAACAGCTTTTTCTCATAAAAAACTATTTGCCGTTCGGAGTCGGCTTGAAACTGTGTAGGACCGTTTTTTACATACTTGAAAGCTAATCTGCGTCATACTGACGAAGTCCTTTTTATTTAAAATTTGTTTGCTATGAAAACTGTTTCTCTTTAAGAATAAACCTGAATGAGAAAGATAATACAGAGGTTACTTATTTTTAAAGTTTTTTTTTTTATGTTTTGTACCTATTTGCTTTTCAGTTAAAGTTTTCGAAAAATGGAAAAATGGCAACAGTGCTCGCCAAATTGAGGCAGGTTATCCCTTCTTCAGGGCTAGTACTTTGTGAGGTCAAGAGTAGCTATTCGATGCTTTGTCTGCCGTTATCTTGCAGATTCTAAAAGAGTTTTCTAAGCTTGTGTTTTTCCCTATAGCTGAGCACTGTTTTGATGTTAGGTGAATCCTACATAAAGAAACCCATAAATGCCATAGGTTCAGTGACTCCTCTATCAGAAAAGCAACATTAATTCCATTGCTTAGTCAAAGAGAAATCCGTCACCCTAATCCATGCGTGCAAACAAACAAATTGACTGATTATTTACCAGCCCGCGCTCTGGTAATAGTCGTACGAGCAGTTGTTGCTTCTGTGATGAAAGTTAATTTATTATGTTACAGTGAACTTCGACCCCAAGAGTGCTCGACAAGCGACATTCACGACACTGCAGCGATAGAAGCAACAACTGCCTGAAACACAGTAAGGGATCGGCAATTTTTTTTTGATGAATTAGGCAGCGCATGCCCATTTCGATATGTATGCACATACACGTGCATACACACATGTGTGCATATTACGTAGGACATGTTTCAGTTTTTCTAATATTACTGCCATGTAATTTCACGTAAGTCCCACTGCCATTCAAAGTGTCATAAAATTGTGACAACTGTGGAAGCTAGTCGACTGCCGTAGCCGAATGGATTTATGCGTGACTACCTTACCACCTTGAGTGAAAACCATAACGTTACCTTACTCTGGGTCCAGAGACGTTGGAACATTGAAGGTAACGAAAAAGCAGATGGACTGACAAGAGGGGGATCTGCCATGAACAACGTTCTTGCAGAATAGGTATTCACACAACTGGGTGAAGTCAAAAATGCAGTTTCCCTAAAATACCTCCGAATCGCGGATTATAGATGGAGAGACCAGGTGAAATGCAAAATTAGCCGACCTAAAAAGTTAGTCCACCTGCAACCACAAACAAGCGTCAATACTGACAAATACGAAATGAAGGGACGCATGGAGACTCACGACTCAGCCATAATCGGCTTTTGGCTTGTCGGGGAACAAGCAGCCAAAATGGGCATCCCTCACAACACATACTGTCATAGTTGCTTACAACCGGAGAAAAAGGAATCGATTTCCATTTCCTTAGTGAATGCTCTGCCTTGTGGAAGGAGAGAATGTCAACCCTGGTCAAACCGAGAGAGTCTCGAACAACTGCCTGGCTTAGATGTCAACAACCTGATAAGGTTCCTAAAACGCACAGACTGGATATAGTCTTGTTGCAAATAACTGTTAAACAAGTTGGTAACGAGGATGTGGCAACAAAATGGTGCGGAAGCACTAGTTGGATTCTGGATGTATCACCACTCTAACCAACCAACCAACCATTCGGTAGGGCCTAAATTCGAAACCTAGGAATTGAAACATCAAATAACGGAAAAAGGTTTTTTCTAATAGACGTCGCCAAAACTTGGCAAACTTCCGAGTGTAATTCTACCTTGCAAAAGTTCTTCATAAAAAATCATCCGTAAGCCTCTCGATTTGTGGAAAAATTTCAGTACACGCCACAAGTAGAAGGAGGAGCTTGGCCAAACACCTAACAGAAGTGTGCGCGACAATTATTTATTTTATTTTATATAATGCGACTTTATATGGATTAAGTAAAGTAATAATTTTTTATCTAGCACTTTTCACGCTGTTATCTACTAAATTTCTTAGCTGTAATGAAAACTTGAAATTTATGCTTCATTTAAACTTTAAAGTATCAAATATCTATCTTTCCCACTTAGGCAGCGTCAAATAAGCTCCTTAATATTCTGCCAACTTGAGATTCGTCTACATACATGCGAGTAGAGGTTGTTAGAGCAGGGATTTCCCATTGTGTCTCAAATTTTGTAAAGCATTCTACGAGGTGGGCTCAATTAGTAAACGTGTTACAAAAGAAGACACCATTTTTTCCAAAAAAAAATTATTTTTCAAGATAGTCCGATTTTAGAAAGATACTCTTCTCCCAATGCTCCGGCAATTTTTTTAACCCCTCCGAAAAATACAACTTGTCGAACTCTCCAAAATACGCCTCTGCTTCGGCGATGGCTTCCTCGATTGAACTAATTTTTTTCCCACGAGCCATTTCTTTATGTTAGGGGAAAAGAAAAAGAGAGTCAGATCGGCTGAATACGGGTGGTGCGGCAGCAATTCATAATGCAATTCATGCAATTTGGCGGCGACCACTCCGGATCAATGTGCGGGTGCGTTATCGCGGTGAAACAGCATTTTCTTTTTCGCCAAATGTCGGCCGGGTTTCCTTCAATGTTTTGTGAAAGCGGTCCAAGAACTCACTGTAGTATTGTCCAGTGATCGTTCTTCTTAAAAAAAAATTGTCGACATGACCTTTCTGGCGAAGATAGTCTCATCTCTTTGGAACAGGTGCACCTGGAGAAATCCATTGCATTAATTGTTGCTTAGTTTCTGGTGTGTAATGATGAATCCAGGTTTCATCAACGGTGACAACTCGACGCAAAAATTCCTTCAGATCTCTCTTAAATACTGTTTTGAAGTTCACATTCGCATCCGCTTGTTGTCCACCGTGAGAAATCGCGGCACCCGTCGGGTCGACAATTTTTTTTAACTTATCGTGTAAAATATTAATTGCCATTCCGGTCGACACATCTATGGCCTCTGTTACTTCGCGCAATTGCTTTCGTCGATCAGCGAGAATCATGTCGAGGATTTTTTGAATGATTTCCTCGGTAACCACGTCTGCCGGGCGTCCTTGTCGCTCTTCATCAAAAATGGATATTCGCGCATGTTTCAATTCGTTGAACGAGTCTACATATAACTGTGGTCATAGATGGCGAAATGTCCCCAAAGAGAGTATCCAACGTTGCTTTTAGCTCCTCGCATTTTTTTGCATCCAAAAACAAAAAGCGAAATACCGAACGATACTGCTCGTTTTCCGTCTTAGCAAAAGTTACGAAACGCGTCTTACTTGAATAGCTGCCCAATCCAAACTAAACTATCAATCAGTCTGAAATTTGTTTTGCCATTGCTTGATAGATGGCAGCGCGCGATCTTAACACCAAATACCCTCAGGAACGCCCTCTGCCATCAAACACGGGTACTTATTAAAGCGTCCTCGTATACCTATGTACATAAATACAACCTCACACATAGAGATTGATGGAACGTCTAAACGTTAATCATTTGCTAGATGTGAGTTCACTTTATATCTATTTAATTTCAGCTCAAGTGCTTTTAGTGATAAATGCCTATTTAAGCGCCCAATTTTGCCAGTTATGATACTCGTATGTGCACTGGTGTATGCTCGTATATATGTATGTATGTATATACACTTAGATACGTACATAGCTACAGGTCATTTCTAAAACTAGCTTCCATTATTCGCTGCAGAAGTGTGCTCAGGAGAATTGAAATAAAATGAAATGAAATTTGGTGGAAGATGAGATTCATGCAATTTTAGGATCTCTTAATGTGATTCCTTTTATATCTATTATACTGATGACGGCTATACAACTTGCTACGAAAAGTTTGACTGTGGGAATGTGTACACTTGTACATATATACATACAAGCACGTGTACATGTCAAAGCATTTATGTATTTAGACATACAGTCTGTTTAATGGTAGCGTGACTGCCATAACTGAGAAACTAATTGACCAATTCGGTTCGAACAAGGACTTATAATATTTATGATATGCAATACATTCAATAAAATCTGTCGGCACCACCATTAGCTATTGGGTATGGGAATAAGTTTCCGTCCTTTCTTAGCCAAAGCTACCAATTATTTAAACAATTAAATTTAAACAATAATGTGAAGTATGTGCCATTGGACGCTACATCTTTACTCCATCTTTCAGTCAGCATATGGATTCCTCTGACGAGAAATTCGAGCTCTTTTGACTTGATCCATTCATTGAGCCAGTTTGCGATGCTCTCGTAAGAAGTGAACCGCTCTCCAATAAGGGCGGACTGCATTGATCGGAACAGATGGTAATCCGAAGGTGCTATGTCTGGGGAATACGACGGGTGGCGCAAGATTTCCCAATTCAGCCCCTCTAAATATTTCTGATTTAGCAACGTGTGGCGTTGTCATGCAGCAAAATGCAGTTTGCAATGCGACTGTGAAGACGAATCCAACATTTTGCTGTTTCCCGTTCGGCTTCGATGCTTGGGATCGTTGTCTTCATGCAAAATCCAAGGCTAGCTAGCTCTTTCAAATATCTTTGGAGCTGATGGCAATGATGCTTTTTGGTAAATTTTATTCACACAATGTTGAATTTGAGAGCCTTTGTGGAGACGTTATAAAGTTCGGAATGTTGTGTTTTAGAAATTCTTGGTTCAGCCGAGCTTTGTGAGACGGTGCCGAGTCCTGTTGAAACGTCCATGGTCTGCCACCGAAATGTTTGCTACCCACGTCTTCCACTTTTCTCAATGAGAAGCTCCAAGTAATGCCTTTATCCATGGTCACTCTGCGCTTGAACGCCAAGTGGAATTTTACAACTTCAATTATACAATTTTTGCTGGGATCTTCAATTTATTTCAGAGGGTTTATTAGACGAAATTATTGTTTGTGCTCAAAGACATTCTATGGAATCATATGAGATTCGCAGCGATTTCAGGGTATTGCGATTTCAGGTATTGCGCCAAAACTCACAAAGGCCTTTTTGTTATACAAAGTTTCTTCCAGTGTTTGACGTACTGCGAAAATAAATGATAGATTACCCCAGACAAGATCAATCAGTTAAGTCTTTTCTGAATACTATCAATGGGCCTCGCTATGTGATAATTAGATCATTTTTCTTATCGACTGTGCACAGAATTTCGCCACTGAAATTGAGCTAGCTTGGCTTAGGTTACGGTGGTTGCCACTCTCCGTGAGTATGTAAAAAGAGAGCGGCCCAATTAAGCTTGGAGGCTCATTACAATACCACTTATTTGAGCTCAAGTCTCCGCCTCTAATTTATGATGTGGTAAATCCACTTCACCTTTCTAATAAATCATAAAATATAGTAGATGGTTGCAGATATCTGCCAGACAATTAAAAGAGTACAAGTTTAGACAGCTATGCCGCGTTCTGCCAAGAACGGAACAGTGGCAGATAGAGTGGCTTTTAAGCGGTTATATACAGTTTTTCAAAAATTTTCAAAAAATAAATTTTTCTTTATTTTTTTTTTCGTAATGTACCGTTCCGGTAGATATTTTCGAAGTTACATGCAAATTTGATAAGGCGTTTCAGAGTGCTTGAAAGTACAAGGCCGGAGCGGCAGAGCTTATTTGTTTTCAAAGTCGGTGCCCAACATTACTCGAAAACGGCTAAAACGATAAATCTCAAATTTTAACACGAGATTCTTAATTATATTCTTTAATAATTAGCCGAAGATTTTTTCTCACTGATAAATATTTTTTTATAAACAATTTAAGGCCGAAATTTTGGTTAAAATCGATTTTTTTTTGTTTTTGAGAAACCGCCATTTTGTCAAAAAAAATTATTTTGCTTATTCCTTCGATCAATTACTAGATTTAACATTACTTTAACGAAATCTGTTGGGTTTTTAATTTCAGAGGATCCAGTTCAGAGATATAGTGGTCACCGCAAAACGCCTTTTTTGAGAGGAGCTTTCGGAGATCAGCTGTAGCTCCTTTCCAAATAAATTATTTTACTAATCCTCAATCTTACAATAAATACAGTTAAAAGATAACATAATATGTGTAAAAGTTTTTACATCAATAAATTAAAAAACTTTCTCAGAAAAAATTCTGGAAAACCTGTTTTTTTTTGGCCTTCGAATTGTATACACACCCTTAATGCTATCCGAATTTTATCTTCTTCGAATCACTCCGTTGGTTTTTATGACTTGATTTTTTTTTTATAATATCATAAAAATAAAAATTCATTGCTGCTGTCGCTTTCAAAAGTCTTGAGAGTATTTTGATTCATACTTTAAGTATATTTTTGAGACCTATTGTCAGATTTCCAAGTCTGTCTTTGTACATATTTATACCCAGTAGCAGCCGTAAAATAATTTGCTTCCTGCGCCAGTTGCGGGATAGAGTTTTTGAGTTCCCAACCATCAGCATCTACAGCTTTCTACGCCCACATGATTTCGCCTATCTCTACCTCTTTTTGAAAAGACATGCCAACCCTCTCTTCTTGATGGCGTTGCTCGATTATATCCGGTGTCTCTGAATGCTAGTTACTGCTCCGCGGTACGGCGCTCTTCATACATGCATATACAGACATACATCTTTATAATTTTTATATTACAGCTATCACTTTACTAATAAGTAGTAACATTATGAAAATCTGACTTTCGTGTAAGTAAACACTATTAAATTTAAGTACCTGCTATTATAAATTCTCTTGCACATTTCCTGACTATTTGCTTGTTATGACTCTTCGTGAATCAAAGCTTATTTACATCTTAATTGAATTTTGCGCATATCCTGTCGTTCGTAAAAGATTTTTATGATAAGTTTCCTCTTTACGAGCGCGTTTATATACTTTTATTTGTTGCATGGCCTTGGCATGCCATTGATGTAAATATGTATGAGTGGAAGTTTAAGTGAACGCCGCAAACAAGTATCTTACTGTGTGGCATAACTGCTGTCTGTTCTTAGAACGCTGGTTCTAAAATTATGTGCACATGCGATATGAAAAAAATGAAAAATATGTGGAAATGGTAGAAGGAGTCTATCTATGCATTTCTCAGATCTTCAGCGTTTATCTCATACTCCAATAGTAATTGAGTATCAAAGCAGAACTTTTTGCTTGGTATTGTACAATATTTCTGTATTTCTCAATTTGAGAAAATATTTGCTTTCAATTTGATACCAAATGTACAGCCGTTGAAAGATACCGAAGAACGATGCGTTGGTAATCATATATGCGCACGTTTTATCAAGTACAGTGCTGTAATGGTACTTTTTGCGCTGTAACTATATTTGCTGTGGTCTCACTCATTGAAATGCGTCCCTTTATCTATTTTTCTTGAAGGGCTCGCATTGATTTTTTGCGTTTTAGTAGAAGTACTGATATTTTTGTAAGAAATATCCTTAGGAACGATTCGGTCTTCGTCTAAAATTTTGTGAAATGTTCTCTGTTTTATATTTTAACTGGTAAGTAGGTAAAAATAAGACGGTCTTATGTCCATAGTTTCA
Source organism: Anastrepha obliqua (assembly GCF_027943255.1). Taxonomy (NCBI): domain Eukaryota; kingdom Metazoa; phylum Arthropoda; class Insecta; order Diptera; family Tephritidae; genus Anastrepha; species Anastrepha obliqua. The sequence continues at coordinate 30,932,676 of NC_072893.1, forward strand.
TTTGGAAGGAAATTTGATGCCGAATTTCTATTGTGTGAGCAATGGAGTAATACAGAGTGCATTCAAAGAAACTTGACGGACATTTTCTTTACCGATGATGGAGCCAGCTGGTACTTAAACGATAGTAATAAGTATCATTACGCACTGGAAATGTTTGCCATTCTGAAAGTAGCAGAATGGATAATTGAGAGGAGATGGAGCGGGAAACAGATTGGGGTCTTTAATGACAGTCAGGCTGCACTGAAGATTCTGGAGAACGCAAAGAAACCCTCAAATTGCTCAAAAATGTAAGAAGAAACATAATTATGTTGCAGGACGGAAAGAGTTTGTACTTTTATGGGTTCCAGGACACCTCAGTGTTCAAGGCAATGAAATGGCCGATGAATTTGCCAACTGCGGATCAGCGGTTACCCCACAAGGACGAGAGCCAATAATCGGCAACACTACTACAGGAATCATGAATTTTATCACCGATTATGCTTGCAATGTACACATAAAGAGCGATGGTCCAGTCGAGAACGCTGCAGAAGTGCAAAGTATTTAGTGACAAGCCCGATCAGAAAACTGTCGAACTTTCCTCTAAAACTTGGGTAGAAAAGACGTTCGGTTGGTGGCCGGTATTATAACAGAACATATTTCATGGGGCAGCATATGACATTGGAATCTTTGAGAACCGAATGGGCCTGTCGTGCTTAGAGGAGGCGAATAGCAGTGAGCACTTTCTCTGTGAGTGTCCTGCCTTTGCTAGGGTAAGGCTATAAATTTAGGGTTCCGATGTAATGAAAACAAGTAAAATTTGTTCTCTCAAACTAGAGGATATTTTCAGATTTGCCAACGATTTGCCTCTGTCTCTATTCTCTCCTTCCCTCTTTGTCATCACTTCTCTGCTTTCCTCTTTCACTATCTACCATTTTATTTTCCATAGCTTGGAAAAGAATGGGCTTTTTAGCCTAAGTGTTTTAAGAGTCACCAATTCTCTCGGTGCTTCTTGGCTCGTCTTTTTCAAATTTCAAGTAAAAAATAAAGTACTTGGAGCATTCCTACAGCACTTTACTCTAAGGAGAAATTGCACCTCAGCTCTTCGAAAAGCAAGCATAGAGTTGCAAAAGACGCGATTATGCTAAGGTGCCACTTCAACACAATTAAACGTTTCAAAAATGATGGTTTTTAATGCTTTGAAATATTTTTCTGACTATAAAACAGCAGAAAACGTTCTCAAAAAAGAGGAAACCGCTAAATCCTGGCCAGATTGATAGGATGATCGTTAAGATTGTCAAAACAGGATCCGAGGAAGAGTGCTGCTGACATCCATAGAGATATTTTTGTTCACCAGGAAAAGCCAAAAAGTATTCATTACTAAAATTATATTCGGCCGCCGTAGCCGAATGGGTTGGTACGTCGTCAATCGTAGCGTAGCGTCGTCCTTTCATGGGCCTCTTCAGTTTCGGCAACAAGAAAAAGTAACAGGGGGCCAGATCTGGGGAATACGGTGGCTGTGGCTTAATTAGTGTGTTGTTTTTGGCCAAGAAGACAAAAAGTCACGCACAAGCAACGATGTGTGAGCAGCGGCGTTATCGTGATGCAAGAGCCAATTTTTGTTCTTCCACAAATCCGGGCGTTTCTGGCGGGTTGCTTCGCATAAATTGCGCATAACTTGCAGGTAATATGCCTTATTGACCGTTTGCCCCGTGGCAAGAACTCATGATGCACAACGCCCCTGCAATCAAAGAAAACGGTAAGCAAAACTTTTACATTCGATCGAACTTGGCGCGCTTTTTTCCGTCTTGGTTCGTACAGCAGCTTCCATTGAGATGATTGAGCTTTGGTTTCCACGTCATAACCATAAACCCACGATTCGTCACCTGTTATGACCCTCTGGAGCAAATTTGGGTCATCGCGGCCAGAGTCCAACATGTCATTAGCAATGTCCATGTGATGCTGCTTTTAGTCGAAATTGAGTAGTTTTGGTACGAATTTTACGGCGACTCGTCTCATGCCCAAATCATTGAAAAACATCGAATGGCACTACCCAATCGATATGTCTAAGTCCTCAGTAACTTCTCTAACGGTGATTCGTCGATTGGCCAATAGCATTTTCTTCACTTCAGCAATTTTTTTTTTTCTGTTGTTGAAGTCGTCGGGCGTCTGGCACGCTTTTCGTTGTTCACATCTTCTCGGCCTTCTGAGAACATTTTGTACCACCGATAAACGTTGCTTTGCTCCAAAGTAGCTTCTTCGTATGACACAGTCAACATTCGGAATGCATCCGCACACTTAATCTCGTTTGTTCCATGTTTTTGAATAGGTAAAAATCGAAGACGAGCCGAAACACTTGCAAGCAAAGCAGCTGTCAACAATTAACTGAACATTCGAAATGGTCAAACTCGTCGGCATAAATGAGAGACATGAGTGCCAACATATCGCCACAAAAAAATCGAAATTTGAATATACGTAACCTGCGAAGATTCAAAATTTGCGATACTTTTTGAACACACCTCGTATTTTCTTAGATATCAAGTTAAGGAATTGACACTTCACTTCAAAGGGAGGTCGCCAATCGGTGTGAAGTTATTTAGTTTTCTCTTATCATAATCGTTTTTTAATTTCTTTATAATTTTAATTAACTTCGCATTTTGTTTAATGCATTAAATAAAGTAGTAAATAAATTTAAATTTTAAATTAGTATATAAACTTAATATATAAGAATTACTTATATAAAAAAGAAATTATTAATGGAAATAATAATTTTATATTTATTGAAATGAAAACTTACTCAAGAGCCACACAAACCAAAAAATCAAAAGAAAATGCACCAGTCGGGTATGTTTTGTATCTAAATATCAGCTATTATATGACTATTTATAAGTAGATAAACTATTTTAAATAAAGATTTTGTATCTAAAATAAAATTGGAAGGAAAATTTAAGTGCTCCCAGAAAGTTGTTAATGATTTCGCAAAGATTCCTCAACTTCAGCACAAATTCAGGAATAAGGTTTGAGAAAATGGTTGATATCAAATGAAGGAAATGCTGAATCTGAACTTGAGGATTAAGGGCTTATGAATATTTTGGTGAATATATTTTCTTGAAGAAAATTATTGCTCTCAACTCGCAGTCGAATGTTGGATATCAACTTGAGAATTAAAAAATTTTCCAAAGTTAGAGAAACAATCCTTTAGTGTTTGTTGGGTTAAAACAGACAGTTAAAAATCTAAAATTCACTAGATCTTAATTGATTTGGATGTGAAATAAAAGTAGCTGGTAATTTTCTGCTAACGAACAGTTCCACAAAAGTACTACCACTCGACAAAATAAAAAGAAACCGGCGATGCGGGGGCGAACTGGCGCACTGTTGCAGTGCGAATTGCAATTTAATGAGTACGATGAGTGCCACTCAGCAAGAATACATGCACACACACATACAGGAAACTATCCCCTAACACACATACAGGCACACATAACAACACTGGCATGTTCAGTTAGTAAGCAAAACTAAGTTAATGTTTCCAACATCTATGCATTTGATGGCAATCGAAATTATCACACTGTGAAGTTGGTAGCTGGGTGGTCTCACAGGGGTTGCGGCGAAATGAGTGCCTCGTTGACAACGGAAAAACGCCGTAATGAGACTCATTAAGCACACATCCTGCTCGGATGTGGATGCATTCGTCCATTTGGCGGCATTCGCGGCTTTTAGGTTATATGTTTTTGCATTTACTATTACATTTTTTGTTTTTGCCATAAACTCACAAACTTTCATACCTACAAACGAGTGCGTCTAAATTCGATAGGCCTTCGATTTCACCATACGCCTGTATTTACATACTTTGATGCCTGCCCGGCAGCTCAATTTGAATGTCAGGAAATTTGAAAATTCGTATTTCGACACTAATTAATGCGGTTTTTGTCATCTGGTCATGGGCAATTATTGGACATTTGGGTAATGTTTTGTGTTCCTGCTCTTTTGGCAGGCTCAATATGGCTCGTAATCGAATGGCAAATGTTGGCTCTAATTCGAAAATGTGTAAGTATTTGCCCACTCTAAATGTGTCAGAAACCAAATAAATAGCCTAAAAATGGCGAGAAAAAATTTTCGTGTAATGAAGAGCGGAAAATAATTTTAGTTAGTGTTTTTATTAGTTTATGCGTGTGAATGGATATGAGGCTTCAAGGAACATGCCTAATTTTCAACTGAACTAGAATCAAGTTATGTTAGGTTAGATTACTCCCGAGGGAGAAAGGCTCAACTGGATGGGTAATTAGTCCGTCCAATGTGTCATCATTAAGCGAAAAAGGTGAACTGAAAGGGTGAACTAAAAAAAGATGAGCTGCAGCCACCGAAATCGAAAGGTTTCGTGCGTGATTTGTAGATGTCGATAAATCAACTCATCAATCTCCATACAGCTGCCACAAAAAGCTCTCAAGGCCACGTTTAGCCACACCACATGAATTTCTACCGGACAGTGCCCGGCTGCCAGTAATATAAGTTCTCGTTTGGTAGCCTTAGAGCCTCTTTTGAATACCTAAGACTTTGCAAGGCATTCGACACGATCAAACGAGACTCAATACGGCTGGCGTTGCCAAGGGAGTCGCTGCTAAGATAATCCGTCTCAGCTCCTTAGGGGAACCCTAAACTGGCAGTGCTTCCCAACGACAACATCAGCGACCCACTTACCACCAGCGCAGGCGTAAGGCAAAGTTGTCCCATGTCGCCCTACCTCTTCGCCCTCGTCCTAGTTGACGTCATGAGCCAATTGACCCTGCACAATAGAGGCATCTTATGGAGTTGTGCAGACGGCGGAGCAGATGCCCACTGCACGCTGAACAAAGAAAGGGTGGCATTTAGGAGATTGCGCACAGTGGCGCACAGGCGCTCTAATCTCCGAATATTGAGCTCATGTGAGAAGTCGCCATCACACAGAGACTAAAATCCTTCATCAACAAATACCTCTGCATCATCTGTAGAATATTCTGGCCGAACACCATCAAGATCGACGAATGAGGAGTCCATCCTATGCAAATCAAATCCAGAAAGTGGTGATGGATAGGTCACAAGCTTAGGAAACCAGCAGATAGCATCACGAGAAGGGCCCTGGACTAGAACCCTGAAGGGAGCAGAAGTTCCGGTCGGCCAAAAAATACTTGGAGGAGGTCGATGTTGTGACAGATAGCAGATGCCGATATCCTATGGGACGGCGCAAAAACAACAGCCCAGAACCGTGTACGATGGAAGCATCTTACGCCAAAGCGGAGTGAACAGGGGGGGAAAATATATGTTGGATGCCAATTTTCTCGCCCAACGGTTGCTGAACTATCTTGACGCTCATCTGTCTAAGAGTAGATCGCAGGTAGCAAAGGAATTTGTTTGTTTTGTCCCCTTTTTTTCAAATGTCAAATTTTTTTCATTCGAATTTTTTATTTTTTTTATTTTATTATTTAAAAAATATACGGGAATTTTCTTAATAGAAAATCAATAAATTCAAGAGCAACTTGAGCTTAGTTTTCGGCAAAGAAAAATCAGGAGCAAAAGGATCAGATTCTTAGATACTTCTAAAAAAGTTACTATAGCGAATACGCTAGAATAAGAATGACGAGCCACTCGAATCATATTTAATGTGAATTAACTGGACTATAAATTTTTGTGTGTAAAATCAGGACATGTTCTTTTTGAAGGCCGTAACTGCAACTCAAAGTACAAGGCTCGCCCTTTTTAATCCATTTTTTTGCTTAAAAAATCTTGATTTGTCTCTGGGATAACTGCTGCTGTATTTGCTGTATTTACCTTTGTGCTGTTTCGGGGGTTTTGTGGTCACTTTATACGATTGCAACACTTAACAAAAAAGTTGGCAAACATTCATTGAAAGTTTGGGAAGAACGCCTCCACTCGCATGTAAGTATTTGCGTAGCGAGAATTCGATCGATTGACTTTGGCCCAATGCTCTGTAGGGGTACTTTATATTTTGCATGAAAAAATGCAGGCTTCTTTGTTACGCAGCGATTTTAATGCAAAAATAGCAATAACAAAAAGAAAAACTGGTAATTTGGTCTAATGTTGCATTGCAGCTTAAAATTAACTGTAGTCTCTCCGCTTTGTTTAAATTAGTTGTATGTCTGCGATTCTCTGCACAAAGTTGCGCTTTTTGTTTAGTTTTAATTCACCTAACACCTGTTTGTACCTCTCTATTATGCGAGGTAGATTCACAATCCCCCTTGGTGAGTTTGTTGTGGGAGTCGCATAGATTTGCTTTTAGCAGCTTTGAGCAAAGATTTTTTTTTGTGTTGCACAGCAAGAAGTCTGATTCTCTTTCCTTTTGAAGTTTTTGTCCAGGTTGACCGGTAAAAATTTAATCTTTGCTGCAAAACTCATGCGAATGCCGGCATTTTGTCGGTAAGCATGCCACATACATATGTGCATACATACACACTTATATATGTATATGCACATACGTATCATCAAAGATTGAATCTCAAATTTAAATAAGCGTTCAAGCGCGCACTGGCGTGTGTTTGTGTCTTCTGGAATTTCACGCAATTATGTAGCTTTTCAGTATTTGCGTAATATATGTATGCATGTGAGTATATAAACTACATGCGTGAAGTGCCGTCTACTCGTATTAGTCTCAAAAGTAAAGTGAATTAGCTACATCACAGGCGACGGGGCGTATGAGTAACATACTGATGCGTGACTCAGACGACAACTGACATTGCTTTGAAATCGGCTGAGATATAATAATTTTTTTACTATTTAAATTTTTACTATTTTAAAAATAAATAAACCTAGAAATTTGCGTATTTTTTCCATAAAAATAGCTTGCAAAAAATAACGCACGTTAATAATTTAATAGTTTAGTACCTGGCCGACACTTCGACCTAAAATATCTTTTGTGACCTCGTACATATTTTAGAAATAGTTAATATTAGTCCTATTGTCTGGCACTACTATCATTGAATGCATTACATGAGGTTATATTTAACCTAGTTGTTGGTTGGTTGAAAGCCAAGTTCTTTCAGTAAATTTTCCGCCTTGCGGACAAATTGCAAAGTATCTACAACAGGAGCATTCTTGATTTCATTCGGAACCATTTGATCTTGATGAAAGATGTGGAGTCTTGTATTTGGCAATGAAAGCAATAGAGTTCCGCAAAATATGATCTGTGACTACATCTTCCTTCAGACAAAGTCTACAGTCTGTCACCTATTTCCCTGATGCCTATTTAACGCATGTTATGTAGTTTTATATTATAGGTAAAAGTTCTTTTAAGCCATCCCAATGGGTAATTCTTTGAGTACTCCCCCAATTACCCTGCATTTAGCTGCAGACCAGTTGATACCATAGTGTGGTTTCGGACGGTGAAAATCTGCAGCCGACCCCGCCCCAGCGAGTTCATCAGGAATTTCATTACCTTTTATTCGATAGTGACACGGAACCCAGAACCCAGCGAAATATAATTTTATTTGTGGTACTAAGTTGGCTTAGGATGCTAAGGCATTCGTACATTAGTTTTGATTCCGCAGAATGTGAAGCTAGTGCTTTTAGTGCAACTTGACTGTCCAAGTACATATATAGCTATGGATGTACCCTTGTTTGCCCTCATATAATTTAATCTCGCACAGACGGAAATTGCTCGAATTTAAGCTTGAAGAACGCTAGGCCATTTGCTCATTGGTTCAGTCCACGACAGTTGGTTCTACGTTACCGAAACGACCCGGATTTATATCCGGCCAAGGACTGTCAATCTAGCAGCATTCCCCGTATGTAAGTATGGGGAATATTTATGCTGCTACAACAACAACAACCATTGGTTTGGAGCTTTTCGTGTTTGGTTCATTGATCCCCGCACCGTCTCCAGTTTTTGTTTTTGTCGTCTGTGTACCAATTGCGACTTTTGGGATCGACTCAAAGTCTTCATAGGAATTCAAACCTACTCACACTTTGGAATCATATAGTCTGTTAATTAGCAGAGTCTATTCTGATCCGACACTTCTGTTATGTTACATATGCGACCAAAGTGAGGAAGATCTTTCCTAAGTAAGATTTGACTTTTTAATGCACTTCTGGCTACAGATTTTTTGATTACCAAAAAGTGGTTGTTTAGTGGTTATTTGTTTGGCTTTCGGGCACCTAATAAGAGAGGCATATTTGATGATCGGTCTAATCGTCATTTTAGAGTCTACACCCCGTGTTCTGCCATGAAGGCTTCGACAGGTCCACATGGCTCTAGTGGCTTTTTCTACCACCGTTTGGAGGAGAGACTTCCACTTTAGATGATTATCTAAGATAACACCAAGATATTTTACTTTTGTGGTATAGCTTACAGTAGTTCTTTCTTTCAACTTTCATTTGTGCTTTATTAAGATAAAAACTAAAAAGTATCCAAAAATTATTTCTTGACTTGAATATGCATTTCAGACTTGAATATGCATTATAATTTTAAATTAAAATCAATTTGCAAAAGCTAACCAAATATTCTCGTGTATCCTCGCTCGCAAGTAAACGAATATTCGCATTCTTATTTAAATAGGAACATATTTTTATATGAATACACGCACGCAAACACTGACATAAATATGTACGCGTGCACCAATACTTGTATTGTAATTGTGTTTCCATTGCAATCGTGCTCCACTTCTCGCTTTCAACAGCTATAATATTAAATAGTCCCATGAAACGAAACTAAGACAAAAATACGCATCAGTCAAACACGCGGCCATAATTATATAATGCCAGCATATTTGTTTTTGTATTTTTTTTCCTTTTTTTAATAAACAATTAAATCTTTTGAAATCGCAATTTTATTTAAATTGAAAGAATTGTAAAATGAGGATAAAATGGAGGAAATTGTGCATGCATAATGAAATACAGTAATAACGGAAAGCAAAGCAAAGGAATAAAAATGTGTTTGTGTGTGAAAAAATGTTCTATGGCAAACTACAGCGAAATATATGTACGAGTATGCAGCAAAAAGAAATCAATGCAAACACTAAAATGAAGAGGCGCAATAAAGCGATAATAAAAATTAAAAATAAAAGTCTTTCGAAAAAATCAAAATGAATTATTTCTGGAACAGCATCGAAATAAAATTGAGATATAAAACGAAAATATGCAAGTGCGTGTGATAGGGTGCCCCATTAGCCAATGCGTGTGCTACGGCCTATGCTGAGATTATTTTTATACATAACAGGGCACATGAAAAAAGTTACCTTTTATGTCATGAAAGCATCAATGAAAAAGTAAACATTTGCAATCGCTTAATTCTTTGTTTTTTAATATTTTTTATTTTTTTATTTATTTATTAATCAAACACACAACCAAACTTAAAAAAAAACATTAAAAATAGAGGAGAAAAAGATTTGAGAAAAGAAAATTTTTGGCTGCAAAAACGTGGAAGTAGGAGACCGCTCGCACAGCTGATGCTAGGGCATGATTTCACATCAAAGCAGCAACAAGCCAGACTGGAGAGAGCGAAGGAGTTGCTTCGCTTGGCCGAAAGCGGTAAATTTCCGAACATTGTGTTTTCTGACGAGAAAATTTTCCAAATTAAGCAATTCGTAAACTCCCAAAACGGTAGGATTTATTGGATCGACTGTTCATGCGAGAATTTGAGTCATCGATTGGCCACCTGGAGGCAGCACCCGCTACAGCTAATGGTTTGGGCCGCTGTAACTGCGGATGGGCGTTGTCCAATCGTTTTCATAGCGCTTGGCGTCAAGGTAAATACGTTATATTATCGGGAAAGTATTTTGGAGGTTGCTTTAAAGCAGTGGGCAGGAAAACATTTCGGTGGCAGACCATGGACGTTTCAACGGCATCGTCGCACAAAGCTCGAGCAACTTTTAATATTATCGAAGTGGCTGGCATGCGAATCCGTTGGATTATTCCCTTTGGGTCATTTTGGAGACTCTTTGGTCTGAACTAAAAGATTCACCAGTCTCGAGGTGTTGAAAAAAGCTAATGTCCGCGAGTGGGCCAAAACACCTGCAAGTCACATTCAAGCAGCTTGTTTCTGGAGCGTCTCAAGGCCATAGTCAAGGCGAAAGGTGGTCATATCGAGCAAAAGTAAACTCATTCTTAATTTTGTATTATTTTCACACATTTTTTACTTTGAATTGAATAAAAGTAATTTTCCAAACTAAATGCCTGGCCTTTTTCATTGGTTACACTTCGAGTGCTGGACCCTGTATATTTCATACTAAGCAGGTCAAGCGATCGGGTCGGTCTAGTGAATTGAATTCTTTCGTCAAGGTAGTTTAGCTCACGAAAGTTAATGAACTTGGGAAGCAGCAGTTTTGTGCTGTTTTTTAGATGGGTCAGGTAGGGTTCAAAATGCCTTCGCATGTACGGCGACTGTCATCTACTCCTTCTGTTGAGACACCCTTCCCGGGAGTACTTTCTGCATTATATCGGGAGGGCCCAGAATGGCATCTATAAAGGACCAATTCTATTTACCCAAATCTAAGTCCACCGTCGTACTTGAAAAGAGATACAGTGTAGTGCTACCAGAGGTTCAGTTGTGGGAAGACTCAGAAAATGAGCCCTGCAAACACTGTTTTCGCATTTTTACGGATGGATCCAGGACCCAGCATGGCTGCGGCTCTGGCGTCTACGTGGAATCCAGTGGGACAAAACTGCATTTTGCTCTTGGAATGCATGCATCTGTGTTTCAAGCGGAGGTGTATGCAGTTCAAGAAGCGATGAACTTTGTTGTGGAAAAACGATGGAGAGGCAGATCTATATGTGTCTGCAGCGACAGCCAAGCTACGCTTATGGCCTTAGACAGCCGTCCAACCACATCAGGGGTAATCAAATCGTGTAAATCCAGGCTGAACTATGTCGGTAGACATATTAGCCTAATGCTAAGATGGGTCCCGGGACACGTGGGTATTGCGGGTAACGAGACCTCTGACTCCCTAGCTAAGATGGGCTCTAAGGCCAACTTCTTTGGCCCAGAGCCCGTTTTGCCACTCCCTTCTGCGGTAATCACAGCCACGGTTAGGAAATGGGTAACTACTTCCCACAAGCGAGCTTGGCAGGCTTAGAGAGGCTGCAGATGGACTAAACTGATGTTACCTGTGATGTCCGGTCGACTGTCGCAAACCCTTCTGTCATTAAGGGGAGTGCAGACGGCTGGTCGGACTGATGACGGGCCACTTTCTGTGGGCGAAGCACATGGAAAGGTTGGGCATCTCAGACAGTGTACTCTGCCCAGCTTGTAAAGAGGAGGATGAGACGCCGGACCACTTCCTGTTTGTCTGCCCCGCCTTCGCTCGAATCAGGTTTGAGGTCTTTGGTACTGATGTGTTAAGAAGCGACCATCTTGGCTCCTTGGCACCACAAGATCTACTTAGATTTCTTCGGAGATCGGGTAGATTTAAAGAAAATTAAAAGGGAATCCAAGTGTAGTACAATGGACTTAATTAATGTCTGAGTGCTGCACTTGCTAGTTGTCCCGACAAAAAAAAAAAAGTCCACCATATTTGTAGCCAGCTTCATGCTATAAGTTCGTCTTTCTGTTTCTCTGTCTGTGAGGCTTCGCTTTGTTGTACTGTGTCGAGGTCCATCTTTTTCTTCCGTAGTACGTCTTCGATGTATCTCTTTACCGCCTTCCAGTTGTCTACGCGTTCGAGCATTTTGCTGATTATGCTGCTCTGCGCGATGCCGCCAATCTGCTTGTCACATCTTGTCACTTCGCAGTATATGCACTTGGGATTGCTTATCTTGCCCGAGCGGTATAGCTATCTCTGGAAATATCCGTAGCCCGAGGGAAACTGAGTTAAAAAGTGATTCACTGTTCCGAAGTTCCTTTGCACTCATTTGATGGAATGAGTTTCGCCATTCGGCTCAGTGTCCCATTGGGACATCCTAATGTGCATACATATTAACTACCCACACATAGAAATATACAAATACATATTTATATGTATGCATTTTCACCTTTAACCGCGCTGAATTCATCCGCAAATACAATTTCAATGCAGCAATCATCGAATGACAGCTCCAATTACGGTTGAGAAACAATTCTCATAAACGGCTAAAAGCAACCAACCACTGACCCCACTGACCACTGAACACCGCCACTTCGATTTTTATTTTGTTCATTTTTTTCCGCCGTGATAGGTGATTCATATTAAACGAAATTGTGAAACAGTTAAGCACCACCACCGCAGGTACGTGTGCTTGTGGAAATACGTGAAAAGTATCAGGACAATGCGACAAAAGCCACAAAGCATCACTACTGGCGACGAATTTCACATTAATGACGTTTCAAGTGCCATTCCGCCGCTGGCCAACTACTTGCAGTAAATTAAGAGTGTGTGCGTGTGCGTTCACACACACATACATATATGAGCAAAGCATATGCGCCAAGTTTTACATTTGCAACATTCTGCGAGGCTATGAAGTGAAAAGTACGAAATTGTAAATTAGCAAAGAGGCAAAAAACTATTTCAAAAATGGGTTGAAAAAACATACTAAAAAAATTCAAGTGGAAGCGCGTAGAGTTTGGCAGTGATAACGCGAAACAGCTTCACTTCCGTTTCAAGTGAGTGTGCATACAAACCACACACACAAACATATCTGCCTACTTACATATACATATCTACATGCATTTTGCGCCACCATCTATCTATCTGACTAGTTACCGAAGCTGCAGCAGAGCGCGCTCAACTAACTGCAACTACAACTACAAACAAGAATAGTTGGAATAGTTTTCAAACTTTTTGCGCGACTGATAAAAGCGACAAAGTTCACGGGCAATGCAAAAAGAAGAACAAAATAGAAAAGATGAGAATGGAATGTGGAGAGGTGAAAAAAGTGGGAGGGTGGATGTGAAGCTCGTTGAAAGAAGTGGAAGGGCATACATACGCAGCCAACATACAAGCGAGCAGAGTGCACAATATTTAAGTATTTTGAGTTGCTTTGGTTTTGCTGGTATTTTAATTTTTTTTTAGTTTTGGTGCTTGAGCTTTCCTTCTTTTACGCTGCACTGGCTGCTCGTTACGCCACGTGCTCGCAACAATACTTATGTGTGTGTAGTTGTAGTTTAGTATTTTTATGTTTTGCTTTTGCTGGCAGTAGTCATTAGAGTTGGCCTCTGATGTTGGGTTGTCTAATGCACAGTGGGTTCCGGAAGCTGACGTTTGTATGTTCGACTCATTCAAGACTTTTTTGAAAAAATAAAAATAAATAAATAAAAAATAAAAAATACAAAATTTAATAATCCTAAAAAATCACAAATATGAAATTTTTTAAATGCATCACAATTTTAAAATAAAGTCCGATTTGGGTAGGTAGATGAAATGGTTGACGCATCAGTCTGGAACTCCCCAAGTAGAATTGAAAAGCCATTTTGATACCATTATGAGACCTCCAACGGGCAGATATCCACAGAGAAGGTTGATGGGATTAAGTTATAGCACTGCGCCAGGCTGTCAAAGAAAGGAGCACTCAGTGACCTTAATTCTGGCTGCCAAACCCGCACATTTTCAGCGAAAGTGATGAACAGTCTTCTGCTCTGAAAGGTTTTGCAATGGCGATTAAATGGTTAATCTAGCTTTTCTGCATGCCGATCGTCCAAAGACCGGTAAACACAGCTACTAGTTTAGAAATTGAATGGCGTGGAGTCCCCAAGACTTTCACAGTCCTGCGTCTATTATATTAGGGCCAAATGATTTTCGAAATAGCACACGAAGAAATGGAGCTCCATCTAATCTGTGCTTTCCTGAGAAATAAGGTGTGCGATTCCCATTTAACAACAGTCAAGGGGTTGCGCATGACCATTGCGAGACCTCTGAAAGCCTTCTTAGCGATCTGGTCAGTAATTCCATTTCCCTCTATGCTCCTATGTCCTTGAACTCAGAACAGAGAAATCTTATCTGCACTCCAAAATATTTGATCTCCCTCTTATAGGAGTTGACTAATGTCAATTAGCATCATGGTGTCGTCAGAGCTTTGATCGCAGCTTGACTATCGGAAAAAATGTTAATATTTCCCTCGCTACCACGTTCCCTAAGCATTTTGCTTGCCTGCAGGATCGCAAAGACTTCTGCGTGAAAAATACCAGCAGTATTCGGCAGTTTTAAGGGAATTGAAAACTTGGCTGCTTAAAAGAAAACTCCTGTTCCGACTCCCGATTCCATCTTGGAGTCGTCTGTGAAGACAGACATACCAGCCTCGGTACAGATTTGCCTCTATTTTGCCTGTCTATTTGGAAAGATTGTCCTGGCACAATCCTGAAACTCCTCTTTGCGGATGGAGAGATCTGCCTGAAGGTCAAAGAAATAAGGTGTTAACTGCCTAAAAATGTTACCATGTCCGTTGAGAGTGACAAACCTCCTTTAACTTGATTGCCCTTCGAGCAGCGATGGAAATAACGCGAAAGCCGGTGGGAAGTAAATGCAAAACGACATTAAAGGCAGTACAGAGATAAGTTTTACGCGCTTCGGAGATGCCAATACAAGCAGTATTGTGCACCCTCCCCAGTTTAGATGTGTTATAGTCCCTCCTAAGAACTTTGCACAACACTAGGCACCCATACATTAAAATTGGCAGCACTACTTCGTTGGACATTCAAATACGACTTGTGGCTTGAGTCCCCATTTTTGCCGAACATGGATGTGCAGCAGTAGGAAGCTATGCTGGCCTTCTTTACCTGATTTTCAATGTATATAGTAGCTTCCAAGAAAGTTTGGATTCAAGTATCACTCTTTGATACTCAACTTCCGATGAAAGCGGAAGAACGTGGTCGAGCTCAATTTGGGATGCTAAAAAGTCGATTTGCGCCAGTTTTGCTTGCTGATATAGCATCTAAGATGAAAATGCGCTTCGTCAGAAGAGATAATTTTTACTTCTTATTAATAAGAACTGCACAGCACTGACTTTGGAAAGAAGTTGGCATATTTTCCAACATTCTGCAAGCGTTAAGTGATTCATTTCATTGCGCGGAGATATGATATTGACTTTCAGTCAAGATTTGACTCTCAAAATAATATATAATAAAAAAAAAACATTGTATTTAGCACCCTGTATATACTCTCCAGCATGCGCATTAGCGATTGGCTTTTCGTAAATACGTGGGTTGCCTTTATACTTTGCGCCTTTGCAACATTACGAGTGATGAATTGTAATTCTATAGTTTTCCACTCCTAAATGGCAAAAGTGTTTCGAAAATTGGTTCAAGCAAATGTAGAGCTGTATTCACTTTCTGGGAGAATGTTTTGAATAACAATAAAGCCACTTTCATTAATATTTTACTTATTTAGTATTAGTTTCAGTGTGTAGTGTACATTTAGCAGGAGCTGGGGTCGATCGCCACTGCAACATTACATGTAGATAGGAAAATACGTGGTAGGGGTCTATCTTTCTGTCTATCATGTGATAATTACAATTTGTTTCATTCCGCACAAAAGAAAAATAATTTCACAAATAATGAAAAGTACTATTTTCAAATTTGCGTTCACTGCATTGCAAACGAAGAAGAACCTAAAAAAATTACCGGTTTTTTATTATCGGACGTTGTCCTTTGCACATTTTCGTTTGTGGTCAGTGAAGTTGACGTTCAAGTGTAAAAGTTTCTATTATCTAATTTCATTAATTTTTATTAAAACTTAAATCACTTTATTTCAGAGTTCTCCAACACCATCAATAAAAGTTTACCTTTTATGACACAACAATTCGAGCAGACGAAAAGTGAGTATAGCGAATTAAAAAATATTTAATAAAGAACACTTTTTAAAAGCTTAAGAACGTAAAATGATAACGCAAAATTTAAAAATATTTTTGGAATGAACTTTTTTTATTATAATCTGGTGGATAATTTCATGGCATTCATTTTTTAATATGATATCCAGGATATGTTTGCCGCGTCTACGAGTTTCATGGTTCATCCGATTAGTGCAATTTTGGCAGTATAGTGACAATGGTGGCTTGAATATTGCAATAAATCGATTGTTAAGCGAGCTGTATGGCAAATTGCGTCGTCTTGAGGGAACCAAATGTCGTCGATGTTTAGCGGATTCATTTTTGGAAACAAAGCTAAAAAACACTCTTACACAGTGCCTTTCAGAAAATTTCCAAGTAAAAAATGTTATTTTACCTGGTAATGCCAACATCCTTACAACTACACATAACTGCAAATAACTTTTCTATTATAAATAAAAAAATAAATAATTGGCGCGTACACTTCTGTTAGGTGTTTGGCCGAGCTCCTCCTCCTATTTGTGGTGTGCGTCTCGATGTTGTTCCACAGATGGAGAGACCTACAGTTTCAAGCCGACTCCGAACGGCAGATATTTTTATGAGGAGCTTTTTCATGGCAGAAATACACTCGGAGGTTTGCCATTGCCTGCCGAGAGGCGACCGCTATTAGAAAAATGTTTTTATTAATTTTGCTTTCACCGAGATTCGAACCAACGACCTCTCAGTGAATTCCGAATGGTGATCACGCACCAACCCATTCGGCTACGGCGGCCTATTATACCCCAACTAAAAACAAGGCTTTTTAAAAGTTTTCATATAAAAAAAGAACTAATATAATTAAAAGGTAGAAAAATATATAAAATGTAAATTTATATAATTTAAAAATGTTTATTTTATATTCTTATTTGTTTATAGTTTCTATATCCCTTGCATGTATTTATCCATCTCCGAAGTGACTTACGAAAGAGGGACGAAATGTAATGCAGAGGTGGCGATTGCCCGCCTGCACGTACTTTACTGTCTACTAGTGGTACTGCAGTGGCGATTACCTAAAGCCTAGAACAAGTAAATGTTACACGTATCTAAAGCATTGCAATTAGAATGGACTGGGACTGCTGGTGTATACCATATTGTTGTAGTCGGCCACTGGATGTGGCGGGCTGCATATTTTACTCTAAAATTATAAAATAAAATAAATATAATTTTTCAGTTGATTCAATTTTATTTAAAACATTTTACGGCTTAAATCATTTTCACTGAAAGCTAAGCTCAGAAACCCATTTTTGATCAATTTTAAATTTAGCAAATGAAAATTTTTATTAAAATTATTTTTTTTATATATTATTCCTCGACTTTAGGTTGAACCTTAGTATGAAGTCATCTTCAAGAAAGTGTCAATCTTACTTTTGTGTCAATATTTTTAATTGCTTATTTTTATTTAAATTCCAATTCAAGTTTCAAGGCAGACTAGACCTTTTCGGCTACCTCCATCTAGTTCCATCACTTAAAAAAAGACAAAATTTCGAACACAATCGGCGTGAGGGAAAATGGAAGCTTTAAAAAAAACTGGAAACTAGGCTCATCCGGCTCCCAGCTACGAAAAATCGGAGACTGGAAACTCATTCTTTTCGGCTCTCTCCATCCACATCTATCACACCCGAAAAAAAATATTTCACTATCGCCATGAGAAATAACGACCTCGTAAGTCTAGGCCTTTCCGGCTTCCAGCTACAAAGAATCGGTCCTTTCTGCCCCCCTCCTTTCATGCATTTCCATCACATTCACATCCTAATTAATCATTTGAATGAATTGAGAAAATAATTACTGAATGCTTCATAGCACTGAAAGGAAACAGATTACTATAGTGCATAAGATTTGTAAACTTATTGTTAGTTTCTCATACAAGAAAGATTTATTCAAGAACAAAATAGAAAAAAATCTACATAGTTCAAATGCAGTGCAGATTTTTATTTCACCTAAAAAAATTACACTTACCGCCCCTAACTGTAATTTCTATGGTTTTTTGAAAATATTTCATGTCTACAAAAATAATTCATATCATGAATGGCCATATTTTGATCATTCCTTGCCCACTGTAACGGTGCCACATAAATTACTTACTGACTGGCTGCAATTAGTTGCGTTAATTCGAGCGCTTCGTCATGCTTAAAAACTTTAATTAGAACCTATGCAGGCTTCAGGTTGTTGGTGCATTCTTACATACAGACATACATACACACATACAGACATACAAATATGTAAGTGTACGCAAAAAGTGTAAATTGCTGCCTAACAACTTAAGTGGGTGCACATATCAGTAATGATTCAAATTTAGTAGTTTTGCTACAGAAAACTTTCAAACTCTCGAATAATGAGAATTGCACTTTTTCCAAAGAGTTTCCAGAAGAACTGCGGAGTTTAATAACACATTTACTATGAAAAGACAATGCAATTTAAAGAGGTATAAGAAATAGTTTCCTGTGGGATTTCATGAAAGCAATTTGTAGTTTTGAAAGAGCAAAAGATTTAATTTTATTATTTAAAATTTATTTAATATTCAATTTTATTTATTTTTAATATTTAAATATCGGGGAATGGGGGCAAGCTGGGAAGAATGTAAGTTGGGAATGTGTACCAAAGTTACTGCAATGGATCTATGCTGGCTGGATCATAGTCAGGTTTCTGACTTTCTACTAGTCTGGAAGAATTGCACGACGGAGCAATCAGCAATAAATACACCAACAAGATTACAAATATTTGCGTGTGTATGTATTGTATAAAAGGAATCATGTGTACCTGCTCCACGGCATCAATGGAGGTTCCTCTGGAACTTATACCTCTTCACATCCATATCCTATCCCAAGCGTGGAGAGTTACCTTAAGAACAAGCAAAGTTGCCATTAGCTCAGACGTACATTAAAATCGATCTCAAGAGATCTCAATATCTTAGAACATGAAACTATCGAGGCTCAGTTTTGTCAGACGCTTCTAAATTATTTCCTAAGAACCATCAAGCCGCCATTGGTTGTGCCGAATTATTTCATTCTTTAGCTCTTGAATTGTTGCTGGCTTATCGACGTACACCTTTCACTCTTTACTAATCACATGATCTTGGCGGCCAATTGGCATCGCCGCGACGTGAGATTATTCGGCCATCACATTTTTCGCGCAAAAGAGCCATTGTTTCGTTAGCTATGTGACAAGTGGCATAGTCCTGTTGAAACCACATATCGTCCACATCCATATCTTCCAATTCGGGCCATAAAAAGTTCGTTATCATCTCACGATAGCGAACACTATTCACAGTAACTGCCTGACCGGCCTCGTTTTGGAAAAAATACGGCCCAATGATGCCGTCGACCCATAAAATGCACCAAACAGTCACTCTTTGTGGGTGCATTGGTTTTTCGGTTTTCATTCGCCCAAATGCGGCAACTCTGCTTATTGACGAATCCACTGAGGTGAAAATGTGCCTCATCACTGAAGATGATTTTCTTCGAAAATTGGTCATTCACTGTTGCCATTTCCTGCCACCATTCTGACCATTGACGACGCTTGAAATGGTCAAAAGGCTTAAGTTCTTGAGTCAATTGCACCTTGTAAGCGCAAGAAGTGCAATTCTTGGGCACGACGACGAGTTGAGGTGGACGGCTCTTCAACCACACTATCGCGAACAGCAGCAATATTTTCTGCACTACGAGCTGTACGAGCATGCACTGGTGTTTTTAGATCTCCTACAGATACGGTTTGCTAAAAATTTTGCACAATTTTTCAGATTGTACGCACATTTGGACGATTAAATTGACCGAAAAAATCACGAAGTGCGCGATATGCATTTTGATTTCAACGACCGTTTTCATAATAAGTCCGAATAACTTTAACGCGTTGCTGGATTGTGTATCTTTCCATGGTTCAAATTAAGTTAGTCTGAAATTGAAAACTGTCAAATGAAATGCAGAAAAAATTTGACGTTTAGGTGTGGTTTACATTCAATATCGGCCCTTGAAATTTAACCACCCTTTACACATACATACGTACGTAACTTTACGTCTCCCAGAATAGAGTCGTCACGGTTGACGATCTTTAATATATGTAAGAAATACTTAAATTTACGTTCTAAAGATGTTTTGACATATTATTAAAGGATTATATTAACATTTTATGAAAATTTTTTTTTTTTCGAAATTTTACAGGTATCTGTCTTGATACATTAAGTATATTCTTTATGAACACCCTGTAGGTAAGTATATAAGGCCAATTTTTTAGAGAAATAATTAATAGAAATTATATTTTGTGGGTTTTTTTTTCTGATTGAAGCTTTTCTTTTCCTGTGGTATATAACAGAAACATAAAAGAGAACGAAACGTTTTCAGTTTTTCAATTATTCTCAATCGACAAAAAAAGTGTAGGCAAACAACTTTTAGCTGTATTTTGCCGCTCATTCTATTAAAAATTTCGTTCTCCAGTGCGAAAAGATCCATCTTAATGTAGGTGGAATATTATAAGTAAACTAAAAGTTTGTGTAATGCGTGCATGTGTGCTTTTATCCAGAGTATTTTTTTTTGTTTTTTTTTTTGCACGTTCCAGTGAAAAGCCTTCAGAAGTTTTAACATTTTTCATTTAACTTTTATGCAGCTCATGTGGTGAATGGCCAAAGGCAGCGAGCGAGAGAGCAGCTTATTTAGAAGCTCCACACCAAAGTTGCTTAATTTTAAAGAAATCCGGAAGTAATTTTTTAAATTAAAATCCAAAATGAAACACTTTTCTAATATCACAGAAATATAATTAAAATCTCTAAATTTTAGGTTACAAAAATATTTTAAATTAACTGAGAAACTTTTGCGCTTCTGCACGCTTGTTCACGTGCCCTCACGTTTACATTAGCCTGCTTGCAATTCGTGAAAGAATTCTAGAAAATCAAATCCTCTAAAATGGCTAAATAAAACTTGGCGTTCTTGTGAGTTTTCTGCTCAAAGTTATATATAGCAGGTACATACACGTGCAAGCATTCATATGAAAATTGTCTGTCGGTGCATGTGTGGGTAAATGGGCCTTAGGAATTCACTGGTCGGCGTTCTTTATTGCTTAAATTATGCTAATCACACTTGAATACATTTTCCAACCGATTAGGCAAATCGCATAAGATCACGTCTCAGCGGAGGCTGTTTTCAGCGCTAAAGAAAAAATACCAAGTAATGCGTTGCTTATGTATTTGTGCTGCCAGTCTGTCGTATCAGCAACAATTTCTTGCTTGCTGCAAATTGCTCTAAAGATACTGCTTTCACTTATTGGATTTAATGCTAGAAAATTACATTCTGCGTACTCGACTTTTGCATTGAGCTTTTACTTGTAAAAGCGATTAAGTGACAAGACAATAAATAAAGGAAAATTTCATTCTGTCCGGCAGGAGGTACGTAAAAAGTATATACGAGGCTGTTCAATAAGTTTTGCGGCTCGATAAGGAAACACATAATTTTATGGTTTTAAACACACTTCAGTATACAGTATAGCCTGCACCACAATACATCTGTTCCAACAGGATTCGAATTTATGAATTCGTGCCCTGAAGTGAAAGTCTGGAAGGGTTGCAAAATACGCTTCCACAGCTGTTATGACTTCATCGTTTGATGAAAACCCCTTTCCTCGCATGAAACTGGAGTCTGGAAACAGATGGAAATCACTAGTTACCAAATACGGTGAAAATGGTGGATGCTCCAACAATTCTAACATTGATTCATGGATTATAGCCATCGTCTAAATGCCTTTGTGACACGGGCCATTGTTCTGATGAAAAATATTTTTTTGTTTTTCGAAACTGGGTCTTTCTTCACGATTTTTTTCCTTCAGCTGGTCTATAAGGTTACAATAATATTCCGAACTTATTAATTTACCAGTTTGCAAGTAATCCACAAACAAAATTCTTTTCGCATCCCGAAAACTGATGCTAACAACTTCTTGGCCGATTTCTGGACACGAACTGGTTGCAGATCCGAGAAACTAGGTTCACACCACTCGTTAGTTCTTTGTTTTGTTTTAGAACCATGATGATAGACCCAAGTCTCATCTGTAGTAATGGTTCGAAAACACTAGTAGTTGAAAAGGCTAGTAGTTGAAAAGGCTAGTAGCATGCCCCTCTCTTATCGAACCTCAAAACTTATGGAACAACCTAGTACCCCATCAACTTAGAGAAGTTTGCTTTAATAAATTGACTTTTGTTGAAGACTTTGCTGCTTTGCGACCAAAACTAGCAATCCAATCAGAAAAACGGGTGGTCTCATAGCTAAATCCAGTCCGAGGTGTTATAAATCCAAATGACTTCTATGAGCTAACTTTGCCTCCTCCTATTAGACTGTTCAAATAAGGTTAGACTAGAGAACTCATGTGCAATGCATATAGATTTCTTTAGCCTGTATGGTCGCTCTTACAATGGCCTAATTCTCTCGACCTAGGACTCTTGAGGAGCAATTTCTTTGACGAACAGATCTAATAGTACCACGTTTTAGATTAAGTTCGAAACCTCTATTGGATATGATATAATTGCAATGAATATCGATGGTTGTAGAGATATAGCTTTTATCCATGGTTTACCAGTACATAAGCGAACTGAGAAATTTTGAAACGGTTTTACCATCTCAGAATTTCCGCGCGATGATCTTTTTTTTGGAACGATGCCCACCATGAAAGAGTGATCCTGAGCATTTACGAAGGTAGGGGAAAATTGGAAATTAAAAAATAAAAAAAAAATTTGTCTGAGCCGAGCTGCACGAATTCTGGGTTTAAACTGTTCATCAACTGGTGACCTCAATTTGAACACGGCTCCAAAAACCAACAAATATACTCTCTCTATTCTTTCGGATAGCCAAGTTGCAATCCAGGTACTGAATGCAGTTACAACAACATCTAAACTGGTGGAGCAAAGCAGGAATAACCTTACCACATTGAATGAAAACCATAACATTACCTTAATCTGGGTCCGGGGACCCAGAACATTGGAACATTGAAGGCAATTAAAAAGCAGATGAACTGACAAGAGGGGGACCTGCCATGAAGAACATTCTTACACCACTGGGTGCAATCAAGAATGCAATTTCGTCAAAAAATATGTACAAATCGCGAAAGATAGATGTCGAAACCAGACAGAATAGAAAGTTAGCAGACCTACAAAGTTAGCCCACCTACAACCACAAACAAACGTCAATACTGACAAATATGAAATGAAGGAATGGCTGGAGACTCAGGACTCAGTCGTAATCGGCTTTTGGTTTGTCGGGGAAAAAACAGCCAAAATGGGCATCCCTCACAACACACACTGCCAAAGTTGTAAACAACCAGAGAAAAAGCAAACGATTTTCCATTTCCTTTGCGAATTTCCTGATTTATGGAAGGAGAGGATGCTAAAACTGGGCAAACCACTGTTCATCAGTATCAAACAACTGTTTGGCTCAGACGTCAACAACCTACCACTGAAACCACACAAAACTGAGTATAGTTATCTTGTAAATAACTATTAAACAAGTTGTTAGCGAGGATGTGGCAACAAAATGGTGCGGATGGATTCCAGATGGATCATCCCTTCAACCAACCTACCAACCAACCAAAAAGTATTGCAGTAATTGGGCCCCCATTCAAAATAATGCAAAAATCAAAAAGTATTGCATTACTTAACACCTCTGATAATTTCTCCATCACCCCTAACTAACTAACTAACTTGAAGGGGTTTAAGTTTCCTTATATGCAACCAATAATATTTCAAAGATAGTCCGAGAATGTAAGTTGAGGCTAAATTCCGTTGTAAAGTGGGATAAAACTCGAAATTCTGTGAATGCCGGGACACTTTGGTGTCCAGTTATGCCTGATGAATTGGCAAACTGTGATTGTTTAGAGCATCCAATTGAACCCAGACCGAGTTCGGAACAAAGGTATCGTGAACGGTTGGGCACGTTGCGGCTTGTATTATTAAAGTAAACTCTTGATGCAGTACTAATACCTCTAAAACTACCAAGTACTTCCTGAAAAGGTTTTCTTAGAGAGGGGATTAGTGAGCTATGTGCCCTGATAAGACTATTTACGGAGAACATTATATGGAGATGACATATGGTGACCATAGGCATCATCTACGACTCATTGTGTACAGGTTGATAGGTGGATGAGGATGGTAGGTAGGTAAGAGTACCACGGGTACACCACAAATAGCACTAGAGTGCCGTTTTGATACCCTAATGTAGACCACCACCTGCGAAAAAATAACAAAAATTAAAGAAAGAAAAACCATCTACAGCCATCCAGCGTTGTTAATGTAGCGGAGACGAGAAAAGGAATCTAGGCTGGAGAATTGCCTCAGACTATCCCCAAAAGGCACTCTTAGGAGCTCCAAGCGCCTAGTCGCTAGACGCAGGCATTTGCAGAGAAAGTGTTCGACAGACTCTTTTTCTCTACAGTTCGGCATTCAAAGTCTAACCAATTAAAAAGGAAATAAATTAAGTTTGGAAAATTACTTTTATTCAGTTCAAAGTAAAAAATGTGTGAAAATAATACAAAAATTAAGAATCAATTTACTTTTGCTCAATATGACCACATTTTGCCTTGACTATGGCCTTGAAACGGTCCAGAAACGTATCGCAAGCTGCCCGAATGTAACTTACAGGTATTTTGGCCCACTCGGGGACAATGGATTTTTTCTTTTAGCTCGGACCTTTTTCTCCAAAATGGCCCAAAGAGAATAATCCATCGGATTCACGTCTGGTGAAATTGAGAGCTATTGTGTGGACATTATGAATTTCGCAATGTTGTTTTTAAGCCATTCTTGATTCACTCGAACTCTGTGATATGGTGCCGAGTACTGTTAAAACATCCATGGTCTTCAAAGCAGCCTTCATAATACTTTCCTGATAATATTTCGCATTTACCTTGACGCCAGGCTCGATGAAAGTGATTGGAGAGCGCCCTTCTGCGGTTACACAATGTTCGGAAATTGACCGTTTTCCGCCCAGCGAAGCAACTCCTTCGCTCTCCCAAGTCTGACTTGTTGCTGCTTTGGTGTGAGAGCATGCGTCTTTTGGATCTTGTAAGGCTTGAGATCATTTTTCATCTGTTTTCCATCCGTCTTGTGGTTTTTGTAAGAAATAAATTTTGCAGTTTCCCTTTAACAATGGTCGAGGGGATACCGATGCCTGAGGTGATGATAACTGAAACTGGCTCTGTCGACTTCCTTTTGACAAGCTCATCAGCAATTTCACTTTCCTCTATGTTCCTATGGCCTGGAAACCAGATAAGAGACATTTTTCCTGCACGTTCGAGACGTTTGATCTCCTCCTTAAAGGAGTTGACCAGTGGATGTGGATAGTATAGAGCATTTGCGCCACTGTTCGACTTTAAGCAGGCTTAGAAGGGATCGGTTGTACTGAGAACGGACGCGATACTTCTCGAGCTGTTGATATTCTTAAAAAAATCTGCGAAGTTTGCATAGGAGTAATGCATCACTGACTCTGTTTTTCTCTTGGCTTTACTATTATTATTATTATTTATTAAAATATAATTAAAATTATGGATTAATCTAATATAAAAGCTCTAGCTACCAGGGCTATCGGCTTTCTCTTGGCTTTAATATTGACTAATTGCTTAGAAACTGTACGGCCATCCACAATTCCACTCCACTTCATCTCAATATGTATGTACGTACATATGTTTGCAATTTCACCAATTGTTTTCGCATTACCCTGACTTATCTATTAAACAGCCTTCACTCTGGAAGGTTCCAGCCAAATTTCTGCTTTTAACTTAGTGCGCTTAATGAAGGAAATATAGAGCAAATTGGTAGCAAGGTTAAGCGAGTTGTTATACTCTCGACCAACCTCAACCTTCGTTTCCGTCCCGTGTACATTTCTACTTATATATCTATAATGCGAGTAATACCTTAGTCACCATGGAGAACAACCGCTAGCGCCGAACTTGTAATGGGAAATGTCATTTCAGACATTTTTCAGGACCATCTCAGCATGTCCTTGATAGACGAGTAAAAGAAAGGAAACGTCAACATCTGCGATTGCAATAAAAGCCAAAAGCACTCAAATGAATATGGCCAAAACAATGTCATCAACAACAAAACCAACAATAAATAGCATGAACACATGAACAACAACAAACGCTACAATAGCATCAACATTGTAACCGAAGAAGATAGGAGGACTCTTTAGCACAATACCACAGCAGAGAAGATGATAATGCTTGGCAGACAGCTATCATAAAAGTAAAAGGAGAGCTGCCAGGCAATGTGTGAGTGTGTGTGTATGTTGGCTGCGATACGAGTAGTTAGTAGCCTGGCAGGCAGACAGACATTTATTGTCGTCAGGGATAGTAAGGCAATGCGTCACTTGTTGCTGTTGGCGCAGGGGTTGGTATTGGTGCTGGTGCAGGCGCTGGTACTGGTACTGGTGCTGGTGCTGGGACTGTTGCTGGCAGCTCACACTCGTACCTGCTTAATGTTGCGGTATTGTTGCGTATGATATGCTGGCATGTGGCGTGTGGCGAACGGTGAACGGTGCATGGCTGACTGACAATGCCACCTTGAAAATCGCTTGGAAGATTTGGATATAAATAACAGTGAAAACATGAAAATGCCGTAAGCCAACCACGAAACACACTCGAAAATATTGGTGCATACCACTACCAGCATATGTAGGTCTACGTGTGTGTACTTAGTACTTACAGTAAGTAAATACACCAACAGGAGGAGACTTTGTTCATGATGCGTTGAATAGATAGCCTTTGCAACCTTTCAACGGCGAATACTACCAACAATGCCAGCATGTGGCTCATTACAATAGAACAGCGGGAGAATGAAACATTAAATTTCGAGGACGAACTGTTAATGCCATATACTGAACAGGAGTGCCCTCAATATTGTGTTTATGTATAAAAAAAAAACCTAAAAACTTAAATCAGCCAAAGGAATGTGACTTAAATTTCTATGCCTTTAATAAATTCATTGTCATGCTTATGAAAATTTTTGCAAAGCATTTGCATAGCAGAAGTGCTCAAAAGTTGTTAGCACACTGGGCTGCTGGGTCATTGGGGTACTCCAGTCAGCCACAATCATTGCAGAATTTTTTTTTAGAGTTTTGCGAAGAGAGCTTCGTGGTGCAAATCTGCTTTCTTCAATGTAAATTGAAATATAAATAAATTAAAATAAATTAAAAATTGGCGCGTAAACTTCTGTTAGGTGTTTCGCTGAGCTTCTCCTCCTATTTGTGTCGCGCGTCTTGATGTTGTTCTACAAATGGAGGCTGCTGCAGGTTTAAGCCTACTGCGAACGGCAGCTTTTCGACAGCATTTGCCATTGTCTGTCGAGGGGCGACCGTTATTAGAAAAAACTTCTTCTATTATTTGATTTTGAGATATGATATGAGACATTTTTGCGCTACCCACCTATTTATACGAGGTGTGCTCAAATAAGGTGAATTTTCAAATTTCTCTGGCTGTGTACATTCCAATTTTCATTATTTTTTTTATATTGGTATACTCGCCTCGAAAGCATGACACAGTTTCCCTTCTCTGTACTTCGTACAGATCTCTCCATCCGCAGACTGGGTTTTGAGGGTTGTGCTAGCACGGATATGGGTACCTCTGTTTTCACTGGCGGATCCAAGATGGAATCTGGAGTGGGAGCGGGGGTTTTCTCTAAATAAACCAATATTTCAGTCTCCTTTAAACTGCCGGAAATGAACAGTGTTGTTTCAAGCCGAGGATCGCTGTTGGGAGGGAGCCATTAATATCTTTTCCGATAGTCAAGGCGCGATCAAGGTCCTGTCGTCGCCGTATTGCAGCTCTCTTCTGGTTAACTCCTGTAAGGAGGAACTCAAACATCTCGAACGTGCAGGAATCATTTCCCTTATCTGGGTTCCTGGACACAGGTATATAGAGGGAAATGAAATTACCAATCGCTGGATTGCTAGTTTCAGTTGTTCCCAACTCAGATATCGGTGTACCCTTAAAGGGAAACTGCACAACTTCTTTCTCAAAGAAACGCAAGACAGATGGAGGTCTGTCTCATCGTGTGCTATCTCAAAAACACTATGACCTTAAGACCACAGGAACAGGACGGTTAAAGGGATAGGAATTCCCCGCCATTCAATCTCCAAACTCACTGTTCACGGGTCACTGGGCGATTGGAACTCATGCGGAGAAAATTTGACTTCCGGACAACCACTATTGCAGAAGTTGTGGGGATCCTGCAGAGAAAAAGACTGTTGAACACTTTCTCTGCAAATGTCCGGTTCTGGCAGCTAGGTGCTTGAAATTCCTTAGCGACCCCTATGGGGATGGCCTGAGGAAATTCTCCAGCCTAGATCCCTTTCCTCTCCTCCACTACAGCAACAACACTGGATGGCGGTAGATGTTTTCTCTTTCCTAAATTTTTCGCAGATAGTGATCCACATTATCGTTTCAAAACGGCACGTAAGTGCTACTTGTAGTGTACCTGTAGTACTCTTGCCATCTTACCTACCTACCTACCTACCTAGCAATAGGTCATGTTTGGTTCGTTTGTGTGAGGCATAAAGAAGACAAATGTTTTGCGTATTCGGCGAGTTTCTGCTATCGAAAATTTGGTTCAAAGAATCAAAGACGATCAAAAAAGTTGCATGAAATTTTGCGAAAAAAAATTGAATTAAGTGCTCAAAAACACTTCAAATGTTGACAGTGGCATGCGGGGAGAGTACTCTGCCTTAAAAATTTTTTTACAAGCGGTACAAGCTTTTCACAGAAGATCGAGATGATGTGAATGACGACGCTCGCTCTGGACGCCCCAGCACATCAACAACCTATGAAATTGTGGAGAAAGTGAAAAAATTGTTATGGAGAATCGTCGAATCGGCATATCGATTGGCTCATACCATGCAATCATTTCGGAAATTTTGGGCGTGAAGCGTGTGGCAGCAAAGTTCGTTCCTAAATAGTTGAATATTGATTAAAAAACGTCACATGAGCATCGCTCAGGAATTATTGAATGACGTCATGGACGATCTAGATTGCTGGTGACGAGTCATGGGTATATGAGTATGGTTATGACATCGAAACCAAAGTCCAATCGCCCCATTGGAAGAGTCCAGGGGAGCCAAGACCAAAAAGCACGCCGAGTTCGATCAAATATCAAGGTTTCACTCACTGTTGTCTTCGATTACCATGCCGTATTGCATCAGGAGTTCTTACTACCAGGTCGTAATGTAAATAGGGTGTATTACCTTGTAGTTATGCGCCGTTTGCGTGAAGCAATACCAGAAAGACGCCCGGAACTGTACTTCTTGTTTAATGCAGGTCACCATAATAATGCTGCGTATGACATAATCGGTCTTACTACGGCGGTAAACATCCAAAGTGCGAGTTTGATCTTTAAACTCCGGCTGCTACTGATAACCCTTTTGCAGGTGTATAAGCTACATAAGCTTTTTCTATCCGCTTTTCTATATTGTGCCTGCAGTTAAGCTCCGGATCTAGCACTACTTTTAGTTGCCAGCAATATTAATTGCGCTTTGCTTGGGTTGACATTTAGACCACTGCCAGCAGCCCATGTAATTAGTTTCTCCAGCGCTCCTTCTAGTATTTCGCTTGATAGTGAACAAAAAAAAAATCGTAGGAACGACAGGAGATGCGAAGTGAATTGAATGAGAATTATCAGTAGGTTAAAAGAGGCTACACAAATCGAGAGGATGGAGTAGGAACAAACCAACTGAGACTAAGGACCGGCAATGAATGTCGTGAAAAATCGATAAAAAATGTGGCATGTCAAACATTACCTCCCAAATCCATTTCCTACAGGAGCTTTCAAGTTCTTATTGATGAATGTATGGCCTGGGAAAATAGTTCTATCATCCTCGAACCTGGATTCCAGATATGGTTTACTGATGGGTCGATTTAGAAGATGGGAATCAATGGGCCTAAATTCAAAAAATCAATTACAATGGGTTTCTACCTAACAATCTTCTAGCCAGAAATATATGCCATTGAGATATGTGCGAGGGAATGTCTCCGCAGATAAATGAGAGGAACCCACATTTAAAATACTTTCAGATAGTCAGACGGTTTTGAAAGCCCCTCTATCAACTATAATCACCTCAAAAATGGTATAGGACTACCTGAACCTCTTCAACAAATCAGCGAGTATTATTAGGTTGGGTTCCTGGATATGAAGGACGTGATTGAAATGAAAAAGCGGATCATCTAGCAAAAAAAGGGACCTCTAGCTGGTTCTGAGCCCTTCTGTGAACTTGCAAAGGGCCACATGAATTTCTTAGGAAGTGGGATGGTAAGAAATTCGTTGAACACTGGCGAAATTCTATCGGTCAGCGATATTCGCTCAGCAGAGTAGACTTACAGGTCACTGAGTAGACTTAAATGGCACTGGGAACTGTGCAGTCCACTGTAGCCTGAGAGATTATATATATATGTATATATAATTGGCGCGTACACCCGTTTTAGGTGTTTGGCTGAGCTCCTCCTCCTATTTGTGGTGTGCGTGTTGATGTTGTTCCACAAATGGAGGGACCTACAGTTTCAAGCCGACTCCGAATGGCATATATTTTTATGAGGAGCTTTTTCACGGCACAAATACACTCGGAGGTTTGCCATTGCCTGCCGAGGGGCGACCGCTATTAGAAAAATGTTTTTCTTAATTTTGGTGTTGCACCGAGATTCGAACCCACGATCTCTCTGTGAATTCCGAATGGTAGTCACGCACCAACCCATTCGGCTACGGCGGCCGCTGAGATATTACTTAAACAAAATTGGTCTCTCTGAGTTCATGATCTGCCGACTCTGTGAAACGAGCACTGAAAATTCAGAACCTACCCTTCGTGAATGCCCTGCACTAGGCAAAAAAAAGGTTACGCCGCCCAGAATTTGCTAAAATTTGTAAAAAGCCTTACAATTCTTAAAATATGGGGTACCTCAGCAGGCTTTGCACAATAGATCTCTTTTGGCCGCAGTGCGCAGTAGCCTGATAATAATAATAATAATAATTTATTTCAGTCCTAAAACGAATGTTTAGCTCCGCTAACAAAGTAAAAATAGTCTTCAGTTTAATATGCCTAGCGGCTTACATAGACTACCTTTTATGTATATAAAAAATGTTTTTTTTTTTTTTTGACTTGATATTAATTCTTCACTTTCTTCTCTCATTTAATTAAATACTTATGCAAATTTTTCCTTCCTTCATTTCCTTAATTCTTCCATTCTCTAAGCGCGCACCTAATTACTTACCCTTTGCTTGCGGAGCACAGCTTTTTGCCAGTTACCACTTCAATATTGCCTTGACATTTCCACTCGCCAATTTCACTAGCAACAACAACAATGCCAACAAGCACAAAGAACGTGACAAATATTTCTTTCTGAATTAAATTGTTTCCATTAGGAGACTAATGGCTATGCAGAGCACAAAGAAGAACTAAGGACCTCGTAAAAAATACCTCATATTTTTGTTTGTACTGTTACAAATCATTACATTCGACACGTTGCGGTAGCCAATAATTTTCAAGTTGATAGCTTGGTTGGTGTGCACTAAGAAGCGGGTCGGACCATTCGATGGTTGCCGAATTGGCTGCATCATGATGACATCTGCGACTGCACTGGCGCCCACTTTGAGTGCGCAAATAAATCAGAAAAGTTTTTAACTTAAAATGACATTTCCTCACCGTACACGCTTCACTGTTCACTCTCCACAAAGTCACTCTCCACGAGCCATTACGTCACCGCTTATTTTATTGTAATAAATATTTACTCACTACCCACATTTTGGCATCGGATCATTTGTTGCTTTCTACTGATTTACTATACATTCTTTGGTATTCTAACTTGTTGTTGTTGTTTTTGTAGTTTGTTCTACACTACCTCTCTTGCTTGTGCAGTTTCTCAATAATTCCTCAGGTTGGCGCATATTTTTCATTGTCAACTGCCACTTAAATCAAAATTCTCATTTTGGCTTTCTCGATTTGAATTTCCGCTTGAACTGCGGTCTCGGGTAGTATTGGTGGTAATGTTGTCCGCCCCCCAGAGGTTGCGATTGTGCTGGTGAAATGCTTGTGTACATGCATATACACCTCACCCCCTCAAGTAGTCGCTATATATATGTAAAGTAAAAACAAACGCGATAACAATGTTGGCACTGGCAGTGGCTGTCAAGGTCGTGTCGTTGCAAAGCTTCCGGCTAGGGTGAACAGGAATTGGAATAAAGAGACTGAAACAGTAACAGAAATGGGCAAAAACACACACACACACGGACCAATGCAATGAAAACATATAAATGGTATTTAGTGGCAAGAATCGTGAAGAAGAGTAGCGGCAATGGGCAGAATACTCGTAGAAACTAGAAACAGGTGATGGCAGGCAGTGTATGTACAAGTTGAACTGCATTGTATTGCTGTTGTTGTTCTTTTTTTGTTTTTGTTTTGTTTGTTATTGTGTATATAGGAAGAACCATGAGCGAAAAAAGCAATAAGTCAATAGTGTACATCAACAAAAGTCAAAGTCAGAGTCACAGCGAAGGCAAAAGCAGAACCTAAAATAGAAACAAGAACCCCATCGCCATCAGCTTGCTGAGACAAGTTTGAGCGTTAAGAAATGCACGCATACGCCTACACTCGTACGTATGTTTATTTGTATGTGTGTATATATATATAAAATACGCCCAATACAAACATACAAATGTGCATTTCCCTCATATAATGGAATAATGTAATAAAACGCATGACAAAGCATTAAGAAATTCTCTATGCACTGCCAAGTTTATGAAAAAGTCTTAAAAATAAAATTTATTTTTTATGCAGAGACTTTAATATAAATTAAAATTTTCACTATGTGAGTGGTGGATTATTTTGTTTAATACTCATTTCTTCGTTTTTATAATTCAAAAAATTGGCTTGGTAAAAATTTCTGGGGTGGCTCAAAGTAGGTTTTAGAGTATTTGAAAGCAACATCTATAATCTGAACTAACCTATATCCCAGGTTAGGTTAGGTTTATCCTGCTGATCTGATTAGATCTCACATAAACTAAACCGATTTTAAACCGCATAAAAGACGCAAAGAATGCAGAATTTCAAGAGTATTTATTCAACCACTCACCTGCCTACGCAAGCTACGGAAAGCAACGAAAACAATATTACAGCCAGCATCTCACATTGCACCGATAAAAATGTCCAACGGAATCTGGGCAAAAACTGACAAGGAAAAAGCTATCGAGCTTGCGAAATACCTTTAAAGGCGAAAGAGGAACATAAAATTTAAAATTTTTTCTCACTGCCATTTCAAATGAATTTCCCAACTCCACGCCCTTCCAGTGCAGTTATATAGGGTGGGCCATGTAAAATGTGCTTTTTGAATTGGCTATAAAAAAAAAAACTAATCAATATTTTTTCAAACTTTTTTTTTTATTTTGAAGATTGAACATTGTCATTTATGAATGAAAAATAATATCGTTCAAATGACTGCCACGACTGGCTTTACAGTAGGCCATTCGATCCAACCCAATTTTTAAGCACATTTTCGATTGTTTGGGCTCCAATTTCATGAATGGCCACTTCGATTTCGTGTTTTAAAGCATCAATCGTCTCTGGCTGGTTTGCATAGCATTTGTAAATCACAGCTCCGAGGCGGCCAATTGATATCGGAATTTCGGCTGATTATTCGGTTTTCAAAAACGGTAGCCAAAAGTTCGAGTGTAACTTTGGCAGTGTGACAAGTTGCACCGTCCTGTTGAAACCGAATGTCGTCCATGTCATCTTCTTCTTTTTTGGGAAACAACTCGTTGAGCATGTCACGGTGACGCTCACCTTTTACTGTAACCGCGGTTCCTCGCTCATTTTCGAAAAAAATGGCCCGATGATGCCGCCAGACCAAAAACCGCACCAAACAGTGACTCGTTGTGGATGCATTTGCTTCTCTACAGTAACGTGTGGATGATTTTTCGGTAAAAATGCTCACCATCAAACGATTTTCTGCCCATTGAGCGAAAACGCATTGGATGGTCATTAGACTTCAGTTCTTGCACCAATTGAACTTTGTAAGCCTTTATACCGCGGTCTTTATGCAAAATTCTCCTCAAAGAAGTGCGTGAAATGTTCATTTCTTGAGAACGATGACGAGTTCAGGTTGTTGGATGTTCACGCATGTTTTCGGGTGTACGCACTGTAGGAGCACGTTCACGTGTTGTTTTATCCATTAACGATCCACTTTCACGAACACGATTAACAAATTGATCCACAAACTGTCCTGTTGGCAAATTTTTTTTTTGGAATTTTTTTTTCAAATTTCTCACAGTTTGAGTAGAAGACTCACCATTTTGGAAATAGGTTTTCAATATTTCCCAATTTTGTTCGAGCGTATAGCGTCCCATTTCGTAAATGTCAAACTTTTGAGTAAATTATGAACACATTTGACATGTCATTTGTGTTACCATTCTCAAAAAAATAGGTGGTTCAAAAAGCAAACGCTATATGGCCCACCCTGTATAAGTCCCTATTTTTCACAAGCCGGCGGTACCGAATGGTCTTGTGAGTGATTGCCATTCAGTAGGGTCTATGTTCGAGACTCAATACGGACTAAAACATCAAATGATGGAACAGGTTTTTGAAAATATTTGTAGCTCCTCGGCAGGGAATGGCAATCCTCTGATTTACTTCTGCCTCTAAAAAGTTGCTCACAAAAAACCGTCCGCCGCTCGGAGGTGACATAAAACTATAAATTCTTTTATTTGTAGAACTGACGCCCTGGGGATTAAAATGCACACCGCATATAGGAGTAAGAATCTGACCCAATTTGGTATATAAGAGTGCGGGGTTAAGGCCATGGGTAAGAATCAGTCACTTAATTCTTTCTATGAAGGGTCTGCTCTACTGGGCCTGCTCCAGAAGCTACTTCCTCGGCTTTCAATCCACTCGTGGTTAGAAGTTCCTTACTGAGGTGAATCGTAGCCAACCTCTTAAAAGCAGACCACCAACTTCTCTTTGCACGCCGTGAGAACGTCACGAGTACTTTGCCTTGCCAATTCAACCACCCTGCAGTTCTCTGCGAAGGCCTTGCGATCTATAAAGAATTCGGATTCTCTTGATAGCGAAATGTTTCGATTCGCGTCAGATTTCCTCATCAGAAAACTTTGAGTGTTGATTGTCGCTTAGCTATCAGAATAAATGTTTGTCTCCTAACAGGATATTATATTTCTTAGCAGCTTTAGCTTTGATAGTGGCTACTTCCTCTTAAATCGTTCTTCTTCTTCTTAATTGGCGCTAAAACCGCTTATGTGATTTTGGGCGAGTTTAAAAAAGCGTGCCACTCATTTCTTGCTCGTGTTAACCGCCATCAATTGGGCACTCCAAGTGAAGCCAAGCACTTCTCTACCAACGCAGAGGAAGGGGAAGGAACAATGCCGAAACGTTTGAAAACCTCCGTAGCCCGAATTTATGCTTAATGGGCGTAACTCATAGAACACTCCTCTATCGACCTTGCAATCCAGCTTCGTGAAGATATTCAAAGAGCCTTGCCTCCAAATATTGCTCTCGCCATTGTTTACTGAGAAGATGTGGATGGGAGAAGATGAATGGTTGGATAGAAAGCCATTTCAATTCCACCAACATTTACACTGGTCAGTCAGCGCATGAACGAACTCGAACTTTCTGAGAATAGTTTAGACTCAACTACTAGCACACGCAATGCACACATTTCTGACGGGTACAGTTCCTAGCCACTGAAGTACGGATGGCTTATACCTAACCGCACTTAATAATTTTATAATAAGTCCTTATGTATTAACCGCAGTTTGTTTTATTATCATAAAGCCGAAACTGTAAATTGCATTAATGTAAACTGCATGTACACACACATACACACACACATTCCCAAACACACAAATATTTACTCATAATTGAATTATTGGTTTGAATAGTCATTTATTTGCCTAATATAATTTTCGAAAACAATGTTAATCCATGTTTGTATTTGACTTAATTCCTCCAATAAATCTAAGTATATACAATCGGATTTTGATGTGAAACGCATTTACCAGTGACAGGGAGGAGAATTTAGTAACGTTGAAGGGATGTGGTAATAGGCGTTACTGGAGTGGAATTGAATGTGCAATTTGTTCATTTAACTAATTATTTTCATGCATATACACATACACAAATACATACACACATACATACAGGGTGTTTTGTTATCGCTTACAAAAACTGTAAGGTTACATTCAGTGAATATTCTTATGACGAAAGAGATGAAAAGTTGAGATCCAACTTGAACGTCCCAGGAATGGCAGCCATTTTTGTTTTTATTTTTATTTTCATTTTTATCTTCTCTCTCACGAAGGTAGACACACCTGAGACACACAAAATACCATATCTTTTGATGTGGATTCTTATGGATATGAATATGAAAAAAAGCACTTCCTTACTCTGCTTACTGAAAAAACTAAAGTGTTAACCGGGAACTATTTTGACCTCTATCGACAGCTTATTATCTAATGTTATGAACAGCACCAAATTGTAAACTTTATGTTGACTATTTTAGGAATTATAGTTGCTTGAACTTGAGTTTGCTGTGCAGAGTTCCTTTAGGTTTGTGATTTTATTAGCGAGGCAATTAAGTTAGATAAGGTTATGGTGGTAGTAGGTGTGTACGACCAACTCACTTAGACCTTACAGGTTCATTGAGATAGACAAACAGACAGGATAATCTTCTTGGGGTGAAGGCCATATCTCGGGGTCGGTTCTGGTGTCTCATCTTTATCTAACCATTGGCGTTTGCGAACAAGATTATTGTAAAAGACCCATATTTCATCACCAGTAACGATACGGTTCAAAAAACTTTCATTTTCAAGCCATTGCAGCAGCTGAGAACACCCATTCACTCTCTGCTGAAGGTTGGCGACGGAAAGTCTATGCGGTACCCATTTTCCCAGCTTTGAAACATTTCCCAATTGAACCAAGTGCCAGTGAGCTGTTCCATGCGATGAATTTAACCTCTGAGCTATCATATCGACTGTCAAATTTGGCTCAGCTTCCATGAGTTCGAGCAAGGCGTCGGAGTTAAAGATTTCAGGGCGACCAGCGCGCGGGGCATCCTCCACGTCAGTTTCTAATTTATTTGAGTGTATTGTCAAAGGGAAAGTATATTTCGCTATTAAACATTTGTTATGTCCCAAATTAACATGGGTTTATTCCGGGCAGAT
This sequence comes from Anastrepha obliqua, assembly GCF_027943255.1. NCBI lineage: Eukaryota > Metazoa > Arthropoda > Insecta > Diptera > Tephritidae > Anastrepha > Anastrepha obliqua. Next base: position 30,969,574 of record NC_072893.1, read on the forward strand.
CTACGCTGACGAATTTAGCTGCCTTCATGGAGGATTGTTCCGATACTTTTGAAAGAGGTTTTCAAATGGATACAACCTATACTGATTTTTCTAAGGCTTTTGGTAGGGTATCTCACTAAATATTAATAGTTCAACTTGAGGGGTTCGGCTCTCACTCTCAATATCTTAAAAGGTTTATTTCTTATCTTAATAATAGCCATAGTGTCGTTCGGCTCAATAATGTATCGTCTTATTGTTTTGTTGCTTCGTCTGGTGTCCCCCAAGTAGTAGTGTCCTAAGTCCATTGCTATTTGTCCTCTTCATTAACGATATTTTGTCCTGTTTTTCCAAGCGTAATTTTCTTTTATGCGCAGATGATCTCAAGATCTATTATGAAATTAAATGTCCAGTAGATTCTTCCACTCCCCAGCGTGAGTTGAATAACTTATATAGGTACTTATACCTATAGTTGGTGTGTACGTAATCGTTTGTTCCTCAATAGAAGTAAACGTCACTACACTTTTTATGCGAAAGCTTCTTAAAGCAAAAGACAATTGGTGAATTAAAAGACCTGGGTGTTTATTTGACTCCAAGCTCAACTTCACCAACCTCATAAGCTATATTCTTTCTAAATCCTTCGGAATGTTACTCTTTATACGTAAAAATAGTTGTTCGTTTTCTGATCCCTATACCCAAAACTGTTGCACTCGTCCTTAGTTCGGTGCAGGTTAGAAAACAAGGTATTCGTTCCCATTTCACGTAGTATATATTAATAGCTTAGAGTCTGCTCAGAGAGATTTCTGCGCTTTGCTTACTAATAAAACTCATGTCCTTAGAGTCGAGGCGTGTGTTCTGTTTCCGATGCGTTTTACCTTTGATATATGCGCGGGCTGTATAGATTGTCGGTACCTGCTCAAGAATATACATTTTAATGTTTCCTCACACCTCTTCCGTTGGAATGAATTGTTTTTTGTGGGTATTGCTAAAACTGTTTATGGGATGAATGCTCATTTTAGGCGGACGCTAGCTCAGTTTAATGCTTATTCTTCTTACTTAGACTTCGATTTTTATTGCTCTAAGTATACTTTTAAGAAGTTGCTTATAAGACGCTTATCAGAGGGTATTTGATTGTATGTATCTATCAAGTGAAATTATTTTGGTATGCGAAACACTTCGCTACGAATGGCTGCCATTCCTAGGGCACTCGAGTTGAATACCAACTTTGAAGTCTTTTTCGGCATGAAATTAATCACAGAATGGGACCTTAAAGTCTCTGCAGTCGAAAACAAAACACCCTGTACACGCTCTTGCATACGTTTGGCCAAAATATTAAATGCATTTGTGAGGTTTGTGTGCACTTGTACTGTTAGTTTGTAACAGTAATCTGATTAAGTGAATTATAATGGAGAGTTACGGACCACTTCCTACTTTATTGCTCGTATTATTTCATGGCATTTGGAACTTTGCTTTTAATTTGAAGCATACAAAGTTCAAGGCGTAGCAGCTGTCCATGAGTAAGGGAAAAACTATTTCCCTTTTAGATGCTGTTAAGATGCAAAATATTAACAGATGTTTGTAGTCGCCCATTTAAAATATTGTTGCAAAGAGCACAAATAATTTGAGGACTTGCTAAGAACATCCAGAACACATGCAGATCACCCAATTTGATTACACAATGCAACACAGTGAATTGTCAGGTGAAGTTTGTAAGTCCAAAATCGAAGTTGAGCCGAGCAGAGATGCCTTCATCAAACTGTGGTATGTTAAAATGTAGCAGGAACTGCAGACGAATATGAATGATATATATCGATGTTAATTTCTGCGAGGAGCTCTCCATCAAGCTCAAATTTAGGCTTCCGGACCACTGCAATGTTTTCCAAGCAGAAGTAGCCGCAATTAAGAGAGTTGTGGATTGGCTGCTCGCTTCTGTAATTACAGTAAAGGAGGAAAATATCTACTCCGACAGCCAAGCGGCAATTAGGGACTTGGGCTCGCTAATTGTACGTTCGAAATTAGTCGGGAAATGCCTCACTTTCCTCTCGATTGCATGGGGCTACTTCGATATTAGGCTCATTTGGGTTCCCGGTTACAGCGGCATAGAGGGAAACTGCTGGGCCCATGAGTTGGTCAGACAGCGGACCCTTGAGACGGCTTCATCGCAGTATCCGAGGGTTCGAGTTCCTTTAAGAACCTGTGGTCTGCTACTGAAAAGATGGGCCTCGCGTCAACTCAGCTAGCGTTGGCTAACGCGCAAACGTGCAAAAGTCGCGCGATCATTCTGGCCGCGGTGTAGATCGGGGGCGCTCGAGAGAACTTCTAAGGCTAACAAAGCTACAGCTATCGAATTTGGTAGGCATCCATTAGGTGTCCACGCGGAGAGGCTTGGCATTTTCAATCCCTTTCTGCAGAAGCTGTCTGGAGGACGAGGTGGAATCATCTCGGCACCTTCTTCTCAGCTGTCCTGCTCTCGTCGAGCTAAGGTTTAAACATCTGGGCTTTCATTTTTTCGCTACACCAGCGGTTAATGTGGATTAAATATCACAGATCTGGTAAAATTCATCAGCAGCTTAAAGTGGTCACCACAAACGCCACTCGTTGGTCGTCATCCTCAACTTCTCTAATCCAAGCCATGTACTCTGTCTGGTTCCTCCACCTCTCCCTCTGTATGGTATCACAACGGACAAATTTAAAATTTTTGTCCAAGTGGGCCTCGCTCAGGGGCAGCCATTTAACCTTTCCTAACCTAACCGGTGTTAATGTCCGGTGTTTCGAATTTTTGCAGCACTGACTAATACTATAGTCACGCAGCCGTATGGGTTGTCTACGGCGGCTTGAAAAATTGTGCATTTGCGCTCTGAAAGAAAAAAATTAAAGATTTTGTTCATCTACTCGAATTGAGATAAAAGTCAATAAAAAAAATATTTCCTAAATTTAAGGTATTGAATTATTTCTTTGAAGAACGGGGAAATTGGCCAAATGTCTCACTAGAGGGACTAGTTACATTCTGAAAAAGATCTAAGATTGCATCATTTGAAATGGTGTTTTTTGGGTGCTGCTTTAAAAGTGCGTAAAGCGGGAATGAAAAAACATTTTTTATTTTTTTCAATATCTTATTTTCTGATTTATTGATAAGAAATAAAAATTTTGTTTGATCATACCATCAAAAATGGCCTTCCAAAAACGCTCTATCATCCTCTGAGTTTAAGTCCTCACTGGTTTTTGAGTGTATCGACAAACTGAATCTTTTAAGAACGCTGAATCGCATCCGACTAATTTGGGTCCCAGAATACAGGGATATTACTGGGACCGAAGTAGCGGACGCATTGGCAAGAGATAAATATGCAGTTTTAAAGCCGGTTAAATTTTAGTGCAAAGTTTCAAGTGAGTACAAAAGATCGTTGAATTTTTTAAATTGTTTTGGTGAGTTGTCACGCCGTTTCTTCCATAGAAAAGAAATTTTTGAATTTTTGTAAATGGAGGATACTGAATAAGCTCCTTTTTGAAAGATACCAAATATGTTTATAAAAGTATTTCAGGCAATAAATTTTTTCAGATTTTGTTGGTACCCAGCACTAACACAGCAAAGTGATTTATGTCCAAACGAAGAAGATGCTCGAATTTGTCTTTATGGAAAAAAAGCCTATCACCGTTAACAAAAAAAAAATTGTCAAAAATCAATGGTGCCTTGCAGTCACTTAAAACTTGCACTTTGAGATGTTAAAATTAAACGAGCTATAAAACTGCATACCAAGAAAAATTATAAAACTTCAATGAACCAAAAAATTGTTTACCAGAAAAATTCAAAAAAATAATATTGTCTTGGAAAGGTTCTTCATCATCAAATATAGAGTTTTAACCTGAAACTTAACAATTTTCCACACTGTGCAGTGCCCAAATTTCATTTGCCTCCAACAATCAACAGAAATCAATGCCATCCCTGGAGAGTACTTAGGTGGTGCATAAGTAAATGACAGTTCATTTCATTCTGCCCAATTCTATTCGCTCCCATTTGTGTTGTTATTAAAGTTGCAAAACAGTAAATTAGGTGGCTTGTGGTGGTATTTGTAGTTCATTATTATTATATTTACTAAAGTTTGCTGGGCATATGCCACTGAGCGGAAATTACAATTAAATTGTTTTCGTGATGTGAATAAATCGGTTAAATAGTCGGTTAAATAGTCGTGAATAAATCGGATTAAATAAATAATAGATAATTGCTTGAATGCATTACCATTCTGACAGACCATTAAATCACTGACGGAGTAGTGGATAATTTAGAGAATGTGCAATGAAAATTGAAAATGTTAAATGAATATAAAATGAATTTTATAACTCATATAGCTTTGCATATTTAGCGGTTATAGTAATGTATTTACAGTGAAACCTCTCCTAACGGGCGCTTCTATTGGACGGATATCTCGTTTCCGGGCACATTTCATTTTAAGTATGAATTTCAGAACAAATTATTATCTCTTAATTGGACACTCTCCTGACCGGACGTAGACGGCTGACATATTTTTTCATGAAATGTATATAAAATCCTAGGTTCGAATCATCACATCTGTGTACCGATCAATAGCCATACGAAAGGAAATTACGTGATACGCCAATCGCATAAGCTGAATCGCATTGAAACCAACGAATGCAAACGAACCGTAATTTATTTTTAATTCACAATAGTTTTCAACTTCCACAATGCTTTGAAACATATTTTGAGGTCACAATAGACGTGAAACTATCGAAAGTGTTGCAATTTTTAATATAAATACAAATAAAAGATAACCTGGGATCCGCCTTAGTTTTCATATCTGAATTCCAGTGAAAGTGATGGAGATGAAAAAATAGTGCGGATACAGCTAGGAGAAAGAAGCAATTCTTTGACACTCCCAAACGCAGCGCGAATGAATGTAAATGGTTAATTTTTCATAACTTATTTACAATTTTTTCCTTGCAGATTCCTGAAACAATTCCGCTCGACCAAAGAGGCCTTTCAATTTGTTGATTGTTTATGTGGCGCTACAACCGTGTATCGGTTTTGGTCGAATCCAAAATGGCGCGGCAGCTGTTTCTGTCCTGCGCTCGTTGGTGCCAGTTGGAAATCTCGAGTGAAGACTGGTTTTACAGCACTTCGCCTTTCCGACGGAGATGTGGTCTTCCTCTTTCACGCCTTCCTTTTTGGGGTACCGTGTCGTAAATTCGCCTTGCTGAAGCGTCTTCTTTCATACGGGTGACATGGCCAAGCCAACATAGCCGCTGTATTTTTACACGCTTAACTGTGTCCATGTCCCTATATAGCTCACACAACTCGCTGTTCCACTGTACGCAGTATTTCTCACTAACGCAGACGGGGCCAAAGATCTTACGCAGAATTTTTCTCTCGAAGGCTCCCAAAATTGAAAAAGTCCTTCGAGAGTGAGCTCTACTTCTCAGTTGCCTACTGAGCCCAAAGTAATACCTGATGACAAGAGTTATTCTCCGTTTGACCTCCTATTGTACAGGACGTAAATTAAACGAAATCAGACGCCCAAGCGGTGTCTTCAGTGCTACAGTTGACAGCCACACTTTCACTTTTGGCTAGCGGTGAGTACCAGCACAGTGTTGGTTGCGATTATTTGATTGCTATCAGCCAGAGTACTGTTTCGAAGTTGACATCCCACGTCCTGAAGGAAATGGAAACGAAGTTATGCCCGCAGTTGATACGGTTCGCGCCAGAAGATTCGCTTAGCTGCAAGGAGTGATTTGTCTATATATTTGTCGTAACTCTACTGTACGCGGTATTTGGCAGTTTATTTTTTGCCAAGCTAGAGTTGTTAGCCATATACTCCGCCATGGCATCTTTTTTGGTCGGGGTTGAGTTTATTAAAATTCGCCCTATAGTAGGTAAATTTATTTAAAAAAAACATATTGAATTATATATTTTTACAATTTAAATGCATTTTTTGGTTAAATTCGACGGGCGGCTGCCGGTGTTCGAATGACAGTGCGATCAAACGAGTACGTTCAGCACTCGTTCAGATATTTCACGATATGAAACTACAATTTGAAGGCATGTTCACGTACGCCATAATCCGAAATATGCTTTTTTCAGTGACCAGTGGTACATTCACTGATGTGATGATTCGAGCCCTGTATTGGGCGGACGCGAACCTCTTATCAAAGGATTTCTTTTCAAAACAAATCAAACAAAAAATCTGTTGAGCGGACGTGAACTCCTCATAAGCGGACAAAATATAAAAAATGCTAAATGAAAAAAGTGGATTTCCCAGACAAAATGTCATGTTTTTTCATGCACAAATTTAGTTGGGTTTGCGCCGAGTTTTTTTTTTAAACTTACGAGGAAATTTCTCTGTCCGGGCATTACCAGTGGGTCAGTTTTACTAATGAAATCTTGGAAACATAATTTTTCCAAATAGTTAAAAATAAATTCATTCAGTACATTGGGTATAAGTCATCACTACTGAGTCTCTGTATGAAATTTTAAAAGAAATAAGTTTGATTTTTTTATTAGGTTGAAAATTGGAAAATCACAGGCTGCGCTCATCATTAAAAATAAAGAGATAATTTGGTCAAAATGCAAAGACTTTAATGCTTTCAAATTGTTAAAAAGATTTAAAAACCATTTGCAAAATAGTTTCCTTTTGAGCAAACAAAAAAACTTACATCCGTCGACAATTTAAATTTTTTTATTGAATCTAATTATTCAGTTGCCGCCGTAGCCGAATGGGTTGGTGCGTGATTACCATTCGGAATTCACAGAGAGATCGTTTTTCGAATCTCGGTGAAAGCAAAATTAATAAAAACATTTTTCTAATAGCGGTCGCCCCTCGGCAGGCAATGTCAAACCTCCGAGTGTATTTCTGCCATGAAAAAGTTCATAAAAATATCTGCCGTTCGGAGTCGGCTTGAAACTGTAGGTCCCTCCATTTGTGGAACAACATCAAGACGCACACCACAAATAGGAGGAGGAGCCCAGCCAAACACCCAAAAAGGGTGTACGCGCCATTTAATAAAAATTATTCAGTTTTATGTAGTTTATTGACTGAAATGAAATATTTATTTTTATTTTCGTTATTACTTTATATGCATTTAAGCATTTATAATAAATGAAATATACACTTTTGAAAAAATGTTGAAACTTTTATTCAAATAAGAAATAGTATTAAATTAATTAAAACATTAAACAGTTACCCTCCCTTGAGCGGACACCTCTCTTGGGCGGACAAAAGTTGAGTGCCAGCTATTGTACGCCCGTGGGAGGTTTCACTGTATACGCATTTGTTCCTCAAAACTTGCAATAAGCATGCACACACATACATACATACTCGCACTCCTTGCATCTGTCCGAACTAAATTTTCTGCTTGACGAATTTGCAAATTCGATCTCTTGGATTTATTTTCCTACATTGCGGTTCTGTTGTGGTTTTCCCTTTACAGCTTTAAATTAATCAATGTAAACCGATTTTGTAGATTTTTATTTGCAGTAGTTTTGTGTTTGTTTATGTGTGTATTTGGTGACAGAGCGTATGCAAGCATAAACTTGGAAAAAAAGTTTAATACCTAAGCTGGAACTCCATAACAGGCGTAGTCGTGCGTAAGCGAAATGCGCCAACTTGCGTCGAAACCGAGCAACTCCACAGTGTGCGTTCGAATGCTTCTGACAGCTGTTATTTCGACAAGTTGATACCGCATTGATTGCTACATATTTATAGAAAATTACTAAAATATATTTGAATAATACTTAAATAAGTATTTTTAAGTCGCCAAGCCGCAAAATTTTCTAAAAAAATATCTGTTTATATATTTACATCAAAGGAGTTAATGGACACTTTTTTACAAAAAAAAGCCAAATATAAACAACTTGAAGTTGGTTGTCTGCACTGCCAGAATAGTATCGCTTATTTGACCGATCATATGATTTCCACTCGAAATTTTTATGAGTTTTTATCTTTTTCGTGTGTTGATGAAATTATTTTTAATTAAGCATCCTGTCATTATGCCAACTTATATCATTCCCATTTAGAATTTTGGTTGGTTTTCTGATTTTAAATCAATAATGCAGGAATTTTGTAGTAATTATATTCCTTAAAAAAAGAAGCGCTGTTATACGTCCCTTGCCATAATAAGAAAAACAAGAAATTAAAAAATCTTAAAAATAAATACTTTAAGAAATTTAAAGAAACAAGTAATCAGGTATGTTTTGCAAAAGAGGAAGAAGAGACCAGAGCTTACAAAAATTGTAAATACCTCAAAATTCAACCGACAAAGTCCATGAAATGGTAATGAAGGACGACGAGTGATAATTGAGACTATTGGCATTTGACATAAGTGAGCCTATAAACATCAGGGCAAAGGAACAAAAGAGGTTCTACTGCTCGCAAGATCCCATGCCGACAGTCGAACTCAAACAAGCAGAACTTTCTATCTTGATAGCTGAATAACAATCAAAATTGGAGCCGTCACCAAAAGGCCGGTGGTCGCATATGTTGAACCCACGGGTTAACGAGTGGATCTGTCGATAGCGCGCTGATTTTTTCCTGACGCAGTCGGGCGGACACGAATGCTTTCCAAAATATCTGCATCGCCTAGACTTGGGTGGTAGTCCTTATTGCCCAGAACGCCTGAACGAAGAGGAGACTGCGGAACAACAGCTTCGATAAAGAACGCGACGACCAAGCAAACCAAACTGGAGTGATTGTAACACCTGATAATCAAATCCCACAAATGTTTAAGGCAGATGGAAAGTGGAGGGCGTTGCAAGCTTTTGCAACACGAATTATTGTGGAATTTCGCAACATTGATTGGAGGCGAAGGAATGGTGCAAGACGAACGCAACAGCAAGAGTAACTGAACTGAACATATTGATAAAATGCAGCAAGACAACTTTAACTGACGGTTGAGCTCATTGCCCACGACGGTCCCAAGACGTAATTACCCAATCCGTATCCCTGTAGGATGAACCGTCGGACTTCAGGTGTGTTTAGTGACTTAAAGTACCACATTGACTCAGGCTTTCGATTGCTTTACACTTCTTTGAAAAAAAAAAAAATGAGTGAGTTGTACGTACAGTCACGAGACCCCATGCCCCATCAGGGAGTAGAGGAATTAAAAGAGAGAGAGAGAGAGAAGTACAGTCACAATAGCTTAAATATTTCGAGGGACTATTTGAATTGTTTGGCCACCTGCAATAAGCAGTACTTTTTGCACTATTTTCTAAGTGAGTTTGCTGCGATCCTTCACTTTGAGCTTTGGAATACTTCCAAGTAGATTTAGATCTGTAAAATGCATATATAGGCAATATAAGAAGGCAATATTATTATTTCTTCGTTATTCAACATCGACTGGTTGATTTCTTCATTAAAAGTTGGAACCAATATCGAAGGCATTAACATGGTCTCCCCCACATCAGTTTACCCAAGACAATCGAAATATTAACAAAAAAAAAAAAAATTTTAATTAGAAAAAAACTGGTGGTCAGGTCATAATGGCTTCAGTAAAATATTTTGTTTTTCAAAGTAAACTTACTGGAGTGACTTTTAAACGCACAACCATTTGTTTTTAAGTGTACAAGAATTTCTCTGTATATATACATACATACGTACATATATTTACAAATACATCCACATATATATCCGTGCTACAAAAGGAATTCTCGCTAAAATATGGGTGTCGTCGACAAATGCTTTGTTTATTGCTGTTGCTGTTGCTGCTGAAAATGTTCACGTCAACGTCAACAGCAGCCACAACGTCTGCGTCAAGGTGTAACGGTGTTGCTAAAGTCAAAATCGATTGGTTTAGTGTCAGCTTTGTGTATAAATCGATTGCGGTGAAGGCACATTTACCCTCACATTACAGGTGTAGACATATGTACGGACATATATTTGCATGTTTTGTGTGGAAGAACATGTGAGCAGCGTGGGTATATACCTGAGATAAAAATGCTTGAGTGTTGCATACAAACGAGCATAAATATGTACACATATGGATGTGTGAGTGAGCAAGCTTAGATATACATATGTACAGGCGTGGCCGCACATACCGACATATATACATATATATATTGTATATACATATGTATATGTAAACGTAAAATCTTGCTTCCATGAACAAGGTGGCTGAAAATTAATAATCGAATTTTGCTTGTAATTTACGTTTTTACTAAATAAATAAAAAAATGATTTGGAGACATTAGATTGAGACTACACGTATTTCAGGTTTGGACTTCGACCTCATGGCCTTTAATGTTCTCTACTTATCAAAGTACGTCATTCAGATCCAGTTCCTTTATAAAACTCAGAATAGAGCTGTGTTCGACTGAGCGTATTTGCCTTTCTTCTGGCTGGAAATGGCTCAGATGTCTCAACCTTCAAAGCGCTATAGCACTGCATTCAAGGAGAAGGTGCATTGAAGTCACCTTTGATTGGTCACAAAAACGACAAAAATCAGTGGGCCATATCGAAATCATGTGCAGATAACGGCGCAGTTTGCAATTGCTTGTGAGAATACCCGTGAGCATTCTCAGCATATCCTTAGCGAAATTATGATTTTTTTTTGGTTTTAGCCCCCATTAAAGATTTCGCCCATAGTTTTGTGCCCGCTAACCTTACATAGCCTCAGCTCTTCATTCTCAATCTTCTCTTTGATGGTATGTTGCCCCGTAGCAAGGAAGCGCTCGGCTTCTATTGTTGACGAGGCTGCAGCCTCTCTTGCCAATGCGTCCACTACTTCGTTCCCAGTATTCTGGCACCCAAATTAGCCGGATGGTATTGGCGTTCTTTTGATCCTTTGAGCCGTTGGATACCAAACAAGGTTTCCAACAAGGTGACTCGCTGTTACATGACTTCTTTAGCTTGATGTTGGAAAAGATCGTGCAAGCCGATGAACTTAATCGCCCAGGCATAACATTTTATAAGAGCGTACAATTGTTGGCATATTCTGATGATATTGACATCATCCGTCTTAACAACCATGGTGTTAGTGCTGCTCTGGTCTGTTACTGCTGGTCTGGTGGTGAACGAGCACAAAATGGAGTACCTCCTGTCATCAAACAAACAGTCGGCGCACTCGCATTACTGTTGACAGTAATGATTTCGAGAGAGTGATGAATTGTAAGAAACTTCGTTTATTTAGAAATTTGCATTAACACCGATAATAATGTCAGCCGGAGAGTCTCTTGCCAACAAGTACTGCTTTGGACTAAGTAGGCAATTGAGTAATAAAGTCCTCTCTCGTCGAACAAAACTATCACTCTACAAGGCTCTCATCATGACCGTCCCAACGTATGGCGCAGAAGCGCGGATGATGATAATATCCGATGAGACGTCCTTTGGAATGTTTGAGAGAAAGATTCTGCGGAAGATTTTTGGACCTTTGCCCGTTGACTAGACGATGAAAGAATGAGCTGTACGAGCTTTACGACGCCATAGACATAGCGCAGCGAATAAAGATGCAGCGGCTTTGTTGGCTGGCTAGTCGAGAAGAACAGGAATAGGAAGGCCTTCTCTGCGCTGAAATGATCAGGTGGAGAATGACCTGGCTTCATTTGGTGTGCCCAACTGACACCGGTTAGCACGAGAAAGAAACAACTGGCGCACTTTGTTAAACTCGGACAAAATCGCTTAAACGGTTATCGCCCCAATCAAAAAGAAGGAGATTGCGCGTTCCTAACAGATTCAGATTCTCGATACGCTCAAGGGTCATAGAGGACTTAATGGCACAGGACAAAGCCTTGAGAGCCTGTCGTTCAGAAGGGCAATTTGCTCATTCCAGAAGTACCTGTCTAAGTTAATCTCTGCACATACATCTCCGCTTGAAAAATGCTTGGAAATTTACCCATCGGCATAGAACTCTTGGTTCTGGTGCCATATATTCCAGCGCTTATGCCTTTGGGTGTTTTCCATCCATCTGTGTACCAGCGCAGGGTACACTTCTGGAGTTTCTTTTCAAATGTTTTTGTACTTCAGTTTACCTTCTCCTCCAGTTCAGTTCTGAACTTCTTTTCTTTAGTGATATCATCTCTGAGTAGCTGGATAAGTGGGAGCTGCAGACTCCGCGACTTCATGTTCTTAGATGATATCACTGTTTGTTTAGCGAAGCCCTCCCCGGCAGGGTGCACTTGGTTGATTGCTGAATATCTATATGAAGCGATGTCAACTTTAGCATCACCTCCATCGCAGCTGTGCGGTAGGTCCGCATCGTCGACTTGAAACGGTGAGGCTTAGTTAGCGCTGCCCACACTGTCGAGAGATTGGTTCTCGATATCCAAGCAACACCTCCATATGCTATCGTTGGCCTTATTAAAATGATATATGTCCATCTTATAGTTCTTGGGCTACAGTCACGGGATGTTCTTGCTCATGAGAGCTTTTGTTGCCTTGGACAAGTTTGAGACATTAAAATTTTTATTGATAGCTTTAAGCGCTCTTTTGCTTTTTTGTTTGTATACGGCAGCTGTCCAGTTCGCAAGTGTGAAATAAGTCTTCCGATAGGGTGATTAATTTTGAGCCACCCTGCACATATGTATATGAATAGTTGAGTATCCCTGAGCACTACATCCGCCACTCTTTCTAACTCCTGCTATTTTGCTATTTTACATTTATACACAGCTACAGGCATACCATTATCTGAAGTACATACATACCCACACATATTTATGCATATGTATATATGAACGTCGTTGTAGTCAGCCATTGAATTGTATAGAGCCGAGCAGTGTATTACTATGTCGTTGTCATGTTGTGTTATTTTTTTTCGTTTTTTTTTTAAGAATGCGTTTGGCTTTTACCTTTGTCAGTACTATCCGCAGGCTTTTATGTGCATATGTATGTGTGGGTGTACAAGTACTTCCTAAAGAATCTTTGTGCACTTATGCGAATATCTTTTTTGCTTTCTTAAAATCCCATCAAATGCACTAAACTCGTTTCCTACAGTTGGTTAATAGTTAAATCGCTGTTATGCAGCTTCATGATGACATTAAAACCAACGGAATTGAATGGGAATTTGCAGGAAATAAATTTTCACAAGAACATACCGACACTGCAGTGCAGAACTCTTGGCCAACCAAAATTTGTTTAGTTCACTCTACACTCTGCGGAGTTCCAATTCAGATCTCTTCCAAATAGCTAAAAGTAGGGAAAACCTCAAGTGGCGCTCAAGAACAAAAAAATTAGAAATATAGCGAATCTTCTGCAAAATGTGACCTACTACCACGAAGAATTTACACTTCTACGAACCAGCAAATCCTTCACAAAGACACTGTGTAGGTTAGATTAGGTTAGGCTTGGCAGCCGCATCGCGCATAGAGACAGCGATGCCACTTAGACCAAGAAATGGGTCTGTTGTGAGCCGCAGGGGCTGGGCTACATTTCCCTTTCCATATCAAACCATCCTGAGCTTTTGACAAAGCGTAAAAGGCTGTTGATATCTAAAGTATATAGATTAGCTATATTCATTAAGAAGTAGGATCTTAAATACCGATTCTTGCTTTCAGCTAGAGCCGGGCAAGTTTCCAACTCATTCCTGTAGCTACTAGAAAAATCATGCATATAAACCCCTAATCTCCTTGCATGATTTCCTAAGAGACAGTGTCGTGTGAGGGCCCCTACTAAGGTCCTAACTTGAAGTCTACTCAATTTTATAATATGCTTGGACAGACGTAGATTTGGCCTTGGCCAAGTTTGCCTAGCAATTTCACAGGCATTTGCACTAATCCATCTTTGATTTGCAGAACTGATTAGTGCGTTCATAAGAAGAAGCTGGCAAGTTGCGAGAGGTACCCCTTATGTTTGGCATACAGGTACCTTCTCTTGCAAGTTAGTCAGCCCTGATATATCTCTGTGGCCTGGAACCCAATATAAGATAATACGATATTGTTTGGTCCCCTCATTAAGAGATTGGCGACAATTTAAGACACTCCTTGATGTTATTTGGAATGCATCCAGGGCCCGTAGGGTGGCTTGGCTGTCTGATAGAATGCAGATATCTGTTGATGATATTCTGTTTATCTCTAACCATCTGAAGGCTTCATGAATAGCCTTATTTCCGCTTGAAAAACACTGCAGTGATCCGGTGTTTAAAGGATTCACTGATAAAAGGCTCTTCGCAATATAACCCTGATCCTACACCGGTCTGCATTTTACGTCCGTCCATATAGATCTTAACGGGCGTGTTGGGTGATGGATCTTCTTCAAGCCATTCTAGTCTAGAAGGGGTTTTCACTTAGAAATTCCTTTCAGAGCAGAGTATAGGAGGGTCATAATCACAGTCACTGGGTATATCCGTATAGGAGTCTAAAATGGTTGAATGCCCATTAGGGCGGGTCGATTTAAAATCGCTCATTGCTCTGTGAAAACCGTATTCTAGGGATTAAAATAAGAAACTTTGCCGAAGGAACCATACCTCTAAAACGAATTCTGATGTCCCCCAATTCGGGTCGAACGAAAAATCCCACTTTGACCCATTTAGAGTGGTCCAATCGAGTCCAAATGTATGACCGACCCCCACTAACTTTGGACGGCCAATCCACCCCCCTGGGGGGTTCCCTATACAATCCTTTCAAAATATCACCATTTTGGGCCTTTACATGAGAAAAGAAACTAAAAAGTTCGACCCAAATTGGGGGACATCAGAATTCGTTTTAGAGGTATGGTTCCTTCGGCAAAGTTTCTTATTTTGATCCCTAGAATATGATTTTCAGAGAGCATTGGGCCATTTTTTTGCCTCTCCACAAATCCACCCGGCCTAATGTCCATGTATGCCAGTCTTCCATTGTGAGCTCGCTCTGAGCCTTAAAGCGGAACAGGTCGCTGAGTATTTGCAGAAGAGATGTAGTAGTGGCAGATGTAATATGATGTCCAAAGCAATGGATGGCGTGGTTTTCATGACGCTACATATTGCTAATTCTATTGATCTCTGCACCTTGTTCAATAAATTATAATAGGTTTTTTTCTGCATAGCATAACATCAGACAACATTTCCATATAGAATAATAGGTCTGACGACAGCAGTATAAAGCCGATGAGCAACCTTTAATTTAATTTTCCAGGTCTTTAAAGCTCTTTTACACTATTTAGTATAAGAAATTTTCATCAGAGTCATCTAGCGTTCTGTCAAAAGAGTAACGGGTTGTTGGTCAATAGAAAACGTAACATACATGGCATAAAAAGTCTGCGTTCAACCCCTGTTTTGAAATGTTAAGTTGGAAAAATTTATGAATTTGAAAATGATCAGCAATTTCGTTTTACTAATATTGAAAGCTATCATTCGAAGAGTGCATGCGCAAACAATTGTGGAATTTCAGCTGCGTCTTTGCGGGATTAAAGTAGCGGTACTCAAATGACTTGAGTAGAAAAAGTGTGCGTTCACTTCACATTGCAAGTGTCTTTTGCATGAAAAATTCTGCTTTTTAAGTTAGTTTTCACATTTTTACCATTTGAGTAGTAGACGCGGTTAGGAAGGAATTTACAGAGAAAGATATTTTGTCAAACAATTGAAACAATGGTAAATAAGAAACCAGTTACTAATAAATTGACAATATTGATCATGAATGTTCAAACATGAATGTTTCCTCAGTATTCAGGTAAGAATTTTCTTTATGTAAGCCATAAGATTCTTTAACCTAGTCTTATCCTATTTCGGGTCGTCTCTCATTGTGCGAAGGCTGAAGTCACGCGATCATGAGTCGTTTCTTCGCTGACGTTTCTGCATCGCTTTTCGTTTTCAGG
The DNA here is from genome assembly GCF_027943255.1 of Anastrepha obliqua. NCBI lineage: Eukaryota > Metazoa > Arthropoda > Insecta > Diptera > Tephritidae > Anastrepha > Anastrepha obliqua. Next base: position 30,985,272 of record NC_072893.1, read on the forward strand.
TATTTTTCCAGGTTTTTGGTGGTCTGCCTGGCTTTCTTTTCGCTATCTCCATCCTGCACCACTTGCTTCACTGCGTGATGCTCTGGTCTTCTCATAACATGACCATACCAGCGTAACCGGTTTTCCTAGAGCTGAGCTGAGGGCGGATTGGAGCAACTGTATGGCTCCCAAGAATAAAGGTGTTTTGAACCTTGCCTAGCAGTGTAACACCGCTGGTTCATTTCAGTATCTGCATTTCGGCCGCATGCAGTTTCAGCTCTGGTTTACGTGGTATAGCCCAACACTCGGATGCATATCACATTGCAGGCCTGATTATGCTTTTGTAGATTTTAACATTTAATTTTTGTCGAATTTTCTTGTCGCATGGGACACCGGAGGCTGCTCTCCAGCTTTGCTACGCGCATTGAATTCGGTTAGCAATTTCTCATTCGAAGGTGCGATCTTCGTTGACATGCGATCCCAAGTATTTAAGGCTATCAACGATTCCGATTATTTTAAGAGCTGGACTCCCACAATTAATGAAACTCGATTATTTCGGTCCTTGCGCGCATTACTCGTAGCCCATTGGATTCAAGGACGATAACCCAGGATGGCTTTGTCGCGTGCGAGAAGGACTACATGGTCAGCATATAGTAGTGTCCAAGGGAGGTTTACTTGGATTTCCCGCATAAGGAACTCCATCACCAGATTAAAGAGAAGAGGCCTATGACATTAACGTTGCAGCTTTGGGTCAGCCCACTCGCTCATTGTACCGGGGTAGTTACTGGATGATAGATATGAATGGCGTATTTAATATTGGTCTGATGCCTTTTTAGTGCCGTTCAAACGGGGTCTTTAGGTACCTTTATTTCGACGTCAATCATGACAAAAGAACATAGAACCATAAACAAAAATTCTCTAAATAACGGCTACCTGCCGTCCCCAGTTCCAAAATTAATAGCTATAAAGATTTTGCATTTGTGCTGTGACTTAGCAGCTAAAAACCAACTTATTTTCACATTTATGCAAAGCGTACATATACGCGTGTGTATGTAAGCAGATAGTAATGAATCAACTTGCATGAGTAACACCGAAATTCGGTTAAATCTCTTTTAAACCATTTTACAATTTTTCCAGTTGGTGATTGTTACTAAAAACTGCTAACTCATCACTATTAACCTTTAGGGCCGCTAAAATCAACTACAACGTAATACTCGTCTTTCAAAATTCTTTAATAGCGATAAGCTGCGCTGAACTTGATTGCAATGCTGAGCTCATGAAATTGGCGCTGCTGTCGATAATCTACATACAGACAACCATTCAGAGAAGAAGAAAACTCGCCGGCTAAAAAAGTTGAGCTAAATAGTGTAGGGACATAACAAAGGAAAGCGGAAGCTAAATAATGTTAAAGGAAGCTCTAAAGTATGGCAAAAATACGCATTTCAGATTTGTGCTTCTCTGAGTTAGGACGACCACAAAAACCGAAGCCATTAATAGGGTCAACTGAGAGCAAAAAAAAAAAAAATGCCCTACACTTCCTCGACTCGAGTAATGATAATACCAAAATGTGACCGAAAAAAGAGCAGCGCATAAAATGACTGTAAAATATTTACTCTTAAATCCATTGTATTAATTCTGTATGCCAGTGTATGTGTGTGTGTGTGTTTTTAAACGACTGTAAATTAGCTAAAGGTGAATTGAAAATGTTAAATGAAAAGTGCGGCACCCCTTTTATTCATAGGCTGCCTCTGAGGTACTGCCATAAAGTATTTTTTTTTTATTTACATACAAAGTAAATAGTACACCTTTTCCGTGCTTGCCACGTAATAACGTTGAGGCCTGGACACATTCCGTCATTTCGTTTCTTTTTTTTTCAAATAATATAATATTCTTAGTTACATATAAACCTGAGCATGGGCATGAACATAACCACAGTATGCCGCCGACTTTTGGTTTTTATGTGAATTTTGAATGCAAAGAGTGTTTTACCAAGGTAATATATGTACATACATAGTAGAAACCCATACCCATGCGTGCACTCACTTATACATATATACTTGCATGTATGTATGACAGCCAGATACAAAAACAAACTATACTGAATATTTTTAAAAAATTTTACCTCCACGTCATGGCTTCCGCATGCTTAATGGGCGCATATTTGTGTAGCAGGTAATGTATGGATGTATAGGCGTGCTGAATATTGGCCTTTAAAAATGTTACGTATACGCACCGCAGCGTGCATTTACTCATAATACTTTCATGCTTGCATTTGTTTGATTGTTTTCATCAGGGGCCGCAAAATGTAAACGAAATAGGCAAACATGGACGTGCACACATATAATAGCGTATGAAAATCATAGATAAACATATTGTAAGGTTGGATGTTGAGGGCAAATTAAAAAAAAAAGAAAAACTCAATCAATTTATATCAATGAGTATCATCGTTTGACTCTTTCTAGGTGAATGAAGCTACAAAAAATGATTTGCTGTGTATTTTTCAAGATCTCGATAAACTAAAAAATATATTTTGGGTGGGTAGGTAGGTGTGTCTGCCCAATACGGCATGCTTAGACCTGTCGTAGGTCCGTTGTGATGGCACAGGAACTTCTTTACTCTAAACTATGGGATTCCTTTTAAAGCATCCGGTGGCTTTTATAAACGAGCTTAACTTCCTTAGCTTAGGATACGCTATATCCGCTACATCTATTAAAAACGCACTACCAAACGTGTAAACTCTTCTTCTGGCTAATCTTCTTCTGTATTACTTATTCGTTTCCGAATGTATAGCGATCATACAATATTTATATTTTTTTATTTCTTAACCACATTACTCAAAACATCTTAATTTATATTATTTACAATTTTTTTATAAATATCTCTATTTTTAGCTGCATCCCATAATTCTGCAACATTGCCCATCCAATGCCGTATATTGCGTAACCATGATAACTATTTCCGGCCAACTCATCGTTTCCCTTCAACTTTTCCTTCCCGTATTAATTGTAAAATGTGGTATTTGGTGTTTCTCATGATATAATATGTCCAAGATAAGCTGCCTTGCGACGTTTTATTGTTTCTAGAAGTTCACGTTCTCGATTAACTCGTCGTGGAACCTTTAAGTTTGAAACCAGATAGGTCCACGGAATTTTCAAAATTCACCTAAAGATCCATATTTCGAAGGCCTCGAGTCTGTACATGTCAGAGACTTTGAGTGTCCAATATTCCATGCCATATAAGAGCACAGACCACACATAACACTTCACAAAACGAATTTTAAGATTCATATCGAAGGTATGGCAGCTTAAGATTTTTCTAAATTTGCAAAATGTAGATCTAGCCATTTCTATTCTGGTTTTTATTTCGGCTGATGTGTCTCAATTTTCATTCCACCAGCACACAAGGTTTTCGAAATTTGAAACTTTTTCTATTTTTTCCATTATGAACCATCAGTGTTTGATTAGTGCCTGCTTCTGAGTGACTCCTGCTGACATGCATGAATTTCGTTTTGCTTATGTTAATTTTAAGACCATAGAAAATGGCTGGTTAATGTACCTATCAAAGTTCTTGTACCCTCTGTGTAGAGTTTTAGCAGTTATGTTGAACGATCACTGTTGAGTTTTGGCCACGTCAATTTGCTTAATTCGCATATTGTTACGTTTTGTCATTTTGAATTTACTATGCTAATTAATAGTTCCCATATCTATCAGTAATTTGCAATTGGCTATGGCAATGGGTATCAACGCTTTATTCTATTCCATAGTTTGGGTTGTATCCTTTCTGGCAAGTTCATCTGCTATACAGTTTCCTGCTATATTTCGATGACCTGGCACCCAAATGAGGTTTAAATTTAGGAGTTCATAACATTATATGACTGTTATTCACAAGTCCGTTTTGGACTCTAGCGCTTTTCTTGTAACCTGGCTGTCTGAATAAATGCCGCTGTAAGTCCTTTCTTAAAATCAGTGAATTCCAGTTGATATACACCGGGTAGGCGGAATAAGCGCCTTATCTCCATTTTTTCGTACACACTTACTTTGTTATCTAATTTTGAGCCTTCTGTATAAATGGTTATTCCATCTTATTTTCACTAAAGCCGTTATGTGTCTGTTGATCACAGAATACTAGCGAATTTCTCTAATATGGTCGAATGAATATTTTGGGTAAAATTAGATAGAACTAAAAAATTACCATTCAAAAGTTTCACCAATTTTTTTATTAATTTGGAGATAGAGGCGGAATGAGTGTAACATAGTTGTTTCGGCCTCTAAAGGTGTCACCCAGGCGGTCAATATGGGTATATTCTCTACATCATGAGGAATCTTATGATGAGGTTTCCTCTTGTTTGATGAGCTTATTGATGCGATACATTGGTAATACAAAGAATTTTCATTTTAATGTATGGTTTCCACTGAGTGATGGTGACGCATTTCTTTCAAGTTTCTAAGAATTTGCAAAGTTTAAATTAAAAGGAGGAACAAAACTCACTTCCTTTTCCACGGACATACCTTCTGCTCAAATATGAACGAGACGGTATCAATAAAACGGTTCGCGGATGACATATGGCAAAAATAAATTTTTTGTTTTTTGGTAGGACTGTTATAAGCTTACATGGCAAATTTCAGCGTGATATGTCACATAGTTTGTTTTCTGTGCTACTGTAAACAAGTCAAGCTCGAGTGTGTTCTTCGAATTTAACGCCGTTTTCATACCTTTTACAATTTATGAGACCTCCAATAGGCAGATATCTACAGCCAGCCAGAGCTGTTGATGGATCACCCAGTGACCTTAATCGTCTAGCTGCCAAAATCGGACATTTATAAAGAAATTACTTAACAGTCGACTGCTCAAAAAGGTCCTCACAGCTTCTGCAATGGAAATTAAATGTTAAACTTAGCTTTTCTGCATATATGCCGATTATCCAATGACCGGTAAACACAGGTAAGAGTTTGCGAATTGAATGGCTTGGGGTCCCCAGAACTTTCTGAGTCTTCCGTCTATTGCACTGGGGTGACAGGGTGTTCTGCGCTTTCCGGAGAAATAAGTTCTCTAGTTTCCCTTTAACAATAGTCAGAGGGATGTCGATGACCGAGTAGGAGTTCTCTGATGCCAATTCAGACCCATTTCTGGCAGGCTTGCCAACTCATCATTTCCCTCTATATTCCATCTTGGTCGGTGAAGACAGAGATAACAGCATAGGTGCAAATTTTCTCCTCGCTCCAATCTTACCTACTTGGTACGATTACCCTGGCACGACCCTTAAACTCCAGTGTGCGGATAGAGAGATCTGCACGAAGTTCAGAGAAATGCAGTGTTAACTACTAAAAAATGGAACTGCTACACTTATTCTAAAAATTCTCTCATTAAAAAACACTTTACCTGCGACTGAATTAAGTTGTATTCAGATTGGTTGTTAGACAGTAGACCCAGCATCCCTCCTTGATAATCAACAAATTTCATGCGGTTTTATAAATTGCCGATACTTCTTAAGTGTACCGGAATTCGAAGTTGAACTTGGCTGTATGAAATACTAGGACTTTTTGAATGTGTTTTTTATCGAGAGTCTACTGTTAGTGAGCGAACCGCTTTAATGCGATTTCAAACCTTTTCAACTGGAAAAGCTCTGACGAGCGTGCTCTTCCGCCAGAACAACACAAGGTCTGATACAGTTAACATGATTCGGTATGTGATTTTTTCACTCGGCTGGGAGGTTTTGTACAATCATCTACATTTTCCGAAGATTGATAAGTCAGATGATCATATCGTTTTGGTCATGGGTAATTAGCAGTTTTTTCCAATTCTTAGATTTCTGCAGCTGACAATGACAATCACGGTGTCAAAATATGCAGTAGAGTTTTCATCATGCGTAATGGATCGAGCTATCGAAATGACATCAATCGCTTGAAGCATTGCTAACGAGGCCGAGGCGGTCTTTTGAATGATGTGCCTGCTATCCCATACTTAATATCATGAATTTAGTCTGAAAATGAGACCAGATAGTCATTTAATATTACCGACGCTTGCGTCAATCACGCAATGCAGTATCAAACAAACAAGGCAATCGGACAACGTATCGATATTTCATTTGCTCCATAACCGCTCGTGATCGCAGTGGGAGGAGTGGGTACTATTGATGGCGTAAACTTTCTATACGCCCATAGGTGTGGAATCTGGACGCAGGAGCCTCTTGTGTCAATAGACATACGCGTGTCTCTACCTTGAAGAAAACCTAACGCGGTGCGGTTCCAGGTTGCAAATCAGCTGAGTAGGCGGAATGTTATAGTGTTAGTGAGAGCATGCCGCACATACCAAAGTATAATGTTTTTGACATTTTGATTTCAACCTCCTTACTAAAAATAAAAAAAGAGCGCAACCAGTCATTTAATATTTCACACCCTTTATTTAAGAAGAATTTACGAAATCAAATTTTATTTTCTTTTCGCTCTTATCTGGTTATCTCAAATTGAGAAATCGGCTGTTTAAAACTCGAGAAGAGATTGATAATGCGATAGCAGATTTCTGGAAAAAGTTTCTTTTTATTTTTATATTTTTGAAGTGAAATTCTTCAGCGGCGGTCTGATATTTGAGCGAGAATGGAGAGTGAATTGGAAAAAATGTAACGTTTAGAGATTTCGTTACACGAGAGAGAAAAAAAGATACAACATAGAGAGAAGGAGAAAGAGAGCTATACATTTTCTATACCTAAGACATAGGCTTCGTTGTAAGACAGAGTTTACAGATATATAACATAGAGAGAAAGAGAAGGAGAGATATACATCATAATGTTACGCGACAGAGAAAAAATCAGAAAAAAAGTTGCTGGTCATGTTGCAGCGCATAATATCAGTAAAACAGTGGTACCAATCGGACGACGCACATCAATAATCCCGCTTAACAACAACAAAACGATTAACGCTAAACGATCACATTTACCATTAGTTTGTGCTTGTGCGACGACCATTCACAAGTCTCAGGGAAGCACGTATTCTGAAGTTGTTTACGAATATGATAAAAAACATTCGCAATCATTAGTTTACGTTGCTTTATCACGAGTCACTTGTATTGAAGGCTTGTGGATTATAACGAACGGAAATGATTTTAGATTCTACCATGGTCGACGAGCATCAGTCAGTATGTCTCATTTACAAGATGAATTCCGGAGACTATCGTTAAAAAGACTGGAAACTATGGATAAACAAATAATCGATTTGATGACTCAGAGAAGAGGGCTATCTGTATATACTCTTAATTGTCAGAGCCTACGAGCACATTCCGCAGATTTAACAGACTCTGCCATCCGCAAATCGAGTATAGTACTTTTGTCCGAAACTTGGTTAAACGATAACGAGGATATTAGTATACCAAATTTCAATTGTGTCATCAAATATAAGCGACTAAATGTTAGAGACTAAATGTTAGAGGTGGCAATCTACCACAATCAAGATGATAGCGTAAATATCGTCACACCAAACATGGAAATGACTGCAAGGCAGTCTCAGTCATATTCATCAACAGTCACACCAGTTGGCGATGTTTGCATTGCAGAATGTCAAACGCTGAATGGAAAAACTATTGTCATAGCCGCCATCTATATCTCACCGAACCAAAATCTTGATGACATAATATATTTCATTCACCGCTCACTACTGGTTTACAGTCACGCAGGTGCAAATGCACTTGGAAGAGGCGAATACAAAATTCCATTGATTCTCGGGGGAGATTTCAACGTAAATTTCGGATCCAATGATTCTTTGCCGTTGATTCAATTTCTTCGAGAAACATTCGGTTTGCAGATAAACAATAACCCTAAAGAATCAACAACAAAATCCGGAACTACACTAGATGCAATTTTCACAAGTTATCTAGAAAATATTGAATCACGTACATATATTTCATATTTCAGCTATCATAAACCATTATATCAGTATTACCAATTGAACCACCAACAGATGATAGCATAATGCATATACCTATAGTTAATAAAATCGAATTTTGGTTACACAAATTTTATACTGTTGTATTTCTTTTGAAATTATCCCTGTCTCCTTCTCTTCCTCTCTCGCTCTTTCTCTCTCTCTCTCTTATTCACACTCATTCACACACAGAAGGTTCACTTCTACCATGTGTACGATGCTGCACATGATTTTTTTTGTTTCATTATTTTTTTTTAATTTTTTTTTTTTTTATTTTTTCTTCAATTTTTTTATTTTTTTTTTTTATTTTTTTACTTTATTTAACATTATTTTTTTCCGTATTTTTTTTGTTTGTTTCATAAAATGTTGCACTTTTCCTTATTAAGCCCCAATTGACGTCATAAATAGTATACAGCAAATGGCCGTCCCTTTTTACTTAGCATTTCTTTCGCATTTCAGCGTTGCTGTTTAATATTGTAATTTATTTGTTTTTTTTTAATAATTGTAAATATTTCTATTGCATTCATTGAATTTAAAAGTTTCAGCAAATTCATAAATCTTTATTTTTTCTGCTTTTTTCAGATCTACCAGCTGCTAAAGGCGATATTGTAAATTATCACATCGCTCGGACATCCGTAAAGGTATTTGAAAAAGTCTCCATAAAGATTTAATATTAATAACTTACAATTTAAAAGATAATATTTTTAATTATTTGTTAGAAAGATATTATTTTTCTTAATACTGCCAGCAGTAGCTACTAAACGCTCGCTTGTCATATTACATATTTAAATTTGCCACAGCTTTTCTGTCGCTGCAGACACATATAGATCTGCCTCTCCATCTGTTTTCCACAACAAAGTTCATCGCTTCCTGAACAGCATACACAGATAGCATATACAGATGTGTGCATGCTAAGAGGAAAATGCAGTTTTGGCCCGCTGGAATCCACGGAGACACCAGAGCCGGAACCGTGCTCGGTCCTGGAGCCATCTGCGAAAATGCGAAAGCAGTGTTTGCTTCATTTTAAGATGCCCCAATTGAGCCTCTGGCAGCACCATACTGTATCTCTTTTCAAGTGCGACTCCTGATGGCATGGGGAGAATCGTTGGATCGATTGCCATCTCTGTTGTCCAATGCCAGACAGGAGTCGTACCAATTCTCATAGTGTTTCAGCCTGCAGATCGACTTCAAGGCCTCCCTTGGATAAAAGCATCAAGTGGTGGAAGACCAACCAGAGCGTCTAATGCCTGGCCAGACACAACCTTCCGCGCAAGTGTAAAATATGATTAAATTTTTACCGAACTTTGTATACGCGTTTTTTCATGTAGAAATTCATGGTGCACGAAATATTTATCGTAAATTTTATTTACAATATATTTAACACATAGGGAAAATGTGTAGGTCTTTAATTACAAAAATGCTCTGAAAAGTGCAATTAGCTGCTTTTTTGAAAATTTTTTCTTTGTTGCTTTCGTCAACGTACTTTCCACTAGCCGCATAATTTCTATTCTACCGGTCGACCAGTGCACATAAACCGAGCAGAAACAGTTCGACGCGCCTTAATGATTCCCTTAACTAATTAGAAAGTAATGACTTCAGCCAGACCATTTCAGAAAAAGTTTCTAATCTAGAATGATAACTAAATATTCTACCCTAACTATCGACTACGCTGATTTATTAGTGGCAAAGCTTTCATAGACCCAATGCATGCGGAGATTAATGTAGAGTCCTTGCTTTGCTTCGAACGTACTGCTGTAGCTGTAGCCACAGCTTGTCAAACAAATGTTATTCCCACGCATTTGTGCATATTTAACAAATTTGTACACTGATGAAGAAACAAACACACTGGCACACGTCAAAGGTCAAAGTTCATGCTATCAGTTGAGGAAAGCAAAAAAAATAATAGAAGCAGAAAACAGAAAATCAGCTCAACAGAAGCTTTGAAATAACGTCTGACAGGCTCTACACTGGAGTTATCGAGTTTTCTGTATACAGATATACAGTCACTCACACCTTATTTGATACAAATATGATTTTTTTTGGAAAAATTGAGTATGCAGACATTTTATTTATTTTATTTTATTTCATTTTTCAACATAAACTGCAGTAGAAGTGTTGACTCATTTCATTGTAAAGCAAAAAAAAAAAAAACAAGAGCATATAGAAAATCCAAGCCGGAGCTTTAATGATACAGTTAAAAGCACCGCTATTCACGGCGCAAGTTTCAACAAATGAAGTTGTATTTTCAGTATGCGAGAATGACCCGGCTTTACGTAGAGTGAGTTGGACATAAAGCCAGATTCAAATTTATGTACGTTTCTTTTTTCTTAGTCATGGGACCGCGAACTTCGAAAAGTTGGTTTCGGAGAATTTCAAAAAAGGATCGTTCTATAGGCAGTTCAGCACATGATTAAACGTATTTTGCATCGAAATCGTGAATTCGGCCATCAAAGTGACTGCGCATTATTCTCCCCAGGTATATGGAGACCCCAAATCGCTCTAGGGCGTCTAAAATGTTCGCCAAGTTTTTAGAGTTAAATGCGTCGGAAGTGAAGTCTAGGGTGATATTGAGGCAGTACCCTTTGGTGCGATTTAGCCAACGGCTACAGCTGATTGCATTCGCTGCGAGCTGGATTGCTGGCGAGACTGCATCTAACGTTGACTTCCCCTTTCCCCCTTCCTCCGCGTCTCCTCGATCGGATTAAATTCGTTTAAACACCTTATCCGCCGGTTGGCCGTCCAAAAATATCTTGAAAGAGAACGGTCCCCTTTCCCCTTTCCCCCTTCCTCCGCGTCTCCTCGATCGGATTAAATTCGTTTGAACACCTTATCCGCCGGTTGGCCGTCCAAAAATATCTTGAAAGAGAACGGTCCAGAAGGAAGTTGAAACGTCAGGAAAAACTTGGAACGAAATCAAACTTTTTGCATAAAACAGATTGTTCTGGATGGAGGTATTTTACCTAGGCCCTATGCTTCAATGAGAGAAACAGGAACCGATGATGGTGATCTTACCCGCAGAGTCGGTTAGACAAATTGGTCTGCAGCTAGACAGCTCCTATGCTGATTTGCCAGGTTTTGGAAGCAAAATTAAGTTGTGGAAAAGGTGCCCCCCGGGCAGCTCAAGACAGCTATTAAATATATTGGCAAACACTTTGGTTTGTTGCATGATCGCTAGCTGCAAGCATTTATCTGGCACTCCGTCCGGTCCAGGAGCTTTTGAGTCTGCTAAACTGCTTGTAGCCTAATAAGGTGTGAGTGACTGTATGCAAATGCTTGTGTTTAGGTGTATAAGTATATGTATTTGTTTGTTTGTTTGTGCACTTTCTTCGTGTGAAGTAACGCACGTATGCGAACGCAAAGAAAGTTTTTGTGACTTTGGAAAGTTTTCCACAAGTTTGTTTAACACTTTCGAGACGGCGAACAAGCAGTCAAAAGATAATGTGAAAAGCACATATCATTTGTGTACCTGAAACACACATGCACATACACCCTCACGCTTTCGATGCTTCCTACTCGTAACAAAAGAAAAAAATACACACACATGTTAACATTTGTTGTGGCTATATTTGCACGCGTTTGGATGGACGCACGCATTGTTGTTGCTTTATTGCGAATGCCGCCAAGTTTATTTGCCTTTTCATGCTCACACATACACATATGAAACGAGTATACACGCAAGAAACAATCCACTTTCGACGATACTTTTTCGTATTGTTGTTACTTTTTATTAAGTTGTTGCGGGTAATGCCTTAAATGTGGAACTGCCTGCGGCTCACTTGGCAAGCGGGTAGCCGGAATGACAGCATACACACAGTAAAGAATTTTACGAGTGTGTGTGCGTCTCGCTTGAGTAGATAAATGTGGCATTAGTTTATTAATGCCAAAGCATAGCACGTACCGAAACTTATTAGTAACAACAACAAAAACACAGGCAAGTGGGAATAAAACTGTTCTTAGGCATAAGCAAATTAGTCATGCTGCATAACAACGGCGCATAAAAGTTTGTCAGCATTTATTGTAATGGATTGTTTTCATGAGGCAAATCGTTAATGGCCTGGCAGGAGTTGTACTAATGCAAAAGTTTCAAAAGTCAATTTGGTTGCTAGATTCCAGTTATTATTATTGTGCGCATCAGATTTATAAATTTATGAATTTCGTATTGCAACTAATACATTTACATATAAATATTCTATGCACACACACTTACATTTAGTAGCGGGTTTTCCAATAAGAGGTGTTATTTTGATATGCAAAAAAGCTTTTTCCGTAAAAGATCAATGGTTTGGTTGCTTGTGTGGCACGTAGCGCCGTCTTGTTGAAAATAAACGTTGTCCAGATCAATACCATCCAATTCCGAATAACGCAATCCATTCAACGTAACTGTTGAACCAGCTTCATTTTCGAAAAAGTAGGGTCCAATGACTTCGCCGGACGATAAACCGCACCAAACAGTCACACGTTGAGGATAGAGAGGCTTTTCAGCAATAACTCTTGGATTTTCTGAGCCTCAAATCCGACAATTTGACGTAGCCACCGAGGTGGAAATGGGCTCCATCACTCAAGATGATTTTTCGATGGAACTCCAGATCATTTTCATGCATTTCAAGGACCCAATCAGCAAAGACACGACGTTGTTGATGTTCGGCCGGATTGAGTTCTTGTGTTAACTGAACTTTATAAGCCTTAATACCCAAATCTTTATGCAAAATTCGGTGTAATGACGTTTGTGGAATGCCTAATTCCAAAGTACGACGAGGAATGGGCAAACCTGGGTTTTCTTGAACACTTTCGGCTATAACAGCAATATTTTCGGGTGTTCTTGAGCGACGTGCACGGGTTTTATTCTTCACATCACTAAATTGTTCCAACAGCTCGAATTTTTTCACCAATTTCTGTATTGCGGTCCGAAGAGGTGCTTCCCGATGACCCAAAACTGTTTGAGTTTTACGAACCGTCTCTGCCAAATTTTCACCATTTTTATAGTGAATTTTAATAATTTCAATGCGCTGCTTTCAATGCCGTGTATCGTTCCATTTTTATAAATGGCGTAGCTTCTACTTGTCAAATATCAAAAAATGATAGCTTCAAAGTGACATCTATCGAAATAGCGGAGTATTCAAAATAACACCTGTTATTGGAAAACCCTTTAGTTCAATTCAAACTCGTACTCCTTTTTTTACGTTTTGAATGACATATTTTGCTAAACTTCTTTTGCGTTTGTGCTTCTGTTATTACCCAGCTAAATTGTAGCCGACAATAGATAATACACGCGTACTTATATGCACATTAGGGATGTTCTAGTGCTTAACATTGCATGTGTTAGGTAACGTTCGGTGCGCCTCTTGTCTTTGAACCGCTTAATGATTTTGAACAAATAGCGCTCACGTGCAGCCCGAGCAATTCTAACGCACCAACCCGATTGGTGCTCGCAGGTTTCGCCATGTTTGTATTAAGCCCGAAACAGAATTGCAGCGGGACAGCGGCTAACGGGTTGAAGGGTGGTGATCAGCTGATCCACTTCCGTCGGAAAATACGGTCGGTTAAACACAGTTGCAACAGGACGGTTTTGAGCTGGCATTTTGTGGTTACAATAAAATTTATTTTGTAGGGAAAAACATTCTGTCAAAAAAGTACAGGGAATTGTTCAATAAAACGCAAAATAAGTGTTTAATCATCAAAATTTATTTTGTCGCCTTCAAAATAGGCTCCATTCGGCGCAGTACAAATATAATATGCCAACGATTAGTCCAGTCATCAAGGCACCTATGAAACGCCTTTGAAGTGATCTTCTGCAGCTCCTTCAGTGAATTATCCTTAGTGGCCTCTATCGACTCAAAGCGTCGTCCGCGGAGTGGCAATTTAAGTTTTGGAAAAAGGACAAAGTCACAGGAGTCCAAATCCGGTGAATACGGTGGTTATTCGATGATATTTGTCGAGTTTTTGGTCAAGAAAGTGGCCACAATATGAGCCTTGTGAGACGGTATGTTATCATGGTGGAAAATCCATGAGTTTTCCTTCCACAAATTGGGTCGTTTCTTACCCACATTCTCTCTCAAACGTAGTTTAACTTCCAAATAATATTCTATATTTACTGTAGAAGCATTTGGAAGGACTTCCGAGTACACAACACCACGAGAATCAAAGAAAACAAGTAGCATAACTTTCACCGACTGACTTTTGACCGGCTTTGACGTGGGTTTTTGGAGTTTGGCCCATGTGGATATGGCCATTCAGCCGCCTGGTTGCATGTTGACTGGTTTGCATGTCAAACTCATATACCCATGTCTCATCACCTGTTATGACTGTTATGATGCGCTGGATAAACGTTGTGTCCGAATTCACTTGCTCAAGTATGTCTTCAGCCACCTTCTTCACATGAATTTTTTGAAAGAAATTCAACTCTCTTGCAACGAGTCCAGCAGCCACGCGCCTCTGGCCCAATTGATGGTATTAAATGTTGCGAATTGATTCGCGAGACACGCTGAGGTCTCCTTCAAACTTAAATGATGGTTTTCCAGCACCATGTCCTTGACTTTGTCGACGTTTCCATCCGTTGAAGACATTGATGGGCGACCAGATCAGGGAAAATCGTCCACGACTTTTCGGCCCACTGCAAAAGCCTTCTACCACTCGTAGACCCGTGTCTTCCGTGTTTTTGATAAAGCACACTTTCTGCAACATTTCCAGCGATTCGGAACACGAAATCCCGTTCAAGACACAAAATTTAAGACAAATTCTTTGTTCGATATTTTTATCCACAGTGAAAATCGCAGAGCAGACCTGCGGTTGACTGGTATAATTAAGTGCCAAAAATAAGCTATTTGACAGATTATGCCCAAAATTCTGCGACACTATAGAGGACAGTTGTACCAGTCCAGCAAAAAAAAAATTAAACATCTGTGTAACGCGCGGTTTTTAAATGAACAATTCCCAATATTTTTTTGACAGAATGCATTTTCTTTTGCTATGTTTGTGAAACAACTCGCTGAAGTTCATTGTTTGAAAAAAAAACTTCTTTCTCAATTATTGATAATTTACATGGGTTCTTGTGCCAATCGAATCTTATTTGGCTGTTGTTGCTTGTGAACAAACAAATTGTCATAAAGTGATTAGAAAAGCATCCCTGAGTCTTCAATCCCTCGGATAAAAATAAACAAATCTAATTATTTTGCCACCATACAAATAGCCGACGGCAAGTAATCGCTCCCCGCTGCAATTCTGTGCAATTTCATTACATTAAATATTCCTAATTTTGGCTGCAGGTACCCGTCAACCTATTAACCGTTGTCCACTGCAATTCTTTTCAAGGGGTTACCTACGACACATGAACGAATCGTGCTTGTCAATCGCTACTTGCGCTATGTAATGGCTCTTGTATACGGACTTTTTTCCTATATTTTATAAAGTCAAAATTATGAATAATATTATGAAGTTGGTTTGTGTGTGGAGCCATATTTTTACTTACATACTTAGTCCTACCATAAGTTCGGATATAAGTTAAGTCTGTTATGGATATGAAACTATAATACTTTTTTAATGAAGTTAGTTTTATTTAATCATGTAAATATTACAAAAAAAACACTTTTAAATTTTCAATCGAAATGCTCACAATTTGCTTTTACTCAAGCCTTCAAACGATTTTGAGCCTTGCAGCGCGCACGGTTTCCATGGACACTGACGTCGCTGCTCGAAACAAGGATTGTTAGAGACTCTCCAAATTTTGGTGAAGTCTTCGACAGCCCATGCTCTCCAATTCTGACGCTAAACCGCAGTCCAATGGATTCAGATCTGGACTTGCAGACGGCCAATCTTCTGCGGCTATAAACCCAGGAATATTGTTTTTTAGTCATTGCTATTTGGTTTTGCCTTATGGGTTGGAGCGGCAGCTTGCTGGAAGGTCCAACGCTCCCCATTGAAGGCAGTACTGCTCAACTACTTCACCACGCCTTCTAAGACAGCCTCCTGGTACACTTTATTGTCCTGCTTTTAACCCATTTTCGCAGAAATGAAGAGTTGTAACGCCTTTGCAAGAATCTCCCCACCAAACCATTACGAAGGCTGGATGGTGGCCTCTTTAAACCCTTGGAACAAAATATTTTTTGCGTCTTTAGAAGTTTTGGCATAGATTTTGTCGTTTTGCTCATTAAAAACTTCTTCAAAATTGCACATTTTGTCATCTGTGAAAAGTACATTTTCATGGCCGTTGACCGCGTGCCACCGAAGCAGCTGCTTGCATTTGTCGAGTCAAATTTTTCTCAAGCGCGTTGTCAAAAGGTGACCAGTTGAGCGACGGAAGGTTTTTTTGCGAAGATCCTCTCTGATTAGTCTTGACATGGATCTGGTCGAGGTATTCATTTCCCTCGGCGTGATTTTCTGCTCACTGCGAATTCTTTCTCGAACGAATTTTATGCCTGCACTGGTTCGCTCCACGGGAGGACGACCACTTCTTTTTCTGTCTGACACTTCAGACATTTGGAAAAAACGATTGATCGTGCGGTAATCAAATAGTTTTGAAATATTCAGTTTTTTCAGCAATTCGTAAATCTCACTTGCACTTTCACTACACTTTTGTAATGCAATCACTGCAATGCGATTTTCCTTAGCTCCCACTCCTGTGTTAACAAGCGAAATTTGCCACGAAACTGAGTATAACTTATGAGTAGACAACGCATACGAACAAAAGCAAAAATAACGGAACTTTTTTCTGCGACTTTGTTCTCGTCGTATGCATTGTAAACCTTGTCACAGATTTTAAGGCACGACTAAGTACAGTGGCTGTCGCCGTAGCCGAATGGGTTGGTGCGTGGCTACCATTAGGAATTCACAGAGAGAATGTAGTTTCGAAACTCGGTGAAACACCAAAATTAAGAAAAACATTTTTCTAATGACGGTCGCCCCTCCGCAGGCAACGGCAAACCTCCGAGTTTATTTCTGCCATGAGAAAGCTCCTCTTAAAATATCTGTCGTTCGAAGTCGGTTTGAAACTGCAGGTCTCAACATCAAGACGCACACCACCAATAGGAGGAGGAGCTCGGCCAAATACCCAAAAAGGGTGTACACGCTCTTGACTTCGGCAAGAATGAGGTCTACATTGTCCAACTTCATCGCGTGAATGAGGATATTCGACTGAAAAGACTTGATCCACATGATCAAACCATACTTCTTCACGACAACGCCAGGTCCCATGTTGCACAACTCGTTAAAGCCGCACTCCAGCACCTGGAATGAGAGGTCCTTCAAAATCCGCCATATTCTTTGGACCGTGCACTGACCGATTTCCAGCTCCTCCGCCCTCTGCCAAATCATATGAAGGACGTTAGCTTGGATAACAAAGGGGTCCGTAAAACTGGCTCAACAACTTCTTTGACACCAGGCCAGATGATTTTTGGCGGAACGGCATCAAAAAATTGGTCAAGAGGTGGAAAGATGTTGTAAACAGCAACGTCGAATGCATTACCGATTAGCTTATTGATATAATTAATGTTTATTCTTCAAATAAAAGTTTTCGGTGAAAGGCTGCGAACTTATTCCCCAACCTAATAACTCATACCGTTAAATTTTCTCAGTTCCTTAGCAGCAATTATCAGCTATTATTCCGAAATTTCATTCACACTTGTCCAATTTCATATTTGTCCGATTTGTCACCCGTTTAGGGGTAACAAAATAGAAATATGAGTTTACTAAATACACCTAATATGCCAAGCTATGTAGAAGAGGAATGCGTCTAGTGAAACTCTTGTCATTCCCCAAGGCATTTCCTTTTATAGTTCTCGAGTAGCCATGGTTGCAAAGCCGTTAGAAGTGCGCCAGTTTGGCATCAGTAAATTCGCTTGTGTTGTTGTGTTGACATGCTCGTATATGTGGTACACATTTACTTCGGGACTGTAACCCCCGGCTTAAGACTATGCACTTGTATGATAGTTATTGGTGCTCTCTCATCCCTGCTCACTCATCCGCCTATCTTTTGCTATATCTGTCGCTGGCTAAACTCGCATATACGCCCACTTTGTTTATTTGCCTGCTGAGTAATTTTTATTTAATTTTATGCTTAATCCTTCAGGCTTTGTTAGTTTGCACACTTTTGTTGTAGGTATTTTCTTTTTCGTTGTTTGCGTATGGACGTTGTTTAGCTTGAAAAAGTAATGCTCTTGAAATGAAATGTATTAGCATTGTGTGCTTTGATTGTTATTGTTGGTTGAGTGTTGAAAGAAATTGTTTCAACAATGCTTTTCATCCAACTTTAACAAAATTTTGAAAAAATTAAAGTGGTTTTCTTCTAGTAACTTAAGCCAATAGTCAAGAGAGGATTACATTTCGATGTGATCAAAAGAGATTTGTATGAGTTAGTCAAAAATTTTAGGTTGTAGGCGAGACGGCTTACTGTTGCTTGAGTGGTACTTAAACTGCTTCAGGTGGAGCTACGTAGAAAATTGTTGCAATTTAAGTTAAGCGAAAAGTTTTACTTATATGTATTAACATAAACGCCTATAGCATAACGAGCAACAGATGGCTGGGTGCGGTGTCTGAAACAATGGAAGTTGTGTAATTGGCAATTTCTTTAATGTTACTCATACGCACTGGCGTATATCAGTAGGTTATGCAGCGTTAATTTATTTGATCTTATTAAACATTTAAATGTTCATGTCGAGTATACTCGTCAGAGTAAAACGATTTTTCGTATAATGTCGAGTATACTCATCGTGACGATAAAAAATCGCATTCATATTATTATTCAACGAATCAACTTTCATTTTTCAACTGCAATTTTTCTCCCCTTAAAAAAAAATCGCAAAAGAATGACAACTTTCTCGCCTGGTGAGAGCAGTGATGAATATGGAGAATACAATGAAACAGAAAAAGTAAAAATAAATAAAAAAATAAAAATAATTCAAGCTCAACACGAATCGCTGTAGGTAGATTTCTAGTCTTTTATTCATTCAGTTTTCATTCCTATAATGCCTTAACTTTACCCATATATTATATATTTTTTATCAGTGAAATAAATTTTGTTTGTCAACAACAAAAAAAAAAAATATATTTTTTTAAAAAACAAACGTGCAACGTTGGACTTTTAGTCTTAATTGCCTACTTTTACAGGCAGAAACATTTTACTATGTTTATCTTAAATAATTACTCCGTCTTCGCTGGAAAATAATTAAGCAGGCAGAAAAAGTTTTTCGAATCAAAATTAAGCAATTGACGGGTTAAAGCTATGACAGAGGTTAATTTTATATTTATTGCATTAATTTTATTAAGTAGTAAAGTATAAAGTAGGCGCATTCAAATAAACTTTTCAACTCTCATAGTAAGCTAAGAAGGCTTTGTAAGCGTCTTGTAAAAATTCGGCCTGAATGTGTGTACTACTAAAAACTGAAAAGTAGTTGCGTGATTGATTTGGCATTTTTCAATTTTTCAGCAATGTATTGGAATACTGAATTCGAGAGTTGGGTTCATGAAGACCTAATAAGTCTTGTTGACCTAGCAAAAAAAGATATTATAATAAGCGGGTCATTTGAAAAGTCCGCGCAAAGTCAGAGACATGGCAATATTGGTGCATATCAAGGTTATGTTTAGTTAGTAGCATCCCTTGGAAGAACACACACCAAGTTTCAGCCAGTTCGGTATATTTATTTGTGTTTGGCATTCGTTTGAATCGAGTGATTTTCTGTATACATCGCGACAACGCATCAGCTCACGTCTCAGCAGTTTTGGGTGTAAAACTAATGAAAATAGGGTTCCAACTCGTTTCATATACTATCTTTTCTCCAGATTTGGCTCTCTTCGATCTATAGACCTACTCTTTATTTCCGAATTTGAATAAATGGCTGACGGGAAAAAGATTGTATTCAAACGAGGAGGTGATTGCAGAAATGAAAGGCTATTTTTCAGATTTAGACAAATCCTATTACTTAAAAGGAATCAACAAACTAGAACAGGATTAGACTAAGTGCATAAGGCTGAAAAGAGGCTATGTCGCAAAATATAAAAAAAGTTTACCCCAAAAAATTAAGTCTTTTTCATTTTAAAAGACTCTCGCTTACCTATCAAAGGAACAGAGTTTAAAAACGTAATTAAAATTAAATTAAATTTAAGCAGTTGTATAAGGCGAAAGTAGTTGTGTAAAATTTAAAATAGCAATTTTTATAGATAAGGTTCCCACTCATCTAAAATATTAATAGCAACTAAATATGGTAGTTTTCTAATACATTGCAATACTGTCATCCGAGAGGGAATGAATTTGGCCTAATTTTTGTATAAGGTTGCCACCTATCAAAAAATAATACCTTAATTCTTCTTCTTCTGGATTAGCGCGATAACAGCTTAAGCGACCTTTGCCGATTTTAACGAAGCGCACCAGTCATTTATTTCTAATGCTAACCGGCGCCAGTTGGGCACATCAAGTGAAATCAAGTGCTTCTTCACCATTCGTCTTCCTCTGCCTCTGCTACCACCAGCTGATACTACAAAGGCTGGCGCACTTAAGCATAACAGGGGTCATGAGAACTAACCCAACTGCTGGCGTGGAAGTGCTTTTAAATTTACCACCGCTGCATTTAGCAATACAAGAGGAAACTACTATACAAGCACTCTCTTTTCATACGAAAGAAAAACTTAAACCAAAAGATCTTACTTACTACCTCAATATCTTGAACAGGGCTTAACATGCAGTATGCACAATTTCTTAACACTAAATACATGCGGAAAATCCATAATGGTAACAGTGGAAATCAAATCCAAAAGAGTTTTCTCATCGGTTCTCAAAGCCTTGAATAGCTTCACATTCAAGTCTAAAGTCCAAATAGAGTGTAACAATGCACTCAACAAACTGGCCACTCATAATCAGGTCTCACTGATTTGGGTACCAGGACATGAGGGACACGAAGGAAACGAGAAGGCAGACTTTTATGCCAAAAAAGGGGCAGAAGGGCTATTTATTGGACCAAACCCATTTTTCGGATTTAACAAAAATAATATGAAACAGGAAACCTAAAAATGGATCCAAACTAAGCACTGGGGATCAGAGAACATTGTAACGGCACAAGCGGCCTTAATCACTCCGAAAATTTTTTGAAATTCAATGCCAACAGAGCAAAATCTGCTCTAACTCTAGATAAAAAGGGTCTCCGATTACTCCATGGAGCCCTTCCAGATCACTTTGCCTGTAATAAACACTTTAATAGAATAGGGTTATCTAACACAATCTGCCGAAACCAAGGTGCAAAGATCCAAAAATCTTGCGAAGAGTCTTTCTCTCAAATACTCCAAAAAACACCTCATCGGATATTGTCATCGTCCAAGCTTCCGCGCCATACGTTTGACCGGGTATATTGAGAGCCTTTTAAGTCTTCTGAGAGCTTTATAACTTAATTAGTAAGATATTTTAATGCGCGCATCACATGCAACGTGCTGGAAAAAAGTTTTAGCCAGAATCGTTGTTCGGAAGGACTGCATATTTAATTTTTTTTGACGTTAATCATTAAGAACAAATTGCAAATGCAAATAGTTAAATAAAACACTGAAATGCGGGCTTTAAATTCCGAGTGCTTAGATAATCGGAACTTTATATTAAAAATAAATGAATAAATAGTTGGCGCTTACACTTCTGTTAGGTGTTTGGCCGAACTCCTCCTCCTAATGGTGGCGGCGTCTTGATGTTGTTCCATAAATGGAGGGACCTACAGTTTCAAGCCAACTCCGAACGGCAGATATATTTTTTTGTTTTTATAAGGAAATTTTTCGAGGCAGAAATTCACTCGGAGGTTTGCTATTGTAATTCGAGAGGTGACTGCTACTAGAAAAACAATTTTCTATCATTTGGTGCTTCATGCACGGAGACTCGAAACTGCGCGCTTTCGCATGGTAGTCAGCATCACTTCGGCTACGGCGCCACTTCATGTTGTGGTGATGAAAATTACAAGAAGAGATGAGCAATCTTTTGAAAGCCTGCGGTGTAGATGTAGACATGGATTTTGTTTTGAAGAAAATATATTGAAGAAAAAATGTATTATAAGACCTAAGATAAAAGAAAAATATCCCATGAAAATTTTTGGTAAATGAGCGTTCACGTACATATGGCTCATTTTACAAATCATAAGATAGAATATGGATTCAAATTGCTCAAAGTGGCTTGAGCGATAATTTTAAAGGAATTTGTGCAATACTATTGAAACTACTTTGAAATACTTTTAGATAAAAGTTGCCAAGCCTCATAGTATTTGTGTTCGCTATAGTAATTTACTGGTGATTTGAAGGTGTCTATATGAGGTCTCGATCGTAGGGGTTAACATTCGTTTGAAGCGTAAAGATTCTTTTTTATCTGACGTCAAAAATGTTGATGTTTACGTTCGTCCCGAAAAAACAGCATTTGCGGGTAGTCATGTTTCATTATTACCTTTCAAAGAAAAGTGCAGCTGAAACGTGTCGTATATTGGTAAATATTTACGGTAACCACGCCCCATCAAATACAACTACTAAAGAGTAGTTTCGACCCTTCCAAAGTGGCAATTTCGACGTGAGTGACAAAGATCGTGAAGGGGCACCGAAAAAAATTGAAGATACTCAACTACAACAATCATTGGATAAAGACGCATGTCGAATCCTTAATGATACGTCTGAGGAGTTGGATGTTGAGAGATCAACCGTCGGTAAACGATTGCACGCGATGGCAATGGTCCAGAAAGCAGTCAATTGGATGCTACATCAATTGAAGGAGAGGGATATCGAGAGACATTTGGGCCTTTGGTGACGTGTGAGATGCTTCTTAAACGGCAGAAAAGAAAAAGTTTTCTGTATCGTATTGTCACTGGTGATAAAAAATGGATCTATTATGATAATCCTAAGCGTCGTAACTGTTGGAGTGTACCAGGGGAACCAGGTCCATCGACGACGAGAAAAAATATGCATGCTTTAAAGATTATGTTGTGCGACTGCTGGGATCAGAAGGGTGTCATCTCTTATGAGCTCCTTAAACCATCTGAAACCATCACTGGCGATCACTGGTGATCGTTACCGACTGCAGCTAGTGCGTTTGAATCGAGCTTTCAAAGGAAAGCGACCGGAATGAGACGGTAGGACGGTAGACATGACAAACTTACTTTGGTGCATGACAATGCCAGGCCACACGTTGCTAAATCGGTGCAGACATATTTAGAGGGCCTGAATTGTGAAATCTTGCTACATCCGCCATATTGCGAGCCATTGCACCTTTGCAATACCATCTATTTCGATCAATGCAGTCAGTCCTTAATGGCGTGCGGATCATTTTTTACGAGAGCATCGCAAGCTGGTTCAGTGAATGGATCAAAGCAAAAGAACTCGAAGTTTTCGTCAGAGGAATTCGTAACTTTGGCTAAGAAAGGACGGAAACTTATTCCCATACCCAATACAACTCACAAGAAATGCGCACCGGCATGTGCATACGCAAGCAATTTATAAATTAATGACTTTACTATTCAACTATTCGAATCACCTCGTATTTAGACAACTCCCTAACCCAATGAACCTTGGCACGCGCAATGACCTTAATTTGATGTCAAATCAAATCGATTAAGTAATTACGGGGCTTAATAAATAAATGGCTGGTGTAAAAACATATATTAATATGTACCAGCTTGAGTTTGAACTTCTATCGGAACTGAATATTTGCCTTCATTAAAGTAGGCAAATAAGTGTAGGTGTTCCACAATATTATTAATTTGCGCAGTTAATCGCCTTTTGCGTTAAACCTGGTTTCGAATTATTCAATCGGATATGTCATGTGTTTGTGTACGCATCAGACAAGTTGCTATAGACAGATTGGCATACAAGTAAGTGTGAGATGACGACACAAAAGGAACTGCATATGAGAATGTATTGCGCTATTGTAATTAGTTATGTAACAGCTCTGCGTCGTCGAAACTGCCTTATCCATACTCAACACATCGCAACGCAAGAGCCTCAGTTTGATTCTAGAAAACGCCGGAGAGCTACAGAAAAACTGCTCTGCAGTGTCCTAATTCTCAGAACAGAATAGGCATATTGCGTCGCCAATGATTCTCATGGTAGTCATATGCTGAGCATAGGCGTCGTGTCCTACGATTACACCCATTAGTACTCTTAGGTCCTTCCTGGTAAGTTTTAACAGAAAGGTCGCTAATTTCCTGTTTGGTTATTTCACAAAGCATTTGGCTACTCTGCACAACTGATACCAACGTCTGAAGTCGTCAATCCATAGTTGAATCGATGCTGAATTGACACCTATGAAAGATTCAGAGTATGCTTGCAGAGCCTTCATTAGCCAGTATCAGCCAACTCCTTCGCTGTAATACCACAGTGTCCACGTACCCAAATAAGACAGGTTTTGTTGTGTTTTGGAACACTGCTCAGTTTTGTCTTACATTCACCGACTAGTTTCGCAGAGCAGTGTGGGTTAGCAAAAATTCTCAGTGCAGCTGGAATGTCACTACAAATTCCAATACTACTACCACGCAACATTTATGATGGCATAGATTTTCGTTAAGATCGAGCTGTGCATCTTCCAAAGCCGGACATTTGTTAAATATGTCGGACATTTGTTAAATATGCCTTGCTACAATATCCAGTCTGTAATTGAGCCAAAGTTACGCGGCTCTTACGAGGGCCGAGCTGACCGAGCTGGAATCTCTTCGTCTGCAATAGGCGGTGGTTGAACTCCGATAATGGCATTCGGAGGTCGAGAGTTTAGGAATATGGTGAGAGTCTCCCGTTGAATTTTGTTTAATGTCTGTCTATTTACTGTGCAGTCCAATAGTTTCAGTTGTATTTGGTCCTGAATCTCGTCGGTGTAGTCGAAGAAATGTCATCTGACTCACCTGGTGAGGTGGCTCGAGCAAAATGGCCAAGCAGCTAAGTGCTCTTATAGATCCTTCCTATAGTGTTTGATGTGATATTGCATACCTCATCTTTCTGTCTTCGATGTATTCCCATAAACTGGAAAAATTAGGCGTTCGTTATATCGAATGAAGACTGTAGCTTTAGCTACCAATTTATCTTCAAAAAAAAAAAACACCACCATCTCTCGTCTAAGCCCAGATGTATCAATTATTGGGTATGGCCACTTATCAAGATTATTTCACCTATTTTTGCTCATCCTGCCAATGTGCGCGTACATTTTTAACTACCCTTGCATGCATACTCTTCCGTTTTTACTGTTATTGCTTTGTTGTCTCACATCATTGCTACCATTTTCGCTGCCAATAGCCATACATTCATGCCATTAATCAAAAAATATTGTCCATACATAAGACACGAAAAATTTATGTGAGGCAATTCATGTCATTGCTCGACCATTTTGGCTGCCAATCTCTCGTGATGGTATGCGCAAGTTCTCTAGCAATTTTTCATACAATTTAGTGGCCATCAGGTCGTATAGCTTGTACTTGGAGCTTTACGTAAACAAATAAAAGAAAAAAATAATGTCATCGTAAACACACACACACACACATAAATCTCATGACTAACACACACCAAGCGAGGCAAATAATAAATACGGAATAAATTGCAAATTAGCTGCTGCATGTGTGTGTGTGTGTGTTACAAGTGTGTTGAGAGAGAGAGAGTTGTTGTGATTGCTGGTAATATTTATTTGGGTACAGGAATTATGTGGTGAAAATACCAATTAATTTTGTTTATGTGCTTTCCTAGATTTCCACTAATGCTGCTAAGTATTCAATGAAGGATTTTTATAGCAAAGAGAATTATAAAGAATTGGAGCTCGGGTGGAAGTGCTGGTATTTACACGTACACTACACCTGTGGTATAAACAGCTTTGCTTTTCCCTATTTATTTAAATGACTTACATGACATCTTAGGAGGGGGAATTGATATTGAGGACATTAATGTGCGTCTGCTTCTGTGTGCGTATGACAGAGTTTTGTTAGCTGACAACGTAAAAAAATTACAAAAAAATATCAATAATTTATGACTGGAGCATGCAAGTTTACCTCCCTAAGTCAGGCATAAAGATTTTTCGATCACTTCAGTGATAGGTTAGCAGAAAGTAAAAAATTTATGTTTTGTTGATAGTCAAGCAGCGATTAAGCCATTGACCCCAGCGCGCATCAATTCAAGATGTGTTAAAGAATGCAGGAGGCCTCTCTCGCTTACCCAAAAAACAACAACATACTTTGTTAGGTCCTAGGCCACTATGAAGTGGAGGGAAATGAAAGAGTGGATGAGTGTGCAAGGGAAGGCTGAGAGCTTGACTTTCAGCGAGTGATAGGATATAATAGAATAGATAGAGGACATAAGCATTCTTCTAAACGAACTGTACACTGCGATTGACTTGAGCGTAGTCGCGGAAACCAATAGAAGGTGGTCGCTAACTACCAACTGCAGGGTCACCAAAGCGCACTGGCCAAAACTGAATCTAAAAGAACAAAATGTCTGCTTGGATTCAACAGTTCAACTACCAGGTCCTCTCAAGTGTTATAACGGGTCACTGCATTATTGGCACTCTAGCCAGTATAATGGGTGTACGTCGCAATGGCTTTCGCTGGACTCGTGGAGATAAAGAAGAAATTTATTTAGTGCAACAACTCCTCTGTAAATGCCCTGCACTTCAAAGAAGCTAACCCAAATTTTATTTCTTTAAATACCTGGGAAATTTGCAAAATGTCTCACTTGAGGGACTAGATCTCACTTCTTAAAAAGATCCAAGTGGTTTAAGCTACTTAGTTAGGGATGGAAATTAATTGCAGTTATCACAATGGGCTTTAAGACATTTGAGTGTTGTCTTAGTCAAGCTTACCTAACTTAACCCTAACCAAAGTTTAAGGAGAAAGCTGTTCATTGAGCGGAACTTTTAAATTCAAAATATAGGAAAGGCGAACCAAAGCATAGATTTACTTTTACAAAATTGCAAGAAAGAATTTACAAGAAAAATTAAGACGTCAAAAGTTTTACTTATAATATTATATAAAAAATTAGATCACACTGGTGGAAATTATCATTCGAATGAGTTCACAACTCAAAGGTTGGAAAAAATATTCAAAAAAGGGGTTCTCTCGAGTAGTATAGGAAATGGCGGATAGTTGTCACACCAAAAACTGACCTTTCTGGCGCAATATTTCAGCTGTAGAGCAAAGTCTTGCCTGAATAACATTCAACATCGATAACTTGAAGGTCTCAACAATTATTCATTCATGAACCGACGGATTTCACCTGTAGACGTGCCCATGGTGACCATTTAAACGAATGTGATTTTGCATATTTATTTGTTAAGAGCCGTAATTTTAATAGAACTAATGAATTTTGAAATAATCTAAATAACAGTTCGACTTTTTTTAGAGACACTTTATAAAGTTATTTATAGAAAATTTTATTTGTTAAATTACATTTAGAAGTTATTCATTAATTTTTCAGTTTTTTTTTCTTTTTGCTTTAACAATATCGCTCAATAATTTTTATCTGCACAACGCCGAGTATGAGCATGAATTTCGACAGTGAAAATCTCATTAAAAACTTATTCAAAAAAAGTTTTTTGATATCTCCCTACGCTACTTTCGCAATTGCGGCGTAAATTGATGACAAAAACAAAAAATATGTTTTGAAGTATCAGATATCTTCACAATGAATATATTTTTATGGAGTTTTATTTTGTTTTTTATTATTTTATTTTTTCTAATATATTTTTACGGAGTTTTATTTTGTTCTCATATTTTTTATAAATTTTTTTTAATATTTTTTAAGGAGTTTCATTTTGTGTTTTATTATTTTATTTTTTCTAATATTTTTGAGGGAATTTTTTTTTATAGATTGTTTTTTTTTCTAATATTTTTTACGGAGTTTTTTTATTTTTTCTAATATTTTTAGGAACTTTTTTTAAGATTTTTATTTGTTTTTTTCTAATATTTTTTATGGAGTTTTTTTTCTTTTTTATTGTTTTATTGTTTTATTTTTCCATTTTTTTATCTTTTACGGAATTTTATTTTGTTTCTTATTTTTTTCTAATATTCTATAAAAAAAATTTATTGTATTTTATTTATTTATTTTTTAATTTTTTCTAATATTTTTTATGGGGGTTTTTTTTAGATTTTTTTTTCATTTAATTTTTTTCTAATATATTTTTACGGAGTTTTATTTTGTTCTCATTATTTTAAGGATTTTTTCTAATATTTTTTACGGAGTTTCAGTGTGTGTTTTATTATTTTATTTTTTCGAATATTTTGATTGGGATTTTTTACAGATCTTTTTTTTTATTTATTTTTTTCTAATATTTTTACAGAGTTTTATTTTGCTCTCATCATTTTATTTTTTCCAATATTTTTTAGGGAGTTTTTTTATAGATTTTTTATTTTATTTGGTTTTTTTTCTCATATTTTTTACGTAGTTTTTTTTTATTTTTTCTAATATTTTATAAGGAGTTTTTTTAAAGATTTTTATTTGTTTTTTCTAATATTTTTTACGGAGTTTTGGTTTGTTTGTATTTGTGCCTTTTTTATTGTTTTATTTTTTTCCATATTTTTTTATCTAATATATTTTGAAGGAATTTCATTTTGTTTTTTATTTTTTGTAATGTTCTATGAAAAAAATTTATTTTATTTTATATATTAATTTTTTTATTTTTTCAAATACTTTTCATGGGGTTTTGTTATAGAATTTTGTTTTTTTTTTTCATTTAATTTTTTCTAATATTTTTTAATGGAGTTATTTTTCTAGATCTTTATTTTTTCTTTTTATAGTGTTTTTTATTATTTTTTTTTCTAATAATATATTTTTTTGAGGAGTTTAATTTTTTTCATTTTGTTTTTTCTAACTGTTTTTTATGGAGGTTGATTTATTTATTATTTTATTGTTTGCTTATATATTTTATGGATTTTTTATAGATTTTTATTTTATTTTTTATTATTATTTTTTCTAATATGTTTTTACTGAGTTTCATTTTGTTTTTTTTTTTTTCATTTTATTTTGTCTAATATGTTATATGTTTTTTAGAATTTTATTTATTTTTTCGAATATATATTTGTGGAGTCTTGTTTTGTTTTTTATTATTTTATTTTTACTGTTTATTTATGAAAAATATCTTCATTTCACTTCATCTTCATCTCCACTACTGTCCACTCTGATCTGCTAACGGAGAGTCCCCCTAAAATTTCTTAAAAATGTTCTTCAATCTCATATCAACGTGGCTGCAATCACAGAATGTGAATTTTCATTTCAAACCTAAATAACAACCAAAGAATAACAAGTTTTAAAATCACGACTATAAAAAATGTGTATATAGGTACTTTAGTGTACGGATTAAAGAAAAAGTATGAATAAATCTGAATACTTTACCATCCCAGGCGGGCTCATAAACAAACCTTATCAAATAAATATGATTGTAATGTTTTGAATTTTATATAAATAGGCATAAACAAGTGCGTACGAGTATGTACACATTTTCCGGAATATGTTTCCTTACCCATACTATTGGACTGACTTTTGACAGTGTCGCCAGCATACAATTGAGTGAAATTCATATTTGCTACCAACAACGCCAGGGCCACTGCCTTCGCTCCGATTACTGCAGATGGGAGATGGAAAATGGCAGATGGAAGCCATACAGCACAGATTGTGGCCAGACACACGGCGTCCTGTCGTCTTTGTCGTTCATATTTACTTATTTGTTAATTTATTTTATGGTTGTTTTTCGTTTCATGCGGCGTCTATACTAATATTATTTTACTGATTTTGTTTCATTTTTATGGCTCAGTTACCCCAGGCATTCATACATGGATACGCTTGCTGATTCATGAGGCTCACAATAAAAACTTCTGGCAAATATTGTATGCGAGTACCATAAACGCATAGATATGCGCACTTACGAATGGCTGTTTATTCTTTTGGGGCGCATTGTGGTCGTCTGGCTTCATTACTGTAAAATTGCTGTCATCACTACTTGTATGTACAATAAATTCTAGCAAATTCTTGGCGCAAACTGTTTTGATTGATTCTAAAGATTCTAAAGACTGAGCCACATAAAGACGACGTCAATAGCAGTGACTTGATGGTTTTGCTTTTGTGTGAGTAAATAGAAAAGTTCTGCATAGAAGGGCGTTCGCTGTATTTGACATTCATTTGAACGCTGCAAGGGAAGAGAAAACCAAATAATGTGTCATTCGATTAAATTAGTGGATGGGCTATCAACAATTAAGGCATTACTTCAGATATGAAAGCTTAATGCGTTTTCATCAAGAACATAATAAATTGCAAGAGTAATGAAACATATAAAATGGCTATTTGTACACTGCGACCTAAAAAGATATATTGTGCAGATTGAAGCATGTTAACATATTAAATATTTTTTATTTAGCAACTGTGTGGAATACTCACTGAAGATCTCGAAAACGAATATAAGAACGACTTCTTGCAGGAATTCTGCAGCGGCACTAAAATACTACTGACAGTTGTTAAACTCCGTTTGGTATTATTATCGGAGCATTATGCATTGCGACCTCTGGTCTGTGGTCCATAATTGGAGAATAGTAATAAATGCGCCTTCCAGACAAAGTTAGCGTAGCCCAGGCGCAATTGCTAGCAACCAGGGAAGCATGCAAAGCCCTCGCCGACATCATGCCATGAAAAGAGCCAGTCAGGCTGTAAACTCAAACAGCATAAATTCTATATTTATAATTCAGTATCTGACGGTCCTCTCGTTGCTAAGTTGCAGATCTCTTTCAGTCAACTAAGGAGAAGATCAAATGGTTCGAATGTGCAGGAAACATTTTTCTTATCTGGGTTCCAAGACATAGAAAAATAGAGAGTAATGAAATTGCCGACGAGTTTTCCAGGAAAGGGTCAACAGAACCGATTTCAGTTGCTCCATCTTAGAATCCGTCTCCCATTGACCGTTGTTAAAGGGAAACAGCACACTTTCTTTCTTAAAGCTCAAGACGAATGGAATTCCATCTTATCGTGTGCTATCTCAAAAACACTTCGGCCTCAGTCCAACAGAAGCAGGATGCTTAAAGTGATGGGAATCTCACGTGATTCAATTTCCAAACTCAAATCGGTGTTCACCGGTCACTGCGCGATCGGAAATCGTACGGAGATGCTTGGACTTCATTACAACTCTCATTTCAGAAGCTGTGGGGATCCGGCAGGGGCAGAGACTGTTGAAAACTTTCTGCCTGAGTCTAGTAGCTAGGCACGTAAGGTTCCTTAGTGTACCTCTCGGGAATAGCCTGAGGCAAATCTCCATCCTAGATCCCGTTTCTCTCCTCCACTACATCAAAAACATTGGATGGCTGTAGATGTTTTTTCTTCCTTTAAGTTTTGTAATTTTTCGCAGGTAGTGGTCTACATTGTATGAAAACGGCCCTTTAATGCTACTTGTAGTGTACATGTGGTACTCTTATCATCTAGCCTACCTACTTATCGTGTGGATGAACTAAACTCGCTCAGTCAAATGCTCGATATCGCAATGTCAGTCTGAAGATAAATGAGAGTAAAATGAAGTACCTAAAGCTTTCCCGCTGCGAAATGAAACTTCTGGAAGCTATTGCTTTGAAGGCGTTTAGCAATTTACATAAATCGGTATTCTTTTAAAAAACGTCAGCAATATACAGTACAAGACCGAATTGTGGATTCAAATAAAACATACTTCGCCAATAAAAATTTTCTAAAATCAAAAGTGCGCATTTCCCAATCGTTAATATGCCCCGTTCCTATTTATGGATACGAATCATAGAAACTTACCCACGCAGATGAGCAATGCCTAAAAATGTTCGAACGTTAAATGCTCCGAAAGGTCTTTGGACCACTCCGGGAAAATGATGGTACATATAGAATACGGTACAACGGCGAACGAAACGGAAAAGATATTATTAAACACATTAAATCAGAAAGAATACATTGATTAGGCCATATTGAATGCCCGCAAAAGCATTGGCCGCTTATAATCCGCTGATTTCGAAAGCTCTAGGGCGCACAAAGGTATTCTGGCTAGACCAAGTCATCATTGACCTGAAAAAGATGTATGTAAACAACTGGAGAGAAACAGCCTAAATTTCGTGCCACCTGTAAGAAAATTGTGAATAAAGTTAAGTTCATCTCGAGCTGTAACGCTGCCGTATGATGATGATGGGCTCTAGGCCACAGGGACATCGATAGCTTGCTGGGTTATGATCTTCCTTAACCTCGACTAAAGCGGAGTCGGTAGAAGTTAACTCCTATCCTATAAGGGCGGAACTTTATATAACTTCCTTTAACTGCGGTTGGAGCGTAGGGCCAGTTCTGGTAGGGCTGCTGCCTTTGATATATGCTAGTACTTGGCCTATGGATGCACGTTTATATAGAGAGCCGCTTGATACAAGACAGACGGCCGCTGTAGCCGATACTAGACTGTGGATAGATGCCACATCCTGCCGTGCGGAGGAATTGTGTTAAGTGGTTTGTTCTTAGCTTCGGTGCTCATTCTCGAACTTACCGACTTGGGAAACCTAGCGGTAGCTTCACTACAGCCGGCATCGCTTGCGAGATCATTGCACTTACTAAACCCTCTCACCACGACAACATGACAACCCTAGGATCCCGCTATTACATCATGAGAAGTAGACGATGTAAGAGACTAGCAATAGGTGCTATATCCGGGAGACATGACCCAAATATATTGTTTGTATCGAAGAATAAACAACTGCTTACGCCCGCAAAATCTCAAAGCTAACCCCGTTTTCACATAAGACTGGAAGGTAGGGCAGTACGCAGCAAAAGTGGAGGAGAAGTAAACTCCTGTTCACTATCTTTGAAATTGTTCACGTCTATCAACAGACAGGTTACTAGCTTTTGGCAAGCCAGTCACCGATAACATTGACGAAATGTTAGGACCAGATTTTAGATATCTTCTGCTCTTTCTATGCCACTCTTGGAAACTCAACCAAAAAGCAACAGAGCATTGAGGTAATAAAACGACACTTATTGCTAATTAAGTGTCTCCCAGTTCAGAAAACATGCCCCGCTCAAACTACAACAACAACAAATTGAACGATCCGAAACTAATTTTCCTGACTTTTCGGACACTTCAGCATTAGTAATGATTTAGCCCTTGTAATTATAAGCAAACGCTGTACAACAGCCTAATCATTCCAGCCTTTGCATACGCCGCAGAAGCTTGGCCGATGACGACAACTGATGAGAGAGCACTGGGAGCGTTCGAGAGAAAGATTCTCCGAAAATATTTGGTCCGCTTCGCGTAGGAGAGAAAGAGTTTCGTATCCGATGGAACAGCGAGCTGTATGAGATATTTGTATGTAAGAGCGAGCGAGCGGTGAAGATAGTGAAGCGTATGGCTGGCTTGACTATGTCTTCACGATGAACGAAAGTGCTCGGCACGACAGTTCTTCAAGGGAAAACCCAAAAGCGCACGGCGAGGAAGAGGCAGACCTAATTTACTTGATGCCATCAAATGGCGCTAGATTCGGCCAAACCCGACAAAAGGTTGTAGTGCCATCCAAGTAAGTAAGTAAGTAATTGAAGTATCGAGCCTTGCTAAATAATACAAAGTGTCTGTTACGGGCTCACTTGCTGGAGCTTCGTAATAATTCTGTTAGCGAAATGACTACAGAACTAGCAAAGAACTTTTCGGCCTTCGTTATTTCAGGAGCAGAACAGATGAACTTAGAACTTGGCTGAGCTGAGCAAATAAACAGACACTGGAAGAGTAAGTTTGCCTTGGTAATCGGGCCCTCTCGTACACATCTACCAGATGGAAAAGAAAGCGGTTATGACTAGCAAGTTTATACTCTTACGTCAGATTCCAACTTGCCATTTGTGCCGCTAATACAGGCTCCCAGCGTTTTTATCCCATTTTGTCCTTTTTTTTTACATTTGCACTTTTGTGTGTAAAAACAAAGTTGTGTTTGTCCGCGGTAAAATGCAAAGTTATACTCAAAGAAAACCAAAATAAACACAACCTTCCAACAAAGCGTACAAAAAAATAACAATTAAAAAAAAACACAGAACAAAACTGTAAAGAAAAATGGATGAATGAAAATGACACCAACGAAATTGCTGCCCAGGGCTGTGTAAATTACAAAAAAATACAGGCAACTTTTCGTAGCCTCCTGTGCCTTACCATTGGCGGTGATGTTACCAGTTTGGGCCTACGCATTTTCTCTTTTTTTTCTCATTTTTATTATTTCGAGTAATTTCCCACTGATCCCCTTCTCAGCTGCGAGCCAACCACTTTATGTGCCTTAATAATAACAGTACATTGACAATACACAACGTCAGATCCATCATCAAAATGAAATTTAAAGCAAACATAAAAAGTGTAAAAAGTTTCCGAAAAATGTACGCACTCACCCGCTCTCTGTTGTTTCTTGGCTGTCCCCTGATGGGTATGCGGCGGAAGATTGACGAACGTAAGTCTGTAGTAACGTACGCATACGCACTAGAGTATATTTTAATTTGGAATATACAACATTTTTTTTCTTATGGAATAATATTTAACTTAAAAACTCTGCCGTTCACAAATTAAGAATGCATGCACAAGGTATTCAGGGAAAATATTTGTATCTGTTAAAATAAGAAGACGTTTAAGATGTGATCAAGTTGAAAATGTACACCTTGAAAAGGGGCGACGGAATAGAGTACAGTTTGGTTCAATGATTGACACGTAAAACTCATACTTTCTTTCGGCATCACCCGAACGAGGATAAAACGAGTACCTCCTGTTATTAAACAAACAGTCGGCGCACTCGCGTATCGGCACCCACGTCACTGTTGACAGTTATGACTTCGAGGTTTTAAGAGGCTTCGTTCATCTAGCATTAGCAACCAGCATTAACACCGATAAAAATAACAGCCTTAAAATCCAACGAAGTATCTCTCTTGTCAACAAATGCTACTGCGAACTAAGTAGGCAATTGAGTACTAAAGTCCTCTCTCGGCGAACAAAACTAATATTTTATTCGGCTTTCACCATACCCTAACATATGGTGCAGAAGCGTGAACGATGACAATATCCGCTGACAGGTTACTTGGAGTATTTGAGAGAAAGCTTCTGAGGAAGATTTTTGGACTTTTGCACCTTGGCGATGGTAAGTATCGTAGGCGATGGAACAATGAGCTGTATAAGCCTTACGACGGCATAGACATTGCATAGCAAATAAAGATTCAGCGGCTTCGTTGGCTGAGTGATGTCGTCCGAATGAATACAAGCGCTCCGGCTCTCAAAGTATTCGATGCGGCAATAGCTGGTGGTAGCAGAGAAAGAAGAAGACCACCTCCGCATATAAAGGCTTTTTTAATAAGAGGTGTTATTTTGATATTCAAAGAAAAATTCAATTTTTTAAGGGGACAGATACCTGTAAACGGCCATATTTTTCTTGGTTTTCATTAAAATTATTTAAAATGCAGAAGTCAATACATTTTTTTCAAAATAAGCATACAGTTTATTCATACATTAAAATAATATTATTATATATAAAACATTTTGTTTTTTTTAATCATTTAAAATGGCGGATGTACTCTCAATTCTTCCAGCGGGGTTTCCTTTCGGAATACAAAAAACCAAAACTTTTTTTATTTATTAATGCCATAATTTCTATATGAATTAAACAAAAAAGGGGAAAAAATCGCGGAATATGTTGCTTCAAAAAAAAAATGAATTTTGGGGCGAATTTTCCTACTATTTTTGCTTCGAAAAAATTATTTTTTTGAAAAATTTTCGAAAACTTGAAACACATAGAAGGTAATATCGTAAAAAAGTGTGCAAAATTTCAGAGAGATCGGTCAATAAATTTTCTAGTTACCGGGTACGCCAATTCGAAAAATATAGTTTTGAGAAAAACGGGTATAAAGTCGACAAAATAACTATACCTCTCCCAGCGCTCGGACGCAAAGAATAGAGTCGTCACGGTTGACGATCTATAATATAAGAAATACTTAAATTTACGTTCTAAAATTTTTTTGACATATTCTTAAAGGATTATATTAACATTTTATGAAAAAAAAAAGATTTTTTTTTCGAAATTTTACAGATATCTGCCCCCTTAATATAAATGATCGAATGTTTATTTCATTATAAAGAAGAAGTTATGCCGTTAATAGTGGAAAATAACATCAGGCAAATGCCCACCACGACCACGCTTACAGCACAAAGGACAATATTCTTTTCATGAAATTTTCCATAACCGAATTGCAAAGTGGCTGTCCTAGTCTCACGAATTCCATCTTTGAGGTCTTGAATCGACCCTGGGCTGTTGCCGTAGACCTTTTCTTTCACGTGGCTTCAAAGAAAAAAGTCACAAGGTGTTAAATCACAAGATCTCGGTGGCCAATTGTGATCACCACTTCGAGAGATAACACGGTCCGGAAACTGTTCCCGTAAAAGATCAATTGCTTCGTTGCTTGTGTGACACGTAGCGCCATCTTAATGGAAATAAACGTGTTCAGTTCAATGCCATCCAATTCCATAAGAAATCCGTTAATCATCTCTCGATAACGCAATCCATTCACCTGTAACACCTGTTATTGGAAAACCCTTGAAAATACTTGCGCAAACGCTTTAGAACTGTTTCATGGTTGATCTTTAGATCCTGGGTGATGCTATGGCTGCTAACATGCCAGTCAACTTCGTTTATTTCTGTGATTTTATCGACATTTTCGACGAGGGGCTTGCCTATGCGAGGTGCATCTTTAATATCAAAATTGCTTGAACAAAATCGTAATCCAACTGTTACAGTAAAGGCATCATAAACAGCGGCCTGGTTTGCAATTTCGCTTTTAACAAAGAAAAACTGTAAAACGTGCAGAGTTTTCTCTTTGTCAACTTCCATAGGTAACACCCTATAACTCACAGCTGAATGAAACAAACAAAAAAAGCAAAAGAATTTTTTTAGTCATGTTTTCTTTTATGTCACCTTGACAACGAGCATAAACTTTAAACCGTTCGATTGATACGCTAAGAGATGTCGATCACAACAACCATCTACCGAGAAAATAATGGATTTCACCGCAGCCGAATGAGTTGGTGCGGACTAGCATTTGAAAGTGCCCGAGTTCAAATCGCCGAGCAAGAAGCCTCAAATGATACAAACATTTTTTTCTAACAACGGACGCCATGGCAATGACAAACCTCCTAGTGTATTTCTGCCATGAAAATCCTTCTCATAAAAAAACCAGAATTTTGAATACGGAATATTGCATAATAAATCAATCCATGAATTTAGAATCGTATCACTTAGATGAGTGAGTCTTCGTTTTGCGAGACCTGCACATACGCGGAGAATGTGCTCTGGAGTCTTATCATCCAGTTGGAAAAGACGGTAGACGCTTCTTTCAACTAATTCTAGCTTCCTGAAGTGGTAATGAAGATTACGATGTTTACATTGTTTTTATACTTTGTGACCAATTTTGTGTATAAAAAATTTGTTGAATTTAAGAAATTGGTGATCAAGTGTTCTATGGACTCCCCTTCATCACATCAGAACCTGAATAAAGTAGTGCTTTTGGTAACACAGTACGCACATCCTTCTTACAGGTTTGCCCTGCTTATTCTTGCGAATCTCCAATTGGTGAAGCAGATTCCTTCTTTTGTGTCTCTTAGTGTTTGGCACAGTATTTTTGAGGACAGCCATTCTGTGACTAAAAGACTTATTACTGGGTCATTGTCAGACGGAAAATCCAACAGAAGCCCGCTTTTTCCAGTGAACGGAAATGATTGTTGCCTGCTATCGCACTCCTTCCATTGCATACTGTCCAACGAATCATTAGCTGTGCTCTATTTCTCTTCTTCGTCTAATCCCAGTTCTGTTAGTAATTCTTCAATACCTTCACTTGCATACTATATGATTCATCAGTATCCGAGTCTGATCTCGACAAAATTTTATTTTTAACTTTTCTTCTAAAACTCACAACGTTTTCATCACTATTCCCTTATCAAATGCACTTTCACGCCGTCCAATAAACATTTTTGGGATAAAAAATTAATGATGTGCGTTTCAGATAAAGTATGCTTCTCAACTGATTATTATTAGATTATTCTCAAATGCGAGCTGAAGAAGAGGAAGCCGTAGAGAAATGTTTGAGAGTGCTTAGCAAGATAAAAGCAGTTCTATTGAGTAAGAGGAATACATCCATGGAAATAAAGACCGAAGTCTCAGAGCTAGATGAACTATTGGACGTCATGAAAAACTGCAGAAGAGGTCGGATTCGAGCTGAGAAAACCGACAAAGGGCGTTTCTTGTCGAACACATCAACGAAAGATATCGGAGGCGACACCACCGCAACAGCTCGAAAAACAAGTGATGGCCAAGTGAGTACTCCTTCAACCGCAAAACGAAATGCACCAAGTCCTGCCGCAACCGACTTTCGGAAGAAACTAAGAGTTCGAAAGCCTGAGTAATGGCAAGTGGTAAGCCGGCAAAAATCTAGGCCCAATACTGTGCCAAAAGGAAACGATGGAGCAAGGAAGGCTAAAGAGAATCAAAAGAAGAATGAGCGAATACCAAACTAAATCAGAGGGTGTTGGTAAAGCCGGTAGAGGGCCACAGTTATTCTAAAATTCTCAAAAACATCGGAGAAAAGATGATCCCCGACGAAACCTCAACGGTGAAAGGCAGAACCAAAACTGGCGCTCCCTTACTTGAATTAGAAAAGCGGAAAACAGTTAACCCTAATTTTTTGATACAATCAGAGGAAACAATAAAAGCAATCGGTTCCATTACAACTTCAGACCAACTTCAACTGTAGAGATCAGAGACTTGGATGTCGTCACGAAGAAGAAGGAAATCGATAAAGCTGTGAGGAAAATGCTAGCCGGCACTAACGAAAATATCGATGTTAGGATCACAAAACCTAATCAACGACAACAAGTACGGGCCTATGTTACTCTCGCTACTGCTCAAGCAAAAAATATCAAAATCGGATGGGTTAGTGCAAGGATGAGAGCTAGCACATCTCTGAAGCGGTGCTACCGGCGCTTCGGTGTCGGACACCTTCAATCAAACTGGAAAGGACCGATTCTTTTATACGGATGAGAAATATGGGCAGATTCGGTAAGGGTGCAATGCCGGCGAAAAACTTCGTAATCTGTACAACGCACCTGCGCTCTCAAAGTGGCTTCTTCATACAGAACAATATCTGAAGCAGCGGTTTTAATAATCAGCGGAACCATTCTTATAGTTATTCTAGCACAAGAACGCAAACGGATATTGGAGCCAAAAATCACAGGAATCCCAGTACCACGTTTCTCCGATATCAGAGTTCAAACACTCATATTTTGGCAGGCAAGGTGGAACTCTGAGCGGTACGGTAGACGGACAGTGAGACTAATAGACTAAAAAAGTGGGTAGAAGCAAAGCACGGGAGGTTAACTATTACCTCACACAGTTTTTGTTCGGACATGGGTCCTTTATCCGAACAAAGAAGCGTCAAATGGAAACTTATGCTGAAGCGCATTAAGTACAGTTTCTCAAAACAGTCGACCCTGGACGCAGGGTAAATAAGTAAGTGTCCTTCTTAAGAGGCCGTGCAGAAGTAATGCAGAAGCAGTCTCGGGGTGAAGGGAAAAATCTAAGAGAAGAGGAGGGATTTAGTGGAATCACTACACACGTATTAGATACGCTTGGTGCGAAGGTATTTTTAGCCTATCCTCACCGCCACAAAAAACAAACAAAAACAAAAAATGCTTCCCAACTGAATGGTCTAGAATACCTGCAGTGAGATCCCTTAAAGATCTGTAGCCGAAAATCCAAAATAAGCTATTTACCAATGAGATTATTTCGAAAAAAAAATTATTTATCAATTTCATAGGTCGATAGCACTGTAAATGCAGATAGCCGACAATGCACGGACCTACTAATGGCCCAAACCATTACCAGTGGCAGGTGCTGCCTTCTGGTGGTCAATCACGTGACGTTCTAATCTTTTAATGCCCACCTCCATGACGTTTCGCGATGCTACCAGTATCATTGCAACGAGTAATGATGCGATAAAAAAGCTTTATTTACTTTAAGGTGCTCGAGCATCACGAACAATGATTCCCGTGCATCAGCTGCGCGAACGATCTGAAGTTAGTTACACTTCAAGTGCCGGACCCTGTAATTGAAGTATGTACAATATTTTCATTTTTAAATATGTAGTCTTGGCTGAGTATGCCCAGGTATTTTTGATTAAAATTTTTGTTTTTATTGTTATGAAATTTCTTTAAACCCACCTTTGCCTCACCACGCTGGCGGTTGCTTTAAGATATTACATTCAACTGCGACTTCAACTTTAATGCCTATCCAACTACACAGCTACACTTTAATACTTAATTAACAATTGCAACAACAAAAATTGAAGCATGAAGTTAAGCGCTGAAACTTAGTAGGTACCCAGAAATGACAGGATAATCTGCGAGCGGAGTGCAAAAGTAAATGAGTATGCAAAAGTGTAGCAATTCATGCATAAAAATAAATAAAATTTAAATGAAATGAAAACTACTTGCTTTCCTTTCTGTATATTTTTTTTATACATTTCATTTCAGTTTCTATTTCTTTCTATTTCGTCCAACGGCGAAGGTTATAAGTGAAACAAAAGTTGAAATGAAAAGTAAAATTGAAAAATGGCACTAAAAATGGCCAAAGGACAAGCTGAAAGGCAGCCTCGTTCGCTCGCAGGTAAACAAATACGCTCGCCTTACCCAGACAAATTCAACTATTCAGGCGCGCATGAAAGCACTAAAGGAGGCGGCGGGTGGCGACTGAGCTGTGGCACTTACCCTTGATTCAAACAAACATATGCACATATATATGTATGTATGTGTGTGTGCTCTGTTTTTTATAAATAGACATACGCTTTTGTTGCACACAACAACATTCGAGCACAACAAAAACCGCTTCAGTTCCGTGGAAAAGCAACAAACATATAAATTTAAAATAAGATTCCCTAAGCGGCGCAATATTTATGTGTCACCGCCAAAGGGGGCGAGAGTAGATGAAATGGTAGGCAAGAAAGACGGATATGCACACAAAAGGAGTTCCATGTAGATGGTTTCGCAGATTGGAGGGCAGGTATTGTCTTCGTTTTATTCCTTTCTGCTTTTGCCTAGTTATTCTTCATTCGCTTACCATAACTGCCACCATTTGGCCACAAACTTTGACCTTCTAAATATTTTCATACGTTCGAGTGTTGTTGCGCAGAAATTTGCTTGCTCATGCCTAGTGATGGCAAATATATGTGCAAATGCATGCATATTTTACGGATGACGTTGCAAAATATTTAAAACGTCAAAGTTTGAAATTTAAAAAAAAATTTAAAAACTTAAAAGGGAAAAATGTTGTGCTTTTATTGTTACGTCATTTGGCAGCATTTGGCTGCTCATTGCTTTTGTGGGGTATAGCGAATAAGGACTAGCATGGGAGAAACTAATTTACTTTTCCTCTGCGAAATTGAAAGCATTTACTGAGAAATATTATTAGAAAAAACTGTAAAAGTGGCATACAGAAGAATATCATTAATCAAGATAAACAATTAACCTTTTCATGGCCAACAAAAAAGGTAAAATTTCACGGCTCGAGAGCAGAATGGGCGGAAGTGTATACTCCGAACATCTGGGGATCGATCTCCATTAGTTTTCGGCTACCCGACTACTACAGTATCTTCCAGGCTGAACTGATGGCAAAATGAGAGCCGCGACGCTGGTAAAGTGCGATGCGATATCCGGAAATGATATCGACATTTTCTCTGATAGCCAAGCGGCGATAAAATCCCTCACAAAACAGTCGACAGCCTCCAAGGTAGCCATGAAATGCCGCACATCTCTTAGCGATATAGCTGAGTCATTTCACCTAAAGTTAACATGGGCTCCTGGCTATTGTGACATTGAGGGTAACTGCAGAGCCGATGAACTAGCAAGACTCAGCACTAAATTGACCGTTGATTTCACAGGCAATAACATAGGCATACCCTTACACACATGTAAGCTACTTATCATTGAAAAAATCGTAAGAGCAGCGAATGAAAAATGGTGTAAAAAACCGCATGCGGAAGTGCCCGAAAATTGTGGCTGACTCTTAATACTAAACACACAGAATCTCTGCTAAGCCAAAACAAGCATAATCTTCGCACACTAATATCAGTTATAACGGGACACTTCCTAATGGGAAGACACACCCACAGGATGGGTGTGCAACCACATGATGTCTACAGAAGTTGTCTAGCGAAGGAAGAGGAAAAGGAAGAGACGATCTCGCACCTTCTCCGCCTTTGTCCTGCTCTATCGAGATGTAGATTTACCATTTTAGGTCGACAATTTTTTAATGGATTGAAAGATCTCAGTACAGTGGATATTAGTGGCCTTCCAAAAATTTTCAAAAGCACAAAGTGGTTTTAGGAGAGAAAAAGACAAGTTCCTCGCACGGCATCACAATGGGATATGAGCCTGAGTGTGTCCCACAGTGGACAACCGCTGCAACCCAACCTAACCTTACAGCCATTAATGCCGGCTTTAGTGGTTAAATCGCGCTTCAACTTGATTACTTGGTACTTTCTCGAGTCCCATTTTGAATTTTTTCACTTTTGCGTAAAAAACTCGGTACATCATATTACATTTTCATACAAAATGGTGACAACGGCGCCAGTTTTCATAACCGACTTTTCTCAAGATATCTTCATGTATGAATGGATTTCTTGCAAAGCGTACCATTATCAACACTACAACTGTGTGAAGACCATTGCTTGCACAACTACGGTTATCCACTCCGATCGATTCTCTACCACGCCATTCCAGTTTGTGATCTTCATTTTACGCAAGTCGGCTGTGACCTCATTAACCCAGCGTTTATTTGCTCTTCCTCGACCTCTCCGCCAAATTGGTTGCTTATGGAACGCTAGTGGCCACTCTCCATCTGAGCATTCTGTACATGTGCCCTAGCCATCTGATTCATTGACTTTTTATGAAGCGTCTTGCGTTTCCATTATGTACCAATGCGTAGAGCTCATGATTGTATCTTATCCCATATGTTTCGTCATCTGGCCGGAAGGTATTATACGAGTATATTGCTCGCAGTATCTTTCTCTCAAACCTCAGTATTTGGTCGATGACTGTTGTTTTAAGTACCCATAGCTCGCTCCTGGATGTTAGTATGAGTCTTACGAGCGCTTTATATATTGCACTCTTCCGAGCTCTTGATCGGAATCAAGGTATCTTGCTTTGGTATCTATCGGGATTTGTGAATTGTTTATTGTCCGATTCTTGTGTCCTACTTTCTTGTTAGAATAAACTACATGAATAGCTTTACCACTATTTATTTGTATACTCCAAGCATTAAATCATGTTAGTGTTTTGTTGAAAATCTGTTGTAACTTGTTTGTTGCTGCTTCTAAGGTTTTATGAGTTGCCAATAGGGCAGTGTCATCTGCAAAAGTTACTATCATGTCGATACTTACAGGCAAGGGAATATCTGCTATGTACAGCACATATAGTACCGACCCTAGTACACTCCCCTGAGGTACACCGGCTTCCATGAGTTAAATGTTAGAGTATTTGTCTCTATATTTCACTTACAAATATCTATTTGCTAAATAGCTTTTCATTAACAAGTAAGAGTCGAGTGGAAGATACTGTTTAAGTTTAAATATTAAACTCTTGTGCCACACTCTGTCGAAAGCTTTCGCTGCATCAAGATACACAGCAACGCATGTATTTCTTTTATCAATTTCTGACAATATTTTATTTGTTACTCTATGTACCTGTTCTATTGTTGAATATTTTCTACGAAATCCGAATTGGTGTGAAGGAAATAAGTTTCGCGCCTGTAGTAGAATGGGGTCAAGGCGGTCAATTATAAGCTTCTCAAAAAATTTGGATAATAATGGTAATAAACTAATAGGTCTGTATGAAGAAGCTTCAGAGGCGTTTTTATTAGGTTTGGGTATTGCGATGATTTCAGCAACCTTCCAAGGCAGTGGAAAATACTTCATTCGTAATGCTGAGTTAAATATATTTCTTAAATAGTGAGTGGCTTTGTCAGATAACCCCTTTAGAATCCTTCCTGTGATTCCGTCGTATCCTGGGGATTTATTTACTTCAATTTTTGTCTCAATTGCTATTCGAA
The DNA here is from genome assembly GCF_027943255.1 of Anastrepha obliqua. Lineage (NCBI taxonomy): Eukaryota > Metazoa > Arthropoda > Insecta > Diptera > Tephritidae > Anastrepha > Anastrepha obliqua. The sequence goes on from NC_072893.1 coordinate 31,029,205, forward strand.
TTTCTTTCGAAGTTATTTTTTTGATTGGTATATTTATGTTATTTGTGAGGTGAGCATGAATTTCAGAGTTGTCAATGTCTTAGTTATTATGTTGATTTGTAAATGTTTTTTTAAATGATCAGCGAGTATTTTTCCTTTTTCTTTTTCAGGCCTTCCATAGTGTATAGTTTGTAGCTCTAGTAGCTCAAAGTGATGCGATATATTTTTCAAATTTTTCGTCCTTGTCCACTTTTAATATATCTTTAATTCCTTTTGTTGCTATATGCAACCATTTTTTAATATCTGGTGAATGTATTGATTGTCATTGTTGCCTTAGTTTTCATTTTTCTCTGATTTTTTCCAAGATTTTATGGGGTAATTTGTGTTAGTTGTTGTTGCATACACTATACTATCATTGAAGTAAGCGATTGCGGAGTCTATTTCTTTTTCGCTCTTTATGGGGACTTTATTGTTAAGGCTTTGCTCCATAAGTTCACGAAAATAGTTCCAGTTCGTATAATTATTGTAAAATTTATGTGCCTTGTAGTTTAGGATAGGATTGGTTTCATAGCTTAATAATATTGGAGAATGGTCAGATGAGAGGTCAAAGCTTGGAGTTATTTCCAGTTGCTCACTTTTCATACCTTCCGTAATGTAGAAGTCAATTAAATCAGGTCGCTTCTGCATATCAGTTGGCCAATAAGTTGGTTCTCCAGAGCTTAAAAAGTTACTTTTATTTTCTATTATTGCATTGTAAAGATTTTTTCCTTTCGTGTTTGTTATTCTGAATCCCCATAAGGTAATATTTGCATTAAAATCTCCGCCTGCAATAAAACTGCCTTCAAGAGTTTTAAGAAAGTCAAAGTATAGTGTCTTAGAATTTTTATGTTTAGGAGGGCAGTATATGGCAGAAAGGGTTAAATGCCCACTAAAGTCCTCAATTTGACAAGAAGTGTTTGACTATATTGCGACTGCCACAGAAGTGTAGCAGGGATGTTTGTTAGCACCACTCCTATTTACGCTGAACCTGAACGACGTACATGATTATTTTGGTGTTAGAAAAGTGGTGATACAATGGCGAAAATGTGAGGGTTGTGGCGGAATATCGCTATGTGAGTGTCATACTTACACCAAAAATGATATTCGGAAAAAAATTGGAAGACAAAAGTAGCTGCATTAATTGCACTTAAAAGGACTTTTTTGGTAAATTGTCAATATCGATAAAAACATAAATGGAAACTGCTTCAAGCTGTTTGCAGTGCCGTACAGTCTTATGCGGCCTAAGTATGGGGTACACATTATCGGGTGATGTCGAAAAACTGCAAAAAAAAAACATCATAGAACGAATCCTTAGGATACCAGACTTCACGCCAAACTATGCAATTTTGCTGGCAACAGCAGCTGAAGAAAGCCACTTTTTACGTTGGGTCTTCACATGAAATATATTTTTAAAACTAAACGAAGAAACATTTTCTGGCATAAACATCTAAATGAATTGGACTCAGAATTCGGACTAACTTTCGACGAATGCATCAATGCCATACAGTTGTTGGCATAATTGCAGGCCAAATACAAGTGCATCACGCAAGTGCAACCTACATACAAGAAGGAGTGCGGATGGAAGATATCTCAAGATTGTCAAAGCACGATGTGGTCTGCTTATGTTGAATGCTAATAAATTCAGAAACGTGTCCAAAATGTGCAGCCTCTGCAATATAAACGAAGAAGAAAGAGTGAAGCATTTATGCGAAGATTTCCCGTACTCGCTGAGTTCAGAAATATTTATTTACAAAAATTCATTTAAAAAATCAGAATTAACAGAAAAAGAAATTGAAAGTAGATTAAACGAAGAAAACTATGAAAATTGGAGAAAAATTTTAGGTTTATTTTATTCACCTTTACGCTACAAAAAGTGATATTTTAGTGAGTGGTTTTCGGAAATGATAAAAAAAATTCATCTCCAAAAATTTTAAATAAAGAGACATAATTTTTTTTTTGAAAAAAACATTGTTGAAATATATTTCATTCAAAAAAGTTCGAAAAAAAGTTTATAAAAATGTTGAAAAGAACCGAAGATATTTCAATGAAAAGTATGGGGTATTAAAAAAAATTAAAAAAAATCTGGATGTGGTGGTTTGAAAAAATAACAAAAAAAAAAATTATTTCCAAAAATTTTAACAAAGGAATATACTTTTTTTTTATAAAATTTTGTAGAAATGTATTTTATTCAAAACAACAAAGAAACATAATCTTTTTTTTCATTTTATAGAAGCATATTTTATCCAAAAAAAAAAACCGAAAGAGAGTTTATCAGAATGTTAAAAAGAGCCGAAGATATTTCAATGGAAAGTGTGAGCTGTTAATAAAAGATTTAGAAAAAATCTGGATGAGGTGTTTTGCAAAAATTACAAAAAAATTGTATCTCCAAAAAACTTAAACAAAGAAACTTAATTTTTTTTGAAAAAAAATTCTGTAGAAATATATTTTATCCAAAAAAAAATTCGAAAAAAAAATTTATATAATAAAAATGTTAAAAAAATTCTGTAGAAATATATTTTATCCAAAAAAAAATTCGAAAAAAAAATTTATAAAAATGTTTAAAAAAAAACCAAACATATATTCAATAAAAAGTATGAGCTATTAATAAAAAAATGAGCAAAAATATGGATGGGGCAAAAATTACAAAAAAAATTTTTTCATCTAATTTAAATAAAAAATAAAAAAAATAAAAAAAAATTAACAAAAAGTTTATAAAAATGGAAAAAACCAAAGACGTTGTTAGGAAATACGAAGCAATTCCAATGCCTAAATACAGACCTGTTTTAGTGCCCTCTACAGTATTTTATACATAATTTAAGTATCTATTGTAACTTGTACATTTTTGTAACTACGAACTAAAATCCGAACTCTCTCTCTTAATAAAGACGTTGAGCTGAACGGACATCATCCACATCAACAGACGTTTCACTTTAAAAAACTTTTTACCACTTTCAAAATTGAATGAGTCCCAAAATGATTTCAATGTTTTTAGTTCTTCTAGTGCTTAGTGCTTCTTACTATAGTGCTCTAGCCTACAAAAAACCAAAAAAAAGAATTTTTAGACAAATTGACGACAACTTCCAAAATACTTGAATCACTTGACATGACACTCCCAACTTCTTCACTCAAGCTTCATTTCATGCCCAAAGCCGTAAAAAAGACAAATCCTGATCTCTCTCTCTCTCTCTCTGATGAAGATGGGACATCTTTTCACTCCAATACTTTTGCAATACCTTTGCTTTGACCTGAACTCGTGGCAGCTGTGGCTTGCGGTAAGACTTAAAGGCAAGGAAGAAAATCAATACTATATTGTGTCATATCAACGGACAAGAAGAGTCAATAATGTATTCAATGGTGCTAAGTAAGCGAAATGTTGTTAGTTCACTGGTATACACATTAGAATTACAAAATAAAAATAGAAGCATAAACGCGAACAGGTGGTGTTTATGACACTAACACTAAACTATTTTTCCGATAAATCGACGTTTACCTCCAATTGAACCAGAGTAAATTGTGCTTCTCAATCATTAATTCGAAAATTTACGAATTAATGATCGAATCGCACTTCTTCATTCATATTTCCGGATACGTATACGCACTGGCAAACCCACTAACCAGCAAGCACTTTCATTACCGATGTTTTTTACCGGGCGAAAACTTATTGTATTGCGGCAAGGCGCGGCCACAAAATAAAGCCAATCACCGCCACTCACTCGTTGACACCCATGCATGCGCACATATTTCCGTAGAAAGGCAGCTTCGCTGATGCCTGTGCTGGCGTGTAAAGCTTCATTTCTTTATTCGAGGAATGCGTGGATTCGCCGCTCTGCACGCAACTGTTTTATTGCGCGTTTCGATTCCCTGAAAACATGCGCACTTTACAAGCTGGTATGCATACACATACATATGCACGGGCGTACATATTTGATTGAGTATATTTTACAATTTTGTTTTCTTCTACCAGCATTACCTCTTGGTGGCCACGCGGTTTTTCGTGGTACTGTGGGGAATATGCATATGTACGTATGTTAACTTACTTACACGCGCTCTTTTACATTTTACAGTGCGTTAAAAAGGTATAACACAGGGGATTTTTACAATTTATTTGTTTCTTATTTAATTTTAATAGTCTTTTTTTATAAAAATATATAAGCAGTTTATTTTATAATAAAGAGCACATCAATCTATAGAGTTTAAAACCCGTGCAAGATTTATAAAACAACAACTAATTTTCACCAAAGTTTCAAAATAAAAATAATTGGGTACGCAGTTTTATAACCCATTAAATTTTACTAGAATAGAAGAACAAAATTGAATAGTTCTTTATTTATACCTATTATTATATTTACAGTTCACAATATTTGCTTATACATTAAGGGGATAGATACCTGTAAACGAACATATTACCTCTGATTTTCATTAAGATTATTTAAAATGATGAAGTCAATATATTTTTTTCAAAATTGGCATACAATTTATTTATACATTAAAAAAAAAAATTTTTTTTTTTTCTATTTTAATCATTTAAAATGGCGGATGTACACTCAATTCCAACAGGAAGGTCACAGCGGGGCTTCTCAATCGGCGGGCATTACAGCATCGGCGTCAGTGACCTGAATACAAAAAACCAAAACTGTTTTTGTTCATTAATGTCATAATTTTTATATGAATTAAAAAAATGGAAAAAAAATTTGGAGAATAAAATTCTTCAAAAAAAAATTGATTTTGTTGCGAATTTTCCTACTATAGGATCTCCTATACTGCGTAGAGCACAGGCTATAAAAAAACTTAACTATGCGACCGCGCGACATTTTTTCTTTTATTCTGAGAAAATGCGCAATACCGTCAGCGAAAAAAATTATAAAAAAGAGCAAGATTTTCTAGCAACTTCAAACTTCCAGCTTTTTGTTCTAAAATTGTATGAGCTATAAAACTGCATATCTAAGTTCATTCTAGAAATTTTAATTGAAAGTTTATATGATTTTTGTTATATATAGTGAAACCTCTCACTCACCTTCAGTCAGGGGTTATACGTCGACGAGAGATGTCCAGAAGAGGGCAACTTCTTCCGATACGAAAGATTTGGTATAGAAAAAAAATGCCCACTCAAAGGAAATGCCCAGCCAATAGAGATGTTAGATGTTACATCCTTTGTGGATTGTGTTGGACGAGTTTCTTGATGTTGTTCCACAAATAGTGTGGCCTACAGTTTTAAGCCGACTCCGTACGGCAATGGTTTTTTATGAAGATCTTTTTCATGAGGAAGTTTATTATTGCCTGTCGAGGGTTGACCGCTATAAGAAAAAAATTTCTCTATCATTTGGTGTTTCATGCGCGGAGTTCTTGTTAGGTTAGGTTAGGTTGACCTGGCTGGCTGAAAGTCATCACATAGACCTATTGGTCCTTAGTGGTACCAGATGGAGCTTGACCCTTACATGTCCTTGTAGTAGGCTTCTTGTAATAAGCCTTCGTCTTTTGCGAATCTAAGTAAGCTCTGAAGCTCTAACCCCAAGAGACATTTTAACCTCTCATAGCTAATGCAGGGCAAGAACATGGAAGGTGTTCAAAGGTTTCCCTCTCTTCTAGTTCTTGTTAGACATTAACAAAAAAAAATTCCGAACAATCAAATAAAAAAAATGGCGAACCAAGTCAAAATATTGGTGCGCGAGCTGTAAGTGTAACCCACACTGGAACTAATTGCCGAAATAACCCTAAAAATAAATATAAAATTGGCGTGTACACTTCTGTTAGGCATTTGGCCAAGCTCCTCCACCAATTTGTGGCGTGCGTCTTGATGTTGTTTCAAACTAACCTTACCCAACGTTCAATTACCCTGGTGCTTACATATATTCTTCCTTTTTTCCATTTCTATTGACAAAAATACACGAAACCACACTTCTTGGCTTTTGAAATCAATTAAGCCCCTTTCTCCTAGTAGTCTCTCTCTCTCTCGCTCTTCTGGTGTATGTTTCTGAAGCTTGTGTTTTCGCTTTCGCTGACGTCTTGACTTGCAATGACGAGCGACCATTTACGCCATCTTCTTTAATCGCAACTCGCGTCTTGGCTACCTCTCCTCTAATTCTCATCACATTCCAGACATTAATCGACTTGTTAATGACGTCTTTCGCACGCCTTTGCGCACTCCGCGGCGTGCAATATTTTTCGTCTGTATCCCCTTTCACTTAATCGTACACAGCCGTTTCATTCAGTCAGCAATGATGAACTACTTTGTTGGATGACAACGGCATTGCTCCTCTTTCTCTTCATCCACTTCGTCTCGCATGAAACGAACTATCTATTTTATGGAGACATTAACGTCAGTCTGTTGGATTTCGTTTTACTTTAATTTTATTTGTTTTCATTGCGTTATTCGGTTCGTTAAGTTTAACCATTTTAGTGTTGTGTCTTTTTTCACCGCTGTTTCTGTTGCTGTTTCAATTCGTTTCTGTGTTTGTTTCTTGTTGTTTTTGTTTTTTTTTTGTTTTTTTTTTTTGCTTTGTTTTGTTAGTTGTTGCATGTTAATATCATTTGCAACTCAATCGATGACGACAGACTGGCAAAGTGACACCACTAACCTGTCGGAAGTAGTGGATTGGGGCGTGGATTGCGTCTTTTGTTTTTCTTTCCATTTTAATTTACACAATGTCAACATTTCGCTGCGAGTAAAATATCGTTCAAGCGAAAATCAATTAAAATGTTTACTTTTGTTCATTTATTAAGGGACATCGTCTGCGCTGAAATGCAAATGTGTAGCTCCCTTGAAGTTATACAACTTAATTTTACTTTATTTGAGTTTCAATTTGTTCACCGCAAAATTTGCAAGGACTTAAAAAAAAAAATTTATGTCATAAGATTTTATTTTACAGCTCTAAAGACTTGTTGCCCAACGACTATTGACATTGAAGTTTACGGTTGTTAGAACTTTTTTAATTAAATTAATTGCTTGCTTCATATTGAGAAGAAGAAAAAGTGAAATAGTTAAGTCTTAAGCGAAGAAATTTTGTCCACGAACTCTGCCTGCATATTGGCAAAGCCATTCCTTATACTCTGGGAAGACTCGATACTTGAATTATAATACATAAAATGTATGCATTTCTCAAAAGTATCTAAAAATGCAATTCTAAAAAGTTTCGCTATTTAAAAATACTCAGTTCTAGACATTAAATTGAGTCTTCTACTAAGTAAAAAATTAGAAGCCACATTCCAACATTCGTCATCGCTTAAACTTTAAGAATCTCCAAAATTCCAAACTTTATAAATTATGCAAATGTAAGAAGAATTTCCTCAAATGCATTTCTGGATTATTTATCGCCAATAATCTCAAAAGAAAAAAGATAATTTTAATACTTTTATCCATTGCAGGCGTCGCTGGTGTGGTCGATGAAAAATGTAAACTTTTTGTTGATAGAAGGGAGCTTCGTGAAAACGAATGCGTTGCGAAGATGCTCGAATCATAACTTCTCTTCTTTTAAAATAATTAAATTCCTTAACCTACTCCATTTATAAGCCCCATTCGAGGTATAGCTAAGTCATAGTACCAAGGCCGCGTTTCAAATCCATACAAATATCCAAATCCATACAAATTTCATTGCCGTGAAATTTCGTATGTATTTTTAAGCAAAATAGTACTCCGTTCTCGCTGTGAAATGAAATGAGAACGCGCAACAAGCCACCAAAAAAAACACATTTTTCACACCTATTTAAAATGCACATTTAAAATCGAGCGAAAACTGGCAGTTCGTTTGCGAGTGACATGCATGACTTCGAATACTCCGAAGACATGGCATTTTTAAACGAAATGTCTTCGCAAACATCTTCCTTATATTTTTGTGTCAATGTGTATGTGTGTTAATTTGTTTAAAAACACTTTGCTAATTGCGAATTTGCTAATTACTTCTGGGGCGATGCTTATCAATTTGAAGTTTCTTCTCATTTGACGATCAGTGTTGCTGGCGAGGCACAAAATCTTATGAATACTTTTTTTTCAATTTTAAATATGGAAAATACCCTAATCAACAACAAAATTGATTTTTTTTTTGTTTTTTTCATATTAAACACAAAAATGAATAATTAAAGGCCAATCAGACTGGGGGTACTTTTTCCAATAGGGTTTTTTGACAGATAACGCGTGACTACTGTCAAAATAAATATATACTTTTTTCACTATTCATTCTCATTTCATCATTTACAGAACTTTCGCCTCAAACCATACAATTGTTTCACGAAAATCAACGCTCTGTAAAAGTGTTCATCACACGCTCAGGACAACTTGGCTTAATGGCTACGTCAATTAGCAAACTTGCCGTAATTGGGTTGAAGAGCAACCATAAGCCATTCAAGAACAGCCGTAACATTCATTGAAAGCAACCGTTTGGTACGGCCTGTCGGCTTCTACTTCTACTTCTTTAAAGACGAGGCTGGCTGACTTTTTGATGTCGGAAATTGAAGTCCGCGATCTCCATAATATTTGATACCAACAAGACGGCGCTACTTGCCCCACAGTCCGTGAAACAATGTGTCAACAACAAATGGCAAGGCTAGAAAATAAAAGGTGAAGGAGAAAAAAGTGAAGAGTAGTAATCGATGGGAATTGGTGAAGCGGCTGCCGATTTTGTAACTGAATTTTTCATTATTTTCTTAACATATGGATATATAACAATAAATATTTAACAAATGGATGTACTGCGTCGTCGTTTCAGTGAGCAATTTATTGGATTAGCCTCCAAGATCGTTCGATATCACACCTTTGGAATTCTATTTATGGGTGTACGTAAAATCGAAGTGCTTTGTGGATAAACCAAGTTCGATTAAGGTATTGGAAGTCTACACTTTTTTTTTGTCGGGACGGACTTGCAAGTACATCACTCAGACAACAATAAGTCCATTGTGCTGCACTCGGGTTCCCTTTTTAATTTTCTTTAAATCTACTCGACTTAAGAAGAAATCTGAATAGATCTTGTGTGCCAAGGAGCCAAGGTGTTCGCTTCTTAATATATCAGTGCCAAAGACCTCAACCTTGATTCGAGCGAGAGCCGACGCACAGGAAATGGTCCGCCATATCATCCTCCTCTCCACATGCATAGCAGAGTGCACTGTTTGAAATGTCTACCTTTTCTATGTGCTTCGCCCATAGAAAGTGGTCCGTCATCAGGCCAACCAGCTGCCTACAGACCCTAAGCTTAATGACAAGAGGATCTGCGACAGTCAGTCGGATATGACAAGTAACATCAGTTTTGTCTATCTGCAGCCTCCTCTCAGCCTGCCAGGCTCGCTTGTGGGTTAAAGTAACCTGTTTGCTAACCGTGGCTTTGATGGCTGCAGAAGGGAGCAGCAGAACGGGCTCCGGGCCAGAAGCCAACATTATTAAAGTTATTCACGAGATACCGACACAAGCCCGAAGCCCTCCAGCGAGTCATTTAAAATTGGTGTTTACGGTTGGCCGAATTAAGGGGCAGTTGCGGCTAACATTTGAAAGGCATTACCTTTAAACAATAAATCTCATGAGTGGTTCTACACAAAAATAACAAAGATTGTCGAAGCAATTTGAATTTTCGTTGTTTTACCTCAATTTAAAATCCGATACCTCTAAGTTGACCACCCTTTACCCAATGAAAACCTCACTGAGCATTTCAAAAACTCGTAGAAATTTCACAAAATCTACTGAAAACTTAATAGCAAACGAAATCGTTTTTGAAACCCTTTTAGGCGTTTCGAAATTTTCTAAGCAATTAAATCTTTAAAATTTTCTTAAAAATTTCATAGAAACTTTAAGAAGAAGAATTAAAAAAAAAAATAATAATAATAATAGTTTAAGGGGTAACACCACTGTACACGCGTAAAATAAACACGATTTTTAAAGAATTTTTTTGTATAGAAGGAAAGGGGAAACAATCACTCTGATTTGGGAAGTTATTACTTATATACTAAAATACAAAAGTACAAAGTTTGATCGAAAAATTTTACAAAATGGCGGCATTGGAGACATTTTTGTAATGTGGTTTCTCTTGAAGGAGCTCCGCGGCACGCAGCTCAGAAGGTGCAAATTTTAATCTGGAACAAAGAAACATTTTTTTTTCTTAATCTAGATAAGAACAGCTAAAGAAACACGTAGAGGATTTAAAAAATATTTATTTTTGTGGAATTAGCAAGCATTTAAAGGAAAAAACTCTATTTTGGACTAAAAAAACGGCACTTAAATAATTATAACAATCGTTTAAATTAATCTATCGAAAATCCCCTACGCTCTTCTCTTAAGAAGGTTATTATACAGACGTAGTGAAAAACCTGATTAAAAATATTTAAAATTGTTTGAGTTATGCTGCGTGCCAATTTCAGAAAACGTGTTTTGAGAAAAACGCGTTTAAAGTTTGGAAATTTGGAGAAGTCGTTAGGTAGCAGTCACTAACGCTTTGTTAAAAGCTTAAAATATTTATGAAATAGACTTCGGTAACGTATAAAACTTTTTGTTCTGTATTTTAAAAGGTTCAACGAATTTTTTAAGCTTATAAAAAAAAATCAATTTTTTGAAATTTCTACAGTGGTGTTACCCCTTAAGCCAGAAAAGTTGTACGGAAGAATTACAAATTTAATTTTTTTTTTTTTTTTTTTTTTGACGTGAATCTTTAAAAACAAATTACAAATTCAAATAGTAAAATAAAACACTAACAGATAATCGGGCCTTTATGTTAAAAATGAATAAATAAATGTTTGGTGCGTACATTTCTGTTAGGTGTTTGGCCGAGCTCCTCCTCAAATTGAGCGAAAAATATTTTACCTAAATTGTACCTTCAAAAGTGTTCATCAATGCATTTTTTTTATTCAATTATTTGTTTTTTTTTTGTTGTTTAGGGTCCTTCTACAAAACATCTATAAAATAATTCAAAGTTTGATCACATGCAACAACAACCCCAGCTCTACCTGAACTGGAATTCCTTTGCTTATTTTATATAGTAAAATTCAATTCAAGTGTAACACTGAAAGATATGAATTCTCCGGCACAATACAATTCCATACCTACGCCTCGCAGATGAATTTAATTTCTATGTTTAAACATGCATTCAAACATTTTTTTTTTAATTTACTTTCATGAGCTCGCTCATAACACACACACGTACATGTGTATGTGCGTGTCTATGTCTTAATTTATACGGAATTGTGCTTAAAACATGTGTGAATAAATAGTACATGAGCACCTGAGGCAGCGCCTTTGCAATGCGCACCTTTCCATCCAGTTGAAAATCACTCATCAACTTACCTTTATCTAAGGCTCTTGAGCCTTAAGAATGTATTGTCAGGATTTACCTTCCCGCTAGCTATGAGAAACAACCTTGAGCGCGGACAAGTGTCATGCGACAAGCAAACTCATTCATATACTCGTGCATATGTGTGTGATTTTATACACATTTGGGTTTGGTTGTCGCAGCTTGCATTTGAAATGCGTAGCAGGAACACCTACATGCGAGCACATCCAAGCATACGCATTCCTAACAAGGAAACAACTTCACCCTGCAGGAAAAATGCTTCCATCTATGAGTGGCTCACAAGTGGTGAGTTTCGAGGGTGCCAATACATACATATATAAGATATAAATAAGGGACCGAATTAGATTTTGTTTACTATACTAAATAAATATGTATTTATTTTCACGATAGGTGGCGCTGATGTTGACATGCTTTAAATAATCACATATATGTTGGGATAAGTATAAATATTCACAAATTTATATACTTAAATGTGAATAAACTTTAATATGCCATAAGTTCTGTTACAAGATAAGTTATAGATATGAAAATATAATCCTTTTTTTATGAAGTTAGTTTTCTTTAATCATGTAAATATTACAAAATTACAATTTTCATTCGAAATGGTCACCATTTACTTTTACACGAGCCTTCAAACGATTAGGCCATTCAGCTATTACAGCACGCACGGTTTCCATGGATATTGAAGTCGCTGCCCGAACCAAAGATTGTTTTAGACTCTCCAAATTTCCGTGACGTCGTCGACACGCCATGTTCTCCAATTCGAACCACAAACTGTAGTCCAATGGATTCAGATGTGGACTTCCAGACGGCCAATCTTCTGCGGCTATGAACCCAGTAATATTGTTTTTTAGCCACTGCTGTGTGATTTATGCCTTATAGGTTGGAGCGGCAGCTTGCTGGAAGGTCCAACGCTCCCCATTGAAGGCAGTACTGCTCAACTGCTTCACCACGACTTCTAAGACAACCTTCTGGTACACTTTTGCTCTGGTTTTAACCCCTTTTTCGCAGAAATGAAGAGTTTTAACGCCCTTGTAAGACACTCCCCACCAAACCATTACGGATACTGAATGGTGGTCACGCCGAACCCCTGGAGCAACCTTTTTTGCGTCTTTAGAAGTTTTAGCATAGATTTTGTCGTTTTGCTTATTAAAAACTTTTTTAACAATAAACATTTTCCCATCAGCGAAAAGAACATTTTCATGGCCGTTGACCGCGTGCCAGCGAGGAAGCTGCTTGCATCTGTCTAGTCTAATTTTCCCCAAGCGCGTTGTCAAAAAATGCCCATTTGAGCGACGGAAGGCTCTCATGCAGAGATCCTTTTTGATTAGTCTTGACATGGGTCTGGTCGATGCATTCATTTCCCTGGATATGCTTTTCTGCTTTCTAAGGTGATTTCTGCGAGTTCTCTGTCGAACGGCTTTTATGGCTGCACTGGTTCGAACTACGCGAGGGCGAAAAACTTTTTCTTCGGTCTGTCACTTCAGACGTTTGGCAAAAACGATTGATTGTGCGGGGAAACAAACATTCTCGAAGTATTAAATTTTTTCAGCAATTCACAAATCTCACTTGCACTTTTACCACACTTGTCAAGGCAATCACTTTTTTCTGCGAATTTATTCTCGACTATACATCGTAAAAGTTTGTCACAGAATTTATGGCAAGACTAAGTACATAACATATGGGCTGAAAAGTCTCGGGCTTAACACATGTACGGCTCTAGTTTTATTGCATTCACCTCTTTTTCAGTGAATACGAACCTTAAAAAGACAGCAGTTAAAATCTCTTGATATTCTATTCATTAGTTCGTGAGTTATTATGCTAAGAGTGACACTACTTTTGTTATTTTCAAATCAATGGATCAAAAAGAACTTTGTGTTTTCTGGCTTCAAAAATGGAAAATTTATAGGAACTTCGCTCCATCAGAAACAACAATAAAATGATAGTTTGCTGACTTCAAACGTGGTCGTAGATACATCGATGATGCACGACGCAGTGGACGTCCAAATGGGACGGAAACACCAAAAAACATCAAAAAATCCACAAAATTGTTTTGAATAGCCGAAAAGTGAAGTTGCGTGTGTTAGCTGACATCGTAAAGATATCACAAGAATGCGTTGGCTTTATATTGCACGAACATTTGACTATGAGAAAGCACTGTTCAAAGTGCGTGCCGCGTCTGCTCACTTTCAAGACAACGCACCGTGCCGCAAGTCATTCAAAACAATGCCAAACTACATGAATTGAATTTCGAATTGCTCCCACATCCACCGCGTTCGCCTGATTTAGCTCGCAGGTAAGAAATTTCGAATGAAGAGGCTCGCTGAAACTGAAACCTATTTTGAGGCAAAAGATAATTCATTCTAATAAAGTTGTATTGAAATGTTAGAGCGTTGCTGGAGTGATTCCGTTTTTCTTGTTGGAAATTACGTTGATGAATAAAGCTAATTTTTAACAAAAAAAAAACGTGTTTTCTTTGTTAGGTCCGGGACTTTTCAGCCCATGTTTTATATACACATTCTGTCAAAAAATATTGGGAATTGTTCATTTAAAAACCTTACGTTACACATATGTCTAAATTGTTTTTGCTGGAATGTTGTTACTTCTAAGTGTCCTTTATAGTGTCGCAGAGTTTGAGCGTGAGCTGTCAATTAGCTTGTTTTTGGCATTTAATTATAGCAGTTAACCGTAGCTGTACTCTGCGATTTTCACTATGAATAAAAATGTCGAACAAGAAATTTGTCTTAAATTTTGTGTTTTGTAAGGCATTTCGTGTGCCGAATCGTTGACAATGCAGATGTTGCAGAAAGCCCATGGCGAGTGTGCTTTCTCATAAACACGGGTCTACCCATAGATCTGGTCGCCCATCAACGTCTTCAACGGATGAAAATGTCGACAAAGTCAAGGAAATGGTGCCGGAAAACCATCATTTAAGTTTGAGAGAGGTAGCTCGTGGCCTTAGCGTGTCTCATGAGTCAACTTGCAAAATTTAACTCCATCAATTGAGCATGAGACGCGTGTCTGCTCGACTCGTTTCGAAAGAGTTGAATTTCTTTCAGAAAATTCATCGGAAGAAGGTGGTTGAAGGCATGCTTGAGCAAGTGAATTCGGACCCAAAGTTAATCAGCGCATCATAACAGGTGACGAGACATGAGTATATGAGTTCGACATGCAACCAGGCGGCTGAATGGCGCTATCCACATGAGCCGAAACCCAAAAAACCATATCAAAGTCGGCCAAAAGTGAAAGTCATCCTACTCGTTTTCTTTTATTATCATGGTGTTGTGCACTCGGAATTCATTCCAACTGGTTCTATGGTAAATAAAGAGTATTATTTGAAAGTTATGCGACGTTTGAGATAGAATGTGCGTAGGCAGCGGCCTAATTTGTTGAAAAAAAACTCATGGATCTTGCACCACGATAACGCACCGTCTCACAAGGCTCATATTGTAAACACTTTCTTGACCAAAAACTCGACAAATATCACCAAACAACCACTGTATTCACCGGATTAAGTCCTCTGTAACTTTTTGCTTTTCCCAAAACTTAAATTGCCACTCCGCGGACGACGCTTTGAGTCGATAGAGACCATTAAGGCGAGTTCGCTGACGGAGCTGAAGAAGATCTCTACAAACGAGTTCAAAAGGTGCCTTGATGAATGGACTAATCGTTGGCATATGTGTATTCCTTCGAATGCAGCCTATTTTGAAGGCGATAAAATAAAATTTTATGGTTAAACAATTATTTTGCACTTTACTGCACAATTCCCGGTACTTTTTTGACAGAATGTTTAAATAAAACAAAACAGAGTTAAATTTCAGGCAAATTTATTTGATCTCTTTCGAAATATGGTCCGTCTGAAGCAACACACATGTGGCAACGTTGAACCCAGTCCTCCATGCACCTCTGGTAGGCCGACGAAGGGATGGCCCTCAGCTCCTTCTTCGCAATCTCTTTGATCTCCTCTATCGACTGAAATCTCCTTCCACGAAGGGGTAACTTCAGCTTGGGAAACAAAAAGAAGTCGCACGGGGACATATAAGGTGAATACGGTGCTTGCACGTTGGTATTTACTTGGCATTTGGTCAAATAATCCAGCACAATTTAAGCCCGGTGCGATGGCGCGTTATCATCATGCAAAATCGAAGAACTGTTTGCCCACATTTCCGACCGTTTGCGACGTACAGCATCTCTCAAACGCTTTAAAACGGTTAAATAATATTCTTTGTTGACTGGCTGGCCCGATGGAAGGTACTCATATTGCATTACGCCTTGGCAATCGAAGCAAACAGTCAACATCACCTTCCCGGTACTTTTTGATCATAGGGTGGAAAAAATACCACTTTTTTGGCGAACTGTCCTAATGTACATACATACATAAATAGGTAGCAGTATGCAAACCATTGACGATGTCTAAATAAAATCCACTTTTGTAAAATTATTGCCTACAAAAATGATTACAAATGGTCGGATAACGCGAAGTGTGTGCGTACATACATACATACGAGTGTATTAATTTGTGGATGTTTGTGTGCAAGCGTGCATATATATAGCTTTTACAAGTGGGCTACTTACATGCACTTATATAAACATATATACATACACATGTATTTATCGAGCAGTTAGGCTGCGTTTATCGCCGGGTCGGTCATTACAAGCAGCCGTTGCTTGGGTAAAATTAATATATCCCATCGCAAGCAGACTCGTAAATACTCGTATACACTTCCATGTTTGTATGTATTACATCGAAGTTACACAGTTGGTTGTAATTAGTTGGTTGTTAGACACACACACACACACTCATACAAGAATTATAAAATAGACTTCAGCTAAGTTGAATGCACGTAAATTTTCTTATAATTACAGAGAATTTACTCAACTGTCAGATTTTAATTACACACCCTGTGTATATGGGTCTTAATCCTCTTATAATGTAAGGGTATGCTTAGCCAGGAATTTTATTATGAATGCCTGCGTAAGTATGTGTGTATGTATGCGCTATAACTGTAATTGTATATCTAAAGAATGTGCCAAAAAATGCATAAACATATTTGCATTTGCTCTGAAGATCTGGCGCTAGCGTGGCTTTCAGTTAAACGATCTGTTGGGGGGCGAGAAATTCCGAAAAATAAATGTTTCACTAAATGACCAAGAAATGTGTTCAAATCTGTTCAATATCATCACCTGGAGTTTTTCTGCAACTTCGACTATCTTCAATCCCAGCATTAGATAAAAATGATTTGACTGCAAAGTTTTCACAGTTTATTGTTTGGTTTACAAATACGCGGCTCGTGTGAAAAGTGCGTGCAATGACAGAGAGATGTTTAGTTAGGAGCATCTCTTGGAAGAATATATACCAGGTTTCAGCCAGGTCGGCCTATTTCTTGTGTTTGGCATTCGTTTGAGTCAAGGAAGCCGAGTGATTTTCCTATTCCATCACGGCAAGACTCCAGCCCACGCCCAGCAGTTGTGGTTACAAAATGAATAGAAACAGGGTTACAATTGGTTTCACATCTCTCCCTCTGAACCATCCGACTATTATTTGAAGAAATGGCTGGCGGAAAAAAGATTTTATTCAATCGAGGAGGCGAATGCAGAAACAAATGTGGCCGGAAAATTGGTGAAAATTGGGTTCCAATTGGTTTCGCATCCCTCCTATTCTCCAGACTTGGCTCCCTCGGATTCCTTGGACTATTATTTGTTCTCCAACTCGAAGAAATGCCAGGGGGGAAAAAAGATTTTATTCAAACGAGGAAGTGATTGCAGAAACGAATAGCTATTTTTCAGACTTGAACAAATCTCATTTTTCGATAGGGATCAGCAAACTAGAACAACGTTGGACGATATGTATAAGCCTGAAAGGAGGCATGTTAAAATTTATCTTAACCCGTACGAGTTGTTCATTTTGCTCAACCTCCCGTAACATCCCCTTGCTGTGGAACACTTTAACCCTTTATCTTCCTGTGCGCTTACTGAATTTTCATTATAAAGGGTGTTTTTTTAGAGGTTAGGTTTTCAAGATGAAATAAAACGTATATAATTTAATGTTATGGCCAAGAATTTAGCTTTATAATAAAGATAAGGGTTTGCCATTATGTTTTAAAAATGATTTCGGGCAAGTGGCCGCCGCGGCTGGCTCGAATAAATTCCAGTCGAGAGGCCCAATTTTCGACCACTTTTTGCAGCAATTGGGGCCGTATGTCAGCAATAACGCGCCGAATATTCTCTTCCAAGACGTCAATCGTCTCGGGCTTATCTGCGTAGACAAGCGACTTCACATAGCCCCACAAGAAATAGTCCAGCGGTGTTATATCGCACGATCTTGGAGGCCACGCCACAGGTCCACGGCGCATTGGCTGTATGGCATGTAGCGTCCAATTCAGGCACGAAAAAGTCATTAATCATGGCTCTATAGCGCTCTCCATTGACTGTAACATTATGGCCGGCTTCATTTTTAAAGAAATATGGACCAATGATTCCCTCTGCCCATAGAGCACACCAAACAGTGACTTTTTGAGGATGCAACGGCGTCTCAGCAATGGCTTGTGGATTATGTTCACTCCAAATGCGACAATTTTGCTTATTGACATACCCATTCAACCAAAAGTGAGATTCATCGCTGAACAAAAACCATTATTTTCGAACCGCGCGAACCGAACCAGTATTTTCGTAATAAATTTGCACGATTTGCAAACGTTGTTCAGGTGTAAGTCTATTCATTATGAAATGGCAAACCAAACTGAGCATAAATCAAGTGACAGCTGTCAAAAAGACCATCTATGAAAAAAGTAGTGCCAACTTGAAAACCTAACCTCTAAAAAAAACAACCTTACATCTTTTGAAAACGAGTCATAAATGCTCTTTAAAGTAGAAGTTAGAGGGTAAAAATCGAGAAATTTTATTTTTATTCTTTTCATTTTTTATTTTTTATGGATGATATTTTCGATAAATTAATTGCATATTCGGCCAAATTCTTCAAACTTCAGCGAACCATGAAAAAGGCCAAGGCACTAGGCTAAGTTGCTATGACCAACTTCAGCCACTTTCATAAATTTCAGCGCTTATTCGTATGGACTATCTTTTTAGTAGAATTTTTGGACTGTGTAATTAATGAGTTTTCACCCAAGAACCAGAACATTTAATTTCAATGGAAAAGCAATTTTCAGGCAAAAGTCTTTGCGATCTTGCAGGCATACAAAATGCTTAGGGAACCGAGGAAGCTATTAAGATTTTATCCAATAGTCAAGTTGCGGTCAAGACTCTGATGGCACCATGGTGGATATCCATATTGATCAATTCCTGTAAAGAGGCGAGGAAATCTTTTGGCGATGCTGGTAACATTTCTTTTATCCGGGTTCCAGGATATAGGTACTTGGATAAAAAATGAAATTGATGATGACCGTGTCAGGAAGGGGTAGACTGAATTGATCTCAGAGATCTCTTACCCGGTTATCGGCACGCCCCTGACTTGAAGGAAAATTGCACAACTTTTTACTTTGGAAAGCGCAGAAGAGATGAAGTTCCTTTCGAGTTCGTGTGCTATTTCGAAAACCCTTTGGCCTCACAGCAATAAACCGAGGACTTAAAAAGTTTTGGGGACTCCACGCCATTCAATTTCCAAATTCGTAGCTGTGTTTACCGGCCATTGGACGATCAGCACTTATGCAGAAAGACTGGGTTTAATATTTAGTCGCCATTGCAGAAGCTATGGGGATCTTTCAGGTAAGGATACTGTTAAGCACTTTCTGTGCAAATGTCTGAGTTTAGCGGCCAGTCGATTACGGTCACTGGGTA
This sequence comes from Anastrepha obliqua, assembly GCF_027943255.1. Lineage (NCBI taxonomy): Eukaryota > Metazoa > Arthropoda > Insecta > Diptera > Tephritidae > Anastrepha > Anastrepha obliqua. Next base: position 31,048,278 of record NC_072893.1, read on the forward strand.
CTCCTTTCTTCAACAGCCTGGGTCAGTGCGCGAACCTAAGTCCCATCAACCTTCTGCATTACATCAACAGCTCTTATTGACTTTAGATATCTGGGAAACCGTTTTACCTGCCTATCTACCAGTTGCTGAGTTCAGACTATACTCCAATAGCCTGAAGAGCGTCAAATACCTTCCAATCGGAAGAAATTAAGGGCAGCTGCATCAGCCAAAAGGTTGTTCAAGGCAACGATTTTGATTAGACAACAGCACTTACGCCCTAAAAAAACTTCATTTCCATTTTTGTTTGAAAACCCACCTGAACTCACAACATTAATCCCACTTTCACTCTATTGAAGCCTCTTATACAAATATTTATTTACATATATTGCCAGCCATAAAGACATAAAAACATAGGAAATCCGCTTTTTCAACAGCAATCTTTTGTATTGAAAAGAAAACAAAAAAAAAAAAGAAAAACAAAAAAAATGTTTGGCAATAAATGCCGTTGGCAAGCAACATTTCCCACATTGCCAAAGGCAACGAGGTGCCTTAAGGGCGCTTAAGGTATGTACTACGAAGAAGGCCTACAATACAGTTAATTTCGTTGACATCGTCGTCGGCGTCCTTGATGATGGCGGCGGTAGCAATCAGCAGCCAACACATACCAATTGACGCATTGAACAGTTGAACACAGACAGCCGGTCGACGGAAGCTTATCTCCGACCTTCACAGTGCATTGAAGTTGACATTCTGTTTGTGTATGCACTTCTGCCAAAATTTATTGCTAGCTTCCCACTGAAAAAAGTGGACTTCCCCAAAAACTACTGCCACCACTACATGCACGCATATACAAACACACAGCAGTGTAGACTTTGTGTTTTAAAGTTGCGCCAGTTAGTAGGTAGAAAGTATTATGCAATACGAATACTAAAGTTGCCATGCATTTGCCCGAACTTGGCACAATCCTAGCTATTGTGGAGCTTACAGCTGGGTACGCCGGCTTTTCGACATTTCGTTGCACTTGGCTAATATTACTAAACTGAACGTTTGCGTGTTTTATCGGCACTTTTGGCATATAAATCTTGATGCAACTGCATATACACACATACGTAAATATTACAAACAAAAAAATACTTTATACAGGCATGCATTAACACATACATCTTTAGTTATGTAATTGCACACACGTGCCTCGTTCGTTCTTCTACCAGTGCTCGTATTTAAAAGGCCCGCCCTTTCCCTTGCGGCCTTTAGTTACGGCTTTTGTTCGCAACATTTTCATAGCCTTATTAAGCGGACGTGGGCGAGTGCAGCAATCAAACCTCGACCGAATTACAATTCATAATAAATGGTTTTTGTTCCTTCACCCTTCAATTTAGTAGAGCGAGCCAAAGGTGTTATTTGATGTTACGAAACCATGTAGTTGGATATGAAGTGAAGTGAAATATAGTAAAAATGTTCAATATATTTTACAGTCTGCCTAATAGAAGTGCGACCGCCATAACTTAGAAACTACTTCATCTATTCTATACTAACAAACTGCATTATATCATCATCATCATCATCATATTTTGGGACTACAGTTCTTTATGAGCTTTAGCCTGCTGCACGTGGGAGCTCCATACATCTCGATTGCTTGCGACTTTTTTCCAAGTCCTTATTCCAAGTTTATTGATGTCCTCCTCTAGTTCGTCGGCCCATCTTCTCTGTTCTCTCTCTTTCGCTTGCACTAGTGTCTCAAAATTCACCGCTAAAATGTGCAATCTGAGACACTTAAAAAGAAATGGAACGTTTAGAATAAAATTTTTCTTTATGGAACTATAAAATTTTAGCAAAGTGAAACCTGCTTCATGGAGTGTACGTATACGACTTCAAGTATTTATTAATGTTCGTATCTGATTGATCCCTTTATTTGTGATATTTTACTAGAAACGAATTAAATAAAGCAGAAATTTTCAATTTATTGATGAATCATTTTAATGGAATTTTTCCTTACATTTATTTGCGGCTATAAGTGAATATGTCCGTAAGGACACACATATTTCATGTATACAAAAGTCTGTGCCATTGATATAGGTACAAGGTGGCGCAAAATTAAGATTTGTAATTTATACTTTTATATTTTTTCGTATTTTTTGAAATATTTTTTTTATATCTTCATATTTTTGTATCATAATTTTTATATTTTACTAATATTTTCTTATACTCTTTACATATTTTTTATTTACTTTATATATTTCTATATTGTTATATATATATATATATATAGTTTACATTCTTTTCATATTTTTTTGTATTCTTTTTATATATTTTTATATTTTTTAACTCTCTTAAATTTTTTTCAAATTTTTTTATTATTTTAAATGCTTTTTATTTATTTTAATTCCTTCCTAAATATTCTTTTCATAATCTTTATATTTATCTAATATTTTTTTCATATATATTTGTATTTGGTTTATATTCTTTTCATTTTTTTTATTATTTTTAAATATTTTTTTAAATTATTATTATTTATTATTATTATTATATATTAATTATTATTTTTATACATTATTATACTTTATTTATATTATTTTTTTATATATTTTAATTTTTTATAATTATTTTTTATAATTTTTAATTTTTTTATTTATTTATTTATTTTCATTGCTTTTTAATTTTTATTTCTTAGTCTTTATGTTTTTCTAATAATTTTTTTTTTATGCGCTTATATTTGTTTTTCATTATTTTAATATTTTTATATATCTTCTATTCTTTTTATACAATACATTTTTATATTTGAAAACAAAATTTGTTTTTGAATATATTCTTTATTTTGTCATCCTTTTAATATTATTTTTTATTATTTTGTTCATATTCACAGATGCAGCATACAAACAGACAAGCAAAGGAGCGCCTAAAGGTCAAAATAAAGATTTCCATCCCTCAAAATCATTCTTTTTATTTGGTAAAAAACTTATTTAAAAACAAAATTTAATGATTAATTTCCCGTCACCTTGTGTCTGCACCTGTATGCAATATGTACAGTGAAACCTGAATATAGTGAAGTTGAGGCGGTCGACCAACCACGTCGATACTTTAGCATTGATAAATTTTGCTTAGTTAAGATGGCGTTGGAAGAAGTCAATATATCGTACGCTAATTCTTCTTCTTCTTGATTGGCGCGATAAACGTTTCCGCGATCTTAGCCGAGTTTAACAAAGCCCGCCAGTCCTTTCGTTCTCGTGCTCACCGGCTGAAGTTGGAAACAAAAAGTCAAAGTCAGTGTCCAGAGAGCAGTTCAATTGCGCTACGCAAAAAATAGCGAAGCATTCGTCTTAAACAGCAGCGTGGTTAACAGCGTTCCAAAAGGCAGTATTTCACGTTAGTAAGCAAATCTGCAAAATAAGCAGGATTTTCTTATCTTCAATCTCAGATTCACCTTGGTCAGATCTAGAAAACCGAACACCGAAGAGTCTGCAGAATTTTTTTCGAGCCTTAAAAGATAAATTCCTTCTTAACTTCGCTGAAAATCTCAGCTTTATATGCAAACTTCGAAAAGCTTTCAAAGGCCTTTGATAGGGTCTCCCATAAAACATTGCCAAGAAAATAAGCTTTTTTAGGATTCCATACCAATTTCCTAACATAGATAGTGTCATATTTATCTGACTGCACAGATGCAGTGAAAAGCACAATTTCCCGTCCCTTCTAGGTATCGTCTGTTATTCCTCAAGGTTGTATTCTCGGCTCACTTCTCGTTATAATTTTTATTAATGATGTAAGTAAGTTCATGTTTTCTTTTTTTTTTCTTTCCTCCACACTGATTAGCTTGAAATTTACTTTACCATATCGAACGTAGAAGATTCTGTTTGATTGAAATCAGACATAGGAAGAGTTTATTCTTGGTGCGAGAAAAATAGTTTGTATTTGAATACAGCCAAATGCATGAAATTTTAATGCGTTTTATTTTAAAACAACATCTAGGCGCTTCTTTTGAAGACATTTTACATTTGTATCCATAGGTAAAAAAATAAATAATGATCTTGATGATGTTTTCTTCAAGGGAGAAAACAGAGAATGTGTTATAATGAGCGCTTCGTTCGTCATATCGAGGTTTTACCATGCCTTAGCTCTTCAGCCATACATAAATCGCATTCCGACAGTCTATCAGCCATGCAAGAAAAGTATGCTTTTGTGTGCGATTCTCTTTTGCAAAAATCAAAGAAAAAGCCATATCCACGTCTCGGTTTGTATGTAATTTATTAAATGTGAATACAATGGCATTTATTAAAGAAAACAAAACAAACAAGAAGGAGACAAAAATGCGAAAGGACCAATAACGTATCGGTGTATGCGTATTCTCAACTGTGTGCGCTCATCCCGTATGTGTGTACTTATTTTTAATGCACATTTTATAGCCACGATAATCAATTGGAAAAATTCTTAAAAGCTCAAAAATGTATAAGCGCACGTACGTGTATATGTATATGTATATGTATAAGTACTTGAATAACAACTTTTTTATAACAGCACATGAGTCGCAGACTTAGTGGTGCCTCTAAGCAGATAACAATAAACGTCCGTAATATGAGGAATAAACACAAAGAGTATCTAACTTTTCGACACGCTGTCATCTTTTTTTGAAGTGCATCTAAGTACTTGAATGAAACCGTGCGAAATAAATCTTCCCAAATGGATATGAAAGGAATATGCTTTCTCATTTTGGCAGTGGCTTACTACAATGAAGACTTCCTCCACTGTTTGGATTCTTCCAAAAGTGCGCCATCAACCTGAAGTGGGTTGGAGTAGCTTTATAGGGTTAGGGGTAGTCAGAGGCCCGAGAAAATGATGATTTGCAATAATTTGTTTTTTCTAGTCAATTGCTTTATTTTACAAAACACAGCAATAATACATCGCGTTTTGACTTGACTTTAGCAAATTAAAAAAAAATTATAATTGTAAAAGTTATTGCTGCTTGTGTGGAACCCGTTTCTCCGAAAGTCCCTTGCGGTGTTCATCACAAGTCTTTGGAGTTTCATCTAAAATCAGTCGGACAAGAGATATTAGCTTTATTGATAGATAATCTTGTGCCTGATCGAAGCTTTTTTTCAAAATTAACAATTTGTCGGCCTCAGGAAATATGTTTCAGATTTTCGAAAAAAAAAACGACAATCAATTGTTAAAAAAAAAATTTAAATTTTTGAAAAAAAAAAATCTTTCGATCAGGCATGAGTTTTTATGCTTTTCAAAAGCAGTATACATTTTATTGAAATCTACCAAGCGCATTTTATTTATACTTTAAAAAATCCAATTTTTTGAAAATTCTGACTACCCCTAACTCCTTATAATAATACACCTCACATACTCGATAGTGCGGAGCCCGCTTTATTAAATTTAATAACTAGAATCTATTCAAAAACAGTTCTTACGTTTAATTTTAAAAGATTTCTGAAGCGATTTGCTTGATCAACTTACCTTGAAATAGCCGTAGGAAAATAGAAAAAAGCAATATTCACAGTTCAATTGCTCCCAGATCGATTTGTAGTACCTTTCTTCTGACAGAAGTAAACCTTTATGTTCCCTGCCAAGTATAAAAGTGCTTTATGCTTTTTTTCAAACCAAGATTTTCCCACTCATTCCAGCTCCTTTGGTATATCGGACTCGCATTCCACCATTAAGAAAATTATTATTATCTTTTCTCAATAACTGATTGACGATGATACACCTCAAATTTTTTTACTCTATTTTGTTTTATTTTATTTTCTTTCTTGTTATATATTTCATATATTATATTTTTTCATATATTACATATATTCTTTTGTATATTTTTCCTTTTATTTATTATATTTTCTTTTTTTCTTTATTTGTTGTATTTTATTTTATATTTTTGCAACTTTTTTTTCATTTCTTTATTCGTATTTATTTATTTTTTTCTATTAGCTTTTTTACTTTGGATTAATTTAAAACATTTTTAAATTTAGTTCACATCTTTTATGTTTTTTTTTTTAATTTGATTTTACATTACTTTATATTATACCTATGATATTATATTTTTGAAGTGAAACTTCTTTACGCGCGTAAGAGTGTAATTTCAAGGCCGCGACACACGAGCTAGCGTTATGAAAACCCGTCACGAAATATATAAGCCTACGGCATACAAGCTATTCTCTTTCTCCGCTTTGTGCGGTGCTTCGTAGCAGTTAGTAAAACAGCAGTACCGATAGCTAGACGATCAGCTACAATACCATTAAATCACAATAAAACTATAAATGCAAAACGTATAGATAGATTTTCCTGTAGTTTGTGCATGTGCCAGTACCATACACAAATCTCAGGGCGGTACATATTCTGAAATAGTCTATGAATACGATAAAATGCAGCCACAATAGCTAGTGTATGTTGCACTGTCACGTGCTACTTCCATTGATGGATTGTTTATAATTACACGTAATTATGATTTGAAATGCTACCATGGCCGGAGACCACCAATCGTTGCAAGCAGAATTTCGAAGACTGTAGATGAATTGTTTGGAAACTTTTGATCAACAATACTGATCAATTTATGCAACAAAAAAATACTATTTTAGTTGTCAAAGTCTACGTGCTCATGGTACTGACGTATTGAATCCAGTTATGGAAAAATGCAATGTGGTAGTTTTTCATGAGACTTGGTTGCGTGAATACGAGGAAATTAGTTTACCGAATTTTAACTGCATCATCCAGTATAAAAGAAGTAATGTTCGAACCGGAGGAGTCGCTATCTGCCACAACAAAAATGAATGTCCTCACACCACACTTTACCACGATTTAGCGCTGTACAGTCAACATCAAATGCCGCTATAGCAGAAGATGTCGGTGATATTTGTATTTCTGTGTGCCCTGTGATAAATGGACCAAACATAGTAATTGTCGGTATCTACATAACTCCGAATTCACATATCAACGACATTATCACGTTTTTACATGGTTTGTTATTAAGATACACTCGTGATGGTGATAAACTTCTTCCTCAACGCGACGATCTGAAACCTCTCATATTAACTGGAGATTTCAATGTAAATTTTGCATCGGGCACTTCGATGAAATTAATAGAATTTGTAGAGCATCAACTGAAATTACCAATGAGTAATGACCGCTATATTTCAACAACAAAATCAGGAGCAACGGTAGATGCCGTATTTTCTCGCTATATCTACACAATCGAGTCAAGAGCATATAGTATATCCTATTTCAGTTACCACAAACCGATTGTATCCACTGCTGCTATTGCACCATCAATACAAAATGTACAGGCTATTGAAGCGCCGACTAATGTACAAATTTCAGAAATAAATGAATAATAATATTATCCACTATTAATGTATGTAACTTTATAAAAAATCATTTCAGTCCTCTTTAAAATATTTAAATTGAATCCAGAAATTAAGAAGTTTCACTTCAAATAAGCGCACATAGTGCGGCTGGCCCTTTTTTTAATATAATTTTTTTCTAATTTATCCTTTTTTAATTTTATTTTATTTGACTGATAAATTATTATTTTTCAATTTATTTATCTATTTAATTTCGTTTTATTTATTATTTTTCGTTTTACATATTTCTTTAAATTTATTTATTTTTTAATTTTATATATTTTCCCCTTTTTGTTTTTTACATTTATTTAAATTAACGTAATTGCATTTTATTTTACTTTCTAACATTTTTTTACATCTTCTTTAATTTACTTTACTTTTTTTTATATACATTTTTTTAATTTTTTATATGATTTATATTGTTTACTTATCAGGTTTTATATATTGTATGTTTTTTAGTTTTTTTTAGTTCATTGTTTTTTTTTTTAATATTTTTTGTGTTTTTTTAATGTTTTCAACTTATTTCATTTTGTATTCTGAATTAATTTTATTTTATTTGTTGTTTATGTATTTTTAAAAATTTTTTTTTTGTTGTATGATATTTATTTTTAATAATTTTTGTATTTATTTATTTTTATTTTATTAATTTTTTTCAACTTTATTTATTTGGTACGTTAAAAACTTGACCGTACACAAAGATCTTCAAATATTCATAGGCAATGACGGAATCAAAAATAGCAGCGAAAAATATTTCACAAAATTGCAAACCCTGCACATGAACCATCTTCTTAGGCTTAAGTTTAGTTATAAGCGTTTAAGTGAATAAAAAAGTCATTTATTCATAAAAAAATAAAAATAAAAATTATATAATTATTCCTATTTAGAAAGTGACTTTCCTCGTACTCAGGTAAAATTTATTTCATTCACCCCTTTCCCCTCCCGATTCACATTCCCCTTATGTACGCAAATGAGAAGCCCACGATAAAAATATTTACCTGTAATTGTCTACTGTACATATGTATGAGTATAGTGTTACGACCCAGTCAAACCACAAAATCAATGAAGCTGCAGAGGGTATAAAATAAAAAAGAAATAAAAACGATTTCAAAAAGCGAAGTGCCAGCTTAGCTGATAATGCTCAAGTTCACGACCGCAACCAGCTAGCAAGTGGAAAGTGCACTAACACCAACAAAATATTCTCGACTTTCTTCAACACAAGCGCGTATAAATATCTTCTAAGCCATGTTCAAGACACGTATTTGAATAAACAGATATGTACGTATGTATGCATGGTTATGCGGCCCGTGTGAATGTGTCAAGGTACACTGAGCTCCATTATGGGGTAAAGGCCAAAGTGCATTCAACTCCTGAAAGAATGACTTGGTGATATTAGCGGTTAAACTTTTAAGCTCTGCGTAGCTTTAATAACTTTTAACGCGGTAAAACACACGCACGAAGATATGTATGTATGTATGTATGCATGTGTGTGTGTATGTGTACAAAAGTACTCCCCATAGGGCAATAAATTACGTAATTTAGTGTTAAATAACGTTTCCACGGCATCTCACTTTTGGGTTAGCTGCCGCTGGAGTGATTAAGCGCAAACGCTTGTCAAATCCCATACAAATATCATCAAACCTATCTTTCAAAGCGCGTTGCATATAAAAATTACGGTAATCGTCTTCATTTATATGACTTTTTCGCTTTTGTTATTGTATTCTTATCGAGACAAAGCAACAATGTTTTTCAACTTGACAACATCGAGACAATTGAATTGGCTGCCAGCGTCTAAAATTTAGAGATGTGTCCAGACACATAAACAAACGACACTGTTTAAACACAATTGCCATCACGCACGCAGTGGAAACAGTTGACAATTCTCCCAACCTGGGTAAATAAAGAAGCCAGGTGAAACTTGCACCATCACGGCAGACGGCGAAGCAGATAAAACCGTCAACTGCAGGCTAAACAAAGCAAGAGCGGCGTTCGGGCGGTTACATGCAGTATGGGCGTGTTCGTAAATCTGCAGAAGCTCTAAACTGTGAATATTCAGCTCGTGTATTCAGTTAGTATTCCTTCTCCAGAAGAGACACAATGCAAGTCTCTAACACCATCACACAGAGACTACAACTTTTCGTCAACAAATGGCTCCACATCATCTGTAGGTTATTCTGTCCGAACACCATCAGCAACGGCGCGCTGTGGAGATCAACAAATGAGGAACCCATCCTAAGGTAAATAAAACGCAGAAAGTGACGATGGATAAGTCACACGCTTTAAAAACCACCAGATAGCAATATGAAAGTGGCACTGAACTGGAACCCGAAAAGGAGCAGAGGTTGCAGTTGGCCAAAGAATACTTGCCGACATCACATGGGACGGCGCAAAACCAATAGTCGAGAGCCGTGCAAGATGGAAGAGGCAAAAAAAAATAAGAAGACCCATCATAGTTGTACGAAGGTTCTGTCAGAAATGGGGTTAAATGCATCACCATTTCTTAAGGGACATTTTCCAACGCTCTTACAAATTCGAAATAGATGCAACCTACTCTTGATTAGCTATCGTCGCCGGCCATCGTCAATGTCTTGCATTAGAAATTAAAGCAATAGGTCTCATTCTTGTGATGGTCAGTGCCACCTCGTCGCAAATGGTTTTGTGCGCGCATATTACCCCTAGAGCATAGTCTACATCCAGTTTGTATCTATTAATATTGCCGTTTTCGCTATCTGACAGCGAAATTCCTATCACTTCTAAAGCGATGTTATCAGCAAACCCTAAAGCTTGTACTAAAATTAATTGAAATGTGAATATTTTTAACATCAAAAGGCCTTCCTTGGGGTTTTCGGGTATGAAGAGTATAACCAGCCCCGTGAGGCAATACCTCTTTGGCAGTACCGCGGGGAGAGTGTTACAGGTCGTGCATTCTACTATGCCGGTATATCAGTAATTTGGAGAGTTTCCTCTTCAGGGGCGTCAGCCCGGAAAAAAATTCGTACTGAAATTTGTTTTGAAGAAAGAAAGCCTAATTACATTTAAAGGGTGATCATATTGGAGGTACTTATGGTACTTATGGTGTTCAGCAATGAGACCCATTTTTAGCTTAATGGCTACGTCAATAAGCAAAATTGCCGTATTATAGGGTGAAGAGCAACCCCAAGCCATTCAAGAGCAGCCATAACATCCATTGAAAACAACCGTTTGGTACAGCCTACGGGCTGGTCCATTCAATGAACGGCGAATGATATCGCGCCATGGTAAACGACTAAACGTGTGATATCAAACCTGTGGACTTGTATGTGTGGACGTATTTAAAGTCGAAATCCTTTAAGGATAAACCTGTTTCGATTGAGGCATTGGAAGCCAAAATTTGTTTTTTTTTTGTTTTTGTCGGGACAGCCTAGCAAGTAAATCACTCAGACAACATTAAGTCCGTTGTACTACACTCGGGTTCCCTTTTTAATTTTCTTTAAATCTACCCGACCTCCGAAGAAATTTGAGTAGATCTTGTAGTGCCAAGGAGCCAAGGTGGTCGCTTCTTAACTTATCAGTGCCAAAGACCTCAAGCCTGATTCGAGCGAAGGCCGGGTAAAGACGCACAGAAAATGGTCCGCCATCTCATCCTTCTCTCCACATCCTGGGCAGAGTGTACTGTTTGAGATGCCCAAGTTTTCCATGTGCATCACCCATAGAAAGTGGTCCGTCATCAGTCCAACCGTCTGGCTATAGTCCCTTCTGCTTAATGACAGGAGGATCTGCGACAGTCAGTCGGACATGACAAGTAACATCAGTTTTGTCCATCTGCAGCCTCTCTCAGCCTGTTTCACTTGTGGGTTAAAGTAACCTGTTTGCTTACCGTGGCTTTGATGGCTGCAGAAGGGAGCGGCAGAACGGGCTCCGGACCAGAATCCAAAAATTACTAAAGTTATTCACGAGAAGCCGACCGAAGTCTTCAGCTAGTCATTCAAAATTGGTTTTTACGGATAGGCGAATTACGGCGCAGTTGCGGCCAACATTTGAATGGGATTATCTTTAAAAAATAAATATCATCAATGGTTCGACACAAAAATTATAAAGATTGCACAATCAACTTGAATTTTCGTTATTTTACTTCAATTTGAAATCACTTACCCCCTTTATTTGCATAAGTTTTTTATGTATTTTATAACTGAAAAACGTTACTCTCCAACAAAAGCAAAACGCCTACACACAAACTACTCAAGAATTTGTCATAGCGTAGATGAATTTTAAACAAAAATAAGGACAAAATCTACATACATACATACATTTTTAATGATTTTGTGTACCTACGAGTTAATCCCCATATGCTCATCAAACAAGCGGAAATATTGTGTAGCAAAAACATTTGCCTTCAAATTCGATATAAACTAATCCTTTGGGTAATGGAAAACCATGAAAAAGCATTTTCTCCCACACTTCATTTTCTTCGTCGGTTAGCCGCATTTTAATATTTAGGTTGGTTAAGCGTGCGAGCACATATAAATACATACACACGTACGAATACTAGGTTTCTAAGTAAAGGGTGATATTTTAGGTATATGGAAATTAATTTTAAGGTGCAACATTTTTTTTCAATACAACACACAAAATTGCTAAATTTAACATTTTTGGTTCATACGCTTTTCCAATACACTTCTCACAAAAATTAAGAGAACAGTAAAATTTCCTAAATTTCTTAGTGATTTTTGAAAAGCTGTATCTCGGTGAAAAATGGTCGCTTGGAGTTCCGACAAAAAGCAATTTGAAGCCTTAAGTTTCTAGTTTTAAGATCTTTGAGCAAACAATTTTTTTATTTACCGGTTATTTTGTAATCGTCTGTTAAAGGGCGACACAAAAATTTTCGGAATTTTATCTTCTGTACGGGCTTGGCAAAATTTTTCCGACTTAAACTAGCCATAGTACTGATACGACCCGTCCTTACATATGGTGCAGAAATATGGACGCTGAAAACAAATGACATTCATCAGCTGATGTGCTTCGAAAGACGTATCATAAGGAAAATATATGGTCCGGTTGCAACAATAGATGGCAGCTACCGCATTCGCTACAATAATGAAATCGAAGAAATCGTTCAAGGACAAAATATAATACGTTTTATCAAAGCCCAACGAATTAGATGGATTGGGCACGTACTGCGCATGCCGAAAGAGCGAAATGCTAGGAAAGCTTTTATTTTAACACCAATTGGAGGAAGAAAAAGAGGACGCCCACGAAAGCGATGGTTAGATGACGTCGAATCAGATCTTAAGCAAATGATGAATAAGTGGAGAAATAAAGAATAAAGAAAATAAATAAATAGAATAAAGTGGAGAAAAATTGTTGATGAAGCTATGGTCCACCACGGACTGTGAGGCTAAGATGAAGAAGAAACTAGCCATACAGTCAACTAGCTTGATTATTTAGCTTCAATTTGTTTTTTTTTTGAATTCTCGCTATGATCATTTCTCTCTGAGATATCCGCATTTTACGAAAAAAGACCATTTTATTATATCTTTGATCATTGACTAATAACCCTGCAATGAATGGGGCAATGGCTTTGGAAAGTAGAATAAATTTCCTATACGATCCTAATTAAATTTTTTGAGAAAATTTTTTTTTTACCCTTAATGTTGGTTTGAAGTGAACACAAAAAAATGTTTTTTTTTTATAAATAATAGTCAAATAATTTTGAGCATATTAAAAGCTAATATGAGACTGCCTTTTACATTTAATTATATTTATATTTATATTTTATATATATTATATTTAATTTAATAACTTTAAAAATGGCTCTGAAGTTGACCCTCCCGAAAAATTGGACCTAAAAGATGTTGTCCATGTTGGCTCTTCTCTTCATCTGAAACACAAAACCCAAAAAATATTAATTAATATGGCTGTAGCTATGTATCGTACTGAAATAAAACAAAAAAATTTGACAAAATGGCGCGGTTTTGTATTTGAGACTCTAAAAATCAGTTTTTTTTTAGTTTTTTAATAAAAAATACGAAATAATTGAAATAATAATATAATTCTAGTACAGCCGATGGCCATTATATATATAATATATATAATTGGCGCGTACACCCTTTTTGGGTGTTTGGCCGAGCTCATCCTCCTAGTTGTGGTGTGCGTCTTGATGTTGTTCTACAAATGGAGGGACCTACAGTTTCAAGCCGACTCCGAACGGCAGATATTTTTATGAGGAGCTTTTTCATGGCAGAAATACACTCGGAGGTTTGCCATTGCCTGCCGAGGGGCGACCGCTATTAGAAAAATGTTTTTCTTAATTTTGGTGTTTCACCGATATTCGAACCCACGATCTCTCTCTGAATTCCGAATGGTAGTCACGCACCAACCCTACGGCGGCCGATGGCCATTGATGATAGATTAAAATTTCAGACGATTCGGTTGAAGGTCTTTTCGAGATAAACGAGTTTGAGGTACAGGAGCGCGCGAACCGCTATCTACCTAGTTAGTGGGCTGTAGAAGCTATAATATTGGGAATTTCCCCAGTGTATTCTTAAAAGACTATACTTTCGAAATATCAAAAAAACAAAAACTCGATTTTTTGAAATTTATAGACGACCGGGTCCCCTTAAGGCAACGAATTCAGAGACCAGTAATTCCACGTAGTCTCACAAAAAGTTATCCAAAGTTTTTAAATTTTTTGACATAGACGGCCAATTCATGAATCCCTTTCTGATGCTCATTTTTATCAACTAGATACGATTCCAATGAACCCTTCTTCGCGCGTTACATAAATGTCGTATTCTCTTTCTGGGATCATTTAGCATTTGCCCCGCCTCATTTTAAATGGAGTTTTTTGGGTGTTTCTTTAAAAGCATGTAAAACGGAAACGAAAAAACGTTTTTTATTTTTGTTGTTTCATGTATTTTTGTTTTATTTTATTTCTTGATCCATTGTTAAAAAATAAAAATTTATTTTTGGCCATACAAGGTTCTTTCATAAAGTTCTCAGCCTGGATAGACGAATAATACCACATATCTACATATATACTACACAAAAAGACACCCTTTATATATAAGCAATAGAACACGCGCAGGCAAACAAGAAGGCTCATAAACTGTCAACTACGAAATTGTACATAGAAGTTCAAATTACATTTGTTTCCTAAAATGTTTAATTAAATGAATGCCATAAAAAAAGTAGCCGGGTGTAATTTGCAACGTTTCATAAACTCTTGAGTGTAATAATATCCGTGAGCAAAAAGGACGCAATTTTAAACGAATATTTTGGATTCACTAGGAGTGTGGATTAATTTTAAATCACAAGTAGCGAAATATTCACGTCTTACTTTTTCACGAAACCATCTACAGACATATATATGTTTGGATATACGAGTACAGGGTGTTCCATATAGTGGTTTTATTTCAAAGGAAAATGTTTTTTGCTTATGTTTTGGGATAAAGAAATCCAATATTTATGCGTAAAAATTTTGTACAAATGGTCTGAAACTGTTTTATGGTCGATCTTCAGCTCTTGGATGAAGCTACAACTACTAAAATGCCGGTCAACTTCGCTTATTTCTGTGCTTTTATCGGCATTTTCGACCTTATCGACATTTTCTTTAACGTCAAAAATGCCTGAACGGGACCGACGCAACCAAATTGCACGCAATTAGCTATTACAGTATTGGCACCATAAATTTCTTCTACTTAATTGGCGCGATAACCGCTTATACGATTTTGGCCGAGTTTACCAAAGCGCGCCAGTCTTTCTTTCTCGTGCTAACCAGCGCCAGTTGAGCACACCAAGTGAAGCCAAGTCCTTCTCCACCTGATCTTTCCAACGCAGAGAAGGCCTCTCTTTTCCCCTGCTACTACCAGCTGGTACCGCATCGAATACTTTCAGAGCCGGAGCGTTTGTATCCATTCGGACGGCATGGCCCAGCCAACGTAGTTGCTGGATCTTTATTCGCTGCGCTATGTCTATGCCATTGTAAAGCCCAACGTCCGAAAGGTCCAAAAATCACCCGCAGAATCTTACTCTCAAATACGTCAAGCGACGTCTCATCGGGTGTTGCCATCTGATATGACGGTAAGGGTGAGAGCCTTGTAGAGTGTTAGTTTAGTTTGTCGAGAGAGGACTTTGCTACTCAATTGCATAGTTAGTCTACTTGTTGGCAAGAGAGATTCTACGTTGGATTTCAAAGCTGGCATTGTTATCGGTGTTAATGCTTGTCCTAAATAAACGAAGTCTCTTACAACCTCAAAATCATAAATGTCAACAGTGACGTGGGTGCCGACACGCGAGTGCGCCGACTGTTTGTTTGAAACAGGAGGTACTTTGTTTTGTCCTCGTTCACCACCAGATCCATTCCCTTTGCCTCTTTATCCAGTTTCGAAAGGGCAGAACTAACGCGGTTGTTAAGGTTAAAGAAATCACACGACAGCGAGTCACCCTGTCTGAAACCTCTTTTGCTATCAAACGGCTCGGATAGGTCCTTCCCAATTCTGACGGCGCTACTGGTATTGATCAACGTCGTCTTGCATAGCCGTATTAGTTTTGTGGGGATACCAAATTCAGACATCGCGGCATACAGATAACTCATTTTCGTACTGTCGAATGCAGCTTTGAAGTCGACGAAAAGATGGTGTGTGTCGATTCTCCTTTCATTCGCGTACTTGGCGTATTGTGAATATCTGGTCGATGGTGGACTTTCTAGGTCTAAAGCCACACTGATAAGGTCCAATCAGTTGGTTGATGGTGTGCTTCAGCCCTTCACACAATACTCTCCCTAGTACCTTATAGGCGATATTTAGAAGGCTAATCCCACGATAATTGGCACAGATTGTAGGATCACCCTTCTTATGGATTGGGCAGAGCACACTTAAATTCCAATCGGCAGGCATGCTTTCGTCCGACCATATTTTGCATAGGATCTGAAGCATGCACCTAACCAGCTCCTCGCCGTCATGGTTAAATAGCTCAGCCGGCAATCCGTCGGCTCCCACGACTTTGTTCTTCCTTAGTCGCGTTTCGCTATTCTCTCTTTGTCATGGTCGGGCAGCGGAATGACAGTCCCGTAGTCAACGATTAGAGTATCCCGATCATTACATATATTCTCTGTGATATTCGCAGCAGTCACTATTTAACAAGTTTGAGAAGTGTTCCATCCATAACTTAAGCACGTTTTGGGTGTCAGTCACCAGAACGCGATCTTTGTCTTTACACGAAAATGCCACCTTCTGTAAGCCACCAAACTTTCTGGTAGAATTTTCCCTAGATATCCTTGGCTGCTTCGTCTTTTCATATTAGCTTGCCCTCGAAAGGATGCTCGGAAGCTACCCAGAAGATACTCGAGCAAAGCCCAGAAGTTGTGAGCTGCTTAGGCTGTATCCACAAGAATCATCCTGGCCACTCCCCACTGAATGGTGCTCAGGAACTTTTCACTTGCCTAGACCTCTCCACATGGAACCCTTCTGCATATATATGTACAATAGTTCGTATATATTAAATTAGCATTATTGATATTACATTTTTTCAACAAAGTATTAAAATATGAATTTATACCAAAAATGTAGTACAATGTACGAAATGTACAATCACTGTATATTGGTTACTTACGATGCATACATACGTACATACATACATACATTTTTACATATACATACAGATGCGTTGACATGCTTTTCTCGCGTTTGATTAAAAATGTTCGCCGCCATATCGCTTTCATGTGTGCCTTCTAATTAATTCCCTTCCCAAGGGACTCAACGTTTCAATTAGTCTTAATCAGTCTAGAGGGTTTTTTGTCTCTTTCTTCAATTAACCATATAACACACCTGTGTGTGCTCATCAGCTCTTCCTACAGAGTGCGCGGCTTCAAATCTTACTCGGGAAATGCAAAATTTAAAAGGATTATTGTCACCACTAAGGGAGCAACGATAAATCACCAACGAAAAGTTCTCACCAAAATCCATCTGCTGATCAGCGGCGTTATAAATTTTAGGGTCTTCTATTTGTAGAAAAAATTGAGGCAAGATAAATTGGATTAGCAATTAGATGTGGCACCGAAATTAATGCGTTTATGGTGAGGGTAGGGTTACGGCATTGGTATAAAAAAATTAAATATTCACCGCACGAACAAATTAGAAGACCAAAATGATTATGATGATGTCTACTAAAGCAATAATAGAAAAATGTTCCAATATCGTTGCGTTGATTGTATTTTTAAACCATATCTCGTAACGGAAATTATTCCGCATTTATTGCTGGTATTTTAGGAATACGCAAATTCTTGTTCGGTGCAAAACGAAATAATTACGAGCATAAGACCAAAAGCTTTTGATTTCAATTTAAATGTATGTACATGGCGTTACAACGCGGGGTGCGTCAAAGCTTCCTTCGAAATGCTCCAGAGCGGTCTATCTTGAGCTGTTGCTTCGTAGTTATGTATTCCAACTTCTTAAGATCGTGCTCCACTGCGCCTATCCAACGGTTCCCCGGTCTGCCTTTGGCCTTCACGCACATTAGCTTTGCTGTCAAGGCTTTCTTCACGGTACAGTCAGCAAGCATACGGATCACATGACCTAGCCATCTTATGCGCTGCGCTTTAACAAAACGTACAGCTGTCTCGTTCTGAGTTAGATCGTTCAGTTCAGAGTTCAATCGCATTCTGTAGGTACCATCATCCATTTTTATTGGGCCAAAGATCTTTCTTAAAATGTTTCTTTCCTTGCTGGCAATCTGCGCGCAGTCATCAACCTTGAGAGTCCATACCTCACAACCATGCGTTAGGACTGATTAAAGGATCTTGTACATAGTTAACTTTGTAGGTTTCGACAAAAGTCGTGATTTGAAAAAGTGAAGGTGGGCTTAATACGCTTTGTTGGTGGCGTTGATGCGATCCTTGACAGCGGAAGTAGAATCACTGCTATATGCGCACTAGGCCGGGTCAATTTGTGGGGAGGCAAACAAATCGCCCATTGCTCTGTAAAAATCATATTCTAGGGATCAAAATAAGAAACTTTGCCGAAGGAACCATACCTCTAAAACGAATTCTGATGTCCCCCAATTTGGGTCGAACTTTTTAGTTTCTTTTCTATAACTCACTTAAATTAATTTTTTCATTTACATATGTTCTGACTAAATAAATTTCTTAAGAGAAAAAATAGATACTATTATAAATAAATAATAAATATTATTATAAATAAATAAAAATAAAGAAAAAACATAGACATTTAGCTGATTTTTTCATGTAAAGGTAAAATGGTGATATTTTTAAATTGGGGGACATCAGAATTGGTTTTAGAGGTATGGTTCCTTCGGCAAAGTTTCTTATTATGATCCCTAGAATATGATTTTCACAGAGCAATGAGCGATTTTTAAATCGACCCGCCCTAATGCGCACATAACTCCTAGGTACTTAAAATGCTGCACTGTTTCAAAAGTATAGGCTCCCACATGGAAATTTTGCATCTGTGCAAGCCGCCACCATTTCAACAGATATTTGGTTTACCCTCTTTTACAAAAAGGTCAATACGTTCGCAATTTTGTTAATTTTTAAGAAAATTTCTTTTAAATATTCCTATTTCTTGAGAGAATAGCGATGTCATCTGCGTAAGCACATATTTCGGTTGTTTTAGTTATCAAGGTACCACCTTTGTTCACTTTCCTTACGACAAAGTGCAGCATCAAATTGAATATGACTGTTGTTAAGGCATCCCCTTGTTTTACACCTGATTCAATAGAGGACGACGCTGTGAGCTTCCCTATAATGATCACCTTTGTTTGTGTATTTGGGAGCGTTGCGTTAAGAAGCCTTATTAGTTTGGCTGGTATTCCAAGAATAAGCAATATGTGCTGGATCCTATCACTTTTAGCACTGTTGAAGGCTTGTTTGAATTCAATGAACAGGCAGTGAACATCTAGCCCGTATTCATAGTGTTTTTCAAATATTTCGCTAAGAACAAAGCATTGGTCGATTGTAGACTTGCCTCTACGAAATCCGCATTGATACTTTTCAATGTTATCACGTTAAAATGAATATATTTAGTCCAGTCAAAAGAGGATTTAACTTCGTAATTTTAGGAGTATGCGAATTTATGGTTTTATTATGTAAAGCCCATCACTGTGAACTTAAGTTTGAGTTTTCGGGGTCGGGGGTTGTGTCCCGCGGCCGCCATCTTGGAAATAAGGGTGCAACTGGTTTTTTGCGTTTATCTGGTGAATTCCGAAAGTTACGAACATTTTGTAAAATACTTTTTTGTAGACAATAATATTATCTACAGCTTTCATTCAAAACTTTTTATTGTAAAATTAATAATAAAAAAGTTATAAACAAAATTACGCGAAAAATTAAGGGATGAATTGTTTTAAAGCGTAATAACTTCTTTTTTATAGATTTTATGGAAAATATACTTAAGAGCTTTTTTATAGAGCATTCTTTTGTGAATATTTTTGTCTATAAGTTTTTTCCGCTATCTTTATTTAGTCGTATGATTTTGAGCTGCTAGCGGAGCAACCAATACATTAACGAAGCGCGTACATGATTACACAGGCCGACAAAATTTAACCAACATTCAGACCCAGAAACCAGACTATATATTTCCGAAGGTTTATGATGCGCTGAATCCAAATCTGGCCTTGGAATTGCTCTATCTGCTCTGGTTTTCGAGATATCCTAATCTAAATGTGCAAAAAACACCATTTTTGCCCATATTTGAGGTTATGTAGCCTTGCAGATGTTTTCTTTCACCAAAATTAAAGGATGGCATCTTTAAATACAATCCTTCTTTTTTCAAATGGCGTTTTGTTTGCTCAAATATCATTTTTTTCGCAGAGATATCGCATTTTGAAATTTTCATGTTTCCTACACCTGAAAATCGATTAAGATAACATAGACATGATATAGTCGCTTACTAATTTTCTTGGGTTTGAGGGCCATATTTGGTTGTCTTGATCTAGAAACAAAAAATATGCCGCGCGAAAAAGCTTCATCTGAGTTTGAGCAGAGACAAATTTTAGTATGGAGAGAGAGAGAGAGGTCTTACAATGCGACAGATCGCTTCAAATATAAAAAAGAAACAAAACTGTGGTTTTACATTACTTCTATTTAAAAAAAAAGTACGGGCGCACCAAGAGAAGTGATAGAAAACCAAAACTTAACGCTAGAGATGTTCGGGAAATCACACGTTTAGCACCTATGAATAAATCAAATAGCCCGGCTGTAATTAAACACAGTCTTCACTTGGAAGTTACTACCTGTCGTGTGCAATGAATTTTGAGAGCGAAATCTCGGATTAACATTTGCAGAAAAGTACCAATTTATGGAATATTGTTATTGTTGTTGAAGTGGTTGAGTATTTCTGTTGAAATAATCCTAATTAGCGACTAGAGCCGTTTTACTACCACTATTATCGTGTCTTGTTCTTTCGTTTTTTGTGTGAGTCAGATCCTTTTCGTGAGATCCAAGTATAGCTGCAAACTTTCTATCTCTATGACTGAGATTCCATTAATTTGCTTTAAGAAAGACTTACCGAAAGAGAAAAATCTTCTCTACATAGCTCGACCTGGACATCCTTCTGCCTGCTTCTACAAATGGGATTGAAACGAAGTTTTAGTCTGGCTGCATGATCCGCTACCTTCCAGTGAGATCCGCTACCTTGCAGCGAGACGTGGGATGCTTGGGTGAGACCATCTTATGTTGTTAAATTTTGTACGACGGAGTAGTTTGAAGCCAATGATCACGCAATTCCAGTTCGTCTTACACTGTAAAATTAGTTTGGATGAACTGGAATTTCAATCTAAGGTTTTGATAGCTGCTTGACTGTCTAAAAAGTTAGCTAGTCTCTCATTAATTTCTTTTTAGTATTTTTGTGATTTGTATGCTTCTCTGGGTGCTAATAGTTCCATCTGGAACACACTGACAAAGTCAGAAAGTCGAACTGACTTCTATAATTTGAGCTGCTCTCAATAGCGGTCAGCTGCCATACCATAGTTCCTCTTAGAACCGTCAGTGCAAAGAGGAGAGAATGGCTTGTAATTTCGAAAGGGGTCCTGTCATGGTTTGGGCCGCCATTAGTGTCACAGGCAAAACGCCAATACGTTTCATATCCACCAAAATGAATAGTGTCAAGTATATAGAACTTCTAGGCGAAGTACGAAGAGGATTTTCCAGCATGACAACAAAAGAGTTTTTGGTAGTGAAAAAGCACCAATTTAGAATGACTTGTCTACAGCCCTGACCTTAATCCAATCGAAAATGTTTGGGCAATACGTGTGTCAATCGGTTTTCAAAAATGGAAGGCACTTTGATGGCGCTAAAAGTCTTAGAAGTGCGATTAATGTCGAATGGTCAAAAATTTATCAGAATATTATAAAAACTTAATCAAATCGATGCCTCGGCAACTTAAAAAAGTCATAATCAAAGGAGGATCCAACTCAAATTACTAAGCTCCAAAATATAAACTAACCCCAAGAACTATATTTATTCATTTTAAATATAATAACATCGGTCTTATAATATTTTGGTTCCATAAATTTTACTTTTCTTAATAACTAATTTAAGTTTCGTTAAATGTACGTTTATTTCTGGATATTTTTAAAACATTTATCATTAAAAATTTAAATACTAAAACCGTAAATTGTTTGACTTAAACTGATAATTAAAATATAAGAGATTTAGTAAATCTTAGAATTTTTTCGTGTGATGTAGAACAAACAATTAAAAGCGAAATGTTAAGACAAATGAGTTCCGACACGTTTCCTACATGGGTAAACAGAGGGATCAAATGCGGGTGTGGGAACAGTAGCAGGTATATTGGACCTGCCACTCATTGTATTTCAAGCTGAAATGCTAGAATCTCCTCATGTGGCGGTATATGTTTTACTAAAAAAATCCTGTTTCAAAGATATACCATCGTTTTCGAATCAAATACCTCTTATACGTTCAGAAAAAAATAACTTTTCTAAATTCTCTCTATTAATGGCTTGACTTTTTTCATTTATTTATTTGCAGCTACCGCCGTTGACTATCATACTGAACTAACAAGTACTTCCAATCAAAAAGAATATCCGCTGAAATGCTAACACAAACCGACGCATCCAAATGGGTTTTAGAATCGGTGAGAATAAGAGCAGAAGAACTGATTGCCAACAAAAGCATCGAACGCGGTTGAAGTGGTGGTTATGATTATACAAAACATAAAAATCTGTAAGATATAGGAAACTTCAAGGAAAAAATCACAAAGCAAACTGTGTAACTAATTAAGGAATGGTTCGAAAATAAATATCACAAAGAGCGTAAAGGAAGCAAAAACGGAGGTACTTAGCCCAACCATTTACTAATTGCCGTTTATTAATAATTCACCAACAAGCAGAGAGCTAAACAACATCTTCCGTTTGTAACCGCAAAAGCGTATCCTACGTCTATGGAAATCCAATTGAGAAGACGTCGGCCACCACTGCAACAACAACAACCATACCGACTGCCACGCACGCAGTCGCCATATTACCACAACCAACAGCACTACAAAGAATCTCAACAACAACAAGAACAACAGCAAGTACAACAACGAAAACAAAAACAAAAACGCCAGTGGCAACCACACCCACAGCCGCAACAACAGCAACCACAGAGTACAACAACACGCTGTAGTTGTAGTAGTTATAATGATGAAATTAGTTATATGCCTTTTATTTTTCGGACTATTCGCCATTCAGACGGTCGGCCATATGAACAGTGACCCAGCACCAGGCCGCTCGCCAGGTCCACCCAACGCCAAACAAAATCAAGCAGCATTGCCACCCGTGGCGCTCAACGTGAGTACCGCAAATAATGTTGCGGCCAGCACAGCTGCCTACCCCGCGCTCGCCACTTCGATTGCGACTTCAATGGTGGCGGCGCAGAATCAGCGCCACAGCAAAAACAACAATGGTGAGCATTCTTTCGGGCACACGGCAGACCGCAATTACGGTAATAACAGTAACAATAACAAAGATGTGAGGCTAGCTGAAAGCAACAGCAACATCAACAACAACAACAACGAACAACAATTAGTTTCCGGTATCGGAGAGTTAACCAACACGGACGAGATTAACATCAATTTAAACAAATTATCCTCAGGCAGTAGAAGCGGTGCTTCAGTGTCCGAGTCTGCAGTGACCCGCACCGCCGCTGATTACACATACGATAATGTGGCGCACGAGGTGACGGCAGCGCGGATTGTGCAAGGGGTGGAACAATCGAGTGGAATAACAGAAAAATCCGTTACAGGCACAGTAGCAGCTGCGGCAGCGCTAATTGCGCAAGAGGCGAAAACGAACACTCTCAGCAATACGAGAAGCTGTCGCGATGGATTCAGTGATTTCCTCAATGATGTGGTAGACGTGGAAGAGGAGGAGCAATCGGAGGCGAATGGCGAGGATATTAACGATGGGCGCACACGGAACGGGGCACATATTGGACATCATTTGTTTATAGATTTGCAACTGGAACATCAGGTCTTCGAAACGTCAACTGTCGGCATCAATTGCGGTCTGATGTATCAGGGTAAGTGGCAGAGCGATTTTGGAGTGCTTTATTAGAATCACTGGTTTAGATATATTAATTTATTATAAAAATATTTTTTTTTCATAAGATTGTAACTGCCATGAAGCGTTCTTAAATTCGCGAAATTGGGGGTAAGAACAGAGTTTCCTTGCTTGGTTAGGAACTGTTGTTGTCTTGCGAATGCATTGAAGAAAACAAAGAGTAATGGATGCAATATTTTGAGTTTTTAGTTTGAATCATAGTTCAATCAATAGTTCATCAAAAATTTTAACTTTGAGCAAATAAATTAAAATCAAAAACTTATTATTATTGTTCAGCAAGTAAAATCGTAAAATAGGTTTTCTTTTTGATCGAAGATCCCCGAGAATGGGTATGCAGACATATGAAGAAGCTGTCTAAATGAGGAAGAGGATCTTGTGTACCTTGTCCTGCTCTATCCAGGCGTGGATTCATCATTTTAGGTAGACACTTTTTCAGTGAGTTGGGAAATCCAAGTACTGTGGAAATCAGGGATCTTCTAAAAATTTTGAAAGGTTCACACTGGTTTGAGGAGAGGACAGTTTCTCCAAAAGACAAGTTCCCCACAGTAAGCTATGAGCCTGGGTTATATTTTAATACAAACATAGGTACAATATAAGTTAACATCCATGATGCCAGATAATGACGTTTGATTCGATGGAGCCGTCGGGTTAGGCCTGAGGTGTTAATTAGTTTGTTAGCTTCCACATTCACGTGCCTTTGAAGCCTGAGGGTGTGAGCTTCTGCTTGTTTTTCAATTTCTTTAGCGAGTTCACGATGAATATCTTTATAGCGAACAAACCAAGGTGAATTGAGAATATCTCAAAGGATTTTATTCTGGAGTTGTTTAAGTATATTTATATTACTTTGACTGCGCGCCATAGGACGACGCAGACTATATAATTTGTTTTTATATAGATATTTTGTTATATAATATATGGACAGCTTTGATCTTCGTCCAATTAGCCACTTCATTTTTTTTTATCTTCAGATAGACTTCATGCCGTTTAAGTAGAAGCGTAGCATCGAGCGTTATGCCAAGGTATTTGCATGTGGAATTGGGTCACCTAGCAGTATTATTGGATATTCACTTTATTGTTGGTGAAGTTTACATGAACCGACTTGGCATTATTCAATTTTATGCCGCCAAGTCTTCGTCCATTCTTCGATGGCGTTTGTTGAAGCTTCTTCAGCACTTTTTCCAATTGCTAGGATGGCAGTGTCGTCGGCAAAATTGGCGATCCAGCTATTCGGGCGTATCGGCAAGTCTGTGGTATATAGAAGGTCCAAGAATGCTTCCTTGTGGCACACCACCATTTATTTCTTTAGGCTAGAGTATTAGTTTCCTTGTTTAACGCGAAAGTAGCGTTCGCTCAGATATGACTTTAGGAGGGGGCAAAAATCATTTTGAAGGCAGGTATTTAGTTTGTTATTTAAACCGAAATGCCAAACCTTGTCGAAAGTGCGACGTCCAGTAATACTGCTGAACACACCTTATTCTGTTGAAAAGAGTTTTCGATTTCAGCTGTGATTATGTGCACCTGATCGATGGTTGAGTGTTTAGCGAAATCCAAATACATAGATGCAAAGTTAACAAGCTTTTAGAAGTGATCGACACTGGCATCAATCGATTGAGGATGAGCTTTTCAAATAGCTTACCAATTTGAGGCAGCAACGAGATTGGTCGGTATGAGGAAACAAGATGTATATCTTGTCCCGGTTTTGGAATCATTAACATTTCCACAACTTTCCACAGGGTTGGAACATAGTGTAGATGAATTGAATGAATAAACAACTTTACTAATTTAACTAAACTTATATAGCGTAACTTTTTTAACACCTCAGCTGTAATTAAGTTGAATTCGGCTGCTTTTTTATCTTTTGGTTGTTTACTCTCTTCTTTTGAGTTTTTTTATGGTAATGAATGAGATAGGGACGTTTTCGTTCACAGTAAGAGTATAGAAATTGTAACATTTATTTTCATGTAGTTGGAAGGTTTTTGTTAAGTGTTTTGCAAAAGCTATTGCCATGTCTTTGCCACTTTTTGCCCATGTGTTATTATCGGTTTTGATTGGAGGCACATGACAGGTCGATCTTTTCAAATATTTAGTACATTTCCAAAGTGAGTAGTCACCTCTTTTATCAGGTCTTAAGCTTGAAATCTGCTTATTTATTGATTCATTTTTAATAAAATTGATTTCACTATTCAATTCTTGTGATGCTTTGTTTAGTTTGGTTTTGTCACTGGGGGAACGAGTTTGTTGCCATTTCAGCGTAATTTTCTTTTGTTTGTGATGAGCTGCGTAATTTCTTTAGAGTAGTTAGCTCCAGTGGTTTTCCTTTTGAAACTGGGTGTACTCATCCAGGGGGCTTTCTGAATTTCTGGGACAAACCTTTGAATTTCTTCTAATTAGTCTTTGGTGGTTACTAAGAAATCATTTTGTTAAATATTGTGAAGAAATTTTGCATAGGATTTCCAGTCAGTATTTTTATTATGGAGTGTCGATTACTTCCTTTCTCGATCAGGTCTAGAGTTTTATTGATATGAATTGGCCAATATGTTGGTTTCGCCGTTGAAATAAAGTCACATTCAGTTTCTCACGCTGCTTTGTACAACTCACGCCTTATGTGTCTATAATGGACAATGGAATTTAAGTACAGATTTAGAGTTTATTAAGTACAGGCGGCATGCAATAGTTGAGGACATACATGCATAAATGTATGTGGCTATAACTTCCCGAAACCATTATTTTTAATTGTGCTCTTTTTCAAATAAGACATGGATGACTAGAACTTAACTCAAGAAATGAAGAGGCATGCAGTTATAGTCGTTATATATATGTGCAAAATAAACCGATTTAGAAACCTTTAATTTTCCTAAGAGCGCACGTTCCTTCATGAATAAGATTCGCCGTGAATTGAAAGTATCAGGCGGCGATGCAGAATCTATTGCAAAACACAAAAACACCAGGAACATTCTAACACTAGCCGATCTGTGGAATTTATTCAAAGAGTTCAAACGATCATTGACGAGGACCCTTGAAAATAATGAAGGCCCTTGCGAGAGAGCTAAATGTTTCTGAGGATATTATCCGTCCAGTTGCCCATGAAGATCTCCGGTATAAATTCTGCGTTAGGCGCAGAAGACGGTTTATGTCGGAGCATACAACAGAATAGCGAGCTATCCGATCAATTAAACACGAAAAATATGTTGACCAAACCAAAATATCAAAGGCGGAAATGACAGAAGGCTATGTTCTACAGTCGTACAGCGGTTTCTGTTGTCATGCACATGAAGCTCCCAGTTACTGTTACGGTTTTAGGTTTTGTGAGCAATAAATGACATGCCATGCCACTACATTTCTTTACTCAAAGATTTCGAGAGAATTCTGCTGCATAGATGGAGATTCTAAAGGCTATAGTGAAACTCGATAGTATACGCGGTGACAGTCCATACATCTTTTAGCTAGACTCTGTTCCTTCACACAAAGTGATGGCTTCATAAGAGTAGATGACTGAAAATTTCCATGGCCTCATAACACCGAATTTATGGCTGCCTAGCTACCTCGATCTTAGTTCCCTGGAGTACTACGTATGGAGGGTAGTTGAGCTAAGCTAGAAGCTTTAGCACTGTACGTCATTTGGATAAAGCCAATTCGAAATACATCAAACCGACAGAGGTTTCTACCAAAGGAAATTTATGAACGGATATTGAAATGGTATAAGGCTTTTCGCCCTCTATTAGTACTCGAAAGATGGATTACTGGATTTAAACGTGGTCGTACAAGCCTTAAAAGCGGCCCACATCAAGTAGGTCCAAAAAGAGCAACAACACCAGAGAAGGCCCAGACATCTCGTTGGGCAGTGTGAGGAATTTTTCACTGAAGTCTTGGACAGCTGTGTGCAGAATGGGTGCCGCCTTCGCTAGCAATAGAACAAAAACATATTCGAATGTGACTTTCTTAGCAACATTCAGTGCGTTTTCGAAAACATAATTTCGATTCATCATCATTGCTGAGGCGTGGGTCTATCTCCATGATCCTCAGCCAAAATAATTGGCTAAAAAGTGGTTATTCGGCACCGAAACGCGTTCGTTCAATTTTTTGGAAAGCGAAAGGAATTTTTGTTTTTTGGATTACTTACAAACTGGTGAAACAATAAATTCGGAATAATATTTTAAGCTTTTAGACCAGCTGAAGAAAATAATTCAGGAAATAATACCCAGTTTTCAAAAGAAAAAAAATTGTTTCTCATCAGGACAAGGCACCGTGTCTCAAGAGCATTTTGACAATGACTAAATTCCATGAATTAAAGAAAGTTCGAATTGTTGGAGCGTCCATCGCCACCACCAGATTTGACCCCTAGTGACTTTCATCTGTGTCCGGACCACAAAAAATGCATGCGTGAAAAGCGTTTTTCATCAAATGATGAAGTCATAACAGCTGTGGAAGCGTATTCAGGGATGGAATTCATAAATGGCCATCTCGTTGTAAGAAGTGTATTGATTTACAGCGAGACTATACTGAATAGCACAATGTATTTCAAAGATAAAATTGTGTTTTCCCTATCGAACCGCAAAACTTATTGAACAACCTAGTAGCAAACATTAATTAGAAAAATATACAATATTTCAAATCAAAATTTCGATACATTTTTAAGTAGACCCAATGCAGGCAGAAATCATCTTTTCATTTCCAAAGCATAATCACGCAAGCATTTTAGGCAAGCAATGCAATGTTAAACAAACGTGAACCTCACAAAGCCGCTTTCATCTTGCTTGCCAACCCTGTCAGCCTAAATACGAGCGTGCATGCATTGAAATTGTTCACATTCATGTCAAGTGTTGAATTCGCCTGTAGCAATAACTGATTTGCTGAACAAAATTGCCCAAAGCAGTAGCTGAGGGATGCCGGAGGTTAATTGCTTCACTGGCGGAGCAATGCCACCAACAGTTGCTTGTCGCTACATACTCGTACACACACAAATTGACGGACCTGTCCATACACAATAAAAGGGCATGCATAAATGTCCCTGCCACTTGTTGTCATCACTGCAATCGATGTCGAAGTGGATGTGACATTTTCATTTTATGCTGCTTTTACTGCTTGCCATGCACGTATATAAATAAATGTATTAGGGTGCTCCACAAAAATTAGGTTTGAAAAACTAAATTTAGTCACCGTTGGTTAGGCTGATTCTATTCTTAATCATTTGTGTGCTGTAACTGTAATTGAGGAAATAATCTAAAGCTTATGTTTTTAGTAACGAAATTTTCCTGCATAATAATGCGGTGGTTGCTAAATATTTATATTTCTGACCAACAAGGGAAAAATGAACAACGGTGAAAATGGTTTCTATTGTTTTTCAAAATATTCGCCCAAATAAAAAATATACTTGTGCATTCCTATGAGCTAATTTTCGAATAACTTTGAACAGTCGAGTTTATAGGGCGTTTTTAAGTTAATATAGGTGGGATCCAACACAAACACACCTTTCTATCACAGGCCGATGAAGCAAAATCTTATTGAAGCTCGTCATACCAATGTCCAAAGATGGCTGAATCTCACTGTATGTGGCATGAAGATCTCGTTGAAAACATTGGAAATGTCAGATGGTGACAAGACTAGAAATGCCTAGAGCTGGAAATATAAATGACAACCGTCGTAATAATAAAAAATGACTCGATGTTGTTCCACAAATGGAGGGACCTACAAATTTAGGTCGACTCCGCACGGCAGACTCTTTTTTATGAGAAGCTTTTTCATGGCAGAAATACACTCGGAGGCTTGTCATTGCCTGCCAAGGGACGACCGCTATTAGAAAAACCCTTTTCCTTCAATTTATTTTTGCGGATGAGGGGGTTTAAAATGGCATCATCGCAGCTACCATGGCAGTCGTGGTATGTACGAAGATTTAAAAACCCGCCCTCGTTTGGAACCTTCGCCCACTCTGGAACCGCTTTCGCATTACTTCAGAGTGGTGTTCCATCTTCCTCATTACAAAAGTCTATACATATGTGCCTGTGTCCGGGTCCCGCTTTTTTATACGGAGAAGTCTTTTCGCGAAACCACTCACTCTTCTTTCACTCTCGCCACGTCTCCTCTCTACTTAGCATCTTGTCGATTATATTTTCAGTAGTTATATGACCGACTGAGTTCTCCAGCGAGTGGCGACGTCTTTTACTATACTAGTCGTCCATCTGCCGCGTATTTTGTTAATTCAGCGGTCTTGCCATCTTAGCCTTAGCGTTTCGTCCCTTATTCCGCGCGCTACAGGTTTCTTCCAATCCCTCTTTTTTAAAGCCCACAACTTTTTCTCTCAAAAGCTAGTAAGTCTATCGGTCCTTGATAGGCTAAGGCCGCGCTCTTCCTATGTTCTTTGTTGGTTTTTGCATTCCTATGTTCTTTTATATAAACAGCGGTCCATATAGCCAGCTTCAAGCCACCTTTTAAATAGCAGAAATGCTACCGAAATGCCCGCCGAGCGTCTAGCGTTATTAGAAAAAAACTTTCATTTTATGTTTCATACCCATTGTAGGCTCCGAAATCGTCAGCTACTTCCGTAAATTATTCATTGACCCCAAAAATGTGGATGAAATTAAATTTCAAGCAGTAATCGAAAAAATATGTTCGATTTTGGCTCTTTCCCCAGGCATAGTAAGCCCTCCATGCAACATTTTATTACGTATATTATATTGAGGACACAAAATGATGTTTTAGTCCGTTATCCCTAATTATTCATCCTCTGCGAACCCATTCTGAGAATTTCGTAGTATATTTTAGATGGGATGAGGTTACAAGACTCAGTTTTCACAGCTCTCAGCTACACAGAATGTAGAAGATTACGTAGATAACGGCTCCTCACTAAGAGTATTTATGAACTCCTCCGCTTAAATTTAAAATGCTGACTCGGAGGATAAACTATTTGGCCTGTCGTTGTTCGCCAGAAATATCTACATTCCGCAATCGGTCTGCTTCATCACCTTAAGGTCTTTGGCCAGTACTTAGCTTATGCATATTCTGATTAATTTTTTGCAGACGTAGATAATTATAGAAAAGGAAGCTCTATTCTACGCCAAAAATACTTCGACTATACTGATGCATCTGTGGAAAACACGTATCTGTTAAAATTAATTCAGTCTAACGAAATAGCGAGCGTACAGCAAAACTCTACCACGTAGGATAAAGTATACACGTCAATATAGAACAGACACCAGCGACTTTGGCATTTAGAAGTAGATCTTTGAGGTTCTCCTGAAAGTTGTATTCTTCTTTTTATAATGAACTTGAGGCACGCAAACGATTTTATTCGACTATACAATTCTTCCTTCGCACCAATTAAAATAACCAAGAGAAACTAATCGTTTCTCAAATTTATCTTAATGCAACTATCAGCAGATACATGAAACGATTTCAAATAGGTATGACTGCTGCCGCAAAGTTTCTTAGGTGCTCAGATTTGGCCACTCGAATCAAAATTGTGAGAGTAACTTTGTCAGCTACGTCATAGGGGCTTGACAGCACAATTGGGCATACTCCTTTCACACGTACTTTAACGGTGTTTGTTCAGGCGGGTAACACAGGTGGTGGTTGCGTTAATATTTTCTTATATCACCAACACGTCATATCCCTTATTACGTCAGCAAATTAACTGATTCCTTCAAATTCGCTGGGACTCGATTAACAATACATCGTGCCAGAGATAGGTTGACATGGGCGATTTATGAAGTGTGGTTTTTGTTTGTCGAGTGAGAATTTTTCTATAAAATTTTAAACAGCCAAAAATTTTAATTGTCAAATGACTTAGAAGGTTAGAAATAAATGAGGTATCGATTCCTTGTTTGTTGACATGAGATATTTTGCTTTGTCTTCGTTCCCATTAAATTTGCTTCTGAACTTAATTTATAAGTTAAGAGTTTCGAATTCAATTATAAAATCAGTTCTTCCATGGCAGTTCTATGGCGCATATCAGCATCTACCACACAAAGCTGGCAAACATTTGTTAACCGATGTCTTAGAACAATCCTGCATTTATGGAGCCCTGACAACTGGATCTCGAACGATCAACTCCTTGCAAGAAGTGAACAAAAACCAATTGCTTTTGAAATACAGGTTCATAAATGCCGATGGATTTCGCAAGCCAACTAATTGAGAGGAGATGAAGCGGGAAGTTTTTAGTGACAGCCAGGCAGCACTAAATGCCCTGAAGAACGCAAAGCAAACATCAAAGATTGTTCAAGAATGTAAGAATAAGCTTTATTCTGTTGTAAGACGGAATAAGCTCGTACTTATATGTTTTCCAGGACACTGAGGGGTTCAGGGGAATGAAATTGCCGATGAATTGGCCAACTGTGTTACAGCAGTTTCCCCACAGGGACCAGTCTGAAATACTGCAAAACTGCAAAGTAATTTGTGACAAGCACGAACAGAAAGCTGTCGGACTCTCTTATAAAACTTGGAAGAAAAGACGTTCGGTTGAAGGTCGGTATTATTACAGGCCACATCTCACGCGGTCCACAAATGACCACCATTGGAATCATTGAGGACCCGATTTGTCTGTCTTGCTTCGAGGAGACGGATGGCACTGACAATTTTCTCTGTGAGTGTCCCGCATTTGCTAGAGCAAACCTATGAATTTTAGGTTCCGATGTCATGAGAACAATAAAATGCGTTCTCTCAAACTGAGTGGATTTGATAAACCAAAGAATCTTGAAAATTCTCACAGGTCTTACTACCTCTATTCTATCCCATCTTTTTCCTTTTGTTACTTCTCTCCTTTTCTTCTTGTCTATCTACCCTTTTACTTTTCAGAGCTTTAAATACAATGGGCGTTTTAGACTGAGTGTTTTATATGTTACCAAATCTCCCGGTGCTTCTTGGCTCGACCTTTTAAACTTCAAATTCAAAATTTTCGCAAGGTCAAGGCCGCAGAGGACGTCCTAAAGTTTCATGGCGGTGTAACCTTTTTCACGAATTTCCAGGAGTCAAGGAACTTTGGAGAAGCTTTTGTTTCGGAACTATGCGCCTACAATTAATAGTATTTCTGCCATGAAAACATGAAAAAGCCTCATAAAAAACCATCTGCCGCTCGGATGCGGCATGTAGGTCCCTCCATTTGTGGAAAAACATAAAGACGTACACCTCAAATAGGAGGAAGAACCCAATAAAAGGTGTACTGCCAACCTTTTTTGTAATGTCCAACCCTATTGTACATTCAAACATTTATACGTACGTGTCAATATTCCCAATTTGCAAGTTATTTCTCTATGCACTCAGACTTACGTTAGGCAAATGCAACAAGCATTCGGTACCCACTTGGATGGGCATAGTAAATTGGGATTTGATATTTTCAAGTTGACAGCTAAGTTGGCAGCAGCTCACTCAATTCCACAATGTAATTACACACTTATGCACTTATGGTGTTTGTGAATTTCCTGGTATGTGTGAGTAGGTGCATTCTATATCCATTGAAGAACTTATTCCGACTACCTCACTGAGTCAATGTTTTATGTTAAGTGTAGATTTATTAGAAAATTAAATCATCATTTTAATTTATGAGATAACACAGGGCGTGCTTTTTGCTGCAAAGCGATGCTTCTTTTCATATAATAATTTTTAATTGAAATTCAATTTTGTTAATATAACAAATTTTTATTGGAGTGGAAGCCGAGTGTTTAAAGGGCATTTTTCAAATTCTCCATCCCTTTCCATCTTTTGTGTAAAAAATCTACTAGAGGCGTCGGGACACTCTTTACTTTATCTCTCAGTGCAGGAAAATTTTAAGAATTATTCATTACAAAATAAATAGTCATAAATAGTTTCTCGGTGTACGATTATATAAAGGACGTCAAAATGACACGTAATATTCTCCGCATATTCAAAAGTGTACAGTCCATATATATTTATATACGAGAAGTGTTCTAAAAGTAAGGAGACCTTTGATTTTTCTCCAAATATATTTATTTATGAACCTATATCTTTGCCCCCTTCAAAATAATCAACTTCAGATATAACACACTTGTGTCAATATTTGAACCACCAAAAAGCGCTTTGGTATAGCATGAGCTTTTCGACGAGGCGGGCTTTATCTCCACAAATGTGGCGAATTTCGTAAGATTTTCTGTTCTAAGAAGGAGATGTAGAAAAACTCTGAAGGGTACCGGCCAATGTACCTACCTACAACCAATCGGTTTTCACCTCTGATGAGCGCACCTATATCAGAGTGATGTCCTCCCGGGCAGCAGGTGACAGGGGGTATATAAATGTTAAAAATTTCGAGCTCGGAATCGCCTGTCCGGACAGCTATGCCTTGACATTCTAAGGTGCTGTCCCTGCGGTCGATCCCTTCATCAATGAGACGATACTTCACTGTGTGGTGGACTATAAACGCTAGGCCACCACCATTGTCTCGTTCGCGATCATGTCTGTGCACATTATAGCCATCCCTGGTGATCAGAGAGGACCTAGCGTGCAGCTTGGTTTCCTGGACCGCAGCTATCTTGATACTGTTCCGGCTCATGAAGTCAACTATCTCGTCGGCCTTGATCGTGAGTCCGTTACAGTTAAATTGATAAAGCTTAAAGTTTCTGGGTGATGTCGTTGTAACTCGGGAGGTGAGGGACGCATGGGGTTGCCTACGTTGGGCCTGCTGTGCAATCCGCTGTTGTTGTTGCGGCCTGATGATGGTGGGTGACCGCGCCACGGGTGGCGGTTGCGGGTGCAGAGCTCTACAGCAGGGGACAACCTAGTCAGTTGTCCACTCACGGGTGGTGCGCAGGCCGGAACATCTCCAAAAATGGCACCAGCCATTGCAAAAATTGCATTTGACTGATGCCAGATTCCGAGGTATTACGGCCTGACACACGGAACAGATTGTGAGGAGGACCAAGAGCTGCTAGTTTGTCCCCGCACTGGGGTTGGAGCAGAAGGGAAGAGGATGGATTAAGTCAGGGGAGTATTGCTGCTCCGATAGGCTCCTTACCGTAGAGGTACTAGTTGTGGTGGCGGTTGGTAGTGCCGGCCTATAAGGGGGGGTAGTAGCCGTGGAGGCATTAGACGCCTGCTGGCGGGAGCAACACGGGGCCACGCACAGTGTGGTCCACTCCCTATGTGTCTTAAGGCCTGAACAGGTATTAAGATGGCTCCACCCGTTGCACTTGTTGCATCTAACCGAGGTGGAGTTCGGGTGGAGCCGTTTATGGCAGACGCAGCAATAGAATACTCCTGGCCCGGTCCGGTGAGTATGATGGTTGTGTAAAGATTACGTGGTTATTTTCGGCCAAAAAACTCGGATTTTAGATCAAGTTTTTCCTAAAACACAAAATCGCTGAGGGCATCAAACGTTTGTTTATATCAAAAACCAACTAAATATGCCATATACTTGAAGCCATCGTCCCAGAGGACGTCATGAGCCAATTAACCCTGCACAAAAGAGGCATTGTATGGATTTGCACCAGACATCTTGACGACCTGCACTTCACTGATGAAATCTGCCTACTCTCTCACAAATTTACTGACGTGCAAGCGAAGGCGGACAGACTAGTCGCATTGGCACGCACTGTCGGACTGGAGGTCAACATCGCCAAGACGAAGACTATGAGAGTCAACCACAATAAAGCAAGACTTAGAATGGTTGAGGGGTGCCCTGTGGAATTTGTCGAAAGCTTTTGCTACCTCGGCTGCACTATAATAGCGTACGGTGGAGCAGATGAAGATGCGGCGTTTGAGCGAGTATTCGGCTCGTGTGTCAGTATCCTTCTACGGAAGTGAAACATTATAGATTTCTAACACCACTACATAGAGGCTACAATTTTTAGTCAACAAATGCCTCCGCATCATCTGTAGAATATTCTGGCCAAACCCATCTTTAGGCAAATCAAACGCAGAAAGTGGTTATGGATAGGTCACACGTTTAGAAAACCAAAAGATAGCAACACGATAATGGCAATGGGCTGGAACCCACAAATGAGCAGAGGTCTCAGTTGTCCAAAAAATACTTGGAAATGATCGATGTTCGTGAGCTAGCAGAGGCCGAGATCACATGGGATGGCGCAAAAATAAGAGCCCAGAACCGTGTACGATGGAAGAGTCTTGTCGAGGCCCTATGCTCCAGAGCAGATAAGGAATAATATGGAAGTAAGAAATACTTGAAGCCATAAACATATATTCTGAACATGTGTGCCACCACAATAGAAATCGAATGTAGGTATGTAGGTTAGATGGCAAGAGTATTCCAGGTACACTACTAGTAGCACTTACGTGCAGTTTTGATACCATAATGTGGACCTGCGAACTAATTTAGAGAAGAGAAAACCATCTACAGCCATCCAGTGCTGTTGATGTAGTGCAAGAGAGAAAAGGTATCTAAGCTGGAGAATTTCTTTAAGCCATCCCCAAAGGGCACGCTAAGGAATCTCAAGCGCCCAGCCGCCAGAGCCCGACATTTAAAACGAATGTACCTGTTCGCGAATTTAGAAAAGCCTTACTTTGCCTATTTGTCTTATACGCCATCTTTCATGTTCATCCCATGGCAAAAAAAGTAAAGGTATTGTGGTCTTATTTACTGTCCAATCAGACATCGTAGCCGACGCTGAGCGCAACATATTATATCTTATACTAAAAGTATTAAAGCCATGACTATTCGCACAAAACTAAGGAATCCGTTGAACAAACCAGGTATATTTGCCGTCTAAATATCTCACGTGGAAACTTCTTTAAAATTTCGAGTTGTGGGGACCACACCACTCACATTATAACATCTCTCCATCCAACAAATTCTACTCTCCCATTACTAATGTGAGAGGTGAATTAATAAGCGTAGATCAGAAAAAATTAAGGTCCCTCGCAAAAAAAAAAAATTCCTCAAATACAGCGGTTCCATGATGACACAGGCTACAAACTGTGTACCGCCACATGGTTTACGAATGTTGTGGCGAATGAGACTTCAGTCACACCTTATGAAGCGTCGTGCTCGCGCTGCAACCAGGGAACGTCAATGAAAAAAGCTCATTTAACATTTGTGCTTTCTCATTTCATTAACATTCTCTGACCAGAGGTTAACAAAAAAAGTATTTTCATTACGTTGCTGTTAAGTTAAAAGCTCAAAAATCTGTTATTATCGATCACTCTCGACGTCCGCAAAATTTAATTCAGAAATGTGCAAACTTACGAAGCAATAATTAAAGGTGATGTAAGTGTCTAATTTTCGCCCTGTGTCGGCCTTCTTGAGCAACTTAATAAATCTATCACGTCCTCTTGGAAAAGTTACTTTTTATTTCAGAGCAAATTCTAAAGAAAAAGTACTCGAAAGCATAGGAATGAAAACTTTTGCTAAAAATGTTAGTAGGCAATACTGTTTTTGTTGTGCCACAAAACGTAGGCAAAAGAGGGTGTTAAGTTTGTTCATGTTACAAAACCCAAAATGCAAAGAAACTAATGGGTAAAATGGTGCCGTATTTCATGGAAACCAGGCGAAAAAGTTTGCGTGTATCACTAATCGGCAACGAATTTCGTATTCGATACATATCGAAAGAGAACGAAGTTGTGCAGTGATGCTCTCCGATGCCTATCGAAGTTTCGGATTGCTGGAATGAGTCCCAAGATGAAAGATGACCCAAGATGAGCCACGTTTAGGTCGGCCAAGTGATGTCGATGAAGACGTTATCAAGGCTTTAATCGAATTGGATCGTCAAGTAACTTTGCGTGAGATTGGAGAGAAGTTAAATATACCAAAACCAACCGTTCATGAGCATATAAAGAGTCTTGGACTGGCTTGATATTTGGGTACCACATGAATTGAAGGAAATTCATTTAACAAACCGAATCAACGCTTGTGATATGCATCTTAGTTGATCCGTTTTTGAAGCGGACTATCACTGGTGCTGAAAAATGGATTGTTTACAATAACGTCAATCGAAAACGATCATGGTTCAAGCATGATGAAGCGCCACAAATGACCTCAAAGGCTAATATTCACCAAGAAGATTATGCTGCCAGTTTGGTGGGACTGGAAGGGTGTGATATATTTTGAGCTGCTCAGAGGAAACAAACGATTAATGCGGATGTCTACTGCCAACAATTGGACAAATTGAGTACAGCCATCAATGAGAAGCGACCAGAATTGATCAATCGTAAAGGCGTCATATTTCATCAGGACAACGCTGGACCACATACATATTTGGTCACTCGCCAAAAACTGAAAGAGCTTGGCTGGGAATTTTTGATGCATCCTCTTTATAGCCCTGACCTTGCACCGTCAGACTACAATTTTTTCGGCCTTTGAAAAACTCCTTAAATGGTAAAACTTTTGGCAATGACGAGGCTATAAAATCGCACTTGGTTCATTTTTTTGCAAATAAAGGCCAGAAGTTCTATGAGCGCGGAATAATGAATTTGCCGGAAAGATGGCAAAAGGTTAATGAACAAAATGGAAAATATATAATTGATTAAAGTTCTTCTTAATAAAATTGTATTTACTGTCTTTAAAAAACTCGGCAACTTCTTTCCGGGCAACCCAATAAAATATATTATATTCTAAACAAAATAGATCTGGAACATAAAAAACACCCTGTAGATACAAATTTGAATGCAAGGGAATCCCAACAAACTTGATAATCTACCTCAGTATCCACAAAGTAAGCCACTTCACTGGCACTTAAATAAATTTCTCTGCTATCCAGACAATATACGAGTAACGTAGTTATTTTATACTATTTACGGCTGGAAAGGTACAGGCAAAAGTTCAAAGTTCATGTTGTACTCATTTTTAATTCATATTCGTTATGTTAGGACATTTTTCTTTTTTTAGGTGTGTGCCGTTCCTTTAATTGGCGCCTGCTTAGTCTGCTGCCCTGCACTTGCGTACATTTCATCGCTGCTGTAAAATTTTGAATTATGGAAAGGCGAATACTTACATACATACACATTTACGTATCTGTCGTTGTGCACTTTAAAGTGTATTTGTTTTATTTTTCGCCTTCACAATGTACGTGCTCGAAATATTTACAATTTGATAACCCGATAATGTGGCGCGCAGCAAATTATTATTGGGTAATAAATATTTTAGAGTTTTCATTGCAGCTGAAATTATTCTTAGTTGTGAAATGACCTTTCCTTCGATTGGTATTTACTAAATTATGTATTGAGCTGGCAATTTTTTACGACTGAAAAATTATGCTAAGTTTAGTTTTCCTTTTCAATTTTCTCAATAAGCGTAGATGAATAATTTATATGAAGCTATTTTTGTTTTATATCTGCATTTAAAAGTTGAAAGTTTATTGATACCAAAGGTCGTCCAAAACAAACCAAAAATGCATGGGAGCACACAGTACTTTGAGCTCATGTCAGGGGTGAGCAAAGATATGTTAGAATTTTGGTGGACAAGGTGGCAAGGGTTTATACAAGGTGGCGAAAAATCAATCAACCGTATTTGTTTTTGAATAACTTTTCTACTAAATAAAAATAAAAATAAATAAAGTTTATGGAGATGCTGCTTTAAGTGAAACAACGTGCCGAGATTGGTTCCGTCGCTTCAAAGACGGTGATTTTAATGTTGACTACCGTCCGCGTGAAGGAAGGTCAGAAACCTTCGAAGACGCTGAATCGGAGTCATTGCTCATTGAGGATCCGTGGTAACCACAAGAAGAGTTTGCTTCAGTATTAGGAGTTACCCGCCAATCTATTTCCAAGCGATTGCATGCTTTGGGAATGTCTCAGAAACAGGGGACTTGGGTTCCTTATCAGTTAAAATCAGGGGATGTTGAACATCGTTTTTTCGACGTGTCGACTGTGAACAACTGCTCCAGCGGCAAAAAAGGAAGGCCTTTTTTCATCGCATCGTGACGTGTGATGAAAAATGGATTCATTACAGCAATCCAAAGAAAAGAAAGTCATGGGGACTGCCTGGTCATGATTCTACGTCGTCGCCTCGGCCGAATATTCACGCTTCGAAGGTTATGCTATGTATTTAGTGGGACCAAGTTGGTGTTATTTATTATGAACTGTTAAAACCAAGCGAAAGTATCACTGGGGATCAGTATCGACTTCAATTGATGCGAATGAGCTGAGCACTGCGCGAGAAGCGGCCGCAATACGCGGAGAGGCATGAAAAAGTGATTCTACAGCATGACGACGCTCGGCCTCACGTTGCCAAATCCGTTAAAACCTATCTGGAAACACTGAAAGGGGAAATCCTACCCCACCCGCCATATTCTCCAGATATTGTGCAGTCTGATCATCACCTCCGCAGTTCCATTCATATGAAGACATCAAAAAATGGCTTGATCCGTGGATGGCCTCAAAA
Organism: Anastrepha obliqua; assembly: GCF_027943255.1. Lineage (NCBI taxonomy): Eukaryota > Metazoa > Arthropoda > Insecta > Diptera > Tephritidae > Anastrepha > Anastrepha obliqua. The sequence continues at coordinate 31,088,412 of NC_072893.1, forward strand.
GATGAACAGTTTTACCACGACGGTTTACGCGATCTACCAGAAAGATGGGAAAAAGTAGTAGCCAGCGATGGGCAATACTTTCTATGATTCCGTTGTAACCATTTTTTTAGAATAAACTTGTATTTTCATCAAAAAAAAACTGCAGTTGCGCACCTAATACAAATGAAGAAACCATTTCTTAAACAATTTTTTTGTTTTTTCAACATAGTCCCCTTTTAACCCCTCCATAAAGTAGGATTTGTCGAACTCTTCAAAATACGCCTCAGTCTCGGCGATGACTTCCTCGTTTGAACTAAATTTTTTCCCCGCGATCCATTTCTTCGTACACAGTTCATTCAGTTTAGCGGCGACAACTCCGAATCAATGTGTTGGTGTGTTATCGTGATGAAACAGCACTTTCTTTTCAGCGATATTCGCCCGTGTCTCCTTCAAGTTTTTGTGAAAGCGGTCCAACACCTCCCTGTAGTATTGTCCAGTTATCGTTCTTCCTTTTTCTAAAAAATTCAAAAAGATGACTTCGTTCGCATCCCAAAAAATCGTCGCCATTACATTTTCGGCCGATGGGACTGTCTTCGCCTTCTTTGGAGCAGATTCAGCAGGAAAAATCCATTGTTTTGATTGTTGTTTAGTTTCTGGTGTTTAATGATGAGCCCAAGTTTCATCAAGGGTGACAACTCGATGCAAAAATTCCTTCGGATCTCGCTGAAGTCGCTCCAAACGATGCTTCGAAGTTAACTGTGAGAAATCGCGACCCCCGTCGAATCGACATTTTTTTCAGCGCCAAATTATCATGTTAAATATTAATTCCGCTCTGGTCGACACACCTATGGCCTCTGTTACTTCGCGCACTTTCGTTCGTCGATTAGCGAGAATCATGTCGGGGACTTTTTGAATGATTACCTCGGTAACCACTACTGCCGGGCATCCTGGTCGCTGTTCATCAAAAACGGATGTTCGCTCAGGTTTAAATTCGTTGAACGAATATTTAAGTGTAATCATAGACAGCGAAACGTCCCAAAGACAGCATCCAACGTTGCTTTTATCTCCTCGCATTTTTCCCTATCCAAAAACAAAAAAAAAATTAATGAACGGTACTGCTCTTTTTCCATCTTAGCGAAACACGTCTTGATAGATTAGCTGCCAAATCCAAACTAACATATCAATCAGTCTGAAATTTGTTTTGCCGTCGTTTGATATATGGCTGCTGACGTTTCTAAGACAACTTCACTCAGGAACGCCTTCTGTCATCAAACACGAGTACTTATTAAACCGCTCTCGTAGATACTGGCTCCAATTCTATGGTCTATTTCCCAATTCTGGCAATCTTCTGTGTTTGGGAAAGTTGCGTTAAAGGATGTATTTAAGCGTAGTTGGTATTGGTGTATGTTGGTATTGAGTTACCAAACTATGTTGTATGGGGTATTATTATTATTATTAAAAGATCATTACGCACTGCGACCAGAGTTGATCTATTGCGCAAGGCCTATTTTTGTAACCCTAGAGTTCTCGGCCTTTTTTTACATTTTACCACAATTTTGGGTTTGTTGTTCCAAAGATTGCATGCAGATACAACGGCACCACCAAGGTGGTGAAGTCTTTGTCTGCCTCAGCCTGATGTGACCTGTAAGATATCCTGTTAAAAGACACAGATCTACTCTGCTTAGTGAGAGTAGCCTGTCGGATATTCCTTTGCTGGGACTTAGAAATTGTTTGGCTTGACGCTGACCGGCACAGTTTAGTCTTTTTTTTTATCTTACACATATTTTAATGGCACATATTTCTGCCTGCATTATTGTTGGATAGAGTCCCATCGAAATCGATTTTTTGAATTTAGGCCCATTGATTCCTGTCCCTGCTCTAACATTTTCCAATTTGTACCCATCAGTGAACCATATCTGAGATTCAGGCTTGAAATTGGTAGAATTAGTTCTCTAGGAAGTACGCTCGTTAATAATAACTTAGAAGTTCCTGAAGAGTATTGGTTTGGGTGATAGTAGTTCATCCCCATGAAGAATTGGATTATGTAACAAGCCTTCTAGGATCTTTAAATGTTCTTTCATATTCTCACTTTTAAGTTCAGATATACCTTTTAATCTTAAGGCACTCGAGCGATTGGAAGCTGTGGTATGTTCAGGAGCACACCCAATGCATCGGTTGGTCATGTTTTCATAGCCCCTGTAGTGCCGACACATACCAGGCAACTGCACCGCCTATTTATTTCATTTACTGCTTTTCATTGCTTAACCTTGGGCCACCATGCCAAGGATGCATACGTGACTATGGGTTTCACAACTGTGGCGAATGTCTAAATGGTCATTCTAGGGTTTAGTGTCCCTGACTAACCAAAAAGCCTTGTGTATGGGGTATGAATGAAAAGATTTTTGCGAGTCCCTTTCTTTTAATGGCTAAGTGGGAAAATTCTCTTAACCTGAGCGCCGCTAGTTATTTGCAGTAAGCCTCAATCGGTAATAGATGCAGTACGGCATTCATCACTAACACCTTGCAAACCTTTCTAATGGTTCAAATTCTCCCAGATATAATTTGTATCAAGCTAAGATTGCAGCCACACATAAAATTTTTTTTCAAAAAAACGACTCACCAACGCATCAGCAATAAAAAATCGTGCTCTCAATAATGGCCAAAAAAATTTAAAAATGTACTTTCAAAATGTTTCTGGATTGAGAACTAAATCTAATCAACTTTTAGCGTTTAGTTCGCACATGGACTATGATATTTTTGTTCTCATCGAGACATGGTTAAATGAGAACTTTTTCGATAATGAGTTTTTTGATCCAAATTTATACCATGTCTATCGTAAAGACCGTGATGTCGAGAAAACTGGTCTCTGCAGAGGTGGAGGGGTTTTAATAGCTGTTCAACGGAAGCATAGCTCATCACTAGTATCTCTGAAAAACAATGATACACTCCTGGATCAGCTGTGTGTCTCTGTGCATGGTGCTTCAAATATATTGATTTGTGCGTCATATATTCCTCCGTCAAGTATTGATACACTGTATAAAGCACATGTGGATAATGTTTTAGCTCTAACCTCAAATAACGGCAACTTTTGTGTTCTTGGGGACTTCAATCTGAGTAATATTGAATGGTCTAGTTTAGATGATAGTACTGCATTATGTCCAAACAATGTTAGTAGTATATCTGAAATTTATTTGATTGATAATTTTTTAAGTTTTGGACTGGTTCAGATAAATAATTTCTCAAATAGTCTTTCACGAATTCTCGATCTCATTTTCATAAATGACAATATAAATTTTTCTTTATTTGAATGTGTAGACCCTCTGTCTACTCCTGGTCTGCATCATGTACCACTTGTCCTTCATTTAGAATTCTATGAGTTTAATGATTTTTATTCTGAGAATGTGACTACCAATTTTTGTTTTAAAAACTTTGATTTTAATATAATTAATTCAGCAGTTGATATTATAGATTGGGATTCTTTATTTACTGGGGTTGAAGTTGCCAATTGTTATGATATTTTCAAGCATAATATAAATGATATCTGTAAAAATAATATACCAGTGATAAATAGGACTAGTTATGGAGTACCGTGGCATACCAAGGAACTGAGAAAACTAAAAAATTTGAGAAACAAATATTTCAAAAAGTTTAAGTTTTCTCATTCCATCACAGATAAAGATAAATATCTACATTTCTCTAGAGAACTTAAATCTTTGGATAGGGACTTAAAGCGAAATTATATTCTCAAGTTCGAATCGGACATTAAATTAAATCCTAGTTCCTTCTGGCGTTATGTTAGATCTAGGAAATCTTGCTCAAGCATTCCTTCAGTTGTCTTCTATAACGAAACTCAAGCACATACTTCTACAGATGCAGCCAATCTTTTCGCAGATTTTTTTTGTTCAAATTTTCAAGTAGACTCTGATTTGATTGATGAGTTTCATTCGAGCATGAATTCCTCAATCAATATTGGCTCTTTAACTTTTACGCCTTCTGATATCGAAGATGGAATTCGGCAACTCAAAACATCAACAAAATCTGATGTAGATGGGCTATCTTCGTATCTTCTTAAAAACTGCTCTGCAATTGCCTATCCACTTTTGTTAATGTTTAACAAATCCCTTGATCGTGGAGAATTCATAGATGCCTGGAAAGTAACAACCATTAATCCAGTATTCAAAAGTGGAAATAAAAACAATATTGCTAATTATAGACCAATTGCCAAATTATCCACGGTTTCAAAATTATTTGAATTAATAGTGAAAGATAAAATCTATTTCGTAGTTATAACGACTAACTAATTTCAGTAGACCAACACGGCTTCATGAAAGGTAGATCTACTGTTTCAAATCTTGCTGTGTTCTCTGAATACTGTATATCATCGTTTAAAAAAAAACTCAAGTTGATGCTGTTTACACAGACTTTTCAAAAGCATTTGATAAGGTTAATCACAGGGTTTTAATTTCCAAATTGAGTGCTATAGGATTCCACTCCACTATTTTAAAATGGATTAAATCCTATCTCTCCTCTCGGAAATGTGTTGTTAATGTTGATGGTGCGTCATCTATTTCTTTTATTGCGTCCTCTGGTGTTCCTCAGGGAAGTATACTGGGTCCCTTACTTTTTATACTTTTTATTAATGACATTTCTAGTTGTTTTAATAATGCAAATTTTCTCTTGTATGCCGATGATTTAAAGATATACTCGAGGATTGCAAGTACAGTGGACTCTTTAAACCTTCAATCTGATCTAGATAACGTTGATTCTTGGTGTAAAAGAAATAAGTTAGATTTAAATATAAGCAAGTGTTTTTATATTTCTTATTCTAAATCTTGTTCTCTTATACCCACTTCCTACCACATTTATGGTTCTAGCTTATCTCATCGAAGTGAAATTACTGATCTTGGTGTGGTATTTGATTCCAAATTCTCTTTTCAAAAACATTTAAATCACACTATTTCAAAGTCTTATTCCGTACTTGCCTTTATTCGACGTTTTAGTTCAGACTTTGTTGATCCATATACTCTAAAGTTGTTGTATACGTCTCTGGTGCGTTCCAAGTTGGAATATGCTGCCTTTATTTGGAGACCATATTATGCTTGTCATATTAGTAGGCTTGAACGTGTCCAGAAAGCTTTTGTGCGTTATGCATTGCGTTCATTAAATTTCACTGATCCAATTCCATCCTATAAAAGTCGGTGCTTGCTTATAAATCTAAAATCACTAGATATTAGAAGGACTATTCTCTCCATTACTTTCCTCTTCGATTTGATAAATGGGGTTATTGACTCCCCATCGCTACTCGAGAAAATCTATTTCAATATTCCTCAGCGAAGTTTACGGAATCATGATTTTTTCTGGTTAGGGATGGCAAGAACTAATTATGCTTCCAATGCTCCGATTTCTAGAACTCTGGGTGATTTTAATTCGCTTTCAAATCAGTCTGGCCTTGATTTCTGTTCCACAAAGAATCACTTCAAATTGGTTCTAAATGAATTGTTGAACTAAATTCTTAGTATTAATCTAATCTTCTTCTGTAAATCTTAAAAAATGTATTCTTTTTCTTTCACTTTGAAACTAGTTAATTATAAGTTTAATTTTACTTTGATTAATTTATTTAGCATTAACCTGTTTTCATAGTCTGGAATAAATATTGTATTTTTAGACTATTAATTAAATACATAAATAAATAAATATATGTATCTACAAGGAGCCGCAAAATTAATCACCTAGTATGAAGATGTACATATAATTTTTGCAAATATCGTCGTACGTGAATCATTCTTGAAACCTTTCTATTTTTTTATTTTTTATTTTTTTTATGTTTGATACTTGTGAACTACACACCTGCCGTAAACAAACAACGAAGCGCGTAAAGGTCAAAATAAATATTTCCAACACTCAAGTTTTCTTTACTACTATCCGTTTCTCCCAGTGTAGCATAGGGCCTCATTTTTTTTCTTTGGTAAAAACGAAATCGGATTAATTCCTTAATTTTGCGCCACCTTGTACTTTTCATATAGGCGCTGGAAATATTTTATATACAAATATTATCAAACTCAAATTGCAATTTTCCCATTTTCTTCCACTTATTAGTATCTTCTGCTTTAATCGCATAACGGTTAATACTTTACCATAATTTAACGGCAAATAGCAAATGATAGAAAAAATATATGTAAATCCATTTTTCTCATATTTTCAGTGCGACTATTGACGTACGCCAGACCAACAACGCCCAAGGCAGCAAAACGGGCGACAAGAACTGATGCTACTTTAGGGCAACCGTTAGACGACTCTTCCTTCGCCGAAACCACCACGGAGCATACGAATACAAAAGCGAAAGCGAATAGCGAGGAGGGCGTCCGGGACAGCAATGCCGACAATGGCGGCAATGGTAATGCCAACAAACTGCACTACACGGGGGAATTTTTCGTTGAAACACTCTCGACATTAAGCGGTCGCGAACGTGGCAGTTTTGTTGATCACCATTCAGCAAGCAACACGTTGCCAATTTCATGGTTCAGCTCACTTCAGCGCAACGACGCCAACCGTGATGGCGACGATGTTGACAGCCGGGAGTCCGACGCGGAGAGAAACGATTTCGATTCGGTCACATCAACGTCGGATGAGGATAATTTTGCTTTCGGCCATGATTACGAAGCCATCGGCAGTGGACATGGCCATTTTCAGCAACAACAACAACAAGCGTTTGCTACTAAATGGTTGCAACAAAGCTGGGATAAAGCGACCCATAGACGGTCACAAAACAATAGCAGTTGGAATGTTAGAAAAATGTGCCCAGAAAATAAATGGCATGGCAATGCGAACAGCCAACAAGAAGAAGAAGAACAACGAGAAACAAGTAGTGGCACTACCTTTGAAAACCAGCCTGATAGAGGTGCAGGTATGGATAGCAGAGGGAGTAGGAGGAGCCGCAACGAAATGGTAAACGAAGTGCACACAGAGTCCTTGGGCTTTTGGATGTTAAATGAACTATGCGAACAGGACGACACCATCGAATTCAGGTGAGCCAGCTAAATTCCCTTTTGAATTTTAAACGAATGACCTTAAACGCTTACCGTTATGATACATGCTTGTGTGTATGTATGTGAGTGTATAAATAACAAACACATGGACAATTTTGGTTTAACTGATGCTGTACAAATTACAGTAGTCTTATAAATGGACTAGTTCGCTACCAGAAATTCATTTATTCATTCTTTCATCAGGTTACTAATACTAAAGCTTAAATATAACAGTTGGTAAACAATACGGTGAGATGCTCGTACATAAGTCACAATTCAAAAAGTGTATCTCCAGATTAAATTTTGACTTAAAAGTCTCTCGGGAGTTAGAGAATGTGTCTAATTTTTTACAGAATTGGTTAGACTGCCTGCAGAGGTACTCCTCAGGGAGGGATCCTCTCCCCTCTCCTCTGGATATTGGCAGTGAACTCCTTCCTGCTAACCCTAGAGAGAGAGGGTTGGCACGTCACTGATTATGCTGAAGATTTGGCAATCTCTGTTAAAGACAATTATCCCAACATTTAGCGATTTATTAAAGATTATGGTTAATGGTTGGTCAAACGGTGTAGCACAGTTTTTTAATAATATAAAATGGAAGCCCGTTATGGGTCATTTGTCAAGGTCAAAAGGCCCCCTAGCACATCATTAAATAAGAGCTGGAAACCTTTATGTGTCGGTGAACTGTTGAAAGTGGTATTTTATATTCCGGTATCAGATTGACAAAAATAAACAGAATGAAAAAAAATTGCAAAAAGGTTTACTATTTTCTCTATTTAATTTGGTAACTATTTTTAAGACTACTGCCTCTGTTGAGATTGCATATTTATTTATTTCATCTATAAGATTACCACCTTGCTGATTATATGTGATTTCTATTCTATGGGATTAACTACAAAAATGCAAAGAGACAAACACTTCTGAATAGGTACAGGTTCATTACAGCTGTAATTGGTTCTATGAACACTAATGTGGAAAGGTGTTTTCCATTAAGCCTCGAGAGAGAACATAAAATGGAGTAAGCATTAATAGTTGAGCGCACACTGGTTTATTATCGACAGTAGACAGGGCGTTCGGTCGCAGAGTTAGGTTTCCAGCCGCGGAGAAGGGACCACGTTAGCTTTTTTATTTAGTCGCCATGTCGCAGGCGACGGTAAACAGACGGTGCTTTCACAGTCGAAGCGTATTTCAAGGCCAATGGTTCGTGTGCAACTTCGCCGTAGGTTTTGTTCACGTTACAATATTCGACCCTTACGTGAATTGATTCGTTCATGGGTCTTGATATTAAAATGATGAACTTCATCAGCACTACGAAGCGGCTAACATCTAACTCAGTTATCATTCGGTAGTCATCGAAAAATACATAGAGATCTCCTCTTGGAGCGTAGGGTCTGTACAATGGATCTAAATATTACTCTGTTAAGTGCTACACAGCAAATCTCATTTCTGTTGCAGTTAGCAGCATCGCGTTGTCTATTAATTGTTCTGCTCCAAGCGTTCGCGCGCTCTCTCAACGCCTACCTAACACTATGGTTCACGGGTTTACAGAGTGTGTTACCCATTCAACGTTACTTACACCGACCAATCTATATCGGTACAATAGGACTCCATAGATACTCGGGTATTTTAGAGGAAATATTAAAAAAATTGGCTCTTGTCCTCTTTGCAATATTTATTGATAGTTAAACTTTTATCATCAGTAATTATTTTTTTATTTAACTTTTAATTCTTAATTCCGCTATCAGACATCATAAACGCAGTAAACTGCTCCTCAACTCGTAGTTAGGCATATTGTCAAAAATCTACCACTTTGGAGAGACAAATATTGAAAATTCGTCGGCATTGTATCAATTCCCTTGATATGAATCTCAAAATTTCATGCATATTCAAAAATGGATCTTACTTGATTTTGGTGTAGAAATTTAGTAGTAAAATGGTCCAAAGACTCTCTTAAATTTCTCTTCACTTCAAAACAGCTAACGTTGAATTTGCTTTCTCTCTGTGAGCAATAGCTGAGGTAAAAAAGACAGCAAATTATTTAAAGTTGTTGACTCTGGCTTCCAAAAAAACTTTTGTATAGCTCTAAATATTTTTAAGTCATCTATATAAGGTGCCTACCTCGGCGGCCCACCTATTCATACGTGAATATCATTCGGTATGGGCCGCTCTAGAACCCCGCTCATTTCACACGTATTCACACACTCGTCGATTTTCATGAAGCACCATGGGCGAAGACTGTGTTGGTTTTTTTCGTATATCACCAACACAATCTCAGTTTTTTCATAAACAAACCGCTGTCATGACTTCGGGGCGACAGCGAATCAGCTGATTATTTCAAATTCGCTGGGAACTGGTTAATAGCGTGATCTTGGCCACACCTTCTGAATTCTTTTCACCATAGACGCACACCACAAATTGGAGGAGGAGCTTGGTCAAACACCTAACAGAGAATGCACTCACCAATAGATCCTTAAGATACACCAAATTTTACATGTATAATTATAGAATAATAAGTTTAAATCTTAACTATTAATTATTTAAGTAAGAAGATAGCCGTTTTAAGAAAATGGGATATGTTCCAATTTTTCCAAGTTTTAAAAACAATTTTTTATGAACTAAAGTGTCGCATGTTGTTTGAACTTCAGCAGATATGTTCTTGTCCTTCATAGTTTTCATAAATATATAGCAATTTTTACATTGATTTTCAAGAATATGCGTCTTCATATACGGCCCAGCCTTTCCAAAAGCTCTCCGGCATGGCCTGTACGAAGTCTTAAATGGGTAATCCAGAGATATTTTAGGTAGGTTAGGTAAAATGGTTGCCCACTTGGACGAGAAACACACATTTCATCTATTGCGGTGCAATTTATTTATTTTTTATTTATTTCAAAAAGTCAATAAACTACAAAAGTTCTTACTGACTAAAACGATAACTTACTGAATTGAATTACTTATTTAGAACACATTCTTGTGCAAAGAGACGTCGACCAAATATTGTGCATAGAATTCGCAATCTCGTTGAGAGAATAAAAGAGAAAAGTTAGTAAAGAAACCATGGAAAAAACAGGTTGTATTTGTGGGCTGCGGAAAAGACCAAACCATGACTACTTACGATCATGTTAACCGCTTCATACTAATGAAACTCATCAGGTATATGATGTCTAAACCTGATACATCCACAGGGGCTAAAGCAACCCGGCTAGAGCAAAACAGTTTACAAGAAGGTACTGAGATGATTGCACCTCATTTTAGACAGACAGCTGGTGTAGAAAGAAGTTGAAGAAATGCCAAACCTCACCGAGTAGATACCCAACGGACAATGTTCGGAAAGAACACCCAGAAAGAAAGAAAATTCGAGAGTAGCAGTTTGGTTAACCTTAGAAATTCCCTCGAGCACCTTCGATCTACCCGTGGCTAGAAGGATTTCGGGACTTTACACGTTTATGTATACTAGCCCAGCACTCACCGAGTTGATGTTAAGTACACCTTTCCAGGAGTAGATCACAAGTTTTTAAGGGAATTCGAATCTTCTTATTTCGCGGGCAAAATCAACTGGAGGGTTTCCTATTTAGGCCTTTTAGTAGCTAGCGATGGGATGCATTGAGTGTAAACATCGGTGAAACTTTAACTCTTCTCGTTGCAGGACTTAATGGATGCCGCCACATTGATTTTGTGCATTAACATTTCAAAGAGTCATTATGCGAAAGCCTCTCGCGCCATCTGTGCTTACGCTTGATAAGGATTGGAAGGGGCCTTGCCAAAATGGGCTAGTTCTGGCTAGACTGTAGTGAGTCCGATTTATTGCACGGATAAGTACGCGCATAAATATTCACTTGTCTAGAAATTTCTATGCATACATCTACACATTTTTGGACCATATAAGCATCTTTCCTTCATCATCATCATCTTCTGCTTCTTCATTCATGCCACATTGTTCGCTTGATGTGGAATGTTGCAGAGAAGAGTAATTCACAAAATTATTAGAGGGGTAACGTGCAGATAATTAACGCGTCATAATTGCGGTTTGCCCTTTACGGGCGAACAAAAGTAAAGAGGAGCAGTTAATTTGATATCCTTTGTAGAAGGAGCACGTGTCCATTTGATTAAATCATCATTTGCTAGTGAACGGCGTTTAATTACTGGAAGATGTGTTTGTTGAGATGTCCGACCCTGATTGCACACTTCCCGAACTGAACAATGCCATTGACTGTTATTTATACGTAATTAACGCAGAGTGAAGTTGGTGGCTTGGCTCAAGTGCTGTGACGTATTGATACAAGTTCTTCAATGTATTTTTCGTCTTTGCTGAATATTTATGTACGGATTAATGTGAAATAGGTAAACAATTTTGAATTTGATTTGATTACAAGATGAACATTTGATTAGCTTTTGAAATCATAAATATGGCTGTAGATTTCTATTAGAATATCAATAACATTTTATGGAGTCCTTATCTAACGGACATTGATGGCGAAAACGAAGGGGGTTAAACTATGTTAGTTGATTTGGAGCGAAGGTTTGTCCTTAAGGGGGGCACTATGAGCCATTACTGAACTAGCACTGCACTTAACGCTTTTCTAAATGCTTTATCCTAGGATATTACAAACAAAGCTGCAGGTGCCCATACTGCGATACTTAATCTAAGGCGCGGATTGTCAACTACAGGCTCTACAAAATTCTGTGAAAATTCAAGTTCATTCCCGCTGTGGCTGATCAGTATGCGCTTGAATTTTAAAAGCTCCTCTACATTCTCATCCCTGGCATTCATAAGTTCATCCAGAGTTTTCTGCGCTTTCCTACAGATGTTCATAAGCGAAGGGCTTGTTACCAAACAGGCAACGTCGTCCACATATGCTTGTGCGTGTCGTTTAAGGTGGTGAGCAGAGGATCGATTACTAAGCACCAGAGCAATGGAGACAGCACACTGCCTTGGGCGCAACCTGTTTAACCCCGGATGACACATCAGATCTTCCTCTGTTCTTCTTCAATTCACTAACACCCGGTCTATGCCATGCCTATTAGCAGAGCTACACATACTATCAAAATTGTCATTATCAAACGCCCCCTCTATGTTTAAAAAGATGCCGATAGCGTAGTCCCTCCTGTCGATGGACATTCATAAGTTCACGGATGGATCGAAATTGCATCGAGATTTTGGTGATGGAGTATTCTGCAATAAGCTCTCTTTAAGCTAAAGTTAAGGCTACCGGATCACTGTAATAGTTTTCAAGCGGAAGTAGTCACAATTGATTGGCTGCTCACAATGCTGTACAATGCAAGTGAAGGAGTGGGCTTTCAGCATGAGTGTGTTAGGAATTACCAAATCTCTCTGTGCTTTTTGGCTCGACCTTTCAAATTTCAATTTCAACGCTAAAGGAATTTAGAAAAACAAATTTATAAAAATTAAAAACTAGCATTTTTGAAGGTATACAAGGTGAAGTCCAAAATAAACAAGACTGGTGTCATAAAAATGTTTTTGACTGGTTAGTGCGTTGGAAGTTATATCCCTAGCTGACTTCCAGCCTGACCGACCGACTGACCGAAAACTCCATCGAAATTGTTTTTAAATTTATAAAAAATGAACCGAAATCATCGTTGAAATTCATGGAATCGTAGTTGAATATCTCCAAAACATCGATTTATCACATTTTAACTGATCATTTGGGCTTACGAAAAGTCTTGGCACGTTTCATTGCACACAAGTTAACTGAGCACCAAAAATTGCTCAGAATTCAATATTCGAAAGACCTCATTAAAGAGGCGAGAAAAGACAAGAGCTTCCTTTACTACATTGTAACTGGTGATGAAATGTGGCTAAGCTGAAGCTAAGCGTCAAGGTGCCGAATGTAAGGCCCCAGAGGAGCCACCACCCAAAAAATTGCATTTGGAGAAGTGAAAAATCAAGTCGATGTTCATTTGTTTTTACGATTCCAAGGAAATTGTCCACAAGGAGTTCGTACTATGAAAGGAAAACGTTTTGCGTCCGTAGAGACCATCCAAACGGCTCGTACCGAAATCTTGGACATTCCGGTCAATGATCTGACACTTTCGAAAAGCTTTTAGATCGCACAAGACAGTGTATCGAGGCTAGAGGGAACTATTTTGAATAAATAAACTCGAAGTTATCCGAACAAAGCTCCGGTCGTTTCTAGCTCGTTGAGCTCAGTCTTGTTTATTTTGGCTAAAAAGTTTAAAAGCAAATTATAAAAAGAACCGAAGATATTTCGTTTCAACAAACCCTATACAAGAATGTTCAACATTGAATACATCTCAAAATTATTAAATTTTACTTTCAAAAAGTTTCCAGTTTACGTTTTATTTTTACTCCAGCCTATAAATAAGCAAATTTTGAGAAAAATTGAGGGCAATGCTCTATGTACTTGGAAGTGGGCGTGGGTGAATTGCTTTTTCAAGTGAGCCTAGTTTGAAGTATTTATGTGCGACAGTTTTGAAAAAAGTAAAAGAATGCTATTTTTTGAAAACTAATTTAAAACAATGAAGTATTTTGAAAATATTCTTGAAAAAAACATTGAATTATTTATTTTCTGATGACTAAGAATTAATACTTTCTTTAATACGATATTGCAAAGCCAAACTTGACTTCTCTACGCTTCAACTTTTCTTACCGCTGCGGTTTCGCATTTAACTTCAAATAAAAGATATTTTATGGCCAAAACTTGAGCTTCAACGTTTACAAACTAAAAAACTTTCTACTGCTTTCTTCACATTTTCCTTTGAATTCTTGCAGAGTGTTTTTTCGTGCGTCCTTTGAAAGCGACAATGCTGATGGCACCAACAACAACCGCAATAGCATGGAAAATGCCAGAAACAGCAGCCACAACAACAATGACAACATAAAACTTGAAGCACAACATGTCGTGTTCAAAAAAACTTTTAAATTTCAACTACGTAAAGGTAAGTGGTCGTACAAAAACAAAAATGTGCGAAAAGCAAAATTTCCCAACAATAAATGCAAGTAGAAAACTTAACAAATTGGCCTTAAGTCTAATCACTGGACTTTTATTATTTATGGGTGATTTTTGATTCAACTTTGCATTAAATTTGTGGTACTCGCAATTCATTTATGATAAGTAACGGGCATTTTTTTAAACCTATCAAACTTACCATGGCGGTTTGTCTCAAAACAGCTGCTAAAGTAAACACATAGTTTTAGCATCTCTCCTCAGTATACCGCGTGGATACTCTGTACAATTTGATGCAGGGATATCTGAACGTAGTTGCTAGATGGGCCACGGATTGTGTCCTGTCGGTGAATCCTCTCATGACGGAGCTCGTCCTATTTTACGCGGAAAAATAAAAAACCCTCAGCGATGTATATTAGATATCGCAGGCAGAATTTCCACTGCACGTACCGCAATCACAGTGAGGGGTTCGGGCTATAGGCTCAACCTCACTTATGGGCACTCAAGCATCCTTGAGTTCATCTCGCTGTCAACGGATCAATGTACAGGGTTGGCCATATTAAACTGACCCATTGAGTAACCCTATAACTTTTTACTGTAATTTGAAATCTAAGGTTTACGTCAACAAGCCAAAGACACTAGGCGCACTTAAGGCCAATATCCGACGGGAAATAGCCGCCATATCGGCCGAGACGCTGGCCAAAACTATGGAAAACGCCGAAAAACGGGCACATTACGCTATACGAGCTAAGGGCGACCACTTGCGCGATATCATATTCAAAAAGTGATGTAAACGAATCTCCTTGAACTAAATTAAATGTTTTTCACAATGAAACACAAAAAAATGTTTCTTTTTCCATATTTTTTTAATAATCACATGGGTCAGTTTAAGATGGCCAACCCTGTATACTCTCGCTTAGTCCTACCGGAACTTTCGCCACTCACATTCCAACAAGGCAAGAGTAGATGGGTGGATGGATCGAAGTTGGAAGGAAAGGTTGGCGGAGGAGTTCTTTGTGAGGAGCTTTCCATCAGACTCCTATTCAGGTTACGGGACCACTGCAGTGTGTTCCAAGCAGAGGTAGCCGCAATCAAGGAAGCAGCTGATTGGCTGCTCACATGCGTAGTAACAGTCAAGAAAGTAAATATTTACTCCGACAAGCGGTAATTAGGGACCTCGGGTCAGTAACGGTGCATTCGAAACTGGACTCACTTTCGACTGCTTCTGAATTCTTTGATATAAGCCTCATCTGTGTTCCTGGTCACAGCGACGTTGCGGGAAACTGTGAGACGGATGAGCTGGGCAGACAAGGGACATGTAAGGTGATCTCCCCGCGAAGGGATAGAATTGCATGCTGTGAGACTTAGAATTACCTCGCATACCTGGAATCATCTCAGTACCTTCTCCTTAACTGCCTTCCTCTGGCGGGGGTAAGATCTAGGCATCTTGGCTTTTACTTCTTTGCTAAACCTGCAGATAAAGCTGGCGTTGACATTAAAAGTCTGATGAACTTCATCAGCAGCATAAGGTGGTTGACACGTCATAATCTACACACTCTACACCCATCCTCCTCAAATCTCCGTGCATGAAACACCAAAATGATAGAAAAAGTTTTTTCTCATAACTGTCGGTTTGGGCTGTAGGGAGGGTGGGAAAGCACCGGAACCCCCATCTTGGCCAATGCCATCAGTTCATCAGTCAAAACCTTTGGAACCAATTTGGTACACACTTTGCGCATTTCAAGTTTTCCGGTAACGATTTCCCGCACATTGTAATAAGTTAAATTTAACTCTTCACTGATCTCACGTAGACTACCACGACGGTCAATGTTCAAAAATTCACGAACCCGATTCACATCTTCGCCTGTTTGCGTCGTCGGAGGCCTTCCAGATCGCTGTTCGTCTTCGACGACCTCCCGGCCTTCCTTGCACGACTTGTGCCCCGGTTTTACCAGAGCACTGGACAGAGATTGGTCCCCGTAAGCCTCCTTGAGTAGCCCAATGATTTCGCTTTACGCAAAATTTGATCGAGTAACGTTGCCGATCGTTAACGATCGCTGCATTTTCGCCACTGCAAAATCCTAACACACTTTTAAAACAGCTTTCACGCGCGGAGCGATGTTGAGTGCACCGCTGTTGCCAGCGAACTGGAACCGGTTTCTAGTGGAAGGGGAAGGTCCAACGATAATTTTCCCCCACCAATCGAACCGGTTGAACGTTCCGCGCGGCAAGGCTCATTACTTTTCAATCAAACCCTGTATTATATGTATGTGCATTTATACATATATACCGTTATAGTTACATATTTTATTTAAAAAAAATTCTCTTCTCTTCATCTACACAGACTGCCAATTGTTGTTGCGCGAAGTGACCAGAGGATCATTGGATTATACAGCACTTCCATTGTACAGCATCGATTGCACCGTACATTTTCCTCCATATCGGCTCTTCGAGACTGACAACCCATCAACCCCTCCAAATCTCGAAAAGGGCGACATCCCACCGGCGGGTATACTCGTTGAACTGCAGCGCCTGAATGTGCCATGCAACAGTGGCGGATTTATACGTTTCAACGACGGTTCGCGTTTGTGTGGCAAACTTGAAGAGCTGAATGCCGTCGATCGCAGTTATCATTTCGATGTGCGCAGCCGCACCACAGTACACTTCCACAAAAGTCCGATGTTCAGTCTCAGCTATAAGCTGGTTGATTACTGCTACAATGTGACGACAAGCAATCAGTCCGATGAATATTATGTGCGTCCAAGCATACGCAATGCGCTCGAGTGCTACTTTCGTATTCACCTGCCGTATGGAAATCGCATAAGCCTGACACTCGTGACCAACAATGACAGCGCCATACTGCAGCCAACCGATGGCATTCAATTAAATGCTGCTGGCGAACAGGACACTTTCAATATCTACACCAGTCAAGGCGTACAAATCGACACCCAACGCATAAATATGACCGTAAAAAGCAGCAGTGGGAGCAGCAAAAAAAAATCCGGCACAACTTCAAGCGTGTACAAGCGTGCTGAGCCCAAGGCGGCGGCGCGAACTGATACGTGGAGCGCGCACAATCAGACGCGAGAGCATATTAACAAGCGCTCTACGAGTTCCTTGGATGGGTTTCTAAAGCTCATGGAAAACCAAGTAAAGGACTTTAACTTCGGCGCGGGTGGCAAATCTATGCCGCCAGTGAAAGATTTTAGCAGCTGTGATGGCGTTATAATTAAGATATTCGAGAGCGATTCCATTCGCTGGTCATACTGTATAAACGATGTCAATCGCATGCGTGCTTTCATTCTAATCTCAACTGGTAATACGTTGAATATACATCTGTTCAAGGCCTCACATTTGCACTATAACTCCATACCTCTAACGAATGGCCAGATTTCCGGTGTCGATCCCAATACGCCCCTTACAACACTGCCCACGATTTACTTATCCTATGCGGCGCTACCCATTCCCGAAGTCGTTGCCAGCTGCGAATTCGGTTGGGTTGCTATGCAGCAGTTTTGTATAACTGCGATAGAAATGGCCATGTCATGGCCAGATGCTGAAGAGTACTGTGTGAATTTGGGCGGACATTTAGCTTCCATTCGCAATGAGCAACAACAACAAGTAGTCAATGAGCTACTTTTCCATAGTCCAGGCTATGGAGATCAAAACGCCTATTGGGTAGGCGGCTCGGATAGCAACTATGAAGGAGACTTTCGCTGGAGCGATGGACTGCTATTTCAGTACACAAGTAAGTTATAAAGTTAAAGTTATGCGTAGTATTGCACAATTTAGGTATGTGGGTGGGTGAAATGGTTGAAGTACCACTGTAGCACTCCTCAAGTAGCACTAAAGGGCCATTTTGATAGACCTCCAACGGGCAGATATCTACAGCCCCAGTCAAAGCTGTTGATGCAATGGAGAAGATTGATGTAATTGAGTTTGGCGCACTGCCCTAGGCTGTCGAAGAAAGGAGCGCCCAGTGACCCTAATCGTCTCGCTGCCAAATCCGGACATTTGCAGAAAAAGTGCTCAACAGTCTCCTTCTCCGAAAGGTTCGCACAGCTTCTGCAAGGAGGGTTAAATGGTAAATCTAGCTTTTTCGCATGTGTGCCGATCATCCAATGACCGGAAAATACAGCTACGAGTCTGGAAATTGAATGGCGCGGAGCTCGAAAGACTTTCTTAGTCCTCCGTCTATTGAACTAAGACCAACAGATCTTCAGAACAACACATGAAGAAATGGAACTTCATCTTTTCTGCGCATTCTTTAGAAATAAATTGTGCAATTCCCCTTCAATAAAAGTCAGGGGGATACCGATGACCGGGTAGGAGTTCTCTTAGACCAATTCAGTCGACTCCTGACTGTCAAGCTCATCAACTCATCATTTCCCTCTATGTTCCTATGTTTCGGAACCCATATCAGAGAAATGTTACCTGCACACCCAAGAGATTTGATCTCCTCATTACAGGTGTTGACAAGTTTGGATCTGCACCATGGCGTCGTCAGAGTCTTAATCCCGGCATGACTATCGAAAAAAATTTTAATATCTCTCTCGATTCCGGGTTACCTTTGCATGCCTGTAGGGTCGCAAAGGTTTCTGCTTAAAAAACGCTAGTAGTATTTAAGGAAATAGATAAATTGCCTCATTTAGAGAAACCCCTGTTCTGGCTTCCAATTCCTTCGTGGAGCCGTCGGTGCAGTCAAAGGTCCCAACTTCGATGCAGATTTAATTTATAGAGCCCTTAAAAATTTTGAGCACAAGCACTTAGCACTTCATAGATCAGCCATCATTCCAACAACATCATCTCTTGGAATGCTTTGAGCTTCTAATTTTTTTTCAGTTATTAGAGCTCATATTTAAATATCTACGAGTATAAAATAAAATTTAGTCTAGATACGTAAATATTCAAGCTACTACGTTAGCCTTGAAGTCGTCGGATCAGCGTATTGCGTACTTCTCTTTGGCAGTTAAACTCCTAATCCGCAAATCGCGATGGTTGATCTTTGAGAGATGGAGATGAGAACGAACCGACTCCTACCAGACTGAGACTGTAGTCTCCACTGAGCCAAGATTTAACCACCACGATAGCTGTAAAACATGTCGAGGGAAACCTTAGCAGAAGGAAACTTTATCAACAGAGTATCCCTGCAATTATAACACTGGACTCCTTCATGTTAGATTCCTTCTAAACTTGCGCTGTACTATCCAGATGATAGAGCAGACTTCATCTCATTTTGATTTATTTAGCACAAAATGTATAAAACCCTTATCTCAAATTGTGTGAGGCTCACCAAGATTCCAAGAAATTAAACTGACACTTAGAAATCCACTTTGAGCCAGTGGAAGATAGGACTAAAACATAGTATGTGAGATCTCAAAGCGAACAAGGTTGAAGCGGAAGATGTGTACTCCCTGAAGGAGAATAAACATCTACTAACATCGAAGTCCTTATAAGGCAACATGAAGAACGCGCCTACGTTTTCAAATGTGGCGCAGAAGTATTTAGAATGAAAAAGTGCCATGGTAGAAGGGAGCACCTCCCTTATATTCTCTTATTGAGGTAGCTTAAAACTATGGTAATTAAGTGCCCTCGGTATAAGGGAGCACCTAAGTTATATTCTCTGTTTAAAACTAATTATGTGGTTGGTTTAGCAAGGGGAGCTAGTAATCCAAAGCTAATTTCTAGATCGTTGATATCGGAAGATCTAAACTATCTCTATCTGTGCGCTTCTACAAGTCACTAATCACTCATTGCATTCTTCTTCCCTTGCTTCATTCGAAAAGACTGGTTTCCAGGATGGACGGAACACAGCCACTACAATAAGCAGCCCAATGATGATGGTCTCAGCAGCCAGGACTGCATAGAATTGCGGCGCTTTTTTCGCACACCGCCGGGTATACAAACGAATCGAAGTCCACTAACGAGCACTTTCATGTGGAATGATCGCGATTGCAGTGCGAAAAGCTTCGTGATATGCGAGCGAGCGATGAGCGATGGTAAGTTGATAAATGCGTGAGAGAGATTAGTGTTAAAGATCCGAGAAAAGAGGTAACGGAATTTGGAAAATGCAAAGAAATTTTGTATTGGAATAATAAAAAAAGAACAAAGTCAGTGTCAAACAAAAAAAAAGTTCGATAATTGCCAGAACGATAGAATACAAGATTGTGCTTATCAGGGAGGCGTGACCTAACACTGCACACTGGTTGCGCTTATATGGGGCTGGTGGCCAAAAATACTTCCCGTAAAGATAGAGAGCTGAAATTTTTTTCTGGGTATTAGAGATGAATTTAGATAGCTTACAGTAAATATTTGTGAAAGAGAAACTCCCGGACCCCCCCTGCGCTCCAGCAATAAATAATTTAAAAAATTCGCGATTCCATTTTTTCAATCATATATAACAGCAAATATTATTTAATTATAAGATAATAAAAATGATGAAAATTAAAGATGAATAATAAACAAAGTTAACATACGTCATCCAATAAATCATATGTAGATGATAAAAAAGTGGATTTCTGATTCTTTGGCAGATTTCTTTGACCTGTTATAAAAGGGTCTGATTTCAAAAGAAGCATTTTAATTAAATCTGTATTTGTCAGTATACGAGACATCTTCCTAGTGTGCTGCAGCCGGCACTTTTTTATTTCTTTATTGTTTGACTCTGCAGCTTCCTCTGAGAGCTCTCCAATCGAAACCAAAGCGTGCTCTATAACCTTTGGTGCATGAATTAAAATTTTATGCACTGTTGCTGGAAGGTAGTACCATGGATACATTTCAATTAATTTATTCGCTGTATCTAGTGCGAATTTTTCGAATTTTTTTATATTTATTTTGTATCCTGATGCTAAGGCTTGCAGTATCGTAGCGCATCGGGCAATAACTTCTTCATCAATACCTGTAATCTGAGATGCTAAGCTTGGGTTACTGAAAAATTTTCTGGCAGTATTGCCATCGTTGGAGTTTCCTCTACCTCCATCCTTTGGCGTATCGACCAGTAACCCCATTTTCTCTCGAAACTCCGCTTGAATTTGATGTTTTTTCTTTAATACAATAGACTTGAGTTCTCCCGATCGTACTTGCCAAAGCTTTACATCCAGCTTGTACGAAATGTGCAAGAAATATTCGAAGAACCGGATATATGAATGAAGTGGTGATAGCCCAAATTCAAAATACTTTTCTTGCACATCTCTTCCAACACATTCTTCAATATTATTCATTTCTGTAGGCTTTGCTCCACATATAAAGCATTTCATCGAGGACGTGTTGCTTAACGCGTTGCAAACTTTACCATCCACCATGGTTAATTGAAGGGCGTGCTTTATAGAAAGTGTTGTATTGCAAATTTTGTGCTCTGTTGTCTTCAAGTTAGCTATTTTCTCCTTGAAGTAGAGCTCTTCTTCGACGGAAAGTGCGGCGGTCTCCTTTTTAAATTGAAGCCTGAGTGGCCTACAATATCGGGTAGACGATAGCCTGGGAGTTTTCCATATTACTTTAGAGTCGGTTACAAGCTGAAGTGGGACGTACGATGTGACAAATAAACTTTTCTCGTCATTAATACAATTGGAAAACTTTTGTTTATATTCGCTGTGGCCAGTGCTGCCATCGAATCCCCATTTTCCAATTAATGTTAGAGTTTTTTCAGTTTCATCCAAACGTTCTTCAATTAAACTCTTTTGAAGCTCTAAAATACTTGAAGCCGTGTTGTCTAAAAGGCTTTGTAGTTCCACTTCTGCATGTGTTTCGTCTACAACAATATTATTTGGATATCTCAATGTTTTGAACTTAAGAATTTTTTCGTATCTTGGCAATAAGTTATAGGAAACTTCTGAATTTATAAATGATCTAATGACCAAGTATTGGTGTTTGGACAACCCAATGTCGACGACAAGCGACAAGACCTTTTCAATATTTATTTCAGTTGCATTAAGGCTTGGCTGAGAATCAGATGAGCGCAAAACAGAAGCTGCAGACTCATCATGCTTTTGTAGTAGGGCTATTCGGCGACGTTTCGTCCTTTTTGAGGACTCAACAAAATCCATTTTGGGCCGTCCACGACTAGAACTCAGATCAATTTGTTGAGCACTACCAGTAGGCTTCAGGACAATAAATTCTTTAGTTTTTAGCCATTCAGATTGGTATTGTACAACTAAACTTCTAATTATTTTGTACTGAATCCAGAAGGCAAATATCTTTTTGCAAATGTACTGAATACATTTCTTAAGGTCAATCGTATTGACTTCGTAGCCTTTGCTTTTTATGTTTAGTGCCAGTAAATTATTTATGCCTTGCATTTTTTCGGCATTCGTGCCTTTTTCTTTGCACCAAAGATCAAAAATGTGGATGCGTGAAAACACACAGTTATAAGATGCTCCTATACAAAGAAAATAAAATGTGCAAAGCAAACATAAATTAGTACAGTAAATTTAATGTAAGAAAAGGTACAAAACAAACGACGAAAACGAAAACGAAACCAACAACACAAAGATCAACTGATAACGGTGGATATTTGTCCCATGAAAATAAATAAGACCACTTTAGTTTATTTATGAGTATAAGGTAATTAGCAACTTTTAGCAACTAAACTTTTCATGATTATTACCTTAAAACATTGACAAATACAGTGATGACACTCTCAATGGGGGCATCCGGGGGCAACACAACTAAAACTTTTAGTAAACATAAAAAAGACGTACACAAAATGCACAAAAAAGGTTAAGACGTTCAAAATCACACCAAAATGTTTGAATTGATAAAATAACCTTTAAATAAACATTTATTAAAGTAAATACCTTCAATTACAAAATCCATTTTAAATTATTAATATCGGACCACTTTGTCAAACGTTTGATCACTTTGAAGTACGAATTCGCAATGACAAAGTACAAACAAAGCTCAGACGGGCTGCAAAAATGTACACAAGTTCATTCTTTCATTGCTATTTTTAAAAAGTTCCGTTAGATTTGCGGAAAAACCGGTTTGGCATTTTGAAGATTGAATATTTTAGTGTCAATTTGTGTTCGTTTTGTCCAACTATTTTGTGATGAAATTTTTGATTTTTGGCCTATGGACGCAACCAGTGTGCACTGGCGCAGTTGCGTGAGAGTAATATGAAAATCCAAACAAGAATGGACGAAGAAGAAGAACTTAACCAAACAGCACACGATGATTGGTTGAAGCCAATTGCGGTATAATAACAAAAAACTGAGATTGTGTTGGTGATAAACGAAAAAAATCAACCAATGACAAATCCTTGCCGTGTGAACAACGACGATTGGACCAGTGGGTGAATACATGCGAAATTAGCGGGCTGAAATATACTGCCGAGTACCCGATGACGTGACAGCCGAAGTTTACTTGCTCAATTTCGTTTTTCACTATAGCCGAATGACAAACAACTTGGTAATCTATCATTCTTGGGAGATATCAACTATATTGATTTTTTTTCTATAAAAAGTCTCGATAATTGCGGCCTACGATTTTCTTTTAAACAATTACAATGAAAAGAACTTAATTAATTTAATAATTAATTTTGAAGATTAATATATATATATATTTTTTGATACTGTTATCATTATTTATTAATCTTAATACTAACTAAAGGGTGTTTTTTTTAGAGGTTAGGTTTTCAAGATGAAATAAAACGTATATAATTTTATGTTATGGCCAAGAATTTAGCTTTATTATAAAGATAAGGGTTTGCCATTATGTTTTAAAAATGATTTCGGGCAAGTGGCCGCCCCGGCTGGCTCGAATAAATTCCAGCCGAGAGGCCCAATTTTCGACCACTTTTTGCAGCAATTGGGGCCGTATGTCAGCAATAACGCGCCGAATATTCTCTTCCAAGACGTCAATCGTCTCGGGCTTATCTGCGTAGAAAAGCGACTTCACATAGCCCCACAAAAAATAGTCCAGCGGTGCTATATCGCACGATCTTGGAGGCCACGCCACAGGTCCACGACGCGAGATAATGCGCTCACCAAAAGTTTCCTTCAATAAATCGATTGTTGCGTTGGCTGTATGGCATGCACCGCCGTCTTGTGGGAACCAAAGGTCGTCCACATCAACATCGTCCAATTCAGGCACGAAAAAGTCATTAATCATGGCTCTATAGCGCTCTCCATTGACTGTAACATTATGGCCGGTTTCATTTTTAAAGAAATATGGACCAATGATTCCCTTTGCCCATAGAGCACACCAAACAGTGACTTTTTGAGGATGTAACGGCGTCTCAGCAATGGCTTGTGGATTATGTTCACTCCAAATGCGACAATTTTGGTTATTGACATACCCAACCAAAAGTGAGCTTCATCGCTGAACAAAATTTTCTTGTGATGCGTAGCGCGAACCGAACCATTATATTCGTAATAAATTTGCACGATTTGCAAACGTTGTTCAGGTGTAAGTCTATCCATTATGAAATGGCAAACCAAACTGAGCATAAATCAAGTGACAGCTGTCAAAAAGACCATCTACGAAAAAAGTAGTGCCAACTTGAAAACCTAACTTCTAAAAAAAACATCCTTTATAAGGTTTCAACTCTTAACCTAAATTATAGTACCTACAGCTGCTTGAAGAAGTTTAAGGTTATTATGGGGGTCTCAAGTATGCGTTACAGGATTGGAAGGTCAATTCTTCTGAGACCTGACGAATTGACGGTATGCAACAGCGACCGAGCCAATGGATTTGGATGATGTCCCAGCCTTTGGTAGTAGTTTTGTTGGATTACTGCTATTTCTGCTGCCACTAATGGAACATTTAGGTCTCGATGGATATTTTCATTGGTTATGTATCACGACGCTCCAGTGAACATTCTGAATATTTTAGATTGTTTTCGTTGTATAATTGCAATATTGCTGGCACTTGCATTACCCGACATTTGTGACGCATACGTCCAGATTGGCTTGATGATTGTATTGTAGAGAAGGCCTTTGTGATCAAGGCTAAACCCGGAACGGGAATTGATTAGCCAATGAAGATCTTTCGTTTTTAGCTTCATCTGTCCACTTTTGGCCTAAATGTGCCTTTTCCATGTCAGGCGCCTGCCCATACGAAGATTTGTAATTTCTTTAGAATGAGGTATGAGTGTGGAGTTTAGATATACACTGGAATTGTCGCTTCTATTTAGCGTGAAAGTCACATGCCTACAATTTTTCTCATTCACGTTGATGCGCCAGTCTGCCAACAACTTTACTATGAGTTTCAGATGTCTGTTTAGTTCGCCCGTAGTGTTATTGGACACTCGGAGCGACAAAGGATTGCAGTGTCGTCAGCAAACGTGGATGTAATTATTGGCGGGTTTGTTAGATGGTCAGCTGTGAATATTACATATCAAAGCGGAACCAGTACACTGCCTTGTGGTACGCCGGTTTTAACATCGACTTCATCAGTTAGGTAGTTTTTATATCTTACCATAAACACCCGAAGATTCTAATATTTGGTGTGAGCTTTGAGGCAGTGTACGTTGGATTTTGTAGACAAGTCCTTATCGAACGCTTGAGCTACCATCAAGAAATATGAGCAATATTCCCGTCGTTCAAAAGCATTCCTTATTTTGGAGCTGATGCGATTGACTTGCTCAATTGTGCCGTGTTTCTGACGAAAACCGAACTGATGAACTGGAATAATGTTGTTTTGCTGCAGATGCGGCATTAGTTTTCGTTTCAGCAACTTTTCAAATAATTTGGAGAGAGATGGTAGCAGACTTATAGAAGTCTATGAAGCTCCCTTGGCTTTATTTACCATTATAATGGTCGATGTTTTCCATTGAGGAGGAAAGTATCCAACTTGAAGAATAGCGCATTAAAAAGCACACTGAGAAATCTAACAGCGCCGTTTTGGAGCCTCTACTATGTTTTCAGTAGATATTTGATCATACCCAGGTGTATTTTTAGAATTCATCTCGTTCTCAATTATTGACTTTAGTTCATGCGGAGAAATTTTTATTGCATTGTTATTATATTCAAGTGGTGATGAAGACTCACTACCAAATTTCGTCAAATCGGTTTGAGTTGTATTAGTTGGTGGGTTGGGTTGAACCACCATCTTCAAATGCTCAGCAAACACATTGGTTGTTTCTGCATCTATCCGAGCCCCGGCGCCTTGATCGTCACGAATTGGTTCCTCAGATTCAGTTAGTGGGCTCAATTTGTGTGCCTTCCATAAGGGCAGATTAGCTCCCGTTGGCGATAGGTTTTGTATTAAACGTTTGTTATTATACTCTTTTTTCGAGTTTAAGCGCTTTTCTTAAAACTTTTTCGGTGTTTTTGAAACGCACCTTAAATGCAGGAGATCTATACTCTTGCTATTCTCTTCTGTAACTGCGTTTTTCCATAACGAGTCTTTCGGATTCACTATTTGCTATATTATGGATTTTTTGTCGAGAGAAACTTGTGCACGATGTGGAGTGTCGCGCAGCAGACATGAGAATTGAGTTAAACATTTCCATCCAGTGGAATATATCAATGTCTTCAACTGTATTTATTTGAGGGTTAGTTGCAATATGTGCGCTTATGTATTTTTTAAATTTTAACTAATTGGTGTTGGACGAAGTAAGTTTGTATGGGGGATCGGTAAACTGCGGTTCATCCATAACTACGAAACTCCCAGGGAGGGATCCGATGATAAGTCTGTGTTAGTATCAGCTGTAACTATATTTCTGGGAAGTCTTCTAGTGATACCGAAATCTATTAGGTTTACTAGGCTTTTACTTAATCATTTTAAGGGAAACTCCCTTAAATTAGAAAATACAAACTAAAATACTACATTTATTGACACATACTTTGTTTTAATGGTAGACATTTGTAGGGGTTGCCCTTTATATTTTACACTCTTGCATTCTACATGTGACGAGCTGTGTAATTCCATATCTTTATCAAAAAATTTAGTATTGGGCTATGTTGAAAAATAAACAAACAAAAATTTCTTAAAAAATAGTGTCTTCATTTCTAACACGGGTACTTATTGAACCCCCTCGTAATTAAAAATTTGTATAAGTAACTTCAAGTTGTTGTCATCAATCATTTTAAGTAACTCAGCTGGTGGTAACTCGTGAGGTCCCGTCGCCTTGTTATTTTCAAACGACTGAATAGCTTTTCTTATTTCTGCTACAGTTACAGGTAGGCCCGTGCATTCCTGATGATATGATAAGTTTCAGGTCGGATGTCAGTTAACAAATTACGTATAAATTTATAGAAGAGAATGCAGAAGTGTATTGGCTTTCAAAAAGAATATTTTGAAAAACAATAAAGCCACTCCCATTATTATTTTACTGTATTTTCATTATTGGACACGAACTATAAAGGCAACCTTCTAAATTTTTTTATAATTTAAGGGGTTAGGGGTAGTCAGAGACCCGAAAAAATCATGATTTTCAATAAAACGTTTTGCTAGTCAGTTGCTTTATTTTACTAAAATAAAAACATAGTATTAATACCTTAAGTTTCGACTTGACTTCAGCGAAAGGTAAAAAAAATTAGTAATTGTAAAAGTTATCGATGTTTGTGCCCGTTTCTCCAGAAGTCTCTTGCAGTGATCATCACAAGTCCCTTGGAGATCCATCTAAAATCAATCGGACAAGAGAAATTAGTTTTATTAATAGATAATTTTGTGTCTGATCGAAGCTTTTTTGTCTTGATTTTTTCAAAATTAACAATATGGCGGCCTCAGGAAATGTTTTTCAGATTTTCGAGAAAAAACTGACAATTAGTTGTTAAAAAAATCGAAATTAAAAAAAAAAAATCGAAATTAAAAAAAAAAAAAAAAATTTCGATCAACCACGAGTTTTTTATGTTTTTCAAAAGCAGAATAAATTTTATTGAAATCTACCAAGCGGTTTTTAAGGTACAGTGATCACCAGTTCAAAAAACATAGTTTTGAGAAAAACGCATTTAAAGTTTTGCTATCGATATCCGGAGCGCCCGAGCGCTCTTTATTAATTGTAGAATAACTCGAAAAGCATTTGCCGGATTCACTTCAAATTTTCACACAATATTTTTAAGATATTATACTTTAAGAAAATGTGAAAAAACAATCGAATTTTTTCAAAATTTGGGGAGTCAGACCCCCTTAATAACTTAAGCCCTTAATAACTTCCAAATGTTGCTTCTTCGTGAAATTTGTCATTATGAAAATGTCAACTATGAATAACGTTTTGACATTGCCCTATCTCAATTTCAGCTTTACAAATTTGTTAGTGTTTTTTCGCATATATACATATCTAACATTTCCACCTACAACCCACAGACTCTTTACGCCGCAGCTGGGTAAACGATTGTAATAAGACTGTCTCGTTGACGAAGGAGCATCCACGTGCCTCAATTTGGAGTCCCTCCTTTCCGCGCCAATATCCTGACAACGCGAATTGTTTCACGACAATAACAGCGCCCACAGGCTATCGCGTTGTCATCGAATTCGAAGAGCTTGTGATCGAGAATGAAGCGGGGTGAGTATGAGATTTAGAAGACATTTTAATCGTACGCCAATCGCAAATATTACCTTCTCGAAATTTTGCAGTTGTACTTATGACTATTTGGAAATTACCGAACCAACGCACTATGATAACTTCAAAACTACAAAATCTTCCAAAAACAAAAACACTATAAATATAAATAATAGTAATAAAAGTAATATTAACATAAGTAAAACCTTTCGAAAGCGAAGTTCTTATGAGAAACCTAGCCTTAGTTCATCGTATACTATGCCTACATCTACATCTACATCTACATTTACATCTAGTAATTCTAATGCCAACGCTTATTCTAATACGTATACTAATTATGCCAACACGAATGCTGTAAATAATATAAATATGGATGTGAATGTGAATGCGAATGCAAATGTGAACACGAACGCAAACTACAACACCAACACCAACATCAACACCAACTACTTGTATTCGAATAGTTATAACAACTACAATCTCGCGCAAACGAATTACCAGAAGCTGCTGCACATTTTCTCGAGCCTCTATCGGCCGCATACGAATTACCTAATACAGACACCCGACTATCCCCGAGGGAATCCCAACTATCCAGCCAATCATCACAATCGGATGCGCGCCGAAGGCAACGTGGATACGAACGCATTACCGAAACGTTTATGCGGCGATTGGAGTTCTAAACTGAAACTGCTGCGTCATGTGTCGACTGGCTCTTATTTGGGTTTGCATTTCGTATCCGACTACTCGCATCACTTTGGCGGTTACAAAGCGAAGACTTATATGGAGAATAGTGAGTATTTTTTAACAACTCTCTTCATTTCATATTCCGCATACATACTCGAAATTGCTCATACAACGCCTCATGTCAGCTGCGATGCAATCCATTACACTACTTCGTACATTCTATGCAAAAGTGTAATCGAAAGTGCATACATTCTAACCACTAAGGGATCTGGAACGTAATTAGTATATTGGTTTATTCAAAAATTGAAGCCAGGAGCTTGGAAGCAATGCTATTAGAAGCGAAATTATTCTAATATATATATAATATATTTTTTTATTTCTACGAAAAAATTTGGGGACGAATCCTCACACTTCAACCTGAATGGCTATAACTTTTTCTCCATGACATTTGTTGATTAGACATTGCCTTTTTTTAGCTTGCAATCTTTACTGCATCTCTCGCCTACATAAAACCAAATGTCAGTTTTCCGGACGACTTCATAAACCACGACAACCCAGTGCGCCACAGCGGGTGGTCATCCGCATGGTAAAAGTCGTTGACCGAACAAAATCTGCATGCTGATGCTATGAAACTATGTAAGGAGAGACTTTATCAGCCTGCCGCGCAATTCTCTAATTATCTTTGAATTGTGGAAAGCAAGTAAAGAGCTACCACTACCGAAATCTAAGAAGCCCGTCAACCTAGATAGGCCATATCGCCTATAAGCAGAGCTCTCAAGAGGGAAACCTACCCAAATAAATCATCGCCGAAATCAATTGACTTGAGCGAGCAGTCCTAGGGGAGCTGAACCTGCCGAAAGCCATCGGTCTTAAACCAATAAGCTTCTAAGAAATTAGTCTGGACAAGGTCGACATACCCATGCCATTGACAACATGTAACCATTGCTTTTGCAAATTCCAACTGAAAACTCTAAACCACCTGCGCTATCAGTAGGCAAACGTGGCCCGAATGAAACGTGGGTCACACTAAGAGTCTACTTAAATTAAGTCGGAAGGATCTAAGAATCGTAGAAAGTGCCCGAACTGGGCACTGTCTAATAGAAAGGCATGCCAGTAGATTAGGGGCACCATCCAATGGCCATTGTAGAAGCTCTCAGGATATAGAAAAGGAGGAGGAGGAAAGTCGAACAACTTCTATGCGGGTGCAGGGTTCTGTGTAGAAGACGATTGAGATTGCTCGGTCTCGCTTTTCTGGGCAACATTGGAGATGATGCGAATCTTAAACTAGCTAGTGTAGCCAGCGTTTTAAGGACCACACAATGGTTTAGAGAGGACCAAGTATAGTAAGGAGAATAGTTCCGGTTGTATTGCAAGGGGCTTCTAACTGTCGAAGGACAGCCACTTCACCTAACCCAACCTATACTGAGAAGCTCCCATTAGATCACAGCAAGTAAAGGGATCTAGTAGCTGGACACGAAGAACGTAGCTCAAAAACACCGTACTTACTATAGAACAGTCTTGGGGTGTCTTTGATTGTCGCTTGAAATTCCAC
The DNA here is from genome assembly GCF_027943255.1 of Anastrepha obliqua. Classification (NCBI taxonomy): domain Eukaryota; kingdom Metazoa; phylum Arthropoda; class Insecta; order Diptera; family Tephritidae; genus Anastrepha; species Anastrepha obliqua. Next base: position 31,119,012 of record NC_072893.1, read on the forward strand.
AGTGATGTCTTTATTTTCGCGATTATGGAATATAATATAATGCTCACCAGCAGATTTTACTACACCTGCTGGTGGCAAAGTTGGAGACAATCTAGACAGTCAAAAGTTACCTTCTTGAACTAAAATACAGGTCTCAGCAGTAGCCAAATGCGGCAATCGACGAACAAACACTACCTATCGTGGCCGTGTAATGGAGGAGAGAAAAGATAAACTGCCTTAGTCTAAGCGCCTAGCGCGAAAACCCGGACATTTGCAAATAAAATGTCAACAGTCTGTTTCTCTGCGAGATCCCCACTACCAATGCAATGGGAGTTGTACGGAAATCCAAGTTTCTCCACCAGTGGGCGGAGAATACAGCTATACGCATGAAAATTTTATGGCGGGGATCCCCAGCACTTTAAGCATCCTGCTTTCCTCGTACTGAGGCCAAAGTGATTCTGAGATAGCACCCGATAAGATAGAATTACATTTTTCTTGAGTTTTTTAAGAAAGAAATTGTGCAGTTTCCCTTCAACAACAGTCAAGAGGGCACCGATGCCTGAGATGAGAGCAACTGAAAACGACAATTTCATTTCCCTCTATATTCATATGCCCGGGAACCCAGATAAGGGAAATGTTTCCTGCACGTTCAAGACGTGTGATCTCCTCCTTACAGGAGTTGACTAGGAGAGAGTTGCAACACAGCGACGACAGGGCCTTGATAGAAGCTTGACTATCGCAAAAGATATTTATGTCTCCCTCCCAACAGCATAACTATGAATGAATGTATTCCTGGAAGTATGAATCTATGGGAACCCCCTAGATGACCAACATTTTATGTTCAAGTAACCTCCCGTGATAAGTTTCAAATCTTTAATTGGGTGAGGTCGAAATTACGTTTTCATTAAAATTGAGGAGAACGTACCTATCCTGCTCGGATCCATTCGGTATTTTTCTTCTTCCTCATGATTAGTCAGTCTTTCCATTGCACAGCGGCCTTCCTCTCCCTTTTACACCTTTGGATCTTTTGTCGCCGTAAAGCACAAGCAACTCATCGCTCAATCATCTGCAATATTCCAAGTTGCTAATGCGTAACGGTCAATAAGTCTTGCATAGAATCCTTATCTCGAACACTTCAAGGGCCGCCTCGTCGGATGTTGTCGCCGTACCTGCTATTGCGCTATTCAAAACGACTGGCATGAGGAACTTATAAAATTTTTTTTTTATTTTCTAAGTTCCTATTTAATGGCACCAAGTGGGAAACTGAATTAAAAAAAAAAATGTGTGTAGCGTAGTACACATAACAGAAGTGAAACCTTCAAGGCAGTCAAAGAAAGAGGGAGAGACCCGAGAGAGAATGAGAGAGTAAGAATATATATCTAAATTCACAACGTTTGCAGAGAATACAAATAGCCATAATTTACAAAAAACGGAGAAGGGTCGACCGGTGTACTACTCCAAGCGTTTATCACCCGCACAAACGCAGTGATTCCAGGACCGCAGCAACGGCACAAATTACCGCAAGGCAATACCAAGAAATCCGACGCCGGAATGGATATCACTTTATAGTACGCACAACCACTAGCCAGGAAATGGAAACAAGCGCCAAAAAGTAGGCACAAAAAAACGCCAAAAAAATTGGGACCAAAACACACCGGCATCAAGGAAATATAACGCCGAAAAGTAGTCACCAAAAATATATTTCCTACAAGTTTGCACCAACAAACAAGAGCCAAAAAGTAGGCAGTGTATATCTTTTTTCTCTCTCGCAGAACGAAAATGCCCAAAACGTTGCATGGCCTTGAAAGTTTATTCTCCATTCCCGCTCGTCCATCGACGCCTAAGAAGTTTCACTTAAAAAAAAAGTAAAATTTATTAAATGTATGTATCCATTGGCTCAAAAATAATATTAAATTTTTTACTTTTACTTTGTAAAAAAATATTTTAAAACATAAAATATTTATTTGTGTTTTTACTTACTACCTGTAATTGTGTGTATGCCTTTCAGTGAATGTGTTTTCTACCACATACTCGTATGCGTTATGACGAATATATCGTCCCCTTAGTATTAAAATAGCCTATACATTTTTTGATGTTTTGAGAAAATGAATTTCAAACTTTTTGTCGAAAGTAGCTCTCATTCAAATCTCGTTATGTCTGTAAATATTTATTATTTTTTGACTGACGTTTTGACCCACTTTGTGGAACTAGAATTTGACAAAATTTTGACCACATATAAAATCGACGATGGAGAATCCAAAAATTCAATAAAAAAATAATAGCCTATGAGCACATAGGCTATTGTTATACTAAGGGGACGATATGTACCTGTGCATAAGTATGTATGTATATGCGTACTAATATGAGTTTGTACGTATTAAATTTTTATATACCCTATTTACTATCTATAACTGTATAATTGAAAAATTCGGCAATACACAAAATTGTATTTTCTTAATATTGATACACTTCTCATTAGACTCATACGCATACACTCATACTCGTATATCGAAATGCTGCAAACATTTTTCCCCCACAAAGCTTTAACCACTCTTACTCTATTTCACCACCTCTTCTGCTTCCTTCGATCACATGTACATGTCACATCACAATTTCTCTCTCACCTTTACATGTGTATGCCTATTGTAAAATACTTTTACTTTTGCCTCGTATTGCAACTAAAACTCCGATACTAAAATACTGAACATCCTACCAGGAAGTTATACGTTCCGTGGTAAGTCTCTCCAGTGCCGCGTGTATGTGTGTATGTGTTTTGTTGTGGTATACATACCCTGGAGGAGAATTTTCCATATCACATCAAGGTTGCAGTGGTCAAGTCAGTAAGCTGGCACTCTTTAAACCTCCTAAAGACCAACAACAAACAAATGAATTCCCGCAGGGTATATGTATCTCCATATACAGGCCAACAAATGCATACAATCACACAGTGGTCGCAGTTAACTTTTCAATGTTTTGAGTTGTATAGAATTTTTGTTTAGAAAAGTTTGCTTAATTAAGTTTTGTGGAGAAATAGAAATCTTGCATGAGTGTTTCTCTTTTTTGTGTGCATATTTAATATTTATAATCATAATGTTAAAAATATTTTGTTTGTTGAACTTTACTATCAAATAGTATAGGATAAATCGCGACTTAGCCTCTTGTTTAAAATAATGTTAAGTTAAATATAGCAACCATAGATTAATATGTATGTTTAAATCCACGTCATTATTACTTTAACCGTTAGTCGAAAATATTCCACGATATTTAGAAACCACAACTATTTTTAATGAAGATAGCGAGCCACTATATTTTGTGGAAAAATTTTATATTTGTTTTTATTATTGTTCATTTTATTATTGGGTATGGGAATAAAAAGGGGGTACGCGCCAATTATATATACATAGGTATATGTACATGATGCTTTCCATTTCAATTCAACAGGCTATTCGGGTCATGCTCTTCGATTTCGATGTAACTCAAATATGTTGTTCTCTGGTCAAAATAATGAGACACGTATTTTTTTGTTCGCCCGAAAAACATTTTTTTCAAGATTTATCGGCAATTTTGTTTTTCGGCTCAAAATCGATTTTTTAATTATTTAAGATGCTCATAACTTAGTCAAAAATGAACCGATTTTAATGATTCTGAGTTCAAAAAGATCGCTATTTTTTGCATGAGCCACTTCATGTAGAAACAATTGCAAACAAGTAGTTAACAATTTTTTATTTTATTTTGCACTTCTTACGAGAGCATCGCGAACTGGCTCAATGAATAGATCAAGTCAAAAGTACTCGAACTTTTCGTCCGAGGAATTCGTATGCTGCCTGAAATGTGGAGCAAAATTGGCCGAGTTAGGACGGAAACTTATTCCAATATTTTTATTCATTTCATTCATATTTCATATTTTTTGTTAATTTCATTCGATTTTTCTTCTTGTAGTTTGGGGAAAAAGAAATCCATTATTTTCTCGGTAGATGGCTGTAGTGTTCGACATCTCGTAAAGTATCGATCAAACAATTTCAAGTTTATACTCGATGTCAAGGTGACATTTCACACTAAAAAATTATTTTGCTGTTTTTTGTTTGTTCCATTCACCCGTGAGTTACAGGGCGTTAACTATGGAAGTTGACAAAGAGAAAATTCTACACGTTTTGCAGTTTTTCTTTGTTAAAAGCGAAATTGCAAACCAGCCCACTGAAATTCTGAATGGTGTTTATGATGCCTTTACTGTACAGTTGAATTATGTGCAATTTTTTTTCGTCGCTTTCGTTCAGGCATTTTTGATGTTAAAGATACATTTCGCACAGGGACATCCGTCGATAATCGAAGTTGACCGGCATGTTAGTTGTTATTGCATCGCCCAGGATCTAAAGATATGCCTAAAACAATTTTAAACCATTTACGCAAAACTTTAACGCAAAAATAAGCAGCGGCCTTAGACTTATACATTCAGTCTGTCTAATAGAATGTGCATCTGCAACAAAATATTTGGACAAGTTGACTTCCCCGGACGAGGCCCAAAAAAAATACCTCTCCAATGCAAGATCAGAAGACATTGATTTGTTTATGACAAAGCCGAACATTTCGTTACGTGAAGCTAAGGCAGGTTTAAGGCAAAGTGATGTGCAGAAGACCTCCTTTTCCGGAGCACATTGAAAAAAGACTTGCGTGGACTAAGGAAAATGCAGAACGGAAATAGGCAAACGTCATACTCTCGAATAAATCTTCCTTTTGAGCGAATAGTTGCTTACGTCGGTCCTAGTGTAATGCTGATAATCGACAACTAAAAACACATAAGAATCTCGAAGACAACGCCTGCCTATATGGAGATAATGACAGCATTCAAAAAAATTTGTCTTACTAAGGTTAGGTAGGTAGTGCTGGCCGTTAAAATATCTGACTTTGCCGGGGGCCATTGTGTTACCAGTGCCATGTATTTGGAGCCGAAGATACTATTTTAAGTAATTCTTAATGCACGTCTTCGCGAGCTTTAAGTCCAGGAAAATATACTGATCTTAGGCACATTTGTCAAGTCCTACAAAGAGCAAAGAGCGGCTGACAGTGTCCCGTCAGTATTCCAATCAATATTTAGCAGTCTTTTCCAGAGAGTGAGAAAACAAAGTTTTTAATTTTCGTATTCCAAGTCCTTAGCATAATTTTTGTAGTTTTGTACGAGGTTGAATGTTCCCATATCGACTAGGTTTCCAGAGCTAAGTTCCGTTTTCAGAAAGGAGACTGATGGATGGATTTCGGATCTGCATTATTAAACCATTTCGAGTTAGTCCAAGGAGCCATAATTGCTTTAATAGCCACTTAGCTATCAATGCAAATGTTTGTCCAAGTATTAAGAGGAGTTAATTCCAGAGCCAACTCAGATGCATTTGTTGCGGCATATATTTCAGCTTAAAATATACTACAGTAATTAGGGAGTCTGAAAGACTTTTGGAGATCAAATTGCGGACAGAAGACAATCCGCTGGTATGTGGATTTTGGATATTTCTGCCATCCATTTTGTTCTGTACCTTGGCTAGGCTTTTTCCATATTGAACATGTGGAATTACGTAGCCTGACTTTCCATTTACATCCAGAGTCTTGCTATGACCAGAAACCCTCTGCCAGAATTGTCCTCACATCTTCAGTCTTAAAGCAGATCTTTCGGCGAGTATCTTGCTACTATTGTAGTTTTATTGGATACCAGTCTTCTCGACTTTCTTTATTGTCTTTTTATATCGGCTGTTGAGGTTGTGCTCTTAGCGCCGATTACAAATATTTCTGCAATCCTTTGCACGCTCTCCAATTTCCATGCGACGCAATGTGTGAGTCGAGGAGAAAAGTCCCAAGTCTTACCGAGCATTATTCTGCATGTGTGTAAGGTATTAGGGGTTTTCTATGCTCTCTCTTCCACATTTAATCTCCATGACAATTTGCTATCCACAATAATACCTAGGTATTTAGTCGATGTGTTTGGTGTCAACTCCCAACCCTCGGAGATGACCAGCTTGGAATCTTGCGCTTCCTTGTAAGGAGTAAAGTCTGTCTTAGCGGGATTTATTCCCAGTCTCACCTGTTCCGTCCACTTGTAGATCTCTCTAAGCGTCCTTGTGAGTATTTCATTCGAGAACACCTATGTGAGATGATACTAGTCATCGGTTTCGGTCCGCTTTTCCCAAGTTTGATTAGAATCTGATTTATAACAAGGTTACTTAGAAGTGGGAAGTGCACTCCCTGTGGAGTTTCTCTGTTTTCCCTTTTCGAGATTCTACTGGACGCTCATTCACCCATCACTATTCGACAGTTTATTAGGCTACCGATCCAGTGTTGATCCAGTTGAATACAGGCCCTCTATCAAAGCTTCCGTATATGCATTGTTAAGGGCTCCAGATACGTCAAGGAAGACTCTCATTGGCTTCCTAAATGGCATCAGTCATTATCTAGAGAGTGAGTGTCGGCTAAGGAGTACTACAAGTATTATTTATTATTTTTCTTTCCTTTTGCGTTAAGTGTTGCTTTCTTCGAGACTTCATTTCCAACCACATCCTTAAGCTCGGATCGAATTTACACATTTATTTTGCATATCGTAGTGAGATGTTTGACACTTAAGTATGTCTAAATAGGTGTATGTATGTGTAGTTTGTAATTAAAAATACTTTTATGTGTCTCCCCTTACTTAAAACAATGGAATTTTTTGTTAATTCGAGACCCCAAATACCACCACAACAGCACAATCCTACGAGCCAGACAAACCTTTGCGTCTTTTATTGGTGCTAAATTTGTGCAGATGTACAGATTTAACAAAACTATATTGCACGTTTATGAATATTGCCAAACTAGCTGTGCGTGAGTGTACATCATTTGCGTGCCAACTTAAACTCTACTTAAACTGCTGCTGATTTCTTTTTTTTTTTTTTTTGATTGAGCATTTTGAAAAGCGCAGTGATTTGTGCATTGGATACCCGCAACATTACTCACATTACACTTTCTTCTTTTCTGCAATTCTCCTACTTTTAGCGGCTTCTGAATGCGCCAACGAACGCTTAAAATACTACAATGGTTCCTGTTATCTGTTCATTTCCTATCCCGAAGTCGATTGGTGGACGGCGCAGCAAGTATGTCGTGGCATGGGCGCACGTTTGTCATCGGTGTCGTCCTCTGATGAACACAGGTAAATTTTGAGAATCTCTCACGAAATTCTCTTCGTAGCTACCTTTTCTATATCTCTCCGCAGATTTATTACATCGAATATACGAAATCAAATTGACTATTCGCCTCAACTGATCTACTGGCTTGGTGCAGAGCTGGAGAAAAGCGGCCAATTCGAGTGGACAGATGATACAAGAATGAGTTTCCAGGTAATGAGTATTGGGAAGTGGGAATGAAATTTGAGGAGATGGCATTACCCTGCACTGACTTAGATCTACATTCATGGGATTAGTGACCCTCTGGCCTTGTCGAATTGGAGTTATTTGCCCTTGGTAATAGACACATTGCGGAGAATAACTCTTGCCAACAAGTGCTACTTTGGACTCAGTAGGCAATTGAGTACTAAAGTCTGCTCTCGACGAACAAAACTAACACTTTATAAGGCTCACGTCATGCCCGACCTAACATATGGCGCAGAAGCTTGGACGATGACAATATCCGATAAGGCGTCTTTGGGAGTGTTTGACAGAAAGATTCCGCAGAAGATTTTTGGATTCTTAAACATTGAGCTGTATGAGCTTTAAGAGGACATAGACATAGCGCAGCGAATAAAGATCCAGCGGCTTCATTTGTTGGGTCATGTCGCTCGAATGGGTACAACCGCTCCATCTCTGAGAGTGTTCGATGCGGTACCTTCTGGTGGTAGCAGAGGAAAAAAAAGGTCTCCTCTGCGTTAGAAAGATCAGGTCGAGAAAGACTTAGTTATACCTGGTGTGTCCCACTGGCGACAGTTAGCACGAGGAGGAAATAACTGGTGCGCTTTGTTAAACTCGCGAAAAGTCGGGTAAGCGGTTATCCCACAAATCGAGGAAAGGAAGAAGTCCAGACTAAGATGTACTGTTCCCACATATTGTGGTCTCTAATTACTGTTGATCTCTTTACCACATTATTTGAGTAAGGTTACGAGGCCATAGGCTACGGTGAGGACTTGGTAATCCTTAAGACGGAAAAATTCGACTAAACTGTTTCTTTCGTGATGCGCTCGGTTCCTCTCGTAGTCGCTAAGTGGAATAACGTCCACATTAGACAGGCCAACATTAGTCAGCAGGGCCGACACGCAGATTCGCTGATCAAAACCGACTGAGTTCGCATATATCTATTAAGACAGAATGCCGTCTATGTCTGAACGACGCCTGAGGGTCGTTTAAATAAAAGTCCTTGCAAAAATAAAAAAAAACTACTTAACTGTTTAGGGTAAACTTTTTTTATATTTCGACATTGTATCTTTTTAGGCTAATTCGTCCAACGTTGTTTTAGTTCCTTGATCCTTCCGAATAGGTAAAATTTGAAAAATATCCAATCGTTTCTGTTATCACCTCCTCGTTTGAATAAAATCCTTTTACCGCCAGACATTTCTTCAAATTGGGGAGCAAATATTAGTCCGAGGGAGCCAAGTCTGGAGAATAGAGGGATGTGAAACGAGTTGGAAGCCGATTTCCACCAATTTTGCTTCCACATTTGTTTCTGCAATCACCTCCACGTTTAAATAAAATCTTATTCCCGCCAGCCATTTCTTCAAATTCGGGAACAAATAGCAGTCCGAGTGATCCAAGTCTGATTGCCAAACACAAAGAAATAGTCTCTGACGTAGACTTGGTGTGTGTTCTTCCAAGAGATGCTTCTAACTAAACCTAACCCAGATACGCGCTAGTGGTGCCCTCTCTCTGACTTGGCACGGACTTTTCAAACGACCCTCGAACACCAAGAGTTTACTTTCTCCAACGGCGGCTAGAAAACCAATTTATGCCGCCAATAAAAAAACACATCCGCCTAGAGTTCTTCATAGTGTTGAAAATAGATATCAAACTCATCAGAATAGCAGAAAAAAAGTAGAGAAAAATATTGCGAAGTCATTGTCTGTTGTCATTCGCTCTATTCTTCCTACACTGGTAGATATGCGTATGCACTGATTTCGATCTACTCTTTTCTCTTGTAGGGTTGGTTGCCTGGCCAAGGACAATTCGAGGAACTCCCCCCAGATGCCATCTGTTTGGGGCTGCAATGGAAGATGTCACCAACGCCAATGCTGCCTTCGGGTTTGTATTGGCAATCACAAAAATGCAGTAAAGTCGGTGGATATGTATGTAAAAAACCAAAAGATTCATTTGGCACATTTTCCGCCAACAACCTAACAGTTACAGGTGCCGAGGGAAGGCTAGTGTCACCAGGTAAGCTATTTAATTTAATAAAAGAAAGTCGGCTCGGAAATATAGCTATTAAAAATTTTAAATATTGCCGAGAAAACTAGTTTTTGTAGAACTTATTGAACTCGTAAGGGACGTTTGCTGTATTGCTAATTATTAAGAAATCTGCTTCCACCATTTACGAAATGTTTATCTTTTTAATCCGTTTTAAAAAGCCTACCCCAACACATATCCCCTAAATATGGACTATTGGGTGCATATAAAAACACCAGATCGTACCCGCATAATACTTCAATTCCAAAAAATAGATCTTGAGCCACAGGATGAGTGTCTCTATGATTTTGTCAGCATACAAGACTTCGAATTAGTCTCGCACATAACACTGGAGCCTGGAAGCAATCCCCAACCCATGGCCATGTTAACTTCTGAAGAGCAACTATCGTCGACGGACAATGAAGTGGACATAGGTGAGTTCGCATCGGAATACCGTAAACGACCGAAACGTAGTCTGCAAAGAGGTCTACGTATACCGAAAAAGCGGGGGAGCTACCCAAACGTCAACACTGCCAAAAATGAATACAGGTACACAAAGCAAACTCATAGTAGGAAAACTTTAAATCGGAAGCACGAAGGCGCTAGAAAAACGCACAGTGGCAATCTACGATTTAGAAGAGAAGTGCTTACAAAAACCGGGCATAGTGGTAATAAGTGGATTTCCACTGCAGCTGGCGTCGTAACGAAATATCAAAATCCCAAACATCGTCGACGAAAAGCCAAGGCACATCGCCGCAAACGCAATAGTATTTTAGAGGAGGCTGACCAACTGATGTTGCCCCTTCCAGTAGATAATGCACAATCATTCCTGCCATATGTACGTTGGTGTGGCACACACACCGCCAATATGTCCAAATTCGACTTTGTTTCCAATTCAAATGAGGCAATGGTGAATTTTCACAGTGATTACTCCGTTAATGGTGCGGGATTCGCGGCCACTTGGAGAGCGATCGATATATCTGGCTGTCCGCTACAGACGCTCACTTCACGTGAGGGCACCGTCTTCAGTCCCAACTATCCACATTTTTTACTACATAACTTGAACTGTGCTTACGTGATACAAGCGCCAGCTGGCAGACGCATTTGGCTCGAATTCAATGAGTTCGATTTGAATGTGGACGCAGTTTTGGAAGTGGACATTGGTAGCGGACCACTACGGCCCTTTCGCACCAAAGAAATATTGAGCGAGGGTATATTCGTTAGCGAGCGTGAACAATTGCGCATACAATTTCGCACAGGACAGCATCCGAGAGGCAAAGGCTTCCAAGCTGTCTATCGCACAGGTGAGAAAATAGAGATTTACTTATATTTATGTATGTAGAACCTTTTTGAGAGTTTGCATATTGCGCATAATCGTTACAGTGACACCATTGGAGCGACGTGAGCGGGTCATCAGTTTGAACTACAACAGCAGCGGTCATCTCTACCAACTCAACTACCCACGTGCGATGCCGGAAAATGTGGACTTCACACACCATTTAGTGGCACCGTTCGGTCAGAATATTATGCTCGAATTGCAAGGCGTTGAATTTAGTGAGAATGGCGATTGTATCGATGGTAGTCTCTTAGAGGTATAAAGCAAACATGAACTCGCCTTGCCATACGAGGTGTGTTCAAAAATTATCTCGAATTTTTTTGTTTTTTCAAAACTTATTTATTTATGCATTAATATCTATTGTGTCCCCTTCAAAGTAATCCCCATGAGATATTATGCACTTGTGCCAACGTTTTTTCCAATCTTCGAAGCACTTCAAAAAATTATTTTTTTATCTTGTTCAGCTCCTCCTTCGATGCCGTTTTTATCTCGTCAATCGTAGCGTAGCGTCGTCCTTTCATGGGTCTCCTCAGTTTCGGGAGCAAGAAAAAGTCACAGGGGGCCAGATCTGGGGAATACGGTGGCTGTGGCATCATTAGTGTGTTGTTTTTGGCAAAAAAGTCGCACACAAACAACGATGTGTAAGCAAGGGCGTGATCGTGATGCAAGAGCAAATTTTTGTTCTTCCTCAAATCCGGGGATTTCTGGCGGATTGCTTACAGGTAATATTCCTTATTGACCGTTTTACCCTATGGCCAGAACTCATGATGCACAACGTCCCTGCAATCGAAAAAAAAGGTAATCAAAACTTTTACATTCAACCGATCTTGGCACGCTTTTTTCGGTCAGGGGTTCATGCGGCAGCTTCCATTGAGATGATTGAGGTTTCCACGTCATAACCATAAACCCACGATTCGCCACCAGTTATGACCCTCTGGAGCAAATTTGGTTCATCGTGGACAGAGTCCAACATCTCATTAGCAATGTCCATGCTGCTTTTGGTCGAAAATGAGCAGTTTTGGTACGAATTTTGCGGCGATCCGTTTCATTCCCAAATCATTGAGAAAAATCGAATGGCACGAGCCAATCGATATGTCTAGGTCCTCAGCAACTTCTCTAACGGCCCATATCATTTTCTTCACTTCATCAATTTTTTCATCTGTTGTTGAAGTGGTCGGGCGTCTGGCACGCTTTTCGTCGTTCACATCTTCTCGGCCTTCTGAGAACATTTTTTACCACCGATAAACGTTGCTTTGGTCCAAAGTAGCTTTTCCGTATGACACAGTCAACATTCGAAATGCATCTGCGCACTTAATTTCGTTTTCCACACAAAATTTGATACAGGTTCTTTGACCGATCTTTTTGAATAGGTAAAAATCGAAGATGAGCATTCAAAATAGCCGAATTCGTCGGCATGAGTGAGAGACATGAGTACCAACATATCGCCACAAAAAAATCGAAATTCGAATATACGTAATCTGCGAAAATTCAGAATTTGCGATACTTTTTGAACACACCTCGTAATTCTATAGTACACTAACGAGTTGTTACCATTTGTTCGCATCTTAGGTCTACGACAACTACGCGGACAATAATGGCACAAAGTGGCAACTTTGCAAGTATCAGCAGCCCACTACTCTTCCACACACCGGCCCACCCAGTTACGATGCGGAGCGCCAGAGTTCATCGTACGGTTACTTACATCCGCAGGACACATTTTATACACACGACCGTTCAAGGTCAATGCCATCCATGTCAAGTAGTAGTAGACTTCAAACTAGAACAGTCGATGCCACAGCGCCACCAGTGTATATTACATCCTATCTAAATACGCTGCACATCCGCCAACGCACAGGCCTCCACTCGAATGCCCTACTAAATGCAACCGTGTCAATACAATGGGGTGAGTTGAATAGATTTCGAGGAGCTAATTTAGTTTCTAATTTGTCACTGTAAACAGATAATACCTATAAAATGAAATTGGCTGCTGGTGAAAAAACCGTTGAATCCTGCCAACCCAATCCCTGTCAGTTCAATGGCAAATGCGTACCCAATAACGGTACGAACTATTGCCAGTGTAAGGGACACTACACGGGGAGGTAAGAAAACGCGAAATATAGTAACTTCTTCATTTTACACAATCCATATTATTCTACTTTACTTTTGAACAGATTTTGCGGCCTGAATATTTGCGAACTGGAGCCCTGTGTCTTTGGCAGATGCGAGCTGACTGCAAATAGCTTTAAGGTAGGTTCAAAGTACGACTAATCTTTTTCTTTCATTTCAAAGTATTTCCAACCTCCATCACTTCCTTGAAATAGTGTCAATGTCAGCCGGGTTACATGGGTCCAACATGCGAGCAAAAACAAAGGCCTTGTGCCGAAAACCCTTGCGAAGGACGTGGCGTTTGTTTCGAGCGAAATGGAGGCTACTTTTGTCGGTGAGTATTTTTACAAAACATTGCCAATAATACGACACAAGGAGGCATACTGTACATTAGAGCGCCTCGTAAAAAAATTTTGTGACCAAATATTTCACCGCTTCTTGACCATTTATCGATTAGTAAAAATTGCGATGTGAATAATGCTTGTTGAAATTAGGCTTACTAGGCCGAGAAGGGGAGCAGAAGCACTTTAATCGGGATGTACCCTATGGAAAGCATAATTGTGGTAAAAATGTGTATAATTTGCTGTGGGAAACTTACCATATTAGAGAACTATCCCTTAGATAGACATCCGAAAAGACTAAGTCAATTACAGAAATTAAATACCTAAAAATGTTGTTTAACTTAATTTAACGGAGTACACTGACCTTTTTTTGTGAGAGGGGACGATAAAAATGTCAGAAACATTCAATTGATGCAGTCTCGCTCCCACTAAAGCAGACCTCCCCTCTTCGGATGACTTCCACCCCAGGACCGCATTTGCACTACATCGAGGGTGGAGCCGTGATTGTGGATAACAACCACAAAAGAAACCTGCATCCAGGCTCTCTACGTACGACGTATGAAGGTTATGCGTCGGTGATAGTCTCCATTACTCCATTAAGAAGTAAATGGAACTTCGAAAGTGTGCTGTAATGTCGTGTGCATTACTGCCTTGTCTGCGTATGATATGGTCGTGAGTCATTAACTTAAGCGTCCGTAATTGTTCTCGGTATGTCTGAGGCGACCTCCTCTGGAACATTGTTTCATGTTAGCTTTAGCACTTGTCGGGAAGTTCAGTTTGATCAGATGCGGCACCGGGCGTTAACATTATTTTGCTCTAGCTGCCGGTACTGAAACAGCTCTATTGTTCGCCTTTCTTCGTCCTGCTTGTGTAGCGTACGCAATACTACACTGACCTTTGGGCGCTGGCTGAATCACCACTTCAACCAACACTGACCTTAGGTAGGTTCCAGGACACAGGAAAATCGGGGGAAATGAAATTGTTAATGAGCTTGCCAGGAACGGGACTGGATTGATATCAGAGAACTCCTACTCGGTCATCGGCATCGCCCTGACTGTTGTTAAAGGAAATTTGCACGACTCATTTCTCAGGAAAGCGCAGAAAAGATGGAGCTCCATTTCTTCATGTGCGATTTCGAAAACTTTTTGGCTCTAGTGCAATAGACGGAGGACTCAGAAAGTCCTGACGACTCCACGCCATTTAATTCCCAATTCTCGTAGCTGTATTTACCGGTTTTTGGATGATCGGTAGACACGCGAAAAAGCAAGGTTTACCATTTAACCTTCATGGCAGAAGCTGTGGGGACTTTTCAAAGAGTGAGACTATTGAGCACTTTCGGTGTAAATGTCCCGATTTGGCAGCCAGACGATTAAGGTTGCTGGGCGCTCCTTTCTTCGTCAGTCTGGGTCAGTGCGCCAACTTAAGTCCCATCAATCTTCTCCCTTACATTAATAGCTCTAGTTGGCTGCAGATATCTGCACCTTGGAGGTCTGAAAATGGTAACAAAACGGAGATTGAGTGCTACTTGGGGAGTACCTAAGTGGTGTTTCAACCATTTCACCTACCTACACTCACCTTAATAGGTTCAAATTGCTCAAATAACAGTACTTGGACGAACTCCATCAATCGGCAGAGAGCGTTTACTTGATCTCGTACACTGCTGGCTGTCCTGTAATGGTATCCGGCAAAAGCATTGCTGATTTAAGTCTAAAAGTAAAAGGTTATCTGTCCGAACTTTCTCGCTTCATAACTGCCATTAGGAGCCACGCTCTTCTACTATATTCACAACCTCCTTATTTACGACAAGAGTGAAAAAGGAAAGCTCTTGACTATAAATTCCTCCATTTTGGCTCTTCTTATTTTCGACCAACAAGAAAGTCTTTAAATCGGTAACCGCCTACACATGGGGCAAGAACTTAAAGGGATAAGATAGAAGACGATAAGTTGGTGCGTTTCGATATAGGCAGCCTCAGCCTACTAACTGGAGACTGACAGTGAATGAGGTTTCACACCACCCCTGAAAAAAATCTCAACTCAACTCAACTTCATAGTGGGCTTTATGCTGCCAGTCCGAAGTGCTCAGTAGGAGCAGCCCTACCCAAGTTGGAGCTTGGGCTTTGGTGAAATCTACTACCCAAGTTTCATAAGAAAAATGCGCTGCAATTGCAGTTTCTTGTCTTTAAATATTCTTCGTATATACCCAAAAATTTTATATTCAATATTCTGTTAATCTCCATAGTTGTCACGCTTGGTGGGAAGGTGCGAGATGTGAGCGGCGTATGCTACATATACCCTATAAACCGTTATCTGAACGCATGCTGCAAGAACCATTTTGGCTGGGATTAATAACCGTTTTTGTTGTATTGGCTGTCATCGGTTTGGTTTGGTGCGCGAAACGACACTTCCCGGAAAAAATTGAAAAGCTATTGGCCGAAGAAGCAGATCGAAATCGGCGTAAGTTTTAATGTTAGATTATAAATATTTTCGTGTATCTATAAATAAGTGTATATTTGAATATGTATTTGTGTAAGTGTAAGTTAAGCAATTATGTAATTAGGGTAGCTATTTATGTACCTACGTATGTAAGCGTGAAGGTGTCCTTATTGTCCGTATATATAATTATATCTTAGGCGTTAAACATTTTTGTAAGTAGTTCAGTTTTAAATGTTATATAGAAATGGCTAGAAACTTAAAAATATAATTGGCTATTATCTGTGTATATATATGTAATATAAGTACATGTGAGTGTCTACGTGTTTAAAATGCGTTCGGTTCTGTTAAGTATTTTAAGAGTATTTAAGATATATTAAAGCAAATAACATTTTATATTTTTGATATTGCTATTTGCCAGTATCGAGCTTGCATTCATTAACAAGGAAGAATAAAAATTATTTCTCATTCTGATGACGTAATTTGTAGATCCAGTTTTTCTTCTCCTTCCTGGGCTGCCCTAAGCTACTTCAGCTGAGTTCAATTAAGCGCACCAATTGTTTCTGCCTCTTGATCACCAGAGCCAGTTGGCCATTCCTCAGAGAAAAGTATAGTGAAAGAGATAGAGATAGAGATAGAGATAGAGATAGAGATAGAGATAGAGATAGAGATAGAGATAGAGATAGAGATAGAGATAGAGATAGAGATAGAGATAGAGATAGAGATAGAGATAGAGATAGAGACAGAGATATAGATAGAGATAGAGATAGAGATAGAGATAGAGATAGAGATAGAGATAGAGATAGAGATAGAGATAGAGATAGAGATAGAGATAGAGATAGAGATAGAGATAGAGATAGAGATAGAGATAGAGATAGAGATAGAGATAGAGATAGAGATAGAGATAGAGATAGAGATAGAGATAGAGATAGAGATAGAGATAGAGATAGAGATAGAGATAGAGATAGAGATACAGATAGAGATAGAGATAGAGATAGAGATAGAGATAGAGATAGAGATAGAGATAGAGATAGAGATAGAGATAGAGATAGAGATAGAGATAGAGATAGAGATAGAGATAGAGATAGAGATAGAGATAGAGATAGAGATAGAGATAGAGATAGAGATAGAGATAGAGATAGAGATAGAGATAGAGATAGAGATAGAGATAGAGATAGAGATAGAGATAGAGATAGAGATAAAGACAGAGACAGAGACAGATATAGAGACAGAGATAGAGACAGAGATAGAGATAGAGATAGAGACAGAGATACAGATAGAGATAGAGATAGAGATAGAGATAGAGATAGAGATAGAGATAGAGATAGAGATAGAGATAGAGATAAAGATAAAGATAAAGATAAAGATAAAGATAAAGATAAAGATAAAGATAAAGATAAAGATAAAGATAAAGATAAAGATAAAGATAAAGATAAAGATAAAGATAAATATAAAGATCGCTATTTCTTATAGTCCTCGACAATGGGCTGAATAAAGCGCGGACATCGCACACCGTATCAACAAAACTCGTGCAGCATTTTCACAGTTGTGCAACATATGGGTTTCAAATTCCATATCAGTCAAAACTAAACTACGCATATGTAATTCCAACGTGAAAGTGGTCCTGCTATATGGCTGCGAATCCTGGTCGCTTACATCCGTGCTTATCCGAAGGCTGCAATCTTTCGTCAACGCGTGCTTACGTAAAGTTTTGAGAATCTTGTGGCCTCGGTTAATTTCAAGCCTTATTACTTATTTCGACCAACGAACTCTCAATCGAGCTCATCATCAAACGCAGACGATTTTATTGGATAGGCCACACTTTGCGCAAAGATGTTGACGAGGTTTGCAGGGCTGCTTTGTGGTGGAGTATGCAAGTTGCAAGGAACCATGGAAGACCAAAGGCCTCCTGGCAACGTATGCTGGATACGGATCTATTAAACTCAAACTCTATCTGGAATTCTCTCAAACAACTTGCTCGCAATCGAAATGATTTCAATAATTTTGTTCTGGCTCTACGCCCCAACAGAAGCTGAAGGAAATTACAGTCTGTGTTAGAAGAAAAGAATCGGTTTTTTTCTTGCAACTTCAAGATATGTCTCGTTCTGCTTTTTGCTGCATAATAGTTCCACTCAAGGGCTACGACGCCAGCGCTAACTCAGGTTAGTGTCGTTCGAAACTTTCCCGTAAACGCAGCCAAACAAAAATGAGCGAGAGGCGGTATTTTTATGCACGCATTCGAAAGAGCCAAAATTATCTTACGCCGCCGCGGCTGTAAAAGTAATTAAAAAATCAAAAAAGTTTGTTATAATAGGAAATCAGCAGTATAAGCAGTACAAAAATATTGATGACTTTTCCGCACGCGCCTTGAAGCGAGTAACGACAAACAAGCAGGATAAAGTGAACGTCCAACTTTTTTAGCGGGACCTTCTTTGCGACTACGCCAAGCACGAAAAGCTCTTGCTAAAAAGGGAATAGATGTGAGTATCAACACCATCGAACGACGACTGAAGGAGGTGAACATATCCTACCGTCCCACATCATCAAAACAACTGCTCTCAGAAAAACACATTGAGAAACAACGAAACAAGAAAATGGCGTCACAGAAATGGACTGGCCTTCCCAGTCCCTAGACGCCAACCCCATTGAAAATGTGTGGGGAACTATGAAAACGCATCTTGTCGAAAAGATAGTCCACGATTTAAAACAACTCGTGCGTCAAGTTCGCAAAATCTAGTCCTGTTTGTCGACGGGCTACGCAGAAAAGCTGGTTCAAAGCATGCCGAGAAGGTGTCAGGCTATACTCGACAACAATGGAGACTACCCGGCTTATTGAATAATTGCGACTCGTAGTTTTGTACATACTTTCATGTAAAAAAAATTGTAAATATATATTTTTTTCACTCCATGAATAATCGCGGTTCCTTTTTTCTGACACAGGCTGTTTATGATATTTTTCTGCGGCTTTTTCTTTTCTTTTTCATTATTAGCACTATGGAAGAGGCAGCCCAGACTCAGGTGTAGCCCAGAAGGAGAGAAACAATTATCACATTATTTAAAAATCTGTTCTTAGAAATATTATGTATAATTTTCAATTAAGTTAATAGTCAATGTACACATATTAAAATATTCAAAATATTATTTTATTGTTAGATCTTTTAAGTCTAGATATAAGCTTTAAGTATCCAAACGTATTTTGCTAGCAGAATTTCGCCTGGCATAAAATTTTGTAAACTTCGTCACACCTAAATGCAAGCTTACATATCTCTTTTTATAAAGACATATTTTGAATAATGCGTACTTTTAAACATTTACGATAATTGCAAAACACACAACTCAACTTTTGTCCGAATGGAATCCACTTTGGGATTCTCGTGTTTGAGCTCATTTTTACAACTTCGTGCAACAAAATTTTTTTCTACCTCTTTATCTCTTTCTCTCTCTTTTTCTCTCTATTTTCTCTTCTACCTGTTTGTTTGTTTTTTGATTTTTTTTTGCTCTTTCTATTTGATCAATATATAGCACCTGGTTCCATACATGGACATCATCATCACACATCATTACGCGAGCAATTGCAATTTACAACTGCCATTCCACAGTCAACCGGCAATATCGCACCGGGCACACAACGCTCCATATTCAACAGATTGGGTATCAGAAAACCGTCACTTTTGAGCCTCAGCAGCCCCAATCCAATACCTGGAGGGGGAGGGGCAGCAGCGCGTACATTTTCACTTGACGATCTATTACGACCGCCTCCCCGACGTAAGATAGGCTAAATTGAGCTTGATATTGAAAATCAAATTGAAAAACCAAACAATGCAAACAAACAGTGCAAGCACAAAAACAAAAAACGAAAAAAAAAACAAAAAAAAAATTAACCCTTTGCAAACCCTTTAAATTCAATTCTATGCAATAATCGAAAAACTCCACTGCAATTCACTTCAAGCGTTGTATATCTATCTATCTACCTGTTTCTCTCTTTTTCTCTCTGTCTCTTTCTCTAAATATATGTATGTATGAGTTAATCTATAAATGCATACAAGTAATTGGTTTATAATTCGTACCTTTTTTATATCTTTTTTTGCAAGATTCCTAACAAAGAATACATTCGTAACTCGTTGTGTACACTCAAAATGCTGTATATCCTCCCCTCTCCTCAAAGAAACGTAACCGTTTTATGCTCAACATTTACTAAAAATTTTAAATAATTGCACACATTTTTTCAGTTTTTTTCACATTCATTCATGTACAATTGTATGTATATACGTATAAGTATACAGAAATCACATGAACTTCAACCATTGCACCACAAATCGAAATTGAATGCTAACCAAGTAGAAAAAAAGACAGAACCAAAGTTGCTATCGACCTGCATATTCGTGTAATAATTTCATTTTCGTGATTGCCTTGTTGTTCAACCGAATTCCCTAACAGAAGTAGTGAATTACTAAGCTTTTACTCGAGAGATTCTTCCCTGTGTTCGCTTAGCCTAAACTTTCCTTTCCACTAATTGTATATATTTCCCCTGGTACTTTTACTCCGTCAACCAAATATGCAGGAACACAATTTTATTACCAAACAACCATAAATGGCATATAATATTCTGTTCCTAATTCAAATATATGTATATACTCGTATATATGCACAACACCCTTACACTGATCTCCACATTGAATTGGTACAAAATTTACTCGTTACATGCACGCTTCCTATGGGCTTTAGCTTCTAAAAGTATACATCACCAGCTTAGAATATTTCCTTTCCTTGCACCATGCTTGGCAGCTACTGCGGGCTTTAATATGTATGTATAAGTATGTATGTAAAACACATCTAAATGTATCTTTATGGACAAGTACATATAAATAATATAATAATCGTATTAGGTTGGTCAGACCGTGACTAACTCTGGTGGCGTACAGATAGAAACTATTAGGTGCTCGACTAAGTTCTCACTGTTTTTTTGATGAAAATACAACTTTATTCTGAAAAAATGGTTACAAGTGAATCATTGAAAGTATTGCCCATCGCTGGCTACAACTTTTTCCCATCTTTCTGCTAGATCTCGTATACCGTCGCGGTAAAACTGTTCATCTTTTGAGGCTATCCACGGATCAAGCCATTCTTCATATGAATGGAACTGCTGTGCCATCGATCGGAACAGGTGATAATCGAACGGCGCAATATCTGGAGAATATGGCGGATGGGGTAGGATTTCCCATTTCAGTGTTCCCAGGTAGGTTTTAACAGGTTTGGCAACGTGAAGCCGAGCGTTATCACGCTGTAGACTCACTTCTTCATGCCTCTCCACATATTGCGGCTCAATCACATCAATTGAAGTCGATACCGATCCCCAGTGATGGTTTCGCTTGGTTTTAACAGTTCATAATAAATAGCACCAACTTGGTCCCACCAAGTACATAGCATAACCTTCGCAGCGTGAATATTTGGCCGAGGCGATGACGTAGAAGTATAACCGAGCAGTCCCCATGACTTTGTTTTCTTTGGATTGCTGTAATGAATCCATTTTTCATCACCCGTCACGATGTGATGAAGAAACCCCTTCCTTTTTTGTCGCTGGAGCAGTTGTTCACAGGCGAACGACGTTCAACATCCCTTGGTTTTAACTCATAAGGAGCCTAAGCGCCCTGTTTCTGAATCATTCCCAAAACATGCAATCGCTTGGAAATGGATTGGCGGGTAACCCCTAATACTGGAGTAAGTACAGATCCTCATTGAGCAATGCCTCCAATTCAGCGTCTTCGAAGGTTTTTGGCCTTCGTTCACGCGGACGGTCGTCAACATTAAAATCACCGTCTTTGAAGCGACAGAACCAATCTCGGCACATTGTTTCACTTAAAGCAGCATCTCCATAAACTTTTTGTAGCTCTCGATGCGCTTCAGCCGCCGTTTTTTTCGAATGAAAGACGAAAATCAACACTTCCCGCAAATGACGATTATTCGGCACAAAATCAGACATTTTCACAAAATCAAAAGTATATGATACCAAAACAAAGTAACTAATGTGTTGAAGCAGTTTTTTTACCATATGTCTAAGCTTGGTTTATGATGCTTAGGTTATGTTAGAATCAAATAGCATACACTGCTGGTGGCATCTATTTACAAACAGCGGGAACTTAGTTGCGCACCTAATAACATTCAATCACGACCCACGCTCGTGTTGTTTATGTGTGATCCAACTATCTGTACACGACCTCGGCTCATGATATTTACGTTTGGCCCGACAATCTATTCACGAGCCTGAATCGTCATATTCATGTTTGGACCAAAATTTTCATCACAAGTCAGACTCGTTAAACCACGGCAAGAAGTTAAACAAAAAACATTAATTATATCAATAAGTTAATCAAGTATATATTTGCCGTTGCTGTTTACAACCTCTTCCCACCTCTCGACCAATTTGTTGATGGCGTTCCGCCAAAAATCGCGTGGTCTAGTGTTAAAGAAGTTCTTGAGCCAATTTTTAAGGAGCCTTTTGTTATCGAAGGTTTGACAGGGAGCGGAAAGGATGGTAATCGGTCGGTGCAAGGTCCTGAAAATACGGCGGGTGCTGAAGGGCTATTCATTGGCGCTCTTAGAGTGCGGCTATGATAACTTGTGCAACATGGGGCCTGGCGTTGTCGTGAAGGAGTATGGTTTGACCATGTCGATCGGGTCTTTTCAGTCGAATAGCCTCATTCACGCGGTGTAGCTGGACTATGTAGAGCTTCTTGTTGAACGTGGCATTCTTTTCGAGCATTTCCCAGTGCAGCATATCCTACCAGACCCACCAAACACATTTCATGATCTTGTTTGGCTGAAGATCTGACTTGACTCTCGGCTTTGACGTACCTCCTGGAGCCAGCCACTCCTTACTTTGCTTCACATTGATATATAGCCACCATTTGTCATCTTCCGTGGCGATTCGCTACAAAAAGCGCTGTTGCTCGCTGGCGGGCGAGATGCTGAGAAGTAATTTGAAGCCGACTTTCTTTGCTCGTTTTTTTTTTTTCTTGAGCTCGTGAGGCACCCAGGCTCCCAATTCTTCGGTAAATTTCATTGAATGAAGGTGATAAGGAATCGTTTTATGATCGCAGTTCATCTTTTCCGCCAATTCACGACTGGTTAGGCAACTGTTCTCCTTCGAAAGTGATTTGAGACCGAACTCACCGAACTCAGAAGGACCACCGCTGCGGCACGTGTCATCGACGTCAAAGTCGCTATTCGCCATTTTTGAACGTTGCAAACCATTTCCGTGCTGTAGACTCACCTATGACACCTTCTTCATACACCTCGCAAATGGCCGGAGCTGATATGGCAGCTTTTGGACGCCGATGAAAAGCAAAGAAGAGCAGGTGTCGAAAATCTTGAGATTTGCCTACTGAATATTCCATTTCTAAGCCTCGAAACTAATAAAAAATTAAACAACTCAAAAATACAATTAACATAGTTTTGTAGAGCAGAAAGAGTTCTATCGAATGAATACTTACCCTTGGGCAAGCTGCAAAAAAATCGTTAGAAAATAAAGAAAAAATATTAAAACCTTATGAACTTATTCCCCAACCCAGTATATTAAACTTCAATTTAAAATGCTTCGGATTGTCCGATTTGGGTCATATTCATAGTTTTGTTGTATAATTTAATGCTATTTTAAAGGTAGCTTCATAATGCCCCTCTCATAGAAGTCTTGGCCCTTATTGGCGACAAACTCAGAAAGTTTTGCAATGACAGAAAAAGGTGGTAGCCGCTTGGCGGCAGATCCGGACAATGTGGTGGATGCATTAAAACTGATGAACCAAGCTCCCGGAGTATTTTTATGTTTTTTTTTTGCCCCTCTTCTGGGGAAACTCCCTTCTCACAACTACTTTCTGCATTACTTCGGGAGGGCCCAGAATGGCGTCCATGAAGGGAACTAGTTCTATTCACTTTCTCATATCTTCTTCTTCTTAATTGGCGTGATAACAGCTTACGCGACTTTGGGCGAATTTAACAAAGCGCGCCAGTCGTTTCTTTCTCGCGCTAACCGGCGCCAGTTGGACACATCAAGTGAAGCCATGTTTCCTCCACTTGATCTTTTCAATGCAGAGGAAGTCTTTCCTTCCTCTGCTACCACCAGCTGGTACCGCTGGTACCGGAAGTGTTCGATTTTCAGAGCCGGAGCATTTCGGACGACATGATCCAGCCAACGTAGCCGCTGGATCTTTATTCGCTGTGCTATGCCTATATCGTCGTAGAATTTTTCTCTCAAACACTCCAAGCGTCGCTTCATCAGATGTTGTCATCGTCCACGCCTCTGCGCCATACGTTAAGACGGGCGTGATGAGAGCCTGCTCCACGTATCGGAGGTACTGAATTATTTTTGCTGCATATCCTTCAACAGAATTCCAGTTATTTCTTGATGCGTGCTTGGCTGTTATCAGATTGTTTACCTGCAACGGGTGTCCAAGCAGCACCTTCAGCGTTTATCGTTTGAAGCATCTCAAAAATAATCACATTGGAAGAAAACATGCTCTGCATCTTCGAACGTGTTGGAGCAGTACGGGCAGTAGGGGTTGTCTGCCAGCTTAATATGGCAGCAATACGACCGAAAGCATCCGTGTCCGCTAATTAGCTGCGCTAGATAAAAAACAGCAACGCCATGTTTGCTAGTCCCCCATGGTGCAATTTCAGGTAAAAGCCAATGCCCGTCGACTGATAGATCCCATCTACAAGGTGAAGTCCAAAATAAACCAGACTGAGCTAAAATAGAAATAACGGGAGCTTTGTTCTGATAACTTCGAGTTTATTTATTCAAAATAGTCCCGTCTGGCCTCGATACACTGCAATACAAGCATTTCGAAAGAGTGTTTCAGATCATTGACCGAATGTTCGCCAGGATGTCGGTACAAGTCTTTTTGATGACATTTACGGACGCAAAACGTTTTCCTTTCATGACCAAATGCGATTTTCCGAATAGGTAGAAGTCACAGGGAGCCATATCAGGTGAATACGGTGAGGGATTGATGGCGAAAATCCCATTTCTAGTCAAACAATCAGTCACAAGAGTGGATCGATGGGATGGTGCATTATCATGCAATAAGCGCCAGCTTCCTCCTTCGCGGTATTCAGTGCGAATTCGACGAATTCAACGAATGCGATGCAACAAACGCTTTAAAACGCTAATATAGCAAATTGTGGGCGATTCCCTTGGAATCATAAAAACAAATGAGCATCGACTTGATTTTGATTTCTCCAAATGCGATTTTTTGGGTGATGGCTCGGCTACCTTTCGGCTCATTTTTATGACGCCAGTCTTGTTTATTTTGAACTTCCCTTGAAGAATGGCGGCACTTCTATGGATTGAAGAAGTTGTCTAGCTTTTTTCGAGTCGAGGGTGTCAATGTGTATGCAATGATGTCATTGATTTTGAGTTAGTCCTGACTAGATATTCACAAATGTCATTCATTTCTTTTGCTTGTTAGTTGTCCAAGCGTTAAGCGTGAGCTGCTAAAATTTATTACAATTTGCGCGGAAGCTTGTAAATATGTATCGATGAACATTTGCCCGTATCAATAGCTTAGTTTCATTCAAATTTTCAATCTTTTTGCGTGCATATGCAGATGTATATAATTTCATACTTTGATCACAAAATACAAATATATTCTCTGAAAATCTGTAGTGTCTAACAGTGCAACCTAACGTAAATTTTGAAAAAAGAAAAAACAAAAAAAAACGTCGAATCTACACTTGAACTGCGAGTACTTTTGCGGCTGCTGGTGGGCGTAAAACAACTAACTTTTTATGAAAACTTTATCGTATTTAGTGAATGCTACTAAAATTTTGAAATACTTTCGTTGATTAAATTTTTATTTTCACATTTTCCTGTAGTTAGCTTTACTGGAAGTATGCTAAGTAAAATATTTATCCGACAAAAACTTGTAGCTTCTCATTTCCATACAGCCACACACACTCACACTCATTTATGTAGCACAGTTTAGTTTAGCACATACCCGTGTGTATGTATGTATTTTGAAAAAACAATTTTTAATGTGTATTTTGATTTTCACAATTCCGCTTTTTCTATAAAATTCTCCAAAATGTTTTTTCTTGATTGGAGGTGTATGCATTTTTTTCTAAAATACTTTTATATCATTCTAAAATACTTGTAAATCATTACAAGTAACTCTCCTTTAGAAGAAACGGAAAGAACAAATGGGGATGTGTGTATTAGGGATGTCAAAATCGAAAAAAAGATGTGTGTGATCCCGAAAATTTCGGGGTCTCGTTATGAAAATCCCGAAATCTCGGAATCAGTCCCGGGATATAGACATTCATTATTTTGCAACAACTGAATTTTTGAGAAACTTTCCTACCATATATTATATAATAATAAATAAATGAGGAGTGATGAAAATTTCGAGAATTTCCACCTAGGTTGGATTGGGCACTGAAGTTTTTTCTAATAGTGGTCGCCCCTCGGAAGGCAATGACAAACCTACGAGTGTATGGTATTTCTGCCATGAAAAAGCTCCTCATAAAAAATATCTGCCGTTCGGAGTCGGCTTGAAGCTGTAGGTCCCTCTATTTTGTGGAACAGTATCAAGACGCACGCCACAAATAGGTGGAGGAGCTCGACTAAACACCCAAAAAAGGGTGTACGCGCCAATTATAAGGAAGGAGGCTCTCTACGAATACCTAGGCTGAAAGATATATTCCTATTGTTTGAAAATTAAATTACGTCTAAATTACGTCCCCAGAAGCTGGAGATTAGCTAAGGTTGTTTTTATATCTAAGCCGGACAAAAGCAGTCACTTGTAGTCCCAAGGATTACAGACCGATTCGTTTCACATCATTTATATTGAAAACGTTCGAGAAACTGCAAAATGCGTACATTAAGGAAAGGACCGAACCTAACCTACTGTCGCCAAATCAGCATGCTTACATGAAGGGAAAATCGACTGTCGGATAGTGATTTCCGAATGGGGGTCCAGTACAATTTCAAAAAAGACAAACAGAGAGACTCCACAAGGAGGAGTGTCCTCACCTCTTCTATAGAGTTCAGTGATGAATCAGATTCTCATCGAACTTGTGGATAGCGGACTAAAACTGACGATGATGGTTGTTATCATCTCACGTAGGTGTCCTTAAGTGATGAGTGAAATACTCACAAAGGTTCTCAGAAAAATCTACAAATGAACAGAATTGTTCAGACTGGAAGTAAATCCAGATAATACGGACTTAGTGCTATTCAATTAGCACTTAAAACATCGGGCAATACCTAGGTATTGTTGTGGATAGCAAATTGTCATGGAGCCTAAATGGCAAAGGATTGCAAGAATATGTGTGACCGGCGCTATGAGCACAACTCCAACAGCGGCAATAGAAAGACTTCTCGACTGGCATCCAATCAAGTTAGTAGTAAGATCTGCACTAAGACTTAGGATGACTGGACGATTCTTACAAAGACCAACAAATGTTTGTAACAGTAGCATACAGGACATAAACGGAAGGTCAGACTATTTTATGCCACTAGTAAACTTTTGCGAGAGGCCTGGTTTTGTAATAGCACAGAATGGCTGGGAGAAGGGTTTAGAATCCGATTACCACGCATACAATATCTTTAAAGATGGATCCAAAATGACGGAAGGACTAGGAGTGGCTGTCTTCTGTGCGTAGTTTGATCTCAAAAAGTCTTTCAGGCTTCCTAACCACTTTAGTATAATTGAAGTTGACATCTATGCTGTAATAAAAGCAGCTGAATTAGCGTTGGAATTTACACCCCTCGACACTCCAACAAGCATCTTCACTGATAGTCGAGGTGCTATTAAAGTACTGTAGATCCAAAATAGATAAGCTCTGCGAGAATAGATTGTTCACAATTTACAGGGTATCAATGTAATAAAGGGAAGTGAGATGGTGGGCAAGCTTTCTAATGCAAGCAATCGCTTACCTTGGATGACTACGTCGAACATATATCCCTCACTCTCAGTTTTGAAGTTGGAACTAGACGAGGAACTAACTCTGGAAGCACAACCTATATGGGAAGATTCGAAATAATGCTACCAATTTGCAATACGAAAGCAATCAATTTTATTTTATCACGCCCAAGGAGGAAATATTGGACTACTGACGGGGCATTGGCTCACTCCATATCACGCAGCTAAAATGGGATTGACGCGTGTAACTTGTGCAAAGAAGAAAGGTGTACGTGAGAATACCTTTTTTGTCACTGCCCTGGTCTAAGCACAACTCGTTACAGCTGCATGTGGTCAATATACTTTTAATCTCTGAAGGATATTACTGACAAAAGTTTAAACTGTTTATTACAACTCGCCAAAACTCACGAGCTCATGCTTAGCACGACTCCAACAACACTGCTGACACTCAATCTCACATAGAGCACAAGAGTCAGAGCACAGATGTCTCTAACCCAACCTAATAATTAGCTTGCACATATTAATTAAAGTAGCTTGAGGTATGCCCCAAAAGAGGTCCATGCTAAACAATTTAAAAAGTACGCAAATGCTTTTGCGGTTGAAAAAAATTCATGTATTTTTTAATCTCGTAAAATTTAATTAGGCGGAAAATAGTAAACTTGAATGTTCATTCATTTATGGTAAAATGAAAAATCAAGTTAGTTAAGCAAGTCAAGCGCGGTGACACTCAGAGGCATAGGAAGCTGGACAACAAGATCGTACGGTCACAGCAAGATCCTCCTACAGGGACCGTCACTGCTCTTCAATAAAGGTTTTACGGTTCGTTTTCCACAGAGCTCCGCATGGAGGATAGGGAAGATGATTGGTAGATTCGACAGTGAAATCTACACTGACGATTCGAATATAAACTTTAGTGTGGAAGGTAACCTCTATTCGGAGCCAGAGAAGCATGCAAGTCACTAATGCTAAGAGGAACTATTTAGAATTGCTTAGTCATTTGCTTCAAATTACTCTGATAAGGGTTCTCGGTCATAGGAATATAAAGGAGAATGATATGGCAGATAAACTAGCAGGAAAAGGTTCGGCATGCACTATACATAACAGCGGCGGTGGCAGTGGCTACTCCAATCAACACAAGAAAAACATCCATTGCTTCTTACTACTATGCCTTAGCCGAAAGAAGGTGAAAGTAATTAACTATGTGCATTACAAGAAAAACATAGCCATTGTACAACAACCAGAGGACGAATTACCTTTAAGGATGAGCTCCCCCAAGTATCTCACGTATAACTGCAACCCCTACAGGTCACTGGAAGGGGTTCATGCACCGACTTGATTGAAAGTCATCTGCAGAAGTTGTCTGGCTGGGGGGTGAAAGAAAATCTTTGCCACTATTTCTGCGAATGTCCATTTCTAGCTAGAACAAGACTTCGCTCTTTCGATATGCCTTTCTGACAGGATATTAATGAAATCTCCGCCATACAGATATAAATTTTGCTGCTATACTTGGATCTCAAATGGATCCGACTAAAAAAACAAAACAAAAAAAAAACATGCGACAACGGCGTTAGGCGTTAAATAGGATTATTTCAATTCAAATACTCAACCCCTTTAACAACAACAAAAACAATATAACTTTTTATAAAACCAAAGACGATCAACAGATGCATATTTGTTAAAAAGTTAGGGTCTATTACTTTTTTACTATAAAAGAATATTTTTCTGTCTGCATTTCATAAGTTTTGTCAGAAACTAAAAATCCCGAAATTGTTGGGACTATTCCCTAATATAAAAGTCGGTAATTTCCCTTGTACATATATACATGCTAGTCCCAACATTTTCGGTATTCCAATACGGACATCCCTAGCATGTTTGTACAAGGGAAATTGTCGACTTTTTTATCACCAGTTACTGTATTTTCGCTACAATTACGAAACGGGAATAAAAATGCATTTAAAAATATACAAATCATTAGAATGTCCTGCCCGACTACGTTGCCTAAAATTCCGTAGCGCCCAAAACCGCATTCATTGATTTTCGCCGCCTTAAAGGAGAGTTACTTGTATGTATGTATGTATTAGTTAGTTTCTACCAGCACATACCACACCTACATTCCGCTTTCGAATCTGCTTTCTTTCCTTCACTCACCTTTTCACTTTTATGTAATTGAATGTGCCTAATTTATCTAGTTTTGTGTTGTGTTTCTTTTAATCGTGCGATATGTTCGTAGTGGCATTCTATGAATAAATCCTCATAAAGCTCAATCCCCCATTTATCGCATTGTTAACAGGTTCACCATCGCCACGCAAGAAACGCAACAATTCGACACCTGTGAAGAAAAATGCCGCTGAAAAGAAACAAATTCTACAACAATTGGTCTCGCCGGCGCCCAATGTGGACAAGCCGCCCAAAGTCAGCCTGGGTGAGCTCATCAATATGACGGAGAATCGCTTGCGTGCTGCCGGTAATGTGGACTCCGAGAGCGATGTCAAAGAAACAACATTCTCAGAAAACTCCGGTTCACAGACTTCGACCAACGTAGCAAATATTGCACGCACAATTGCCGATCCAAAGCTGGAGAAGAAAGTGACATTTGCACGACTGCTGAACAAAGTCTCTGCCGAAATGAGTTCGGGTTCAGACATGGATATCGGCCATATGGCGGTGAGTAACTAATTAGATATGACATTGAGAGTTTCTGCATTGGCAGACGAAGAGCGAAACCAAGGCTTTCGTCTGCTGATGTTACTCAGCAATAAATTTCTTACTACCCGTTCCAACAACGTGAGAAAGAACTAAAGTCGGTTTATGATTCTCAGGCGAAAAAATCTAAATTCTTGCGACCTCTTGCTCAGGATCCAGAGGAAAGAGAAGCTTTCCTGTGATCACTTCATACACTGACAAGTAAATCTCCATTGCACTGATCATTTCCAAACCTTTTGAGTTCGATGTATTTGCACACAACTGTACAAAATCAAAGTGAAAAATTCCCATACTTAGAAACTTAGAGTAGCAAGCAAATTATCAACTTAATTGGTGTTGTCCGAGAACACGCATTTAAATTTAACTTAAGTGCGCAAGATTTTAAATGTTCAGTATGAGTTTATATATACAATTTGCTGGGTTGTCAGTATATCAGCTATTAAATACATTGATAGGGGTATTCACACAATCAGCTGTAACAGCAAAACTTTCGAATTGTTAATTCTCACAAGTCTTGTAAGTACATCCAGCAATTACCTCCAAAGGTAGGGAAGAATCCATATGATTCGTTGGAAGTTCATCTTGTCTGGGCTGTCGCTTCACTGTTTCCAAGTTCCTACAAAATATCTTTGATATCACAAATACACTAATATTAACCAGCTTATCAGCTTCACTACAAGTGCTTCCTAACTCAATCTATTAAATCATTTATACTCCTCAAGTGTTTGTACATATTTTGCGTATGTATGTATACATGTGTCTGTGTGTGTATGCATTTATTACATTTTACTTGTACTCTTTCCTATCATAAAACATTGTACTCATCCATTTTCCTGTTTGCCTTCTCCTCCGCCTCCGCCTTTACACTGCTGCACCCCCTCCAGAGCACAAGGAATTCGAGTGCCCTCAGTCTACCAACTGATATACAGTTCCGCGCCAGTTCAGTGCCACCATCACCGTGCACAAACGATATGCGTTCACCGCACAGCACCTCATCGAATCAGGGTAGCGATTCATTATCCAGTTCTGATCTCGCACTGACCGACTTCGGTTTGCGTTCGATGCAAACCAGTGGCAGTGAGATCGGTAGCACAAATCACAACGCCCATCTGCCACACGGTATTGGTATTGGTATTGGTGGTCCAACATCACGTAGTCGTATTGGCACAATAGCACGTCCAAAGGTCTCCAGTGCCGATTCCATCTTAGCTATGTTCCGTAATCTTGCTTCTTCTTCAAATGCCACCTCAACAACAACTGCCTCAAATCCCGCAAACACTGCTAACATAATGCAAAACGCATCTGTATATGTATCACCATCAACAACCCCAACCGCTTCTAGTCCACAAGATGATGCACCTGGGGATGATGAATCGTCCACTTCATCAATGCATACGCCGGTTAGCTTCTCAAGTGGTCCACCCGATTCGCCTGTGTTCTATCGTCAAACCACAATCGAAGTACCCGTTCTCGATGTACTCAATGCGCACAAATCATCTTCGACACCATCATCGTCCAATTCGTCAAGTTCGACAAACTTATTACACCCACCGACGATACTGCTGGAAATACCCAGCAATGGCATCAACAACAAGTGTCTATCACCGATTCGCGAGATGCCCACACCGATACCATCGCCGGCTCTCACACCGATCATGCCAAGGCCGCAACGTTCAAACAGTCCGATATTTCAGGAAGATCCGCTGTCAGGTGGTGATTACAGTGATGACGAGCAGAAGAGCATGCGCAGTGACGGCAGTGACGAGCAAATGTCGGTGAGTAAACTTGTGAGATCAGGAGCTAAAAAGACATATTTTGTTTTTAATAAATTACACACTTTTTTCTTAATGTATTCATATGTAAAAATAGGATGCCCCATTGAGACTGCCTATTTTGATTATAGTTGTTATGTCAATATGAGAATTGGTCTTGGAAAATTACATGGATACAAAATGCAAACAATTATTGAAGTCCATTACTGAAACTCTGTAAAGGCTTGTAGATGTCTTTCGAAAATTATGGGATACCTTTTTTTTTTTTTTGAAGGGAAATATTTATTTCTAAAGCACAAGAGCATTTCCTGTATGAACATAAGTAGATATCTTTGATTAGCTCCCCAGTAAAAATTATTCATCACCGAAATACTGGAGGATAATAAACTATACTGATATACTTGTAACTTGTGGCACGAACAGCTGATTGACCACTTTTTTTGGTGGGTGAGGTAAGGTTCAAAATGACTTCGCACTTACAGCGACCGTCGTCTACTACGTTGAGTGTTGTGGGCACTGAAACTATCCCTCCTCTTCTTCTGGAGAGACACTCTTCCCGGTACTACTTTCTGCATTACTTCGGTAGGGCACAGAACGGCATCCAAAAGAACCAATTATATTCCCAGACGTCTGGGTTCACCATATTTGTAGCCAGCTTGTATGCTATAAGCCAATCTTCTTGTGTCTCTGCCTGCGAGGCTTAACTTTGTTGCACTGTGTTCAAGTCTATCTTTTTCCCCGAAGTACGTCCTCGATATGTCTCTTTACCGCGTTCTAGCTGACTTTGCGTTCGAGCATTTTGCTGATTATGTTGCTCGGCGCGATGTCGCCAATCTGTTTCCTCAGATCATCTTCTTCCGAAAGCTATCTGGCACAACTAAAGCACGATTACTCAGCATTACCGCTCGTCACTTCGCAGTATATATGTACACTTGGGATCGCTTGAATTGTCCGTGCCGTATAAGTATTTCCAAGAGTATCCGTTGCCCGAGAGGAACTGAGTTAAGAAGTAATTCACTTCCCCGAAGTTCCGTTGGAACGATTTGCCTATTGATGGAATGAGTTTCGCCGTCCATCTGTTACTCGGTTCAGTAACCCATCGGCCTTACCACCGCAGCGTGGTGTGACATCTCCGTTCCGCGGCGCTCGTGATGCCGTGTTTCTTCTTGGAGTCCCATGTATTCATTCGTTTCCGAGCCATGAGGTGGAGTGATAAAGATCGCGAAGGGGCACGGAAGAAATTCGAAGATACTCAACTACAACAGAAATATTTAGAGGGACTGAATTGGGAAATCTTGCCCCAAAAATTGCACCTTCGCATTACCATTTGCTCCGATCAATGCAGTCAGCCCTTATTGGAGAGCGGTTCACTTCTTAAGAGAACATCGCAGACTGGCTCAATGAATGGATCAAGTCAAAAGAACTTGAATTTTTTGTCAGAGGAACCCCTATGATGCCTGAAAGTTGTAGCTTCCAATGGCACATACTTCACATAATATCAAGTATTCTTTAATTGCTTAAATAACTCGTAACTTTGGCTAAGAAAGGACGAAAACTTATTCTCATAGGTTAGGTTGGAATGATTACCTAAGGACGCATTCCCTGACCAGTTTCGATTGCACATTCTCATACCATGTTTTAAATTTTTTGTTTGTTTAATTTTTCAAGCCTAAAAAATCTTAAAGCCCATTTGTTCACCCCCTCAAGTGACAATCAGCTGTTTTCCTTGCATGCTACTTTTTTACAATAATAATCTTCCCAGCAGCTTCCCTTTAAAATTTCAATTTCTCTTCCTTGCAAGTGATTTCCGTACGCGTAGCCCAAATCTTTATAATTTCTCATAATTATTATAAAATATCAACATAACTATCAAGTGATAAAAATACATATCAGAATTTTCAAACTAATTGTGGTTTTTTTGTTCAAATTTTAAAACAGGCGGTCTCAATAGCACACCCTATGCGCACATGTGAACATATTTTGATGTTTAATTAAATTAATATTTTATATGCTACGTTTTAAAACTAATTTATCGGGTTAACACTTTTTCTTAAAAAAAAAAACACAACGAACACAGATTGACTCAGATGATGGGATAATAATACAGTTCGGACGCAAAAACCATCGATGGTTTAGCTGAAAGGCAGTACCATTTCTGTTACAATGTAAAATTATTGCTGTACTTATAGGCAGATTAATGCACATTAGGGCAGTTCACAATTAAATGCAAAGGGTCAAATGTTTTCTCATTATGATGGCAACTATGTACGGCATAAAGTCTTTTGTATGAAAGAAAATTGTCAACATTGCATTTGCATTTCAAAGAAAATTGTCAAAAATCAACGCGCTTTAGTGCACTAAAATTTAATGGGTTATAAAATTGCATACTTAGAAGTTTTTTAAAATTCTGATTAAAAAGCTGAAAATTTTAATGACAATTTTTTGAAATTTGTTAATTTTTTTTATTTTTCTACAAGGTTTGGAACTTTAATTTATAAGATTTTTGCTGTACAACGAACTATATTTTTATAAAAAAATTACGACAAAAATTTAGCATGAAAAATATTGCGAATTCTGACTTCATTATTTTTAAAGTGACTTGATTGTGTAAGCACAAATGTACTTTTGATTATTGTACCGCGATTTACAAATGCCAATGCTGCCACATTATTTGCATTTAATTGTTAACTGCCTCATTTTGCATACCAACATCAGAATTAATGCTAGTCTCTTCATAAACCTCCTTATACATATCGACTGTAGTACTCAGATTTTGCCGATTTTCGATTGGTAAGCTTTATTTCACCATTCGACTTAGCATTCCCATGTCCATGTTTGGAGCCGGAATATTAGCATCGCATTAGACTCACTTTTGCGCCTAATTTACTGTCAATTCTAATTACCCTGCCCAGGAAGCAGCTAATGGCTTTCGAAATGTGAAATAATCGAGTGTACGTAACGGTTCCGTTCTCCATAAAAATAGGTGGCATGCAAGTAACGGACAAGAATATGCTGAGATGATCCCACTTGGATAATTTAGAAACGGGAGAGCGCCGAAGCAGAGAAGTGTGTTTAGTTTACTATTTTTTGGTTACGAGCTGGAGCCATTTTGAGTTGGTAGCTGGGCAGAGCTCAGTCTCTGGATATCACTGTCATATGGTTGTCATGCAAACTCCAAGGCAACGTGCAGAGATGAGGCTTTATACCTTGTTAAATTACACCAATAAAGTATAGCTAGGTTCGAAGGCTCCTTGGGAAGAGTCTAATGGAAAAGAAAATGGTGTAAGGTTCATGGTTATTCTTCTTGATTGGCGTCATAATCCTTTAAGCGGTTTTGGCAAAGTGCGCCAGTCGTTTCTTTCTCGTTCTAACCGGCAAAAACCGGTAAGTTGAAAACACCAAGTAAAGCCAAGTCCTTCTCTACCTAATATTTTCAACGTATGTAGATGAGGCCTTCCCCTTGCTCTGATACTACATCCTGGTACCGGATCGAATACTTTCAGAGCCAGCGCGTTTGTATCCATTCGGACGGCATGATCCGGCCAACGAAGCCACTGAATCTTTATTCGCTGCTCTACGTCTATGTCGTCTTCAAGCTCATACAGCTCATTGTTCCATCGTCTTGGCTAATTGCCCTTCTCAACGTACAAAGGTCCAAAAATATTCCACAGAATCTTTCCCTCGAACACTCCAAGTGACGCCTCATCGGATATTATCATCGTTTAAGCTTCTGCGTCATACGTTAAGACGGACATGGTGAGAGCTTTCCTTGTCATCATGTCTCAGTCTTCGCATAATTCTTGAGGCTACGTTACAACCTTATTTCCTCGTTTCTTCAGATTCTAGCATATATTGTACTAGGCTAGCAGCTGCCATGCTCTCGCCGATATTTGAGCACCACATGCTTCGTTCCCCATCAAATCTAGAGCATTCTAACAGGGCATGCTCAGGCGTTTCATATTTTTCTTGGCAGTATAGGCAAAATGGAGAGTCCGTGTGCTTGTATTTGTACAAATACTGCCTGAAACAGCCATGCTCAGTTAAAAACTGTTTAAGCATGAAGGTAACGTTTCCATGTGTTATCCGGATCCATTTCTGTATGTCGGGGATCATAGTGAAAGTGGTTCTTCCCTTTCCACTGTCGTTCCATTTGGTCTGCCAGTTTTGCAAAGCGGTATCGTCGATCTTCTGTAGGGCGTCCCTCAGTGAGGCTTTGTCACCAGATACCCACGCGTTTTTTGCATGCTGGTATTTTTGTTTCATGCATTTTTCCTTTATATCGAGGAGGATTCTGCCTGCTATTACCCCTGCTGCTTCGTCAGATATGGTCCTATAGCCTCTTATGATTCTGATATTGCATAATCTGTACACCCGTTTAGCCTGTCTCAAGTAGCTGAGATATTTCACTACGTCGCCCCGCACTTCCACAGCGTAAAACAGGATCGAGTTGCAGACGCTTACTAACAATGCTCTCATTTGTTGTCTTGGTCCTCCCACATTGGGCATCAGTCGCGATAAAGCCGCGCAGGATTTTGCAGCTTTGGAGCTTGCGTATTTCAGATGTTTTTTAAAATTGAGCCTTCTGTCGATCATCACCCCTAAATATTTTATGGATAATGATTTTATTTCCATTTCACAGGAAAACCCTCGTTTTTAATGCATGTTGTGTACATGTTTTAAAAAACTTCTGGTATCACTTGCAGTGCTTTTTTCAGCACGGCGTAAGGGATTCCATCAATGCCCGGTGATTTTTGTAATTTAATTCTTTTGCAGACCAGTTCTAATTCGTCGAGGTCCACTTCGAGCACTTCGTCCTCGTTATCAGTGACATCCCTTCTGATAGAGAGTACACCTTGATCCGGAAAGAGGTTTGTTACTATGTGTGTCATTTTAGCGTGTGGTAGCAGCATGCTAGTACTCCCATTCTGGATTTTTTTTTTAAACTATTTTATAAACGGTACCCCCATGGATTCGCATTTACCGCACTTAGGAGGCTATCAAAAGCCTCCGCCTTGCTTTTGCCTTTTTCAGTGCTAGGCGTTTGGCTTTGTATTCTGCCCACAGCTGTTCCCCTCTGGCCTATTTCTTTTGCGCTGATGCTTTCTCTGCAGTTTGTGGCATTCGCTTCTCAAATGCGCGATGTCGTCATTCCACCAACAATTGGGTGCTCTCCCGTTTCCTCGGCATTTACGAGGCATTGCAGCATCGCACGCAACTGATAGTTGGCGTATTATGCAGATGGCTTGCTGGTTTGCTGGTTTGTTGTGCCTCTATCTTCCTCTATTTTCTCTAGAAAGTATAAGAGCATTTCTTCGTCTAAGTTGCTGATTTTCCAACCTCGTTTTTGTACTCTTTCAACGTGTTTTTGCATTTGAAAGCGTTGTGTAGGACTCCATTCGAACAGGAAAGTGGAGCGACTTGGACGCCGAAACGCGATTGCGCCAACTGTTTATTTGATGACAGGAGGTACTTTGTTTTTTTCTCGTTCACCACCACACCCATTTTCTTTGCCTCTTTATCCAGTTTGTAGAAGGCAGAACTAACAGCGCGGTTGTTAAGGCCGATAATGTCAACATCATCGGCATAGGCCAAAAATTGTACGCTCTTATAAAATATTGGGCCTGAGCGATTAAGGTCTGCGGCTCGCACGCTCCTCTCCAACATCAGGTTAAAGAAGTCACAGAATAGCGAGTCACCCTGTCTAAAACCTCCCAAAACACAGCTAGCACAATAGAAGCTTGAAGCAAACCAGTGACTTCATGGACAATGCCTGGTTAGTACCCCTATTATTGCCGAGATTTGGAATTTTGTTTGCCTGAAAAAGCTCCTCGACCGTCTTCGATTCACCCTTTCCATAAAAATCGTACCACATTTTGCAGCTATTCCTCCAAACACACCATCCAACTTCGAACCAACTGCGAAGACGCTCATTGTACCTCACGATAAACAGAATGTAAATGGTAAGAGAGCGAAGAGCTCTCTTTGAAATAAGAAACTGAATAGCACTACTAGAGTGAGCCAACATCACACCGTTAACCGGCTCTCAACCAGTTTCAAGGAATCAGCTGATTTGTTGACGTAATTGGGGTTATGACTGCGGGCTGTTTACGAAAACCTTGTGCCACATTATGTTGGTGATATACGAAAAAGTCAACGCAGCAACGTTCATGTTACATCGTTGCCGTCTGGACAACGACTGATAAGACGAGTGTGTGAAAACGTGTGAAATGAGCTGGAAAAATTTCGCTGCCAAATCTCCGGTGACGTGGCAAGCGAAGTTACTCTCACAATTTTGCTCCGGATGGCCGAACCTGGTAATCTGTCATCCGTGACTAGACCTTAACCCCACACTACCTCCCTTAACGCGATAAGCCTACTGCAGCATCCGGTCGGAACAAAAGCCAGGGTACAATCCACATCTTTCATTAATGCAATCACCTTGATTTTCATAGATACATGCGGTGTGATTAGGATAAGGCATGCAAAGTGCAGATTAGATTTTCATAGATTGACTCGTAAATGTATGCTTTAAAAATGTGCAAATCACTGTATATTCAGATGTTATATTTTCTCTGATGTTGCATTTGTTTTTTTGTTTTTGTTTTTTTTTTTTGCTTTACTCAAATTTTTCCAAGGAGAAGATTGTACTGGACCTGCAAACGGGTAAAACACATGTCATAATTGATAGTGACGTGGAGACGACACCGACTGACACGGCTACCACCTCGATGGCTGGTCAGAATAAGTCAGCGGGCTCACTCAATAGATTGCCGTTATTGCGGTTCTCACCACCGACGCCCACAACAAGTGGACTGAAGCCATCTACTTCCATTCCCAATGCTGGGGCAGTGGCTTTGAAGCCACCAGCGATTGTCATCGATGTAGAGCCACCGACGCCAGAGGAGAAAACACCTCGTCCACGTGATCTGATTATACCAACACTGACTGTAGAACATCCGAGTCCAACCAAGAATCGCCATCCGATGATCATATTTCCCGGATCGCCACCACCGCAACGAG
This sequence comes from Anastrepha obliqua, assembly GCF_027943255.1. NCBI lineage: Eukaryota > Metazoa > Arthropoda > Insecta > Diptera > Tephritidae > Anastrepha > Anastrepha obliqua. Next base: position 31,157,991 of record NC_072893.1, read on the forward strand.
CCAGCATAGGTGAAACAAGTTTTATGTTTCCAAATAAGCAACAACAAAAAAGGTATATAAGTAGAGCACACTGTTTTTGTTTTTGTTCTCGTTTGTTTTCGTTTTTAGTTGTTTGCTTCTCCTGGCGTAAGGCGTAGAGCATTCTTCTCGCATAAAGTAACGGTAGTTTACTATTAGTTTAAAGTAGAATATAGTACATAGCTTCTTTTAGGCGAGAGTTTCACTTCGTTTCAGTTTTCCCTCACTTATACAAGCGCACGTGTACATTTGTGTTATGTGTATGTACATAGATTAGAGAGCCCACAAAATCACCTAGAACTTTGTAGTTAATCCTTTCTGGACTGAAAGCTAAATTGTGCAACGATAACATTTTTCACCGCCTTAAACTCTCCAACAGGCTCTTAAAACAATTCGAAAAACCAAACTCGCTAGAATTTCCCTTCGTTCCACCCATGATTACCGTCACTTCTAACATGAGTGAACTGGAATCGGATGCCGAACCAATGTCACCGGCTACAAAAACCGGCAACCCAGGTGGCTTAATGCCACCAAATCCGGTTGGTATGTGCTATTTGAGTCCCTTCACAATGTGCAGCCGTGCCGATCGCACCATCTCTGAAAGCAATCTCAGCTCGTCCGGTTATTCGAGCATGGCAAGTCCTGGACCGAGCCGTTGCGGCTCCAGCAATCCACTATGTCCCGGCGAAATGGATGAACCCGGCAGCGGTCATTCCGGTGGTGGTCTCTCGCTGCATGTAAACTTATTGAATCGGCGCAAGAACTCGGCTTTGGCCAGCTGCAAAGAGAATATAACTAACGGCAAAGGAGCGGACACCGAGCATGGGACCACGGGCAATAGCACCGATCAACTGCACAGACCACGTTCCGATTCGGAAACATTCTCTGATGAAATCATATTGGAGTCTAACGATGAAGGTATTGGTACTGACCACGTCGACGAAAAAATGGAAGACAGCCGTTTGAGCAGCAACCGCTTTAAAACATTTGGCGCTTTCATGGCACAACACGTACTAGTCGAAGTGGATGAGCCACAGCAGCAATCGGCAAGCACTAGTGCCACCAGTGGAGGCACCACCACCAATCAAATGGCACAACTGCAACTGCCTTCTATAGTGATACAAATCGACGGTACCGAAAAGGGGCTATCGCCGGTGTCATCACGTTCTGAAAGCCCGCTAAGCGAACGAGCTAGCATGGGCCGTTTCTCGCCACATTTCTATGGGCGTAAGGATCAATTGCCGTTCACCGATTCAGATGGTCTTTATGACTTTCCATCATCGGATGGCAAAGGCGGATCCTTCACTCATCAACGTCGCAGTAGCAGCAAGAAGCGCGAACGTAAGTCATCGAAATGTTCTTCAACACAATCGCCTACAAAACAACAACTCGACATACCGAGTAAGGAGTCATTGACCACATCGACAACCACACCGAGCAGTAGTGCACACATATGCAATAAGCATTGTCTTTCGCATCATCATCCGTGTCCTGCATCGGCGGTTACCACACGAAAGAGTCCCAAAAGACGGCTCAATAACAGACCACCTGTGGCGAGTAGTTCCTCTTCATCGGAAAGTCTTATCTCACCGAAGGAGTTGACGGTCTCAAGACCACTTCCGCGACGTAAGTTGGACATAGTAAGGTGGATTGAATAACAGTTTTTAATATAGCTCTTGAAATTTTCAGGTCTTAATTCCCCAAATCGAGAAAAACGGCCTCGTAAACAGGAGAGTCTAAGTGAAGAAGAGGTGGCTGATGTAAGGAGATCCCAAGCCTTGCTTACTGATTGATTTTTAATTTTTACCATATTTTTAATTTAATATTTTGTGTTCTTAAAGGCCTTGTTGCGGCGAATTGCACCCAGTATTGTGAAGGAAGACACTGAAACAGTTAAGCCAAAATGCAAAATAAATCGTTTGCGTGCGATCGGAAATCAAATAAGGTCGGTATGAGTGTAATATTTAAGTCTAGCAAGAAATTCTCAGCAATGCTATACAAATTAGTTTAAGTAAACCAAAAGCCAGCTTGAAGTTCGTATGTTTTTTCCAGCCCTTGTTATCGAAGGCCCAGTAAGTAGCCCTTCTGATAAACCACAGCCTTCCTTATCTCTGTATAAATAAATAAAAGGCAAAATGGGTAACGTTCTGGAATCTATATCTAAATACATTTAAGCGGGTGTTCCCATCAACCAACTTAGATCCGTTCATTCAACACATTTGAGATACTTCGTCGATCTGCTTTGCAATCATTCGTGCAGTTTGCGAAGCTCCATGGGATTTTGAATATTACTAGAGCAAAACTTTGACCTAGCAAAGCTCAAGGCCAATATGATTTAATTTTTTTCTGTATCGGTATGATTAGGCCAGCCTTTTTATTTTCAATTCTACATAGTTTTCCAGCTTTCCAAGCAATTCGACTGAGAACTAGAAGATCTGAGGCTTGAAACGAGATAATGGAATAATCCCAACTCTATACCTTTTCGACCTATTTTCTTGTCAATTCTGAGCCAGAAAGACTTCACAACCTTTCGGTCGTAGTTACAGCTCAACAGTTACGAAGCTTTTCGAAAATCCACCCATCAATGATTAGTCGCGAAGTGATTATACCTACCAAAATGAATGTTTAATGTAAACCAATAGTCAAAAGAGAGAACATACCTACCCCACTTTTATATCGATCTTTTTTATATTATCTCAGCCTAAAAGCCACGGCTATGTTCTAGTCTAACAACTCGTAAAATATTCAAGGCGAAACCTCTTCTAGAAACTTACCTTTCAATTTGTACTCAACTTATAACAAAAATTACCGCTCATTGGTTATGGATGCCATGAATTAATATGGCTATCACACAGAACCAGCCCAAGTGCACAGCAGCCCGTCTTCATTCGTGGTACTGAATACATCTAAAAACTGAAAAGTGTCAGTAAAACTAGCTAACCCCACTTCCAGTATCTACAAATTTAAACGTGGACTGATTTGTTATTCTGTATTCAAGAGATTTTGTTGGTTGAGAAGAGATGAATAGTAGGTTAGGTTGGGTTGTCGCCAATTTTCCAATATGGGACACACTCAGGTTCATAGCCCATTGTTATGCCGCGTGGAGATCTTGTCCTTACATCCACTAAAACCAATGTAAGCTTTCTAAAAACTTTAGAATATCCCTGATTTTCACAGTGCTGTGCTCTTCGAACTCATTCAAAAATTATCTGCTACCAAAAATAAGTTCAACACTAAGGTTTCCAATGAAAAAACAAATAAACAAGCAATAGAACTCCGGCTTAGAATGCCTACTCTACTTCCCTGACTAGCATCCCACCCAAAACAAGCTTATTTGAACTGCTCTACTTATAATCCAGCAATTAGTTGAGCTCTAGGGAATGAGCACGTTTATCGAATTAAGACTATCAGCTGGCCTCCATTCAAAGAAGAATCCTTAGTCAGTAAGCCTTTCCCCCTGTACTTCATTTCAAAGCTCTTAAAGATTATCTGTGTACTTAACACCGAACTCAGACGTCCAATTATTCTAAACTGCAGAGTTCAGCCGTTCTTCCTGTAAAGCTCTTGACGCATTGGTAATGGTAATAGTTGTACGGGTTGGGCTAAGACCTTTATGCACTGCGACCAGATTGATCTATTGTGCGCCCTTAAGTGCTTAATTTTAAGTCTTCAGTATTGCAAGGATCTGAACCACTTCTTTAGGAGGAAGCATTTGTAAGTCTTCATCCTCTAGTAGGTACAAGCCCAGGATTCTGTGTCTCCTGTGACCTAATGCTTCTCAATTGCTGATTAAGTGTTCCATGGACTCCTCTTCATCACAGCAGAACCCGCATGATCTTATACTAGATAATCCCATTGTTTTAAAGTGTTTATTACAGGCAAAGTAATCTGTAAGTGCTCCACAGAGTAACCCGAGGCCCTTTTTTGCTAGGGTTAGAGCAGATTTTGCTCTAGCGAGATTAAATTCCAGGAACTTTTTGAAGTGATTAAGGCCGGTTGTGCCGTTCCAGTATTCCCTGGTTTCTATTCAGATCCATTTTTGGTTTCCTGCTTAAGGTTGTTTTTATTAAAGCCGAGAAACGGGTTTAGTCCAATAAATGGCCCTTCCACGCCTTTCTTGGCACAAATGTCTGCCTTCCCATTTTCCTCGTGTCCCTCATGTCCTGGTACCCAAATCAGGGAAGCCTGATTAAGATTGGCTCTCTGAAAGTATTTTAATTTTTATTATTTGAACCCTCTTTTGTATACAATTTTGACTGTTTGCATTATGGTATCTATACCCAGTGTTAAAGATTTGTGTGCCCTAGGTCGCACTATTTCTGATCCTACCTCCTGGCGCGTTTTCCCCTCTTTCATGTTTAATAAAGATTTTGTTTATCACACATAACCAGAGATATTTGGTTTATAACCACATAACCCTTCTCTGTGGAGGTCCCTTATTGACCCTCTTGGTTATGTTAGTATTAACTTTGATTACTCCGGTTTCTAGAATAGAGACGAGGTACCTCCATTCCATCTATTTCCCTTGTTATATTACTGATTTTTTTTTTTATCTTTGATTTGAATAGATTTTTACGTCGACTTAAGAAATCCATAAAAACCCGTGAGCGTTTAGCATCACCATCGGATAGCTGTCCAGAAGAGAATACCGACGACATGGACTCACCGCAAGCCACATCACCGCTGCTACAACCGCAATCGCCCAGCAAGACCCGCATAGCCTTATGCCGACAAAAGCGACTGCCAAGCGGTACATACGGCATCACAGCTGCCGCACTCAACTCCAGCAATTGGAAGGGCATGGATCGCAGTCTGATCGGTGATGACCTAAACAGTGATTAGACAAAAATGACCCCGGGCAAGTAAGGCATAGACCAAAGGGCGCTAAAAGCGAAAGGCTGAAATTTACGAATATTACGTAGTATGGACATGTGCATGTATACTCACTCATATGTGTGTGTTAATAGCATTCTATAAATTTGTATAGGTTGTAGGCAACAAAATTTAGATTGTATTGTAGTATTAAATAAGTATTTAAGTTAGTTAAAAGTTCAACATGGAATTGATTTTTCGTGAATGCTACACAGCGGTAAAAATATAGATAAAAATAGGTAAATATATTTATATCTGCATACATATAGAATAATTAGTATAGACGCATAGTTGTGCCCCGCCCTTACATAGAACTAAAAGCACACGAGTACATACTCACCTACAAGAAAATTGACCGTCGCATGGCCCACCAGCTGCTTGGCAGTGCTGATGCAATTTGTAATCATTTTTTCTATCGAATTTTGAGAGTGATAAGAAAAATTGCTTTAGCACAAATATGGACTGCTTACCCGAATCGTTGACGCAAATCAGCCTTAATTTAAATATTAATCGGGTCTGATCAAGCAAAGAGTAAGTTTCACAAGTGTGTACATATAAGTTGATTTTTATTTGAATGTATTAGAGTTTGGGTCAATCAGGCCCAAAGTGGCGTAAAATCAATCGCCCTGTCGGAAGATTTATTATTTTTGACACTTCTTCACACCAAACAGCTGCAGTATACACGCAAGGAAAGGGGCGGCGTAAATGTTAAAATAAAGATTTTCATCACTGAAAATAGATTTTTTTTCTGTTTTGTTTTGGTATTTCGTAAAAGAGTTGTTCAAAAACCAAATTGGATGATTAATTTTGCGCCACCTTGTAGCTCTATTTTTGTATTCAACATGAAAAAAATGCATCCCATTCATGAATGAAAAATGTGTATGCATAAGTCTTTGAAAATAATAATACTTACACACACACGCATACATACCTACTTACATGTGGTTGCAAGTATACCGAAGCAATAGCATTATTCTAAATTCCATAAGAGCCACGCGGTTTGAGAAGGTCACAGAAGAGATGCTGCAGAAAAAAAAAAGTAATTAAAAAATGCATTACAATTTTTTTTGTCTTCAAACTGTGCATTGTGGGTTATTAGTAGCCACACCTTAGATATTTAAATAAGCATCGAAGTTTAAAATATAGTATAGTTATATACATACATATATACATACATATAGATGTAATGGAAGAAATGTGCTCAACAATTTGCGCTGTGTTAATTTTGTTTGATGAAAAAAAAAGAAAAAGAAAAAAATAACACAAAAAGGCAAGTAAAAGAACTGATCACTTTGGTCGCATCGTTTGATTTATTGCGCTGCAAATGGTTAAGTGTCAATTGAATCATTTAAATGGTTTGCGAAAATGATCTCAACACCTGAATTTTAAATTTAATTTTTGTTCGCCCACAACATATGTACATACATGCAATATTTGTATGCCATTTTTCGAGCATCATGAGGAATTTTAAATCCCTTAACATTTTTTCTGCAATCCACTCATACTTAGGCGTAAAAAGTATACGCAAATGTTTTCTAATGAATTAGCAGTAAAATAAAGTGAATTTAACTTATAAGTCCACAAATTCGAATAGGCTATTTATTGATTCATATTTTGAAGCAATAACAAATTTGAAAACCCTATTGATATGACTTCGAAATCGGCACTGGACCTTGTGATACGCTCACACTTCTATCCAGGGGCGGTAATCGATATAAAATGAAAATGAAAAAAATTAGTTATTTGTGCATACAATTTTTTATACAGTAACTACTACACATAGATTATTTTTGAATTCTTAATTTTTACTCATAAATAGTACCTACTTATTACTTATACTATTAAACGTTCGCTTATGAATAAAAATTATTATTATTTTAGGTTTTTTTGTTTTTTTTTTTTTGGATTTTATTGTTATTTTGAATTTTAGTTTTGATATTTATTGGATAACCCAAATCTTGGATATAGCCAAATCTCTTTTGATTTTAGATTTCATTTTGATTTTGAGTTTGGAATTTGGTTATGATTTCGATTTTGAATTTATGTTTTGTTTTTTATTTGAGTTTTGAATTTGGATTTTGATTATTAAATGTTCCCTCAAGAATAAAAATTATTATTTTTTAAGTATTTTTATTTTTTTTGTAAGTAGTAATGAAAATAGCCAAATCTTTTTATTTTGAGTGTTGATTTAGATTTTAGTTTTAATTTTGATTTTTATTTTTGTTTTGCTTTTAATTTGGATTAGGATTTTAAATTCTGGTTTGATCCCTTTGGGGACGAGTGTCGGCATAAAGCCGCCCAAGCCGTTTTACCGTTCTGGACGCGTGTCGGCATATAGCCGCCCAAATTAGTTCGTAGCTGCAAGGCTCGCGACGTCTGTCGTTCTGAGCGATAAGATACGCAAAGGTATAGTAAAAGAGTCACGTTTTCATTCAAAAATATTAGGGGCCATTAGTGATGATGTCTTATCTTCCTTATAATGTAAACTTACGATGTGAGATGACAGTAGAGTCAGAACGAATTTTACTGCCAGAGGAACCAGTAGGCTTTTTATATAAGGGTGGTTAAGTTTCAAGAGCCGGTGTTGATTTTGAATAAAATAAAATTTTTTTAGATAATTACTGTCATTTCTCTTTATTATGATAATATTGGTATGGCTCAATTACGTATGGAACAAAATATCGGCCAAATCGGCACACTTCCATCCGATGGTCCAAATTTTCGATTACGCTGAGGCATAATGGAGGTTCTATGCCGGTAATGTGCCGAATTATCTCATCCTTTAGCTCCCAAAGAAAGAAGTCCAACGGTGTCAAATCACATGATCTTGGCGGCCAAATTACATCGCCGCGACGTGAGATTATTCGGCCATCAAATTTTTCACGCAAAAGAGCCATTTTTCCTTAGCTGTGTGACAAGTGGCACCGTCCTGTTGAAACCACATATCGTACACATCCATATCTTCCAATTCGGGCCATGAAAAGTTCGTTATCATCTCACGATAGCGAACACTATTCACAGTAACTGCCTGACAGGCCTCATTTTGGAAAAAATACGGCCCAATGATGCCGTCGGCCCATAAACCGCACCAAACAGTCACTCTTTGTGGGTGCATTGGTTTTTCGACAAGCTCTCTTGGATTATCATCCGCCCAAATGTGGCAATTCTGCTTATTGACGAATCCACTGAGGTGAAAATGTGCCTCATCACTGAAGATGATTTTCTTCGAAAATTGGTCATTCACTGTTGCCATTTCCTGCCACCATTCTGACCATTGACGACGCTTGAAATGATCAAGAGGCTTTAGGTCTTGAGTCAATCGCACCTTCTAAGGGTGTAAATGCAAGTCTTTATGCATAATGCTCATCAACGACGAGCGTGAGAGGTGCAATTGTTGGGCACGACGACGAGTTGAGGTGGACGGCTCTTCAGCCACACTATCGCGAACCGCAGCAATATTTTCCGCAGTACGAGCTGTACGAGCATGCATTGGTATTTTCACATATCCTACAGATCCGGTTTGCTCAAACTTTTGCACAATTTTTGCGATTGTACGCACATTTGGACAATTAAATTGACCGAAAAATCACGAAGTGCGCGATATGCATTTTGATTTGAACGCCCGGTTTCATAATAAGCCTGAATAACTTTAACTCGTTGCTTGATTGCGTATCTTTCCATGGTTCAAATTAAGTTAGTCTGAAATTCAAAAATGTTAAATGAAATGCAGAAAAAACTTGACGTTTAGGTGTGGTTAATATTCGACATCGGCCCTTAAAATTTAACCACCCTTTATTTATGTCTATTTTATCCTACGATGGTTAAGCGATATAGAGATGATACGTGACAGTTCTGACGAGTATTACTTTGAATCTGTTAAGACGGAAGATGACGGCATTACTTCGTCATGTAAAAGTGAAATCCGAAAGTGATTTTATGAAAAATTTTTCTTGTGTTAAATAAAGCCTTAGTTTTTATAACGTTCAACGTATTTATTTTCTTTACTGCGCACTCCAATACCTCTCGTCCTCAGCGACGCTCGCCTGTCGACGGCTCCGTCCCCAAAGGGTTAATAATATATTTTGACTTTGAAATTTGGTTTTGATTTTAATTTTGAGTTTTGAATTTAGATTTTGATTATTAAAAATTATTAAAGAACAAAAATTATTATTTTTAAGTACTTTTTTTTTTTTGATGGTAGCCAGAAATTGATTTTATTTTTATTTTGAATCCTAGTTTAAATATTTATTGGAATTTTGATTTTGATTTTTGTTTTCATTTGGATTTCGAATCAATATGAATTTGGATTTTGAGTTTGAATTTTTATTTTGTATTGATTTTGATATTTACTTTTATTGCTTTTGATTTAAATTTCAACATTAATTTTGATATTAATTTTGAATTTCGATTTTAATTTTGATTTTGACATTAATTTTGATATAAATTTTAGTTTTATTTTTGGTTTTAATTTTGATTTTGATTTTGACTTTGAAATTTGATTTTGATTTGAATTTTGATTTTTATCTTGATTTTAATTTTGGTTTTAATTTGAATTTTGATTTTAATTTTTAGGTTCTGATTTTTATTATGATTCTGAATTGCGGTTTTAAGTTTAATATTGATTTTGTTTTTAATTTGCTTTCATGTTTTTTTTTATTTTGCCTTTAATTTGGATTTAGATTTTTATACTTATTGATTTTGATTTCGATTTATTTTTTAACTTTTTTCTTGCTTTAAATATTGATTTTGATTTCTATTTTGCTTTTAATTTGGATTTTGATTTAGATTTTTATTCTTATTGACTTTGTTATTGATTTTAACTTCGATTGTGATTTTCATTTTAGTTTTAATTTTGATTTTTATTGATTTTGAATTTTATTTGATTTTGGTTTTAGTTTTAATTTGGTTTGATTTAACTTCGATTTAAATTTTGATTGCATTTTGTTTTAATTTTTATTTTGATTTTAATTTGGATTTCAATTTGACATGAAATTCGGTTTTGATTTTGATTTTTGTTTTTATTGATTTTTATATAAATTTTAGTTTTAATTTTAAATTTATGTTTTAGTTTTTATTATGGTTCTAAATTGCGGCTTTGATTTATATTTTGCTTTGAATTTTGATTTTGATTTTATTTTGGATTTGGATTTGATTTTGATTTGCATTTTAATTTTGAATTTGCTTTTGAAAATTGTTTGGATTTTTATTTTAAATTTGGCTTTGAATTTAATGTCAAATTTCGGTTTTGATTTTACTTTCAATTTAAATTTTGATTTTTAATTCTGATTTTGGCTTTGGGTTTTTATTTTAATATATTTTATTTTATTTTATTTCAATATAATTTTTTTTCTACTTATAGTCAAATTTATTTTTTTCTTTTACACATAAATAAGTAACCAATTATCTTTTGCTCAAAATTAATATTTTATTGGCGCTTACACCTCCTATTTGTGGCGTTCGTCTTGATGTTGTTCCGCAAAATAATAGTTACTGTTCGATTTTTCCGCGGCTAAAACTACAGCTGTTTTTAATCAATTTTTTACTTTGCCCTCTTTAATTAATTTCTCAAGATATTTGCCATTATTAATCAAATGCAGGTACCACAATGGGGCTTAGGGCTACCGAGTGTATTGCCTTGGACAAGCAACCTGGCTAACCTAACCTCACCTAACAAAAAACTATTTGCTTTTGAAGTAGAGTAATGACTATTCATTCAGATTCTTTCGCTCAAGAATAATGATTATTTCTCGATATTTCTTCAGTCGCAAATATCTTTTTGCCTTTTTTCTAATTTTAATTCTTTATCATAATTCTAATCTTTCTCCAGTACCGAATAGTATGCACTCACTGGCTCTGGCAAATATTATAAGAAAGGCCAGTAAATTGAATTCTAAACGCAATATATTCAATTTTGTATGCATCAAACAATTTTTCTCCAATTGCAATCATTAAAAAAAATCATTATCTACATTGCTTTTGCATATAAATTTGTTAATTGTCTTCAATCATTACTCATTTCATATTCGTGACGCCTCGATTAGTTCCAAACCAAAGCAATATTGAGATAGTTAAATAGGATAAGGCATACACACAGGCGCATTTGTGTGTATATGTGTTACTAATTGTAGAGTATACATACCTATATAAGTACATAATAATACCAAAAAATATATAAAAAAAATTAGTGCATACTAAAAATGTGAAAAGAAGCTGTTAGCAGAAAAATATGGATTATAAACAAATTTAATGATTTATGAAAGAAAATCGATACACTTACATGAATAGCAGTTAAGAGTAGAATACCTGTGTAGGTTACTGAGCACAATGTTAGGCTCAGTTTGTAATTCATCAAGTAAATATAAATATATTTGCAAATGTAGATATTGTAGATTATATAAAATTTAAAAGAGTACCAGTTATAATGCACTTTTCAATTATTCTTGGTATGTGCCTACATACACACACATACAAAATTATAAGGCCCATCGAGAAAAATGATATTGCAATAGTTTAGTTACGTACCAATTAATCGCAAATATGCATACACTTTGACATACATGCATACATACACATACATATATGTACATGCCTAGTTAATGTATTGTATTTGCGTTTTATGTTCGTATTAACATGTGTACATACATACATGCATATACTCCGTTGCAAAGTCATAAAAGCACCTCCTATTGAGAGCACCTCATTTTCCCTATTTACTCGTATATATTTATTTTTTAATAATAATTATGATAATTCAAGTTTCAAACTTCGTGCAAAATGTATGCAAATTCGACCAGTTTCATTAAAATTTCAAAATGTTTAATCAAACCTAAAAAAACAGGCTCGCAGTTTCATAGTTTGCAAGTTTGAAGTGCCTCAAAATTCTCGTTGATTTGTGATCGTTATTTCCCCTTACGGTTCTGCACAATTTCTCCGTATAAAAATCAAAAGTTTTGTGCTCGCGTCAACCAGCCTAATGGCCCTGAGCTAGTGCTGTTCTTTTTCTCCTGCTATTTTCTATATATTCATAAGCTTCAAATAAAACATGATTCTGATTCTGATTTGTGCACGCGTTAATTTTTATTTCATAGTTCTCTCTTGGAAAAAGCAATATTGACCCGTAATCACTTTCTTTAGGTTTGGATTGTAAAACATGCAAAAACTACGAGCAAATAATGCTCGCAGCTGTTGAATATTTTCTCATATGCTTTACACGTGGCCGTACATCTGTTCGTTTGGATGTCGAGAGGTCAGTCAGCTAAGAGAGTGGTTACCACAGAAATTAGAGAAGAAGGTCATGATGTGACTCTCGCTGATCGCCGCAATAAAGTTTGCAAAGTATCAGAGGCCACCGAAGTAACAAAATGAATATTTCAAATTTGAAGTGAAGTTTAAAAATGGTGTCGGCTGGTTGAATGTCACGATTGCTCACGTTGTGCAACAAACAAACCCGACTTTCAATATCCAAATATTATAGGGGATGCATTACCAAATTACCAAAAACTGAAGTTAAAGGAATGTGCAAGGAATTTGCTCCAAAGAAGGAAAAAGTAGTTTCATTTGCTGGAGAAGTGATGTTCATTTTGTTTTTGTATTTTTTCAGTGACTGAAAAGGAATAATGCTTACAGAGCTTTTAGAGACAAGATGAACACTCACAGAGCAGTACTTCAATGCACCAATACAATAGGAAAACGAAAAAGTCATGGGACGCTCTTTTGCTAAGAGAAACAATAACGTTTAAGCCTGACAACGTATCCGCCATTAGGTCTGTTCGTGTGAAGCAAATAATTTGTAAGCAATTTTTACAAATTATCAAATTTTGGTGTTCATGTATCTAAAAAACTTGCGAAGTAGGGGAAAGTGAGAGAGCAAAATGGCATTTCATTTTGAGGGGAAGTTGCAAGTTTTAACTTGAGGAATTTTCAATTGTAAAAATTTGCAGGTGAGAAGAACAGCTGATCGGAAAGTAAAAATAAACACGAATTAAAATTTGCAAATTGAGTCAAAGTTCTAAATCTAAATAAAAATGGTGCTTAAAATGAAAAATATAAGCAAATATATTATATTTCAGTTAAAATTTATAAAGTTTATTTGAGTATGTATATACCTATGAAATGGTTTTTTTTTTTCAATTTCAAACGTCTATTAACAAAAAATGGTTACAAATTTAATCTTCAAAATAATAGCCTTCGCTAGCGACACATTTTTCCCATCTCTCAGGCAATTTTTGGATGTCGCGCTAAAAAAATTGGCCGTCTTTGGCCGCAACCCAATCATTGAGCCATTTTTTGGCTTCTTCGTGAGAATTGAAGCGCTGCTCGGAAAGTGCGTGGCCCATCGATGCAAACAAATGATAATCGGAAGGCGCTAAGGTGTGTAGGCCGCATGCACCAGCGGTTCCCAATCGTACGTATCCACTAATTCCCGGGTCGCTCTTGTTCGCTGTGACGGTGCATTGTCATCAAGAAAAATTACTTGTGACGCCGATCGTCACACTTCTTGTTATTAAATAATTTGGCAATATATTTACATACATACATGCATAGACGGAAGAAAAGAAGAAAGCTGTGATTGTCATAACAAAACAATTGCTAATGAAGAGCATTCATCTGACAGCGATGATAAAATGGAATAAATTATTGTGCAAAAAAAATGATGTGATGCCTAAGCTTCATATTTTACATTTTAATGGATAAGTTCGTGCGGTTTTACAACAGATGGCGTAACTTGATTATTATTCCATCGATCCACATTTCCAAACATTCATTGGAGAGCTACTGTCGTAAGGCACAAACGTCAGTATAAGTTTTTTATTTGAAGCGTAAACAACAATATTTTTACCACACTTGAAAATGTCGAATTTCGTGCCAAATAATGTGTTTTTGCGGGGAATTCTTTAATATGAAGAAAAAAGCAGCCGAAAGTCATCGTATCTTGGTGGAAGTTTATGGTGAGCATGCTCTAGCTGAGCGAACGTGCCAGAAGTGGTTTGCACGCTTTAAAAGTGGTGATTTTGGCCGCGCCGCCAAAGTTCATGGATACCGAATTGGAGGAATTGCTCGATCAAGATCCGGCTCAAACGCAAGAAGAGGTTGCAAAAACTTTGGGAGTTGATCAATCAACCATTTCCAAACGTTTAAAAGCCATGGGAATGATCCGAAATTCAAATTTCGAAAAAAAACCGCACGAACTTATTCATAGACCTTATATTTACTTTATTTTTTTTTATTTAATAGGAGGTAGCTCAACTAAATTTTTTTTTTAATTTTTGTGATTTTTTCTGTTAATAATTTAATCGGCTGTTCGTCAAACTTGCAAATGTTGCGTTCCTGTACTTTTTTGATATATTTCTCCTTGAGTGGAGATACATAAATTTCCCTATTCTCGGAAAATAGGTTACTGGGAAGTTACTGGATATAGGTGCGAACAAATTGCATGAGCTACATCCACAGTGCTCGTTATATGTAAGTATATGACTTCGTGTGGCTTCAAATGTGAAGATATGGATCAGCTCAAATAGGCAGATTATCGCCGAGATAGCAGCGTAACTTTGATAACTTTGACAAGTCACATTTTTTGAAACGGTTAAAGTAATGTCAGAAACTTTAGCAAACACCCTTATAGTTCATTACCTAGAGAAAAATCGATAAAAAACTTACGTCTTTATTACAAACGAGGATACTTATTGATCGCAACTCATACTAACAGACACAGAAACTATTTTTTGAATCTGACCTAATCTTTTTTTTTATTTATAAGACGAAGCAAAACAATACAATTATTTTTCCACGAAACAAGGAGCACTGGCGGAATTAATGGAATTCCATTAACATTCTCTGCTGTCGGCCAGGGCCTACGGCACGCTGATGCAGATATGAACGAGTGATAATTTAACTAAGTCTTATACGTAAAAGTAAAGAAATGACAATCGTCTTTTTTTTTTGTTTTTTTTTTTAATTTTGAGTATATACACCTCATCAGTATTGATCGCTCATAATTCGCTGCCATAGCATTCACTATGATAGAACTTTTCGCTTTGATTGCTTTCTGCATTGAAAACAATTTCATTTCACCTTCGCACATAAAACGCATTAATTAAGTCTCGTCATTTAAAGCACCTATGTGTATACTTAGTATTAAGGCAGAAAAAAAAACAACAAAAGTATTTTCTTCGCGTTCAGATTTTAAGATTAGGCGAAATTATTGAAGCTGGCTTGTTGTATTGAGACTGATTTTGTAATAAAGAATTAAAAAAAAATCATAAATATACAAAAATGTATGTATAATTGGATAACTCTAATAAAAATAGAAAATACAAGGAGAAAAATTTGCAAAAATATGCTAAATAAGAATTCATAACCGTAAATAGTTATGAAAATAGTGCAATATTATTTATGATTAGTTAAAAAATAAAAAATGTTTGCGAATGTCTGCAAATAGTTGAAAAAATTTTAAAATAAAAAAAATATGTGTATTTCATTAATTTGTTGTTATTTGCATACCAACGAAGCACTAAGAGAAAAACCACGTAGTGAAGCTGAAATTTTGGCTTAAGAAAATCATGCGAAAAAATAAATAAATGCATTCATGCATCAAATGCTACACCTACATATACACAAATATACATATACACAGATACACACATACATATATGGAATATATGGCAAATACTAACTAGTTAGGTATCATATATATTTACATAAATATGTTTATGTACTTACGAGTGCATTTATACAACAAATATTAACAATAAAATATTATTAAAATGTTGTTCAAAATTATCAGGCTCGGCTCTATTTCAGTTACGTAATATCAGATTTTGTTTCCGAACAGCCCCAAAGCAAGCCACTATGTAAGAAAAAGAAAGCAAAGCAAATATCAATTCTTCGCCTCTCGCTATTTCTAATATTCTCTATTCTGCTATTTTCTATTACCCCAAGACCTTACATTGGAGCAAAGAAAATCGTCTTGCTAAAATGTAGAATTTTATAGCTTAAAGATTATTTCCAATAAACCTTTGATGCAGTTAAGAAGTATAAGAATATCAAGCCAGAGAATATCAAGCGTTGTTATTGCATTAGAACAGAGAAATGAGAGTGAACTTGAATAACTGCTTCTTATTTACATTTGATGCTTGCTGACAGCAGCTGACTAGCAGAGGTGTCTGTTAAAGCGCCAGCTTCAAATTGTATGCTTTTTGTTTTAGCATTTGTAATTTACAAATAATGAACGTAGGTCTTCATTAAAAAAAAAAAATATACATATTAATGCCTAAAATAAACAAAAAAGTTGGTTGATGTACGAAAACTCTACCATACAGAACCTAATTAAAGATCGCTCTATTGTTTGAATAGTTAAGAGTCTGGTTGCGCCTGAAAGCGCCTTTGAGAATATGTTTACATATGTTGTATGGCTCTCACTGTTAATATAAAATTTTTTTTATACTAGCAAAGTTCAATTAAAGAATGTTAATGAATAATTTAATGTTAATGTAAATTTAGAGTAGCAAATTTCAATCAGAGAATGTTAATGAATAATTTAATATTAATGTCAATTTCATTAACATTCTTTGGTTCAATTAAGTCCGTTATAAAAAAATGAGTTTACAAGCTTTAATGCAACAACAATTGCTTGGGAATTTGCGCATTTAAATACAAAGTTTCGATATACTTATAGATAAGCGTAAATTGCAGTTAAAGCTGGTTAACGTTTAGTGGGAATAAGCTATAATACAACAATAGTTTAGGCATCTCTCATATAGGTGTTATAAAAATACAATAGTACAGCACCGATAGCAAGTTTCTCTGATGGGTTAAAAACGTTTATGCAGTTCGCAAAATTGAGCAGAAAACGCAAATGTTGCATATTAAAAGTATAATAAAATTTTTATGAAAAGGCCCGAAAAAAAGGTTAAAAAAAATTGAGACTGTAAACGCGCCCAAAAACGTAGCTCACAAAAATGTTCACTGGTTTATTTGGAAATTAAGCAGTATATTTTGAATGGTAATTACTTTTAGATGGCAACATTTTTAAATGGTTCCAAATGGTTTAAAGTTCCATACCTATTTTTTAGGCAAGAACTCTAAGCTTTTTTTAAATGTCCACCACTTTTGCAAAAAATTTCCATACATCTCTCATTAACGTCCTGTGATCCAATAGGAGTTAAGGGGGGAGCCTGCTTTAGAGGCTTCAAAAAATCGATTTTTTCGTGGATCTTTTTGGGAAGGAAAGAAATATTTGATTAAAACGAAACTTTCCTGTTTTATTGTTATCAATAAAACGGTCCGCGGGTGACATATGGCAAAAATAAATTTTTTGTTTTTTGGTAGGACTGTTATAAGCTTACATGGCAAATTTCAGCGTGATATGTCACATAGTTTGTTTTCTGTGCTACTGTAAACAAGTCAAGGTCGAGTGTGTTCTTCGAATTTAACGATGGAAATTCAAGTTGAACAAAGAATTTGTTTGAAATTTTGTTATTCCAACAAAATTTCGGCTTCAGACGCCTTAAAAATGTTGCAGACAACCTATGGGGACTCTGCTCTATCGCGTGCACGTGTTTTCCAGTGGTACAAATCGTTCAAAGAGGGCCTTACATCGGTTGAAAACTTGCCTCATGAACGTCGTCCAGCAACATCAGTAAACAACGAAAACATCGGAAAAGTAAAGGAAATTGTGCTTGAAAATCGCACAAATCGCAAACTCGGTTAACGCTGAATATTATTTAGACGTTTTAAAGCGTTTGCGCGAGAGCATTCGTCCTAAAAGGAAGGAATTGTGGGACAACAAGTCATGGTTCTTGCATCACGATAATGCACCAGCTCACACATCACGTCTTGTTCGCGATTATTTGAACAAAAATAATGTTAATATCGTTCCGCAAGCACCGTATTCGCCTGATATGGCTCCATGTGACTTTTTCCTGTTTCCCAAGCTCAAGTTGCCGATACGTGGAAAACATTTTGAGACAATTGAAGTCATAAAAGAGAATTCGAAGAACACACTCGAGCTTGACTTGTTTACAGTAGCACAGAAAAAAAACTATGTGACATATCACGCTGAAATTTGCATTGTAAGCTTATAACCAAAAAACAAAAAATTTATTTTTGCCATATGTAATCCGCGGACCGTTTTATTGATAACGTCTCGTTCATATTTGAGCAGAAGTTATATTTCAACAGTCTTCTCAAATTTTTTCATTAAAATATATGTCATATTATGCTTAGTTGTATGCATTTTGCTGCGGCGCCTCGAGTGTGCATGTGTCGTGCGGCGGGAAAGATGCATGTCGCAATTTTCATCAGAAACTAAAAACCCAAAAAAAAAAATTATTTTAGTATAGTATAGCTTCTAGTTAAACCAAGAAAATTTAACAAAAAGTGAGAAATTCAAAAATTTTTCGCTAATTAATAAAAAAAAAATTCATTTTTTTGGAAAAACAAATTCACTTTAGATTGTTTAAAAAGTGGGTTAATCATAACTTTCTTAAGGTTTTTTAGGTTCAACTAGAAGAGAAATTAATTCCGAGTACAATCAATGTTATCTCGTTTCGATAGGACGTTTAACTTTTTCCCTATCCTTCCCGCCAATTAGGAAAAATCGTAAAAATAAAAAACCGAGAAATCGCACTTCGAGCGATCCGGCCGCTTGTATACCTGCTCGACGCTTGCTCATAATTTCCTCTATAACTCCGAAAATATTTGAATTTGCTTCTGAAATTTTGAGGACACATTCTTGGATAGTTTGGGAAAACATTTATGCAAAAAAAAAATCGATTTTTTGAAGCCTCTAAAGCAGGCTCCCCCCTTAAAGGAAAGAATTAATAAAATTTCATTAGCTTTTGAAATATAAAAATATAAATTTTATTGTTTTTGTACAGTTTGAAAATTTTGATGGAACGTTTTCCAGCAGCGCAGTACTTTTCGTTAGAAAAGGTTCCCATCACGCTACTATGCAACTGTCTTTCTTTAAATCAATTTAAAACAAAATATTTTTTTAATCACCAAAGTTAATGCAAGAGAGACCTTAAAGCATACTCTTAATTTCTTTAGAGCTTTGCCAGTAAAAAATTCTTAAAATTAGGTTAATTTTGGAAGCACTAGTTAGGTTTAACCACTTAATAATGGAACAAAATTTAGCTCATCATATATGAGAAGTGCGAGAATTTATTTTTGAAATTTCGACTCATACAACTGGATATTTTATTTAGTCTCCTCTTTAATTTCCCTACTTCTTCTTGATTGCCGCGATAACCGCTTAAGCGTTTTTGGCCGGCTTTTCATTGGGGATGGGTTATTAGGTGGCAGATCCCAAGCGCAGCGCACAACCATAAATTCTGGTTTGTTTCGCCTTCTCACATTAGCTCGCTCCCAAACGGATGTTCGGCAGCTACGCAGAGGATGATTGGGCGAAGCCGGGAAGTTTGTGAGCTGCTTGGAACGTATGCAGAAGTGTCGTCCTGGCCACTCACACATGAATGAAAACCAGGTACCTTCCCCACTTTCGTGAAATTTTTCACACGGCACCATTCTCCACTACTTTCCCTTTTCTATGCTTTATTTAAAAAAATAATAATTGAAACTAGAATAAAAATAATATAAATTATTGTTTTTTTTAATAACTTATTTTTTTAAGCATTTGTGTGGAGAAAGTAAAAGAATAACTTAAATAATATCGATCTGTAAAGATTGTATACAAAATTTGGGGAAAAGTACATTTTTCCCATGGGAACTTTTTCACGTCTTGGCGCTACGGGTAAATATAAAAAAATACCAGTCTCATTTTTGTGTCCCTAGAACAAGTTTATTTATTTTTTTATTCATTTATTTATATATTCTAGAGCGGTAGCATCAGTAAAGAAAAAAAAATGTTTGTGCCATCCTAATGTACTCTACATAACAAATTATCCACATGTACATACATGCAAACATACCAATACCCCAACAATCTGCACAAATCACAAGAATCATTTAAGCTTAGCTCACTTTCAAATAATTAATGTATTTTTATTAGAAAATTACAAACGAAACAAAAAAATGTGACTCGCAGCATTGACATGTAGTTAAAACCATAAGCAATTTTTTAACAGCGTAAGTGCAAAACCAAAAAATACTATATAGATGTGCGTGTGTATAACTATTAGAAAAAAATTCTGTGATAAATGTTTCAAAATATGATCCTTGCAGAAAATAAAACGGGTATTAAAAACAAAAACACTTTACACACCATTTTATGCTTCTACCTACTGAAATGAGCAAGTCTAAATACACACATACATGCATACGTAACTGAATCCTATAGCAAATGTATGTAAATGATGTGAGTAAATAAGTACGGAAGTTACGAGTAGATCACGAGTCAACGAACACTAATGGAAATATTTTATAGAGAACAGTTACTGGAAATCAAAATGGGGCAGACAAATGGTTTGCGGTCATGAACTAAGAATTTAGAGTTTATCAATAGGACGAATATTTCGAATTCGAAATCTGTGGATGTATGTATCTATATAAATCTTTTATTGATTAATCTGTTTTATTTTCATTTTTTTGTAATTAATTTATTTTTTATTTATTTATTGTATTTATTTTTTTATAATATATTTTTTTTTTACTTAATTTTTTTAATAATATATTTTTTTTATTTTTTTTTTTTTTATTTATTTATTTATTGTCTTCTGTTGACAAAGTCAATCAACTACAAAGGTGCTTGGTTGGTTGGTTGGTTTAAGGGTGACCCCGCATCGGAGTGCCACATAGACCGCAAGTTGGGTTCGTTGTGTTGCCCTAGAGCTCATTATGTTATATGATTTCCCCACCTAACCGAGATTTTTACTATGATTTTGGTCCAAGATATTAATTCGTTTCGAGAATTTAATGAGAGATTCGATTTTCAGGTCCGAGAGTACTCAAAGATTGTCAATTGTTGGAGAGCCTAGAAGAGCGAGTCGACTTCTGGCTAGACCGGGACAACTGCACAGCATCAAAGATGCTTAGTGAATAAAACGATAAAACATATTGAAGAAAATACTAAAATAATATTGAATTTAGTAAATTATAGACACAATTTTCTGAAGAAAAAAAAATCAAGTTTAATATAATTCGAGTCCTCGTTTAGTTCTCGAAATGTTGTCTATGCTCGAAATGAACTGAGGCATACTTTGCATAATTCGTACTGAAGTGCTAAAAAAAGAGAAAGAGAGTGAAGGGCTCTCTTTGGAATAACAAACCGAATAGTAAAAGCAGTAGTGAGGGGCAATCCATGATAAAAGGAGTTGCGAAGGTGTAATAACAGCCTGTTAACCGGCTCTCAGCAAATGTGGCAGGGGCAGCTGAGAAGCTTACTTAACTAGAGTCACGAAGCGCTTTGTTTACGAAAAACTAAGATTGTGTTAGTGATGTACAAACAAAGTCAACACCCCTACAAGACAGTGCTGAGCACTTTCGACAAAAATTCCAACACATCTATAAGTACTTTATTAGTCTCTAATACATGCGCATTATTAAAATGGCATATAAAGGGTGTTTTTTTTAGAGGTTAGGTTTTCAAGATGAAATAAAACGTATATAATTTAATGTTATGGCCAAGAATTTAGCTTTATTATAAAGATAAGGATTTGCCATTGTGTTTTAAAAATGATTTCGGGCAAGTGGCCGTCGCGGCTGGCTCGAATAAATTCCAGCCGAGAGGCCCAATTTTCTACCACTTTTTGCAGCAATTGGGGCCGTATGTCAGCAATAACGTGCCGAATATTCTCTTCCAAGATGTCAATCGTCTCGGGCTTATCTGCGTAGACAAGCGACTTCACATAAACCCACAAGAAATAGTCCAGCGGTGTTATATCGCACGATCTTGGAGGCCACGCCACAGGTCCACGGCGCGAGATAATGCGCTCACCAAAAGTTTCCTTCAATAAATCGATTGTTGCGTTGGCTGTATGGCATGTAGCGCCGTCTTGTTGGAACCAAAGGTCGTCCACATCAACATCCTCCAATTCAGGCACGAAAAAGTCATTAATCGTGGCTCTATAGCGCTCTCCATTGACTGTAACATTATGGCCGGCTTCATTTTTAAAGAAATATGGACCAATGATTCCCTCTGCCCATAGAGCACACCAAACAGTGACTTTTTGAGGATGTAACGGCGTCTCAGCAATGGCTTGTGGATTATGTTCACTCCAAATGCGACAATTTTGCTTATTGACATACCCATTCAAGCAAAAGTGAGCTTCATCGCTGAACAAAATTTTCTTCGATGCGTCGCGCGAACCGAACCATTATTTTCGTAATAAATTTGCACGATTTGCAAACGTTGTTCAGGTGTAAGTCTATTCATTATGAAATGGCAAACCAAACTGAGCATAAATCAAGTGACAGCTGTCATAAAGACCATCTACGAAAAAAGTAGTGCCAACTTGAAAACCTAACCTCTAAAAAAAACACCCTTTACAACATTTTTTAATGGGGAAATCAAATTTTTCATTTGATATTATTTTCCCCTATTTGGTGTGAATTCTATCTCTCTTTTACCAATATCAATTTCATATAAGTGAAAAATATATCTACTGAAAAAAGTTCTAGTGTGAAATTAGGCTGTTGTTGTTGTAAGGTCGCCATAGCCGAATGAGTAGATGCTTGGCGAAAATGAGTAGTTTGGCACATCAGTGCTGATTACTTGTTGAGAAAAAATTGACAAGTTGCCTTGCCTTTAGAGCATAGTAGATATATTTTTCAGTTATAAGAAATTACTATTGGCAAAAGAGAGATAGAATATCACACCGACAAGGGGAAACTATCAGAACTTTCCCATGGCTAGAACAAAAATGTGTAGTTGGATGAGGGTAGTGAGGATGATAATACTCGTATGTGTGCTTATATTATATGATAGTCAGCTGTCTTGTAGAGACAATGTCAAGTCATTGCTGATTGGACGAGTGTGTGAATACGTGTAAAGTGAGCGCGTAGAATTCGACTATCGAATACCCGGTACGGTGGCAGTAGAAATTCCCTCACAATTTTCCTTTTCACCAAAGTTAATGACCAAACCTTGTAAATTTATTATCCTTGATAATTTATCACACCAAACACAAAAGACAGAGAGAGAGCATAGTCCATCTATTTTAAAAGGGTTTTTGGTTAATTAAAATAATACGGGTTTTATAGGGAGGAATGGGATCACAAAACTTAAACCAAGGCCTTTTGAATATACTCGATTCTATCAATGGCAAATACCTGATGAGGTCACTAAATAAATGCAGACTATTCCAGCTTAGGAAGATCGGATGATGTACTACAGTTTCAAAGTAAAAGATCTGAGAAGTTGTAACTATTTTGGCTCAGAAAGCCCAGAGCCGCAGACGATTTAATGTGGATAAGAGATGGTCGATGTGAGCATTAAACGAAAAATACGAATCAAATGTAACACCTGAGTTATTTAACTGCATCGACCTTCTGAAAGTTAACTTTTTTGATGTTAAAAAATGTGAACTTTATTACGACAAAAGAGTGGGAATCTAAATTTTAAATGATGAAGGAAAGTCTCAAGTCGCGATTGTCAATGTGGTGGGATGCTCGCAGTGCGCAGTCCAATGTGCTATTAAGCGATTTCCGGCGACAAAATCCGATCATAATAAATCAAAAAGTGTAAGAAAACGCCTCACTAGTGCGCGAGAAGACCGAAAACTTATGCGGGAGTCTCTCAAGGATCGTAAAAAATTTTATTTTGCCCTGTCAGAAGAAATTGGAAAATCCGTTAGTGCTCGAACAGCTAGAAAAAGGCTTCTTGAAGCAGATTTAAAATATGCAAAGCCCGAAAGAAGCCGTGGCTCTTTTTATAAGGTATTTAACCCTCCGTTGGGCACCCGGGTATTTCTTTCAGACTTTTCTGGCCAGACTTCTTCGACTTGGATGTGAATTTAACATATTTTTATTATAGTTAATGGGTTGAGCTTCTAGGTAGCTGTCTAAAATTTAATTTTGCATCGATTTATGGATAAAACTTTTTAAAAAGGATCATCGAACAGGACGGAAAAAGGTCAGACCTGGCCCAACCGAAAGTTTTAAAAAAGGTGTCCAACGGAAGCTTAAAACCATGAATTGAAAAAATTTTTAAATTTTCAAAGATCCTACACTTTTTTTTTGTCGGCGCAGACTAGCAAGTGCAGCACTCAGGCACAATTAAGTCCATTATGCTGCACTCGCGATCCCTTTTTAATTTTCTTTAAGTCTACTCGACCTCCGAAGAAATCTGAGTAGTGCTTGTCAAATTTAGAGACCACTCGCTATCTGTGCGAGATTAGTGTTAATTGGTCGACACTATAAACACAACTTAACACTAAAACTGAATTTGAATTTTTTTATATTTTTTTATTTACTTATTTTTTCTTCTTGTTTTTTTTTTAATTTTTTTTTTTTTAATTGTATGCCTGCAAACCATTTGTCCCATTGTAAATTTAACTAACTGTTGGCGCTAAGCCAGGTGCAACAATAGTCAGACAAAGAAATGACATGGAATATATTAGAAATAATTAAATTAACCAATATTAAATAAATAAAAATAAATATTTACATGCATAGAGTGAAAATACTCATTTAATAATGAGTAATAAAAGCGAAACGAAAGTGAAAATTATAGAGCAATATTTATTTTCGATAAACTAAGCAAAAAACAAAAACTAAAAAACAAAAAAAAAAAAAAAACAAATAGTGGCAATTCACTGTTCCCGTTTGTGTCTAATTGTTAATTCGAATTTCTGTATGGGTGGCACCAACAAATCACTTACAGTCAGTCCGCACACACCATCAGCCCTGCATAAGAGTAAACTTAAGCTAAAGAGATAAATCAACTACATACACACACACATACATGCAATAAATATAAGAAAATAATGAAACTAGTTTTTTAAGCAGCGAACGAATTGAAATGAACTGTCATTTTAGCATTAAGCATTACTTACATTTATAAATATGTATGTATTTATAAATAAATATAGATATATAACAGAAATATGTACTTGTATATAAAAGCACAGTGTTGGTGAAAATTTTCAATTCAAGTTATTAGTAAATAAAATAAGTAACAAATAAATATATTTGCAAAAAACGAACTTAAGCCAATGCTAAGGTTACAAAACAAAATGAAATATTTACTAAAAAAAGAAACAAAAACAAAAACATATACATATATAGAATATTTTTTCTAATGCACCTCCAGATCACTCCCACTCACACTCACTCCCTTATTCACCAGCTCACTTGTCTTTTTGCAAAACCACAATATAATCTATTGTAAAGAAAAACAAAAACAATTGCTGCAAAAATCTCATGAAACACGAATCCAAATTTCTCCGAAAAAATCAATTGTAAGAATACTCGTATAAATAAACCAAATTTCGTTGAAAACAATAAATTATGTTAATAATGACGTTTGTTGAAGAAAATTTTTAAAATTAAGGAAAAACTTGACATGGGTAAGTAGAGGACGCAGGAATACTTACATATTATTATTATTTGCCATCGCGCCGACTGGGGGCGCAAAGCCGAACAAATATTGGTTATAGGAATAAGTGCCTGCTGATACTACAAGGTGAAGTCCAAAATAAACAAGGCTGAGCTAAAATAGAAACGACAGAAGTTTTGTTCTGATAACTTCGAGTTTATTTATTCGGAACAGTCCCCTCTGGCCTCGATACACTGTTTTGCGCGATCTAAAAGCTTTCGTCTCTACGGACGCAAAACGGTGTCCTGTCATGGCCAAATGCAATTTTCTGAATAGGTAGGAGCCACAGGGAGCCATATCAGGCGAAATCGGTGAGTGATTCATGGTTGAAATCCGATTTCTAGTCAAAAAATCAGTCACAAGAGTGGACCGATGAGATGGTACATTATCGCGGTATTCAGGGCGAATTCGACGAATGCGATGTAATGAACGCTTCAGAACGCCAAGATAGAAAATTGCATTGACGGTTTGGCCCGTTTGGCACGAACTCCTTGTGAGCAATTCCCTTGGAATCGTAAAAACAAATAAGCATCGACTTGATTTTTGGCTTCTCCAAACGCGATTTTTTGGGTGGTGGCTCGTCTGGGGCCTTCCATTCGGCACTTTGACGCTTAGCTTGAGGTTCATGTTGGAAACACCACATTTCATCATCAGTTACAATGTTGTAAGGGAAGTTCTCGTCTTTTATCGCCTCTTTTATGAGGTCTTTCGAATGTCGAATTCTGAACAATTTTTGGTCCTCAGTTAACTTGTGCAGAATGAAACGTCTACAGACTTTTCGTAAGCCCAAATGATGAGTTAAAATGCGCTAAATCGATCTTTTGGAGATATTCAACTCCGATTCCATGAATTTCAACGATGATTTGGGTTCATTTCGATGGAGTTTTCGGTGACTAATGATTTTGGGAGACCCGTATAGTCATTGTCATTTATGTCCTCACAACCATACACTCCAAATTGGGGTGACATCAGAATTCGTTTTAGAGGTATGGTTTCTTCGGCAAAGTTTCTTATTTTGATCCCTAGAATATGATTTTTACAGAGCAATGGGCGATTTTTTTGCCTCCCCATAAATCGACCCGGCTTAATGTGTATGTTATTGTGCGGAAGTGCGCTATTTCTCCGCCCATAGCTGTGTATTTCTCAAATGGATTACGTTTTCGTTTGCAGATTAATAATAAATATATATTTATGTATATTTAGATGTGTATTTATTCTTTTTGATTGCGGTCAAAATTTCATTTTTTTTTGTTTTTTTTTTTTGCTTTTTAATGCTTTAAAATGCTTTAAAACACCGGGCTATCCCCTCCGATTCACTATATTATTGTAAGCATACAATACTCATAAAGAAGTGAACTACGAATACTAAATTTCAAGCTGCTTACACACATTTGTTTGGTTCAAAACTTGCACCCGTAAATACCGTTAATAGAACCGTTTAACTTTAACATGAATAAAGCTTTCAAGTTGCTTACAAATCTAAAATTTTCAATACATACATACAGATATTGCAAAAAATGCCTCTTAAAAAGTTTAATTTATATTAAAAACTGTAAAATAATAAATTTAAAATTAGCGTCGAACAAAAGCGTTAAAAAGTAGTAGCTTATTTCATATATACATTTCATTAAAAATATAAATACTTGTACTTATATACATTTTAATTTCATTAAAACTGAATAGCGTTTTGTTATATAAATTAATTAACTAATTAATAACTTTGCTTAAAGGCACTTGACAGACTTTATGATTATTCTTGTTTTGTAACTGCATTTGATATTTGCACAGTGAATAAGGATTGTAACTTACATTATTTAGCGAGGTACATACTACGTTTTACATATCGTTACCAAAAGGCACAAGGACGGACCCCTCACATTGCCACGATAGTCGGTCGGTTCTACGTAACCGGAACGGCGCGGCCTCAAGGACTGTCATTTTAGCACTTCGGTATATCTAGAGGGAATGTTTATGCTGCTACAGCAACGACACAGTTTTTTAGTTTTTTTCTTTCATGGCAGAAATTCACTCAGCGGTTTGCCTTTGCCTGCCGAGGGGCAGGCGCTATTTGAAAAAACTTTCACTCCCGAATGGCAGTCACGCACCAACTCATTCAGCTACAGCGGCGGAAATAAGTGATTTCA
This sequence comes from Anastrepha obliqua, assembly GCF_027943255.1. NCBI lineage: Eukaryota > Metazoa > Arthropoda > Insecta > Diptera > Tephritidae > Anastrepha > Anastrepha obliqua. The sequence goes on from NC_072893.1 coordinate 31,185,519, forward strand.
AATAAAAGATAGCATCTTTTAAGCTAATAAGAAAAAGTGAATACAAAATATTGGGTCGTTCGGAAAGTAATTTCGTTTTTTCCCAAAAGAACATTTAATTGTATTTTTTCACAGCTAACTTCACACTTAAGACGCACGGCCATTATATGTTTTGACAGCTGCTATAGCAAGGCTTGTGTGTGAATAAGTTCAATTGATTTTACGCGGTAGTTTTTGGTCGGTGCCCTTTTAAATATGGAGAGCAATAAGCAGCATTTTCGTCATATTCTACTTTTTTACTATAGAAAAGGTAAAAATGCTGTTCAAGCCAGCACGAAATTAACCGATGTGTATGGAGAAGATGTGTTGACAATACGCCAGTGCCACAACTGGTTTGCACAATTTCGATTCGCCAATTTTGATGTCGAAGATGCATCACGTTCTGGAAGGTCGGTTGAAGCTGATAAAGACGCGATTAAGACGCATTTGTTGATGCAAACCGGAGAATAACAACACGTGAGATCGGTGAGAAATTAAGGGGACAGATACCTGTAAAATTTTGATTTTTTTTTGTTTTCATAAAATGTTAATGTTTAAGAATATGTAAAAAAAATTTTAGAACGTAAATTTAAGTATTTCTTATATTATAGATCGTCAACCGTGACGACTCTATTCTTTGCGTTCGAGCGCTGGGAGAGGTATAGTTACGCTGTATTCAAACTTTAGACGCGTTTTTCTCAAAACTATATTTTTCGAATTGGCGTACACGATACTGACCGATCTCACTGAAATTTTACGCACATCTTTTTTATGATTTTACTTTCTATGTGAATTTACAAGTTTTCGAAAAAATAATTTTTTCAAAGCTTTAATGGTAGGAAAATATGCCCCAAAATAAACTTTTTTTGTTTCGCGGAATAGAATTTAATTCATATTTTAATTCATATAGAAATTATGACATTAATAAACAAAAAAATGTTTGGTAGGAAAATTCGCCGCAAAATTCATTTTTTTGTTCTTAAGCATTTTATTCCACGAATTTTTTTTCACCCATTTTTTTTAATTCATATAGAAATTATGACATTAATAAACAAAAAAATGTTTGGTCAGAAAATTCGCCGCAAAATTATTTTTTCTTGTTTGAAGCATTTTATTCCGCGAATTTTTTTTCACCCACTTTTTTTAATTCATATAGAAATTATGGCATTAATAAACAAACATTAATAAACCAAAAAATTTTTGGTAGGAAAATTCGCCGCAAAATTAATTTTTTTTTTAAACATTTTATTCCGCGAATTTTTTCACCCATTTTTTTAATTCATATAGAAATTATGACATTAATAAACAAACATTAATAAACAAAAAAATTTTTGGTAGGAAAATTCGCCGCAAAATTCATTTTTGTTTTTTTAAGCATTTTATTCTGCGAATTTTTTTTCACCCATTTTTTTAATTCATATAGAAATTATGACATTAATAAACTAAAAAATTTTTGGTAGGAAAATTCGCCGCAAAATTCATTTTTTTTTGTTCAAGCATTTTATTCCGCGAATTTTTTCTCCCATTTTTTTTTAAATTAATATAGAAATTATGACATTAATAAACAAAACCTGTTTGGTAGGAAAATTCGCCGCAAAATTCATTTTTTTTTTAAGCATTTTATTACGCGAATTTTTTCCCCCATTTTTTTTAAATTCATATAGAAATTATGACATTAATAAACAAAAACCTGTTTGGTAGGAAAATTCGCCGCAAAATTCATTTTTTTTAAGCATTTTATTACGCGAATTTTTTCCCCCATTTTTTTTTAATTCATATAGAAATTATGACATTAATATACAAAAAAAATTTGGGTTTTTGTATTCCGTTCACTGACGCGATGCTACAATGCCCACCTATTGAGCAGCCCCGCTGCGACCTTCCTATTAGAATTGAGTGTACATCCGCCATTTTATATGATTAAAATAAAAAAAAAATAAAAAAAAATTGTATTATTTTAATGTATAAATAAACTGTATGCCAATTTTGAAACAAATATATTGACTTCTTCATTTTAAATAATTTCGATGAAAATCAGGGAAAATATGGCCGTTTACAGGTATCTGTCCCCTTAAATTTATCGAATTCAACTGTTTATGACCACCTGAAAGGCCTGGGTTTAAGATTGTCTTTCATTTGCACCACAAAAAAATGAAGTTACTTTCCGAACAACCTAATAGCTTTTGGTGAATTTTTGTTTTAATTTTTTTTTTTTGTTTTTTTTTTTTTGCTGCTACGAGTTTACAATCACGCCTTTGTACATTTTGGTGACGTTATGTAGATTCTACATATTTATAAATACTGCAAATGTCAGCGGTTTGATACACAAACTCACCTCTCTCTCTCTCCACTATTCGTGTTACAATCGCTATTCGCTGCTATTTAAAGCTATAATAAATATTTACTAATACCAGTGATGTGTAGTAAAATGTGACTTATTGGCCGCACCTTTTGGGTGCGCGTATGCTACTTGGAAACAAATTAATAAATACGTTACATAACAATCATTAAAAACTAAATTGTTAAATGCTGTAGCAAATAAAAAAAAATCAACAACAATTTTCTCTTTTGTATATCCTGTTAACTTTTCGCTTCTTACGCATTTAAGGACACTTGTGTACTGCGCACCTCATCCACCTACACCTGCTGACACCTCAATTCTACCGCGCAGTAGGCAAATAAATTGTGCTATTTACATTTGCTGCCGCATTGCGCCCAGTATGCGCTTCTTGTTGTGGCCAATTAAATGCCTGTCTACTATTTGGATGCACATAGCCGTCGTCTTCGGCGCCCATTGGCCAATTGATAGTGAAGGGTTTTTCGGTCGCACTTGGCTGTAGTATTGCACCCGGGCGCACATAACCATTTTCCATTTCATTTGAATGCAACATATTGGCGGTGCTCTGTTTCATTTCAGTACTTGTGATGGGTGCCTTCATGATCACATAACCGCCCGTTTCGGGTACAGTTTCCAGTAATTGTGCATTGGATAATGTCATTGGATCTTGAATGCAATAGTCGTCAGCAGCACTGTCAGTAGTGCTGTCGTAATAACTACTCTTTGTAGTAGGCCATGAACGCGCACTGCTGTCGTTCGAGCAATCCGAATCCTTGGAAATGCTTGGCAGCAAGCGTCCATTTTCACTGTTGTACTGTTGTTTTATAATACGTTCCACATCATTTTCCCTTAGTTTGTTGTCATTGCGATTGACTAAATCATTCAAGGGATCAGGTATCTTACAATTAATGGATGCCATTTCATGGCATCTTTTGTATACAAGCAGACCGCCAATTATCATTAGCGAAGAGCCCAGTATGGACACGAATATAGTGAGCCAAATTTTGCCATCAGCTCTTGCCGTTGTGCCACACACATAATTGAATACGATCACTTCCACCGATCTATATTCTATATATTCACTTTTGCCTGCACCTGCCTGCAATGGTGCAGTTGACGCAGCCTCTATGCAGCCCAACTCTTCTTTGCCAGAAGTAACATAATTATCATGCAAGTGACTATTGTTATCAATATGTATGAGATTGGGATCGATTTCATTGACAAAAGCAACATTTACGCCACGCACACCGATCGTATACTTGAAATCATTATTATAGCAACTTGGCTTTCGTATCGTGCACTTCATGCTATTTTTTATGCGCGAAATATGACGGCTTTCCACACGCTCCCTTAGTTTGGTCTCTACGATTACTTCGTAGTAGTCCACGCGCCCCGAAGGCACTTCAGGCGGCTGCCAATGAATTACAATATCGCCTGAATCATCGAACTTTGTGTTTGATGGACTTGAAGGCACTGAAAACAGATTTTGTTAGCAATTTTTTACACACTAGCATGAACTGCATTTGAACATACCTCCGATTAGAGTTTGCACATGCAAACAATTGCTGGGTAATGACTCGGCCACAGTGAACGCTTTCACGCAGATGGTGTAATTGGTGAAACTACTCAAGTTGGCCAAAGTGTAGAAAATATGTTCACTGCCGTAGCGTCCACTTTTCTTACTGCTTTCAAAGCAATTCGAGCCGATTGTATTACTGCACTTTATAATGTGACTCTCTCGGTTATAACTAAGATGAGAACAAAAAAACTTAATATTATATTTCTACTCACAATGAAAACTAAAAATGTCTCACAAGAAGCGTTTGCACATACAGTCAGCGTCAAAAGGAAGTGCACAACACATATTCATGAGTTTTGACTATTTTTATTTTTTTGTTTTGCAATTTCAATTATTTTTTTATAAAAATATAATTCATACTACAACAAAAACTATATAAAGCAGCGTTTCAAACTTTGTATAAAATTTGTAAAAATTCGGCAGATTTTCATCAAATTTTTTAGAAAAATTTCGGGTATGCAGTTTTTGTAGATCATTGAATTTTAGTATAAATCAAGTACACCCAGGTTGGCAAAGTGATAGACAATTTTTTCTAATAGCGGTCGCCCCTCGACAGGCAATGGCGAACCTCCTGGTGTTTTTCCGCCATGAAGAAGCTTCTCATAAAACCCATTTCCCGCTCGGAGTCGGCTTAAAACTATAGGTCCGCCATTTGTGAAACAACATAAACACGCACGCCAGAAATAGGAGGAGGAGCTCGGCAAAACAACTAACAGAAGTGTACGCGAGAATTATTATTATTTTATTTTTTTTTTTTTAATACACCACAGTCAAGCCGCATTCAAGGCTCTGACGACGTCACGGTGCAGATCCAAACTAGTCAACTCCTGTAAGAAAAAAATCTAATCTCTTGAGTGTACAGGTAACATTTCTCTGATCTGGGTTCCAAGACATAGTAACATAGTGGGAAATGAAATTGTTGATGAGCTTGCCAGGAAGGGTCGATTGAATTGGTCTCAGAGACCTCCAACTCGGTCATCGGCATCCCCCTGACAGTTGTTAAAGGGGAACTGTACAAATTATTTCACAGGAAAGCACAGACAAGATGGAGCTCTATTTTTCCATGTGCTATTTTGAAAACCCTTTGGCCCCACTACAATAAACGGAGGACTCAGAAAGTCCTGGGAACTCCAGCTGCGTTTACCAGTCATTGGAGGATCGGCACACACGCGGAACTAAGCCAGGTTTACCATTTAACCGCCATTGCAGAAGCTGAGGGTACCTTTCAGAAAAGGTCGCTCTCTATAAATGTCTGGGTTTAGCAGCCAGACGACTAAGGTCACTGGATGCTCCTTTCTTCGACAGCCTAGGGCGGTGCTCCAACTTAAATGCCATCAATCTTCTCCTTTACATTAGCAGCTCTGACTGGCTATAGATATCGGCCCGTTGGAGGTCTCATAATGGTATCGAAACGGTGCTTTAGTACTACTTGGGTAGTGCCAAAGTGGTAGTTCAAACATTTCACCTGCCTACCATAATAAAGGGCAAGTTTCAAGTGGTTCAAAAATCGCGTTGAATTTTAACAAATATTTTATTGCCGACGGTTTTAGGTGTTTACTTCCACAACAAAAAAAATTGGAGTATGCGTTAACCCTCCGTTGGGCAGCCGGGTCTGGCCAGACTGCCCTTTTCGATTTTGGACGTGAATTTGCCATATTTCTATTATAGCTAACCACGTGAGCTTCCTAAAATTTAATTTTCTATCGATTTATGGATATAACCTTTTAAAAAGGAACCTCGAACAGGACGAAAAAAAGCCAGACCCGGATGCCCAACCGAAGGTTTCAAAAAAGGTGTCCAACAGAGGGTAAAATGTTGAAAATACACAAGACTGCGATCGAAAAAAAAATCTCAAAAATCAATGTGATTTTTTTTTTATATTTTGAAACTTTGCTTTAAAGGCTTTTCCAATAACAGGTGTTATTTTGAATAGGATTGCGCTATCGAGAGATGATTAACGATTTTTTATGGCCGGAATTGGATGGTATTGAACTGGGCAACGTTTATTTGCAACAAGACGGCGCTACGTACCACACAAGCAACGAAACCATTGATCTTTTGCGCGAAAAGTTTCCGGACCGTGTTATCTCTCGAAGAGGTAGTCACAAGTGGCCTCCGAGAGCTTGTGATTTAACACCTTGTGACTTTTTTCTTTGGGGCAACGTGAAAGGGAAGGTCTACGCCAACAGCCCAGGGTCGATTCAACACCTCAAAGATGGAATTCGTGAGGCTAACGAGGACATAGGGTAGCCACTTTGCAATTCGGTTATGGAAAATTTCATGAAAAGGATATTGTGGCGTAAGCGTGGTATTAAAGGCATACCTTCGTCTTTAAAAAAACAAAAAATTGGAATTACAAAATACAAATATCTATAAGAAAAAAATAGTCAAAACTTTTTTCAATAAATGGTGTACGCTTTCTTTTGACGCTGACTGTATGTGCGAGTGTAAAATACTCGCATAGCGAAAATTGCCATAATAAACTTACACAATAACATAATATCGTATCTTGCCATTTGCCTTGTGCGGGGAGATCCATTCCAGCGATACCGACTGACTTGTAATGCCGCCGTAAGTTAGATTTCGTGGTGGAGTAGGCGCTGCAAAATATTTTAAAATAAATTCAATATTCACAATGCATCACGAATTTATTGGTTAAGTAATTGCAAGGCGAATCTATTAAAGGTGGTAGCGGAAAATCAGCTGATTTGTTTTTTCGTGTCCATGTGGCTGTCAGCACAGAATGAAACAAGGCGAATTCATTATTTGTTTTCTAATTTGCCAACACTTCGCTTGAGCAATCAAACGCAGAAAAAATTGTTGTTGGCCTAGTGCCACCACCTTTAATGAACGCGCCTTGGTAATCTTGGTTATTGCTACATACCGGCTTCCTGTGTGTGAAATGTTAGCGCATCGCTTACTGGACCAGACTGCACATCCGAATACATATACATTCCCATTTTATACGCAGTGTCAGGTTCTAAATTAGTGATCTCATGTTTGTTATCGCTTTTGTCAACATTAATGATAACTTTCGTATCCAAACACTTGAACTTCGTTGCGGATTTTACTCTGCAATAGGTCAGTGTGTAGCCCTTGATGAGCGATGCGCATACCCGCTCTGAACTCCAGCGTACTACTATAGAATATGCATTTTTTTCCACAATTTCTGGTTCCAATTTTTCTAGGTCATTTGAAACATCTGCAGTACATTTTGCCCAATGCATGCCCGTGAAAAAATCTGGGTAGTTGGCCGCTACAGCTAAAACCAGCGGTTGACTTTGTTGAATGGTGAAGTTGCGTGCCTCTTTATTTAATTGTTTGAATCCGATTATATTCTAAAATGAAAAGGTAATTCTGATAAATATAAGGTGCGTACAACGAGGAGTCAGTAATTTGTCATTTAGATGAATTTAGTATTATATTTATTATCGATATTTCACTACGACTTAATTCGTTCATTTGTGTGAAATTTATTGTTATAATAGCAAAAAATTTTTGAAAAATCCTGCTGATGTGAAAGTAGGTAGGTGGCAGGTGAAATGGTTGAAATGCCAGTCTGGCTCTCCTCAAGTAGCACTGAAGCGCCGTTTTGATTTTTGCGATTATGAGATTTCCAACAGTCAGATATCTACAGCCTGCCAGAGCTGTTGATGTAAATTGGAGCAGCGCCTCACATTGTCGAAGAAAGGAGCTCCCAGTCACCTTAATCGTCTAGCTGCCAAACCCGGACATTTACAGAGAAAGTGTTCAACAGTCTCCTTCTCTGAAAGATCCCCACAGCTTCCGCAATGGGGGTTAAATGACAACCTTCGCTTTTCTGCGTGTGTGCCGATCGTCCAGTGACCGGTAAACACAGCTACGAGCTTGGAAATTGAATGGCGAGGAGTCCAAAGAACTTTCTGCGTCCTCCGTATATTTTACTGGGCATAGCATACGAAGAAATGGAGCTACCACATCTTTTCTGCGCTTTCCTGTGAAATAATTTGTATAAGCTGAAGGTGCGGGTCTGCTTATTAGCCGGAGCAAAGTGAAGGCCACCAACATCAACTCGCTTCGTACAACAAACTTCGCACTAGACAATCGTGCAGGAGAAAACGGCAATTGTTTACTTTCCTTGGCAACCAAATAACACCTGACGACGGGGCTACGACAGATAGGCAACACCCAATCGTTAGGGAAAAGTACGCTTCCGCGAATTTAAATACGTAAAGTTTGGAATTCGAACCAACTGACAAGAAAAACTAAGCTTCGTCTTTTCAATACTAATCTTAAATTCGTTCCGCTCTATGGCAGTGAAACTTTGCACCGAATCCCACGAATTAACAAACAAAACACAAATTCTTGTGAACAGCTGTCTTCGCTTAATTTTACGTATCTGGTGACCCTAAAAGTTGATCTCAAATACGGATCTACTAAATCAATGTAACCAAAGACAGATAAATATTGAGATTCAGTAAATAAAATGGCGCTAGATAGAGCATACTCTGTGCGAACCAGCGCACAAAGTCAACAGAGCTGCTTTAGACTGGAATCCACAGGGAACACGAAATAGAGGACGTCCAAGAGGCTCATGGCGACGTAGCAACATAGACGTATAGACGAAAACCTGGCATTGGCACAGGTTCGGGCAAAAGCTGAAAACCGAAATCAATGGAACTTATTTGTCCTGGCACTATGCGCCCAGTGATCGGCGCAATAGCAATTAATCCTCATTATAATATACATACATACAGTAGAAACCTTTGTTGCTACCGCTGCTAAGCAATTATTTGTTAAATAATCCAGCACGTTACAAATTAAAACACAAATTAATAAATATTGTAAATATAAAAAAATAAAAGTAAAAAAAAATTAGTATAAAAAAATAAAAATTAAAAAAATTATAATATATAAAAAAAATATTAAAAATAAAATAATAAATACAAAAAAGACTAAATAAATAAATAAATAGGTAAAAAGCGGTTGTCTGTAAAGTCGGTTTACTGACGATAGTTTAACGTGACAACGTCATAAGAAAATACTGATGGAATGGTTGCATTTTTCAAAAGAAAATTTTAATTTTATTTGCTTGATAGATATTTTGTATGGATATAGAAGAGGAGCTAAATGGAATCGCAATGGAATTGCGCATGAGCAAGATAACGATGCATTTTTTGGTGCGTGCAGCTGGCTACATCGAATTATAAGACGTTATCACGTCAAAATAAAATAAATAAATATATAAAAAATTAATTAATTAATTTCAAAGAATTAAACAAAAAAGAAAAATTAAATAAAAAGTTATTAAAAAATAAATAAAAACATAAATAAAAAAAATAACTACATAAATATAGAAAATAATAACAAAAAAAAATTAAAAAAAGAAAATGAAAAATACAAAATTCAAAAATAAAAAATAAAATAATAAAACAAAAAAATACATAAATATATAAAAAATCAATTAATTAATTTCAAAGAATTAAAAAAAAATAATTAAATAAAAAGTTATTTAAAAATAAATAAAAACATAGATAAAAAATTAATATTGTACAATAAATAAAAAAATTAACTACAATAAATATAAAAAAATAGCAAAAAAAGAAAATAAAAAATTTAAAAAAGAAAATAAAAACTAAAAAATTAAAAAAAATAAGAATAATAAATACACAAAACACATAAATAGATAAAACAAAAAAAAAAACATAAAATAATTAATAAATAAATTAATTTCAAAGAGCTAAATTAAAAGTAATTAAAAAATAAATCAAAACATAGATAACAAAAAATAATTATATAAATATAAAAAAAAATAACAAAACTAAAAAAAATTAAAAATAATAACAATAATAAATACACAAAACATAAATAGATAAAACAAAAAAATACATAAATAAATAAAAACTAATAATTAATTTAATAAATAAATAGAATAATTAAAAAATAAATAAAAACATAGATAAAAAAAATTAACTATATAAATATAAAAAAATAAAAAATAGCAAAAAAAATTAAAAAAGAAAATAAAAAATTTAAAATAAGATAGATAAAACAAAAAAAAAGTACATAAGTAAATAAAGAATTAATTAATCAATTAATTAAAAAACAAAATTACATAAAAAATTAATTAATTAATTAAAAAACAAAATTACATAAATAAATAAATAAATAAATAAAAAATATCTAAAAAAATAAATAAACTATTGTAAAAAAAAAAATATAATAAAAAATAAATTTAAAAAAATAAATTAAAAAATTAATAAATAAAATAAAAATTTTAAAAACATTAAAATTTAAGTGGTTTTCGATTTCAAAATTTATGATGTGAGGTTATTCCTAAATGAGTTATCAGCAGCCAAAAGGGAAATTTTCAAATGCCGTTCTCTAGAAAACTTGAACCAATCTGACAACACGTCAGTAAATATAGAAGGTATCAATTAAATAAGATTACCCCTCAAAACTTTTGCCCAAATTTTGAGCTTGGGGGAGCCTACTCGACTAAGGTGGACGCAAAATAATCATTAACCCAATAATACACGAGATATTAAAAGCATGAAGAAGAATATATCCCATAAATTCAGTATCCCAACTCAAATTTTAGGGAAAACAATTAAATTGAAGTTAAAGCAACCAGCATTTACTTACGTGACACTCATTGGAGGCGACACTTTTGGGCTTACACCAAAAAACCGTATAACTCTCCACGATCGCAGAATCTTCCGGTGCGTTCCACAGTAGAGTATAAGCCTGTTGCAACGCATGATAGACATTTCGTATGCCAAGCGGTGTTCTGTTGTCATAGTTCCTCGGGAGTGAAGGCACACGTATTCGACTACTACTCAATGATACGCCCATTTCATTGCTGTTCCAGATTTGAAATTCGTAACTGTACGCACTGTTCCATGAAAAAGCCACGGTGGACACATGTATATGCCGAGGTGGTTGGTTTCTAGAAAATATAGGAAAATTCATTTATGTATGTGCTTTTTTTCGATAATGCATAGCGTATTTTAATAAGCCTTTGCCTTAAAGCAACGTGTGGGCGACGTGATCCCACTTAAAATAATAATAAATAATTGGCGCACACGCTTTTGTTAGGTGTTTGGCCGAGCTCCTCCTGCGAACAGCAAATCTTTTTCTATGAGGAGCCGTTTCATGGCTAAAATACACTAGAAGGTTTGCCATTGTCCGACGAGGGGCCACCGCTATTAGAAAAAACGGCCGCCTACTTCCTCATATTAAACACGTGATGAATTTCTCAGGCCGAAAGTGTAAGACTCGCATCAAATACAAGATTGTTTTTACACGCGAGAAAATCTTTCATCGAAAGTGGCACTCGCAATCGTCGCTCGATTCATAAGGCAAGGCGTTAAGAAATAAATGCATATATAACAAAACCACACTTACACTGCAACACCATTTTCCTTTGTCTGCCTCACAATGTAATGAAAATTTGAACCATTTCGATGATATTCCGGTGTGGGATGCCAAAACAAGCGGAGATGTGTCGCATTCAAATAAAAACTGCTCACGTCAACCGCTGGCGGCACCTCTGGCGCAGAGGGCAACGTTTGAAAGACAACACTATAAGGATCGCTCCACGTTGCGGCGGGCATTCGCATCTTTATTCGCAAACTAACATTGTATCGATAATAGGCGTAGGGCAAATTGTCAATGGGCAGGTGAAATATTGAATGATTATTGCATTTGTTGCAAGTGTAAGTTTTCCAATTTTCGTAATGTGGCGAGTGTAAATGAACTTCCATTTGTAGTCGGTTCAGTTTGTATGAAGAGTAACGTTCCATTTCCCACGTCAGCACACAACTATGTATCGAGATCTTACCAGCGTTAAAGTCGCTAATCGCCGGTTTCACTGAAATTGGAACACACACAAATATGTACATGAAAATAAATCTTTAAGAGTGATATTTAAAAGTCCATTGTACTAATCCAAATACAAGTTTATTTATACGTATGGCAAGCACTGAAATGCGGTAGCTGTGTGAGCACTCCAGAAACAGTTCAAGGTTGGGTTAGGCTAGCCAGGTTGCTTGTCTAAGAGAATACACTTAGTGGGCCTAAGAACCGTTGTGATAACTGCATTTGATTTCCATGGCTTAAAGCATTTCGATCTTTTTTAAGAAGGCGACTAGTCCCCCCTGTGACATATTTTGCAAATTTCCCAAGAATTTAAAAAAAATAATCGCCATGATACTTGGCAGGTCTTCTTTGAAGTGCAGGACATTCACAGAGCAGGTGTAGTAACGACTAAATTTCTTCTTCATCTCCACAACTCCTACGAAAACCTTTGCGAGGTACATCCATTCGTTATACTGGCTAGGGTGTCAATAGTGCAGTGACGCGTTATATTAACTGTGAGGACGCAGTTAGTTGATCTGTTGCATCCAATCAAGTTGTGTCCTTTTAATATTAAGTTTTGGCCAGAGCGCTTTGGAGACCCAGCAGTTAGTAGTCAGACGCCACCTTCTATTGGTTTCCGCGCATACTTTCAAGTCAATCGCAATATACACTTCGTTTAGAGGAATGCTAATGTCCTCCACCACTTGCTGAAGGTCAAGCTCAGAGCCTTTCCTTGCACACTCATCCGCTCTTTCCGCTATTTCCTTCCACTCCAGTGTGGCCGTGGACCCAACAAAGTGCGGTGTTGTGTTGTTGGACAAGCGGCAGCATCGTACTGCATTCTTGAACACATCTTTAGTTGAAACGCGTTGAGGCCAGTGCCGCCATCACTGCTTGACTATCTACAAAAAGAGTAAGGTTTGCTGGACGTAAGTCTACGGTCTTAACGTTTTTGCTACTTTGTCTATAGCGTAGATTTCAGCTTGGAAGACACTACACTAGTCTAGGAGTCTATATATATATATAATACAATTGGCGCGTACATCCTTTTTGGGCGTTTGACCGAGCTCCTCCTCTCATTCGTGGCGTGTGTCTTGTTTCACAAATGGAGAGACCTACAGTTTCAAGCCGACTCCGAGTGGCAGATATTTTTTTATGAGGAGTTTTTTCGTGGCAGAAATACACTTGGAGGTTTGCCATTGCCTGCCGAGGGGCAACCGCTATTAGAAAAACCTTTTTCTTCATTTTGGTGTTTCACCGAGATTCGAACCTACGTTCTCTCTGAATTCTGAATGGTACCCCCCTACCCCATTCGGCTACGGCGGTCTGGGAGACTAAAGAAGCAATTTAAGGATAATTGTTCTGAGTACACTCCCGATCCAGTGCCATTGTCCATCGCCGTCAGTATAAATATGGTGACCCCTATGATCTGATATGACTCTGGTCTGCCAATCTTTCCTTCCTGTCAGGTATTCGTATTTTATAGTCTTTGTTCAGATCTTTCTTGGCAACCAGATAATCTGTTCTCGATGCGTCTTGCAAGTGTTCCAGAGATAGTAGAACTGATGCATTACCGTACATATTTTCTTTTACCCTGCCTGCTGCTTTAATCCCAGAAACACATTTGGCCGATATCCCTTTAACATATATTTCGATGGGTGAAATATGTAGGATCACTTCCAGCGCCACCTGAGGCATCAATCGGATCACACATGTTATTCCTACACAAGCTAATCGTTGGACTTTTATGAGATTCGTCAGATCATATTATGTCTGCACCGCCTCCCACCATACGAAAGCTCCATAGGTCAAAATGGGTCCGATGATCGTATTGTACGCCCAGTGGTTGATATACGGTTTCAGGCGCCATTCTTTGCCAAATGTCTTCTTACAGATTAAAGACGGCATTAAAAGTTTTGTTGTTGTTGTTGTTGTAGCAGTAACTTTACCCTGTCAGTATAGTGTAATCAGCGGTCGTCTTCGTCTAGCTCATCTAACGGTAGGACCAGGAAACTTGCTGTTTCGACAGGTTGGGTCCAGAGGGAGAGCGGTGTTAGATGAGTGGGTTTGATGGGGCATGTGAAAAGGTGGTTAGTGCCGTGCCCGGTGCCTTCACATGCTGGACATATGTATGTTTAGTATGTCGGGGTCGATTCTAGATACGTAGGAGTTTAACCTGCTACAGTATACAGAACGTAATTGTGCCAAGGTTACGCGGAACTCTCGGGGAAATTGAAGCACTTCGTCTGCAATGGGTGGTGGTTGGACTCCGATGACGGCATTCGGGGGTCGGGAGCTTAAGAAGGTGGTAAGAGTCTCCCGATGAATGTCGTTAATTGTCTGTCTGTACACTGTCCGATCCCGTAATTGTCGGTCTGTTTTGTCCTGGATCTCATCCGCGTAGTTAAGGAGGTGCCTCCTGACATGCCTGGGATGTGGCTCAGGCTCAAGCAGGTGTCTGCTTGGGTGGAACCTGCGGTAACATCCTAACAGGAACTGCTTGCTGAGCAATTTATTATACTCTTTCCCAAAAACATAAGGGCCTCGTCATGTAGATGTTGTATTGGGGACATCAGTAGACATCCTGTCGCAGTCCTAATGGCAGCATTTTGGCATGTCTTTAGCTTCGTCCACTGCGAATCACTGGTTTCAGGCGACCAGACAGGCGCAGCATAGTTTAGAACCTGCCGGCCTATTGCCTTCAATGTCAATAGCAACATTTCTCTGTCTTTGCCCAAAGTGCTGCCGGCAATAGCGGTTGAATGCGCAGAGAAGGAGAGCAAACTGTCGAGACAATACAAGCTTTCTTCATGTTTCTTCCGTGTTCCTTTTCCAAGAAAGTTTTGAGTCCAGAATTATAAAACACTATATTCAAGACCTTAGGTGAATAATTCCAAGCCAGAAGGAGTCAGAAACCACGAAAGGTCGCCCAAGCAGTCAGGTAAATAAAATCGTATTCAATAAATAATGCGGATCTTGCGCTTTTTAATAAACCGTAATTTTTTTATTGCCATTTATTTCAAAAAATAAGCTTGTATTTGTATTAACTTTTACTTAAGGACTTAATTATATTTATATTTGTGTGTATGTACTCACCGATCTCCTTGTGATTTATAGTGAAATTCTGATTGAGGGAACCCAACGTATTATTACTTAATAAACGAAAATTGTAATACTCGAAGTTAGGTTTGTAGCTGCCATCGTCCAGTGTGAAATTGCAAGTGGCTCTGTCGCCCTCTTTCACCAACTTTATACAGTTAAGTATATAATTCTGTGAATATATCGTGCGATTATCAGCCGTTCTTCCCTTATGTTTTATGGTTATGTTTGTTTATGTTTTTATTGTTATTGTTATTGTTTTGTTTATGCGGCGTTAGTATTGTTTAGAATTACAATCGAATTGTGTAGGGTAGGTGGTGGTAGTATGTGTGATATCATGCAGTAGTTGCAGTGGGTGTGTTAAAGGTGCAGCGAGCAGTCAATGTTAGTAAAAAAATTATATATGCAAATAAAAGGCATGCAAACCCAAAACGAAAAAAATAAAAAAGTTAATCAAATTATAATAAAAAATGTAAAATAAAAAGTGTAAATATTGAGTGCGCTACAGTAGCCGTATTAAATTTATACAATAAATAACCCTTTCTGGGTGTTTGGCCGAGCTCCTCCTCCTATTTGTGGCGTGCGTCTTGATGTTGTTCCACAAATGGAGGGACCTACAGTGTCAAGCCGACTCCGAACGGCAGATATTTTTATGGGGAGCTTTTTCATGGCAGAAATACACTTGGAGGTGTGCCATTGCCTGCCGAGGGGCGACCGCTATTAGAAAAATGTTTTTCTTACTTTTGGTGTTTCACCGAGATTCGAACCAACGTTCTCTCTGTGAATTCCGAATGGTAATCACGCACCAACCCATTCGGCTACGGCGGCCGAATTGCTGTACATATAAAACGATTAACACCCGCTGAAGATAGATATTGTTGTTTTTGTGGCAATATTATCCAAAAAATTTACTACAATACAATGCTTGGCCGGATATAAATACGAGTCGTATTGCAGCTCCCATGGGAAGAGCATTAGATGATTGTGGTAATAATTATATTAGTTGTTGTTTTTGTTTTTCTTGTAGCAGTTTCCTAAACCCCGCCAGTGCGGTGTAGTCACCGATCGTCATCGTCTAACTCATCTAACGACAGGCCCAATGAACTGCTGTTTCGACAGGTTGGGTCCAGAGGGAGAAGTATGTGAGGTGAGTAGGTTTGAGAGAGCATGTGAATAAGTGCAGTGTGCCTTCACATGCTGAACACATATTGGGTATGTCGTGGTCGATTCTGGATAAGTAGTAGATTAGCCTGCTGCCGTATCCAAAACGTAATTGGGCCAAAGTTACGCGGCCTCACGAGTCAGCTGAAGCTGGTTGGTCCCCGAAAACGGCATTCGGGAATCAAGAGTTTAGGAAGGTGGTAAGAGTCTCGTTTAATATCTGTCTATTTACTGTCCGGTCCAGTAGTTACCGCTGTGTGTTTTTTTGGATCTCGTCAGTGTAGTTGAGGAGATACCTAATAACACCAGAACCGGCCAACCAATTGTTTTAAATGTCGCCAGCAACATATCTTTGTCTTTACCTCAAGTGATATCGGCTAGAGATTGTGCGGTTTTGAACCCTTAAAGAAGAGCAAACTGTCGGAGGTGACGCCCAACATTTATTAAAAAAATTACTCAAAATGATTCTTTTTATTTAGTAAAAAAGTTACTCAAAATCATTGTTTTTGTATGTATAATAGTACAAAAGTACTTCAAAATTATTATTATTTTTAATTAATAAAAAAGTTACTCAAGATCTTTTATTTTTTATTTTGTAAAAAAGTTGCTCAAAATTATTTTTTTTTATTTAGTACAAGCATTACTCAAATTCTTTTTTACTCAATTTTTTTTTTAGTAAAAAAGTTACTCAATATCATTTTTGTTTACTTAGTAAAAATTACTCAAAATCATTTTTTTATTAAGTAAACAAGTTACTCAAAGTCATGTTTTTTTATTTAGTAAAAAAGTTACTTAAAATCATGTTTTTTTTTATTTAGTAAAAAAGTTACTCAAAATCGGTTTATTTTATTAAGTAAAAAAGTTAATCAAAATAATTGTTTTTTTTTTATTTAGCAAAAACGCTACTGAAATTTTTTTTTTATTTAGTAAAATCATTTTTTTTAGTAAACAAAAGTTACTGAATTTCTGTTTTTTTTATTAAGTAAAAAAGTTACTCAAAATCATTTTTGTTTTTTCATTTAGTAAAAAGTAATTTAAAATTACTTAAATTTATTTTAGTTTAAAATTACTTTTTGATTTATAATAGTAAAAAAATTACTCAAAATGATTCTTTTCATTTAGTAAACAAGTTACTCAAAATCATTGTTTTTTTATTTGGTACAAAAGTAATTCAAAATTATTATTTTTATTTAATAAAATAGTTACTCAAGATCTTTTGTTTTTTATTTAGTAAAAAAGTTGCTCAAAATCATTTTTTTTTTTATTTAGTAAAAAAAATACTCAAAATTATTTTTTTTATTTAGTACAAGCATTACTCAAATTCTTTTTTACTCAATTTTTTTTAGTAAAAAAGTTACTCAATATCCATTTTGTTTATTTAGTAAAAATTACTCAAAATCATGTTTTTTTTATTTAGTAAAAAAGTTACTTAAAATCATGTTTTTTTTTTTTATTTAGTAAAAAAGTTACTTAAAATCATGTTTTTTGTTATTTAGTAAAAAAGTTACTCAAAATAATTTTTTTTTTATTTAGTAAAAAAATTACTCAAATAATTTTTTCTTTATTTAGAAAAAAAGTTACTCAAAAATTTTTTTTTTATTTAGTAAAGAAGTAATTCAAAGGAATTCTTTTCTTTTTAGTAAAAAAGTTACTCAAAACCATTTTTTTATTTAATGATGGGATGCCTAATTTTGTGCCACCTTGTATATATGCCTTCACATGTTATAATGTTAATATTGTAAGTTCTACCGCAAGTATTTATTAATTATTACCGGTTACAAAGGGGATGTCCTCTAACCACATTAAACGCAAATAAGTAGATTACAAAAATTAACAAACATACATTTGCATGCTAACGTGCAAATGCATTATAAATAATAAAATAAATAACTATATATGTACATGCATATAGTACATATATTTGTATTTGTTTTAACTTACAGCATTTTGAGTTACATATTTCAAATTGTATGTTGTTGGAACCATATTTGGGGGAATTGTGAAAGCGCATGTCATGTAAATGAAATCGAATGCCTGGCAACTGAAATCTGTAACTTTTGTTGGTTTCGTACCTTAAAGAAAAAGTAATAAAAATACAATTATAAGCAACTCATTTGAATAGCTAATATGTTTGCCGTTTATAGCAATAATTGCACATTATTTGCTTACCCACAATGACGTCAGTGCTCGCAATGGCGTATTGCCCACTTTTGCAAGTGTAAGTTGTGTACTGCTCAATTGCATTTTGTAGTGTGTAAACAATCGTTGTTTCGTTTATAATCTGTGGAATAATAGATTGGTCATTAAACGGCTACTTAAAATGCACAGCATCAAATCTGAAGTATTTACCACAATATTTGTGGGTGTAGCTTTGTGTTTTGGGTCATCCGTCACGAAATACAAAGATGTACTATTTTGTCCACCAAACATTTTCAGATTCATGCGACAAGTGATATTCGCACTGTCTCCAATTTCTATAACAATACTCGGACTAGTATCTAGAAGAAGTTACAAAAATATTAATTAGCAGTTATTAAAGCTCATTTCGCAGCTCATCGCTAAAAGTAAACACATTTCTGTGGAAATTTTTATTTTATTTTTTGCAATTACACTTACCACCTGGCGATTGTGCATTTACTGTTGAGATTATACATTGTGTATACAGGCAATAGAAAGACGCAAATAGTAGACATCTGAAACTATAGAGACATTGTTTTTATCAGTTTTTTAGAGTTAAATTGATAATGAAACATGCGTAACTATTGTGTTGGTATTATTTTAATAATTTAGTTATATAAATTGAAACGTAGAATGCTGGCGGCTTTCAAGATGAAAACGTTAAACCCAGAAGAATTAAACAACACGTGCCGTAATTTATTTGTTTGTGTAAAGAAGTGTTGGTTTATTGGAGTTAGATAAGAATCTCCATACCAAGTCAACTATTTATTTCACAAGCCTGATGGCAATTGTAAAATTAGTGGGAACGTGGCAAATTAAAAATTTCCATATGGCGCAGATAGATACCAAATCTTCATTTTATTCAATCAACAATTTTAGTGAAAAATTCGGAGCTCAGATATGCGTAGATCTGGAAGGCATTTATGTTTCAGTCAAGGTTAAGCCCTTTCAAATGCTGGCCGCAACTGCCCGTAGGTCGGTCATTTGAAAACATCAAATGTGAATGACTCGCTGGCGGGCTTGGGTCGGTTTCTCGTGAATAACTTTAGTAATGTTGGCTTCCAATGCCTCAATCGAAGCTGGTTTATCCACAACGCATTTAGACCTTACATACACCCCACAAACAGAAGTTCAAAAGTGTGATATCAAACGATCTTGGTGACAAATCGAAAGGTCCGAAACAAGAGATAAATTGCTCTTCGAAACGACGACACAGTAAATCCATTGTTTCACGGACTGTATAGCAAGTAACGCCGTTGTTTATGTTGTGGAGAACACGGGCGTTCGCCATTTCCTGTTACATTGGCGCCAGCCTCGTCTTTGAGGAAATATGGGGCGATGATTCCTTGACACGTTGCAGGGGCTTAATCGAATCTCAAAACGGATCCAAACACCAGGAGGAATTGTCGTAAAACACGATATCTCAACCTGATATTTGTTACCGCTTTAAAACGATGATCAAGAGCTGCCACCTTCTAATCCAAGGTATTATGCGTACTCCTCCCATTGGATGATTTGCAGCCAGGAGAAAAATTCGGCTGTAGTTTAACGGCGCCTCCTCAACACCGGACCGAATTGATGAGTAATTTTGGCCCTACCGCGGCAAGAGGTGCTGGCGCGACGGACCTTTGAAATCCCCATATAATTTGAAGACTGCTGAGTTTGCCTTGTCAAGTAGGCGGTCGTCCGAACAAGATGAACATAAATAAAAACAAAACAAAAACAATACCAGTAACAACAACAAAAAGGGCAGAAAGAAGCTGGGCAAAAATCCTCTCGCGGTCCAAATCTCCTCCAAGCTAGCGGCGCGGAAAGGCCCGCAGTTTGACACGAAAAGGGGGAACGATTCATCCCCTATGCACAATGTCACAGTGTACCTGTCAAGGGGCGCAGTCAAGTCTGCGGAATATGCAGTAGGGCTGCTGAAAGCTCAGAACAGCGGCTTGAAAACTGAAGAGTGTTGCGAAGTATTGCTGAAGAGCGTATTCTGAGCAGCGACGTCAAGGATGCAGGGCTCAGGCTTAATCTCTGCATTGACGAGCCGCAAAAAGTACGGGCTACAGACTGAATTGCCGGCTCAGCTCTGCCACCATGAAACCATGGAGGCAGAAGGCTGCCGGGGACAATTGGTTACGGGCGAGGATGGTGATCCTTCAGTAAAAATGGTCTCTACGTCTACCATACCAACTATGATAGAAGCCCCTACTGATGGGGAACCCGGGCAAGTCACTGGGCCGACACAGTCCAGGCTAGTTACTGAACCAGCCCAACCCAGACTACGTTGCTGGGACGCCCGATATCCCCACGACACAAGAACTCCTGGAGGGGATGAACTTAGGTAAGCTCTTAGGCCTGAGTTAGGCCAAACGGGTGTTTTCAATGGATATAATGGCTGTTCTTGAATGACACGGGTTGATTTTCAACCTAAATACGCCAATTTTACTTATTGACGTAGCCATTAAAACAAAAATGAACTTCATCGCTGTACACCATAGGTTGTCCTGAGCGCGCGATGAACACTTTTCACCGAGCGTTGATTTTCGCATTGTTGTTGAGACGTTAGTCTTTCCATGATGAAATGTCAATGAATACTGAAAAAAGTTTTTTATTTAGTTTGACAGTAATCCCGCGTGATCTGTGAAAAACACGCTATTGGAAGAAGGACCTCCAATCTGATCACCCTTTACTTTATTTAAGTAAATAAAAAAATACATTTGTTTGACCTAATAATCCCATAAAAAAATAAGGCTTATGCACAAATGCGTATTGATCTTGCTTTTAATATGCACGGCATTAGAAAATGTAATATTTTGCGCAAAGAAACGCATGTGCATAGGCGCATGTGTATGTGCATAGCTACCCTGCACGACAGCTGCATACTAAATAAGTGCTTATGTTACCATAAGGCGTTATTTTTTAATGTCACAAGTTAATGGAATAATCTTGGACAAGTAAAACGAATTTAGCTTATTTTTCTCTTGGCTTTAATTGGAAATGTGTTGGCAATGCCTCGAGGTCAATATAATATACCCGCCTCTTCTTGGCTATGTTTGGATTGTGCTCACTTGACGATAAAAACGCATGTGAAAACAAGAACAAAGTTATCGGGCAAAATACGCCACTAGTGGGTATGGTTGTATATATATACATATACAGGGTTTGATTGTTGATTGAAAAGTAATGAGCCTTCCCGCGCGGAGCGTCTGCCAAGCGATCAACCGAAAAATGATCGTTGGACCTTCCCCTTCCACTAGAAACCGCTCCCAGTTCGCTGGCAACAGCGGAGCAGTCAACATCGCTCCGCGCGTGAAACCTCTTTTAAAAGCTAAACAAAACGAGTACTGAAACCATTGGGCTACTCAAGGAGGCTTACATTTTACAAAGAAGTGCTCCTTCGGCTGAAAAACTGCGTCGCCCGGGTTCGGCCCAACCTCGTCAACAATTGGACCCTTCATCACGACAATGCGCCGGCGCACACCGCCTTCCTCTGCACCTCTGCATTGGCCAAGATGGGGATTCCGGTGCTTCCCCACCCTCCCTACAGCCCAGACCTGTCCCCTCCGGACTTCTTCCTTGCTCCCGCGCCTGAAAAAAAAGCGGAATGGGAGGCGTTTCGCGATTCAAAAAACTGTGACAGCCGAATTGAAAGCGATTCCGGCGGATGAGTTTTAAAAATGTTTCCAGCAGTGGAAGGACCGCGGTGTATTGACGCTGAAGGGTCCTATTTTGAAGAATATTAGTTGTATAAGCCAAAAGGTTTAATAAAACTGCATAAAAAAATAAGGCTCGTTACTTTTCAATCAAACCATGTATATTTATTTGTCAATTGTTTCATCTAATTGCCCCTAACTAACGCACGGCGAAAATAATACGGCTATGATAATATTGGCTAAGTCCCCCGTACAAAATAAGGAAAAATCGTATGGTGGTGATCAAATAAAACACGCCTATTATCATTCATTACAAAGGTTTTCCCAATAACAGGTGTTACAGGTGAATGGATTGCGCTATCGAGAGATGATTAACGATTTTTTATGGTCGGAATTGGATGGTATTGAACTGGACAACGTTTATTTGCAACAAGACGGCGCTACGTGCCACACAAGCAACGAAGCAATTGATCTTTTACCTGAAAAGTTTCCGGACCGTGTTATCTCTCGAAGAGGTGATCACAATTGGCCACCGAGATCTTGTGATTTAACACCTTGTGACTTTTTTCTATGCGGCCACGTGAAAGGGAAGGTCTACGCCAACAGCCCAGAGTCGATTCAAGACCTCACAGATGGAATTCGTGAGGCTATCGAGGACATAGGGCAGCCATTTTGCAATTCGGTTATGGAAAATTTCATGAAAAGGATATTGTCCTGCAAGCGTGGTCGTGGTGGCCATTAACGGCATACCTTCCTCTTTATAATGAAATAAACATCCGATCATTAATATTAAAAAATAGCATTTTTCTTTGAATATCAAAATAACACCTCTTATTGGAAGCCCCTATAAAAGTGCTTAGCAAACTATTCTCGCCTTAAGATATTATACCCCTTACCTCTATTAGCAATTCGATATAAGCGAAAAATAAATCTACATTGCACTAAAAAGACAAAACAACCATCCATTTTTATGCTTACAATGTCATCACAAACACCTCAGTGTATAAGGTGATCAGCAAATTTCTTGCAGGGTATGTCTACAATTATCTTAAGAAGCGTTCTATGAAGATGCGCATGAAATATCAAACATGTACAAAATCACAACAAAAAAACCCCGCTTCATAAAAAGTGCTTCTCAGAAAAGTTTGTTTTTCAAAAATTGTTATCTTTCTTTGCGTAAAACGTTGCTGATAAATACACCAATACACATGCACATATACAGTAAGTCAATGATTTTTTGCCCCAAAGCAATTAATGCAATACATTTGTACATATGTATATATGTACGTGCTTACATACATATCTACATGTGCGCATACATATATATAAATATTATAAAAATAAATAATTCCACGAACATGAAGAAATCATGGCAGTTTCTTTCAATTCATTAAGTTCCAGAAACCAAATATGGCATTTTTTTGCAATTTGCATATTTCTTTTGAAACCATAAACAAACTGAAAATTGGTGTTTTATGAAAACAAGTTTTACTCATACTAAGCTAGATATTGTTGCCTTTGACCGCGTTCATAACAACGCTGTGGCTCTGTAAACACATCTACATACATATGTATGTGCTTACGTATGTGATTCGTTATCCATTTTTTTGGCTATTTACATTTGACTTATTTCATACATATTCATACGTGCACCTAACTATATACTAAAATATAAGTATGTGCATGTATGTACACATTTCCATGGCGCCCCTTAAATTACCACATCCGTACTCACTTCATTGCTTTGTGGATTTCCTGTGTTAGATATCAGAATTCTTCGAATTGTAAATTGATAAAGAAATATCTCAAATTCTTCGATGAATTAATTTGAAATATGTTTGTATAGAGCACAGGCGATAACAAATCAGAAAGTAAAGGATTTGCACACACAAGAAGGTGCCTCCATTACGACGAAACAGCACTACTTAATTCCTTCCCTTTCGACACACTTATTAATTAGTTATATTCTTCTTTATTTTTTAGGATTTAAAACACTCATTGTAAATTTCTGTTTCTCGTATATCTTTAGAAAGAAGAATGCGGCTTTTAACACGGAAGCGTTACAAACTATATATAAATTAATATAAACATTAAAAGTCCAACTGTCACCTGAACAAAACAATACCGATTAGAGATGGTGGCAGTCGTGTTACTAATTCCGATTGGTTTAATCGCTTGTATTGCGATTGCGCGGTATACCGCGTCGCCTACCTGCTACACGCATAGTTGCCACTTAATGCTTTGAGCACTAGATTTAGGGTTTTCTTCTGAACTCGAATGGTGCTCACATTCACCAACGCAAACGTACGCTCGTACGCCCATATCAGTTGACAACGATACTACGGTACGAAACGCTGATGAGAATTGATTTACATGGGGCTCCCATTAGTTACATTAGTTACGTGTCAGCTGATACGGGCATACGTTTACGTTGGTGAGTGTGAGCACCAAAAAACACAATGAATAGGCATTTCCCGTAGACAGTTAAATAGACGAAATAATCTGAAGCATTTATTTATAATTGACGATTTTTGGTTCAAATTCAGACGAACGAGAATAAACACTCCGCTGGTCTGAATCCACTTGAAAATGTGAGAAAATTCGACAATTCGACTCTTGTCATACATAAATGCATAAAAATGTATTATTTCAAAGATATGGAAATATTTTTAAAATCAAAATTTATAACCGTTGGTCTGGTCTTTCAGTAAATGCATTAGGTTAGGTTAACCTAGTTGACTTCTAATCAGACCGCATAGACCGGTTCAGTCCATAGCGATACCTGATGTAATTCATGAGTTATGTGTTTTGTGCTTTGAAGTAAATGTATTGGTCCACATTGAAAACGGCTTCAAAGGAGATATATAGGGTTGTTTAATAGGTGCGCTTCAACTTTTTTCCGATAGGGAGGGCGAACGACGCAATATTTTTTATTTTTCGCTTGTCATTTGTAAACTTCATTAGTATACATTTCATCATGGAAAGCTACGCACTTGAGCAACGATTGCAAATCATGCTACTTTAAGAGCATTACGGCCATTTTACGGTCCATTTAACAAGCCGTCCCGTTTTGGGGTTATGTGAAGTCATTGGTCTACAGTAACAAGCCGGCGACGATTTGTGAGCTCAGAGCCAATATTGAACGCGAAATTGCTGGAAGTTCAGCCGATTTATGCAAAAGAGTGGTCGAAAATTGGGTTCAACGATTGGACTTCGTAAAACGTGCACGCGGTGGTCATGCAAAAGAAATCGAATTTCATACTTAAATGTATATGTTCAAACTCGATAATAAAAAAAAATAGTTAAAAAAGTCAAACCGTTTGTGTTTTATTCAAAAAAGTTCAAAAGTTGAAGCGCTCTTACTGAAAACCCCTACTGTGGCAGGTATTGTATAATCAAATGAGCCGTTTTCTTTAAAAGTGATGTAAGTTAATTTTGACAAAAAATTAGTTAATGATAAAAATTAATACAATTTACTATCAATTTTTATTTATAAACTTTTTCCAAAAAAATCTGTTCAAAATTTCATTGTTTTTATCATTAACTAATTTTTTGTCAAAATCGACATACACCACTTTCAAAGAAAACGGCTCACTTCTTACTTTTTGCTGACTTTGAAAGTGATGTAAGTCCTTCTGAAGTCATTAAATGTATAAATTTTTGTTAATCACACTTACAAAATGATTACATTATAAATTTAAATCAATTTAATATTTAAAAAACATAAATTAAGTGCTTTAACATATTCCAATATTTTTCAAACCATTCACATACAAGGCCTTAAATATCTCCATATAATATAAATTGGACTTACACTACTTTCAAAGATAACGGCTCAAATATTGTAAGAAGTTTAAAATGATGAGAAAATAAAATTTGTGATATAATTCGTATGTTTAAATGAGAGGCTAATTTTTCCACAGAATCGTTGTGACTGAATACATTTTGTGTTATGATTTATGTTTATGATTTGTTATTTAATGATTTATTATATGTTATTTTATGACTTTGTCAAATAGAAACAATTATGAAAAACGCATTCTCTGACTTCAAAAAATTCAAGGCAAACACTTTATTCACAAGTTTTGGGATTTTTGAAACTCGAAAGTTGGCAACACTGGCTATATATATTTACAAAGACCTCGCTTAAATTTATCGATTATTGCTTCCATTGTGAATGCCAGCGTCGATATACGCTCCACAAATAAGAACGTGATAAAACGAGCAGCTAGTTTGCGCAAATTTTTATTTACGTGATACTGAGAATGCGGTTGAATGCCCGACAGCGGGTGTTTTTAAAAAATTTTCAACTACTTTTTAGCAATTGTTTCTACATGAAGTCGCTCGTGTAAGTAATGACGATCATTTTGAACCCAGAATTATTAAAATCGGTTCATTTTTGACTAAGTTATGGGCATTAAAAAAAAAAGTTTCTTATATAATTAAAAAAAATCGATTTTGAGCTGAAAAACAAAATTGCCGATAACTTTTGAAAAAAAAAATTTTCGGGCGAACAAAAAAATATGTGTCTTATTATTTTGACCATAGAGCAACATATTTGAGTTACATCGAAATCGAAGAACATGACCCGAATAGCCCGGTTGACTTGAAATGGAAAGTATCTGAAGTAATAATGAACAGCGAAATATCTGACGAATTCGAAATAATATCCGGCGTGAGACAAGGTGACGACTCACTATCAACGCTTTTGTTTAATTTAACACTGCATTCAGCATAGCTTAAGGTGGCACAATATTTTATAAATCGACACAAATATGCGCATGCGCTGACGACATTTTGATTCTTGCAAGAAATAGGGAGGCTCTTCAGAACTTTTTCATGCGCTCAGTGCAAGCCACAAGACCAGCGGGCCTCAATATGAGTGGAAAAAAGACGAAGTACATGAGACGATCCTTGCATGATAGTCACAACAGAATCGGAAGTTATGTTTTGGAATTCATGCGCGTTACTCAGCATAAATAAGGATATGTCCTTATCTACACAAGACCATATTCATGCAGCTAACAGAGCATACTTTGGTCATATCAAACTTATGAGGTCTTCATTGATATCAAATAACAAAAACTCCAGGTTTTACAAAACTATAATAAAACCGGTTCTCACCTACGACTGTGAAGCATGGGTCCTTAAAGTGAATGACGTGAATTTACAGATGCGATTTGAATGAAAAATTCTTAGAAGAATGTTCGGCCCTAAACGATTAGAAGACGGTATATATCGTACAGTCTGTTACATAAGAGCGTGGTCACTGTTACACGTAGATAAAAAATCAGAGCGTCCTGTTTCCTTTTCTATGACATAGAGGGCACCTCAGTATTTCATGCTTTTTGTAAAAAGTCAGCTGTCTGTCAAATTTAGTCTTCAATTGAGTGGTTTTTCGAAATGAGTGCTGTTTACGCCTTTCGCTTTGAGGCAATATTTCTATGTTTGCATGAAAAAGGACCCACATTAAAACAAACTGCTGCTGCAAAATATATGGGAAAGTCGAAGCAGTTCGTTAGCAAGTGGATAGATCGCTATAAAAAGGTTGGTAACGTTGATGATTTTCCTGATCGCGGACGTGCAAGCAAAGTCTCAAAAAAAGACGAAAAAAAATTCTCGCATTGTTTTTGAAAGATTCAACTTTGACGTGGAGCTGCTGTGAAATGGCAATGGCAAACCTCCGAGTGTATTTCTGCCATGAAAAACTCCTCATAAAAATATTGCCGTCGGGAGTCGGCTTGAAACTGTAGGTCCCTCCATATGTGGAACAACACCAAGACGCACACCACAAATAACTCGGCCAAACACCCAAAAAGGGTGTACGAGCCAATTATATATATAGGTATATATAAAGATTTCAATGGTATGGACACGTTGTAAGAATGAGCAGCGAAAGAACGACTAAAAAACACCAGTCTAACGGTTAGACGCGATAGAAGTGAAACCTTCCGTAAAACAAACTGAGAGAGAATAAGACGAAAGCAGCATTAGGAGCGGGGTAATTATAGGTTCATTATAATATCGCTATAAAGTTCATATTTTATTTTCTTCATTTTATTATTATTCATCCTCAATGTTTTCAATTTCAACAAATGATACGAGTGGCTCATGATAGCTAAAATATCTTTGAAATACCGCGTCAATGGTTGTTTTTGATCGTGTTGTCGATTCAGTGCGATTGTTACACATTTTTAAATTGAATGTTGTATTGAGAACGTCAATTAAAGGAACCGCTGTGTCCAATGCAAAATTTACGTTAAAATCGCCACTTAAAATCATTGGAACTTTATTGTAATCTTTTCTAAGTATCCGCGATACTTCTGGTGTATACTTTATTAAATTTTCGTGAATGAATTCCGTGATGCTATTTATTGATTTTTTTTTCTGTCGATACTCACGACACTTTTCTGTATTATTTTTCGGCATAATTGCGGTAAATATTTAAAAATGAAAATATTTACGAATATAAAAATACACACGCGGTTGCTATTATGAGCGTCCCCAGCAAAACCTGCGTGACCGAAACTCTAACACAATAACATTTTTTTGAATGTTACAAACACATATGCACGCAGGTTTTGCTGGGGCGTGACCGAAACTCTAACACAATTACACAATTACACATATGCACTCGTATTTGTTTGAAAATCGACTTTTTTTTTGGTTCTCCGTCACCTTTGGAAAATGTGTAAACAGAAAGCAAACTTTATTCATATATTTTTCCTCATTTTTGCATCAGTAAAATTAAACAAACGCCGTAGCCGAATGGGTTGGTGAGTGACTACTATTCAGAATTCACAGAGAGAACGTCAGTTCGAATCTCGGTGAAAACACCAAAATTAAGGAAAACTATTTTTCTAATAGCGCTCACTCCTCAGCAGGCAATGGCAAAACGCCGAGTGTATTTCTGCCATGAAAAAAAAGCTCCTCATAAACATATCATAAAATAAAATAAAATAACTGTATAAAAAAATTTTTTTTCTTGTGATTCGAACCAAGGATTTTGGATCGGAAGCTCACATTGCTAGCCGCTCGGCTATCGCGCCATGCTGTCGGCGCTGGCCTAAAAGTTATTTAGTTCGTCGCTACGTTTATATCAACATATAATATAACGCTTCGTAGCCAAGAGTGTCGCTTTTTTCGTTTCACTTTTTCTGAAATCACTCCCAACGATTCTAAAGAAGTTTTCACTTCAAAAAGTATTTGTAGCAAACCCTAAAGGAGCAAGAAGGAGAGGCCAGCCATGGAGACGATGGTTGCAAGACGTAGAAGACGATATGCGAAAGATGAAAATCTCACAACATAGAACGAAAGCGGACTGTCGAGAAGAATGCATGCGTACTGTAGAGGAGACAAAGGTCCACCCCGGACTGTAATGCCAAGATGATTATAGGTACTCATGTAACTGTGCGTGTAAAAATTTGAATTTATGTGAATTTAGTGTTTCGTAAATTTGAACGTGTTGATGAGTATCACCTATTATATTTCAAACGTGATTCCTGTCCAAAAAACAGCTAAAGTCGCAGCGTTAGTAGCTTTGATGATAAGATTACAATTTCATATTAGCATTCGTATAACTGACAAAATACTTTATATTATTTGTGCAAATAATGTCTGAGCACTTGTAAAGTACAAACACCTTTTCGCTTTTACCAAATACCTTTGGTGTAATAAATTTACATTTTTTCTCCAGCATTTTTATCTCTGATGAAATTCATTTTTGTTACAAGCAAACTCGTATGCATGGCAATCTTAGAGTTCTTATAAACAAACTAATTTATAGAGATATGTACACAAGCATTTGCTCATTTATTTGTCTTAAATTATACAGCATCTGCTACTGTGCCTACTTCCATTTTTAGACATTTAAATAAAATAGGACAAGCACCGCTGACATCATTTGTTAGCGGTGAACAATGGGGATGACTATTTCTGCACGAGAGTAAATTCGTTACTGTGCTACTCCAAAAGTGTACTCGTAAGCAAGGAGCAACCAACCACCATAAGTTTAGGATTTCTAAATAAGCGAGGATTACCATCATCGGGGGCTTCAATAGCTCAGCGCTGAATACAAAATGTCGATCGATGTGAAAGAGAAACAGTTGACTATAGATGAGGCTCTGGAACGGACGGGTGAGTAAATGAATTTTAAGCTCCAGTGCGAAAATGTGAATGAAAACTAAGCGCGTTAAAAGTTATACAAAAAAAAAATGTCTACAATGATCGGATTGTGCCATCGAATTCTGTATGTTCTTAAAGCCATTAATGCCATGTGAAGCGCTAATGAGTGAAATTAAAAGAAAATAATCAAATACTTTCGCCTTATTCGAGGTAGAAAAATGTGCGCTAGTTTTAAAGGATTTTGAAAAGTAAACTTAAAAACGTTGTTGATAGAAATTTAAATGGTTTTTGAAGGAAAAATCCTCTATTGAAACCAAGGCGCATTCATTAAAGGTGATTGTTAAACCAAAGTTATGGCAAAGTAGAAAACAGAGAATGAATTTGCCTTGCTTCATTCTAGGCTGACAGCCACATTGACACGGCGAAAGGAAAAAAAACAAATCAGCTGATTTGCCGATGCCACCTTTAATAGAATCGCTTTGAATTCAACACTCAATTGTTCATTTTATAGCAACTGTCAAATTTGATTGAATGCGATGGCAATATTTTAAGTGTGCGCTGTCAAAAAGTCCACTACTTTGTGCCCGCGCTTTTGATTGTTTGAAAGCATGGTTTAATTTTTACGACGAAGAGGAAAGCAGGACGCCGAGATTCTGAGTGAATCCTTTTTTACAAAAAAGTGAAATGCACAGGCTGAAAAATTAAAATTATCAAAACTACTGACGGTGTGAGCATATCAAAAAAAAACACCATTTGACTGTCAAACATGCAAAATAAGAGCCTGTTGCTTCACAGATATTGGCTTAAAATTTTTCATGACACGAATTGCCAACTCCATTCAATTTCATCGAAATTAACCATTGAAAAACATCCAAAATTTAGTGTCGAGGTGCCCAGTTACCCCTAAAGTTTGTGAACTGCTAACAGGGTAACTGCTGCATGTGTAATTTTCCGCTTTTCTTATCCAAATTATTCAGTAACTTGCCAGTAACTTAATTTCTGAGAACTCTCTCTCACAGGGAAAAATATAAAAAAAAACAAGGACTGAAGGCAAAGCCAGTAACAATCAAGAATGATAGAGAAGTTTGTGCCTTCCGAATTCGCCGTGTCGCAAGAGCCCATGAATAAACGAGCAAAAGGGAAGGGGAGTTACTTGTTTGTGAAGAAGAAGAGTAGGCGAAAGCAATGGAAACAACCAAACACAAGAAATTATACACACACACACACACTTTCTGACTACCTGCGGTCTGCTCTTGGAAAGATGGGCTTCGCGACAACTCAGCGAGCGTTGTTCAAGTACACAACCTTGTAAGGCCACTTGTGGATCGGGGGCGCTCGGGCGAGGTTCTGAGGTTGACTCGAATCTCGTGGGTTTTCTCACAGGACACTATGCGTGAGGAATGCATGCTGTGAGACTTGCAACTACCTCGAATCCTTTTTGCGTCGGATGTATGGAGAATGAGGTGGAATCATCTCAGCACCTTCTCCTTAGCTGCCCTGCTCTGGCGGGGTTAAGATCTGGGCATCTTGGCTCTTATTTCTTTTCTACGCCTGCTAATATAGCTGACGTTAACATTAAAAATCTGATGAACCTCATCAGCAGCACAATGCGTCTGACGCAAACGCAGCACAGTCATCATTCATAAACCACACAATCTAAGCCCATCCTCCTAAGCATCCCACCACCACCTCTCCCCGCCCTCTCCATGCTCTCTCCTTTCATCGCATCGGTTTTCTATTTCACCTTACCTCCTTCTCAATGGTATCACAAAGGACGAATCCGTTTATTTTCCTCCAAGTGTGCTCATTCCTGGGGCAATCATTCCAACCTAACCTAACCCACGCCCCCAGCTGTCATACACCCCTACACCATCACCCCCACCATCATCATGTTTCAATGTTGGTAATAAATGTTCCTTATTCAGCGTTGTACCAAATTTCCTCAACACAACTTTTCTGCTTTTCATGCCAAAAATTCAATTTTGTTTTCTTCCGAAAAAAATAATTTTTTCCTAAAATTCTTGAGGCTTCTTACGCTAATTGGCAAGCCATTTTTGCCTATTTACAAGCGAAATAAATGGCTTCTTGCTAGATACTATTCCATGATAACCGGCTTTTTCAGACTATTCTGACAGTTGAAGCACTAATGTATTATATTTTTGAAACTGTTTATTTTATTTTTCACTTTTCAAGCAGTTATTTTTGCATCTTTCGTCACACGCCTTAGTTTACAAGCACGCCCTGTTCTTGGCCTTGAAGTTATAATTCCGGTATTCTCGTAGTTTTGAATTATAGCAGTCGGTGGCGTTCATCCGGATTACCGAGACAATTAATTCTGATTAAATATGTAGTGTGACAGATGGTTGTTATGCGAATTAGTGAACAGCTGATTTGTCTATGGGATAGTTTTGGCAGTCAAATTTCTTTCCCTTTAAAACTTAGCATACATAGGTACATATGTACATATGTAAAGTATGTATATACATATAGACGTATTTTACTTTTGACATTTTTTAATTTTTTATTATTTATGCATTCACAGGTTTTGGAAAGATTAACATTGGCATCATTATACTTTCCGGCTTTGTCCTGGTAAATGTTTTTCTCGAATCAGTTGGCATTAGCTTTGCGCTGCCAGTCTTAGAATGCGACTTGAATCTATCACACCAGGAGCAGGGTGTATTGGGTGCTGTGTCCTTTGCCGGCGTCATTGTGAGCTCACACTTTTGGGGATTTCTAGCCGATACTACGGGTCGCAAGCGGATAATGCAACCGGCTTTACTTCTAGGATACGTAGTGACAATATGCTCTAGTCTGTCACCTAATTTTTTGACATTCGCCATACTGCGATTTATTAGTGGAATACTGTGAGTACTATTTATAATTATTATAAAAAAATACAGATGTTTTTAGAGGCATAGAACTTTTTCAAATTATACATTCATTAGCTTACAGCATTCGAGACATTTAGTGTTTATAAAAAATCCGTGCACATGACTAATGAAAACCATCTATTCGGTGGAACACTTTTCAGTATAATCGGCCTTATAACTCATCGATTGTTTGCCTCCAAGTCGTCAATCATATCCAAGATAATAGAAAACAAGTCGTTCCCACGACAGTCGGTTCTACGTAACTGGAATGGCACAGATTTATATCCGGCATAGGAGTGTCACCTCAGCAGCATTCCTCATATAGGTACATATGCACGGGGAATAGTTATGCTGCTACAACAATAACAACAACAAAATAAAATTTTGCCATCCAAAGCAAAATTTTGAAACTTTAGCTGCCACATCAGCACAATAGCGCCCGCTCATTTCATATGTATTCTTAAGCTCTTCCAATACCCCGTTTTCCATTGATATAATATCTTGAGATAATGCGTTCACCATAGTCGAATGGGTTGGTGCGTGACTACCATTCGGAATTCGGAGAAAACGTAGGTTCGAATCTCAGTGAAACACCAAAAAGGAAAGAACGTTTTTTCTAATAGTGGTCGCCCCTCGGCAGGCAATGACAAATCTCCGTGTGTTGTTCTGCCATGAAAAAGTTCCTCGTAAAAAATATCTGCCGTTCGGAGTCGGCTCTCCCAGCCATCAGAGGGAGCCTCCCTGCGCTCCTACGCTGACGATTGTACAATAATGGCGTCGGGCAATGACATCGATAAACTGTGCGCCAGAGTATACGATTACCTCACCTGTCTTTCTCGCTTTTTCACTGCGGGGAATCTACAGCCTTCCCCCCTAAAGTCCATGGCGATACTCTTTACTACCAGGACAAAGTTAGCAATACACCAATAAAGACTGTAAACAACCCAAACATATGTCCAGCATGTGAAAGCACCCCGCATGATACTAACCACCTTTTCACATGCCTCATCAAATTCCTTGTTTTGTTTGTCGGGCAGACTCGCAAGTACAGCCCTCAGACCCAATTAAGTCCATTGTACTGCACTCCCTTTTTATTTTCTTTAAATCTACTCGACCTCCGAAGAAATCTGAGTAGATCTTGTGGTGCCAAGGAGCCAAGGAGGTCACATCAGTGCCAAAGACCTCAAGCCTGATTCGAGCGAAGGCTGGGCAGACGCCGTCTTATCCTCCTTTCCACATTCTGGGCAGAGTGTACTGTCTGAGAAGCCCACCTTTTCCATGTTCTTTGCCCACAGAGCGTGGCCCGCCATCAATTCAATTAGCCTCCTAAAGTCCCCTCTGCTTAGTGACAGGAGAAACTGCGACAGTCGGTCGGACATGACAGGTAACATCAGTTTTTGTCCATCAAACTCACTCATCTAACACCCCTCTCACTCTGGTCCCAACCTGTCGAAACAGCAAGCTCCCGTTAGATGAGCTAGATGAAGACGACCGCTAACTACGTTGCACTTTAGTAAGCTGCACAGGGTTTAGTAACCTGCTACAACAACAACATTTCCTCATACGTAGTAACGAATTAGTGAACAAAAATCGTTTACTTGGAGACACTTATCGAATATTCTGTACATCTCAAATAAATAAAAAACACTCGTTACTTTTTAATTTTTTTAATTTATCCTAGTAGGTGGTCCAATGACCGACACTGCGACCTAAAAGATCTTTTGTGTCAAGCTACCTAATTTAATATGGATGATCCTTCTGATCATCCGCGAAAGTTGCCCGACCACTACATCAGGTTCTAGTTTGCCTAGTTGCTCTCTGCCTTTGGAAAGGAGTTGGTTGAAAGCCATGTTCTTCCAACAATTTTTCTGCTATACGTATAAACCTTAGTATATCTGTAATAGGAGCTTTCTTTATTTCTTCCGGATCCAGTTGATCACGGTGGAAAATTTGCATTCTGGTTCTAGCCAGTGCAACGCACTCGCACAATAAGTGCTCCGTTGTTTCATCATCTTCAAGACAGAGTCTACACTCAGTGTCCCTGAGGAGTTGAATTCTGTTAAGATGATAGTTTAGATAGTAGTGGCCCGTAAGAAAGCCTACTATTTTCCTGATATCTACTTTTCGTAAGTTAATCAGTTCCTTTTTGTAAGTAAAGGGTCTAACCAACCTCTTGGCTTGACGAAGTTTCAGATTATTTTCCCAGTAAGCTATTCTGAGAGTATGTTCCCACTGGTCTACCCTGGATTTAACTTCCGCCCAGTTGATACCACAATATGGTTCTGGTCCTATAAGGTCTGATGTCGATCCAGCCCTTGCCAGTTCATCAGCAATTTCGTTACCCTCGATTCCAGAGTGACCTGGAACCCAGCAAAGTACAACCGTATTTTTTGTACTTAATTTTTGAAGATTGTTTACACATTCTTCCACTAGTCTCGACTCCAAAGAATGAGACATTAGTGCTTTCAGTGCCGCTTGGCTGTCCGAATATATAGTTATGTGGGCCCCTTTGATACCCCTTTTTAGATTTGTCAGTGCACAGATCGAAATCGCTTGGATTTCGGCCTGGAAGACACTGGGCCATTTGCCCATGGGTTCTGAAATTTTTGTGTTGGGTCCAAAGATCCCGGCACCAACTCCAGTATTTGTTTTTGAGCCATCAGTGAACCATATTAGACTTTTTGGGTTAACCCAAGGTCCTCCAATTTCCCATTCATCACGGTCTGAGATAATTATCTCATAATTTCTATTGAAGACCCGTTTCGGAATCATGTAGTCTGTTACTGAACAGCTAATATCCTTATCCGGTATTTTTCTTAGAATACTCATATGACCAAAGTCACTGTATTCCTTATTTGACAAGATTTGCATTTTTAGTGCATTTCTGGCTGCACATTTCCATATGAATATATGCAGTGGGGATAGTCCTACTATCGCTTCAATTGCAGTTGTGGGACAGTTTCGCATGGCACCTGTTATAGACAAACAGGCCTGCCTTTGAAGACTTGCCAGTAATTTCTTGGCTGTTACTTGTGTGGTTTTGGGCCACCAAACAAGGGACGCATAGGTGATGATTGGTCGAATCATCATTGTATACATCCAATGAATCATTTTGGAGTCAATACCCCATGTTCTCCCCAGGAGACTGCGACATGCCCACATGGCTCTGGTGGCTTTATCTATCACCGATTTAAGGTGAGAGTTCCAATTTAATCTTTTATCCAGAACAACTCCTAAATATTTGACCTCATTGGAATAGTTTATATTTGTTCTTTCGACAGTAATTGAACCAAGGTCCAACTTATATCTGTTTGTGAAGGGTACAATAATAGTCTTGCTGGGATTTATAGAAAGTCCTTCTGCACGACACCAGTTTAGAATGAAATGTAATGTTTGATTCATAATGCTGGATATTGTTCTGTCGAATTTGCCATGAATAATCACTGCAATATCGTCAGCATAGCCAATTACCTCCAAGCCTAACTCACTTAGTTTGACTAGGAGGTCGTCAATAACCAGGGACCATAATAAAGGTGACAAAACACCACCTTGGGGGCATCCTTTTAATGCTTTGACTGAGACTGATACATCTCGTACTTAATATCACAAACATTCCACTTGTACTAACAGCCTTTCTTTTCTTCCAGAGTTTCTGCTAGCTCGGCGACAATTTTTGCCTACCTTGGTGAGTTCCACTGCCAAAAATATCGCAACCGTGCAATACTGAGTGGTGCTTTAATGAGTGGGGTTGCATCTGTATTCCTCCCCATTATCGCTTGGTTCTTCATCAATCAAGATTATGAATTCTATGTGCCCTACATCGATATTACTTATAAGCCTTGGCGTTCCTACTTCCTCGCCTGTGGTTTGCCTGGTTTTCTATGTGGTTTGGCATTGTTTTTCTTGCCAGAGAGTCCAAAGTATTTACTCTGTTCCGGAAAGCCTGATGAAGCTCTTGAGGTGCTCCGGCGTATGCACCGGACAAATATCAAAAACAAGGGACTTCAAAAAGCATTCGAGGTAAAATTCAAAATTATTAGCAGTATTTGTAGTTAAGTATACAGGGTGCATCACAAGAGGTTTCATTTAGCATTACCCAAAATATTAAATATTTCCTTAATTTGTAATAATTCAAGGTACAGATTGTGAGCCTTCACGGCTGGCTAGGCTTTTGGATGCCGTCTGAGACAAGCAACATAGTGAATAGTTCAATCCATAGGGGCTCTAGGTCTCTCGAAAACTAGACTATGCTACCTGGGTGCTCTCCTAAAATTCGCGAACAGTTCGCTTATCTTGAGTGATGCCTATTTTCGTTAAGATAGGTCACTGTTGTGGTATCGTTATGGTCTCTGCGTGGTTTCGGCCAGCGAGTATAACCTAACCTAACCTTTTCAAAGTGAAACCTTTTGTTGAAACCCCTATATATATATATATATAGATATAATTGGCGCGTACACCCTTTCTGGGTATTTGGCCGAGCTCCTCCTCCTATTTGTGGTATGCGTCTTGATGTTGTTCCACAAATGGAGGGACCTACAGTTTCAAGCCGACTCCAAACGGCAGATATTTTTTATGAGGAGCTGTTTCATGGACCTTGAAATACACTCGGAGGTTTGCCATTGACTGCCGGGGAGCCCATAAATTCTTGCATGAAATGAAATTATTATGAAATAATCTACTAATTTTCTCTTTTATTTTTCTCTTATTATTTTTGTAGGACATTACTTTGTTGCCAGATGGCGATACACCAATTTCTAAAGTAAATGGATCCGGCAAAGGCAAAAATCTGCTAACATCCATAATGAAATCGATGTGGCAACAAACAGCACCTCTTTTTATGCGACAACACATCCGGAAAACGTTTTTATCTAGTCTCATTTTGTTCATCATATTCTTTAGTGCCCATGGAGTGTACATGTGGTTCCCATACATCCTCAACATCACCATGCAATATACAGACAAGTTTTCGGAACCCAGGAGCATTTGTGACATTGTTAAATTTTCGCAAGCGGAAAACCTTACAGCCGCCACAGATGATGTGAGTAAAAATATTGAAGTTTCAAGGTAGTGAGAGTAGTTACATGTGTGTGCTTATATTTTTCCCGAATACATCGACAGAATGAGCGCTGCGTAACGCATCTGGAAATTTCCACCTATCAACACACTATAATGCTGGAAATTATATATGTGTTACTTTTATTGACCGCTACGTATGCAATCAGCAAATTTGGACGCAAGCCCATCCTTTGTAAGTAGTTATATTCAAACCAGTTTTGTATGTAGTCTTACTTGACCGTTTTTTAATTACAGTCGTAATTCTTGCTGTA
Source organism: Anastrepha obliqua (assembly GCF_027943255.1). Classification (NCBI taxonomy): domain Eukaryota; kingdom Metazoa; phylum Arthropoda; class Insecta; order Diptera; family Tephritidae; genus Anastrepha; species Anastrepha obliqua. The sequence continues at coordinate 31,223,705 of NC_072893.1, forward strand.
TGCGGAATTTGTGGCATTTTAGCTTTGTGTATAAAGACGCCATTGTTGGCTATTTACCTCTTTGTCGTTGATCTGTGCTGTGGTGTGGGCATTATTGTGGTTAATGCTATTGTGGTAGAAATATTTCCAACGAATTTAAGGTAAGTAAGTGCGGTGTTATGTGCATTTAGCGGATTTTGTTTGCGACATATGGAACTTTACTACAGCGCACAGCGCGCTAACTCGACGGAAGATTGAGACATTCGAACGGAACATGTTGCCCCTGACCTCAGTTAAGTTGGTGTTGATCAATAATGATAGATTACAAGGTAGCGATCTACGTGAGAGTACTTCTGACTATGGCCTAACAATTGAATAAACAAGAAAGCGGGAAGTGGTAGAAAAAATTCGCTCATGAATAAAAAAAAATAATTAAAAATTCAATTATTACGTCAGCAAATCAGCTGATTATGCCAGGCTCATTGAGATCATAATAACGGATCGCGGATGTCGCCAACTTCTGAATTCTCTCCAACGTGGGTGTTAGGTTAGGTGAGCCAGGTTGCTTGTCTGAGACAAGACACTCGATGGCCTTAAGAGCCTTCTGTTTGTCACTTCAGACATTTGGAAAAAACGATTGTTAGTGCGGGGAAACAAATATTTTCGAAGTGTTAAATGTCTTTCAGCAATTCGTAAATCTCACTTGTACTTTTACACACTTTTGTAATGCAATCATTGCAATGCGATTTTTCTAAGCTCCCCGCTCCATTGATTTTTTTTGTTGTTCGTTGTTCACTCCTCTTGGGAGCATAGGGCCTCGACAAGGCATTTGTCTTGCGTTGGTTACGTTAATTTATTTGATTTCTGACAGGGTAAGTGATCAGCCTGCCCCCAACAGTCATAAACTGAAGAACAACGCCTTCTTACTGCTTGGAGTGCCATCTATGTTTTACATTTTTCTGCCAGAAGGATCGCACTCCATTGTTAACAAGCGAAATTTGCCACGAGTAGACACTACATACGAACAAAACCAAAAATAACGGAACTTTTTTCTGCGGCTTTGTGCTCGTCGTATGCACTGTAAAACTTGCCACAGAATTTATTGCAAGAGTAAGTAAATCCAAGTAATTCCGGTACTCTCCATTTGTAAAAATCTTCCCTTGCTAGTCTTTGCATTGACAAGTTTTTAGAATAAATTGAACAAAACTATACGCAGGTCTTTAGTTCGACAGCTGGGTTTAAAAATATCCCAATCGAAAGTTCTAAATGTCTAGTAAAACAACCGTTACATGCATAAATATGTCATAGCTGAGTATGCAAGTATTTCCAAAACTTAACTTGAATTTAATTTAAATATTTCTTGCAGAGCTATGGCCGTTTGCATTTCACTCATGCTGGGCCGCATAGGGAGCGCCTCGGGATCCAGCATTTTGGGTGCATTAATCAAAACTCATTGCGAAATAGCACTTTTCAGCCCATCAGTAGCGCTCATCATAGCCGGCGTTTTGGGATTTTTTATACCGAGAGCAGATAATGCGCCAAAAGCAAAAATGGATCTGGAAAATACTCCATAGCATTGGGCAAGGTGGCCTCTAACATATTCTATAAGCATCAAACATTTTTTAACAGAGACAAAAGTTAATCTAAACAAATTGAAAAAAAAGAGGTTGTCTGTAAAGTCGGTTTACTGACGATAGTTTAACGTGACAACGTCATAAGAAAATATTGATGAAATGGTTGCAAATTTTCAAAACAAAATTTTAATTTTATTTGTTTGATAGATATTTTGTATGGATATAGAGGAGGAGGTAAATGGAATTGCAATGGAATAGGTCAAGTTACATTTACACAAACGTGCAAAATGACAAAACATTTATCAAATTCATGAAAGATATCTTCAATTTCGATTGTGCATCAGACGTTAATAAGTCAACAACACTAAGAGGCACCATCATCGATTTGCCTTTTTCAAGACACTTTAAACTCGAAACACTCCCTTTCATTTCCTACTTTTTCTATCATCGTCCTATTCTCAACAGAGAAATGGTTCATTACCATGCGCACAGGAAGAAGGCATATTCAATTACAAGCATGTGAATTTATATACCTACATATGCGCATATACATACATATATATGCTCACTCAAGTAGGACAGAGCCAGATGTCGAACGTTGCCGAACGCGGGGGCCGATTGTGCTCTTTGTCGTTCGTTCCGCGCTCTCGCTTGCAGTTCAAGCACATTAGCTTACATTTGCTTGCGTACGGAATAGATTCGTATATTTGATATGTCCATATGACTTGTATGCATCTTTACATATAGATTTGTTCTTTTTGAAAATTGCGCGAAATTGTATATGTACATGCATGTTTATATACATATATTAGTATACAACATATCTTATAAGTATATGGTAAATATTACCATACATTTTTTCCTTCGTATATAATAAAAAAATTAACAATAACATTAAAACAACAGGTATTATTAACAAACTTGGTTTTATTTTAAATTCTTCAAGTAAATCAAATTAATAATAATCAATAAGAAGGCATATGCAAATACAAATACGTGAATTTATATATGTACATATGCGCATATACATACATATATACGCTCACTTAAGTAGGAGAGAGCAAGATGTCGAACGTTGCCGTTCGTTTGCTTTGTCGTTCGATCCGCGCTTTCGCTTGCAGTTCATTCAAGGTAACGGCAATGAGCAAGGTAACGACAAATGAGCAAGGTAACGACACATTTTTTTGTGCGTGCAGCCGGCTAAATCGGATTATAAGACGTTATCACGTCAATAATATCGAAAAAAAATAATACAACTCGTCGCTGCCGTGATGAAAGCTGCTAATTCCTTTTGGTAAAATTTTACATTAGAGCTAAAAAGCGTCATTGGGCATCTACAATATAAAAACACAAATAATTATTTATGCCTATTATTCGAATCGTTACTATGCACACCTCCTTATAGTCGATATCCGAATTAGCATTCAATTTCAAGACTTTTTCTCACTGATAAATATTTTTTTATTAACTATTTAAAGCCCTAATTTCGGTCAAAAATCAACCATTTTGTGAAAAAAATTTATTTTAATCGAAGGAGTATATATATATATATATATAATTGGCGCGTACACCCTTTTTGGGTGTTTGGCCGAGCTCCTCCTCCCATTTGTGGTGTGCGTCTTGATGTTGTTCCACAAATGGAGGGACCTTCATGGCAGCAAAACTAATACTCGATCGAAAAAAGTGGGTAGAAAGAAAGCACGGGAGGTTAACTATTACCTCTCACAGTTTTCGTCCTGACATGGGTGCTTCTGCAAGTATTTGGGGCGAATGGGAAAAGTGAGCCTACCGAAATGCAAATATGGAGATACTGAGTATGATAATGCGGAGCACACCTTTTTTAAATGCGAGAGGTGGAACGCCTGAAGAAATAATCGAGTAAATGATGATAGACGAAGAAAAATGAAATGCCTTCGCAAATTTCGTAGAGGATATTATCCGAAAAAAGAAGCGCGAAATGGAAATGTAGTATGATTATAAGTCGGATATGCCTTAACATTAATATTCATAAACATTTATTGTTTTGTTTTGGTTTTTAATTTATTGTCCACTTATGCATTCACTTTGCTGTGCCGTTTAAATAGTATCATATTTCTTAAAAGGTTCATTACATGGCGATCCTGCCAGCTTGGTGCTAAGATTTTTTTGCACAAGTGGCGGAAAGCTCAAATGCTTATTCCAAAGTCCAGCTTGGTGCTAAGATTTTTTTGCACAAGTGGCGGAAAGCTCAAATGCTTATTCCAAAGTCCAGCTTGGTGCTAAGATTTTTGCACAAGTGGCGGAAAGCAAATACTAATAACAAAGTCCTGGTATTGATCAGCCAATAAGATCTACCAGTTGCGTGAAGTTCCTGGTCTGGCCAATAGACCAGAAGATAGATGACCACAGAAGGGCTGAAAGCTATCTCCATTGAGGAGTACAGGAGAAGAAACCATTTATTAAAGAAACCAGCCGATCAAGAACCAGTCATCCCAATCATAAAGAAGCCAAAGCGCAGAGGCGGCTATACCCAGCGCATTAAGCGAGAGATTGGATATCTCCTCCGAGAAGTCAACACTCAGCCACCACCACCTTGGAAAAAGGCTTGCTCCATTTGGGAACGCATCTCAAAATTGGAATTCCTGCTGCAACAGCGTAAGCAAATTAAATAAATAAAAACAAAAAAAAACTGTGCGTGTTTCACGCAGACAGTATAGGCTGACAAGCGTTAACCGCTCGCAGAAAAAAAAAAAAAATACAATAAATTATTTCTTTGCATGGCGAGAATTAAACCACTTTGGTTTCTGTTGGTTATATGTTTGCCTTATAAAAATTTAGAGATGAAACTGTAAATGAATATATTAAGCAAAAAAAAAAAATGATTCGGAAAGTCATTTTAAATTATGAAAATGTTTGAATTTGATATAATATACTTTCTAATATGCTTACTCAATAAATGAATTAACTTGAAAAACAAAAAAATTTTAAATCCAATGTAAAAACAAAATTTTTCAAAATGTTTATACACACATTGTCGTTTAAAAACAAAAAAAAAAAAAAAAATATATATATATATATAAATAAATAAATATGTAATGTAAAAACAAAATTATATATCCTTACATTATAAATTATTTGATTTACGGTATAAGGTCCCCAATAGCTAATTTTTCAAACTTTATCAAAAGTTGATAAACCCAATGCCAATGTAGTAAACGAAGTAGTCGTTAATACTGGCTTAAATTTAATCAAAATTTCTTTAATTATAATCACAGTCATAACCTTATTGATATTAGCATTAAAATTATATGCTATGCATAATAAAAATTTGAAGGAAAAGATAATCACGTCGCGGACGCTTTGCCTCGCATTACAATAAATGACTTAAAAGATAATCACGTCGCGGACGCTTTGTCTCGCATTACAATCAATGACTTAAAGGAAATAAATGAAAAGAATCAAAATATATACAAAATAGTGACTAGATCAATGTCGAAAAATAACAACAGTCCAACTACACAGCAGCACTTTAAAACATATGATAAGCCCAAAATATATGTCCCAATTAATAACACTGACGTCAGGAAATACAATAAATTAAAGATTACACCCACGCGATGTTACATCAAACGAGGAAAATCTATAATGGCATATATAAAAATTGATGACTTATTTGTTAATGGGAAAATTGACTTAGGACAATTCTTCTCTAGGCTCGACGAAGTGGCCGACAAATATGACATTAATAATTTACAAGTGGCACCTAACGAGAAAATTTTCGAATTTGTCTCGATAAATGATTTTAAAAATAAGGGCAATATGATATTAAATAAAGTAAAAGTAGCGCTACTGAATGAGGTGACCCAGATCAATGATGCTAAAACTGTAATGGACATTCTAAAAAGATACCACGATGACCCTATAGAAGGCGGTAATTGCGGAATTTTCAGAACACTTATGAAAATTAAAAGACATTACTTCTGGAATAAAATGTCAAAAGATGTTGCTAAGTACGTAAAAACTTGCGAAAAATGCCAAAAAACCAAAATAACAAAGCATTTAAAAAGCCCAATGACTATAACACCAACACCTACAGGTACATTTGATACAGTTATGGTAGACACAATAGGCCCACTACCTACAACAATTAATGGCAATACTTATGCAGTCACAATAATATGCGACATGACAAAATATTTAGTCACGATACCCATCCAAGACAAAAACGCCAAGACAGTGGCGAAAGCAATATTTGAAAAGTTTATTCTTACCTACGGTCCAATGAAGACGTTCATTTCGGACATGGGTACAGAATACAAAAATTCAATACTAACAGAGCTATGTGAATTGCTAAAAATAGAGAAAATTAATTCAACTGCTTACCATCACCAAACATTAGAAGTAATAGAAAGATCACATAAAACTTTCAATCAATACATAAGATCTTACATATCGATTGACAAAAACGACTGGGATGAGTGGCTACAATACTTCACATACTGTTTTAACACCACTCCTTCTACAGTACATGACTATTGTCCGTATGAATTAGTTTTTGGAAAAACACCAAACATGTTTCAGCAGTTCAAAAATGTAGACCAAATTACTCCATTATATAACATAGATAACTACGCTAGAGAAGTAAGATTTAGGCTAGAAGTAGCACATAAAAGAGCTCGCAATATGATAGACATAGCTAAAATTAAGCAAAAAACATTTTATGATAAAAATAGTTTAGATCACAATTTTAGCATAGGCAATTTAGTTTTACTTAGAAATGAAGTGGCCCATAAACTGGAACCCCAATATTGTGGGCCTTATACCATTAAAACAATAGATAATAAAAATAATGTTACTATAGTCGATAAGTTATCTTTAAAAGAACAAATAGTTCATAAAAATAGGCTTAAGATTTATCAACAATAAGTAGTTTTAAAGACCGGTCTAAACTTAGAAAATTAATACAATATATACATATATATATTATAAAATTAAGATTACTCTTATGTACATATTTTTATTTTAACAATTCAATGTAAAAGAATGTTCATACAAAAAAAAGTTGTATGAGCATTCTTCTGAAGAAGGGAGGTGTAGTATGATTATAAGTCGGATATGTCTTAACATTAATATTCATAAACATTTATTGTTTTGTTTTGATTTTTTAATTTATTGTCCACTTATGCATTCACTTTGCTGTGCCGTTTAAATAGTATCATATTTCTTAAAAGGTTCATTACAGAAAGTTATGCTGAAGAGCATTGAGCATAGGTTTCTCAAAACAGGCGACGATGAGTAAGTAAGTGTCCTTCTTAGGACGCCGTCTTGGCGCTCTACCTCGAAGCAATGCGGACGCAGTCCCGAGGTGGAGGAAAACATCCAAAAGAAGAGGAGGGATATTTTTAGTGGAATCACCATACACGTAGTAGTGCGAAGGCATTTTTAACCCAACCTCACAGCCGAAAAAAAAATTGGTTCCAGTCCTCCATGCTGCCATCACTGTCACTCATCATCTTTAACGGTCTGCCCACATTTTGAACAAATCAGAAAAAGTATCTTTCAGAACCTAATACCTTCTATGCTATTAAGAACTACTTCCTCAGAAAATAACTTCTACTCAAATATGAACGAGACGGTATCAATAAAACGGTCCGCGGATGACATATGGCAAAAATAAATTTTTTGTTTTTTGGTAGGACTGTTATAAGCTTACATGGCAAATTTCAGCGTGATATGTCACATAGTTTGTTTTCTGTGCTACTGTAAACAAGCCAAGCTCGAGTGTGTTCTTCGAATTCTCTTTTATGACTTCAATTGTCTCAAAATGTTTTCCACGGAGCGGCAACTTGAGCTTGGGAAACAGGAAAAAGTCACATGGAGCCATATCAGGCGAATACGGTGCTTGCGGAACGATATTAACATTATTTTTGTTCAAATAATCGCGAACAAGACGTGATGTGTGAGCTGGTGCATTATCGTGATGCAAGAACCATGACTTGTTGTCCCACAATTCCTTCCTTTTAAGACGAATGTTCTCGCGCAAACGCTTTAAAACGTCTAAATAATATTCAGCGTTAACCGATTTTGCGATTTGTGCCATTTTCAAGCATAATTTTCCGACGTTCATGAGGCAAGTTTTCAACCGATGTGCGGCCCTCTTTGAACAATTTGTACCACAGGAAAACACGTGCACGCGATAGAGCAGAGTCCCCATAGGTTGTCTGCAACATTTTTAAGGCGTCTGAAGCCGAAATTTAGTTGGAATAACAAAATTTCAAACAAATTCTTTGAATTTCCATCGTTAAATTCGAAGAACACACTCGAGCTTGACTTGTTTACAGTAGCACAGAAATCAAACTATGTGACATATCACGCTGAAATTTGCCGTGTAAGCTTATAATAGTCCTACCAAAAAACAAAAAATTTTTTTTTTGCCGTATATCATCCGCGGACCGTTTTATTGATAACGTCTCGTTCATATTTGAGTAGAAGGTATATCAAAAATATCAGAATTTCTAGTTAAATCAGGATTGAAAAAATTGATTTGATGTTTTCCTCTCTTACATAGTTACTATATTTTTACCATAGTCTTAATTAATTAAGTTTTCTAGTCTCACTTTTACGTGTAAGACCTCTAAGCTAAGTACCTGTTACTTTTACATCAGCTAGATTCCTTTATGCATCAATTTTCTGATTTAAATCGTATATAAAATTTTCAAATCAAACGGAATATTAATTGAAAAGTATTATCTTTCAAAAGAACTCGAATTGTCAGTACAGATCAAAAAGGCAACTATTGAAGAATTCAAGCATAGCCTAGGTTAGATCAAGATGGCGGCAGAGAGCCTCAATGCCCAGGTACAAACTAAGTGCCGTTTTGCTATCAGCCCCGGAAGGCTATGTTAAAGTCAAAAATTAAAGTACTGTATATTCTATTCAATAAAACGGTATTTCTAACTTTTGGAGTTTATAAAGATTCTGTACCTGGAAATATTAATATATTTATGCATAATCATGATTCTAACAGCAAATGTAACTGTATTCCAATAACACGGGTTGAAAGCACTAAATATCTTGGCATTTTAATCGATTATAAGTTAAAATGGGATTTTCAAATTAATTATTTAATAAAGCGAAATAGATATTTAATCTTTGTTTTTGCCAAATTAAAATATATATTAAACAAAGAACAATTATTAACTATTTATTATGCCCTATTTGAGTCAGTCACCTCTTACGGTATCGTAGCTTGGGGAGGTGCGTACAAATCTGAACTAAATAGGATTGAATTAGTACAAAATAAAATATTAAAAATAATATTTAAGAGTAAACAAAACTCAATAACGGATAATTCCTTAAATATTAACAACATTCTTTCGATAAAAAAGTTGTTCTACTTTACAGCTTTAATACAAAATTACAATAACTTAAAGAATTCTTTTCTATCAAGGATAATAAATACTAGAAATAGACAAATTGAGCACATAAAATGTAAATTACGTATTGGTTCAAAATGTTACATAAACCATAGCATTAAAATATTTAATCAGCTTCCAATGAAGTTAAAAGCCTATGATGTAATTAACGACAAAAATAAAAAAGATATAAAAATCTGGTTAACAAAAACTAATTTACACCTATGATATTTGTTAATATCGCGCTATTTCATTGTAAAATAAAAAAAAAGGAAAATTATTTTATGTCCTTCATAGAACCGCTAGATATAAGTAAGTTTGTTGTTAGTTAGTTAGTAAGTCAAATGTATGTTACGTATGTTGCATACAAAATTTATTTTGTTAAATGTTATATTTAGTTTGTAAGATTGTCATTATAAATGCTACTAGCCTACGAACAGACTTTTAATAGTCTCTGTAGGACTTACAGTTTATTGTAAATTATAATGTATTATTATACTAGTAATAAATAAATTCAAATTCAAATTCAAATTCAAATTCTCTTATATTGCGCATTACTGTACTATGAATTTATTTTGAACATCTTTAATATGGAACTCTTTATCTTTTGATTTCTCTGTAAACATCTTTCCGCAACTGGAGCAAAGGTACAGTTTCTCACCTCACTACTTAGTTTTAATTAAAATAATTTACGTGTGGAATTCCCAAAGTATAGGATTTAAATCAATGTTAGCTAGGGTCTTTAGATAACCCAAAGTTTAGATAGCGCTATTTTTACACATGGATACACAGCACTTCCATAATATGTTTGGCAAAACTTGACTTATTTACACATTTGCAGAATAAATAAACACCCAAATAATGTGGAAAAATGAGAAGACGAAAATAGTGACGTTGCCGGGGGGCTCATATGATGATTAGATTAGTTGAAAATATATCAGTTATGATTCATAACTTTATAAGGAAGAAAATCAAAGGCGAAAAATGTCCATTCGGATAGACTTACATAGTGGATAGATATTTTATCTATTAACCCGTTCTTTTTGTGCTGAATAAACCGCTCCTCAGGGACAGGGAAACCTTATTAAATAACAGTCGAGTTGTGGAATGGTTGGAGAAAATATCTTCAAATAAGAGTGTTTCTAGAGAATTTATATCCTCTCGTAAGTATCTGCTACTAAGTATTTTTTTTATATTTATAAAATTTTATTCATTTCTTTACTAGATCGATACAGACTTTACCCAGGCAAGGGAAACTTATTGTTTCTAAAATTGGAGTCTTTTATAAGGGTATATTGGACATTCTTGAAAAAGAAATAAAGGACCGACCGCCATTCCAGAGAGTTATATTTAAAACACCTCAGCGCCTTAATAAAACTGACAAACTTACTATAGCCGATGCTCAAAATGATTTTGTCACTCTCGTAGCAACACCGAATGATTTTCAGCATAAAGTTAGGGACATAAATCAATTTGCTGAAAGAAAAGAGAAATGTCAATCCAGAATCATTGCAGTTGGAACTGATATTACGTGTGTTTCCGAATTTTATATCTTTTGCGATGGCATAGAATCGTAAAGAAGACAAATACAATCAAATTTTTAATAATGTTTATAGATTTCAGAATCATCTTGAAAATCTTACTAAAAGTATTCAAAACAAATACTTTTTTTTGTATTTATAATAATACGTAATAATAATGTTTGCTTAAGAATAAATAAACTGAAATTTTATTTTTTGTTTAGGTATCTATAGGGTTAAATAAATAACAGGTAATCCATTTAGAATTTGAAAAATATCTCTTCAAAAATATTAATAAGATTATCTTCTTAATAACTTGGATATATTAATAAGAACATCTTATCGGTAATATATGATACCTCTATAGATATATCAAAGAGAATCTCTGATGATTTTTCGAAGATATCTTTTTGAAGAATTTAAGAAGTTTTTCTCTACATATATATGAAGAGCTTCTTCTTGAAAAAAATCCATACAGACTCATATCATTTTTGTTCTATTTTATTAGGTGATTTTGGCTCTGTGCGTGAGGACTAGAATGTCTGCAAAAAGCCTGCTGCAAGCCTCACAGCAGGAATCTTTCCAGCTTATTTCAAAAGATTTTATTGTTTTTCAACATCTCCATCGGTTCAGTAAAATTCAGTTCCTTATAAAAAACACAGAGCTTACATATAATGTCAGCGTCTAAAGAAAGTGTACAGCGCATATCAAGGCGCATTCATTGAAGGTGATGACATTAGAACAACAACAATGTTTTGTACGTTTGATTGTCAAAGTATTGAGAGACTAGAAAACAAGCTGGGATACGGCTAAAAAAAAACAAATACGCTGATTTACCGATACAGCTTTTAATAGATTGGCCTTGGCACGTATTGACAGGTTTTGACTATTTATTTATTTTTTATTTAATTTCAATTATATAAAGAAAAATAAAGTTCATACTACGGCAAATGCCATGGAATACAAAGTGGCGACCTTACAAAATTTAAACAAATTCGGCAAATTTTCATCAAAATTTCAAACTTGTTAATCAGAATTTCGGGAAAAATGTCGAGTATTCAGTTCTTATTTTCCTCCAAATAAAAAAAATTCAAGTCTTCGTTTTATGGAGGAAAACACCCAATACCATCAGTAGAAAAAAATACCAAAAATCAAAGCGAATTGAAACTTCCGAATGTCAAAGTTCTAAATCTAAACAGAAATGCTGTTTAAAAGGAAGGCACGGTGGGTGAAACTGAAAGCAGGAAAATCTAAGGGTAGGCCGTCCGTTTATACTGTGATATATTCAAGGATATCGCAGGGCCTACTGGTTACGCAAAAAGAAATATTATGAGATTTATGCGCTTTTATAAAAGAACCGAACGATCCGAAAGGTTACAAACCGATAAATTCATGCACTCATTTCTGAACTATGGTACAGATTTGTAAGTAACAGCCAGGCTTGTTATAAACCACATCAAAATATCAGAGTGGATGAACACTTGTTTCCAACTAATAGTCCGGGAGCCAGGGGCCGATTTTGGACTGCGTTTCTATACCGTTAAATTGTTGACTAAACTTGTGATTTAGCTTTCATGAATAACGAAAGTGAACGTCAGCTGGCGCACCCGCGGTGGGTGTGATTGTGGGAGTGTACGAAACGTGTCGAAAAAAATTTCTACCAACTCATTTTATACCGGCTGAAATTTTTTTCATGTATTGTTGACATTTAGTAGAAAAAAAATAGTCAGCTGCACGGTAGAGGGGGAAAACCACGTCAGCTGAACAGGTGAACTTGTAAAAAAAGTGAAAGGAAAACTACTTTATAGTTCGGGAGCCAGGCGTGATTTTGACCTCATCATTTCATGACGACTGATTTTAATACTGAAGGCAGACGCCATCAAGTTTTTCACAATATTTTAGATTTGGTAGCAGGAAACTCCTGGATATTGTACAAAGGGTGTACTGGATCGAAAATATCCGCAAAGGAGTTTACATTTCCTTTAGCCGATGAATTAGCTGGAGAAAATAAGAAGAATATTTGTCACAGGCGGCCGCCGTAGCCGAATGGGTTGGTGCGTGACTACCATTCGGTATTCACAAAAAATTAAGAAAAACATTTTTCTAATAGCGGTTGCCCCTCGGCAGGCCGAGTGTATTTCTGCCATGAAAAACTCCTCATAAAAATATTGCCATTCGGAGTCGGCTTGAAACTGTAGGTCCGTCACTCCATTTGTGGAACAACATCAAGACGCACACCACAAATAACTCGGCCAAACACCCAAAAAGGGTGTACGAGCCAATTATATATATAGGTATATATAAAGATTTCAATGGTATGGACACGTTGTAAGAATGAGCAGCGAAAGAACGACTAAAAAGTATTTGAAGCAAACCCTAAAGGAGCAAGAGGGAAAGGCTGCCCATGGAGACGATGGTTGCAAGGCGTAGAAGACGATATGCGAAAGATGAAAATCTCACAACATAGAACGAAAGCGGACTGTGGAGAAGAATGCATGCGTACTGCAGAGGAGACAATGGTCCGCCCCCGACCTGTAATGCCAAGATGATTATGGGTACTCATGTAACTGTGCGTGTAAAAATTTTAATTTAAGTGAATTTGAAAAAGTGTTGATGAATATCCCCTATTATATTTCAAACTTGATTCCTGTCCAAAAAACAGCTAAAGTCGCAGCGTTAGTAGCTTTGATGATAAGACTACAATTTCATATTAGCATTCGTATAACTGACAAAATACTTTATATTATTTGTGCAAATAGTGTCTGAGCACTCGTAAAGTACAAACACCTTTTCGCTTTTACCAAATACCTTTGGTGCAATAAATTTCAATTTTTTCTCCAGCATTTTTATCTCTGACGAAAGTTCATTTTTGTTACAAGCAAACTCGTATGCATGGCAATCTTAGAGTTCTTATAAACAAACTAATTTATAGAGATATGTACACAAGCATTTGCTCATTTATTTGTCTTAAATTATACAGCATCTGCTACTGTGCCTACTTCCATTTTTAGACATTTAAATAAAATAGGACAAGCACCGCTGACATCATTTGTTAGCGGTGAACAATGGGGATGACTATTTCTGCACGAGAGTAAATTCGTTACTGTGCTACTCCAAAAGTGTACTCGTAAGCAAAGAGCAGCCAACCACCATAAGTTGAGGATTTCTAAATAAGCGAGGATTACCATCATCGGGGGCTTCAATAGCTCAACACTGAATACAAAATGTCGATCGATGTGAAAGAGAAACAATTGACTATAGATGAGGCTCTGGAACGGACGGGTGAGTAAATGAATTTTAAGCTCCAGTGCGAAAATGTGAATGAAAACTAAGCGCGCTAAAAGTTATACAAAAAAAAATGTCTACAATGATCGGATTGTGCCATCGAATTCTGTATGTTCTTAAAGCCATTAATTGCCATGTGAAGCGCTAATGAGTGAAATTAAAAGAAAATAATCAAATACTTTCGCCTTATTCGAGGTAGAAAAACATGCGCTAGTTTTAAAGGATTTTGAAAAGTAAACTTAAAAACGTTGTTGATAGAAATTTAAATGGTTTTTGAAGGAAAAATCCTCTATTGAAACCAAGGCGCATTCATTAAAGGTGATTGTTAAACCAAGGTTATGGCAAAGTAGAAAACAGGGAATGAATTTGCCTTGCTTCATTCTAGGCTGACAGCCACATTGACACGGCGAAAGAAAAAAAAAACAAATCAGCTGATTTACCGATGCCACCTTTAATAGATTCGCCTTGAATTCAACACTCAATTGTTCATTTTATAGCAACTGTCAAATTTGATTGAATGCGATGGCAATGTTTTAAGTGTGCGCTGTCAAATAGTCCACTACTTTGTGCCCGCGCATTGATTGTTTGAAAGCATGGTTTAATTTTTACGATGAAGAGGGAAGAAGAACGCCGAGATTCCTTTTACAAAAAGGTGAAATTCGCAGTCTGAAAAACTAAAATTATCAAAACTGCTGACGCTGTGAGCGTAACAAAAATATACCATTTGGCTGTCAAACATGCAAAATAAGAGCCTGTTGCTTCACAGATATTGGCTTAAAATTTTTCATGACACGAGTTGCCAACTCCATTCAATTTGGTGTATCGATTGGCAATTTCATCGAAATTGACCATTGAAAAACATCCAAAATTTAGTGTCGAGGTGCCTGGTTAACCCTAAAGTTTGTGAACAGCTAACAGGCTAACTGTTGCATATGTGGGTAATTTTCCGCTTTTCTTATCCAAATTATCCAGTAACTTAATTTCTGAGAACTCTCTCTCGAAGGGAAAAATATAAAAAAAAACAAGGACATGAAGGCAAAGCCAGTAACAATCAAGATTGACAGAGAGGAAGATTGTGCCTTCCGAATTCGCCGGGTCGTAAGAGTCCATGAATAAACGATCAAAAGGAAGGGGAGTTACTTGTTTGTGAAGAAGAAGAATAGGCGAAAGCAATGGAAACGACCAAACACAAGAAATTATACACACACACACACTTTCTGACTACCTGCGGTCTGCTCTTGGAAAGATGGGCTTCGCGACAACTCAGCGAGCGAAATCTTTCTGGCCACGTGTGGATCGGGGGCGCTCGGGCGAGCTTCTGACGTTAACAAAATATCAGGTCTCGAATCTCGTGAGTTTTCTCACAGCACACTTTGCGCGAGGAATGCATGCTGTGAGACTTAAAATTACCTCGAGTCCTTTTTGCGTTGGATGTATGGAGGATGAGGTGGAATCATCTCAGCACCTTCTCCTTAGCTGCCCTGCTCTGGCGGGGTTAAGATCTGGGCATCTTGGCTCTTACTTCTTTTCTACGCCTGCTAATATAGCTGACGTTAACATTAAAAATTTGACGAACCTCATCAACAGCACAAAGCGGCTGACGCAAGCGCAGCACAGTCATCGTCCATAATCCACTCACTCTAAACCCATTCCCCTAACCATCTCTCCCTGCCCTCTCCATGCTCTCTCCTTTCATCTCATCGGTTTTCTCTTTCTCCGTACCTCCTTCACAATGGTACCACAAAGGACGAATCCGTTTATCTTCGCCCAAGTGTGCTCATTCCTTAGGCAACCATTCCAATCTAACCTAACCCGCGCTCCCATACACCCCTACACCATCACCCCCTCCAGCATCATGTTTCACTGTTGTTAATAAATGTTCCTTATTCAGCGTTGTACCAAATTTCCTCAACACAACTTTTCTGCTTTTCATGCCAAAAATTCAATTCAAATAAATTTTTCCTAAAATTCTTCAGGCTTCTTACGATAATTGGCAAGCCATTTTTGCCTATTTACAAGCGAAATAAATGGCTTCTTGCTAGCAACTATTCTATGATTACCGGCTTTTTCAGACTATTCTGACAGTTGAAGCACTAATGTATTATATTTTTGAAACTGTTTATTTTATTTTTCACTTTTCAAGCAGTTATTTTTGCATCTTTCGTCACAAGTTTTTTTCCTTAGTTTACAAGCACGCCCTGTTCTTTGCCTTGAAGTTATAATTCCGGTATTCTCGTACTTTTGAATTATAGCAGACGGCAGCGTTCATCCGGGGCAATTAATTCTGAGTAAATATGTAGTGTGACAGATGGTTGTTATGCGAATTAGTGAACAGCTGATTTGTCTATGGGATAGTTTTGGCAGTCAAATTTCTTTCCCATTAAAACTTAGCGTACATAGGTACATATCATGATTCAATTATACAAGGTTAAGTAAAGTTTGACAACTGATTTCGGATGCTACTTAATCCATTGATGTAATTTGGAAGCAAGGGAAAAAAGGGCATAAGTTTATCCCCTTTCTGAAAATGTAGTAAAAAATTGAAAAAGGTCGTTGTAAGCCATAGAATAATTTTATGTTATTTTATAAGTGGTACTTAATTATTTATATTTTTAATATAATAGTGGAAACTCTTAACGAGGAAAAACCACTTTTATTTCGTTACGTCCGCTAATCATACATTTGATTTTTTAACGAGATTACCTGCAAAGTTAGAAGTATAAAATCTGTGCTAAAAAAAGATAAATTCATATACAGTCACTCACATTCAAAGTCGGGCAGATGCATACGAAAACTTCTAGACATAATATCTATGTTTTGATGAAAGAAAACACGTTCTACCTTTTTCTGTTTTTTCACAAAAATTGTTTTATTTAAAAACAACAAAAAAAATATATTCCAAGTTGCTTTATAAAATGTTAATGTATAAAAAACTGAAAAAGGCCACTTCTTTACATTTAAAGTCGGGCAAACCATGTTTTGCAAATATGCATACCGTTATTTCTAAATTTTCTATACTTGTATTAAAAGTTATTGTTCATTGTTACCTTGTCAATCATTGGGTGAGTTTATAAAAGTACTTTGCAAAATGCCGCGTTATGGTAAACAGTCTACATTGGAGGAACGCAAAATAGTAGTTCAACTGCACTTAATTCTACCAGGACAACGATCCCAAACATTCCTCATATGACGTCAAGAGCTGGTTGTTATATAACTGTCCAAAGGTAATAAAAACCCCTGCACAAAGTCCCGACTTCAATGCCATTGAGCATTTGTGGGATGAATTAGGTCGCCGGATGCAGGAAAGGCAGTGTACATCAATTCAACTCTTGAAAATTGCTCTGCAGGAAGAATGGAATAAAATAAGCCCTGATGTTTGCAAAAAGTTAGTGGAATCGATGCCAAGCCGGCTACAAGCTGTTGAAAAGCAAAAAGGTGGAGCAACGAAGTATTAATTTTGCGTTGTGTACAAATTTTTTCACACCTGTGTATATAAATTTTAAGCAGTTATTAACAAAAAATCAGATTGATAATCTGCAACAAAAGACTTACCTAAATGTGGCTATGTAGCAGATATTTATCAATGTAATTTTCACAGAACTTTCAATAGAATTGAAAGATGCGAAAGTCTAAGCAAAATGGAATAGGCAAAACAATATTGCCTACTAACTTTTTCAGCAAAAATTTTAATTTCTACACTTTTGAGTACTTTTTCTTTAGAATTTGCTCTGAAATAAAAAGTAGCTTTTCCAAGAGGACAACACGGATTTATTAAGTAGCTTCAAGATGGCTAACACAGGGTGAAATTTGGCTACTTACATCACCTTTAATTATTGCTTCATGGGTACATATGTACATACATATAAATGTATTTTACTTTTGACATTTTTTTTAATTTTTTAATATTTTATTATTTATTATTTATGCACTCACAGGTTTTGGAAAGATTAACATTGGCATCATTATACTTTCCGGTTTTGTCCTGGTAAATGTTGTTCTCGAATCAGTTGGCATTAGCTTTGCGCTACCAGTCTTAGAATGCGACTTGAATCTATCACACCAGGAGCAGGGTGTATTGGGTGCTGTGTCCTTTGCCGGCGTCATTGCGAGCTCACACTTTTGGGGATTTCTAGCCGATACTACGGGTCGCAAGAGGATAATGCAACCGACTTTACTTTTCGGATATGTAGTGACAATATGCTCTAGTCTGTCACCTAATTTTTTGACATTCGCCATACTGCGATTTATTAGTGGAATACTGTGAGTACTATTTATAATTATTGTACAAAAATTCATACAAATTCAGTCAATAATATCCAAGATAAAAGAAAACAAGATTTTGCCATCTGAACCCAAAATTTTGAAAGTAACTTTGGCTGCTATATCAACACAATAGCGCCCGCTCTTAAGCTCATCCAATACACCGTTATCCACTGTTATAATATCTTGAGATAATGCGTTCACCATAGTCGAATGGGTTGGTGCGTGACTACCATTCGGAATTCGGAGAAAACGTAGGTTCGAATCTCAGTGAAACACCAAAGAGGAAAGAACGTTTTTTCTAATAGCGGTCGCCCCTCGGCAGGCAATGACAAATCTCCGTGTGTTGTGCTGCCATGAAAAAGTTGCTCGTAAAAAATATCTGCCGTTCGGAGTCGGCTCTCCCAGCCATCAGAGGGAGCCTCCCTGCTCTCCTACGCTGACGATTGTACGATAATGGCGTCGGGCAATGACATCGATAAACTGTGCGCCAGAGTATACGATTGCCTCACCTGTCTTTCTCGCTTTTTCACTGCGGGGAATCTACAACCTTCCCCCCTAAAGTCCACGGCGATACTCTTTACCACCAGGACAAAGTCGGTTAAACCACAGCTCAAGGTTAAAGTTGGCAATACACCAATAAAGACTGTAAACAACCCAAACATATGTCCAGCATGTGAAGGCACCCCGCACGATACTAACCACCTTTTCACATGTCTCATCAAATTTCGCAAATACAGTCCTCAGACACAACTAAGTCCATTGTATTGTCCCTTAATTGTTCCTATTTATATTCTTTAAATCTACTCGACCTCCGAAGAAATCTGAGTAGATCTTGTGGTGCCAAGGAGCCAAGGTGATCACATCAGTGCCAAAGACCTCAAGCCTGGGCAGACGCCGTCTTATCCTCCTTTCCACAGAGTGTACGGTCTGAGAAGCCCACCTTTTCCATGTGCTTTGCCCACAGAGAGTGGCCCATCATCAATCCAACCAGCCTCCTAAAGCCCCCTCTGCTTAGTGACAGGAGAAACTGTGACAGTCGGTCGGACATGACAGGTAACATCAGTTTTTGTCCATCAAACTCACTCATCTAACACCCCCCTCCCGCTGGACCCAACCTGTCGAAACAGCAAGTTCCCTGGGCCTACCGTTAGATGAGCTAGATGAAGACGACCGCACTGACAGGGTTTAGTAAGCTGCTACAACAACAACAACAATATTTCCTCATAATGAGTTAATCAACAAAAATCGTTGGTACTTAAGGGGTTATATGCAGTTAGAAGCCCGAAAGCGAATTTTCCAGAATTTTTTTCTGAGCTAACTTTTAAATTTATTGTTCTAAAAATGTGTACACATATTACGTTATCTTTTAACTCTACTTTAAGACTTAGTATTAGCAAACCGATGGAGACCGATGATTTATAAACTTCGACAGATGGGAATATCTAGCAAAATAACGAACCTCATAGAAAATATTTACGGTAATACTAGATCGGCGGTTTGGACGGGAAAAGAAGTATCCGACTATTTTGAAACCTGCACTGGTGTGAAACAAGGATGTCTGTTGTCGCCATTATTGTTCATTTTATATCTAAACGATTTGCACGACTATTTAGAAGGTGGTCTATTGGTTGAGGGCATGAATATACGTATTCTCCTTTATGCCGATGATATCGTTCTCCTAGCGGATAACCCTAAAGTCATGCAATCCATGATTAATAACCTGGAGAAATACTGCGCTGAATGGAATATGGAAGTAAACCAAAATAAATCGGAGATGATGGTGTTTAGAAGAGGTGGACGACTTTCCCAGGCTGAAAAATGGTGGTACCAAGGTAAAGAAATTAAATTGGTGGCCGAATATAAATATCTTGGTGTCATTCTCACACCCAAAATGGCATTCGGCAAGCACTTAGAAGCCAGAAATACTTCAGCAAAAGCTAGTATTAATTGCACATGGAACGATTTTTTAGCGAAGCCATTCATTTCATTAAAATCAAAATGGAAGCTGTTCCAAGCGGTATGCAGAGCGATACAAACCTACGCAGCGCAAGTTTGGGGATATGCCTTATTCGATGAGGTAAATAAACTTCAACGCTACTTTATTAAAAGAATCCTCAAACTACCCGAGTTCACTCCAAATTATGCAATAACATTAGAAACTAATATAGAAGATAGCCACATGTATTCTTTAGAATTACACATGAAGTATATCTGGAAAACTATTTACAAATATAATTGCAACAGACTCCCACACAAACTAACGCAAGGCATCTTAAATAAAAATGTATTTTGGCTTAAACATCTGAACGACATGGGAATGGAGTTCGGTCTGAAGTTTGAAGAAAACATCACTTCTATAGACTGGCAAGATCGCTGTGTGCAACTTCTTACCGAAATGAGAGTAAAAGATATCAACATGGCAAGGCAAAAAGCACAGTCAAGCGAGAAGCGAATTTATAAACATTTAGACTACTCAAAAGGGGAATCATATATTAAAGAAGATATGCGGCTAGCTGATATTACGACAATTTTCAAAGCAAGATGTGGTTTACTGAAGCTAAATGCAACTACGTATGGAAATGCTCAGAAAATATGCACCCTCTGCAATTTAAACGAGGAAGAAAATATGCAGCACTTCTTAGGAAGATGTCCGGTACTGAAAGAGATCAGAATAAAATACCTAAACGCAGCGAAGCTAAATGAAGCAGAAGTAACAGATATACTTAATGGCCACAATTGGAAAATACTAACTTGCTTTATATACTCAGCCTTACGCTATAGAAATTTTCTTATTGCAGAGTTCAATTTTTGATTAATTTTTGAGTTGTGACAGACAACATTGTTATTGCCACAAATTTATTATTTCTTTCTTTATGTATTTATATGTATATTTAAACGAATTATTGTAAAAATTATTGTAATGTAAGATGAAATATTTATAAATAAATAATGAAGAATTACTACTACTATTAGCAAAAATATTTATTTGGAAAGGAGCTACAGCTGATCTCTGGGAGTTCCTCTCAAAAAATACGTTTTGCGGTGATCACTATATCTCTGAACTGAATCCTCTGAAATTAAAAAAGCAAACAGATTTCGTTAAAGTAATGTTAAATCTAGTAATCAATCGAAGGAATAAGCAAAATAATTTTTTTTGACAAAATGGCGGTTACTCAAAAAAAATCGATTTTTGACCAAAATTTCGGCCTTAAATTGATTATAAAAAATATTTATCGGTGAGAAAAAATCTTCGATTAATTACAAAAAAATATATTTGAAAACTCGTGTTAAAATTTGAGACAAGCCGTTTAGCCGTTTTCGAGTAATGTTGGCCACCAACTTTGAAAACACCATTTTGAAAAAAAAACGCGCTGCCGCTCCGGCTTTGTACGTTTATATTTTTGAAAACTCTAACTGTATTAACTCCTTAATATCACAAACATTCAACTTGAACTAACAGCCTTTGTTTTTTTTTCAGTGTTTCTGCTAGTTCGGCGACAATTTTTGCTTACCTTGGTGAGTTCCACTGCCAAAAATATCGGAACCGTGCAATACTGAGTGGTGCTTTAATGAGTGCGATTGCAGCTGTATTCTTCCCCATTATCGCTTGGTTCTTCATCAATCAAGATTATGAATTCTACGTGCCTTATATCGATATTACTTATAAGCCTTGGCGTTCCTACTTCCTCGCCTGTGGTTTGCCTGGTTTTCTATGTGGTTTGGCATTGTTTTTCTTGCCCGAGAGTCCAAAGTATTTGCTCTGTTCTGGAAAGCCTGATGAAGCTCTTGAGGTGCTCCAGCGTATGCACCGGACAAATATTAAAAACAACGGACTTCAAAAAGCATTCGAGGTAAAATTCAAAATCATTGGCCTTAATGAAAGTATTTGTAGTTAAGTATACAGGGTGCTTCAACAAGAGGTTTCACTTAACAGTACTCAAAATATTAAATATTTCCTTAATTTGTAATAATTCAAGGTACAGATTGTGAGCCTTCACGGCTGGCTAGGCTTTTGGACGCCGTCTGAGACAAGCAACGTAGTGAATAATTCAATTCATATGGGCTCTAGGTCTGATCAGATCTTAAGTGTGTTTGCCTAACTAGATAAGGAAATGAAGAAAGCTTAGTATTCATTCAAGACACTGATGTACGACCACGATAATTAAAAAGCACAAAAATGAGCTTTCCTAATAATGGAAACCGCGGTTTGATCGAATGCAAGTCGTCGAGCATTAATCCAATGACGTATGTATAACTTCAGTTGGCAAGATTTAGATATCTAAAAATGATTTCTCATGAACATTGCATTGAAGCTGGAAAGATAGATCTGGCATTAACTCAGCGAGCACCGGGTAGGTTTACGTTGCAAAGTCGCGAGGTCCTTTTGGCCACGACGCGATCGGGCGCCCTCGGGGAAACTTGTAAGGTTAAAAAAATCGCAGCTTTCGATTTTGGTGGGTACCCTTACCGGGCATTATCCGTTAGGTACCCATGGATTAGGTGAGACTTGGGATTACTTCAAGTCCTTTCTGCAGAAGCTGCCTGGAGGGTGAGACGGAATCATCTAAGCACATTGCGCCCTGCTCTCGCCAGGCTGAGCTTTCACTTTTTGCCACACCTGCGGATATAAAAATAAAATAAATAATTGGCACGTACACTTCTGTTACGTGTTTGGCCGACCTCCTCCTCCTACCCTCCTATTTGTGGGGTGCGTCTTGATGTTGTTTCACAAATGGAGAGCCGTAGATAGTTTTAAACTGACTCCGAACGGCACTCGGAGGTTTGCCATTGCCTGCTAAGTGGCAACCGCTATTGGAAAAAAACTTTGTCTTCATTTTGGTGCTTCATGCACGGAGATTCGATCCTACGCACTCCCGAGAGGCAGTCAGGCATCGACCCATTCGGCTACGGCGGCCACGGATATAGCAGATTTACATATCTCACACTTGGTGAACTTCATTAGCGGCTTCAAACGCTTAACGCAAATATAATATAATTGGCCACTGTTTGCTCGTTATCCGCCAATTCAAAGTCACTTCTTATTCTTTCTCCCTGTCGAGTTCTTCTCCCTCTGTTTTTCCTCTGTATAGCATCAGAATGGACGAATTTGATTCTTTGTCCAAATGAGTCCTCGAATTTTATTCTTTGTCCATCGCACGGACAGCCATTTATCCTCCATTTCTATCAACTGTATGATCTATATTACTCAGATGCCAAATAGAGGCAGCTCAAGCTTCGCCACATTAAAAGTAAGGAAGGCGTTATTCGAAAGGATGATGACAAGTATACCAAATCGATTATATCGTTCGATAGAAGGATCCGTAGAGCTTTAGTGGGTGCAGGGCACTGCCCAGTTGCAGCGCAAGTTTACAAGCTAAATCTAACGTTCAACGATGTTTGCAGTAAATGTATTGAACCGGGTCTAGAGCATCTCCTATGCTACTGTCCGACTCTCTCGAAAACTAGACTATGCTACCTGGGTGCTCTCCGTTTTGAAAAACTAGAATGTAGCCCTGAACTGAGCGATTTGAGCGACTCCTAAAATTCGCGAACAGTACGCCCATCTTGAGTGAATCATATGTATTTTCGTTAAGATAGGTCATTGATCTGGTATCATTATGGTCTCTGCGTTGTTTCGGCCAGCCAGTATAACCTAACCTAACCTATTCAAAGTGAAACCTCTTGTTGAAACCCTTATATATATGTATATAATTGGCGCGTACACCCTTTTTGGGTATTTGGCCGAGATCCTCCTCCTATTTGTGGCATGTGGCAAGCCGACTCCGAACGGCTGATATTTTTTGTGAGGAGCTGTTTCATGGAGCTTGAAATACACTCGGAGGTTTGCCATTGCCTGCCGAGGAACCCATAAATTCTTGCATCATAACTTTTTATGAAATAATCTACTAATTTTCTATTTTATTTGTTATATATTTTTGAATTTGTAGGACATTACTTTGTTGCCAGATGGCGATACACCAATTTCTAAAGTAAATGGATCCGGCAAAGGCAAAAATCTGCTAACATCCATAATGAAATCGATGTGGCAACAAACAGCACCTCTTTTTATGCGACAACACATCCGGAAAACGTTTTTATCTAGTCTCATTTTGTTCATCATATTCTTTAGTGCCCATGGAGTGTACATGTGGTTCCCATACATCCTCAACATCACCATGCAATATACAGACAAGTTTTCGGAACCCAGGAGCATTTGTGACATTATTAAATTTTCGCAAGCGGAAAACCTTACAGCCGCCACAGATGATGTGAGTAAAAATATTAAAGTTTGAAGGAAATGAGAGTAGTTACATGTGTGTGCTTATATTTTTCCCGAATACATCGACAGAATGAGCGCTGCGTAACGCATCTGGAAATTTCCACCTATCAACACACTATAATGCTGGAAATTATATATGTGTCTCTTCTATTGACCGCTATGTATGCAATCAGCAAATTTGGACGCAAGCCCATCCTTTGTAAGTAGTTATATTCAAACCAGTTTTGTATGTAGTCTTGACTCTTTATTTAATTACAGTCGTATTCCTTGCTGTATGCGGAATTTGTGGCATTCTAGCTTTCTGTATAAAGACGCCATTGTTCGCTATTTACCTCTTTGTCGTTGAACTGTGCTGTGGCGTGGGCATTACTGTGGTTAATGCTATTGTGGTAGAAATATTTCCAACGAATTTAAGGTAAGTGAATGAGGTGCATTTAGCGGATTTTGTTTGCGACATATGGAACTTTACTACAGCGCACAGCGCGCTAACTCGACGGAAGATTGAGACATTCGAACGGAACATGTTGCCCCTGACCTCAGTCAAGTTGGTGTTGATCAATAATGATAGATTACAAGGTGGCGATCTACGTGAGAGTACTTCTGACTATGGCCTAACAATTGAATAAACAAGAAAGCGGGAAGTGGTAGAAAAAATTCGCTCATGAATAAAAAAAAATAATTAAAAATTCAATTATTACGTCAGCAAATCAGCTGATTATGCCAGGTTCATTGAGATCATAATAACGGATCGCGGATCTCGCCAACTTCTGAATTCTCTCCAACGTGGGTGTTAGGTTAGGTGAGCCAGGTTGCTTGTCTGAGACAAGACACTCGATGGCCTTAAGAGCCTTCTGTTTGTCACTTCAGACATTTGGAAAAAACGATTGTTAGTGCGGGGAAACAAATATTTTCGAAGTGTTAAATGTCTTTCAGCAATTCGTAAATCTCACTTGTACTTTTACACACTTTTGTAATGCAATCATTGCAATGCGATTTTTCTAAGCTCCCCGCTCCATTGATTTTTTTTGTTGTTCGTTGTTCACTCCTCTTGGGAGCATAGGGCCTCGACAAGGCATTTGTCTTGCGTTGGTTACGTTAATTTATTTGATTTCTGACAGGGTAAGTGATCAGCCTGCCCCCAACAGTCATAAACTGAAGAACAACGCCTTCTTACTGCTTGGAGTGCCATCTATGTTTTACATTTTTCTGCCAGAAGGATCGCACTCCATTGTTAACAAGCGAAATTTGCCACGAGTAGACACTACATACGAACAAAACCAAAAATAACGGAACTTTTTTCTGCGGCTTTGTGCTCGTCGTATGCACTGTAAAACTTGCCACAGAATTTATTGCAAGAGTAAGTAAATCCAAGTAATTCCGGTACTCTCCATTTGTAAAAATCTTCCCTTGCTAGTCTTTGCATTGACAAGTTTTTAGAATAAATTGAACAAAACTATACGCAGGTCTTTAGTTCGACAGCTGGGTTTAAAAATATCCCAATCGAAAGTTCTAAATGTCTAGTAAAACAACCGTTACGTGCATAAATATGTCATAGCTGAGTATGCAAGTATTTCCAAAACTTAACTTGAATTTAATTTAAATATTTCTTTCAGAGCTATGGCCGTTTGCATTTCACTCATGCTGGGCCGCATAGGCAGCGTCTCGGGATCCAACATTTTGGGTGCATTAATCAAAACTCATTGCGAAATAGCACTTTTCAGCCCATCAGTAGCGCTCATCATAGCCGGCGTTTTGGGATTTTTTATACCGAGAGCAGATAACGCGCCAAAAACAAAAATGGATCTGAAAAATACTCCATAGCATGGGGCAAGTTGGCCTCTAACATATTCTATAAGCATCAAACATGTTTTAAGAGAGACAAAAGTTAATCTAAACAAATTGAAAATAATATCGTTGCTTAATGAAAAAAAAATAATACAACTCGTCGCTGCCGTGATAAAAGTTGCTAACTCCTTTTGGTAAAATTTTACATTAAAGCTAAAAAGCATCATTTTGTAATAACTACGCAGTAAATTCCAATACAAATAACATTTTTTAACACCTACTCTATTTATTCACCAAAGAAAAAATAATATTTTTTTAGCTTAATTTTTCCATTATAATTAAAAAAGTGTTACTTATTCAGACCGAAAAGTTGATTTAGCAGATTTTACCGCGGCGGCGCCGTTCTTCTGAATGTTTCAAACAAATTAGCTGGTTATCCAAGAAAAAAAGAATTGGTGTTAATGGTTAATGAACATTTTTCTATTTTGTGAATTTATTATTGGCTGATGTACAGTGAATCATAGTGAAAGTGAGCCCGCTATGCTAGTAAACTTTCGTGAACAAATTACTCAAATTCTGGCTAACATTCTAAGGCTAAACCAGAATGGCTGCGTATTTCCGTTTTATTACTTTTTTTAAGTCAGATCCATTTCGTGAGATCCAGATATAACAGGATTTTGTTGTGGGAAAAGTAAAGAGCGAAGTCGTGTTGTGGCTAAACCTGGACATAAACAGTGACAAAGACTTCATTTCACGCCCTCCGCCTGACAGCTTCTGAAGATGGGATTGAAAGGAAGGTTGAGGTTGAGGTTGAGGAGGTTGAGTCTGGCTGCATGATCCCTTACCTTTCAGTGACCTGTGAGGGTTGCAGTAATACGTGAAATACGCGAGAGCATCCTAGCAGGTAGTTCGTCCTCTGGATGTTATACGACGGCCATGTTTTTTTGATGTAGTGAACGTATTGTAGTTGCTTCCATCTTCTTTCGGCTAAAGCATAGTAGTGTGACGCAATGGATGTTTTTTTTTTTGCATTGAATGGGGAAGCAACTGCCACCGCATCTGCTATCTCATTACCCTCTATATTTCTGTATCCGGGAACCCATAAAGGAGTAATTTGAAGCCAATGACCGAGCAGTTCTAGTTCCTCTCTACATTGTGGAACGAAGTTGGATGAAATGGAGTTGGAGTCTAAGGCCTTGATAGCTGCTTGACAGTCTGAAAAGATAGCTGCTCTTGCACCAATTTCTTTGTAGTGTTTGAGTGATTTGCAAGCTTCCCTTATTACTAAAAGTACGGCCTGGAACTCGCTGGCATAGTGAGGAAGTCGAATTGATTTGGATACATTGAGCGATTTCGAGGCCAGTTCCCACACCATAGAACCATCATCTTAGAACCGTTAATGTAGATTTCGACATCGAATCTACCAATAATTTTCTCTCTCCTCCATTGGGCGCTCGGTGGGAAACGTACCGTAAATCCTTCTTGAAGTTGAGGGTATCACGGCTATGCAAAATGGCGTTGCTCAACACCGAGGCGGTTAGAATTGGGAAGGACCTCTCCGAGACGTTTCATACCAAACGAGGTTTCAGACAGGGTAACTCTGTCGTGATTTCTTTAAGCTGATGCTGGAAAATATTGTACGAGTCGCAGAACTCAATCGCTCAGGCACAATTTTTTATAAGAGCGTACAATTGTTGGCATATGCCAATGATATTGACATTATCGGCCTTAACAATCGCGCTGTTTGTTATTTCTGCCATTTTCTAACAGGATAAAGAAGCAAAGCGAATTGGTCTGCTGTTGAACAAGGGCAAAACGAAGTACCTCCGTCATCAAACAAACAGTCGGCACACTAGCGTATCGGCACCTACGTCACTACCGACAATTATAACTACAATCTCGAAGAGTTTTCGTTTATGTAGGAACCAGCATTAACACCGATAACAATGTCAGCCTTGAAATCCAACGGAGAATCTCTCTTGCAAACAAGTGCCGCTTTGGACCAAACATACCACTTAGTAGTAAAGTCCTCTCTCGACGAACAAAACTAACACTCTAAAAGGCTCTCATCATGCCCGTCCTAACGTATGGCGCAGAAGATTGGACGATCACAATATCCGATAAGGCGTCTCTGGGAGTGTTTAACAGAAAGATTTTGCGGAAGATTTTTGGACCCTTGAACATTGAGCTGTATAAGCTTTAGGACGACATAGACATAGCGTAGCGAATAAAGTTCCGGCGGCTTCGTTGGCTGGGTCATGTTGTCCGAATGGATACAAACGCATCGGCTCTGAAAGTATCCGATGTGGTACTAGATGGTGGTAGCCGAGGACGAGGAAGGTCTTCTCTATGTTGGAAAGATGAGCTGAAGAAGGGCTTAGCTTCACCTAGTGTATCCAACTGACGCCGGTTAGGACGATAAAGAAACGACTGGCGCGCTTTGTTAAACTCCGCCAAAATCGAGTAAGCAGTTATCGCGCCAATTAAGAAGAAGATTCGGCTTCATATAACAAAGTGGGACGCACGGCGGTTTTATATATTTTGCCTTTCACGTCAAGTGACATTCTTTTGTCACATAGCACCCCGATTAGAGGTTTCCATTTGAACCATACCAAATTAACCGTATGGACGGAGCCTAAGTATTTAAACATGGGGAACTCATTTAGTGGGCTGCCGTCCAACAAAATTGGTGTTAAGCTTGTTGTTGAGTTGGTGGAAGACTCGAAGCGCATAACCTCTGCCTATATCTTGTTTATTTTTAGCCCATGCGACTGCTTACAGAAAGTAATGTCTGTAATAAGGAGCTCAATTGTATTTGTATCACATTTTTAATTTGCAATTTCTCTATTCTCGTAGGATATTGAAATGCTATCAGAAATGCGACTATGCTACTAATGACTATGCGGATAACTATGATGACTTCAAGTAAATACTGTTGAGATGCGCATACCATATTGCATAAAAAATGTTTGCTTCATGTTTTCTTATGGAAAATTTATATAAAATACATACAAATGATCGCTATGACCTATATCTAAAACTGCTTGTGAATTCATTTTATATAATTATACTTTATTAAATATGTATAAAAAAATATTTTCTTACACTTTTTGAGATCTCTGTTGCAACAGTTTAAAATTCATCAAAAACATCATGGGAATGCTACTTTGGCGACAGCTATTGGTTGTTTATAAGTGTTAGTTGTATGAACGTCGGTTGCAAAAGTGCGCTTAACATATATTCCATTTAGAAGCCCTCGTTGCTCAATTCATGGACGTTTATAAAAAAAATTATTTCCGAATCGATGATGATGGAGAGTGTTTTATTTTAATTTTAAATATAAGAAAAACGTGATTTTTACAATATAATTTATATTTAGAACATAAATTCTTAATATTTGCAAAATTGATCGAAAAATAAATTATTTAATTTAATTTAAATTTATTTAATCCATTTGGATTTTATCCTCTGCTGTGCACTGTGCGGTATCGTTACAGGTCTGTTTGACGTCCTTCAACTCTGTGGGCATCTACGATATAAAAACACAAATGATTATTTATGCCTATTATTCGAATCGTTATAGTCTATATCCGAATTAGCATTCAATTTCAAGACTTTTTCTCACTGATAAATATTTTTTTGAAGTGAAACTTCTTTTGTCTCGAAGGATGAAACGCTGTGAGGAGTAAAACCATAGCGTTTCATCGATATGTGACGCTACGCCAGCGCCATCTGTTAAAAGCGTGGCGTGGATGAAACGCTGTGAGGAGTAAAACTACGCTAAACTACGCAAAACTCACGCTATGCCAGCGCCATCTGTTAAAAGACTGGTGTGGCGTGTCGTCGTGAATGTAATGCGGTCGTTTATTATTGCATTCTTATCGAATGTAATTTGTAAATATGACATTTGATTGACGGCCGCCGTAGCCGAGTGGGTTGGTGCGTGATCACCATTCGGAATTCACAGAGAGGTCGTTGGTTCGAATCTCGGTGAAAGCAAAATTAATGAAAACATTTTTCTAATAGCGGTCGCCCCTCGGCAGGCAATGGCAAACCTCCGAGTGTATTTCTGCCATGAAAAAAATCTGCTCATAAACATATCATAAAACAAAATGAAATAAATGCATAAAAAAAAAAAAAAAAAAAATTTTCTTGTGATTCGAACCAAGGATTTCGGATCGGAAGCCCACATTGCTAGCCGCTGGGCTATCGCGATGTGCTGTCGCCGCAAAATAATGTATCATAAATCTGTTTACCATACCAAAGACCATACACTTTGCGAACGCATTTCGGTGGAAACAGTTGACAGTTATCCCAAACACAATATTATATTAGTAACGCGAGACGCGTCATAGAGTGTGTGTGTAGTTTTGAGCAAATCTTACAAACATATTTTGTTTTGTTGATTGATTTCTGTTAAATATGGCATCAAATCAACAAAAACGGAAACCGAAAACAGGTGCTGAACGGCAACGTGAGTATTTGGAGCGTAAAAAATTAAGAGCTACTGTTGAACACCGTGACAGTGAATCCTCCGGTTGTACGATAAGTGATAATTTGTAGTACCAACAACAAGATGCGGAACTACCATTGATGCAGTATTTCATCGATACCTTGATAGATTAGAATGTAGATCATTTTTTACGTATTTCAGTTACCATAAAGCCCTTGTTTCATTTTTGGAAAACGAATCCAATAATGATAATGACAATGCCGAGAACCAAATGTAATTGAGTACAATAAATTCATTTCTTTTTATATTAAAATAAATAAATAATTCTGTTTAATAAAATTCCATTCCATGCTTTCCATGACTTCTGCATGCATTATATTGAAATAATAGTTAAATTATTGATTTGTTGATAAAAGAAGTTTCACTTCAATCGTGCGGGTTCCGTGAACTACCACACACTTTCTTTTTTTTTTATTAACTATTTAAAGCCCTAATTTCGGTCAAAAATCAACCAGTTTGTGAAAAAATTTATTTTAATCGAAGGAGCTTAGTATATATGATTGGCGCGTACACCCTTTTTGGGTGTTTGGTCGAGCTCCTCCTCCTATTTGTGGTGTGCGTCTTGATGTTGTTCCACAAATGGAGGGACCTACAGTTTCAAGCCGACTCCGAACGGCAGATATTTTTATGAGGAGCTTTTCATGGCAGCCAGACTAATACCCGATCGAAAAAAGTGGGTAGAAAGAGAGCACGGTGAGGTTAACTATTACCTCTCACAGTTTTCGTCCTGACATGGGTGCTTTTGCAAGTATCTGGGGCGAATGGGAAAAGTGAGCCTACCGAACTGCAAATATGGAGATACTGAGTATGATAATGCGGAGCACACCTTTTTTAAATGCGAGAGGTGGAACGCCTGAAGAAATAATCGAGTAAATGATGATAGACGAAGAAAAATGAAATGCCTTCGCAAATTTCGTAGAGGATATTATCCGAAAAAAGAAGCGCGAAATGGAAAGTTATGCTGAAGAGCATTGAGCATAGGTTTCTCAAAACAGGCGACCCTAGACGCAGGGTAAGTAAGTAAGTGTCCTTCTTAGGACCCCGTCTTGGCGCTCTACCTCGAAGCAATGCGGAAGCAGTCCCGAGGTGGAGGAAAAAATCCAAAAGAAGAGGAGGGATATTTTTAGTGGAATCACCATACACGTAGTAGTGGCGGTTACTATATGGTGCGAAGGCATTTTTAATCCAACCTCACAGCCGAAAAAAAAAAATTGGTTCCAGTCCTCCATGCTGTCATCACTGTCACTCATCATCTTTAACGGTCTGCCCACATTTTGAACAAATCAGAAAAAGTATCTTTCAGAACCAAATACCTTCTATACTATTAAGAACTACTTCCTCAGAAAATATATCAAAAATATCAGAATTTCTAGTTAAATTAGGATTGAAAAAATTGCTTTGATGTTTTCCCCTCTAACATAGTTACTATATTTTTACCATAGTCTTAATTAATGAAGTTTTCTAGTCTCACTCTTACGTGTAAGACCTCTCAGCTAAGTATCTGTTACTTTTACATCAGCTAGATTCCTTTATGCATCAATTTTCTGATTTAAATCGTATCTAAAATTTTCAAATCGAACGGAATACTAAGATTGAAAAGTATTATTTTTCAAAAGAACTCGAATTGTCAGTACAGATCAAAAAGGCAACTATTGAAAAATTCAAGCATAGCCTAGGTTAGATCAAGAAGGCGGCGAAGAGCCTCAATGCCCACGTACAAACTAAGTGCCGTTTTGCTATCAGCCCCGGAAGGCTATGTTAAAGTCAAAAATTAAAGTACTATATATTCTATTCAATGCTTCTCTTATATTGCGCATTACTGTACTATGAATTTATTTTGAACATCTTTAATATGGAACTCTTTATCTTTTGATTTCTCTGTAAACATCTTTCCGCAACTGGAGCAAAGGTACAGTTTCTCACCTCATTGCTTAGTTTTAATGAAAAATGAATTTGCGTGTGGAATTCCCAAAGTATAGGATTTAAATCAATGTTAGCTAGGGTCTTTAGATAACCCAAAGTTTAGATAGCGCTATTTTTACACGTGGACACACAGCACTTCCATAATATGTTTGCCAAAACTTGACTTATTTACACATTTGCAGAATAAATAAACACCCAAATAATGTGAAAAAATGAGAAGACGAAAATAATGACGTTGCCAGGGGGGCTCATATGATGATTAGATTAGTTGAAAATATATCAGTTATGATTCATAACTTTATAAGGAAGAAAATCAAAGGCGAAAAATGTCCATTCGGATAGACTTACAATACATAGTGGAGCCTTCTTGTTTCCTAATGTACGCCTAGATATTTTATCTATTAACCCGTTCTTTTTGTGCTGAACAAACCGCTCCTCAGGGACAGGGAAACTTTATCAAATAACAGTCGAGTTGTGGAATGGTTGGAGAAAATATCTTCAAATAAGAGTGTTTCTAGAGAATTTATATCCTCTCGTAAGTATCTGCTACTAAGTATTTTTTTTATATATATAAAATTTTATTCATGTCTTTACTAGATCGATACAGACTTTGAAAGCCTTTACCCAGGCAAGGGAAACTTATTGTTTCTAAAATTGGAATCTTTTTATAAGGGTATGTTGGACATTCTTGAAAGGGAAATAAAGGACCGCCCTTCCAGAGAGTTATATTTAAAACACCTCAGCGCCTTAATAAAACTGACAAACCGACTATAACCGATGCTCAAAATGATTTTGTCACTCTCGTAGCAACACCGAATGATTTTCAACATAAAGTTAGGGACATTATTAATCAATTTGCTGAAAGAAAAGAGAAATGTCAACCCAGAAGCATTGCAGTTGGAACTGATATTACGTGTGTTTCCGAATTTTATATCTTTTGCGATGGCATAAAATCGTAAAGAGGACAAATGCAATCAAATTTTTAATAATGTTTATAGATTCCAGAATTATATTATCTTAAAAATCATACAAAAAGTATTCAAAACAAATAATTTTTTTGTATTTATAATAATACGTAATAATAATGTTTGCTTAAGAATAAATAAACTGAAATTTTATTTTTTGTTTAGGTATCTATAGGGTTAAATAAATAAAAGGTAATCCATTTAAAATTTGAAGGATATGTCTTCGAAAATATCAATAAGATTATCTTCTTAATAACTTGTGATATATCTTTGGATATATTAATAAGGACATCTTATCGGTAATATATGATGCCTCTATAGATATATCAAAGAAAATCTCTGATAATTTTTCGAAGATATCTTTTTGAAGAATTTAAGAAGTTTTTCTCTACATATATATGAAGAGCTTCTTCTTGAAGAAAATCCATAGAGATATCATATCATTTTTGTTCTACTTTATTAGGTGATTTTGGCTCTGTGCGTAAGGACTAGAATGTCTGCAAAAAGCCTGCTGCAAGCCTCACAGCAGGAATCTTTCCAGCTTATTTCAAAAGATTTTATTGTTTTTCAACATCTCCATCGGTTCAGTAAAATTCAGTTCCTTATAAAAAACACAGAGCTTACATATAATACATATAATGTCAGCGTCTAAAGAAAGTGTACAGCACATATCAAGGCGCATTCATTGAAGGTGATGACATTAGAACAACAACAATGTTTTGTACGTTTGATTGTCAAAGTATTGAGAGACTAGAAAACAAGCTGGGACACGGCTAAAAAAAAAAAAAAAAAAAACAAATACGCTGATTTACCGATACAGCTTTTAATAGATTCGCCTTGGCACGTATTGACAGGTTTTGACTATTTATTTATTTTTTATTTAATTTCAATTGTATAAAAAAAATTTATACAAAGTGTCGAACTGTACAAAATTTATACAAATTCGGCAATTTTTCATCAGAATTTCAAACTTGTTAATCAGAATTTCGGGGAAAATGTCGAGTATTCAGTTGTTATTTTCCTCCAAATAAAAAAAAAAAATTCAAGTCTTCATTTTATGGAGGAAAACACCCAATACCATCTGCAGAAAAAAATACCAAAAATCAACGTAATTTTTGAGCCACTTGAAACTTGCACTTTGTTTAGCAAAATTCAATTGACTGCTTTTGTGGGGTTAGGGGTAGTCAGAATTTTCAAAAAATTGCATTTCGCTTTCATAAAATGTTATAAAAAAGAAAAATTTAAATGCAAAATAAATTTATTTACGGTTTGTTAGATCTGTTCATGAAGCAAATAATTTGCAAAAAACTTGCAAAGTAGGGGAAAGTGAGAGAACAAAAGGCATTTCATTTAGAAGGGAAGTAGCCAATTTTTACTGAAACTGCAAGTGAAAAAATCAGTAAAACTAAACGCGAATTAAAATTTCCGAATTGAGTCAAAGTTTTGAATCTAAATAGAAATGTTGTTTAAAAGGAAGGCTCGGTGGGTGAAACTGAAAGCAGGGAAATCTAAGGGTAGGCCGTCCGTTTATACTGTGATATATTCAAGGATATCGCAGGGCCTACTGGTTACGCAAAAAGAAATATTATATCGGGTTGTGTAACTAAAGCTTTTGAATTGATAATTGCCACTGGCATTATAAAACATGTAAAAGACTGCACCGAAACCGAGGCAAGTCGAGTTTTGAAGAACGACTGGAGAATTACAGTTTCCGAATTACGTAGTTTTCTAGCAATACTATTATAAATATATACGCGGGGCGCGTACGAAGTAAGAGCTTTGAAAGTATCTTATCTATGGTCAAAAAATTGGCCCCTTCTTTTTTCCGAGACACAACTCTCAGAGATAGATTTATGCAAATTCTGAGATTTATACGCTTTTATAAAAGAAACGAACGATCCGAAAGGTTACAAACCGATAAATTCGTGCACTCATTTCTGAACTATGGTACAAATTTGTAAGTAACAGCCAGGCTTGTTATAAACCACATCAAAATATCAGAGTGGATGAACACCTGTTTTCAACTAATAGTCCGGTAGCCAGGGGCCGATTTTGGACTGCGTTTTTATACCGTTAAATTGTTGACTAAACTTGTGATTTAGCTTTCATGAATAACGAAAGTGAACGTCAGCTGGCGCACCCGCGCACAGTGGTCCGACCAGAAGGCGTTGGCGGACGAAATTCAAAAACTCATTTAATTAAGCTGAAAATATATATTTAGGGGTTTTAAGAATCAGTGATGACGAATCTGACCTTAGTTTTAGCAAATTTGAAATTCATTGAATACTATAAATACATTTTTACTTCCGTAATTAGCTGGTGAGTTCATTTTTACATTTTTCACGACCCCAGAGAGTACCACGTGGAGGTTTATGGTAAGGTTATTCTCTCCTCATTTTTTTTTTCTTCTTAGATTTTTTTTATTTTTTATTTTTTTTTAAATATTTTTTTTTAATTTTAAAATTTTTTTTATGTTTAATTTTTAATTTTTTTTTTATTTTTAATTTTAAATTCTTTTTTTTGTTTTAGTTTTTAAGTTCTTTTTGGATATTTAGTTGTTTTTTTGTTTTTAATTTTTAATTTTTTTTTATAATTCAGAATCCTCGGTTTCTGATGAGCTGTTTTCTGAGGCTGGATCATTTTTCAAATTTAAAAGCGGAAGAACCTTTTTTGAAAATGGTTTTGGCTTGTTTTTCGGAACCTTAGTTTTTGATATTATAACTACATCTGATGAACAAAGCAAAGCATTTAATAAATCTGTCATTGTGTCTCTTAATGCTGATGACACAAAATTGCATAAGCCATATGTAACGTTTTGCCTCTGGGTAAATGCACAAAAGCTACATTATTTTTAATTTGCGCAACTTTGCGCAACAGGTTTCAGTTTGAGATCATAGCTGAAATATGTGGCTACATCACTCATGTCGATTTCAAGTAGACCGGTGTGGACCACTCGAAAAAATGATCTTTAAAAAAAAATTTCGAAAAAATTTTAAATTAAAAAAAAAAAGTTGGATTTTGTACCACAACTTAAGAGAATTATTACTGTTTCCGTTAATATATTCAATTATCTTTTGTTTTTTTTTTTTCAATATTTGGTTAACAATCAAATGGTAATATTTATTTGCAGACATGAAAATGAAACTCTTGTATGAAGTGCGATTTGCATATAATTTCATGTTTAAAGTCAAAAAACTACGATGAAAAATTTGTTCAATTAAGTAATATTTTCAGGAAATCTGCCTTGAATATTTAAGAAAACATCTGCATTATCAAATTTTTATTTCAAAAATGTTGAAAAATTGAATTTTGTCCGGGGACCACTGTGCCGCGGTGAGTGTGATTGTGGGAGTGTACGAAACGTTTCGAAAAAAATTTCTACCAACTCATTTTATACCGGCTACAATTTTTTTCATGTATTGTTGACATTTAGTAGAAAAAAAAATAGTCAGCTGCGCGGTAGAGGGGGAAAACCACGTCAGCTGAACAGGTGAACTTGTAAAAAAAATTGAAAGGAAAACTACTTTATAGTTCGGGAGCCAGGCCTGATTTTGACCTCATCATTTCATGACGACTGATTTTAATACTGAAGGCAGACGCCACCAAGTTTTTCACAATATTTTAGATTTGGTAGCAGGAAACGCCTGGATATTGTACAAAGGGTGTACTGGTGTTAGCTGGAGAAAATAAGAAGAATATTTGTCACAGGCGGCCGCCGTAGCCGAATGGGTTGGTGCGTGACTACCATTCGGTATTCACAAAAAATTAATTAAGAAAAACATTTTTCTAATAGCGGTTGCCCCTCGGCAGGCCGAGTGTATTTCTGCCATGAAAAACTCCTCATAAAAATATTGCCATTCGGAGTCGGCTTGAAACTGTAGGTCCGTCACTCCATTTGTGGAACAACATCAAGACGCACACCACAAATAGGAGGAGGAGCTCGGCCAAACAGCCAAAAAGGGTGTATGAGCCAATTATATATATATATAAAGATTTCAGTGGCATGGACACGTTGTAAGAATGAGCAGCGAAAGAACCACCAAAAAAGTATTTGAAGCAAACCCTAAAGGAGCAAGAGGGAAAGGCTGCCCATGGAGACGATGGTTGCAAGGCGTAGAAGACGATATGCGAAAGATGAAAATCTCACAATATAGAACGAAAGCGGACTGTCGAGAAGAATGCATGCGTACTGTAGAGGACGCAATGGTCCACCCCGGACTGTAATGCCAAGATGATTATGGGTACTCATTTAACTGTGCGTGTAAAAATTTGAATTTAAGTGAATTTAAGCGTGTTTCGTAAATTTAAACGTGTTGATGAATATCCCCTATTATATTTCAAACTTGATTCCTGTCCAAAAAACAGCTAAAGTCGCAGCGTTAGTAGCTTTGATGATAAGATTACAATTTCTTATTAGCATTCGTATAATTGACAAAATACTTTATATTATATGTGCAAATAGTGTCTGAGCACTCGTAAAGTACAAACACCTTTTCGCTTTTACCAAATACCTTTGGTGCAATAAATTTCAATTTTTTCTCCAGCATTTTTATCTCCGACGAAAATTCATTTGTGTTACAAGCAAATTCGTATGCATGGAAATCTTAGAGTTCTTATAAACAAACTAATTTATAGAGATATGTACACAAGCATTTGCTCATTTATTTGTCTTAAATTATATAGCATCTGCTACTGTGCCTACTTCCATTTTTAGACATTTAAATAAAATAGGACAAGCACCGCTGACATCATTTGTTAGCGGTGAACAATGGGGATGACTATTTCTGCACGAGAGTAAATTCGTTACTGTGCTACTCCAAAAGTGTACTCGTAAGCAAGGAGCAACCAACCACCATAAGTTTAGGATTTCTAAATAAGCGAGGATTACCATCATCGGGGGCTTCAATAGTTCAGCACTGAATACAAAATGTCGATGGATGTGAAAGAGAAACAATTGACTATAGATGAGGCTCTGGAACGGACGGGTGAGTAAATGTATTTTAAGCTCCAGTGCGAAA
Organism: Anastrepha obliqua; assembly: GCF_027943255.1. Lineage (NCBI taxonomy): Eukaryota > Metazoa > Arthropoda > Insecta > Diptera > Tephritidae > Anastrepha > Anastrepha obliqua. Next base: position 31,262,204 of record NC_072893.1, read on the forward strand.
ATGTGAATGAAAACTAAGCGCGTTAAAAGTTATACAAAAAAAAATGTCTACAATGATCGGATTGTGCCATCGAATTCTGTATGTTCTTAAAGCCATTGCTATGTGAAGCGCTTATGAGTGAAATTAAAAGAAAATAATCAAATACTTTCGCCTTATTCGAGGTAGAAAAACATGCGCTGGTTTTAAAGGATTTTGAAAAGTAAACTTAAAAACGTTGTTGATAGAAATTCAAATGGTTTTTGAAGGAAAAATCCTCTATTGAAACCAAGGCGCATTCATTAAAGGTGATTGTTAAACCAAAGTTATGGCAAAGTAGAAAACAGAGAATGAATTTGCCTTGCTTCATTCTAAGCTGACAGCCACATGGACACGGCGAAAGAAAAAAAAACAAATCAGCTGATTTACCGATGCCACCTTTAATAGATTCGCCTTGAATTCAACACTCAATTGTTCATTTTATAGCAACTGTCAAATTTAATTGAATGCGATGGCAATATTTTAAGAGTGTGCCGTCAAATAGGCCACTACTTTGTGCCCGCGCTTTTGATTGTTTGAAAGCATGGTTTAATTTCTACGATGAAGAGGAAAGCAGGACGCCGAGATTCTGAGTGAATCCCTTTTTACAAAAAAGTGAAATGCACAGTCTGAAAAACTAAAATTATCAAAACTGCTGACGGTAAAATAAGAGCCTGTTGCTTCACAGATATTGGCTTAAAATTTTTCATGACACGAATTGCCAACTCCATTCAATTTGATGTATCCTTTAGCAATTTCATCGAAATTGGCCATTGAAAAACATCAAAAATGTCAAGCGTTGAGGTGCCTAGTTAACCCTAAAGTTTGTGAACAGCTAACAGGCTAACTGTTGCATATGCCGGTCATTTTCCGCTTTTATTTGTTTCGCTCTCTAAAAACACAACTCTCCTCCAATTAAAAGTCTAATTATGTAAACACACACACACCTTCTGACTACCTGCGGTCTTCTCCTGGAAATATGGGCTTCGCAACAACTCAGCGAGCGTTGGGCAAGTACACAAACTTGTAAAGTCACTTGTGGATCGGGGGCGCTCGGGCGAGCTTCTGAGGTTGACTCGAATCTCGTGGGTTTTCTCACAGGACACTATGCGCGAGGAATGCATGCTGTGAGACTTGCAGCTACTTCGAGTCCCTTTTGCGTCGGATGTATGGAGAATGCGGTGGAATCATCTTAGCACCTTCTCCGTAGCTGCCCTGCTCTGGCGCGGTTAAGATCTAGGAATCTTGGCTCTTAGTTCTTTGCCTGCTGATATAGCTAGCGTTGACATTGAAATGAAATTCGAAATTTGAAAAAGGTCGAGCCAAGGAGCACCAGGAGATTTGGTGACTCCCAAAACACTCAGGCTAAAAAGCCCATTGTATTTAAAGCTCTGGAAAGGGGGTAGATAGTCAAGGAGGGAAGGAGAAAAATATCAGAGAAATAGATTGCAAAGAATAGAAACAGAGCTAGAGATAGTTAGTCCTGTCTCCAGATTCTTTGGCAAATCTGAAATTATCCTGACATCGGAACCCAAAACTCGTAGCCGTGCTCTAGCAAAGGCAGGACACTCACAGAGAAAGTGCTCAGTGCTATCCGCCTCCTCCAAGCATGACAGGCACACTGGGTCGTCAATGATTCCAATGGTGGTCATATGCTGACCCCATGGGTTGTGTTCTGTAATGATACCGACCATCAACCGAACGTCTTTCCTTCTAAGTTTTAGTAGAAAGTTTGACAGTTTTCTGTTCGGACTTGTCACAAAACACTTTGCAGTTCTGCAGCGTTCTAGGATGGACCATCGCTCTTTATGTAGATTGCCTACATAATCGCTGATCCAATTCATGATTCCTGCGGAACTGATTCCGATTATTGGCTCTGGCCCTTTTGGGGGGTACCGCTGATCCACGGTTGGCCAATTCGTCGGCAATTTCGTTTCCTTGGACCCTGAAGTGTCCCAATCCAATCTGTTTCCCGCTCCATCGCCTCTCAATCATCTATTCTGCTGCGTTCAAAATGGCAAATATTTTCGCTTGAAAAATAGTTACCATTCCTCCCATAGCGTGAAGATACATATTTTATTACTATCGTTTAAGTACCATCCGGCTCCAGACCCTATTTCATTCTTGGACCTGACATTAAAAATCTGATGAACATCATAAGCAGCACAAAGCGGTTGACGCAAACGCAGCACACTCATCGTACATAATCCACACAATCTAAACCCATCCCCCTAACCATCCCAGCGTCCACCTTTCCCCGCCCTCTCCACGCTCTCTCCTTTCATCCCATCGGTTTTCTCTTTCACCTTACCTCCTTCTCAATGGTATCATAAAGGACGAATCCGTTTATTTTCCTCCAAGTGTGCTCATTCCTTGGGCAATCATTCCCACCTAACCTAACCCGCGCTCCCATACACCCCTACACCATCACCCCCACCAGCATCATGTTTCAATGTTGGTAATAAATGTTCCTTATTCAGCGTTGTACCAGATTTCCTCAATACAACTTTTCTTCTTTTGATACCAAAAATTCAATTTTGGTTTCATCCGAAAAAATAAATTTTTCCTCAACTGGAGGCTTATTACGATCATTTGCAAGCCATGTTTACCTATTTACAAGCGAAATAAATGGCTTCTTCCTAGCAACTATTCCTAGCTTTTTCAGACTATTCTGACAGTTGAAGCACTAATGTAAATATTATATTTTTGAAACTTACTGTTTATTTTATTTTTCACTTTTCAAGCAGTTATTTTTGGATCTTTCTTCACAAGGAAAAACCTTAGTTTACAAGGACGCCCTGTTCTTGGCCTTGAAGTTATAATTCCGGTATTCTCGTAGTTTTGAATTATAACAGTCGGTGGCGTTCATCCGGATTACCGGGACAATTAATTCTGATTAAATATGTAGTGTGACAGATGGTTGTTATGCGAATTAGTGAACAGCTGATTTGTCTATGGGATAGTTTTGGCAGTCAAATTTCTTTCCCATTAAAACTTAGCGTACATAGGTACATATGTACATATGTAAAGTATGTACATACATATAGACGTATTTTACTTTTGACATTTTTTAATTTTTTATTATTTATGCACTCACAGGTTTTGGAAAGATTAACATTGGCATCATTATACTTTCCGGCTTTGTCCTTGTAAATGTTGTTCTCGAATCAGTTGGCATTAGCTTTGCGCTGCCAGTCTTGGAATGCGACTTGAATCTATCACACCAGGAGCAGGGTGTATTGGGTGCTGTCTCCTTTGCCGGTGTCATTGCGAGCTCACACTTTTGGGGATTTCTAGCCGATACTACGGGTCGCAAGCGGATAATGCAACCGGCTTTACTTTTCGGATATGTAGTGACAATATGCTCTAGTCTGTCACCTAATTTTTTGACATTCGCCATACTGCGATTTATTAATGGAATACTGTGAGTACTATTTATAATTATTAAACAAAAATGCATACAAATTCAGTCAATCATATCCAAGATAATAGAAAACAAAATTTTGCCATCCGAACCAAAATTTTGAAAGTAACTTTGGCTGCTATATCAACACAACAGCGCCCGCTCGTAAGCTCATCCAATACACCGTTATCCACTGTTATAATATCTTGAGATAATGCGTTCACCATAGTCGAATGGGTGGGTGCGTGACTACCATTCGGAATTCGGAGAAAACGTAGGTTCGAATCTCGCTCAAACACCAAAATAAAGAAAAAGTTTTTTCTAATAACGGTCGCCCCTCGGCAGGCAATGGCAAACCTCCGAGTGTATTTCAAGGTCCATGAAACAGCTCCTCATAAAAAATATCTGCCGTTCGGAGTCAGTTCGAAACTGTAGGTCCGTCCATTTGTGGAACAACATCAAGACGCACACCACAAATGTGGTCACAATTTTTAGCTACACTGACGTTTGTACGATAATGGCGGCGGGCAATGACATCGATAAACTGTGCGCCAGAGTATACGATTACCTCACCTGTCTTTCTCGCTTTTTCACTGCGGGGAATCTACGAACTTCCCCCCTAAAGTCCACGGCGATAATCTTTACCACCAGGACAAAGTCGGTTAAACTACAGCTCAAGGTTAAAGTTGGCAATACACCAATAAAGACGGTAAACAACCTAAACATATGTCCAGCGTGTGAAGGCACCCCGAACGATACTAACCACCTTTTTACATGCCTCATCAATTTTTTTTTTCGTCGGGGCAGACTAGCAAGTACAGCACTCAGACACAATAAGGTCCAATGTATTGTCTCTTAATTGTTCCTTCTTTTATTCTTTAAATCTACTCGAGCTCCGAAGAAATCTGAGTAGATCTTGTGGTGCCAAGGAGCCAAGGAGGTCACATCAGTGCCAAAGACCTCAAGCCTGGGCAGACGCCATCTCATCCTCCTTTCCACAGAGTGTACGGTCTGAGAAGCCCACCTTTTCCATGTGTTTTGCCCACAGAGAGTGGCCCGTCATCAATCCAACCAGCCTCCTAAAGCCCCCTCTGCTTAGTGACAGGAGAAACTATGACAGTCGGTCGGACATGACAGGTAACATCAGTTTTTGTCCATCAAACTCACTCATCTAACACCCTTCTTACTCTGGACCCAACCTGTCGAAACAGTAAGTTCTCTGGGCCTACCGTTAGATGAGCTAGACGAAGACGGCCGCTAACTACGTTGCACTTTAGTAAGCTTTGCCAGGTTCAGTAACCTGATACAACAACAACATTTCCTCATACGTAGTAACGAATTAGTGAACAAAAATCGTTTACTTGGAGTTGACACTTATCGAATGTTCTGTACATCTCAAATAAATAAAAAAAAACTCGTTACTTAATATCACAAACATTCAACTTGAACTAACAGCCTTTCTTTTCTTCCAGAGTTTCTGCTAGCTCGGCGACAATTTTTGCCTACCTTGGTGAGTTCCACTGCCAAAAATATCGCAACCGTGCAATACTGAGTGGTGCTTTAATAAGTGCGGTTGCATCTGTATTCATCCCCATTATCGCTTGGTTCTTCATCAATCAAGATTATGAATTCTATGTGCCCTACATCGATATTACTTATAAGCCTTGGCGTTCCTACTTCCTCGCCTGTGGTTTGCCTGGTTTTCTATGTGGTGTGGCATTGTTTTTCTTGCCCGAGAGTCCAAAGTATTTGCTCTGTTCTGGAAAGCCTGATGAAGCTCTTGAGGTGCTCCAGCGTATGCACCGGACAAATATCAAAAACAACGGACTTCAAAAAGCATTCGAGGTAAAATTCAAAATTATTGGCAGTAATGAAAGTATTTGTTGTTAAGTATGCAGGGTGCTTCAACAAGAGGTTTCACTTAACATTACTCAAAATATTAAATATTTCCTTAATTTGTAATAATTCAAGGTACATATTGTGAGCCTTCACGGCTGGCTAGGCTTTTGGACGCCGTCTGAGACAAGCAATATAGTGAATAGTTCAATCCATATGGGCTCTAGGTCTCTCGAAAACTAGACTATGCTACCGGGGTGCTCTTAGTTTTGGAAGACTAAAATGTAACCCTGTACTGAGCGACTCCTAAAATTCGCGAACAGTTCGCTTATCTTGAGTGATGCTTATTTTCGTTAAGATAGGTCACTGTTGCGGTAGCGTTATGGTCTCTGCGTGGTTTCGGCCAGCCAGTATAACCTAACCTAATCTTTTCAAAGAGAAACCTTTTGTTGAAACCCCTATATATATATAATTGGCGCGTCCACCCTTTTTGGGTATTTGGCCGAGCTCCTCCTCCTATTTGTGGTATGCGTCTTGATGTTGTTCCACAAATGGAGGGACCTACAGTTTCAAGCCGACTCCAAACGGCAGATATTTTTTATGAGGAGCTGTTTCATGGAGCTTGAAATACACTCGGAGGTTTGCCATTGCCTGCCAAGGAACGAATAAATTCTTGCATCATAACTTTTTATGAAATAATCTACAAATTTTCTCTTTTATTTTTCTCTTATTATTTTTGTAGGACATTACTTTGTTGCCAGATGGCGATACACCAATTTCTAAAGTAAATGGATCCGGCAAAGGCAAAAATCTGCTAACATCCATAATGAAATCGATGTGGCAACAAACAGCACCTCTTTTTATGCGGCAACACATCCGGAAAACGCTTTTATCTAGTCTCATTTTGTTCATCATATTCTTTAGTGCCCATGGAGTGTACATGTGGTTCCCATACATCCTCAACATCACCATGCAATATACAGGCAAGTTTTCGGAACCCAGGAGCATTTGTGACATTATTAAATTTTCGCAAGCGGAAAACCTTACAATCGCTGCAGATGATGTGAGTAAAATATTGAAGTTTGAAGGAAGTGAGAGTAGTTACATGTGTGTGCTTATATTTTTCCCGAATACATCGACAGAATGAGCGCTGCGTAACGCATCTGGAAATTTCCACCTATCAACACACTATAATGCTGGAAATTATATATGTGTCTCTACTATTGACCGTTATGTATGCAATCAGCAAATTTGGACGCAAGCCCATCCTTTGTAAGTAGTTATATTCAAACCATTTGTATGTATTCTTACTTGACTCTTTATTTAATTACAGTCGTATTCCTTGCTGTATGCGGAATTTGTGGCATTCTAGCTTTCTGTATAAAGACGCCATTGTTGGCTATTTACCTCTTTGTCGTTGATCTGTGCTGTGGTGTGGGCATTACTGTGGTTAATGCTATTATGGTAGAAATATTTCCAACGAATTTAAGGTAAGTGAATGCGGTGTTATGTGCATTTAGCGGATTTTGTTTGCGACATATGGAACTTTACTACAGCGCACAGCGCACTAACTCGACGGAAGATTGAGACATTCGAACGGAACATGTTGCCCCTGACCTCAGTCAAGTTGGTGTTGATCAATAACGATAGATTACAAGGTAGCGATCTATGTGAGAGTACTTCTGACTATGGCCTAACAATTGAATAAACAAGAAAGCGAGAAGCGGTAGAAAAAATTCGCTCATGAATAACAAAAAAAAATTAAAAATTCAATTATTACGACAGCGAATCAGCTGATTATGCCAGGTTCATTGAGATCATAATAACGGACCGCGGATGTCGCCACCTTCTGAATTCTCTCCAACGTGGGTGTTAGGTTAGGTGAGCCAGGTTGCTTGTCTGAGACAAGACACTCGATGGCCTTAAGATCCTTTGTGATACCTGCATTTGATTTCCATCCCCTAACTTAGTGGCTTAAATCACTTTGATCTGTTGCTAGTCAATTGGTTTATTTTACAAAATTAAAAACATAGCATTAATACATCATGTTTCGACTTGACTTAAGCAAAATTAAAAAAAAAAAAAAAAAATTAATAATTGTAAAAGTTATCGCTGTTTGTGCGAAGGCCGTTTCTCCAGGAATCTCTTCGATCAGGTACGAGTTATGTTGGTCAAAAGCAGTATAAATTTTATTGAAATCTACCACGCGGCTCTTAAGTTACAGTGATTATTATTATTAGAAGGCCATTACGCACTACGACCAGAGTTGATCTATTGTGAAAGGCCTATTTTGTAACCCTGGAGTTTTAGGCTTTTTAGAAATTTTAGCACAGTTTTGGGTTTGTTGTTCCAAAGATTGCATGGAGATACTACGATACCACTAAGGAGGTGAAGTCTTTGTCTGCCCAACGCAGGACATTCACAAAGCACATGTTCTGAGCTTTCTATGTCCATTTCGCAAAAGCGGCAGACATTGGTCTCGGATAGACCAATATTATTTAGATGGTACCTCAGGCTGCAGTGACCTGTAAGGTATCCGGTTAAAAGACGCAGATCTACTCTGTTTAGTGAGAGAAGTTTGTCAGATATTCCTTTATTGGGACTTAGGAATAGTTTGGCTTGACGCTGACCGGCACAGTTTAGCCAGTGTGCGGCAAGTTTTCTTTCTTCCCATTTCCTAAGGAATTCATTAATGTGGCCTTTTGTTAGTCCACAGAAAGGCTCAGGACCAGTAAGTTGCATATTTGCTCCTTGTTTTGCAAGGTCATCAGCCATTTCATTTCCCTCATGTCCTTCATAGTGTTACTGTGTTGAGGTTTCCTAACGTATTTAGAAGGTTTAGGCAATCATTTACCAATTTAGAGGTGATAGTTGTTGATAGAAGGCCTTTTAGAGCCGCTTGGCTATCTGTAGATGTGAGTACCTCTCATTTTCCTTTTAAGGCATTCTCTCACACATATTTCAATGGCATTTATTTCTGCCTGGAATATAGTTGGGTAGGATCCCATCGGAATCGATTTTTTGAATTTGGGCCCATTGATTCCTGCCCCTGTTCTACCATTTTCCAATTTGGATTCATCAGTAAACCATAGCTGGGAGCCAGGTTTGAAAGTGATAGAGTTAGTTCTCCAGTCTGTTCGTTCATTGATTATAACTTGTAAGTTTCTGAAGAGTATTGGTTTGGGTGATAGTATATCATCCCTATGAAGAATGGGACTATGTAGGAAGTCTTCTAAGATCTTTAAATGTCCTTTCATATCCCCACTTTTAAGTTCAGTTATACCTTTTAGTCTTAAGGCACTCGAGCGAGCTTCCCTTTCAATTAGAATTGGAAGCGGTGGTATGTTCAGGAGCACACCCAATGCATCCGTGGGACATGTTTTCATAGCCCCTGTAATACCAACACATACCAGGCGATGCAGTTTGCTTAATTCGTTTGCCGCCTTTCTTTGCTTGACCTTGGGCCACCATGCTAAGGATGCATAAGTGACTATGGGGTTTACAACTGTGGTGAATGTCCAGAAGGTCATTCTAAGGTTTAGTCCCCATGTCTTACCAAAAAGCCTTGTACAGACAAAGAATGCCCTTGTGGCTTTTGAAGTAACTCTCTCAATATGGGAATTCCACGTAAGCGTTTTGTCAAGACTAACGCCAAGATAGTTCGCTTCTGTCGAGAGTTCAAGTATTGTTCCATTAAGGGTCGGACATTTGAGATTTATGTTCCTTCTCTTAGTAAACGGTACAAGTGTTGTTTTGGATGGGTTGATGGAGAGCCCTTTTTCCGTGCACCATTTGTTTATTAGTGTAAGGGCTTGCTGCATGCGATCCGAAATAGTATCCTCATGCCAGCCTAATACATAAACTACTAGGTCATCAGCGTAACCCTGAGTGTGAAATCCTAGGTTATTCAGTTTGTGGAGAAGTTCATCTATGACTAAAGTCCACAGAAGAGGAGAGAGTACGCCACCTTGAGGGCAACCTCTTGTGGCTTTAATAGATTTGATTGTTCCTCCTAGTTCGGTGCTGATCGTCCTAGATTTCAGCATGAATATTATCCATCTAGTGATGGGTTCAGGTACCTCCTTTAAATGTAGGGCATTATACATAGATTGCCTCATAGGAGGTGTTATCAAAAGCTCCTGATATGTCAATAAATGCACATAGAGCTATCTGTTTGGACTCAATAGCCTTTTCAATAACTGTTACCAGGCTGTGTATTGCAGTCTCAGTGGATTTTCCCTGTTGATAGGCAAATTGAAGTCGATGCAGTGGGAATTTAGCTAGATTGTTTTCCCTAATATACTGATCAACTATCTTTTCCATTGTTTTGAGGAAAAATGAGCTGAAACTAATTGGTCTGTATGATTTAGGCAATTGTTCGGGTTTTTCCCTACCTTTGGAATAAATACGACCTTAACCTCAGCCCATTTTGTAGGCAAATATCCTAGCAGTAAGCTTGCTTTGTATAATCTGGTCAAATTAGGGATAATATGGTGTGCACCCTGCTGTAAAAGACAGGGGAATATCCCATCAGGACCAGGAAATTTGTATGGGCTGAATGTTGATATCGCCCATTGTACCCGCTTTTCATGGAATAGCATGTTTGCTAGTTTTAAGTTCTCAGCACCCGCAGATGTAGTAGTTTCTGCTGGTATAGAGATCTCGTCTAGCACAAGTGATCCAGGGAAGTGAGTGTCCAGCAGAAGTTGACTGGTTTCCTCTGGATTCCTTGTGTAGCTTCCGTCTGGCTTTTTCAGGGTACTAATGCCGTTTGAGTGATCTTTTAGTAGGGCTTTTTGGATACGAATAGCATCCGGAAGACTACAAATCTTTTCACAGTGATTCCTCCAAGTAGCCCTTTTAGATTTCCTCAATTCTTTATTGTAGTTGGTTAGGGCTGTTGAGTTGGAGGACCAGTCCCCCATTGCTTTAGCTCTATTCCATAGGGTTCTTGTTTCTTTACGCAGGTTGGAAAGTGTACTATTCCACCAAGGAACATTTCTTTGTGGCTTTTTCACTTTTACTGGGCAACTTTCGTAAAACGCAGATATTATGTTTGAATGTAGATCATTTGATTCGAACTCAAGCTCAGATGTAAGCTGAATGTGACGCTTAGAGCAGTTAACACTTTGTTCTAAATAGAAGTGAAAGTAGTCCCAATTAGTTTTTCTGGGGTTTCTGTAAATTGTCATTTGTGGTTTGGTTGCACCTATATCGAATCTAATATGTCTGTGATCCGACATAGATGTTTCCTCTGACACATGCCAATTTGAGACTTCGGACAAAACATTATGGCTAGAGAGAGTGATATCAAGGACTTCACCTCTGATTGCATTAATGAAAGTAGGTTCGTTGCCTCGGTTTAGGATAGATATATTATACCTAAGTAGAAATTCAAGAAGGTACTCACCTCTTGGATTTATGTTTGTGCTCCCCCACGCTGTGTGGTGCGCATTTGCATCACAGCAGAGGATCCACCGGAGACGTTTTTGCTGACAATATTCCACCAGGGCTATAACCTCCCTTGTTGGAGCAGTGACCTCATCTCCTGGAAGGTAAGCGGAGGCAAGTACTACCTCATGTTCACCTTTGCTCGTTGGCACTTTTACCCAAATCGCCACCAGGTCTTCTGTAATAAACTGTGATATTGGGATAAAGGTTAGTTGATTATTTATTATCAACGCCGCTCTGGGACGGTCTTTGTTGGCAGCATATATCAACTTACCGTTTACGCTCTGGAGTCCCAGAACGACTCCTTTACGTACCCATGGTTCTTGAATGAAAGCTACATCCAAGAGTTCTTGGTTAAATCTCCTCGTAAGCACGTCCGAGGCTGCTTTTGCGTGATGGAGATTTATTTGAAGGCATCCGAGTTGCCTTCTGGTGTTGTAAGATTTTCGCTTAGGCCAGGTCATCTAGTGATCCTTCGTTTGGCAATGGCTGCCTTTTCCTTGCCTCGGTTGCTTTTCAGCAGGACTGCTTCCTCAGCGGACATCTGATCCCCTCTTCGATCCTTGTTGTGGCTGTGGCTGTGCGCTTTTTTATCAGCCTGCAGCGGGGGTCGCATGCGAATACACTCGGCCACGTTATGGCGCCATGTGCCGGATGTTGTTGGCTTTTCTGCCTCGTGTCTGGAGCAGCTGGCCTTATCGTCCTGGGCTATTGAAGCCGTTGGAGTCAAAGTTCCCGCTTCCTCAGAGCTTTGTTTCGCAGAGGGTGCAGAGTCCTTTTCGGTAACCTTAGGCGGATCAATCGGGCCTTTAGATTTTGGCCGAAATTGGGTTTTACCGAACCCGTAGTTCAGCCAGTTGTTGGAAGTCTTTATGACTTCTGCGGAGATTGGGTCGATAGCAATGGTAATTTCTACCACAGTACCCTTGCGCACTCTGTTGAGCACCCGCCAGTCATTTGTGTTGAGGCCCTCGTTTTGGCCGTCAAGGAGGCTAATAATATCCTCAGTTGAGGTGCTGTCCAATTCTGGAAAGTGACCAACGAAGATTTGTGGGCGCGGTATGTCCGCCTCCTGCACAATCTTCAGCTGTGCATCTTTCCACGGCTTCAGCTTAGGAACTACTTCCTTTAGCCAATTAGCCGTATCATCGCAGCCGCATGATATAACTATATATCCTGGGCGAAAGGTGCAGCTATTAAATTTGGGCTTTGCAGCACCAGTCTGCTTTTTCCTTATCGCCTCCAGGATAGCATGTTGTATGGCCGTTAGTCTTTCTGTCGACCATACTGTAGTTGGATAATCATGAGGAATTATTCCCAACTTCGTGCTACACGCCGCGTCTTTGTAAGACATTTTTGTTGAGTCTACCTTGTCTTCTGGATTAGGCACTTCTGCCTTTGGCCCTTCCGTTTCGGTAGTCTCTACTGCCTTTTTTCCAACGCTAGAGCTCCCCTGTAAATTGGCACGCTTAGGGGAGCTTTGCTTTGGCGTGGTGCTGCTGGAGCGTTGTCGCTTCAGATCAGCTGGTTTTTGAGCCAACTCTCTTGCCTCGTCGATGCTGTGACCTTTTCTCAGGAAGTACTTTAGGCGCTTTCTGGCGGCACCGCAAAGCCGCACCTTGTCTTCGTCCTTTCTTCCTGAGTCACGAGTGGGAGAAGATAATAGTTTCTCCTCTTCCTCTGGTGATATGGTAGCTTTGCCATCTGGCCCCAAGGCCACGTCGTCAACTTCCATATCCGTGATTTCGCTGACAGTTGGAGGGCATTGTTTGCCCTTAGCTGCCTGCGATGTTGTAGGTAGTTCGGCACTGTTTACCGAAAGGTCGTTATCGACCTGGTTTATATTAGGCACTCCTGCCTTTTTTAATAAATTGTTTAACTCTGCCATGTGGTTCCAAGAGTGCAGGGGAAGGGAAGGTCGAGCCACGACAGTGCCCCGGTGTCGCGGTAAGGCTAATTACAACCAGAGGGCGCCCGATATCTGGAGGTTACAGTGATATATATATATATATTTATATATAATTGACGCGTACACCCTTTTTGGGTGTTTGGCCGAGCTCCTCCTCCTAGTTGTGGTGTGCGTCATGATGTTGTTCCACAAATGGAGGGACCTACAGTTTCAAGCCGACTCCGAACGGCAGATATTTTTTTTTTATGAGGAGCTTTTTCAAGGCAGAAATACACTCGGAGTTTTGCCATTGCCTGCCGAGAGGCGAGCGCTATTAGAAAAATGTTTTTCTTAATTTTTGGTGTTTCACCGAGATTCGAATTGTGTATTCCGAATGGAAGTCACGCACCAACTCATTCGGCTACGGCGGCCGCGAGTTACAGTGATCACCAGTTCAAAAATTATAGTTTTGAGAAAAACGCATTTAAAGTTTTGCGAACGCTCCGCCCGAGCGCCTTTTATTAATTGTTGAATAACTCGAAAAGTATTTGTCGGATTCACTTCAAATTTTCACACAATATTTTTAAAATATTATACTTTAAGAAAATGCAAACAAAAATCCAATTTTTTGAAAATTCTGACTACCCCTAACCGCATAAGAAGGTAACTAGTGTCTCCTGTAAGATATTATGCTTATTTCTTAAGTCTTTAAAAAAAAAAAATCGCCAAGATATTTGGCACGTCCTCTTCGAAGTGCAGAGCATTCACCGACGAGAATTTGTACCTACTCAATTTCTTCTTCATCTCCACAACTCCTGGGAAAGCTATTGCGAGGTACATCCATTCATTATACTGGCCTGTGAAGACGCTGGTAAAGGGTTTTCCAATAAGAGGTGTTATTTTGATAAAAGATGAATGGTTTCGTTGCTTGTGTGGCACGTAGTGCCGTCTTGTTGAAAATAAACGTTGTCCAGATCAATACCTTTCAATTCCCCCCATAAAAAATCGTTAAGCAACTCTCGATAACGCAATCCATTCACTGTAACTGTTGTTCCAGCTTCATTTTCGAAAAAGTAAGGTCCAGTGACTCCGCCGGACCATTAACCGCACCAAACATCACACGTTGGGGACAGAGAGGCTTTTCATCAATAACTCTTGGATTTTCTGAGCCCCAGATCAGACAATTTTGCTTGTTGACGAAGCCACCTAGGTGGAAATGGCCCTCATCACTCAAGATGATTTCTCGATGGAATTCCGGATCATTTTCATGCATTTCAACGACCCAATCAGAGAAGACACGACGTTGTTGATGATCGGCCGGCTTCAGTTCTTTTGTTAACTGGACTTTATAAGCCTTAAGACCCAAATCTTTATGCAAAATACGATGTAATGACGTTTGTGGAACGCCTAATTCCAAAGAACGACGAGGAATGGACAAACCTGGGTTTTCTTCAACATTTTGACTACAACAGCAATATTTTCGGCTGTTCTTGAGCGATGTGCACGAGTTTTATTCTTCACATGACTGACTTGTCCCAACAGCTCGAATTTTTTCACCAATTTCCGTATTGCGGTCCGACAAGGTGCTTCACGATGACCCAAAAAAGTTCGAGTTTTACGAACCGTCTCTGCCAAATTTTCACCATTTTTATATTATAGTGAATTTTAATAATTTCAATGCGTTGTTTAAGCGTCTATCGTTCCATTTTTTTAATTAGGTAGTTCCTACTTGTCAAATATCAAAAAATGACATTTAGTTGATTTGTTGAATCCGAGCAGACATTTTGTCCTTTTAAGATTCAGTTTTGGGCAGAGCGTTTTGGATGCATTGCAGTTAGTAGTTGGAGCCCACCTTCTATTGGTTTCCGCGATTACGCTCAAGTTGATCGCAGTGTACTTAGTATCGCCATAAGTTCTGTTACAAGTTAAGTCCGTTATAGATTCGAAATTATAATACTTTTTTTAATGAAGTTAGTTTTATTTAATCATATTAATCAAATATTAAAAACTATTAAAAAAAGTTTTAATTTTCATTCGAAATAGTCACCTTCAAACGATTCGATCATTCAGCTATTGCAGCACGAACGGTTTTCACGCCGCTGCTCGAACCAAATATTGGTTGAGACTCTCCAGGTCCTCGGCAGGCCATGTTCTCTAATTCTGACCATAAGCCGCAGTTCAATGGATTCAGATTTGGACTTCCAGACGGCCAATCTTTTGCACCTATGAACCCAGGATTGTTTTTTAGCCACTGCTGGGTGGTTTTTGCCACCACGCTTTCTCGTCTTCTAAGACATCCTCGTGGTACACTTTTGCCCTGGCCTCAACCTCTTTTTCGCAGAAATGAAGAGATGTAACGCCTCTCCAAGACACTCCCCACCAAACCATTACGGAGGCTGGTTGGTGGCCAAGCTGAACCCTTCGAACAACATATTTGCGTCTTTAGAAGATTTAGCATAGATTTTGTTGTTTCGCTTATTAAAAACTTCTTCAACAGTAAAAATTTTCTCATCTGTGAAAAGAATATTTTCATCGTTGTTGGCCGCGTGCCACCGAATAAGCTGCTTACATCTGTCGAGTCTAATTTTCTTCAAGCGCGTTGTCAAAAGACGCCCAGTTGAGCGACGGAGGGCTTTCATGTGAAGATCATCTATAATTAGTCTTGACATGGATCTGGTCGATAGATTCATTTCCCCGACCATGATTTTCCGCTTTCTAGGGGGATTTCCGCGAATTCTTTCTTGAACGGTTTTTGTGGCTGCATTGGTTCGTACGACGCGAGGACGACCACTTCTTCTTCGGTCTGTCACTTCATAGGTTTGGAAAAACGATTGATAGTGCGGGGAAACAAACATTCTCGAAATATTTAGTTTTTTCAGCAATTCGTAAATCTCACTTGTACTACACACTTTTGTAATGCAATCATTGCAATGCGATTTTTCTAAGCTCTCCGCTCCATTGAATTTTTTTTTTTTGTTGTTCCTTGTTCACTCCTCTTGGGAGCATAGGGCCTCGACAAGGCATTTGTCTTGCGTTGGTTACGTTAATTTATTTGATTTCTGACAGGGTAAGTGATCAGCCTGCCGCTACCAGTCCTAAACTAAGGAACAACGCCTTCTTACTGCTTGGAGCGCCATCTATGTCTTATATTTTTCTGCCATACGAACAAAAGCAAAAATAACGGAACTTTTTTCTGCGACTTTGTGCTCGTCGTATGCACTGTAAAACTTGCCACAGAATTTATTGCAAGAGTAAGTAAATCCAAGTATTTCCGGTACTCTCGATTTGTAAAAATCTTCGCTTGCTAGTCTTTGCATTGACAAGTTTTTAGAATAAATTGAACAAAAATATACACAGGTGTTTACTTCGACAGCTGGGTCTAAAGATATCCCAATCGAAAGTTCTAAATGTCTAGTAAAACAACCGTTACATGCATAAATATGTCATAGCTGAGTATACAAGTATTTCCACAACTTAACTTGAATTTAATTTAAATATTTCTTTCAGAGCTATGGCCGTTTGCATTTCACTCATGCTGGGCCGCATAGGCAGCGTCTCGGGATCCAACATTTTGGGTGCGTTAATCAAAACTCATTGCGAAATAGCACTTTTCAGCCCATCAGTAGCGCTCATCATAGCCGGCGTTTTGGGATTTTTTATACCGAGAGCAGATAATGCGCCAAAAACAAAAATGGATCTGGAAAATACTCCATAGCATGGGGCAAATTGGCCTCTAACATATTCTATAAGCATCAAACATGTTTTAAGAGAGACAAAAGTTAATCTAAACAAATTGAAAATAATATCGTTGCTTAATGAAAAAAAAAAAAAAATACAACTCGTCGCTGCCGTGATAAAAGCTGCTAACTCCTTTTGGTAAAATTTTACATTAGAGCTAAAAAGCGTCATTTAGTAATAACTATGCACTGCCTTCAGTAAATTCCAATACAAATAACATTTTTTAACACCTCCTCTAATTATTCACCAAAGAGAAAATAATATTTTTTTAGCTTAATTTTTCCATTATAATTAAAAAAGTGTTACTTATTTAGACCGAAAAGTTGATTTAGCAGATTTTACCGCGGCGGCGCTGTTCTTCTGAATGTTTCAAACAAATTAACTGGTTATCCAAGAAAAAAAAGAGTTTGTGTTAATGGTTAATGAACATTTTTATATTTTGTGAATTTTTTATTGGCTGATGTACAGTGAATCATAGTGAAAGTGCGCCTGCTGTGTAAACTAGTAAACTTTCATGAATAAATTACTCAAATTCTGGCTAACATTCTAAGGCTAAACTAGAATGGTTGAGTATTTCTACTTAAATAATCTTAATTAACGACTAGCGCCGTTTTATTACCACTTTTTTTTTAAGTCCGATCCATTTCGTGAGATCCAGATATAACAGGATTTTGTTTTGGCAAAGGTAAAGAGTGAAGTCGTGTGCTGGCTAAACTTGAACTTTCGCTTAAATAGTGGAAAAGATTTTCTTTCGCCCCATCCGCCTGACAGTTTCTGAAGATGAAAGGAAGATTGAGTCTGGCTGCATGATCTCTTACCTTTCAGTGACCTGTAAGGGTTGCAGTAATACGTGAAATACGCGAGAGCATCCTAGCAGGTAGTTCGTCCTCTGGATGTTATACGACGGCCATGCTTTTTTGATGTAGTGCACGTATTGTAGTTGCTTCCACCTTCTTTCGGCTAAAGCATAGTAGTGTGACGCAATGGATGTTTTTTTTTGCATTGAATGGGGAAGCAACTACCACCGCCTCTGTTATGTCTAGTGCATGCCGAACCTTTTCCTGCTAGCTCATCTGCTATCTCATTACCCTCTATATTTCTGTATCCGGGAACCCATAACAGAGTAATTTGAAGCTAATGACCAAGCAGTTTTAGTTCCTCTCTACATTGTGGAACGAAGTTGGATGAAATGGAGTTGGAGTCTAAGGCCTTGATAGCCGCTTGACAGTCTGAAAAGGTAGCTACTCTTGCACCAATTTCTTTGTAGTGTTTGAGTAATTTGCAAGCTTCCCTTATTACTAAAAGTACGGCCTGGAACTCGCTGCCATAGTGAGGAAGTCGAATTGATTTGGATAAGGCCAGTTTCCACACCATAGAACTATCATCTTAGAACCGACAATGTAGATTTTGACATCGAATCTACCAATAATTTTCCCTCTCCTCCATTGGGAGCTCGGTGGAAAACGTACCGTAAATCCTTCTTGAAATTGCGGGTATCACGGCTATGCAAAATTTCGTTGCTCAAAACCGAGGCGGTTAGAATTGGGAAGGACCTCTTCGAGACGTTTCATACCAAACGAGGTTTCAGACAGGCTAACTCTGTCGTGATTTCTTTAAGCTGATACTGGGAAATATTGTACGAGTCGCAGAACTCAATCGCTCAGGCACAATTTTTTATAAGAGCGTACAATTGTTGGCATATGCCAATGATATTGACATTATCGGCCCTAACAATTGCGCTGTTTGTTATTTCTGCCATTTTCTAACAGGATAAAGAAGCAAAGCGAATTGGTCTGCTGTTGAACAAGGGCAAAACGAAGTACCTCCGTCATCAAACAAACAGTCGGCACACTAGCGTATCAGCACCTACGTCACTACCGACAATTATAACTACAATCTCGAAGAGATTTCGTTTATGTAGGAACCAGCATTAACACCGACAACAATGTCAGCCTTGAAATCCAACGGAGGATCTCTCTTGCAAACAAGTGCCGCTTTGGACCAAACAGACCACTGAGTAGTAAAGTCCTCTCACGACGAACAAAACTAACACTCTACAAGACTCTCACCATGTCCGTCTTAACGTATGGCGCAGAAGCTTTTATACATATATTTTGCCTTTCAGGTCAAGTGACATTCTTTTGTCACATAGCACCCCGATTAGAGGTTTCCATTTTAACCATACCCAATTAACCGTATGGACGGAGCTTAAGTATTTAAACAAGGGGAACTCATTTAGTGGGCTGCCGTCCAAAAAAAATTGGTGTTAAGCTTGTTGTTGAGTTGGTGGAAGACTCGCAGCGCATAACCTCTGCCTATATCTTGTTTATTTTTAGCCCATGCTATTCTAGGTTGTTTTGCCATTGATGAGTGTGGCCATGTTTTTTCATTTACATCTTCGCTCACTATCATAATGTCTTGTATGGTGTAAGTTTAGAATGAGGAAACACAACGGAAGAAAACTTCCAAACAAGGGTAAAATTAAAGTCTCCCTGCTTACAAAAAGCAATGTCTGTAGTAATGAGCTCAGTTGTACTTGTATCACATTTTTAATTTGCAATTTTTACTTGTGTAATTCTCTATTCGCATAGGATATTGATGGCTATCAGAAATACGACTGTGCTACTTATGACTATGATGACTTCATATAAATACTGTTGAGGTGCGCATACAATATTGCATAAAAATGGTTGCTTCATGTTTTTTATGGTATATAGAATACATACAAATAGATCGCTTGACCTACATCTAAAACTGTACATTTAAAATTTGTGGATAACAAATTTCTAACATGCTTGCGATTTCATTTTATATAATTATACTTAATTAAATATGAATAAAAAAAAATTTTAAGGAGTAAAATTTTTTGATATCTCGCTTAGTTTTCGAGATATTAAATAAAAAAAAAAATAATAATAATAATTTTTTCTTCAGTTAATAATAAAGTAATTAAAATTAAATTAAATTAATTAACACAGTATTTTTGCGTAGAACTTCTTTTCGCATGGGCGGCCTTCGGCCGCGCTTCAAAAAAATAACCCTCATCAGTCCGACTCCGGCTACGCAATCCACCGTATTTTTGCGTAGAACTCCTTTTCGCGTGGTATGCATTGTAGTATTGTTATAAGCAGTTATATATTTTCAGGGGAGTCTTACGTCAGTTTGGATTACCAGACGCGATTATCCAAATTAAAATCGTCATATTTAAAGGTATGGATAGATTGTATAATATATATTAATAAATATTTCGCAATTAATAACAAATTTTTTCCCAGTTTCCGAGCAACAAATCCGAATGGGAGGCTATAGCAACAGAATTCGCGTTTAAGTGGCAATTCCCCAATCGCATTGGCGCATCAGATGGAAAGCATATAACTTTCCGTCCCTCACGGACTGACGGAGCTTTTTACTATAATTACAAAGCACTAACAGCATAATTTTTTTTAGCCCGGGGGATGCTAATTGTAAATTTATTTTCGTTGACGTGGGTTGCAACGGTCGCAGTAATGATGCTGGAGTTTTTCTACAAAGCAAGTGGAGTACTGTTCTTCAAGATGAGAAAGAAATACCAAAAGCAGCTTTAATTGGAAACAATCGAAGCGTTCCATATGTTGTAGTCGGAGACGATGCATTTCCTCTGCAGGTGCATTTATGGAAGCCATATCCTTACCACACGCAATGTCAAGAAAAACAAATTTTCAATCGAAGACTCTCCCGGGCAAGGCATGTAGTGGAACATGCATTTAGCATTTTGTGGAACCGATTTCGCGTTTTTCTAGCTCCTATAAATCTAGATGTGGCCACTGTAGAGAAAATTGTATTAACGTGCTGTACTTTACATAATTATCTAATTGAAAATGGCGAAACATACACTGATGGTAGCGGAAATGTAGAAACTGTAAACAATAACTGCCCAACTGGATCGAATATATTATATAATCCGAGAAAAGGTGAAGCGGAGAATGTTCGTCAAAAACTTTTTAAATATTTGGATGAAGAAGGCAAACTGGATTGGTTAAATAATAAATAATTTCTTTTATTGTATTTTTAGTAACGTAAATGTACTTATGTATACAAGCTTTTGTACTTCAATAAAAAAATTAAATTAAATATACTTCATGTATAAATACTTTACTTAAAATACATAAAAATTATGATCCTTTGATTTTTAAATTTCTTCGACTTAACTTAAATATTATAGGAAACACAGTCTTATATTTCGTAGGCATTTCGGTTTTCAGATTTGGTGGCTTTACACGCAGTATCACTTTTTTGGCGCTTAAGTGTCTAGAAACCGGAAAAAGTGGAAGTCAACATAAACATGTCTCATAGGTTTTATGAATTATACCTACTTTACTAGCAAAAATCATCCTTGTCTAAAACTTCAACCATGGACAGCTGCAGTAAGTCCTTGTCTGATGATGATGATGTTGCTAATGATTCAGGAGTGCGATGATTGGATTCATCAATATATCTTTTTATAATCGTCTGTATTTCCCAAGCAGCGCTTTGTTGTTGGTCATGGTCTATTTCCTCCATTTGATTTGCAACCAAAGTTCCCAACCAGGCGTATTTTCGGGAGTTTTTCTTTTTTTGAATCATTGCTTTAAATAAAGAGAATTCCTGCTGCATTTCACCAAACTGATTACTTTCCTATATAAAAAAAAAAAACAAATTATATGATATATTTTTTTTATTAATCGTAATGTTATGTACCTTTCTTCGTTTTTTCGATGGCTCGTCGTCACCGCTCGAGCTACTATTTTCTGCACCCATAAAGCTGCTATTTTCAGTATTCGTATAAGTTGAGCTACTCGAAGAAGAAGGCATCTGAAAAACAAATTTGTGACGTATGTTAATTATTCTTTCATATCAGTTATACAGTATACGTCTGACGATACCACAATTTGTATTTTCTTAAAATTTTTAACACATTGCATTTTAATATTACCTCAGTATTGTCTTGGCTCTGTCTGGTTGCTAACGAATGAAGCAACTGTCAAAAATTGTTTTGCAGCCAACTTCACAATTGGAAATACGAATAAGTGCCCATTTACACGAGGAGACATCTGGAAGGGAAACATTTTGTTCGCGGGTGAAGGACGACCGCGGAAGAGAGAAGGGAATTTGTCTTCTGTACTGGCGACACGCTTTGCTCTTCTTATTCGTATTTCCAATCTCAAAGCAATTTTTGACAGTTGCTTCTTTTGTTTTCTTCTTTTGTGGAAGAAAGTTCTAAGTTATGTGTTGATTTTCAAGCAAACGGAAGATAACAAAGATGACAAACATCCGAAAACTGCTTGGGAAATGCACGATTATTTTTGCTGGTAAAGTAGGTATAATTTAAAATATATTATGGGGCATGTTTATGTTGAATTCTAATTTTCCTCGCATTTCTAGATACTCAAGTTAATTTTAAGTTAATTATTTATGTATGAAAGATTTTTAATTTAATTTTTTTTATTCAAGTACAACAATTTATAAATATATTTAAATAAAAAACAACAAATTATTTATTGTTTAACCAGTTTGCATTTTTCATTCATATATTTAAGAAATTGTTGACGAACATTTTCCGCTTTAAATGTAAGCGCGTGCGAGAATACATTCGAACCAGACTCTGCTAAAGCATTAAATGTCAAAATGTTGCCAAAAACAATTTTGCCCGTGTGGCCGCGAATGAGACATGAAAAGAGAATTTCCAGTGTTTCCCTTCCAGATGTCTCCTCGTGTAAATGGGCACTAAGAAGCACAAAGCGTGTCGCCAGTACAGGAAACAAATTCCCTTCTCTCTTCCCCGGCCGTCCTTCTCCAACGCAGTGATAGTAAATGATTTTTTGAAATATCCCTACACAGCCCAAAAAAATTCTCTACTTTTCCCTACGCTTACAAAAAATTTTCCCTGTACAATTCCCTACATTTTTCCTCCTGTGTTTACATTATAATGAGGCACTTGCAACGTCAAAATTGAATTATTTTCGGTTTCGGATTTGGTGCTATTTTGACACTTTATAATAAAAACAAATTTTATTTCAAATATATATAAGTGCACATATTTATTATATTATAAACACAAATGTAAAGAAAAATTGAGCAAAAGGACTAAAAATTAGACTTTTTCATTACATTTAGTTCTGTTTAAAGCAAGGCAGAGTTTTTATTTTTTCAGAATCCGGTACGGTTTCTTTTAAGAGTGGGATTAAATGGTTCACCACTTGCAGCGCGACATATGCTCAGCGAAGAACGTGCTAAGTCTTAATTCGAAATTTCTGGAACCATTTGGTTTACTCGATTTTTTCTTAAAAAAATATGTTTATTTTAGGTGTCTTTTTTATTGCCTTCATATTTTTTTGGTGCATTTCTGATTCGGCGTGCTTCTGAAAATTAGACTTGCCGCAGTTCAAAACTTTGTCGCACGCAGCGCATTTTCATTCGAATGGATCGTTAGCCATAGCTTCCAACCAGCCACTAAAATTGTCGTTATCAAGCCACTTGTTATTGAACTTTTGTTTCCGATACTTGCATTGTTTTTTCTGGGGTTCCTCCGAAGAGTCAGTCGAAGAGGGGGAACTCATATATAAGTATATATGCATTTAATATATAAAAAAAGCTAAAACTAAATTATTTACAAACTTACTTCTAAAGTGAAAAGCACCAGAAAACAAACAATTTTCGCGCGAAGAAAAAATCGCTTTAGCGTTAACGAAGAAAAAAAACCCCAATGTTGCCGTATTAACGCTTTTAAAAGTATTCTGCCATAAAGAAAAAAAGTCTGGCATGAAACCTTACTGCGGATTTTTATGAACTTTTCTAATTTTTCCCGCTATTTCAAATTTGTTTCCATCCTTCTTGAAAATTCCTTACATTTACAGAATTTAACAAAATCTGTCCTTCTTTTCCTTACACCCACATTTTTCGACGAAAATCCCTACATGTAGGGAATTTTCCCTACATTTACCATCACTGCTCCAACGAACTAAATATTTTCCCTTCCAAATCTTTCCATGTGTAAATGGGCACTTACACAAAAGGCATATATGCTTTTACTTATATGTGGTTGCCATCACCTGTTATAAATTCGCCTTGTTACCAGGTTTCCTCGTTAGGTATGGTGAAAAAAAAATATTTTTGAGGGGAACTTTGGATTCACGTCACTTAGATGTGTTTCACAAAATTTAGCTTGTAGTGCTGACATACAATAAAAATCATAACAGCCAATGCTCATCACATTGGTTTGTTTACGAATGCGGCGAATGCAAATGTGCAAAGCTGCAAATGGTTGGCGAATGCTGCTGCGTGGTTAACCAATTGCGGAAATTTGTGTATTTTAAACTAAATTTAGCTATATTTGAAAATCAATTAAAATATAATTTTTAATTAAGCCATACAATTTGCACGTTTGTATTCATTGCATTCGTAAACAAAGCAATGATATAAGCACTGGATGTGATAAATTTTATCATTACCATAACCTAAATTGTGTGGAACACATCCCAAGTGACATCAGCAAGTCTGTCAAATACGTTCATTAATACACCTTTAAAAAATCGTTTCACCCGGGGCAACTGCTCTGCTAAGAACCCGTCGTAGAAAACATTTAAATGTGTACTACAAATACGAAAAAATTGTAATCGTGGATTCCATGTGAACACGAAAAACGTGCTGCCAAACTCAAATTTTGGTATTTCGACAATTGCTCACTTTAATGTAAACAGGACAATTTAGCAAGTAATCTTTCAGTTTTCTGACAAATTAGCTGAATATTCAAATCTCGGCATGAGTGCCAATGAAAAACGACAAAGCAAGAAAGAGAAAATTATTTTCCCCACTAAAGAACAATTCCTCTATTACAACCGGAAGGGCTACTACAGTATCAATGTCACATGATTGATTTCTCCTATGTTAGCTCCAACAAAGTCACATACTGGTGCCGTGTTGTTACAAATTTACACCTGTGGAAGTCACATACTTCACATAATTACACGTCCTAATTTTTGTCCGTTAGTCTAACGTCGTCGTAGAAAATTTGTACAAAACTCTAAGATTTGACGTTACGAATCTATTCAGTGAATGCTACTCTACGAATATTCGAATTACAATTTCTTAGTTCTACGAAAAACAATCTACGATAAATTGCATGATACAGCTGAATTTCAGTTTTTGTCGATCCCTGTCGTAAGCCGCTATCACATCCCCAGTTACTTCAGCAAATCAGCTGTCACCTTCAAAATCGGCTAGAGCCGCTTAAAAAAAAAATACCAGTCTAACGGTTAGACGCGATAGAAGTGAAACCTTCCGTAAAACAAACTGAGAGAGAATGAGACGAAAGCAGCATTAGGGGCGGGATAATTATAGGTTCATTATAATATTGCTATAAAGTTCATATTTTATTTTCTTCATTTTATTATTATTCATCCTCAATGTTTTCAATTTCAACAAATGATACGAGTGGCTTATGATAGCTAAAATATGATACAAATGCTTTGGTTTCGATGTTGTCAACATATCTTTGAAATACTGCGTCAATGGTTGTTTTTGATCGTGTTGTCGATTCAGTGCGATTGTTACACATTTTTAAATTGAATGTTGTATTGAGAAAGTCAATTGAAGGAACCGCTGTGTCCAATGCAAAATTTACGTTAAAATCGCCACTTAAAATCATTGGAACTTTATTGTAATCTTTTCTAAGTATCCGCGATACTTCTGGTGTATACTTTATTAAATTTTCGTGAATGAATTCCGTGATGCTATTTATTGATTTTTTTTCTGTCGATACTCACGACACTTTTCTGTATTATTTTTCGGCATAATTGCGGTAAATATTTAAAAATGAAAATATTAACGAATATAAAAATACACACGCGGTTGCTATTATGAGCGTCCCCAGCAAAACCTGCGTGACCGAAACTCTAACACAATTACATTTTTTTGAATGTTACAAACACATATGCACGCAGGTTTTGCTGGGGCGTGACCGAAACTCCAACACAATTACACATATGCACTCGTATTTGTTTGAAAATCGAATTTTTTTTTGGTTCTCCGTCACCTTTGGAAAATGTGTAAACAGTAAGCAAACTTTATTCATATATTTTTCCTCATTTTTGCATCAGTAAAATTAAACAAACGCCGTAGCCGAATGGGTTGGTGCGTGACTACTATTCAGAATTCACAGAGAGAACGTCAGTTCGAATCTCGGTGAAAACACCAAAATTAAGGAAAACTATTTTTCTAATAGCGCTCACCCCTCAGCAGGCAATGGCAAAACACCGAGTGTATTTCTGCCATGAAAAAAAGCTCCTCATAAACATATCATAAAATAAAATAAAATAAAATAACTATAAAAAAAAATTTTTTTCTTGTGATTCGAACCAAGAATTTTGGATCGGAAGCTCACATTGCTAGCCGCTCGGCTATCGCGCCATGCTGTCGGCGCTGGCCTAAAAGTTATTTAGTTCGTCGCTACGTTTATATGTAATATTCGTAGCCAAGAGTGTCGCTTTTTTCGTTTCACTTTTTCTCAAATCACTCCCAACGATTCTAAAGAAGTTTTCACTTCATTAAATAATTGGCGCGTACACTTCAGTTAGGTGTTTGGCCGAGGTCCTGCTCCTATTTGTGGTGTGCGTCTTGATGTTGTTCCACAAATGGAGGGACCTACAGTTTCAAGCCGACTCCGAACGACAGATATTTTTATGAGGAGCTTTTTCATGGCAGAAATACACTTGGAGGTTTGTCATTGCCTGCCGAGGGGCGACCGTTATTAGAAAAATGTTTCTATTAATTTTGGTTTCACCGAGATTCGGCCTGCGTTAGCGGCCTGATATTGGGTACACCTTGTGCATTCTCTATACCGTATATCTCATTCACTCAACACATGTTTACAAATGAAACGAATTTGACTAAAGAAAAGTAATTTTATAAAAAAAAAACAACAAAAAAAAATATTTTATAAAAAATATGCATTCCCATGGCAGCCGGTTCTACGTTACCGGAATAACTCGTGCGTTTCCCGATCAAGGGCTGCCGCTCCAGTAAACTAGCCTTGTCTAGTGAACCGTTTATCATCCCGTTCATATGAAAAATATGTTATGCATCTACAATTTTGTTTTTTTACTTTATGTATTCACTTTTTACGCTCATACTTAAATTTAAAAATCGGCGGTGCATCCTTCGTCCCTTTTCTAATTTTTTTGGGCTTCAGAAGTCGTTTTTGCTTCAGTACGCGTTTTATTTGTAACTTTTGCTGTGCCACTGCCAATTCCTTTTCACGCTCAATACGTTTGGTGAGCTCTTGATATGACTGTTTCTTCAGAGCATTAGCCTTTCTGATTTCCTGTAAAAATGCAAATGATTAATTTTTAAGACCTGGATAATAAATTTACTACTAACTTCTGGAGACAGTTCGGGTAACTTCATTTTCTCTAAATCCTCTATACGTGGCCGATTTGTTTTGCGTTGTAGTAAACTAGGATGCGTGTCGAGACGCTTTGCTAATTCCATCTTACTCAACTCCTTCCCGACTACTTCATCGTCACCATCGTCAAAGAAAGTGTGCTTGTTCTTCACTGTATTTGCGAAATCAATCATGTGCAGTTGTGACTGTAGCCGCATAATTTTCTTTGCTTCCATAGTGCGTTTCATAGTCACATATTGCATATCTTGTGTCTGCATTAGAGCTTTTTGCACTTTGCTGTGCTCATCTGGTTCCTGCTCTTTTTCATGATGAACATCATCTTCTAGTTTGGAATTGATCATATGATGGTAGAATTCATCAGGATTTTTATTTAGTGCGCGTTTATGCAGCAACTTCAATGTGTGCTCCTTGAGATGTTCATTGTTTGCCCGCTTCTTGTAATCCTTCTTCTTTTCCAGCAGACCCAGATGTTTGCGGTCTTCCGGCTGGTGACGCTCGCGATGCACCTTTTGGTTGCTCTTGGAAGCTTTTTTCCAAGAGGACATTGCTAGTTATTTGATAATATTCGATACTCGTTTAAAAGACCAAAATGTACAAAATATAGCGATGAAAACTGACGTGAAGCAGAAACGTCATCGAAATGTCAAATATGTGAAGTGGAATAGCTTAGCCAGACTGCTTAATTTTTATTAGGGCTGTTCTCTCAATGTCTGATTAAGTGTTTAGGGTCGGCTTACATAAGAAATTTAAATACCGTTTCAGCAAAATCTAAGCAAAGTAGAATTTAAGATTTCTTTCATATTTAAATAAAATAAAGTGGCAGAAAGAGCACAAGAAATCGTGATGAAAAAATTGTGGACGTTTTTGGTATTGGAATAACACTACAAATAACAAAAAATTGCAAAAAGCAATGGAAAAGTAAGTTTTGCTCCACAAGTATTGCGGTTATGTTATGTTATGTTATTGCACATTTAAACAAGCTAAGACTAGCTTACTGATTCAAAATCTTTCACGAAAATCTTTTACATCGTTTAAGGGGTTAGGTGGGTTACAGAGGTTAAAAAAAGGGTATTTTTACTATTTTTTTTTAATATATACAGTCATATATTTTATATAAACAATTCAGCATATCAAAGATACATATTTAAACAGTATTTTGTGAAATTTTTATTTAAAAATTCCGAAAACTCAGCCGTTGGTACCTCATCTCCCTTAACGTCTCACAAAAAAATGCTCTTGCCGTGGACAGCATAACTCATTATTGGTTCATTTAAAATCAAAAAACCAAAAATATTTCGTTAGTACATGGATAAATCTCGTTACTGGACGAAGGAAAAAAAAAATTAATTTGAATTTTTGACAGACTTTGAACAAAAAAACACATTTTTTGGTCAAATTTTCGTCATGTGTTGGCTCGAAAAAATTAGTTGTAATAAAAATAAAAAAAATCCTTCGTTCAATAACTTGATAATGTTATTCCAAAGATGTGTGCAAAATTTGAACAAAATCGCTTCATAACTTTTCGAGAAATCGTGTCCACCGACTTAAAAAATCGAGTTTTGAGATAAACGCGTATACCTGCGAAACGCTGCACTGACATGGCCTGATGGGCGGAACTTCTGAAGGGTCTATCTCGTAGAATTTTACTCGGATCAATTTGAAATTTTAGGAGAATATTTTAAACATATTATACTATTTAATAAGACAAAAAAAAATCGATTTTTTGAAATTTTCAAACCCACCTAACCCCTTAATTGAAAAACGTGTACGGTTGAGAATCACCCTGGTTCTCTCTTATACAATTACCTTTATTATTTCTTCATACTACAAAATGCATCTCTTGAAAGTGAATTTATTTTAATTTTTCTAATGTCACTTATTTCTTGCTTCACAATTTGCTTAGCAGCTAATAATCAGCTGTTTGCCAAGGTACGAAAAATTTAAGTGGCCGATTTAAGTCGAACTTAAGTTTTGATCGAAAAGAGATTGCTGGAACGCAAAATATTAAGATGGAGATAAAAATACATGTCAATACTGAATATACGTAACTTAATTTAAACTCAAAAAATTGCCTAACTTGTTAAATAAGAAGCCGTGGTGGCGGTAAGTTAAACTTTATAGTGTTTTCTCTTCTCGAAAAAAAAGTCTATTCAATTTATGCCGGAGTAATGCCTTGTGAAAATACTGCTTTTCTCATATAAGAATAAAACAAGAAAAATTCAACGCTTCCACAAATTACGCATTTAATATAATAAAATAAGTATATGAACAATTACTAGGCTCACCGGCAAGATGCGAACCAAAATACAAATTGTTGGCTGATGGGTTTGTTCGCGCCACTCAATAGTTGCTGTAATATTGCAACCCTGTTACTGTTTTGCAACTCTGTAGCAGATACTCAGCTGTCAGTTAGCCTTAATATTAAGGTGGGTACAGACGACGAATATGCTCGCGAGCATGCTGGCTAACATGCTCCCTGTCGTTTGCCAAAGACGGCGAGCGGCTTGTATGTGATTTTGTGATCATAGCGTAAGAATGGATAACAAGAACGTGGATGAAACGATGGCAATGCTTATTATTTATGCCTGTTTAAAAATGAAAA
The DNA here is from genome assembly GCF_027943255.1 of Anastrepha obliqua. Lineage (NCBI taxonomy): Eukaryota > Metazoa > Arthropoda > Insecta > Diptera > Tephritidae > Anastrepha > Anastrepha obliqua. Next base: position 31,291,554 of record NC_072893.1, read on the forward strand.
ATGAAAGAGAGCAAAATTAAAGAGAAAATCTCAGAAAAGTATGGGTAATTGATTGGCTAATAAACGGTGTTTTTTTAGAGGTTAGGTTTTCAAGTTGGCACTACTTTTTTCGTAGATGGTCTTTTTGACAGCTGTCACTTGATTTATGCTCAGTTTGGTTTGCCATTTCATAATGAATAGACTTACGCCTGAACAACGTATGCAAATCGTGCAAATTTATTACGAAAATAATGGTTCGGTTCGCGCGACGCATCGAAGAAAATTTTGTTCAGCGATGAAGCTCACTTTTGGTTGAATGGGTATGTCAATAAGCAAAATTGTCACATTTGGAGTGAACATAATCCACAAGCCATTGCTGAGACGCCGTTACATCCTCAAAAAGTCACTGTTTGGTGTGCTCTATGGGCAGAGGGAATCATTGGTCCATATTTCTTTAAAAATGAAGCCGGCCATAATGTTACAGTCAATGGAGAGCGCTATAGAGCCTTGATTAATGACTTTTTCGTGCCTGAATTGGACGATGTTGATGTGGACGACCTTTGGTTCCAACAAGACGGCGCTACATGCCATATAGCCAACGCGACAATCGATTTATTGAAGGAAACTTTTGGTGAGCGCATTATCTCGCGCCGTGGACCTGTGGCGTAGCCTCCAAGATCGTGCGATATAACACCGCTTGACTATTTCTTGTGGGGCTATATGAAGTCACTTGTCTATGCAGATAAGCCCGAGACGATTGACGTCTTGGAAGAGAATATTCGGCGCGTTATTGCTGACATACGGCCCCAATTGCTGCAAAAAGTTGTCGAAAATTGGGCCTCTCGGCTGGAATTTATTCGAGCCAGCCGCGGCGGCCACTTGCCCGAAATCATTTTTAAAACATAATGGCAAACCCTTATCTTTATAATTAATAAAGCTAAATTCTTGGCCATAACATTAAATTATATACGTTTTATTTCATCTTGAAAACCTAACCTCTAAAAAAAACACCCTATATAAGAAAAAGAAATATATCATTTAAAAAACCTACATTCTCGAATTGGTTACGATTGCAATTAAAAAAAAAATACATTAATGAAATTAAAAAAAAAAATACAATTAATGAGGTTTTCCGGTTGTTGTTGAAGTGGTTGAGTATTTCCACTGAAATAATCCTAATTAGTGACCAGCCCCATTTTACTACCACTGCTCCCGTTTGATGATATCTTTTTTTTGTTTTTTTGTTTTGTTTTTGTTTCTAAGCCAGGCCCATTTAGTGAGGCCCAAGTATAGCAGCAAATTCTTTATCTCAATGTCTGAGATCTCATTAATTTGCTGTAAGAAAGGCCTACCGAAGGAAGAAAGTCCTGCCCTAGCTAGCTCTGGACATTCACATAAGTAGTGGGTTATCCGGTACTTTAATATTCCTTTCCTCAGGACAATGCTACGAGGACTTCAAATTCTTGACAAATATTTTACCCCAGTCCCTCGGCTTAATTGTAGTACACATTTGTTCAACAATTATTTCTGCACCAAAGCCGTTTAATCTTAAAGCGAATTGAGTATCTAAGGGGGCGCTTTTAAAAAACGGTTACTCCATTTTTCGCGATTTTAACAGTTGTGATGTCAGCTTCTGCTGCAATAGAAAACATTTTATATGAGGAAAAATTACATGTTTGTGAAAATTCAGTGAATGGCTTTGTCTAAAATAGCTGATTTAAACTAAACAAACTAATTAAAACGAAGTGCCGAAAGCACAAATTAGTATAAAACCTCCAAATGCAGTATGTTTGCGTTTTTATGCGGAAGACGCCGTCACAAGAAAAATTGTGTGCGTGGGTATAATTTCTTGTGTTTGGTTGTTTCCATTGTTTTGGCCTACTCTTCCTCTTCACACACAAGTGATTTCCCTTCTTTTTGCTTGTTTATTCATGGGCTCTTACGACACGGCGAATTCGGAAGGCGTAATCTCTTTCTCTATCATTCTTGGGTTTGCATGCTGATCCCGGCTTTGTGCGCATGAAACGTTAAAAGTCGAATTGCTCCACAACGCATGCTCCAGCGTATCACATTTTTACATCCATTAAGATTCCCAATATTGCCGCATCGATTGAGAATAGAATAAATGCAACGCTATAGGGGAAAAATTTGTTTTACCATCGTTTTGCGAGGTTTACAAAACCTTTTTTTAATAGCGTAAAGTCATGCCAATCAGCTCTACATTTGGTTGATTGGTTTTTTTTAGGTTTAGTTGATTAATAACTGAAACTATGTTTTAAATCTTATTGGTTTTTTTGGTCGTTGCAATATGTCTAGTGGTACACTAGTAGTTTCAAAGGATTGATTGTGAGTGAAGACTGATTGCAGATGTTCAACAAATACGCATTTTTTTTAAGAACCCGTACGTGCCCGGTTACCATTCCTAGTCGAATTGGTGATTCGTACTGTATGGACCGATTGAAGATCCCTTTCCTTTTATTTTTTAAGAGCGCAACGCAACTTAACTGTGCATTCAGACAATAATTTTTTGTATTTTGGATATTGTTGCCAAGACCTTCTCAGCTCTCGTTCCTTTTTAACTAAATCTTCTGCAGTCAATATTCTTCTTGGAAATAACCCAACTTTAGCTATTTGTAGCCACTGCTGCCCTAGGTTAGGTTAAATGGCTGCTCTAGCTAAAGGGCTCACTTGAACAAATGTTAGGAAATTCGTCCGCTGTGGTGACATACATGGGAGAGAAGGAAGGAGATGGGAAGGAATAAGGAGCCTTGGGATTAGAAACGATGATGACCATACATTTTTACGACGGCGCCGACGGGGGCTGATTTGCATTCGTAGTTAGCCGTAACAAGCTACTAATGAACTTCACCAAATTTATGATAGCTACACCGGCTATATCCGCAGGCGTAGCGAAAAAGTGAGAGCCCCGATTTCTAAGTCTTTGCCAGACGAGAGCAGGGCAGCTGAGAAGAAGGTGTTGAGATGATTCCACCTCGTCCTCCAGACAGTTTCTGCAGAACGGACTTGAGGCAATCCCAAGCCTTACGGCGTGAACACCTAATGGACAATGTCCGGTAAATATGCCCACCAAATTTGAGAGCTGGGGCTTTGCTAGCCTTAGGAGTTCCCTGATCTACCCGTGGCCAGAAGGAATTCGCGACCTTGCACGTTTGCGCACTAGCCCAACGCTCGCTGAGTTGACTCAAGGCCCATCTTTCCAGGAGCAAACGACAGGTTCTCAGGGGAACCCCAATTCTCTCATTTCGCGACGAAACCGTCTCCAAAGTTCCCTGTCTAGCCAGCTCATCAGCCCAGCAGTTTCCCTCTATGCCGTTGTGCCCGGGAACCCAAATGAGCCTGATGATGAAGTATTCGGATGCAATCTCGAGCGCTGCTGCCCTAACAGCTCCATGCATTAGTTCAGTCAATGTACATATCGGTTGATAAACTAATTGTGCTACACCTTTTAATATTTTTTTTGTTTTGTTTTCTTGTTCACTCCTCTCGGGAGCATAAGACTCTTCCATTGTACACGGTTCTGTACTGTTGTTTTTGCACCGTCCCATGAGATGTCGGCATCTGTTAGTTCGCGCAACATTGACCTTCTCCAAGTGTTTTTTGGTCGACCCTACGTCTGTTCCCTTGTGGGCTCCAGTCCAGTGCCATTCTCGTGATGCTATCTGGTGGTTTTTTAAAGCGTATGACCTATCCATTGCCACTTTCTGCGTTTGATTTGCCTAAGGATGGGTTTCTCATTCGTTAATCTCCACAGTGCGTCGTTACTGATGGTGTTTGGCCAGAATGTTTTGCAGATGATGCGGAGGCATTTCTTGATGAAAGATTGTAGCCTCTGTGTGATGGTGTTGGAGACCAGCCATGTTTTGTTTCCGTACTTCACGCATTAGTGCGCCTGGAGATTTGCGAACTCCTCCATACTGTATGCATTCGCCCGAACGTCGCCCTTACTTTGTTTAGCAAGCAGTTGACATCTTCATCTGCTCCACCTTCTGCCGTAATGTGGCAGCCGAGGTAGCACAAGCTTTCGACGAATTCCACCGGGCAATTCCACCGTCAACCAATATCTGCCTTGCGGTATTGTGGTTCACTCTCATAGCCTTGGTCTTGACGATGTTCACCTCCAGTCCGATAGTGCGTACCAGCGCGACTACTTTGTCCGCCTTCGCTTGCATGTCAGAGAGCTTGTGAGAGAGGAGGCAGATGTCATCGGCGAAGTCCAGGTCCTCAAGATGTATGGTGAAACTCCATACAATGCCTTTTTTGTGCAGGGTCAGTTGGCTCATGATGACATCAAGGAAGAAGGCGAAGATAAGCGGGCGACAGGCGACAACCTTGCCTTGCGCCTGCGTTGGTAGTGAATGAATCGCTGATATCGCCTTTGTGAAGCACTGCCAGTTCGGAGTTCTCGTAGAGAGCTTTGATGAGGCGGGTTATCTTGGCGGGAACTCCTTTTCTACTCAGTGCCCGTCATATTTCGTATCGTTTGATAGTGTCGAACGCCTTTTTAAAGTCTACGAACAGCATGTAGAGCGGGGAGCGCCACTCAACTGATTGTTCTACTAAAGGGTGGTTAAGTTTCAAGGGCCGGTGATGATTTTGAATAAAATACAATGTTTTTAGGAAATTGTTGTCATTTTTCTTTATTATGATAATACTGGTATGGCTCAATTACGTATGGAACAAAATATCGGCCAAATGGCCGCCGTGGCCTCGGCGGCACACCTCCAAAGACCACCAAATGTAAATAGTTCCTTATCTATTTATATACAATCCGCAGTGTGTTGGCTTGGTCAACAAAGCTTCGGTGAGGGCGAAAACCAGCTTGCTTGTCTCTTAAGGAGCGTTAGATACATTTGAACCTGCTTTGTATGATCACGGCTACAATTTTGTAGATGGTGTTAAGTAGGATTATTGCTCACCAGTTGCCGCAGTCACGCAGGTCGCCTTTCTTGGGCAGCTTCACGATTATGGCTTTTGTCCAGGACGGAGCCAGCTTTTCATTGCTCCAGACGGCGGTGATGTGGGGATGAAGAATTTCCCTTAAATATTGTAAAATTTGTATTTTGGTTTCGAATTTTGCTAGACATTAATGAATAAATAATAAGCCTATTCAAATCCAAGCCGCATTCTTTAACGGGGGTGGCACAATGTTTTCTACGTTTGATTGTCCAAGCAAAGTATTGGGAAAATAGAAAACAAAGAATGATTTCGCCTTGTTTTATTCTGAGCTGACAGCCACATGGCTACGGCGAAAGAAAAAATCAAAATCAGCTGATTTAACGATACCACTTTTAATAGATGCGCCTTCTCCAAATCGCAAGATGTAAGTTTTCTACAATGAAGGTATGATCGATAAATATTTATTTAAAAAAAGAAATCAAAATAGTTTTTAATCAAAAAAATGGCGTATATCACGCTGCTGACAGCCTTACCAGTTCGTTATCATGGCGACAACTGCAACGCAAAGTATCATCTGAAAAGATACCTGAGATGGGTGCGTCCTGAATTATGCTTTCCATAATTATGGTTTGGAAATATTGGGATGGGATGGGATGGAAAATATTTGTAACCAATATTTAAGTGACTGCGCCATGCCGCTTATTATTTAACAAAAACATAAATCAGTTAAACTGTTTGCGTAGCGAGCCGAAGGTGCGAAGGCACTTTGCTGTAGTCCACAACAGGAATGCAAGTGACGTGCGCGTGGCAACCGCCTCTGGGTTGGCCATTGTTCTTGCTATTTTTGGGAACACAGTTAGTTAAGATGAATTAAGATGTCGCTGGGAGAGTACTTTGCCGAAATTGCAGAGCAGCGCTACGCTGGCGTCCACAGGGAGTGTTTCATGTTCATGTGTTGAGTGCTAGTCTCTGATTATAAAATTTAGATAACAAATGAGCTGAGCTGGTGAATGGCAAGCATACTCTCACCGTGCATAGTCGCAGCTGCCCGCCCATTCATGTCAAGGCATTGATGCAGATGACATGTCGCTAATCTGGAGCATGCAAGAGTAGTGTTTCACATGCCATACCATATCCTGTACGTAGCCAGTTTGTGTACTGCGTTGATGTGGTGCTGCTCTTATCGCGCGACACGTGTCCAGCACGTGACTCTTGCCTTGCTATCGTGCAACACGTGCAACATGCTGCAGTGGTTGCTGCGGTGCTACTCAGGACATACTAACAGGCGCCTCTGTTGCCTGGCTGTTGGAATGATAAGCAGGGAAAGTGTTGGTAGGCATTGCATTACCTTCAGTTTTTTGAGTTTTTTCTACTTGTAACTTTTTCTTGCTGCCATTTGAGCTATGCATAATAAGCACGTAAACGCCATTGAAATGCAGCCCTGTGGCATACGAACCTGCACGCTGCCTGTGTGCCGCTATGCATTACAAAACGGAAGTGGGCGTACATTTCCGCCCAACTCTTTTTCCACATTTATGAGTTATTCTCCCATGCGCAGACACACACACCACACACACACAGGTACACTCATACCTGTACAATACACTTTTTCATAAAATTGTCTGGTGTGTAAGGTGACGGGCAAAAAAATATGTATGGTGGAAAAGTGGTGTTACGCGCGTGTGTGGGAGTGGCGTGCATAGAAATTATGTGATTACCCAGCTAATCACTAATAAGCGACTAACAATGAAAACAAGAAAACAACTAATGAAATGTATTTTCTCAACACACATTGACATCATTGACGTTAGAGCTACAACATTAAAATATGTCAGAAGTTGTATCTACTGTAAAGAAGATTAAATTCGGGCCGGACCTGGACCTGAGATTTATAGCTTGTAACATCAGACAATTTGTAACATCAGGAAATTTAGTTCTAGTTAGTACCGTCTTTTTCCGAAAATAAGACACTGTTTTACTTTCGTTTTTGGTCCAAAATACGCGCTAGGGCTTATTTTCGGGGGAGGGCAGAAATAAAAGTATATTTATTGGGAGGTTGAATTAGTTTTAAAGGTGACACACAGATGGCGCTATTTATCACTTTATCGCGTTGGCAATACTGAATATATATTCATGACAAAGTCTCATCCCTAGGCTTTGTTTATCAGTATCTGTCATTTCGCTGAAGTATAAACAACGCAGTGTTTTCGTGCTCCGAGTATGTCAACTTTCGTGCCGTCGAAACGCAATTTGCGGGAAGCTTTGCTTTTCTGCTTCAATTTAAAAAAAATACAGCCCAAGCCCGTGAATTCCTGCAGGAGGCCGATTATCATTTGTTCCGGCATATGAGTCTCGATTTGGCGGACCAGCGGTTCTCCTCGTACGAGGCTACCAAAATATGGGTTGAGTCATGGATAGCCAAGCAGCGGCCAGAATTTTGGAGAAACGGCATTCGGAAATTGCCCGAAAGATGGGCGAAAGTTGTAGCTAGCGATGGCCAATACTTCGAATAAAATATTTTGTACCGTTTTTTCACAATAAAGCCCCAAATCTTCGAAAAAAACCTTTAAAACTAATTCAACCTCCCAATATATATTTTTATTTTATATTTATTTTACACAGAATACAGAAATTTAAATTTATTCAATTACAGTCATGTCATCTTCTTCAGGAACATCGTCATTAATAAAATTCTGAATTATAAAGGGGTTTCCAATAACAGGTGCTATTTTGAATAGCCCGCTATTTCGGTAAATGTCATTTTTGAAGCTGTCATTTATTGATATTTTACAAGTAGAAACTACGCCATTAATAAAAATGGAACGATACACTCCTAAACAACTCACTCAATTTATTAAAATTCACTATAAAAATGGTGAACATTTGACAGAGACGGTTCGTAAAACTCAAACATTTTTGTATCATCGTAAAGCACCTTGTCGGACCGCAATACAGAAATTGGTAAAAAAATTCGAGCTGTTGGGGCAACTTAGTAATGTGAAGAATAAAACCCGTGCACGTCGCTCAAGAACAGCCGAAAATATTGCTGTTGTAGCCGAAATGTTGAAGAATACCCAGGTTTGTCCATTCCTCGTCGTTCTTTGGAATTAGGCATTCCACAAAGGTCATTACACCGTGTTTTGCATAAAGATTTGGGTTTTAAGGCTTATAAAGTCCAGTTAACTCAAGAACTCAAGCCAGCCGAGCATCAACAACGTTGTGTCTTTGCTCATTGGGTCGTTGAAATGCATGGAAATGATCCGGAATTTCATCGAAAAATCATCTTGAGTGATAACGCCTATTTCCACCTCGGTGGCTTCGTCAACAAGCAAAATTGTCGGGTCTGGGGCTCAGAAAATCCAAGAGTTATTGTTGAAAAGCCTCTCTATCCTCAACGTGTGACTGTTTGGTGCGGTTTATGGTCCGGCGGAGTCATTGGACCTTATTATACTTTTTCGAAAATGAAGCTGGAACAACAGTTACGGTGAATGGATTGCGCTATCGAGAGATGATTAACGATTTTTTAAGGCCGGAATTGGATGGTATTGATCTGGACAGAGTTTATTTTCAACAAGTCGGCGCTACGTGCCACACAAGCAACGAAACCATTGATCTTTTATGAAAATAACACCTCTTATTGCAAAACCCTTTATTCTGATTTTCTGCCAAATCCATTTCGTGTAGAATCATTGGTCAGAATCTCTTATGTGTTGCTATATAGCTATCGTTTAATGAATACTTCTTGCCTAAGTAGCCTGCTCGTGGTGCATTGGAAACATCACTGGCAGTTATTTTTTCCCATGAAATTTTTACCCAATTCACAACTTCCTGTAGGCCTGGTTTTACTAAATTACCTTCCCCACCTTCCACATTTCTGTTTTCAATATATTCATTGACTTCTATCGGCAAATTATCCTTGAATGGCTTGTTTATTGCAATGTCAAATGTCTGGAGGCAACTAGTCATTCCTGGCGGAATCATTATTTGATCAATCTTCCTCTCAGCAAGAAAGTTTTTCATGTCTTTAGCGCGGTGAGTGCTGGCTGAATCCCAAACTAGTCTATTCTAACCCCCCACCAGTGGTGGCAGCATAAAATCAATCCACTTTCTTATAACTGCTTGGGCGCACCAGGCTTTTTCACTCCGATGACATAAATTCCTGAAACACGTTGAATCTGGTCTTTTTTATCTTTGGTGATTAAAATCGCCAAAATACAGGTAACTCGTGCACTATCGTAACCGGTAGAAGGAACGTGAATTGACGAAGAAGTCTTGTGGTGAACTGTCGTTTGTGTTCCTTGGCCTAGGAATACCGCCGTTCGTCCATAGCAATCATGTTGGAGAGTTGGTATATCATAAAATCGATACCATCATCCAAAAGCTTAAACGGAAGTGCACGCTTAACGACGTCATTGTCTTCCAGCTTAAACAATGTGGTGATCTGCTTAGAGACAGTTCACATCGTTTAAGGAAGTTGCCCAACCATTGTGACGATGCTTTAAATTCTTCTGTGGATATATCAAATTCAATTGCTGTTTCAAAGGTAAATTTTTGAATATCAGCCCTGCGCACAACCAAAGCCATTGCTCTCCTGTCTGCAATCCGTTTCCAGATGCAATATTCCAACTCAGAAAATAACGGCTGCCGACCTGATCCAATTCTGATTTTTTTCTCATTTCCTTAGTCCACCAGTTGACACAGGTAATCGTAGTCTGCACGCCATTTACGACCCATACGGAGATCCAGCATCTTCTCTTTACAGAATGCTACAAGATTTACACCCCTGGAGTCTTCCCTTTTTGTACTCGACGGAATACCTCTTTCGGTTTGTACTCATTTTAACTGGGGTTGAAAATTATTCCCTTTATTTTTAAATATATTAAAATTATGTATGAGGAAATAATCAGACTTACAAGACTGAAATGAATGAACGTTGTATACCTGCACTGTCGATCAATATATGTAGACTGCTAGACTGGTATTTTTAAGATAAATCCCAAGAATTAATTTGAAAGAAACTGTAGAGATAAACAATTGATTTCTTGGAATATTTTGTTTAAAACATTTCTCTGAAATACGAGTATTAGGAAAATTAAACATATTATTAAAAAAATAAAAATAAATAATTGGCGCGTACACTTCTGTTAGGTGTTTGGCCGAGCTCCTCCTCCTATTTGTGGTGTGCGTCTTGATGTTGTTCCACAAATGGAGGGACCTACAGTTTCAAGCCGACTCCGAACGGCAGATATTTTTATGAGGAGCTTTTTCATGGCAGAAATACACTCGGAGGTTTGCCATTGCCTGCCGAGGGGCGACCGCTATTAGAAAAATGTTTTTATTAATTTTGCTTTCACCGAGATTCGAACCAACGACCTCTCAGTGAATTCCGAATGGTGATCACGCACCAACCCATTCGGCTACGGCGGCCGCCTTAATAAATCAACAGTATTTTTAACGAATTCTTTTTGTCACAATTTTAAATAAACGATGTGGGGAGCAATACATACCCGTACTCAGTTTGGCCGAGTTTTATTAAGTCGTTATCGAGAGATACACGCATTTATTTAAAAGCACCGTAGCACCGCCTATTTTGCAAAATCTATATGGCTGACCACGCTAGGGGGGGCCCCTTGGCAACAGAAGGAAAAGCACCAAACAGGTGGAAAAAGAAGAAGGGGCTTTGGATTAGGAGATGATGACCAACAGTGGCAAAATACTTTCGTGTTAACCGCTTCAATCTGCTGATGAAATTCAACAGGTGTGCGATATTCAAACCCGCCATACTCGTATTCGCAGGTGTAGCGAAAAAGTGAGAGCCCAGATGTCTAAATTTTTGCTCGACTAGAGCAGGATAGCTAAGAAGAAGATGCTGAAATGATCCGACCTCATTCTCCAGACAGTTCCTGTAGTAAGAAATTAAAGCAAACCCAAGTCTCACTGCGTGGAAACCTAACGGACAATGTCCGGTAAGGATACCTACCAAATTCGAGAACTAGCGTTATTTGGTAGGCGCATGGTTATTGACCAACTTAAAGGCCATACATTTAGTTTGGAAAATTACTTTTATTCAATTCAAAGTAAAAAATATGTGAAAATAATATAAAATTCAGAATCAATTTACTTTTGCTCGGTATGATCACCTTTTGCCTTGACTATGGCCTTTTGGCAATCGATGACTCAGACTCTCGTATGAACGGTCGGTCAAATAAAACTTATCGTTTTGGGAGTTTACGAATTGCTTAGTTTGAAAAATTTTCTTGTCAGAAAACACAAAGTTCGGAGATTTATCGCTTTCGGCCAAGGGAAGCAAGTCCTTCGCTCTCTCAAGTCTGAGCTCACGCGCCTTTTGGATCTAGTAAGTCTTAACTTTGAGACCATTTTTCAGGATGCGACGGATGGTACGATCAGATATTTTCAGTTCTTTCGCCATTTGATTGGCAGTTCTTCAGGGATTTCGCTCAAGTCGCCTCTTCACTTTTTCACCCATTTCACGTTACTTTGCAGTCTTTTGATGACCACCTCCATGACGTTTCGCGTTGCTACCAGCATCATTGTAACGAGTAATGGTGCGATAAACAGAAAAAGCTTTTTGTACTTTAAGGAGCTTGAGCTCAAAACATCGCTGGTTGTGATTTTCCAGCCGAATATAATGGAATCACACTATTACGTTTGAAATCCATTACTGATTTTCTTTTTTCGCGTTTACTCTCGGCAAAATGCTTCCGCGCGCTTGTAAACAATACTCTGAACTGTTATTTCGCCAACTAACAGACAGCGAGCGGTCTGAAGTTGGTTAAAATTCGAATGCCGGACCCTGTATTTATCATAGTACAGCGTTGTATTGTATATATATTTTGGTATATGGTATATTTTGTTCGCTGGCAATTCCCGCTAATCAATTCCCAATCGTTTCAAAATTAATTGCTCAATCTTTTATTCAAGTTTCTCTTCACTTTCAATCGCTAACGAAAATACTTAAGGCACATTTACTACATCCAGAACTAAATGTTTGCACTTTTTTGATTTTGTCACGCGTGTAAGTTCATTACGCATGACAATTGCAATTCGCTCGTATTACATTAATGAACGCTCACTTACATTACCTTAAACACAATCATCATCTCGTCACAAGTCATCATCTCGCACCGCATCAGTTTGTAATTCAATATTCCATAACAGACCTCAATCAAATCGGCCATCTCCCGCATTGCTGTTACTGCTTAACATGTGGCAATTTCGTTTCGCAGTAATTAACAATGGCCAGTGGGTGTGCGAGGTGTGGTATAAAAGTGATAAAAGCATATGACACTATTTCGTTAAAAAAAAAAAACAAATCATAAAATAGAGTATTGTGTTGTGACATTCCCGCCAAAGCATATCAAAACGCACGGTACCAAAAAAATATTTGAATACTCTTTAAAAATGTGCTCTCGTAATAATAACAACAACACAATAACAATAACAACCCTAATCGGACATGTTGTGGCTCGTTGAATGCAAGAGTCAGGCACACAATCGGGGTTGCATAAGTTTGGCCAAGTGTGGTGGCACCTAGGACAATTGGAAGTGGAAAAGTGGAAGCTTTAAATCATGCGAAACAACTAGCAATTATGAAGTATGATAGAGAGAATTTTGTAAAGTGACTGTAAATGATGCGCTACGCGGGAACAAGCGGCAGGTTCGATTATTTGAAAGGCTCCAGCTCAAACTCATATCGAGTTAGATATTCATTTATTTAATTAGTAAAAATATATATATATTTTTTTTTGTCGGAACAGACTAGCAAGTACATCACTCAGACACAATTAAGCCTACCGTACTGCACTCGGGTTCCCTTTTTAATTTTCTCTAAATCTACTTGACCTCCGGAGAGATCTGAGTAGATCTTGTGGTGTCAAGGAGCCAAGGTGGTAGGTTCTTAACATATCAGCCTGATTCGAGCGAAGGTCGGGCAGACGCACAGAAAGTGGTCCGCCGTCTCATCCTCCTCTCCACATGCTGGGCAGAGTCCACTAACTGAGATGCCTATCCATTTGCTTTGCCTATAGAAAGTGGCGCGTCATCAGTTCAACCAGCTGTCTACAGTCCCTTATGCTTAGTGACAGGAGAAACTGCGACAGTCGATCGGACATGACAGGTCACATCAGTTTTGTCCATCTGCAGCCCCTCTCAGCCTGCCAAGTTCGCTTGTGGGTTAGAGTAACCCGTTTGCTAACCGTGGCTTTGATGGCTGCAGAAGGGAGTGGCAGAACGGGCTCCGGGCCAAGATAGTGGTCTTAGGCTAAAGAGTCAGATATCTCGTTACCCGTGATACGCACGTGTCCTGGGGCCTATGTTAACATAAGTCCATCGCTTATTGAACAGCATACACCTCCGTTTGAAACACAAACTAAACGCAAATATAGACATACAAGACTACAGACTATATAGAACTGACAGTATTTGTTGAAAGTTTAGAAGTCTGTGCTTTGCGATGTCGTCTTTATTTCCAGCTTTGAACATAGGTGTGATGGAAGTAACTTTTCAAGCATCTATGAATTGTCCACCTACTAAGGAATTATTAAAGATTAGCAGAAGTGGATAGGCAAGAGCTGAACATTAAAAAAAAGAAGGTTGGAATCTGTCAACATCCACTTGCCATGAACTGTTGATGTGCTGAATAACATCCCAAATATCATCAATAGTTAGCAGGAGAGATCCAAAATTAACTGAGGAAAGCAGTATTCCCTCTATCATTCCCCTTGGTAGAGGATATAGACATAAACTTGTATATGATTAGGTGAAGTTCAAATTAAACAAGACTGAGCTAAAATAGAAACCACATGTGCTTTGTTCTGATAACTTCGAGTTTATTTATTACAAAAAGTCCCCTCTGCCCTCGATACCGTGTTTTGCGCGATCTAAAAGCTCTTCGAAAGAGTGTTTCAGGTCATTGACAGGAATGTCCTTCAGGATGTCGGTGCAAGCCTTTTGGATGCCCTTACGGGCGCAAAACGTTTTCCTTTCAAGGCCAGATGTAATTTTCCGTACAGGTAGAAGTCACACGGAGCCATATCAGGTGAATATGGTGAGTGATTGATGGTTAAAATGCGATTTCTAGTCAAAAAAACAGTCACAAGAGTGAATCGATGAGATGGTGCATTAACATGCAATCAGCGCCAGCTTCCATCTTCGCGGTATTCAGGGCGAATTCGATCAATGCGATGCAACAAACGCTTCAAAACGCCAAGATAGAAAATTGCGTTGACGGTATGGCCCATTGGCATGAGCTCCTTGTGGACGATTCCCTTGGAATCGTAAAACCAAATGAGCATCGACTTGATTTTTGACGTCTCCAAACGTGATTTTTTGGCTGGTGGCTCGTCTAGGGCCTTCCGTTCGGCACTTTGACGCTTAGTTTCAGGTTCAAGTTGGAAACAACGTTTCATCACCAGTTACAATGTTGTAAAGGAAGTTCTCGTCTTTTCTCGTCTCTTTAATGAGGCCTTTCGAATGTTGAATTCTGAGCAATTTCTGGTCCTCTGTTAACTTGTGCGGAATGAAACGAGCAGTTGATGTCGATGGAGTTTTCGGTGATTATTGATTTTGGGCGGCCCGTACGTCCATTGTCATTTATGCCCTTACAACAATCTCTGAAACGTGTAAACCACTCATGAACTCGGGTAGACAATCATCGCCATAAACTTTCTTCATCAATTCAAATGTTTCGGTAAACATTTTATCAGTTTTAAAACAAAATTTGATATTAGCTCTTTTTTCGAAACTCATTTTTGTACCGATGAAACTTTAGACGCAATTACTTCGCTTCGACTCAACCGAATGTCTCCAAGCTTTTCCTGAAAGTCGGCGAGCTATGTCATTTTCAACGCACTAACTCATTAAAAAGATGGCGCCATCTAACACATTTTTATGACGCCAGTCTTGTTAATTTTGAACTTCACCTTGTATATACACCGAAATTCTAAGAATGTGTATCTGACCGTTCATATCTCTGCCTGTGCTACAAATAACTCAAGCGCAAATTAAGATACGGCAAGGAAACTTGTGCACAGTTGGAGAGTCCTACAGATTGAAGCCGCCTTTGAATGGCAGAAGGTTTTTTATGAGAAGCTTTTTTATGGTTGCAATGCAGGCAGAGGTTTGCCATTACCATTGCCTGGCATAGGACGATCACTATTAAAAAAGAAAAACCTTTTCTCTCGACTACGGCGACGGTAGGGTAGATAGCCTAAACCTCTAGCAACCTCTCAAATGCCATTTTATGTATATTTTATAAAACAGGAGTCTGAATGACCCTTTCATGAGAGAGCTAATGGGTTACATTTTTCTACAAATTATTCCTCGCAAAATTTTATTACACTCAAGGCGCATTCATCAAAGGTGGTGGCACTATACCAACAACATGTTTTGTACGTTTGATTGTCACAGCAAAGTATTGAGAAACTAGAAAACAAATAATGAATTCGCCTTGTTTCAGTCTGCGCTGACAGCCACCTGAGCACGGCGAAGGAAAAAAATCAATTTAGGTAATTTACCAACACCACCTTTTATAGATTCGCCTTGATTATACTTAAACGACATTTTTCGCACCGGTATGAATTTTAATTTTTTTTTCTTTTTCTACTTATTCTGGAAGCTCCAAGGCAAAAAAATTGCAAAATTAATATAAAATTGCAACTTAACATTTCACTTGGGAATGCAAAAAAATTTGGAAGTTTTACTATATGAGGCTGTCATTCTGAGTTGTAATTGTACCGCTCCTAGACAATGACAAAAACAAAATACATGAACGCTTGCTCATATGAATTCTTCATATGAAGTTCTTTATTCGCTTCTCTGGATTCCCTACATGAATACATTCTGTACTCGCTTCTTTGAGACAAAGTTTGCTCCTTTCGCTTGTCGGTACTGTAATGGTGAAGGGTTTTCAAATAAGAGGTGTTATTTTGATAAAATATCAATGTTTTCGTTGCTTGTGTGGCACGTAGCGCCGTCTTGTTGAAAAAGAAACGTTGTCCAGATCAATACCATCCGATTCCGCCCATAAAAAATGGTTAATCATCTCTCGATAGCGCAATCCATTCACCGTAACTGTTGCTCCAGCTTCATTTTCGAAAAAAGTATAATAAGGTCCAATGACTCCGGTGGACCATAAACCGCACCAAACAGTCACACGTTGAGGATAGAGAGGCTTTTCAACAATAACTCCTGGATTTTCTGAGCCCCAGACCCGACAATTTTGCTTGTTGACGAAGTCACCGAGGTGGAAAAGGGCCTCATCACTCAAGATGATTTTTCGATGGAATTCCGAATCATTTTCATGCATTTTAAGGACCTAATCAGCAACAACACGACTTTGTTGTTGGTCGGTCGGCTTCAGTTCTTGTGTTAACTGGACTTTATAAGCCTTAAGACCCAAATCTCTATGCAAAATACGGTGTAATGACGTTTGTGGAATGCCTAATTCCAAAGAATGACGAGGAATGGACAGACCTGTATTTTCTTCAACACTTTCGGCTACAACAGCAATATTTTCGGCTGTTCTTCAGCGACCTGCACGGGTTTTATTCTTCACATCACTAAGTTGTCCCAACAGCTCGAATTCTTTCAGCAAATTTCCGTATTGCGGTCCGACAAGGAGCTTCACGATGAACCAAAAATGTTCGAGTTTTACGAACCGTCCCTGCCAAATTTTTACCATTTTTATAGTGAGTTTTAATAATTTCAGTGCGTTGTTTAAACGAGTTTCGTTCCATTTTTATTAATGGCGTAGTTGCTACTTGTCAAATATCAAAATATGACAGCTTCAAAAGTGACATCTACCGAAATAGCGGGCTTTTCAAAATAACACCTGTTATTGGAAAACCCTTTATGTCTATGTTTGGGTGATGACTTCAAGTGGTGGATGATTAAGCGATCCCCAATATTTCTTTCAACATATTTTGCATTTATTTCAGTACCAATAGCGATTTTTGCATGGACCGGTCTAAGGTATGTATCTTTGACTACCGTTAAGATAAACTTTTTATCGAATTATCCGCTGATGCAACCCAATATACCGCTTCTACTGCATGTAGCGTGCCAGTTAGTGCCCTAGCACATTGGCTTAGTAATGCAAATTGAAACGATTTAAAAATTCACACTGCTATAACTTCTAGGGTATTTTCAAGTTCGTGTTTATTTACCTTTGTTCCTTTTTTTTATATTTTGTATTTGCGCTGATGGTACCTCGTCGAGGTGGTACCACTTAAACTGACAATCTGCATTCAAATTGTTGTTTAACAACACGTTTTGACTGCGACAATAAATGTTTTGGGCGCGTGAACAATAAAACGCAACAACAAAACCAACCAGGCCTAGAAGTGAATATGTCATATGTGCATGAGAGCAGCGATTTACCTACAAACGACGACTATTTCTTTAGGGTTGTCACATGTAAAGCAGCGAGTATAGCCAAAAAAGGGTTACATTTGCTTTATCAACAGAGTATTTCATGCTTACTTCTGTTTGTATGGCTGATATTCCTGCCAGGCTCAACATAACACAACCCCCTCTTACAAAACTTTTCAAATACACTCAGGGACATGGGTACTTGTGCATTTACATGTAAAAGTTAACTGCTCAAGTGTTTTATAACAGTTTTTGTTTTTGTTGATTGCCATTACATATGTGGTGGCTCACAACCCCTAAATTGACCTTAAAACACTGAAATGCACAATTTATCATTTTGCTACGATGAGCTGCGATTACGAATTTGACAAGCGCATCTCGTTCGTCTTCTATACGTGTGAATGTTTTTTGTGTGTATGTTTGTAGGCCTATATGGAGTATGTGTACCCTGCAGGGAAAAATATTAGAATACTATCAGTGCACTTTGCAGCTCAACTAGTTCGTGTGCTATCTATGTAACAGGTATTTTTAACACGGCGATGTCCTTACGAAAAGCCAATTGCCCGACCATGCATCAGCAAAAAACCAGCCAAATATGTTTCTAAAATAACGAGTTTTAGATTAAAAAAAGACATCCCCCTTTTTAAAATATTCTATTTCATACAAAAAGTATGTACAGAATTGTTTTTTTCTTAAAATTAAATGAAATTTCTTTCAGAAAAAAAATCCCAAAACAATTAAAATAAATTAAAAAAAAACTGCTACCTCGGCTGCATCATCACGGCAGATGGCGGAGCAGATGAAGCTGTCAACTGCAGGCTAAACAAAGCAAGGGCGGCATTCGGGCGAATGCATATAGTATGGGGGAGTTCACATGTATTCATTTAGTATTCTTATACGGCAGTGAAATATGGCTGATATCCAACACCATCACACAGAGGTTACAATCCTTCAGCAACAAATGCCTCCTCAACATCTGCAGAATATTCTGGCCAAACACTATCAGTATCGACGGGCTGCGGACACCAACGAATGAGAATCCCATCCTGTGGCAAATCAAACGCAGAAAGTGGTGATGGTTAGGTCATACATTGAGAAAACCACCAGATAGCATCAGGAGGATTGCAGGAGGAACCCGCAAGGGAGCAGAGGTCCACAGAGGGCGACCAAAAAACACTTGGAAAAGATCGATGCTGCGCGAACTAGCAGATGCCGACATCTCATAGGATGGTACAAAAACAACAGCACAGAACCGTGTAGGATGGAAGACTCTTGTCGAGGCCCTGTGCTCCCGAGAGAAGTGAACAAGGAGAAAAAAACAATAAAAAAATTTAGTTTAAATTACCATCTTATTTGCCAATTCGATTCCATACTGGATTGCCCATATTCGACGGACTCATGTGCTTTTTTTTAAATCAAAGAAAAACACAATTTTTTTGATGTTGACGATAGTAATCATTTTATTTGGTTCAAGTAGATTTGTTGACATCACTTTTTGAATATGATATCTCTCAAATGGCCGCCTTGAGCCTGTACGGCGTGTTGTGCCCGTTTTGCAGCATTTTCCATAGTTTTAGCTAACATTTCGGCTGGAATAGCGCCTATTTCCTCACGGATGTTGTTCTTGAGCTCTTCTATGGTCTTTGGCTTATTAATATAAACCTTTCATTTTAAATATCACCACAAGAAGAACTGAGGTGGCGTTAAATCGGGCGAACGTGGTGGCCAGGCAAAATCGCCATTTTTCGACATCAAACGACGAGGAAACAATTTCTTCAAAAAATCGATTGTGGTGCGAGCTGTGGTGGAGCGCCGTCTTGTTGAAACCAGAACTGCCTCATACGCTTTCGACGAATAATTGGCATCACAAAAGTGGTTATCATATCGCGATAACGCTCCTGATTGACGGTAACAGCTTGACCATCTTCATTTTCGAAGAAAAACGGCCCAATAATCGTTTTCGCACTAACGCCGCACCAAACAGTGACTTTTTCGTCGTAAAGAGGTACCTCTTGAATTTCGTGAGGATTTTCAGTGGCGTAAATACGGCAATTTTGCTTGTTTACCGTCCCATTCAATAAGAAATGAGCCTCATCGGACATGATGATTTTGTTCTTCTTCTTTTGACTTTTTTGTTGAATGTAAATTTCAACAATTTGGGAGCGCTCGCTTGGCGTGTACTGTTCCATGGTAAAAATCTGAGTGGACTGACGCTTCCAACGCGGTATGTCATTAAGCGATCTGACGTCTCTGTCAAAAGATACAGGGTTGCCAGATGGGTCCATCGAATATGGGCAACCCTGTATACTTAGACCTGCCATAAGTTCTGTTACAAGTTAAGTTCGTTATAGATATGAAATTTATTTCTTTAACCATATTAATTAAATACTCAATCAAAAAAAGTTTTAATTTCCATTCGAAATAGTCACCTTCAAACGATTAGGCCTTTCAGTAGTTCCAGCACGCACGGTTTCCATGGATATTGACGTCGCTGCTCGAACCAAAGCTTGTTTGAGACTCCCCAAACTTCTGTGAGGTCTTCGACAGGTCATGTTCTCCAATTCTGACCATAAATCGTAGTCCAATATATTCAGATCTGGACTTCCAGACGGCCAATCTTTTGCGGCTATGAACCGAGGAATATTGTTTTTCATTGGGGACGGGAATAAGTTTCCGTTCTTTCTTAGCCAAAGTTCCAAATTATTTAAAGAATTAAATAATACTCGATATTATGTGAAGTAGGTGCCATTGGAAGCTACAATTTTACTCCATCTTTCAGGCAGCATACAAATTCCTCTGACAAAAAATTCGAGTGCTTTTGACTTGATCCATTCATTGAGCCAGTCTGCGATGCTCTCGTAAGAAGTGAACCGCTTTCCAATAAGGGCTGACTGCATTGATCGGAACAGGTGGTAATCCGAAGGTGCAATGTCTGGGGAGTACGGCAGATGGGGCAAGATTTCCCATTTCCCAATTCAGTCCCTCTAAATATTTTGGGACCGATTTAGCAACGTGTGGCCTGCCGTTGTCATGCAGCAAAATTAGTTTGTCATGTCTCCCGAACCATTCCGGCCGCTTTTCTTTGAGAACTCGATTCAAACGCATTAGCTGCAGTCGGTAACGATCGCCAGTGATGGTTTCAGATGGTTCAAGGAGTTCATTATAAATGACACCTTTGAAGCATGAATATTTTTTTTCGCTGTCGATTGTCCTGGTTCACTTGACAGGGCTCCTACATTTTCAACGCTTAGGGTTATCGTAATAGATCCATTTTTCATCGCCAGTGACGATGGGATGAAGAAAACCTTTTCTTTTCTGCCGTTCAAGAAGCATCTCACAAGTCATCAAATGTCTCTCGATATCCCTCTCCTTCAATTGATGTGGCACCAGTTACCTGCTTTCTGCTTTCTGGACCATTCCCATCGCGTGCAAACGTTTACCGACGTTTGATCTGTCAACATCCAACTCTTTAGACATATCATCAAGGGTTCGACATGCGTTTTCATCCAAAAATTCGAATTTTTTCAGTACCCTTTGCGATCTTTGTCACTCACGTCGAAATTACCACTTTGGAAGCATCGAAAGCACTCTTCACAAGTTGTAACCGTAAATATTGATCAATATACGACACGCTTCAGCTGCTCCTCTCTTTAAAAGGTTATAATCAAGCATGACTTCCCGCAAATGGTGTTTTTTCGGGACGAACGTAGACATCAATATTTTTGACGTGAGATAGAAAAGGATCTTAACGCTTCAAACGAATGTCAACTACTGCGATCGAGATCTCACATCTACACCTTCAAATCACCAGTATATTACTAGAATGAATACGAAAATAGTATCAGTAGCGACACCTCTTTTAGGAGGGCGGAAACTTATTCCCATACCCAATAGCCACTGCTGAGTGGTTTTTGACTTATAGGCTGAAACGTAATTTTGCTGGAAGATCCAATGCTCTCAATTGAAGGGAGTACTGCTGAACTAATATACATCGCCACGACTTCTAAGACAAGCTGCTGGTACACTTTTGCCTCGGTCTTTTTTGCAGAAATCAAGAGAAGTAACGCTTTTACAAGACACTCTCCACCAAACCATTACGGAGGCTGGATGGTGGCCAAGCTGAACACCTGGAATAACATGTTTGCGCATTTAGAAGTTTTAGCATAGATTTTGTTGTTTCGCTTATTAAAAACTTCTTCAACAGTGAAAATTTTCTTAATAGTCTTCATCTTTAATAGTCTTCAAATAGATCTGGTAGGTGCGTTCATTTTCCTGGACATGATTTTCCGCTTTCTAGGGGGATTTCTGCGAATTCTTTCTCTAACTCCACTACACTGGTTCGTACGACGCGAGGACAACCACTTCTTCATCGGTCTGTTTCTTCATAGGTTTGGGAAAACGATTGATAGTGCGGGGAAACAAACATTTTCGAAGTCAGCACTTCGTAAATCTCACTTACACCTTTACCACACTTTTGTAATGCAATCACTGCAATGCGATTTTCCTAAGCTCCCCACTCCATTGTTAATAAGCGAAATTTGCTACGAAACTGAGTATAATTTATGAGTAGACAATTCATAAGCATTGACGCAAAAGCGAAAATAACGGTACTTTTTTCTGCGAATTTGTTCTCGCCGTATATATAAGTAGCAAGGCGAATTGAATATCTAAGGTTGCGCCATTAAAAAATAGTTACTTTATATTTCGCGATTTTGACAAGTCTGACGTTAGCTCCCTTCGCAATACAAAACAAACGAACAACACAAACAAAAATAGGAGAAATCCAGTGAATGGCTTGGTAGTATTGTGATTTGTGAGATTTAAACTAATCAAACTAATCAAACTTCAAATCGTGAAAGCCCAAACGATTAGAAAGCCTCCAAATGCAGTTTGTTTGGGTTTTTGTGCGGAAGACGACGTGGCGAGAAAGCGTGTGTGTGTGCGTATAATTTCTTGTGTTTGACTATTTCCATTGCTTTCGCCTACTCTTCTTCTTCACACACAAGTAATTCCTCTTCCTTCTGCTTGTTTATTCATGGGCTCTTATGACACGGCGAATTCGGAAGGCGCAATCTGTTTCCCTATCATTCTTGCATAAGTAGTACGTTTTTCCTTTATTAAATGCCAGTATCTGAACTACAATGTATTCCTGTTAATTCGGCTTTTCCCTGCAGGGTACATATTTTTGTAGAAATATATGTATAATAACCTCTGTGGTGCATATAACTCAAATGCGTCGCTTCGTGTGTCTGCCTGTCAGACTGGCTGTCAATCCTTTGATATGTTGCCACATCCATCCACCAAATGCGACTATATAAAATGCCTCCTCGTTCTTGTGTGCCCGTCTGCCTCACTGCCTGTTTGTTTGCAAAATTCTTCGTGTGCACTTCTTTCGAAAATCTGTATCAGATGTGACCCAATGGTGTACTTGTGCATATTTTTTATGACCATCGCTGGTACCATTACCAAACCATAACAATTCGGCTGCTGCACTTTGGGTCCTGATTTCGCTGTAGCTCGGTTGTTTGTTTTTATTTTTTATTTTTTACCCTAAATTCGTATTTTATTGTAGCTGCATAAAAAATTTTCGTCTTTTTGGTTTTCATGGTTCATAACTCTTCTTTTATTCATTAATGTTGTCAGAAATGTAGAGGTTCATTTAAATGTTAAGGGGTTACTACTTCTGACTTTATGGCGCATCAGTAAACCGGCAGACAGGTTTTGCGCTTTTTATAATAAATTGTTATTGCTTGGCAATCTGTTAGCTTAGTTGTTAACATTTTAAACCATCTGCATTGTTGTGGGCGGATTTCTGCGCAAAGGCAAGGTCGTAACAGTTATCGCAAAGCAATAAGAGGAAAAGTACTTAAGGGAATGCCATAGCTGACTCAATACGCTGCGATTTTCGATGAAGGTGCACAGTCTTTTCCAATAGTGAAATGCACATATTTGACCTGATTACGCCCCCTAACTATATAGACTTACAATTAAGTTTTAATTACTGAGAAGATGTCAATCGTTTATCTATAAATCACTGTAATTGAATGTTATATTAAGTTGATGAGATGAGATGTCATCTGTGTCATTTTTATTTAAGGCTGGGGATACTAGGGGTGTTTTGTTGTGTCTTCATGTCTTCATAAGTAACAAATTTAACGTTTTTTTCAAAATTGAGGGATATCTAATGTCAATGGGCAAGAACAATACAGGGTCCGGAACTCGAAGAGTAACCAACTTCAGACCGCCGGTGCATCAGCTGTCTGTTAGTTGGCTAAATGACAGTCCAGAGTATTGTTTATAAGAAGACAACGTTTTCAAGACAACGTTCCCAAGCACCGAAGCCGAAGGTGCGTAGAGTGGAAACAGCAAAATGGAATTGACCTTCAGAGTTACCTTATGCCAACCCTATTGAAAATGGGAGGGATTTGTTTTTCTTGACGGTCAAATAGGTCTCAAGGCGAATTCGGATTTGGAGCCTATTACCTTTCCCAATTAGCGAAGAAATTAACACCAACTATGACTCGAAGATGTGAAGCCAGTATAGCAAATGGCGCTGACTATACATTTTATTCAATATTTTGCGTGTAGTAAATATTAAAAACCCATACAATGCAGTTTGTTAGAATCGAATTGGTCAACTATTTTCTTAGTTATGGAGGGTGTTTTTCAGCTGCATGAGAACTAACGACATCGATAGATATGGTTTGACAGCTGAGAATGATAAACTGTGTTGACATTTCTGCCCGAAAAGGTTTGGAAAGTCATTATGAATCGTTTAACACCAGAAAAACGACTTAACACAAATGGTGAAAATTTACATTGAAGAAAAATAAATCTGCCCGCGAAGTTCATAGAGCACTTTGTCTAAGAATTGTCTTTAGTGATGAAGCTCGTTCCTGGTTCGCAAAATTGCTGTATATGGAGCGAAGACAGTCCTCAAGCCGTTAATGAGTCACCATAGTATCCACCAACGATTTGACGGTTTGGTGCTGTTTACACGTTGGCGGTATCATCGGTCTCTAATTCTTTCGAAATAAGGAAAGAGCTGCCGTTACGGTGAATGGCGAGCGCTATCGAGACATGCTGACTGAATTTTTCTTTTCAATTTACAAAAATTAATCGCTTAAACATCGACGATGATGTTGGTTCCAACAAGGTGACACAAATTGCCAGAACCGCGCTTAGCAATTGATTTATTGCAAATTCAATTTGGTAACAACTTTTTTTCTAGAAGTGGTTCCGTTCACTGGCCCCCTCAACCGTGCGAGTTAACGCCTCTGGATTACTTTTATTGGGTTAAGCCTTTCGTTTATGGCGACAAACACGCAACTCTTGAAGCATTGAAAAACAATATTCAAGCCATCATTGACCGCCTACTGCCAGATTTATTCGAAAAAGTAGTAAAAAAGAAGATTATTGAGTTATGAAAACTGAATTTCAGCTATCTCACCTGGTTATCAGATCCTCTGAAAAATTATAACATCATCAACTAAAATTACAGCAAGTTTACGCTAACCTCCGCACAGCAGTAAAACTGTACCCGATTACGCTTGTAAAGGTGTTACAAATACATATATCCCTCTTCCCCTCTACAAAACCTAATAAATAAAATACAAAACTATACTTGAGCGTAAACAAAATACTTGTTGTTTATATGGCATCTACTGGCCTGTGTGTACGAGGCTTTGCAAATCCCAAATTAGGTGACTCCACTTAATAATGTCAAGCATAAGCTATTAAAGAAACTTAGCAAGTTATGCCAAACTCAATGATAGCACTAAAGGTTGCTCATTAATAATGCACGCTTTGCCCAAAGAGTATTGCCAACGCCTCTTCTTGAGCAAAAACAAAAAATACAACTTACTCAGCCACAAAATATGCCACAAAAACTAATGAGTTGGAGTGGAAAATATCAAGCAATATTATTCTAAATGTTTTTGTTGTTGTTGTTGTTTTTGCTTTTTGTACCTTTCTCAGTTGTCTTGTTAAACCTTAGTTGTTGTTTTTGGAATGGGTGTGCGCATTTTTTCTTTATTAACTTTCTTCGTGACATTAAAGTTTAACACCGTCAACAGGCCATAAGCAAAGTTGCCACCCTGGCCTTTGTATTGGTGTGGGCAGGACATTTGTTTGAGTTAACTCGTGGCCGAACATCTGTGAACAAATATGAATTTGTATTTGCAGCGCAGGTAAACAGCAATGGCAAGAACCTTAACAACTCTGACAACAATAGCAACAATAGCCGAAATAATATGTAATTATTATAGCTGTAATCATTTCATAATCATATTTTGTGTGCACCTCAAGCATGCCAAACCCCCCGCACGCCGCGGGCTCGAACCCATAGCGAATGTGTTGTTGTACATTGGCAACAAATTCGATACAACTATTGTTCATTCGTTTGTCACACACGGCGCGCAGCGGGAACACGCCTCTGAGTCCCTGCTGGCTTTTGCGAGAATGCTGAAAGGGCTGGTGGCTAGGATACAGTGGGTAGTTTTTGAATGTTGATGTAATTATTATGAAACTAAGGGAAATAAATTGTATGCCATATATTTGCATTTTGCCAAGAGTAAACGCGAAAAAAGAAAATCAGCAATGGATTTCAAACGTAATACCTATTGTGATTGCACTATATATATTTGGCTGGAATGGTACCACCCGCGATTGTTCGTGAGCTCGAGCACCTTAAAGTAAATAAAGTTTTTGTTTATCGCACCATTACACGTTACTATGATACTCGTAGCATCGCGAAACGTCATGGAGGTGGTCATCAAAAGACTGCAACGTAACGGGAAATGGTTCAAAAAGTGAAGAAGCGACTTGAGTGAAATCCCCGACGAAGTGCCAATCAAATGGCGAAAGAACTGAAAATGTCTGATCGTTGCATCCGCCGCATACTGGAAAATGATCTTAAAGTCAAGCCTTACAAGATTTAAAAGCCGCATGATCTCACACCAAAGCAGACTTGACAATTTGGTGGCAGATCATGGACGTTTCAACAAGACTCGGCACCGTCTCACAAAGCCCGAGTGAACCAAGAAAACAACGTTCCGAACTTCATAACCTCCACACTATGCCTCTCAAATTTACCAGACGCGAATCCGATAGATTATTCTCTTTACGCCATTTTAGAAAGCAAAGTCCGAACTAAAAGATTCACCAGTCGCGAGGCGCTGAAAAAAGCCATTATCCGCGAATAGGCCAAAATACCTGTAAGTCACATTCGGGCAGCTGGGATTCGCTTCTGGATTGTCTCAAGGCCATACTCAAGGCAAAGGTGGTCATATCGAGTAAAAATAAATTGATTCTTAACTTTCTGTTAATTTCACACATTTTTTACTTTGAATTGAATAAAAGTAATTTTCCAACTTCCACTTCGAGTGCCGGACTTTGTAATTAAGTATCTTCGAATTTTTTCGGTGCCCCTTCGCGATCTTTATCACTCACGTCGAAATTCCCACTTTGGAAGCGTCGAAACCACTCTTTATAAGTTGTAAATATCGGTAAATATTGATCAACATACGACACGTTTCAGCTGCACTTTTATTTAAAAGGTTATAATGAAGCATGACTTCCCGTAAATGCTGTTTTTTCGGAACGAACGTAGACATCAACATTTTTGACGTCAGTTAAAAAAAGATCTTTACGCTTCAAACGAATGCCAACTACTGCGATCGAGCCCTCACATATACACCTTCAAATCACCAATATATTACTAGAGCGAACACAAAAATAGTAGCAGCAGCGACACCTCTTTTACAAGGACGGAAATTTATTCCCTCGCCCTAAGCTTTGTTTGGTGCTAACTGAGATTTATAATTGCTTTTATTTCCTGTCTCTTTCTTTCAAGAGTAAGATTTAAGTTTTATTCCATTTTATTAGCATATAAAAACATTTTATTTTTATTTCTATTTAAACTGAAAATATCCACTACTTAAACACTGTGCCTGCTCAGCCAAAAAACTGCCGCTATATTTGACAATGCATTTTTTATCGTTGTCCTATTACCAACGATTTTTAACACCCCGTTCATTCATTGCGGGTTCATCGTTCAGTGAACATTGCCAAAAGAAAAAGAAGAAATTACTATTACCGCAGCAGCAAGTACCGGCAGCGCCAGCAATCATATCATTAATAGCAACAATGTATAACAACAGTTGCAAGCGCTTCTATGTTTGTTTGTATTTACATGTCGTTCCAGGCGCTACCTTTGTTGGCAGACGCGACAGATGCGTTTCTCATTCGATTTTTAATATGCGGCCAATCTAACTGTAATTGGTTTGTTATTGTTCCGCCAAAGACACATACATACATACGTAGTTAAGTATAGACGAACCAGCTAAAACATGAGTATGGTTATGGACCTGCTGCTTCTGAAGACTAGAATGCTTCCCCTTTTCGAAAGGGGAAGCTTGCAAACAGTTGTTATTTGTTGCCTCTTGGAAATAGTTGCTTTCCCTTATATTTACCATTGCCTTTGTTGTTGTTGCCGACTTCTACTTTTTTGAGTTGAATTTCGCGAGGGTTTGGTGGCCCGCCTGCTGTGGTGGCGGTGCGAGACCGATGCGATACGAACATATGCGAATTACTGGCCGACGATTGCAGTACCTTGCTTGTGCTCTCATCCTGTCACTTGGGTTATTGTAGTTGTTGATGTTAAATTTATGAAAAATGATGTTCACACTTCGTAGAAAACCTTTGTTTTTGCTTATGCATAATATGTAGATACTGTCTGAATTATTTCATTTAAGTATTAAGGTCCTAATGAGCTCGTTCTGTAACTGGTTGTAAAATTACAGTAACCACATTTACGATATCCACCATCATAGTGACCTTATCTTATTCAAAGACTAGGTAAGGCCTATTGTGATACCACAGCTATTTTAGGCTTACGAGCCTACCTTCCTGAGCCATCAAGTGTCCCTAATGCATTGGATGATCAGTGTATCGGCCCCTGGCTTTTGATATCTAAAATCGATAGAAAGTTTTTTCCTCCTCAACATTATTACAGCTTCTGTAGCTTTTACGGTAGCGATTACGCGTGCTGCGGTCAATCGCAACCGCAGACTTGCAATCTTGATAGTAAAATACTTGCAAGGAGTGTTGCTCTGCAAAAGTCCTGTTGACAGATAGGAGACCATAAGGCCATAAGGTTAGTGTGAAAAAAATGTGTGAAAATAATAAAAAATTAAGAATCAATTTACTTTTGCTCGATATGGCCACCTTTTGCCTTGACTACGGCCTTGAGACGGTCTAGAAACGAATCGCAAGCTGCCCAAATGTGACTTGCAGTTATTTTGGCCCACTCGCGGGCAGTGACTTTTTTCTTTGGTGAATCTTTTATATTATTTCGTACTTTTCTCTCCAAAATGGCCTAAAGAGAATAATTCAAAGCAACCTCGAGAATACTTTCGCGATAATATTTCGCATTTACTGGCGTCAAGACTCGACGAAAACGATTGGACAGCGCTCATCTACGGTTACAGCGGCCCAAACCATTACCTGTGGCGGTTGCTGACTCCTGGTGGCCAGTCGATTACTCAAATTCTCGTATGAATAGTTGGTCAAATAAACCCTATAGTTTTGAAGCTTACGAATTGCTTAATTTGAAAAATTTTCTCACCAGAAATCACAATGGTCGGTAATTGACCGCCCTCGGCCAAGTGAAGAAACTCCTTCGATTTCTCAAGTCTGACTTGTTGCTGCTTTGTTGTGAGATCATGCGCCTTTTGGATCTTATAAGACTTTACTTTGAGATCATTTTTCAGTATGCGGCGGTTGCTACGGTCAGATATTTTCGGTTCTTTCGCCATTTCTTCTTCTTTCTTTCATTCCTTTACTTTTTGAACCATTTCACGTGACGTTGCAGTCTTTTGATGACCACCTCCATTACATTTTGCAATGCTACCAGTATCATTGTAACGAGTAATGGTGCGATAAACAAAAACTTTATGTACTTTAAGGTGCTCGATTTCCCGAACAATCGCTGGTTGTGATTTTCCAGACAAATTAAAAAATGCAACCGCACTATTACGTTTGACATCCATTAGTGATTTTCTGTTTTTTCGCGTTATAATACTCTGGAATGTCTTAAGGGGGGAAGCTGGTCTAGAGCGCAAAAAATGGGCATATTTTATGAATTTATTTTGACTCAAAGGAATCAATCGAAAATCTGTGAAATAGGTTTAATAATATAGCTTTCATGGTACAAATACAAAATTTTTCGTCTGAATTAATTTCAAAATGGCCGCTGTCCAGCAGTTCTCCTAAGGCGCCTTTTTTTCTAGTGGGTCCATTGCCGAAGACGTAAACTCCTTAATTTTTGTCCTGGATCAAAAAATAAAATTTTTTTAGTTTCTATATAACAACAGAAAGAGACATACGTAGGATTTTTTCGATATTTTGTTTTTTCGCGAAATGGTGCACGTTTGAACAAAAAGTTACAATTTTCACTATAAAGAACGACATAATATTGTTTTTGTTAAAAAAAAAAAAACTATGTAATATAAATAAAAAATCCTACGTACGTCTCCGGAGAAAGGTATTTCGAATGTATTGTCAAAATTTCGTAAGAATCGGTAAAGATTTGTTCGAGTTATGTCTTCGGCCAGTTTAAAAAAAGTGATTTCGAGAAAAACGCGTTTAAAGTTGTAAGTATTGTAAAATCATACCTGCGAGGCACTGCCGTCGAATGAAAAATTTGGGCATTTAGACATTTTTGCTGGCATCCCTCATTTGGTATATTATTTCTAAGACCCTAAAGCACCTTTTAAGACAAAAAAAAATTTTTCGATTTTTTCAAAATTCTAGACCAGCTTCCCCCCTTAAGCCAACTAACAGTCCAGAGTATTATTTACAATACCTGTATCAGCTACGCGAGCGGTCTGTAGTTGGTTGCACTTGGAGAGCCGGACCCTGTATGATGTAAAAAAAAAATTGTGTGGGGAACTTCGGCTATCACTTGGTTGATCCGTCAGCCGAATTCTGCACGATCATTTCCCACGTATTCATACACTCGTCCAATCAGCTGTTATTCAGAAGGCAACGAAGTGTCATTGGTTGATTTTTTTCGTATTTATATGATCAACACAATCTCAGCGTTTTGTAAACACATTCCAAATGACGTCAGCCCATCAGCTGATATTGTCAAATTCGCGTTTATCACCCGCACAAACGCAGCGATTCCAGGACCGCAGCAACGGCACAAATTACCGCAAGGCAATACCAATAAATCCGACGCCGGAATGGATAGCACTTTATAGTACGCACAAGCAATAGGCAGGAAAAAATGTTTATGTAAGCCTCAAACCATTTTGTAAAGTATATAAAAAACATTTAAACCAGGGTTTACACTTTATTGTGATGTTCGGAGTGTAAGTATGACTTTATCATCTTTAGCACAAATATTTAAATAAAGTTTTTAAATTTAATAGCAATTTTATATAAAATTTTACAAACAAAATTTGTGCCCGTCCTTCTACTTGCCTGCCTTTTAGCACAACGCCTTTTTTTTCGTATGTTAAACTGATGTTGTTTGAACTTTGTAGTGTAAAGTACAGTATAAACGATTTAGTAAAAAACCATCTGAAAACCTTTGACGATGTCTACATCTGCGGCATAGATTGTGGCCGTTATAATACCACCTGAATTCACATCATTTTATTTGCGTAATATAAACTCTGTGAATATTCTCTTTTCACTTGACACACCCAGAATTCCCCACCTCATACCACACATACATATGAGAAAAGCAGCTTCTGCTTCAGCTTTAACTTCAACTTTAACTTGTCATTGTGAGATGTGGCCAACTTCGAATGCTATCAATCAAAACACTCGGTTCGATGGGAGAATTTATTCATGTAGAACTCTGTGTATGTATGTGCCTACGCAAGTTTGTATTATTGTATATTCAGGCACATACGTATATATTATCTAACCAACAACAACCATACAACAACATCATGTGAATAGACACAAATACATGTGCAGTATACTAAACTTCAAAAAATGCTCTTGCAAAGGGACATAAAACCTAAGCCAAAGATTTGGCATGGATCAGTAATCTAATGCCAGATTACGATTTCGCATGAGTCGTTGCTCAATGCGTTGGTGTGAGTATTGATGTTGGTGTTACTGTTACTTTGGGAAAAGCCCCTTTTCCATTCAATTCTGTCCTGTTCTAAACCACCATCTACACTCCCACACCACCCCATCTCACATTTGCTGTGCTGATGCCGCTTGTGTGTATTGTGTCTCATCGTTCATTTGGTTGGTTTTACCGCTATTGTATCCATTGCTCCTGCTAACACTATGCTACTCAAACTGTTTTGGTTTTGGAAATACGCTTGGCTGACTTAGAGGTGACTGAGATGTCTGAAGTGGCTTCACAGTGAAACGGTCTCATAAAAGTAGGGACAAACGAAATCAATGATTAACTGACCTTCGTTACGGGACCAAAGCCTTGATGGGTAGGATTAACTTATCTTTGGTTTTAATCAGGATACATTAGCTTGCTAGTAACTGTTGATTCCAAGAGAACGTTCAACAACTGGTTTGTGAATCCCATTACATAGACATAGAGATTAATTCCATGCAGGCCCACGAGCCAGAGGTGTATATTTGAAACACAACGAAAAAACTCAAAACACTCTAAACTTAACTTTGATTTACGTAAGAGGTGAAGTCCAAAATAAAACAAAGACTGGCGTCATAAAAATGTTTCTGATGGTGCCATCTTTTTAATGAGTTAGTGGAGTAAGTGCGTTGGAAGTTACATCCCTAGCTGACTTCCAGTGAAAGCTTGGTGACACTCGGTTCAGTGGAGGCGAAATTATTGCGTTTAAAGTGTCAGTACAAAAATAAGTTTCGAACAAAGAGCTGATATCAAATTTTTGTTTTGAAGCCGGTAAAACATTTACCGAAACATTTTAATTGATGAAAAAAGTTTTTAGGCGATTATTGCCTATCTCGTGCCAGAATTCATGAGTGGTTTACAAGTTTCAGAGATAGTTGGGAGGACATAAATGACTACTAACATATGGGCCGCCCAAAATCAGTAATCACCGAAAATCAGTAATCCATCGAAATTTTTCGTAAGTTTATCAAAAATGAGCCGAAATCATCGTTGAAATTCATGGAATCGGATTTGAATATCTCTAAAACATCAATTAATTGCAACATTTCATGCTGTCGCAGAAAGAAAAGATGCTGCCTATAGAGCCACGCTGCAGTGGGGCGCAACGTGAGCCTTGTGAGATCGCTACCAAGAGTTCAGAAAGGAAGAGAGACGTATTATCCGACAGAAAAAAACGAGAGGCCAAAATACGTGAGTGCGAGGAGCTTAAGATGCTGGCCAATAGGAACAGGCCAGAAAATTCTACCAGAAAATTTAGCGGCTTACAGAAGCTTTCAAGACCGGGGCGGTTTTCTGTAAGAACAAAGACGGCGATCTGGTGACTGACATCTAGAGCATACTTAAATCTCGGAGGGAACATTTCTCGAACCTGTTAAGTAGTGATAGCTGCGCATGTCAGAGAGAATGTGAAGATACCGATACCCAAATCGTTGACGACGGAATTGTCGTTCCGCTACCCTACCATTCCGATGGGAGAATAGCGATAACGCGGCTAAAGAACCACAAAGCCGCGGGCGCCGACGGACTGCCGGCTGAGCTATTCAAACATGGCGGCGAGGAGCTGGTAAGGTGCGTGCATCAGCTTCTATGCAAAATATAGTCGGATGAAAGTATGCCTGCCGATTGGAATATAAGTGTACTCTGCCCAATCCATAAGAAGGTGGTCCTACAATCTGTCCCAATTACCGCGGGATTAGTCTTCTAAATATCGCCTATAAGGTTCTAGCGAGCGTATTGTGTGAAAGGCTAAAGCCCACCGTCAACCAACTGATTGGACCTTATCAGTGTGGCTTTAGACCTGCAAAGTCTACCATCGACCAAATATTTACAATACGCCAAGTCCTGGAAAAGACCCACGAAAGAAGAATTGACACACACCATCTTTTCGTCGGTTTCAAAGCTGCATTCGACAGTACGAAAAGGAGTTACCTGTATGCCGCGATGTCTGAATTTGGTATCCCCGCAAAACTAATACGGCTTTGTAAGATGACGTTGCTCAATACGAGCAGCGCCGTCAGGATTGGAAAGGACCTCTACGAGCCGTTTGTTACCAAACGAGGTTTCAGACAAGGTGTCGCTGTCGTGTGACTTCCTTAACCTGATGTTGGAGAGGATCGTACGAGCCGCAGAACTTAATCGCTCAGGCACAATACTTTATAAGAGCGTACAGGGTTGTTAATATTCGACGGACCCATCTGGCAACCCTGTATCTTTTGACAAAGACGTCAGATCGCTTCATGACATACCGCGTTGGAAGCGTCAGTCCAAGCAGATTTTTACCATGGAACAGTACAGGTCACGCGAGCGCTTCCAAATTGTTGAAATTTACATTCAACAAAAGAAGTCAACTGTGAAAACTCAAAAAATTAAATAATGTGAAAAGTGCGCCTTCTAAGAACACCATTAAACGTTTGTACGAAAGGTTTCTAATCCAAAGATGCCAAATCAAAACCGACCAAGGCGATCGGATGAGAATATTGCTCTTGTATGGGCCAGTGTTGAGACGTCGCCAAGGACATCCCAAAATCGCCGTTCTCAGCAGTTGGGCATTGCTCGGACCACTTTATAACGAATTATCCCCATTGATTTGCATTTATTCCCGTATAAGATTCAATTGACGTAAAGATTGTTGCCTGCGGACGATTGGAATGGGCCCAAAGAGTCATCGAAATGGCTGAAGATCCGTCGAATATGGGCAAACCATTGTTGGCGTATGCCGATGATATTGACATCTTCGGCCTTAACAACCGCGCTGTTAGTTCTGCCTTCTCCAAACAAATAGAGAGGCAAAGCGAATGGGCCTGGTGGTGAACGAGCTATGAATGTGGCAATTTTCCTTATTGACGTAGCCAGTAAGCCAAAAATGGGCTTCAACGCTCATCATTAATTGGCCTGAGCGCGCGATGAACGTTTTTTAAAGAAGATCGAATTTCGTAATAAAGTGGTATGATTCGTAAATGTTATTGAGGCGTAAGTTTTTCCGTGATGAAATGTCAACGAATACTGGCTTTAGTTTGAAAGTAGTCACGCGTGATCTGTCACAAAGGATCCTATTGGAAAAAGTACGTCCAATCTGATCACCCTTTACGTTATATATATGTGTGTATAATATTTATTTAGAAAATCATAGCTAGTGCATTCAATTATGATACTTTCAGGTTTAAAAAAAAATGCATTATTTCCATATTATTCTACCTGAATGCACCACTGTATGCCATCATCCAATGGTATTGGTATATCTGGTATTGCCTTAAGCTTGTGTCTGAATGTGAATAGGGAGTATCGATTGCTATTACTGTCGCAATGAAAAGCTACATCCGATAAAATATGTATGTATATATGCATGTTTGTATGTATGTATGTATGTACGTACACATACATTTATTTCCTTTGACGAACCGACTAAATTTGGGGGAGGTGGATGTATTTTTATGGACACCAATCGAAGGTAGATAAGCCAAGTACATACGCATGTACATACATATATTTACGTAAGGTATTTTGCAAAGTATGCACAAATCTATAACGAGCAAAAAATGAAAGAATAAAAAATAAATAAATATATCTGCATCATGTTGCGACTGCTTCTGAGCACGACATCTTTAATATTTGTAGGCAGCCTTTTGCGCACTGTGTGCAGATTACCAATCTTCCTATAAATATGTACATCTTGCTATAATCATATTTTCAACCATATACTCATGTACTTATACATCTATGAACTCACCCGTACCCGAACTTATTTGTGTGCTACGCTAGCACTCACCGTCAGCCATGTATCAGCTATAACTATTTATAAGCAAAAGTTCACAGAAGTGGTGTTTTTGTTTTATAAGAAGAAAAAAGGAAAAAAGAAAAAAAAAGCAAAAAAATCAAAAACCGTAAAAACCTCACCTATTCCACCCACAATCAAAATGGCCACAGTTCAAAAGTAGCTCTTAAGCTTCTCGTAGTCACATAAAAACCTCTACTAGCGAGTCAGCACGAACGTGCCACAAAGGCTATAACGTGGCAAAGTGGCAGTAGTAGTCTGTGTGCCTGCTGCCTGCTGACTGCTGATGGTTCCCGAGGCGACCCAACTCGCAATGGAGTGTGTTGTTGTGCCATTATTGGGTTGCTGGTGTGGTGGAGCTTTGCTAGAAAATCATTGTTTGTTTGCCCGTACGTGACTGTAGCGTTTCGACTCGTATTTGTTCAAACGCTTCTTCCCCAACATGTCGTACTCGTCGTCGGTAGTCTTGGTTGTCTTACTGTTCTTTGGTCTTTTGGTTGGTTGAATGTCTGATTCGTTTGGCCGTTCAATCGTTGCGTTGTTCTTCCCATCTATTTTATATTCTACGGTTGCCTGCTGCTTGCTGTCAACGGCCAACACCCGCATACTAACAAAAGCATATATTTACATATTTTTCTGCTTATACCTACATATGTACATACATCTGTATATACTATGGCTCTTCCTTTGGCAGTCGCTGCTGTTAGCATTGGCGCAGTTTGCCAGTTTGCCAATGAAAGGCAGATATAAAAGCTTGTTTGCCATTCTGGTATTGCTCCACATCGCTTCCGCTAGCTTAGTGACACTAAGACATAAAGGCTGTCGGTGATGTGTTTGTTTCTATGTGCATTTTATTTTTTACTATGATTATTATTTTTTTCTTATGTACTCACGTTATTCCACTTTTTGCGGTGTCGTGCATCGCCTTTGATCGGAGGAGTTGGTTTTGGGGGCAGGTAATATTCTGATGATTCTGATGTTTATTGGAATAGCGGCCATGCAAACAGATAAATTTTAACATTTCAAAAACAAGGTAAAGAATTTAAGGTATGATTTGTTCTTTCTAAAATTTTCTACTTTCACAATTATATCCCGTGTAAAACGGGAACGAAAAAAGATTTTTTATTTTAGTTTTCAGCATTTTATTTTCTTAATATATATATATATACTAGCAAACCCGGCCCCCTTCGCTGGGCACACTAAAATAGAATAGATATGGTTTAGAACAGAAAATATATGGTTTTCATATTATTTATTTCTTTATTCTTTATTCAAGCGCTTTGGCATAAACAATATTTTTTGTTTTTCTATTTGTTTTTGAGTAAATATAAAATATAAATTGAAAATCAGAAAAAAAGAAGATTGTTTTTAAATTTCAAATCAACGCAAATGAATAACTAAGAAACAATCGTCGTTTTTCCTGATCATCCCTGAATTTTTCGTTTCAATTTATATGTTTTATTAAGCATTGGAGCTTTTTTAACCATTATCCATTTATATTTTTCAAAAAAAAAAAACGAAAAAAATTTCATTCACACATAATTTCATTCGGATTTCACATTAAATTCTCAAATTTCGTAAGAAATTATTCACTGTTCCAAAATCCACTCCAAAAAAATTCACAAACAATTTTTACATGTTGCACTTACGTTTTTTCCTTATGGCATCCAAATCAGAAAGAAATATTGGCACATTGTAACTCACACTGTCAATTTGACAGTTTAGTTCCGCCCCAAGCGTTAAAAAAGTAAGCGACATTATGGCTGGTTCAAAAGAACGCTGTACCCGTTGCCAGTGCTCCGAATTACAACCAAACTTTACGAAACCCATTTTCAATACTTACTTAACAATGTGCGTACGTTTGGTTTAATTCGGTTTAAAGACACAACGACTCCGCGTTTTGGCATATATTTCGAGACCCTAGTCATCAATAGGTATGAAAATTACCCCGTATTAAAGCACTTATCAACAGCTTTCATTTGATACCCATATTGTACATACACGTCCGAAGGTTACCCGGGTCCACGTTTTGACCTATATCTCGAGACCCTATCTACCAATAGGTATTCAAACTATGCGGAAATCATCTTCAATACCTACTTAACAATGTGTGTAAGTTTGGTTTAATTCGGTTCAAAGACACGGCGAGTCCACGTTTTGGCATATATTTCGAGACCCTAGTCATCAATAGGTATGAAAATTACCCCGTATTAAAGCACTTATCAACAGCTTTCATTTGATACCCATATTGTACATACACAACCAACGGTTACCCGGGTCCACGTTTTGACTTATATCTCGAGACCCCAGTCACGGAGCGGCATGAAAAATACTCTGTACTAAAGCATTCACCAACAGATTCAATTTGATAGCCATATTGTACATACACAACCAAAGGTTACCCGGGTCCACGTTTTGACCTATATCTCGAGACCCCAGTCACGGAGCGGCATGAAAAATACTCTGTACTAAAGCATTCACCAACAGCTTCAATTTGATATCCATATTGTACATACACATCCGAAGGTTACCCGGGTCCACGTTTTGACCTATATCTCGAGCCCTATCCACCAATACGTATCCAAACTATACGGAAACCATCTTCAATACCTCCTTAGCAATGTGTGTAAGTTTGGTTTAATTCGGTGCAGACACGGCCGGTTAGCGAACACACACAAAAAGTTGACTTTATTTTATATATAAGATTTTTTTCAGTTTGTGTCCGAAAAATTCAAATATCTTACGGAACCCTATTTTTTCCAAAATAAAATGTAATCCATGTTACTCGTGGATAATGTAGTTTTCGAATGGTGAAAGAATTTTTAAAATCGGTGCAGTAGTTTTTGAGCCTATTCGTTACAAACAAACAAACAAACAAACAAACAAACAAACAAACAAAGTTTTCCTCTTTATAATATTAGTATAGATATATATATATCTAGAGAACAAACATTATACCATGGCGGCATTCTTGGATATAGAAGGCGCCTTTAACAATGTTAGTACAGATGCCATCCAACGGGCGTTGATAGACTTAGAGGTGGACAATTGCATCAGAAATTGGGTCATCTCTATACTAGAAACCAAGATCATCAAAGCTAATATGAGTAATATCAGCATAACCAAGAAGGTCCACAGGGGCACTCTACAGGGGGGAGTATTATCTCCACTTCTCTGGTTATGCGTTATTAGCAAAGTCCTAACAAAACTTAATAGAGGTGGGATAAAAGCTGGTGGTGTACGCTGATGATGTGGTGTTAATGGCGTCAGGACTGTGCCCTAATACGATCAGTGGGATCATCCAAAGGGCGTTAGGCGAGATTAATTCTTGGGCCACAGGCTGTGACCTAAGTTTAAACCCGCGTAAAACAGAACTTAGGACCACTTTGCCACTCTCTTTCCATCTAAAGAAGAATGGAATAAGGGATTCTCTCTAAACAACTTCGACACTACAGACTATACGGATGGAAGTAAAATGGACTGCGGTGTTGGAGCTGGTATATATTCTCATAGACTTGGAATTGAAAAATCTGTGCGTCCCCCTAATATCAGCAGTGTCTTCCAGGCGGACCACACCCCATTAGGTGCAGCCAAGAATGCTATTTCCCAAAAATACCTTCGAATCGCGGATTGTAGGTGGAAAGACCAGACGAAATACAAAATTAGCAGAACCTACAACTTAAGCAATCGTCAACACTGATAAACATGAAACGACGGGACGCCTGTAGACTAACGGCAGTCATAACTGGCTTTTGGTCCATCGGAGAACAAACCGCCAAAATGGACATACCTCACACACATACTGTCTTAGTTGTAAACAACCGCAGGAAAAAGAAACAATCTACTACTTCCTCTGCGAATGCCCTGCCCTATGGAAGGACAGAATGTTAACGCTGGGCCAACCGCTGTTCGAGAATCTTGAACAACTGTCTGGCTTAAACGTCAACAACCTAATAAGGTTCT
Organism: Anastrepha obliqua; assembly: GCF_027943255.1. NCBI lineage: Eukaryota > Metazoa > Arthropoda > Insecta > Diptera > Tephritidae > Anastrepha > Anastrepha obliqua. The sequence goes on from NC_072893.1 coordinate 31,330,712, forward strand.
CAAACCGCACAGACTGGATATAGTCATGCTGTAAGTAACCGTTAAACAAGTTGGTAACGAGGATGTGGCAACAAAATGGTGCGGAAGCGCTAATTGGATTCTGGAAGAATCACCCATATGCATATATATATATTGACGGCGAGTACACCCTTTCTGGGTATTTGGCCGAGCTCCTTCTTCTATTTGTGGCGTGCATCGTGATGTTGTTCCACAAGTGTTTCAAGCCGACTCCGAATGGCATATAGATATTTTTTATGAGGGGCTTTTTCATGGCAGAAAAACACTCGGAGGTTTGCCATTGTCTGCCGAGGGGCGAAATGAAAAATGTTTTTCTTAATTTTGGTGTTTCACCAATATTCGAACCTTCGTTCTCTCCGATTTCCGAATGGGAGGGTATTTTCTTAATCCATTGTTAAAAAATGAACAAGGTTCGTTCAAAAACTTGGCAGTTTACAAAAAATAGTTTTCCAAAAAAGGGTATGCCACTGACGACACAGATTCTGGGAGTCACAGGTGTCTGAAATCGGAAACTCAAAAAGCGATTAATAAAGAAGGAGGTCGCTTTTTGACAATAGTTTATTATTATTGGGTCATATTGCACTGCGATATCTTACAATAGTCTATCGTGCTTGGGTATCTATTATAATGAGTTCCAGTTCTTCTTCAGAGTTTCTACTTCTCATCTAGCTTTCAAGAGTGATACGTTTCCAAATAATGTATTCTGTTGTTTTATAGTCTGCAATCTGCAAACCCGACAAATATTTTTTTTTAAGACATAGAAATGTTTAATTGTAGAACCGCCAGTACCGCATGTACTACCCATAGAAAGTTCGTAGGCTTTCTATGTCTTAATTAAGAAGTCCGTTTTATGTTTTCGATGGTAAAATAAGCCATCTGACTTTTTGGTGTCAATGGCAGTTAAAAGTTTTAGCTTCCCAGTTGCTTCTATGGCAACCAACAATTTAAAGTTGTTTAGTACTTTATCTACCTTGGGACCAGCATTAACAAAAAAAGACGTCAGCCTGGAGATCAAACGGAGAATACAGTTGCCAACAGGTGTTACTCTGGGGTCAGTAGGCAATTGAGAAGTAGAGCTCTCTCCCGAAGGACCAAACTGCCACTCTACCAAACGCTCATCATTCCCGTCCTGCTATGTGGCGCAGAGGCAAGGACGATGTGAACAGCAGATGTAGAAGGTTTGGGAACTTTCGAGAGCAAAATTCTCCGACAGATCTTTGGCTCCCTCCACGTTAGGGAGGAGTATCGTGTACGGTGAAATAGCGAGCTGTATGAACTATAGAGGGATGCTTCCACGACAGTCGGTTCTACGTAAGCGGATTGACCCGGCCAAGGGCTGTCACTTCAGCAGCATTCCCTGTATATGTATGTATGGAGAATGTTTATGCTGCTACAACAGCAACAACTACAGCTATAGAGGAACGTGGACATAGTTATGCGTGTAAAAATAAAGCGGCTATGCTGATTTGGTCATGTTATCCGTATGAACGAGGGGCAAATCTACGGCACGGTATCCCAAAAAGAAGGACGAGGAAGAGCACGACCACATCTCCGTTGGAGGATTAAGTACTGCACCTATCAGCACTCCAGATTTCTAACCATCTCAGCGAGCGCAAGACAGAAACAGCTGGCGCGCTATTTTGGATTCAGCCACAACCGACACGGGAATATAGCGTGGCTCTATGCGTTCTTTGTAAGCTTGCAGAAAGAATCCGCTAGGTAGTTCGGCTATTTGTGGTCCTCATATGACGTCCTCATGCTTTTATACTCGGACCACGAGTCTAAAGCTCAGTGATACCATAAAACAGTAGGTCCTGCATCTCTAAATGAGGTGTAGAATAAGGATTTTTTGTATTCCAGATCACTCGGTTCACAATTGATATATCTCTCAAAGCTCCCTGAGATCTTGTGTGTGTAGATGATGACTTCACGCTCTCAAAACTCAAAGTTCTATGAACTCCAAGGCCATTTATGAATTTCATTAAGCTCTCCTTATGACTTGAGGGGACTAAGAAAATCGGCAAGGTGATATTTGCTTTAATTTAAGTGGTAGTAATGGTTAATTTAATATTAATAATTTAAAAAATTGGACCCGGACGATCTTGTCCATTTTGGTTCTTCTATCAAAATATTATTTACACTGCCCAATGAGATGCCGAGAGCTTCTACTAAATCTCTCCCAGTCACTCGACGATTTTCCAATATGATTTTCTGTATTCTTTCTATGATTTCTGGTGTTGTTTCTGTTTTTGGACGTCCTTGATGTGGATCAACTTCAAGACAATCCATCTTTCTACTGTACTATTGTAATTGATGGCGAAAAGCCCTTATACACATTCAACATTCGTTCATAAATTTCTTATGCTTTTGAGCCTTCCAAAAATAAAAATTCAATTTGTGGACGATATTTGACTTTTTCCATTGTAGAAAATACTGAATGGCTTTTAAACAAAAAATGAATTGGCGAATTGAAATGGAACTTCACATACATTTATATGAAGAGTGTACCAACATAATAAAAAAAGTTTATTAAAGTAGCATTGCTCTCTCTTATCGAACTGCAAAACTTATTGAACAACCTAGTATGTCAGATATGCTCAGCCCATTCTTCGGGTTTTATTCAAATCTCTTGTTTTTTCGGCTATTATTAGCCATTGTTTTTGGCTTTCTTGAGTTGTTTATGCAACCTGGCGTAAAATTATTCTCCCTATGGAAAGTTTATAATTTTTGCAAATGGCGGCATACGTCAGTCATATTTGATACTTGTGAGCTAAACAGATAAGCAGGTATACAAACAGACAAAGAATGGTGAGCGTAAAGCTCAATTTTTATTTAGTAAAAAAGTTCTTCAAACGCAAAAAGTAACTATTTTTTATTTAGTAAAAAAAAGGTTAAAAAAAAAAAATTGGATGATTAATATTGCACCACCTTGTACAATACCTGCCATGCACTTACATGCAACTCAAAGATTACGTTGAAATTTTAATGCACAGTTGGACTCGCTGAGTGCTAAAATCGACGTTTTGCTCTTACACAAAATTGTTACTTAGTTTACGTTAGGTTATGGTAGTAGTCGGTCTGCACGACCAACTCACCTAGATCTTACAGGTCCGTTGTGATACCACTGTGCTGCACGGGAACCCCATTTACCTTCCTTCGTGGAACCATTTTGTGACTCTTATGAAACGTAGAATTGATCCCTACCAAACGCCAGACAGATCTGTAAGAGAATTAAAAAAGTATTTACCTAGACAAACTGCTCTGATTTTAGCAAGGGCTGGACAATTGCAAAGTGCTCAACTGTTTCTTCCTCATCTCTGCAACTTCTGCAATATTCATGGGAGAAAACTCCTAGTCTCGAGGAATGCTTTCCGAATAGCCAGTGACCGGTGACACAAGCCACGACCTTCGAGATATTGTCTCTTGAGAGACTAAGCAGTTCCTTTGTCCTTTTCGTGCTCATTTGCGGCCATATTAGCCTAGCTGTTAGACACGCATCTTCATTTCCCCATGACCTATTGGCCTCTTGGATAATGTTGTTTTTATTATTAATTTACTCGTATCCATGGGTATTCCAATGGTACTTTTATCACTGAGCAGTTAAAGAGCATTACCTTTTCTAGCTCATCAGCTTTACAATTTCCCTCTATATCTCTGTGCCCCGGAACTCAAATAAGGCTGACCTTGAATACGTCACTAATGTCATTTAGTATAGCCGCATTCATTGATTTGATGGCCGCCTGGCTATAGGAGAATATATGTATAGTCGTTTTTGTTACGGCGTGCGTATTCAGATATGTAGCCATTTCTTTTATAGCTAGAACCTCTGCCTGATAGACACTGCAGTAGTCTGGTAGTCGAACGGATAGTTCCAGTCCTAATTCCTGCGAGAAAACTTCATAGCCAACCTTATCGTTTAGCTTGGAACCGTCTGTATAAAAATTGAATTCCCACCTTTTCCATGGCCTTGGTGTCGGCCACTCCTTTCTTGTCGGTATACTCGTCTTGAACAGCCTTTCGAAGGTGAGTCTAGGAGAAGAGTAGTCTATTTCTTGTTTGTGGCTAATTATTTACTCACCATAATAAGGCATTCTTTTAGGAATTATGATGTATTTTGAAAAAACGTTTTTTGTTTTGAGATTCGTGCAAAATTTTGTGCCAAAAAATTTATTAGTGAACCGTGTAATTTAAAAATTGGAAAAAAGGCTGCGTAAAAAGAGAGTTTGGTGTACGTGCCTTGGGCTGGAACTTAACAGCCGCCCCTCAAATGTACGCATGTAAATATGACGGCATGTATGGGCTCAGATTTATGCAGGAGAATAGAAATTGCCATCTGTACGAACCCCAACTTCGCGGTGATAAGTGCCACGTGATTCGTTGTGGCAGAAAATAAGAAATTTCGCATGAAGTGTACAAATGGGCGTTTGAACAAAAATATGTATAAGTATACTTATGTCATGTATATGTACATATGTGATTACGAAAATAAATTTACATACATGTGTCTACGAAAGTCGTCGTCAAAGTAAATCATCAGTAAATGGAATCTTTGCAAACCTACAGTTCCAGCCAACTACAATAATTAGCAACTTAGTGGTATTGGCCGTTGTTTTAATGTTATGGTAATGGTTAGGCGAAGGCCTTTATGAACTGCGACCAGACTGATCTATTGTACGCTCCTAGTTATTTAATTATAATATAATTATTTAGTATACCGAGGAATCGAACCAGCTCCTTAGGAGGGAGCATTTGTAAGTCTTCCTCCTCTAGTAGGTACGAGCCCATGATTCTGTGTCTCCAGTGGCCTAATTCCTCAGAACTGGTGATTAAGTGTTCCTCTCCATCACAGCAGAACCTGTATGATCTTGTACTAGATAATCCTATTGTGTTAAGGTGTTTATTACAGGTAAAGTGACCTGTAAGTGCTCCAGAGAGTAATCTGAGGACCTTTTTATCTAGGGTTAGAGCAGATTTTGCTCTGTTGGCATTGAAGTTCAACAACTTTTTCGAGTGATTAAGGCCGCTATTAGGAAAAAGGAGATTGGCCTCTGGAGACGATTTCTTGTAGGACATAGTAGCATCTTGAAGCAGATCTCCCCTTCCTTCTCTGTTCTTCGTATTGATCTCTCCATCCGCAAACTGGGATTTGAGGGTTGTGCTAGGACTATCTTTCCGAGCAGGCAAGACTGGAAAGAGGGAAGAGTCGGCACGGATATAGGTACCTGTGTTTTCACTGATGGATCCAAGGTGGAATCTGGAGTGGGAGCGGAGGTTTTCTCTAAATCAGCCAGCATTTCGGTTTCCTTTAAACTTCCGGAAACGAGTAGTGTTTTTCAATCAGAGGTCTCTCTGGTAAACTCCGGTAAGGAGGAACATTTCCCTTATTTGGGTTCCTGGGCACAGGGATATAGAGGGAAATGAAATTGCTGACGAGCTTGCCAGGAAGGGGTCGACAGAACCGGTTTCAGCTGTCTCCCTGTTGTTGTAGCAGCATAAACATTCCTCATACTTACATACGGGGAATGCTGCTGGAGTGACAGTCCTGAATCCGGGTCGTTTCGATAACGTAGATCCCACTATCGTGGAAACGAGCTGTCCCCCTCTCAGACATCGGTGTCCCTTTGTCCGTTGTTAAAGGGAAACTACACAATTTCTTTCTAAAAACAGCGCGGAGGTCTGTCTCATCGAGTGCTATTTCGAAAACACTATGGCCCCAATACGATAAAAGCAGAACGGTTAAGGTGATGAGAGCTCCCCGCCATTCATCTATTAAGGTGATGGGAACTCCCCGCCATCCTGCAGAGAAAGAGACTGTTCAGCACTTTATCTGCAAATGTCCTAGGCGCTTGAGATTCCTTAGCGTGCCTTTTGGGGATGACTTGAAGGAATTCTCCAGCCTAGATCTTTTTCTCTCCTCCACTACATCAACAGCACTGGATGTTCTCTTCCCAACAAATATTTCTTTGCACAGGTAGTGGTTCACATTATGGTATCAAAACGGCACGTAAGAGCTACTTGAAGTGTGCCTGTGGTATTTCTTCCCATTTTTCCTACCTTTCTAAGGCCGCTTGTGCCGTTCCAGTGTTCCTTGATTTTAGTTTGGATCCACTTTTTGGTTTCCTGTTTTATATTCTTTTTGTTAGAGCCAAAAAATGGGGTTGGTCCAATAAATAGCCCATCAGCCCCTTTTTTGGCATAAAAATCTGCCTTCTCGTTTCCTTTGTGACCCTCAGTGAGACCTGATTATGAGTGGCCAGTTTGTTGAGTGCATTGTTACACTCTATTAGAACTTTTGACTTGAATGTGAAGCTATTCAAGGCTTTGAGAACCGATTGGCTGTCCGAAAGTATTTTAAGGATCTACCCAAGAGTTGGTTTGTTGTCCAAAGGTTTTTCGTTGCTTTTTTATTACTGAGTTCAGGTGAGCCTCCCAAGTGAGTTTTTTATCCAAAATAATTCCTAGATATTTAACCTATTCGTTTAGAGGTACGTCTATTCCATTTATTCCCAGGGTGAGTATATTTCGAACCCTTTTCCTGGTAAATGGGACAATAGTGGTTTTCGAAGGGTTTGAATGATAATCCCTCTTTTCAACACCACTCCCTGGTTATATTTGAGGCATCCCGCATTAAGTCCTTTATGGTTCTTTCGTGGTTGCCTTTAATTATTACAGAAATGTCATCTGCATACCCTATTGTCTTATACCCTTTATTGTTAAGGGTTTGTAGCAAATCGTCAGCCAGGAAAGACCAGAGCAATGGCGATCCTTTCGCGTCTTTAACACTTAGAGTAACTTGCCACAGAGAGGCCGTTGCTTACCCATTAAACAATTGCTGGATCGGCTCCCCTATTGGAGAGTGCCAGTTCTATTGCTTGAAAGTTCACGTTATCAAATGCCCCCTCAATGTCCATAAAAGCACAGAGGGCTATTTCCTTTAGGCCAAGAGCCTTTTCTATATCGCGAACAATTGTGTGTAGTGCTGTTACTATGTATTTCCCTTTTTGATATGCAAATTGCAGTTTATGGAGTGGGATTATCGCGATAACCTCCTCTCTGAGGTAACAGTCTTATAGCTTTTCGATGGTTTTCAATATGAAAGACGTAAGAATGATTGGCTCCCTTTGGTAGGAATAATACCATGACCTTCCGCCAAATCTTAGGGACATAACCAAAACTAAAGCTTGATATGAATATTTGTACCAGAATTTGTATAAATTTCACAGTGCTCTTGGAGAGCAGTGCTGGAAAAATACCATTTGGTAGGGGTGATTTGTAGGGTTTGAACGAGTTGATTGCCCACTCGACCCTTTCGTAGTTTACTCTTTTGTAGATAGTAGGACTCGATGTCCTGAACAGAGTGTGCGCTGGCACTCCTTGATCAGTGCGTTAAAGCAACCAGTAAAGTGAGTTCTGAGCAGAAGCTCTAGTGTTCCGTCGAAACTGCTTGTAAAAGTACCATCCGGTGCCTTAAGCGCGCCAATTGGATTTGTCACTCGTTTGATCAGTGATTTTTGTATTCTTGCCATGTTTTAATGATAAATCTTATGTCTAAATTTGTCAGTTATCTTTGAAAACTATGTCTTAGTAGTTGTTAAATGAATTTCAGATTTAATGTACCCATTATTGGCGGAAAATGTGATAGTCCAGCACGTCGATTTCTGATTATTAATATTGTCAAAGTTCTCAGCGGACTTTCATGATGATCCCTTTTATCCGTAAATTTGATTTCTTTTTAAGAAAAGACCAAAAAGTATTTTCAAATAAGACCCTACAAAACTCGTCTACAAAAATATTTGTCCGAGAATTTCAGTGTTTTTGTTAGTTATGTAAAAATCGCAGACATTTTTGATTTATGGATATTAGATTTTTTTCAAATATAGCTTATATTCAAAGCTAGACACATTTAACATCACAACATTGATATTCGTGGAGTAGGCAAGCACTTATTCATATAATTACTATATATCACATCCAGTCAGCCAATGTAACCCACCGCCTTCTTGGTGGGTGCGCTATCTGTGTACTTTAATAGCCCACTTCAATTTCATTTTGTAGTACCGACCTCATTTCACCACTCACTTTTTCACTTTTTCCTCATACCACGCACATATCGCACACCAATCCTGCTATCCCCTTAAAGTTGTTTTTTTTTCTGTACTTTCAGACAGACTGTTGTTGTTCCTGTCATTGCTTATCGCTTTGGTGAATATGTCTCTAGGCTGTCATTTTCATTTCGATGAATATCTCGCCCAACGACGTATCGTCAACATTAAACTCATCCACAGAATTTCGCATGAATTGCAGTGTGCTACGTTTTCATCGGACTACTGAATGTCATTTGGTGTGTGGTTTCATGTTGCCACTTACATTTACGAGCGAGCAGATGAGCGGAGGTGAGCGATGTGGCGTGAGGCAAACATTATCATTGGTATTCATCGTAACTGGAGCTTTGAAGGCACTGCCATCATTATTACCGACATTTCGACTGACTTCAGCTATCGGCGTAGTGATATCAAAAATCTGTTGTATGATAAAATGTAAGAATAAAAAAAACAACAAATGTGTATAAACGGTAAACCAGTAGAAAAAATCGTTTGCTCAAAATAACGTCGTTACCAACTGCTAGGTGCTGTTTGTTTTTAAAGTTGACAACTTTGCTGTGTTTTTCCATGGTGTAAATGGTTTCCATTTATTTTGAAAAGATAACAGATTTAAATGTTTAGAAAAAAAATGAAAGGTTACCGAGCAGCTACTAAGGCTTGTGTTTTTACTCTATGCAAATATTGCGCATACGACCTGGCGCTCAGTGAATCAAACACTAAATTTACGCGGCCATAACAACCGCGCTGTTAGTTCTGCTTTTTCTAAGCTGAATAGAGAAGCAAAGCGTATAGGTCTGGTTCTGAACGAGGACAAAACGAAGTACGTCCTATTATCAAACAAACAGTCGGCGCACAACCCGTCTCGGCACCCACGTCACTGTTGACAGTTATGATTTCGAGGTTGCAAGAGACTTCATTCATCTAAGAACCAGCATTAACACCAATAATATTGACCAGCCTTGAAATCCAACGGAGAGTCTCTCGTGCTAACAAATGCTACTTTGGACTAAGTAGGCAAATGAGTAGTAAAATCCGCTCTCGACGAACAAAACTAACACTCTACAAGGCTCTCATAATGCCCGTCCTATCAGATGGCGCAGAAGCTTGGGCGATGATAATATCCGATGAGGTGTCTCTTGGAGTGTTTGAGAGAAAGATTCTGTGGAAAATTTGTTAGACTTTTGCACGTTGGTAACGGCGAATATCGCGCGCGATAAAACGACGAGCTGTATGAGCTTTAAGACGACATAGACATAGCCCAGCGAATAAAGATCCAGCGGCTACGTTGGCTGGGTCATATCGTACGAATGAAAATAAACGCTCCGGCTTTGAAAGCATTCGATGCGGTACCAGTTGGTGGTAGCAGAGGAAGAAGAAGACGTCCTGTGCTTTGGAAAGATCACGTAGAGAAGGCTTCATTTGTGCTTTGTTAATCTCCACCAAAATCGCTTAAGCGGCTATTGCGCCAATCAAAAATAATATGAAGAATATTTTTGAATTTGTTTTTCTATAAATTAAAGCCAATGCGTGTTAAAAAACTGTCTACCTAGAATAGTAGGAGCATGTGTGGATAGAGGAGGACAATGTCCTGTTATGACAGAAACCAGTGTGCTAAGACTGTGTTTATTTTGGCTTAGCAAAGATTCTGTGCGTTTAGCATTGAAAGTCGGCCACTGTTGTCGGCAATTCTGCAGGAGACTTTATTACTCTATCTTTCGTTTGCTGCTCTTACGATTTCTTCAAGGATAAGTAGCTTGCATGTCTGTAAGGGTATGTCTATGTACTCATGGGTAAATTTTGTGCCGAGTTTCGCTAGTTCAGCGTCTCTGCAGTTACCCTGAATATCACAAAGGTCAGGTGCCCATATTACCTTTAGGTGAAATGACTTAGCCATGCCGTTGAGAGATGTGCGAAATCTTGGCGGTTGTCGACTGATTTGTGCAGATTTTTATCGCCGCATGGCTATCAGTGAAAATGTGGATATCATCTACCGGTGTCGGGGATTTCATTATTACCATCAGTTGAGCCTGAAAGAAGCTACAGTAGTCGGGGAGGTGAAAACTGATGAGGATCCGTAAGTGTTCGGAATATACACCTGCGTACACTCTGCCCTCGAGCTTTGAGCCTTTTGTGTCCACATGGGTTTACTTGCTCTGTCTTACATCGTCCCGTTTCCACACTTCCCTTGATGGTAGGACGGTCGTGAACGCTGTAATGGCAAGTGAAGGCGGGAGTGCATAGTCCACCAGTCCGGGAAGCATTGAAATGCCAGCCAGGGCTTAACCGTGACAGTAGTCCATATTTGGCCACTTACGTAAAGTGTTAACCCTTTTCGCCACACTTCGCGCACATTAGTACAAGAAACATATATCTCAAGAAGTGAGGACTCTTTATTATAGAGCGAAAGTGGGCTGTTGAGAAGACTGGAGACGTGTTGTAAATGAAGCAATAGTCCACCCCGGACTGTAATGCCAAGATGATGATGATGATGATGAGGACTCTTTATTATGTGAAGGAGAGAGGACTATTTGAATTGAAAATTCACTAAAAGCCCTCCCATTAGAAGGTGATATTCTAGCAATAGAATCAAACGTAAGTTCATGTGTTCATTTCTCTGATCTGAATTCCAGGACATAGGAACAAAGAGGGAAATGAAATTGCTGATGAGTTTGCCAGGAAGGGCACTGAATTGGCCTCAGAGATCCTCCACCCGGGCATCGGCAGTCTCCTTATAGTTTTTAAAGGGGAACTGCACAAAATATTTCTTTGGAAATCATAGAAAAGATGGAGCTCCAATTCTTCATGTGCTATTTCGAAAACCCTTTGGTCCCAGTACGATAGACACAGGACTCAGAAAGTCCTTTGGACTCCTCGCGATTCAATTTCCAAATTCGTAGTTGTACTTATCGGTCACACGGAAACGCTAGGATTACCATTTACCCCCATTGCAGAAGCTGTGGGGACCTTTCACAGAAGGAGACTGTTGAGCACTTTCTTTGTAAATGTCCGGGTTTAGTAGCTAGACGATTAAGGTCACTGGGTGCTCCTTTTTTCGACAGCCTGGGGCAGTGCGCCAATCTAAATCCAATCAATCTCCTCCATTCTATCAACAGCTCCGGTTGGCTGAAAATATCTGCCCTTTGGAGGTCTCATAATAGTATCAAAACGGCGTTTTAGTGCTACTTGAGGAGTGCCAGAGTGATATTTCAACCATTTCACCTACCTGCCACCCTAAGGTTTGGCATGCTATCATGAATCGCCATGGCATGCCATCAGAAAAAAATAAATCTGTTCGCGAAGTTCAGTTTATCTTTGTGGTGAAGAAGGCGCCGAAATATCGATTCATCGTCGTTCTCAACTTGTTGGCCTTTGTCCTTCGACTACGTGGAAAATCTTACGTATGGATCTTGACTCTCGTGCCTATAAAATATAGATCGTGCAAGAATTGAGCTAAATGACTATCGTTTGTGTCGTATTTAGATTTATTATTCAGATGTATTGGAGAACGTCAAAATCAAAAATTGGACTGATCGTTTAGACCATGTAACTCGTAGTCGCGACGGGCATATGCCGGATATGATATTAAAAAAATAAATGCCTTGAAATTATTTACCAGAGTATAATAAACAAAACTCATTCTAACCATACTTCTGTTTTTTTTGTTATCATTTTAAGTTCTCAAGCTCTAAAAAAGCATCCGATAGTTGTAGAAGCACAATTTAAGACACCGTGCAACAACTCGTCTTCACCGGCACCCTGTGTAGCAAGCAGCACCAGCACATATCACCTCGTAAGTAAGAGATCTCTTCTGCACAGCGCATAGCTTTTCGTTCAACGCGGCACCAGATGGTTTAGTCCAGCAGCGACGCTTCCCCACTCAACATTGATCACTTCAATTCATAGTTTCAGCAATCGCGCAATGCTCAGCGCCCATCATCTCATCAGAAGTTGTCAGTTGCTTAGCAGTGTGTTTCCATAGTCAAAATATACGAAGCAATGTGGACACCATGAAATCCTGTCATGATTTTCCACAAAGTTCCCGCCGCAAAGGTTCCAGTGCCTAGTACGCTTGAAAATATAAATATTCAACGCATTTGTACCCAAATATTATGCTTTGTGACTGTTGCTTTAACTGTTGTTGTTGCTGTTGTTCTTACTGCCATTGTTTATGCTCCAGCGAGATAGGGAAAATGTCATTTTCAACCAAAGCGCTCGGCAACACACTTACGCATACATACAGACACATGCTTGCCTTAAATGGGCAACAACACGAGCCAACAACAGCTAACTGACAGCCAAGCCATCCGAACTTTATCCCTCACGTGGGTGTGATTTCAAAGTTGGTGATGCGGCTGTCGATGGCGTTGAGTACTTTGCATAAATTTGAAATAACTTTGTAACTTTGCATTTGGTAGCAAAAAGTATGGTAATTCTTTACTTTTTATGGCTTAGATTATCATAATTATTGTAATTCCTTTCGTGGTGCGCACAGGGTGCACGGCGGAGTAAGCCTTGTGTTGCGATTTGATCCGGCGGTTTGGCTGCTCTTTGGCTGTGTGGCCGGTCAATGTGGCAGTGAATGGGCAAGTGGAGTTAAGTTGATGGGATTTTGTTGGTTAGGCCACTGACTGTCAGACGTTGGCCCTTCGGTTGGCTGATTTGTGGGACTTTTCGCTCAGTGGTTTGGATATTTTTTTATTTACATATTTACTTAATGCAAATCATTTGGATGCGGGGTTGTTGCCAGGACTGCCGAATGTACGATGTGAGAAAATTCACCAGGGTGGGAATTAATGATTATTACAAATTCAGAGATTTTTTTTATATTCTTCTTAAGAATTTTTATATATTACCAACATGAGGTGGGCTCGTATTGATAATTCACTAAAAAGAAATATCAAACGGAGCCAAATTTCGAAGACTTTATTTTCCGTTTTTCTCAAAATAAACTGGATAAAGAGAAAGAATGGAAGGAAAATTAATAAAAGTATTGTTACGAACAGTATATACAGGGTCCACCACTCGAAGTGTAACCAATTAAAAAGACCATAAATTTAGTTTGGGAAATTTCTTTTATTCAATTCAAGGTAAAAAATGTGTAAAATAATACAAAATTAAGAATGAGTTTACTTTTGCTCGATATGACCAACTTTTGCCTTGACTATGGCCTTGACACGGTGCAGAAACGAATTGCAAGCTGCACGAATGCGTTCTGCAGGTATTTTGGCCCACTCGCGGATAATGGCTCTTTTCAGTGCCTCACGACTGGTGCTTCTTTTAGTTTGGAATTTGCTCTTCAAATTGGCCCAAAGAGAATAATCCATGGGATTCGCGTCTGGTGAATTTGAGAGCCCTAGTGTGGACGTTATGAAGTTCGGAACGTTAGTTTTTAGCCATTCTTGGTTCACTCGAGCTTTGTGAGATGGTGCCGAGTCCTATTGAAACATCCATGGCCTGCCAACGAAATGTTTGTCTGCCCTCGGCTTCAAAGCAACCTCCGGAATACTTTCCCGAAAATATTTCGCATTAACCTTGACGCCAGGTTACAGCGGCTTAAACCATTACTTGTGGCGGGTGCTGCTGGTGGCTAATCGATGACTGAAATTCTCGTATGAACGGTCGCTCAAATAAACTCTATCGTTTTGGGAGTTTACGAATTGCTCAATTTGAAAAATTTTCTCGTCAGAAATCACAATGCTCGGAAATTGACTGCTTTCGGCCAAGCGAAGCAACTCCTTCACTCTCTCAAGTCTGACTTGTTGCTGCTTTGGTGTGAGATCATGCATCTTTTGGATCTTGTAAGGCTTGACTTTGAGATAATTTTTCAGTATCGGGCGGATGCTACGGCCAGATATTTTTAATTCTTTCGCCATTTGATTAGCACCTCGTCGAGGACTTCGCTCAAGTCGCTTCTTCACTTTTTGAACCATTTCGCGTGACGTTGCAGTCTTTTGATGACCACCTCCATGACGTTTCGCGATGCTACCAGTGTCATTGTAACGAGTAATGGTGCGATAAACAGAATTTTTTTTTACTTTAAGGTCCTCGAGCTCACGAACAATCGCTGGTTGTGATACAATAACACTATTACGTTTGAAATCCATTACTGATTTCTCTTTTTTGGCATTTACTCTCGGCAAAATGCTTTCGCGCGCTTGTAAACAATACTTTTAAACAATTCATCTCGCCCAAAAGATGGAATTAACTCGCGAAAATTTGTGTGTGATGATTTGATATGATTTTCGAGGTGGATTTTCGAGACAGGAGTGGGTTGATCAACTTATTTCGACTTTTGGCATTGGAGCGCCACATTTAGCCACTGTGAAACGCAGTTACAACGTGACCGTTTATCCTAGCAGGATGAATTTCGTGAAGGCCACCCGACAGTCTAGAAACAGTCGTTGTTGAGCGTCAATTTATAAGGCAAGATTGTCAGGTGACATATCGCGAGGTAGAGGAATGCTTGGATATTAGTGGGACCGGCATACATTCAATATTCCATTGACATTTGATCGTCAGGAGGGTTTTTTCTCGTTGAATACCGTTTAATTTGACAGCAAGCTAAAAAGGACTCTTGTCGATTGCTGTAAAGAAATTTTAAAGAATTCAATCGCGGGGTTTGAAGCACGTCTGTGCCCTCGTCACACGTGACGAATCTTAGATTTATTCGTATGAGCTGGAAACAAAACAGGAATCTACAGTATGGGTATGGGTGTTCCAAGACGAACTTAATCTAACAAAAAATTTTTGCAGATGAAGCACCTCAAAGCAAGTGGTCGTCTGTTTGTGGTCGTCTGTACCCCTAGAGAAGCTAAAACAGTTATTTCTGAGTCTGAGTGGTACAGAAGCATTTGGTATTGGAGAATTAGGGAAAACCAACCGCCGAATATGAATCATCGTTCCCCAAGACAATGTGAACTCTCCCGTCTCGGCTTACAAAAGAAAGTTTTTGAGCAATCAAATATCTAATTATCATCCGTCTTTAAGTCCTGATTTGGGGGTTTTTGTACAAGCATCAGACATCAAAAATAAAATGCAAGGTCTGCGTTTTTCAATGCCTAAAGACGCTGTTGAAGCCTTTAAAGTCCTCGTTTTCGAGGTATCCATTTCTTAGTGGCAAAAAAATTGAGTGGCTGTGAAAACGGGTTCAAGCGAATGCCGAAGTGTATTGAAGTATGCTCCCCTGTAGTCTGGTGGAAGGCTACTATTATTAATTCCAGACTAAAATACCTAACCAGACTACAAAGAAGTGAGAGCTTGGGTATCAGAGGTGCTATAAGTACGACATCTGGATATGTCCTTAATGCCATCCTGAGCTTGCAACCTCTAGATGTTCAAATTCGAAAGCTATGTTAGTAGTCGTAGCATCACCCAGGAGCTAGAGATCGACGATAAAAGAGATTTAAGCCATTTGCGCAAAAATGTTATGCAAGAATAGTGGCTTCTCTTCCCCCCAACCTAATATTTACAAATAAACTTGAGAGCTGAGAAAATTGAGACTAATTTTGTATTACCCCTGTCTGGATTCTTTCACCTGGAATGCTTCAGTTCCCATAGACTGAGAACTTGTTACAGTCAAAGGTATACTTATGTATGTACTTATATATGCATATACGCACATGCAAAAACTTACCACGAAAGTGCGAACTCTATACTTGAGTCCGTTTCCTTCCCTATTATCAACGTACGGATTTATTTATGTCTGTATGTATTTGTGTGCATGTGTTTATGTACATATGGATGAATACGCACGTATTTAACGGTGCTGTCATATGCGCGTGCGGCGAGGCGTTCACGCGGAAGGAGTCCATTTCTTGCCTGAAACCAAAATGGCGTTTGACTGAATGCTTTCAACGGCACGTCGGTGTATTGGCGTGGGTAGGCAAACACTGGCGCACACTCATAAATATCCCACGCAAAAGCCTCTCTGTGCATACTACATATAATACACACACACACACACGCGCACACATTCACTGGAATTTGCATGCTTATATCAGTTCATCAATGTGCTGGGTCGTTTCTGCCGGTTGCACTGCAACGATTGTGGTTTGAAGCATAAGCTTTAGCTTCTTATCAGATCGTTTTATTTAAATTTGAACTCATTGCTAAATATTTATGATTTGATTTATTACGCATAGTTAAGGTTTCCTCTTTTGATGCCGATGTGGATTTTTTATGAGTTGATAGCATAAATTACTTTAAAGGGGCGTGCGTGGGCATGGCGTAGGTGTGGTGTAGGCTTATTCTAGCTTAAATTAATTGCTATAGAAGGAGTTTCTGTATAATGTACCTACCTTTTTTATTAGACAATTTGGGGCTGAGCTTCTCTTCTCTTCAAAAAATCTACGCTTTAGACAATAGTTAATCGGAGTATCAAAAAAGCAACACAAAGCGAGGCATTCACAAATCCTTTGAGAGATGCAGAAAAGTGTGCATAATAATGCCATTTATTTTGAATTAAATGATATCTGCCATTTTTGAATAAAAAACATGCATTTTTTGTAAAAAAAATGCCATTTCATAGGTGGCTTAAACTTCTGATCCTTTAGAGTTGTAAAAACTCATGACCCACTTTTGACTTTTTCACATCACTTTTTTTGGGACAACTTTCCGAAGGTGGCCTCCATTCAGCACCTGGACGTTTAGTTTCAAAGACCACGACTTGTCACCAGTAAGGAGCGTTGCTGGAAAGGTTTAAACACAATTAATAACGTTCCTACAACGCACAACTCGATAGATTTTTGTCAAAGTTCTTTGTTCGAAATTCAATCACCCAATGACCGCAGTACAGACTAAATCCTCTTTTATCCAAATGTCGTCTTTATTTCGCCTAATAAAGATTCTGTATTAGTGTTTCGTATACAAAATTTTTTTCAAAAGAAGGAACCACAAGTTTTTTTTATTTGTGAAAAGATTTTCTTTCTTAAAATAGGGGGTGCACTATTACAATACCTGCTAAGCCTAAATTAAGCTGCTACAATCAACTGATACCTCAATAGTTAGCTAGGTGGGTAGGTAAAAGTGGCGGTCGGTCTCTACACTAACTCAGTTAGACTCTTGCCGACCAATTGTGATGCCACAGTAACAGTTTATCTGCTACTCCTCGTTAAAATAGTTTATTCTAAGTGCAAACCCATTGATCTGGCTCACACTTGCCGTCCTCCTCATAGTCGAAATGAGGTACATTCAATCTTTGCGCATGCCGACCTAGGAGGCAGCAGCCTCTGATCAAAGCAACTAACATGTTTTTCCTTGACCAATTAAGTAACGCCTTTTAGCACCTGATGTCCCATTTTGGCCAAATTCTATTTGTAGCGTTGCATGTCCAGACTATTAATCCATCTCGTGTTGGCTGGAGTGACTATCACACTATCAATTCATCTCGTCTGTACGTTGAACGAGGTATACCTACAATCTCCATACGAAGAGGGAAGCGCTAATTTGTTTGCCTTGCAATTCCCTGATATATCGAATGCTTTCGCGCCATGATAAACGACTTTTAGATGCCGGAAATCGAAGCTTGCGATCTTCCCAGCATTTGGTTCCATCAAGACGGCGCTGCTTGCCATACAGCCTGGGAAACAATACATTTACTGCGTCGTCGTTTCGGCGAGAAATTTATTTCTCTTCTCGGACCATTGGATGGGCCACCAAGATAGTAGGATTTTACACCTTTGGACTCTTATTTGAAGCGGTATGTAAAGTCTAATTCTTTATGGATAAACCAGGTTCTGTTGACGCATTGGAAGCCAACATTACTAAAATTATTCCCGAGATACCGACCGAAGTTCTCCGGCGACTCATTCAAAATTGGTGTTTACGGATGACTTATTTACTGCGTAGTTCCGGCCAACATTTGAAATAGATTATCTTTCAAAATAAATGTCATGAATAGTTCTACAGGGTCCGGCACTCGAAGTGTAACCAACTTTAGACCGCTGGAGGTGTTCATCAAAAGGCTTCGACGTCACGTGAAATGGTTCGAAAAGTGAAGAAGCGTCTTGAGAGAAATCCCCGACGAACTGCCAATCAAATGGCGAAAGAAATGAAAATATCTGACCGTAGCATCCGCCGTATACTGAAAAATGATTTCAAAGTTAAGCCTTACAAGATCCAAAAGGCGCAAGATCTCACACCAAAGCAGCAACAAGTCAGACTTGAGAGAGCGCCGGAGTTGCTTCGCTTGGCGGAAAGCGGTCAATTTCCGAACGTGGTTGTTTCTAACGAGAAAATTTTTCAAATTGAGCAATTTTACCGACCGTTCATACGAGAATTTGAGTCACCAGGAGGGAGCACCCATCACAGGCAATGGTTTGGGCCACTGTAACCACAGATGGGCGCTCTCCAATCGTTTTCATCGAGTTTGGCGTCAAGGTAAATGCGAAATATTATCCGGAAAGTATTCTGAAGGTTGCTTTGAAGCCGAGGGCAGACAAACATCTCGGCATCAGGCCATGGACGTTTCAACAGGAGTCGGCACCGTCTCACAAAGCTCGAGTGAACTAATAATGGCTAAAAAACAACGTTCCGAACTTCATGACGTCCACACAATGGCTCTGAAACTCAGTAGATGCGAATCCGATGGATTCTCCTCTTTGGGCCATTTTGGAGAGGAAGGTCCGTGCTAAAAGATTCACCAGTCTCGGGGCGCTGAAAAAAGTCTTTGTCCGCGAGTGAGCTAAAATATCTGCAAGTCTCATTCGAGTAGTTTGCGATTCGTTTTTGGACCGTCTCAAGGCCATAGCCAAGGAAAAAGTTGGTCATATCGAGCAAAAGTAAATTGATTCTTAATTTTGAATTATTTTCAAAAATTTTTGATTTTGAATTTAAAAAAAGTAATTTTTCAATTTATTAAATAACCTATTAAAGAATGATTAATTCAAACAAGAATCAGAGGACCCTAGCCAGTAGTTGGACCCGGACCGAGTGCTATAGGCGAGAGTCCAACGTCTAAATCGCGCCATTGATTAGTGTTTACCAACTAATCCTAGGAGGTAAGAAGATTATTCAGAGCATCAGAGGGTATCGTTCCAAGAGAGCCGCTGATACATATAAGCGCCATACGTTGAACTTTCTGAAGTCGAATTCTAATCGTAGTCTTTTCGTGAGCCGCCCACCAGACAATAATCCCGTAAACGAACATAGGTCTAATAACGGTCCTGTACAGACAGTGAGTGTTCTTCGGAGAAAGGCCCCACTTGCATCCTATGGCTGTTTTGCATGAAAATCGATTTTTTTGTAGAGCTAATAGTTTTATAATAAATATATAATATATATATAAAGTGTTTGGACATTTTTTGCTCCTGTTCTTTCATGTGAATACTAGCCGACGTTGATGTAGCTCAAGTGTTGATGTAACCTTTTCAAAACCCCCAAAAACAAAAACAAAACAAAAAAAAACTGAATCTTTCAACAGACACATACAAATTATTATTTTTATTTACTGGAGTTGCCGCAAGCATTTCACTAAAGGGAATAATGCAAATTGATGTAAAGTATACAGGACCGTTTATGGCTATGATAGATTACTCCCACGAGGTCAAATAGCTAGTTACGAATAAGCAATTTAGCAGATGTTACGAAATTTCGTAAATGCTTACGTATACTTGGACTATGTGCATATGTATGTGTGTGCGAATGTATATGGGAATACGCATAAATGAATGCTTGAAAGAAGTTGACTTCAAAGAGAAAATTGCGGTGGTGGTTGTTATCACGTTTATAACGTTAGCTTTATGGCGGAAAACTATTTTACTTGATATACATACATACATACATACATCTATATACATAGATAGATAGATATACCTGTATGGGTAGAAGTTTGCCCTTCGACCTTAACATTTTCGGTGATCTTTACTCTTCGCAAAACCTCATCCAGAATAAGTTGTTTCAATAAAACCTGGATGGTACTGGGCTGGGTTGAGCGACGTACCTGCATGAGATGCTTCCTGCATCTTCTCGATATGACATCTTAAACGAAAAGCAAGTGTGGTGGTTTTTCTGAAGACATACCCTACTAGACTCGTTAGACAATTTTCTGTTCTTCTGCAGTGACCGATAAGAATGCCGGTGAGCATTCTCTGTTGTTCTTAGGGAGATTTATGAGTTGTTTAGATCTCTTCTGATTATATTCTCCTGGCAAGGACCCCTTGGAGTGTTTGAGAGAAAGATTCTGCGTGAGATTTTTCTATGTATTTTTGCACGTTAGTAATGGCGAGTATTGTAGGCGGATATAAGGAACAAGACATAGACATAGCGCAGCGAATAAAGGCCCAGCGGCTCCATTGGCTGGGTCACGTCGTCCTAATGGACACAAACGGAAAGAATTCGGTGCGGTAACAGCTGTACCAGCTGGTGGTAGCAGACGAAGAGGAAGGCCTCCGTTGCGTTGGAATGACCAGATGGAGAAGGATTTGGCTTCATTTGGTGTTTCCAACTAGCGCCGGTTAGTATCGGAAAGAAACGACTGCCGCGTTCCATTAAACTCGGCCAAAATCGCTGAATGGGTTATCGTGCCAGTCAAGAAGAAGCTCCATATCTAATTTGAGTTCCGTAGCCTTAGTTCTCCACCCCGCGGCCTTTCTTGATAGTATGTTATCCCATAGCCAGAAAAAGCTCACATTAGCTCTTTTCCGGGCTTGCCCTTGCGACCTGGAACCCATATGAGCTGAATGCGATTGCACGCCCCTAATACATTTAATATCTCTATATACTCCAAAACTATTCGGGACCTAACCTCAAAGAGTGACAAAGATTTGAGTGTAGCCCTGCTGCCGCTTAAAATTACTATCCGCTATTTGCGAAAGTTTCTCTACAGATTTATTTCTGCACATAAATTTTTGACTGGAAGATGCTTGGAAAACTGTAATATGAGACTCCTAATGAATTTGAGTCCAATGGATTTAGTGTCGCACAACCCAGGTGTATGAAACTTCAGCTTACGAGAGCTGGATATTCACAGAGAATATGTTCTGGCACTTCATCATCCAGTTTGCAAAAACGGCGGATGCTTTTTTTCTTCTAATTCTTTTTTCGAGACTAGATTAGTAAAAAACTTGCCAATTCAAAACATTTCGGAGTCGACTTAAATATGTTTTTTTTTCTAGAGGTGGTAAAAAGCATTGAAAGCCGACAAGTGTGGGACTTGTCTTTCGACGCACCCACTAAAAACCCACCCCAGCCCCTTTTCCTTCCCGCGTTACAACCGTTAGGTAGTACTTCACGGGATGGGGAGCGGCCTATTGCATCTACATGCCTTTACGGTTTGGTAATTGCCATTCTTGCCATATTACTGACAGCGAACCAATGTTCTTCTGAGTCAAGCATGATATCTACTAGGTTACTAACCATTATTGGCTTCCCAACCCTATCACTCAAATTTTCCCTTTCCAGCTCAAACCGGGGGCAGACAAAGAAGACATGCTGTGAATCTTCAACTAGACCGTCACAAAAGGTGTAATACGGGTCGTCTTCATGTTTAAATCGATGCAGATGAGATTTAAAGCATCCATGTCCACTAAGCACTTATATAGGGTGGGCCATGTAAAATTTGCTTTTTGAATTGGCTATAAAAAAACTGATCAATATTTTTTCAATTTTTTTTTTTATTTTGAAGATTGAACATTGTCATTTATGAATGAAAAATAATATCGTTCAAATGACTGCCACGACTGGCTTTACAGTAGGCCATTCGATCAACCCAATTTTTAAGCACATTTTCAATTGTTTGGGCTCCAATTTCATGAATGGCAACTTCGATTTCGTGTTTTAAAGCATCAACCGTCTCTGGATGGTTCGCATAGCATTTGTCCTTAACGGCTCCCCACGAAAAATAGTCCAACGGGTTTAAATCACAGCTCCGAGGCGGCCAATTGATATCGGAATTTCCGGTAGCCAAAAGTTCGAGTGGAACTTTGGCAGTGTGACAAGCTGCACGGTCCTGTTGAAACCAAATGTCGTCCATGTCATCCTTTTCAATTTTTGGAAACAACTCGTTGAGCATGTCACGGTAACGCTCACCATTTACTGTAACCGCGGCTCCTCGCTCATTTTCAAAAAAAATGGCCCGATGATGCCGCCAGACCAAAAACCGCACCAAACAGTGATGGCTGGTTCAAAAAGCAAATGCTATATGTCCCACCCTGTATATATATATAATTCGCGCGTACACCCTTTTTTGGGTGTTTGGCCGAGCTCCTCCTCCTATTTGCGGTGTGCGTCTTGATGTTGTTCCACAAATGGGGGGACCTACAGTTTCAAGCCGACTCCGAAAGGCAGATATTTTTATGAGGAGCTTTTTCATGGCAGAAATACATTCGGAGGTTTGACATTGCCTGCCGAGGGGCGACCGCTATTAGAAAAATGTTTTTCTTAATTTTGATGTTTCACCTAGATTCGAACCAACGACCTGTTTAGTGATATTCGGAATCAATCGATACGTCCATCGTCCGTTCATTGAGTTCCTCCATTCCTTTTAAAACTTAAAATTGTAGGCTCCTCTATTTGTACAAAAACATTAAGATGCAGGAGGAGCTTGGCCAAGCACCCAAAAAGTGTGTAAGCGCCAATTATTTATATATTTTTTGTATCTAGTGAAAGTTCTATCCAGGAGCCTATTTGATGCTCTTCTGGAGAAGTCTTTGCTCGTCTCTGATGACTTCACTTATATGGCCTTCGATGAGCGAGTGTCGGTGTTATTAAAAAAAACAATCACAATCTTACTTTTAAAAGTGAACTGCTTCCACTTTCAGTAGTTTGTTTGAAACTATTTAATTTCGAGTGAAAACACTTTTATTTTTTAATTTTCTGGCAAATGTGTGTCTCCGCCCGTGGCTCTTCACGTTAACAAATGTCACGCGCATGAAATTTCACTTGCGAACTCACAAAGATTTCCCGCTGCTCGGCGCTAAGGAATCCCGCAGAGCGAAGTGCATAACGTTTTGAAGCGGTTTGGCGGTGCCAGTATGTCTCGCGCGACATGTGTGCAATGCAGTTGACACTTTTTTTTAGGCCAACCCACTTTACTCTTTCCCTGTGTGCAAATACTCATGCATGCGCCTGTGTGTGTTTGTCTTTGGTTGACAAACCCATTTTATTCACGTCTGCTGCTATTTGCTAAAAATACTTTTCTTTTTTTGCTATACTCGTACACTCTGAACTTTGTTCCATTATTTCGCTCACTTGCTTCTGTTGCAATTTTCAGTTTTCAAGTTTTCAACGCGCCTGTTGGCCTGTCATTGCTGCAGTGCAACGCACCGCGCTGCTCATCGGAAGTAATCATTTTGCGCGAACATATGACCATGGCAGTCTAAACAAGTGCCACAGGCGTTCACTGGGTCCGGCAGTCTGTTTGCTTACTCGCAGTCTCGCAGACTTACAGACACAGTGAATCGTTGGCGCGCGCCCTGAACTCATTCACGTTTTGCCACACAAACTCAATGCATATACATATCTATGTGTGCATGTATGTTGCGTATGTGTATGTGCAAATACTTGTATGTGTTACAGTTTGCTTTGTAAACTTCGTTGGTTTGGCAGCTTTCGCTTCATAGGCACACAGGGGTTGTTGTAAACAATTTTATTTGCTTATGTTGCCCTCTAGCCAGCCACCGTTGGCGCGTTTCATTGTTGTTGTTGCTACAATTTCGCCAAGGACCTGTACAACTCATCGAACATCATCATTAAGAGCACGCAAAGAGGGAAGTACCACATAAAGTGCATAGCTTCAATTCGTTTGCTGTGTGTTAAATTTGCTGTATATTATACTGAGTTTTTTGCAGAGGGAAGGTCTTTAATGCTTTATCAGTTTAAACAGATAATATTTAGATTAAATGGCGAGAGTTTTGTATTGCGGATATATTTTCAGCAAAGCTAAGTCTGATTCTTGATATCCATTCAAGCCAGCAAAAATAGGTCCGTTTAAATATGTACACAGGTGAGCTCCACAATCAAACAAAGACACGACCAAACCATCGTTTTATCGCATTTTAACTGATCATTTGGACTAACGAAAGGTCTGTGAACGTTTCATTCCGCACAAGTTAACTGAGGACCAAAAATTGCACCGAATTCAACATTCGAAAGACATCATTAAAGGGGTGAGAAAAGACGAGAACTTCTATTCTTCTTCTTCTTAATCGGCGCGATAATCACTTACGCGATTTTGGCCGAGTTTAACAAACCGCGTAAGTCGTTTCTTTTTCGTGCTAACCGGCGTCAGTTGGAAACACCAAGTGAAGCCAAGTCCTTCTTCACCTGATCTTTCGAACGCAGAGGAGGTATTCCTCTTCTTCTGCTATCACCAGCTGGTTCAGCTGTTACCGCATCGAATACTTGCACAGCCGGAGCGTTTGCATCCATTCGGACTACAGACACAGCCCACGGAGCCGCTGAATTTTTATTCACAGCGCTATGTGTATGTCATCGTAAAGCTCATACAGTTCATTGTTTAATCGCCTCCGATATTCGCCGTTGCCAACGTGCAAAGGTCCAAAAATCTTCCGCAAAATCTTTCTCTCAAACACTCCAAGGAACGCCTCCCAGGTATCATCATCCAAGCTTATGCACCATAGACGTGCTATGATGAGAGCTTTAGAGAGAGAGAGAGAGAGAGAGAGAGAGAGGGAGAGAGAGAGAGATAATCCACGGCAGTCCTTGCGCAAAATAGCGGCTACTCTGGGATTTCCAAAAACTATTGTGCATGAAATATTGAGGAAGTATCAAAGTTCAAATCGTGAAGGCGTTTGAGCCGAATGATTAAAATGTGCGTAAAAAGTTTGCGAGACAATGTTCGAGGGATGAAGCTCATTTTCACTTATGTAGATGGTTTGGTCACCTAAGGGACAGAAATCACTATTAAAAACATAAACAGCCAGACTCTAAGAGTAAGAGAGGAAATAATTTTTTAAAAATAGAATACGCACTTGTCCTCTTTGTCATAGTTAATGGAAAAAATGAAATTGGGCAAACTACAGTGAGCCGGCCTGAAAAACCAGCAAGCTCGTATTAACGGCCAATAAAATTTTGGAGTATGTCAGCATTTGAGTGATATCAGAGTTGTGTAGCATAAGTCCAAATCGATTTAAGATCAACTTTGTATATGGTCAGTTTATTTTCCAAGCTTAGTTCAGAGTTTTTTCTCAGTAAGAAGCCAGTACAATTTCTCTCTTTTTCGGCTTAGTTGCTTTACTATAGCGTTTCGGTGAGCTTTTCATGCCAGCCTGCTTTTGAGATGTACACCAAAATACTTAACTATCGTAGTTTGGAGAATTTGTATACCTTACAGACCAACATGAGAGCATTCTCCTCTTCTAAGACTGGAGGTTTCATGAGTGGAGTTTTTAAGATTAACGCTCATTTTCCATTTCCTTAACCATTTTCCTATTTCTACACACAGTGTGGGACATCTTCTGGGGACATACGTGGCAATGTTTACATCCGCCAAGGCAGGTAAATCAGCAGTGAATGCTGCATATAGGACCGCAACCAGAACGCTTTCTTGTGACACGCCTGCGTTTTATGTGTCATACTTCGTATGTGCAATCTTGATGTATACCATAAAACTGTCGGTTATTTAGATACGACTTTTGCAATAAGAAATATGAGCTCGAAGATTTTTTTTAATTTTACTGTAAATATAGGTCTATGAATAAGTTCGTGCGGGTTTTTTTCGAAATTTGAATTTCGGATCATTCCCATGGCTTTTAAACGTTTGGAAATGGTTGATTGATCAACTCCCAAAGTTTTTGCAACCTCTTCTTGCGTTTGAGCCGGATCTTGATCGAGCAATTCCTCCAATTCGGTATCCATGAACTTTGGCGGCGCGGCCAAAATCACCACTTTTAAAGCGTGCAAACCACTTCTGGCCCGTTCGCTCAGCTAGAGCATGCTCACCATAAACTTCCACCAAGATACGATGACTTTCGGCTGCTTTTTTCTTCATATTAAAGAATTCCCCGCAAAAACACATTATTTGGCACGAAATTCGACATTTTCAAGTGTGGTAAAAATATTGTTGTTTACGCTTCAAATAAAAAACTTATACTGACGTTTGTGCCTTACGACAGTAGCTCTCCAATGAATGTTTGGAAATGTGGATCGATGGAATAATAATCAAGTTACGCCATCTGTTGTAAAACCGCACGAACGTATCCATAGACCTATTAAATAAAATGCATAAATTTCCTGGGTGCCAGACTCTATCGAATGCCCGCTGCACTTCAAGAGATATTTCCCAACTTAGTCCCTTTAAATATTTCTGGACCGACTTAGCAACGTGTGGCCTGGCGTTGTCATGCAGCAAAATTAGTTTGTCATGTCTAGCGTCCTAGCGTCCCATTCCGACCGCTTTTCTTTGACAGCTCGATTCAATCGCCCTAGCTGCAGTCGATAACGATCGCCAGTGATGGCTTCAGATGGTTTAAGGAGTTCATAATAGATGACACCCTTCTAATCCCACCAGATGCGCAACATAACCTTTGAAGTATGGCTATTTTTTTTCGCTGTCGATGGACTTGGTTCACCTGGCAGGCTCCTACATTTTCGACGCTTAGGGTTATCATAATAGATCCATTTTTCATCGTCAGTGACAATGCGATGCAGAAAACCTTTTCTTTTTCTTTTCTGCCGTTCAAGAAGTATCTCACACGTCACCAAACGCCTCTCTATTTCCCTCTCCTTCAATTGATGTGACACCAGTTACCTTCTTTCTGCTTTCTGGACCATTCCCAACGCGTGCAAACGTTTACCGAAGGTTGAGCTGTCGACATCCAACTCTTAAGTCGAATCAGCAAGGGCTCCACATGCGTCTTCAGCCAATAATTGTTGTAGTTGAGTATCATCGAATTTTTTCGGTGCCCCTTCGCGATCTTTATCACTCACGTCGAAATTGCCACTTTGGAAGCGTCAAAAGCACTATTTACGAGTTGTATTTGATCAATATACAACACGTTTCAGCTGCACTTTTCTTTGAGAGATAATAATGAAGCATGACTTTCCGCAAATGCTGTTTTTCGGGACGAACTTAGACATCAACATTTTTGACGTGAGATAAAAAAGGACCTTTACGCTTCAAACGAGTGTCAACTACTGCGATCGAGACCTCACATATACTTACACCTTCAAGTCACTAGTATACCTATTACTAGAGCGAAATCAAAAATAGTATCAGCAGCGACACCTCTTTCACGAGGGCGGAAAAAGTTAATCCCATACCCAATAAAATCCGATACCTCTAAATTGATCACCATCCGTACTAGCGCCAGTAGTTGTATGCATTTAAGGGCATACTTTTTAGAGTGCTTCTGTCTGTTTTGTCAAATCCGGGTGATTTTTTGTGGCTCATCTTATGAATCTCTGCTTTTACTTCCCATGTGCAGATTGATGACTCTGAAGTCTGATTGGAATACTCATTTGGAATGGTGCATCTAGAAGATTTATGACTATGTAATAGTCAAAGATATGACAGGCATTGAAAATGAGCGCGTGGCACCGCCCATACAAACTCAAATTTTCTTACTTATTTATCTCTGGAGCGACGGCTGCAAGGAAGGATACTGGAATTCGGTAACGTTTCATGTGTGAACATATTTGGTATTCAAATGCCATTCTACTTATATCGTTAAGTGGGAGGTATTGGGAAAAGGGTGTCGCTCGTCTCTAACCAACTGAATGCGTCATAAAATACCCAATCGATTCTTGAACGTATGCAATCCAATTAAAGTAAATCGCTAAACAACTTCATGCAGACATTGAGTTTAAGCAGAAGTAAAGGAAGAGGGAAATAACAGAAAAGCGTGACAATCGCGGTTAAATGCCAATTCGATTTTAATTATCAAAATGCAATTGAAGCAGCGGAATCCCAAAAAAACCGAAAACGAACACTTTGTTGTACCTACGATTAATATCGAATTACCAGCTAACTGTACACAGTTGGGCATATAAAAAGGCAACGCACACACACCCATACACACCACAGAAACTAAGCTGATGCAGTGGTAGCTGACAATGACACCAAAGCAACGTTGGTGCCAGCCACAACAAACACATCCATGATAAGCCCAAAACGGCAACAATTACAACATATGCATGGACGTATGCACTGGCACACAAACAAATAGTTGCAACAGACAAACATTAAATCAAAAATTCATTTGACAATCAAATCGAATTTAGTGAACTTACACAGATAAATGAGACGAAGGGCAGACGAATAGATATGTAGATGGATGCATGAATGGATGGATGGATGGATGGATGGATGACTGGCTGGTATGGTTGGGAGGGCTGGCAAAGGCGCTGAACACCACAAACAGGCAATTTCCGACAGGCGGGCAAATATCGAAATGTGAAAAACGGCGTGCAGCGCAAAGTCACACAAAGTTGATATCAATGCAATGTAAACAACAAATCGAAAAGAAATAAAAATATCGACAAGATAAACTAAATAAAAGCAGTCAGTCA
Source organism: Anastrepha obliqua (assembly GCF_027943255.1). Classification (NCBI taxonomy): domain Eukaryota; kingdom Metazoa; phylum Arthropoda; class Insecta; order Diptera; family Tephritidae; genus Anastrepha; species Anastrepha obliqua. Next base: position 31,359,298 of record NC_072893.1, read on the forward strand.
GTCAGAAAAAGCCGACAATGCGGGCAAGAGCTAACTGCCATGGATGCTGTTGTATAAACACCCTCGTTGCCAGTTTGGCAGGGTAGTTAACGTACATCAACCACTGACGCGCATACCGCCCGACGACTGGTTTGGTAGGCCAATGTGCTGTGTAATTAGATGATCCCAAAATCAGCCGCTAATTTTTCCGCAATTTGCTTAGTAATGCAATATAAATACAAATACAAAACACATAAATACAAATAGTCAGCGGGGAGCAGGGGGATGAGGGTTTGGCCAGCCAACCAAAACGCGCGACCCTTCCATCATTCTGCAGCCTACTTACTGGCGTACTAACTGCTGACCCCTCTGTGTCTATGTGCGGGCAATCGAAATGAAGCACAGAGGTCGGAGGAATGTAGATATAGTCAAACATGCCCCGGAGTGTTGCACATGTCCCTGATCAGCCAACAAAAACAAATACGCAGATATGCCTGCCATGTCTGGCAGAGGGGCAAAGCGCGCAGGAAATGCAACAGCGCAGTAATATCCTTGTGATCCCAGCGGGAGTTTTCAACATTTCGGAAATCACTTCATCGCTACATGAAACAAATGCAACGCTATTTAAAAGTATAGACACGGGAGGGAAACAACTTCAAAAAAAAAAAAAAAAATTCAAAATAAAAAAAAAATAATAAAGAATATAAAAAAAAAAATTGTGAATGACCCTCCAGGCGTTAAAGTTGAGTGTTGTGCGGGCGCTTGAATTGAAACCCTCATCTTTCTGCCGCGCTACGGCCGCCGTGCGTGTGGATGGCACTTATCTATAATTTTTGAATGACTGCATACAACAACACTTGACGCATTTGGCTTTTGTTATATGTAATGTGATTATTCAACGATTTGATTTGGCGCCAAATGCAATTTCGCTTGCACAAAATATTCAAATACGCAGTTGTAATAAGTGAGGCAGCGCAGCGCTGTAGGGTAGGTGGCACAACGGCCGCGGCCAAGGCGTCTGCTATGGGTTGCTACATAGTGTGAAGCGAAGGCGGCAGAAGGAAACGGAAATGTTAACAGTTACAATTTCATATGCGTTCACGTTAGCAATTTGTGGGTTAGAGCGATTGGTGGTGGTCGCGCTTAAGCAGGAAGGATGCACGCTCGTACGCATTACCTTTGTGACAGGAAGTTCCTGTCGCTAAACGCTTCGTGTGCCATGAATATTGCCAACACAATTGCAAACATGTGTATGTTTATTTTCGCATTTAATGCATAAATGTTGGTTTTTTTAATTTTTAATTTATTTTGAAGTTTTAAAAAAAATGAATGGAGTTATTTATATACAAGTTTCGTGAGGACGTCGTTTGTAGTAGTTGGTGGAAATGAAAAATATTGTGCAAAAATATTTGACTGGCGAAAAGGCTTCGACATCTATTTTTGCAATTTTTCTTCTACAAGGAAATAGAAACGACAGGTGCTTTGTTCTGATAACTTTGAATTTATTTAGTCAACATTGTCCCATCTGACTACTTTCCGCGATCTAAATTCGAAAGAGTGTTTCAGGTCATTGACCGGAATATCCTTCAGGATATCGGTACAACCCTTTTGGATAGCCTCTACGGACGTAAAACGTTTTCCTTTTATGGCCAAATCCAATTTTTTGAATAGGTATATTAGAAGTCACAGGGAGCCACATCAGGTGAATACAGTGAGGGATTGATGGTTAAAATGCGATTTCTTGTCAAAAAATCAGCCACAAGAGTGGATGGATGAGATGGTGCATTATCGTGCAATAAGCGCCAGCTTCCTCCTTCGTGGTATTCAGGGCGAATTCAGCGAATGCGATGCAACAAACGCTTCAAAACGCAAATATAGAAAATTGTGTTGACAGTTTGGCCCTTTGGTACGCACTCCTTGTGGACAATTCCCTTGGAATCGTAAAACCAAATGAGCATCAACTTGATTTTTGACTTCTTCGAACTCGAATTCTTTTTATTCGGCACTTTGACGCTTTTAGGGCACACTGTGTGCATGGAAGACAGCCGCCCCCAAAAATCTTTTTTATCAACGAATTGTCTAATGACCCGAGCCCGAGGACGTCCAAGGTTAACCTGGCTTGACCAAGCCATAGCCGACCTGAAAAAAGCTACGAGTTAGGAGCTGGAGATCTGTTGCTATGAACTGTGCAGATTGGAAGAGGATTGTGGATGAAGCCAAAGCTCACCCTGAGCAGTAATCGCTACCTGATGATGATGATGATGATGACTTTGACGCTTTGTTTCAGATTCATGTTGGAAACACCACGTCTCATCACCAGTTACAATGTTGTAAAGGAAGTTCTCGTCTTTTCTCGCCTCTTTAATGAGGTCTTTCGAATGTTAAATTCTGAGCAATTTTTGGTCCTCAGCTAACTTGTGCGGAATGAAACGTGCACAGACCTTTCGTAAGCCCAAATAATCAATTAAAATACGATACATCGATGCTCTGGAAATATTCCACTCCGATTCCATGAATTCCAACGATGATTTCGGTTCATTTTTGATAAATTTACGAACAATATCGATGAAGTTTTCGGTGATTACTTATTTTGAGCGGCCCTTATGTTTATTGCCATTTATGTCCTCTGAAACGTGTAAACCACTCATAAACTCGGGTAGACAAACATCGCCGTAAAATTTTTTCATCAATTCAAATGTTTCGGTAAACGTTTTACCAATTTTAAAACAAAATTCGATATTAGCTCTTTGTTCGAAACTCATTTTTGTACCGATGACACAAACATACTGACACTTCAGACGCAATACCTCCGCTTCCACTCAACCGAATGTCACTAAGCTTTCACTGGAAGTCAGCTAGGAATGTAACTTCTAACGCACCAACTCAGTAAAAAGATGGCGCCATCAAATACATTTTTATGACGTCAGTCTTGTTTATTTTGGACTTCTCCTTTTATGCTCATTCATGTAGAATCGTGTCCGTGTTCATTTGTATTTTGAAAAGTTATGCGCATTCCACTGTAAGCTCGCTTGGATTACTGAGCGTAGTCTAGGTTAGGTTAAGCGGTTGTCCACTGTGGAACACACGCAGGCTCATTTCCACAGCACTGAAATTTTCCAGTTCATTAAAGAATTCCCTATCTAAAATGGTAAATCTACGTCTAGATAGAGCAGAACAATGGCACAGTAGGTGCGAGATTGTCTCTTCCTCCTCCTCATCTAGACAACTTCTACAGAAGTTATATGGTAGGTTAGGCTATTAGGTAGTGCTCCGTTGTGACTGAAATCAGTGTGCTCAGACTGTGTTTGTCTTGACTTAGCAGAGATTTTGTGCGTTTACCAACGAGAGCAGGGCGATTCTGCAAGTGGTTTCATTAGGCCATCTTTCGTTCGCTGCTCTTACGATTTCTTCAAGGATAAGTAGCTTACATGTCTTTAAGGGCATCCCTAAGTCATTGTCTATGTACTTATCCTACAGGCCCTACATTTACCCTCAATTTCGCAATGGCCAGGTGTCCATATTACCTTTAGGTGAAATGACTCAGACTTAAAAATAAGTATTTTTTATATTAAAAATTGTACAAAGGTGTTGAAAAGAATAGAATATACATATTTCACTTCAACAAATTTTTTATCATAATTTTTAATCTATATATATAAATGTGAAAATCTGTCCCTATATTCGCTTAAAACTCGAGAACGGCTGAACGGATTTATCTTATCTTGGTCTTGAATTATTCGTGGAGGTCTAGGGAAGGTTTAAAAGGTGAGAAAAATTCGAATAATTGCCGGGAAAATGGTTAAAACGTGGACCCGGGTAACCTTTGGTTGTGTATGTACAATATGGGTATCAAATGAAAGCTGTTGATAAGTACTTTAATACGGGGTCATTTTCATACCTATTGATCACTAAGGTCTCGAAATATATGCCAAAACGTGGACCCGCCGTGCCTTTGCACCGAATTAAACCAAACTTACACACATTGTTAAGGAGGTATTGAAGATGGTTTCCGTATAGTTTGGATACCTATTGGTAGATACGGTCTCGAGATATAGGTCAAAACGTGGATCCGGGTAACCAGGGGATGTGTATGTACAATATGGGTATCAAATGGAAGCTGTTGGTGAATGCTTTAGTTCAGAGTATTTTCATCCGCTCCGTGACTAGGGTCTCGAGATAGAGACCAAAACGTGGACCCTAGAATATGTTTGTGCAATATGGATGTAAAATGAAAGCTGTGGTTAAGTGCTTTAATACGGGTTAATTTTCATACCTACTGATGACTAAGGTCTCGAAATATATGCTAAAACGTGGACCCGCCGTGCCTTTGCACCGAATTAAACCAAACTTACACACATTGTTAAGGAGGTATTGGAGATGGTTTCCGTATAGTTTGGATACCTATTGGTAGATACGGTCTCGATATATAGGTCAAAACGTGGACCCGGGTAACCTTCGGACGTATATGTACAATATGGGTAGCAAATGGAAGCTGTTAATGATTTCTATGGTATAGACTATTTTTCATACCGTTCCGTGACTAGGGTCTCGAGATATAGGTCAAAACGTGGACCCGGGTAACCTTTGGTTGTGTATGTACAATATGGGTATCAAATGAAAGCTGTTGATAAGTGCTTTAATATGGGGTAATTTTCATACTTATTGATGACTAGGGTCTCGAAATATATGCCAAAACGTGGATCCACCGTGTATTTGCCCAGCGAAGCGGGCCGGGTTTGCTAGTATTGAATAAATTTCCAAATTATTAAACTTTTTTCAAAAATTTTCCAAGTAAAGTAGCGCGAAAATATAGTAATGAGTATACCGCAATCTCGAATGAAGCCACGACTCCATCATCATTTGAAAGATGAACTCCTCATTAGTCCTAGATTAGATCCTCCCCTCCGAGGGATGTATAATTTCCTTCAGTTTCTCCGGGTGACAAGAGCTTCAGCAGAAATGAGAAAGGTGTGAAGTTTTAAAATGGCCACCAACAATAGGACGTCAGTTCTTCTTGGCGGTGTGAAAACTTACTATTTAAAAAGAGGCAACAAAAGGCCAGAAGAGCCTAAACGCATTATGTGGGCAACACCGAACGGGACAACTACTAGGCAAATTCCTTTCCGAGATGGTATGACTTCAAGAGGTTTAAACATCTTAGAATAAACTGCGTATGCTTACAGGCTTCTTCACGGATCACTGCAAGTAGCCAATTAGTGAAGTTACCTGCATTGGCTCAAGAAATGTTTTTTGAATGCTGTATCTCCAAGGCAAGAAAAACACTTTGCCTTGGTGCGTTCGAAGGAAGCTCGGAAGGAATTGAGCAGAGAATACAGTCAAAGTGCGTACCTCACAAAACTAAGCTATAAACACTGTTTTTTGGTTCTATCGTTTAAATTTCAATTTATATTAATTAATTTCAGACATTGCGGTTTTAATTGCACTAAGGAAAGACGTGGCATGTAAAAGCTTCTCATAAAAAACCATCAACAGTGGCATGTAAAAAGATGGTTGGGGTCACATGGGGTCCACCACTCCAGAGTACCATAGAGAAGTAACATCAATGCATCTTCTCCCCTCTCAGAGTGGTGGACCGCGACTAGAAAATCTTCATACATTGCGCCTATGATAAAGGTTCAGCGATTAGCTGCTTTATGCGTTACAGGAACGCTAAGAACGGTGGCCCTCGGATACATACTTGACTTACCGCTGTTAGATCTTTTTGAAGAAAACCTTGCCGCGAAATTTTCAAGAAGGCTAAAAGCCCTAAACGAAGTTTTATGCAGGATCTATGGACACAGCTAAATAACCCGGAACAATATAGTTAATATGCACGATATGGCTCCAGTTTTTAAAGGAGGAAAAGGTTCAAGGTTACTATCGAAAAAGTAGGCTGGCGTAAGTGCTTTAGCTCCAAACGCAATACACATGACACGTATGGTTCTAAATTGACTAGTGGAGTAAGCGCGGGATAAACTGTTCAGAGTCAGACCAAAGGAAGTACAAGTTTTCAGACTACTGCCGTGCATTCCCAGCCGAGCTTTTCGCATTTCGAAAGTCTCTTGCCTCCAAGGATTACTTTCACATAGATAGTCAGGCAGCTATTAGAGCAATTACAACTTTTAGTAAAACCCTTAAGACAGTTCTTCAGAGCAGGGAGGAAGTAGACCGGTTGAGTTCCAAGCCATAAAGGCATTAAAAGGAACAAGCTAGTAGACGATATATGGAAATACGGGGTTTCTCTATCTTCGGATCTCATTAACGAGCTGTCAAAGTCAATACGAATACTATACAACGAACTGAATGATCAGAAAACTTTGAACAAGATGGGAGAGCCGGTCCACATGCAGGGAAGCAAAGATCATGCGTAAACAAGACGATCACGGTCGAACTCCATTTATACTATCACTAACACGAAGACGTTGTAGAACTATGATGGGTGTGCAGAGGGGACGTAGCCGAGTAGCAGCGTATGCTTATAAGATAGAAGTTTCGGACAGCGAGCAATGCAGGAAATGTAGGGGGCAGGGCTCAAGGGAAACTGTAAAGCATCTCCTTTGCGAATGTACTGCGTTATTCAACACACGCTTAAAATATATGGGGTCAACACAGTTTGACAGATGGGAAGCAAATCTGGCTCATCGTTGACGTCATTCAACAATTCCTGAGCGATGCTCATGCGATGTTGTTTTTGGTCAAAATTCAGTAATTTTGGTACGAACTTCGCTGCCACATGCTTCTGCCCAAAATTTCCGAAATTATTGCATGGCATGAGCCAACCGCTATGCTGACATCATCAGCAACTTGCCTAATTGTTATTCGATGATTCTCCATAATAATTTTCTTCACTTTCTCAACATTTTCATTGGTTGTTGATGTGCTGGGGCGTCCAGAGCGAGCGTCGTCATTCACATCTTCTCGACCGTCTGTGGAAAGTTTGTACCCCCTGTAAACATTTTTTTTGACTCAGAGTACTGTCAACATTTCAAGTGTGTTTGAGTACCTAAGTCCATTTTTTACACAAAATTTGATACAACTTCAATGCAATGTCTTGAAGAAAATCTATAAGTAGCCAGCCAATGCTCCAATTTACTCAGTTCCATCAAAGAAAATGCTAGAAAAGTAAATAATTTTCTTTGTAGATACCTTCACTCTGTTGCAAAAATTTCTGATTGAAGCTTCCGAAATAATGAGAATGTCGCTAGTTATTTGGTACGAATGTTTAGCCAATGGCGGTGTACAATGACGTTGGCAACTGTGATGGCGATTTCGATGGCGATTACTCACTACCAACTTTTTGCTATTGCTTTCGGCAACTTTTCTTTAGCTTGCAAGTTGCTGACTACGGCGATGACGAGCAGAATGATAATAATGATTTGGTGAAAGTTAAAATTGCAGATGACTGCTCTCATATTGATTCAACGCGCGATAGCTAGAACAGCTTAAGTACTAAAGGAAAGGTGCGCTAACTAAGAATATTTCGCAACAAATGGTGTTGAAGGAAAGTAAAGCCGGCGCGGTAATGGAGCTCGGTCAAACACCCAACAAAGGGTGTAAGCGCCAATTGCATATATGTATGTGTATATAAAGCCAGAGCGTAGGAGAAATACATATTTTTAGTGCCCTTTTTTTGGGTGCTGACAGTTTTGTTACTCACTCTTCGTGGAACGCCAAACATTGCTGTAGGTGATTTTTCAAAAAGTTAACGAAATGAGTTGTTCTTAGGTACAAGTAATTTGTCGTAGGTAGAGTGCGGTTCAAGTGAGTGATAGCTGGAAGGTAAAATGACAGCTGTAAAGGTGTAACAGATAGATGGTATATGTAGATATGTATTCGGGTGCTTGTAGCTGTCATGAGCTTGATTGGCTGCTTGTAAAGGGAGTTTTTGTTACTTTGCCTAGTGGCAGACAATTTCTGTGGCAATGTTACTATTTTTTACGATACTGCTAAGAATACTTATGCTATTTGGTCATGTTTGAGCAGCTTCTTGCCACTTACTATGCATATTAACTTTATGCCACCTTAAGCATTGGAGGCGCTGACTACTATTACCCGTATTACTTTTGCGCAACACCAAGAATATTGCAAAAACGCTTTTGGCGATTTGACTGAGATGTTCACAACACACTTAATCTTCTTCTTCTTCTTGATTTGCACCATAATCGCTCAAGCGTTTTTGGCCGAGTTTAACAAAGCGCGCCAGTCGTTTCTTTCTCGTGCTAACCGGCGCCAATTGGACACACCAAGTGAAGCCAAGTCCTTCTCCACCTGATCTTTCCAATGCAGAGAAGGCCTTCCTCTTCCTCTGCTACCACCAACTGGTACCGCATCGAATACTTTCAGAGCCGGAGCGTTTGTATCCATTCGGGCGACTTGACCCAGCCAACTTAGCCGCTGGATCTTTATTCTATGTCGTCGTAAAGCTCATACAACTCATCGTTCCATCGCCGGCGATATTCGCCGTTGCCAACGTGCAAAGGTCCGAAAATCTTCTGCGGCATCTTTCACTCAAACACTTCGAGGGATGCCTCATCGGATGGTGTCATCGTCTAAACTTCTGCGCCATACGTTAGGACGGGCATGATGAGAGCCTTGTAGAGTGTTAGTTTTGTTCGTCGAGAGAGGGCTTTACTACTCAGTTGCTTACTTAGTCCAAAGCAGCACTTGTTGCCACGAGAGGTTCTTCGTTGGATTTCAAGGCTGGCAAATATTATCGGTGTTAATGCTGGTTCTAGGATGAATGAAGTCTCTTACAACCTCGAAATCATAACTGTCAACAGTGGCGTGGATGCCTATACGCGATTGCGCCGACTGTTTGCTTGATGACAGGATGTACTACCAGGTACTAGAGAAGACAGAACTAATACCGCGGTCGTTAAGGCCGATGATGTCAATATCATCGGCATACGCCACCAATTGTACACTTTTATGAAATATTGTGTCTGAGCGATTAAGTTCTGCGGCTCGTACGATGGAGGATGGTTCCATATGTATGTAGATGTCCACGCAAGTGGGAAAAGTTACTGATCGCCATTCATTTGGGAGTGGCCAGCACGATTCTTCTACATATGGTTTAAACAGTTCACAACTTCCGGAATTAGCCCAAGTATCCTCTGGGTAGCTTCCGAACACCCGTCCGGGAGTGAGCCAACGTGACAAGGCGAAGCATCCCAGGATAGCTGGTTGCGCGCTGGGTTTGGGATCCGCCACTTAAAAATCCCCCCAATGGAAAGATCTACAAGGCCTCGGATAAGAACTTCCTATACTAACGACGACCCCTGTCACTTCTATCTATTCGGAAAATTGCATTTGGCCAGGAAAGAAAAACATTTTGCGTTCGTAGAGGCCATTCAAAAGGATGGTATCAATATCCTGGAGGACATTCCGGTCACTGGCCTGAAACTCTCTCTTTCGAATGGCTTTCAGATCACGCAAAACAGTGTATCAAGGTCCGAGGAGACTATTTTGAATGACTCGAAGTTATCAGAACAAAGCTCCTGTCATTTCTATTTGAGTTCAGTCTTGTTTATATTGGACTACACCTTGTAAAGGTATTGATGTGGACAACGTTTATTTCCAACAAGACGGCGCTACGTGCCACACAAGCAATGAAACCTTTGATCTTTTACGGGAAAAGTTTCCGGACCGTGTTATCTCTCGAAGAGATGATTACAATTGGCCACCGAGATCTTGTGATTTAACACCTTGCGACTTTTTTCTTTGAGGCCACGTGAAAGAGAAGGTCTACGCAAACAGCCCAGGGTCGATTCAAGACCTCAAAGATGGAATTCGTGAGGCTAGCGAGGACATAGGGCAGCCATTTTGCAATTCAGTTATGGAAAATTTCATGAAAAGGATATTGTCATGTCAGCGTGGATGTGGTGGTCATTTGCCAGATGTTATTTTCCATTATTAACGGCATACCTTCCTCTTTATAATGAAATAAACATCCGATCATTTATATTACTAAATTACATTTTTCTTTGAATATCAAAATAAGACCTCTTATTGGAAAACCCTACTATATAGCGTAGGTTGTAAAGAGGAAACATTTAAAGCAACAGCTATGTAACACACATCGAACATTTTTCGCAAAAGATTTTTCTTGCTTCATTCGCCAGAGCCCCTAATACTATTTGCGACTTCTCAGAAAGTCGAACACAAGCTTAGAGACAATTGTGCTCCTACACGCCCACACAAATTTATACCACACTATTATTTTGCACACACATCTACTAGTACATTCCGCTGCCGCACTTCTACATTCACAAATTCTTGGTTGTGTAAGGACTTTCGTAGATCCAGCATTACATTCCATTTCATTTAAACAGTTCGTAAGTTTCCATTCATTATGCCAGCCACGATATTTTTTATCATTGCTCATTTTCTTCTTTTGTTGCCAGTTAGTATCTCTTTAATGTTGTTGCGTTTGTTGCGCTGACAACTCGTGCCCGCTGCTGCTTGCTTTTACTTTGACTTCACCGCCAACGCCAACCAACTTTTCTGCGTTTTCTGGTGCTCACAAACGACAAGTAGAATGCGAAGTAGTAAGAGAAAAGAAATGATCAAAGTTGACAGATAAAAAATAATGCAAGTCTTCTACCAACGCCAATCCCGCCACAACACCCACGCTCACTCCACACACACACACACACACACTCACTACACACACACTCACACCCACACACGCACAAGCACCCTTTCAAACAAATAGCTGCTACTCACAGCTCCACTCGCCGCTTTTTCTCTCTTATCTTGTGCACTAACAATGTCCTTGCTCGATACGGATCCACAGTCGCCATTTGCCGTTGCCGTTGCCGTTGCCGTTGTCGTCGTCATGAAAATATTGCAACATTCGTCAACTTTGGCGCGATGCGGGTGTTATTACGTTATTCATACTTTTGAGTACCGTAGGTATCTGTGAGTTGGTTCTTGGACTCGCCTGAGGGACGCGTACAGCACAACCAACTCGAATGTTCGCCCAACTCCAGTCATTTGCAATTTTTGCTTCGTGCTGCTTTGATGGCTTATTGTTGTTGTTGGTATTTACCTGATTGTGCCAGTTGCCGTGGCAATTTTTCTTGCTTCATTTCATTTCTTTTACCTTCATCCGCTCCGATCCACTTTTCTGTTCAGTGTCTATGTGTATACCTTTACGCTTTTCGCATTTTCCTCATTATATTGACCTCTCCTCCTCTGTGTTCGTCTTCCTTTGCGACTTTCATTGTGGAACATTATTTATCTGTTTGCACATCAAATGATTTAAGGTGCGCTCGTTTCCACTACACATTTTTTTCCATCGTGTTCCTGTTGTTGGTGGGAGGGAATGAGTTTAGCGGAGCTTTGTTCATTCAGCAATGGCATCGTTATTGTTTTTTTTTCCTTTTCGATTCGTGGCATTTTGGTGCCAGCTGACAGCAGCGAGCTACTGTTTGTTCTTTACTTGGTAATGTTCTTCTTTTGCTTCTTTGCTTCCCTCTCCTTGGCTGGGTGTGTGTATTTATTCCTTTCGCCATTTTCTTACCTTTGTAAAAATGTTTTCTTTTGACGTTTTCCATGTGAAATGCAATTTAAATATTTGCGCAAGTACACTTTCGAGTACTTGCGATGGCTGCCACGAGATTAACATCGATTGTACGAGTAATGAATAGATGTAAATGTGTTTGTTACATGTGCGTGTATTTCTGGTAAGTTCTAGGCTTCAGCCCCACTTTTTTTTAATTGTAGAGAATAGAAAAGAAATAAATTTGTTTTAAAGATTTCAAAAATGGTAGAAAATAGAAAATTTGCGCACACTTCCGCAGGATTAGCTTGTTTATCATCGCATAGAAGGTCCTTTCAAGCGTACTGTGTGAGAGAATGACGCCCATTGGAACTTTCTCCACTAATATTCCATCCAGGGAAGAATGGACGGGGGGGTTAACTTAGGGATAGGGCCTGGTGAATTTGTTCACGGATGGATCGAAGCTGGAGGGAAAGGTTGGAGGAGAAGTTTTTTGCGAGGAGCTCCCCATCAGACCCAAATTCGGGTTACCGGCCCACTGCAGTGTGTTCCAGGTAGAGGTGGCCGCAATCAAGGAGGCAGCTGATTGGCTGCTCACATGCGTACTAACAGCCAAGAAAGTAAATACGTATTTACTCCGACAGCCAAGCGACAGGACGGGTCAGTGACGGTGCATTCGCAACTGGCCAGGGAAAGCCTGATCTCACTTTCGACTGCGTCCGAATTCTTTAACATAAGCCTCATCTGGATTCCTGGTCATAGCGACATTGTGGGAAACTGTGAGGCGAATGAGCTGACCAGACAAGGGACATGTGAGGTGATTTCCCCGTGAAGGGAGAGAATTGGGCTCCCTCTGACTACCTGCGGTCTGTTCTTGGAAAGATGGGCATCGCGCCAACTCAGCGAGCGTTGGGCAAGTACACAAACTTGTAAGGTCGCGAAGTCCTTTTGGCCACCTGTGGATCGGAGGTGCTCGGGCGAGCTTTTGAGGTTGACAAAATCTCATCTCTCGAATCTCATGGGTTTTTTCATCGTACAGCTATGCATACTGTGAGACTTGGAATTACCTCGAGTCCTTTTTGCGTCGAATGTATGGAGGATGAGGTGGAATCATCTCAGCACCTTCTCCTTAGCTGTCCTGTTCTGGCGGAGTTAAGATCTAGGCATCTAGACTCTTACTTCTTTGCTACGCCTGCTGATATAGCTGGCATTAAAATATCTGACATTAAAAATCTGATGAATTTCATCAGCAGCACAAAGCGGCTGTCGCAAACGCCACCACCTCCTCCCACCTTCTCCTTTCATTCCATCGGTTTTCTCTTTCACCGTGCCTCCTTCACAATGGTATCATATCGAATCCTTTTATCTTCGCCCAAGTGTACTCATTCCTTGGGCAACCATTCCAACCTAACCTAACGCCCATTGCCGACAAACTGATTGGGTCTTAACAGTGCGGCTCTAGACCTGCTAATTCCTTTATATTATATACCATATCTTCTCAATATGCCAAATCCACCATTTCTTCGTCGATTTAACAGCCGCTTTTGATAGTACAGCTAAAAATCGCTTTTATGCAGCTATGTCTGAATTTGGCCACAAGTTCCTTTACAATTAGAAGTAACCTTTCCGAGCCATTCGATACCAAATCAGGTTTCTGACAAGATATCTATCTTGTGATTTTCAACCCCTTACTGAAAAAAATTTTTCGCGCTGCTGAGCTAAACTGCACTGGGACATCGACATAACCAATCGCGCTGTATGCTTGGTATACTACATGCCGTGCTTTAACGAGTCTGACTCGTAATGAAAATTTTGGCCCAAACATCAAAATGACGAGCCAGGCTCGTGAATAGATCGTCGGATCAAACATAAACATCACGAGCTTGGGTGTGATTGAATGTTAGTTTCTCTCTGTATGCCACCAGAGTTAGTTACGAGTCTCATAATTGCTATTACAAAGTAGTTTATATTATTCTGATTTGTTTACCACACGTTGACGCATAACACTTGGACCCGAGTTTCGTCGAGCTAAATGGCACGGCAAGGCGTTAAAGGCACCCTCTATGCCGAGAAAGGCGACAAGTGAGTATTGTTTATATTCTATGCCTCTCTCTATCGTACTTACAACTTCATGAATAGCTGTCTCTGTAGATTCCCCTTTGAGATAGGAATGTTGAGATTTTGAAATTGTAGTAGTTGTGATCTTCTCTCTAAGATATGCATCGAGTAATCGTTTAACAGTTTTGAGGATACAAGACTGAAGGGTCTGAAGTCTTTCGCTGTATCATGACCGCGTCTACCAGCTTTGGGGATACAAATCACCTTAGCCCTGCTCCAGCTTTTTTGAATATGCCCTAGCATAAGACTTTCTTTGATGAAGATCTCTAGCCATGGAATCGTCGTTTCTCGAGTACTCCACAGCATGACCGGGAATATCCCATTCGGGCCGGCTCCTTTGTATTCTTTGAAGCTCTTCAGCGCCTATTGAATTCTATCTGCGGATACAATGTGGTTTTTTTTCGCTGTTACCATTGTTCTCAATATAGTTTGTTTAGTTTCATGAAAATTGTGTGTTCATGAGATAATCTAATGTATCGGCTGATTATTTTGTCCATTTCCCGTTGTCCTTCTCAACAAAGAAGAATAGGAGTGTTTCTTGGATAAAAGCTTTCTGAATTCAGCCGTATCTTTGGTTGATTCAATGGAGCTACAGAAAGCTTTCCAAGCATCTGTCCGATCTTCTCTGATTGCTTTACTGTAAGACAATCTTTGTAGGACTTAAAGTAGTTGTGTTTGTAGCAGATGTTGAAGGTGTATCTTCTTGAGCTTTTTCAGTATCGGCAACTAGAGCAAAATAGTATTAACTCCCTGATCACACCGAATTTCCCGACAAGTGTTAAAGCTAACATGACACAGTGTTCCAGAGGAGGTCGACTCAGACATACCGACAACAATTACGGACGCTTGAGCTAACGACTCACGACCATATTATACGCAGACAAGACGGTAGACTTCTTAATAAGTAATGAAGACTATCACCGACGTATAACCTCCATACGTCATACGTAGAGAGCCTGGACGCAGGTTTCTTTTGTGGTTGCTATTCAAAATCACGGCTCCACCCTCGATGTACTGCACATGCAGTCCCCGGGTGGAAACCAGCCGAAGAGGGGAGGTCTGTTTTAGTGGGAGCGCCCCATATCTCATTGACGCGACGGCATCAATTGAATGTTTCTGACATTTTTATCCTCCCCTCCCAAAAAAAAAAGATGTCTCTGGTTATTTTTTAAGTTGACTTAAACCACCAGGTGGAATAAGTAGTTTTACCATATGTGACAGAAATTGAAGCTTCAAATCTTTTCGCCAAGTTCGAAGCTTCGAAAGCACTAACTTTTTCATCTAAGTCTTTACTTGTCGTTATGGTTTTATTGATATGTTGAACTTTAGACCGGGCTACTCTGCTGAATATGTGCCAGTTTGTTCTTCTGTAGAGTACCTTCACTTCACTTTCAAACTTCTTTCGAATTCTTTAAATATATTTTTAATAGGTAAATGAACTCAAACTTAAATTATTTAAACCATTTCAATGTCAATGCCATTGTTGTCAAATAAACACTTTAATTTCAATGACAAAATTCTTTTTCCTTTTTTTCTGAAACCCAAAACATAAGCAAACACATGGCACACACCAACTACATTTTTTCTGTCATATGATACCTCACTCCAAAGCAAAACCATAGCTTACTGTCAAGTAAGTCTGCCTAAGCAAAATTTTATTGTGTAGTATTTTTTTGAATTTATAATTTTGTTATTGATTTTTACTTGTAACAATGTTTAGTTGTAATTACAATATATATTTTATTGATGAGAAGACAAAAAGAAAGTATAAAATAAAGCCATTCTATCAGAAGGCGGGCAATTCAGTCTTAGCCTGGTAGTTGGAAGGCAGTCATTTGCCCTAACTAAATAAAAAAAAAATATTTTATTTAAAAGAAACCTTTAGTCGGCAGGTTTGCTCTAAAGCTCTTCCCCGATAATAAAGTACTTTTCACTTCTTGGGTTTGAGCTGTTACAGAAATGAATTGAGTGAGAACGTAACAGTTTTGACAGTGAAGGCGAATATGGGTAGAGCGAAGAGCGGCAGTGCTCTGTTACGGCGAAGCGGATAAAAGGCGACGGTATACTTTTAAAGGCGACGCAACACCACATTTCACCCTTTGGGGATGAAGCCGCTCGACGGGCGAGCGTCGCTGAGGTCGAGAGGTATTGGAGTGCGCATAAAAATTGTTTTCTTAAAATCAAAAAATAGTTATAAACAAACTGCTATCACTGCTAATGTTAAAATGCCTGAGTGGATTCCTTATTTCACAGGTTTTACTTTCACTTTACGAAGTAATGCGGTCATCATTCGCCTTATCAGATTGAAGGAAATATTTGTCAGAACTGTCACTGTCTAACGTACCATCTCTAGATCGCTTAGCCATCGTGCGTAGAAGGAAATATATAAAAAGCCTGCTGGTTCTTAATCGGACTTAATCGAAAAACTGAAATGCTTTCTGACTCTACCGTCGTCTCACAAAGTAAGTTTACATTGTATAAAATATAAGACTTCATGTTGTTGTTGTGAATGCTTTTGGAGTGACAGTGCTTGGCCGGATATAAATCCGGGTCATTTCGGTAACGTAGAACCGACTGTCGTGGAAACGAAGATAAGACTTCATCGCTAATGGCCCCTCATGCCTTTAAATGAAATCGTAAGTCTTTTGCTATTCCTATGACTATTATATCGGTCAGAACGACAGACGTCGTGAGTCTTGCAGCTACGAACTAATTTGGGCGGCTATATGTCGACACTCGTTCCCAAAGGGTTAATAATTACATACTTTACAAAATTTTTACTGAAATTAACTCTATAGCCACTCAGTTACGGCGGCCGCTGCGAACGCCGATAAGTCCTTAGCGTTAAAGACTTTTTAAAACCCCCATACAGAATTTGCATATTAACAATTTTTGCTACCGGTTTTTTGCTTTCGTCACAATTTAAATTCACACAAAATTTATTATTAAAGAAAATGCATTAAAGTGACTTTAAATGAGAGGAATAAAATGCGTTCCCTAGCTTGCCACTCTCAACGCCACGCAAGCCATTAAATTCTCCAAGTGAAAACTCATAAAACAAAAACCTTAACAAGTACATCCCGAAAGCAACAACAACAACAAAAAAAGTACAACACAACATAACTTTGCAAGCATCATCATCAGCGTTGCTGTTGTAGTTGTTGTTACCATAGCCTATGCTGTTATACACTTTTATACTTTTTTCATACAACCAGAAAAGTTCACACTGGTGACAGCATCACAACAATTGCGAGCAGCAAAAAAGAAAAACGCTTGTCAACGTCAAACCGAGCTGCGCTGAGCCATAGTTGAGCATAGCAAAGGAAAAAATAAAGCAAAGTTGAGCAGAATGAAGCAAGACTTGTTATTGCCTATGTGACATCCAATGGATGTCTGTTGGTACGAATATACTAATATATATAGTATTTATGTGCATATGCATGTGCGTCCAATCCATCGCTGTGGTCCTGCTATGCCATTTGAGTATGTCCCAGAACATCCTTTCAACACGTAGGCCAAACAAATAGCAACAGCAGCAACAACAACAACTACTCAATAAAAGCGCTTTGGCAGGCGGAGCAATGAGCGCAGAAGAGCATGTAGCCAGGGATGAAAATGAAAATTCAGTTATGAATTCATTTCGAATCGAGGTAATATGATTACCGTTATGATGCTCATCCGCTCATTGGAAACAGAGCATAGCGGTAGGGGGAAATCTGCAGTGTACGAAGGACTGTTGACTATTCTCGGCGGGTGAGAGTTTATTGGTTGGGCGTGTGTTTTTTTTTTGCTTTCTGTTTTTTTTTTTTGTTGTTGGTTATGTTTACTTACAGTCAGTCATCGGCTTGAATGTTTGCAACTCGAGCTGAAGCGACTAATAAATACAAGCCAACTGGCGTGGGATAGGAAAATGTTATGAGCAAGAAAAAAACAACAACAAAGACGGTAGTAGTAAAAGTGGTAACAAGCACAAAACAATAATAACAAGTGAAATGCTGTCAACACGAAGCGCCAAAGCGCAAACGACACTCGGGGAGGTAAGTGAGTGTGCATTGGAATGAGGGGTTCGAGCTGCTGTAAGAGCGTTTTTGTTACCACTTTTTTCTTAAAAATTTAATAAAACAGAAGTTTAACGATATTTCGCTTTCGAAAAATGTTCCCAAGGCTTTAGTAAGCTAAATACATATTTTTTGAAAATCCCATAGGGGTCCGCGAACCGAAAGCATTAAATCGAAGCAAAAATTTCTACAACTTTTTCTAAAAAGGTTTTAAAACTGAATATTGACTTTGAAAATTAATTAAAAAAACTGAATTTATAGTCTGTTTCAACACATATTTCGCTCTGCTTTTTGCTGCGTAATAGTCCCACTCAAGGGCTACGACGCCAGTGCTAACTCAGGTTAGTATCGTTCGAAACTTTCCCGTAAACGCAATCAAACAAAAATGAGTGAGAAGTACGCGAAGCGTTTTGAGGCGGCATTTTTTTGCACACATTCGAAAGGTACGAAGCCGAAATTATTCTACGCCGCCGCTGCAAAAGTAACTAAAAAATAAAAAAAGGTTGTTGTGATGTGGAATCAGCGGTATAAGGGGTAAAAAAATGTTGATGCCTTTTCCGAGCGCGGCTTGAAGCGAGTGACGACAAAAAAGCAGGATAAAGTGATCGTCCAATTTTTTAAGCGGGACTCTTCTTTGTGACTAAGCCAAGCACGATGAGTTCTTGCTAAAAACGGAATAGATGTGAGCATCAAAACCATCGAACGTCGACTGAAGGAGGCGAGCATATCCCATCGTCCCACACCATCAAAACCACTGCTCTCAGAAAACACATTGAGAAATAACAAAACAAGAAAATGGCGTCACAGTATCGGACTGGCCTTCCCAGTCCCCGGACGCCAACTCCATTGAAAATGTGTCCATGATTTAAAGCAACTCGTGCGCTAAATTCGCAAACTCTAGCTCTGTTCGTCGACGAGCTACGCAGAAAAGCTGGTTCAAAGCATGAAGAAGTTGCCAGGGTATACTCGACAACGATGAAGACTACACGGCTTATTGAGTAATTGCGACTCGTGGTTTTGCGTATGCGCCACGTTTCAGAGATTCTGATACTTCTATAGACTTTTTGTGAAATTCCTACCGATCAAATGTGTCTAGCCAACATTTGTGGCTTTAATTGTAATCATCATCATCATGCATAGCAATACAGCTCGGTGGGAGCCTTAGATTCCTCCACAATGTTTCTCCATGCATCTCGGCCCGTCCTCAGTGTCATCTAACCATGTTTTCCGCGGTTGTTGTTGTATCAGCTTACCATTTACCCTTATCAGCAAACCCTATCAGTGCGATGTAGAAAAACGTCCTGTTTCGGCAGGTTGGGTCCAGAGGGAAAGTGGTGTTAGGTAAGCATGTTTAATGGGACATTGGAAATGTGGTTAGTATCATGTGGTGGGCCTTCACATGCTGGACATATGTTGGGTGTGTCGGGATCGATTCTGGATAGGTAGGAGTTTAGCCTGCTACAGTATTCAGAACGTAATTGGGCCAAAGTTACGCGAGTCTCGCGAGGTAACTGAAGTTCTTTGCCTGCAATAGGCGGTGATTGGACTCCGATGTCGGCATTCAGAGGTTGTGAGCTTAGGATGGTGGTAAGTGTCGCTCGATGGTTTCACTTAGGGTCTGTCTGTGTACTGTCCGGTCCAGTAGTTGTAAGTTCGTTTTGTGCTAAATCTCGTTAGAATATTTGCAGAAATGCCTCCTGACGTGTCTAGGAGGCGGCTCAGGTTCTAGCAAGTGTCTGCAGGGGTGACACCTTCGATAGCACCCAAACTGAAACTGTTAACTAAGCATTTCGTTGTGTTCCCTGACGGGAAACATTGAAGTCTCATTATATTGGTGTTGTAGGATGGACATCAGCAGACATCCTGTGGCTGTCCTGACTGCAGTATTTTGGCATGTCTGAGCCTTAATCCACTGCAGCATCGTTCAGAACTTCTTCGCCGTCGCCCTCTTCGCTTTTCACCATACATGCGTGCGTCTAATATATCGCGAGACTTTCTTTCACCTGGAATTCTGCAAATGTGAATTGATCCACGCTTTCAAATTTATGATCACCAATTGTAAGATATCGCGCTTTTCTCAACTTTTTATGTCTTGCGAATCAGTCTTACACGATCTGGTTAGCAAGATTAACACCGGGCTGGGAGCTGACGAGTACACGATAGGCGTATTCGTGGACAGTGAGGGGGATTTTGATAATGCCACTTTTGACTCAATATGTTCCTCTGCCGAATGGCAGGATACATTTCATGCTCTCTGAGAGGCTACTACCCACTGGTGATGAACTAACTACCGTCATGCTTAAGTAAGGATGCAAGCAAGGGGGTGTTCTTTCTCCGCTGCTGTGGTGCTTCGTCCTAGATTCTCTTCTAATGGAGATGTAGGAACTCAGATTCCATCTAAGAGCATATGCGGACGATGTCTGTGCGCTAACATCGGATAAATACTTAAGAAGGCTTTGTACGAAAATACAGAGAATTCTGGATAAAATCGACGACTGGTGCACGAGACAAGACCTTTCCGTCAATCCGTTCAAAACTACCTTAGTCTTGTTCACGAGAAAACGGAAACTGGATTGACTTAGTCTTCCAGCAATGAAAGGTGTGACACTCAGTCTCTCTGTGAAAGTTAAATATCTAGTAGTTATCTTGGATCAGAAGCAGACTTGGGAAACACATGTTTTGCTGAAGGTGGATCGCGCATTGAGGATCTTTCAACAATGCCATAGAGCCTTTGACAAAACCTGGGGTCTGAAACCTGCTTGGTCTAGTGGATATACACACCAATCATCACTTACGCCTCCGTGGTCTGGCGACGGAGCATGGTTAAGTCCACAATCCGGGAACTGTTTTTGGCACCTAAAGACGATCTTATGGCCATAGTTTCATTTGGAAGGTAATTTGATGTCAAATATTGGAGTAATCCAGAGTGCATTACAAGAGGTTTGACGGATATTTTCTTTACCGATGGGTCCAAGAATGAAATAGGTTCTGGTGTCGGATAGTACTTAAACCAGAATAAAAGGTATCATTACGCTATGGGAGGAATGCCAACTGTTTTTCAAATGGAAATATTTGCCATTCTCAAAGTAGTAGAATGGATAATTGAGAGGATATGGAGCGGGAAACAGATTGGAGTCTGTACAGCCTGACTGGCCATGCTAAAGGCTCTGGAAAACGCAAAGCAAACCTCAAAGATTGTTCAAGAATGTAAGAAGAAGCTTTTCTTGCCAGCCGGAATAAGATTGTACTTATACGATGAATTGGCCACCTGTGAATCAGGGGCCAGAGTTAATAATCGGGATAAGTTTTAAAGGAATTATTAATTGGTTCAGCAATTATGTATGCAATTTACATAAGGGGCAATGTTCCGGTCTGGAACGCTGCAGGACTGCCCGAACAGAAAACTGTTGGACTTCCTTCTAAAACTTGGAAGAAAAGACGTTCGTTTAATGGTCGGTAGTATTACAGGATACAATCCATGGGATCAACATATGACAACAATTGGAATCATTGAGCACCCGATTTGCCTCTCTTGCTTTTGAGGAGGCGGATGGCATTGAGCATTTTCTTTGTGAGTGTCCCGCATTTGTCATGAGTACAAGTCAAATTCGATCTCTCCAACTGGAGGATATTTTCAAACTTGTCAAAAATCTGAGGATTTCTCACAGGTCTAACTATCTCTATTCCTGTATTCTATCCCATCTTGTTCCTTTTGTCACTTTTCTCCTTTCCTCCTTGACTATCTACCTTGTCACTTTCCAGAGCTTTAAATTCAATCGGATTTTTAGCCTAAGTGTTTTAGGAGTTACCAAATCTCTCGGTGCTCCTTGGCTCAACATTTCAAATTTCAATTTTAATTTTAATAGACAGTAAAGACAATTTGTCACGCTTACAAAGTTCTTTAAGTAACTCAATAAAAATTTGGTATTTTCTTTTCCTTAAATGGACATTTTAGTGCGTTTTTATATTCAAACTTGGCAACACTGCAATTGTGAGAGAGAGATTTGATTGCTTGAAGGAGAAAAAGATCAAACTTAGAAAAAAAATATGTAAATAAAGCGAAGAAATGTCACACACAAAAAACGCACGAATAATCACCAACACCAACAATAATCTTAATCGCTGACAATGGGATCAGAGTATAACAAAAAGTAAAAATGGATAAAAGTGAGTGAATTATTGAACTGATTTTAAAAATATTTATATTTTACATAATTATTAACGTCACATTTGAGTTAGAAGAGGCTAGAAATATGTCAGGAGCCAAGAATTAAAATGCCGAGGATAGGGAACGAAAAAAAGCTAAATCAAGTTACGAAAACGTTAATCTGGTCACACTGATCACCAATTGGACTAGGGTGACGTCAGGAAAATCAGCTGATATTGTGAAATTCACTGAGAGCGCAGTAACAGGCGCCACTTCGGTACTCTCTCCATCGTGGTTGTATATTTGCTTATGCAAAAAGCTTTGCCTCTTACTTGGGAGTTTGCCTATTACTTTCAGGAAGAAAGGAAGAATTCCGAAATGCATTCAGGGAGTTCCAAGTATTAGTATTAACTATTATTTTAACTGATGTTGCGAACATTTTCTGCGAGCATTTACAATACTGAAATACAGAGTCCATTAAATGTCATTTAGATTACAAAAGATGACGACAGCAATGAGTTTTGCATGCAACGTAAATTTTGTTGTTTATTTATTACACATCCATTTGTATATTTCTATATTTTTTAGCATAAAAGGGTTTCTACCTACAAATTCATTTTTCTCCTAGCGATGATAGACAGCGGAAGCTGATAGTCGCCTTTATAGGACGGCAATGTTGCCATTGCGCTTCAAATGCCCTCCCCAACGGCTCTTTCTGTGTATTTTCTTTTTAGTGTTACTATTGGCATAGAGTTGTGGGCAGTCATTCGTGTCAAATATTACAAGCAAAAATACGAAAAGACTAAATTAAAAATAATAAAATTGGAATTGCAATGACATTACGTCGACCATTCTTATTGGTGCGGCAGAGAAGGCAGATTTTTCTTTCACAGAAGTTATTTCCTACCCACCTATTCACTAATATACATACATACATATGACTAATTGTGCTTGGGAAGCAATGTGCAAGTGTATGCAGGAGCATTTGTGGGTTTGTGCTGGCGCTCTACTCCGTTAGCGAAATATTTCGTTCACGAGCGGAAATGACACTCACAATTTTGTTGACAGTAATTAATGCCGTAAGTTGGACGGTAGCAATTGAAATATGGGGGGAATCACTCAGTAGTCGATTGAAATGTTTAAATTTGTTAAAGTTTTTTTTTTTTATTTTGCATGCCATTAGAGATTTTCGATTATTTTAAGTGCCTCCATAAACTCTGTCTTTATGACAGGCATGCTTTTAGGCGGTTATGCTCATTTAATATTACCACTGCTGATGAAGTACAAAAACATTTGTTTGTTTGTATTGCCTTTTGCGGCGTCGAACAACTCTGTGATTTTATATCTTGCGAAAATAAGTAAAAATACTCTACATCTTTACAATATACGCGTATAAGTGTTTTATACATACATACATAGATACATACATATACATGCCTATTTATATATATCCACTCCTTGCCTTTATTGCTCCTCATTTAGTGAATGGAGGTGCCTATAATTTGATTTAGGCATTTTTATATTTGCTGAATTTCAAAAAATATATTAACAGCAATAAAAATGTCATTCAATTATTGGAATTTCATGAAGAGTTCAGTAGCAAGACTAAATAAATAGAAATACATATAATTTCTAAAGGCATGTAAAAATACATATTCGAGCTAGGAGTGGTTTTTTATTCTCCTCTTTTCCACATTTGAATATCCTTTCTGATCGTTACGTTTTATAAACGTAAACAACATTTAATGCACGAGGTTACTTATTAATAAATTTTTTACATTAATAAATTCATAAATTAACTCTTGCAACTTTTCTGTGCGCCACCAGAGTTAGTCACGAGTCTCAGAATTGCTATTACAAAGTAGTTTATATTATTCTGATTTGTTGAAAGAAAACTCGTTTTTGTTTTCGTTCAAAATTGGCTTCATTCATCAACGTAATTTCCATCAAGAGCAGCGAAATCATTCCATTGCCGCACTAACATTTCAATACCACTTTTGCAGGACGAATTATATTTTGCCTCAAAATAGAACTCAGTTGCAGCGCTAAGCTCTTCATTCGAGCAAAATATCTTACTGGCGAGCTCGTTTTGGGTCTGCGAACAGCCAGCAGTCGCTGGGAGCCAAATCTGGCGAGTACGTTGGATGTGGGAACAACTCGAAGTTTAACTCATGTATTGCCATTGTTCAAATTGACTTGTGAGACGGTGCGTTGCCTTGGTGGAGCAAAGCAGTGAACAACCGCAGCATCCACTTTGAACAGAGCTCATAGTCAAGTGCTCATGCAATATAAAGCCAACTCGTTCTTTTGATATGTCTAAGATGTCAGCTAACTCACACAACTTCCCTTTTCGATCATTCAAAACGAGTTTGTGGATTTTGATGTTTTTTGGTGTTACCGCTCATATTTGGAGGTCCACTGAGTTGTGCGTCATCGTTGTCTCTACGAACACCAAACCACAGTTTTATTGTTGTTGCTGATGGACCGGTGTCCCCTAAATGGTATTTTTTCCCATCCAGAAGCAGTGTAAAACTAAAACACGAAATTCTTTTTGATCCATTGTTTTGAAAATAACAAAAGTAGCGTCACTCTAAGCACAATAACTCACGAACTAATGAATAGATTGTCATGGAATTTGCACAGCTGCCTTTTTGAGGTTAGTACAAACTGAAAAAGAAGTGAATGCAATAAAAATAATGCCATCTATGTGCCAGTCCTGGGAGTTTTCAGCCCATGTGTTATGTTATGGCATTGTTAGTGTATGGTTATGGAATCTTTGTAAATTGTGGTTATGCGTGTAAACCAAAGCTTAATGTATTGTTTATTAGTATTATTCGTTATGTGTTCGCGATCAAGGCAAGATACCACGTTTCTCATTTTCCTGTCATCGTTCAATCTACTCCATATCCTTGCATAAGCTTTTTAAGTTCAGACCCCTCTTATTTTTGCACATAATTTTCTGCTGGAAAGTACCTGGGTACCTCGCCCCCAGAATAACTGACACGAAGTCAGTGCGAAACTCTAAACTTCTCGCTGCTATATACAAAACGCTAACTTCAGAGAGACAGCTCTTGGTGCATTTGACCCGACTTTGAAATTCTCTTCCCCAAAATTTCGTATTTATAAGTGGCAT
The DNA here is from genome assembly GCF_027943255.1 of Anastrepha obliqua. Lineage (NCBI taxonomy): Eukaryota > Metazoa > Arthropoda > Insecta > Diptera > Tephritidae > Anastrepha > Anastrepha obliqua. The sequence goes on from NC_072893.1 coordinate 31,384,236, forward strand.
GAACACATTTAGACGTGAAATTTAGAGATAAGTATAATAGCACTAAGATAGATAATTCTAATTTGAATCATAAGTAATTCATAAGTAATGTTAACTTGATTTGCTTTTCTTTTTAATACAAAATGTCTTTGTAAATTTTACTATGAAAATTATAATCTATTTTTGCTGTGTTAGGACCGAATCATTAAATAAATAAATAAATAATGTTGGGTGTATGTATGTACATATGTACAGTTTGTCAAGAATATCTTTGCATAGTGAAGAAAAATTTAAAATTTTAGCTTTGATCGAGAATGCCAGGAAAACGAGTTTCAAAAAATATTATTCAATAAGTGTATTTCAATCACTACAAAGGCAAATCAGCCAGAGAAATCGCCGATATGTTCTCCCTCAAAATTAGAACTGTATATAGTATCATAAGCCGTGCTGAAAATGAAGAAAGACTCGAGTTGAAAGGATCTACAGGCAGACCAAAAAAAGTGACGCAGCGAATTGAACGTAAAATTATTAAAACTATTTATAATATCCCGCAAAACAGTACAAGAGGATTAGCTCTTCAAGTGGAAAAAGACTATGGGCTAAGAGTTTCTCTTGAAACAGTTCGAAAAGTGTTGCAAAAACACAAATATTATTCAAGAATGGCTAGGAAAAAACCCCTGACATCAGCACAAAACACTGATAAAAGATTGCGATTTGCCACCGAGCACATATCGCTACCCACAGAGTACTGGGATGACGTTATTATCTTAGATGAGACGATAATGATGCTCTACCACCATGATGGACCGCAGAGAGTTTGGCGTAAGCCTCTCACAGCACTACAAAACAAAAATATTATCCCTAACGTAAAGTTTGGAAAACTGTCAGTAATGGCTTGGGGTTGTATATCAACAATGGGAGTGGGGGAAACCAAATTTTGGACGAAATAATAACCAAGGAAGTATATCTTGATATTTTAAAAAACGAATTGACTTCCAGTATTAGCAAATTCGGCTTTGTTGACCCGGACAATTCGAACAAATTTAAATACAAATACTATCAAGATAATGATCCCAAACATAAATCTAATTTATGCAGGTCCTGGTTAGTCTAAAACTGCACCAAATCGACATTAACCCAATCGAAAATTTGTGGGTTCATTTTAAAAGAAAAGTAGGAAAAAGATCGCCAACTAATAAAACTGAATTAATAAGATTCATCAGAGAAGAAGGGAGAAAAATACCATTGGAATATGATATTCCGAAACTTATTAAATCATTGCGAAATCGTCTTCAGGCAGTAATTGATGCCCCAGGAGGACATACAAAATATTAACCCCATAAGACCAAAAATTCCACCAAACTTGCTTTTCAACCAACTGTGCCAACACTTTTTGACATCAGAGAAATTGAACTGTTTTTATGTTTTAGTATACATTAGCATATTATTATCGCCTTAGAAGTTTACATGTTTTTGTAAAACATTGTTAGAAAAAAAATAAAAAAGTGATTTTTTCAATTAAAATCCATTGCATGTTTTGATTTTTTCTTTTTTTATTTTCATATGAAAAATTTTTTTGGCAAACAAATACGAAAAGTTAAAGTTCCTGAATCACTCTTCTCATATAAAAATTTAAATTTTTCGGTATAGGCATTTCTTTATTGGTATTTATACTCGTATGTAACTTTTTATAAATTCGTGTATGCCTGCTATTTATTGGCGGTGGTTGTATTTATTTATTTGCGCTGTGTTTAGTAGGCAAATAAATCGCGCTTTCGCATTTTCTACAATTTCCCAAACATAAATATTTGTTTTCGCCGCACAGTTTGCAGACATAATATGTTGTTTGTACAGGACTTTTATATAGAATTTTATAGACAAGCAAATAAAGCGTACAATCCCATTTTGTTCGTTTGCTATTTTGATTTTATTATAAAGTTGTTATTTGTTGAAATAAAAAATGAAATGAATTCAATACTTAGGCTGGCATGTACAAATTTGGTGGAAAAATTCACGGGTATATGCGGTTATTTATTTATTTATTTCTTTATTCGCTAGTAAAAAAAATTAGGTTTTGAGTTAATATAAAAACAGTTAATCCTACAATATTCTAAAAAAAACACATACAACGCCAATTTTGCATGTTTGTGCATGCGTATGCATGTAGGTGGGAAAACTAGGCACACATACACACATATGCACATACTTACATATGCAGCCTTATGCTTGCTTAGCGATCGGCTGCAGTGTTTGCTAAAGTTGTTAGTGGATTTGTGCAAATATTTACGATTTCATGCACAAGCGGGGTACCATACAAACTACACAAACTTTCGCCTTATGCCATACGCATGTATGTATGTATTTGTACGTATACCCATATACAGGCTATTTACACTAATAATGAGTATAAATACTTTTATCTGCACCATTAAAGTATCTGCATAATAAAACAAGTGGACTGTCCAAGGCGGCCTCCGTAGCCGAATGGTTAGTGCGTGATTACCATTCGGAAGTGCACCGGTTCGAAACTCCGACAGCAGACAATGGCAACCCTCTGAGTGTATTTCTGCCATCAAAAAGCTCCGCATAAAAAAAATATCTACCGTTCGGAAGCGGCTTAAATCTGTAGCTACCTCTGTTTATATTTTTAATTACCATGTGATCTCTGATTCCCTTTATGCACATGTTTGATTCTAAGTCATATTTTTTAAATACACCAGACCTTTTGACCAACCGAATTCCCCATACGAGTATTTCCTACTAGTACTTAAGGCTTGTTAACACATGGGCTGAAAAGTCCCGAGGCTAGCACATATGTAGATGGCTCTATCTTTATTCACCTCTTTTTCAGTTAGTACCAACCTTAAAAAGAAAATTTTATGATATTTTATTCATTGGTTCGTGAGTTATTGTGGTAAAGTGCCGTTACTTTTGTTATTTTCAAACAATGAATTTCGTTTTTTAGTTTTACACTGCTTCTGGATGGATAAAAATACCGTTCAAGCGCAGCAATGGCTTAAAAAATGTTGTGGGGACTCCGTTCCATCAGAAACAACAATAAAGCGGGGGTTTTCTGACTTCAAATGTGGTCGTATCGACACCGATGATGCACAACTCAGGGGACCTCCAAATGTAGGGGTAGCACCAGAAAACATCAAAAAAAACCACAAAGTCGTTTCGAATGATCGAAAAGTGAGGTTGCGTGAGTTAGCTGACATCTTAGACATATCAAGAGAATGGGTTGCCTTTATATTGCACTATAAGAAAGATCTGTTCAAAGTGTGTGACGCGTTGGCTCATCATTTTGTTTCATCAAATCAGCACTGTGAGACGGTGCGTCAATCAAAACAATGGCAAAACCTCATGAATTGCACTTCGAATTGCTCTCACATCCACCGTATCCACCAGATTTGGCTTCCAGCGACTGATGGCTGTTCGCAAACCCAGAAAAAAATGTTGGCCGCTAAGAAATTTCGCTTGAATTGATAAGTTATTTGAGGCAAACGATAATTAGTTCTGCAAAAGTGCTATTGAAATGTTAGTGCGGCAATGGAATGATTTCACTGCTCTTGATGGAAATTACGTTGATGAATGAAGCTAAGCAAAAAAAAAGACATGCTTTCTTTGTTAGGCCCGGGGCTTTTCAGCCCATGTATTATTTGAGCAGTTTACTGTAAGGCTCCATAAGTTGCAGTAACTTTCATGGTTATTAATTATCTCGTGTAGTTTGCCTGGGTGATCCGCTTACGAAATGATATCATCCGCATACATTGAAAGTCTAATATTTTTCCCTTCTATTTTTAATATCCTTCTAAGCTTTCATATAAGTCGTTTATGTAAAGCGCAAATAGTATTGGTTACCATAAACATCCTTGTTTGACGTCTGAGTTGGTTTAGAATGTAGCTGTCTTTGTATCGCTATATATATTCTCTATCAACTTCACTAGTTTCGTTGCAAGGCCAGTATCCTGCAACTTACATATTAGGGCATTTCTCGATACTCTATCAAACGCCGCTTTAAAGCCGACAAAATATGCGTAAACTTTATTCTTTTCTTCGAATTTTAAATGTACATATAACAGCGGCTAATTGAATTTATTGCCAACTGTGGAGTAATTCTTTCTGAAGCCGGCTTGATACTCGTTTAAAATACTGTTTGTTTCGGTCCAAGGCGTTATTCTTTCATTAATTATGCCCATCATAACTTTAGTGATACAGTTCAAAAATGAAATTCCTCTGTAGTTTTCAATTAGGGCAGGTGCCAATTATATGCACATATAAAGGGTTTGATTGAAAAATAATGAGCCTTACTTTTTTAAGCAGTTTTATTAAACCTTTTGGCTTATACAACTAATATTCTTCAAAATAGGACCTTTGAGCGTCAATACATCGCTGGTAGCGGTCCTTCCACTGCAGAAAACATTTTTTAAACTCATCCGCCGGAGTCGCGTTCAATTCGGCTGTCACAGTTTTTTGGATCGCCTCGATGGAGTCGAAACGCCTGCCCTTCAGCTTTCTTTTCAGGCGCGGGAACAAGAATAAGTCCGGAGGGGACAGGTCTGCGCTGTATGGAGGATGGGGAAGCACCGGAACCTCCATCTTGGCCAATGCAGAGGTGCAGAGGAAGGCGGTGTGCGCCGATGTATTATCGTGATGAAGGGTCCAATTGTTGATGAGGTTGGGCCGAACCCGGGCGACGCGGTTTTTCAGCCGAAGGAGCACTTCTTTATAAACTGCCGCGTTTACAGTGCTTCCTGCAAGTACAAACTCCTTGTGGACGATGTCTCGAGAGTCAGAAAAGATGATCAATATAGTTTTGACCTTGGATTTCGACATGCGCGCCTTCTTGGGTCGTGGCGTCTGGCTCGTGTGCCACTCCGCACTCTCTCTCCCCCCGTAAGCCTCCTTGAGTAGCCCAAAGGTTTCGGTGCTCGTTTTGCTTAGCTTTACGCAAAATTTGATCGAGTAACGTTGCTTCAACGATCGCTGCATTTTCGTCACTGCAAAATCCTAACACACTTTTAAAACAGCTTTCCCGCGCGGAGCGATGTTGACTGCACCGCTGTTGCCAGCGGTGGTTTCTAGTGGAAGAGGAAGGTCCAACGATCATTTTCCCCCACCAGCCGATTCGGTTGATCGCTTGGCAGACGCTCCGCGCGAGAAGACTCATTACTTTTCAATTAAACCCTGTATGCTTGTTTATACACTGTCCAACAGTGGTTATTGGACACAAAAACACTAATAATCTGCAGCCTCCACTTTGCCGAAGGCAGTACTCGTCCAGCGGGTATGAATTTTCTTTTTACAGAGGATTAAAACTTTAAAACTTTTGGTAAAAGTGCTAAAATAGTTCAATAACTTTAAATAAATTTTTATATCAAGAAGTTTAGAAGAGAAGAGCTAAGGTTTATAATGGCAGTCAAAAGAAAGGCATATACGCTCAGTCCAACCCAGCTCCATTTTAAGTGTGATAAGGAAACTAGAACTTATTCTAATAAGTCCATTGCCTATGGGCTCAACGAGAACCACTTTTACAAAATTTGCACTAGAAACCTCTTAGAACCATTAAAATACATACGATTTGAGCTGAATGATGAGATTTAGGAATACATAAAGTAAAGGGTAAGCTGCTATTTTGAATAGCCCGCTATTTCAGTATATGTCACTTTTGAAGCTGTCATTTTTTGATATTTGACAAGTAGGAACTACGCCATTGATAAAAACGATACACTCCTAAAATGGTGAAAATTTGGCAGAGACGGTTCGTAATACTCGAACATTTTTGGGTCATAGTGAAGCACCTTGTCGGACCGCAATACGGAAATTTGGTGAAAAAATTCGAGACAAGTTGGAACAAGTTAGTGATGTGAAGAATAAAACCCGTGCACGTCGCTCAAGAACACCCGAAAATATTGCGGTTGTAGCCGAAAGTGTTGAAGGAAAAAGGTTTGTGCATTCCTCGTCGTTGTATGGAGTTAGGCGTTCCACAAACGTCATTACACCGTTAGTCCAGTTAACACAAAAATTCCAGCCAGCCAATCATCTACAACTTCGTGTCTTTGCTGATTGGGTCGTTGAAATGCATGAAAATGATCCGGAATTCCATCGAAAAATAATCTTGAGTGAAGAGGCCCATTTCCACCTCGGTGGCTTCGTCGACAAGCAAAATTGTTGGATCTGGGGTTCAGAAAATCTAAGAGTTCTTATTGAAATGCCTAGAGAGGCTTCTCAACGTGTGACTGTTTGGGGTGGTTTATGGTCCGGTGGAGTCATTGGATCTTACTTTTTTGAAAATGAAGCAGGAGCAACAGTAACGGTTTGCGCTATCGAGAGATTGCGCTATCGAGAGATGATTAACGATTTTTTATCGCCGAAATTGGATAGTATTGATCTGGACAACGTTTATTTTCAACATGACGGCGCTACGTGCCACACAAGAAACGAAACCATTAATCTTTTACGGGAATAACACCTATTATTGGAAAACCCTCTATGAATATAAACCTCTGGATACATCGGAATATCAGTCATTCTTAAACAACTTTCTCAGAGAGATAGTCAATATATTTAATATACTCTCGGCCTGTGGAACCCGTTATCCCAATCAACATCTACTCTCTATCTTTTTTCAGTACTTTTACAAGTAAAAACCGCGTTTTCAAGGCCGTATGTGTCGTTATACTTGTGAAGAAGTGAACGGCATGACATGAGGACACGACCTGTGTTTCATTAGCCCCAACAAAATCCTCCAAAATAAGATGCCTGGGAGTTCACATCATATTTGGGCTTTGGATAAGAGGATGACGTCTAATAGTGGCTAATTACGTTCGCATTAACCGCTTCGAACTACTAATGAAATTCTACAGGTGTGTGATATTTATACCCCAAATACCCGCAGGTGTAGCGAAAAAGTGAGAGCCCAGATGTCTAAATTTTTACCAGACGAGAGCAGGGCAGCTGAGAAGAAGGTGTTCAGATGATTCCACCTCGTCCTCAAGACAGCTTCTGCAAAAAGGACTTGAAGCAATCCCAGGCCGCACGGACACCTAACGGACAATGTCCGGTAAGGATACTGGTGAATAGTGTCGATTTGGCAACTCTACAATCCAAATGCATCTTTAATTCTCTCCCTTTTGCCATTCTCTCCTTTTTTACCTTTACAACAAGTTGACATAATAAATGTTAGATCTAAGCGATCACTTGAATAAATTCTGTCCGGTCGTCTTTTTCGTTTTGCGCGCGCTCGGTCATAAATATTCGTGGAACTTTATAATACCCACCAAATTCGAGATCTGCGGCTCTTTTAGTCTTAGATCCGCCTCCGATCTACCCGTGGCCAGAAGGATCTCAAGACTTTACACTCATTCGCACTAACCCAGTCGACGTGAGGCCCATCTAGGAGCTGAACAAAGATTCTCAAGGGAACCCCAATGCTCTCATTTTGCTATGAAACCGTCTCCAGGGCCCCCTATCTAACCGGCTCATCAGCCAAGCAGTATCTCTCTATGCCGCTGTGACCGACCAGCCATGTTATTAAAATATATGTTTACGCCGTAAAACATTACTTTTTTGAGGCTTTGGATTATTTTATGAGGGATTTGTTGTTCAGTTGGCTGTCGCTGAAAATGTAGATATCCCTCGAAGGGGAAGACAAATGTATGGAGATAACTAGGTGCCGCAAACATATTCTCTTAAATTTTGAGACTGGTGAATTGTCTACCCAGATGGTGTCATGAAGTTGGCTGCTCTTGTGCCACTGAGCTTGGGATCAGTTCAATATTTACGTATTCCATACGGGAAATTGGAAATGAATTTCACACTTGGACTAAATTTCAACCCGATATCTAATTATTGCGTGCTTTACTTAAATAAATATATGTTATGTCTCTATTGAAAACCTCCCTCATGTGTTTGTACTTTCTGAAGTCGACTTAAGCGGCTATTACTCATGAACGCACACATAAAAAGAATTTTATTAGATATTTTCAGATTTTTATTTCTTCAAAAACTAAATTGATTAATTTTTTCAAATGCATTTTTGCTTATAGTATTTTCTGATATTTTCCAGTTAATTTCCATCTCAAAAAATTAATGTTTAATCTAACGAACTTAAATTTACACAACTTAAATGAATCACAAAGCAAAAATAGCAAAAAACGAAAAACAGTTTGTTGCCACTGCAACAGCAGCGATGCTGTTAAATTTTGCAACGCAATTTCATGACAACTCATTTGATTATCTTAAAACCTACACAGCTCGAGGGTGTGCCAGAAACGGGCAGGCGGCAAATATAAGTGAGGCTAAAGAGCAGGATAACAGGACGAAAGGCAGGACAACAAGCAAGGATGGCTGCTGCGTTACACTAAAAAAAACATGAACAAATTGTTGTCGCCTCAATCGAAAACAAGTCAGCGACACTCAGACATGTCAGACACTTCACAGAGTGTAAAAACAACAACAACAACAGCAACAACAGTTAACACATGCACACCCATACACTGGCAAATGCAAAATATTTATATGAAACTGTCAATATGGCCGACAATTTGATTTCGACGTCAACGGCAAAGGCAAACACAGTTTACCGCTAGCAACCTGAGCAACAGCAGCAAGAGCTATGCATGCAACAACAGCCATGCAAATTACAAATTGCAACAAAAAACAACAAAATCGATCTGAAAAAGGCGACTATATCAGCCAGAGTCGGGTATGTTCGATTTATCGTTACATACACATGCAAAAAACATGCAACAAGTACTAAATTGCAACAACAACAAACAGCATGTGGCAATCAATAAGACAGCTTTCTGCTGCAAGTTGGCAACCATGCTGCTCTTTCAGTTGCTGGCGAAGCCGATGATGGATCATTTGCATTAAATAAGATGAAATTCAGTAGCAGAACGAAAACGTAAATGAAAATGAAATGAAGCGCATCAATGACAACAGCAAAAACATCAGCAACAACAGCGAACGATGATAATAAAACAGCAATCCCTAGATTGACTATCCGTAGTTTTAGCTACAGCCACAATTTCCAGGCAGTTGAACTAAACAGATCAGGTGGTCATCTAACTAACCTCAGCCCTCAGCTTTTGCACACTTACTTATACGTATACAGTTGCGTTCAAAATAATAGATACCGTGCAAATTAAATTTTTTGCTCCTTTTAAAGTTATTCAAGAATATTAAATCTTCTTCTCTCAACTCTTTTTAACTTTGAAAACCTTTTTACATATTTTAAAAAGCGTTTGAATTTACTGAATGCGAAATAAAACCACGTTATCGTTTCCTCCGGTCCTCAATCTTAGTGGGACATAGGGCATCAAGAAGTGTATGCATAGTAAACAAAAGCAAACAAAACACCTGAGAATACTGAAGAAACTATAACGACATTTTTACAAAAAGGATACATTATCTTCTTACATAACCTCAAAATGGCAAAAGAAACCTTAAATTAAATTGTACATAGCCATAACAGATTTATTCAAAAAAGGACATTTTAAAGGCAATTTGTCCCGCATACAAAGTTCTTTAAGTAATTCAATAAAAATTTGGCATTTTATTTTCTTTAAATGGGCATTTTAGTGCGTTTTTATATCCACAGCTAGGCAACACTGCAGTAGCAAGAGAGAAATTTGACTGCTGGAAGGAGAAGAACACCAACAATAACCGCAATCGCGGACAATGTGACCAGATGTTATCAAAAGTATGGCTGAATAGAACTGAGTGAATTTTTGGACTTATTTTTGGAAAATGTATATTTTATAAAATTATAAGCATTACATTTTAATTAGAACAGGCTAGAAAAATGTCATGAAGAAAGAATTAAAACTCCAAGATTGAATAGTAAAAACAAAAAAATGCAAAATCAACAAGCCCGTAGCCAGACCTAACCAACTGTACGGGCAGACACTTTTTTTTTACAATAAATTATTTTATTATATAAATAAGTAAATAGTTATAAATAAAATAAATAAGAAAATTCAATTTTCAATTAATACTTAAAAGAAACATACAAAAAATATTGTTAAGAATAGATACTTAGTACAATGGCAGTTTACGATTTTTGTTATTATTAAATTTCGGAGAATCATATCGATATTAATTGCACGTATGCGATGTCTTTCAAAAGCTAAGTAGACGAGATCAGCCATGCGGGCATGGGTCATGGACAGGCGTTGCGGCCAATACCGAAAACGTTGATTCGCAAGGTGCTGTACTGCACCCAAATGTCTCAATAGTTGCCATCAGCTTGAACGTATCACTGAAAGCTTCACGAAATCTGAAATGGACCTCCAACTTTGTTCCATCGCCAGTTCCCTTCGATTCTTGAAAAAGTTTTTCACGACTGTCAATTCTTCTTCGCTGGGAACTTTCAAACCTGCAAACATGTAAATTTATAAGTGCTAGTAAAATGGAAGGTAAAAATTTTGTGTTGATGGTTAATGTTTCGAATTATCGAGTTCTCTAAAGCTATTCAAATCATCCGTTTTGAATTCGCTAATGTCAGAAATCGCAGTAACTAGCTCTTGATTCTCTGAGAAGCGTCGCTTGATTTCGTTTATTATAAGATCAAGGCATTCATTGTAAATTCCTTTCACCTCCTTATTTGACTCTTGTAGGTTCCCATCAGTTGCGCGATTCGCAGAGTATGAAGGTAATCTGGTCTCATTTATGTAGCTTGGATGCTCAGTTGTTTTAGCTTTTTTTAGAGCTGTATTTTTTCGATTCCACGGCAAAAAAAGGTAAAAAACGGAAATTAAATAGCTATATCTGATTTTGATTTTTAAAAGTGGTACTGCTAACTTGACGCACATCCTAATGGGTGCATAACAGTTCCACGTAAGACAAACCCCATGTCGATTGAATGTTACTGGCACTGGATAGATATTTCCTGAGTTGAATTGCCTAGCTGCGGCCTAGTAAGATTTATTATTTATTTAATTTTCTCGCAATTCGCATATGCAATTTCAGAAACGGTTTCGAATATATAGCAACTGTTTACTCAAACATCAAGATCAAGAAAAACACTAGACTGGATTTTGTCTGTAATAACTGACTGAGAACAAAGTAGAAATTATGATTAGAACCTTAATCGATATTTATAACGAAATGCATAGAAATTACAGAAATGCTCAATGCAAGGAAGGTAAATAAATAGGTTATATACATTTTACATTTTTGTCACTTTTTTGTACTGGGCTTTCCTAGTCAGTGCCTGCTTGGAATTACCTAACAATACCTCTCTAAAGTAGGCAATATTCGTAGAACTAGGGACTGGCCGGTGTCCACATATTCTAGAATCGAGCGAAGAAATGGAAAATCCAGCTGCTATCCAGCGAAAATCCAGTTCCGATCTCTCTCCGGGTTATTATCACTTATAAGCTCACTAATAATTCAATAATTCCAATTATTAGAAATTTGATTATCAAAGTGATTACTTAATTAAACTACTTTTTTATATATTGATTTGAAATAAAAATTTTGGAAAACTTGTTCTCGGGTGAATGAATTGACGAAAACAAGACACAGGTCTATCTTCAGTCATGTCTGATCATTCGTAACGTTGAGAAGGCGCGTGCATTGGTGCGCAGGTGGAATTCCCATTATCCGAAGAATTTGATTAATGTTTGGTGCATGCTTGTGCAGTTTGGGACCATTTGTCAAAATTGTAATACCAAATTTTCATATCGATGGAAATAACTCGAAGTCAAAGTAGTATGAACAAACACAGGTGTGCAGATTCTCCAATGCTATCCAATCACATCACTAGCACTGAAAACTTCAACCATTTAATATACAAAATTTTGAGTGATTTGTATGCCAAAATTTTTTCAAACATCGGTTTTTTCTTGTACTTACTCTCTGTACGGGCAAAGAATTCGCTTGTACGGGAAAGGCCCGTCCCTGCCCGTACGTAGCTACGGGCCTGTAGATCAAATTACGAAAATGGTAATCTGGCCATACTGGTCACCAATTGTGCTAATATGATGTCACTCATTGTCAAATTCGCTGAGAGCAAAGTAACGGTACCCCGATAGGCGCCATCTCTTTCCATCATGAGGGTTGTGTGGGTTACCCAGTCTTATGAGAAAAGAAAAAAGTAAAGAGCGTCCTCTTCCTGATTAGGTGCGGAAAACAACTGTATGTAGAGATATACGCTAATTTCCAAAGAGCTAGGGTCCAACGCAATGTACTTGCACGTACTTTTTCCTCCTTTCATTGAAATAAAAATGTGTTCTTTAGAACTCTGCTATTAATATGACAGCAACTGTAAATACACCTATGCACATAAATATGAATATAAAAAGACCGAAGACCCAAAAAGAGCTATAGAAACTTTGCTTTCAAAATTGTATACCGCCAGCGCTCTCTGCGCTGCTATTTCGTTCAGCCTACAAGTCATCAACCACCCAGCTTCTGCCAGCAACGCTGTTGCAAGCTTTTCGATGCCACAATGAAAGGTAACGGTGAAGGGAAACTTAAGAAAATTATCTTGTAATTATGCGCAACGACATTAATTTCATCAATTTCATCAACTTCATCAACTGCAGTAGTAGTCAGAATAATGCAGTCAGCCAGCCAGCAGTCAGAGAGGAGCTTTCAAGTCGGCGCTGCATTGGTCGATTTACTGTAGCTGGCAAACCATTTGGTAACTGGCTGATGGTGCTGTTGCTGCCGCATTGATCAGTGCCACTCATCAAATCCGTACATTTTAGTGTGCACGTGCACGTGCATGCTTGCATATTTGTATGTATGCACACGTATTGCTTCGTTGCGAGCGGTTAACCGAATTAAATGTTGAGTAACTGAAAGTAATTGCAACTTCATCACCGAAATTCTTGCAGTGACATGGAGCATTCAAATCAATCTACGAAGGGGAAACAGCGCAATGAATTGTGTGAAACTACAAGTATACACATACATATGTATATGTGTGTATGTGATTATTTTTACATATGTATGTGTGCATGTATGCACTTTAGCATTCGATGCTGGCGAGATGTGCATACTTATCTGATCGCCTGTATGGTTTGTTAAGAATCGAGTTGAGGCTGGTTTGGCTTCGCAGAAACCCCAGAAATAATATTAATTATTGCTTAAGTAATCACTTACAATCGAATTGTTTGTTTATTGCCTTACAAGTTTTTTTTACAAAAATATGGTTCTCAGGTTCTCTATATCTGTGGACTGACTCTTATGGGCGGATGAAAGTTTCAAACCATTTAAATCACCGAGTCCAGATGGTATTTATCCAGTGAAATTGCAGAAAGTCGCTGGATATTTAACACACTGCCCACTAGCAATTTTCAGAGGTTGCTTTCTTCACAGTCATATACCTCTTAAGTTGTTTTCATTCAGTCAAAAGCTGGTAGTAACTCACATACTCACCCAAAAGACTTAAGACCCATATCTCTTCTTTCCTACTGAAAACTTTGTAGAGGTTGATCGAATTTCACGTATGCCTAACTATAGACAAAAATCTTATCTCTACGTCACAACATGCTTATACGAAAGAGAAATCGGTAGAGACAGTTTTACATAACCTTATTTACGCGTCAGAGAGTTCATTGCAAAAACAGGAATTTACTTTAGCTGCTTTTCTTGATATTGAAGGAGCCTTTAACAATGTTGAAGAGGAGGCAATCACTGCAGCTCTCACTGATCTTAGGGTAGAACCGAGCTTGGCACGCTTCATTGACAAAATGCTAAGTAGCAGAATCATTGAAGCGAATCTAGGAGAATCGGTACTCGGGAGATTGGGGAGTAGAGGTACACCGCAAGTTAGAGTCCTTTCACTGTTTTTATGGAACGCTGTTGTAAATAAACTTCTGTTAATACTGGAATCGGTGGGCTGTAATGTGATAGCTTACGCCGATGATGTTGTTATTGCTGTCTCTGGTAAATTTGTATCCATATTAAGAGACCTAATATAAAATACTCTAGATATACTTGCTAGGTGGGCAGAAAAGTGTGGCCTAGGAGTCAACCCAGTCAAAACAAAACTTAACGAGGTGTAAAAGCAATCGAAACCTTAGTCAGTGTGGGACTTTAACGCCACTAAAAGCACCTCAAGTCCGACGGTTCATCCTACAGGGATACCGTTTTGGTAATTACGTCTGGAGGCGGTCATGAGCAATAAGCTCAATCGTCAGTTATATTCTCTACTACTGTTCGTCTTGCTGTTTTGTATCAATGCGACAGTTGTGGTTGCTGTCGCGTTCGTCTCGCATCGTTCCTTCGCCTCCAGTCAATGTGGCGAAGTTCCACGATAATTCGAGTTGCAAAAGCTTGCACTGCCCTCCATTTTTCATTTGATTCAAGCATTTGTGGAACTAGGTTAATGGGCGTCAGAAACAAACCAGTTGTTCTTGTTAGGTCATCGCGTTCCTTCATGAACCTGCTGCAATAGAAAGCCACATGTTCGACCGTCTCCTCTTCTTCCACGCATGCTGGACAATAAGGACTACCAGGTAAGTCCAGGCGATGCAGATATTTTTGGAAACATCCGTGACCACTTAATAGCTAAGTTAGGAAGAAATCAACGCCTCCGTGCTTCCGACAGGTCTACTCGCTAATCTGTGGGATCAGCCTGTACGTCCACCGGCCTTTTGATGACTGGTCCCACTTTGATTGCCAGTCAGCTATCGAGGTAGAACGTTCTGCTTGTTTGAATTCGTCTGTCGGCTTCATATATTGCGAGCAGTACAACCTCTTCTGTAAGTTTGGCCGAATGTTTATAGGCATTTTGTTAGCAGATTGCATCGTCCGACACCATTCTATAGGCACATGCGGTACTCAACGCGCTTGTTCTACTGACCTGCAGTACTTCTTTTAAATTACACTTTTTTGCTCCAGCCCAGATCGGAGAGGCGTACAATATTATGGAGTCTGTCACAGTGGAGAGCATTTTTCTCCTGGCGCCCTGCGGTCCTCCTATGTTCGGTAGCATGCCCATAAGTGCATTGTTAACCTTTCTCGCCTTCACACTAACAGCTTTAAGATGTTCCCTGAATGTTAGTCTGGCATCAATGTGCATGCCAAGATATTTTATAGACTTATGGGATTCTATATCGTGGCCCCCAATTGATATTGACAGCTTTTCTTCCTGCTTGCTCCTGCTGATCAGCACCAGTTCTGTTTTTTGGGCAGCTAGCTCCAGGCTGGCGTTATTCAACCAACTTTGTATTCTTGTTATGGCATCATCAGTTTGATGGCATCATTACATATATGTTTTCGCTCACGAACACACTGACATGCAAGGGAAGGTGGACAGACTGGCACTGTCGAACTGGAAATCAACATCACCAAGACCGAAGCCATGAGAGCCAACCACAATAAAACACGGCGAATAACGGTTGACGGGTGCCCGGTGGAATTTATCGAAAGCTTCCTCGGTTGCACTGTCACAATAGACTAAACAAAACAAGGGCGGCGTTCGGGGGAATGCATACAGTATGGGCGAGTTCACAAGTATCCAGGCGCTTTAAATTGCTGATATTTAGCTTATGTGCGTAGTCAGTATTGTCGAAGCTTTGTGCTTCCGAGGGGAGTAAACAAGGAAATAACAAAATGCTTCAATTGGAGATAAAGAAAATAATGATGATGCACAGGGTCCGGCACTCGAAGTATAACCAATTAAAAAGGTCACAAATTTAGTCTGACAAATTACTTTTATTTAATTCAAAGTAAAAAATGTGTGAAAATAATACAAAATTAAGAATCAATTTACTTTTGCTCGATATGACCACCTTTTGCCTTGACTATGGCCTTGCGACGGTCCAGAAATGAATCACAATCTGCCCGAATGTGACTTGCAGGTATTTTGGCCCACTCGTGGACAATGGCTTTTTTCAGCGCCTCGTGACTGGTGAATCTTTTAGTTCGGACTTTGCTCTCCAAAATGCCGCAAAGAGAATAATCGATGTCTCAAATTCCCATATGAACGCGTATGAAGGTTCGGTCAAATCAACCCTATCATTTGGGGAGTTTACGAATTACTCAATTTGAAGAATTTTCTCGTCAAAAAACCCAATGTTCGGAAATTAACTGCGTTCGGCCAAGCGAAGGAGTTACTTCGCTCTCTCAAGTCTGACTTGTCATGCACCTTTTGGATCTTGTAAGGCTTGACTTTGAGATCATTTTTCAGTATGTGGCGGATGCCCGTGCATCAGCTGCGCGAGCCGTCTGAAGTTGGTTACACTTCGAGTGCCGGACCCTGCATGTTATTGTTGTTATTAAACAAAATACTTATTTCTATCTTATATCTATCATTCTAAGGCAAAAATATCCATCGATGAATAGTAGTACAAATAATTTCCTGGAAACTTATACTCTGCTAAAGTATAAGTCCAACTATGTTGATGTATGATTTCTACATACATACATACATACAAATATTATGGCGACAGCTAACGTATGCAAGCGTAAATAATTTAATAAATTACATTGCGTTTCACTTTAATGTTACGCATCGAAAGTATCTCCCGCATTGTGGTGGAAATGCGCACACAAGTGGGGCGACTGGCGATTGGGCGGGCAACCTTAATTCACTGCTGCTGCTGTCGTAGCGATAAACAAAGCAACGGCATTGTTCTTCTTGTAACTGAGTGTGCGTGTATTAGTATCATACTTTTGCTGTAATAAGCCAATATTTATCGTGCTTTTTCTTCGAACTTATAGGAAGTTCCGTGTAATGTAGACCTATCAGGTTTCCTTCATAAATAGGAAGTGAGCTTACACTCCCCACTTGCAGCTCCATCATTCATATTGATTAGTTTCATTTGCGTTTTCTTTTGGCAGTCGAACTACGCTAAAGATCAACCCGACTGTTTCAACTCCAGCAGAAGAGATGACTAACTATAAAGCTTTCTCTCTTTTATTTATTTATTCTTGCCAATACTTCATATTTATTGCCTTTATTTTCGATTACTTTTGCTCATAAATTGCATTAATTTTTTGCCTATTAATGGGAGCCGGTTTCCTAAGGAGATTCACCATATTTTGGATGGACACAAAAATATTTGCCAAAATATTATTTATAATAGATACTCACACACACACACATATATACAGTCCTTATTATACCGTAGTTCATTAGTTTCAGTAGAATGTAAAACGTACTATAAATACATATATACTTACACTCATGGACATTAAAATAGGTGCGACATTTTGAACAGTTTTGGCTGTTTTACTTTTGTTCATTTTCAGAAGATTTGTCCAGGGCACAGATAATAAGAAAGTACACAACACTGACGCAACACGTCCTTGCATATGGCGCAGAAATATGAATGCTGCGAACAAATGATATTCATCAGTTGCCGTGCTTCGAAAGGCGCTTCATTAGGAAAATATATGGCGGTTAAAACAATGAGATCGTGGAAATTCTTCAAAGATAAACTGTAATACGTTTTATCAAAGCCCAGCGGATTAGATGGATTAGAAATGTACTGCGCATACCGAGAGAGCGAGGAAATGCTAGCAAAGCTTTTATTTTAATACCCATTGGAGGAAGAAAAAGACGGCGCCCATGAAGGAGATGGTTAGATGACGTCGAATCAGATCTTAAGGGGGGAAGTCCATGTAAAATTTTCAAAAAATCGATTTTTTCTTTTTTCGATATTTCGAAAGTATAGTACGAGTATCTTAAGAATATACTGTGAAATTTTCATGCGGAAATTCTTAATATTATAGCTTTTATAGCCCATTAACTATGTAGAGAGTGGTTCGCGCGCTCCTGTACCTCAAACTTTAAACTCATTTATCTCGAAACTGTATTTTTAAAAACTGCTCGTGTTGTAACTCGAAAATGTATCGACCGATTTATTTGAAGTTTGGTAAGGCCTTTCTGTACATTATTATCGGAAGGATAAACCTAAAATTAGAGATATTTCGCGTTGATAAATTACTTGTTGGGGGTTAAAAATGTCAATAAAATAGTCCTTCTTCTTTTCTGACTTTTTTTTCAAAGGCTTATTTTATACTTGTTTTTTTTTTTTAATTTTATAGGTTAATCCTTTCCGTTAATATGTTATAAAAAAAACCAATTTCATTTTTTTGTTTCAGATCTATAGACTAAGAGTATTAAATAGAGCAGTATGGGACCTCGCGCCGTAGGCAGCCGACAAGAAATGTTCCTCAGCTGTCATTTTGGGGAAAAAATGAAAACAATTTTTTTGTACTCTCGAAAGATTAAATAAAGTTATGTTAAAGCTTCAAAATAATATAATTATTTTATCAACTTTAAAAATATTAAAAAAAATGACCGATTTTGAGGCTTCTACATGGACTTCCCCCCTTAAGGAAATGAACGTACACAACTCGAGAGATGAAGCCATGGATAGAATAAAGTGGAGGAGTTGTTTGACGATTTTATTTATTTAAATCTATGATTATAACAACTAACAAGGGTACGGCCCTCGAAGTGTAACCAACTTCAGACCGCTCGCGCGACTGCTGCACGGGCATCAGCTGTCTGTTAGTTGGCGAAATGACAGTCCAGAGTGTTGTGCGCGCTGAAGCATTTTGCCAATGAAAACAGAAAAGTATACGCCTATTTTGTGGATTTCAAAGCGGCAGCAGATGTTACCTGTTAGACTGTCGCAGTTCCTCCTGTCTCTAAGCAGAAGGGACTGTAGGCAGCTGGGTGGACTGATGACGGGCTACTTTCTGTGGGCGAAGCACATGGAAGTGGTGGGCGCTTCAGATAGTGCACTCTGCTCAGCATATGGAGAGAAGGACAAGAAGGCGGACAATTTTCTGTGCATCTGCCCGGCCTTTGGTCGAATCAGGTTTGAGATCTTTGGTACTGATGCTAAAGAAACTACCACCTTGGCTCCTTGGCACCACATGATCTACTCAGATTTCTTCGGATGTCGAGTAGATTTCAAGAAAATTAAAAAAGGAATCTGTGCTTGCTAGTCTATTCAGACAAAAAAAAAAAATGAAAAAAATAACAGAAATATTATCACGCAATACTACCAAAAAATTATTTTAGTATGGATGCCTGGACGCAATAATATTGTTGGAAACAACTTCAAAGTCCAGTAACTAGCACAGACAACTTCAACTTTTTTAATATCAAAAACCATATTAAACAGCTCTTCCACAACAAACAACACCTCGAATGGAACTTTACCAATGGCGGGTATAAAAATATTAACTACACAAAGACCCATATAACAGAGTTCCTACAATAAACTAAAAAAACACATACATGACCAGGCTTTATAAAATTCGAACTACTTCATTCAGGACACACGAAAATCACACACGGCTATCTTATGAATAACCCAAACTCAATACACTGTACTTGAAGCACAGATATCATAGCCACAGTTACTGATCTGCCCCTAGACTACCCACTGCGTCCCACTTGTAGAGAACGAATATTTACTAACACAAACCCAATTTCACTCCTTTCAGACCCTTCTGCGGAATCAATATCCCTAATAACTAAATTCCTTAAAAGAACCAAACGCTATCATAGGATCTAAAATAAAGCTACTCTATATATAAGAACGGAAATGTGTATGAGAGTATCGAGCTTAAGGCCTAGCTGCTATAGCTCCTAACACAAAAAGCATATAAGATTTATTTTGTAAGCTAATTTTATGTTAATAAAAAATAACGTAAAAACTATACACTAAATGACCAAAAGTGAAATCGCCGAAACTACACAAAATGCCGTACACCTTTTTTACTGCCCCTAAGTGTATTTGCAAATATGTATGTAAATTGGCAGTTGTACCATTTATTTAGCCTTCGACAGACTTAATTTCCGTTTATAATTTTGTTTATCATTTCGTGGATTTTATTTGCGTTATTAAATATGAAATTTTGCAAAATTTGCCGACTTAGCAAAAGTTGTATAAGGATTAATTAAAAACATATGGATGGCAAGATATCAGCTTTAATGACTGATTTCTTCGGCTGACAGCCCGACTAATAGTTTGAAATGAAAGGCATGAGTGGGAATAAAATCTGAGTAAGTTTTAATTTTCATTTTAGAAATTTGGTATCATTACTATTTCATACTAGTATCTGGGGTACTCTTGCCATCTAACCTACTATTTCATACTTATGCAGGTCCATAAATATTTATGAAGTGCCAATTTACATAAATTTCTATGAATTTGCGCGATGTTGGTAAAACTTGATTTTATACTTGGAAAATGAGTTTCGGATGGCCACTTCTTTACTCCTTACGTTTGGATTCTGCTCGTTTCGCTAAAAATTTGCATGTGAAAGCAATAACAAAATCGTCCGGAAATGTGGAGGAAAAAATTCATGGCTTTTGCATCATGATAATGCACCTGCTCATTCATCTGTGCTTGTGAGAGATTATTTGGCCAAAAACAACACCGTTATCATTCCTCAGCCACCGTACGCACAAGATTTGATCCCTTGCGATTTTTTTCTGCTCCCAAGATTGAAGCGACCCATGAAAGGACGGCGTTTTCCGACGATTAAAGAGCTAAAAATCAAATCGCTGAGAGGGCTCAAGGGCATACCAAAAAGTGCATATCAGAACTGCATCGAGGATTGGAAAAGACGCTGACACAAGTGTATTATATTTATCTGAGGGGGAAGGAGATAAAATAGAAATTAATGAATAAATAAATACTTTTTTTGAAAAATTAAAATTCACCTTATTTTTTGAAAACTCCTCGTATGTTTGAATGTTGATAGTATTTAGAAGCATAAAGTATATATAACTATATGTATAGAATAAATAAAGGGTGTGGGATACAAATGATTTTCTGGAAATAGCGATTCCTCAAGTCGTCCGGTAACATCTGCCGTTTATTGTGCGATTCGCTCTACTCTGTCGGCTTAGACGCCACGTCACAAAATCCGCGGTGTCTCCAAGAATGATTCGAAAATTGAAAAATGCGTCGAAGGGCATAGTTTTGAAGGTCTAAACTTTAAAAATATGCACACAAAATAAATAGATTTTTTCAAATTACTAGACCAGAATACCTAAGGGAATACCTTTTTCCATTGCAGAAAAGTGGAGTAAAAACCCATGCAAACTCACTTGTTTCCCCACTTGTTTCCTAGACTCTCGTGCGACACTTTGACTTAGAAAAGTCAGTGTAAACGCATCCAACTTGGACTCCTTTGGAAAACGATGACATACAGATTTCGCTAAAAAAAAGCAAGATTAGTTGCTGTAGAACGGCCAGCTACAAAACCATGTTGGTTTGGGTTAGTTAAAGACTTAACCGCAAATAAATTGTGTCCTTTACAATGCATTGAAGCAGTTTACCATAGAGATGATTGATTGCTTGGAAATCGGCCTATAATTACGAACATCATTTTTCTTCCACTTTAAAAAAAAGGTATAATGATTGTAAACTTCCAATAATTTTAGGAAGTGCCCTTAGATTAAGATTTATTAAAAATAATCTCTAGAGGAGTTGCTAACGCTGGACAATTCTTAAGCAAAATAGCTGAAAGACCCTCAGCATCTGTATGTGACGACGGTTTGTGAGAAAGCATCCTCTTGTAAATATCATCAGATGAGATGTGCAGATTGGCAAAATTTAGAGATGAGCATATCTCGGATGGTGTAGACCGGGTGCTGGTGAATTGGATTCGTTCAATGCTAGTCCAAAGAATCGTCACGGTGCGGGCGGAGTAGGATCTGCTGGTGTCGTTCGGGGTTAAGGGCGGGGTAACGTTTTTAAATTTTTTTTTTTGCATTTTTTTTATATTTGATTTTTTAAATGAAGAACCTTTCAAGAATATTCTGTGAAAATTTTAGATGAATCGGAGCAAAACTTACAAAGATACAGCCATGTAAGTGTTGCTACCTACCTGGCTCAACCGCGTTTAGCGTTAGCGTTAAAGCGTTTTTCCCACAACTTACGTTTTCAAAGTCGGTGCCCCTCATAACTTTGAAACTACTGCATCGATCCTTTTGAAATTTTGAACACTTTTTCTGTAGATGTTTTACAAGGTAACACCGAAGAGTTTTTTTCGAATTTGTTGATACTTTTGTTTTTACGGTAACTAAGTCACCGATTTTTTACGCGAAAATCGTGTTTTTGACTTTAACGTGTTCCCAAAAAAAAAAAAACCCTCTCGGCGTTACCCGGAGAAAACGATTATCTAACGAAATAACTTTGGTTTTTTGATTTCAGATGATTTAACACCGAGTTATGAGGGGCACCGCAAAACTACTTTTTTTGAGATGCGTCCGAATAATTTCTGCCATTGCCGTATTTTTAAATATTTTTGGATGAAAATTTCACAAAATATACTTCAAATGCTATAGTTTTATGTAGTAAAAGATTTGACGAATAAATTTTAACTGTGTCATCAAAAAAAATCATAAAAATGTGCCTTGGTGCTGTACGAATGGGCTATCGGCAAACCCCACCAAAACTGGTATTGCCCTCTTTACCGGAAGGCAGAAGCTTGATTAACTCGTTCTGCCTAAGCTAAAAGGAGTCACAATCCAGCTATCCAAATAAATCAAATATCTTGGAGTAATACTCGATAGTAAACTTCTTTGGAAGTCACACGTTGAAACAAAAATATCCAAAGCACTGGCAGTGCAAAGCTGTGTTTGGGATGAGTAGTGGTCTGGTCAGTGGTCTGGATGAGTAGACTCTCTTTCGTGGGAGTCAGCAGGACCTTATCGAGACCACAACGCACTGTGGCCATCTGTTGCACTGGAGCTTTTCCAACTACTTCAGGCCCGGCATTAGATGCTCTGATTGGTTTGCCCCCTCTTGATCCAAGATCTTGATCCAAGAGAGGTCTTGAAGGCCTTCTGCAGGCTGAAACACAATGGGAACTGGTACGGCCCCTGTCTGGCATTGGAAAACAGAGAAGGCATGGACTTCGATCCAACGATTCTCTCCATGCCCCTTGACTCCATGCCATTAAGAGTCGTACTTGAAAAGAGATACAGTGTAGTGCTATCAGAGGCTCAGTTGTGGGAAGACTCAGAAAATGAGCCCGGAAAACACTGTTTTCGCATTTTTACCGATGGCTCCAGGACCGAGCTTGGCTCCGGCTGTGCACTTTGGTCTTGGAATGCATCTGTGGTTCAAGCGGAGGTGTATGCGGTTCAAGAAGCGATGAACTTTGTTGTGGAAAAGCGATGGAGCGGCAGATTTATGTGTGTCTGACGCGACAGCCAAGCTGCGCTTTCGAGTCTTGTAAATCTAGGCTGAACTATGTCGGTAGACATAACAGCGTGATGCTAACATGGGTCCCGGGGCACGGGGTATCGTGGGAAACGAGACCTTATGACTCCTTATCTAATACGTTTTGCCACTCCATTCTGCGGCCATCAAAGCCATGGTTAGCAAATGGGTTACTATATACAACCCACAAGCGAGGCAGGCTGAGAGAGGTTAAAAATGGACTAAACTGATGTTACCTGTCATGTCCGATCGACTGTCATAAACCCTCCTGCAATAAAGCAGAAGAGAGTGCAGACAGCTGGTTGAAGTGATGACGGGCCACACTCTGTGGGCGAAGCGCTTGGAGAGTGTGGGCATCTCAGACAGTGTGCTCTGCCCAGCTTGTGAAGAGGAGGATGAAACGGCGGACCTCTTTCTGTTTAAGGTCTTTGGCACTGATGTGGAGGAGCGACCCCCTTGGCTCCTTGGCACCACAAGATCTACTCAGATTTCTTAGTAAATCCCGTAGATTTAAAGAAAATTAAAGGGGAATCCAAGTGTAGTACAATGGACTTAATTAATGTCTGAGTGCTGCACTTGCTAGTTGTCCCGACAAAAAAAAAATATATCTCGGATGAACAGTCAGGGATACCTCATCAACTGAAACATAATAAGACATAAAAAAGTCTGCAAATAAGTTAGCTACTTCCGTAGGAGTACTTGTTAATTTATTATCCAACATCACCGTGATGTGGGCTGCCACAATGCACTCTTTACTGGAGAGTGAGAAAATAAAGTTTGTAGTTTTTGTATCCCAAGTCCTTAGCACAATTTTGGCAGTTTTATACGAGGTTGAGTGTTCGCATTTCGACTGCATTTCCACAGCTATTTTCTAGAAAGAAAGAAAAAAATATTTAGAAACCTGAATTCACTTTAACTGGCCACAACTATTCTTATCTAGGGAATTAGCCTCAAGTAAACTGAAATAAATTCCAGGAAAGGACCTACCAATTTTTTGACAAAGCGTTGAACAACCACAAAAGCTTACATCGTGCTGCATGTCCAATTGGTTAAAACCGTCATCACCGCCGCCTTTTCAGTTCTTCAACTCTTCAATTCAGCTCTCCAACAACTATGCGCATTATACGCCTCTCCGTGTGTTTGCGCAAATATTCGTATGTTGCTCATCGCCAACATTTAATCGCATATAAAAAATGACAACGCGCTACAGAAAAAAAACCTTCCGCATTACGCTGTCAGAAACTTGTGCTGAGGTGTCAAAGTGACAAGCGTTAATGCCGCGTGCAGCAGACCAAATGACTAACTGGACGTTTCCCATTACATGTGCATGTGTGTTTGTTTGTGCATGCGCCAATCACCACTAAACTATGCACCTAGAACTGCAGACACAACTACAATAGATTTGACAGCTGACAGAAGCAGTGGGGGTTATGGAATGCAACTTTTGCAGAGACAGCAGCAGTGGTTGCAGCAGTCACACTGACAGTGACAGTAGTGGTCAGCAAATGAGATTTTGCGTTTAGGACCACGGTCGTTTGCGGTTATTCCCCGTGCATGAAATCGAGCTCACAGCCTAGTGCGCAGGCAATAGCCGTGAAAGCGGCGTACATTGACAGAATGCGCTTTCGATTTCGAGCACGTCGCGCCTGCATTTCGGTAGATACTTGCTGAGAAAGTTGTTGTTTTTATTGCTATTGTTGGCTGTAACTGCCACATATTACCACTGGCTATGAAATATTAACACATTTGCTTGTTAAAGCCGCCGGTATTAGCGCCGCAATCACTGCGTCACGTGAGCGCTTCTGTTGTTACGTGACGCTGCACTGTTAACCGCTGGCCGCCTTTGCTGCACATAAAATCAGAAAAAGGTGCCTCAGTGACAATCGTGATGAGTATTGCGTGTTAGCGCTCAAGCATGCAATACCTTTACAACCCGAAGAATCGGCCACCAACTATGTCAACAGTAGCCACCAACTGCAGTCAGAAAGAAAAAGTGACCGCACGCAAAATTCTCACTGCCCGCCAGAAGTATGTTCAGCTCTACGCCGCATTCGCATTCGCGTGTCTCCAGACGCAGCGCGGCACAGCAGAGTTCAACGCAAATCATGTCATGTCACTCAACGTCTTCGAAAAGCTCTAATTCGTGTTCAATTGCGTCCGTATTACGCTGCGTGCAGCGGCAAATCAGTGGAGCGTTCACTAAGTTCGACCAACTGCAGTGCCGTCGCCAGCTACTTCTCACCCTAACCCTATAGCTCAGAAGTTATTGTGAGCACTTGTGAGCCTTTGTGCTATGCAGAACTGCAGTTCTTCTCTGCTTCACTTCTTTATTCGGCTTTTTTTCTGAAATTCACTTCACAGGCAATGCATTGCGTTGCGTGTTTGTCGTCCTGACTTAAGTATTTGTTGGCGTGTCTCTAATCGTTATGATTTTGTTGCTGTTGCTTGGTGAATTAGTATCTCCGCGAACTCTCACACACTAACAATTGTTTACTGTTATTATCTTTTGTAACGCTCATTAAAATTATTGTTTTACCACATTATTATCACGAATACTTGAATGTAGTCCTCGGCAGGATCATAATTGTATAAGAGGAAGAGGTTGGTAGAAAGAGTTGTTGTTAATTGAATAAAAATTTGTACAAATTATACAAAATTGAGTCATTATGCGGTAAATTGTGTACTTGTGGATTTTAAAAGGCAGGTAAGGTGTCGAAATGGCGGAAAATTATTGCTTGATTTTATCAATTTGAGTTGGTGGTAGTGAATTCTTGTTGGACTAAAAACAACGACCGGGTGGTCACTCCCTCGATGAACACAAATTAAAAAAGTTTATACTCTGTGGCACAGGGAAATGGACGATAACTTTGTTCGATGTCTCACCCCTTGGGATATTCGAGAGCAGGATTTATGGATCTCTGGTCGCGTTAGAGATGGTGGACTCGGCGAAGATAGACTTAACTTTTTCCTATAGCGTATACAGAAACACACTCGGAATTTTGCCCTTGTCTGCCGAGAGGTAACCGCTATTACAACAAAAACTTTTTCTATCATGTTGCTGCTTCATGCATGGAGATTCGAACTTATACACTCTACAGGGTCCAGTACTCGAAGTGTAACCAACTTCAGACCGCTCGCGCAGCGTATGCTCATGCACGGGCACCAGCTGCTGTTAGTTAGCTAAATGACAGTCCAGAGTATTATTAACAAGGCCGCGGAAGCATTTTGCCGAGAGTAAACGCGAAAAAAGAAAATCAGTAATGAATTTCAAACGTAAAAGTTTGATTGCATTATATTTGGCTGGAAAATCACAACCAGCGATTGTTCGTGAGATCGAGCACTTTAAAGTAAATAAAGTTTTTGTTTATCATACCATTGCTCGTTAAAATGATACTGGTAGCATCGCGAAACGTCATGGAGGTGGTCATCAAAGACTGCAACGTCACGTGAAATGGTTCAAAGGGTGATGAAGCGACTTGAGCGAAATCCCTGAAGAACTGCCAATCAAATGGCGAAAGAACTGAAAATATATCACCTTAGCATCCGCCGCATACTGAAAAATGATATCAAAGCCAAGCCTTACAAGATCCAAAAGGCGCACGATCTCACACTAAAGCAGCAACAAGTCAGATTTGAGAGAGCGAAGGAGTTGATTCGCTTGGTCGAAAGCAGTCAATTCCCGAACGTTGTTGTTTCTAACGAGAAAATTTTTCAAATTGAGCAATTTGACCAACCGTTCATACGAGAATTTGAGTCATCGATTGGCCACCAGAATGCAGCACCCGCCAAAGGTAATGGTTCGGGCCGCTGTAACCGCAGATGGGCGCTCTTCAAGCCTGGCGTCAAGGTGAAGGCGAAATATTATCGGGAAAGTATTCTAGAGGTTGCTTTGAAGCCGTGGGCAGACAAACATTTTGGTGTCAGACCATGGACGTTCCAACGGGACTCGGCACCATCTTACAAAGGAAGTGGGAACTAAGGATGGCTAAAAATTAACGTTCCGAACTTCTTAACTTCCCCATAGTGACTCTCAAATTCACTAGACACGAACTCGATGGATTATTCTCTTTGACTATTTTGGAGAGCAAAATCTGAACTAAAAGATTCACCAGTCTCGAAGCGCTGAAAAAGGCCATTGCCCATAAGTGTACCAAAATACCTCCAAATCACATTCGGGCAGCTGGCAATTCGCTTCTGGACCGTCTGAAAGCCGTAGTCAAGGCAAAAGGTGGTCATAGCGAGCAAAAGTAACTTGATTCTTAATTTTGTATTATTTTCACACATTTTTTACTTTCAATTGAATAAAAGTAAAACTCCTCCTCGTATTTGTGGTGTTCGTCTTGATACTGTTCCACAAAATGGAGGGACCTACAGTTTCAAGCCGACTCCGAATGGCAGATATGTTTTATGAGCAGACTTTTCGTCCCAGAAATACACTCGGTGGTTTGCCATTACCCGACAAGGGGCGACCGCTATTAGAAAATCTTTTTTCTTTATTTGGCGTTTCACGAAGATTCTAACCTATGTCTTCCGGATGGTAGTAACGCACCAACCCATTCGGCTACGGCGGCCGAATACACATACATGTATATAATAAAAGCAACATATTATTCAATTCAACTTTGCTGTTATTGTTCGAACAGCATGAAATAGTCTTCTTGGCCGGATAGAAATCCGGGTCGCTCAGGTAACGTAGAACTGACTTCTTTTACTTTAGTTGGTTTTTCTTTTACGAATCTAAAGCGATTAACAATATTTTTTTATCTGTTTGTTTCTTAACTACATTGGAAAAAACATTTCAGTTTATAAAGGGTGTTTTTTTAGAGGTTAGGTTTTCAAGATGAAATAAAACGTATATAATTTAATGTTATGGCCAAGAATTTAGCTTTATTATAAAGATAAGGGTTTGCCATTATGTTTTAAAAATGATTTCGGGCAAGTGGCCTCCGCGGCTGGCTCGAATAAATTCCAGCCGAGACGCCCAATTTTCGACCACTTTTTGCAGCAATTGGGGCCGTATGTCAGCAATAACGCGCCGAATATTCTCTTCCAAGACGTCAATCGTCTCGGGCTTATCTGCGTAGACAAGCGACTTCACATAGCCCCACAAGAAATAGTCCAGCGGTGTTATATCGCACGATCTTGGAGGCCACGCCACAGGTCCACGGCGCGAGATAATGCGCTCACCAAAAGTTTCCTTCAATAAATCGATTGTTGCGTTGGCTGTATGGCATGTATGTTGGAACCAAAGGTCGTCCACATCAACATCGTCCAATTCAGGCACGAAAAAGTCATTAATCATGGCTCTATAGCGCTCTCCATTGACTGTAACATTATGGCCGGCTTCATTTTTAAAGAAATATGGACCAATGAGGGAATCTCTGCCCATAGAGCACACCAAACATTGACTTTTTGAGGATGCAACGGCGTCTCAGCAATGGATTGTGGATTATGTTCACTCCAAATGCGACAATTTTGCTTATTGACATACCCATTCAACCAAAAGTGAGCTTCATCGCTGAACAAAATTTTCTTGCGATGCGTCGCGCGAACCGAACCATTATTTTCGTAATAAATTTGCACGATTTGCAAACGTTGTTCAGGTGTAAGTCTATTCATTATGAAATGGCAAACCAAACTGAGCATAAATCAAGTAACAGCTGTCAAAAAGACCATCTACGAAAAAAGTAGTGCCAACTTGAAAACCTAACCTCTAAAAAAACACCCTTTATTATTTACAATTTTTTTATAAATGCCTCTATTTTTAGCTGCATTCCATAATTCAGCTACATGGCGTATGCCCGTCCAACGACTTATAGGTAAAGGATCATTTCCCTTAAATTCTTCCTTCCATTATTAATTTTAAAATGTGGTATTTGATATTTCTCATTATGTGTCCAAGATAAGTTGCCTTCTGCCGTTTTTTGAATTGAAGCGCTGCTCGGAAAGTGCGTGGCCCATCGATGCAAACAAATGATAATCGGAAGGCGCCAAGTCTGGTGAGTAAGCCGCATGCACCCGCGGTTCCCAGTCGTACGTCTCCACCAATTCCCAGGTTGCTCTTGTTCGATATGGCGGTGCATGTGGCGGTGCATTGTCATAAAAAAAAAATACTTTGTGACGCCAATCGGCATATTCTGGGCGTTTTCGTGTATAGCGCTGTTGAAATAGGCCAATTGTCCTTGGTAGCGTGCACCGTCAACTGTTTCACCTGGTTTTAATAGCTCGTATCAAATCATACCACGCTGATCCCAGAAAACACACAGCATTGCCTTGCGGCCGAAGCGATTTGGTTTGGCCGTTGTTTTTGGCTTGTGGCCGGGCGGACCATACGATCGTTTACGCTTGGGATTGGAGAAATACACCCATTTTTCATCACCCGTAACGATTCGATGCAAAAAAGACTTCCTTTTAAATCGGGAGAGCAGCTTTCACAAATGGTTTTTCGGTTCTCTTGCTACCTTTCAGTCAGTTCATGCGGCACCCATCTTCCGACCTTTAAATCATGCCCATGTCTTTCAAACGTTTGGAAATTTTTCAAACCACCTGAAGCACTGTGCTCTACTTAGAGCGTGTCCACCATAAGCTTTTATAAGCATTTGATGAGCTTGAGAAGCGTTTCTCTTCAATTGATAACAGAAAATGAACGATGCCCACAAATCGTAGTTGGAAGGCACGAAATTCGACATTTCTAAGAGAGACAAAAATGCAATGTTGTATAAAACGTAACAAACAATGGACTGAATATTGTTGACAGTTGACAGATGAAAAAAACAACACATTTGGGAAGGTTTAAAAATACTCCTAGTGACATCTATGGACTAATAGCTGAAAGTCTCATTTCATAGGTATATACCTAAAGGTGTCTAATACTGCAGGTTTTACTGTAACTGTATGACTATTTCACATATTCGATCATAATTCGATTTCACCTTCTATGCAACGACCCATTTCGGTTTTAACAACATTCTGTGAACTAATTCTGTTGCATGAAAATTAAAGGTTTCGCTGGCATTGCAAATCGATATTATTATTAAACACAACACACACACACCCATACATATATGTAATTGTATGTATCAATAACACGTAAACAACTAAATAAATGCAT
Source organism: Anastrepha obliqua (assembly GCF_027943255.1). Lineage (NCBI taxonomy): Eukaryota > Metazoa > Arthropoda > Insecta > Diptera > Tephritidae > Anastrepha > Anastrepha obliqua. The sequence continues at coordinate 31,414,491 of NC_072893.1, forward strand.
GCAGCTGTATGTATGTATGTATGTGTGTACATAAGTGCAATTGGCATTACGTGATGAGAACAATCGTATGTGATATTTATAGCGGTAATCCTTTTTGAGCGTTCAACGCCCCAATTCGACAACTTTGACAGCTACAACAATAACAACAGCAGTAACAACGACAACTTCGTTGACAATGACAAAGGATACTACAAAAACATATTTTGCTACACACACACACACACACACACACTCACGCTGACATGCAACACAAATGACGAGGAGGTGGGCTACCGTGGGTGCAAAGGGAGAAGGAATTTTGTTGCTCAGCTGGATTTAATAGTTTTCATGGATTTTCATTTGATGCCTTTGAAGTAATTTCGTGGTAATGTTCGCAACGCAGTTGGACTGCGCGAATAGCCATCCATAACTGTAGCAAATAAATAGTCCATGCGATGTTGTTGGCATTGTTGTTGTTGCAGTTGGTGCTATTGCTGTATTAGTGTTGTATTATTGCTGAAATTTGCTGCACGTACGATTTGTGTTAGGTGCATTCGTATTGTATGTGGCAAACATTAAATTTAATGACCGCTACCGGTGATACGAGTAATACCAAAGCATACACACATACATACATACACACATACATACATACACACATACACACTCACAACGCCACAAGCATGGCAGGAATACGGCAGATGGACGGACAAAAGCACAGATAAACAGACAATCAAGTGAACAGACAAACAGGCCGGTAGACAAAAACACATGCACACATACATACATACACACATATGTAGAAACAAATAACAAGTAGTTGACTAGCATCGAATTGTTTTGGTAGTGTATGCGCTGGGCTAGTAAGAGTATACAGCGGACGGTGGGAAGCCAGCGTTGGGCGCAACGGTGCAAAATGCACATTTATCAATCACAAATGTGGACACATGGAATCATCATTATCATCAGTCAGTCAGTTTATGGCATGCCGACAGGGCAGCGTAGCAGCGTAGCAATGCTAGACACGCTGGTGACTGCCGACTGGCAGCCAGTTGTGTAGCACCAGCAAGCATGAACACCCTTCTGATAGACATGCATGAAGGCATAAATGTAGGCAGGCCTTGTGCGGCAGATACGCCGATATTTGGGCAGAAAACCAACAATGCTGCTTATTTTGTTGGCTGTAAAGGGTACTAATAGTTGAAGCTGCAAGCAGGAAAGCAATGTGAATGTACAGTGACTTATTTTAGTTGTGACTTGAACAGTTCTAGTCCCATATTAAGGGGTTACATACGTCCAGCAGCGCAGAAAATGCGCTGAAAGGAAAACTGTTTTTAGAAGTGATAACAAAAGAAATAAATATAAAAAAATTTTATAAAGGGTGGTTAAATTTCAAGGGCCGATGTTGAATGTGGACCACACCTAAACGTCATAGTTTTTTCTGCATTTCGTTTAACATTTTTCAATTTGAGACTAACTCAATTTGAACCATGGAAAGATACACAATCGAGCAACGCGTTAAAGTTATTCAGGCTTATTATGAAAACCGGCGTTCAAATCAAAATGCATATCGCGCACTTCGTGAGGCACATTTTCACCTCAGTGGATTTGTCAATAAGCAGAATTGCCGTATTTGGGCGAATGATAATCCAAGAGTGATTGCCGAAAAACCAATGCACCCACAAAGAGTGACTGTTTGGTGCGTTTATGGGTCGGCGGCATCATTGGGCCGTATTTTTTCCAAAATGAGGCCAGTCAGGCAATTACTGTGAATAGTGTTCGCTATCGTGAGATGATAACGAACTTTTTATGGCCCGAATTGGAAGATATGGATGTGGACGATATGTGGTTTCAACAGGATGGTGCCACTTGTCACACAGCTAACGAAACAATGGCTCTTTTGCGCGAAAAGTTTGATGGTCGAATAATCTCACGTGGCGGCGATGTCAATTGGCCGTCAATCAATCGTGTGATTTGACACCGTTGGAGTTTTTTCTTTGGGGTTATTTGAAAGAAATGGTGTACATCGATAAGCCAGCAACAATTCAAAAGCTAAAGGATGAGATAATTCGGCACATTAACGGCATAGAACCTCAATTATGCCTCAGCGTCATCGAAAATTCAGACCATCGGATGGAGGTGTGCCGCCGAGGCCGCGGCGGTCATTTGGCCGATATTTTGTTTTATGCGTAATTGAGTAGTACCAGTATTATCATAATGAGGAAAAATGATAATAATTTAAAAAAAAAATTGTATTTTATTCAAAATCAAAACCGGCCCTTAAAACTTAACCACCCTTTATAATACTTTTACCGAGTGATTTGTGAAGTGGATGCTACATCCCATCGGCCGCCGTAGCCGAATGGGTTGGTGCGTGATTACCATTCGGAATTCAGAGAGAGGTCGTTGGTTCGAATCTCGGTGAAAGCAAAATTAATAAAAACATTTTTCTAATAGCGGTCGCCCCTCGGCAGGCAATGGCAAACCTCCGAGTGTATTTCTGCCATGCAAAAGCTCCTCATAAAAATATCTGCCGTTCGGAATCGGCTTGAAACTGTAGGCCCCTCCATTTGCGGAACAACATCAAGACGCACACCACAAATAGAAGGAGGAGCTCGGCCAAACACCTAACAGAAGTGTACGCGCCAATTATTAATTAATTAATTAATGCTACATCCCATCGTAACTCTGTAATAGTCGCTGATTTTATAATTGCATAGATGATCTGTGTACGAAGAGGCATCTCGAGTCGTCTAGTAGAATGATTTCTTAGGTAGTGCATCGACTGATTAAATTTTTCTACCCACTCACTTTTCCTTATCGCATCCGCTTACCACTCATGCTACGTGGGCTAGCGTGCGATGAATTCAAAGGTAGGGAGATATGAGTCGGTAAAAGTTGATCTTTAGAGGAATCTCCTTAAGTTCGGTGGCTTCAGTAGCCACAGCGGTAAGTATCTACTTTCTGCATGCTTTAGTTTTAGGACGATCTTCAATGCCACATAATTTTAGTGAAGTTTATTGCATTTTGTTCGTTGTCTCTATCAAGGAATCTAGCGAACAGATTGTTTATTTCAATACCTGTAAGGTACCCGCTCATTATTTCCATATAACACCTCTGGTTGACTTCGGTCTCAATTAGAAACCACTGTTACGCTTACGTACTTGGAACGGTGGAATGATGGTAGTAGGGATTGCAGGGTTGGGAAATGCAGCCGGGCAATTCGCATGTCTGATGGGCGTATGTATACGTATGTGTATGTGTTGTTGGAGTGCGTGTTGAACAACACGAATTATGGGCACTCGAAACAATGGGATGACGACCCAGCGCACTAAAGCGGCCATCAAATGCACAACAACAAAGCATCTAACAGCAACGGCAGTATGAACATGAGTGAAAACAACAAATAACAACACTGATGAAAGTTTGAACATTAATGCGAACAACACTGGGTGGATCCACATGCGACACGCACACACACACACACACGTGCATGCCTACATGTACGACTGCTTTGAATAGTCAAGCGTACAGTGTTTGCCTCATCAGTCAATAGGCTCTGGAAAATGTTGCTGATCGCTGACTGACCCGTAGCCTGAGCTGCAGCACGAAGCGAACAATGAGGCTGTGAAACGGACCCCGAATAGCTGTTGCGTCGGTTGGTTGCACATTGACAGGCATCCAGTGCGGTGATAATGGCGTGCAAGGACATGCAAGCAGGACATGTGGCAGGAGTTGTTATTGCGTTGGCTGTTTGTGATAGAGACATATGCACTTATGCGTGCATGCAACGGGCAACGAACAACTTGTAACATGCAACGGCGACAGCATTTGAGAGCTGCTTTGCTGAGATGCAATCGAAATGCACCAAATGCAAGATGAATGCTGCCATTCATACAGCCACACACACGCACCAACATACACAGATGTAGTGTCCAGTATGTCCTTGTGGCAACATTGCCATTGCGGGTGGAAATGCAAGCGTAGTCATTGGAAAGTGTTTCGATATGCGTTGCATGCTATTTTTGGGGCTCGCTTTCTCTGGCAAGCAGCGACCGTGAACTGTAACTGTGGCAAATTCGTGAGTGTGTTTGTGTGTTGCCATAGAATTTACGTGCGAATGCACAGGTTTGGCATTTAATGGGTGTTGCATTAGACATATGTGAGTTTACGCGTGTGTATGTAGGTGCCTGTGTGTGTGTTCTATGCGACTTGCCCGTAAAGCTGTACCATTGTTTATATGCCGCGTTGTGCTCAATTGTTGTTCTCAGTCTGTTCGTGTTTTACCTAAAGGTGGAGGTCCTTTTTAGGGAAATATAGTGAACTCATCCTAACGGTGAACACACATACACACAAGTGTGTAGTAGTGGTGGTTTGTTTGCAAGTGCACGTTGGCTCATCTTCCCATTTGGTCATCGGTCTGCATCGATAGACACGACAATGCGGTCATTACGGTTTTGTTCTCTTAAAGCGCGCACTTTTTTTGTGCTTACCATCGATGCTTAAATATTTTCATATTCGTAGCAAGGCGCAGCTGTGATGTACTTTGGGCGTGTTTGTAGTTCATCAGAGGGCCACATGCGCCGCCGTTTAACTTTTCTCACGTCAGTTTTTTCAACTCCAACAGCCCTTATTGCACAGTACGCACGCCTCATACCATTGGGATTCTATAAACTGATGTATCAGCAGTGCTGCACAGAAGTACCAGACAGCACAAAGGTATTATAAATTTGTTCACATAACGGTTGGATGTAACCGTTTAAAGGACTCGAGTTAGATATGAGGGAAATGATGACAGGAGTCGATTTAGCCTTGTCTCCATCCGTCCGTATGTGCTACTCATAACTCGAGTAAAATCTAAAACTAGAAATTTTTTTATATTTTGTATTTAATTTAAATAAATAAGAAAACTGATTTAAAAACAAAAAAAAAAAAAAACAAAAAAGCAGGTGGAAAATTACTCATATTTGGTACAAAAATGAACCCCTAACAAAGAAATACGACGAAACCAATGTTGAGAGGAAGAGGAAGAGACGATTCCACGACAGTCGGTTCTACGTAACCGGAACGACCCAGATTTATATCCGGCCAAGGACTGTTACTTCAGCAGCATGCCCCGTATATGTATGGGGAATGGTTATGCTATTACAACTACAACAATAACAACAACCTAAAAGCAACAACAACAATTATTCCGCACCTTCTGTGTCACTCTCCTGCTCTATCCAGACATAGGCTCGCCTTTTTGGGTAGAAAATCCTTCAATGAATTGGAAGATCTCGGCTCTGTCGGCATTGAGGATCTTAGAAAATGTTTGAAAAGTACACACTGGTTTTAGGAGGGGTAAGAGCAAGTTCCCGGCGGATGAGCCTGAGTGTGTCCCACAGGACAACCGCTTCAACTTAACCTAACCTAATGTGGCCAGATTCACAGTTTTAACTGGAAATCACAGTTTTTTAGAGACCTTTTCCATTTTTTATATCGTAGTACAATTTATAAATACAGTATTTCAGAATTTCAGATTTGAACTAATAAAAGAATGTATCCTCATTTTTTTTTGTTACATCAAAAATCTCAAATAAATTTGAGTGAAATCAAAAACCAATTTGAGGAAATATCCTGATATTTTCACAAACAAATTGAACAAAAGATTTCTTAAAAAAAATTCATTCAAAAATTAACAAAACAGTTTACGAAAAATAATGTGATAGAATTTCATTAAAACAAAGTTTGATTTCTTCTTCTTTAGGGTTAAGGATAAAGATTAATTGGGGTCAGCTCTCGGAGTACATAATCTCCAGATTCTTCGATAATGGCTCGCCTCGGTATTTAAGTTCTCACGCTTCATAACACTTTCGGCCATACACGTTGTGGTTGAGCTGGCTTCCACCTGGGTGCCGACATTTCGGTCTCCTTTAAACTGCCGGAAACGAGCAGCGTATTTTAAGCAGAGATCTTAAAATGCTTAGGGATCGCTGTTGGGAGGGAGACATTAATATTTTTGTCAATGGTCAAGCTGTGATCAAGGCCCTGTCGTCGCCGTATTGCGAAGTGGTTGCCGTGGCGTCGTTTTTGGCCTTCCGCTGCACATGCCCTTATCAGCAAAGACGACTTTCTTGCATTCTTTGCGCAATTTTAAGACTTTCACACGAATGAATCGATTAGGTTCTTTGTCCAACACCATGACCGAGGCTGACCATCTCAACATTTTCATTTCATATATAGGCTAGCATTCGGCTCCTATACATAACAAAATTGAACGTACGGCGGTTTTATATATTTTGTCTTTTAGGTGAAGTGGCATTCTTTTGTCACTAAGCACCCCGGTTAGAGTTTTCACATTTGAACCAGGCCAAATTAACCCTGCGCAGCAGGCCTTCATTAACTTTTCCAGTATTCTTTATAACGGAGCTTAAGTATTTACACATTTAGTGGGCTACCATCTAACAAATTAATGTTCTACGAATGGAGGCACCTACAGTTTTTGTGCTGTCTCGGAACGGCAGATGGTTTTTAATGAGAATATTTTTATGGCAGAAATACAGTCGGAGGTTTGTCATTGCCTTCCGAGGAGCAACCGCTATTAGAAAAAAAAAATTCTATCAATTTGGTGCTTTCAACTCACAGCGGGCTTTGAACGCGCGCAATACCGAATGGTAGTCAGCTTCAATCCACCTTTTATTGTTTAGTTATGTGTAATTGAAACACCTTATCCTATTTGCTTTTAAATTAATTGTTTTTTATTACTTGTGTTTAATAAATTTAAAAAGTTTCGTTTCAAAAAAATTTCTTGTTGTGGAGGTTACAGTTCGAAAATAAAGTTATTTTGGAAATTTGAAAGTTTTCTCAAGAAAGGAAACAACAATCTGGCAACACTGGAATAAAAAACAACAAAAAATAAAATAAACGTAAATGTAAGTAAAATAGTAAAATTTTGAAAAAATGAACTGCCCTCAAACTGTAGTTCTGCTATGAAGAAAATATATAAAAACCATCTTCCTAAATTTGTTTATCTTTTGTTATCACAAATTGCATTTAATAGCAGCAGAGACCCTACTATACTTCCTGCTGCTGCTTTACAAGAGGATAAGTAAAAGAACCTAGTTGAAGACACTTCATTGATCGGGTAGCCAAATGAAAGGATCCAGGGTGGGCACTACTATCTAACTTGCCATCTCATTTTCTCCGCTTTCTACTTCTACTTTCTTCTACTTCGAATATAAGTTTAAGGGTCCATATCACAGAATGAAGCTGGTTGAGCTTAGAAATACTGTAAACTGGGTTATGTGAGCAGAAGTAAGAAAAAAATAATTAAGTGGGGTGTATTACTATTTATATACATGAAGTGTTTATTTATTGAATGCTGGGATTTAAATATCTATTTGTCTGAGTTTCGAAGTCTGACTGGCTTTTCCTGCCAGAGAGTAGGTGGTATAGTACCGCGAAGGCTGATTACAACTCCAAGTTAGGCACATCGTCTGATTGTGCTAACCGGCGCCAGTTGGACACACCAAGTGAAGCCAAGTCCTTCTCCACCAGATCTTTCCAACGTATAAGAGGCCTTCCTCTTCCTCTACTACCACTAGTTGGTACCGCATCGAATACTTGCAGATCCGGCGCGTTTGTATCCATTCGGACGACATGACCCACCCAACGTAGCCGCTGGATCTTTATTCGCTGCGCGATGTCTATGTCGTTGTAAAGCTCATACAGCTCATCGTTCCATCGTCTGCGATATTCGCCGTTGCGAATGTGCAAGGGTCTGCAGAATCTTTCTCTCAAACATTCCAAGCGTCGCTTCATCGGATGTTGCCATCGTCCAAGCTTCTGCGCCATACGTTAGGACGGGCATGATGAGAGTCTTGTAGAGTGTTAGTTTTGTTCGTCGAGAGAGGACTTTACTGCTCAGTTGCCTACTTAGTCCAAAGTAGCACTTGTTGGCAAGAGAGATTCTACGTTGGATTTCAAGGCTGACATTGTTATCGGTGTTAATGCTGGTTCCTAAGTATACGAAGTCCTTTACAACCTCGAAATCATAACTGTCAGCAGTGACGTGGGTGCCGACACGCGAGTGCGCCGACTGGTCAAGGTCAAGGCTTACAAGTTCCAAAAAGCACACGATCTTTCACCCCAGCAAAAAAAAGTTCGGTACTGAAGAGCGAAGGAGTTGTTGCGCTTGCACGAACGTGGCGAATTTCCTAACATTGTGTTTTCTGATGAAACGAATTTCCCATTTGAGCAGTTCATAAACACTCAAAACGATCGTGCTTACTTGACCGAACGCTCATACGAGAATTTGAGCCCACGTATGGACACTCGAAGCAATTTCCCATCGCAAGTAATGGTTTTGGGACCGCAGTGACCGCTGATAGGCGATGGACGCTCTCCAATCGTTTTTATCGAGCCTGCTGCCAAAGTGAATGTGACTTATTATCGGGAAAATGCTTTAGAAGCTGCTTTAAAGCCGTGGACACGCAAACATTTCGGTCGTAGACTATGGACGTTCCAACAGGACTCGGCACCGTCTCATAAAGCTCGTGTGAACCAAGAATCGGTAAAAAATCATGTTCCACGCTTCATTTCGTCCACACAATGGCTTTCGAATTGCCAGACGCAAATCCGAAGGACTATTCTATCTCGACCATTTTGGAGAGCAAGGTGAGGACTAAAAAATATGCCAGTACGAATGCGCTGAAAAAAGCGATTAGACGAGAATGGGCCAAAATACCTCAAGATCACATTCGTGCAGCATGCAACTCATTTTTTGACCATTTGAAGGCTATAGTCAGTATAGTTTTGCCTTGATGGTCATATCGAGCTAAAGTGAATATATTTTAAAATTGTAATCATTTTTGAACAATTTTGTCTTGGAAATCAATAAAAACTAATTTCACACAAAAATGGTGTTTTGAATAGGTAACACTTCATATCACCCTGTAGTCTTGTTGTAAATAATTGTTAAGGGGGGAGCCTGCTAGATTTTTTTTAGAAGGAAAGAAATATTCGATTGAAACGAAACTTTCAGGTTTTATGGTTACATATTTCAACAGTCTTCTCAAATTTTTTCATTAAAATATATGTACTACTGTGGGCAAAAAGTAAGGTGAATTTGGTTGTAAATGAAAAATTTTTATTCATTCTTGTAAATCAATTTCATCCCCTTCAAAATAATCCCCTCTCGATGAAATACATTTATGCCAACGATTTTTCCAATCCCCGAAACATGCCAAATAGTACATTTCCTGTATAGCCATCAGCACCATCTTCGATTCAGCTTTTATCTCCTCAATCGACTCGAAACGCGTTCCCCGAAGAGGTCTCTTGAGTTTTGGGAATAGCCAGAACTCACACGGAGCCAAATCAGGCGAATAAGGTGGTTGCGGAACAATACGCGTGGAATTTTTGACGAAATGGTCACGAGGAACGAGTGCAGTGTGAGACGGTGCATTATCGTGATGCAAAAACCAAGAGTTGTTGGCCCATAATTTTGGTCTTTTTAGACGAATTGCTTCACGTAAATGACGCATAACGCTCAATTAATATTCCTTATTAACAGTTTGGCCAGGTGGAAGGAATTCATAGTCCACCACACCACGAAAATCGAAAAAAACTGTCATCATGACCTTTATTTTTGAACGACTTTGACGTGCTCTTTTCGGTCTAGCCTCGCCTTTAGCACGATATTCGTTTGATTGGCCGTTTGTTTTAGGGTCATAAGCATAAATCCAAGTCTCATCTCCCGTAATGATGCATTTGAGCTTGTCCTAATAGTCTGAAAGCATTGTTTCACACACATCAACGCGACCACTTTTTTCCAAGAAATTGAGAGCTTTCGGTACCAAACGAGATTTGACTTTTCGTAGGCCCAAATGGTCTTTCAAAATGGTTTTCACAGATCCCTCTGATATTCCGATCATATCAGTAAGGTCTTTAACAGTCAACCGACGATTTTTGAGTACTAACTCCTTCACTTTATTGACGTGTTGGTCATCTGTTGACGTCGATGGTCGTGCAGAGCGCTCCAAGTCATCAACACGTTCTCGACGCTTTTTGAAGTCTTTGTACCACTTATAAACATTTTTCAGCAACATGGTCGAATCACCAAATGCCTTCTGCAACATGCTAAACGTTTCCGCAGCCGAAATTTCATTCCGCAAACAAAATTTGATGGCACTTCTCTGCTCAATCAAATCAGACATTGTAAAAATCGAAAAATGCACTCTTGGTCGTTTGGTAAACACAAGCGTAAATATTTTACTGAGAATGACATTCACATGAAAGTTGGCCCAGATGTTATTAACAGTGCTGCCAACTCATGAAAAAAATAACTAGAGCGAAATTTTAATCCCGCGAAGTTTGACAAATAAATTCACCTTACTTTTTGCCCAACCATGTCATATTATGCCTGGTGCAAGCATTATGCCGAGGCGCCTCGAGTGTGCATACCTGCAATTTTCAGCATTTTGGAAAAACAAATTCACTTTATATTGTTTAAAAAGTGGGTTAATCATAACTTTCTTAAGGTTTTTTAAGTTCAACAAGAAGAGAAAATAGTTCCGAATACAATCAATGTTATCTCGTTTCGATAAGACGTTTAACTTTTTCCCTATCTTTCCCGCCAATTAGGAAAAATAAAAAACCGAGAAATCGCATTTCGGGCGATCCGGCCGCTTGTATACCTGCTCGACGCTGGCTCACAATTTCTTCTGTAACTTCGAAAATATTTTGAATTTGCTTCTGAAATTTTGAGGACACATTCTTGGATAGTTTGGGAAGACATTTATGCAAAAAAAAAAAAAAATCGGTTTTTCGAAGCCTCTAAAGCAGGCTGCCCCCTTAAATAAGTTGTTAACGAGGATGTGGTAACAAAACGGTGCGGAAGCGCTAGTTGGATTCTGGATGAATCACCACTCTAACCAACTAACCAACCAGAGTGCTATTGTCGCTCTTTTTACTCTATCCTCGACATTTCACCCCCATTTAAGTTTTCAACAAAGTAAGAACAACCGTTGCTTCACATTTTTTAGTTAACAATTTGTTTATTTGAATTATATGATTTTTTGTTTGCTTTTTGCTTTTTACTTGTTATTTGTTATCATTCACGACTTCTATATTATTTCCGTAATAGTTTTGCTGATAAATATAATATCATATTTATATTATATATATGTATATATATATATATTTATTATATATATATTTACTCATAATTACTTACACATTAAGCTAACACTAAATTCTTCATATATTTTACAATAAATTTTTATAATAATTTTCTCCATACTTCCTCCTAGTGCTTCCTTGCTTTTTTCACTAGTTTGTTTCTCATATTTAAATGTTAATATCAGTTTGTTTTTGCATTGTTTTTTATATTTAATATTACATAAGTTTCACTATTAGCTATAAATTATACAGCTTACAACTACATAGATAAATAAACGAACATAGAGGAAAGTAGTTGGTGTGCAGAGAAACAGGTAAATATTACAAACATACATACATACAAACATTCATATAAAATTTGAAACTAATTAAGCAAAAGTTTTTTTCCTTAGCTTGGTGCGTTGTTTGACAACAGATATAGAATTAAAAAAAAAAAACAAATTAAGTTAATATATATAAAAAGTTAAAAACACTAACAAATTATAGACAAGGATTTGGGCAAAGTTTTTGAAACAAAGCATAAATGCTTGTTGTTTGTTTTTGTTTTGTGGTACATTTTAGCAAAAATTATTTGTTACACATTCAAAATGGATTTTCGTTTGTTTTCATTTTACATATTTACTAATTTTAAATTTTTCTGGGGGGTTTTGATATTTCTTTTTTCTTTTATTTAAGTGCCACAAATGTATGCTTCGGGATTATCGAGTTCTTTTTACACAAAATACAAATAGGCTTAGCTTAGATGCTTGTGTGTGAGCTATTTGTTTAATTTTATTTATTTATTTCATGCTGGAGCGGTATTTATGTAGCTGTGTTTTTTATTTAAAATAAATTTCTTTTATTTGGCCCTTTTACGGCTGGCTTTCAACTCTGCATTCGCTACTTTCACATGAAAAGGTCGGCTTGTTGCAATGCGCTTCTCCCGCGCGTGTGAGTTGCGCTTGCATGTGTGTGTGTGTGTAGGTATGTAGGTGTGCCAACTTTTCCATTTGCAATATTTTATCAGTTTTCCATTTGATATAATTTACAGTGTGCATCGCGCAATGTAGGAATGCAGTAATGCAGCAATTGGCCGCCATTTTGTTTTACTTGATCGTCCGTTGTTAGTTGTTGCTGCTGTTGCCTAGCTTCATCACCATTGTTCCAGCAACTCCAATTGCTCTGGCGGCAGCACTTCTTGTTTTAGTTGCAATTGTTGTTCTTGCTCTTGTTGTTCTTGGTGTTGTTGTGCTTGCTGTGTCTGCTGTTCGGTCGACAGCAAGATCGCTGCCATGACTTCAGCTTGTGATGACGCTGTTGGCGGCAGCAGCGTTGTCGACGACGGCGCTGGCGGCTGTAAATGCATTTGCGCTTGATGCTGATGGTGGTGGTGTTGTTGTTGTTGCTGTTGCTGTTGCTGTTGAAGATGCTGTTGCTGTTGCTGCATTCGCTGTTGTGCGCTCAATGTTTTGAGCAGCAGCAGCCGATTGGCCAATTGTTTTGTATATTACCAAACCAGTCCCTCATTTTGCATATTCGATGGCTCACTGAAGTTCGCCGCTGTTAGAAATTCCGGTGATGCTGAGCGCGGGCCATTCGGTTGTTGTTGTTGTTGCTGCTGTTGTGCTTGTTGTTGTGCCTGTTGTTGCGCAGCAAGTAGATGTTCAGGAGGTGGTGGTGGTCCACCAGCCGATTGTATGCTCATCGGTGGGCCACCAGCTTGACTGAGGAATTGCGATTCGGGCGTAAGACCGAATTCATTCACCATTGGTATGGGGCCTGTATGATCCATGGGTCCACCTGTAGTAGAGAGAGAGAGTAGAAAAGAAGAGGGTATGAGTACTGAGTAAGAGAGAAACTGATGGTATAGTGTTTTTTTGGAGAATTCTTAGAAATTGTCATAAATTAAGAGCAGACAAGTGTTTTTAGAGATTTTGTTTAAATTCCTTTCACTCAGTGTTTGCTGAGCTGCGCCATCTTCGCTAAGGGTGCACTATCTACCTAGCGAGCTTGGCAGGCTGAGAGAGGCTACAGATGGGACAAAACTGATGTTCCACAGCCTCTATCAGCTTGAAACGAGTTAAAATAAACTAAGTATACCTCGATTAATTCCAAGCGTGTTTATAGTGGACCGAAAGTTTTCATTGACGCTTCTCATCAGAAAAAAAATGATATGAGCATTTTATTCCAGATCGATTTCTTCCGCAATAGTGGCTCTCTTAGAGTGAAATATACGATGAATTCCTTATGGAAAACTAACTGTTTCACTCTGAGCTCACAGAAATAATTTGTTTTACCTTTGAACTGTTTTTATTTGTGCTTCTCTTGTTAATTTGAGATGGTAAAAACCGTCTCGAAAAACGAAAAGAGCGCCTTATCATCCTCGTCCTTGTATATGGCACAGAAGCAGAAGCAGAAGAGAGAGCACTAGGAACGTTCGAGAGAAAAATTCTCCCAAAAATCTTTGCTCCTCTTCGAGTAGACGAAAATGAGTTCCACATTCAATGGAACAGCGAGCTGTGTGAGCTATACCGAGATGTGGATATAGTGAAGCGTAGCGGCTTCATTGGCTTGGCGATGTCTCGAGGATAAACGTGCTTCGGCAAGGCAGTCCTTCGACTGGTGGACGACTTGAAAGAGAAAGACTTAATCTCCGTTGGGGAAAAGAAGTGAGCAGCACTCGGTGTCATCAATGGGCGCCAGCAAGCAGCGAACTGAGCTCGCGCAATGTTTTAGATTCGGCTAAAACCGACATACGAGTATAAGTAAGTAAACAAGTCAAAGTTGTGAAAATAAGTTTCAGCCGCTTCAAAATTAATAAAAAAGAAAACGCTTACACCTCCCGATTGTTTTCTCAAAACTCTAAGCTTAACCATAATTCGAGCGTTTAGTTTTCTTCCTTTCCAAGATTTTCTTTCATTTAGGTAGGTAGGTTGGGGGTTGTCGTAGCGACATACTTAGACCTTTCGCAGGTCCATTGTGATACCACTGGAGCTTATCCTTACCCTACGTGTTCCTTTTCAAACCATCCGGTAGCTTTAATAAACGAGCAGAGCTTCATTAGTCTTAGATGCGTTATGTCCGCTACATCGGTTAAAAATGCTATATCAAGAGTGCGCAGCCTTCTTCCATTTAAGATTTGACAAATTCTTTCAAACTTAAAGTGTGCGATATTCATGTGCAACGGGCATATGAACAAAAAAAGTGATATTTTCGTACTGGGTCACAAACCGATGGATACTTTTACACACTGCCCTTCTCACCTTTTACACACTACCCGTCCCACCTTTTACACACTACCCTTCTCACCTTTACTCTAATTCCAACTTAAAAATTCGTTGCGCAACGTACCTGGTGTATTAAATGGCATCGGCCCACCAGGATGTCCTGGGAAGAACGGTCCATCGTGCGGATGGAATGGTGGTCCACCGTAACCAAACTCAAATTTGCCATCAGCCGCGAAATAGGGGAAGCCAGGACCATCATCGAGACCACCAGGTGAGAGATTCATGGGAAAGCCGCGCATTTTACGCGCACCGCCAAAGAACGGTGGACGTCCCATGCTGGTGATTTGCTTCATGCGTCGCTCCTTGGAACGTTTATTCTGGAACCAAACCTGCACAAGAGAAAAGAAAAACGAGAAAAGGGAAAAATACAATTAAAAAAATATACGAGTGAAAATGGATGCAGGTGGTGAAGACTTAGTAAGCCTAGAAAAGTATATATTCATCCTATAAGCTGACGAGTGCGATACGCATTGGAGCGTTTAATGCACGAACTCACACACACACTAGCAGTTAGTTTGCAAAAACAAAAAAACATAAAAGCGGCGGATGCGCTCATTTAAGTTGCATGCCTGCCAATGTTGGTGGTTGCGGTGAAACCATGCCTGGCCACCAAATGGTCATTCGGACGGTTGCTCGGCAGCCTGAATGTTATGAATTAGTAATGGTATTTCGGGACATGGGAAACTACATTAAAATGCGCTCGCTTACAACCCAAAGCAGGCGAATAGTAGTGGGTCTTTTATGCTTGCGCATGGGTATCCTTTGTTTTCTATTTTGTATGCTTTTGTTTATTTCCGCGCTGCAAAGTCAGCATCAGCAAGTAACTACCAAGCAAGCAAGCAAGCAGTCATAGAGCGCCTGCCAGTGTCCACTGCGCAAAGCGCGTTGAGCATGTCGACGCCACAGACGAAGACAACAACGAAGACGACGAAGTTAAAGTCAGGCCAAGTCAAGTGTGTTGGCAGGTTTATGTACTAACTCGCTGAACTTGGCTAACAATAAAAACAACTACGATAAAGTTTTAACAACGGCTGTAGCAGCGCACACAACAGCAACAACAGCAAGAACAATAACAACAACAACAACAATATGAACGCAGCGCATGGCTATGTAGCGCTACTTTTGTATATGTTGATCCCACATCATCAACGCTTGTGAGATTATAAAATTTTATGATCTTCACAATCGGTTCGCATCGTTTATCGCTCGTTTTTGTGCTTATTGTAATTTGCGTTGTTGCTGGTGTTGTTACTGCTGGTGTTATTGCTGTAGCTGTTGTTTTGCATTTATTGCCTGGTTTGTTGTTGCACATTTTATACGGTAGGAAATACATGGATAATTGCTCGCACTCAGCATTCACAAGCCGCAACGCAGCAGACGACCAGCATTCATATCCACGAAGAAAGGATTTAATTTCCTTTTTTATATTTTTCTTTATGCTCTTTGCGTATGCGAATATACATCCGTACGAGTATGTCCGGGCAGTCATAAAAAGTTGACGCGCGCATTTCGATCGTGGCCAGTGTCTATGAGAGCGCCCTTAACCTCCTTTTGCCAGAGCTGGGTGTTCATAGGAAGTTGTGCGACAGTGTTTTAAATTGCATTTTCTAATATTATGAAAAACTAAGTTACTATGAATTTCGAGCATCGCACTGTCCCTTGGTAATATTTGCCACTGCTCATTAATTTAATTCATTACGGGGACCCGGTGGTCTAGAAATTTCAAAAAATCGTTTTTTTGTTTTTTCGCTATTTCGAAAGTATAGTCTTCTATAGTATCTTAAGAATATATTGTGAAATTTTCATGCGGAAATTCTCAGTATTATAGCTTCCGCAGCCCATTAACTCGGTAGAGAGCGGCCCCCGCGATCCTGCAACACAAACTTTAAACTCATTCCTCTCAAAACGACTTTTTTAGGCCTGGTGTTGTCAAAAAAAAAAAACTATTCAACCGACACCGTCAACCGTCTGAATTTTAATATGTTGTTAACAACATCAATGGCTATCGCCCATACTAGAATCATATTATTATTTCAATTATTTCTTATTTTTTTTTATTAAAAAACTGAAAAAACCCCGATTTTTCAAAATCGCGCCATTTTGTCAAATTTGTGTTTTCTTATTCTAGTACGGGACATAGCTACAGATATACTGATTAATAATTTTTTTGGTTTTTGTGTTTCAGATAAATAGAAGAGCCAAAATCGACAATACCGTTCAGGTCCAATTTTTCGGGAGGGTCAACTTCAGCGCAATTTTTTAAATTAGTAAAATTTAAAAAAATTGTATATTTTTTTTATTTGAAATTTTTTTTGTTTTTAATTTTTGTATGTAAAAGAAGTTAAATAAAAAACCTAAAAAATTTAAATATCGTTTTTCATTTTTTTATTGCAAAAAAAAAGTTCCTGAGAATACCCTATATTTTCGAGCTCTAGGCCACCAGGACCCCTTAACTTAATTACGTTCTGTTTATTTTTTCATTAATGTTTTATTTAATTCTTTAGCTTTAGAGAGTCGTTAGTCTATAATCATCGCTCGACATTTGCGGATTGGAGCTGCAACAAAAGGAAAATAAAAGAAAGGAGGTAGGAATAAGCACCATAATCCGAATCGGGAGGGTGCTCCATAAGCAGAAGAAACTATAAGAAGTATGGATTATTGTAAACTGTTGAACCCCTAGGTCTGCCTCTTCTGCGCTGTCCTTCGGGGTTCGAGGTTCTAGTCCAGCGCTTGTTTGCAGATTTCAGTGCTACCTCTCCATAGGATATGGATAAGCCATCTCCATTTACGTTGTCTTATTTCAGTTCCGATTGGTTTTTGATGGGTCGATATCGCTTTTACAAAATTTAAAACTAAGCTAAGTATGGCGGTGGAGATTGTGTCTTCAATTCCCATTCAACAACGGTCAGGAAGATGCCGTTGGCCGAGTGGGAGTTCTTTGAGACCAATTCAGTCCCCTTCATGGTAAGCTCACCAACAAGTTCATTAACCCTATATGATCCCATGTCCTGGGACAGATCAGAGAAATGTTGCGAACACACCTTGGAGATTTCATCTTCTCTTTACAGGATTTGACTAGTTTTGATCTGCACCAAAGCATTGTCAGAGCCTTGATCGCGGCTTGACTATCGGAAAAAATGTTAATATCCCTCTCGCTCCCACGTTCCTTAAGCATTTCGCATTCATTGTGAATTGCAAAAACTTATGTACCGGCTTCGGTGCAGATTTTCACCTCGTTCTAATACTGCCTACTTGGAAAGATTGAATTAGAACAAGCCTCAAAATTCAGTTTGCGGATAGAGAGATCTGTTTATGTTCGAAGTTTAGAAAAATACGATGTTAACTGCCCAAAAATGCCACCATGTCTCTTGAGAGATTGCCTCCAGATGCCAACCTCCTTTAACCTGAGTATATGTACTTTGAGCAGGGTACTAGGAAGAATTTGCAGAAAAACTTTATTTTTTTCTTGGGTCTAGGTGAGCTTGTATTCCATAAGACTGTGTGAGCATGCCCGTGTTAACCTTCTTCAATTATTCATCTTTCATAAAAAATAAAATTTTCGCTTATCTGCCTTGATTTTCTTGGCTCCCAGACCACTGTGAGCCAGCCGTATATTCTACGTTTGCCCTTTGCAAATTTTTTACTGCTAAATTAGCGATCATGTCGACTTAGTTTCTGTTCTGTTTACTGCCGCATCCAAATTCTTATTGTTAGCCCATTTTATGTGTTATGTAGTTCAGCGCAGTCTTTAATGTCAGATTTTCGATGTTTATATCCCTTTCTGTTGCCTTTTTTGTTTCGCTTCTTTTATCAACCCATTCTATTTTATGTACACATTTGTGTTGGTTAACGACAGTGCGCCAAATATTCTACCAAATCCATATTTATGCGCACAAATTTCATATATCAAAATTTTAGTGGCACCTTTGGAAAACCTTTTTTTTATTTTTTTATTTGTTTGTTATTTATCTTTTACTGCTTCGCTTCGCTTGATATCGCACACTGCACACACATACATATGCACACTTTTTTTCATACCTTTTTGGCATTTAATGTGCGCCACTGCTTGGAATTTTGAACTTTTCTCAATGAATTTTTTTGATTTATGCGTTTTTGCTTTCGAAAACGTCATTATTTTTATGCGTCATTTTTTTCGTTTTCTTTATTTATTCCTTGTTTCTCACTATTCATCGTCAGCAGCGTTCATTTGATGAATATGCAAAAGATTCCCGAAACGCGACTAAGAAACGACTTCTTGAAAGTGCCCCCCAACTAAGGCATTTCATTTGGTTCGTCAAATAGTTTCCAATGAAATTTTCGTTGCGCAGCTTTACTTTATTTTCGTTTTTGATTTTCGTAATTTTTTACTAGCGCACAGACAATTTTTATTTAATAACTTTTCCTTTTTGTTGGCAGTCCATATATAATATTTGCAGAGTTCATTTGAATTTTTATTATATAAACTCGTAGTCGGCGGCTTTTGGCGCTTGCCAGCGATGCGTTGCAGCGATAATTGCGCATTGAAGAGCGCGCCAAGGTGCTGCCAACACTTTTATTTTCGTGGGAGAATGACAGTGTGTCTGAGTTTTTGCGGTCCCTTGGGTAGTTGGCCTGTCTGTCAGCTGTGCTACTTCCTGCTGTGCGAATAGGATTGATGGATATTCGGTTTTTTTGAGAATAATTTGTTTAGCTAAGCTCGGCAGCATTAACGGATTTTTAAAATAATTCTTTTCATGAAGGCCAAACAATACAGGGTGTTAAGAAATAATGTACAATACTTAAGGACTTATACAGGGTGTGCAAAAAATAAATTACAATGCTTAAGGGACTTATTATGGGCCAAAAGAAGGAACAAAGTTCTTAATAAACATTGGTCTGCGAAGTAGCGGTTTTAGAGACAGGAGAAATTATTTTATTTTAGCTGCTTTGTTGTTTCTCGCAGGTTCCCATACCTCTTTTTTTAAATGTTTTCCAATAAGAGGTGTTATTTTGTTAAAATATCAATGGTTTCGTTGCTTGTGTGGCACGTAAGGTACAATGACTCCGCCGGACCATAAACCGCATCAAACAGTTACACGTTGAGGATAGAGAGGCTTTTCAATAATAACTCTTGGATTTTCTGAGCCCCAGATCCGACAATTTTGCTTGTTGACGAAGCCACCGAGGTGAAAATGGGCCGCATCACTCAAGATGATTTTTCAATGGAATTCCGGATCATTTTCATGCATTACAACGACCCAATCAGCAAAGACACGACGTTGTTGATGATCCGCCGGTTTGAGTTCTTGTGTTAACTGGACTTTATAAGCCTTAAGACCCAAAACTTTATGCAAAATTCGGTGTACTGACGTTTATGGAATGCCAAAGAACGACAAGGAATGGACAAACCTGGGCTTTCTTCAACACTTTCGGCTACAACCGCAATATTTTCGGCTGTTGTTGAGCGACGTGCACGAGTTTTATTCTTCACATCACTAACTTGTCCCAACAGCTCGAATTTTTTCACCAAGTTTTGTATTGCGGTCACTATGACCCAAAAATGTTCGAGTTATACGAACCGTCTCTGCCAAATTTTCACCATTTTAGGAGTGTATCGTTCCATTTTTATTAATGGCGTAGTTTCTACTTGTCAAATATCAAAAAATGACAACTTTAAAAGTGGGTTATTCAATGGCTATTCAAAATAACACCTGTTATTGGAAAACCCTTTATATGGAGAGCATTTACTCAAAATGGTCTACTTAGATGCGCTGGACCTGCATTATGACCGCAATTTTAGAAATAAATGTTTCAGAAAAAAAAAAATAACTTGCCCTATGTCCGAAACTGTTAGTTTGCTTAGTTCACTTTTTACCTCTTTAAATATTTTTTGCTTATTTTTGATTGGCGCGATAACCGCTTACGCGATTTTGGCCGGGTCTAACAAGCCAAGTTGGTCACACCAAGTGGGGCCAAGTTCTTCTCCTCTTCCTCTGCTACCACCAGCTGGCACCGCATTGAATACTTTCAAAGCAGGAGTGTTTGTATCCATTCGGACGACATGACGCACGCAACGTAGCCGCTAGATTTTTATTCGCTGCGCTATGTCTATGTCATCCTAAAGTTCATACAGCTCATTGTTCCCTCGCCTGCGATACTCGCCGTCGTCAACGTGCAAAGGTCCAAAAATTTTCCGCAGAATATTTCTCTCAAACACTCCAGGCGTCGCTTCATCGGGTATTGTCATCGCCCACGCTTCTGTGCCATACGTGAGGATGGGCATGATGAGAGCCTTGTAGAGTGTTAGTTTTGCTCGTCGAGAGAGGACTTTACTACTAATTTACTACTACTAGAGAGATTCATCCAACATCCAGGCTGACATTGTTATCGGTGTTAACGCTGGTTCCTAAATAAACGAAGTCTTTTACAAACTCGAAATAATAACTGTCGACAGTGACGTGGTGCCGATACGCGAGTGCGCCGACTGTTTGTTTGAAAAAGGAGGTACTTCGTTTTGTCCTCGTTTACCACCAAACCAATTCGCTTTGCTTCTTTAGCCAGTTTGGAAAAAGCAAAACTAACAGCGCGGTTGTTAAGGCCGATGATGTACGCTCGTGTAAAAAATTGTGCCTGAGCAATTAAGTTCTGCGGCTCGGACGATCTTTTCCAGCATCAAGTGAAACACCCGACAGGGAGTCACTCTGTCTGAAACCTCGGAGTCCTCGTCCAAAGATACAGTGGCGAGGGCAACTAAGTGAGTGCTTGATGATTTTTTTAATGTTCAAAATTTTTTTCGACTTAAAATTTTATTGTTATTTTTTTATTTTGAATACTATTTATTCTTTAACCAAACGAAATTTACAAAAATTCCAAAAATTGTAATCTATATTTTGAGGCTTTTAATCTGAGTTTTGAGAAACTAAAACATTAAACGAAATTTACAAAAATTCCAAAAATTTTAATCTATATTTTGAGCCTTTTAATCTGAGTTTTGAGAAACCAAAACATTAAACGAAATTTACAAAAATTCCAAAAATTTTAATCTATATTTTGAGCCTTTTAATCTGAGTTTTGAGAAAGTTGTCAGATAAGCAGTAGCATGGCGCATGAAATTTGTGTAAAATAAGTGTCAGTTTTAAACGGCTACAAATCGCTTGGATTTTTAATAATTTTCTTTCCGACGGCTGTTTGCGCTTTGTTCCATATATTCATATTTAACTCCAGTTTTTATAAGTTACACTTTTTATATATGAAAAACAAACCAAAACAAAAATCTCCAAAATATTTTTTTTTAAATCGACGTTAATTTTAAATGTTTAAGACTTGCACTGTATTCCAATAAAATTCAATGGGCTATAAAACTGCATACTCGAAAATTTCTAAAAGTTCAGGATCGCAAATTGGTTTACTTTTTCTAAACTTATTAGAAACTTTTAAATGGCTATGGTTAAAGAATAAACAAAATAATTAAAAAAAAAAATTTCAAAAAAAAAAATTCTTTTTTGATATTTGTAATGTTTCTCGAGTTAGAAATTAAAAAAAAAATTGTAAATAAATTTTTTTTAAAGAATAAACAAAATAATTAAAAATTAAAAAAAAGAATTGGACAAAAAAATTTAATTTTTGATATTACCATGTTTCTCGAGTTAGAAATTAAAAAAAATTGCAAAAAAATGGTAAAATTTTTTTTTAAATTTCTGTTAATGTTTCTCGAGTTATAAATTTTTTGCAATTTTTTTTTAATTTCTAACTCGAGAAACATTAACAGAAATAAAAAAAAACAAAAATTTGCCATATTTTTTAATTTCTAACTCGAGAAACATTAACAGAAATTAAAAAAAAAAATTGCAAAAAATTTTTAACACGGGAAACATTACAAATATCAAAAATGAATATTTTTTTTTTGCAAATATCAAAAATAGAAAAAAAATTTGAAGCACTAAGTTATGCTCGCCACTGTACACATTTTCGTATATTATAGCAATTTTTCTAAAAATCTTTTAACGCGCACTCATAAGTTCATTTCCCCAACGAAGATATTTGAAATGTTTAAACTTTTCTTATTCTTTCTTAATTATAATTGTGGACATCCATTCAGCAAACAAAACTCCAAGCCATATGTGTATTTTTTCTCAGGCTCGACTTTATGTTCACTTTATTACCTCTTTGAGCTATATTACATTTGTTTTTCGGCTTTTGGCTTCTAATGCCACTAAACAGAGTGCAAAAACTCGCATAGGGTAGGCGTTGACTGTCGAGTAAGGTGCAAAAAACTGAAGCAACTCACACAAGCTGTTGCTGATAACGGTTAAAAGCCGCACAAGATTCGAGATAAGATTTGCCTTAGCAAAAAATAGGAGTACACTCGTAAAATACTGCCAGTTGGCTTTACAAAATATAATGCAAAAAATAAAAATAAAAAAGAAACACAAAATTAAGTTAATTTCGGCAGTAAAATTTAGCAGCGTTGGTGGATTGTTGCGCATTTTTTCGCCTGCGTGAATCTCGATCGTTGGCGCTCATTATGTGGGTTGCCTATGGCAGCCTACTTATTTTTAGTTTGGACGGCTTTTGAAAGTACCCGAGAAGTGCTTTGACCTCTGAGTAACGGTGATTATTTACCCTTAATCTTTTTTTTTTAAATTTGTGTTCAGTGGGAAAATAATTTCGCTGGTAGCCGCATTAAAACTTTAATAAACTACTTAAGTGCTGCTTATGTTTTGACGCATATTACTTTTCTTTTAGACATACACTTTTAAGCATTTCAAACTATTTTTAAATACGAGAGTTACGAAGGCAACAGTAGCTGACAATATTAAATACAAAATATATACTAAAACTAGATTTATTTTTAATATAAGGTGTTTTTTTTTTACTTCACAACATAGCTTCAATTTGAAATGGTCTCTATTTGGTTTTACACAAGCCTTCAAACGATTAGGCCATTCAGCTATTGCAGCACGCTGGTTTCCATGGATATTGACGTCGCTGCTCGAACCAAAGACTGTTTGAGACTCTCCAAATTTCTGTGAGGTCCATGACAGGCCATGTTCTCCAATTCTGACCACAAACTGTAGTCCAATGGATTCAAGTCTGGACTTCCAGACGGCCAATCTTCTGTGGCTGTGAACCCAGGAATATTGTTTTTTAGCCAATGCTGGGAGGTTTTTGTCTGATAGGCATCTTGCTGAATGATCCAATGCTCTCCATTGAAGAGAGTACTGCACCTCTGCCTCACCACGCCTTCTAAGACATTCTCCTGATACACTTTTGTCACGATCTTAACTCCTTTTTCGCAGAAATGAAGAGAAGTAACGCCTTTACAAGATACTCCCCATGAAACCATTACGGAGGCTGGATGGTGGCCACGCTGACCCCTTGGAACAATATGGCCCGACTAAGTATACATATAAAATCTTCTCTCGAACCCTCGCTTTCCGACTAACTGTGGCAGCAGAAAAAAACTTGGGTGAATACCAAGACGGCCTTCGTCCAGATGGATCAAGAAAATACCAACTCTTTATACTAAATATATAAAGCAAAATCTTGAAAAATGCTATGAAAGTAACTTAGACTTGCACAGGATGTTCGTCGATTTCAGCAAGCTTTTGACAGTGTGCTCCGAGACAAAATCCCAGAAACGCTTGCCGATTTGGGTGCCAGCGGAAAACTTTGACTAACACTAATGGGAAAAAAACAGTGTCAAAGCCCTTTGAAATTTCCAGCGGCGTAAAACAAGGCGACTACTCGCTTTCTACATCTGCCTTTAATCTCCGTCTTCTCTATGCGATAAGAAATGAAGTCAAGTTTGGAAACTTTCAGGAGTAACAATCGCGTATGCGCACGATATCGCAATAGTGGCAAGGAATAAAAAAGATATCTATTGGAAACCTTTTGCAACATTAAAAGTCATGCAAAGCCAGTAGGCCATAGAATAAATGAAGATAAAACTAAGCCTCTACCAGTCAATAATACTGCCGGTGCTGCCGTACGGCTGCGAGTGCTGGACAATGACAAGCAAAGGCGAGAGAAGCTTTAGAGCGTTCGAGCGAAAAGTGCTCCGAATGTGGTTTGCCGCCATACGCTACAACGAAGGAACATACATGTTATAAGGTCCCACGAATACTTACGAGCGAGCGCTCGCAAAACGAAAAAGACAACCGGCTGCAGGCGGTTCTGTGTTACAGTGATCGCTTGTGTTATTCAAGTGATCGCTTAGATCTAACATTTATTATGTCAAGTCGTTATAAAGGTCAAAAAGGAGAGAATGGCAAAAAAGAGAGTATTAAAGATGCGTTTGGATTGCAGAGTTGCCAAATCGATGAGTTGCTGAACTCATGCCGGGGAGAAGATGTCCTTAAACGCATTAAATCCCAAAGCTATCGGTAGTTAGGAAACACTGTGCACATGGACGACAGCCGCCCTCGAGAATCCATTTTAACAATAAACTGTCTAACAACACGGGTTCGAAGACGCCCAAGGTTAACCTGACTTGACCAAGTCATAGCCGAATTGAAAAAGCTACGAGTTAGTAGCTGGAAGTCTCTTGCTATGAACCGTGCAGATTTGAAGAGGATTGTGGATGAAGCTAAAGCTCATCCTGAGCTGTAATCGCTACTGGATGATGATGATGAGGACTTCCTGTAGAGATTTGAGTCTACATGGTGAGTCTCCATCATTGACGCATTGGCGCATCTGGAAGTCAACATTCATTACTGCTGATTTACGGTCCCTGCTATTTGAACAGTGGCTGAAAATTGGTCTTTCAGTTGCGCTTCGCTCCGCTCACGGGAGGCGTGAAATCAGTTTAAACTCAAATTACATTAAATAAACTTTCAAATAAAGTCCATATCACTAGCGTAGCCATGATGTCGATGTGTTTCACTTCATTCCGAAGTTCTATATCTCTAAAAATTACGTCTTATTTACGTAAACATTGCATTTAGTTTTCTTTAAATCATACATTTCTCTATGCAGAAATCTTTGCCCACCGAATTTAATAAAAAACTATCAAATAAATATACAAACTTTGGTCGGTTCTACTCCTAGAAATGGCAGTATTTGCAAAAGTAAACCTCAAAACACTGACTGAAATATACAGCTGTCATGTTCAGTTTCAATTTCGATTTGAGTTGTTGCTTTCCTTTTTTTCCTGTTTTATGGTGCTTCTTTTAACAGCTGTCACTTTGCCAGTTTTGCATATTCGTAGTGAAATGTCACTTTTGACAGTTCACTCGTTTGCAACGCTGCAGCGCAATTGCAATGCTCTCTGCACAGCACAACTTCGCCATCGAACCGACCTGTAAATGTGGGCTAAAGCGTTGCCAGCAAAATTGTGGAGCAGTGACAGTGTGACAGCCCGTTTAGATGCACCTGCAGCAGCGGCAACAACAAGTCATCGACTCACCATATACTCCACACTTAAACAAACATACATATATTTCTGTATACGTTACGAAATAAAAAACAACGTTGGCAGAAATAACTGGTAATAACTTTGCGCCGAATTGCATCTACCAAGCGATCAAACTGTCTGACTGACTACAACACGAAATATGGGTAAAGCAAATCATCAACAAACTGCAAACTTCAAATAAATTTTACCAACTTTGTTTTGTTTGACTGTTGTGTGTGATTGTGTCATTCACATCACACTTTTCGGACATTTAGTTTTAGCAATCAAAAATATTTCAGTTTATAGGTTTTCATAAAAGTTGAAATCAAAAATTATGTTTTAGTGATGAAGCATTTGCCATTCAGGGCGAATGCAAAGTAGTGCAATAACGTAAAATAGCAGAGATATAAAGGGAAACCATATGACGGAATTTGGTGGCTATTTGTTGTTCGCAAACATTAACCCTAAACCACTATCATATTTCGTTTTGTTGAACAATAGCGGACAAGTCGTTGCCAGTCATGGACATATTGCTTTCAAGGTGAGCAGAAGATTTTAGGTACAATTGCAGATTTTATAAATCTTGCATTTGAAGATGCTTTTAAATGAGAAGGCACTCGCACTGTCTGAATGAAGAGTTCTACTGTTTAATTGTGGCGCTGATGATAGCGTAAATGAAGTGCTACCATGAAGAGTGTGACTAATTGAGAGGAAATATGGAGATGTATGGAAATAGGTACATACATATATACAAATTATAAATTAAGGGGACAGATACCTGAAAAATTTTGAAAAAAAAAATTTTTTTTTCATAAAATGTTAATATAATCCTTTAAAAATATGTAAAAAAAAATTTAGAACGTAAATTTAAGTATTTCTTATATTATAGATCGTCAACCGTGACGACTCTATTCTTTGCGTTCGACGCGTTTTTCTCAAAACTATATTTTTCGAATTGGCGTACACGACAACTCGAAAAGTTATTGACCGATCTCACTGAAATTTTGCACACATCTTTTTTATGATATTACTTTCTATGTGAGTTTACAAGTTTTCGAAGTAAAAATAGTAGGAAAATTCACCCCAAAATTCATTTTTTTTAAAGCATTTATTCCGCGATTTTTTTCCATTTTTGTTTAATTTATATAGAAATTATGACATTAATAAATAAAAAAAAATGTTGGTTTTTTGTATTCAGGTCATTAACGCCGATGCTACAATGCCCGCCGATTGAGAAGCCCCGCTGCGACCTTCCTGGAAGAATGGAGTGTACATCCGCCATTTTAAATGATTAAAATAAAAAAAAATTATATTATTTTAATGAATAAATAAACTGTATTCCAATTTAGAAAAAATATGTAGACTTCTTCATTTTAAATAATTTAATGAAAATCATGGAAAATATGGCCGTTTACAGATATCTGTCCCCTTAAAATAAAACAAATTTATTTAAGTATTTTTTATTCTACAAAGTAAAATTTCGGTTTAGAGTTAAATTAATTAAATTAAAAAAAAAAAAAATTATAAAAATATAAAATATAAAATTTCCAAAAATGGTGAACAAAAACTAAAAAAATAAATTAAATTTTTTTTGAGTATTTTTTATCCTAAAAAATAAAAAAAATAATAATTTCTGAAAATTTTAAAAAGAACCAAAACTGTTTAACTCTAACAAACTCTATTCCAAAATTCTCAGCACTGAATAAAATTCATAATTAGCAGATGTTTTTAACATTTTTGCACTTTATGTCTTATCCTATTTAGGTCTACAAATATACCAGTTTTCAGAGAAATTGAAAACCATGCCTAAAATAAAGGGTAATCAGATTGGAGGTACTTTTTCCCATAGAGGTATTTTGACAGATCACGCCTGAGTACTGCCAAACTAAATAAATAATTTTTTTCAGTGTTGACATTTCATTATGGAAAGACTTACGCCTCAGCAGCGTTTACAAATCCTACAATCGCATTACGAAAATCGACGCTCTGTGAAAAGTGTTCATTACGCGCTCAGGCCAACTTATGATGTCGAGCGATGTAGCCCATTTGTGTTTTAATTGCTACCTCAATAAGGAAAATTGCCGTATTTGGGCTGAAGAGTAACCCGAAGCTATTCAAGAACAGCCATTGCATTAATTGAAAACAACCGTTTGGTTCGGCCTGTGGGCTGGAGGAATCATCGGCCCATATTTCTTGAAAGACGAGGCTGGCGCCAATATAACAGTGAATGTCGAACACTAGCGCGTCACGATAAACGACTTTGTGATGCTCGAAATTGAAGCCAGTAATCTCCACAACATTTGGTTCCAACAAGACGGCGGACGGGGCTACTTGCCATGCAGCCCGTGAAACACTGGATTTATTGCGTCGTCGTTTCGGTGCGCAAGGTTTCTCTCATCTCAGACTGAACGTGTGATTACACCTTTGGACTTTTATTTGTGGCAGCCAACATTACTAAAGTTCTTCACGAGATACCGACCGAAGTTATCCTGCGATTTATGAAGAATTAGTGTTTACGATTGACCGAATTACGGCGCAGCTGCCGCCAACAGTTGAAAAGGATTATCTTTAAAAAATAAATGTCATGAGTGGTTCTACAAAAAAATAATAAGGATTGCCCCATCAATTTGAATTTTCGTTGATTTTTTTTTCAGTTCAAATTCCGATACCTCCTACCTAAACTGTCTCCTACCTAAACTGCCTTCGAAAGCGAAAACTGTCAAGTGTGTGGCACAAATTAACTTCTTTTATAATGGCGTAAATCTGCTTATTTAATCTTTTTTGGAAGTTCTAATATTTTCACTTTTGCATATTCTCTAATTTATATGGGCCTCTTGACAAGAATTTTCAATGTTCTTTGGACACAGTGGCGGCGCAATAGCGTCAATGGCCCTTCGATCTCTTCTTCAGTTCAGAATTGTTCTTGGCTTATTTGCATACATATTTTCCTCCAAAAACCATGCAGTGGGAAATACAGATTTTTCGCATGAATTTGGTGGTTAACGTACGTATTTTTCTCCATGATTAAACCTCAATATTTGCACACGACAGCTGTCATATAGCAACCCATTGAACCGGTACAAAAGATGATCTGCAGTGAAAATAGGCGATGCTAGGGAGACGCCCAATATCAGCATCTATTCATCTTCCAATTCATATTTACTGTGCTGCATGTCTGCTCTTATATACGAGCACATACATATATATGCTACTATTCATTCATAACCTTACTCCTCTTATTGTGCAGTTAAAGCCTGGAGACCTTTTGCTAAGTTTCATACAGTTCTTTGTTTCTTTTTTTTTTTGTTTTCTGAAGTATTACCAACCAGCCAAATTAGTCCCAATCCATTTATGCCCAATTGTACTTCCCACTGCTACGTGACATTGCTTTTTCGGCACTGATTGCAGGCCACTTTGCGGGCGGATCACTTTAAACGCCCCGCTTAGCCCAAAAACTTGCAAATTATGGGTTTCTGTAGAGCTGAGTGTTTCCGTGAGGAATAGCAAAAACATCGCCAAGAGACAGCGGAGACAAAGTCGTCATATCTGTCTGAAAGCGCCTACTTTTACCGCCAATACCAGGTACTTATTATATGATTGTCCAACTGGAGTTTTAAGCGATGTTAGCGGTGGCGTTGCTGGCGGCTACGACGACCGGTATGTGCCTCCGTTTAAGTATAATTTACTATAATTTTCAACGAAAGATAATAGTAACAAATTTTGCGTTGTTTCTGGCACAACATGCGCCTCCATTATGTCTGTTGTTTTGTTAGTGTTGTTGTTGACGTTGTTGTTGTTGTCCTGCTGCCAAACAATAATACCAATATGCCAAGCGTAACCTGTAATTTGGCTAAATGATCGAAAATGATGTTCTGCAAATGATCCTCCGCCGCGACGAAATGAGTGATCAAAATTCAAACATCCTTCAGCAGAACACAAACAACACTGAGCAATGGGTGTTTTTTTTTGGTGGTGATCAGCTGTGGCAAAAGTGATATGGACATTCAGGAGCGCAAATGGGAAATGCGGTAAACAAAATTGCACAAAATGAAGGGGGGAAAACAAGCGTAAAGTGCGGAAATAAAATATTAGCTGACATGAAACATGAGTACGGGTTGTTCGGCACACACTAACCTTGGCGGCAACAATCGGCAACATCGTAGGTTGTTCGTAATGATCGGAATGATCGCACAGGATATGCATACATATATATACAGTATGTATAACAATTATGTGCCATGTGCTGGTTGGTGAGCTTTTGAAGCGTTTGGTGTTGAAGCGATGAATATGCGGTGCATTTGCTAATTGGGACGTCGATACGAGTATAATCGCTTTCAACGCGTTCAAAGGCAATCATTTGTTTGCCATCTGAACACGAGTTACATGCATGCAAAGGGTAGGTGGTTAGGGGGTTTCTTTTGGAAATTGCATAACAAATACCACCTAATATTTTTCGGAATTTTCTCTATTAAATTTGAGAGATTAATGTGGCTCGTCAGTTGCCCATTCAATCACTCCAATTTGGAGCACATTTTCGATGGCTTTAGCTTGTATTTATTTATTTTTAGATAGAAAACTAAAGTGCAAATGAAATGTAGGCGGCAGAGTGAGGAAAGCCTCAACAGCACTTTACGCATGCAAGAAAACCCTAGGGCTAACTTGAAGGTTATCTTCGAAAATAATACACTGGTTGTACCCGGCAGTGGTAAGACGGATTGTACAATACGGAATATTTGTATGTTGGCCGTCACTTGATAAAATGTTATTGTAAACAGATTGGCTCGTATTCAAAGAGCCCCAAGCTTGTGTATAAGTGGAGCTCTTAGACGCACTAAATGTAATTTTATACTTATTGCCAATTGACTTATATGGCAAGAGATTTGCTGCCACGTCAGAATTGAGGGTCAGGTAGCAACTTGCCCTTCGTATAGCATTCAATAAAGGCCGTTCGAATATATTAGGAAAATTGTCCAGTATTCCAGATACTAAAGATTTTTGCAACAGTGTAGGGCTTCTTTACCCCGATACTCTGTTCACAACAGGACTGACTGGGATAATGATTAGGTAGGTGATGAAAATAGAGTCAGTATATTTACTGTATGCGACCACCTTAGTCGAATGGGTTGGTGCGAAACTACCATTCGGAATTCAAATAGAATGTAGGTTCGAGTCTCGGTGAAAGTAAAGAAAAGTTTTTTTCTAATAGCGGTCGCCCCTCGGCAGTCAGTTCCAAATCTCCGAGTGTATTTTTGCCATGAAAAAGCTCCTCATAAAAAATATCTGAAGTACGGAGTCGGATTAAAACTGTATGTCCCTCCACCTTGGGCTCGAAGACGTGGACTCTTTTTGCTATTTGAGGAATAAAATATCCGCTAATGGTGGCTCAAGAGGAGACATCGAAACACATATCAACAAAGCGATGCAAGCTTGTGGTGCTCTAAATGCTGTGTGGAGCTCCACGATTATCATGCGGCGCACATAACTAAAAATATTTAACTCCAGCGTTAAGCCCTCTCATATGTACGGTTGTGAAACCTGGAACCTTGCAATCTCTAACTTCCAAACGCTGCAGGTTTTCACCAATCGTTGTCGCCGCAAAATATTGAAAATTTTCTAGCCCTAATATCTCAAAAATCAAACTTAAAAACTGATCTATTGGAATCGTTCTAACCAGACACCAATGCGCCTGGAAATCCTGAAAAGGAAGTGGGGCTCGGTCGGGCACGTGTTGAGAAGAAACCAAATCGACATCACTCGCAGCGCAATCGACTGGAACAAACAAGGCAGCCGTCGTTGAGAGACCATCACCGACTTGGAGGAGGAAACTGTACGCTTACGTATTCATCCAACCCAGCAAAACCTGAAGGGAGATCAAGAGATTGGCGCATGACAAAGGGAAATGGAGGAACCTAGTTGCGGCCCTTTGTTCCCCCGCGGAGCCATTGAACCATACACATATATATATTCCTTAACTACTAGGGAGGTC
The DNA here is from genome assembly GCF_027943255.1 of Anastrepha obliqua. Lineage (NCBI taxonomy): Eukaryota > Metazoa > Arthropoda > Insecta > Diptera > Tephritidae > Anastrepha > Anastrepha obliqua. The sequence continues at coordinate 31,446,259 of NC_072893.1, forward strand.
CGGTGCTTTTTTTTACGTGAGTACCTGACGCCAGGCTCAAACCCTCGGTGCTCAAAAGCACACGGATCAATTTAATTACTGATCAGAACCCAATATTCTTGGTACCTTGCCATTCTATGGATCCCGGCACCCGGTTGCAATGCAACTCCACATTGACCTAAAGCCTACTCGCGCTTTAGGTATCAACCACAGCCACCACGAAAACCTCCCTAAAAGGGCCGCCCCCGAGAACAGGTCAGAGCGAACTCTGAGGGCTCCTGTTCCCCGTGGTACCGATATTAAGTCTACCGCCCGACCTCCTTCAGGGACTGGTAACCCTAGATTTTAGTAGCCTTTTACGACAGGCATATCTTACCTCGGGCAAATTCTAATCCCTGCCCCGCTGGGGGATTACGAGTCAGGCAGCTCTGAAATCATTGGAGTCAGTAAAACACTCGTCAAAAACGGTAGTTGAATGCCATAAATTAGTATGCGAAGTATCGCAATATTTCAAAAAAAAACTTGAATATGGAAGTTAATTGCAGAGCAGATGAACTTGCAAGGAAAGGTACAACACTAAGAATGCACCCAAATAATGTGATAATACCGATTCCCATTGTTTTTTTTTTCCTTGTTCACTCCTGCCGGGAACAAAGGGCCTCGACAAGACTATTCCATCGTACACGGTTCTGTGCTGTTGTTTTTGCACTGTCCCATGAGATGTCGGCATCTGCTAGTTTGCGCAACATCGACCTTCTCCAAGTGTGTTTTGGTCGACCGCGACTTCTGTTCCCTTGCAGGTTCCAGTGCAGTGCCATTTTCGTGATGCTATCTGGTGGTTTTCTCAATGTGTGACCAATCCATTGCCACTTTCTGCGTTTGATTTGCCAAAGGATGGGCTCCTCATTCATTAGTTTCCACAGTGCGTCGTTACTGATGTTTATTGGCCAGAATATTCTGCAGATGAATATTCCACCGATTCCCTTAGCTACTTGCAAATTAGTGATAGATAAACATTCTATCAATGCCCTTTGGAGGCAATCATCTTTTTGCCAAACAAGCAGACAAACTAGGCCAGATTGGTACTGAATCTTAGGCGACAGGATATGAGAAACACGATAGGGCTACTAACAGGGTGTTGCATTAATGGAAGGCATGCAAATGGACTGGGGGTACCACATAGTGACTGTTGTCAAAGCTGCCAAGATATTAAAGAAGGAGAAACCGTGCAAACCAGCTTATGGGGTTAGGGATAGTCAGAGGTCCGAAAAAATTATGATTTTCAATAATTTTTTTCTGCTAGTCAATTGCTTTGTATTTTACAAAACCAAAAACATAGCATTAATACATCATGTTTCAACTTTAGCGAAATTTTAAACAAAAAAAATTAGTAATTGGAAAAGTTATCGCTGTTTGTGTGGAGCCCGTTTCTCTAGAAGTGCCTTGCGGTGATCATCACAAGTCCCTGGAGGTTCATCTAAAATCATTCGGACAAGAGAAATTACTTTTACTAATAGATAATCTTAAGCCTGATCGAAGCTTTTTTTGTTTGTTTTTCAAAGTAAACAATATGGTGACCTCAGTACATATTTTTCAGATTTTTGTGAAAAAAACTGACAATTAATTGTTAAAAAAAATCGAAATTTTTGAAAACAAATCGAAATTTCAAAAAAAAAAGCGAAATTTTAAAAAAACTCCCTTGATCACGCACGCGTTTTTTTTTTTGTTTTTCAAAAGCAGTTTGAATTTTATTGAACTCTACCAAGCGGTTTTAAGGTTACACCAGTAATCACCAGTTCAAAGAACATAGTTTTGAGAAAAATGCTTTTAAAGTTTTGCTATCTGCTCCGGATCGCCCAAGCGCCCTTTGTTACTTGTTGAATAACGCGAAAAGTATTAGTCGGATTCACTTCAAGTTTTCACACAATATTTTTAAGATATTATACTTTAAGAAAACGCAAGAAAACAAGAATCCAATTTTTTGAAAATTCTGACTACCCCTAACCCCTTGTGGCGCACCCATTATAAAGGGAGGTAAGTTTCAAGGGCCGGTGTTGATTTTGAATAAAATACAATTTTTTTAAGAAATTATTGTCATTTCTCTTTATTATGATAATATTGGTATGGCTCAATTACGTATGGAACAAAACATCGGCCAAATGGCCGCCGCGGCACACCTCCATCCGATGGTCTAAATTTTCAATGACGCTGAGGCATAATTGAGGTTCTATGCCGTTAATGTGCCGAATTATCTCATCTTTAGCTCTAGAATTGTTGCAGGCTTATCGACGTACACCTTTTCTTTCAAATAACTCCAAAGAAAGAAGTCCAACGGTGTCGTTGACGTTTAGGTGTGGTTCACATTCCACATCGGCCCTTGAAATTTAACCACCCTTTATATGTGAATCTGCTATATAATACATATTTTTATATGCTCTAAAGTGATGACTACGATTATGTTCATTATGTCGACCACTAAGCGAAAGATGATCGATCGATGGCGTTGCAAGTGCGCGCATTGAAAAATAATCATTGCAGAGTACAACTAACTGCAAACGAGTAAATAAATTTTTACAAATATACATACATAGGTATGTGTGTGAAATTCTGACCATTGTCATAACTATAATCGTTAGTTGGTTCCTATGGCATGTCCAGCGTTGCCCTGTCTGGGAAATTGGCCATAATTTATAAAAGTGGCTTTCAGCGCGTATTGATTATTTAATTGGTATGCAGTGAGTGCTGGTGAGTGCACTACAAAATTTGAGTTCAACAACTTTCTTTAAATGCGCTTTAATTTGATAGCTTTGATGTTGCTGATCTTTTAACACCTTGAAACGCGCAACGATTACGGCTTCCTTCTGGCGGTAATGTATTTTCGATATTTCTTTTTCGTTTCTACACTTACACACACACACCGCGTATGCGTGTGTATGTATGTGTGTATGCGCATGTGTATGTGTGTAGTGTAACAAATCTGCTAAGTTATAGCCCGTGTAGAAACGAATTTTTGTAACCGATTTCTAATCGCTACACTCATGGAAGATGTACATAATTGATTACGCCATGGCATCATTAGTACACAAATTTGTATGTATGGACATCAGCAAATTAACGCCACGACAACTTAGATAATATGAAAATAAGATGAAGGGAAAGGAGAAAAAGGAAATCTGAAAAATTATACTTATATAAAAAGCTGCTGGTGTTTGCTACTAATGCTTCTGCTGCTACTTGCAACGATCATCAACGAGTCATAGCCGCATATGAATGCTAGAAAACTGATCGTCGACAAGTGGTGAAGAAAAATGACTGAAAGAAACTACTTTGGTTAGTGCAATTCGTCACACGCCAGGCGCACGGGTTGGCCCGAAATACTATTGTTTAAGCATGAATGATTAGCTAATCGTATGTGAGATCCTGAGAGTGCATGTGTGCGAGTGGCGGTCAATCTTCTTAACGGGCTCAGGTACCAGCTATACACCAGCTGTTGGTGGTGCTGCTTTAAAACTTCACTGCGTCGACAGATAGAAGTGGATTGTTCCGATCATTGCAATCGTGCGAGTGATGTGATTTGTGAAATGGAGTTGATGTGATGACGTGTGGTTGCGATGCTAGATTTATGGGCAACTGCAGCTACTCACGAGATACTTACTTAAACTGATAAACATATCATATAATATTTAGCTTAGATGACACTTAAAATGCTTGATCAAAGTGGTAAATATACGAAGCCAAGCAATAACTAATAAATAAAAGAAATCACAAGTAATTACGAGGCTATCAAGAGAAGACGTTGGAGTGGTCGGCAATAGTGCTGCAACAACAGTCAGAGGAAATGCTTGTGATGCACTTAAAATATGTATTTAACTCTTGGCTTAAGATCAAGTGATCGTTAAATTATAATAATTCGGATTAGTAATTAAGGGAGCAAATGCGAGCAAATTTAAAGGATGGTTAAATTTCAAGGCCGATGTTGAATGTGAACCACACCTAAACGTCAACAACACCGTTGGACTTCTTTCTTTGGGGTTAGTTGAAAGAAAAAGTGTACGTCAATAAGCCAGCAACAATTCAAGAGCTAAAGAGTGAGTTAATTCGGCACATTAAGTGCATAAAACCTCAATTATGCCTCAGCGTCATCGAAAATTTGGACCATCGGATGGAGGTGTGTCGCCAAGACCGCGGCGGCCATTTGACCAATATTTTATTCCATGAGCAATTGAACCATACCAAAAGTATCATGATAAAGAGAAATGACAATAATTTCTTAAAAAAATGTATTTTATTCAAAATCAACACCGGCCCTTGAAACTTAACCACCCTTTACAAACTCTCTTATGCGCAACACTTAAATCTGAAGCTCGCTGATTCTAAAACCGCTATCAATGCTACTTGGCTTGAATATATTAATAGTCCCCGAATCTTCATTTCAAATAAACTAAAAACCTCAAACGCTCAAGTTCGATCATGTTTTATGGGGTGTCGACGAATATGACTACGTTTCTTTAATAACAAATTATATTAAGTTTTTTTGTCGCGAAATACTCCGAGTTATTTGATCCACATCGAAACAGATTTGGTTCCGCAATATCAACATACACTCCGAGCACCTATTTGCTTTGCCTTGCGGTGGATTTTTCTGCCAACTCACAAGCTCCCGCGCTGAGGAGACTCTACGCCTATGCATAGACATCTTGCTAGTGTTGAATATGGAGCCTCTTAATGCTTCTATTTCTGAGTCCTTGCGTGTCCTCATACCTTCGATTTTAGACAATCTTAAGAATACAAAACTTTCGACTTTTCTGGACAGAATCACACTTTTGTATGCTAACTTAGCACTTTGAGATACTAAATATTTCAGCCTGCGTTTAATTTTTCGAAATGTGAGACTTTTTAAGAATGTGCTTTCTATCGCCTGTACAGTTTGTAGTTTGGGTGTCCTTGAAAACATCCAACACGTCATAGGCATCTGCCCAGTTTATAAAAGTTGTCGTTTAGAACATTTTGGTGAAAAGACGTTAGATTTATGTAATATTATAAATATCTTAACTGGTTGTGAGTATAGAGCTTTGCATAAGTATTTATCCTATTTCGATTTTATAATAAAAATCTTGAACCTGAATCCTTTGAAATGACGACCAACAGTGGCTAATTACGTTTGTATTAACCACTTCAAACTACTGATGAATTTCACCCGGTGTGTAACATTTAAATCCGCAATTTCCGCAGGTGTAGCGAAAAAGTGAGAACCCAGATGTGTAAATTTTTGCCTGACGAGAGCAGGGCAACTCAAGCTGTCATCCTCCTGACAGCTTCTGTAGAAAGGACTTGAAGCAATCCCAAGTCTCACCACATGGACAGTTTCCATAACGAGTACTCACCAAATTCGAGATTTGCGGCTTTGTTAGCCTTAGTAATTCCCTCGAGCGTCCCCAATCTACCCGTGGCTAGAAGGATCTCACGACTTTAAACGTTTTCGCACTAGTCCAGCGCTCAATGAGTTCATGCGAAGCCCTTCGTTCCAGGAGTAGACCACAACCACTTAAGGGAACCCCAGATCTCTCGTTTTGTGATGAAACCGTTTTCAGGCTCGCCTGTCTCGGCAGCTTATAGACCCAGCAGTTTCCCTATATGTCGCTGTGATCGGGAACCCAGATGAACCTAAAATCGAAGTATACGGACGCAATCCAGAGAGAAGTCAGACATTTCCCGACTACTTTCGAACGCTCAAACAACGAGCTGAAGACCCTTATTGCCGCTTGACTGTCGGAGTCGATTTTTACATCCTTTAAAACAAAATTACAAAAGTAAGCAACCAATTCCCCGCTAACCTAAATTTGAGCTTGACTGGAAGCTCCTCACAGTATACCCTAGTTGGCCTTGTGCAGTATACCCTCCCTCAGCTTTCTTATTTTAGCGTGCGGCGTTTCTTCTATTGTTTATAATATTCCAGAAAAATTAGTAATTTTCAGTGAAACAAAAATGGAGCTGCAGGCAGCATGAAAAATTGGCGCCTCACATATTCAAGCTGTTCATTGAGCGGACCAATTGAAAAACTCAATTGTTTCGAAATTAACTTTCGATGAGTTAGCGATTTTTTTATTTTTGGTGTTTTTCTACTGCTACTCCCATCGACCAATGGCAGCGGGATGGGTCATGCGCGTCATGTGCGCCAAGTGCGGTGAATCGAAATGCCACCAAATGGCAATTCATGAATGTACTTCGAAATATCAGTGTCCGTTATGTACATACACACATACAAATGTACATGTGGCTCTTACAACAATTGCTATGTAATGTTTTCGGGGTATACGATATTGTTGTGGAAAAGTTGTCGAAACTATGCTAAGCTGAGGGCGCTGAAATTGTAAACCGAAAACTCATCTAACGTTCAGCTTTTTTTTTGGTTTCAGGTTTTTTGTTTTTCTTGTTGCACATGTTTTTCGGCGCCTCTTTGTTGTTAACGTGGCGTTGTTGCTTTTTTTCGAGGTGTTACATGCCCCCTTGGTTGGTTGCTTTCATTGATTGGTTGATTTTTGTTGGCTCATCGTTTTGTACTGCCCGCTTTGTTTGCGGTTTATTGGTTTGTCTATGCGGGTCTATTTTGGCAGTTGGTCCATTGGCTGGTTCATTATTTGTTCGGTCTATTGGTACTTTGTTTATTGTTTGAGTCTTTCACTTTTATGATTATTTCTTGAGTTTATTGTTATGGTGCTTTTTTCGATTGCAAATACACACACACACAAGCAAGCACATATGAAAGTGAACAAAAGCCAATTTCAAGCGGCGGTGCGCTATTCAAAACGCGTTCGAACTATTGGTGGTCGAAAAAAGTTGAGTATCATAGATTTTCTGTTATTTCGTTTTGCACAAATGAATTGCTTAGTACAGAAAACGGAAGCGAAATAGCAATGGAACGTGCGATTGGGCAACCACCGCACTAAAAATTGTAGTTTTGAAAAATCGGAATGTAACATTGTTTTTTTCTTTTGTTTTTGCTTTACTTGCTTGGAAAATATTTGCATGACTTTCAATTATATAAAAAGAAAATATGAAGCGCTTACAAGTACTGACTCGAGAACGCTAATTGTTAACTCTTCTGAAGTGCAGCGCCGCCAGCTCATGCACCGGGGCTCGCGCACTGTCGTATTGGACTTGCCCATGCAACGACGGCACGTTTGCGGTTAAAGACAGCCGCGCGCTCATGTCGAGCTGGGCTACCGCTCACCTGTGCTGCAAAAAATGGCTTTAGATATTCGGTTTTTGATTAGCTGCATAGAAGTTAGGTATTTTTCCGTGATACTAAAAAGAGTTGTTCTCGCTATTTGCGCATGATCGTTGCTCATGACTTGCAATTTGTGTTTTCCAACTATGTTTGTTAAAATGCATGGACGTACGTGCATGCATACATACATACATACTTTTTTCTTTCAGTTGCAGATAGCGCCAGTGTTAACGCCTTTTCCTTCTCCATTTTTCGTTTTAGGTTCTATTTTGTTGCCATGTCATGCCGCAAGGAAGTAGCGCGACTCCAGCGTAGGCGCTGAGCGGTAGTCAAACATTTTTCTTGGGTAGTCCAAATGAAAACGCAATAAAATAACAATATTATTAAACAAAAACAACAACATAAAGCATGCAAGCAGCAACAATAAAGCCTGCATGCTAACAACAGCAGAAATACCGGCGGCGTTGCGATCCCCGATGGCAGCACCCCAAGTTAGAGACTTCTAAAGCAATGCCGTCGGCTCTGCTAAGTAACCCATTTGTTCAAGTACTATGCCCCATACCACTCACTGCTTTACAGTAGGCAATTGGTAGGCAATGACAGCCAGAAGATGGCCAATTCACAAAATTAATCGTCCGCTGATGAGTTGTTGAAATCAGACGCGTGTTTCTATTGTTTCTGCTATTACCCGAAAAGAGGGCTTTTCATCATCATCATCATCATCATTATCATCGCCATCGTCGTCGTCGTGTATTCAAGCAGCCGGCTGTCGGATGTTGTAGGTACTGTCTGTCTGTCTGTCGGCTTGCTCGCTTTTTTCAAACAATTACTTACTATTTGTTGAATTGGAAGAAAAATTGAGCATAAATGCGTTGATTAGTTGGCCTTTGTGCATTTTAATGATTTGTTTTTATTTGTTGTTTATTACATTGTATTTTCCGTTAACGCATCGTGAAAAGGGTATTTTGAATTTCAAATAGTCGCGTTGCGGTTAAATTGCGGGTTGAATTGCAGATAATTGCTGTATAAGATTACATGTCTTCTAAGCTGCGTAGAGCGGCATGGCGCGATAGAGAGAGCGCGAGAGCGGGCGAGAAACGAACTGTGAAATTTCATTTATTCGATCTTAGAAGGCAGAGGCATGTGCTATTCTTTTTGTAAAGATTTGGGTGTTGAACTACTGGTTGAGGTCAAAAAGTTCGCTGAAAGGGCAAGCTGGAGAAAAGAGGCACACATTTGTTTTACTTGATACCACTTAGCGGCGACTCAATGCAATTACAAGTACCAAATTTCAAGCAAAGTGCTTTAGTATAAACCTACGATGTATCGCTATATAAACAAGTTAATAGGGGAGAAAGTACCAACTATGAGAAAATTTAGTTGCCTGCCGTATTTAAAATCTGAACGAAGCAAAGCAAAACATGCTTATTTTGAAAATTTTTCGTGATAATCTTTTTATGCTTTGCATCAGCTTAGTTTAGGTTAGGTTAGGTTAGCCAAGTTGCTTGTCTAAGGCAAGACACTCGGTGGCCCTAAGACCTATTGTGATACCTGCATTTGATTTCCATGATTAGTCAGTGGCATAGACTATTTAAATTATGCTTTAGTTCGGCAAGACTAAGACTTAACTTAGTTTTTGCCGAAATTTAGCGATTGTTACTCGGGAGTCAATTCTTCTTTTCACTCTGCCTTTTCACAAGCGAGAGGAATTTTTTGACAGCGCTGAGACGCTCACTTTGCGGTAGACAAAATCTACCAACGATGAGGGTTATTTGGAGTATCAGTATTCAAATTCGAACAGCAAACATTTTATATGGTAGTCAGGTTCTCTCAATTTACGTGAGTAAAATAGGTATCCAAAAAATAAGATTTCCAAGTAAATTTCAGTTCTGATTAACAAGAAGCACCTGCTGCTGGTTAAGTTAAATTGAGCTGTGCCTAAGATAAGTTAGATTACGTCTACGTCTTGACAATACAGCCAGGAAAGAAATAATCACCAAGATATTTGGCACGGCTTCTTTGAAGTGCAGGGTATTCTCAGAGAAAGTATTATTCCGACTCAATTTCTTCTTCACCTCCACAATTCCTGCATATGTCTTTGTGAGGTACACCCATTCTACTGGATAGGGTATGTATAGTGCAGTGACCCGAAGTAACACCTGTGAAGACGCTGATTAATCCAAGCAGACATTTTGTCCTTACAAGATTCAGTTTTGGCCAGTGCGCCGTGGAGTTAGAGACCACCTTCTATTGGTTTCCGCGATTACGTTCAAGTCAATCCCAATGTACATTTCTTTTAGAGGAATGCTAATGTCCTCTACCACTCACTGAAGGTCAAGCTTAGAGCCTTGCCCTGCACACTCATCCGCTCTTTCATTTCCCTCCACTCCAGTGCGGCCGAGGACCCTACAAAGTGAGTGTTGTGTTGTTGGATAAGCGGCAATGACCTACTGCATTCTTGAACACATCTTTAGTTGATGCGTGTTAAGGCCAGTGCCTTGACCGCTGCTTGACTATCAACAAAAATAGTAAGGTTTGCTGGAGGTAAGTCCATCGGTCTTAACGTTTTTGCTGCTTTGTCTATAGCGTAGATCTCAGCTTGGAAGACGCTACACCAGTCTGGGAGTCTAACGGAGCAATTTAAGGATAATTGTTCCGACTGATCCAGTGCCATTGTCCATCTTTGAGCCGTCAGTATAAATATAGTGACCACTATGAACTGATATGACTCTGGTGTGCTAATCCTTTTTGAAGGGTATTCGGGTATTTTATACTCTCTTTTCAAATCTTTCTTGGGAACCAGATAGTCTGTTTTCGATGCGTCTTGCAAGTGTTCGACAGAGAGTAGGACTGATGCGTGACCGTGCGAGTTTTCTTTTAGCATTCCTGCTGCTTTATTCCTGGAAGCAGATTAGGCCGCCTCAGACGTCGATCGGAGCGCACCTGTTATACCTACACAAGCTTACTGTTGGACTTTTATGACATTATTTAGGTAGAATTATATCTGCACCGCCTCCCAGCACACGAAAGCTCCATAAGTCAAAATGGGTCCGATGATTGTATTGTACGCCAAGTGATTGATATACGGTTTCAGTCCACATTTTTTGCCAAACGTCCCCTTACAGATAAAGCTTTCTTCATCCTTTCCTCGGTGTTTCTTTTCCAAGAAATCTTTGAGTCCAGAACTTTCGCCATAATACTTGGCTTCGTTCGATGGGGTTAGTATTACTCCATCTATGGACGGCAAATGAAATCTCGACATCTTATATCTTCTAGTGAACAGAACTAGTTCGGTTTTGGTTGAGTTAACGATTCGACCGTTTGAGAGCGTCCACTTTGCGAGTTCCCTTAACGCTGATTGCATGAGACTGCTGATAATCGAGAGAAACCTCCCTGCCGTCAGGATGACTACATCGTCTGCATAATCAAATATCTTGATCTTCTTCTTGCTCATGGTAACAAGAAATTCATTTAAGACTAGGTTCCACAGTAACGGTAAGTTAATGCTTTCCTGTAGGGTTTCCGTGGAAACTGTTTTTCCTAGACTCTGTTATTTTGCTTACAACGTTTTACAAGTATGCCAAGTGTTCACGCGTGGTTTTGGAAACATATATCGAAAAGGGGGTAAATTTATTAACTCCCTGTTTCATAACCGTCGAGTGGAGTCGAAGCCTTTATTTATTGTTATAACACAATAACAAAAATAGAAGAAGCGACTTGAGTGAAATCCCCGACAAAGTGCCAATCAAATGGCAAAAGAACTGAAAACATCTGACCGTAGCATCCGCCGCATACTGAAAAAATATCTTAAAGTCAAGCCTTACAAGATCCAAAAGGCGCCTGATCTCACACCAAAGCAGCAACAAGTCAGATTTGAGAGAGTGAAAGAGTTGCTTCACTTGGCCGAAAGCGGTCAATTACCGAACATTGTGTTCTCTGACGAGAAAACTTTTGAATTTGAGTCATAGATTGGACACCAGGAGGCAGCACCCGCCACAGGTAATGGCGAGCATCGAGCCTGGCGTCAAGGTAAATGCGAAATATTATCGGGAAAGTATTTTGGAGGTTGTTTTGAGGCCGTGGGCAGACAAATATTTCATTGGCAGACCATGGACGTTCCAACAGGACTCAGCACTGTCTCACAAAGCTTCGTTCCGAGCTCCATAACATCCAAACAATGGCTCTCAAATTCACCAGACGCGAATCCGATGGATTATTCTCTTTGAACCATTTTGGAGAGCAAGGTCCGAACTAACAGATTCACCAGTCTCGAGGCGCTGAAAAAAGCTAAATCCATTGTCCGCGAGTGGCCCAAAATACCTACAAGTCACATTCGTCCAGCTTGCGATTCGTTTCTGGAGCATCTCAAGGCCATATTCAAGGCAAAAGGTAGTCATATCGAGCAAAAGTAAATTGATTCTTAATTTTGTATTAATTTCATACATTTTTTAATTTGAGTTGAATAAAAGTACTTTTCCAAACTAAATTGAAGACCTTTTTTATTGGTTACACTTCGAGTGCGGGGCGCGGTTGATGTAGTGGAAAACTTAAAATAAGTGACAATAAGTGTGCATGGCGGTCAAAGAATTTAGGTAAGTTGCATACTACAATTTGCGTCGAAAACCCCTTAACTCGCCACTTCTCCTCCTAAAACTGGCACTGGTCTTTCGCTCTCATCTAAAGACATTCATTTGTTTGCAATTCTGCAAATATTTATCTAACTCAAGAATAGATTTCTGTTTTTTGAGAGTCATGAGAAAAAGCCATGCAGCCTAATTTTTTAGCGAAACTATTGCACCAAAAAATAGTAAAAAAAATTTTCTCAGCGTAATTAAACTACATTAATGCTATAGTAGCAGTAAAACAATAGTCGTACATGAAATCATTAAACTGCATATCGTTCCAACGTTTTTAACGCTCTATAAAAAAGCTAAAAAAAGCAACAACAACATTACAGAAAAATGAAAAAGTACTTGGCTGAAAGTGCAGAGAGCCACGTCACAATAAATCATTCGCCAAAGTTTTCAACATTAACATATCGAGTTTACAGTGGTTGTGACTTTTATACTCGCATACAGTATCTTACTTTTCGTTGGATCACTAAAGTCTTCTCCACATTCATACCGACATGTTGAGTGCCCATTTATTGCTTGACTTCATGTTTATTTGCTCCATTTACGTCGCATATTAATCCAAAGACATTTGTTTAGTCGCGTAAAAAAACAAAATTAATCAAAACATACACACAGAGACACTCAAACTCGAATGAAATTCAAAGCTAACCGCATGGCAATAACAATGCGCCCAAATAATTGCCAGAAAATTAAGCCAGAAATGGTGCGTGTTGAAGCGGCAAAGACGCCAACGACGCCAGCAACGGGCAACCGGCGCCAACATTCACCGATCAATGATCGTTGGCGCTGATGGCTAGGCCAAATTACAGGAAAAAAAAAAACGAAAAAACAAATGTTAAGTTCAAGCAAGCGGCACTCAGCACCCATCCAACCGACGCGCAAGCGCCCGCGATTTCCCTTTCCTTTTCACATGAAACCAAACTTAAAAAAAAATTGCATATTAACAAGTTTGACGCCAGTTTTGTCATTTGTCACCAGAGTCACTCGCATAGTTTGTTTTGTTAATCATATGCGGCGCGACTTTTTTTCTTTGATTTTTGCTTAGATTGTAAGTTTGTAGATAAGCTGAGCTGTTGTGAGCTGCTGCAGAGCACAGCATAGGGCGCATGCGTTGCCCGAATTTTTGTGTAGGTGTTTTGACGTTTCTGCTTTTGCCAGTTTTGGTTTATTTTAGACTTTTTTTAAGTATTTGTTTTGACATCAATACGTTGTGGGTGTTTCAAAATGGTTTGTTTTTGTGTGCGCGTGTAATGTGGCGTAGCTAAGACGCCACATCTTCTGTCGCCACTTAACAATTCAGCAGGAAGTTGACTTCTGATAAATGTCCCGCTTAGGCTTTACTAATGATTTCAAACCGTTTTGAATTTTGATGTGAATTTTAAATAAAAAGACATAACTGGCGAACCTGTTAGAGCGGAAGGTTATTGAAATTAATGCAAGTCTCTTTATAGGCGGGAAAGCTATTAAGTGTTTTGACTATCAAAGCAAAAAAAAAAATTCGTAAAATTTTATTTCGTTATTATTTGTGAATGCAGTCTCCTCTTAGAGCTGTACAAGTGTAAAGCTGTACAAGTTCCAAAGGTGCTCCAACATTTCAACGGCTTCTGGGAAATATTCTCTCAAAAGCTTGCAAAACAAGCCACTTTTTGCACATTTTCGTGCTTTGAAATGGATAATAATCGCCGGTTGACAATTTTATGGAATACAGAAGAAGATTATTCACTAATTTAGTTTAGCCATTGCTTTGAAAGTGGTTGATCACTGCACAAAGTTCTTCTTTTCACAAAGAACCCAACAGATATTTTCTCTTCACGATTACACCAAATAAGCGATGCAAAGAATATCATTTAAAGTATGAGAGCTGAAGTTGTTATCACTCAAACACTAACACACCTACTTTATAGAGGTTATAGAGGCATTCTGTCAAAACTGCATTTTGCTCCACTTTTTTTTTAATTTTTTTGTTGTCCTTACGTTGTCCCTTCATATATCCTTTACAATTCTAAACAGGCTGTTGAAAGTTTTTGTGAGTACCTCTTATAATGGAACTTCAAGTAAATTGTTAGAAAGAAAATAATACATACATTCGAGATCAGTTTCGTAGCGCTGCCTTCCCAGTTAATTAAACAAATGTACGTACAGATCAACTAAAAATTTCAAGAAGCCACTTCTCAAGGATTGAAATAGCGTTCACGATGAATCAGACACCTTTTCAAAGGCTAACGTCTTAAGTTTCTTTTGCCACCACTCAGCTAGCCGTAAGGAAATCCAACTTTGACAATACGAGTATCAGATCAGACTCTCATAATACTTAAGCTGTTTCACAAGACTCAGAGCCCGATGGTTTTATTTAGTACAGAAAGTTGTATCAAAAATAATAATGATGATAAACATACATCATCATCATTGTTGGCTGGACAACACTGGTCGGGACTTCGCCTGCTGTAGCATATGCCTCCAATTGTCTTGGTTTCGTGTCTGTGTCCTCCATGCCCGAAATTCCAATAAGCCTGCGTCTTCGTCTATGCCGCTTATTCGGCGGGCGGCCGCTTCTATTCTGTTTGTGGCATTTACCGAAGAGTATTTGTTGAGGTGGGTAATCCATGTTAGCCCACAATATGTGACCTGTCCATCTCAATTTGTTGATCATAATTCTGGTTATCACAGATGGGTGCGCATATACTTTTTTGAATTCATGATTGTAGCGTTTCCGCCACTCGCCTTTATCGCATATCGCGCCAACATTTTGTCGCAGAACTCTCCTCTCGAAAATCAGTACCTTCTCTTTACCTGCCTCTTTGAGTGTCCACGTTTCACTACCGTAAAGCAAGATGGAAATCATAATTGTCTACGAGGCGACCCTTTAGGTGTTGACATAGCGAAAAATCGAAAAATAGCAGCGATTGGCCATAAGGTTTTTGTGGCCGATTTCTGCAGAAATTTTGTTGTCATGATTAATGATTACTCCAAGGTATTTAAATTCCCTCACTACTTCGAAACCATTGTCACCGACTTTCAGTATTTGACCCACATTGTGACTGACAGAGTCCGGTGTAGTTGAAACTACCGCTTTAGTTCTGTCTTCGTTTATTTCTAAACCCATATTTTTTGCAGCTCTCTCAATACTTGCGAAGTCTTTCAAACTTGGCTGCGAGGATGCGATTATGTCTATGACGTCCGCGTAAGCCAGCAATTGAACCGATTTAAACAAAATAGTTCCCTTTGTGTTTACGGCAGAGCCCCTTATAACCTTTTCAAGGGCAATATTAAAGAGGAGACATGAGAGCCCATCCCCTTGCCGAAGTCCGTTCCAGGTGTCGATCTTTCGAAACGGATTGTTCTGAACTCTTACTACTATCATACATTCTGCATGGTCGAGAGTGTCATGCTAAGAAGAGCTGCCATCGCTAAGAAGAGCTGGTTTCTAATTATGCTGTCGTAAGCTGCTTTGAAGTTTATGAAAAGATGATGCGTTGTCATATCGTATTCGCGAGACTTTTCTAAAATCTGTCTTGCTAAGAAAATTTTGTCAATAGTTGATCTTCCCTCTTTAAAATATAATAAAATAAAATAAATAAAAATTATAATTAAATATATTTTTTTTCGCACCATTACTCGTTACAATGAAACTGGTAGCATCGCTTTCATCGAACCTGGTGTCAAGGTAAATTCGAAATATTATCGGGAATGAAGGTTGTCGAAATATGAAGGTTGCTTTGAAGCCGTGTGCAGACAAACATTTCGGTTTCAACGGGACTCGGTACTGTCTCACAAAGCTCGAGTGAACCAATAATGGCTAAAACACAGCGTTCCGAACTTCATAACGGCTCAATGGCTCTCAATTTCACTAGACGCGAATTATATTAACAGCGCGATTGTGATGGATTTAAATAGAAACGCTTTTATTGCTTATACGTTAAATACATCAACCTGCTGAAAAAGGAAAGTTTATGGATTATTTGAAGCGTTGAAATATCTCCGATTGGATTCTGCAAAAGTTGTGTTATGTTCCTACTGAAAACTTGCTATTGTAACCCTCGCTTGAGAAAAAGTTGCTTAGCTATTCCAGCTGATTTTCACTGAAATTTTTCATACATTTTAAGTACTCATGAATTCTGTAATCTTTTTACCTCTGGCCAACAAAATAAAACCCATAAAAACAAAAACACTTAAGAGCTAATGATTAATATGAGGCAGCCAGATTTGATGTGACGGATAAGCGCCGCTTCCGCTTCAGATAGTCTTATGCAACTTGACGACGGCTAAAGCTTATTAGATGGCCTTTTAATGTACCTACTTATGTGTGTGTGTGCGTACGCGTGCATATTAAAGTCCATGAATGACGAACAAAAGTCGAGATATGCCGTAAATGTTATAGGCACAGCCGTAAACGGTTATCTGGTCAAGTGAGTTTGGGCCTAAGGTGAGGATTGGTGCTTTTACTTGCACATAAATAAGTGCCTCGATGGATGCAAGTAACTTTATATGAGCCATTACACCTGTCCAGCGCTGAAGCGTTTGCTGTTCCGTTAAGTGCGTGCACTCAAATGTCAACCGCCTGGACCTCAATTCGGTTGGCATTGCTGCTATTTTACGGTGTTTATAAAACTATAGAAAGAAGTTGTGCTTAGCTTATAGTTATAGCTTGGCTTACAAGTGGCAGGTTGGTTGCTCAGAGATGCCGTTGCAACACCATTTGTTGGTGATGCAATGGCAAGAGGAAGAAACGCAATCAGTTTAGTGTTAAACTTGTACACTTGCGCTAACCTATAAAGAAGTGCAAGTATGCGCGGCGAAGGAGAAAAAAAAGAAGTGGAAGGAGAAAAATTCAAAAGCTACGAAACGCCGGTGTGTGCACCAGCAATTCGCGAAAAATGCTCATAATAGAACTATAAAAGTCAGCGCATGCGACAAATCTCAGCGCACGACAGCAGCAGTCAGATAAAACGGGAATCTCACAGCAACAACAACAAACAGAAATCAAAGCAGCAAGTGACCAAATCCACTAAAATCTCTCATAAAAAGGGAACAAGTCGAAAAAGGTAATTTCAGCTACAACAACAAGTACAATAACCAGAAATAAATGCAAATCGCCTACAAATGACTCATAAAAATCATGTGGACAAATTATGGCCACCGTCGAATGTTTACCGCTGATTCGCTGGCTCACAGGGTGACTAACTGGTGATCAGCGGCAATTTGCGCAGAGGAGGACACCTACTGACTCTTGGGATGTGTTGCATATGCCGTGACGCAAAACCCCTTACGGTGGTTGCGTATGCACACATTTGTGTGTGTGTGCATGTGCATGTGACGGCGGTGAACATCTAAGTATTCAAATTAATTCGAAGAATAAAAAGAAGAAAACCTTTCGAAAAAGTGAGGAAGCGTTACAGCCGCCGGTAAATGATTGCGGTTGTGGCAATGAAAAAGAAAGAGCGGCTGCTGCTGCTGCTGTTGCTGCTGCTTTTGCTTCTTCTGCAGCAGACAGTTGATATGCCTTTTGATCTTTTTTCTCTTTGTTTTCGCTTAACTGACTGTTGGTGACAACACTTGACAGCAGTTTGTTGGGTTGCCTTTCAATGTCAATTGTGTGCGCGCCCCCGAAATTTCTCGCCTTCAAAGTCAGTGACGTTAAATGCGCTCAGTTACATTGAATGCATGCGTTTCTTAACACTTCGGCAAGAAGCGCTGTTGACGCCTCCTTTGAGATCAAATTACCATTTCACATTTTCGCTTTCTTTTTCGTTCTGCACTGCTGCTGTGACGGAAGCGTGTTATTGGGAATTAACAGATGTGCAACGATTTTTGTTTTCAAAAGAAAAATAATTTTTGTGTTTGTTTGTTTTTTGTTTAAGTTTTATTTTCCTTAAAAGTGGGGACAATTCGTACCCCTTTATCGCTGTATTTTTACACACACACATAAGTGTTTATAAATGTGGATACTTTCTATTCGGATTTCGTTTCAGTTTTGGTCTTAGCGGTTTTTGTGAGAAAAGTGTGGAATATTTTTTATTACTAAAAATTCCAAAACATATACTAAAATAATTCACGCTACCTTTTTATTGGTGCAAAGCAAATTCACAAATATTTGACTAAATATGAATGTGACCGCTCTAGTTATTTTGCTTAAAAGGTCATGGGAAGATCTTCTCGAACAGATTGCCATGTACTTCGTGAAAGCCATTTAAACTGATCTAAGGCTCCATATCTACTTACGCAAAAAAGCTTTACCATTTAATCCCTATTACAGCAATTGTGGCGACCTTTCAGCGAAGGAAACTGTGGGTCACTTTCTTTGTAAATGTCCGGGCTTGGCAGCCAGACGATTAAGGCCACTGGGTGCTTCTTTCTTCGACAGTCTCGGGGAGTGCATCAACCTAAATGCCATCAACCTTCTCCATTACATCAACCGCTCTGGTTAGCTCTAGATATCTGCCTGTTAGAGGTCTCATAATGGTATCAAACCGGCGCTTTAGTGATACTTGGGGAGTGTCAGTCTGGTACTTCTACCATATCACTTATCTACCATATCGAAATAAAAGAAAACGTTGACTAGAGAATTGCCAAGTTTCTGAGTAAGCTGTGTATAAATCCAAGCAAGATTGATGCTTATGGTGAAGAAAATAATGAATATTCGACTGGAGTTATATAAGTATAGATTGACTGGAGTGATGATGTCGATAAGTGTACGGAGGTAGACTCTATTGTATAATCAGGCAGAGATCCTAGTCAGAGAAAAAAATGAAGTCAAGAGCACTGCGACTTGCCACAGAATTTAAACAAGAAAGGCACGTAATGATGCCGCATTCAGCTGGCTAATGGCAGAACAAAAGACACGGAATTATATCTGAAATCATACGAGACGAGGACAAACGAAACGTTCATCGCTACTCAAAGATACTATGGGACCTTGCCGAAAAACATAAGCGGTTCAAAGATGTGCGAAAAATATGAATTTATAACAGAGAAGCAAGACTAAGGCCACAGAATGGGGCGAGGCCATGAATATCAAAAGGATCGTTAAAGAAAATGGGAGGAATAAAATAGAAAGATTGAATGGTATGGATGCCTAAATGGAGTAAAGGATAGTAGAAGTATTATAAGGAATAAAATAAATCACAGATATCAAAAATAAGGGAAACAGAACGAAATGAATGGAAGAGTAGGAACGGAAAGGAAAGGAAAGGAAAGGAAAGGAAAGGAAAGGAAAGGAAAGGAAAGGAAAGGAAAGGAAAGGAAAGGAAAGGAAAGGAAAGGAAAGGAAAGCAAAGGAAACGAAACGAAACGAAACGAAACGAAAGGAAACGAAACGAAACGAAACGAAACGAAACGAAACGAAAGGAAACGAAACGAAACGAAGCGAAAGGAAAGGAAAGGAAAGGAAAGGAAAGGAAAGGAAAGGAAAGGAAAGGAAAGGAAAGGAAAGGAAAGGAAAGGAAAGGAAAGGAAAGGAAAGGAAAGGAAAGGAAAGGAAAGGAAAGCAAAGGAAAGGAAAGGAAACGAAACGAAACGAAATGAAACGAAAGGAAAGGAAAGGAAAGGAAAGGAAAGGAAAGGAAAGGAAAGGAAAGGAAAGGAAAGGAAAGGAAAGGAAAGGAAAGGAAAGGAAGGGGATGAAGGAAGGACGAGAAAGAAGAGTAAAGTGAATGGAACAGAATGAAATGCAAAGAAAAAATTAAGCACTAAGAATAAATACATATAAGTAAATATATTTTAGATCCAATTTATAAAGTATATTTGGAGTCATATATATAAATATAAAATAATATATAATTGGCGCGTACACCTGTTTTGGGTGTTTGGTCGAGCTCCTCCAGTTTCCGAACAACAAATCGAAAGAAATGAAGTTGTCCTTAGTTTTTTATGCTTGTACTTCTTAGTTATTAAATTAGATTAGATTAGATAGCGGCGGATTAGACAAGTCTAAGCACTCAGTCAGGAGACCATTGCACTACACCCGGATAGATTTCAGTAGAAAGAATAGAGATAGGAAAGATAAAATGTGGGTGGTAAGACGTATAAATTAGTTTGAGGTCACTCTTCCAAAAATCTCTTGGATTCATTGATCCGGAAGAGGAAGAGTATGAACCTTAACCATATTCGGTATATCGCAACCCAATATCCTAAGTCTGATTCGGGAAAACGCCGGATAGCTACAGAAAAAATGCTCTGCAGTGCCGTCATCCTCAAGATAGAATAGGCATATCGGGGCTGTCGGCGACCAGGATGGCAGCCATATGCTGAGCACAGGTATTGTGCCATATGATTACACCCAACAGTACTCTCAGGTCCTTTCTGCTGACTTTTAGGAGTAAGGTCGCTATTTTCCTGTTTGCTTCTTTCACAAAGCACTTGGCTACTCTGCACGAGTTCCACCCTGACCACCATCTTCTATGGGTAGACCTCATGAAGTCCTCAATCCATAGTTGAATCGATGCGGAATTGACACTTAGAAATGGTTCAGAGCCTAGTGGCATATTTGTAGAGCCTTCATTAGCCAGTTTATCAGCTAACTCGTTCTCTGTAATACCACAATGTCCAGGCACCCAAAGAAGACTAACTTTGTTGTGTTTTGCAACACTGTTCATTTTTGTCTTACATTCACCGACTAACTTCGAAGAGCAGCGTGAGTTAGTAAGGGCTACTGTTACTACAAATTCCAGTACTGCTATCCCGCCACTTTTACTCATTTAGACAGTATGCCACATTCGAGATGGCATATACTTCCGTTAGGAATACCGTGGCCATCTGTCCTGTGACATAGGAGTACTTAGTGTATTTGTCTAAATACCATCCAGATTCGCTACCATAACTTTTTTTGGATCCGTCGGTGTGGAAAGTGTGCTGATATTCTGTTAATAGGTTCTATGGACTTAATCATTGATCTTAGTTTTTAAATAATTCCACGTACATTTTCTGAATTTCTCACAAAACCAAGAAAATGCGTACGCCAATTTAGCAGCATTGAAATTTTATTTTATTACTCAACTCTAAGTTTGAATTGTGCTGTTCACGCTCCTATTAAACAGACTGTACATTCGATTATTGCACGTTTATTCGATTATTTTTTGTCAACCTGCTCGTTATCGGCTTTCACGAATATTGTGCGTGACGTTTGTTGGTGATTCGGCGAAGAATATAAAAATGAAAATGAAAAATGGACAGAGATCAGAATCAGATACTGAGGTATTCAACACTTGCATTAAAAAAACAAAAATAAAAAAATATTGAGGCATCATGCACTGAATCAGCTTGGTACGTTTGCTTCCACAATTTTGTGTGATTTTTGTTGGTGGTTTAATTTTTTGAATTTTAGTATTTTTATCTCAAACACATACCCATGTTTTTAAGTAGGTATTTATTTGTGCATTGTTGCTTTATTTTCAAACATATTTCCCGCTCAGTAATTTCTTCTGACGTCCGACACTCACCGCTCCTGCGCAACTTAATGAAGATGCCACAGTTGACAACTTATGACAGCTCTATCGCTAGACAGTGAGCGCTACAACACGCACACACACACACATACAGTTTACGAGCATGAATTCTGTTTGCTACAAGTGTTTTTTCTTGCCTTACATTCCTCCTCTGATTTTTGGAATTTGTCACTTTCATTTCAAAGACACTTCGCCTGTTGTCGCATTGCACTTTTGGAAAGTGTGAAGCAATTCTACAATCACCGCGCAGTTTCGGAGGTGTTGCTCAATAATCTGAACATATGTGGGTGTGTGTATGTATGTATGCATATAATACTTTTATACATTTACATATTCATATTCGTGCATTTGTGGTGCCCCCTTCCTTTTCGCTTGCAATATCCTTTAACTGTATCAAATGACACATCAAAGCGGTCAATGCCGACGCCACCAATCGATTCCCATGCCATTGCGGCTGCTGGTGACAGTAGCGCTGCGGTTTATACTCTGCATCCCTCTGTGTGTGTGTGTAATGTTGCGCCTGTAACCTGTCGACATGTCTGTTCCTAAGCTGTTAAATACTTTGTTGATTGGGATTAAACTGGGCGCTCTACATATCCTCCTCTTGGTTTAGTTTTGAAGGCCTTAGTGTGGCATAAAAAAAAACAATTTCGAATTTTTTGAAGGCAGTTTTTGTTTTGTGCGTATACATAAATGATGCACTAACCGTGCAGGAGTAGTGTTATTTAGCTTTTTATGTATGTAACTATGGTGCCTGTGGTTTCCTCCGTTGTGCCTGTTTGTTGGTCGCTATTTTTGCTTTTGTTCATTTGTTAGTTTTTTGTTTAAGCTAAACGATTTCTTAATAATTTTGAAAAGTTTGATTTGATTGATATGGAGCGACAGGCAGTCAGCCATTTGATGTGCACAGCCATATGCTGATTGGAGGCAGCAACATATGTTTGCCAGCAAGCAGCGAGATAATGAAATAGTTAAAGAGGGAAGACACATGCTGACAAGGGTGTTGGACGGCAACTTGTGGATTGAGCAAACATATTTTTTATTTAATATTATAAAAAAAAACCAAAAAAAAACACTGCAGCTATCGTTAAAAAATAGCACCAAATTTAAGTGAAACAATGTTTTGTAGCTCCTTTTTCTTGTCTGATTTAGGTATACCATACCCTATAAGTATATTACATTGTTTAAATTTCAAAATCTTCATTCCTGTCTTTTAAAAGTCTAAAGTATATTGATTTTTACAAATAAATATTTTGTATCAAAGTCCATAGTCTGCCAATTTTTATGACTGTTATTTTCTATGTCTGCCATTTTTTTTTGTCTACCATATTTTATGCCTACCATTTGTTACGTTTAAAATTTCTTCTGAATGCCAATTTTTATGCCTGCAATTTTACTACATATATGCCAATTTCGTTCCTTTCGTGTTCTAACCATTTTTATATCTCTGACAGTGTAGTCCAAAAATGTATGACAAATGGCTGCCTGCTTTAAGGCCTAATTCAAATATTGAGTCGACAAAGAGTTTGGTGCTAAAAAAATAGTTGTAAGTTTTTAAATTTTCATGCTTGGCATTTTTTATGTTTGTAATTTTTTATGTCTGACATTTTTTATGTCTGCCATTTTTTATATCTGTACTTTTTTTAGGTTTGTCATTTTTTATGTTTGCCATTTTTTATGCCAGCCAGTTTTTATGTCTGCTATTTTTTAGGCCAGCCATTTTTTATATCTGCCTTTTTTTATGTATGCCAATTTTTATATCTGCAATTTTATTGTACCATACTATATGTAATTTTTGTTCCCTTCGTGTTCTAATCATTTTATGTCTGCTATTTTTAATGAATGGCATTTTTAATGACTGTTATTTTTTATATTTGTCATATTTTATGTCTGCCATTTTTTATGTCCGCCATTTTTTATGTCTGCCATTTTTTAAGTCTGCTATTTTTATGACTGTTACTTTGTGCGCTTGCCATCTTTTTGCCTGCCATTTTTGATGCCTTCTGTTTTTATGCATGCCAATTTTTATATCCAGAATTTTATTAACTTACTATCTGCCATTTTTGTTCGCTTCGTGTTCTAACCATTTTTCAATCTGCTATTTTTTATGTTTGCCAATTTTTATGTCCGCAATTTTAGATATATGCCATTTTTGTTCCCTTTGTTTTCTAACCATTTTAATATATGTCATGCTGTATGTCTACCTTCCTGCTATCTAAGTCGCCATTGATCTTAATAACTTAACATTTCACGCAAGAGTCGGATGAGAATTTTGTACTAAGATTTCGGATGATTCCTTTGTAACGTTTAAGTGACTTGGCATCCATTTTCTATCGCTTCTCATTTTGGACCTCACAGCTCCAATTGGACGTCGAATGTGATCGGCATTAATATTTTCTAACGACGCCCATGTTCATATGTTATGACCGCGAGTGTTACACTCATAACAGACGCAACACGCTAATTCCAGAACCCACTGACAATAAAAACATGAATTCGCCTTAACATCAGATGACAAGGCAGAAGAAGGCGAAACAGAAGTTGTCGGACGATACGAGTTGCCACATCTAGAAATTACGATAGTAGCAAAAGTGTACGCGCATAGGATATTTAGTCTTAGGTTAAGCGCGTAAACGTGTAAATGTAAAGCGACTTGTGACTTGTATTTAATTGTCCAGACATCAAACTCAGAGGAATTATCGAAAGAGGTTTTTTTTGTATACAAAAGTAACAATATGTTAAATATGTATTAAAACTGCAGCTTTTGAGATGTTAAGAAGCCAATCCATCCGCAGAAAGTTTTGTGCACTCAATATTGCTAGATCGTAAAAACCCAAATTTTAAACGATTTTAATTATAAAATTGTTATCCGTTTATTGAAAACTCAATTATTTAATTTTGAATCGGCTATAAAAAGAAAACTAATCAATATTTTTTTAAACTTTTTTTTTATTTCGAAGATTGAACATTGTTATTTATGAATAAAAAATAATATCGTTCAAATGACTGCCATGACTGGCTTTAGAGTAGGCCATTCGATCAACACAATTTTGAAGCACATTTTCGATTGTTTGGGCTTCAATTTCATGAATGGCAACTTCGATTTCTGTTTTAAAGCATCAATCGTCTCTGGATGGTTCGCATAGCATTTGTCCTTAACGGCTCCCCACAAAAAATAGTCCAACGGGCTTAAATCACAGCTCCGAGGTGGCCAATTGATATCGGAATTCAAAAACGGTAGCCAAAAGTTCGAGTGTAACTTTGGCAGTGTGACAAGTTGCACCGTCCTGTTGAAACCAAATGTCGTCCATGTCACCCTCTTCATTTTTTGGAAACAAAAACTCGTTGAGCATGTCACGGTAACGCTCGCCATTTACTGTAACCGCGGAAGAAGAAGAAGACTCACCACTTTGGAAATAGGTTTTCAATATTTCCCAATTTTGTTCAAGCGTATAGCGTCCCATTTCGTAAATGTCAAACCTTTAAGTAAATTATGAACACATTTGAAATGTCATTTGTGTTACCATTCTCAAAAAATAGGTGGTTCAAAAAGCAAACGCTATATGGCCCACCCTGTATTTCAACGTAGTTTTGCAAGAATCTAAATTATTTCTGGAACTGTTACAAGTTTAATAATTTGTAGGTTTTAATTAGCTATATAAGCACATTGCACATTTTTGACTTGCCGTGCGGTAACCTTTTTGTACGTCATTTCCCATGTATTGGTTTTTTTCATTTTTCATGTCTTGCCCTTTTTCATGTCTGGAAATTTTCCATGTCTTGAGATTTTTCATGCCTTGACTTTTTCCTGCTTTGCCATTTTTCCTGCTTTGCCTTTTTTCGTGTCTTGATTTTTTCCATATTCTGTCATTTATCGTGCCACTTTTTGTGTGTCGACATTTTTTATGTCTCGCATTTTTTTCACTTTCCATATTCTGAAATTTTCCCTGTATTGACATTTTTCATGTCTTGACATTTTTTATGTCTTGATTTTTTCCATATTCTGTCATTTTTGGTGTTTTGCCACTTTTTATGTCTCGACATTTTTAATGTCTCGCCTTTTTTCATTTTCTATATTCTGACATTTTCCCTGTATTGACATTTTTCATGTCTTGACATTTTTTATGCCTTGACTTTTCCCTGTTTTGCCAATGTCTTGATTTTTTCCATATTTGGTCAGTTTTTGTGTCTTGACATTTTTCATGTTTCCACTTTTCTCATGAGTTGCAAATTTCTTTCGTCTTGGTATACATATTTTCAAATCTTACCTTTTTCGTGTGTCATAGTTTTCGTCAGCCTACAATTTTCTAGTTCTGTCATTTGTATATGCCCATCTTTTAATATGTTTTGCCATATTGATATCGGCGCCATTGTGCCTTTTTTTATTATAAGTTTTGTTATGTATCGAATTTTGTATACCCGACATTTTAACTATTGTCTACCGAGTTTCGTAACTATCAGTTTATGGCTGCATTTTCTAAGCTCTTGTGAAAGTTTTTGGGTTTACTTATTGAAAACCAGCGTTATTTTAAAATAACCAAAAACGACTATAAAAAGTATGTAGCAATAATTTTTCACAGCATTCCAACTCAACTCGCTTTTCTTCTCAATTTCAATAGCAATTACCTGCTGATTACCTAAACCTTATTTAAAAAATAGAGCGCCCATATAATTTCAGCAGTAAACCCCCGACGTGCGCGATTTTTCACTTTATCCCACTGCACCTGCACTGCTACTGAAATTTGTTGTTATGTGTGTAATTTTATGTTCGCGAAAGCTACCAACTTCAAATTTTCCATATTTTGTTTTTCATCTTTGACGTGAGCTCAACACTTTCGGACGTCTGCGAAAAGTCTGGGATGCAAAACCAAAGCCAAGAAGCAAAAAAATAAAACCAAGTACTTAAAAAAATTAAAAAATTGTAATGGAAAACATTTAACTTTTTGGCCTTTCTAATCAATTAGTTGCATATAAATGACGGCAACAGCTACCGCCATATTTTCTACCTATTACCACAACAACTGACTGTCATATAACCGGGAAAGCAGTCAATAACCTAAACTCATTTAGTATCTTTGTCAGCCCTACCAGTTGGCCATGCAAGCATATTTTTTTGGCCCGAACTTCGTGGCAGTTTTGCTGCGGTTGCACTGATCGTTGCCGCTGATTGCAAGAGAGCAACTGACTGTGCTGTTGGTTGTTGGTGAGCAACAATTATAGTATTAACTATAAATATTTGTGTGTGTGTGTGTGTTTCAGTATGGATACTATTTATTTTTTAACGCTTCATTGCTAGCTCTGCCGCTATCCACTACTGCTAGAGGGATGAGGGAACGTAAGGTAAACATAAAAAATAATAAATGAGCGAAAATAAAACAAAAGTGCAGAATATGAAAAAGTACCTATACTCGGTGTGAAGGGTGAAGAAATTCCATAAGCGGAAGTTGTGACGGCATATATGTTACGTGTGTGTATGCCTGCCTGTTTGCCGTCCACAGTGGAAAGAATGCTAAAAAATTTGTTTGCATTTTAATTAGTTTTTGCATATAAACAAGCGAATACGCCTCACACATTTTTTCATATTTTTTTCATATAGAGTTTTAATGTTTTCATAAAGTATTTTCAAAAGTTTATTTTACGTAAAAAGGCAGACCAATAGGGCGCGATAAGAGATGGCGACGGCTGCGCGCTATAGGCTGTTCTAGATTGCCAAGTGGCATGGCCGCTGAGTGCAGTCGTACCTTTTTGCTGCAGTTTCTCTCTTTCTATAAATTTTTGTATTAAAAATATTAAAATTTTGTGCATACACTCGTATTCTAGGGCTCATAAATCTTCAATGCTTGAGACGCGCCATGTTAACGCCTACCAAAAACAGGGTAATTTGTAATCAGTAGCATAACTTTTTCTCATACTTCCATACTTAAATAAATGTATGCTAAAATTTTCTAATAAAAATTGTTGTTGCTATTATAATATATTTCTCGTGATTTATTCATGAAGTATTTTTTGTTAATAACCATTTTTTGCCTGCAATTAGTGCAGAGTCCCAGCTTACCACATCACATCACGCTGCTCCACAATAAATACAACAAAAGTAACTGGCAAACAATCACGCCACACACGCATACACACACACACATCATAGGCGCTGCAACCTAGCATGCTTGCATGGCCACGGTCATCAATAAATGCCTTGAGCGTAACAAAGGTGGCTGCCAACCGCTTAACAGCGCGTCACAACTTGTTGGCTACCGCTGGCAGTAATAGCCAACTTTATTGTAGTAAAGTTATTTGCTCATTTTTGTTGATATGCCAGCGCCAGCCAACATTGTTGCCATTGAAGTGATGAAGTCTCCACATCATTGCTGATAATTACAGTCAGCTGCAGGGGTCATTGCGTCACCGCGCGGCGGCGTTCGCCCTTTACGTTGCATACATACATTATCGCCGCGGCGCGTTGATAACAAGAGTGAGTGGCGACTCACCGCTGTGCCTGGTGCTGGATTGCATAAATAACCCAGCGCGCGCTTACGTGTATGTGTATGTGTATATACTTATATGTATATATATGTAAGTGCACATACGTGTGCATATTCTATGGCATAATTTGCTCCGCCTTAACAAGCTACCGTTACCAGTGCGGCCGCCGCCGCCGCTAGGCGTTGTTTAACACGCACGACTTAACGCCACTTACAGCGAGCGCGCTCGTCTTGCTAGTGTTGGGGCAGCGCGGCGAACACCTTGAATGTGCGCTAACTAACCAGCGATCAGCAAGTGAAATGGCAATGCT
Source organism: Anastrepha obliqua (assembly GCF_027943255.1). Lineage (NCBI taxonomy): Eukaryota > Metazoa > Arthropoda > Insecta > Diptera > Tephritidae > Anastrepha > Anastrepha obliqua. The sequence continues at coordinate 31,474,330 of NC_072893.1, forward strand.
GTTGCTCTTTTTTTATTTAACAACAGTGTCCGTTTACAATTGCTGCCTGTGTTTCACCTGCACCGCGCATACCTTTCCGCCTTTCACTATTCGGCCCCATGCTTATGGACGCTTGTGTTGTCACTTTGCCTCTGTAAATATCCTCCAACTACTTAACGACGCGCGCGCGCTTGCTGAGGTTTCTATCACCTTATGCGCCGCCGCTTGCTTGCAGGCTTTTTGAGTGCCAAAATCCGCAAGTGATGGGCGTTTTGACCTCATGCCAACAGTCTTTGCAGTTTGCTACGCATACATATCCAAATGTTCACACACATGCGCCTACATGAGTATGTGTCCATATTCATACACTGCGTGCTCTGCTTCAACGCTTTCTCTTGTCTTAAACTTAATCTGATTACTTCATCACTTCATAACTTCGACACATTAATTCTTTCACATTCGATCGCTTCATTCTGTAATAATTTCATTTTCAATCTGAAATAAATATTTGTAGGTATTTTTCTCACTTTTTTCTTGCTTTAGTCGTTTTTTTCTCTTTAATTTGTCGAGTACATTTCGCTTTGCCAACAGGTGATAAATATCTTAATGCGCTTAGTGCGTAAAGTCTCAAGGTATTCGCGAAGGAGATTAAAATATCAAGTTGTCTTACTTGTGATCGCTCATTCCTAAAGCTGGCAAGTGAGAACTTAATTTGTGTTAAGCAATATACTTTTATACATATATATATACATATGTATATACACATGCATATTGTAAGTGTTTCCATTCCAAATACAATGTTTGCAAACGTTGAAGTAACGCGACAACACTTCAAGGTCATTGAGATTTTTTTCACAGCAGCCGCCTTTCGAATGGTAATGGCGATACTCAGAGCGTATGTTTGCACTGAAAATCTTGGAAGGTAGCATAATGCTAGGAGTGCATCCCTTCATAGGAAATATGCAACACTTTGCGAAAGCGCTGGGCCTAACAATGACAAACTGGTATACGTCAGAATGAGAGAGCACCTTTTAGTCTGTGCCTTCCAGCTTCTCTACAGTTTCAATGAAAACTGTCACCTCGGCACATGCGGGAATGGAATAGAATGGCAATATTTCTCGTTGCACTTAACCAAGATGGATAAAAAATAGAGGTGGTGGTTGGCGCTGGCATATATTGAGCGGATCTAAGCATCATAAAGTTATTTCAGCTCCCTAATTATTGTGTTTCAAGCTGAGATCTTTGCTCTAAAGAAAGCAGCAGAGCTTGTATGCACAGAAGTAACAGCTAATTGCGCAATAAACTTGTACGTGGATAGCCAAATCATACTGTCTATCATCCAAAAATGTCCATGAATGCATAAAAGCAATCAAAAAGCTCGCTTGTAATCGCAGACTTTGTGCATATTGGGTTCCGAGGCACAATGGCATAGAGAATAATGAGATAGTAGACGAAATAGCTGAAGAAGGCGCGAGAATTGCAGGGCAACAAATAAGTCACACAATTCAAAAAGAACCAGAGGAGCACATGTTTAGATCGCGCAAAACAGTGTATCGAGGCCAGAGGGGACTATTTTGAATAAATAAACTGGAAGTTATCAGAACAAAGTTCCTGTCGTTTCTATTTTAGCTCAGTCTTGTTTATTTTGAACTTCACCTTGTAAATCGGTTATATCGTTCGATAGAAGCACCAGTACAACTTTAGTTGGTGTGATAACAGGGCACAAGCTAAATCTAACTCGTAACGATGCTTGCAGGAGATATACTGAGCCGGGTACAAGAGAAACCCTGGAGCATCTCAAATGCTGCTGTCTAACTCTCTCGAAAACTAAGCTATGCTAACTGTGTGCTCTCAGTTTTGAAAGCCTAGGATGTATCCTTGAACTGTAGTTTGAGCGAGTCCTGAAATTTGCGAACAGTACGTGCAATGTGAATGATGCATATTTTCCGGTCTCTGCGTGGCTACGACCAGCCAGTATAACCGAACCTATATTAACTTAAGCTGAAGAGATATGATTTAAAAAGACAGTGAGTGATAGAGAGAGTGAGGATTCATTGCTCTTCAGGAAATTTTCCCGATTTTTTTATGAATCTTGGCAGCGCCTTGAGGAAAGGAAACTGTAGCTCCTCCATTCTCAATACGTCCGTTCCAAAAATGCACCATCTGTGGATCGTCGATGATGCCTATGGTTACCATATATAATGGTAATGGTTGTACGGGTTAGGCTAAGGTCTTTATGCACTGCGACCAGATTGATCTATTGTGCGCCCCTTATTACTTAATTATAAGTATGTATTTAGTATACCGAGGAATCGAACCAGCTCCTTAGGAGGGAGCAATTGTAGGTCTTCCTAATGTAGTAGGTACGAGCCCAGGATTCTATGTCTCCTGTTGGTTAATGCCTTACAGTTGATGATTAAGTGTTCCATGGACTCCTCTTCATCACAAAAGAATAACCCTATTGTATTAAAGTGTTTATTACAGGCAAAGTGACCTGTAAGTGCTCCACAGAGTAATCTGAAGCACTTTTTATCTAGGGTTAGAGCAAATTTTGCTCTGTTGGCATTGCAGTTCAAAAATGTTTGGAGTGATTAAGGCCGTTTGTGCCATTCCAATGTTCCCTGGTTCTAGTTTGGACCCATTTTTTGGTTTCCTGTTTTATATTATTTTTGGTAAAGCCGGTAACTTTGGTTATGCAATTTTTGTTTATTTTTTCAAATATTTTTAATCTCCATCCAAGTATCCGCTGTCCGAAAAGCATTTATACCAACTTTAATAGGTAGACACGCCCAAAGGATGGCTGTGCAAGCACATGACTTCTGTAGAAGTTGTCTAGATGAGGACGAGGAAAAGACAATCTCGCACCTACTGTGCCACTGTCCTGCTCTATCCAGACGCAGGAAGATCTTAGTTCTACAGAAATCAGAGATATTCTAAAATTTTTGAAAATCACACACTGGTTTTAGGAAAGATAGGTACAAGCTCCCCACGCAGCATCACAATGGGCTATGAGCCTGAGTGTGTCACACACAGGACAACCGCTTCAACCTAACCTAACCGCTTCAACCTAACCAACTTTTTTATATATTATTTGAAAAAAATTCTACACTCCCCTTGCCTCTTCATGCGGGGTATCGTTAAAAAGCGATGTATTGCCGATAATCACCAAACGAAACGACGGAAAGTGGTATCAATCAATAGCGAAATAAATTCCAGAACAATCGAAAATGCTATGAAAAGCCGAGCAGCCTAATAATACCCGTAATAAATATTCAGTAGATGTACTCCAGGGTGGCCAATTCCAAAATGTTGCATTGATCAATACTCGAGAGGTTTCTTTTGACTAATAAAGCAATGAATTTGAAAAGATAAACTGCATTTATTTTAGTACATTTTTAAAAATAGCCATGCAAAAGGCTCACTTTGTATCTTTACTAAACTTTTTGTGTAAGAAAAAATGATTGCTTTAAGACATAAAATCACCACCCCCTAAAAAGAATTGCTCTTCACAGCTTCCCTGTCAGTTTTTTTAAGTTATTCAACATCATTTTTTTTTTTAAATGTTCCTTTTTGTTTCTGTTATTTTATTTGTTTTTTTTTTTGTTGTTGAATTGTTTTGCAAAACATTTACGTCTGCTGTTGGTTATTTATGCATTTTTTATGCTGATGAGCTGAAAGTATTCGCCAGTTGTAGTGATGAAATTTAGCAAAAAATAAGAATATCAACAGACAATAATGAAAGAAAGAAAAAAATTTTAAAAGTTAAAAAACAAAAAACAAAAAAAATATTAAAAAATATGTACGTACAAGCGCGCACAAGCGACCAACTGACACTTCAGCAACTTGACTGCCTATCTACTTGGCTGACTCAGTGACTAATTGGCTATTGACAGTGTGAGTGTGAAGTAGGTATGCTTAAGTGTGTGTTTTTGGCAACTGTGTTCGCCAGCGCTGAAGCTGGTGAGTGAGCGAGTGCAAACTGACGATTTGTAGATGGCCAGTTAGTCATGACGAGTTCGATTCTGTTTGTATGTTTCTTGTTGGCTCGTTGTTGCAACGCTTGAGACAACGGCAAATCGGTGAATTGTTGTATCGTTGAATCGCTGAATCGGTGTATCGTCGAATCGATATATCTATGATGCTTGGCGAACGGGGTGCCTATGATGAATGTTTTGTGTGATGGCTGAGGGAAGTGACTTCATGTAGTTTTTGTTGTATCGAGGAGGCAACTGAAAACGACAGCGACGAATGTTGAGCAAATCAAACTGATGTGTTACGCTACAGCGTAGCTAACTGACAGTTTTTAAGGTCAAGTGAGTTCGGCGTAACAACAACAGCAATGGAGCAATGGAGAAAATGCAAACATCATCAACAACACCACATTTTAAAGTATGCACAGATTTTGAAAAGCAAAACGTAGACGATTTTAGCGATTCACATTCATATGTAGGTACATTCATATGCCATATATGCGTGTTTTAACGCCGCAGTAAGACCTGGGCCACGCGTAAGACTTGTTTAGGTAGAATTCGGCAAGCCTGCGAGAGTGATTGTGGCAACCGAAATTCGATGAGCTCATACCGCAACTTACTCACTGCGCTGGTTAGTTCGTATTGCCGATCAACTAGCCAGTCAGGAAGTTAGGCGCTCGTTGAGTGAGTGACTTTGATTGACATCCATAGACGCAGTTGGGCAGCAAGTTTGTCGCTAAGTCTAAACTAAGTTATATAGCTTTTGTTTGTACTTCTTCTTCTTCTTTTTGATTGGCGCGATAATCGCTTAAGCGATTTCGGCCGAGTTTAACAAAGCGCGCCAGTTGTTTCTTTCTCGTGCTAACCGGCGTCAATTGGACACACCAAGTGAAACCATGTCCTTCTCCGCCTCATCTTTTCAATGCAGAAGCGGTCTTCCTCTTCCTCTGCTACCACCAGCAGGTAAGATATCGAATATAGTACTTTAAGATATTTAAACACAGCTTCCTTTAAGATTTGGGCGGCTCGAAATTGGCTTAAGTGAACTCTGGTGCACTTTTTTTTTGTATTGTATAATTTTATGTAGAGTTTGAATCGGCTAGGAACGGTGGCGAAAAAAACTATTGACCCACCCTAGTAAATATATGCAAGGTGGTGCAAAAGTAATAACCCTATCGGAAGATTTATAATTTTGCAAATGCCTGCTCTGTGAGGTAGTTTTCCAGTAGAAACAGAGGATTGGCATACCCTTGATCATCTACGGTCTGCTTCTAGAAATATGGGGTTCGCGCCAACTCAGTGAGCGCTGAGTAAGAACACAAACTTGTAAGGTCGCGGAGTCTTTCTAGCCACGTGTGCATCGGAGGCGTTCGAAGAATCTTCTGACACTTTTTGGTCGAGGTACTATTTTCGAGCGTAAGTGCACTAGCCTGGTCTAGCGTAAGTGCACTAGCCTGGCATCCCAGAAGATGTGGGTTGGAATCGCATGTAAAGCACGCTCCTCGCACTTTTCCAAATTTACCCTTTCCCTGTTTCCAAAAAACAAAAATTCCTCTAAATCCACAAAAACGTATCCTTTCCATCCAATGCCTGTGTATTATTTGCATTGTGGCTGTTAAAACAAGGAAAAAAAAATAAAGAAAAAACACACAGTTACACATTGCATCAGTGGCCCCAGCAAGAGTAAGCGGGCGACCGCGGTAATAGCGCAGACACACGAAATTTAGCGAAGTCCTCACACATCTGTGCGATACTTATGCTAGAAAAATGTGAAACAGAGATGGCGCTCCAAGCAGTAAGAAGGCGTTGCTCCTAAGCAACGACAGGTGGGAATTCCCCCTACTTAGGTCAGGCTATTCACCTACCCTGTCAGAAATCAAAACAGATTAACGAAACCAACGCAAAACTGAGTCTTGTCAAAGCCCTATGCTCCCGAGAGGAGTGAACAAGGAAAAAGAAAAACTATTTTCACAAATGGAGCGGCCTACAGTTTCATGCGCCTTCGAACGGTAGATGGCTTTTTTATGAGGAGCTTTTTCATGACACAAATACACTCGTAGGCTTGTCATTTTCTGCTGTAAGACAACTTTTTTTAGTCAGTTTCGGAATCGTGATAAAAAAAACAAAAACTAAATTTTTCAGCGGGAGGAACAGGCCTAGAACTGGCTGGTTCTTCAGAGAGAAGGCGTATTATCCATTGGCTGGGTGGCGATGCTGAAGTTGGTTGTGGAAGCAGGAACAACCAGTGGCGGAGGAGCATCGAGAACTGATCTATACATTTGTTACCAGGTGGGCATTTTGCACTACCACTAAATTACACTATGACTAATTTTTAGTGCTACTTAAAATAAGTGTTTCATTATCATTAAGTCTTCAGTTTTTAGTGTTTTAAGTATTCGCTTATTGCATTAATTATTTAGTGCACTGTGCCCAACCCTGTATGCTAATAAAAATGATACATTTTTTATGGGATAATTTGAACAGAGCAAAGAAGCAAATTTGGATGGCATAAATGTGGGAAGTATGTAGATGTTATGGAAACCCTGGCTACAATCAATCGCCATGTCAACCCTTTTTTCCGACGGAGTGAGAGTTTCCGGCTTGGACGTAAAAAGACGAAGCGCTTACTCTACATTTTATTGTATGTTTTTTAAAACAGAAGATAATAAAAAAACCAAACCCATATAAATATGGGATATTGGGACATTTTTCTTTCCGAAATATAAAAATTAGATGCTGTGTCCCATGAATGGCCTCTTTAAAGAAAATTCTATTCAAACTAACCCAACCAATTTCCATCGATAAAATGTCATAATGAAGAAAAGGAGTATTTAAATGTTGGAAAAACCTACATTTTCGTTCTGAATGTACCGCAACTTTAGTTGTTGTTGTCTCTATTTCATCGGCTTTTTTATCATTCTTTCTCCCATTGAGTCGAGCTTCTTTTTCCACTTTGTCAAATCAAACACAAAAAAAAAAAAACAAATCAACGTTAACCATGAAAGCATTGCACCAACCAGCAAAAAAATGCAACAATAGCAACAACAAAGATGAGCTTTTAGCAAACAACAACAAGATAACAAAACAAAAAACAAATTTCCCATTTTTCGTTGTACACAACGGCTAAACCACAAAAATGTTCATATTTTAAAGCAGAAAATTGTTTTGAACTGCAACTGACAGCCACATTTGTCAGTTACGGCTAACCACATTCGATTCAGCCGCATCAAAGCCACTAGCAGCAAAATCCGAGCAAACCAAAGAGCAAAGCATCGCCCAGCAATGCAAAGATGAGCCAAAACCAAACTAAATGGACGCAGTCAAACAAACAAAAAAAATTATAAAAATATCAGTATATACAGTGTATTTACGAGTATATATGTGTGTGGGTAAGTACATATGTATGTTTATAAAAATGCAACTAAAATAAAAACGCACAAACTATTTTAGTTGCCATTGCAGTTGGGATGCAGCAAAAAATAAAAAAAATTAAAAACAACAACTACTACAATAAGTATGAAAGTTAAAACAAAAATCTTCTGAAAAATGACGGCTGTTAACCGCAAATGTACGAAGAACGCAAACCGCGCACTGTCGGCTGGCAACAAGCGCGTTGGTGCCACAGATTTGTGTGGTCGCATTGCAAGCAAAATATTGCTGCCATATATTTTGAAGTGTATTTCCATTATTATTATAATTTTTTTTTTTCTGGTTTTATTTTATGCAGTTAAAATGGCGCATACGAAAACAAACGCATTTTACGCCAGATTTGGTAAAGCAATCAGGGGAAAATGGTTGCGATGGTGAACGACTGAACTATGCATATTTCCATTAATGTTTAGTGAACTTTTAGTATGGCGTTATTTGTATAATTTCTTTTTTTTAGGAGTAGGAAAATTATAAAAATAGTAAAGCATGTTTTTTTTCGCGAATTTCAAAAAGAATTTGCTACAGCCCGTTATGCTCTTTGACTATGTTTCAGAAACACTATACATACATACACACCACGTACACTTGATTGCCCCCTTTTTGGGTGGTTGGCCGAGCTCGTCCTCTTATTTGAGGCGAGCGTCTTGATGTTCTTCCACAAATGGAGGGACGACCTACGGTTTCAAGAAGACTCTGAACGGCAGATATTTTTTAGGGGGTCGAGGAGCGACCGCTATTAGAAAAAACTTGTTCTTCATTTTGGTATTTCACCGAGATTCGAAGCTACGTTCTCTCTGAATTACGAATGGTAGTCACGCACCCACTCATTCGGCTACGGTGATCGAATAATTTGTATAAACCTAAATAATATGCCTTTGCTTTGTTTACTTACATTGGGGAACACTAACGATTCCATACTTTGGTCGGGCCTGTGAGTAAATTTTCTAAAAAAGAACACATCCTGAACCTCAATACGACAGAAGCAGGACACTCAAAGTGCGCGCCATTCAATTCGCAAACTCATAGCGGTGTTCACTGGTCACTGCGTGATTGGTAGAAGCTTGGACTTCCGTACAACGCTCATTGCAGAAGCTGTGGGGATCCTTCAGAGAAAGAAACTGTTGAAAACTTTCTTGCAAACTTCCAGGTTTGGCGGCTAGGCGCTTGAGGCTCCTTAGGGTACCTTTTGGCGATAGCCTGAGGCAGTTCTCCACCCTAGATCTCTTTTCTCTTCGGCACTACACTAACAGCACTGAATGGCTGTAGATGGTTTTTCTTCCTTTAAGTTTTCTAACTTCTCGCAAGTAGGTATCAAAACGGCACTCTAGTGCTACTTGTAGTGTACCCGTAGTACTCTTGTCATCTAATATGACTACCTATTTAACTTTTGATCTGACTTTTGTCGTAAAACTCATTTATCTTCCTCAGCAACGTATTGATGATACCTCTCCATTTAATTTCGCTCCACGTAGCTGTGAATGAATCTGAACTTGTAATTGTCAATCTCTAAACTTTATTTAGAGCTTTAGAATTTTGTTGTTGGTTTTTGAACAGTTGGCGGCGCCTATTAGCTTTAGCTTTGTAAACTACCCGGTCTTATCTCAATAATTGGACTCAAAATTTTGGTTCCCAAATAGTAATTTCGCACAAAGTAGCCCATTTTTTGAATGAAAAGCCACATCCTACATGGCTTCGCGCTCTACATAACATGTTGCAATTGAGTTGACCGTGCGCACTTGAAGTCTTGCATCCGGACGATGTCAGCAGCAATACCTTCTATCAGACTCCATTCCTGCCATACCCAGGGTTTTTTGTATTCTTTGCAGAATGCCATACGCGACTTGATAAGATCGTTGAGTATTAAGATTCGTTGGTTCTTACTTAGAGGCTGATATGAAGCTAAATGTTTATATTGTAAAAGTCAAGTTTTTTTCTGCATTTCATTTGACAATTTTCAATTTCAGACTAACTCAATTTGAACCATGGAAAGATACACAATCGAGCAACGCACTAAAGTTATTCAGGCTTATTATGAAAACGGGCGTTCAAATCAAAATGCATATCGCATTTCGTGAAGAAAATCAGTGGATTCGTCAATAAGCAGAATTGCCGCATTTGGGTGAATGATAATCCAAGAGTGATTGCCGAAAAACCAATGCACCCACAAAGAGTGACTGTTTGGTGCGGTTTATGGGCCGGTGGCATCATTTGGACGTATTTTTTTCAAAATGAGGCCGGTCAGGTAGTTACTGTGAATAGTGTTCGCTATCGTGAGATGATAACGAACTTTTTATGGCCCGAATTGGAGGAAATGGATGTGGAAGATATGTGGTTTCAACAGGACGATGCCACTTGTCACACAGCTAACGAAACAATGGCTCTTTTGCGCGAAAAATGTGATGGCCGAATAATCTCACGTCGCAGCGATGTCAATTGGCCGCCAAGATCATGTGATTTGACACCGTTAGTCTTCTTTCTTTGGGGTTATTTAAAAGAAAAGGTCTACGTCGATAAGCCAGCAACAATTCAAGAGCTAAATGATGAGATATTTCGGCACATTAACAGCATAGAATCTCAATTATGCCTCAGCGTCATCGAAAATTTGGACCATCGGATGGAGGTGTGCCTAATTGGCTGATATTTTGTTTCATGCGTAATTGAGCCATACCAATATTATCATTAAAAAGAGAAATGACAACAATTTCCTAAAAAAATTGTATTTTATTCAAAATCAACATCGGGCCTTAGAACTTAACCACCCTTTAGAAGACCTACCATTGCCTCGTGTGGGGCGACTATTATTAGAAAGTGGTTTTTTTAATGTTTGATATTTAATGCATAAGATCCGGAGCCAACTACAAATAGTCACCTAGAACCCACATTGCTCAAATGACCACCAAATTCACAAGCACGCAGTTTTTTTTATTACTTGTTTTTCAGTTATTGCTTTACATATTACAAAATGCGATATTCTACTAAATGTGCTTTTGGAGCTCAGCATAAACAATGAAAACAACGAATTTACTAAGCTATCAATCTGGTTTGGCGGTGTCCGAACATACTTGGATCTGTGTAAGAGTAAACATTTGGTTAAATTTAGTGGACAATCAGCCTTTGCTTGCTTGCCTGTCTCATACAGCAGAAACAGATAAAAGCATTACAATGAATGCCTCTCATTTGATATATCTGATATCTTTCTTAAATTGTTCGTTTATTTTTAATTTCACCATTCGCCGCCCACATGCAAAATACTCATTCATCTTTGTGACAACACTTTGCAACGCTTTACAGGTTCGTTAATGCACTCGCAATGAATGTTCTTTTTTTTCATAAATATTTCGTTTCTTTAATGATTTCGTTAAGAAAACTCACCTGTATCACACGCATTGGCAACCCCGTCTCCTTGGCCAATTGTTCCCTAATATGCCGTGTCGGTTTCGGTGTTTGATTAAATGCCGTTTTCAGTACTTCCAATTGTTTGGCTTTTATCGTCGTTCGCGGGCCACGTCGCTTCGAGCCGTTCGCATCGTCAGGACTCTTGTTCTCCGCTTGCGAATCGCCACGACCATCAGGATCACCATCTAAGGAACCCTGCGAAAAAGGAAGAACAAATGAAATGTAATGCAGTGTGAGGAAGCGAATGAAAGGTGTGCGGTTCAAGTGAAATATTTCGTGAAGGTGAGAGCAAACGGTGTTTTGTTTTTTTGTTAAAGCAGCAAAACCAGGCAAGGGAATTAAGCAATTTTATGTGAACGAAATACAATGCAATGGCATATCGATAAATTTGTTAAATAACCATTTGCAAATCATTAATCATCAGCGGCAACATTAGCCAAGGCTCGAGTGCCGAGAGTCGACAGCCAACAGCCAACAGTCGACAGCGAACAACGTCATCAGCAGCGCACCGCGGATAATCATCATTCATCCGGCCCAACGATTTTAGCGGCGTTAAAAAGTCAAAAAGCCAAGTACACACGTCTTTGTCGGTAACATAAAATAGTTAATAAAAATAAAAAAAAATAAAACCACATATCGAAGTTCACAATGAGTTATGCACCGCTTACACCGGCTATTGCTGCTTCATCAACAACAACACGCTTGCCACATTTTGTCTTTTCGCTTTCTTTTTTATGTGTTTGTCGTTTTTTTTTTTTTTGGTTTTTGGTTGTTGCTTTTGGCTTTATTTCTCTTAGCTGCTTGCTAATGATTATTACCTGATCGGAGTCGTCATGCGTGTTTTTACTATCCGTGCTCATACTTTGTACTGAGATATCGGATGCTCCCAATGGTCCACCCGCTGAGTCTGGGCCATTCGGTCCTAATACGCCCAGGCCGAGTGGTGGCCCGCGCAAATGTGGCGGATCATCGTCGTCTTCATCTTCGCTGGCGGAACCCATTAATGAATCTGAAAAGATGTACAACAAAAAGTTGCTGATTAGGAAATAAGTCGAATCGATAGGTGTACTAAATTTGAATGGGAAATATGTAAAAGTGGAAATTACGTAAAAATAAATGGAAAGATATTTTGATGGAATGAAAAATGTGTTTTTAATGCAAAATGTTTTGGGAACCTGAACTGATGCTGAGTTCATTTAGTTGTACTTATTTTTATAGGGGAAAGTGTTAAGTAGCTGCGTTAAGTGTGTATGTGTTTGTGACGATGGAATAGAAATGCAGTCAGGTGTGGCAAGCAAAATTTTTATGGCAAGGAAATGTTTAGTACAAATTGCCACTTTTCCGATATACAATTTGGGAAAGTTATTTTCAACTCTGCGAGGAGGGAACGAAAACTTGCATAGTCTGCTACAATTATCAAAAAAGTTGAATAATGTGGAAAGATATTTTCGCCTAACCAGCGTTGTATTGACGCTTTCCCATATTTTTGATTGATGCCAGTTTTCATAACTTTTTTTTGTATATGATATTTAAAAAGGTTAGCAAAAATATGTATAGAGAAACTTTTTCCTTTAAGCCAATGACGACTTCAATAACTCACATAACGAATAAAGCTGCTCGATAAACTCGGCTCGCAATTTTCGCATCTGTCTGTGTTGTTTGATAATAAATGTAGCCTTTCCTACAGCAAATATTTCTGCTTGAAAGATACTGCAGTGGTCAGGCGGCTTGAACGTCTGTCTGATGCCTAGCTCTGAGCAATAGATCCTTGCACCTCCTCCGTCCAACATTTTCGAGCCGTCAGTAAATATATTATGCGCATTGGGGCTAGGTTTTATCCGCCTTTTCTACCCATCTTCTTCTGTTATTGTTCAGACTGGTTTACTTTGGAATTAACCATTGTGGCTTCCCACCATACTACAGAGGCATATGTAATAATGGGTCTAGTCAGGGTGATGTACAGCCAGAATACTATCGCCGGTCTTAGATCCCATGTCTTGCTAAAAGTTCTTTTACACTGCCAGAAGACTTTTAGTGTTCGAGAGATCTTCTGCTCGACGTGCTTCTTCCAGGTAAGTTTACTATCTAGGATTACTCTTAAATATTTAGCCTCAGAAGACAGTTGCAGTGTTACCCCTTTCAATGTGGGTAGTAACAGGAATTCCATATTGCGTTTCCTAGTGAAAAGCACTAAGGTACTTTTTGTAGGATTCACCGAAAGACCATGCAATTCGCACCAATACTCAATCTTATTTAGAGCTACCTGTATTTTATTGCATATAACTTCAAGTGATCGTCCTGAGATTAGTACGCACACATCGTCTGCGTAGGCTTGAAGGCCACGAATCACCAAAGTAGGGGAGAGAATACACCGCCTTGTGGACAACCCTTCTTGACCTCAACCCTGACTTCTTCATCGCTTTCTCTATCCATGGTAAGCAGTCTTCTGGATAGCATAGAGTGGATCCATCTGGCAATGATTTATTCCACTCCATGATTTCTTCCACTCCATGACTTCTGGTAGAAAAGCACATAGAGTCAAAGGTAGCATTGTCGAAAGCTCCTTCAATGTCCACAAACACACCAAGGGTGTACTCTCTTGTTTCCAGCCCTTTTTCAATTATACTAACGCACTCGTGCAGAGCCGATTCGCAAGATTTCCCGCTTTGATAAGCATGTTGTCTGACGTTGAGAGGGTTTCGGATTAGAACGCTCGTCCTAATTTGCTCCTCCACCTTACGTTCCAGACCCTTAAGCATAAACGATGTCAGGCTTATAGGTCTGGAACTTTTTGGTAAAGTGTAGCTATCCTTGCCTGGCTTTGGGACAAATACAACTTTCACCAAACGCCACAATTGTGGCACATAAGGGTGCGGAAGACATGCCGTAAAGATTCTTTTCAAAGCCTTTATTAGTTTTTCTATGCCATCGCATCCTGGGGACTTAAAGTTTTCGAATGACGAGAAGGCGAACCTTATCGTTTCCTTGTTAAATATCCTGGATGCAATAAACCATATAAGTACCATCTGGTTTGAGCAATGAGTCTAGCCAAGCCGTCCGGTCTCTTTGGAGGGCTTTGCATAACCTCGGTGAACTCTTCCGTCCCTCCAGTTCACTGCAGAAGGTTCTATAAGAGTCCAATTAAGATGATCTAATTTTCTTTTTATATTCCTTCCTCAGCTTTCGGTAGCCAGTCCTATCTTCTTCCAACTGATTTTTAAAAGTTTTGTTCAGAAGTTTCCTGGAAGTTTTCCGGCGTTTCGAGAGTTCGGCATTCCACCAAGGGACTGTCTTGCTCTCTCTTCTCCTACGTTCCGGGCACACCTTGTTATAACACTCGATCAAATTTCGCCCCAATGAGTTTGTGGCTTCTTCAATTGCAGTTATTGTCCGGAGTTTGGGAACATCACGGATTTCCTCTTTAGTGAGATCCTCATATCGTGTCTTATCCGCTTTTCGAGGATTCTGGCCTACTGGGGTCGAGGTTATCTCGACCGCAAGCCTGAACTCTATATAACGATGGTCCGACAGGGAATCTTTATCGAGTACTTTCCAACCGGTGATATGATCTGATATTTTATCGTTAGATAATGTCATACGAGTATCAATCACTTCCTTGCTGGTCACAAAAGTCGGACTGGTGCCAACGTTCTGTATGACCAAGCGAAATGACAGAATGAAGTCCATGAGTTTATGTCCCCTGAAGTTACATTTTGTGCTACCCCAGAGTGTGTTCTGTGAATTTGCGTTACATCCCACAATTAGACCTAATCCCATGGATTCAGCATATCTTACAACTTCCATAAACTCCCTCGTAGGGTGAGGGAGAATAGAGTCGCAAGGAAAATAGGCCGAGACGACAATTGTCTCTACTTCTTTCCCCTCTAATCAATACTTTATGCTGACCGCAACTAAGTTTTGACAGCAGAATTGTCTTAACAAAGTGCAATCAACCGCTTTCGGCATAATAATACACGTACGCGGATGGACCGCTCCCTCTTTATAAGGGATAGACCCCCACTTTATATCTCCCAGGCTCCGTATTTGTCCTTTAGACGGTTCTTGAATTAATATTATGGTAGAGTTACTTACGTACTACTTTGCAACTTACATCATAGCTACACACATACATACATACATATGAACATAAGACTGGCCGCACACGCCCCGTTAGACACCTCAAACTTACAATAGAAGCTTTTAATTTTGACAAGGCTGTGAACTTTAACCCTTGAACGTGCCTCTTCCGTCGCTAAATAGTACCGGCGTATCTCCTTGCATTCCCTTTCACGCTAAACAACAACAATGCATCGTTGGAACGTTGTTGTTTGTACCCGAAATTGCTTAACAAGATGATGAATCAACTTAACAAATGCAATAAATAATATTTGCTCAGCTAATCTCGCACCACTACGAATTGAATGCCCAACGAATTGAGGCCCAACGGCACGTGACCGAGCGCGTGTGGCATGTTGCATGCACGTACAACAACATGTGAATGTCATTGTGTTGAGCTAAAATAGTGTGATTGCGTGCGTGTGTGTGTGTTGCGTAAGTGGCCACAGTAGACAATCGTAGAGCATTAAAGCCGCCGCGGCTGCCGCTCCAATCACTGCCACATTTGTTTGTCGCCAGGCGCCAATGTTCGCTAAGTACTTATGTATGTGTGTGTAATACATCCACTCACACATACACACGGTGTAATTGTATGTATATTGTTGTCCTTGCTGGTGTTGCAAGTTGTTCGTTTGCATTTCTATTGCTGACACACGCCAACGTCAGCGGCGGCTGTGTCTTATCAAAGCCGTGCCATGCAAAATGCTGACACGCGCGACATTCACTTGCAACTGGCAGGCAGGCACGCAGACATACATATATATATTTATACACTAAAAATACAATCAGACCGTTGAACACAACAGCCAGGCGGGCGGGCGGACAGCCGTTGCATATATTTTGGCACTTATCCACTTTGTGCTTGAAAATTAATCGGTTTTTAAAGTGTGGTGCCTTGAGACCGTGTCGAAGACGCGCATACACACATATTTATGCGAGTCTCAAAGGACATTTCAATAAGGCTGTTATGACAAAAGAATTGCGAGTGTAACTAGACTGGTGAGGTAAGGTGAGAAGTTGCATAGTAAAAACAAAAAAATACTTAAAACAATAGGAAAGTAATTTGTGTCTCTTCAGTTAACAATTTTGTTTCGTGAAAATCAAACAAATGAGAAAATTCTCATGGGAAATTTGTAATCCAAATAAGATTTGAATAATTAAAAATTCAAAGTTTATAAAAAGTGATGACGAAGCGTAGTGGACTGAGTCATTCATAAAGTGGGAATAGTACAACAGCCGCTAGATTAAGAAATAGGAAGAAGTGAGCGAAAGTGACTTCATTGTGACGCTCACTTAAGATTCGCTTATTTTTGTTAGGGCACAATCTCGGAACAATATCAAGACGCACGCTCAAATAGGTGGAGGAGCTTGGCCAAACACCTAACAAAAGTGTACGCGCTAATTATTTATTCATTTTATTTCTAATGAGACTTTTGGTTGAAAGTAAGTAAAGCAGCTAC
Source organism: Anastrepha obliqua (assembly GCF_027943255.1). NCBI lineage: Eukaryota > Metazoa > Arthropoda > Insecta > Diptera > Tephritidae > Anastrepha > Anastrepha obliqua. The sequence continues at coordinate 31,490,681 of NC_072893.1, forward strand.
CTTCCAATTTTCTTCAAGCCAATTTCTCAAACAATGAGCCCATCGTTGGGCATCGGCGCTCTAATGAAGCCAGACGCAGGCTTTTCTCTCTCGTACTTACAAAATTCTTTATCTGACACAAAAATACCCCTTTCTTTACAAGCAAGGTGGCGCAAAATTAATCACTCTATCGGAGGATTGGATGCACAGAAAATGGTCCTCCGTTTTATCCTCCTCTCCACATGCTGGACAGAGTGCATTGTCCGAGATGCCCACCTCTTCCATGTGCTTTGCCCACAGAAAGTGTCTGCAGTCCCCTCTGCTTTGTGTCAGGAGGAACTGCGACAGTCGGTCGGACATGAAAGGTAACATCAGTTATGCCCATCTGCGGCCTCTCTCAGCCTGTCAAGCTCGGTTGTGGGTAAGAGTAACCCCTTTCCTAACCGTGGCTTTCATCGCTGCAGAAGGGTGTGACAGAAAGGATATTTCGATTCAACGCTAAGATATTCGAGTGTTTCAAGTGCTGACTGATAGTCGACAGTAGTTAGAAACTACAACTTTCTTTGAAGTGGAGGAAAATTAAAGAGCGGATGAGTGTGCAAGGAAAGGCTCTAAGCTTGACCTTCAGCGAGTGGTAGAGGACATAATCGTTCCTCCAAACGAACTGTACACTGTAGTTGACTTGAGCGTAATCACGGAAAGGAAGAAAGAATGTGGTCTCTGACTACTAACTGCAGGGTCTTCAAAAGCGCTCTGGCCAAAACAGAATCTTAAAAGGAAAGGAAAAAAATATATGGTTGGATTCAACAGATCAACTACCAGCGTGCTCACAGGTGTTATAACGGACACTATTGGCCCCGTAGGGAATAGAATGGGTGTACTTCACAATGACTTTTGTAGGAGCTGTGGAGATGAAGAAGAAATTGAGTGCCCTTGTGAATGCCCTGCACTTCAAAGAAGCCGTGCCAAATATCTTGGCGCTTATTTCTTTGAAGACCTGGTAAATTTACAAAATATCTTACTAAAGGGACTAATTACCTTCTCAAAAAGATCTAACTGATTTAAAAAACTTAGTTAGGAGATGGAAATTCAATGCAGGTATTACAATGGGCCTTAGGGCGAGCACAATGATTATCGCGATAACCGCTTACGCGATTTAGGCCGAGTTTAACAAAGCGCGCCAGTTGGAAACACTAAGTGAAGCCAATTCCTCATCCACCTGATCAATGCAGAAGAGGCCTTTCTCTTCCTCTGCTACCACCAGCTGTTACCGCATCGAATACTTTCAGAGCCGGAGTGTTTGTTTCTATTCAGACGGCATGATCCAACCAACGTAGCTGCTGGATCTTTATTCGCTACGCTATGTTTATGTTGTCGTAAAGCTCACACAGCTCATTGTTCCATCGTCTGCGATACTCGACAAAGAATTTCCTTCGCTTTGAACCATTGATATCTAGAGATCTCTTTAACTGAAACTCGCTTTTGTCTAAAGATCTCCTTACTGGAATCGGCTAGTTGTTCTACTATTTTTAAATATTCTACTTTGAGTTCTAGAAGCTCAATAGATAAGTTTTTTACTAAAAGACCAATTCTGTAAAACCTGCTTCCACTTCGATTCCTGCTCCATCCTCCAATACGTTCCCATCTTCCAGCGGTATGCTTTCCTTCTTTAATTGATCGCTTTTAGGTTTATTCCATCTTAAACTCCAACTCAAAAACTTGTATCCATATATGGGTCCTTGACTAATAAAACTTCCCTTTGACGGAAAGCCTATAGTCCGCGATTTTCGAGCGATTCCTAAAACTCCAAAACTAATATATATTATGTCAAATTAGTTTAATCTGATCTCACTCCCCATCGAGATCTTTCACTACTTTCGGCAGCTCCTTTATTTTAAGAATTTCCCTGCATTAAAGTTATATTAGAAGTGTTTGGGTGCCCATAGTTGAACTTTCACTCTCCGATTTCGCCACACAGGCCAAATGAAGCTTCTGCTACAGCGACTTTGCACAAGGCTCTGCAAAAACTCTTAGCGGATGCTTTCCCACTCTCGGTAGATAAAAGATCGTCGAGTCTCTACTGCTTTTCAGTTATGCACTAAGTTGCACTGAGTCTAGGAAAAATATTGCTCCGAAGGTAACACCTATTTTTGATAAGAAATTTATAAATATTATGAAATTCAAGTTAGTAGATTCAGTAGAAGCAAGGCGGTGCATAGTCAACAAACGCGCAATGTCCCCGAGGCTTTGAGATTTTATTTCATTGCATTATGTAATTCTTTTTTTGCATTCAAATTCTTCTTGTTTTTCATGAGTCTGTTTCAAATACTTCCACCTTAACCTTAACCTCAACCCCAACCCCAACTGTGAGTATTGCACAGCCTGCCAACCTTGCACGGCTACTCCTGCCGCGTCATTGTTATAAAGCGAAATGACATGGAATGATTTGGCTGCACTAAAGTCCCTTTGGGGAATTCGCTGCGTCTACAGGCAGGGTAGTAAAGTATGAAACGCTGAGGCAGTTGATCCCGTCGTCAGTCAGTAAATATGCACATACATATACACACACACCCAAATTGCACATAAATATAAAAGGAAAGTGAGATTTATGTAACTGCCTTTGAAAGACAGATTTGGGCAATTTTTTCGAGTGCACAGATTTCAGCCGACAACAGTCATTTATTTAGATAGACACACAGAGACAGCGGCAAATCGTGGGCCGTTGCCGTGTTCGCTTGTTTTTGGGTGTTGAAAATTTTATTAGATTTGTCAACATTTTATCGTTCGCCATCCACTTGAAGGCAGCAACGACGCTGACGATGAATCGTCCTTTAACATTTCCTTTTCGTAATTTCTCGCATATTGTACTGAGCGGATATGGGCTGTGTAACGGGATATGTTAAGCGACTCGCTTATGATAGATTGCCAATTGCCTTTGCGTAGTTGCGTGTGTGTGTGTGAGTGTGTGCCCTTCGTTGGTTGATGGTGCGCAGGGTTGGCTCTGGTATTCGCTTGTGCCAATGTTTTGTGATTGTTGTGGGGTTGGTGACTTGCCTCGCTGGCTGGTTGGCTGGCTGGCTGTTTGTATGATTGAGGAGCGGGTACTTGGCTGATGCTCCCTCACCACCTTCTGCTTGATGTGGCTCATCTGTTACGAATTAGATTATGCATAATAAAGTTTAATTTATGCGCCACTGCTACAAGGAATAAATTATATACGAACCATTGTCGCTTACCGGTTTATCGGCGTGTTGTTGCGGGTAGACATGTCTAAATGTGACCATAATTAAGGTAACTGATTTTGAAAAGTGCAAGTGGAAGTAAATTTAAGCGACTGTAAATTCAAGTGAGAGGCAGCGATTTAAAAAAAATACGCGTTTTTCCATTTCCGGTTTTGATGTTAAACTATTATTTTTTTAAATATAACCTAGTGTTTATAATTGTTGTGCCTCGCCCACCTGTCATAAAAAAGTGGAGTTATTCGTAGTGAGTACCTAAATCGATTGAGTAGGACCAATTTAAAATTGCCTAAGAATCATCTCTTTTGGAATAAACGGTAGTGTTCGTATCTGCACCGGATGGATCTGCCAACTGAGACAAAATGCCAACTATTTATGCCTGGAGGACGATGAGATATCTTAGCTCATTTTAAGTAAATGACCGGCCCTGATTGCGATCGAATATCAATACAAAGATCAGCGCCGGCCAAAAATCACATACACCCTACGATATCCCACTATCGGAAGACTTATACCCTTGTGAACTAGAGAGCTACAGTATGCAAACAGACAAGCAATGGAGCGCGTAAAGGTCAAAATAAAGATTTCCATCACTAAAAATTATTTAATATTTAGGATGGGAACTTCCTATACTGATGACGACCCCTGCAAACAAACTAAGGACTACGATTTGAGGGGTCACACACCTGGAATGTCCGGGCGCTTAATGGGCAAGGTGCCTCTGCTCGGGTGGTTGATGTCCTCGTAAAGGAGTAAAGGCTGATATCACTGCCATTCAAGATATGCGATGGACGGTGCAAAGCAAGAAAAACATAGGACCTTGCGACGTCTACTACAGCTGCCATGTAAAGGAGCGCAAATTCGGTATCGGATTTGTTGTGGGAGAGAGACTTCATCGCCAAGTACTCTCGTTCACTCCGATGGACTAGCGTCTCGTAATAATCCGCATCAAAACCCGATTTTTTAACATCTACCTCATTTGCGCCCACTCCCTGAGGTAAGAGAAAGACAATGCGGTCAAAGTGCCTGGAACATTCCTATGAGCGCTGCTCCCGCTACGACATTAAAGTCGTGCTTGGCGACTTCAACCACAGTCGGAAAATTCAGCCTGCTCAACGATACATGCGGTAACTGACAGACGCTCATCGATTTTGCCGGAATCCGAAGCATGGTAATCTACAGCACCAGATTCCAGCATAAGAAAATACACTAAGCAACGTGGCTGTCTTCTGATCGGAATGCAAAACAAGATCGATTATGTTGTGATAGAATCCGAATCGTGATACAATCCGAGTACCCAACATCGACTCGGGTCATTAATAGGTCTATGAATAGGTTCGTGCGGTTTTTTTCCGAAATTTGAATTTCGGATCATTCCCATGGCTTTTAAACGTTTGGAAATGGTTGATTGATCAACTCCCAAAGTTTTTGCAACCTCTTCTTGCGTTTGAGCCGGATCTTGATCGAGCAATTCCTCCAATTCGGTATCCATGAACTTTGGCGGCGCGGCCAAAATCCTTGTTGCAGCCAAACTACGCACACGCCTCTGTGCGAAAAAAAATATTTATCTACCTACGCAAAAAATATTCGACATAAAAAAGCTGCAAACGCAACATACAGCCAGAAGATTCGCTACTCGACTCTCACTCCTGTTCTCGGAGAATACTGTCCAGGCATGCACGAGCAATGGAGTAACATTTCTTGTTCTCTACGTACCGCCGCCGAAGAAGAAATTGGAGTTCGGCGAGCCCGAAAAAACAGCTGGTACGACGAGGAATGGCAAAAAGAAAATATACTGTTTATAGAGCCACACTGCGAACGGGAGTAACGCGAGCCTTGTGGGATCGCTACCGAGAGCTAAGAAAGCGCGAGAGACGTATTATCAGAAAGAAGAAACGACAGGCCGAAATACGTGAGTTCCAACTAAGTAGGCAATTAAATAGTAAAGTTCTCTCTCGACGAACAAAACAAATACTCTACAAGGTTCTCATTATGCCCGGCCTAACGTATGGCGCAGAAGCGTGGACGATGACAATATCCGATGAAGCGTCGCTTGGAGTACTTGAGAGCAAGATTCTGCGGAAGATTCTTGGACCTTTGCACGATGGAATGATGAGCCGTATGAGCTTTACGACGACGTAGACATAGCGCAGCGAATAAAGATCCAGCGGCTTCGCTAGCTGGGTCATGTCGTCCGAATGGAAATAAACGCTCCGGCTATGAAAGTATTCGATGCGGTACCAGTTGGTGGTAGCAGAAGAAGAGAAAGGCCTCCTTTGCGTTGGAAAGATCAGGTAGAGAAGGACTTGGCTTCACTTGTTGTGTCCAACAGCTGCCGGTTAGCACGAGGAAGAAACGACTGACACGCTTTGTTAAACTCGGCCAAAATCGCGTAAGCGGTTATTGCGCCAATTAGGAAGAAAAAGGGAACTCCCATTTAACAACAGTCAGAGGGATACCGATGATTGGGTAAGGGTCTCTAAGACCAATTCAGTTGACCCTTTCCTGGCAAGCTCAGCAATACTTTCATTTCCCGTTAGCCACCTATGCCCTGGAACCCAGATCAGATAAATGTTACCTGCATATCCAAGAGAATTTATATCATTCTTACAGGAGTCGACTGGTATGGATCTGCACCCTGGCGTCTTCAAAGCTTTGATTGCGGCCTGACTATCGAAAAAAAAATTGTTAATATCTCCCTCACTCCCACCTTCCCTAAGCAGTAGGAATTTATAGTGCTGAAATAACTTTAAATACCTTGTCTTGAAATTAAATTCTTCAATGATTTTCGAGGAAACTGCATCTAAGTGCGGTAGGTAGTGAATATTCTTCACCTTTTCTTTTGCTAACGACACTCTGTAGTTGGTGGCACTTTGCGGAATTCAACAAGCAGCGAAACCATTGGTCTTTTACGCGAAAACTTTCCGGACCGAGTTATCTCTCGAAGAGGTGATCACAATTGGCCACCGAGATCTTTTTCTTTGGGGCCACGTGAAAGAGAAGGTCTACGCCAACAGCCGAGGGTAGATTCAAGACCTCAAAGATGGAATCCATGAGGCTATCGAGGAGCAGCCACTTTACAATTCGGTTGTGGAAAATTTCATGAAAGGATATTGTCCTGTAAGCGTGGTTGTGGTGGTCATTTGCCTGATGTTATTTTCCACTATTAACGGCATAACTTCCTCTTTATAATGAAATAAACATCCGATCATTTATATTAAAAAATATCATTTTTCTTTGAATATCAAAATAACACCCCTTATTAAATAACCCTTCACAAGGTGGCGCAAAATTAATCATGCAATTTTGTTTTTGAATAACTTCTTTGCTAAATAGAAAAAATGATTTTGACTTATGGGAAGCTTTATTTTGAGGCTTAAGCGCTTCATTACTTTTCTGCTGGTATTAGATGGACATACGACGCTATTTGTTAAAATTGTAAATCTTTTGTTTTTAATTTTCAAATTTTTACCGTTACTTCTTCAAGACCAAGCTTTCAATGGCTTAGCATACTTATGAAAATATTTTCATTCAAACCAACTTCAAAGGCTGAATAACGCCTTTTAGTAACCTACTAGTAAATTCGCACACTTACCAAGTATAACTGCAGATGTTGCAAATTGCAAGCATAATGCGAACCGAAAGATGCAACAAAAACAGGCAAGTCTAAATCGTATCACCGAACTTAGAGAGCATCAAAACACGTGTTAACACACACAACATGCAACACATTTTGCAGCAACAACAGCAGCACCGGCGATACCAACTACACTTCAATTAACTTCAACAACACTTCATACAAGTGGCACATGCAAGTGGCCACTTCATTTTGTTTGCCACAAAATTTGAACTTAATTTCTTTTCACGCACTCATTCAATGCCGCGACGACGATTTCCTCTACTTCCTGCCATCCAACCAAACACTCGGCAGGGGACGTGCACTCGCACAGCACATATCTACAAGCAAACAAAAACATGGGTGTGTGCGTGCCATGAATGGATATATATGTATGTATGTATGGATGTAAGTGTGTTTGCGTGGAATGAGTTTTATACTTGTTGTTTACCGTCCACATGCGATGAATGAAACCTTCTTTCAATGTTATTGTTTGTGTAATTTTTGTGCTAGTAGCCGAAAGCACTTGTTGTACTTCCATGAGGCAAATGTGATGTTGCTTTTGTTCTTGTAAAATAGCAATTATGCCATTGAAGTCTTCGAATGACCTCCATCCCCCATTTCGTTTACACAAAGCGCACCCTCTGCAAAAAGGAGAGAAAAAAAGATCACACACACACACCAACAAACAAATGAATAGAAACTTGCACAGATGCGACGTACGTTTGAATATTTGAGGCTATAAAAGCTCACAGAAATGTAAATAGCAACTTTTTTGGGCTCTTCGCAGCCACCCTCTGCAGATCTACACTTTTCCCAGACTACTTCACTGTTTCACATACCCAATTGTTTGCTTGAGATAAGCGTCAACAATACGTAACAATAAAAAAATAAGCCAACAAAAGCAACAAGAAAAAACTGAATTTTCCGAAAACCCATAAAAACTGTGACACGACTGAATTTCAAAGGCAAACTCTCAAATATGCACTTATTTTTCGCTTAAGAAATTTTTCTAGTGCTTGTGATGTGCAAACAAAACAACAACAATGTAAATAATAACAAAGGTATCAGAAGGTTGTGAAGAGTTTAGTTTAGATATTTGAAACTCTGCAGCATCAACGATAAAGGCAGGGACACGTGACAGAAGCACTTGCATAGAAGTTTGAAACTGGTGCGTCTGTGCCATGGAAAGCTATTAGAGACCATACAACTGTAGTAAATTTGTATGGAGGATGATGCATTGCGGACGATATGTGAATTTATCGTGGTCGTTTAGATAAAAATTTAGTCACACTGTGGATGATTATACAGCTTACGCTGGTAGTGAAGAGACTCATTGGGACTCGCAAAGGGTAATGGTCGGAGAGCGTAACTCTGCAATGAGAAATACGGGAAACTCTAAAATGGATTGAGATGCGAAATGATGGGCAAATAAAGACAAAATATCTGTGTCTCAAGCAAAAATTCATTAATTGAATAGCAGTGTGTATTTGCTGCAAATAATTACTGACCTCAGTCAACAATGCCAGTACCCATCCTACCTATCACTACTACCCGTTCCTCACAGTGTTCAATTAGCTCTGAGCTAAGGAAAGCAGAATAGCTCATCTTGATTCTCACCACGCCTGCTGATAAAGCAGGCACTGATATTAAAAATCTGATGAAATTCAGCAGCTCAGTTATCATTCGTGATCCACAAACATTCAATCTTCTTCTTCTTCTCACCCTCACCCCGCCCTCTCTCTCTTTCCTCCCATCGGTTTTCTTCACCTTACTTGCTTTGCAAGAGTATCATAGAGAGTGAATTTGACTGATTCGTCCAAGTGTGCCCACTTTTTGGATAAAACACCCAGAGCCCTCATTTCAGTCAATAAAAAAAAAGTTCTAGGCCACTTCTGTGTTATACGATGTAGCAGAAAATCTCAAGTACTCAAGTGGGAAAAAATTCATATCAGTCTATTTTGTAAGCAACCATCCGCCATTACCTGGGAAGATCACTCTTCTAGCGCAAGTCCAAAAGGAGTGTACCAGAGCAAATCAAAGATCACTTTGTGCAGCCTAGATTACTTGTAAATCATGCTTTAATAGAAAATATCTGTGTACAAGTACCAAAGTCCACCTTATTTTATTAACTCCACGTCTAGGGTCTGCTGTGCCTTCAGAACGGTCTCAGAAGACGAGGCGTTTATCATAGCTGGCGTATATCAACCTGATCTGATCGCGCAGGAGATGTGTGCAGCTAAAATCACAAAGCGCTACCAAAACCAAAGCGATCTCAGAGAACATATAAAATGGTAAATCTGCGCAGCGTAGCCCAGTGGCAAACATGATGGGATAGTTCAACATAAGGCAGGTGGACCTACCGCCTCATCCGCAGTGTAGAAGAATGGCTCGAGAGAAGACATGGGGAAGTGAATTACCATTTTTTTTCAAATCCTTAGTGGTTATGGTAGTTTTAAAGAATACCTTCAACGCTTTGAGCATGAAGAGGCGAGCAGTGCAACAAAGGTGCTGAAAACGTGTTTTTCTTAGTTTCCGTGCGAGAAAGCTTAATAAAACGATAGAAGATAGTTTAGTGCCACTGATGGTGAAGAGCAACGACGCATGGTGCAAGGTCTTGGTATGCTTACTAAAGGGTGATCAGATTGGAGGTACTTTTCCCAATAGGGGGTTTTTGACAGATCACGCGTGACTACTGGCAAACGAAATACATAACTTTTTTCAGTACTTATTCACATTTCGTCATGGAAAGACTCACGCACCAACAATTTTTACAAATCGTTCAATTGTATTACGAAAATTGACGTTCTGTGAAAAGTATTCATCGCGCGCTCAGGCCAACTTATAGTGTTCAGCGATAAGACCCATTTTTGGGCAGGAGAACAACCCGAAGTCATTCAAGAACTGCCATTACATCCATTGAAAACAAGTGTTTGGTGCGACCTATAGGCTGGAGGAATTATCGGCCCATACTATTTCTTTAAAGACGAGGCTGGCGCCAATGTAATAGTGAATAGTGAACTCTAACGCGCCTTAATAGTCGACTTTTTCATGCCGGCGTTCAACAAGACGGCGTTACTTGCCATATAATCAGCGGAACAATGGATTTACTGCATTTCGGTGAGCGATTTATCTCGCGTCTGGGACTAGTGGATTGACCACTAGAGGTGTGATACTCTGGACTTTTATTTGAGGGGGTATGTAAAGGCTAAATGCTTTGTGAATAAACCAGCTTCGATTAAGTCATTGGAATCCAACATTACTAAAGTTATTCACCAGATACCGGCCGAAGTCCTCAAGCGAGTCATGCAAAATTGGTGTTTACGGATGCCCGAATTGCGGCGCAGTTGCGGTCAACATTTGAGATGGATTATCTTTAAAAAATGTCATGAATGGTTCTACACAAAAATAATAAATAAAAATTTGAATTTTCGTTGAATTCCGATGCCTCTAAATTGATCACCCTTTTCAAGTTACATGAAGGATTTATTGATATTAAGTGTTAACTGATTTTTGGGTTCGAATTGCAAGTTTGCTGAGTCGCCTAAATCTGTGATGGCTTCAAATATTTTAGGGTCATCAGCGTAAAGCAAGAAATTGGCCAATTTGAGGCAAGAGTAATGAAAAGATCCAGAAATAGGGAACCCAGGATGCTACTTCCGGTGGCACCTGAGCATGTGATGAATAGTGTTGAAACAACGTTACATCTACAAATCAGCGTCTATCAGATGACCTTAAGACCCATTGTGATACCTGTATTGGAGTTCCATCCCCTATCTACGTTATTTGAAACACTTATAACATTTTAAGAAGGTAACTAGTCCCAGCAGTGAGACATTTTGCAAAGAAATAATCGCCAAGATATTTGGCACGGCTTCTGGGCAGGAAATTCACAGAGGAGATGTTGCACCGACACAATTTCCTCTTCGTCTCCACAACTCCTGTAGAAATCATTGTTAGGTGCATCCATTCTACTGGCTAGGGTGGCAATAGTGCAGTGATCCATTATAACACCTGTGAGGACGCTGGTAGTTGATCTGTGGAATCCAAGCAGACATTTTGTTTCAGTTTTGGTCAGAGCGCTTTGGAAGCCCTGCAGTTAGTAGTCAGAGACCATCCTTCTATTGATATCCGCGATTACGCTTAATTCAATCACAGTGCACAGTTCGCTTAGATGGATGCTTATGTCCTCTACCACACGCTAAAGAGCAAGATCAGAGACGTTCCTCGCACATCCAGCCGCTCTTTCATTTCCCTACACTCCAAAGTGGCCGGGAACCGATCAGTTAGGTATGACTTAATCTAGGACAAGAATGTTAAATGAAAAGTAAAAGAGGTAAATTTCAGTAGAAGCAAACGATGTAATACCTTGTTAAAAGCTTTCGAGAAGCCAGTGTAGATGGTATCCATCTCAGACTAATTGTCAAAAGCAGAGAAGCAGAAATCGCTGAAAATAGCCAGATTTGCGACTGTTGAGTGATTGGTGACAAATCCATGTTGGCTTGTAGAAATTAGGATTTTAACGGCAAAGGACAATTTACAATTTGCAACAATCTCAAATAATTTGGAAACTGAAAATAGTTTTGTGATCGGCCTATAATTGCGGACAGCATCTTTGTTGCCTCTTTTAAAACCTGCGGTTACAGACGTTTGCCTTCAATTGTCAAGAAATATACCTGAGGCCAGAGAGTAATTGGCTGTATTATTCTGCAATAATGACTTCAAATATTTGCAAATATTTATTATACTTACACCAAAATTACACTAAAAACACTTAAAGTGAAGTGTCGCACTCAAAAGCAACGCAGACGGCCGCACGCCATTAAGCCAACAACCACAAGGACTCGGTATCACATACTTATGCACATATCTGTGCTTACAAATAAGTAAATAAATACATACATATGAGACTATTGACTTAAAGTTTTGCGCATAGATTTGTTTTGTAGTTCTTGTAAATTTGGCGTTTGACTAGCAACAATAATAGCTATTGACGTGCCCGGAGGTGGTGTACAACTTGGCAAATGTGTAAAGATTTGTGTACTTCTAATCGATAACGCAATTGGTTAGGGAAATTTTCACAAATCCTAGCGTTACCAAATGGCAAGAGAGGGAATAATTACATAACAACAAACATTAGCTCAGTAATGCACGATTACTAACTAACAAAAGCTTAAGGGGTCCCGGTGGTCTAGAATTTTCAAAAAATCGATTTTTGTTTTTTCTAATATTTCAAAAGTATAAGCTTTTAAGAATATACTGTAAAATTTTTGGAAAGATACTTCCAATATTTTCGATTTTACAGCCGTTTTAGCAGGTAGATTCAGTTTCGTCAATGGTCGCTTATTCTTTATCCTGGTCGCTTAACTTTAAACTCATTTATCTCGAAACGACTTTTTTCGGCCTGGTGTTGTCAAAAAAACAAAAACAAAAAGAAACTATTCGACCGAATATTCTGAAACTGTAATATGTTGTTCACAACATATTATCTCAATTATTTCGTTTTTGTTTTTATTAAAAAACTGAAAAAACCTATTTTTAGAGTGTCAAATTCAAAACCGCGCCATTTTGTGAATTTTTGTTTGTTTTATTCCACAAAGCTACAGTCATACTGATTAATAATTTTTTTTTTATTTTTATGTTTCAGATAAATAGAAGAGCCAAATTGGACAACACAGTCCAATTTTTCGAGAGCCATTTTTAAAACTATTAAAATAAAAAAAATGTTTATTAAAATAAAAAATTAAAAAAAAAATTTAAAAATTACAAAAATAATATTAAAAAAATTTTTTTTTTTAATAAAAAAAAATTTAAAAATTAAATAAACAACTTTTTTTTTAATTTTACAAACAACTTTTTTTTAAACATTACAAAAATAATATTAAAATTTTTTTTTTTTAATAAAAAAAAATTTAAAAATTAAATAAACAATTTTTTTTTTAATTTTATTTGAATTTTTTTTTAATTTTATTTGAATAACTTTTTTTTTTAATTTTTGTGTGTTAAAGCAGTTAATACAAATCCTAAAAAAGGATGTTTTTATTTTTGTATTGTAAAAAAGTTCCTCAAAATTCCCTAAATTTTCGCGCTCTAAACCACCGGGCCCCCTTAAGAACAGCGTTAAACAGTTGGCGATGGGCCTGCTGTAGCCAACGTTCACCTATTGATTTGGTCAAGCTAAGTTTCAATTATACACAGCTGAAATCCAAGCGTTTCAACCGAATTCGCTACAAGTATTTGAACTTTGCTGGCGACTAATGAGAAGAAATGTCATTGGTTTGCCATGCCATTCCGTTCAGGATTAATAGTCATGCAAAAGCTTTTGATTTGTGTGTGTGTCTGTCAAACGTGCACTTAGCAACAACAAGCAATATTTAGTTTTTAGTTGGGTGCCTATGTGTTGCGAAGAAGCCTTTTCCCTTTGGCTCCTTTTATTTGTGTTATTTTCGATTTTCTTTGATTTAGTTACTCTACCGAGACGCGCAGTGCTTCACTTTGTCATTCTGTTATTTTGTCACTTTGCCACTTGGCATTTGCATTTTTATGTATTCTCGCTCTTGGGACAACATTTACGCATTACATTGTGACTTAGACTATAATTTTCGAGGTTAACATTTCAGTGTTGGGCATTGACATATGTTTATGCGTATTGTGGGACAGTTTAAAAAGTTCATTTGCAAATTTAACTATGTAGTCTGAAAGTTGAAGCGCGGGAGTTCTTAGATTCTCCCCTTAAGTTTAGAAGTTGCTAAGAAGCCACTCTGAACCTCTTTGATTGCCTTTTTACCATTAACTCGCCGCGACAAAGTGGAATTCTTCCCGTTCTCTGAAAAGTTATGCTGCATATTTCTTAGATGCTTTGCAGAAAAGTTATGATTCCTGTAGTCATCGTCCTACGCCGCATTTTGTGCGATGTGAACCTTTTCCTTGACTTCGAATTACTCATTCCCCGGTGGGTGCCGGTAATATCATATGAAATACAAGTAATAAGAAGGAAATGAGTGGCTGAAGTTAGGTTCTCGTGAAGAGGTTGTGAGATCTATAGCAAAGTAATTGACTGCGAAGCAGATTAATAAAAATCAATTTGGAAGAAAATTACGTTCATATCCAAAAGTCACCAAGTAAGTAAAATCGACGTTAACGATTGCCTATGCACCAAGAATGGTCTTTAAGAGACAAGCAAGCTACATTGCACCCCCACCGAAACTCTGTTGACCAAGACAAAACCTTTCGAATCATAGTATGTAGAAGAATCAGTTGAGTGGTGCTCCATGCTTTACGTGCAGTTCGTTGACTTTAAGAAGGCACACATTAAACGAGACGCAATACAGCTGGCTATGAGTAGAAATGGAGTTATCGATAAGGAAATCCAACCCATCAGAGCCCTTTATGAGAACTCCGGGCAGTGCTTCACAATTACAATATCAGCGACCCATTTACAACCAACGCAGGCGTAAGGCAAGGTTGTCCCCTGTCGTCCTGCCTCTTCGCTCCCGTCCTAGACGACATCTTGGGCCAATTAAACCTGCACAATAGAAGCGTCATATGGAGTTTCACCAGACATCATGAGGACCTAGACTTCGCCGATGACATCTGCCTCCTCCTTCACAAACTCTCTGACATGCTAGTGAAGGCGGATAGACTAGTCACGCTGGCACGCATTGTCGGACTGGAGATCAACATCACTAAGACTAAAGCCACGAGAGCCAACCACAACAAAGCAAGCTCCACAATGGTTGACTCTTGCCACGTGGAATTTGTCGAAAGCTTCTGCTATCTCGGCTGGACTATCACGGCAAATGGCGGAGCACATGAAGATCTCAACTTCAGGCTAAATAAAACAATATCGGTGTTCAGGCGAATGCATACCGTATAGCAGAGTTCGCAAATCTTCAGGCGCTCTAAGCTGCGAATATTCAGCTCAAGTGCGAAGTCGGTATTTCTGTACGGAAGTGAAACACGGCTGGTCTCTAACACCGTCACACAGAGCCTACGAATGCCAGCTGGCCGAACAGCATCAGTAACGACGCACTGGGGTCATCAACGAATGAGAAGTCCATCCTGTGGCAAATCAAACGCAGAAAGTGGTGATGGTTAGGTCCCACGCTTAGAAAACCACCAGATAGCATCACGCGAATGGCACTTGACTCGAAAGCGCAAACGAGCAGAGGTCGCGGTCGGCCGAAGAATACTTAGAGAACGCCAATGGTGAGCGAGCTAGCATACAACAGCCCAAAATCGTGTACGATGGAAGAGTCTTGTCGAGACCCAATGCACCCTAGCCCAGTGATCAAGGAAAAAAATGCACCATCCTAGATGAAAGGCAAAACATTTTATATAAATTATTGTATATTTTTTATGATATTATATTATATTGTTATGAAGGGGCAATCATAAATATGAGCAGCATAAGAAGTGGATGTTGACGTGTGCCTGCCCTTTTATTTTCCTGTTACATTGCTCTACAGCCTAGTATTGGCGATCAGTGTCCTATGACTTTCCAAATGCTAACCAACGTAGGTGGTGATGTGTGAAGATATGCTGTCTATCTACCCATTACACTACATACTTAATGTGAGTAGTTGTTATCGGACGCGCCCGTACACATCTTCACTTGCAGAGTCACCAGTTGGCACTTGAACAAGTGCCGCGCGGTACTCCAGAGAGGCCTTGAACAACAAACGCGACTTATTTGCCGAAACGGAAATGGTGCTGGTACTATGGGTGGTGGTGTTATTGTTGTTGCTGTGTTTTCCGCCTATCTATTTCGTTGGTAAACACAATTTAACCGTGCGTGCGGGGAGCTTCCACCCAGATACCACCCCCACTACTACCCGCGAATGCCCATCAACTCATCCAAAACATAACAAAGCACAAAGTGTTTGCGTTGAGTGACAGCCCGAGTGAGTTGAAATTTTGTGGTGTTTCACTTTTGTTTGTTTGGGTTTCTGTGCCTGGTTGGAGAGTTTATCGTAGGTAGTGTTTAACTGGTTGCTTGGTGGTTGTTCTTGAGCGTTTGTTGTTTTCATTTGCGACTGTTATTGTTGTTGTAGTTGCTGCTTTGGCTGGTGTTGTGTTTTGATGTTTACCCACCCGTCACTATTTGCCTGCACTTGGCCTTTGGCACAACTGTGTTTTTTTTTTTTTTTTGCATCAGCCACAGCTTCCTGCGCCCATTCACTTTCAACTACCAACTGCTTACTTGCTGCCCTCACTTCTCAACACTTGCCACACGGGTGGTTGGATGGTCTGTGGGACGTAAAATTACACACAATACACATACATGATTTTTTTTTAAGTATTTCCCTCTTTGACGCACATTAATTTCGAATTAGTTTTGCATCATATGCTACACGATGCAGAAAAATCGTCTAAACGCGTTAACCGCCAGCAGACGGCGCAGTCACAGCTGAGGCTAAGCGAGAAGCACACAAGCACTTACACTCGGGAATATCCTTCGAAGCATGTGCGTACTGTGGCTGTGGCTGTGTGTGTGTGTGTTTCTGTGTAGAGCAGCGCTCAATTCGATTTTATGGGAAACTATTAAAGACGCGCAGACACTGCAGTGGTGTGTCTCTTAGCCGCGCCACCAGCTGTCTTGAGGCTTGAGCCTGCATGCTTGCCTATGGCAGCTACAATGCTTTCAGCGCCTTCGACCTGCCACTTGGGGCTTCTACATGAAATACTATTATAAGCCTTATGCCATGCTTCTTCCTCGTTTTGTGTTCATCACGAGGTATGAATGCCTCATCCTAGTCGTTTGTGTCATGGGCATGGATGTGGAACAGATCAGCGGATTTTCCACGTGAATGCGCGCATTGCGAATGGATACTCTGGTATGGATGGATGCTGCAGCTTCGTTTTTCGAAGTTGCAAACAGATTTTTGCGCTCTTTCACCGACTGTCCGTCAGTTTGGCGTACATATCTTGTCTGCATTTGGTGCATTTGGCAGCCGCTGTGGCTGTGGAAATTAGGTTAATACCGGCCAGTGGGTATAATCGAGGATTTCAACTTACGGCAAGCAGCATGTGCCAGTCTGCTGCACCTTGCATTTGTTTTTTGTTTTTGTTTCGATGCGTAGCGCTTTTGTTGCTGTTGTAAGAGTCTTTATTTGTATTATTTGTTTTTTTTTTTTTTTTTCTTCATTTTTGTGGCCTGCCTGACAGTCGCGATTTGCGTATGTTAATTGAAATCTGCAAAGCTGCAAAATGCATTTTGTGGCAAGTGCCGCACGAAGTTCGCGCACCAGCTGCGTGCATACGAAACTCGAATTAGAGCTTAAGTGCGTGGGAAAGCACTTGCAGCCAAAGTTCACGCAAGAGCGCGCCTATGAAAGTGATGAGCCAGTCGAGAAGTAATGAGGTTGAGGTGTTTATATTCCGGTAGTAAAAATTGTGAAGAGGATTACTTTTAATCATCAAAAGGTTATGAATCACATATAATTTTACACAAAAAAAAAATTTCAAAAAAAATTAAAAAAAAAAATTTCCAAAAAAAAAAAAAATTCTTTAAACTAAAAAATATGTGCATATTTTCAATATCAATCAAAAACTATTTCTCCCTCAAATACAGCAAACATTCGCTCACACTCTTCTCCCTTTAAAATCAATGTTCAGCTTTGATTCAGTACCTACACCTTCCGCTAGTCTTTTTCCCTCCATAGAACAGCTAACATTTACCAAAGCTTTGAGCGGAAAAGTGATGGCTAGAGGGGAGTGGAAAAATCCTCATTTCAAACATTTAAATGTCAAATGCAGACAACAAAATTACACAACAAAATTCAGGTTTCGAATGCATGCACACACACTAACTCTCACCCTCACACACTCACACACTCATAAGCACAAATTCACATGCAGTTGTCATGCCGAACTTTCGATTGTACAGTGACAAAGGCCCGCTAAATTGCAAATCGCTGTTGCTGCAGGCAACTATCGAAAAGCTGGAAAACTCTGTTCGAATTGCTAGCACCAAGAAATCTATTACATACTTGTAGTGATATGTGGCATGCAACATTGACTGTGCCACGCGTTGGTTGGGTTGCACGGCGCGCGCGAACGCTTTTGGGACAGTTGCATGTGGCAAGACTAACGACTACTCTAAAATGCACCAGATACGAGTTTGCCACAAAACGAACGCCCCCAACGCGAGGGAAGTAAAACGCTGGAGCAAACAGAAACGGAAAGCAAAATGCCAGTCACCGATAGTCTGCAAAAATTTAGTTCTACTTGGTTGCACACGAACAGCAATGCAAGCGAAGAGTTGCGGGAAGGTGGGGTATTGAGGGGGAAAAGTTGAGTGACAAAAGGAAAAAAATTAAAGTTGTTTATTCTGGTGAGGCGTACTTTAAGTTTAAAGAATAAACAATACGAGAAGAATGCAGCTTTAAATATAAAAATGCAATAATATTTTCAATGTTTTTCATTTCCTTGGAGAGCTTTTTGCCTGAACTGAGTTAACTAAGCTGCGAGTATTCTAGTCAAAATGAAATTTATTTAAAATGAACAGACATTTAAATCTCTCGCTAAAAGTGCCTCTAACTAAACTTGAACTAAAATGGATTGGAATTAACAGAAGTGAACAGAATTGAAATTGAAATTTTGAATCGAACTTAGAATTTAGAACTTACACAAAACTCAACTAATAGAAATCAACTGGAAGCGAACTGAATTTGAAATTCAATTGCGCTAAATCTGGCTTGAACTGATTAAAAATCGAACAAAAATCAGATGCTTACCGTGAATTTGCAGATACTAAAAATATAAATAACCAAAAGCTAGAATAAAAATGGATAACAGCTGCACAGAACTCAAATTATTATATAAAGAGTTTTCCAAAAGGAGGGGTTATTTTGGTAGTCAAAGAAAAATGCTATTTTTTAATATAAATGTTGTTTAATATAAATGTTTATTTCATTATAAAGAGGAAGTTATGCCGTTGATAGTGGAAATAAATGATCACCACGAGCACGCTTACAGGATAATCTATTCTCGATAGCCTCACGAATTCCATCTTTGAGTTCTTGAATCGACCATGGGCTGTTGGCGTAGACCTTCTCTTTCACGTGGCCCTAAAGAAAAAAGTCACAAGGTGTTAAATCACAAGATCTCGGTGGCCAATTGTGATCACATCTTCGAGAGATAACACGGTCCGGAAACTTTTCCCGTAAAATATCAATGGTTTCAATAGCATCCAATTCCGGCCATAAAAAATCGTTAATCATCTCTCGATAGCGCAATCCATTCACCTGTAACACCTGTTATAGGAAAACCCTTTATAATGCAGCGTTATAGTGCGGAGAAGATTGAGACACCTCGTTCAACTGCAGCCAGAAAAAAGCCAAATACGCTCAATTCAACCCAGCTCTATCTTGAGTTTAATAAGGGAACTGGGTCTGGATGAGGTACTGTGATAAGCAGACTGCACAACAGACCATGGGGTCGAAGTGTAAACCTCGAAGAAAATCTATTTATCTATAGCCTTGTAAAGGGTGTTTTTTTTAGAGGTTAGGTTTTCAAGTTGGCACTACTTTTTTCGTAGATGGTCTTTTTGACAGCTGTCACTTGATTTATGCTCAGTTTGGTTTGCCATTTCATAGTGAATAGACTTACACCTGAACAACGTTTGCAAATCGTGCAAATTTATTACGAAAATAATGGTTCGGTTCGCGCGACGCATCACAAGAAAATTTTGTTCAGCGATGAAGCTCACTTGGGAAGAGGAGGTTGAATGGGTATGTCAATAAGCAAAATTGTCGCATTTGGAGTGAACATAATCCACAAGCCATTGCTGAGACGCCGTTACATCCTCAAAAAGTCACCATATTTCTTTAAAAATGAAGCCGGCCATAATGTTACAGTCAATGGAGAGCGCTATAGAGCCATGATTAATGACTTTTTCGTGCCTGAATTGGACGATGTTGATGTGGACGACCTTTGGTTCCAACAAGACGGCGCTACATGCCATACAGCCAACGCAACAATCGATTTATTGAAGGAAACTTTTGGTGAGCGCATTATCTCGCGCCGTGGACCTGTGGCGTGGCCTCCAAGATCGTGCGATATAACACCGCTGGACTATTTCTTGTGGGGCTATGTGAAGTCGTTTGTCTACGCAGATTAGTCCGAGACGATTGACGTCTTGGAAGAGAATATTCGGCGCGTTATTGCTGACATACGTCCCCAATTGCTGCAAAAAGTGGTCGAAAATTGGGCCTCTCGGCTGGAATTCATTCGAGCCAGCCGCGGCGGCCACATGCCCGAAATCATTTTTAAAACATAATGGCAAACCCTTATCTTTATAATAAAGCTAAATTCTTGGCCATAACATTAAATTATATACGTTTTATTTCATCTTGAAAACCTAACCTCTAAAAAAAAAACACCCTTTTATAATTGTATACTTAGCATTTAAGGCTTCTAGAGTGGCGCTGCTCTAATGAAAATGAGAATAAATCTTCGGATAAGAAAACAACAAGTTGTGAGATTCCAATCAGGAAGTATTACTCAGCATAGTCTCAGCTATTAATAAACAAGAGATGTTAGGAAAAAAATTTGAATGGGAGAAATAGGTTTTTCAAAAATGATAATAAAAATAATTGTTTTGCCCAAATGTTTAGCAAAAATATTTAATTTCTTCCCAAAATAATATCTTTTTAAATTTATATTTCATTCTAACACAAATAAATTTATGAAGAAATGAAAGTAAATAAAAAAGAACTGGAGAAATTTGACTTTAAAAAATTCTATATCCAACTTTAAACCTCGAATAAATATCAGATTATTAAATATTTAAATTTTACGCCAAATAATTTTTTTAATGTAGGTATATTTTTTTATATTATAATAAAAATAAAATTATAAAGATGTGAAAAAGAACCGAAGATATTTCACTTAAAAAACTATCCAAATTTTCAATATCAAAGTTCTAAAATATTTAATTTTTTCCCCGAAATAGTTTCTTTTAAATGCATATTTTTTTATAATAAAAATAAATCTATAAAGTTGTTGAAGAGAACCGAAGATATTTTACTTTAAAAAGTTCTGTATCCAAATTTTGAACGTTAAATAAATATCACCTAAATATTTCTATATTAAAGTTTTCAGCACTGAATAAATGTCAGATTTATTAAATATTTAACTTTTTCGCCAAATAAGTTTTTTTAAATTTATATTTTTTTATAATAAAAATGAAAAAGGACCGAAGAAACTTCACTTGAAGGAACTCTATATCAACATTTTCATGAATCCAACCGCTAAAAACATGCCACATATCACATGCGGCAAGGTCGTCTTTTTAAATTGCTGCATGTGAAAAGAACCCTCAACTTTTGATATTAAAAAGAAAAAACCCTTAAAAGGCAATTTTTTCACCACTCTTTAAATCTTCCTTGAAAACATCGTCTCAGTAGCAATATTTCATGCTTATTTATCTATTATTTACAAATGTGTTGTAGTTCACATGCCAGCTGGCTAGCACTAGCACACACACCCACGCGCCCAACCAACCATTTGCTTTCCGCCATTCACAAGCCCATTAAATTACCCAAGTCATTACTATTGTGTTTTTGCTTCCTTAAGTATTTTTATAATTCTGACTAGCAAAACACAACTAGTTTGTCGTCCTGTTTGCCAGTTCACACGTGTTCGCTATTCAACATTGTCTTAGACACATTTCAATGCAAAGACAGCCGACAAAAGTGTTGTAAATGTGCTCCAAACACGCAAGCCTAAGACGAAGCTTGTTTATTTTACAAATCGCCCATATCGGTGGCCGAAATGCAAACACTGTTTATAAATACAACAAGCTAATTTGGCGCAGCTGAAGGTTTTGAAACGAAATTGGAAAAAAGAAACACAAAAATGACTTAAGAATAATATGGAGGACATCTTTTTCCCGGGAAGGGGCTTGCTTGAGGGGTAGTGGAAAAAGTATGCGGGGAATTATGTTTGCGTTAAATAGTTCAAGTTAGTGATGAAATCCACCAGGTGTGTGATATTTAAACCCGACAGGTGTAGCGAGACGAGGGAGAGCCCAGATATCTAAAGCTTTACCGTCATCCTCCAGACAGCTTCTGCAGAAACAACTTGAAGCAATCCCAAGTGTTATTGTTGTTGTTGTAGCAGCATAAATATTCCCCATACATATACGGGGAATGCTGCTGAAGTCACAGTCCTTGGCCGGATATAAATCCGGGTCGTTCCGGTTGTGTTCCCCTGTCGTGGGAACGAAGCAATCACAAGTCTGCCCGCATGGATACCTAACGGACAATGTCCGGTAAGGATACCCTCCAAATTCGAGATCTGCGACTTTGTTAGCCTTAGAAGTTCGCGAAGACCGGCTCCGATCTACCCGTGGCTAGAAAGAGCTCCTGACTTTGCACGTTTGCGCACTAGGGATCTAGGGGACCTAAACGACTTTTATGGGGCTCAGTTTAGCCGGTTCTACGTTCAATTGGTACTTTGGAGGAAGTATTTTTGCACTGCAGAGATTTTATAGCAGTTTCACTGTCAGAGTAAATAGCACCCAGTTGTGCTAACCCGGGTTAGTTCTTGACTCACAAAGCTGCTTCTTTAATAACTATTAGTTCAGCATAAAAGGCACTGCGGTCAAGTTCAGCTGCAACACATTTAATGCCGCTACCGAGCCTGGTATTTAAGACTTTCAACGATATCCCTGAAATATTTCCGGGGTAGGCTTCAAAGCTAGTAAGGAATATTTTGACACTCTTCAGCTTTTAAGAAGAAAAACATTGTAGCACTTGTTAAAAAACTATTCAAAGCGGGATTGCAGGAAATCAGATTGCCGCCGAGCTCTGAGAAAGAACTTTTATTTGGTCTTAATTCGTCTACTCACAGCAGAATAGGTACTGAAGCAAAATTTATTGGTCATCATTATCAGCAGTGCAGTGGAAGCCGGCCGAAATTGATGGGCCGACGCCAACCACAGACACTTGAGTCCTTGGCTCGTAATGACGTTTCACTTGACGTAGAGTCACAAGAAGACAAGCCTATAGCATGAAGCTGGCTGCAAATATGGGGTGAATAGAATACGTATTTTTGATGGTTGCCGTTCTGGGACTTCGCGACAGTTTAATGCAGAAAGTTGTCACGAGAAGGGTATCTCCCTAGGAGAAGAGGAGAGATTGTCACACCTCACACCACTCAACACAGTAGACGACGGTGGTTGCTGGTTAATTTACCGCTCACAATCGTATCTGCACCGGATGAGTTTGGTGACTGTAACAGAACTTTAACTATTATTTCTCCGGAGGATGTTCAGATATCTCTAAATATTTTACCGGCCGGACCTGAATTAGTATTGAAAAAAGTAGAAATGGCTCCCTATGACTGCTGGAAGTGAAGTAGGGATAACCTTCCTCTTAGCCTTCGTTTGGGAGTCTGAAGTGGATTTGGTTTTTAAGCGCTAGGCGGTTGATATCAAAAAACAAGGGATCTTTTGTGTAGCCGTTTCCAGTGTACCAGTTATGCTCTGCGATTTTTCAAAGGCTATTCCCAATTTGAATAGTTGTAATAAATTTTTTGCATTCCTGTAGGTGCACAATTTACTCATTTAAATTGTAGAAAATACGCGGACGCATTAATTCCAAAAAACTGATTTGGAAAATTTGCGAAACATAAACTATGCCAAACCCTTAGATGAAGCGCATTATTATTAAAACAACTCTCACACGCGCATAAACAGCGTTACTAGACATCATTTGTCACTATTGCAAACCCACTCATCTCAAATAAAACAAAAACAAATAGCGCAAATGTCAGTGTCGGCAGAGTTATTGCGCTGCTTCTGAACGAACTTCATAGACTTGCGGAAACTTTATTATGTTGTTTCCTGCACCTTTTACAATTCACTGCTGCTACTCTTCCTCCACCAGTGCTCCCTTCATTCGGCCTGGCACACTGGCATACTCGACTGCTGCTCGTTCAAGTGTTAAACAAATCGCTTAGTGTAACTGAAGAATTTTCCGCAATGATACTTACATGCCTACCTTTTTACCTATGAATGTGCATATGTTTGTTTCATATGTATAGGGTGGTGCATATAGTGATTTCTTTTCTAGAACGCAAAGAAAAATTCGGAGAGCAAACATTCCCATTATCTATGGAACACTAATTCATTCATGGGGCTGCGTGTTAATCAAGTTTGTCATGATCTTGGAGCTGGTATCTGGCTCTATTGCATGAATAGCTTACTCCATATTCATGCCATGGGCCTGAACCGTCAACTGCATAACATCAGTTCTTCAGGGCACTACCGAAAAAGAGTCTAACGACGTCAAATCGCAGCTCTGAGGTAGTTAATTTCAATTGTCGAGACGGCTGATTTCCCCATTATCCAAAATGGTGCGCAAAAGATCGATGGTGGCATGGCACACCATTCTGCTGAAACATAAAATCGTCTAAGACCATATTTTCAATTTCCGGCCACACAATATTGTTTCTCTGTTGGCCCTCTGTGGCGCTCACTATTCAGTGTAATGGCACTTCAAGCAGAATGTTGAAAAAAATGCGCCTGAAATCCGCAGCAAACCGTCACTTTCTGTGCATGCATTGGCTTCCCGGTGATCACGTGCGGATTTTCTAATCCCCAGATGCGGAAGTTTTGCTGGTTAACATAACCGCCAAGATGACGATGTGATTCTGTGGAAAATATGAATTTGATCGCTAGAGAACCATGACTTTGGAAATAAGTTTCCAATATTTCTCAGCGTAAGGCTTCGTTTCGCACATGCAGTGTCAGATTTCTGGCTGTATGTGGTAGGCCTTTCCCGCTGGAAATCTCGACAGAAAGCCAAAAACATTTATCCACGATTTGCGTCGATATTTCCAGCGCCAAACGCCAGCCACTTTTAAAATAACATATAACTAAAAACAAAACGCTCTATGGACCACCCTGTATGTGTACATGGCGTGAACGCCGCAATGCCTTCGAGCGTTTCGAATTGCTCTGGTATTTTTGTGCTGGTTCATTTTGCGCCGCCTCCTCTTCCATCGCTGCATCTTCGTATGTACACGTTTATGCCACCTTCGCTTGGATTTTGTGCGCATGTATGTGTGCTCGCTTGCCTATTTTTTCTCGCTTGCCTATGTTCAGTCAATTTTGCATTTTATTAGTTGCATTTTATGCGTTTCATCATTTTAGTTCCACATTAATTTTTCCCTTCATTTGAGTCCTTGTGGAATGGCGTAGAGTTGCGTATGAAGGAAACAGGGTTCGAGTGCACGATACTTGTGAAGCATTGTTAATTTAGTTATCACGCTGACACACCCACTCACGTGCACGTTCACGCGTCTTTCTTGTGTTTACCAATAGATACAATAACAAATAGACCTGTCGCAGGGGAAATGTACAAATATGTACATACATACAAATCTGCAAGTGCGTAATATGCAACTTCAAGGAGAGAATATGTGTGGATGTATGCAAAAACATGTGCACACACAGCTCACTAGGGCTAATGCATGGTTGTGTAACATTTGTGAAATCTTATTGGAGTATTCAGTTTAGTTTAGAAATTATTCTTAATTACTACCAGGTTCCATTAGAGTTTAATATTTCCTTAAGTACTATGGATGTTATTTTCTTTCATCTCCACAAGTCGTCTATATAACTCGGTCACCACTACTAAAACGAGAACCAGTCGCATGAAAAAACTTCAGCAATTTCCATTCTCATATCCACTGTAAGACAGTTCGAAATTCATCTTACTAAAAATCAGTTAAAAAGATTCAGATTCACTCAGCCAGGGAACTAACTGATAGCTCATTCATCAACGTTTTGACTAAGCTAAACGGGGTGGTTAAGTTCTAAGGGCCGGTATTGATATTGAATAAAATAAAATGTTTATAAGAAATTATTATTATTTCACTTTATTATGATAATATTGGTATAGCTCAATTACGTATGGAATAAAATATTGCCCAAATGGCCGCCGCGGCTTCGGCGGCACACCTCCAAAGACCACCAAATGCAAATAGTTCCTTATCAAAAGGGTGATTAAGTTTTAAGGGCCGGTATTGATTTTGAATAAAATATAATTTTTTTAGGAAATTATTGTCATTTTTCTTTATTATGATAATATTGGTATAGTTCAATTGCGAGTGGAATAAAATATTGACCAAATAACCGCCGCGGCCTCGGCGGCAAACCTCCATCCGATGGTCCAAATTTTCGATGACGCTGAGGCATAATTGAGGTTCTATGCCATTAATGAGCCGAATTATCTCATTATTTAGCTCTTGAATTATTGCTGGCTTATCGATGTACACCTTTTCTTTCAAATAACCCCAAAGAAAGAAGTCCAACGGTGTCGTTGACGTTTAGGTGTGGTTCACATTCAGTATCAGCCCTTGAAATTTAACCACCCTTAAAAAAACCAAGAAACAACTGCATTGTACTACGGCTAACACTTTTTGACAGCAATATAACCTTTTAAAAATAAAAATTGGAGTTTTATAGACACGGCCGCATCCAAATCCAAAGAAAAAATGTCACTTTCGCATTGTATAGATGAAAATTCCACCACAATTTCTAATGGTATACTGATCGCCTCTCTGGATCAATTTTTGATGCAGAGGCTAAAGTTGTACTCTGTGCATTAAATCTACGCCATAACATGAGGCATGAGGAAAATAAGTTATATGTACAAATTATCTGATAGCAAATCGGTATTCGAAGCGGTTAAAAAATGTCACCTGCACACGAAACTTATGCGGATCCCTGGACCTGCAAACATACAAGGAAATGAGAACGCCGATCGAAAAACTCGAATAATCGATTTTCGCAATCTCCCTTGATACTAAAATCTTATCACTCAGGAAGTTTTACAATGAGAAAAAAAGATAGTAATAGCTTGATGCCGGTTCCGAACTGTATGGTGGATGCACGAAAACTTCACACCAGAGCTTTTGGCCATTTACTACAGACGTGTGTGGTCTTGCGCTGTCCTGAAGGAACACAACCTCTCTTCTGTTGGGTAATTCGGGCCGTTTCTGGTCAATCGCTAGCTTCAAATGGTCCAATTGTTGACAGTAGAGATTTGAATTTAGTGTTTGAATTCTTTGATTTCTTTCAAGTTTCATCAAATATATAGTAGAACTTTTCTGGCTGTTAGTCTTGGTTTGGCCACCGTTTGAGCTGCTACATAAACGCAAAACGTGGTTAAACGATTTTCGTATGTGACCCACTTCTCATCCCCAGCCAACATGCGTTTAAGAAATGGGTCGATTTCATTCCGTTTGGTCGAGAGTTTGCAGATGGAAATTTGATTCATCATGTTTTTTGGTGTTAATTGGTGTGACATCCAAGCATCGAGCTTTTTTACTGTTTAGTGAGATTTGTGGAAAAGAAATGTTGAAGAGGACACCGTTCCTGCCAATAGATCTCGGTATGAATCAATTTTAATCGACTTTCTGTAGTCACAGTTCGACAACATCGATCTAGGCAAACTGTGAATCCACCAAGTGGGCTCTACATGTGACGCGAAGCTGAGATTTGTTAAGGAAAAATTTCACAACTGAATCATCTCAAGGCGTATGAGATTTCTTCAGTTGATCGTCGCAATCATGGGACTTGACACCTCTCAATGAGTTTCTATGGAACTACTTGAACTCTATGTTTTTCATATTCTCTAAAACTCACATTTCACTTCCAAAGTCCTTCAAAGCCCTTTGCTACTTCTTCCACTGCTTGCTTTCCAATTCATGCGCTCACTACTTTACATTTAGCCGCTGCGGCTGACGGTTGACTCTAGGATTTCCATAATCCGCAAGCCATTGAAATGTTCGCTTTTCAAAATTTCCATGAGTGTGTATGCAAATCCTGTTGGCCGACGACCGCTAACTAAGCATACCTACCAGAGAATGGCACAGAAGGGGGAAAAACCTCATAAAGCAATTTGTAAATCCGCCATTGATCTTTTTGAAAAAATTGCGCTGCTGCAGAGGGTTTGTATGCCTGTATTTGACAAAAAAATTCTTTTTGAATTTGAATATCTGAATGTATCATACGTTTGCATGTATGCATGCATGCATATATGTGAGCGTGTTCTACATTTGTTCATGTTTTGAGGAGAGCTCACAGGACAATTGGCGGCGGACCACACAACCGCAATGACTTTGTTGTATACCCGCATTTATTTGCTTGTAAAATGTTGATATTGTTGTTGCTGCCGGCGATTGCATGCATACCAATATACTGCATGCATTGCACGAGGGCTGCTATTTATATTTCTAGCGTGGTCAGGCGCCATTTGATGTTTCTCTTGAAAAGTTTAACATAATTTGCCACAAACGCATTCGGAACATTTTGGTGTGTGGACCATATTAGTGATGTTTACAGTGGCTCTAAAAGTTCATTGCGGGGAAAAAACTGAATTAAACCGTAAACATTTTCATGTGATTGTTTTTCACAATTTCCGAAGTGGAATGCATCGTTGAACTAAAATTATTATACGGTGAACAAGCACCACTCTCAGCATCGTTTTAGTAAAAAATAAATAAAATGAAATTTCTCGGGTTCAACGCATTCCAGGAAAGTCGAAATCAGTGGCAGAGCCAGTCAAAAAATATTGAGGTTGTGTGCGAATTGGTTGAACAAGAGCGTCATGTCATAGAGATTGAAGCATATCATTGAGAATGAGGCATCCTTCGACCTTAGTTCGACGAGCATCAATAAGATTTTGCATTATCACCTTGTGGTCGCCTAGAGTTGTACTTTGGTTTCATAATACCAGTTGGGCGCTTCGAACTATTCCTAATCGAGCGCTTAACTCAATGTTGAGTGCGGTACCTGTAGACATCGAAGACAAAACTGCCGCTGCAGGTACCCCAATCAGACTGAGAGGTTCGGGCTGTAGGCTCGACCTCACTCACTTACGTACACTCAAGTATCCTTAGAAACTTTGGGTTCATGCCCTTGTCGACGTATCACTGTACACCCTCGTTTTATCCAAGCGGAACATTCTCCACTCACATTCCATCAAGAGAGGGGTGGATGGAGGCTACACTTGGAGACAGGGCCTGGTGTACTCGTTTACGGGTGGCTCCAATTTGGAAGAAAGGTTTAGTGGAGAAGTATTCTGCGATGAGCTCTATCAAATTTAGGTTATCGAGCTCAGGCTCAAATTTAGGTTACCGAGCCACTTCAGTTTATTCCAAGCAGAGGAAGCCGCAATCAAAAAGGCAACTGATTGGCTACTCACCAGCGTATTAACTGTCAAGGAAGGAAATATTTACTGCGATAGCCAAGCGGCAATTAGGGCCCTCGGCTCAGTGATGGTGCATTCGAAACTCGTAAGAGAATGCCTGGCTTCACTTTCGATTACATCCGATTTTTTTGAAATACGGCTCACTTGGGTTCCTTTGGGTCTCAACGATATTGCAGTAAACTGTGAGGCGGTTCAGCTGGTAAGACAAGGGACCTGTGAGGCTATTGCAACGCGAAACGAGAGTATTGGGATCCCCTTGACCAAGTGCGGTCTGCTCCGGGAAATATGCGTTCGCACCAACTTAGCGAGCGCTGGTTAAGTACACAAACTTGTAAGGTCGCGAAATTCTTCTGGTCACGTGTGCATCGGAGGCGCTCGAGAGAACTTCTGAAGTTGATAAAATATCAGCTCTCGAATCACGAGGGTGTTCTTACAAGACGCTTTCTCCGAGGTATGCATGCTGACTTGGAATTACCTCGAGGTATTCTTGCGTCAGCTGTATAGAGAATGAGGTGAAATTATCTCAGCACCTTCTTCTTAGCTGCCGTGCTCTCGCCGGGCTATGATTTAGGCATCTTGGCTCTCACTTCTTTATTACGCCTACTGATATAGCAAGCCTTGATACTAAAAATCAGGTGCACTTCATATATTGAACGCCGCCTCTCTCTCCTTTCGTCCTATCATTCTTCCTGCACATTACTTCCTTAGCTATGTCATCACAAAGGCTGAATTTCATTTCTTCTTCCAAGTGTATCCTCTCTTTGGGGAACCATTTTAACCTACTTTTTTTGTTTTTTTCATTGTTGACTCCTCTCGGGAGCATAGGATCTCGACAAGACTCTTCCATCGTACACTGCTATGTACTGTTGTATTTGCACCGTCCCATGAGATGTCGGCATCTGCTAGTTCACGCAGCATTGACCTTCTCCAAGTGTCGGCCAAGTCGACAGCGACCTCTGTTCCCTTGCCGGTTCTAGTTCAGTGCCTTTCTGGCTGGCTGGTCTCTTAACCGAACCTAAAAGTTTTTCGAAAATTTCTTCAAAAGTGTATTGATTAACATAGCAAATATTTCGAAATAATCAATAAAAACTTTCCTCTATCAATGCTAATTCTTCCATTGCTAGGCCAGAAATATAAATAGCAGCCCTCGTATTGCATGCAAAGTTTAAATACTTTGAAGTTTAGCTGACTCAAATAAATCTAAATCCAAAGTAACTGAGTTCAACTCACTCTTTGCGACCAGCACCGAGTCTTCTGTTTTGTTTACCTTTCAGGGTATCTGTGATCGAGATTAAAATTATTCGTTTTGTTGACTTTTTCAATTGGGATTAAGGTGACACTGGAAGTGCACACATGCACACAAATTGCTTTGTGAATGAATGCCTATAGATGTAACTACTTCGATTTTACCCAGTTGTCGAAGCAAAGGCAGAGGCAGAGCTCCTAAGCATTGACTGCGTGTGGCTTCGCGTTGGTTGTTGCTGAATTTTACCACTAATGTAACTCACTTTGTTGTTGCATTTGTTATTATACAAAAATTTTGTGGTTGTTATTGTAATTATTGCTATCGCAAATGTTTATTTTTCTACGCTTTTTGTCGTTCTCCTTTTGTCGCAGAAATCTCGCATACGATTAGTGATAAATTTTTGAGCTGTCATACTGTTGTCGCATGTCAAATGCAGCGCCTGCACTTAAACACACACACGCACGCACTATTCCCTCGTGGCATCTTCTTGCAACGACTACAGCCTACTAAACCTCACTGAACTCACCTTCCTACCTACGCATTGAACACTAGCGATTTTGGATAAAGTGAGTTTCCTGCTCTGCATTGCTGCTGCCGGTAGAAGTGAGCCATCCATTTGCTGATCCCAATGCCGATCATATGAACGAGATCAATTGCTGATCATTTGTTAAGCTGGGATTTACAAATTGCACCCACACATACCCCATTACAGGCAGACAACTGGATTATATCAGTTGAGTTGATTTTGCTGATGTGTTTGTTGTTGTTTCTTATGTGCAGCTTTGCTGGTATGCTGCACAGTACAAAGATAGGATTTAAGTAAATTTTTAATCCTCTAACAAAGGCGGCGGTTGGTGCGGCAACACCAACAACAATGCACCAATAAAGTATTATGAGTGCAGAGTTGGTGGGACGTTTCCTAAGCTGGAAATTTGTTCATTGCTCTGAGTGCATGAGTTCGCAGATGTGTGTATATGTGTGTGTATGCATATAGATTTACTTAGTTATCTGCTGTTATTTACATAAACCCTCTACTCCTTCATACTAAGTATACCTTTGCTGTGCTGAAAATGTTAGAAAATATTTGAGGTTTTATGAAAATGGCTTAGAAGAAGCTAATCTGGAAACTCTTAGCAGAATATTGCTTACTAATCCACTAAAATTTTGCAAAATACTTTCGTCACATGTGCACATAGGTAAATTTTTTGTGTGGCAGCTTTGTATTGTCCTGCCAAAGCGGGGTAGCAGCTCAAACAGATCCTGTTGGCGGAAGGTGTGTCGCGATTTTCGCTTGGATTAAGGCATCGACGCAACCGAACGTGTTTGTGCGTGATATACCGGCAGCAGGCTCAGAGTTCTAGCGGTCCTACTCAGGGTGCATGCGGTAGTTGAGGGCATCCCGAAGTCATCATTTTTCTTTTGGCTCTTTTGCAGTTAAACATGGAGGACTACAACTTAGCTCAAGAAATTACGAGGCATGCAGTTGTCGCTGCAAGATCTGTTTTTTTTTTCGTTTTTTTTTTTTCTTGTTCACTCCACTCAGCAGCATAGGGCCTCGACAAGACTCAGTCTTGCGTTGGTTTCATTCATCTATTTTGCTTTCTGGCAGGGTAGATGATTAGCCTGCCGCTACCAGATTTAGAAATCTATAATTTTTTTAAGGGCGCCTGTTCATTCGTCTATAAGGTTCGCCGTGAATTGGAAACATCAGAAAGGAAGCGGAACGTTCTGACACTGTCCGATGTGAAGAATGTTTTCAACAAGTGCAAGGACGAGAACCCTTCAAAATCAATGAGGGCCCTTGTGGGCTCCCTCTAATGTTTGTGAGAGTCTTATTCGTCGAGTTGTCCATGAAGATCTCCGGTATAAATCCCACGTTATAAGCAGAAGACAGTTTATGTCGGAGCAAACACGAGAACAGCGAGTTATCCGTTCTTAACGTCTAAAAAACAAAATTAAACACCTTGAAGCGCCTAAGATGTTGTAGTTTTTTTTTCTGACGACAAAAATTTCGACCAAGCTCAACCGCATAAATAACCAGAATTACGGCATCTATGTTCTAGTCAAACAGAGGTTTCTGTTCTCATGCACACGAAGCTTCTAGCCTCTGTTATGGTTTTAGGTGTTGTGTGCAACAAAGAACCACCGCAATTCTTTGCTCAAGGATTTCCAGTGAAAATTCTGCTGCATATATCGAGGTTCTAGAGACAGTAGTGAAACCCTGGATAGATAGTGTTGTATGTGGTGACAGCCTGTACATCTTACACAGCAAGACTCTGCTCCTTCACACAAAGCGATGGCGACACAAGATTGTATGGCTGCAAATTTCTATGATGGTAGAAGGCCGAACTTATGTTCTTATGAAAGCGGCTAAAAACTGAAAGCCTCTCAAGTGAGAGATAACGTCAAGACGCACGCCAGAATATGTAAGAAATGCTTTCAACGAACCTTCAAGTATGCAACGGCAGCCTATAGTTTAAGTATTGCATGGGTTCCTCCAATATCAGCAGTTCTTGATTTCGTAAAAATCGTATGCCAATGCACGCTTTATGGGGCTTGAGTTTCGCTGCCCACTGTTCCGCTTGGTTTAGTGACTATGAATTCCAAGTTATAACCGGCCTCATATTGTGAACATTTTTTTGACCAAAACCTTGGCAAATATCAACGAACAACCCTCGTATTCACCGGATTTATCCCCTTGTGACCTTTTCTTTTTCCCAAAACTTAAATTGCCACTCCGGGGACGCCGCTTCGAGTCGATAGAGAGAATTCGCTGAAGGAGAATTCGCTGAAGGAGCTGAAGAAGATCTCTTCAAACGCGTTTAAAAGGTGACTGGATTAATAGTTGGCTTATGCTTCGAATGGAGCCTACTTTGAAGGCGACAAAATAAATTTTAATGACTAATCATTAGTTTGCGTTTTATTGAACAATTCCCGGTACTTTTTGACAGAATGTGTATATAACTGGCGCTTACACCTTGTGTTGGCTGTACGGCAGATGGTTTATTTGAGGAGATTTTTCATGACAAAAATGAATTTGAAGGTTTCCCATTGCCTGCCGAGGGGTGACCACTTTAAAACAAAATCCATTTCTATCCATTCGGTTACGGCGGCGGCCGCCGATACTTGATATTAAAAATGGGCACATTCGGAGAATAAACTCGCACACCCGTAACTGTAATGAAAAAGGTCGAAAACACAAATTGATTACAACAAATGAGGTCCAAATTTACAAAGAATACCATCGAAGAAAGAAATGCGTTTTGAAAAAAAAACTTTATAAAATAGGAAATCTGGTTTTAAAGCAGCAACTCTGTTTTGTTCACCTTTTTTTTCACATTCGTCTTACTGCTTCTATTTCTATCTCCCATAGATATACAACAATTTACATGCGCCACGATTCATCGAACTTTGCTGATAATCTCATAATTTCCGCATTAACTTAACAGCTTAGCTGGGTTGCGGTGCGAACATAATTTTGCCAAAACGAATTAACTTAATACAAATTTTATTCCAACAGCAGAGTTTTCAATGTACGAATCGCCAAAGTGTAATGCAACAAAAGCAGCGAATTCGTTGTGAATGCCGCGCAGATGTACCGCCGAAAATCAATGATCAACACAAATGAAAAGCCAAAGCAAAACAAAAGTAGCAACAGCAACAGCAAAAACAAAAACAGAAACCCAAAGAAATACGTGAAAAATTAGCAGTTGAAGCGTTAACAGATTTTTGTGTGCTAATTTGAAGGTAGTGTATTTTTGATGAGTTTTTCTACAGACTTATTTTGGCAGTGCAAAACATCCAGCCCAGCGATAAGTCGTAAACAGAAGCCGTTATAAACCAATTAATGCTATCGAAAAATGTAATATATTATATAAAAACCCAAATAAAATAGCCAATAATCCAAGCGCAGAAATTGAAGATCGCCTTTGAGATGAATTAAGCTGCCAAAATTGTGCACACGCGCTCCACTTCATCCCTCTTTATACCACAAAATATTGTACGGCGGGTATTTTGCAGCAATTCCCACATTGTTGTAATCCTGTAACCTCATTTTTTATTCTACTTCTGCCTTAAATTGCGGGCCTTTTAACAGCGCGCGCACGCTTAACTGTGGATTAGCGCTTAAAAATCTATTGTAGAAGTGCTAGACGGCTTATCCAGTGCTAGCGCCTATAGATAGGTAGGTAGGTACACACATACACATACGTACGTATGTAACCACGGCGGTCGTAAAGTTGCCCAAGTGCAGTTATCTGCACTAAATTCGTAGCGATGTAAAATCGTTTGCGTGAATGAATAATTTAAGGCTCCCAGGCCAAGGCGGCTTGGCAGTGGCTAAAGCCATTCTAAACTCATGCAAATCATATGAAAAAGTCATAAAGTTGCAAATTGCCACCGTAATTCGTAATTCTTGATTCGCAATTGGTTCACTGTGTGTGTGTGTGCGTGTGCGCGCGCTATCAAAAGTTATTGCCGCTGAAGAAGTTGCTTGGCGGTGCGTCAAAAAGCTTAAAACGTTCCTCTTCCTCTTTCACTTCACGCACAGACGGCAAATTCACCAAAATAGTAAGCGCCGTAATTCTCAGTTGACTTAAGTCCATTTAGCCGGCCGCTGCCCTTCTTCAGCTTGCCACTTTTACTGATGCTCCACTACATCACACATCCCACTTCTTATGGGCCTTGGTTTATGGCTTTTTATTCGCCTTTTCATTACAATAATTTGTGGCGCTGATTTCTTTTTTATTGTGAAATAAAGCGCGCGCGCGCGCGTATTTTAATTATTCACAAGTTTATGACTTGGCGATGCCAGTGAAGCAGGCGCAGCAACAAATAACAGCAGCAAATGATTGCTGTGATAAATGAAAGTGAGAAATAAAAGTTGCAAGTAGGAAAAACAAAAAAACGAAATAGAAATACAAAAGAGGTTTCTCCAACGAGAGGCTGTTTGTTGAAGACTACAAACTGTTTGTTGAAAAAAAAAGACAACTGAAAATACCGCAATTGCTTTTACAAACCTGCCGCACAGCATCGTTGTTATTACCTCATCATACATTCAGTCGACTTGTACAGTGCACCACGCGTATCTCAAGGCGTGTACTCGCAGGTTGGCGCGCACTGTAACCACAGCAGCCGCGTGTGTTGATGAAGCGCAGAGCAAACAGCTTGTCACAACCCCTTCGCAAATCCAACGAATTTATTTACTTATTACATGGCGCTGGTGCTCATAAAATATTTAAAATTATGTCCATATGTCAACTCGTGTGTAGTATACATTCGCTTTTTTGTCTTTTTTATTTCAAACCATTATCAGGCACTGCTTGTGTGCGTGGGAAACGCGGTGACGCGTGTCTTCTCCATGCTTTAACTCAGCTTTATAGTCTTTGACAAAATTCTAAGCATACCCTAGGTGGCGTGGATTATTTTTGAGCATTCTCCTTGCGACTTTTGGCGTGGGCTGGCGAGTCGACCGACAGTAAAAAATACCGCATAGACTTGTGGTAAAGAATTTGCACGTTTTAGTAAAATGTCATTGTTGATCCAAAAATATTTCCAGCGGTGAGCGGTCGGTAATGTAAATACTCCAAAATAATACATCTTAAATATTGCAATAATTTTAAATTGAAAGTAAAAACTTGGAAGGTTCAAGCTTTTAATGGGTTTACTTCGGCAGGTCTCTGGTCAAAAATACCGTTAATACTTTTCAATGAATTTTTGTTGAAAACCAAAGTTAAAAAACGAAATTTTGAAACTCAGAATCATATTCAAAACCAAGAAATTCAAGCTTTATAACTCACATTATAAATTTCAAAACTCAAAATTAAAAGCAAGATATGTAAAACTTAACATTCAAACATTCAAAAAATTTAAATTCAAAAATTCCCCTGCATTCCAGTTACAACGGATTTCTGTAAGGCCAAGGATATCAACTTATATAAATAATTCGTCACAGTATTTCCTTCCAAAGAGGAATGGGATAATGGACTTATTGTTAAGGAAAAAGATGTAAACATCTACACAGATGACTCAAAACTAGACAACAGAGTAGGTGGAGGGGTTTACTCCGATAAACTCTAGGAGTTAGCCAATCATTTCGCCTACTCGATCATTGCAGTGTATTTCAGGCGGAGGCCACTGCCATAAAAGAGGGAGTTACGGTAATAAAACGAGAGTATTATCCACAAATGAAGTCTTCATATACTCGGACAGTCAAGCAGCAAAAAAAGGGCTAGAATCTAAAACACACTGTCCAAAAACAGTCATAGAAGTTTTAAACTTCTAAATACTACAAAGTACACCTTATTTGGGTGCCAGATCACAGGAATATAGTAGGGAACTGCAAGGCAGATGAACTTGCTCGAACCGGTAGAACGTTCGACCTCCACGTGGATAAGTCACTGATACCTACGCCTATAGCCACTTGTAAACTACTTATAGGTAGAGAAACCATCAATACGGTAAATACAGTTTGGCCTAACCTCACAACATGCAAACTAAGCAAACAGACATGGCCGAAATGGAGCAGCAGTCGATCAAAAAGCTTGTTAAGATTTAACAGAGAAGCTATAAGAAAAATGATAAGGGTATTAACTGGTCATTATTTAATAGTCAGCTAGGCTAGAAGGTTAGGACTCCGGTAGCTCGATTTCTGTAGAAACTGTCTTAATACAGAAGAAGAGGTGTGGGAAAGCGTATCTAACTGATATAGCGGACATAGCATATCTAAAACTAGCGAAGCATTGCTCGTTTATTAAATCTACCGGATGGTTTGCAAAGGAACCCATAGGGTAAGGATAAGCTCCAGTGGTATCACAATGGACCTGCGAAAGGTCTAAGTGTGTCGTTGCGACAGCTTGCCTACCTACCTACCAACTCAGGGTTCCCTGCCTACTCAGCTCATCATTCCAGCAGTTTCCCTACATTCCGCTGAAACCGGAAACCCAAATGAGCTTAATATTGAAGTATTCAGGTGTTATCGAGAGAGAAGTCAGGCATTCCCCGGCTAATTTTGAACACACCAACAACGAGCCCAAGACCCTAATTGTCGCTTGGCTGTCAGAGTAGATATAAACGTCCTTTACATTAATTACAGAAGTTAGTAGTCCGGAAGCCTAAATTTGGGCTTGAGCTTTGGGTGCTCTTCTACTTCCCCACCAACTTTTCCGTCCAACTTCGAGCCATCCGTAAACATGTTTTTCATGTCCTGTCGCCAATTGTTGCAAAAATGCCCACTCCTCCCTTGAGGGAATATGTATGGAAAAAGGTGCCACGCGAACCGAGCCAGGTTGATCAAGCACCATGGGGATGAAAGCAAAGTTTTTAAAAACACTAGAGTGTCTGTAGCCTAAGTTAAACTTATGGCCCGAACCCCTCAATCTGATTCGATGTTCAGGGATACCACATTCAGCAGGAAGACGACACTGCAGAGCATTTTCTCTGTAGCTGTCCGGCGTTTTGCAGAATCAGACTTAGGAGATTGAGTTATATTGTTATATATTGAGCATGGATATAAAGGGTTTTCCAATAAGAGGTGTTATTTTGATGTTCAAAGAAAAATGCTATTTTTTAATATAAATGATCGGATGTTGATCTCATTGTAAAGAGGAAGTCACGCCGTTAATAGTGGAAAATAGCATCAGGCAAATGACCACCACGACCACGCTTACAGGACAATATCCTTTTCACGAAATTTTCCATAACCGATTTGCAAAGTGGCTGCCCTATGTCCTCGATAGCCTCACGAATTCCATCTTTGAGGCTGGGCTGTTGGCGTAGATCTTCTTTTTCACGTGGCCCCAAAGAAAAAAGTCACAAGTTTCGCAATCACAAGATCTTGGTGGCCAATTGAGATCACCTCGTCGAGAAACTTTTCCCGTAATAGATCAATGGTTTCATTGCTTGTGTGGCACGTCTTGCTGAAAATCCAGATCAATACCATCCAACTCCGGCCGTAAAAAATCGTTAATCATCTCTCGATAGCGCAATCCATTCGAAAATAACACCTGTTATTGGAAAACCCTTTAGTTCATACTCTTCCTCTTCCGGATTTCATCCCCTTAGATTCATCAATGTGATTTGTGAAAGAGTGAAATACAACAATTTTTTCCGTTTTACCACACACATTTTATCTTTTCTATCACTCTATTTTTTCTACTGAAATCTATCTGGGTATATGTAGTTCAATGGCCTCCTGACTGAGTGCTTGGACTTGTCCAGCCACCCACAAATCTAATCTAATTTAATCTACCACATCCAGCACAGCGTTGAGCGTTAGAGTAGAAAATTAAAAGTTTAAAAATTCAAATTCGTTCTTCAAAAAATAAATATTAAGTTAAATTAAAAAAATTAATATTCCAAACTCAATACATAAAATTTAAAATCGATTAAAAACAAAGCATTCAACCATAAAACTTATTTTTTTAATCTGTGATGAACCAATTTCATACGGCCAATTTTTCCCCTACTGCTTCATCTTTACAGCGGAAGCTACTGCAATATTGCACGCTGTCCAACACGCTACTAAAAATACAGGAAAATACATAATTTGTTCCGATAGCCAAGCCTGCTTTCACGCCATCAATCAATGCAATAACACCAATAATATCACCAGCTGCATTAGAGGCAATCTCATCTCCTACACAAATAAGATAAAGATAATGTGGGTACCAAACCACACCGGCATCGACTGTAATACCTACGCAGACAAAATGGCCAAAGACACCACTTTCATCCCGACAGTCACATCCAGCCTCTTCATCGCCTAGTTAACCAAAAAAGACGCACCAAGCTGGCTCTTGACTGGATAGATTACAACCATCATTAGTCCAGAATCAACCCAACCCGGACCAAACCTCACTACCCTTCACCCATACCAACAAACATGCTCACACCTTTTATACGACTCCGAATCGCACACACCATACTCACACATGCTCATCTCCTCGAAAGGGGCCGGTCCAACCAATGTTCCTTCTGTAATGCCCCAACAAGCGTTCTTCATCTAATTGCTTTCTGCCCAGGACTCGATGCCAAAAGACAACAGAATTTCGCTGGAACTGACCCCACCGCACTACTTATGAACCCATCTGAAAAAAACATAAGAACAATGTATGGATTCCTAAAAGACGCCGACCTTTAAAACCATTCATACTTGCCGGACAACTGATAGCCTCTGATGCTAGTGCTGCATGAGATAGCGGCATGCAGATAGTTATTAACAGTGTATAAGCTCAATTAATAAAATTAAAAAAAATTAAAAAAAATAATCTGTATTATCAGCACTACATTAAATAAAATCAATCCTGTGCGAATTTTTAAGCACAACAATTTATCAATCAACCCGGTTTTGCTTTAGTTGTGCAATACTTGGTTACTCTTGTATGAAAAGCCGCGCTACTGCTTCCGTATTCAATTACTATTGTTTTTGCTTTTTTTGTATTTATCTAAAGAAAATCATCGTGTGTATGTATGTATGTGCGAATGGGTTGCAAAAATGGCTGCGGCTTGTAGTCGAGCGAAAATAAGAAACAAAAAATGCTGTGACGACAGCAGCGGGCCGTGCCAAATGCCAACTGACAGATAACGTGCAAACAATGTTGCAAAGCTGCAGTGAAACAGAAGCAGCAGCAACAGCAACAGCAAAAAATCAAAAAAGTGAACAGGAGATTACAAAATATTAAATAACAAAAAGATATCAAAGTAGTAATAAACTGACAATAATAAAATACCCACAAAATGGGAGCGGGCGAATGCAGCGGTAGTAGCAACAACAAAAACCGCATTTCGCCAAATAAGAACAATAACGTTTGTTATAAGGACTGATGAGTGGCTGACTGTTAGTGGCGCAGCGGTATTCAAAAACATTTTGAAAAAATGCTCTGAAATCAATACGTGTTGCTGCCACACAGAGCGGGGCAACAACAATGGATTTAAGGTTTTATTTTTTATTTCTATTTTAAAATGTGTAGCTATGTGTGAGTGCACCATTAAGGCTAGCAGCTATTCAGTTTTCTTCCTTATTGCGAGTGTAGCAACCCCAAGCGATGCTTACCGCTCCAGTCCATCTCAAAACACTCGCCTTCCACAGACAGCCAGGCAATGGAAATCGCGCACCTCAGTTTGTTGCTCTTTTCCGCGCGTTTGGTGTTGGCGATTACTTTGATTGGCATTTGAAACAATTTCTGTTGTTATGATAACGGCTCAGTAAACCTACTTTGCAGCCGGCATGAACCTTGCAGGAAAATCTATTGCAGTCGTGAAGATGATTTTGAAACCGTGAGTAGTAGCGCTCTCATGCCCTTATCCTTTACAAACAGTGATTAGAAAATGATCTAGAAAAAATTTATATTTCTGTTCACCGGCAGATTTTTTCCTGACGGGTGTGCATGAGTAGTCATACCACATTGTACTTGTGTATGTGTGTGTGTATTCTTTTCCGCTATAGCGCGCACTCGTCTAAATATTATTGTATTTGCCCGATTATATTTATGTATTTAGTAGGTAACAGTGGGCTGAGATAGATTTTGCCTTTGAAATTGATATCTTTCCAAAAATTTGCTGCTTAAGCGCTAAAGAAAATAATGCCAATTTTTGTTTTTTTGTTTGTTGACACATAAGTTGAAAAAGGCGCATGGAAGCATGAAGAGGATCAGCAAAAATTTTAGATGTTTACATATGTATGTATTAGTAGATTTTTCATCACTCTTTAATTTTTATAAAAGAAATACAACCAACGGTTTTTGCTATGCTTTGCCTTTTTGTGCTTTTGTGTACAAGTATATGAGCACACAAATGTATGTATGTAGGCATAAATAAGTACGGATAGGTGAGAATGTATGGCTGCCAAGCACAAGGGTTAGATGGGAACGGATCCTTGTTGCAGTGTATTTAATTCACTGTCCGCCACCTGATGTTTGTATATAGGTACATATGTATATAAAATTGGCGCATACAACCTTTGTTGGATGTTTGGTCGAGTTCTTCTCCATCTCTCCGTCTATGAATAGCAGACAGTTTTTTATGCGGAGCTTTTTCATGGTAAAAATATACGCGAAGGTTTGTTGTGCGA
Source organism: Anastrepha obliqua (assembly GCF_027943255.1). Lineage (NCBI taxonomy): Eukaryota > Metazoa > Arthropoda > Insecta > Diptera > Tephritidae > Anastrepha > Anastrepha obliqua. The sequence goes on from NC_072893.1 coordinate 31,532,058, forward strand.
GGCAGTTACAGAAAAGGCAGAGTAGACTTGAGACTCTGAGTAGACTCAGAGTAATCGGCTAACTTGTTACTTTACAGGCCACTGTAGCCTGAGATACCACTTAAACAAAATTGGTATCTCTGAAACCATAATCTGCCGATTCTGTGAAATGGATGCCGAAAGTTCAGAACACATGCTTTGTAAATGTCCTGTGCTAGGCTGAAAACGGCTACACCACATTGGTGGTACTGACGTGCCTCTAAATAAATTATGGTACAAAAAACCGCAGAATGCGCTAAACTTTTTTAAAAAACCTCAAAGTATGGGGTACCTCAGCAGGTTTTGCACAATATACCTATTTTTGTCTCAGTGCGCAGTAGCCTAATAATAATAATAATAATAATAATAATAATGCAGAGTCCGGCACTCGAAGTATAACCAACTACACACAGCTCGCTGCTGATACACGAACATCAGCAGTCTGTGAGTTGACTAAACGACAGTCCAGAGTCTTGTTTGCAAGCGCGTGGAAGCATTTTGCCGAGAGTAAACGCGAGAAAAGAAAATCAGTAATGGATTTCAAAGGTAAATGTGTGATTGCATTCTATTTGGCTGGAAAATGACAACGAGGGATTGTTCGTGAGCTCGAGCATCTTAAAGTAAATAAAGTGATTGGTTATCACACCATTACTCGTTACTATGATACTGGTAGCATCACAAAACGTCATACAGGTGGTCATCAAAAGACTGCAACGTCACGTGAAATGGTTCAAAAAGTGAAGAAGCGACTTGAGCGAAATCCCCGTCGAAGTGCCAATCAAATGGCGAAAGAACTGGAAACATCTTACCGTAACATCCGCAGCATACTGAACAATGATCTCAAAGGCAAGCCAGTCAACATCTAAAAGGCGCATGATCTCACACCAAAGCACCAACAAATCAAACTTGAGAGAGCGAAGGAGTTGCTTCGCTTGGCCGAAAGCGATCAATTTCCAAACATTGTGATTTCTGATGAGAAAATTTTTGAAATTAAGCAATTCGTAAGCTTCAAAACTATAGGGTTTATTTGACCAACTATTCATACGAGAATTTGAGTAATCGACTGACCACCAGGAGTCAGCACCTGCCGCAGGTAAGTGTTTGGGCCGCTGTAACCGCAGATGGGCGCTCTCCAATCGTTTTCATCGAGCCTGGCGTCAAGGTAAAAGCGAAATATTATAGGAAAAGTGTACTGGAGGTTGCTTTGAAGCCGTGGACAGACAAGCAGACAAACATTTTGGTGGCAGACCATGGACGTTTCAACAGAACTCGGCACCGTCTCACAAAGCGCGAGTGAACCATGAATGCTCTAAACACAACGTTCCGAACTTCAAAACGTCCACACAATGACTCTCAAATCATCAGGCGCGAGTTCGATGGATTATTTTCCTTGGGCCATTTCGGAGAGCAAAGTCCGAACTAAAACATTCACCAGTCTCGAGATGTTGAAAAAAGACATTGTCTGAGAGTAGACCAAAATACCTGCAAGTCACATTCGGGCAGCTTGCGATTCGTTTCTGGACTGTCTCAAGGCCATGGTGAAGGCAAAATGTGGTCATATCGAGCAAAAGTAAATTGATTCTTAATTTTGTATTATTTTCCCAAATTTTTTACTTTGAATTGTATAAAAGTAATTTTCCAATTGTATAAAAGTAATTTTCCAATTTAAGGCGTTTTTAATTGGTTAAACTTCGAGTGCCGGACCATGTACACATATTTAGTTGAGTTGCGTCAAAGGTGGATTTTTATCTTTTTTAATCCAACTTTTTTCATTTAGAGCAATAATGGCAATGTGGGTTAGAAGTCGGCCTCTAAAAGAAAGCGAGATGGAAGAATTTGTATCTGATTTGGACGATGAAATAAGTGATTTTGCGATGTAAGAAATAAACAAACTACAAAACCACAACTCCTGAAACAATTGGCAAAGTGACTCACACGCCAGTGTGTCTACCGAAGGTTAAGCAACACTACGATGAGAGCATTTTTCTCAAGTGTACAGTGTTCTCAAGTGTCTCGTGTACTCTTCAGGTCCAGTTTCGGGCAGTATCTTACAAACTAGCGAATTTGCTAAGGCTCAGTTATTGTGTTGAAAGGTGTGCTAGTTTTTTTTAGGAAGAATCTTTCCTTAGATGCTCGCCTGCATGCGGTTTCCGTCTGTTCTCTTATGACCCGACACCAAAGTCAGGTGTTGCAAGCCAACAAAATCGAAAGCAGTGAATCGAATGGCGCCATAAACTTTAAGAATATCAAAAAAATGCAAAGCGTGCCTTCCTTCTCACTCTTTCCCTCATGGAATCACTTAGCTGGTACTATAAAGACTGCCATAAACGGCTGATTTACCCCACTTGTATCCAGCTGATTAACAAGCATGATCGATTTACCATTTGCTCTTTAACTATGATGGAAAAGAAAATTGTGAGGCTGCCACCAAGGACGATAGATACCAGGTTTGCTCGTTGGTGAAAAAATGTTGAAGGGAACTTTGGATTTTACTTCATTCGATTTGTGATTCACAAAATTTAGCTTTAGCTTAGCTACGTTATTCGTTTTGTGTTTCACTAAACTAAAGCTAAATTTTGTGAAACACAAAACGAATGACGTCGGCATATCTGTCAAATTCACTCATATCCGAATAGCGGTCTGCTAGGTTGTACACCTCTAATAATCTTTTGATCATGACTTTGCCACGTCATTTGGGAGATTCAGCCGATTTCTGCACTATCATTTCACATGTATTCACACACTCGTCCAATCAGTCATAGTTCAGATGGCACTCTACAAGACAGTGCTGAGCACTTTTGACAAAAATTCCAACACATTTACAATATTTTATTAGTCTCTAATACATGCGCATTATCAGAATAGCATATATGTACAACATTTTTTTAATGGGGGAATCAAATATTTCAGTTGATATTCTTTTCCCCTGTTCTGTGTGAATACTATCTCCCTTTACCAATAGCCATTTCATATAAGTGCAAAAATATATCTACTGTACTTTAAACGCCAAGGCAACTCATTTGTATGCTTATAATGTGGCTGCTCTGAAAAGAGTTCTAGTGTGAAATTTGGCTATTGTTGTTGTAAGGTCGCCATAGCCGAATGAGTAGATGCCTGGTTAAAAGAGAATTCGTTAGTTTGGATCTCCGTAAAATATAAATTTTATAATTTCTAAATAAAACAATTTGACGAAACTCCTCAGTCTGATTACTTTTTAACGAAAATGAGGAGTTATTGAGGTGTTTGTGCTGATTAATTTTTGATGACGAAAATGAGTAGTTTAGAGCATAGTAGATATATTTTTCAGTTATAAGAAATTGTTGTAGGTAAAAGAGAGATAAAATATCACACCGACAAGGGGAAACTATCAGAACTTTCCCATGGCTACAACAAAAATGTGTAGTTGGATGAGGATAGTGATGATGATAATATGAGTGCTTATATGATAGTCAGCTGTCTTGTAGGGCAACGACCACCGACACAATCTCAGTTTTGTTGTAAACACAACACAAATGACGCCAGTCCATCAGCTGATTTCGTCAAATTCGCTAAAAGCCGAATAACGGTCTGCTAAGAGCACACCTCTAAAAATCTTTTCACATAGTTGATTACAACGAAAATGTGAGAAAAATACTCCGTTGGCTGGGCATTAAAAAATTTACAAATTTCTTTTTGTAAATCTGGTTTTATAGTTAGTTGTACACCTGATAAATTCGCTTTACTCTTAAAAGTTTATCTTTAAACAAACTTTTAATTTTTATTTAAAATTTTTATTTTTACATAAATACACAATATTTTATTTATATTTTTTAACTTGTTTGCATCAAAATATACAAAAAAATCTACCCCTGGCATTGTAAACTTTTATGCGCAGAATTTTATTGTAGCAACAAATTTCCTTTTCTTTTTGTTACTCTTTTTCTTGTTTGTGTTTTTCTTTCATTTCGACGCGTACCCTATTTATTTTCGTTACAATTCAACACCAAAAAAAAAAAGAAGACAACAATGAGAAACAATAAATAGCAAAGGTAATGGCGAAAGCCACAAAAACACGCGTGTATGGCCTCCCTTTTTTGTAGTATTCCATGAAACCCTTGCAAATGGGTTCGCACTGCTGCGGACGGTTGCTGAGCGCCAAAGGCGTTAGCAAATAAAAACTATGGCAGCTCGAACGCAAAATGTACGTATGTATGTATGTGTGCATTCATGTACATGCATGGGCATATGTACATATGTATGCATACTTAAACAAATATACATAGAACATACAGCGATGAGAAAATTGCAGCAACTTCGCGCGTCGGCTGTAAAAATATTTACGAAATATTGGAAAGTAAATAAAAAGTTAATTCCTCTACAATTGTTTCTCTAACATTTTTGTTTTTAACAAAAATAATGAACTGCAGAGTGCACAAAAATTTGGCAATTCACACAGATGTTCGTACGCTCCAAAACTACACCGTTATTTGCTTTTAAAACTTTCAACATGCCCGTTTTTAAAGTTGGCAGCTATGGGAAACTGCATTTCGACCAAAAATAAAAAACGAAAAAAAAAAAAAATATTAATGCGAAATCACGACAAAAAAATTTCACTGAGCTACTTAAAGTCTACTGTTGCAGCACTTTGGTGCAGCTGACGGCAATGCGTTTTGTTGCACGCGCAACAATCGGCTTATCAGTGAGTGACACGCATGCAACATGGCGTCAACCGACGTCGAAAAGGCGCACTGAACCGTGCATGCATAAGCTGTTTGTGTGGCGGCAGTGACAAGCGGCAGCGGCGTCGTCAACGATAAGCCAACAATGGCATGACGATGGTTGCAACGTTCGCAAGAATCACACTTGAGTATATTTCAAGCATAAGTATGTATGTATGTATGTATGTATGTATGTATGTATGTATATGCATACACTTACGCATTATGTGAGTATATGTGCGTATTTTGCAACACTCTCCTCATCGACAAAATGCTGCTCTTGTGTATGTTTTGCAGATAGGCGCTGCTTGTCACTCTGAGTCATTCAAGTGGTCTTACCATGGCTTGCCTTGCGAGATATCACTTTTCGTTTTCGGCTTTGTGTTTATTTGATTGTCACTTTGGCACATTTTTAAGGTGTTGTTTTAGTGGTTGCTTTAGCTTTTTGCTGCATTTACTTATGCCTGTTTGAATGTGTGTGTCAAGAGGGAAATCAACAATTTGGTTTAAAGTTAGATGTTGAAGCAATGATCTACCGGCAATATTGGTTCAGTCTGGCTCGATTTCATAAGTAGCGAGTTGGTAGTTTTTAAGTCCATGGTGTCCTAGGTGTTCAGACACTACTCTGGTTCTTCATAACTTAGTATGATTCATTTTAAAGAGAGCTCCCCTCTATCTATCCAGTTATAAAGTAGTTAAAAACTAGTTACGAAAAATGTATATACATATGTAGTTGCTGGGTGGAGTATATTTGCTGATTTGAAAATCAAACCATCAGCCGGACAATTTTAGCGTATTATAAATGGAGACGGCCTTAACAACCACACTGTTAGTTCTGCCTTCTCCAAACTGGATGAAGAGGCAAAGCGAATGGGTTTGGTGGTGAACGAGGACAAAACGAAGTTCTTCTTGTCATCAAACAAACAGTCAACGCACTCGCGTATCGGCACCCACCTCACTGTTGACAGTTATGATTTCGAAGTTGTAAGAGACTTCATTCATCTAAGAGCCAGCATTAACACCGCTAATATTGGCCAGCCTTAAAATCCAATGGAGAGCCGCTCTTGCCAACAAGTACTACTCTGGACTAAGTAGGCAACTGAGAAGTAAAGTCTTCTCTCGCCGAACAAAACTAACCCTCTACAAGGATCTCATCCTTACCGTCCTATCAGATGGCGCAAAAGCCTGGACGATGACAATATCCGATGAGGGGTCCCTTGAAGTGATTGAGAGAAAGATTCTGCGCAAGATTTTCGGACCTTTGCACGTTGGCGACAGCGATTATCGCAGGCGATGGAACGATGAGCTGTATCAGCTTTAGGACGACGTATATATGTATAGCGCAGCGAATAAAGTGGCTACGTTGGCTGAGTCATGTCGTCCGAATGGATACAAATGATCCGGCTTTGAAAGTATTCGATGTGGTACCAGCTGGTGGTAGCAGAGGAAGAGGAAGAACTCCTCTGCGTTTGAAAGATCAGGTGGAGAAGGACTTGGCTTCACTTGGTGTGTCTTACTCACACTTCGCCTGAAGTAGAAACAGGTTGACCTAAAATGCCAATAAAAACTGAAAGCGGCGATTTGTTGTCCATTAATAGTACATTAAAAATCCGCTTGAATTAAAATCCTAGCTGATCCTTTTTTCGAGATAAGTGGATTTTAGCATTTTCGAAAATTTTTTCATAATTAAGCGATATCTTTCCTCACCATCTAACGAGATAATATCCTGGCGCGTTTTTTTTTTTATGTAGTATCCCCTGTAGGCCTAATCCACTTCAAAATTACTAACTTCTCACTATAAAATTAATGTAGGAATGAAATTAATAATAACTTGGGCATGTTTCTATAAATGCTGTGAAGAAAAAGTAACAACCGCTTTTAAACGGCTGGAATATGAAGAATCATTTATTAAATTTATTTTGAATCTTTCCCAAAATTTTAAAAACTCTCTGTGAACAGATTCACCAGCCTGTTCTGACCACAAACCCAGACCATCGTTGTTTAATAATGACATACCATCTTTCAAGTGATCAAGAATAATATGCAGTTTTAGAGTCTGAGATGTTCCTGTACTTTCTAGATCTTTGCGAAGTTGTTTTAAGTTCTCATCTAAATCGGTAATATTTGCACGATGCGTGGAGAAACAGTCATGTACAATTTTATTCATTGTCCTAAAAGCAGCGACGTATGGCTGTAATTTCAAACGACCAACATGCTCGCAAATTTCAGGATCAAGAAGTTTATCCGATTCTTGCAGAAGTTTTCGGCAGGCATTACCCTCGAAAATTTCACCCTGATAATTTTTTGCTACTAACTTCAATTTTGATGGCCAAAGCAGAGCCTTTTCACGCCCTACAGCAGGGACTATAAATAAAAAAAAAAATAAATAATTGGCGCGTACACTTCTGTTAGGTGTTTGGCCGAGCTCCTCCTCCTATTTGTGGTGTGCGTCTTGATGTTGTTCCACAAATGGAGGGACCTACAGTTTCAAGCCGATTCCGAACGGCAGATATTTTTATGAGGAGCTTTTTCATGGCAGAAATACACTCGGAGGTTTGCCATTGCCTGCCGAGGGGCGACCGCTATTAGAAAAATGTTTTTATTAATTTTGCTTTCACCGAGATTCGAACTAACGACCTCTCTGTGAATTCCGAATGGTAATCACGCACCAACCCATTCGGCTACGGCGGCCGCAGCAGGGACTATGCCGTTCCAAAATAGGTGGTTTGTAAATCCTTGTAAAAGATGAAGTTCAGGCAAAACACATTTCTGAAGAACGTACATGTTGATGTCCTCTTCTTCTTCATCAATAAGGACATCTTCATTCTCCGATTCTTTTTCATAAAAAAAGAGAGGCATATTTATTGTACTGTGGCACTCCTTAGCATACTTTTTATCTTTGCCAAAACATTTAAATTTATTGTAATCATCATTTAAATTTTTGAATGTTTTCAAAATTTTATTATCTAAGTCAAATTCCATCAATTCTTCTTTATCGGCACCACCACGCAATTTTCCAAAACTTTGCAGTTCACTCAAAGTGATGAAACGGTAAGGGCAAGGATACGTTGCTGTTGCAGTTTGCTGTCCATTCATAATTAGTATAAGTTTTAAGTCAGAGCTGAGTTTAAAGGGTATCTCGTTGACTTTTGTCAATTCAAATAAGGTCTTAACATTTTCGTAAGTTTCCTTAATTTGAGGAACAATTGATAATATAATTAATCTGTAAACGCTATTTAAATTCTGTTTTTTGGATATACTCCCACCAGTGGAGTATCGAGATCTTTTACTTTCATTGAAATTCGAATCACATTCTTCTCCTTCTGTTAAAACTGTTATACATAATTTAAAAAAGCCTTGACCCCCATCTGCCAACAATTTTATTTTAGCGTTTTGGATTTCTTTAATATCCCGATGGTCAAAGATTGCGTTAATAAGATTTGATGCTTTAGCATATACAACAGGTCTATTAACCATACCTTCTTTGGATTCAAAAGTGCAAATAACTTCTTTATAAATATCTTCCAATAAATTCGATTTTTCACGCATGTGTTGTTTATAGTTTTTTGGAATAGATTTTCTTCCAGCAAAACTTCTAATGAAATTGGTCATTTTATTCATTTGATTTTGAGTAGTCGATTGGAATGTGTCTAACCCTTCAGTATTAAAAACAAATTCGTTTTCAATTTTTTTATTCAAAGTTACCCTCATTTTAGACCCTGTTGTATTTAATAAAATATCACCATCGTTCGTACTTGCTTCGGACCTTTTTCGTAAAATCGATGTTACTACTTGGTTTTGTTGCTTTTCTGGTAGTTTTTCTACTAAACTCAAGGCGTTTTCACGAGCACGAGATAAAGCAGGACCTGCGCCACAAGAATGACGTACACCTTTGCTAATTTTTTGAAAACATTTACTGCAAATGTTCATGGACGTTCTCTTTTCAGCAGTACTGTGTCCACTTGTAGAGGGAAGTTGAGCAATTGAAGCAGCTCCATAAAGACCACAACTTTCATCTATTATAGTATGAAAAGTGCGTACTGGTTTCTTTTGCTAACTTCATGTCCTCGTAGTTAGGCATTGTTGGAAGTGGCCTCTTTGCATTACCCTTCTCTCGTTCAATTACAGTTTTTCGACAAGTACTACAAATGCTAATAGGAAATTTAGAATCGGACTCGTCAAAATTATCGTTGACATGCTTTTTAATTAAACCAGCAAGATTTTCAGTAATTAAAAATTCTGATCTTTGACGGTTGCCAAAAACGATTTTTTTACCCCATGTTGCACATAATTTCAACCTATTTTCTTCGTGATCGCATTTATGATCTAAGTGAGTTGAAAGAATATTTTTTTCCATGATCTCGCAGACCATAAATAACGAAATTTCTGAAGAGATTACTTGTTACTGATGAACAAGGTACAAATGAAAATGAGCAGCTATGAAAAGAATAGGCTTCTATTTTCTGTTGCCGGAGTGCCCGGTATACAATGCGCTGCATAGCCGTGATTTTTTAAACTAATTTTATTTGATTAATCGAAATAGCGAGTTTAGTGCTTTATCACGTATGTATATGGACACACACACAAACACATACACTTGCACGCTTAAATAATAGCACCGCCAAGATACATTATCGCTTAATTATGAAAAAATTTTCGAAAATGCTAAAATCCACTTATCTCGAAAAAAGGATCAGCTAGGATTTTAATTCAAGCGGATTTTTAATGTACTATTAATGGACAACAAATCGCCGCTTTCAGTTTTTATTGGCATTTTAGGTCAACCTGTTTCTACTTCAGGCGAAGTGTGTACTGGCGCCGGTTAGCACGAGAAAGAAGCGACTGGCGCGCTTTGTTAAACTCGGTCAAAATCGCGTAAGTGGTCATCGCACCAATTAAGGAGAAGAAGACAAATGGAGATGCTTTTAAAGAACAGGTGGCCTTCTTCAAGGGGGTAAAGAGCGGGCATTACGCTCTGAGAGCAGGAGTGAGAGTCGATTAGCGAATGCGGCACATGCCTCCGCTGCTTATGCTCCAGATCTGCAGGTATTGGATGCGATACTTGTTGTAGGTAGCAAAGAAAGAATAATACCTACTACATACTATACTTAGCTAGTAACTACAACCGATGGTCGGTTGGCTTTACTGGTCTCAAAATGTTGCACCAATTGGCTCTTCATTGCGCGCGTTGGCGCCAGTTAAAAACACCAGGGACAGTCAAGTCGTCGTCGACTTGGTCCTTCAAATGTAGATGGGAACGTCCTTTTATGCGAGTTCCATCGTACATTGTCCATTCGTTCAACATTACCTAGCCAGCTTAGCTGCTGAATTTTAATGCGCTTCACTACGTCAATATCGGCGTACAACTCGTGGCCCATCTTATTTGGTGTGCATCGTTCGCGCAAATTGGACCATAGGTCGTGCGAAGAATTTTTCTTTCGAAAGCATTTAAGAAGCGTCCATACGTGTTCGTCAATGTGAAATTAGTGTGTCGAATTGACACCAATTAGCACGAGAAAGAAACGACTGGCGCGCTTTGTTAAATTCGACCAAACTCTCTTTAGCGATTGTCGCGCCAATCAAGAAGAAGACGGAGCGGGAAGGAAGACCTATTATCTATTTGTCTTACTTTAAAGAAATGAAATTATCACTAAATAAACTAAAGGGAGCGCCTCTAGAGATGTGTGCTTCCTTCTTCTCACCATAGGCTGTAGTGATCGATATCTACGTCAAGCTTGATTCAAGCGAAGGCCAAGCAGACGTAAGGAAGAGGTCCATCGTATCATCCTTCTCTCCACATGCTGGGCAGACTGCACTGTCTGAGATGCCTACCTTTTCCATGTGCTTCGCCCATAGAAGGTGGCTCGTCATCAGTCTGACCGGCTGCCTAAGGGACTGTACTCTTAGCTGCTTAGGTAGGTAGGTAGTTGAAATGGTTGAAGTGCCGGTCTGACACTTCTCAAGTAGCACTAAAGCGCCGTTCTTATACCATTATGAGACCTCCAATAGGCAGATATCTACAGCCAGGCTGAGCTGTTGATGTAATGGAGGAGATTGATTGAATTTAGGTTGGCGCACTGCTCCAGGCTGTCAAAGAAAGGAGCTCTCAGTGACCTAAGTCGTCTAGCTGTCAAACCCGGACATTCACAAAGAAAATGCTTTGCAGTCTCCTTCTCTGAAAGGTTACCTCCGTTTCTGCAATAGGAGTTAAAACGAAACCCTAGCTTTTCCGCGTGTGTGCCGATCGTCCAGTGACCGGTAAACATAGTTACGAGTTTGGAAATTGCATGGCGAGGAGTCCAAAGAACTTTCTGAGTCCTTCTGCTTACTGACAGGAGGACCTGCGACAGTCGTTCGGACGTGGTAGGTAACATCAGTTTTGCCCATCTGCAGCCTCTCTCAGCCTGTCAAGCTCGGTTGTGGGTTAGAGTATCCCGTTTGCTAACCGTGGCTTTGCAGGCTGCAGAAGGGAGTGGTAGAACGGGCTCCGGTCCAAAAAAGTTGGACTCAGAGCCTATCCTTGCTAAAGAGTCGGACGTCTCATGTCCCATGTTAGCATCAAAATACTATGTCTACGGACATAGTTCAGTCATAATTCGCAGGACTCAAATAGCTTTGAAGTGGTTGCAGGGTTGTCAGAGGCCATGGGCGCAGCTTTGTTGTCGCTACAGACACTTTTGATTGATTATTAGATATTTTTTCAGTTTTTCATGGTCTCGAATGTGATGTTTATTACGGCACTTATCTACAACACTTTTGTGTTTTTTTTTATTTATTTGTTTTTTTTTTTTTTGTTTTATGTGTTTTCTTGTTGTTTATGAAACAAATTCTTCCTATTCACAATCAGAAATCGTATTTATTCATTCAGAGTATTTGACTTAGCCATCAAGATGATTTATTTCGTGCAGTTAACTTCTAATTTTAAATGTTGCGCTTGACATATACGACTTTTGCTGTCGTGAACTTTTATACTATACTTGAAAAATTATGTGTTTTTCCGACTAGTTTCTACCAGTTTTCCGAAGTTTAATTTTTATTGTTATAGCCAGCATTGCTGTTGTTTCTACGTACTTTGCTACGCTTGACTAACTTTTAAGTGCAGGCCTATGCAGCAGTTGGCAGACACTCAGTCAGGCAACCAGGCAGTCAGTCAGTTTGCCAGTATTTGGTCACCAATTATTCGTGAGACCGCAGACGATTTTACAACACAGGCACCTCCTGAGCTTTAAACACCTTTAACAATAACTACATCAACAATAGCAACAACAACAAATATTCGAACTCTAATCGCTGACAAATGCTCGCAAAAAAGCGATAAAACTGCGGTTTATGTGCAACGCATGCGCGCGCTTGCAACTGCTTATTTTGGTCGGAGGTGACGCGCACACACACACACAACCAGTGCACTTATTTTTGTTGCTGTTCTAATGACCGTTGCGTTGAGTTTTATCGCCGCTTGCTACGTTGGCTCTACTTCTTTTACACTTTTCTAGGCAACTTTTGGCATTCCGTTTTGTCATTTCTGGATTTTGTAGCCTTTTTGGTGACTATTTTCACTGGCGGTCGCTAGTTGTTGTTTTCATCGCTAGTATTTTCTTCGTTTCTGCTCGATATTATACTTTTTTTCCGCCTTACTATGACACATTGATAACCGCGTCGAGTGCGTTCTAAACTTCTTTCCGCCATAAAATTTTTATATGCGCCTGAAACCTGATCCAGCAACGGCATTGCGCATGGTCGTCATGCTGCACTTGTCGCTTCAACAAAAATCACTGAAAAGTGTTACTGCGTAGAAGAATAATTGACATCAGCAACACAGTTATGACTCAAGTCCATGTCGGTGACCATTTTAGTTGTGTCGTTGTAGTTGTAGTTTCTCTTTATTACTTTGCTTATTGTTGTTGCAGTTTGTGCGATTTTTATTATGAATTTATGCGCTCTATTTACCGAGCACCTAGAAAAGGCTATAAGTTACGCCATTCGTAATTCGCAGCCAAGTTTATCCAGGCAAACCTTTATGGCCGCTACTCCGATGCAGGCTTTGTATTGATTTTTAATAGAAGAGTACCCGTTAAGCTAATTTTCACGCGATGGAATAAATAACAGCAGTGCAGAGGCACACTAAAATAGTCCCTTATGTCTATGTATCGGGTGTTTTTAGGGGCACGAAAAGAAACATTGAGGGAATGTATATTTTTATTATAAGCTGGTAGATAATTTTATGGCATTTATTTTTTTTTTTTTTTTGTTTGATGTCCGGCATACGTCGATCGCGACCACATGTTGCATGGCCATTCATCCATCCATCCATTGTTAAGGGGGAACACCACTGTGATTTTTCAAAAAAATCGATTTTTTTGTTTTTACATTTTCTTAAAGTATATAATATATAAAAAAAATTTAACTTAAAATCTTGAAAATTGACGAAGTTATACCCAATACAATAAGTGCAGTCAGTGAGTTACAACAGCCAATGAAAATTTTAAACGCGTTTTTCTCAAAACGACTTTCCTGAACCGATTCTGTTTTTTTTTTTTATTTTTGTACGTGTATTGGCTACAGTACATAGCTTTTTAAAAACTCCCAAAATAATATTTTTTCAAGCTTTTCGAAAACAAAAAAAAAGGGTAAAGACACAGACCCATTTTCTCAAAAAAAAAAAACCTCCACGTACGACGATAGCCATTGTTAAATATTGTAGATTAAGAATTTTTTTGGTTTTTGCTTTCAGATGATTTTTCACAACATAGGTATAGTGTATTCAACTATACTGACACAATTTTTTATTAAAAAATATTAAAAATTACAATTGTTATTAATATTAATGCAATGACACGATACAGTCCACCAGGGTGCACGTTTTTTATGACGTCATTGCATTATATTAATAACAATTATTAATATTTTTTAATAAAAATTTGTGTCAGTATAGGTGAATAAATGGTAAATAAAAAAAAAATGCATGAAAATCACTTAATTTTCACGCGTTCACAGTGGTGTTCCCCCTTAAGCGCGTTGTAAGGCAAGTTGTGCCGTCATGTTGGAACCAAATGCCATCGATGTTTAGCTGTTTAATTTTTGGAAATTGAAAAGAAAAATTCAGTCAGCATGGCTCGATAGCGCAAAAAAAGTAAAAGACCAATGTACAGTGCTGATTTTTTGACAAATTTTGATCAAAAATGGCTACAGGATCAACATTTTTGACCAATTTTAATAATAGGCCCCGTATTTTGAATTTCAAATTAATGTTATTTTTTTTTTTTAATATAAAATAGTTAGTATATCTTGAAATAATGACACCTGTTTTTATAGCCCACCAACAAAGACATGCCTCAAAAAATTGTAGCTGTCTTATTATTATTGATTGGCTGTTTGTGCACTGCGACCTGAAGAGATCTATTGTGCAGCCATGCAGCCTACTCAAACAGTTTTAGGCTCCTCTTCCTTTTTGTGGTGCGCGTCTTGATGCTGTTCCACAAATGGAGGGACCAGCAGTTTTATGCCATCTCCGAAAGGTAAATGATTTTTTTGAGGAGCTTTTTTATGGCATAAATACACTCGAAGATTTGCCATTGCCTGCCGAGGCGCCTCTCGCTATTAGAGAAAACTTTTCTTATCACTTTGCTGAACAGCTTTTTTACTAAATCGTAATCTTTATTTTGCGTTTTACGCGCACCATTTCTTATTTTTTTGTATACTGCGGCTGCCTGGTTTGCAAGTGTCTGCTATGATTGACGTATGATGCCTTTTGCAAAAATTATAAATTTTCCGACAGAGTGATTAATTTTGCGCCACCTTTGTAAATTAACCATATTTACCGCATATGATATTCCAACCAGTTCTGCCAAATTCTTCTTTTCAAATGCCAGTTCTTCTTTTCAAATATGGTTCATTCAGAACAAATTTTTCAATTTATTGAACAATGCTTGAGGATGTCACCTTAATAGAATAGGCGAATGGACTCTTACGTGTAGATTATTATACTATGGACACATAAAGATCTTTTTTCGCCCGTCTTTCATAATGATTTTTGGTGTTTCTCTTGCTTAGCGAGGAACTTAATTTTCTTCATACTTGACCCCCTGCCTTGCTTTAACTAGTCTGACTCGTAATGAAAATTTTGGTCTAAACATGAATATGATGAGCCAGGCTCGTGAATAGATTGTCAGACCAAACCTAAATATCATGAGCCGAGGACGTGTACAGATAGTCGGATCAAACATAAACATCACGAGCCTGGGTCCTGATTGAATGTAAGTTTCTATCTCTGCGCCACCAGAATTAGTCACGAGTCTCATAATTGCTGTTACAAAGTAGTTTACATTATTCTGATCTGTTTACCACGGGTTGACGCGTAACACTTGGGCCCGAGTTTCGACGAGCTCAATGGCACTTTCTTTCCGATTGATTTTTCTATCCGGTGGTGCCTCAAATGTTAATGAACCGATTTCAAATAAGCTTAGTATTAAGTTCCAGGTAGTTCCACGTAAATAAAAATCCCTCATCCTTCTCCAAGCAAAATTTTATATTCATGAGAAATTTAATTCGGCGCACAACGAAGCTGAATTTTTGTCGCTTTCTCCAAATTTCAGGTTGCAACCTTTTTATGTTGCTGGCACGTCAAGCAGTTTTAAATGTATGTCAGTTCAGCCAATGTAAATACAAATTTCATATTGAGTGGATTGGCTTAAAAGTCCTACAAAGGACTTTCTAAACACTTACTCGTTGAGGTGATTTACATGAATTTTTTTCTCAGCTTTCGTAGCTACAAAAAATTTGCTTTGCTAACTCTTAACATATACACACACATACATAGGTACATATGTATACACGTAATGGAAAGGAAAACTATTTTAAATTAACAATTTTTGTCGAATTCATTCACAAATTTAATGCAGCAGAGGCATTCTAATCTACACCGAACAGTTGAATTTCACAGAAACCCGAATGCAATGATTTATCTAAAAAATACAACCAACCAACAGCATCAAAAACAGAAACATTTAAATCCATTTGGAAATAACAAAGCCACAGTTGACTGCTCTATAAATATGTGGATATATATATAAATCCTAAAACTAAAGCACCCCGCAGTCATGCTCCCCCACATATCCTCGCACAGACGCATATCCACTTCCTAACTGCATTTATGCAAAATTATACGTAAATGCAAAACTGAAATATTTATTTCAAAAATATTCCACGTTATCGCAAATAACAAATCTATGTAAAAACATTCAATATTTTGCATACATTTTGGGAAAAAGGATTTGGACGTTATGTAGTAAAATGCGCTGTCACACACATTCACGCATATTCACATACGTGAGCAGCAAACGTTTGCTGAGATGAAAGGGCAGGATATGCGAGAATTTGCATATACACCTCTTAACTGGAATGTGCGCCTATGTTTAGTACTGTCAATATACATTTAATACATACAGTTACAGTTACTCACAAAAGTGAGCATGCACCAAATGCTTTGTTATGGACTGTGTTCTTAATGTTTGTGTCAGCAAACAGGCACACACAGAAACGTAGGCTTTTTAAAAAGAAACTCCAACCGCTTTTTCTGAAACATAGAAGACTCGGGAAAGGTGTTATGACCGGATGAGATTAAAATGAATCGATTGAGCTCAGATGACTATGAATGGAGTTGGATGTGAGCATAAACAGTGCGAAAGTGCAGTCTCAACACATAAAAAATATTTTGGTTTTTTTTAATTAATTGAACGTTAAACAGAGTGGTCCAGATAAAGGATTTTGCGACTACGTACAAGCTCGATTTTTACTATATTTTATGGCAGAAAAAGCTTAGCACTGCTAACAAAAAAGTAGGCAAAAATCAAAATGATTCAAAAGTTTTGATGAAATTTAAACATTTTTTTTACAAAGTTTGGAACTTTGCGTTGTATAGTTTTTGCTGTTGTATGAACAACATTTGGCCGCCGCAGCCGAATAGGTTGGTGAGTGGCTACCATTCGGGAGTGCGTAGTTTCAAATCTCCGTTCATGAAACACCAAAATGAAGAAAAGTTTTTTCTAATAGCGGTCGCCCCTCGGCAGACAATGGCAAACCTCCGAGTGTGTTTCTGCCATGAGAAATCTCTTAAAAAAATCATTTACCATTCGGAGGTGGCATAAAACTCCACATATAGGAGGAAGAATACGCCCAAATACCCAATAAGCGCAAATCATATTCAAGGTGAAGTCCGAAATATACAAGATTGGCCTCATAGAAGGACCAAAAATTATTCAGAACTCAATATTCGAAAGACCTCATTAAAGAGGTAAGAAAAGACGAGAACTTCCTTTACAACAATGTAACTGGTGATGAAACGTGGTGTTTCCAACATGAACCTGAAACTAAGAGTCCAAGTGCCCAATGGAAGACTCCAGACGAACCCAAAAAATCGCGTTTGGAGAAGTTAAAAGTCCAGTCGATGCTCATTTGTTTTTACTATTCCAAGGGAATTGTCCACAAGGAGTTCGTGCCAACGGGCCAAACCGTCAATGCAATTTTCTATCTTGGCGCTTTGAAGCATTTATTGCATCGCATTCGTCGAATTCGCCCTGAATACCATGAAGGAGGAAGCTGCCTATTATTGCATGACAGTGCATCATCTCATCGATTCACTCTTTTGTCTGATTTTTTTTACTTGAAATTGCATTTAACCATCAATCACTCGCCGTATTCGCGCCCGATATGGCTCCCCGTGACATCTACCTATTCGGAAAATTGCATTTGGCCATGAAAGGAAAACGTTTTGAGTCCGTAGAGGCCATCCACAAGGCTTGTACTGACATCCTGAAGGACGTTCCGGTCAATGACCTGAAACACTCTTTCGAAAAGCTTTTAGATCGCGCAAAACAGTGTATCGAGGCAAGAGGGGACTATTTTGAATAAATAAAATCGAAGTTCTCAGAACAAAGCTCCTGTCGTTAGCTGAGTCTTGTTTGTTTTGGACTTCACCTTGTATATATATAAAGCGAGATTAAATTAGAGGTATCAGACTTTGAATTGAACTAAAACCACGAAACTTCTAATTGCTTGGGCAATTTTCATTATTTTTGTGTAGCTTGCGGCTTGTCAAAAAATGGTATGTTTCCAAAGTTCCACATTTTGTTATTTTTCAAAAAAAAATTCCCATTGTAGCACCTTTCAGAATGACAAGCCTATAGAAAAATCATCAGTTTAACTTTTTCGTTTCAAATATCCTGAAGAGCCAAAATCCTGTCTTTTTTTAGGACGCTTACTTTGGTGCCACCCTACTATCATAGAAAAAAAAAGTCAAAAAAAAAAAATGGTTTTGGATACTATTTGATGTCAATAATAACATGCTATACAATCAAAACGATCGCATTTTAATTTCTAAAAAAAAAATTCAAAAAAATATCTATAAAAAATGGGTATTTGACCAGACTAGTAACTTAAGCCAAAAATGGGCTTCATCGCTCATCATCATAATTTGGCCTGAGCGCGCGGTGAACACTTCTCACAGAGCGTCGTTTTTCGTATTTGTACGAGGCGTGAAATGTCCATGGTGAAATGTCAATGAATACTATAAATAAGAATGTATTTAGTTTGCCAGTAGTCGCGCTTGATCTGTCAAACAAATCCTTTTCGAAAAATTGGAGGTACTAATTTGATCACCCTTTATATAAATTTGGACTTTTTTGTTTCGTTACGTGCTGTGTAATTATTATTGCGTGATATTAACTTCCTCTTTTTGTTGGGTCTATAATACATGAAGCTAGCAAAAATATAATATTTAAAGAGCATTCTTTTTATTCATACCCAAGAACATAAATTTTAAACTGAGATAGTGGCATAATCATTTTTGTTAGGCACTGTATACATACTATATATATACGCCTATATTTACATGTACTTAGGAAAACAGAACTGCATACAGCACATTTGACAGTCATTCAACGACCTAAAAAGCCAAGCCAGTTCTGAGGCACCGAAAATACAGAGTCAAAAATCTGCATAAATGCTCGAGAGAGGACGAAGAACCGGAGGAGTAGAAAAATGTGCAAAGACCAACAGCAAACTAACAATGACAATAATAATAAAATTATAAAATATGGCAATATGGAAATATGGAAATATGGAGTGAAATGCACAAATATAGGAGCATGCAATTCCTGCTTTGGATTGCTTAGAACGCAGTAAAGTCTCGAAATGAGGCAGAGTAGGCAACGACCGTAGTCAGAAGAAATGCAGTGGCTAGAACAATATTCAGAAAAATAAATATTACATGAAACTAAGTAAAATACAAAAATAAAAAATAAAAAATAAAATAGATTCTGTGTGTGAAATTATCTTCCTACATATAATATATGAAGCTAGCAAAAGTAGAATATTTAAAGAAATTTTTTTTTATTCATATATTTTGAACTGAAATGGTTGCATAATCATTTTTGTTAGGCACTGTATACATATATATACGCCTATATTTACATGTACTTAGGAAAACAGAACTGCATACAGCACATTTGACAGTCATTCAACGACCTAAAAAGCCAAGCCAGTTCTGAGGCACCGAAAATACAGAGTCAAAAATCTGCATAAATGCTCGAGAGAGGACGAAGAACCGGAGGAGTAGAAAAATGTGCAAAGACCAACAGCAAACTAACAATGACAATAATAATAAAATTATAAAATATGGCAATATGGAAATATGGAAATATGGAGTGAAATGCACAAATATAGGAGCATGCAATTCCTGCTTTGGATTGCTTAGAACGCAGTAAAGTCTCGAAATGAGGCAGAGTAGGCAACGACCGTAGTCAGAAGAAATGCAGTGGCTAGAACAATATTCAGAAAAATAAATATTACATGAAACTAAGTAAAATACAAAAATAAAAAATAAAAAATAAAATAGATTCTGCATTTGGAAATAAATAGAAAAACAAGTGTACTCACAAAAAAAAAAAAAACCAAATTATATTCAGTGGAATAGCACCAAAAGTACCGAAAGAAGCAAAAAAAACAAAAAAATCATGTGTCAGAATAATCTCGTCCAAAAATCGCTGTGTCCCAATATTGAGTAAGCGAAGCAAACCCACATCCATGCGCACACACACATATACATAGTTTATTGCGTTTACATGCACATACATAACACACATGCACTTATCTACACATCCATAGAGCAGCAAAAATATTGAGAGCATCTCAGCAGCAGATAATAAATAATAATTCAGGGCACAGAGCACAAAGCTTTGGCGAAAGCGTGTGGGTGGCCTTTTTTCATACTTCACCGTACATAAAAGCGTAATACATGCATGCATTCGTTTTACCCAATCATATCCACATCACAAAGGCCACCAAACGGCGCTAAGTCGGTAAGGGCAGAAGAAAAAGTAAAGAAACTCTATTACAGATATTTTTATTTATGGCGTCTTTACTGTGTTGCATGAAAAAAAAAACACAACTGAGCAGAAAGCGGATAACACAAAAGAAAGCGAAGAAAAGAATGTAAGGGACGAAATGTGCAGATACAAAAACCAAAAATCCTATTGTGGCTTACAATGTGCGCTGGTCGTAAAGTTATACCATCGGTGTAATGAATTATTATTTGCGAATTTTCGCAAACACAATAACTTCGAATATATTCGCACATTTCTTAATAATAAATATTTTCCAATATATGTACCTATGTTCCCAATGCACTTTATTTAGGTAAGAGTTTAAAATGCACGTCTTTACTTTCGAGGCACTTCGATGCGATATCCGCTTTCGGGTTGTTTTCAAGCAGTACACCGAGTATTTTGTCTCTAGTTATTATGCATTTCGTAGAAGTTTTCCATAGTGACTTAGAAAGTTATGAAGATATAAAATAGTAAGCATTCACCGCATATCCTCCTATCATAAAATTAGTGAAAATTTAAATAAACCACACTTCATGCGGCAAAAATAAGTTTCTTCCAACATATCCGGGCTATCAACAGATTTACAAGGTGAAGTTTAAAATAAACAAGACTTAGCTAAAATTGAAACAACAGGAAATTTGTTCTGATAACTTCGAGTTTATTTATTTAAAATAGTGCTCTCTGACCTCGATGCACTGTTTTGCGCGATCTAAAAGCTTTTCGAAGGAGTGTGTCAGGTCATTGACTGGAATGTCTTTCAGGGTGGCGGTACAAGCCTTTTGGATGGCCTCTACAGACGCAAAACGCTTTCCTTCCATGGCCAAATACAATTTTCCAAATAGGTAGAAGTCACAGGGAGTTATATCAGGCGAATCCGGTGAGTCATTGATGGTTAAAGTGAGATTTCTAGTCAAAAAATCAGAGACAAGTGGGGATCGATGAGATGGTGGATTATCATGCAATAAGAGGCAGCTTCCTCCTTCGCTGTATTCAGTGCGAATTTGACGAATGCGATGCAATAAATGCTTCAAAACGCTAAGATAGAAAATTGCATTGACGGTTTGGCCCGTTGGCACGAACTCCTTGTGGGCAATTTCCGTGGAATAGTAAAAACAAATGAGCATCGACTTGATTTTTGACTTTTCCAAACGCGATTTTTTAGGTGGGGGCTCATCTGGGGCCTTCCACTCGGCAGTTTGACTCTTAGTTTCATGTACATGTTGGAAACTCCACATTTCTTCACCAGTTACAATATTGTAAAGGAAGTTCTCGTCTTTTCTCACCTCTTTATTGAAGTCTTTCGAATGTTGAATTCTGAGCAACTTTTGGACCTCAGTTAACTTGTGCGGATTGAAACGTGCACAGACCTTTCATAAGCCCAAATGAACAGTTAAAATGTGATAAATGAATGATTTGGAGATATTCAACTTCGATTCCGTGAATTTGAACGATGAATTCGGTTAATTTTTGATAAATTTACAAACAATTTCGAAGGAGTTTTCTCTGATTACTGATTTTGGGCGGCCCGTATTTTCATTGCCAGTTATGTTCTCACAACCATCTCTGAAACTTGTAAACCACTCATGAATTCTGGCACGAGATAGACAATCATCGCCATAAACTTGTTTCATCAATTCAAATATTTCGGTAAACGTTTTACCGATTTAAAAAAAAATTGATATTAGCTCTTTGTTCGAAACTCATTTTTGTACCGATGACACAGACATACTGACACTTTAGACGCAATAACTTCGTTTCCACTGAACCGAATGTCACCAAGCTTTCTCTAGAAGTCAGCTAGGGATGTGACTTCCAATGTACAAACTCTTAGAAAGAAATGACGCTGCCAAAAACATTTTTATGACGCCAGTCGTGTTTATTTTGGACTTCACCTTGTATATAAAAGTACCAACACGACTTGCTGCCCGAAACTGTCGCGTACTCGGCGAAAATGGACCCCGCCTCGTGCGGTATACGAGGGAGAGAGTGGTGTTAGATGAAACAAGCCGTTTTCTTTGAAAGTGGTATAAGTCCATTTTTACAAAAAAATTAGTTAATGAAAAAATGCATGCATTTTACTATGAACCTTGTTTTTAAGGATTTTTTTTATCAAAAAAAAAATTTGTAAAAATTTTCATTGTTTTTATGATTACAAATTTTCGTAGTTAATGAAGTTACACATTTAATTTAAATGGTGCAAGTCCACTTTCCTCACATAGATACCTCTCCATACTACTATTTATATCAAAATTGTGCGACATAATTTGTGCACTGAACAAAACAGAAATTTAAATATGCCTTTAATGTGGCTTTAAATTTTTCAGCCTCCCAGTAACGACGTTGAAATGATCGACCATAAATTTTAATATTCTGGATACTTTTATCTACCAAATGATACCGATTTTGGAGTATTATTTATAAAGAAAAAAGTGCGTGTAGTGTAGTACGGAAGTGAAACTTTCAAGGCAGACAAAGAAAGAGGGAGGGACCCGAGAGAAAATGAGAGAGAGAAAGAATATATATCTAAATAAATTGACAACATTTGCAGAGAATACAAAATAGATAAAATTTTCAAACAACGGAGAAGGGTCGACCGGTGTAGGTAAACGCCGGATACAAACCGTAGCAACAACGGGCACTACTTCGAGCGTTTATCACCCGCACAAGCGCAGCGATTCCAGGACCGCAGCAACGGCACAAAAACGTTGCATGACCTTGAAATTTTACTCTCCACTCTCGCTCGTCCATCGACGCCTAAAAAGTTTCATTTCAAAAAGAGGTATTGTACTTATGTCCACAAGTGGACAGACCTACAGTTTTATGCTGCCTCCAAATGGCAGGTGTTTTTTATTAGGTGCTTTTTCATGGCAAAAATACACTCGGAGGTATGCCGTGGGGCAACCACTTTTAGAAAAAAAAAAGTTTAAATATTTGATGTTTCATGCCTGGAATTTTGAGCCACCACACTATCGAATCGCACCAACCGATTTGGCTACGGTACGCGCCGTATTGGCATTGCTGGCGGTTTAATGCGTAAAGTATTACGAATATTTTTTGATTAGAAAATAGAGTGCAAGGTATTGAAGTTTTTAGATCACATTATGCTATTTTCTAAATAAATAATAGTCATTTCAAGAACGTTGTGCCAAATATCAAGTCGATCAGAAAGAAAATTTTCAAAGCTACGGGGTTTGTACACCTGCGCGGTTTAAAAATTTCTTTTCTGAATCTGGTTATTTTTGAAGTTCATTTATTTGTCATACAACAACAAATTAGATGCTTTATTAGCTAAAATAGGTTTGGCTTCAAAGTGCTGCAAAAAAAACAAAAACCGAAAAAATCCTTCCAGTGATACCTCGAGGAAAACCTCTTAGCCACTGTCACTCGATCGGTTCTTTATATTTTGCAATAAAAATTAAGAAGAAGTTGTTCAAATGCTGAATGGTAATGTACAAATTGACTAAATCAACTAGCACTAGCCGTTTCATCAAAGAATTTCTTAAATACGCTTTAAAGTGGAGCAGGTATAGAAACTCCGGCAAAAGCATCAGGCGCTCAAATACTCATGAATTCGTAAATTTTTATATTTAAGTAAATTTTCAGTGCGCTCTAAATAAAATCTATTTATGGAAATTTTCTTTTACTATATAAGGCATTTTAAAGACTTTTTTGTGAACGAGATCATACAATACTTAAAAATATTTTAAATCAAATTCTTATATTTTTCCTTGTTCTCGCCATTATTTAGCTGCTGTTCAAACATTGCTGGCAATTTTGACCATTCCACACATACACACACACATATATAACCACATATTACTGCTCGACTATGTTCGTTTGTTCAATTTGTGGCAAATGAATATCGATTTCGATTTTTCCATACAATTCTATGCATTAAATTTGAAACACTCCGCATCCTTTTCAATGCTGTAGCCACCTCCGAGCCTTAGGAGCAAATATGCAAGCTTGTATGTGTAGGCGACTGGTATGTGCAACTTGATGCCACTAGCAACATACGCCATTTTTATTTTATTATTTTTTCATATTTTTTTATTTTCTTTGTGTGCCTTTAGCTGATTCCGACCCCTCGCATTTTTTGCCTGCCATACATATGAAAAATGTGTTGTATCTTCTAGTTTTTCTTCATGTTTTTTTTTCGCTTGCGTTGTGTATATAACCTTATTTTTCGCGACATGGCGTACAATCGCAAGAAATACAAAGCCATACAAGTAAAACGAGAAAATACAAAGTGAAATTCCCCCCATACACAGGAGCCCACGCTCGCACATTCTCACTCACAGACAAGCTGTGGCAGCTGCCAATATTTCGTCTCCCCAGTGGTTTAACTTATCCATGCGCGTCAGTCACTCGTTGTGCTTTCATTGTGTTGTGTGCCCCACCTATGTTTGAATGTATGCAGTACAGCTTGCGCCCTCGATCTCTCTCACCTACCCGCTGCTCACTCTCACTCTCCTTAGCTTCATGTTTGCCGCCATCACACGCGCATCCCTCGTGGCAATAGCGCCCAAAAAGGTCCTTCTGCTACAAGTGTTTTTGTGGCATTGTTCCATAGAATTCGCATGTGTGTGTGCGTGTATATATGCGCATTTATCAATGTATTGGTATTTGCACTGTTTTCGACAGTTGGATTTGGATTTTCATGGCTGGCGTTGTGTTGTGTGCGCAGCATCCATTTTAATGTTTCACAGCGGTTCGCCCCATATCCTCTCGAAACGACTCAGAGGCCGCCGCCGCCATCCGCCATCCGCCAACCTTTCACCGACCCCAATGTGTTCTTTGTCCTTTTGTGCTTGCCAGCTCAATAAATGTAGGTATGTGCATTTGTAGTGGCACATATTTGTTGTTGTTTGATTTTATTATTCACGCTATTGTTGTTATTATTGGTGTTGCTGCTGCCGTGGTTGCCATTGCCGCCACTTTTGTTCGGGTCTAGAAAAATTGACAACCCAACCAGCCGCATGCCCTTGCCGCTCGTTTACTTCTGCAGGGTTGCTTCAGCGGTTTGATTTGGTTGGATGCTTTTATTCCATTCCCATTCTCCCGCCGCTCCCCTACGTTTTGCTCCAACGCTCGCTACCTTGTTTCCGAATTTTGGTATTTTCTACTTCAGTGTCAACGTCTAAATCCCCTTCTCCATCACCTCACCAGCTCACTGGATTTTATTGTATTTTGTTCGCGCGCCCTCTTACCTTTCGCGCCCGCTCTTAATCCCTCCTCTTTACTTACTTCCGTTTGTGCGGTAAGTCACGTGTTGGTATGCGAGCGCTTGTTCCTGACTGTGGGGATTTAATTTTCAAAATGGTCGCCCGTCGCTTTGCGAACTTTCTACTTTTTACTTATTCTTCTTCTTCTTTTGGGATTTTAACTTTTCTGCTGTTTTTGAAATATGACACGATTACGGGATTTTTCCTCTTTTATTCGTATTCCATTGCTGTACAATTTTTCTGTGCTGCATTTCCTGTGGCAGTTTTTCTTTTGCCTTTTTCTTTTTGATTTTGTTGTAACTGTCTACTCGACTGCTGTTGGTTGACTTAGTAGTTGGGTTTGGTCGACATTTTTTCTTCGACGTGCCAACTGCCAAGTTTTTCCGCTTTACAAACACACACTCGTTTGTGGTTAAGTGTGTATGTAGTGGTTGCGCCCATTGTGCATGTGTTGGGTGTCGTGCAAAACTTTGTCGGATTTGTGGAAGTTATTTGCAGTCTAAATGGAAGGAAATGCGCTTTAGCCGTTTTCTAGCTCGTTTGGTGGTTGGAGTTGCAAAGAGGGCGAGCGATATGCGGGATTAAGTGAATGGTACTGGATATGCAGAAATTTCTGTTTAAGCTTGAAATTTAAAGTTTTGAGCAAGTTTTGCGGAAGTTTTTGCAGAAATTGGAATTTGGTCATATTTCAACTGTTGCCCTTAGCAGAACGGGTAGTCAATTGCGAATACAAATCGATGTGATATGGATTAGGAAGTTTTACGCAAAAGAATTTTAAGTATAAAACAAGGTTTTTATGCGAATCGAAATTCGAACAATAGTGGGAATCATCTTAGAGGCCGCATTTAATGCAAGTTCTAAAAGAAATAGTGAAGCTGAAAAGTAATAAAAAAAGAGCTAAACAATTTTTTACTTCATCTTTTTCGTCTAATAGCAAAATAGAAATGAATGAGGGAATGAGGTCTCGGTGCTTCTTAGCCTAAAAGCATTATTTCGCGATTGGGTATGTTCATGCCTGCTTAGCAATGCTTCAAGTGATCATTTTCTGTATACAATTTAACTGTGCCAGCGGCTATTTTAGAGAGTTGTGATGAGATTTCAACTTTTAATTAAAAAAAATATTACAAAATAAAAAAATAAAATTTTAAAAATTAAAAAAAAATAAAAAAACATTACATAATATAATAAAATTAATTTATAAAATTTTAATAATTTAAAACATGAAACAAAAAAATAAAAAAAATATTAAAAAATATAATTAATTTATAAAATTTTAATAATTTAAAACAAATAAAAAAAATATTACACATTAGAACTAATTCATACAATTTTAAAAACTGAAAAATTAAAAAATAAAACAATAAAAAAATATTACAAAACAAAATTAATTTACAAAATTTTAATAATTTAAAAAATGAAAAAATAAATAAAAATTATTAAAAAACAAAATTTATTTATCAAAAAAATTAAATTAATTTATAAAATTTTAATAATTTAAAATATGAAAAAAATAAATAAAAACTATTAAAAATCAAGATTAATTTATTAAATTTTAATAATTTAAAAAATGAAAAAAAATCAAAAATGAAATTAATTTATAAAATTTTAATAATTTAAAATTGAAAAAAAAACAAATAAAAACTATTAAAAAACAAAATACATTTTTCAAATTTTAATAGCTTAAAAATTAAAAAAAAATAAAAAATAAAATATTAAAAAATACAATTAATTTATAAAATTTTAATAATTTAAAAAATGAAAAAAAAATATTACAAAATAAAATTTATTTATATAATTTTAATAATTTAAAAAATGAATAAATAAAAAAATATTAAAAAATAAAACTAATTTATAAAATTTCAATAATTAAAAAAAAAAAAGTTTTAAATAAAAATATAAACAAATTTAAAAAATTAGAAAAAAATATTTAGAGTTATTGAAATTTTACAAAAATCAGGTCTACGCCCCGAGAAATTGAAATTGTTATTACTGTTCAGCAGACTTTTAGCCCAACGCATAACAGAAGTAACATTTTTTATATTCAGTAAAACTTAGCCCGCTTTTTACTCTTTGCCAAAATAAATTCGCAATTGAAATGAGCGAAGTCTGTCAACAACCACGCCAACCTGTGACATAATATTCTTTTTTTTGATTTGGCAAAAACTCAAAGTTATTGTAGGTAGGTTGAAGTACCACTTTGGGACTCCCCAAGTAGCATTAAGGCGTAGTTTTGAGAACTCCAACAGGCAGATATGTGCAGCCAGTCAGAGCTGTTGATGTAACAGAGAAGGTTGATGGGATTTAGATTGGCGCACTGTCCCAGGCAGTCGAAGAAATAAGCTCCCAGTGACCGTAATCGTTTGGCTGCCAAAGCGACACATTTACAGAGAATGTGCTCAACAGATTCCCTCTCTGAAAGGTCCCCACAACTTCGGCCGTGGAAAATAAATTGTAAGTTTGCCAATGGCGTGTGTGCCAATCGTTCAATGACTGGGAAACACAGCTACGAGTTTTGAAATTGAGTGGCGTGTAGTTCGTAGGATTTTCTGAGTCCTCCGTCCATTGTACTGGGACCAAAGGGTTTAAGAAATATCACATGGAGCTCCATATTTTCTGTGTTTTCCTAAGAAATACGTTGTGCAAGAAGCCTGAGAAATACGTAGTCGACTGGGTTGCTGCGTGATAACCATTCGGAATTCACGGAGACAACGTAGGTTCGAATCTCGGTGAAACACCAAAATGAAGAAAAAGTTTTTTCTAATAGCGGTCGCCCTTCCGCAGGTAATAGCAAATCTCCGGTGCATTTCTGCCATAAAAAAGCTCTTCATAAAAATATATGCCGTTCGGAGTCGGCTTGAAACTGTAAGTCCCTCCATTTGTGGAATAACATCAAGACGCACACCACAAATAGGAGGAAGAGCTCGGTCAAGGACCCACACAGGGTGTACGCGCCAATTATGTATATAAGTAAAGGTTACAATACAAGTTTTGGAAATGGGCGTGGCATCGTCTACTTTCAAGTGTACATTTTAACTTAACATTTTTACTTTTTATACATCTGTCAGCCTCTTTGCTGTGCTTTAAGCTTTTCAAATCAAGTGGAATTCCGAAATACTCTACCGCCGCTCCGACTTCACCGGCTTGCTAGAATAAATCTCGTAAA
Source organism: Anastrepha obliqua (assembly GCF_027943255.1). Classification (NCBI taxonomy): domain Eukaryota; kingdom Metazoa; phylum Arthropoda; class Insecta; order Diptera; family Tephritidae; genus Anastrepha; species Anastrepha obliqua. The sequence goes on from NC_072893.1 coordinate 31,560,541, forward strand.
TTTTCAGTTTCATGCCTTGGCTCAAAAAAATTTCAATTTTCCCACAAATTCATGCGCAGATTAACTTACATAAATCCTATGGCCGCTAAAGCACGCTGCCATGGCAGTATTTCCTTTGGCCGAAAAAGAGTCAGAGGCTTTTATGCAACATTTCAACTCTTTACTTTATTGTGATGATGATTTTTATCATTTTTTGAAATATCGCATTACTAAACCGACAAACACCAGCACTTAAAAATAAATACAACTACAATACACCAAACTTCATAAGCATATACATACAAACAAACGTATGTAAGTATGGGTGTCCAGTGTGGTGGTGTGCGCTTGCTCTAGTGCGGCCCCTTTTACCGCAAAGTGTATCAAATTTATTGCCGTACATAACTTCGCACCGAAAATAGCATTGAAATTTATATCCACAGCAGCAAAAGCAAGAAATAAAAACAACAACAACATTCGAGCAGCAAAGAATCACGTCATAAAAATAAAATATCGTTCAACACAACTCCGAGATGTGTGTACGTCCGTATGCAGTTACGATGACAACAACAACAACTGGCCCTTAGCCATCAGCAGCAAGCCAACAGTTATTGTATTTGCTTACATTACATCCCCATATGTATGAGAACATTTATGAGCGTGTGTGTGTGAGTGAGTGTGTGTGAATAAATAAATAAATGCTCTCAGTGAAAAGGCCAAATAAAGTTTTATGTTGTGGCTAACACCGCAAAAACAAAAACAACAGCAAAAACAGCAATCATAAAAACGCATTACAACAAAAAGTCTCGTAAAACCGCCATATAAAATAAAATATGGTCAACACTGTCCGGTCCGGTGCGGTCCGGCATGCTCTGGAACCACTTTGTGGATCGAACGCTCTGTTGTGGTTGGTTGGTTGTCAGTGGTTAGTTGGCTGAACGGTTTGAGTTGGTGCTTAGGTGCTTATGCAAGCCAACGGAAGGTCAGCTCAAGAAGCGCATGCTACCCAAAGGGGTCCAAGTGGCCGAAAGTGAATACGAATGACTGCCATCATCATGAAGCCGCTGAGTCGCCCATTTCCTTGGCGATAGTGAACCAGGAGCAAACTTTGAAATTTTGTAATTTTTGTTGTTTTGTTTTTGTTTTTGTTTTCGTTACTTTCAGCTCACATACTTAGACAGTTTATCGGTTCGTATTAAAAATATTTAAAAATATATTCAAAAATATTCACCTACTTAGCGCTTTTCCTTCAGTCACCTCGAACCAGTGGTATTGCGCACTTTTGCTTTTTACCTTCTTGACAAACTTCTCAAATGACTGACTAATGAGAATTCAAAGTCACACTCAAAGCTGCAACATAAAATCCAGTGTTATTTTATTTAGTTGCACATAACTTATTTTCGCTCACATTCGCATACACGTCCATACATATTTTTTATTTTTGCACTGATAAGCAGGCGAGCATGCTTGCCACATGCTGTAACTTCACCCATTTTAGATACGCGTGTGCGCAACACCCTGTCGAAAATGTTTCACTACAGAATTTGTGACAGAAGTTCGGTTTGACAATATTTTTTGTTGGCTAAATTATTCAATAGACGAGTACATATATCTGTTAATCGAGTTTTAAGGTAAAGCTAATGATCCATTTTGGCCCCACGCTCCACCCGGAGTTAAAGGATATCATATACGCATATAATGACTCATTGCGGTAGCTCATATTAGGGCAGCTTAGTTGAACTGCTCTTTAAAAAGATTTAATTCGGTGATCAGCAAACTTTTCTAAGTCATATCGCAACATAACCTTAGATCATCCTGCCTTTTTAACCAATCTAATCAATGAGTCTGTGCCTAAACTGCGCAGATCTAAGTTCTGGATCGAATAAACTCCGTTCATCGAAGTGCGGGGCATTCGCTCAAGAGGTGCGGAAGTATCCAAGTTACCAAGCCATTTATATATACCTGTATATATATATAATTGACGCGTAAACCCATTTTGGTAGTTTGGCCGAACTCCTCCTCCTATATGTGGCATGCGTCTTGATGTTGCGCCACAAATGGAGAGACCTAAAGTTTCAAGCCGCATCCGAACGGCAGATATTTTTGAGGAGCTTTTTGATGGCAGAAATACACTCGGAGGCTTACCATTGCCTGCCGGGGGGCGACCGCTACTATATAGAAAACACTTTTTTTTTTTCATTTTGGTGTTTCACCGAGATTCGAATCTACGTTCTCTCTGAATTCCAAATGGTAGTCTCGCACCAACCCATTCGGCTACGGCGGCCGATATATCTTATATTTATATATGTACATATATATTTCAATTCATCAACCATGACTCTGAAGCGCAATCACAATTAAACAAATTAAAATTCAAAATTAAAAAAAAACTTGCAAATATCTGAAACTTATTCATCGTCAAAGATAATAAAGCGTAGAGTGAATTAAAAACAACATAAAGTATATAAAAGAATTATCACCCAACATTGACGACTCAATGGGCTATAAACCTAAAAATATATGTAGATAGCCAGTGCGGTGCTTATTTTGCTTCGTTTGCTATTTTTATTATTGTTGTCAGCACACATTAGCAGTAAAAATGATATTTAATAGTGACAAAGTACAATAAATAATGAAATATGGGCTGTATACCAAAGTTTGTGGGAAGAACCGGATAAAAATATGGCCTTGCGCTTCCTTAAACCCAATCGAATGCTGTTTTGCAGAATTCTAAAGCTTTCAAGCAAATCCTTTAATTTTTTTGTAGCAACTAAAATAAATAAATAGTTTAAATACTTTTTGTATTAATAAAATAAAATTCCTCAGTTAAGTCGCCTGCAGACTCCTTAATGAATCCCAAAGGGTTCTTCCTTGACGCAATCTTAGAATACTCAGGATCAACTACGCATTTATTAAGGGGTTAGGGTTAGTCAGAATTTTCAAAAAAAACTGTATTTTTTCAGCATTTTTTTAATGTGTAATATCTTAGAAATATTGTGTGAAAATTTGAAGTGAATCCGACAAATCCTTTTCGAATTATTCACGAATTAACAAAAGGCGGTCGGGCGCTCCGGAGCGTTCGCAAAATTTTAAGTGCGTTTTTCTCAAAACTATGTTTTTTGAACTGGCGATCAATTTAAATTAAAAACCGCTTGTTAGATTTCAATAAAATGGAGACTGCTTTTGAAAAAGATAAAAAACTCGAGCCTGATCGAAGTATAGATTTTTTTAAACAATTAATTGTCGGTTTTTTCTCGAAAATCTGAAAAATATTTCATAAGACCGCCATATTGATAATTTTGAAAAAAAGCTTCGATCAGGCACAAGATTATCTAATAATAAAACTAATTTCTCTTGTCCGATTGATTTTAGATGAATCTCCAAGGACTTGTGATGATCAGCGCCAGGGAGAAACTGGAGTTTTCGGTTATCACTGATTTTGTGCGCCAGTCTTGTTTATTTTGGACTTCACCTTGTGTAATGTTTCAATAGTTTACAGTTTTAAAATAGCACTACCGTATTTAATCATCAAATAAACCCTCGTAGAATTAATAAGTATCCTCTCTTAACTTTCTATTGCTTTCCTTAAATTCCAATCTAACAAAGAAAACTTAGTTAGCAGCATCATAAATCTCAAGCCGCTCGCGTCATCAACACACAAACGCCCCTACTATTCTCTGACAACAGTTTAGCTCCATGTCCTTCTATGCATTGCCTCCCAACTGCATTGCCGACGGTGTGGCTCTTCTATTTTTTATTGCCACTAATCAATCATGCCGCTGTTTCACGGTAGCGACAGTGCGCTGGACACAGTGGCATGCTTGCGCGTTGCCACCGCCACAACCACGCTACCACGTCGACACTTCGACAGCCGCACAAAGGCGCAACGATTGTAAAGGTCGCACATTTTAATTGCCATTTTAAATTACAGCTACAATGAGCCAATCTCGCAGGCCATTGCAGTAATCCTTTTTTGTTTGGCATTGCTTTATTTTTTATTCTCTGCAACACCTGTAAGCAAACAAAGGCAAAGAAGCGCACAACAAATACCATTGCCATTGCCGTTGCCGTTTCCATTGCCGTTGACGTTGACGTGTATTCGCGAAATTGCCAACTCACGCGGCAATTGTGACGGACGAAAATTTACAACTTTCCATAAATTTTCCGAAACGCTGACACAAACACAGGCAATCATAGAGCAGCATGGAGCAGGGCGGTCGTAAATAGTTAGCAGCAAATACTTACATGCAGCCGTAGTGGCAAAGCGTCGGCCCGACGGCATACCTCTGCTTAAATCTTTGTGGGCGCGTTGGTGATGATTTCAGTCAGCATTTTTAGCGATTTACGTCAAACGCTTGGCTGTGTGTTGGAACGACATCCCACTAGACAGTTGCGGTGAGTAGTCAATAGTTGGGTTATCGGTAGCCGTGACAGCGCACCACACAAATCAGTGCCGCGCATGACTGACAGAGGTAGAGTTGGTGGTGGCTGCGGCTGCAACGGCGGCCATAAATCAAAAAATGTTTAACCACGGCACGAAAACAATGCCAACAAGATAACAATAACAATAATTTTTAGTATCAACTAAAAAACGAAAAAAAAAAAAAAGAAACAGCCAACACTTTGTAAGTGAACCGCGCGGATGTGAACAGCTTGAAGGATATGCGAGGTACAGAGCCCATTTGTGTCTTTTTAAGCAATTTTTTTTGTTGAATTTGAAATTTCGCAATCCTTTGCAAGTACATACAATACACTTTTTCACAGGCAGTAACAAAATAACAAACGAAAAAAATCAAAGAAACATATAGTTTAGAGCCGCAGAAAAGCTGGAGTTAACAGAAACTTGACTCACTGCCTCACTGGCCGCCCGCGTGCCTCCCTTTTCTTGCACGTGTAGTCTTTTTCAGTTTACTTTTCGCTCATTGCCCGCTTCACCACTCACACTCACAGTCATGTCTAACATCCTAATGACTTTTCTGGCATTTTAGGCGTGAATCAAGTCAAGTCAAGCCAGCCAACCAACCAGTCAGTCAGTCCCCACTACCACCATCACCACCACCACTCTTTGCGGCAGTTAAAATGTCCAGATCTCAGTGTAGCTGGCAGCTGAAATTGTGACTGTCACTATAAGTGTTGAACACAAAAAACAGTAGCCATTTTATGGCACCACAAAAAGTTAAAAATGAGAAAAAAATCAGCTAACAAAATCTGTGCAAAAATTTCCCAACTGCAAATGGGCTGTTTGATGTCTGTTTGGCTCCTTGCGGCTTACTGCCTCCTATTGCTTCAACATTTCATTGCATCGTTTGCCTTTAAAATAAAAATAAAAATTATGAATTTCCCTACTGCCAGTCAATTTTATTGTACAATTTTTTTAGCAAAAGCGTTTCAACTGCCCATCAACGAACAACTGCCAGCTTTGTGGTTGGAACCTTTGTGCTAGGCCTGTGTGGAGTTATGTATGCATGTTTCTACGTGTGTGCGTGTGTGTATGGCCAACACTTTACACAATTTTTCGAATGCTTAGTATTATTAGAAAATAACTGCTCTTAAACATATTTTGTTGTTATTATTTCTTTTAGCCATTGCCACTGCAATGGGACGTTAATTATTGCCTAAATGAATTATGCGCTTAGGAGCGATAGTCGTATGATTGGTTGAAGAAGTGAAGAGATGAAGTCTTGGAAAATAAGATTTTTTTTTCTGAAGTTGCAGCAGGATTTTATAAATAAAATAAATCAATTTTTTAATCGAATTTTGCTTCATAAAAGCGCAATGCCACAAGCTGCTTTGACAGCTTTTTGCTTGTATGTTGTTTAAAAGACGTGATGACTTTCATGCTATTCATTTTTATGAAAATTTGTGCGTTAAATGAGTAGCTTTTATTCCAAAGTGAAGTTAATTTAAGTTCCAATTAAGATCGACTAAAATTGTAAAATTTTCATAATTTAATATCTAACACCCAAATACCTCATACTAACACGCTTAGAATACTTGGTCTAATTTTTGATAAAAAATTAACTTACAAGGGCCACTGTAAATACATAAGAATTAGTTTAATATCCAGACTTAACATTGTAAAGTACATTACATCTAAATACAGTTATATTCATATGTCGACGCTTGTAAATAAAACAAAGGCACCGACTGATGTTATCAAAGATTGACTTTGGACTGGCGATCTACTACACTGCGCTAAGAAACATCTTGCACTGATCCAAACTCCTTATCACACAGCAGTTAGAAGAAGCATTCGAGCCTTTCCCACTTCACCTCTCAAAGTGGTGCTAACCGAAGCAGGCGTGCCCAGCATTCAAGACAGAATATTACACAACACTATGTTGCTTATACCAACCATTCTCCAAAGCAGGAATACACACATGTTTGCCTTAATCAACTCAGCAAGACAAAAGCAAAATTTGACAAAAAGCCGTCAGTGATCATGCAATGCTTAATGCTCACCAAACATCTCTCATCTCATCAACCATCAGTCTCACTCTCTGTGGCTTCATTTATATGCAATATGTTGAAATACCAAAAAAATAATACTAACAATAACAAATACATATAAATATTTAACGAATGCGCTGAACCTTATAAGTCAGAGTGGGAATTTATATATACCGACGACTCCAAATCAGATACCCACACCACGTTTGCAGTCACAAGCGACCAGAATACCACCATAAAAGTTGACGCTTTGCCACAGTACTACTCTATATACATACAGCAGAGGCAGCGGCACTTTATGAAGCGGTTCCCTTCGTCTCGCGATCAGATAAAAAATGTATAATTTGCACAAATAGTAAATCGGCCATAGAGGCTCTCCTAAGCCCGAGAAATAATTCAATCCTCATAGACAATATTCGCGATACCTTATATCGTTGCAAAAGCACAATAAAAATGTTGTGGGTTCCGGGTCACGCTGGTATCCGAGGCAATCACCTAGCAGGGGAGCGCGCTAAAGAAGCAGCCAGAAAACCACTGGAACTGTTTACGTATATTAAAACGAGAGATATTCGTAAGCATGTGGCAAAATACTTCGCTGCTAAACATAATATAGAGTGGAGAAACTACCAACACCATTCCAAAGAACATAACCCTATTGGTTTGAAGCCTAACTACCCACCAAATTGTTTCTGCAGAGTTTTAAGAACGTTTATTCGCCTTAGCATAGGCCACACTTTAAAAACACATTTCCACCTTTTAAATGGTTCCGACAGTCCGAACTGCTCACAGTGTAAGCTCAAGCTCCCTAACTGTTATTCACATCCTAGATGAATGTCCTGACTTGGACCAATTCAGAAAAATTTTATTAGGGAATCTTCAACCATCCAACCTTCTTAAAGCTACCACCTATGAAAACATCAGTGCCATTAACAAATTTCTTAAACTGTTTAATATTACAGATATTTAGATATATTTCCATAGACATAAGGTATTTATTATAGAATCAGTTTGTTAACCAATTTTTTATATAACATGAGCCGAAGGCCTTAGCAGCCAGTGCTTATAATCTCAGTGTATCAACTATTTATAGTTGGTTCTCTTGTAAATAAAACAAAAAAAAAATATTCTTGCTCTGAGATTTTACTAATTTTCTAATTGTAAGCCTTGTATTATATTTTAAAAGAGCAATTTTCGTATATGACTTAAATTTTAGTCTGGGTTGTATGCTTAGTTATATGTCTTAAGGCGTCCCGGTGGTCTAGAGCTTGTAAATTTTGGGTATTTTCAGGAATTTTTATTTACAATAAAAATATGAAAAAAATATTTAAATTTTTTTAGGCTTGTTATTTAACTTCTCGAAGCGACTGCGCTACATGAAGCACTGCTTTTTGCCTCACAAACAAGAGAGAAGTACATACATAATATGCAGCGATAGTAAGCCGACAATTGACGCATTATTGAACACAAACAATAATACGGAGTTGATCAATCGTATAAAGGAAATTTTACACCAACCTAGAAACACAATCAAAATCATGTGGATGCCTGGTCATGCTAGTATAAAAGGCAACGAATTTGCAGATGCACGCACCAAAGAAGCAGAAAGGAACCAAAAACACTATACCCGCTCTTCACTAAAGCAGGCATACGCAACTTAGTGAAAAAAAAGTTAACTCGTCGATTGCTCGAGAGTGGACAAACTACCATCATCACTACAAAGATCAAGTTCCCACCGGTATGAAGCCAAATTATCCAAATTGCTCTATTCAAGTCCTTAAAAAGTACGTGCGCCTTAGAATAGGCCACACCTTAAGAACACACTCCCACCTCCTGAAAAATTCCGACAAACCAAGCTGCTCACATTGTAATTCAGCCAACCCGTCTGTAATTCATATACTGGACGAATGGCCTGCTCTACACCTAAACAGGGAAATCACATTTGATAACATGAATCCGACCAACCGACTGAAGGCACCGAACATTGCTAACATCAGTGCTATTAACTAATTCTTAACACTGTGTAATATCTCAGACATATAAATACATTAAGCAAAATACAAAAATAAACTATGTAGATGTAAGATAGTTGTAATAACACTTAATATATGTATATACCTTTAAATTTGTAGTAGCATGAGCCGAAGACCCTAGTAGCCAGCGCTTATCTTTAGTGTATTAATTATTTGTATTTAGATCTCATGTAAATAATAATAAAATATTTAAGTTCTTTTACATACAAAAATGAAAAAAAAAATAATTTTAATAATTTTAAAGAGGGCGCTGAAGTTGACCCTCCTAAAAATTGGACCTGGACGGTGCTGTCCAGTTTGGCTCTTCTCTTTATCAGAAACACAAAAACTAAAATAAATATCAATCACTATGGCTATAGCTATGCCCCGTACTAGAATAAAAAATAAAAATTCACAAAATGGCGCGGTTTTGAATTTCACACTCTAAAAATCGGTTTTTTGTTCTGTTTTTTAATAAATAAAAAAATACGAAATAATTTAAATAATAATATAAATCGAGTACGGGCGATAGCCATTGATTGTTGTGATCAGACGATTCGGTTGAATAGTTTTTTTTTTTTTCTAACAACACCAGGCCGAAAAAGTTGTTTTGGGATAAATGAGTTGAAAATTTTGAGAGTGGATAATGCGACCATTCATGCCGGCGCGTGACGAATCTGACTCTACCTGCTAAAACAGCTGAAGACTCGAATATACTGGGAATATCCTTTCAAAAATTTGACTGTATATTCTTAAAATCGATTTTTTTTAATTCTAGACCACCGGGACCTCTTAAAACTGTTGGTCCCTCCATTTATGGAACAACATCAAGACGCATGCCTCAAATAGGAGGAGGAACTCGGCCTAACAGAAGTGTACGCGCCGATTATTTATTTATCTTTATTTTAATTTAAACTCTGTTTTAGAAGGTATTTGTCAGCGTTTTACTTTAAATTAATTTTAAATTAAATTAAAATAATTATAGTAAATTAATTTAAATTACTTAACATTACCTCTCTACCGTATTTTTATTGATTTCGAAAAAGCATTTGATCGCATAGAACGGATTGCAATTTGTGTAGCGATGAGATGCAAAGGCGTGCCATCAAAACTAATAAGGTTAGTAAAAGCACTCTATGCAGACGCCAACTGCAAAGTTATTCACGAGCGGATGGTCAGTGAACGAATCCTAACCGAAAAAGGCGTACTCCAGGGATGCGTATTTTTCAACTAAAAGTTCTTCAAATTTCGATTCTGAATTAATTTATGCTACAAAAATTATTATAAAAATATTTTTAAACTAAAATTTCTTGAAAAATCGATTCTGAATTAATTTATGCTACAAAAAATATTAAAAAAATATTTCGTAATATTAACAGAAATTAATTTAAAATTATTTTTACTAACTTCATGCATTGATCCATTGCCACTCCAAACACAACTACACATCCGTTAACTTTTTTCAACTCATCGAAAATCTTGCGACGGCAAAGTCAGCGTAATCGCCAAAAATATTCTCACCGTCGGCAAGGAAGCTCACTCACGTTCAAAACTCTGTTAACAGTAAAGAAACCGGGAAGATGTAACGCAAATACTTTTATGAAAAACATTTTATACCAAATCACAATTATTCATTCTTTTTTTTCAGGTGCGTTTGCAGCACTTCGTTGCTCCGCTATTCCGCTCATCGCTTGCATCTCTATTTAGCTAACTTTCAATTTCATTTTCACAATCATTTCTTTTTGTCTTCTTAACAAATTTCTATAATTTTTTGCTGCCGTACCACAAAGCAAAGCAAAATCCGTCGCGCACGTAATTAACACAATTAAAATCAAAACATTAATGACCTTTTATAAACGGCCGCAACACACATGTACTATGTAGCTGTGCATGTATGCATGTGTGTATGTGTGTATGTGCTTTTGGCTCTGTCTCATTGCAATAAAAACACACCTACTACTACTCCTAATTATGTTAATTGTGAATAAAAGCACATACCCACGCGAGTACGTATGTGTGTGTATGCTTGCGAAAATATTGCTTCGAAGGTGTAATTTAAGAGTAGACTTTGAAAAGAGTTGACGCTATGGTAGAAGAGAAGAAATATTTGTAAAAGAAAGTGCACAAACCATTTTTAAAGAGAATCAGTCGGTGCGAAGGACAAAAGAGCGCATTTCAGTGCGCAAAAAATGCAAGTACTTGCCAATCCCTACACACGAACGTAGAGAAGACAAAAAGTCGTCTTATAAATTTAAGCTCTAAAATAACACTCCTTTTTAGGGGTGGGCACGCTCTTATTGAGTAGCCACCATTTTGTTGGTATCTGCTAGGCTGAGAAGAGTGTGTTGCGTATCTAGTTTGGGATGTAATGAATATGATTTTGGCAAAAAGGTGTAATGATATTTAATAGAAAATATTTTACAATTTTTTTCGATATTTTCAAAGCAAAGAGAATTAAATTTAAATGCAGTACTACACATAAACAAGAGAAAGAAGTGCTGACAAATAGTAGTGTAGAGTATTTACGCATGACAAAAATAGCTGAGCAGTGAAAAGAAAAGAAGAAAACTCTACAGGCGTGAAAGCGCAGGCGCCTAACAGTACACGCAATGCACGTGCTCTGCTGCTAGGTGGGAGTATTCGATGCTAATTAAACTGTTATTCATATGAGAGCGTAAGAAAGAGCGGGCGTAGGCACGAAGATGTGTGAGAGAGCGAGAGACAGAGAGAGCGAGATAGAGAGAAAGCGTATGAACGGATGTGTAAAGAAAAAGGTTTTTGGTTGAAGTGCTGAAAAATATACAACAAAAAAATAATATAAAAATACCATTTGTGGGTGAGAAAAAAATTCACTGCCAACTTTTAGTATGTCAAAAAGTTATGGGTTTGAGTTTTGTAAAAAATTCTATGCATTGTTTGTTTTGTTTTTTGTTTTTTTTTCGTAACTCTGTGGACGTAGTTATGTGAGTTGCTGTGAAAGTATTACATATACCACTACTGTCAAAGATATCACTTGTAAATGAAAGTATGTGTGAGGAGAGCAAATTTTTTGAGCAAAAGTATTTGAACACACACAAACACGCATGTACAAATATAAAACTCTGAATATGTATTCATGTGTATGTTAAAGCAGGTGGTTGTCAGTCAAACATGGCGTCTTAAAAGCCAATCGAAGCACAAGAAACTGCTGCGGGTGCCGAGCGATGTTTAAAAGTTGCCACAAGAAAATAAAAACGACGCAGAAAGGGAAAAGGATATGTAAATAGAACAAAAGCAAAAAGTAAATAACATGAAAAAGAGAGCAGAGCAAATATGGCTAAAGTATAGGCGATGCCAGCGAAGCAACAGCGCCAACACGTATGAAGAGCGCTGGCCAGCAAATCGATAGAAAAATAGATGTGCTGATAGATAGATGCATACACGAACACAGTAAGTAAGAAATGTGAGAACAGAAGCAGTGCAGTCGACTACCTTCAAGAAACTATAGTGGAAGTCGGAAAAGGAGTGAACTCAAGGAAGAACAACTACGACTAGTGAAAAAAGGTGCTTAAGGATATGGAATAAGGAAACTCAGAAAGATAGAGAATGCATAAAACTTAAAGGAGTTGAATGTTCAAGCAAAGCAAATGCGGCAGCTTCCAATTATCTTAAGTTAGAGACTAGAAGAAAGCGGTTGTATGTAGCTGAGAGCGCCAGCTGAGTAAAAAGTTCTTGCTGCGTGTTTTTTGGAAGATTTTCAAAAGCAATTGCTCAAATGGCTTTTATTTGCTGCTTATATTTGCTCGAATGTGTATGCGTATGCGTCTTCTTATTGTGTGGCTGCCAACGCAAAAGTCGTTGTAAAAGTCATTTACACAATTTTAAAGTCGAATTAAAGTAAACACAAAATGTGTGATGTTTTCAGGCATTTCAGCTGTAGTCATTCGATAACACGAGCTGAGGGCAACTGAAGTGACTTACAAGGGGCAACATTATCATTGTTTTTTCTTTGCGTGAATGAAGTTGACTGAAACTGAAACATTTAGCAGTGCTCATGTATATGTACGAGTATGTGTGCGTGTGTGAACTTTAGAAAATGTATGTCAAGAAATACTTAAAGCTATGTATATAAATAAGCTATGTACATATATATGTATGTAATATGTAGTAAATATTCCCTTAATGTTTTGCTTAGCTTTCGAGTTGCTTAGATATGAACAAATATATTAAAGTTGGAGATTGTGTGGAGTTTCCGTTTTTTTATTGGAAATTTAGTAGTATTATAAACCTCTAGACTTAGCAAACTTAAAAAGAGAGACTCAAAATCTATTATAAAATGCTTTAACTGACCTTACTATGCCAGTAAATAAACCCCTACACCAAAACAAACTTGAAAAAATGTAAACCACCCTAGTATAATACGAGTATATCGATTCTAAGAAGAGGTATTCTGAAAATTACTACAAAGTGGCGCAAAATCAATCATTCTTTTGGAAGATTTATGATTTTTGCAAGTGTCGTCGTATGTGAAGGGGTGTTGGATACTTGTAAATGATACAGCTGCAGTAAACAAACACTAGCAATGCAGCGCGTAAAATTCAAAATAAATCACCCAGAGCATTTTTCTTGTTTACATAGTAAAAAATTATTCAAAAACCAAACTGATGATTAATTTCGCGCCACCGTGTGCGTAGGTTAAGGTTACCTTAAGGGATTGTATGCAGTTAGAATTTTCAAAAAATCAATTTTTTTTTTTACTTTTTTTTGTACATATCTTTCAGAATACATACAGAAAATTTAATATCGTTTCGGTGAATATTTTCCAAGTTACACGCAAATTTAAAAAGGCGTTTCAGAGAATTTTTACCCTATGTAAAGTGCTTTTCAAACTTTAAACGCGTTTTTCTCAAAACCGTGTTTTCGAAGTCGATGGACACGATTTCTCAAAAACGGCGGAACCGAACGTCGTGAAATTTTAACATAACCTTCTCAGATCGAAGGAATAAGAATTTTGATGATTTTTTCTATTTTTTTAGGCAAAATTTGGCGAAAATTTTTGTAGATTTTTTTTTTTTGCTATAGCCACCATTTTATCAAAAATTAAAATTTTTACAATTCCTTCGATTAATACTTAGCTTTATCTATCCGCAAAAAGAATCTTATTTGGTTTTCGATTTCAGATAATCCAAACCGGAGATATTTTATACACCGCCGAACGCTTTTTTTTTGGAGGACGCTTGGAAGATCATCTGCAGGAGCCATGCACTTCAATAATTTCACTAACTTTATGTGCTATAATTAACTTTAAAGTAGACATTATTTAAATAATTAAAAATTGTATTTGTTTAATAAAATCGTTCTTTGTAAAAAATTCTCAAAAAAACGCCTTATATAACCCCTAAAAGTATTAAACGATTTTTTATTACTTGACGAAGTTTGAACGACTTTAAGACTTTAAATTAAACAAGGAAAACGACAGGCCAAACCCAATATAACTGAAGAAGACGGGGGTAGTTTTATGACTGTTTAAAAAAAAGTTAGCAACTACGTAAAAATTTGATACATGACTGAATTACATACACGTACCCGCAATTCTGAGTCAGCTTATTTAATAAATAATTAAAAGTGCACCCTGCTCCTTACTACAGTCATGCTGATTTCACAGCACCTTAAGGCAGCTGAAACGTGCTTTTCGCTCTTAAGGAATCATTTCCCAATACTTTCATGGCCCTTGACCGCATGTCACCGAAGAAGCTTCTTGCATTTATCGAGTCTAATTTTCTTCAAGCGCATCATCAAAAGATGATCAATTGAGCGACGGAAGGCTTTCTTGTGGATATCATCTCTGATTAGATGGATTTGGTCGATACATTCATTTCCTTGGACATGGATTTCTGCTTTCTAAGGGGATTTCTGCGAATTCTTTCTCCAACAGCTTTTATGGTTGCAATGGTTCGAATAACCTGAGGACGAGCACTCCTTTTTCTGTCTGTCACTTCAAACGTTTGGAAAAAAAGATTGATCGTGCGGTAAGCAAACATTCTCGAAATGTTAAGTTTTTGCAGCAATTCGTAATTCTGAATTGCACTTTTACCACACTTACCCCCACAGTCACCCCTGGCTGTAAGATTATATTAAGAGCATTACGCAGATCTACCCTACACAACATTAAGGATAAGCTAAGGAGTGAAGAGCTAATGCTAAGGGAAGTTAGCGGGTACCAAACTATGAGGCAATCGGTTTAGAATAGCCAACTTATTTAAACAATTTAGGTACGTTGTGGTTCCACTGTGTTACACGAGAACCTCAATGTTTATTCATCGTGGAACAATTTAGACGATCTAATGAAGCGTAGGATCGGTTTTATCAAAACATCGGATAGCTCCGTAAATGAGTTTTCCTAAGAACCTTGCTCTCATGATGGAATGCGATGGCGCCTATCGTGGTGCCGTTGCTTTGCTCTTAGCGAATTTGACAATGAGTGACGTCATATTAACACCAGTATGGCCAGATTACCATTTTCGTAACTTGATTTAGCATTTTTTGTTTTTTGTTATTTAGTCTTGGCGCTTTAGTTCCTTCTTCTTGATTTTTTCTAGTATGCTCTAATTGAAATGTTATGTTTATAAATTTGTAAAATATACATTTTTTAATAATTAGTTCAAAATTCACTTAGTTTTATTTAGCTTTACTTTTTTTTAACATCTGCTCACATTGCCCGCGATTGCGGTTATTGTTGGTATTCTTCTGCTTGCAGCAGTCAAATTTCTCTATCGCTACTGCAGTGTTGCCTAGCTTTGGATATAAAATCGCACTAAAATGCCCATTTAAAGAAAATAAAATACCAAATTGAATTACTTAAAGAATTTTATAAGCGTGAGAAATTGTCTTTAAATAAATTTATTATGGTTATGTGGAATTTGATTTATGAGTTTTTGGTTAAGAGAAACTCTTTTGTGAACAGAACGACTTTTTTGCTATATTTGAGGTTATGTTACAAGTTAAGGTACTTTTTTGTAAAAATGTCGTTATGGTTTCTTCAGTATTTTCTAGTATTTTGTGGCTTATTTTTACAATGAATGCACCTCTTGATGCCCTATGTCCCACTAAGAATTGAAATCTGAAAGAAACGACTACAAGGTTTCGCATTCAACAAATTCAAACGCTTTTTAAAATGTGTAAAAAGTTGCCAATGTTAAAAATAGTTGAGAGAAGAACATTTAATATTCTTGCATAACCTTAAAAGGAGCAAAAATTAAGTTTTCACTTTCAAAATAACAAATTTTATAAGGATCAACAAAATTTCCATTAGCACTAAAATCTTCTCAGAGTGACCTTTTTTAACCTTCTTTTGTTTAAAAATACAGTTTTTTTTAACATACAATTTCGGTAGCTTTAAATTAAAAAAAGAAACAAATACCAAACTTAAAAATTGTCGCATTTTGTGTGCAAAAAAGCACTAAATTTATTGCAAAGAGCAAATGGTTGGCAACACTGCACAACTTGGTAAACGTGACGTCACGTACTCTCTGATGAGCGTAATCTTGTCTGTATCATTCTTGCCTTGCTCTACCCCTAGCTAAGGTTGGACAATTACGGGACAAGGGTTCTACTATTTCTTCTTCTTCCTCGTCTCTACAACTTCTGCAGTTGGTTGGTTTGGTTGGTTTAAGTGGTGATTCATCCAGAATCCAACAAGCGCTTCCGCACCCTTTTGTTGCCACATTCTCGTTATCACATCCTCGTATCCAATCTGTGCGATTTAAGAACCTTATCAGGTTGTTGCCGTTCCATAGGGCAGGGCATTCGCAGAGGAAATGCAAGATTGTTTCTTTTTTCTCTGGTTGTTTACAACTAAGACAGTATGACTTGTGAGGGATGCCCATTTTGGCGGCTTGTACTCCGATAGACCAGAAGCCAGTTATGACTGCCATTAGTCTACAGGCATCCAGTCGTTTCATGTTTATCAATGTCGACGATTGCTTGACGTTGTAGGTGGGCCATAACGTTCTGCTAATTGTGCATTTTGTCAGGTCTCTCCATGTAAAATTTGCGATTCGGAGGTAATATATTTTAGGGAAATTGCATTCTTGACTGCACCTAATGGTGTGAATACCGGTACTGCAAGAATGTTATTCATGGCAGATTCCCTTCTTGCCAGTTCATCGGCCCTTAAAAGGGGAATCTGCGATTAGTAGCCTACAAGCTTCTCCAATGGCCAGTACTTCAGCCAGAAAGACACTGCAAATATTAGGGAGACGCACAGATTTTTCAATTTTGAGCCTACTTCTGTAGTACTCATGAGAAAATACTCTTAGCCTAGAGGAGTGCCTACGGAACGGCAATGGGCCGGTAATACAAGCCACGACCTTCGAGAAGTTCCCTCTTGAGAGGCTGAGCAATTCTCCTGAACTTTTTTTTTTATCGTTTTGTGTCCAAATTAGCCAGGTTGTAACACAAGTATTTTCTTCTCTCCATGATCTATTGGCCTCCTGAGGAATATACCTATATTTTTATGCTTAATTTGCAAGTTTCCATAGGAATTTCAATAGTGCCTCTGGGATTTTGAGCAGGCAAGTTGACGAGTTGGAGAGTTAATGCGTGCTAAATTGTTAAACACTTTTTATACCTCAGATGTTAGCACCTTTCGGTTTCATATGCCGCCTCATAAAAAGCTGGCCTAAGCTTTGCCTTCACCATACAAATAATTTATACCCAAGGCGAATCTGTTAAAGGTGATATCGCTAAATCAGCTTTTTTCTTCGCCGTGTCATGTGGCTTTCAGCCCAGAATGAAACAAAGCAAATTCATTTTTTGTTTTTCATTGTTGTTGGTCTAGTGCCACCACCTTTCATGAATGCGCCTTGTTTATACCTGATAATATTTCTTCACCTTGTCCAGAACTTTATTATTCAGTTTAAAAAGTAGTAATTCCAATAAACCAGCAATTTATTTATAGGAGCGAGCGTAGAATGGCATTTCTTATCCTGGTGAAAACAATTCTTGGCAAACTGTATTTCTAATGCGCGCATTCATAAATACTGGACAAAAATGTTGCTCATACGCCACCTCCTTGTCATTTTGTAAGCAACATAAACGAATGAATTTTGCTTTGAAGTAAAGCTAAACATATAAACGCATACACATGTAATATATATACATGTGTGTGTGTGTGTATGTGTGAACTTTGAGTGTACCAGTATTTATTTGCATTTGTAGCAAGCAAATATTGCCTTTTCCTTCAATGAGAGGTTGATTTCTCACATTTCCTTCATTTCACTCGTCAGGCATATTTTATGTTTCACACATCAAATCTGCTACAACTTACAGCGCGTAACTCTAACGCAATGAATATCTCATGAAAAAATAAGATCTCACACAGAATTATATCTTGTTTACCAACTTGATTATTTACATTTCGTCAGGGCAATTTTAGAGTTCACTCAAGCGCGACACATTACTCCAACGCCATTGCAACGCCGCCACACCAACACTCACGACTTTCCACACTGCATTGCATTCACTCTCGTTTGCGTATGTTTTTTTTTTATTATTTTATTTTAAGAATTGCCTGCTGCGACAACATAATTTTTCGTTTCATTGAATTTCCATCAGGCAAAAATGGAAAATGCAAAATTACGCCGGCAACGACGACAAAAGTAAATGTTGCCATACGACGATTAAAACTAGAACAAAGCGTCGCAAATAAGCGATGTAACACGCAATGTAATGGAAGATGGGAAATAAAGAGCGAAAATACGCAATGAAATATGAAGAGAAATGGTGAAGCCAAAAAAGAAATGGCACGCATAAGTTGAAAATGATGGGGAAATCGCGACTGAAGGAGTCTCGAGAGACAAATTTTTCGTTAAACGCTTGGCAAATATTTGGTTTACACAGCGAAAATACGCTCGAAAGTAATAAAGAAGTAGAGGGAGGAGAGAGGATTGCGATTGGAGATGGATGGGTACTTCAAGGGGCATCATGGCGGCCGTGAGACAGATACACATGCAAAGTAAATTGAGTAAATGTTTTTTGAATTTTTTGCGCTTCTCATTATTTTTAACGCAAATTTCCTTGTAGTAGACAAATAAATTTTAAAGCTGATCGAGTTCGTTGCAATAAAGCGCAAGGACGATGCAAGCACCGAGAAGATACTTGTAAAAATAAATAAGTAGATATGTGTTTCATAGGAATAAGAGAATGGAAACGACGCGGAGGCATACGCAAATTACAAGCAATACAAATACAGTGCGGCATAACAGCGAGCGTTGTAGCATATCGGAAGGCGCGAGCGCATCGTTATGTGTTGGTTAGAAAATTTAAATGTTGCTGAAAGTAAAAACACGAAGTTAGTACCCACATACACGCATGCATATACAAAGAACACAACTGGTGCGCGCGGTGAGTTGCGAGTATTTAGCTTGCAGCTATTTAAATAAGGCAGCAGCAATAAACGTTTGGCGCGCATCTAAATTCACATGTATACATACATACATACATACACTAGCCAGCGCACAGAAAAATAAAAGCCTTCCTGGCAATAACAATACTTTATTTTAAATAAACAATTATTTGATATTACAAAAATGTTGGCTGTGAAAGCATTCAACTCTTATGCGGCAGTCGTTTTATTGGAATTAAATTTGTTTTTTTTTTCAAACTAATGCAGTGGATCACAAATTGTTACGTTTGAAGCCTAGACACTATTTTGGCTTCATAGACAGGGCGGCGAAGCTCATGGCCTACCTTGGGGGAAGAACGCAGAAGGTTAAGACTAGAAAATTAACATCTCAGCCTAGATATGTGCTCACTGGTGGTCCGCAAGGGTCTATCCTTGGTCCACTTCTATTTAGTCTTTTTGTTGATGATGTTTTTAGCGTTTGTCAGTATGTGAATGTCCATGCGTATGCTGATGATATATCAGGTCTGTCCATAAGTTCGTGCGTATTTTACCCATAATTTCACTTTTGTACGATTTTTGCATACAAAAAATTATTCGCGGAATATAACGGAACTATTTATATTTTCTTTGATTTATTGAGCATTCAACAAGTGATTTTAATCGCGGATAGAAGCACGTGTGGTTAAAAAATAAAATGGAATCTTCGAACGCGTATAAGAGGCATATTTTGTATTTATATAAAAATGCAACAACTGCTGCTGCACACTGCGACTTGGAGGATGCCTGGCGCGCTGGTCGTCCTGAAGTCTTTAACTCCGACACCTTGCTCGAACCCGTGGAAGCTGAGCCAAATTTGACAGTCGATTTGATAGCTCAGAGGTTAAATTCATTGCATGGAACAGTTCACACCTGCTTTAGTTGGGAAAGGTTTCAAAGCTAGGATAATGGGTTCCGCATAGACTTTCCGCCGCTAACCTTCAGCAGAGAGTGAACGTGTGTTCTCAGCTGCTGCAACGGCTTGAAAATTAAAGTTTTTTTAACCGTATAGTTACTGGTGATGAAAAATGGGTCCTTTGCAATCATTCTGTGCGCAAACGCCAATGGTTAGATAAAGATGGAGCACCAGAACCGACACCTAGAGATGGCCTTCACCCCAAGAAGATTCTCCTGTCTATTTGGTGGGATATGACCGGTATTGTTTATTATGAACTTCTGGAAGCAAACCAGACGATTACTGCTGATTATTATTCCCATCAGCTGTCAAACCTGAATGAGGATCTTAACAAAAATCGACCGTCTTTAGTGAATAGACGCAAAGTTTTGTTTCACCATGACAACGCAGGACTTCATACCGCAAGGCAAACATTAGGTAAGCTGAACAAGCTCGGATGGGGGCTAATGCCGCATCCACCATACTCTCCAGATATTGCACCTTGTGATTATCACCTTTTCCGTGGACTTCAATCCTATATGAGTAACAAGAACTACTCCTCAAAAGAAACTATAAAAAGGGATATCGAAGCGTATTTTGGCTCCAAGAACAAACAATTTTTAAATTATTAATTTAATAAATTTTAATTTAAAAATTTGCCTAAACGTTGGGTAGACATTGTAAATAATGAAGGAAAATATATTATTGATTAATAAATACTTTAAACATCTTTTTTATTAATTTTAAAACCACCTTTAAAAAACGCACGAACTTATGGACTGACCTGATACAATTGTACTTGTCCAATCCTATTTGGTCTCGTTGAAGATTTATGTTTCAAAATAAACAGTGATTTGTCTGCTATTTCTGTATAGGCTAATGAAAACTCTTTATGTTTGAACGCGTCTAAATCGTATGTCTTACCTATAGGTAATAGTGTGGTGCATGTGGACAATGTCCCTAAATTGTGGATTGGTACTAGTTTCCTTACCTTTATGGATAAGGTAAAAAATTTGGGGTTTATTCTTAACACAAAACTTATCTATGCTGACCATATAAATAGGGTTGTGGGAAATATTTATGGTACATTGCATAAGCTGAGAGTCTCTGCAACATTCACGCCAGAGAAAACGAGACTCAAATAAGCTCTACAGCTAATTATGCCTTTTATTACCTACTTTGAGGTGGTTTACAGCAAACTTGATTCCACATCTTGCCTTAAACTTAATGTGGCATTTTATAACGCCGCGCGGTATGTACGTATATGTATTGTGAGCAACAAAAGTTTTATTACGTCAGCACACGAAAATATCAATCAAATATCAAATCTTCAAAACTTCAAATATCAAATCTTCGAGACTTCAAATATCAAACCTTCAAAACCTCGAATATCAAATCTTCGAAACTTCAAATATTTAAAAGTTGAATGCGTTAGCTTTACCTAGCTTCAAATACATGCATGTACATACAGATGTTAAAGTTATGTAAATACTAAAATCTTATTTGAGCATAGTTAGCATTCAACCGCAAGCCCAAATGCCACACACACATACAGCGATAAGTAATCGCTTATAAATCAAATGTCGTTACTATCGACATGAAGCACCGCATATGAGCATAATTTATGTATAAAGGCAGAAAATACAAATGCACAAATATAACCACGCAAAGTTGCGTATTGAAAATATATTTACACACAAACGTATGCGTGAGTGTATTTGTGTATGGTTATTGCATTAGCCTCCGGCTCTAATCCTTGCCGATGTTTTATGAATGTAACATGGCGCGGCAAGTGAAGTTATCCTCACGGAATACTGAATAAATATTCATGCGTATATGGATGTGTGTGTATGTATATATGTATGCGTGTACGTTTGTGTATATGTAAACATGCATTTATATTTGAGCCTGCGCTATGTGCACGCCTACCAGTGATTTATATATACTTTACATTTACTTTAATACACAAATGATACACAAATATCACGAAAACATTGACCGAAGGATTCTAAAAATCTAAAGCTGGCCATGTAAATATGGTAATATGTTTTACATAAAAATATGCGAATGAGAGGGAATGCTGGAAAATATGCTGCCTTGAAAATTTAAACCTCACTATAAGAGATGTGCGAAGAAAACTTAACCCTTTACTGCTTGAATTAATAGAGCGTTGAAAAAAAAGATTGTTTCACACAAATTTATTTATCAATTAGACACATTAAAATAAAAAAATAATGAATTTTTATACTTTGGTTTTTTCTTTGCGGAACCATTTTCAAAAACTAGTTGGAAAACAGAAAAATTATTACCCGTCGAGAGAGATGAGAACCAAGGTGAAGTCCAAAATAAACAAGAGTGAGCTAAAATAGAAACGTCAGGAGCTTTGTTCTGCTAACTTCGATTTTATTTATTCAAAATAGTCCCCTCTGGCCTCGATACACTGTTTTGCGCGATCTAAAAGCTTTTAGAAAGAAATTTTCAGGTCATTGACCGAAATGTCCTTCAGGATGTCAGTACAAGCCTATTGGATAGCCTCTATGGACGCAAAAGTGTCCTTTCATGGCCAAATGCAACTTTCGAATAGGAAGAACACATAGAGAGCCATATCAAGCGAACACGGTGAGTGATTGATGGTTGAAATGGAATTTCTAGTCAAAATATCAGTCACAAAAGTGGATCGATGAGATGGTGCGTTATCATGCAATAAGTGACAGCTTCCTCCTTCGCGGTATTCAGAGCGAATTCGACGAATGCGATGCAACAAACGCTTCGAAACGGCAAGATAGAAAATTACATTGACGGTTTGGCCCATTGACACGAACTCCTTTTGGACAATTCCCTTGAAATCGTAAAAACAAATGCGCATCGACTTGATTTTTGACTTCTTACGCGATTTTTTTTGTGGTGGCTCATTTTCGGATCATGTAGGAAACACTACGATTCATCACCGGTTACAATGTTGTAAAGGAAGTTCTCGTCTTTTCTCGCCTCTTTAATGAAGAGTTTCGAATGTTTAATTTTGAGCAATTTTTGGTCCTCAGTTAACTTTTGCGGAATGAAACGTGCACAGATCTTTCGTAAGCCCAAATGATCAGTTAAAATGCGATAAATCGATGTTTTGTAAACCACTCATGAACTTTGGCGCGAGATAGACAATCATCGCCATAAACTTTTTTCATCAATTCAAATATTTCGGTAAACATTTTATCGATTAAAAAAAAAACTTGATATTAGCTCTTTGTTCGAAACTCATTTTTGTACCGACGGCACAAACATACTGACACCTTAGACCCAATAACTTCGCTTCCACTCAACCGAACGTCACCAAGCTTTCACTGGAGGTCAGCTAGGGATGTAGCTTCCAACGCATTAACTTATTGAAAACATTTTTGTGACGCCAGTCTTGTTTATTTTGGACTTCATCTTGTATATATACATACCTATGTAGGTAACATAATGTAGATGTTGAATATTTTGCTTTCCAAAACAAACTGTGAAAATGCAATTTGAAATGAATTCAGTCTTAACAACGTTTATTTGCTTGCGGCAGCTGTTTCAAGTTTGTTTGCAGATCTGACCTTTTGGCGGAAAAAAGTCCTATGTCATCTGCATACGTTAATTCTTCTTAATACTCATGGAAATTCCAGAGTACGCCGCGTTTGCCTGTCAGTGCTTTATTCAATACATCGTCGCGGACTATGAGTAATAGCAATGGCGACAAGAGGCAGTCTATTTAAGAATATTATAAAAATGAGTAGACTTCAAATTATGACCTTGGTAGGGGCCCTTACAGGACATTGTCTCATAGAAAATCACGCAAAGAGATTAGGCGTTTACATGCATGATTTCTGTCGTACCTGTCGGAATGAGGAGGATTTGGAAACAATTCAACACCTTTTTTATTTAAAATTTATTTAAGATTTTATATTTAAGATCCTATTTCCTAATGAATATAGATAGGCAACAACAATATTTTACGCTTTGTTCAAAGCGCAGAATGGTTCAATCTGGAAGGGGAAATGTAGCCCAGCTCCTGCGGCTCACAACGCACCCATTTCGTGGTCTAAGTGGCATCGCTGTCCCTATGTGTGATGCGGCTGTCAAGCCTAACCACACCTAATGCTGTCAATTAAATGGCTTAAATCACTTGGCATGAAGCAAAACCTCCAAATGACGAAAAGAGGTCTCAAAACCATTGACGTAAAGATCAAATAAAAGTGGGAGGGCTAAAATGCTATTCTGGTGCACTCCACAGGTGGCCTGAAAAAGGTGTGATTTGATTAGAATGTGACCTAAAAGAAATCTACTTATATCTTAGTGACTCAGACCTGAAGTCGCAAGCCCTCGCCGCTGTTCTTATACGATTACAAGTTCTTTAGCGTTGTAGCAAAACGGATGATTGAAAAACATTCTTCTGATATTAAGTAATTGCTGACAATAACAACAGCACCCACAGCAACAACAGCAAATTGTTTACTTTAGCAAATTATTTACAAATCACTAAACTCTGACTTATTAGTGAGTCAGCGCAAGCGACAACCGACAAGCGACAAGCGAATGATCAGGCCATAAATGGCGGGTAACAAATTTTATTATCGAATTCCCCAAGTATTATTTAACAAAATTGCATTTAAATACACCATGTTGGGTAACAAATTGCACAAACAATGGGGCTCAGCTAAAATGCTACAATATTTGTGCTTATCGTTGCACGGACTAATGCCAAAGGAAAATAACAAAATAGCAAAATAGCAGAATAGATAAAAAGCAACAAATTGCAATGATACAACAACAAACAAAATATGTAAGGCAACAACAATGCAATGACGGCAACAGCAGATGCTGCCTAAATTACTGTTGCTGTTGTTGTTGTTCTTGTTGTTGCTAACAATTTACATTGTCGTCGTTGTCAATTCGCTGCGGCTGTGCGCCAGCAGTTGCTGTTGTTCATTGCTTATTGCTTGTTTGCGGTTGTTGTAGTTGTTGTTGTAGTTGCTGTAGCTGCTGCGCTTTTGTTGTTGCGTTGCATATTTTGCTGGCACTGTAAATTTCTAACATCGCATTATGCAGTTCAAAATGACAAAGCACAGCAAATACACTTGGCTTTTATTGCGCTTGCTGATGCTGTCGATGATGTTGTCACTATTGCTGTCATTGTTGTTGTTGTATGATATATTTTGTTGTTGCTATGCGCCATGGCTTTTCGCTTGCATTGCACATACACACGCACACGTACACACACATACGTACACCCATTACGTTTGCGACATTAACATAAAACAATAGAAAATTATTAGTAAATTCATAGAATACAACAATAATAACAACAAGTGCAGCAATTACAATGTACTTTAAATTGCTTGTGTTGTGACTGCAAATTTTGTAGCCAGCAAACAGCTTTGAGCTGTGTTCGTTGTTGCTATGCTTAGAGATAATTTTGTTTTTGCTTTTGTTGCTATTGTTGTTGCTATTTATGTTCCTTTATACTAATGTACATGTAAGTCGGCTAATTAGCATACACATTGCAGCTTCGCATGTAGCGGTCATCCACAGCCTTTGCCTCCAACTCAGCCTATTTTTCAATGAGCAGCAAAATGGATGCACGTATAATTGCATCTAAAGCACCAACAACAATATTATCACATTTGCTATTTTGTAAATTAGAATTTATGACCAACGCTGGTATTGATATCTCTTTACAATCGCATCACCTATCAGCGTATGCAACAAGCACTCGATATATATGTATGTGTGGATTTATGTATGTATCTGTGTATGGGTATGTGGGCATGTAAGAGGCAGTTGTCATGGACACTTGCAGCTGTTGTACGCTTACATTCCCATTGACAAGCTAAACAATCAATTTGTATCTCTGATATATTTTTGGTCAATGCAGTGCTTGAAGGCTTTGTGGCGGAAATAAGATGTGAGGAAGAGATCGTTATGGCAGTATGTGGCAAGTTTGAAGTCTTAAAAATTGTGTACTTAAAAGACGGTGCAAGCTGTTTAACTATTTAATTCTCTCTAGCAAAGTGGTGTTGTTTCCACTGAAATAATCCTAATTAGGGACCAGCACCGTTTTACTACCACCGTCCTCGTATAATGATGGTTTTTTTTTGTTTTTTTTTTTTCTAAGTCAAATCCATTTAGTAGTGAGGTCCAAGTATAGCAGCAAATTCTTTATCTCGATGTCATTAATTTGCTGCAAGCAAGGCTTACCAAATGAGCGGAGTCGTGCCCTAGCTAGCCCTGGACATTCACATTAGTAGTGGAAAAGACCTTTCTTCGCTCCTTCCGCTTGGCAACTTCTGCAGTTGGGTTGAAGGGTAGATTAAGTCTAGCTGCATGATCCCCTACTTTCCAATGGCCTGTAAGGGTTGCAGTGATGCGTGAGATGTTTGGCCGAGAACATCCTAACAGGTGATTCGTCCCTTGGATTATGTATGACGGCCATGTGCTTTTTGTTTTAATACATGTAGTTAGTTGCTTCCATCTTCTTTCGGCTAAAGCATGATAGTGTGAAGCAACGGATGAATTTAATGTGTTGAGTGGGGTGGAGACTGTCACCGCCTCTGCTATTTCTAGTGTCGAACCTTTTCTTGCTAGCTCATCCGATATCTCATTAGCCCGTATGATTCTGTGACCGGGAACCCATATCAGAGTGATTTCAAGCCAATGACTAACCATTTCCAGCTCATCTCTACACTGTAAGACTAGTTTGGATGAAATGGAGTTGGAGTCCAAGGCCTTTATAGCTGCTTGACTGTCTGAGAAGATAGCTACTCTTGCACCAACTTCCATGTAGAGTTTTAGTGATTTGCATGCTTAGTCAGGAAGACGAATTGGCTGAGGTAGGTTGAGTGGCTCCGAATGGAAGCCAGCTCCCACACCACAGTTCATCTTAGAACCATCGGTATAGATTTCGATATCGTATCTTCCAATCATCTTCCCTTTGCTCCATTCAGCTCTCGGTGGAAAATGTACCTTAAAGTCTTTCTTGAAGTTACGGTCGAGGACTGTGTAGTCTGATCTGTTTTTGAGCAGCGAGGGTCCCTGTAGGAGGATCTTGCTGTGACCGTACGACCTTGTTGTCCAGCTTCCTATGCTAACTAAGTGTAGTAAAGTAATATTTTTTTTTACAGCGGGTTTTAAAAATTTTGAGCAAATCGATAAAAAAAGTTTAGGTTCGGAAATTCAGTTGAAAGTCGCCAATGAACATCTTAATTTTGAGTGGTGGAGTCATTTATACACGGTAGGGCAAAATTAATCATCCAATTGCTTCCGAATAACTTTTTTATTAGATTAAAAAAAAAAATGAATTTGAGTGATAGAGCCACTTATATAGGGTTGTTCAATAGGTGCGCTTCAACTTTTTTTCGATAGGGAGGGCGAACGACGCAAAATTTTTTATTTTTCGCTTGTCATTTGTAAACTTCATTAGTATACATTTCATCATGGAACGCTACACACTTGAGCAAGGATTGCAAATCTTGCAAATTTTTTATGAAAATAATCGTTCTGTTGCTGCTACTTTAAGAGCATTACGGCCATTTTACGGCCCATTTAACAAGCCGTCCCGTTTTGGGGTTATGTGAAGTCATTGGTCTACAGTAACAAGCCGGCGACGATTTGTGAGCTCAGAGCCAAGATTGAACGCGAAATTACTGGAATTTCGGCCGATTTATGCAAAAGAGTGGTCGAAAATTGGGTTCAACGATTGGACTTCGTAAAACGTGCACGCGGTGGTCATGCAAAAGAAATCGAATTTCATACTTAAATGTATATGTTCAAACTCGATAATAAAAAAAAAAATTAGTTAAAAAAGTCAAACCGTTTGTGTTTTATTCAAAAAAGTTCAAAAGTTGAAGCGCTCTTACTGAAAAACCCTATACAAGGTGGCACAAAATAAATCATCCAATGTTTGCTTTTTATTAAATTAAAAAGGTATTTCATATTAAATATGTAATAAGGAACAAAATAATTAGTGTTAAAATCCGTTATAAAAAATCGAAAACCGAAAAGTGCTCCAAAATATTTCCAACCCATACCTGGCGAGGGTAGACACAGTTGAAATTTATTGCTGATGAATAGTTGCAATTTGCTTTTTGTTTTTAACGCTGCAAATTTTAACAGACCCGAAAGCTGAATAACAGGTTTTACAAGGTGGCGCAAAATTAATCACTCCATCGGAAGATGGGTGTCGCACGCCCATTATATTTGACCCAATCACTGGCGCTGCTAATCATATTTGAAGTATGCAGCTGTAGTCAAAACAGTTGAAATCCAATAAATATTTGCCACAAGGAAGGCATAAACAAAGTTAAGATTCTACTCCTATTCTATTCCACCCAACGATCATCCTGTGGGTATCAGGAAAATCAACCTATATTGGTGCTCTACCCGGAACAAATAGTTTCTATGTATAAAAAAAATATCGAAAGCGTCCTTACCGATGACGAAACATAGGCTTCTTAATATAGCATCGAAACGAAGACAAGCCAAGCCCAAAAGCTCTCGAGCAAGTCAACACAAAATCAAGATTCTTTCAACCTTTTTTTTTTGCCAAAAATGAACTCAGCATTACACACAGAATGACAGTCAGACCACCTAATGCCGTAATATTAGTTTGTGGAAAAAGAAATCCATTATTTTCATGGTAGCTGGCTGTAGTGATCGATTATCGATCAATCAATTTAAAGTTTATGGTCGTTGCCAAGTTGGCATTTCACACTAAAAAAAATTCTGTTGCTGGTTTTTGTTTGTTCCATTCAGTTGTGAATTGCAGGGTGCTAACAATGGAAGCCAACAAACACAAAATTCCTCACATTTTACAGTTTTTCTTCGATAAAGGCGAAAATGCAAGGCAGGACGCGAAATTGGGAATGGGGTTTATGGTGTCGATACAGTAACAGTTAATTACGTGCAATTTTGATTTCGTCGATTCCGTTCAGGTATTTTTAATGTTAAAAAAAATGTTGGTAATGTCGATAAAACTACAGAAATGCTTGAAGTTGACCGGCTTGTTAGTAGACGTCGCATCGCCCAGGAGCTAAAAATCGACAGTTTTAAACCATTTGCGCACAAATTTGACGCCAAAATAATGGATTTCTCTTATCCCCCAAACTAATACATAATTGGCGCTCACACCTTTTATTGGGTGTTTGGCCGGGCTCGTCCACTAATTTGTGGTTTGCGTCTTGAAGTGGTTCCACAAATGGAGGTACCTACACTTTTTAAGACATCTCTGAACCGCAAATGATTTTTTATGATAAGTTTTTTCAAGGCAGAAATACATTCGTGGGCTTGCCATCGCGCGCCGAGGGCCGACCGCTTAGAAAAATCTTTTTCTATCATCCAATGTTTCGTGCCCAGAGTTTTGAGCCCATACACTTTTTCTTCATTTTTGGTCTTTCACCGAGATTCGAACATAGGTTATCTCTGAATTCTGAATAGTAGTCACGCGACAACCCATTTCGCTACTGCGTTAGATTAATGGTCTACAGCGTTTTTGTTTGTGGCATCCGTAAGGCAGAAACCAGCGTCTATTTTACATGTTTGTATGTGTTAAAAAAGGAGTTATCTTATTGATACATATAAACACAGGATATAACTTGAGCTTGCAATCAATTTCGGCTGTTGTTCTGAGATTATTTACTCTTTCCAGCCTTTTACTATAATATTTCTCATAGAATTTATCATAGTATCCTCATAATTTTGTGGAAATTCTCCTACTTACCACTCAGTGAATTATGCCCACAACCAGGCGCTTTACCAAGCAGATAATCGTCCTTGCAGATGAATTTATTGTCGTCCAGCACATAGAGTTGTTCGCCAGTGCTGAGCTGTTTGCGGCAGATGCAACATGTAAAGCAATTGAGGTGGAATACTTTGTCGCGCGGCTTACGTACGAGATCGGAGGGGGCGATGCCTTGACCACAGCCACTGCATTTGGTGCCGAAACGCCTGTGAAGAAAATGAGTGAAAGAATAAGCATTAAAAATAATTAAAATAGCAACGCATCTAAGCTCAAAATACTGCAGACGCATGAAGTGTTACACTGGAGTGTTACAAAATACGAAGCAATTCCAACACTTACAATCAACCCTACGTTTAACCTCCTCATCAGTAATTCATGCAGAATATAACTTATTAGCTATTTTAACTTATACATTTGTAATGACGTACTAAACTTCGTTGCACTTTGATTTTTTGTGTGCTTACTGTTAGATGCCTTTACTAACAGTAAGCACAAAAAAAATCGTCCAGCCTCTGATCAACATGGAGAATGAATCTTGCTTGGTTATTAATAAAAAATCATATTCGCATATAATGGACCAAATTTTAACTTTTAGAGTCACAATATATCTCTCAATGAGGAGAGCAAAGTTATTCAGCAAAAAGGAATAAAACTTAAGATAATACTTAGTTACACATACATATATTTTGGTATTGTGAAGTTTGGCTTTAATTCCAATTTTTTTCCTAGAAATCAAGACTGCAGTTAGAGGTGTTTTTTTCTTTTTGAAATGAATAAAATAATGAAGTAATTTATTTGTTTTTTATATTTATTTATACTGCTCTCGCACATACAGTCGACATATCACGTCTAGTACGAAGAAGCTGCCCCAGGTTAGATGGAAGCACTTAGATCAAAACTTGCCCATTAAACGGACTAACAAGAATCTCAATTATATGGTCTTAAGTTTACTCACAACAATGAAGTCTTTAAGTCTTTTATTTCATTTCTTAGTGCTGCCAACCTTTCCTTTTAAATAATGTCACTCTCAAAACTTTGATGCACCAGAGCACTTAGTTTTGCATACCGAAAATAGGTATTTTCCAATACCAAACGTTGAACCCCCTGGCTTAGAGTTTACTCACAAGCAAGTCAGTAAATAAAACCAAGTGTTTTGGAGATTTTTTGAAATTTGAAAAAAGCGAATCAAGAAGCACCGATAAAATGCTAAATCTTAAAATACTTAGGCTAAAAAGCCTATTGTATTCAAAGCTCAGGAAAGTAAAAGGGTAGATAGTCAAGGAGGAAAGTAGGGAAGTGACAGGGACAAAGAGACATGATAGAATGGAGACAGAGACAAGCTAGTCCGATAAGAATTTTCTAGATTCTTTGGCAAATTTGAAAATATCCTCCAGTTTCAGAGAAAGAATTTGACTCATTCTCTTGACATCGGAACGCAAATTCGTATCCTTGAACTGGCAAAGGCGGAAGTCTCACAGAAAAAATACTCAGTGCTATTCGTATTTCTTAAATCGCGCCCTCAATGATTCTATTGGTGGCCATATGGTGACGCCATGGCTATATTAATACCGACCATCAACCAAACGTCTTTTCTACCAAGTTGTAGAAGAAAGTTCGACAGTTTTCTTTTCGGACTTTCCACTAAACACTTTTCAGTTCTGCGGCATTCGAGGCCGGACCATCGCTCTTTATGTATATAAATTGCACATCCACATCCCACAATTGCTGATCCAATTCATTATTCCTGTAGAACTGATTCGGATTATTGGCTCTGGTCCCTGTGGGGTAACCGCTGATCTGCAGTTAGCCAATTCAAAGGCAATTTCATTTCCTTGAATACCGCGGAGTTCTGGAATTCATATAAGTACGAGCTTTTTCCGCCATAGAATTAAACCTCTTCTTACCTTCTTGAGCAATCTTTGAGGTTTGTTTCCATTCTTCAGAGCTTTCAGTGCAGCCTGACTGTCACTAAATACTCAAATCTGTTTCCCGCTCCATATCCCTTGAATTCTAAGGTTTGAAAAAAAGGTTTTTTGATCACGCGTGACTACTCTCAAACTAATTACATAATTTTTTCAGTATTCATTGACATTTCATCATTCAAAGAATTACGCCTCAACAATTTTTACAAATCGTTCAATTGTATTACGAAAATCGACGCTCTGTGAAAAGTGTTCATTACTCGCTTTGGCCAACTTATGATGATAAGCGATGAGACCCATTTTTGGCCTAATGACTACGTCGAGAAGCAAAATTGCCGTATTTGGGGTGAAGAACAACCCAAAGCCATTCAAGAACAGCCATTACATCCATTAAAAACAACCGTTTGGTGCGTCCTGTGAGCTGAAGGCATCATCAGGCCATATTTCTACAAAGACAAGACTGGAGCCAATATAACAGTGAATGGCGAACTCTAGATTTGGTTCCAAAAAGGCAGCGTAACTTGCCATACAGCCTGTGAAACAATGGATGTACTGCGTCGTCGTTTCGGTGTGCAATTTATCTCTCGGCCACCAAGATCGTGTGATATCACACCTTTGGACTTTTATTTGTTCTATTTGTGAGGGTACGTGAATTCTAAATGTTTTGTGAATAAACCAGGTTGGATTGAGGCATTGGAGGCCAGCATTACTAAAGTTATTCACGAGATACCGACCGAAGTCCGACCGCGAGTCATTCAAAATTGGTGCTTACGTATGACCGAATTACGGCGCAGTTGCGGTCAACATTTAAAAGGGATTATCTTTAGAAAATAAATGTCATGAATGATTGTACACAAACATAATAAAGATGTGAAGAGAAGAGTGACGAATAGTTTTTGAGTCAATAGTAAATGTAGGAGTCTTTAAAATGTCTCGAGTTTTTCCATTATGGGGTTAGGGGTAGTCAGAATTTTCAAAAAATTTGATTTTTTTCTTGCATTTTCTTAAAGTATAATATCTTAAAAGTAATATATTTTGGGAAAATTTGAAGTGAATCCGACAAATACTTTTTGCGTTATTCAACAATTAACAAAGGGCACTCCTAAATCGATGGCAAAACTTTAAATGCGTTTTTCTCAAAACCAGGTTTTTTGAATTAGTGATCACTATAATTTAAAAACAGCTTTGTAGATTTCAATAAAATTTATACTGCTGTTGAAAAACATAAAAGACTCGTGACTGATCGAAGGATTTTTTTTTCAAAAATTTTGATTAAACAATTTCGGATTTTCTCGAAAATCTGAAAAATATTTACTTAGGCCGCCATATTATTAATTTTCAAGAAAAACAAGCGTCGATCTGGTACAAGATTATGTATTAGTAAAACTAATTTCTCCTGCCCGATTGATTTTAGATGATCTCTCTAAGGGACTTCTGTAGAAACCGGCTGCACACAAATAGCGATAACTTTTAGAATCATTAACTTTTTGTTTGTTTTTTTTTTTGAAATTTTGCTAAAGTCAAGTCGCAGCATGATGTATTAATACTATGTTTTTGTTTTTGTAAAATAGAGCAAAATTGACTGGCAAAGAAAAAGTTTTGAAAATCATCATTTTTTCGGGCTTCTGACTACTCTTTTATACAAATATTCCTGCGCCTAAACGCATTTTCTGCTGACCAACACTTTGCTCCGGCTCTGAAAGTATTCGATGCGGTACCAGCTGGTGGTAGTAGAGGAAGAGGAAGGCCTCCTCTGCGTTGGAAAGATCAGGTGGAGAAGGACTTGGCTTCACTTGGTGTGTCCAATTAGCGCCGGTTAGCGCGGGAAAGAAACGACTGACGCGCTTTGTTAAACTCGGCCAAAATCGCGTAAGCGGTTATCGCGCCAATTAAGAAGAAGAAGAACACTTCGCTATATTTTCGTATTTTGATGTTGCCTTTATTCATGCCAAAAATCTATCACTAACCTAAAAATGTGCGCAATAGAATTAACAACGAATGAAATTCTCCTCATCGGATTATCAACACTTTTCGGATATTTTGTATGTTTTAGCTTCCTAGATTTTCCAAGTTTCCTACTCTTGATTTATTATATTTTCTTTACTTTTTTATGCGCTATTTTCATAAACTTCAACAGATCGGTGCTTGATTACAACAAAAAAGTAATTGTCCTTTACAAAAATAGTTGCAATAGTACCTAAAAGGAAAATTACGTGCAAAGAATTGTTCAGCTCATACAAATCAAATGACCTACAAAGGATACCAATCAGTTATAAATGTTGATTTATCGCGAATATATTTTTATTGGATTGCTTTATACCGTTAGGCCACACAGTGCCACAAAAGTGATAAATTGAAAAAGAATTAAATTTAAAACAAAACAAAAACTTAGAAATAACGGTCTTCTATACACAGGAAGCCCAACTACACCGCATCTTCACTTGAGATCACAGCACAGCACAACACATCAAAGCATCACAACATCAATTCAACTCAATCAAAGCTGAATCAAATGCAGTCGTAAAGCAAATGCTATAAAAAGAAAGGAATCAAATAAAACCAAAAAAAAACAAAAAGAAAAATAAAAATAAGTGCAAAAAACATCTGTCTGTTAGTGGAATGAGGAGCATTAAAATGCAAAAAGAAAATTTTTTTTATAGCAAGATGATTGAGTATGTGTGTGTGTGTGTGAATCACATTTTAATTGAAGCGAAATGCAAATGAAATTGAACTAAGGTAAAAAAGGAATTGAAGTGCGTCAACGACAAAGAACATCATCATCAATGATTGGAATTTCTCCTGTCTCAATTACAATCACAGCAGCAGAAAAAAAAGAATCAGCAGGCACAGAGCAGCGCTGCAATCACAGTTGAGCACGAAGCGGAATCACAGTCAACATGCCAACACACGCTGCAATCACTGCTGCGTCTGCCGCCTGCCTGGCTCCTGCCCTACCACAAATAACAATCTGTCAATGACAATCACAACAAGGTCTCAAAACAATATTTGTTCTGAATTGTGGGTGTTTTTTTCGTGTTTTTTGCCGTCCCATTACGTGAATATAAAAACGCCTTCACTGGTTTACAGCAATGGCGGCGGCGGCGATTGACTGATGCATTGATTAAGTCACCACTGTGTGCTGGCTCGTATACAGTGCAGCCCGGTGGCTGACGAGGTGACAGATTGCCAGCGAATTCATTTGTGAAATAACAGTAAATGGAATTTGTAATAGCTGAAAAAAAAATTCAAAACTTTTATGCGAAAATGAGAAATGAGAAAATTCAAATCAAAGTCAATTGGAAGCACAATAAGGTGCGCTGAGGCAGCGCAGTGCAGTGCAGCAGGTAACCTTAAAAGCTGTAGGAAACAGTTGGCGGCGTGTTTTGCAATTAAGCGAGTAAAGAGAGAGTGGCGGCTGGCAGTGCCAATTGCAGTTTGCGGCCACATTTCGCATGCCTTTCTATTTCATTTACTTTTTTAGCGCATTTATTTGTTGTTGTTTTTTACTATTTTAAGTTTTTATATTTTTGTTTATTAAATTTCTTACACTTGTTGCTTTGTGTTCTTAATTGTTTTTGCGCTTCTGTTGCCTGCTCAACCTAACTGCATAACTGTTTTTCCCAAACCTTTCGCTTGGTTTACGAGCTTTTTCGAGTTTTTCAAATTACTTGAGTGGCTAACAAACTGTTTATTAGTTTTTGGCACAATTTAAATCTACACATGCATACATACATAAGTATATGTGTATGAATGTATGTACACATTCAAAATTCCTGTTGTTAGATGGTATTTTCATCAAAATTTTCTACTTTTTGATTCTTCTTAAAATACTTATTTTAATTTTTTACATTTTCAAATGAATATGAGATTGATATTTTTCGCCTTTCACACTTTAAAATACATTTTATATTTTTGAAATTAAAAAAAATGTATTCGAAACTTTTTCTGTTCCATATTTGAATTTTTTTTTAATTTTAGTCAGCATATTTTATAATTTTTGCCTTTTCAAGTCATTCAAAAAAGTAATTTTAATTCAATGGCTTCCCTCAAAACGTAGTTCATGCTTTAAGCTACAATTAGTGGTGCCGTAGCCACAACGCCGTAGCCATAACGCCATAGATCTAGCGATAACCGCAACATTACATGAATTGTCGAATAGTCATGTCGTAACCGTAAACAGTTGATATTGAAGTAGAGTTAATGAAAACATTTGCATTTTGTCATAAAAACACGGATAATTTTCCACTAAGTCATTTATTTGTTAGTCCTTCATTTCTAACATTCAAATTTTTATCGCAAATATCAAAACAAATGTAAAGTATTTCACAGCTGCTTACGGTTATGGGGAAAACCAAAATTCAGTACATACCGCTACCTAACGGCACCAACAATCGTTTACAATGATGGTCATACATTCTGTGAAAAAAATATCGGGAATTGTTTATTCAAAAAGCGCGCGTTACACATACTTTTAGTTCTAAATTTTTTTTTCTGGAATGTTGGCACAACTGTCCTCTATAGTGTGGCAGAGTTTGAGCGTGAACTGTCAATTAGCTTGTTTTTTGCATTTTCGGTAGCTGTATCAGTCAACCGCAGGTGTGCTCTGGGATTTTCACTGTGGATAAAAACATCGAAAAAAGAATTTGTTTTAAATTTTATGTTTTGAACTGAAAGTCGTGTGCCGAATCGTTGAAAATGTTGCAGAAAGCCTATGGCGAGTGTGCTTTATCAAAAACACGGGTCTACAAGTAGTATAAGGCTTTTGCAGAGGGCCGAGAAGTCGTGGGAGATTTGCCCCAATCTGGTCGCCCATCAACGTCTTCAACATCTTCAACGGATGAAAACGTCGACAAAGTCAAGGAAATGGTGCTGGAAAACCATCAAACCATCATTTTAGTTTGAGGGAGGTAACTCGTGACCTTAGCGTGTCTCACGAATCAATTTGCAATATTTTACACCATCAATTAGGCATGAGGCGCCAAGACGCGTGGCTCTCGACTCGTTCCAAGAGAGTTGAATTTCTTTCAAAAAATTCATCAGAAGAAGATGTCTGAAGACATGCTTGAGCAAGTGAATTCGGACCCAACCTTTATCCAGCGCATCATAGCAGGTGATGAGAAGTGGGTATAGAGTTTGACATGCAAACCAGTCAATAGGCGGCTGAATGGCGCCATTCACATGAGCCGTAACCCAAAAAACCACGTCAAAGTCGGTCAAGAGTCAGTCGGTGAAAGTCATGCTACTCGTTTTCTTTGATTATCATGGTGTTGTGCACACCGAGATCGTTCCAAATGGTTCTACGGTAAGTAAAGAATATTATTTGGAAGAGAGAGAATGCGCGTAGGAAACGGCCCAATTTGTAGAAAGAAAACTCATGGATCTTGCACCACGATAACGCACCGACTCACAAATCTCATATTGTGAACACTTTTTTGACCAAAAACTTGACAAATGTCTTCGAACAACCATCGAATTCACCGGATTTAGCCTCTTGTGACTTTATCCGTTTCTCACAACTTAAGTTGCCACTCCGCGGACACCGCTTTGAGTCAATAGAGGTCATTAAGGAGAATTCGTTGAAGGATCTGAAGAATACCTCTTCAAACGCGTTTAAAAAGTGCTTTGATGGCTGGACTAATCGTTGGAGCCATTAATTTTGCGTTTTATTGAACAATTCCCGGTACTTTTTTGATGGAATGTATGTTTGATCAGCTGATTGCTATGGTTATGGTTATGCCATTAATTGCAGCTTTATTTTTATAGGCCAGCAATACATTACATTTTTCGTTCGAATTCGTGGAAATTTCTTTAAAACGGAATTATACAGCACACATTTACAGCAGCCTCGAAACTGTAAAGTGGTAAAGTGAAGAGTTTTTTTTTTGTTTCTTGAATTCGTTTTTTATAATAGGACTATGAATAAGTTCGTGCGGTTTTTTTCGAAATTTGAAACTTTATTGACGTAAAATGGTTACAAATTTAATATTCAAAGTATTGTCCATCGCTTACTACTACTTTTTCCCATCTTTCTGGCAATTCACGGATTCCCTTTGTGAAAAATTCGGTCGGTTTTGCCGCAATCCACGAATCGATCCATTTTTTGACTTCATCGTAAAAAAAATGTATTCGAAACTTTTTCTGTTCCATATTTGATTTTTTTTTAATTTTAGTCAGCATATTTTATAATTTTTGCCTTTTCAAGTCATTCAAAAAAGTTATTTTAATGCAATGGCTTCCCTCAAAACGTAGTTCATGCTTTAAGCTACAATTAGTGGTGCCGTAGCCACAACGCCGTAGCCATAATGCCATAGACCCAGCGATAACCGCAACATTACATGAATTGTCGAATAGTCATGTCGTAACCATAAACAGCTGATATTGAAGTAGAGTTAATGACTCCATTTGCATTTTGTCATAAAAACACGGATAATTTTCCACTAAGTCAATTATTTGTTAGTCGTTCATTTCTAACATTTAAATTTTTATCGCAAATATCAAAACAAATGTAAATTATTTCACAGCTGCTTACGGTTATGGGGAAAACCAAAATTCAGTAGATACATACGCCTATGCTTATGGTTATGGTTTTATGGTGCGGCACCAACAATCGTTTACAGTGATGGTCATACATTCTGTGAAAAAAATATCGGGAATTGTTTATTCAAAAAGCGCGCGTTACACATACTTTTAGTTCTAAATTTTTTTTTCTGGAATGTTGGCACAACTGTCCTCTATAGTGTGGCAGAGTTTGAGCGTGAACTGTCAATTAGCTTGTTTTTTGCATTTTCGGTAGCTGTATCAGTCAACCGCAGGTGTGCTCTGGGATTTTCACTGTGGATAAAAACATCGAAAAAAGAATTTGTTTTAAATTTTATGTTTTGAACTGAAAGTCGTGTGCCGAATCGTTGAAAATGTTGCAGAAAGCCTATGGCGAGTGTGCTTTATCAAAAACACGGGTCTACAAGTAGTATAAGGCTTTTGCAGAGGGCCGAGAAGTCGTGGGAGATTTGCCCCAATCTGGTCGCCCATCAACGTCTTCAACATCTTCAACGGATGAAAACGTCGACAAAGTCAAGGAAATGGTGCTGGAAAACCATCATTTAAGTTTGAGGGAGGTAACTCGTGACCTTAGCGTGTCTCACGAATCAATTTGCAATATTTTACACCATCAATTAGGCATGAGGCGCCAAGACGCGTGGCTCTCGACTCGTTCCAAGAGAGTTGAATTTCTTTCAAAAAATTCATCAGAAGAAGATGTCTGAAGACATGCTTGAGCAAGTGAATTCGGACCCAACCTTTATCCAGCGCATCATAGCAGGTGATGAGAAGTGGGTATAGAGTTTGACATGCAAACCAGTCAATAGGCGGCTGAATGGCGCCATTCACATGAGCCGTAACCCAAAAAACCACGTCAAAGTCGGTCAAGAGTCAGTCGGTGAAAGTCATGCTACTCGTTTTCTTTGATTATCATGGTGTTGTGCACACCGAGATCGTTCCAAATGGTTCTATGGTAAGTAAAGAATATTATTTGGAAGAGAGAGAATGCGCGTAGGAAACGGCCCAATTTGTAGAAAGAAAACTCATGGATCTTGCACCACGATAACGCACCGACTCACAAATCTCATATTGTGAACACTTTTTTGACCAAAAACTTGACAAATGTCTTCGAACAACCATCGAATTCACCGGATTTAGCCTCTTGTGACTTTATCCGTTTCTCACAACTTAAGTTGCCACTCCGCGGACACCGCTTTGAGTCAATAGAGGTCATTAAGGAGAATTCGCTGAAGGATCTGAAGAATACCTCTTCAAACGCGTTTAAAAAGTGCTTTGATGGCTGGACTAATCGTTGGAGCCATTAATTTTGCGTTCTATTGAACAATTCCCGGTACTTTATTGACAGAATGTATGTTTGATCAGCTGATTGCTATGGTTATGGTTATGCCATTAATTGCAGCTTTATCTTTATAGGCCAGGAATACATTACATTTTTCGTTCGAATTTGTGGAATTTTCTTCAAAACGGAATTAAACAGCACACATTTACATCAGCGTCAAAATTGTAAAGTGGTAAAGTGAAGAGTTTTTTTGTTTTTGTTTTTAAAATTTTTTTTTATAAAAATAACGTTTATACTACAACAACTACCTTATAAAGCAAAGTTTCGAACGTTGTATAAAATTTGCGAAAAATCGACAAATTTCCATTAAAAATTCAAACTTTTTACTCAGAGTTTTTAGAAAAATTTCGAGTATGCAGTTTTATAGATCAACGAATTTTGATAAAGGGTTTTCCAATAACATTTTTTATGGGCGGAATTGGATGGTATTGATCTGGACAACGTTTATTTTCAACAAGACGGTGCTACGTGCCACACAAGCAACGAAACCATTGATCTTTTACGGGAAAAGTTGCCGGACCCTATTATCTCTCGAAGAGGTGATCACAATTGGCCACCGAGATCTTTTTCTTTGTGGCCACGTGAAAGAGAAGGTCTACGCCAACAGCCCAGGGTCGATTCAAGACCTTAATGATGGAATTCGTGAGGCTATCGAGGACATAGGGCAGCCACCTTGCAATTAGTTTATGGAAAATTTCATGAAAAGAATATTGTCCTGTAAGCGTCGTCGAGGTGGTCATTTGCCTGATGTTATTTTTCACTATTAACGGCATAACTTCCTCTTTATAAAGAAATAAACATCCGATAATTTATATTAAAAAATAGCATTTAGCAAAATAACACCTTTGATTGGAAAAAATAAATAAATATTTGGCGCGTACACTTCTGTTAGGTGTTTGGCCGAGCTCCTCCTCCTATTTGTGGTGTTCCACAAATGGAGGGACCTACAGTTTTAAGCCGACTCCGAACGGCAAATATTTTTATTTTAAAACCCTTTATAATAAAGTGAAAGTTTCAATTGGCTCAAAAATCGCGTTGATTTACGAGTAGGCGTTAAATGGAGAAAATGCACAAGACCGCGTTCGATCAAAAATCAGTATGATTTTTTAATTTAAATTAATTTAATTTGGCTAAATTTATTTTACTTTACTTTTGTGATCCATTTAAAAACAATTTTTACACTTTTATTTTTTGAATTTTTTTCTTATAGTTAATTTTTTATTTATTTTTTAATTACTATTTATTTTCCATTGTTTAGAAAAGAACAGTTTGCTTCAGTATTTTACTTATATTTATTTGCTTTTCCACTTACCTAAAAAAATCATTCCTACAATATAATTTTGATTCTCTACTAAAGCATTTTTCCGTTAACGGTTGAAGGCATTCACAGCAGCGTACGCAGGATGCATGCCATCCGCGTTCGAGGACATTTAATAAAAATTTATCTAATATAGGTTTATTGCAACCCGCACACGGATCACCAACACCAACGGGCGGTTCACTGCGTCCTGCAAGGAAAAATAGAAAAAAATATTTGAAAATTAATAAAGTTGGATAGCAGCATAAAAATATATTTTTAATTTGAAAAATAAGATTAAAAAGAATTTGTGTTCATTTTAGAATAACTAGAAAAACAGAGAACTCTTAAATAATAGCACTGAATCATTGTTTCTTTTTATGCGCTTTAATATGGAGTTAAGTCCACTTTATATTCAAATCGAAACATCTCAGCTAAAATATCAACCCGAGCACAGCTGCATGTAGAAATAATTTCATTAATAGCTTTAAATGCTTAAATCTTTGCCTTAAATCATAAATCTTTAACGAAATTTCCAACTCGAAACATTTAAATGCCAGACTTTTACTGTTGAATGATGTTGAATGCGCAAAGTTAACTGCTGCAGTATTAACTAACACACACGTCGCACCACACACATGGTGATACACACATAACCTACATACGCACACTTACCAGCGTAGGTATGTAAGTGTGAATGTCCCCCACATACCGCCCACCGCCACAAGCGAAATTCAACAAACTATTAACAGAAGATTCTCATGTATGGCTTTTCACAGGGCGATTTAAAAGTCTGCTGATGCATGTACTCGTACAGCGTATGTGTGTGAGCTTGGTTAAGAGTGTGTGTGTATGTGTTTATGTGCATGTGTGCGTGTGTGAAATAAGTGAGGCGAGTGAGCATTTAAAATCCGTTTTACGTTTTGAGGGCAAATTTAGCACCTAAACTCATTAAGTTTGCACAATTCAACTAATTCCGCATGCAACGCCATGCGCAAACAATCAAACAAACTGCACACACACGCACTCCATTACTGGACACGAACAATAAAAACAAAAGAGCATACACATACACATGCATACATACATAGCCGAAATTCACATATTGCACCTTATGTACATGTGTATGTATGTATGTATGTGCCTGCATGTGGAAAAGTAAAAACAAAAGAGCGAAATACTAAAAAGTAGACGAGCAGTAAAATGCGCAAATGTTGTGATGTCAAAACAACATCATTAACACCACCAATAACAACAACTTTTCACACATACATACTCATATATACACGAATGTATGTACATTCGCTTGTGGCGCTTTTGACTTTGAACACACGCATGCGCCGCATACTACTAATTAAAGTGCCCAACTTACGACTTAATAGCCACCTTCGGTAGCTGATCTTTTTGCTGACAACTCCTTTTTTGCGTAGCCCCATTTTTTTGGTTTTGGTTTTGGTTTTAGGTGCCTTTCTTTTTTACTTCTGCTGCTATTAAATACGCAAATTTTTGGCTTTTCGTTTTGAACACAGACACGCGCATACCTACAAGGTGCACTTGTGCGCTTTTTCAGCATTTTAAGTTGATAATTGCTTTGCATGCACGCAACACGACAAACTACTTGCAACATACGGAGCTCCATAGTGGCACGCGCTAGGCGGTGGGAGTGCCGTTAGGGCGGCGTGGACAAACGTTTAATTTGCCTCAAAGGTAAATTTCTGTTAAATGGTCAATTCGGTCAGGATATTAGTTAGCTTGTGATGAAGGATGTGCAAAGTTGGCAAATTTAGCATGAAATCATTTAGAAAAAAGTGTAATTGGGATGAACATTTTGTAGTTTCTGATTGAGTGTAGAAAAAATGAAACAAGAAGCGTACCAGAATATCTGACCACTAACGTAAGCTTTGAGATTTGTTTTTTTTTTCATTTTCTTGTACTTCGGTTGTTTGAATATCAAAGCGATTTACTTTTTTGTTGTTGCTTGGTTTGTTTGTGTACATTCAGATTAAAATTTTGACATCTTCCAAAATCCAAACTGCAAAAACAAAATACCTGTAAATATGGTTGTTGCTAGAGTGACTTTGCCCTGTATAGATTCGCCTGGGATTTAACCTAGTTGACTTTGTATATCGAATGTATTGGAGAAAAATGCGGGATCTATCTAAGATTTACGAAGAAGGTCTTTGTCTTCTTTCGTAGCATGGCAGTCCTGGATGCGCCACTACTTCTGCAACTATTTTCCTCAAGATTTCTCGGCCCGCTACTAAGCGCCACCAGTTTTACACGTTCATCTCTTTGAGGTCATCGATAGCTGCATCTACCCGCCTTTTCTTCGGTCTGCCCTTAGCACGCTTGCTTCTTAAAGGCTCCTTCTGTGTTCAAGTGCCTGGGGGTACTACTAAAAATTTAGAACAGTGTTAAGGACTACATCCAAGCTCGACTTGTTGCAGCAAACTGAACTTTCTACGTCAACCTGAAACTATTAAAATCCAGACTACTCTCGCGCAGCTATAAATACAGTATTTACAATATAATAATAATACCAGTTTTGACGTTTGGCTGTGAGTCATGGATAATGCCAATCAAGCATATATAAAATCTCCGAACTTTCGCAAGAAGAATCTTACGAAAAGTGTATGGTTCAATCCGAGTTGAATGGTTGTTATATTGATGATGTCGTTAAGCTTCGCAAATCGCAGCGACTCAAATGGTTAGGTCATGGAATGCGCATGAGTAAGGAACGTCCCAAAAAATCCTTCTTAAATTACCACACGCTAACCAACAGATATAAAGGAAGGCTTAGGAAACTTTGGTTCGGCCACGTCATAGAAGGTATTAAGAAACTGAAACTACATAACTGGTATGCTGCCTTGTTCACGTAAATTAGAGAAGGCTAGTTGATGAAGCTGCCTGATGATGAGATGATGATGATGATGATGGTGTTTACAGTGGGGATTGAGCTCAACTCCGACTAGCGCTGTGTCACCCACAAACACAGTAAGCTGGGGTGGAAGGAAGAAATCTAATTTTGATCTCACCTCGCGAGACGATAATTAAGGCGTAATACGACTTCCTATAGAGAGTGCTAATTGTTTGAAGTCGAGTAGTTGGTGGGATCAGTAGTATAGGATCATCGAGTAGTAGGTAGGTAGGAGAAATGGTTGAAGTGCCGGTCTCGCATTCCTCAAGTAGCACTAAAGCACCGTTTTGATACCATTATGAGACCTCCAATAGGCAGATATCTACAGCCAGCCAGAACTGTGGATATAATGGAAAAGATTGATTGGACTTAGGTTGACGCACTACCCCATGCTGTCGAAGAAAGGAGCTCCCAGTGACCTTAGTCGTCTAGCTGCCAAACCCGGGCATTTACAGAGGAAATTCTTTACAGTCTCCTTCTCTGAAAAGTCCCTACAGCTTCTGCAACGAGGGTTAAATGGTAACCCTAGCTTTTCTGCGTGTTTGCCAATCGTCCAATGACCGGTAAACACAGCTACGTTTGGAAATTGAATGGCGAGGAGTCCAAAGCACTTTGAAAGTCCTCCGTATTTTGTAATGAGGCCAAAGGGTTTTCGAAATAGCACATGAAGAAATGGAGCTTCATCTTTTCTGCGCTTTCCTAAGAAAAAATTGGTGCAGTTCCCCTTTAGCAACT
Source organism: Anastrepha obliqua (assembly GCF_027943255.1). Classification (NCBI taxonomy): domain Eukaryota; kingdom Metazoa; phylum Arthropoda; class Insecta; order Diptera; family Tephritidae; genus Anastrepha; species Anastrepha obliqua. The sequence continues at coordinate 31,604,819 of NC_072893.1, forward strand.
GTCGGGGGGATGCCGATGACCGGGTAGGAGGTCTCTGAGGCCAATTCAGTCCCCTTCCTGGCAAGCTCATAAACAATTTCATTTCCTCACCCAAACGATTTGATCTCGTCTTTACAGGTGTTTACTAATTTCGTTCTGTACCACGCCGTCGTCAGAGCCTTAATCGCGGCTTGACTATCGGAGAAAATGTTAATATCTACCTCACTCCCGCGTTTCCTAAGCATTTTGCATGCCTGCAGGATGGCAAAGACTTCTGTTTGAAAAACACTAGCAGTGTTCGGCAGTTTAAAGGAGATAAATAAATTGGCTGATTTAGAGAAAACCCCTGCTCCAACTCCCGATTCCATCTTGGAGCCGTCAGTGAAGAAAGAGGTGCAAGCTTCGGTGCAGATTTTCCCCTCGATCCAACCCTGCCTATTTGGAAAGATTGCCCTAGCGCGACCCTCAAACTCTAGTTTGCGGATAGAGAGATCTGTTCGAAGTTTGGAGAAATACGGTTGAATCAGAAGGGTGTCATCTATTATAAACTCTTTAAGCCTGAAAGCATCACTAGTGCGTTGTAATCGAGCTATCAAAAATAAAAAGCGACCGGACTGATTTTGCTGCATGACAACGCTAGGCCACACATTGCTAAATATTTAGAGGGCCTGAATTGGGAAATTTTGCCCCAGATATTGCACCTTCGGATTACCATCTGTCCCGATCAATGCAGTTCGCCCTTATTGGAGAGTGGTTCACTTCTAACAAGAGCATCGCAATCTGGCTCAGTGAAGGAAATAAGTCAAAAGAACTCGAATTATTCATCAGAGGAATCCGTATGCTGCCTGAAAGATGGAGTAAAGTTGTAGCTTCCAATGGAACATAATGTCATATAGTCTTAAATAATTCGTAGCTTTTTTATAACCTCTTTCGGCAGGTAATGACAAACAAACTTCTCTTCAACCAATGCGCATTCATTAAACGCGGTGGCACTAGATCAACAACAATGTTCTGTACGTTTGATTGTCAAAGCAAAGTATTGAAAAACTAGAAAACAAATAATGAATTCGCCTTGTTTCACTCTGAACTGACAGCCACATGGACACTGCGAAAGAAAAAAAAAACAACTCAGCTGATATACCAACACCTACTACTTTAATAGATTCGCCTTGCCTTCAACAAACTTCTACTTTTTGGTGACGATGTACTATAGGGCCCTTTAGGATCAGTAAAGTCACTTCATCATGCGATTCATAAAGCTCGAGCTGGATCTAAGACGTGATGTATGCGCATTATTCCAAATGTAGCTCGCTATCGCTGAAAGGTTTAGCGTCCAAATTTTTCTTATCATTTTTTTCTTACTATTTTCTATCTTTTACGGCGAAATATCTGTCACATTTGCATCTAAAATTTGCAAGTATTCCTCTTCTAGTTTCAAATGACTTTATCATAGCCACGGTAATCATTACTGGCTACATTTATTTTGCCATTCAAGTGCACACGTGTGCCCTTTCGATAGCCCTTGAGGATCCAAAACAGGTGAGTTGGGATAAGATGTGTCGAGTCAGCATTTTCTTGTGGCAGGCACACAAACTGGGGCATTCATTGCGTGCTTAAGTATTTAGGCACACGCACACATAAATAAATGAGAGATAAAGTGGATGTTGGTATGCGCGTCACAAGTACATAAGCCCTAATATTGGCAGTACATATGTACAATGCCTTGGATTTTAACACCTGTGTTTTGCCGCATACGCTTGCCAAGATTCGCCACGTTTTTTACGCCTACGTATCCTCCATTATTAGGTGTAAATATACGAGGGTGCGCTGTGAATTAGTTGTTTGCTCACATGGATTCAACACATACCTAGAGATAAGTACATAGAAATCTCCACGCCAAGTTAGGCGCTTCTGCACATTTACACCTTTTCACAGAAACACACACAAGCAAATAAATTTTTCTTTGAATTGAAATTTACCCTTCAGCCAGCAAAATAAACGAAATTCGTTACAAAACCGTGAATGAATAAAAAATAAAGCAGACCTTAAATAAATAAATAAATGAATACTCGCTCAAGTACATTGAAAAGCAAAGTAACCGGGCAAGCTGACAGGAGGAGCAGACGCGCCGAGCCAAAACAAAAACTACGAGTAAGTAAATGAAGTGGCACGGGGCGGAGGAGCCGCCAAACATGCATATCAAGCAACGCTCATTTAGGTTTTTGTTTCGTTTCATTTCGTCGCATTTCGTTTTCTTCTTTGAAGGGTGGAGCTCATTCCCAACCCCAAAAGTGCAACCGTATAATGATACGGTTTCAGTTTCGGTTACGGTTAGAGGCTCGCTGAAGTTAAAATGTGGTGTGGTTTTCACATCGCCAACAAATAGCCGGAGGGTAGTTTGTGTCGTCGACGGACACGTTTATAAAGTCGTTATACATACCAGCAAAACCTTCTGATAGGTTTCTCTGTAGGCAGTTGGGCAAACCAATTTGGCGAAAAAAAGAAAACATAAAAATGAATATGAAAAAGCGTATAAGTTCAGACTACCGCAGCGAGCGACCAGACTAGCGACCAGCTTTTGACTACAAGTAATGCGGCTTGAAGCTGGAAGTGAAAATAAAAGGAGGATCTCACAAAATACCCCTTCAGGCGGGTAAACCGCATATGCGGCAAAATAGGATGGCAGCAGCCGCAGCGCAAACATTTTAAATGCAGTGAGATGAAGAAAACTGGAGCAAAAGTGTAGAAAATGTAAAGTAGATGCACTGGGTACTACGTGCATGTATCTATGTGTGTGTGTGTTTTGCGGTTCTTAGTTCGGGCCAGAAGTTTTCGCTATAATAGCTTGGCATTTGAAATGTTCGGTGTTAAAGTTTTCGCAAACTTTTGCTATGAAGCTTTTACTACAAATTTTGTACCTTTTTCTTTTGCTTCGCTTCTTTTTGCCAGACTTTTGTGGCAACTTAGCTGCAGTTACAAAAGTGGGAAAACTGGAAATTTTACTTATTTTTATGCAAAAAGTTTTGAATCTATTTGATTTGTTTGTTGGTTTTTTTTCGCTTGTGTAACCTTTAATGTCCAAACTGTCGATTTTGGTGCATTTGAATTTTGAGGTTTTCTCAAACTTCTGTTTTTCAAAAAAGATAAATTTCGGTATGCCGTCAGAAGTCGCAAAATATTTCTAGATTTAGTAGTGGGTAACTCAAATAACAAATGCCTCTTCATCATCTGCAGAATATTCTGACCAAACACCATCAGCAACGATGCACTGTGAAAGACGCAGAAAGTGACGATGGATAGGTCACTCACTGAGAAAACCACCAGATAGTATCAGGAGGATTGCAGGAGGAACCCGCAAGGGAGCAGAGATCGCGGTCGACCAAAAAACACTTGGAGAAGGTCGATGCTGCGCGAACTAGCAGATGCCGACAACTCATGGGTTGGTGAAAAAACAACAGCACAGAACCGTGTAAGATGGCAGAATCTTGTCGAGGCCCTAAGCACCCGAGAGGAGTGAAGAAGAAAAAAAACTGAAATATGCTTGCAGGGCTTTTTACTTCGACTGAAAGATCATCACTTTAATCTTTAAGTGCAACACCCAAAGTGTATTTGTGATTTTCAAAATGATTGTCAAGTTTCTAATCGATTAAATTTTGTTATATTAACTCATAGCAAGGGATTCGCCTGCATATAAAGAGTAGGTTGCTTGATGACGTTCCCTGTAAGAACAAAGACGGAGATCTGGTGGCTGATGCGCAGAATATACTTAAGTAGAAGCGAACACCACTCGAACTTGCTGATTAGTGACAATAGTCGATGTCACAGAGAATTTGAAGATGTCGATCCGACAGTCATTTCCGACAGGATTGTCTTTCCCCTATCCGACCATGACGAAGTTCTAATAGCGATAACGCAGCTCAGGGAGAACAAAGTCGCAAGAGTCAAAGGGCTGCCGGCCTTTGAACAACTCGAACATGATGGCGAGGAGTTGGTAAGGTGCATGCATCAGCGTCTAGACAAAATATGGTCATATGAAAACATTCCTACCGATTGGACTTTAAGTGCGCTCTGTCCAATCCATAAGAAGGTTGATCCTGCAATCTGTGCCAATTACCGTGGCAATCTTCTTCTTTCATAGCGTTTTAACGCGGGGTGCGTCAAAGCTTCCTTCAAAATGCTCCTCCAAAGCGGTCTATCTTGAGCTGTTGCTTCACAGTTACGTATTCCCTGCTTCTTAAGATCGTGTTCCACTGCGTCTATCCAACGGTTCCTCGGTCTGCCTTTGGCCTTCACGCCCATTAGCTTTCCTGTCAAGGCTTTCTTCACGGTACAGTCCACAGGCATACGGATCACACGACCCAGCCATCTTATGCGCTGCGCTTTAACAAAATGCACAGTTGTCTCGTTCTGAGTTAGATCGTTCAGTTCAGAGTTCAGTCGGATTCTATAGGTACCATCATCCATTCTTATTGCGCCAAAGATATTTCTTAAAATTTTTCTTTCCATGCGAGCAATCTGGCCTTAAGAGTCCATACCTCACAACCATGTGTTAGGATTGGTCGAATAAGAGTCTTGTACATAGTGAACTTTGTAGCTTTAGACAAAAGTCGGGACTTGAACAAGTTAAGGTGGGCGTAATACGCTTTATTGGCGGCGTTGATGCGATCCCTGACGGCGGAAGTTGAATCACCACTACATGCGAAAATAATTTGTTAATTTTTGAGAAAATTTCTTTGAAGTCACCCCTATTTCTTGAGAGAATAGCGATGTTATCTGCATAAGCACATATTTGGGTTGTTTTGGTTATCAAGGTACCACCTTTGTTGACTTCCGTTACGACAAAGTGCAGCATCATTTGGTACCAAACAAGGTTCAGGACAGGGTGACTCCCTATCGTGTGACTTTTTTAACCTGATGTTCCGAGCCGTACAACTTAATCGCCCTGACACATATTTTTATAGGAGCGTACAATTGCTGTCGTACGCTGGTGATATTGACATCATCGGCCTCAGCCACTACCCTGTTAGTTCTGCTTTTCTAAACTAAATAAAGAAGCAAAGCGAATGGATGTGGAGGTGAACGAGGACAAGACGAAGTACCTCCTGTCATCAAACAGTCGGCGCACTCGCTCATCGGCAGCCACGTTACTGTTGACAGTTATGACTTCGAGGTTGTAAAAGACTTTGTTTATTTAGGAACCAGTATTAACACTGACAACAATGTCAGCATTGAAATCCAACGTAGAATCTCTCTTGCCAAGAAGTGCTACTTTGGACTAAGTCAAATGTCTGGTTACACGGCAACTGAGCAGTAAAGTCCTCTCTCGACGAACAAAACTAACACCCTACAAGGTTATCATCATGCCCGTCCTAACGTATGGCGCAGAAACTTGGACGATGACAACATCCGATGAAGCGACGCTTGGAGTGTTTGAGAGAAAGAAAGAAGGTTTTTGGATCTTTTCACGTGGGCAACGGCGAATATCGCAGACGATGAACGATAAGTTGTATGAGTTTTCCGATGACATGGGCATAGCTTAGAGAATAAAGATCCAGTGGCTCTGCTGGCAAGGTCATGTCGTCCGAACGAATATAAAAGCTCCGATGTTGGTTAATAAGCTGGGATGTGAAAAGTAGCTCTTCTACCTTAGACCTAACATTACACTATTAGCAGGCAGGGCTTAAAATAAAAAGCTAAGCCAACTACATGAAATACTCTCACCATGTAATTTTGCTAGGCTAAAACCCCAAGGGATGCGCTATACCTGTAAATATAATCATCATGCGTTTAGAGGTTTTCTTCGCCTTGAGCTCATGGCTCTATTTTTCTACACAAAGAAAGACATGCACAAATATCGTCCTTATGCATTTAGGACTTTGTTCTTCATAAGTATACGTTTACCCTTATACGAGTAGGAGTAGGAGAATTCCACCAAGAGTTGCAGACAAGTGTCCAGCTAGTATTCTACTCCAATTTGAATTCTCAATACCTTTTGTACTAATTTATTTACGAATTGAATAAAAAAATTATTCTGACTGATGGTAATTTTTATTTCGACCTTCACGCCCTCCATTGGTTGTATGTTTGTAGATTTCGGCTGTCTAGTTCGTAAGTGTCAAATATGATTGGCATATGACGCCATTTGCAAAAATTACAAATATTCCGATGGGATGATTAATTTTGCGCCACCTTGTTTGACCTCCCAAAACTTTCAGTTGTTAATTTGCAGCTTCTCAGCCGCCACGGAGGATTAATTAATGCCAATACCTTTCGTCAGATTAACTGCCCAAAAGTGTCAGTTATCCAGTATTTCGTCCACTTTTGAATAGAAGTAAAATCTACCGCAATGCTTGGAAATGAATTTCCTACAGTTGATTTTCAATGCACGAAATAGCTGAAGGTAAGTTTTGTATAATGAACTGCCGTGTATGGTCTCTCACTTTTTCAAAACGATATCCACGATGCTTTCTTCCCACCCCGACTAGAAATTTTGGTAAGGCGGTGATTTGGCGCAAATAAGGCAGCCAAACTAGGCCCAAGTCCCGAGAGTAACGCCACACATTTGCCTTTTTAGGCGCAGGTTCGAAAAACCGAACTTCGGTAATACTCCGGATGCCCTTCTACAAATCAGTTAGTGATTCCAATTTATGCCTAAGTGAGACACTGCCACAGATTGTCGTGACCACAACCAAATTTGGTATTGTTCTGGCATGCCAGTCTTTGCCTTGCCTAACGTGAGCCTGCTAAGGTAATAGTTAGGCGTGCCTTAGTAAGGCCTGCCTAATTCGGGCCTAACTGATTCTTCGGCATGCCTCAGTGTAATTCTAGTCGGGACGATAGTCGTTTCGATCAGTGGATATACCCGGCCAACCACAGTTACTTCAGTAGCATTCCTTAAAATTATTTGGCAAATGTTTTACTTGTATACTGTACAGTTTTGTTAAACCTTATAGATAAAGCTACATCTCTGTACCAACAACAAATTTTTTTTTGGAACAAAAATAAAATAAACTCATTTTATTCTAATGAAATAAACTGTTTTCCCAACTTTAATTTTTAAATAAAAAATAAAAAATTTTAAAATAATTTCAATTATTTAAACTTACAAAATACGCGCTGAGATATGCAGAAACCTTTTTCGACTATAAACACGAGAATGCTTAGACTCAAAACGAAAGGGCTGCCTGCAACGTATTGCACAATTTGTATGAAACCATCCAGTACAAGCAACATCAAATGATTTGGAATAATGGGTGGCAGAGGAAAATCGATTAACTCAAACAAAAAACAAGTTAAATAACAAAAAGCAAAGCACAAATTTTAAAAATTACAATAACAACAAAACACCTGTTACTAAGTAAAATTAGTCATTCAATAGACGATTATTTGAGTGAATGAATGGTAGAGTAAAAGCAGAAATTCATCAATGACTGCGCAATGACCATACAACTACCGCCTCCATCTTTGATAGTAGCCAGCAGACGAGAGTGAAGCAGAGGGTATGATCGAACAACTTATTGTCTGAAGCAAAGAAAACAACTGCAGGCATAATCCCATTAAAGGTCAGACCGATAAAAGGACCACATAAATTGACTGATGCTGATTTTTCAATGGAGCCAGCGAAGACAGTAGCAAGAAGTGGATATACCCCATAAATATGCATACATATTCAACCTTTCATGTGGTTACAAAAATATATGAGTACACACTTACATCTGTATAAGAAGCTGTGGCTAACAGTAGTGCAGTCAACGTGACAAAGGAAGCGCAACAGGTTAAAAAAGTAGGTATTTATATGCATGCGAAGGGATGCCAAAAAGTTCGCTAATTGCAAGCGTTAAAGAGTGGATGGGAATCCAGCACTAATTAGTGACTCAATACAACTACAAATACTACATTTGAGTCAAATCGAAACCTGACGTATTAATGCTGTGTTTTTAGTTTTGTAAATTAAAGAAACTGACTAGCAAAAAAATTTTGAAAATCATCATTTTTTAGGGCCTCTGACTACCCCTAACCCCTTAAAAAAACAAACGTGCTGAAAATGCGACTAGGCAAAGTGCTGTTCCGCAAACTTTTCGATCTCCCCTCGTATAAGCATTGAACATTAAAATCAAGCGCAGCCAAGCGAGTTAGCTACTTGATGATTGTCTGGAGGTACTACGAGTAGCCGCAAGCGACACAACGAAGGCTTGTGAATGAATAAACTCATGCAAAATGCATATACACAAATTCGAGAGCACAGAGCAGCAGTGAATTATTAAAATCATCGTGTTGCACAACATGTTTCGGCAGAGCCCATTGACGGATGTCATCAATCAATATTCGGCTAATTTTTATCACGGCAAGAGGACTCGTGAGTCTGTGCAGAACAGTGAAAGAGTGCCAAAGAGGCCGAGCAAAGTGTTTCCTTCTTTTTTTAATTAAATTGTATTTAAATATTTTTCGTTTTAGTTGTATATGCATATACATTTGCATATACATATACGTATGTGTGTGTGTATGAACGACACGGCTTCACCAAGCTGGCTGCCACTAATGCCACTTTCAAAAGCTGCTGGCGCATTAGGAAGTTGGTTATAAATTTTCGGTGACGCTGACAAGTGTTGCTAAGAGCAGTTGGGACTGCTGCTACTGCTTTGTATGTTTCTTTTCTCTCGCATCTTAAACAGTTCGTATGCTACAGGGCGACCGAGCACCGAATTATGAAAGTAATTTTGGAAATTTATGATGCAAGCTTCTGGAATTTTCAATGGTTGCAAAGTGCACTTTATCAAAAAATACCATCACCAGCAATTGGGTAGCGTAAATTTTGATAAAGGCCACAGCCGCAAGCGTTTAACTTCAGATATTTATACAAGTACATAAGTAGGTAAGTAAAGTGGAGTAACTTCGCTAAAGACTTTATTTTTGACATATATTTTTTTTCATTCATAGGAATCGCTATCGGTATTATAATAGTTTTGAGTGGCGCTGTTGGTGGCACGCAAATAAGGATTAGGGCATGTGAAATAGGTAATGCACTTTAAGCAACGGTGAATAAAAGAAATGAAAAGAAAACAATTGAACAATAAAATAAGGCAATAGAAAATGCGAAGTGAATAAAATAATTAAAAGCAAAAATGCTATCAACGTTTCAAGCAACCTATGAGTTGTTACTGAAATCGCCAGCTTTTCTACATTGTTGCAGCACTTGCGCCGACCAGTTGCTGCAGCTGCTTATGGCAGGCATTGAAAGATGAAAAAGGCTTTCCAATAGCCACGCATCGGCATTTTACATACAGCCAGTGGGCGTTTACAGCTTACTATTTTCCTACATGCCACCCTATGCATCATTGCACTGGCTGCGTTGCGAATCCAATATGTAACACCTGGGCTCAAAAGTCTCGGGCCTAACACATAGCTGGCATTAGTTTCAATGCATTCACCTCTTTTTCAGTTAGTACTAACCTACCTTAAAAAGAAAGCTGTTGAAATTTCATGATATTCTATTCTTTAGTTGGCGAGTTATTGTGCTAAGAGTGACGTTACTTGTGTTATTTTCAAAACATTGGATAAAAAAGAATGGCGTGTTTTAAGTCTACATTGCTTCTTGATGGGCGAAAAGTCCGTTCAAGCGAAGTAATGACTTAGAAACCATTATGGGGACTCCTCTACATGAGAAACAATAAAAAAAGTATGGCTTGCTGACTTCAAAAGTGGTCGTAGAGACACCGATGATGCACAACGCAGTGGACGTCCAAATGTGGGCGGTGACACCAGAAAACATCAAAAAGATCCACAAAATTGTTTTGATTGATCGAAAATTGAAGTTGCGTGAGTTAGCTGACATTATAAAGATATCAAAAGAATGCGTTGGTTTTCTTGTTTATGAATTTTTTTTTTTTATTTTTTTATTTAAAAATTGGAAAAATAATGAATTACAACCACAATGATTTTAAAAGCATTAGCGGCTAGGCCATCAGCTTTAACGTTGGTTTTATATTGCACGATCCTTTGACTAGAATTTCTGTTCAAAGTGGGTGCCGCGTTTGCTCACTGTTGACCAAAAAGAAGAAAGTGTTGATGATTCGGAGCAGTGTTTGGCTATGCTTAAATGTAATCAACGGGAATTTTTGCATCCATATGTGACAATGGTTGATACATGGATCCATCACTTCACTCTAAATCAAAGTAATTGTCATCTTAGTGGACTGGAACTGGGGAACCTCGCCCAAAGCGCCCGAAAGTACAACAATCGGCTGAAAAAGTGATGGCCTATCATTCGGAATTAAAAGAGAGAACGTAGGTTCGAATTTCGGTGAAACACCAAATTAAGAAAAACATTTTTCTAATAACGGTCGCCCCTTGGCAAGCAATAGCAAACCTCCGAGTGTATTTCTGCCATGAAAAAGCTCCTCATAAAAATATTTGCCGTTCGGAGTTGGCGCTTAAAACTATAGGTCCCTCCATTTGTGGAACAACATCAAGACGCACATCACAAATAGGAGGAGGAGCTCGGCCAAACACCCAAAAAGGGTGTACGCGTCCGCGTTTAAAGGCCCGAATTGCAAAGAAACGTCCGCCTACGGGAGAGAAAAAAATGTTTTTAATCAAGACAACGTACCACAAGTCAATTCAAACAATGGCAAAACTACAAGAATTGAACTTCGAATTGCTCCGACATCCACCGTATTTGTCAGATTTGGCTCCTAGCGATTACTAGCTGTTCGCAGACCCAAAAAAATGCTGGTTGAAAAGAAATTTTGCTCGAATGAAGAGGTTATCGCTGAAACTGAGTCCTATTTTGAGGCAAATGACAAATCGGTTTGCCAAAGTGGTATTGATATGATAAGGCGACGCTGAAATGATTGCGTTGTTCTTGATGAGGTTAGGTTAGGTTGACCTGGCTGGCTGAAAGCCATCACATACACCTATTGATCCTTAGTGTTACCAGATGGAGCTAGAGCCTTACGTTTCCTTGTGAATAGTAGACATCTTGTAATACGTCTGCGTTTTTTGCGAATCTAAGTGAACTTTGGAACTCTATCCCCGAGAGGTTTCCTAACTTCTCATATTGTAAATCTCTTAATCATTTTAATATGGTTCTAGCTAATGCAGGACAGGAACATTGAAGGTGTTCTAGCGTTTTCCTCTCTTCTAGTTCACAGCAAAATATGCAGCTAACGTTGTTTGTAATTCCCAACTTGTATGCGTGCGCCGCTAGCAAATTGTGGCCTGTCAGCATACCTACGATGGTTCTGCTTTCTTTTCTAGACAGAGCTATTACGAATCGGACGTATTTATCTGCATTCTGTGTACACATGATTTTCGCGGTTCTGCAAGTGGCTAGATTATTCCACCTCCTGTCTATCCGTATTTTCATGTCCGCAGCGATGTCTTTGTATGCCGTATTTAAAGGTTTCAGTATGTCGTTTTCTTGCTCGAATTTTCTGTAAACAGCGCTTTTGGCAATCTCATCTACAATTTTGTATCCTGCAATGCCCTTATGTCCGGGTACCCAATAGATATGCAACCTTCTGTCTGCGGCTGATCTCTCTATGGCAGGGAAGCTGTTTAGAACATATTTAGATGAAATTTCATATCAGTTTATTGCCTTGCATAAAGCAAATTTTGAACAAAAAAAAGGTGTCTTCTCTTAGTTCCAGGACTTTTCAGCCCATGTGTCATACTGCTACGTTCTCATGCACAAAAGCATTTTTATCACTAACTACTGCGATTCATCCGCGACTTGGCAGCTCGAGATTGCGCTGAAAAATCTAAAGTTCATGATCTTTGCTGCCAATGGCAGATACATTTTCGATTTTCTTTCAACCGTCCCCACATACATCCACACACAAACACACACTTGTCAAACTGCGGCTGCTGTTATTTTCTTTTTTTTCTTTATTTGCCTTTTTTACTATATAATTTTCCTCCTATTTTGTGACTCTGTGGCTTCCAATTCTTTTACAAGTTGGTGAGAAGTTGGCAGCCACATTTCATGGTTACATTGGTGTACGCACACACACCTTCCCTGTCTGTCGGTGGCTGGTGGCTGGTGGCTCAAGTGCCTAGTAAGCGATTTTGTATAGCTGCTCTCGTGAGCCCCACCCCCTGCCATTAATGGGGTAGTGTCAGCGGCGACGGCGGCTGCAGCAGCGGTGGCGGCAACGGCTTCGTATGCTATGGCAGTTCTGGCGATGGCTGGCTGCTTCTGTGTGCTCGTTGTCTTCGATCCCATTGACCGCAGCACGTACGTGAATAATTTTTTTCAGCATTACACAAGGCAGGCCTCGACCAGCAGCAGCGACGGCTGTAATAATTGCAGCTTTTTCACCGCAACTCAAACGTCTGATGATCGACCATGCAAAAAGACCATACTTGGCATGGTCAATGTTTTCAGTAGTTATTAGTATTATTATTATTTTTTTTTTGCTGCTGCTGTTGTTGTTAATGTGGACGTTGTTGTTATCATTGGCTCCACTTGGAAGTCTTAAAATGCACAGCAGCAACCGCATGAGCACAACAGCAACGCCGGCAACATCACCAGCACAAGCAACAAAATAACAATAACCATCAGAACTACAATAACAATAATAAAAAACGAAATATGTATGCACTTATACTCGTAGAGGTCTGCTTGCAAGCGACAACAACATACAGCGTTAATGTGCAGAAAGTAGCCGAACCAACTTGGCTGGTCACAGCAGCAGCAGCAACAGTAATGGCAGAAATTGTAGCTGTGGCAAGGCTTTGTTGATACTCGCAATTTTTCTACAAAATGTATGTAAGCAAAAACAAAAATGTAAAATGAAAATAGACGACCAGCAAATACACCCATTTCGAATGCTTCACACACACAAGCATAGGTCCATGCAAAAATAATACCCAATCCGGGAAGATGTGCTGTGCGCAGCAAGAACTACTACAGCAGAAAGACTAGCAACAATCACAACAACAAAAAAATAATAATAATAACAACAACAACAACAGCAACAAATAACGACAGCAACATGAATAACAATGTGCGCACTTTTGGCCCCAACTGATGTTGTTGCCTGATATTATTATACATGCATATTTGTGCTTGTTGTTGTTGCTGTTGTTGCAGTTGTTGTTGATATGGCTGCCAATATCGTCAGCAATGAAATGCAACCATTGAGTCGTGGTGTATTGAGTCGACGGACTCCAGCAAGACGTGACTGAAATTAAAAAACAAGGAAAACCTAGTTGAGGGGCTGCAGGGGACCCAACGCGGCATGGGTGATGAAGGCAACCACCATGCTATGCCACAAAAGGCAAACCAAGCCAAGCGTTGCAGAGTCAAGTCGTGCCAATACATGGCAAATGTACCTACTCGTAACAACAACAACAAATGTAGCAGCAATAATGTTGACTGGCAGCAACAACGACAGAATCTGAATTTTCCTCATCTTAATACCTACTTATACATACACACTCACATCCATATATGCATGTGATGTGATGAAATCTCTTGCTAGCAAACATGTGCAGCATATTTTCATTGATATTCGCAACGTTTTCCTACACCCCACTTTTCCGTTTGCAACCCCACAATAAGACAGCTTTACGCTCATATTCAGTGTGTAGGTATGTATGTATATGTATAGGTATGTATTGTATATTCACAGTCATCGAGAGGAAAAATTGTGCAGAAAAATGCGTTTTATATTTTTACCGACTTTTTGTTTCATTTTAGTTTTTCTTTTGTTGTCTTGCTTCGTCTTAAATTTTTTTTAGATATTTTTTTTTTGTTTTTAGTTTGGTGCATCGCACATTCACTTGCTCTATTGGTGTCTGGTTTGCTTAGCTGTGGGATAATTCAAAAAGAAAAATCCTACAGAAAAATGGATCTACATATTTCGATTTTTGCAACAGGATTTGTGTGTGGCTTCAAATGGTTGGGCTTAGGTTATTGTCCTTTGCATGGATCAGCATACGGGCTTAGTATGTCCAATGTCTGTCTAAAAAATTACAAACATTTAAGAAAAATTCAGTTTATCAAAGGAAGAGAGCAGAGCCGTTTTGGCAACAGCCACAGTCGTGAGGGCTTAACATCAGAAATATCTGTAGCAGGTGTGCGTGCATGTTGCTGTAATGCAAATAAAGATTGGCGCATGTCAAATAGGCAACGTATTTCAAGAAAGATGTAAAAAAAGTAAAAAGTAAAAAAATTATACAACGAAATTGTCATCAAAGGGCGGAAAAAACAATAAAGAGATGAGAAATGTTGGAATAAAAAAATCGAAAAACGCAAACATTTATCAAAGTTTCCTGCCGCCTGTGTGTGGTTACTGAAATTTCCAGCTCGTACATTGTCGCGCGGCTCTTGCGCCGACTAGTTGCTGCTGCTGATTCTGACAAGTATTGTGAGGCCATAAAAGCTTTCTAAAAGTCACGCAACGATATGCTGCTCACAGCTGGTAAGCATTTACAGCTTTCTATTATATTTTTCTACATGCCACACTATACATCAGCCCGTGTCTCTGTCACTTTTTTAATGAATTTTTTATACTGTATATAAAGGGGGGGTTGGACAAGTCCAAGCACTCAACCAGGAGACTATTGTCCTACCCCCGGATAGAATTCAGTAGAAAGAATAGAAATAGGAAAGATAAAATGTGGGTGGTAAGCCGAAAAAATTAGTTTGAGGTCACTCTTCCACACATCTCTTGGATTCATTGATGAACCTTAAGAGATCCGGAAGAGGAAGAGTATGAACCTTATCCATACTCATTATATCGCAATCCAATATCCTAAATCTGATTCTGTAAAACGCCGGACAGCTACAGAGAAAATGATCTGCAGTGTCGTCATCCTCAAGACAGGATAGGCATATCGGGGCTGTCGACGACCAGGATGGCAGCCATATGCTGACCACAGGTGTCGTCCCCTGTGATTGTACCGACCAGTACTCTTAAGCCCTTTTTGCGGTGTTTTAGGAGAAAGGCCGTTATTTTCTTGTTTGGTTCTTTCACAAAGCACTTGGCTACTCTGCATGAGTTCAACCCAGACCAACGTCCTCTATGGGTAGACCTCATGAGGTGTTATTCCCGTAAAAAAGCACTGGTTTCATTGCCTGTGTGGCAGGTAGCGCCGTCTTGTTGAAAATAAACGTTGTCCAGATCAATACCATTGAAATCCGGCCATAAGAAATCGTTAATCATCTCTCGATAGCGCAATCCATTCACCGTAACTTTTGCTCCAGCTTCAATTTCGAAAATGTAAGATCCAATGACTTCGCCGGACCACAAACCGCACCAAACAGTCACACGTTGAGGATAGAGAGACTTTTCCACAATAACTCAAGATGATTTTTCGATGGAATTCTGAATAATTTTCATGCATTTCAACGATCCAATCAGCAAAGACAGGACGTTGTTGATGGTCGGCCGGCTTGAGTTCTTGTGTTAACTGGACTTTTTAAGCCTTAAGACCAAAATCTTTATGCAAAATACGGTGTAATGACGTTTGTAGAATGCCTAATTCCAAAGAACGACGAGGAATGGACAAACCTGGGTTTTCTTCAACACTTTCGGCTACAACCGCAATATTTTCGGCTGTTCTTGAGCGACGTGCACGGGTTTTATTCTTCACATCACTAACTTGTCCCAACAGCTCGAATTTTTTCACCAATTTCTGTATTGCGCTCCGACAAGGTGCTTCACGATGACCCAAAAATGTTCGAGTTTTACGAACCGTCTCTGCCAAATTTTCACCATTTGTATAGTGAATTTTAATATTATAACTTCAATGCGTTTATTTAAGCGTCTTTCGTTCCATTTTTATTATTTTATGGCGTAGTTTCTACTTGTCAAATATCAAAAAACCACAGCTTCAAAAGTGACATCTACCGAAGTAGCGGACTATTCAAAATAACACCTGTTATTGGAAAGCCCTTTACTAATATACCTTCCGCTTACACTCTTTTTTGCGGGTTTGGGCGATCTCAACCTGCTGTATTTGTCGTGTGTGTCTTAAAGTTGTTCTACAAATGGAGGGACCTACCCTTTTTAAGCCGACTCCAAACGGCAGGTGGTTTTTTTGAAGAGCTTTTTCATGGTAGAAATACACGTGGAGATTTGCCTTTGATGTTTCGTGTTCATTTTGGTAGCCACGCTCCAATCCATTCGGCTACGGGGGAAAAAAATAATAGTTTATCGGCTGAAAATCACCTTGCTGGCGGCACCTACCTTAATATAGCTGCCTTACATCTCCGGACAACGGCTGCAATTGGACAGCACTCAAAGTAATTGGGTAAAGAATTACGGGCTGTGACGTCAGCATTGAAAAATGTTAACTAAATAAGTAGCTTAAGATAGGTTGAACTGGTCGACTTGCTGTCACGCATAAACCCGTTCGGTCCATAGCGATACCATATGGAGTTCATTAGTTATGTATTTTGTGCCTTGAAATAGTCAACCCGCTTGTTGGCTGCTTCTATTGCGACTTTATGCAGACATTTCCAACATACTGCTGATATATCTTTCAATCCATCAAATTGTGGTGCCCCCCAGACATTTGAAGCGTGTTTTGAATAACGCAGCACATCCGCAAAGGAGATGCTCTACAGTTTTCCTTGAGCCCTGCTCCTTATATTTGGCGCATTCCTCGCTGTCCGAGATTCCTGTCTTATAAGCCAACGCCGCTATCAAAGCTCTACAACCTCTTCGTGTTAGTGATAGCATAAATCGAGTTTGACTGTGATCGTCAGTGTTGCAGAGGTAACAGACGACAGACGAAGTGCCAGACTTTTGTCGTTCTACTCCTTCACTATCTTTCGAATATGGATATTTCGATAAACTAATTAAAACTCTTCTCTTCTCCTGCTTGGTGGCAAAGAATGTCATAAAATCCAGGGCTAGCACCATGCAGATGGTGAAACCACTTCAGACAGCATGAACTTGGTTTAGCTGAGTTCGTCATGTTGTACACCCAAAGCTATGGCTTAAGAATGCTTAGGTAGGTAAGTGAAATGGTTGATGGCACACTAGCGCTCCCCGAGTAGCAATAAAGCACCGTTTTGATACCATTATGAGACCACAAACAGGCAGATATCTGCAGCCAGCCAGAGCTATTTATGTAATGGAGGAGTTAGATAGGATTTAAGTTGGCGTACTGTCCCAGGCTGTCGAAAATAGAAGCACCTAGTTACCTTGAACGTCTAGCTGCCGAACCCGGATATTTACAGAGAAAGTGCTCAACAATCTCCTTCTTTAAAAGGTCCCCCCAACTTGTGCAATGGAGGTTAAATGATAAACCTAGCTTTTGCTTAGCGTGTCTGCCAATCGTCCAATGACCGGTAAACACAGCTACGAGTTTGGAAATTGAATGGCGTGGAAATTGAATGGGCATTTTGAATCCTGTGTCTATTGTACTGGCTCCAAAATGTTTTCGAAATAACACATGACGAAATGGAGCTCCATCTTTTCTGCGCTTTCTTGAGAAATAATTTGTGCAATTCCCCTTTAACAGCAATCAGGGAGATGCCGATGACCGGGTAGGAGGTCTCTGAAGCCAATTCAGTCCCTTTTCTGGTAAGTTGATCAGCAATTTCATTTCCTTCATTGTTCCAATATCCAACCCAGATCAGAAAAATGCCACCTGGGCATCCAAGAGATTTGATCTCCTCATTACAAGACCCATACCAGTTTGGATCTGCATCATCAGAGCCTTGATCGCGGCTTGGCTGATCTTTTATTTGTATATAAAATACATTTTTCATCTTCTTCTAAATTCCATATCTTTATTTGGCGCAAGAATGTCATAAATCAAAAATGTTTTTTTAAGTACGCAGAGAGGACTGCCAATTCTTCTTTAAATCTTCTTCCTTGTAAAAAATTCATGGCGATATCAGTTAACTGTTGCGCATTAGATGAAAATGTGTAGATATTTATTTTTACTTAGAAAAGCATTATAAATTAAAGATTTTGAAGCGAGTTTTCTTGACACTTTTGTTTTTTAGATAATGAGTAGCTTTTTAAAAATCACTAATCTGCTTAATATTCAATTTTCATCTGTGACTGGCACAGCGCAAGCAATAAAATAACTTATATATAAAATTAATTAGGAAATTCGTTTCAATGTAATGAAAAAATACACCCGTTACGCCCAATTTCTCAATTACACCATTTGCTCACACACACACACACATGCAAAGTACTTTTTATATACATATAAAAATCAAAAACTATTTAAAGAGAACGCGCGCTGGTGTGCCTAAACTTGCGACGTGTTAAACACACACACACAAACACTCACATAATTCATATATGCATAATATCCCATTCGAGCACACTTAATATGCTAACAACTTTACACCTGAACCAATTTGAAGGTGTTAAATTGATGCCGCACCGCAAACGCCTTTCTTTCCGCCTCGCCAACAAAATTAATTTCATACTTAATTTCGTTGAAAACTAACAGAATTTTCATAACTCTATTTGTCTTGCCTTGCCACAAACAGTGGCACAATGTGGTATGTATGCATATGTCTGCCACATACATATACGATAAGTGTATGCTTTGTGTGTGTGAACAAATGCTGAGGTGAACCCTCCACACTACAATCAAATTGTCAAATCAAGCGCAACAAATTTAGATTTTGAGTAAAAAAGGCGTAAAACAACGACACGAATTAGTTGCGGCCTTTTTAGTAGCGATGATATTACGATCCGCTCATGCCACACACGCCCTTGATCGCCGACTGCCTGCCAGACAAACGGGCAGGCTGGCGAGCAGATCTACGCCATTCGACACAACGCTGCGCGCTTGCATGCTACTTGGCTATTTGGCTGATTCGTTAGACGCTCTAACATTTATACACAGTTACCCATGCATGGGTGTGTGAGTTTATTCGTGTGTGTACGTGTGTTTGTATGTGTGTGTGCGTGTTTGTATAGTTGACTGCCTTATTGGCTAGTTAGTTAGCTAGTTGGTTAGCCGCATATAGGTTATTAATGTTTTTGTTGTTGTGGCTTATGCTCACCACTTGGCTGCATAAACTTCACAATTTTATTACTTCATTATTTGCCATAAATTTTTTTCTTTTTCAAACACTTTTATACTTTCTTCAAATGCGCTTATCGAAAGCCTTTCCTATGTATGTGTGTATGTGTATGCATGCAAATATCTGTAAATTGGCATTATCGACGCTAATATGGGCATCTTCTGACAACCAATAAATACTTATTTGATTATTCATAATTGACATTTATTGCTAATATTTTCTTTGTAGTTGTGCCGCTCTTGCGATTTATTGTTTGTATTGTTTTAGCGATATTCACTTTACGATCGACACTTCGTTGCGGCTGCCGCAAAAGGTGGCTTGCCGGATTAACTAGGCAAAGTGAAAAGATTAAAAAATCATTCTTTCTTCTGAGACCCTTCCTGTTTTTGTTTGTTTTGGTGGGTGCGGTAGACTCAAAATACTTCTTTCTCTCTGTCGGATCCATCGGTGCTCTGTGCTTTGCATTATATGCACCTGGGATCTTTTACCTTACCTATGCGGTATAGGTATTTCCGGAAGTATCCGTGGCCGGAGAGGAACAGAGTTATGAAATAGTCCACTTGATGACCCACATGATCAGCCTCCTTTTACTCTGTGTTGGTCAACCTACAAACGCTATTAGACTGCTAGAGTTCCCCTGATGTTCGCTGCTTTAGAACGTAAACCTGCAATCAAGTTGAATGCCCAGGTAGTGCACCGCTTTTTGAGTCACTAAGGACGTATCGCCTAGATGTCTGCTAACCCCGACTGGCATGTGACCTCGTGCCATTAGGATGACTTCGATCTTATGTTTGGGGAGTTCCAGACCATGGCCCTGAAACTAAATTTGTGCCTTTGACATGACTTGGTTCAGCTTCCTCCTGGCGTCCTCGGTATCCCGCGCAGTTATCCATGCGCTATATCATCCACGTATCCCGCAAGATATGTGTCTTATGTCACCTCTATACTCAGGGTATCGTCGTAGCTCAGATTTTAGAAATTGGGGCTGCGCCAGACGTTACCGCTTTAGTTTTCTGACCATCTGGTGCATCGTACAGAAGTTTACGCTCGCTTAGGTAGCTCTGGAGGATCCTTAGCAGATGTGCGTGTAGACCTTACATCTACACATATTGGGGAAGTTATTGGTAAAGAAAAGACTAAGGTACTGAAAAGTGGTTGTGTATCTATTTGCAGATGCTAACCAAGTGCCAGATCATCTATTCTCGTGACATAGTTGATGCCTCTTGGGTGTATTCCAAGCCTACAATGAACGAGCGTTTCCTGTTTTCATTTTCTTTTTCTTGTTCATTCGTCTCGGGAGCATAGGGCCTCGAAAAGACTTGTCTTGCGTTGGTTTCGTTAACCTATTTGATTTTTATAGGCTGAGGAAATGATTGGAACCGCTACTAGTATACACACCTGCAGAGTATTGCATACAATTTCTAAAGCACTGAATAACGAATTTCAGTTTTTTTACGGGAGTACCAACATAGCAGCACTACTAACATGACGGCGGCTACAGTAGTCGAATGGGTGGTGCTCGGGCGTGAAATCTGCTGTGAGCACAAAATATCAAAATTACTGAAAAGGGTATTTCTATTAGCGGGTCCACTTGCCAGGCAAAGGCAAGCCTCAGAGTGTATTTCTGTCATGAGAGAACTCCTCAAACCAGTTACCGTTCGGAGGCGGCATAAGACACTACGTCCATTCATTTCTGGAAAACATCAAGACGTACTCTGCAAATCTTGTGAGAAGCAGGGCATAATCATCCAGCAAAAGATGTAAGAGGAATGCCCTATGTTCCACCTAGAAACTGCGGAAAAATATATCGGAAATTGTTCACTTAAAAAGCGTGCGTTACACAAATGTCTAAATTTTTGTGCTGGAATGTTGGTACACCTGTTCTCTATAGTGTCGCAAAGTTTGAGCGTGATCTGTCAATTAGCTTGTTTTTGGTATTTAATTATATCAGTCACCCGCAGGTGTGCTCTGCAATTTTCACTATGGATGAAAATATCGAACAAAGAATTTGTCTTAAATTTTGAGTTTTGAACGGGATTTCGGGTGTCGAATCGTTGAAAATGTTGCAGAAAGCCTATAGCGAGTGTGCTTTATCAAAAACATGAAAGACACGGGTCTACGAGTGGTATAAGGCTTTTGCAGAGGGCCGAGAAGTCGTGGAAGATTTGCCTCGATCTAATCGCCCATCAACGTCTTCAACGGATGAAAATGTCGACGAAGTCAAGGAAATGGTGCTGGAAAACCATCTCTTAAGTTTGTCGAAGATAGCTCCTGACCTTAGCGTACCTCACGAATCAACTCGCAACATTTTACACCATCAATTGGACATGAGACGCGTGGCTGCTCGACTCGTTCCAAGAGCGTTGAATTTCTTTCAAAAAATTCATCGGAAGATGGCTGAAGACATGCTTGAGCAAGTGAATTCGGACCCAACGTTGAATTTGTGCATTCGCGATATAATAAGTGGCGTTTAAGATAATTCTGAGTGTTCTCGACTGGAATCTTTGAAGTATTTCGATGTTGAAGTTAGCTGCAGTGCCCTAAATTGAATGCCATATGTGAAAGCTTACATTCGAGAGAAACATGAGAATTTCGATGTAGTAACCAATATAGGCTTCTGAGTTTTTTCCCCTACAACCTTCTTTTTCGTGAAAATATGGGTTTTCCAGGTAAGTTTGTTATCGAAACGCAGTTTGGAGGTTGTTTTTGGTATTGAGCTTAACGGTTGGGCAAGTTTTTCGATTTAGTTTATATATTATTGGCGCGTACACCCTTTTTGGGTGATTGGCCGAACTCCTCCTCCTATGTGCGGTGCGTCTTAGTGTTGTTCCACAAATGGAGGGACCTACAGTTTCAAGGGACTCCGAACGGCAGATATTTTTATGAGGAGCTCTGTCATGGCAGAAATACACTCGGAGGTTTGCCATTGCCTGCCGAGGGGCGACTGCTATTAGAAAAATGTTTTTCTTGATTCTGGTGTTTCACCGAGATTCGAACCTAAGTTCGCTCTGTGAATTCCGAATGGTACTCACGCACCAACCCATTCGGCTACGGCGGCCGCATATATGTATACCTATATTTATAACATCGCACTGGGGACTATGTGCCACATGACCTCGAGGTTCGAAGCTCCACTTAACGATTTCTGTAAGATCTGTAGAGATGAGATGAAGTTACAGTGCGCTCAACACTTCCTACACGAATGCCGCGCACTTCAAAGAGTTTACTTTAGATTTCTTGGGTACCTCTTTTTCTAGCCTTTGGCCAGTTTAGGCTCACTTTTGCTGGTAGAGTGGGTTGAGTTCGCCAAAAAAACGGGATCGTCTCGGATGTTGTCAAGTTAAGATTGGGAAACTATTTCCTAGGCAGCACCATGAACACTACTGGCCTCCAAATGAACTCTTTTGTTTTAAGAGGAGCATCAAACATTTTGCGTCGGGTAGATTTCATTTAGAAAATTTAAAGGGAATCCGAGTGCAGTACAATAGACTGAATTGAGTGTGAGTGCTGTACTTGCGAGTCTGTTCCGATAATAAAAAGAGATTAGTTCTTCTTTTCTTCAAACTCCGGAACTCGTCTCTTCTCCAGACTTCGTAGAAACCCAATCATCCGCAGTCGTCGCAAGCGTTGGAGCGTTTTTAAAAGTTTTAAAAAAGGACAAAGGCATTTTCTCGCGCTTCCATTTAAAGCATATTGGTGGAAAATTGAAAGCAGTCTTGGTCGAAAATGTCTGAGAAACCCAGGTCCTAAACAATTTTTGTTTGTTTCGTGAACGCAAAATTTTTGTAAAAGGTGGAAAGTTCCATCGTCATCTCGATCGAAGTGAGTAAATGTAAAGCTTTGCCTTTATATAAATATTTTTTTTTCTATTTTTCCGCCAAACCATTTTCCACTCATGCATACTTAGGTACATAAGCCATACAATGCAATCATTTCTATGACTCGTATATTTTTCCAACATAAATTGTCAAGCTCTCAGTAGCGCGTCGTTACACCAACAACTATTGCCGGCTCACCAAACAATTGGCGCAGCAGTTTTCTGCGTCGCCACTTACTCAATCTTTTTGAATTTTGGAACAAAATCAGACTTTTTTTGTTGGTTGTTTTAAATCATTCGCCAAAGCGGTGCGTTTGACAAGCAGACAGTGGGGACAGACAGAAATACGTAGAAGAAAAGAAGAAAAGTGGCCTTTGTTCCATTTGCTATTTGCGCTGCACTTCACTAAGTACATTCAAGAGGATGTGTCTGTGTGTGTATGCATATATATGTATATATATATATATATAGATATATATCTACACACATTTACTTATGCACATTCATAGATATGCTCATATATGCTTACAACAACACATTTACATGCACTCTGTACTCCGAATTCATACAAATCATATATTTTTCCGCCTCCGTTGCTGCCTTTTTTATATTCCATATTCCATTTTGGTTTCTTTTTTTCTGTTTTTTTTCAAGCCACCATTTTCTTCTTTCACTCTTTTATTTTTTATTTTTCCTTTGCGCACCGCTCTGCTCCTGCTTCTTCGTGTCAACCGCTTTTGTTGCTTTGAAATTCCGCCTCTTTTCTTATGGCCACACTCGCATTGTTGCTGTTCTCTCTACTTGCTCCTATTTTCTTGCTATTTTTTCATATTTTTATTTTCCCCCAACTACAGCTCTGCCATTGTATTGTTTGCTTGCTTTCTTGCCATGCGTCCTACCTTGCTGCCATTTCCACATTGCCACATCTACGCGCAACTTCTTCCGTTCGGCGGCGCTGTCTGCCTGAGCTTATCTCTGCGCCCTGTGCATATAAAATACTGTACGATACACAGAGTCATATCGGTCGCATCAGCAAAAATGCGACGTTGTCTACCTCGCAAGAAAACGAATAAGAATAAGAAAAATTGTCGGTGCAGGCACTGGTGTTTATATACCACATATATGTGTATGTGTATACCCACAGTATTGTTTGTGTTCTTCTGTACAACGTACCGCTCGTTCTACGTCGTTGTCGTTGTCGTCCTTTTCTCCCGGTAAGGCAGTTGTATGTTTATTTTTTATTTATGTGCGCGCGTGTTGCTGCGATTACATTGAAATTGCGAGTATCCTGCAGCTATTCCATTCCGCGTTCTACTCCCCTCCTTCGCCTTCTGCTGCTTTATCTTCTTCAAAGCTATCTGCCTTGTAATGTCTGCCACATTCGTGGGTACATTTAAAAGTGCTACCGCCACTTGCTGCTACCACGTTTTGTTCTTCCAGCCGTAGTTGCTTGTATGCACATCTATGCATGAAAGTGTGCAGCAGACTGTCACTATCTGTGGCATGTATCTTTTTATGTCAATTTTGCCGTGTGCTTATTCGCCCTGTTTAACCCACCCATTTCCTTAAAATGATGAAGCCAAGAAGATGGTGGAGGATAAATGGAGGTGGAACTTCAAAAATATAAGCGCTGAAATTAGAACCAAACTCGAATAAAGTAGCCAAGGAATAATAAAAAAGTGTAATAAAATTTTTCGAAATTGAAGTTGAGTTCACTCAATGCATGGAAATGTTAAAGAATTTGCTTTGAAAGTTATCTGGGTCAGTTCCTGCACTATGCACACACACAAAATATAAGTTAAAAAACTAGGAAAGTAAGTAGTGAAGATAGAAACTAAGCTGGAATATTCTTATACTAGCTTGTCAAAATCCGAGAAGAGCGAGCCTTACTCCATTTTTCAGCGAGCAGGACGTTCCAATGCACTTGTTGAAGTAGTGAGGGAGGGCGTTGCCCAGGAGCCAACAGTGTCGTATGTATAGTCGTCGCGCTCAGCATTTTTGCGTCAGTGAAACCACAATGCGGCGCATTTCAAAGGATGATTTAAATTTGTTTCCGCATAGGGTGCAAGGCGGCCACCGTAGCCGAATGAGTTGGCGCGTGACTACCATTCGGAATTCACAGAGAGAACGTAGGTTCGAATCCCGGTGAAACACCAAATGAAGAAAAAGTTTTTTCTCATAGCGATTGCCCCTCGGCTGGTAATGGCAAACCTCCGAGTGTATTTCTGCCATGAAAAAGCTCCTCATAAAAATATCTGCCGTTCGGCGTTGGCGTTTAAAACTGTAGGCCCCTCCATTTGTGGAACAACATCAAGACGCACAACACAAATAGAAGGAGGAGCATGGCCAAACACCCAAAAAGGGTGTACGCGCCAATTATATACATATAAAAAGTGCAACTGATACAAAAAATATTGCCGACAGGCCATTCACGTCGCTTGGAATACGGCCAAACAGTCGCTCGAATGGTTGACACTGAACCCAATTTTTGGAAGCAAATTTAATGACTGACGAGGCACATTATAACCTCTCCAGCAGCGTGAATAAACAAAATTGCCGCAACTTAGAATCCACACGAGATCCATGAAACGCCATTGCATGACCGGAAAGTAACTGTTTGGGACAGCATTTGCGCAAAAACCTTCATTGGGCCATATTTTTACCGAGAAAACGAAACGGTCGATGGAAACCGATATCGATGGATATTGGCTTGTTATGTCTGCCCGCAAATGCGTGAGAAAGGTTTAGACGGTTACTGGTTTCAACAAGACGGTGCGCCATGCCACACTGCGAGTGCAACAATTGAATTTCTGGAACGAAAATTCCCGGGACACTCTAGTGTCAAAAAGAGGTGACATCGACTGGCCCCCCTGACTTAAAAAAATTTAATTAGAATAAGTAAATAAATAAATAAACAAGTAAATAAATTAGAAAATTTATTTAGAAAACAAAACAAGCCTACAATCACATTTGAGTTACCATAAAAACTACATATAACTTTTTAGTCATACACAATTTGTTGGGTTTTTTTTTATGAAATGCGATTACTTTTTTATTTTGAATTGATTTATGAACTGATGAACTTGTTCCTGCGCGACCTCCATAACCGAATGGCAAGAAACAAAAAAATTATACAAAAAGGTATTTCTAATAGCGGTTCCTCTTGACGGGCAATAGCAAACCTTCGAGTTCTACCATTAAAAAGCACCTCTTAAAACAACCAGCTGCCGTAGATTCCTCCATTTGTGCAAAACCATCAAGACGTAGTGTACAAATTTTGTGAGGAGTTCGGCCTATAATCCAAGAAAGGGTGTAAGTTGCTAAAATTTTAAAGCAGCATTCAACACCACGAAAAGGAGTTCCCTATATGGCACGATGTCTGATTTTTTTCCAAAACGAATACGGAAATCGCGGGGCTATATCAAAAATATTCCGAAGTTGCGGGATCAACGCAAATTTTAGTACTCATCATCACCATCATTTCTTAGTCTATCTCGGTTGCGGAGCATAGGGCCAAAGTAAAATTATTTTAGTATTGGCATCCCTAATACACATAAACTTGCGAGTAAGCAAAATTTCTTGTGATTTCATTGCGCTTGACCAGCTGCCCACTTTGTAGGTACGAGTATATACCTACATTGTATTTGTAATGTAAGTTTATCGATGTTTCGACCACGTAATAATAAAATACACATATTTTGGCTGCAATATATATTTATGAGTTCTGTATAACAAAAAGTTTATATGCTCTATGCCCGTGTACTTAATGCTTGTCCACACAAATGTGCTGAGCAACTGAAACCAATCGTAAGCTCTGGTATTTCGTAACGGCTTTATGAATGGTGTATGTAGATGTATGGTACAGGCATACATACGCACGTAACGATATATGTAGCTTATGTTTTCGAAATTATGATTATTTTGTAGAAGAATAGAATTCTGAGAAATCCACCTATTTATTTTCCTTGGATATGATATTTTTCTGCACTTTCTTATGAGACGGCCGGCTTGAAATATTCTAATAAATAACAGAGCATAACAATCTAAATGTTAAAGCAGAGGTTCACCCTTAATGCTGGACAAAAGGTCAATATAATAGAAAGAAAGCCAATTGAATTTCCTATAATTCTAATCAAGTTAAGCAAAAGCATGTCAAACTACCGTGCGTCGTGCAAACCGATATAGAGAAAGTTTTATTTTGCTTGAAACTTTCTGATGAAGCCAAGAAAAACGATTTAAAACAAAGAAAATTAGAAATATTATGCATTAGAATACACATCCTCCCTATTTCCAGGCTTGGCTTCCTCGAATACCTCGGACTACTATTTGTTTCAGAATTTGGAGAAATCGCTGGCGGGAAAAAGTTGTTATTCAAACGAGGGAGGAGATGATTGCAGAAACGAATGACTATTTCCCAGATTTGGACAAATTCCGACTACTCGGAAGGCATTAATAACAGAATTGGACGAAGTGTATAAGCATAAAAGCAGACTATGTTGAAAGATAAAAAGAGGTTTCGCCCAAATAATTAAGTAGTTTTTATTTTTGCACAGACTTTTCAAACGACTCTCGTTTATGTAATTGAAATGTGGTACCGAGAATTCTTTAACAACGAAATGTTCGAGATCCTTGTTTCTTAAGAGGACCCTGTGGTCTAGAAATTTTAAAACAGCAATTTGTTTGTTTTTTTCGATATTTCGAAAGTACCAAATATATACCTATGAAATGAGACTTTCAGCTATTACAGTATAGATGTCGCTAGGAATATTTTTAAACCTTCCCAATTGTCTTGTTTTTTTAGTCTGTCATCTGTCAGCAATATTCAGTTCATTGTTTGTAAGGTTTCATACAACAATGCATTTTTGTCGCTCTTAAAAATGTCGAATTTCGTGCCTTCAAACTACGATTTGCGGACATCGTCAAACCACTTGTGAAATGCTGCTCTCCTGGTTCAAAAGGAAGTCTTTTTTTGCATCGAATCGTTACGGGTGATGAAAAATCGGTGTATTTCTCCAATCCCAAGCGTAAACGATCGTATGGTCCGCGCGGTCACAAGCCAAAAATAACGGCCAAATCAAATCGCTTCGGCCGCAAGGCAATGCTGTGTTTTTTCTGGGATCAGCGTGGTATGATTTGGTACGAGCTATTAAAACCAGGTGAAACAGTTGACGGTGCAAGCTACCAACGACAATTGGCCAATTTGAACAATGCTATACTCCAAAAACCCCCAGAATATGCCGATCGGCGTCTCAAAGTAATTTTTCTTGATCACAATGCACCGGCACATCGAACAAGAGCGACCCGGGAATTGGTGGAGATGTACGACTGGAAACCGCTGGTGCATGCGGCTTACTCCCCAGACTTGGCGCCTTCCGATTATCTTTGTTTGCATCGATGGGTCACGCACTTTCCGAGCACCGCTTCAATTCTGACGGAGAAGCCAAAAAACGGCTGGATGAATGGTTTGTGGCCAAAGACGGCCAGTTTTTTTGGCGCGGCATCCACAAATTACCACAGAGATGGGAAAAATATGTCGCTAGCGATGGCTATTATTTTGAAGATTAAATCTATAACCAAGTTTTGTATATACATATATATTGAGAATATACTGTGAAATTTTCATATGGAAATACCCAATTTTATAGCTTCTACAAGCTATTAACTAGGTAGAGAGCCGTTCTGTACCTCCTGTACCTCAAATTTTAAACTCATTTATCTCGAAACGACTTTTTTCGGCCTGGTGTTGTTAAAACTATTCAACCGAATCGTCTGATCACAATATCATTGGCTATCGCCCGTACTAGAATCATATTTTTATTTGAATTATTTCGTATTTTTTGATTGAAAAACTGAAAAAACCTCGACTTTTAGAGTGTCAAATTCAAAACCGCGCCATTTTGTCAATTTTTTTTTTAATTCTAATATAGTACGGGACATAGCTACAGTTAAACTGATTAATAATTTTTTTGGTTTTTATGTTTCAGATAAATAGAAGAGCCGAAATGGACAACACCATCCAGGTCCAATTTTTCGGGAGGGCTAACTTCAGCGCCATTTTTAAAATTATTAATATTAAACAACATTTTTTTTTCTCATTTTTGTAAGTAAAAGAAGTTAAATAAAAAGCCTAAAAAAGGCAAATATCGTTTTTCATTTTTTTATTGTAAAAACAAATTTTTTGAAAAGACCCCAAATTTTCGAGCTCTAGACCACCAGGACCCCTTTAGTGAACTGCTTCTTTGAAGGTGGAATTTTAAATATTGCAAGCGCTGGCCGCCATAGCCGAATGAGCTGGCGCGTGACTACCATTCGGGAGTACGCAGGTTCAATTCTACGTGCATCAAATGCCAAAATGTTAAATACAGTTTTTCCTACAGTGGTCACCCTTCGACAGGCAACGGCAAAACCTCCGCGTGTTTACTTTTTTTATAAAAGTTTTTATATACCTTTTTGGCATACCTTTTAAATGCGTACTTAATTGGGGCTAGCAAAAAATTTAAAATTTTGAAAAATTTTGGGCTATCAGGGAGCTGGACCACCGCTGTAATGTACTATATATTTTTGTGAAACGACCTCTCAGCTCTTTCGCTGCTTCCAAAATATGCAGCGCAAACTAGACTTTTGCACATTTAATGATGCTGTAAGTTAAATCGGCGCAAATAAAATAGACTTTTATCAAATACGCAAACGAAGGCAGTACCAACTAAGTAACTGCCTACGTGGAAATGCCTGTAGCACGCCGTGGGTGGCTTGCAAAAATTCTCAAATATCTCTCCTCTCGAAATAAAGCAGCTATTGTTGCATGCAATATTGCGCGGCTGCCTCAAATGATAATAATAATAACAATAATAATACGTACTGATAAATATGGGTAATGTTGCAAGTAAATGTGGTAGAGTGGGCGTAGCAAATGCACCCACACATACACAACGCACACAAACGCAACACACGCGCTCATGTTTACATTGTTGTGGGCAGATCAAAAGCAAAACGAACAATGGGGCTGGTGGTTGCCTGACTGGCTGACTGGCTGAGTGGCTGCCATGGGATGGGCTGCGGCTATGACTGCGGCTTTGCTTGTGGCTTGCCAGTGCGGCATTTGTGGCAGTTGAATGGCTGCGAAGGTGGCGCCATTGACCTGGCCAACGCTGACGTTTGTTGGATAAATGTACGCGTGAATGGATGTATATGCCTTCACTTACACACACACACACAGTACCTACTACATATATGAGTGTGAGTATGTGTGTGTGTGTGTATGAAAACATTATAGCTGCCACATTGAGAAATCTGTTTTGCATAGTTTCATTTGTTGTTCGTGTTTTTGTGTTTCAAAATCTTTTTTGTTCCTGCTTGTAGTTGCAACAGCGGCGCAATAATTTCCAACATAAATGAGAATTCATTGTACCATGGGGTAACATAATGAAGAGAGAAGAAAAAAGCAAAAAAAGAAATGCAAAAATAAAGGAAAAGGGCAAATAATAAATGAAGCGGAGTGGCACAGCGGCAGGTCCTTGGCGCAAGTTAAGGAAGCTGCATTCTGTATTATGCAACATTAATGTGGCAATATTTAAATATAGGTAAGTATGCATATGTGAATGCGTGTGTGGCACGTGCAATTGTAGCACATTTTTAATTTCTTCTTGTTGAATTTTTCTCTGCTTTTATTGCTCTACCTTATTGTCCTTTTTACCTGTATACCGCCTGAATGAGTCATTTTATGAATATTTCAGTGGAGTGACACATTTGAATATTCAATAAGTATTTCGGTCATTTCATTCCCATCAGCAAAATTTTTAAATACAATTACTTGGAGGTTCAGATTATGAATCATGAATTATAGATTAGGAGTTATGCGTGATTTTAGGAAATTTATGGAAATATAAGTGTATGAACCAAGCCGCGTCTAGATGCTGTTTTAAAGTATATAAAAAATTCGATGCTTTCAGGTTTCATTGGTTTTATTCAAAATATGGCTCTTAACAATTACACGTCCAAAATGGCATCATTTAAATGCCCACCATGAACATGTCTACGGGTAAAATCCGCCAAACAGTCGATTCATGAATGCCTGAGAACGTCGAGCTATCGATGTTGAAGGTTGTTCAGCAACACTTTGCGCTACAGCAGCAATATTCTCAACAAAACGTCAAGTTTTTGGTCCAGTTCATTGCCTGTCCATTTGTGATCCTCAATAGAACCAGTTTCTTGAAATTTTTTCACCAATATTTGAACAGCGGCCTCATTTGGGTGATTATTTCCACACAAAAAATCACGAATTGTGCGTAATTTTGTTCTTAAAAATCGATCACTTTCATAATAAGTTTCAATAATTTTAGAGCGTCTTTCGTCAACAAATGCCTCCGCATCACCTGCAAAATATTCTAGCCAAACACCATCAATAACGACGTATGAGGAACACATCCTTAGGC
This sequence comes from Anastrepha obliqua, assembly GCF_027943255.1. Taxonomy (NCBI): domain Eukaryota; kingdom Metazoa; phylum Arthropoda; class Insecta; order Diptera; family Tephritidae; genus Anastrepha; species Anastrepha obliqua. Next base: position 31,636,059 of record NC_072893.1, read on the forward strand.
AAATCAAACGCGCAAAGTGGCAATGGATAGGTCACACATTGAGAAAACCACCAGATAGAATCACGGGAATGTTACTGGACTGGAACCCGCAAGGGAGCAGAGGTTTCGGTCGACCAAAATACACTTGGAAAAGGTCGATGTTACGCGAACTAGCAGGGAAGGTGCAAAAACAACAGCCCAGAACCGTGTACAATGGAAGAGTCTTGTCGAGGCCCTATACTCCCGAGAGGAGTGAACAAAGAAAAAAAAGATTTAACGTATTGTATTCATTTGAATTGGAACTTAAACAGGTCTATAATAATCCCTTTTTTTGTTTTTTTTTTAAGTGACTGATTCTCAATATATTTTTGCGGTACAAAAGTGCGCATAACGGCTTGGTTTTAGGAAAATTGTGGGTAAAAGCATAAAAACACACATGCGAAACCAGTCTCATATCATAAAAATACACAATATAACATCAAGATGCACACCATAGATAGGAAGAAGAGCTCGGCCAAACATCCAAACAAAGGGTGTGCTATTTTGATGAAAGTTATTATATAATTGGTGCATATAATAAGTTTCATCAAAACAGGCATAAAACATACCAAAGCTCCCGGGTATGACATGATAACAGGAAAGGCATTAGCGGAGCTACCAACCAAGTCATATATTTTTTTGCGAAACGTTTTTAATGCAATGTTTCGCTTACAATATTTTCCAAAATTCTGAAAAGCTGCAATCTTGCATTGCCGAAACCGGGTAAAGATCCAACTATCGTCTCATCGTATAAACCAACAGACTTACTACCGACAATATCAGAAAATGCTGAAAAATTACTGCCTGATCGACTGAGCGAAATTCTGGACAAAAAATGTGTAATGTCGGATCTTAAATTTAGATTTAGAAAAAAAAACATTCGATTATCCAACAGGTTCTTGGATTTACATATAAAATCCAATCAGACCATGAAACCATCGTTACTACGCAGCACAAGGCTTACTTCACAAAATAAAAACAATAATGCCTTCTGACTTTTTTTTTGTCGGAACAACTAGCAAGTATAGCACTCAGGCACAATTAAGTCAATTGTACTGCACTCGCATTCCCTTTTTAATGTTCTTAAAATCTTTTCGACCTGCGTAGAAATCTGAGTAGATCCTGTGGTGCCAAGGAGCCAAGGTGGTCTTGACGAATCACTGCCAAAGACCTCGAGCCTGATTCGAGCGAAGGCGAGGCAGACGCACAGACAGTGGTCCGCCGTCTCATTCTCCTCTCCACATTCTGGGAAGAGTGCACGGTCTGAGACGTCTACCTATTTCATATGCTTTGCACACAGAAAGTGTCTGCAGTCCCTCCTGCTTAATGTCAGGAGGATTTGCGACAGTCGATCGGATATGACAAGTAACATCAGTTTTGTTCATCTGCAGTCTCTCTCAGCTTGCCAGGCTCGCTTGTGGATTAAAGTTTGCTAGCCGTGACTTTGATGGCTGCAGAAGGGAGTGGTGGAACGAGCTCCGGACTAGGAAAGTTGGCCTCAGAGCTCATCCGAGCTAGGGAGTCAGAGGTCTCGTTACCCGCGATACCCACGTGTCCCGGGACCCATGTTAGCACCAGGCTATTATGTCCACCGGCATAGTTTAGCCTGGATTTACAGGACTCGACTAGCCTTGAAGTGATTGAAGGACTGTCTAAGGCCATGAGCGCATCTTTCGCTGCAGACACCGCTTCTTTAATAGCATACACCTCCGCTTGAAATACAGATGCATGCATTCCAAGAGTAAAGTACAGGTTTGTCCCGCTTGATTCCACGTGGACACCAGAGCCGACATCGTGCTCGGTTCTGGAGCCATCCGTGAAAATGCGAAAACAGTGTTTGTCGGGCTCATTTTCTGACTTTGACCACAGTTGAGCCTCTGTCAGAACTACACTGTATCTTTTTTTAAGTACGACTATTGATGGCATAGAGTCAAGGGGCATGGAGAGAATCATTGGGTCGAAGTCCATGTCTGTTTCCATTGCTTTCTCTTACTCTTTCTCTTCACAAACAACTAATTTCTCTTCCTTTCGTTGATTTATATGCAGCGTTAACGTCACAGCAAATTCGAAGGGTGCAACCTTGCATTCTATCATTCGTGGGGCAATAGTACACGCACTCGCAAATATTTTCAAAATGCCGTTTCCATTTCTATTTCGGTTTTTATAGCAAATCTTTACACTATTAATTTACTAATTTCTTCAAATATGCGTTGTAAATAACCGTAAATGTGATAACAGTCAATGAAGAAGCACAAAAAGTTTAGAGTATGTGAATGAGAATGAAGATGCGATGAAGACCGAGTTCACAATGAAGCTAGAGACGCGGTTGAGAATTAGAATGTGAACGAAAATGAGGATTAGAATGTGAATGTGGCTGAAAACGGAGAGGAGCACGAAAATCAGAAAAGTGTGAGCCATCAAAATAAAAATAATGATGAGTCTGCAATAGCCTACGGTTCTTTATTTCACTATCTCCATACGCATACCTACAAATGGAAATCAGATTGGAATTTGAACGGGCTTCCCAACTTGATTTCATGTACCCGAAAATACATTGTCGGAAGTGTGCGATTGACATGGCAGACATGTTGCAACATCGGAAAACCGATTTGCTAGCAACGAAATGGCAACACAACGGTCAATAGTGTATGTTGTAGTGATTAGTGGGAAAATGGTGAAAATTTGCAGAAACGACACTCACTCACCTTTATGCGTGTACCTGCACACATACGCGCCAATAGATGCGCCTAAATTCGCCACAAGGCCATCAAAATGTTTTTAGGGGATTCTATGCAACATGAGTTCCATGTCGACGTATGCGCACCATAGCCGGTTAAAGCACAAAGCATACAACAATAACAACAACAACAGCTATAATACCAACAGTTTTGGTTAGTTTGCTGCTTATTGTTTTGTTGTTGGCGTCTATGTTTGCTTTTCTGCCGTCACTCTCGAACTTGCCACACTTGACAAAGTCTATGCAGCACACACAAACGCAGAACTGCTAGCAATGTCACGCACACTCACTCGGTTGTGCGCATGAAATATGTATGCACACACACACATGTATGTAGTTTCAGTGAGGCTGTGTTTGTGTGTGTGAACTATGCCTACATACATTTGCTGCTGTTGCCGCTTCCTAAATAGGATTAAAGTCAAATCCTCAACTGTCCACACATAATTTTATTATTATTTTATAAGTTAGTAGAATTTCAGTGCAGTACACACGCACACACACGCATAAATACACAGGTTTAGTGCATATATGCAGGCAAACATGAAAATAATCTGCGAAGGTTTTGTATATTTTTGTTGTCGAAAAAGTGTTGTTATTACTTTGAATTTTGGCGCATTTTAAATTCTGATGGCAGTTGCTGAAAATGGGTTTAATTTGGGTATATTTAAAGACATGGCGACTTAAGTTCTGCTCAATTTTGTGTTCACGTAAAGTTTTGCTGATGAAAGTGTTTTTGCATTCGACATTTCCCATTTCGTTTTACGTTTTGTGTTGAATAATAATTTAACTATTACCTTGAATTTATCATGGTAAACTAGAAATTGCATTTTCGGACTATTTAAAACTTAAATATTTCCATCTGAGAGAAAATATATATTAATTTTTTCTGAATTTTTCAGATTTTTTTTATTTTATTTTTTTTCTTGGGTGGACTTATCCACTCATCTGAAAGAAGATGGGAGGCATGATCTCTAGCTTCTTGCTGGTAGACCATGAAAAATATCAACAAATAGTGTGCAACTTTTAACGCAAAGTCTGACATCCGCTGCTACTTGAAATTTCTTAGTTTAAATTAACCGACTTCTTGGTCCTCTTGAAAGAGTCAGCGTACTCTCCTCCGTACTCCTCTCTCGACTAACAAAACTAACACTATATAAGGCTCTCATCATGCCCGTCCTATCAGATGGCGCAGAAGCTTGGACGATGATAATATTCGATGAGGCGTCCCTTAGAGTGCTTGAGAGAAAGATTCTGCAGAAGGTGCTTGGAACTTTGCACGTTAGCAACGGTGATACTGCAGGCGATGAAACAATGAGCTGCATAAGCTTTACGACGACATAGACATAGCGCAGCGAATAAAGATCCAGCGGCTACGTTGGCTGAGTCATGTCGTCCGAATGGAAATAAACGCTCCGGCTTTGAAAGCATTCGATGCGGTACCAGCTGGTGGTAGCAGAGGAAGAGAACGGCCTCATCTGCGTTGAATAGATCAGGTGGAGAAGAACTTGGCCCCACTTGGTGTGTTCAACTGGCGCCGGTTAACACGAGAAAGAAATGACTGGCACGCTTTGTTAAGCGTAAACGGTTATCACGCCAATCAAGAAGAAAAAGAAATAACGTTATCGATGGTCTTATAAGATGGTGTTACTTCCTCTTTAGGATTCATCGCAGAAGACTTCACAAAGAGTAATATATAATGCTTCACATATAACATTGGTAAGTCCTTGGATGGGCGTGTCTCTGAGAAATATTTTATATTCAGTGTCCATCTAGACAAACTCCTCTTCGCTCTGAAACAGACTATGTTGAGTTTGGGCTTAAGAGGGTTCTCATTCTTTAAACTTTTCTTACTCTTACCATGTGAACCTAAAATGCGTTGTGCTGCTATTATACCATCTAACAAACTAATCGATAAACAATGAAAATATAATAAAGTCTTGCTTCAGATTTGCCTTACTATCTGACGGGTAGGCTTCATAGCCCATTTACTATTCACCTCTTCGATAAAACCGATATATAATTAGAGCTTACATTTTTTTCATTATTTGGCTGAGCCCCTCCTCCTAATTTGGGTTGAAGGGATTCTCAGATTTCCACTGATCCGAGCCTCAGATGATATTCAACAAGGACGTTATTCATGGCAGAAAGACACTCGGAAGGCCGGCATTGCCTGCCTAGGAAAAATAATGTTTCGCTATTAAAAAAAATGTTTTTATCATTTGGTTTTTCGTGTCCACAGCGAAGTTCGAACTCGCACATTACCCTACACCAGCCCATTTAGCTACGGCGGGCGGTAGGTCACAAATAATTATTTCTCTCTCTCTCTTTCGTATGCTCGTTCGCGTTGCAGCAATCAGCAATTTTCCTGCAACTAGAGAGCTATACTGCATTCGTGGCACTTGGGCAGGGAAACCAACTCTTTAAGAACTCTCCTACATTAGGCAGCTTCCTTCAATCCTGAAATAAGATTATTGCTGTCAGTCTGGACCTCGAGATATGAGTTTTCTTCTTCTTCTTCGTTTATTTAAAAAAAATCTTGTATACAACAATATATTTAGATAACTTTTACTGTAGTTCAGTGGATTCAGATGTCCAGCTGTCGTGCCATCTCTTCGCTTGCCGTCCGTCAATATTCTTATCTTGTTTTCAATGTTCATGTATTTGTTGTTCCATTTCGCTGATCTTAGGCAGCCAGAAAGTGTTGCTGCATTGTTTGGCGCAGTCTTCACTTCTTTCCAATCTTTTTGGGTGCTTGGCCGAGCTCCTCCTCCTATTTGTGGTGAGCGTCTTGATGTTGCTCCACAAGCTGAGGGACCTACATTTTCAAGCCGACTCCGAACGGCAGATATTTTTTTCAAGAGCAACTTTTTCATGGCAGATATACACTCAGAGGTTTGCCATTGCTTGCCGGGGGGCGATCGCTATTAGAAAAAACTTTTTCTTCATTTTGGTGTTTCACCGAGATTCGAACCTGCGTTCTGTGAATTCCGAATGATAGTAAGGCACCTACCCGTTTGGCTTCTTTAGCCGTTACTGCTGTTAATTTGTGAACCCAAGTATGTGACCACTATGCCTTGTTCTATTGGCTTATTGGTAGCTGCCAGTTTGCATCTGAATATTGAACACTGCTTGGCTTAAGCTATCGTCTTGCCGAGTTCCTGATGCACCCTAAATTTACTCTGTTAGCTTCCCTTCAAGTTTAATCGCGGTTTTATTTTCGCTGTTTAATTCTCTTTTGTAGCTAAGAGTTATTTGGAGTTCTTTTCTTATTCACATCATTTAACCGCACCCCCGTTCAAATACTTTTGTGAGATCGACGAAACATACGAGATTTAACCCTTTGGGGACCAACGTCGGCACATAGCCGCCTAAGCCATTTTACCGTTGCGGACGCGTGTCGGCATTTAGCCGCCCAAATTAGTTCGTAGCTGTAAGGCTCGCGACGTCTGTCGTTCTGAGCGCTAAGATACGCAATGGTATAGTAAAAGAGTCACACATTCATTTAAAAACATTAGGGGCCATTAGCGATGAAGTCCTATTTCCTTATAATGTAAACTTACGATGTGAGACGACGGTATAGTCAGAAAGAATTTCAGTTCTTCGAGTCAGTCCTTTTATATATTTTATATTTTATCCTACGCACGATGGCTAAGCGATCTAGAGATGATACGTTAGATAATGACGATATTTACGATCTGACGAATATTACTTTGAATCTAAGAAGGCAGAGGATGACGGCATTAGTTCGTCAATTTGAAAGATATTACACAATGCCGGAATATTAAACGTATACATAAATACAACCAAACTTCTTTTTATTGTTTGTTTATAATAATTTTTTGATTTTATGATATTTGATTTTATGATATTTGTCTGGTGTTAAATAAAGCCTTAGTTTCTATAAAGTTCAACGTATTTGTTTTCTTTACCGCGTACTCGAATACCTCTCGTCCTCAGCGACACTCGCCCGTCGAGCGGTTCCGTTCCCAAAGGGTTAAAGTCAAATGTCAACCAAACCTGACGTCATAGACGCAATGACGCCGACTTCGGATCGCACTTAGGGACCGTTAGGATATTTCTTTCTTCCTTCTCGAACAAAACGGAAAGCAAATTTTCTATGCAATTTTGTAATTTTTCGCTATCTTTTGAATTTAATTATTTACTTTCTTTGCTTGCCACAATGTCGCATTTGTTCCAGCCTGCACCGGAGCTGTAGCATTTTGTTTTTTTTTTCTCAAACTGTTGAAATCGCCGCAGGCTAAGGTGATCCGTTTTCTATTCTCTGTAAAAAATGAAGGTTAGCGTTGTTCAGGTGATTTTTGTTCGTCAAATATTCAGGTGGCAGTGTTTTCGTGAAAAGGAAACACTCTTAGTCATTTCCACATTCCTCCAGTTTACATTTTCAAATGTAAGTGATATCAATCTGTGGTCGAAGCGCCACAGCTGACACTATTCGAAGAATAATCAACAGCATTGGGTTGGTTGACAGCCGCAGATTCATTTGAAGCTGTATGCAATAGACATTAACCCACAATTTTTTTCATCATAAGAATTTAACATTATTGCCTCAGCTATTGTAGTTGATGCAGTGTTTTCTGGTGGTGGCTTAAGCGGGTTGCGACTGCAAACTTTACTGTTGCTTAAAAACACTCACTTAAAACCGCAATCTTTTGCCACCCCGAGACTTATTGTTGCACATAAAATTTTTATCAGATCATTGCCACATTTAAGCGAATGCCACTACAGCAATAACAAAATAAATTGTAAGCGACTGGCAATTTCAACAACAATAAAAATCATTAGAGACCGCACTGCTGCCACTTTGAGCATCCAAGTGTCACCAAAAACAACCAGCCAGTTAGGCAGACATTACAGCCACGCCGGAAATGGCACACTTATCTACTCCAATGCCCGATTTGGTCGCAAGCATTAGCCTTGGAAACTTTTGCTTTATCTTTGTTGACCGCCGTTATCAGTTTGCCAGTCAGTCGACCAGACAAACACGCTCAGCCAGCGTACGAACTGCCGACTGCCAAGCTTCTGCATGAAGGTGTGGAATTATATGTAAAACAGTGAAGGCAGAAATCTACCCAAAATTGGTACAAAGGCAAGGCAAGGCAACAACGGCGGCAATGCTGTAGCCAGCAAAAGTCAACTTTTTTCGGTTGCCTTATCAGTGGCGACAAATCTTGCGCAAGCGACGTACGCACTCGGGGTGGTAATCCGATACCAGAGGCGGAGGAAAATGCGTGTTTATTTTTCTTTTATTTTTTTTTTTGTTGCTGCGGAAATGTGTTCACACCGGCTGTTGGTCACTGTTCTACGTCCTCTACGCCTTTTGCTCCGCATCGCTAGCGCTTCAACGTTTTTATTTAAACGGCCGCTGGAGAAAAAATTGGAAGAAATGTCAATATCAGGCATGTAGGGCTGGCAAAATATTGTAGTTGCGTTGGTTGCGCAAAATCTGACGATCGATCAACCCACTAGCGACCCGTTAGCCCAAACCATTGCTTGTGCTGCCCCTTTGTCAGCCATTCACAGCTATTGTTTAGGTGAACTTTGGCGTAATTTAGCGACCCAGCGAAGCGGCTTATCTGCATCTGATGGATGGATAGCTGTGACAGGGCGAATGTCCTGACCGAGTTCAGCTGCTGTGTTTAAGATTGAATTGGTTGCATTTAGATGGCTGTAGTTATGACCACCCAAACGAGCGCGCTTCTGAGTGACCAAGTGGTTATTTCGTCGTTGGTGTTTCAATGTCACTTGGAAGCGCACGCCACCACTGTGTGTGTGCGGCCTGATTGGCAATGAAGTGTTGCTGATGTCGTCAAGTAATATTGATTACATTGACTGTGGCGGTGGATGAGATTTAAAGTAGGGCATGGAGTTGGAGTTTTTGGAGAACGCAAAAAAAAAAAAAGTTTTAAAGTTTTGGGAAAAGTTTTCTAGTTTTTTTTTCTATTTAAAAAAAACAAAACAAAATAAAAAAATTAAAAAAAAAAAAATAAAATAAATAAAATAAAACAAAAAAATAAAAAAAAAAATAAAAAAGATTAAAAAAAAATTTAAATAAATTTAAAAGAAATAAAAAAAACAACAATTCAAAAAACAAAAAAAATAAAACAGAATAAAGAAATAAAAAAATAAAAATTAAAAATCAAGTCTAGGAGTTTAAGCAATCAGGGATACTGATGCTAGATTATGAAATATATTACTTGAGACGAAAAATTTAGAAAGAGTTTGTTATTATTCCCAACATTTTAAACATTAAATTGTCCCCCGTATTGCCTTTTATACTTTGCGCCTTTGCAAGACTACGTAGTGTCAGCTTTACTTCAACATTTTTATCGAAAAGTTTGGTATCTTTTTAGCATAACATTTCCACTTACTTCTTCTAACATTCCCAGTTAGGAGCTTTATTTATTCTTTTTTCTGTGAGTTCAAAAATTTGTGTCGCCCAAAATATGGAATTAACTTCTGCAAATTTTCGTGCGTTCTTTTATTACGATTTTCGCCGTGGATTATCGAGACAGAAGTGCATTGACCAACTTACTTCGACTTTTTTCGTTGAACCACCACACTAAGCCACTGTGAAGTGCTGATACAGCAAATTCTAACGTAGCCGTCAATCCTTGCTGTATGAATTTTAGAGAGGCCGTTCAGTAACAATCAATGCTGTGCGTCCATTGATTACCCAAGATCGTCATGTGGCATATCGCGCGATAGAGGCATCCTTGAGCATTAATGGCACCAGCACACATTCAATATTACATACATAAACATTTGATCGTCAAGCAGATTTGTTCTCGCTGGATAGCACACAATTATTCGTGCGGATTGGCTGTAGAGGCATTTAACTTGGGAATTCTTCCTTCGGGATCACCCTCATCCAGGACACCAATAATGATGCGATTGCTGGCCATTTCGGCCAACGTTGTGTTAGGCGCTATGACTCGATTTTCTGGTCTTTTTGCTGACGGTTTGACCTCTTCAGTAGGCCTCTGTCTTTAGGTGGTAGCGGACGATGTAGTTCGCTTTTCGAGGGTGAAGTTAGGTAGTACGTCTTTCGCACACTCTATCGACTCTTTTACTGCCTTCTACACGTCTTCCGCTGTTGGAGAGGCTTCGTGTAACCTTTTGAGTATCTTGACGGCATTACGCCTCTCCAAGTACCCTGCTCTGGTTGGATCAGTGATCCTTACAATCGGCCAATTACCTCGGTGCTTCTTATGGCAGTATCTTCCACAGTTCGCCCCACAGTCACAACAGTCACACAGTAGACAAATAGGATTGATTCCGACTGTCACAGGAGGCACCAATTTACTGGAGTTAGGCTTAGCCTCAGTCCTAGTGCCAGCGCTTGCCACCGGTTCTTTATGACCAAGTTTAACTTCTGTCTTCGTGGTGGCAGATTGAGAGCTCGTTTTAACGCTATTCGTTTATCGGAGTTTTGCTGCCCCTTCCGCATTATTTGTTTCTTTTGATTTTTTTGTTTTGTTATTTGTTATTGAATTCATGTTTTGGACCCACGAGTGTCGGAGAAAAGATGTCCACGTGTGCATAGCTCCGAACTACACAGGCAAGGCTAGTTATTACGCAGGGCGTCACGTTAACGACTGGGCTATATTTGAAACAGGGCCGCCAGCAGGCTGATACTCGACACCTTGATTCGGCTCTTTAACTCACACCATAGTAAAACTCCATTTTCAAATGATGTACTATTAAAGAGTACTGAACACTTGCCCGTGAAGTCTTAGCTTAGCCAGCTACCTCTCGTTTGCGGGCAGAGTGAGAACTGTGGTACCTATTACCAGTCGGCACCCTCGCGGAGGGTTCAGTGGAGGGGTTTTGCAATCAGCGGGACAGTGACATCAAACCAAATTTTTCGTCTTACCATTCATATTGCATCCCTTTGTCTCTCTATTCTTTTTAATGTAAATTACCGGGTATTCTTCTTGACTGAGTGTTTGGACTTGGATCACATAGTTTCGGGTGCCAATTTACCACATTATTGTGCAAGAAATGGAGCCCTCAAAAGGAATTCAGACGTAAACTTTCAAATCGCCTATGCAAAAATATTTTTGTTTTGCCCCTCCAACCAGCTCTTTTTGGTGGTATCCACTTTTCAGTGGCAAAGGTGCTTTGAAAATTGGTTCAAGCGAATGCAAAAGCTTATAGAATTCCATGAAAAGATCCTAAATTTGTGATATTTAGGGTTTATGGAAGGCATATTTTCTCAGCTTGGTTCAAGTGCTCTCGCTTTTTTTTGTTGAAATGTATGCATTTTTAGATTCTTCGATTATTTTTAAAATACAATAATTAAAATTTTGTGTTGTTCTTTGCAATTTTAAAATAAATTTGTATGAAATTAATGTTTAACTACTGTGAAAAAGGCGTTCGCTATAAGATTTCGTGTGAAACTTTTCATACAAATCTGAAGGAATAAGAAAATTTCATATAAAAAACTGGAAGAAATGATGAATAAATCGGTTTGTGTGAAGTATGGCAAAATGCAGTGCATACTATTTTTAAAACCAACTGTCATATAATAACCACAATAACAACAATTGATCCCATTTGATGGGTATTTGGCTTAGCTCTTTCTTTTTTCACAAATTAAAGGAACTACGGAGCTACTGGCACCTCCGAACAGTAGATGATTTTACGAGAAGTTTTTTCATGTCCAAAATAGTAGTCACAGACCAACCTTTCGGTTACAAGAACTAATATTAACTATCGAAATAATTTTAATATTTTTTTATTTTAATTTTCTACGGTTTTGAGTATAGAAAGGATTTAGGAGTAAAAATTAAATTTCTTCATGGCCGAAATGGTAGTCACACGCCAACCTTTCGGCTACAAGAACTAGCGAAATAATTTCTTTTTTCTTTTTTTTAATTTTCTACGGTTTTGAGTATAGAAAGAATTTAGGAGTAAAAATTAAATAAAATTTACGAATTCAATGTCAAATAAAATCGCCTCAATGCGCTTATTTCGTACAATATTCAATGCCAATATAACGAATGAGCTGAGTTTCCCTTTCAGCACGAAATTTCCTAACCTTTTTCTGTTTAGTTTTTTCATACAACAAACGAATTTTAATAAATCAAACTTACAGTTTTGACACCAGCGCCAGCAATAACTCAAGGCGAAGCTTTTTAAACACTTCTTCAAGCCATCGTTCGAATATTGGAAATCAAAGCGGCAACTCTGTGAAGCTCTGCTGGAGACCCCTCGCGTAGCTGTAACATTGCGCCACATGCATTAAGAAAATATTTTACGTTCTAACAAGTCAAAACAACAAAAATGCTGACAACAAAGCCAAAAAGCCAACAAAAACGAGAAAAAAACACGCCGTTGCCCTCATCCTAATAGCCGCAGTCATTGTTTTTCGAGGCAGTAGAATGGGATTTTGATTAATTAATTACCCAATGACGGCTGGGATATTCGTACACGCGTGCACTAGCTTTTGTACATACGTAAATACATATGCACATGCTTACATATATACGCAGCAGTGGAGGTATGCATGCGATTTGTGTTTTGCTGTGAAAAGTGGTTCCATCAACAACTTTGTTGTGTTTCAACTATTATTGTGCTGCTGCTCTCCGCTGCTCAGCTGAGCCATAAACCACGGCCGTAAAAAATATACGAAGAGGAATTCTCGTGTTCCTAAAAACAACTGCTCAAAAGCGCTAATGGCTATAGCACAACAATAATTCTTAGGTGTTGAACTAATTTGACGCTTTTTATGTTTATCGATCAACGATTCAGTTTCAGTCCGAAGAGGCCGTAAGACTAAAAGCCAAAGTTGGCATTCATTTGACAATCTTACGAGATTTTCGTGCTCGCCTATCATTCAAGTTTTATTATTATTTTTTTTTTTTGATTTGTTAAGGCCGAGTGTCGTTATGTTTAAAAATTGCTTTTTGATGATCTTGATTTTATTTATTTGCTTGTGAGGTGCAAGTTAATGGAGCAATAAATGGTAAATAAATTTGGTAATAAATATATTTACATGCATACATGTTTATGGGACTCAGCGTGAAGTGATGCTATAAAGAGGCTAACAGTTTATGTGTTTTAAGGAGATATTTTTACTTACTTTTTTTCTTAATTAGGTTCCAAACTAGTTATAGACTTGAGAGTAAACTAAGAAGCATCGATAGTTAATAATTGGCGGCCACCGCAGCTGAGTGAGTTGACACGTGACTAACATGCGTAAGCTCGAATCTCCGTACAAGGATATCAAATTGTAGAAGAAGTTTTTCTAATAGCGGTCGCCCCTAGGCACCCATTCGCAAGCCTCCGAGTGTATTTCTGCCTTGAAAAAGTTCCTCATAAAAACCATTTGCCGTTCGAAGTCGGCTTGAAACTGCAGGACCCTCCATTTGTGGAACAACATCAAGACGCACGCCACAAATAGAAGGAGGAGCTCGGCTAAACACCTAACAGAAGTGTACGTGCCAATTACTTTTTTGCTTTGTTTTTGTTAAGGGGGAAAATAAAATCGTTTTATTTTTTATTGCATTATATTCTCAAAGCTTAACCTTTCAAAAATATGTCCTTAAAAGAATTTGTTAAAAGTTAAATTATTTCCAGAGATATAGCTATTTTAGTGTCACGACTTCTAAACTGGCTCGGCTGGAACGCCACAAGGTGTAATTGCACCCAAAACTTTAAACGCGTTTTTCTCGAAACTATATATTTCAAAATGTTTACCTTGATTTCTCAGGTTCAGCTTAACCGATTTACTTGAAATTTGGTGTGAGCCTTTCCAATATACGGCATCTATCGTACTTACTATTATTATAAACAAAATAAAATGTTCACTATTTTTAAAAAATTCTGAAAAATAAAAAAAAGTAGTAAATAAATTTATCATTTTTTCGGGCTGCCGTAATTTGGCCAAAAAAAAAAAATTTTCGGCTTTTTTGTAGTAAGTATGATAACAGCATTCATCAAGATGAATAATTTTTTTTATTTTTTTGTTTCAGATTATTAGAACGCTTGAATTCGTGGTAGGTGTGGCGCGCCATTTTTTGTAAACCTCTCTCTTCAACCACTTATAACTTTTTGAGATTTTTAATTTTTTTATGTATTTTTAAAACATTAATAAATACCTTATTAAAAAATGGATGGTAAAAATATTTTTTATTTTTAATTTATAGTACCCGAAAGAACATCGCAAATTCATGCCTCTACACTAGAATACCCCTTAAGTGAATTGAATAGCCTATATATCTACAATGCTAAAGCTGAATGCTTATATACATTTTACTTCAATTTTTAGAACATAGAAAAATGCTCTAACTGTCAGGATAAACTTTTTCTCAAGCTGAATAGTAGAGTTGTTATAAAAATAATTGAAACTGCTGGTAAAATATTATGAATCGTTCGTTGGGACTGCCTACTCCGAAAGTTAGATGCCAATAGCATTGGAATGAGTTTCAGAAAAAAATTATTCAATTCTTAAAAAGTAGTTCAATTGCGTATGAGAACACTGTAAGCCAGTATGGGATGCAAATACGTATGTACCTCAAATAAAAACCTCGAGTCTTAGAATGAAAATCCTACAAGTTGTACGAGGTATGGCTATTAACCAACTAGACGGCTCTATAGAAGAAGTACAAATTCGTTGAATATCTAAGAGACCACAGCTGTCTAGGAGACTCTTTCGCTTTCATATGCGGTCTCTATCGCTACTGTAAACAAATTGAGACTAGGTACTATTTATTTGTTTGGCCTAAAATATGTTAAAAAATGTGTAATAATTACTGTTTATAACATGGTGAAGAAGACTTTTAAATTCGCGATCTTTAGTGGAAAAGAAGTTCCCTCTAAGACAGCTAGACGGCTGCAGTATACAAAAACACAAGCAATGGAGCGCGTAAAGGTTAAAATAAAGATTTCCATCACTCAAAAAATTTTTTTAATTAGTGAACAACTTATTTAAAAACGAAATTGTATGATTAATTTTGCGCCACCATGTACTTCAATAATTTACACAGTCACTGGCATGTACTTCAAAGGGTTCTTTTTTTCAAAATAAAATCCAAATCTCAAAATCTGATTATTTCTGCCGTCACTGCCGCTGCAGTACCTTTAAGTAATACAGTAGCCTTTTAATTGTTGCTGCAAATGACAAGACATGCGTACGACAAATTTTGCTACGGTGGCTCATTTCGCATTACCTGTCAAAAGGTGACTACCCAACTACGGCATTCTATTGTTGCGGCGTCCGCTTTATTTGTCGGACAACGCCCCCCTCTGAAAGCGGCTTAAGTCCTAAAGGAGTTGCCCGAGAATACATCTACCACTGTTTCGATCAATGGAAGATTCGCATGAAGCGTTATAATTCCCATACATTCTGTCAAAAAAGTATGCGGATGGGGCAACAAAACACACAAATTTTATATTTTTTTCAAATTTAGTCTGTAAGAAAATGTCACTTCAAAAGCTTTATAAATAAATAAAATACAAGAGCCTTTCCAACAAATCTGGTATTTTTCGATGAATTTGCGTCCATAAATGTTACATAATAGAGATACCTCATTTTTTTCCGAAATACCAATTTTGTTCAAGTAGCATCTCAATCTACTATGTTGAGCGATAGTAGCTTAACATATCAGAAATTCCTCTATCCGACGTAAGGAATTGTTTTGCTTTTCGCTGACCGATAGAAGTCCGCTAGTGTTCAATCAGTTTCTTCTCCTCCCACTTTCTGAGGAATTCGTTAATTGTAAGTCCACAGTTGGGTTCAGTGGCAATTAGAGGCATGTTTGGCCCGTTTTTTGGCTAGATAGTCAGTCTTTTCATTTCCCTCATGCCCAGGAACGCAGTAATACTGTGTCGAAGTTCCCTAACATGTTGAGGAGATTCAGTCAGTCAAGTATAATTTTTACAGTGATTGTTGTTAATAGAAAGGCTTTCAAAGTAAATGTGGATTCCTAAAATTTTTCTACGGAGACATTCCCATACACATATGTCAATTGCATGTCTCAATTGAATTCTGCCTAGATGATAGCTTGGTAAAAATCCATTGGAATCGATTTTTTGAATTTAGACCCATTGATTCCTGCCCCTGTTCTCCCATCTTCCAATTTCAGCCGATCAGTCAACCATATCTGGGAGCCAGGTTTGAAGGTGATAGAATTACTTTTCCAGGCTGTATGTACATTAATGACAACTTGAAAGTTCTTAAAGAGAATGGGTTTGGGAAATAATGTAGCAACCCTATAAAGAACAGGAATATATCTTCTAAGATCTTCAAATGCCCTTTCGTATCTCCACTTTTTAGATCGGAGATGTCTTTTAATCTTACATAAAGTGCCGACAGGAGCTTCTTTTTCAATCAAAATGGGAAGTGCCTAAAAGCCTAATGTGTCGTGAAGCTAAGTGAAATGATTGAAGTGCCAGTCTGACACTCCTCAAGTAGCACTAAAGCGCCGTTTTGATAACCTAATGAGTCAGTTGGGCATGTTTTTATTACTTCTGTTATTACCGACACAGAGGAGGCGGTACAATTTATTGAGTTTTTTTAAAGCCTTTCGTTGCTTAACTTCATGCTAAGGAAACGTAAGTGACTATAGGGTTACCAACTGTAGTGAATGTCCAGTAAGTCTTTCTGGGGCGCGCAATTCCCATGTTATTCCAAAAGGCCTTGTGCAGGCTAAGAAAGCTTGACTTTTGAGATGAGATTTCCAAGTGAATGTTTTATCAAGTTTGAAGCCAAGATGGTTCGCTTCTGTGGAGAGTTAAAGAGTCGATTTATCTATTTAGGACAGGACATTTAATGTTGATGTTCCTTTTACTAGTGAACGGCACTTTTTTTTCTTTTTTTTTAAGGAAATTAAATGTCAGAAACATCATCAAAGGTTCCGTCGCACCAGTGGTATGTGGGGCTTGCTCCCACTAACACTATATAAAAACTTCTTATGGGTTTATCGGTATTCACTATCCGTGTAGAGTGGTCTGTCTGACTCCCATCGAACGCATTCCCAGGTGGCGGATTGGGGAAGACTCGGCAACATGCAGGGTAACGGGATATAAAATACCACTCGCGGACCAAAACAAACAAACACCTGGAGGTGCGGATAGTTCGACTATCACTAAGCTAGGGTATGAAGGCTAGCACCACTAGCGCTGTTTTCGGTGGGTTAGTAGAGAGCCTTTGTCCGTGCATTATTTAATTATTATACTTCGTGCTTGTTGCAATCGGTTAGAAATGGTCTCCTTATGCCAGCGTACTATGTACACTACCAGTTCATCAACGGTGTGGCATTCTAGATTGTTCAGTTTGTGGAGGAGCTCGTCTATTATCAGCCTCCACAGAATAGGAGAGAGTGCGCTGCATTGCGTGCAATTTCTTACGGCCTTGATAGACTTTATTCTACCTCCTAATCACGCCACGAATTTTCTCTTTCCTTGCTCACTCCTCTCGGGAGAATAGGACCTCGACAAGACTCTTCCATCGTACACGGTTCTGGGCTGTTGTTTTTGCACAGTCCCCTGAGATGTCGGCAACTGCTAGTTCGCGCAGCATCGACCTTCTCCAAGTGTTTTTTATTCGACCGCGACCTCTGCTCCTTTGCGGATTCCAGTCCAGTGGCATTCACGACTTTCTCCGTTTGATTTGCCTAAGGACGGGTTCCTCGTTCGTTAACTTCCACAGTGTGTCGTTACTGATGGTATTTGGCCAGAATATTCTACAGCTATTGCGGAGGCATTTGTTGATGAATGATTGTAGCCTCTGTTTGAAGGTGTTAGAGACCAGCCATGTTTCGCTTCCGTACAACAATACGGACTTGAGCCGAATATTCGTAGTTTAGTGCGTCTGGAGATTTGCGAACTCCCCCATACTATATGCATTCGCCCGAATGCCGTCCTTGCTTTGTTTAGCCTGCAGTTGACATCTTCATCTGCTCCACCATCTGCCGTGATGATGCAGCCGAGGTAGCAGAAGCTACGCCACGAATAAGTTGTTAAAAATTTAGCAACATTGAAAAATCATATGTCGAGCTATTGCATGATTCTGACGAGCCAACTTCGGTACTGGAAATGTCATTGAGTAAATCGAAAATACATTCGAAGCTAAGGCAGTTTGAGTTGCACATCCAGTGGAAAATTATTCTAGGTATTAAATTGAGAATTATAAATCTTTCAAAACTTTGATGAGAGCATTTTCGGAGCCTATTTCGCAATACAAATTGAGTATAATCAAGTGAACTTTGTATTACAATACGGTTTTTAATATGCAAGAGATTAAAATATAGATATTTAATAGATATTTTTCAAGGAAAACCCTTTGGTATGCTGATATTTTCAAAGTAGGCCCCTTTGCAGTGCCTATGCTTGCATATAAATTAATTATTTTACAATTTCTCGTTAATCATAACATATCGCAAATTACACTAAACAAACTGTCAACAAGTGAAACAACAGTGTTGACACCGTTATTATGCTACTTAATATCCGCTCTTCTCGAAAGTGTCAACACTGTCATTAGTAGCCACTTGTCAAATGTAGGCATTATCACTTGCAACTAAATAAAAGAAATGAGAAAAAAAAAACGCGAATATATAGAAATATTATCAGTGAGCCAAGGTGAACACAACAAAGAGAGCGACGACAGGAAAAACTTGGAGAAAGCACAAAGGAGACAAAGCAACAGCAGACAACCACTAAATGTTCAACATAATAAAAATAACAAATGAGTATAGGGGATTATGAAATAATGGCAGCGAGCGGCAAAAGAAAAGTGAAAAGAAAAAACATTATTAATAATCGCATAATAAAAATGAATAACAAATTGTTATGTGCGCAGCAGTGGCAAGCACTTGCTGGGTGCCAGCGTCGGCAACAGCTGCGGTGGGGCAGCAGGGCAAAAAGTGTGAAAAGAGTGGAGATCGGCGGCATGAGAAGTGGCTGCCACGGAGTGCACGCATCCAGCCGCGCAACATGTGAACAATGACAACTGCTTGACTGCATGCCGCACGGCTGTAAGCAGCTATAAGCGGTGGGGCTGCTGCTGGTCGGCGTACGACGGAGCGGGTGAACGGCTGAACGGACGGACACTTCGATAGTCGCTGCGCGTAGAGCAATGGTACATTTGAGGTGCAGTTGCCGCAACGAAAAAACATTTACACGCATTTTGGCGGTCACACGCGGCTGCAGACATAGATATGGATACGTGCAACATATGTATGTATGTGTGTGCATGTGCATGTGCATAGTTTTGCCGCCACGCATGTGTTTATACATAAGTGTTTGTGTAAGTATTTGTGTGTTTATGGTCCAGTTGGTTGCTGCTGCACGCCCATATGTGCTCTGGACCATTTTAGTTGGGCTTTAGTGCCGCACCTCTGAATGAACCTTTCGATGCGCGTTTTGCGTTTGAGCAGCCAGCAGCGACAGACGCTTGTGTACATACATACGTATGTGTGTGTGTGGATGTTTGTATGTATGTATATTGTGAACTTGAAGTGTTGTTGCAATGCAGTGAACAACAACAAAATCATCAACGGCAGAGACACAGTGCCAACACTAGCGAAATATTAACCACATAGCGTGCCATTGAGCGTAAGGCGTGGAAGTTGCACAGTGTTTATTTTTCATTGATTTTGATAATAGAAAATATTTTTACATTCTACACTTTAGTGCGGTTTCTCGTATTTAATAAACACGCGAAATAATTTTTATCAGATTTTTCCGAACTGAAATATCTCTGACCTCTACTAAAAAGTGAATTAATAAAAAAATTTATAAAAATTTAAATTTAAAAAAATATTTATTGATATATAGTCGTAATTTTTTTTTAATTCTTTATGACTTATGAAAGTAGGCAAAAAGCAAAAAATGTTAAAAAATAGGCGTGCACTCTTCTGTTAGGTGTTTGGCGGAGCACTTCTTTCTAAAGGGTTAAATTTCAAGGACCGATGTTGAATGTAAACTACACCTAAACGTCAAGTTGTTTTCTGCATTTCATTCGACATTTTTCAATTTCATATTAACTCAACTTGAACCATGGAAAGAGACACAATCGAGTAACGCGTTAAAGTTATTCAGGCTTATTATGAAAACGGGTGTTCAAATCAAAATGCATTTCGAAGAAAATCATCTTCATCATGAGACACATTTTCACCTCAGTGGATTCGTCAATAAGCAGAATGGCCGCATTTGGGCGAATGGTAATCCAAGAGTGATTGCCGAAAAACCAATGCAGCCACAAAGAGTGACTGTTTGGTGCGGTTTATGGGCCGGCGGCATCATTCGGCCGTATTTTTTCCAAAATGAGACCGGTCAGGCAGTTACTGTGAATAGTGTTCGCTATCGTGAGATGATAACGAACTTTTTATGGCCCGAATTGGAAAATATGGATGTGGACGATATGTGGTTTCAACAGGATGGTGCCACTTGTCACACAGCTAACGGAACAATGGCTCTTTAGCGCGAAAAATTTGATGGTCGAATAATCTCACGTCGCGGTGATGTTAATTGGCCGCCAAGATCATGTAATTTGACACCGTTGGACTTCTTTCTTTGGAGTTATATAAAAGAAAAGCTGAATTTCGATAAGCCAGTAACAATTCAAGAGCTAAAGGATGAGATAATTCGGCACATTGACGGCATAGAACCTCAATTATGCCTCAGCGTCATCGAAAATATGGACCATCGGATGGAGGTGTGCCGCCTAGGCTATTTAGCCGATATTTTGGTCTGTACGTAATTGAACTATACCAATATTATCATAATAAATAGAAATGACAATAATTTCTTAAAAGAGTTGTATTTTATTCCAAATCAACACCAGCCCTTGGTACTTAACCACCCTTTATTTGTGGCGTGAAAGACCTACAGTGTTATGCCGACACTCCGAATGGCAGATATTTTCTTATGAGCAGCTTTTTCATGGCACAAATACACTCAGAGTTTTGCCATTGCCTGCCGTGGAGTGACCGCTACTAGAAAAAAACGTTTTCTATCATTTTGTTGTTCATACACGGAGAATCGAACGCACGCACTCGCACATGATAGTTCGCATCAACCCATTAGACTGCGGCGGCCGCGAAAGCAGTTGCTTTGCAAGAAATACTTCTGAAACAGTTTTCTTAATGCAGCTGAAAATTCTTCGAGGCTATGCTTGACAGTAAGCTTTCTAAAATTAGTTTTTAAGAATTGTCTTAAAAATTCCAAAATTTCAAAGTTGTCCATTCATTTTTTATACACAAAAATATTAACTATTAAATATAAATATTTTTTACTTTCCTCCAATTCACTGTTTAACCGTTAAATTGGCAATGAATATTTCACACTCATCGACTCACGAGGACAGTGAAGGACGTCCGACGGCCTGCATGCAAAGCCAGGCGTAAGGTCGCTGCAATGCGCCAGGCCGCACCAGTTCGTGCCTCTTTGTCGAGTGCATGTGTAACGAATTGCCATTCGCTGCGGTCATCTGCGCATGCGCAAACGTATGGTGGTAGTATCTTTCGACATTTAGGTGCTCAAAATTGTTGTTGCACTCAGTCTTGACTTAAGTCTTTTATAGGCTCATTGTGTTTTTTGAGTTGTACTCACATCTGAGTTTTGCTTTCCTCTGCCTTTTGGACAGACCAGTTGTTGCCACAACCGAAAAAGGTCATTATCAACAACAACAACAATAACTACCTCTACCTACCTACATATGTATGTATGTAAAACCACATTAGCAGCCAATTTTGTAAGATTTTAACAAAACACATCTGAATTGCCGCGTGTCATTTGCTGGACACAAAAAAAACTGTTCTCATACTCTTCGTAGGCGTCGAACCTCAGCGCATAGCTGGCGGTTGTGGTGGAAAGCGGTAATCAGTCGGCAGTCAGCGTGGCGACCAATAATATTAACTTGTGTGCAACAATTTCATTAACCTTTAACGCTCAGCTGAATCGGTAGCCTTGACGGAACGATTGACTGACTGCATTTTTGACAGCGCCTTTGCAGCGGATAGATTCCGCATTATAAATCAAATTAGTGCAAAAAGTTTAAAACGAGGCGAGAGAGAATTTTTTTTGCAAATTCTGCTTATTGACTGCCACACTGCCGTCAATCTAAGTGCATGTGTGTGTGTGTTTGCCCGTTTGTTGACTTTCAGCGCTGCTGGTTTTCACTACTTGCCGCTGTCACTTTGCCTGTTCGCGCACATCGCCGGTAAAATCCCCAAACGCTGTTGACAAGTAAGCAGAAAATATGGCGCAGTAAAATCACTGACTAGTCATGCATTCATTCATTCACTCAATCAAATATATGAATGTTTGTATGTGCGCGGACATCTACAATAATAAATACTCAGGCACAACCGCGATTTCGCGCATTACAGCGTCGCAAAATTCACTCCAACAGCCAACAACTGGCCACCGCGGCGGTTATGGTTCGCTGCTGCTGCTGCCGCTGCTGTTGCTGTTGCTGCCAACAATTCGCTTTATTTATGACTATATAAATTATCTCGCATATACGCTATTGACAGCTAGCTAAAATATTACAACAATAAAAAATCAGTCACATAATGACGAACAAAAGAAAAAAGGCGAAGAAGCAATTTTAGCAGTAAATGTCACTGGATGATATGCAAATAGTCTAAATGTGGGCACAGCACAGTGCGATGATGGAGATGCACTGGAGGGAACGTTGAGACTATTTGAATAAAAAAGGTCAGATAGAGCAGCGAGCTGACGGGTATATTCTCTAGGGCATTTCGGCAGTTATTTCGAAGGGCGCACGGTCGAACGCGATCAGGTGGTTATCAGTTTTCCAAACAGTATTTCCGAGAGGAAGTTGCATTTTTTATAGTGATATTGGCATGCAAATTGCCACGTCAACGGAATGAAGTATTCTTGTATTATTGAGAATGAGCTTACAGGGCATATTAGGGCACCTGGCGCACATAGAACGACCCATATGAAGCATCAAAATGCGAGAAAATTTTAAAAAGTGGCGACTAGCTCTCGGCCGACAATGGTAAAATCCACGGTTGAGATGATAAGGATTCCAGTAAAACTGACAGAATCGTTTGTTGAGCTGACATCGTTTCAGAGATCTGCTTACATTTTTTTTTTTTTTTGTTTATAAGCAACTCTTTTATTTAGCTTCTCTTTCACTGTTTACAAAAATCTAACCCAACTTTTTAGTTGAGTTTAAAAAAAATCAAAATAACCGCTTTCCTTTCTCTTTTAAGGGGTTAGGGGTAGTCAGAATTTTCAAAAAATTGGACTTTGTTTTTTGCTTTTTCTTAAATTATAATATCTTAAAAATATTGTTTGAAAATTTGAAGGGAATCCGACAAATATTTTTCGAGTTATTCAACAATTAACAAAAGGCACTCCGGAAATCGATAGCAAAACTTTTCTCAAAACTATGTTTTTTGAACTGGTGAACACTGTAACTTAAAAACCGCTTGACAGATTTTAATAAGATTTATACTGCTTTTGAAAAACATAAAAAACTCGTGCCTGGCCAAAGGATTTTTTTTTCAAAAATTTCGATTTTTTTTAAACAATTAATTGTCGGTTTTTTTCTCGAAAATCTGAAAAATATTTTCTATTAAATTTGGAAAAAAAATCTTCGATGAGGCCCAAGATTATTTATTAATAAAACTTATTTCTCCTGTCCGATTGATTTTGGATGAATCTCCAAGGACTTGTGATGATCACCGCTAGGGCTTTCTGAAGAAACGGGCTCCGTATAAACAGCGATAACTTTTACATTTATTTTAATTTATTTTTTTTTTTTAATTTTGCTAAAGTCAAGTTGAATGTTTATGCTACGTTTTTATTTTTGTAAAATAAAGCAACTGACTAGCAAAAAAAAAATATTGAAAATCATAATTTTTTCGGGCCTCTCACTACCTCTAACCCCTTAAAATTACGACACGGCCGGTGTGTGACATTTAACGCCGCAAATGTAGTGGCCGCTGAGAAGGAGGTGCTGAGATGATTCCACCTCATCCTCCTGCAGAAAGGACTAAAAGCAATCAAAATACACCTAACGGACAGTGTGCGGTAAGGATACCCACCAAATTCTAGAGCTGCGGCTTTGTTAGCCTTAGAAGTTTCCTCTCGTTTTACGAAGAAACCATATCCAGGCTCGCTGTGTAGCCAGCTCATCAGTCCAGGACTTCACTTTATGCCGCTATGGCCGGGAACCCAGATAAGCTTAATATCGAAGAATCTAGATGCAGTCGAGAGAGAATTCAGGTATTCCCTGACTAATTTCAAATGCACCCAAAGCCCTAATTGCCGTTCAGCTGCCAGAGTAAATATTTATGTCCTTTACAGTAACTACAGGAGTAAACAACCAATCCACTGCTTTCTTAGTTGCGGCTACCTCCGCTTCGAAACACTACAGTGGTCTAAAGGCTTGAATTTGAGCTTAATGCGGAGCTCCTCGCAGAATACTCCTCCACAAACTCTTCCATATAACTTCGAGCCAGCCATAAACATATTTGCCTTGCCCTGTCTCCAAAAATACGATAGACCAGCGCATTAAAATGATTGAAACATATTATGAAAATCGTCGATCTTTAAGGGCAAAATATCGGAAAATTCGTGATTTGTTGGTGAGAATAATCGTTCGAATGATTCGACCATTTAAAGTTTAGTGAAAGAATTTCTAAAAACTGGTTCTGTCGAAGGTACAAGAAAGAGCGGCAGTCCAAAATCTGGACGTTCTGTTGAGAAGATTGCGGCTGCAGCGCAAAGTGTTGCTGAACAACCGTCAACATCATCGATATCTCGACGTTTTCAATAATTAGGCATACGGGAAACGACTGTTTGGGGGACCTTACTTTTTTTCTCAAAATCACTTTTTTATTTCTATTTTCATTTAGAGGAAAGTTATCCAAAATGAAATTCGGTGATTAATTTTCCGCCATCAAATGATAACTAACTTCTCTCTGGTGTCAAAGAAGAGTACAAATCCGTAAAATTTCTGGAGTCAAGAGGTCAACAGCGAAGGGTTAAAAAAAAAATTTCTAGTAGAACTGTGCATTACAGTACAAAATTTTTAGCGCAACCCAATTTCATATACAATTTTTCGTAACTAACATAAGCTTTCCAAAACGCCTGTGCCATCTGAGATCATTTATTTTTGAAAGTTATACGTTATCTTACATCGACATGAGGATAATTTGGGTACCTGGTCTTTGGTTTGAACCCTGCTAACCCTTCCAGTGCGCACGGGCCTGCGCACCTGTAAGGTCGCGAAATCCTTCTGCCCACGTTTGGATAGGAGGCTTTCGAGGAATATTCTGAGGATGACAAATCTCATGAGTCATCACCCAAATTTCGTGGGCATCCTCACGGGGCACTATCCGCGGGGTATACATGCCGTGAGATTCGGAATTATTTCGAGTTCTTTTTGCGTCAGCTGTATGGAGGATGAGGTGGAATCATCTCAGCACCTGCTTCTTAGCTTCCCAGCTCTCGCGGCACTAAGACTCAAGCCTCTTGGTTCTCACTTCTTTACTGCACCTGCTGATAGAGCAGGTCTTGATAACAAAAATCTGATGAACTTCATCAGCAAATTAGTCACAGTTCATAGTCCACAAATACTTAACCCTCCCACCCCTCCCCATTTCGTCCTATCGTGTTTCACCTCTTTTTCCCCTCTTGCTATGGTATCACAAAAGATGAACCAAACTTCTTTCGTCCAAATGGGCCCACTCTCTTGGCAACCATTACTACCTAACCTAACCTATACCTCACCAAATTTTGCGTAAACCTTTAAAACATCTACTCCTTTTCGTACCAATTTTATTACATTCAAATCTGCAGAAGTGTATTTATTTTTTATTAATACTTTCTCGAAAGTAAAAAAACAAAAAAGTACTCAGTTACTGCTAAAATTTTAAAATTTGTCATTCTCTCTATTCTACAAATCTAAGGCGTTTTTCTTTTGTTATGAAATAATAATTTCTCTGTTAAAAAAAATTCTAGTCCTTTTTATTTAAAAAAGTGTTGTGGTAAATCTTTGCTTCATAGCATTCAAAAATCGTTGCCATCATTTCCCAGCACAAATTTCCCACAATTTCCTTGTAAAGTAGCTCAAGTAAGAAAACAGTAAATAAAATAAAAATTTCGTTTTTTCTTTTTCGGAATAAAAATTGCAATACAGCAATCAGCGCTTGGCGGTCAAGAAGCGCCAAGATCGGCAACTTCAAAACATCGATCACCTGGGTGAGCAATTAAACTCCAGCAGCGTTGCCGCAATTCGTGAGCTATGAGAAAATCTTATGTCCGCTAGGCAGCTAGGCTACCGAGTCCTTGTGGCGGCTACGGCTGCTATTGCTGTTGCTGCTGCTGCTGCTGTCTTTCTGCAAAGCCAACCTACTATGTGTATTTTGTTGCACAATTGAAAACGTTGCACGTCTTACACGATCGAGGAAGCCAGCAACTCTTTTTTTATTGCCTTCGTTGTTTTACATTCAATAGCTTCTTTTAGGCTCGTCTTGTCTTTAAGTTCTTTATTTTCTGTATTTTATTTATCAGTTTAGACAATTGCAGCAATTTTGATGTATTTTTCGTCGATTGCCGCAAGTTGGGACGTCATGCGAAGGTGATGCACGCCATGAACTTGTTGACTTTGCGATTCAGTTTCTTTTTTTTTGGTTTGTGATGATGGCAGGGTTAAGGTAGAGCAAAAGTGCGGTTGGCTTAGGTGTAACCATATTTAATTAGAAAATTGTTTTACTTATATAAAATAACGAAAAATGGGTGCATTTCTTTATTGTAAATAGAGGTTATATTTGCTTATAGAATTAATCATAGGTACTTGAATGTTTTTGCTAGAAAAGTTTGTTCAAAAAATGTTTACCTGCTCATACATGTGATTTAATTTGTTAAAAAGTATTGATTCTTGAAATTCGTAAGCTTAGAAAAGGTTTATGAACTTAGTACTTTATGTTTTTTTATCTTTTTCTCATCTCATCTCATCTCATCTTTGATGATTCTTTAAAATCTTGAATTTTTGAAATATTTTCATAATAGTAAGAATTCAAATGAAAATTAATAAATTGCCTCTCACATCCTTTTATTGACTGTTTGGCCGAGCTCCTCTGCCATTTTGTGCTTCGCTCCACATATGGAGAGACCTGCAGTTTTACGCCACCTCCGAACGATGGATGGTTTTTTATGTGGAGCTTTTTCATGGCAGAAATGCACTTGGAGGAGGTGATTGCTTACGTATGGGCGATCGCTTTTAGAGAAAAAATGCTAATCATGTTGGTGTCCATCCAGCTATGGTAGTCAAATTAATAATTTTATAATAATAGCAAAAAATATGTAGCTGAAAGTTTAGAGGCTTTAATTAGATTTAATTTGAGCTTTGTACTTCGATCTCATGGTTTTTTGTGCCCTCTACTCATCACAGTACCTCATCCAGATCTAGTTCCCTTATTAAACTTAAGATAGAGCTGGGTTGGACTGCGCGTATGTGCATTTCTTCTGGCTGCAAGTGGCCAAGATGTCTCAACCTTCTCCGCGCTGCAGCACTGCATTCAAGGAGAAGGTGCATTGCAGTCTCCGGGGATTAGTCGCTGAAACTACCAGAAATAGTAGACCATATCCCAATCCTGCGCAGATGACTGCGCAATCTGCCGGAGGCCTGTGAAAATGCCCATATGCATTCTTCTAAGTTTATTCTTGCGCAGAATTGTGAGTTTTCTAAACCTCTTTCGGTTGCAGTACCACAGTAAGGATTTTGCCTGGCGTCGGCCCATAGTTTGGTGCCTGCAAACTTCCTTTACCTCTTTACTCTTATGCTGCTTCTTGATGGTGTGTTGTCCCATAGCAAGGAAAGGGATCGGATGTTATGAATAATGAAGGTATAAAATAAACTTAAAATAAAAAATAAATTTCTAGAAAGTGTTGTTTTTGAAACCAAACGTATGCAGGCACACACACACTTGTAAACATTACATTCTTATATAAATGTTTGTTAAGGGAAAGCTGAAATGTACATACATATCATATTTATACAAAAAATGTACACAAATTGTAAGCTAAATTTCAGAATAACGAAAAAAAATTGTTAATTTTGAAATTAAAAAATTTGTAAATTTTTAGAAATAATGCAGCTTCTCAAACATAATCTACAACCCGCAATGCCAAAATTAACCTACCTTTCCGCTCTACCCTTCTACTACTCTCAAACAAAGCATTTATTGCGTTGAAGCCAATCTAACTGCCTTTTTTTCATGCTTTTGCCCGAGTGCAACTTACTAACTGTAGGTGGATATCCTGACGGGTAATCGTTGTCTGTCAGCGAGTTATACAACAACAAAACCTATGTTGCATTATAGATATCTAAAGAAAAAGTTCAAACCAAAAAAGATGGCCAACAAATTGACTCGTGTGCAATGCTGCTCCCCGCCCTTTTGCAGTCAAAAGTGACCATGCGACTTTACGACTCTCAACAAGCACCCAACGTTTAGCGACTCGCTGGTTGCACAGCTGTTGAGTTAAATAACCGAAACTTGAACACACATACATGTGGACACAACTAACCCTTCAAAGGGCTTAACAGCTTCACCAGTTCTCTGTCAAGTGTTCCCTGAAATGTGAAATGTGCGATCGAATGCAGCGATTTTTTGGTCTTCTTTTGTTTTTGCATCTCGTGCGATTGAGGTATAGTGACGGTGACGGCGGTGTCGGCTGCCAACTTGCAGGCAGCGCATTGTAATTGCTTGAGAATCATAAAAATAATGTTCCAACTTCAGCAGCTACAGGAAAGTGGGAGCAACTTCAGCAACAGTAACAGTGGCAATGGCAGAAGCAAATGCAGCAGCGGAAGCACCACGCCACATTCGCCATCAGCAGTGTTTTTATACTTATATATTTTTTTTATTAGGCAGGAGCTATTGCTCTACCTATTTCTTGTTGCGGCTGCCAGTTCTTGTTGAAATGCTGTTACCCGAAGTTATACCCATTATGGGGGCTTGCATGTTTTTTTTTCTAGTTACTCCTCATGTGAGTTGTGTATTCTTGTTGGCCAGCTCGTTCAGTTGGTTATCGTAGTACATTTAGCGGGTTTCTATTTTATTTATTCTCTTTTTATACTACATTTTTTAATTTTCTTATATTTATTTTAAGTGCTCTGTGTTGTGTTCTTGCAGTTATCGTAAAAGAAGTGAGCTTAAATTGCCAAGAGTCAGCCGCCGCTCTAGTCAAATGGCTATTGAGTTTTGCACTAAAGCCAATGTGTTTTGTTGTCGAAATTGGACTAGAACTGCATTAAAGGCGAGTGAATGACTTCCTGAACTTTAATCATATCATTTTTTTTTATAAATTAATTGTCTTTGAGAAAAAAAGTTTTTTATACATAATTTTTTTTTAATTTTTTTTTCTTGTAAATAGTTTTAATATTACAATAATTTTCCAACGATTAAATTCCACGCAAATTGTGAAAACAATGTTTTTTTTTTTTGGTCAGGAGAGTAATAAGTTTTTTTTTTCCAGAAGAACAAAGATATTTTTATTTTTTATTTTTTCTGAATAGGATTTTTTTCGAGAGAACTGCATTAAAGGTGAGTGGGTAACTTCCTGAAAATTATATACATTTTTCTTCATAAATTAATTTTTTTTAGAAATAAATTTTTTTAGAAATAATTTTATTTTTGTAAATAGTTTTAATATTAATTTTCTAACTATTAAATTCCATGTAAGTTGTGAAAACTATTGTTTTTTTTGTTTTGGTCAGGAGAGTAAGAACTTTTTTTGCCAGAAGAAACATTTTTTTGTTATTTTTTCTGAATAGGATTTTTTTAGAAATATTTTTTTTATTTATTTTTTTATTTTGGTAAATAGTTTAAATATTAATTCTCCAACGATTTAATTCCACGCAAGTTGTGAAAACTATTTTTTTTAAGTAAGAACTTTTTGCCAGAAAAAAAAGGTATATTGGTTTTTGTTATTTTTTCTGAACAGAATTATTTTTTTTCGAGAGAACTGCATTAAAAGTGAGTGAGTGACTTCTTGATAATCATATACAGTTTCTTTTATAAATTAATTTTTTTAGAAATAATTTTTTTACTCATTTTTATTTTTGTAAATAGTTTTAATATTAATTTTCCAACGATTAAATTCTTCGCAAATTCTGAAATCAATTTTTTTTGGTCAGGAGAGTAAAAACTTTTTTCCATAAGAAAAAAGATATTTTTTTTGTTATTTTTTCTGAAAAGGATTTTTTTCGAGAGAACTGCATTAAAGGTGAGTGAGTGACTTCTTGAAAATCATATACAGTTTTTTTTATAAATTAATTTTCTTTTAGAAAAAAAATGTATACAATTTTTTTTTCATTTTTTGTTTGTTTTGTAAATAGTTTTAAGATTAAATTCCATGCAAATTGTGAAAACTATTTTTTTTTGGTCAGGAGAGTAAGCAGTTTTTTTCTAGAAGAAAAAAGATATTTTTTTTGTTATTTTTGTTGTTATTTTTTCTGAATAGGATTTTTTTCAAGAGAACTGCATTAAAGGTGAGTGAGTGACTTCTTGAAAGTCATATACATTTTTTTTATAAATTAATTTTTTTTAGAAATAAATTTTTTTAGAAATAATTTTTTTTTATTTTTTTTATTTTGGTAAATAGGTTTAATATTAATCTTCTAACGTTTTAACTCCACGCAAATTGTGAAAACAATTTTTTTTTGGTCAGGAGAGTAAAAACTTTTTTTGCCAGGAGAAAAGGAAATTTTTTTTGTTATTTTTTTTAACAGGATTTTTTTCGAGAGTGTTTTTTTTCTTCCTACGTTTGACCACGCATGAATTTATTCTTAACTCTTTTGTTTGCTGCATCCTTCTACCTACTTTCCTGTGCTCATATCCTTCAACGAGTAGTAGAGGACATAAGCTTACGTCTAAACGAACTACAGATACACTGCGATTGCCTTGAGTGTAATCGCGGAAACCAATAAAAGGTGGCCTTTGACTGATAACTGCAGGGTATCTAAGGCGCTCTAGACAAAATGGATTTTTAAAAGGACAAAATATCTGCTTGGATTCGACAGATCAACTACCAGCGCGTCCTCACAGTTGTTATAACGGGTCACTGTGCTATTGGCACCCTAGCCAGTAGAATGGATGTTTCCCACAATGATGTCTGCTGGAAACTGAATGGATACAACACCTCCTCTGTGAATGCCCTGCACCTGAAACCATTACGGAACAGACTTTTGCGCCGTTAGCTTGGGCTACATTTAATTTTAGTGCTACAAGAAACACGAAACTCCCTCGAAGATATCAATTAAGTACCCAGGTGCCATTATCGAAGAGCATCGCTGTTCTCTCGGTAAGGTCAAGTAGCCCTTTTGGCTCCTTTTCGACACTAAATCGTTCACATATACGGTGTAGCACTTAACTTGTTTTGCAACCTATTCGTTATAATTTATCCTACTTTGTTACTCTTCCAAAATGTTTATTGAAATGTTCAAAAAAAAAAAAAGAACTACTCAAAAATCTATAATATACCTTGGCCTAAATTAAACCCATACTCCGAGTGGTATCCTCTGCGATGGAATTTGAAATACTTTGCCATTTTTTCTGTCCTTTCCAACCATCAAACTCCAATTAAATTGAGCCGAAGTGACATACGCGTTGACTGACTAGTTGACGTTTATTCGCCGCGGCGGCATCAAACTCACCGCTGCCTGTCATATCGCATACTCGCTATCAACACGATACAGTTGCACATTCGGCATAATCTCTCACCGCAATGAAATACCAAATACGCTGAAATGTTGCACGACTGCGAACGCATTTTAAGCAGCATATCTTTGCGCACATTTATGCAACATGACATAAAATATTTTTATTCGCCGCTGTCACTGTGCTGGGCAATAGAAAAAATTAAAAAAAATATTGCAAAAAGTCAGTGCAACACTAGCAATTGCAACACTGCTGCTGCTGACCAACCAGCACTGCCTATTAATTTTGGCGAAAACGTCTTCTGCAACCCAGCTAAATTCAGCCTCCAATTCAGCATGGATGGATTTGCTATTTCTGCATTGTGAATTGATGTGGTAGCTGCGGCCTGCTGCATGCCACCTGTCGCTTGCTACCAGCGCACTACAGTTTGAATTGTGGAGCGCTGTAGGTGCCAAACGTGTTTTGCGTCATCGCTGCAAGCCAACGAGTTTAATGTGGCAACAATTATGAGTCAACACACCTTCTGCTATGCACCAGGTGCACCAGCACCCACTTGCCCATCGCTTATAACAATAAAAGGTGGCTTAAGTGTGGCGTGAATAGATATTTTGCCCCAGCAATCAATGCCCTTTTTGGTGGTGCTATGTGGTACGTGTGGCAGCAATTGCAGCATTTGCAAAAGGGCATTGTTGCAACTGTTGTTGAAATTGCAAAGTCACGGCTCATCAATGGGGCCATTACTAGTCAGCTGCTGCTGCTGCTGCTGTGGCATATCAACACACGCATTTTTCATTTTTCGCACACCATCATAAACACACACACACACATAGGTACATGCATCGCCAACACTCTGCACTGAATCCACATTTCCACGGAAGATGGTTGTGGCAGTACCGCAAACTTCAGCTCAGTTTGCATTGTTATTACTGTTTTGTGTTTGATGTTCCTGTTGCTGCAGCACTTTTATGGCCCTTCCTACTGTTTCCCATAACTCCTTCACAGCCATTAGCTCGGCTTATGAAATTGCTGCCTTTCGTCGATTTCCTTTGCGATTTTTCAAGTGAAAAATGTGAGATTTTACTGCTGATGCCTGGATGACTGACTGCCTGCTTGCTTGTTCGGCTGCCTTCATTTCTGATTCTTGCCTCTTTGCTTATGCTTACTACTTTTTTACATTTTGAATTTTAGTTACCACACCACCGCAGTGTTGCACCGCTGCTTTATGTGGCATGCACGTGACTGCATGCTGTTAGCTGCATTTAACACCTATTTCTGGTTGTTGCTCCAATTCCAAAAGCCATCGGTTTTTGTTGTGGAGTCACGTGTGATTGTAAGAGAGGCACTGTTGAGGGCGGGCAATACACATTGAGATATTCACGTTTATAGCAAAAAGTGGCTAAGTTAGTTCGTGCCACACGGCGATGTTTTTATTGAAAAATATTGGTAAAGAGCGCCCGTCCGAAGTGAATAGAACTTAGAAAGAACAAAAATAAGTCATGGAAAAAATTGCAAAAAAATAGTTCACAAAATTGCATCCAAGGCAAATTTATTCAAGGTGGTATACAAGGCGAATTGAGTACTGAAGGTGGCGCCATTAAAAAGCAGTTACTTTACTATGACGTCGGCTCCCTTCGCAATACAAAACAAGCGAAAAAAATAAATAAAAGTAGGATATATATATAATTGGCGCGTATACCCGTGCCTACCCGCCTATTTGTGGTGTGCGTCTTGATGTTGTTCCACAAATGGAGGGACCTACAGTTTCGAGCCGACTCCGAACGGCAGATATTTTTTATGAGGAGCTTTTTCATGGCAGAAATCCACTCGGAGGTTGCCAGCCGAGGGGCGACCGCTATTAGAAAAATGTTTTTCTTACTTTTGGTGTTTCACCGAGATTCGAACCAACGTTCTCTCTGTAAATTCAGAATGTAAAGCACGCAGCAACCCATTCGGCTACGGCGGCCGCCAATGTTGCTATTAGTGAGATTAAAAAGAAAAACAAACTAATGCGAACGAAGTGCCTCGTGCTAAATTGTTAGAGCACAAACGAATATAAATCCTCCAAATGCAGTTTTTCGCATTTTTATGCGGAAGTCGCCGTGGCTAGAAAGTATTTGTGTGTACCTACAATTTGTGTGTTTGGCTGCTTCCACTGCTTGCGCCTACTCTTCTTCTTCACAAACAATTAATTCGCTTTCCTTTTGTTTGTTTATTGATGAACTCTTACGACACGTCGAATTCGGAAGGCGCAATCTTCTTCTCTATCATTCTTGTGTGGTATCGGTAAATCAGCTGGTTTGTCTTTTTTCTTTCGCCGTGTTCACGTAGTTGTCAGCCTAGAATGTAACAAGGCGAACTCATTCTTTGTTTTCTACTTTGCTAATACTTTGCTTTGACAATCAAGCGTACAAATATTGTTGTTGGTCTAGTGCCATCACCTTTGATGATTGCGCCTTGATTTGACCTAAAAAACTTGTTTATTCTAATGCGGAATTCGCATAATTTTATATATCTTATATTAGTATCGAAATTTTTGTGGAAATTTCTATAAAATTGTTATTTCTTTTATTTACTAGAAAAATATAAAATATGGCACTAACATTTATAGCACAACAGATCTCAAAACTGCACCTTAATTGGATCAATATTTTACCATTTCCACTATACCAAGAATACTTCGACCTTGAAAACATTATACTAGACTTTAGATTAGCTTTATACTAGTACTTGAATACTTTGTTTCTGCTCATTTCGTTAAACACATCTCCTACAAAATTTAAAAAATACACCTAAGAACTACTAATAAATGCAGCGAATTACAAATATTTCTGCGTGCAATGTAACGTAATTAACCCAAACGGAGTTAGTTCAAAACTAGTTGCGAAGCTCTGTCGTTAAATGTTGATAATTGAAAGAAAATCACTTAGGATCTAATCAAACAGAGTGAACCAAAATTTACTCCGAACTTTAGTGTGCCCTTTGACTCTCTCGATTTTCTCAACTGTCTCACAGATAAATTTGCTGTTTCCAAAATCCCAAAAAGGAGTAAAAATTCACTTTTTGTTCAATTACTTTCAAAACCTGTAATGTTGTGGAGCAAAACAAGTTGTGTTTTACTTGCATTCAAAGCTTTAACTAATTTCAGTTCACTTGAAATTCAAATCCGAATTTGAAAATTATAATGCACTTTCATTAATAGTATTAATTAGTATATAAGTATATAATTAAAGCACACCTCAAATAGTTTACTGATACTAATACTTGGCCTGACAGCTTAACCATTTTTTGAGTTAACGAAAATGCGCCAATCGGTATGATAAAGTTGTCTGTAAACATATAGGCTAGTCGAGAAATCGACCATAAATGAGTATTTTTGAGCCTCGCATTTTTTCCAATGAAGTCTTTTTAAGTTTTTAATAAACTAATTATCAGGTCAGTCTATAAGTTCGAGCGTATTTTACCCGTAATTTCACTTTTGTACGATTTTTGCATACAAAAAATTATTCGCGGAATGTAACGGAACTATTTATGTTTTCTTTGATATATTGTGCATTCAACAAGTGATTTTAATCGCAGATAGATGCACGTGTTGTTAAAAAATAAAATGGAATCTTCGAACGCGTATAAGAGGCATATTTTGTATTTTTTTATAAAATTTTATATTTTTTTATAAAATGCAAGAACTGCTGCTCCAGAAATAAACACTGTTCACGGAGAGGATACCGTGAGTGTAAGGACTGCGCAAAAGTGCTTTTCAAAATTCCTTCAAAGTGGTAACTGCGACGTGGAGGATGTCCCGCGCGCTGGTCCTCCTGAAGTCTTTAACTCCGACGCCTTGCTCGAACTCGTGGAAGCTGAGCCAAATTTGACAGTCGATAGGATAGCTCAGAGGTTAAATTCATCGCATGAAGCAGCTCACAGGCACCTGGTTCAGTTGGGAAAGGTTTCAAAGCTGGAAAAATGGGTTCCGCATAGACTTTCCGTCGCCAACCTTCAGCAGAGAGTGAATGAATGTGTGTTCGCAGCTGCTGCAACGGCTTGAAAACGAAAGTTTTTTGAACCGTATCGTTACTGGTGATAAAAAATGGGTTCTTTACAACAATCCTGTTTGCAAACGCCAATGGTTAGATAAAGATGAAACACCAGAACCGGAGGAAGATTCTCCTGTCTATTTGGTGGGATATGACCGGTATTGTTTATTATGAGCTTCTGGAACCAAACCAGACAATAACTGCTGATTATTATTCCCATCAGCTGTCAAACCTGAATGAGGATCTTAACAAAAATCGACCGTCTTTAGTGAATAGACGAAAAGTTTTTTTCACCACGACAAGGCAAGACCTCATACCGAAAGGCAAACATTAGGCGAGTTGAACGAGCTCGGATGGGAGCTAATGCCGCATCCACCATACTCTCCGGATATTGCACCTTGTGATTATCACCTTTTCCTTCAATCCCATATGAGAAGCAAGAACTACTCCGCAAAAGAAGCTATAAAAAGGGATATCCAAGCGTATTTTGGCTCCAAGGACAAACAATTTTTTGAGCAGGGAATTAAAAATTTGCCTAAACGTTGGGAAGACTTTGTAAATAATGAAGGAAGATATATTATTGATTAATAAATACTTTAAACATATTTTTTATTTGTTTTAAAACCACCTTTAAAAAACGCACGAACTTATGGACTGGCCGATATTTTATTTTTCTCTAATTTTACGTTTGAATTTTTATTAAAAAAATACATGAAATTTGTGAAATGTCGCTTACTTGAGAATAAACAATTTGAAAATCTTAAATCAATCTGTGGAATTTTCAGAGCAATGTGGTCTGAAGAAGGCGTAGGCTTGTTTCATATACCAGGCCAACAGGTCAGGCTTGATGCGTGAATTGGAGTCAGCGTTCTTAATAAGCCTTCACACGCTCCTCGCACCAGCTTAATTTACTGACAGGGATATTTTGAGTGTTTAATGGTGAAATAATTTTGGGCACTACCAACTTCTCCGAGAAATTATTATGCCATAGCTATGAAGTAGGCCTTCTAATAATTGTAAAAAAGCTATTTTCAAGTGGAGGGCGCAATTCCGCTTAAAGTCTTTGGGTAAGCGCTTGAGAAACAGTAGGTAACCAATTTCAGTTTATTAATTTAAATTTTAAAGACACCAAGCGCACGTCTTGCTGTTGACATATTAACGTTATCGATTCACTTTCTTGATATGGATTTCATATATTATATGTATTTAATTGCATCGCTTCATAAAATTATCACTTTTTGTTTTTTGCATTCTGTTAGTCCTGTTAGCCGAAAAAATCTAGTTTAGAAAAAATTAAAACACCTCAAATATATTTTGCCACTATTTTTTTTTTTTTGCTTCTTCCTAGAAGCTTGCTACTGGTAGTCCCAGTCATTAGTATCTGAATTTTAAGGGGGTATTCTGGTCTAGAAATTTGAAAAAAATCGATTTTTTTCCAAATTCTCAAAGTTTAGACCTTCAAAAACATGCCCTTCCACGGATTTTTCAAAATTAGAATTATTTTCGGAGATACATCGGATTTTGTGACGTGGCGTCAAAGCCGGCCGAGTGGAGGGAATCGCAGATGTTACCGGAAGACTTTTCAGAAAATCTTTTGTATCCCACACAACCTTTATTTATTCTATACATATACTTTATACTTCTATAATATGTATATACCTGGAAATATATATATATATATATATACCCAGAGTGAGTGAGTAGTAAATATTATGATCTATAGGGTGGGTCATATGAAATTGGAGCCCAAACAATCGAAAATGTGCTTAAAAATTGGGTTGATCGAATGGCCTACTGTAAAGCCAGTCGTGGCAGTCATTTGAACGATATTATTTTTTATTCATAAATGACAATGTTCAATCTTCAAAATAAAAAAAAAGTTTGAAAAAATTTTGATTAGTTTTTTTTATAGCCGATTCAAAAATCAAATTTTACATGGCCCACCCTGAGTACGAGCGATTTTCTCAAAACTACTTTTTTGGAGATGGTCGTCATGATATCTCAAGTTCTACTTGACCGATCGCTTTGAAGTTTGATAAGAATTTTTTATTATACATCTGTCTATCGCGCCTGCCTCGGATTTTGAAAAATTTAAGTTTGAAGTATTTTAAAAAAATTTTAAATGTAAAAAAGAGGGTAAACACATTTTTTTTCAAGTTGACGCCATTTTCTGATTTTTTTTCTTTGATTTGGCGTAATCCGATAGCGACATCCTAACTAATGAAGATTTTTTTTAATTTGTTTGTTTTAGATCACTACAAGGGTTGGAATCATGTCAACTATGGAGCACCGTTTTTTATGTAGCCCCCACTCCGCCGGCCTGTAATTCCACGATGTTTTCTTATTTTTTTTATAAATTTTTTTTATTCTTTTACCAATATTAAAAAAAAACCATAAAAAAAACTGGATAGTAAAAATGTTTTTCATTTTTTTTATCTTAGTCTTAAAAATACCTAAAATTAAGGCTTCTAGACCAGAATACCTCCTTAAGATGATTGCTGATTTTAATTTTTTTTCTGATTTTATTGAATTTTCGCAGAAACGGGCTTTCCGAAAACAATTCATCTTTAAGGGGGAGCCTGCTTTAGAGGCTTCAAAAAATCGATTTTTTCCTGGGGGTTTTTTTGGGAAGGAAAGAAATATTCGATTGAAACGAAACTTTCAGGTTTCATTGTTATATATTTAAGCAGTTTTCTCAATTTTTTTCATTAAAATATATGTCATATTATGCCTGGAACAAGCATTTTGCCGAGGCGCCTCGAGTGTGCATGTGTCGTGCGGCGGGAAAGATGCAGGTCGCAATTTTCATCAGAAACCAAAAACCAAAAAAAAAAATACCAGTCTAACGGTTAGACTTGATAGAAGTGAAACCTTCCGTAAAACAAACTGAGAGAGAATAAGA
Organism: Anastrepha obliqua; assembly: GCF_027943255.1. Classification (NCBI taxonomy): domain Eukaryota; kingdom Metazoa; phylum Arthropoda; class Insecta; order Diptera; family Tephritidae; genus Anastrepha; species Anastrepha obliqua. Next base: position 31,674,420 of record NC_072893.1, read on the forward strand.
CGAAAGCAGCATTAGGAGCGGGATAATTATAGGTTCATTATAACATTGCTATAAAGTTCATATTTTATTTTCTTCATTTTATCATTATTCATCCTCAATGTTTTCAATTTCAACAAATGATACGAGTGGCTTATGATAGATAAAATATGATACAAATGCTTTGGTTTCGATGTTGTCAAAAAAAATACCCAAACGGACCGAAGAAACAGACTTACAAATTTCTTCCATTTTCGTCTACTTGTATTCATATAAAAATTTATGGCTCTTCCCACCAAAGCTAAATGTATTAGTATATTTTTTCTTGTATTTATTCAAGGCTGAAATCCCGGCGGTACTGCAATACCGGGTCAACCCGTGGCAGAGGCGGAGCAAGCCCATAAAACAGTACGCGCATTTCCAACAATTAGTTTAACATTTGTTGTCCTCCGATGGAGGATCTATCAGATGTTAAGCTGATAACCACACTACCTAGTCAATACATTTTAAATAATAAACCTAATAAAACTTTTGAGAATTACACGCTCACAAAAATTATTAATATCAACATATAATATAACGCTTCGTAACTAAATAACTTTTAGGCCAGCGATGACAACATGGCGCGGTAGCCGAGCGACTAGCAATGTGAGCTTCCGATCCAAAATCCTTGGTTCAAATCACAAGAAAAAATAAAAGTTATTTTTATTTATTTCGTCGCTACTTTTATATCAACATATAATATAACGCTTCGTAGCCAAGTTGGTCGCTTTTTTCGTTTCACTTTTCCTCAAATCACTCCCAACGATTCTAAAGAAGTTTTCACTTCAAAAATTTGTTTTATTATAGCATAGCTTCTAGTTAAACCAAGAAAATTAAACAAAAAGTGAGAAATTCAACAATTTTTTGCTAATTAAAAAAAAATTCATTTGTTTGAAAAAACAAATTCACTTTAGATTGTTTAAAAAGTGGGTTAATCATAACTTTCTTAACTTTTCTAGGTTCAACAAGAAGATAATTTAATTCCGAGTACAATCAATGTTATCTCGTTTCGATAGGACGTTTAACTTTTTCCCTTTATTTCCCGCCAATTAGGAAAAATCGTAAAAATAAAAAACCGAGAAATGGCACTTCGGGCGATCCAGCTCGACGCTTGCTCACAATTTCTTCTGTAACTTCGAAAATATTTTGAATTCGCTTCTGAAATTTTGAGGACACAATTTTGGATAGTTTGGAAAGACATTTAATAAACAAAAAAAATTGATTTTTTGAAGCCTCTAAAGCAGACGCCCCCCTTAACCGATTTGATTTGAAGTCTACTTTAAACTTTTGATATGAAAGAATTGATGCAGAAAAAATCGCTAAAAAATTCTGGAGAAATTCAAAATTGCAAATAAGATTTTTTATTATTCTTTGCTAGCTGTCATTCAGTCATCAGTATCTGAATATTAAGATTTTTGATTTTCATAATTTTTTATTTTACAAAATTATGGTATTTGACTGAATTTTCATACGAACGTTGGTTGTTTTTTTTTTTGAAAACAATTTATCTTTAACCGATTTGTTTTCGAATACTAACAAGGCATGAACAAATTATTGGAAATTTATAGAATTATTTTATTTTTTTATTTCTTATGTAAGGTTATGATTTAAAAGAATCGATCGAAAAAAATTACTGAAAAATTCTGGAAAAATTCAAAAATTTTAAATATATATTTTCAATATTTTTTGCTACCTGTCATGCAGACATAATCGTCTGAATAGTAAAATATTTTCTGATTTTCATAATTTTTTATTTACTGATCTTTCAAAGGAACTTTTTTTTTATTATTATTATTATTATTTTTTTTTTGTTTTGATAACAATTCATTTTTGGCCGATTTGTTTTCGAACCCCAAAATGGCATGTGAAAATTCTTGGAAATTCTTATATTTAAAATATTTCAAAAACAAATTTAGATATTCGTTTTCTAACTATTTTTCAAACTATCTCAACAATGCGTCAACGGCTAAATCTAAAACACTTCCCTTTGAGCATAAATTCTTGCGAGAGTTTTCTTCACATTCCTCAATTAGAAACGTTTTAACGTTTTTTTCTATTCGTTAAACCCTCCACTACTCCCTTCCTTCATCATCTAACCATTATGCAAAGTAATTGCAAACAAAAATCCGTCGCAATTCTACTGGCAATAAACTTTTCTGGGTGTTTCACACAAAACTTTGTTTTTGGACAGAAAAAAGTTGGCATTAAACTAAAAAAAAAAAAACAAACAGCAGCGCAACTCGTAAAACAACGGAAAATTCAGCAAACAAAACCCAACGGTGTTGAATATGACATTTGCTAAAACAAAAGCAACAACAAAACCACACAACAACAACAAAACCCCACAACAACAATAAAATTCAATAGCAACAACAAAAAACTCTGCGAGCACACCGCAGTGGCAGTTGGAAAATGCGCCAAATAGCGTCCGGACGTGGCGGCGTAAAATTGCAGTAAAAGAGTACCCCGGCCAAGTTCAAAAGTTAAAAGAACTTTGTTCGAAAACTTCTTCGCAAGCGTTATTGTTTTTTTGTTGTTGGTTTTTGATGCCTGATTTGTTTTCTCTATCGTTGGCTGCTAATTGTTGTTGCTTGGACTTGCTATAAGTGTTGTTGTGAATTTTATTTATGAAAAACCGATACACGCAGCTGCATTGTTAAGTGATTTGGGTTTTTGAAAATAAATCGTAGAGCAAAGAGGAGCAACAGGAGTTTGAGTAAAATTTGAAAGTTTCGTTTCTTCAGCTATGAAAATTATTAATAACTTTGTTGTCCGCATTCAATGCATTTTGTGAATGTTTCACATCCACTGGTTATTTTATTCTACTGATACGCTAAATAAGATCCATTTATGTCAGAAAATACTTTTTTTTTGTATTGGATATTAATTCTTATTTTATGCATTTCTGGTTGTGGTGCTCAAAAAAACTAATTTTTGTACTTCAATTGCGTAAACGAATTTTACATTTTGAACAAAATGCCTGAGTTTCAGACTTGCAAGCGCTATTTTGCAGCTATTTTTGCCCGAACGATCTAACATTTTGCACCAATGAATAATTTGGGCGTAACGAATTGTTATTTGTTGGAAAATATATTTTCTTCGACTCTTCTTTCACACTTTTTTTTTTGTACGATGAAATGAACTATATTTTTTTCTTTTAATAAAAATCATTTTTTCAATAAATCTATTTTTTCATATCCGAGCACTGCCAAATTGGGTTTTAGAATAAATTTTCTGCGTATGGAAATAAGCCAAACCCATGGGCCTTGAACAAAGTCTTGCTGGGAAATATTATTTAAATTTTGGGTATACCCTCTTTATACATTTTTTATTTTTGTAGTTTTTAGAAGAAAGAAAGAAATACGGTCCAGTGTAATACAGGGTTAAAATGATCAAAAAAAATTAAATAAATAATTGGCGCGTACACTTCTGTTATATGTTTGGCCGAACTCCTCCTCCTATTTGTGGCCTGCGTCTTGCTGTTGTGCCACAAACGGAAGGAGCCTCACTTAAAATGATAATACGAAACAAAAGTAATTTTGGCACGATTATCTGGTGGATAATTTCATGTCATATCGTCACAAGAATGGCACTGGACTGGAACCCGCAAGGCAGCACAGGTCGCGGTCGACCAAAAAACACTCGGAGAAGGTCGATGTTGCGCGAATTAGCAGATACCGACTGTCCCATGAGAAAAGTTCAAAAACAACAGCATAGAACCGTGTACGATAGAAGAGTCTTGTCGAGGCCCTATGCTCCCGAGAGGAGTGAACAAGGAAAAAACTGATATCCGGCATATGTGCGCCGCGACTACAAGTTACACGGTGCATTTGCTCATTCCCATTTTTGACTACTTTTTCCAATAGAACGGCATAATAAATATAAATGAGCTCAAGCGGCAAAAATGCGACGCAAACGATGTTCATTTGGCTTCTGTTCATGCACGAGCTGTATTTTATAGGCACTTGAGCCAAGAACCTTGCATTCGGTTTTCCACGCAGTCGAAGGACAAAGGCAAAGGTTGAGAACGACAATGAATCGACATTTTGGCGTGTTCTTTAATGCATCACTCTACAACTCTTTCGACGGTAGCCCACCTTGCCGCGGTGAAAGGGCTTAAGTAGGGTCAATGAACTAAGGAACTATGCCATCTCAGGTTCAACCCTATTGGATAGATCTACTCCGAAAACTAAAATGCACCCAATTCCCAAGTCAAGGTGTGCTTGCAATATATGCATCGCTAACGGAGTTTCCCTCTCGAATATCTGGCCGCCTTGGAGAGTAACTGTGGCCTTACAGCGGTATGGGGCGCTGCCGCGGAAGACCCCATAATTTCTCCTTTATAATCGTAGGCTGTGGAGCTTGACGAACGTCAGACAAAACAACCGTAAGAACCAGATAATGTAGACTAATACTCTATGAACTTCGAAAATAGATTTTTTATTTTTTTTTTTGTCAAAGTAAATTTCCACAGCTTAGAAGCGTTGTTCTGGCATTAAACGATTCATGATGAGCTGCCAAATCTTACTGAACAGAAATGTCAACACAGTTTGCCAATCTCAGCTGTCAAATCATAGTTATCGATATCGATAGTTCTCATGCAGCTAAAAACACACCCGTTATATGTTTATTAACGAATTTCTAATTGGCGATGCATTGGAATGCGACGGATTTCCTTACTTTCGTTTCGTCAAAAATCATTTGCTGAAGTTCTAGAAAACCTATGCGCAAGTATTTCCAACCTTTTCAAATGTCACGGAATGAGCATAAAATATTGCGAAAAACACGTTTAAACACAGCCATAATCTACGGTTTTTACTGTAAGTTATGGAACATGAAACAGTTATAAAAATTGAAAATTATATACTTTTAAGTATTCACCACGAAAAAGTTGGAAAATTACTTACATTACTAATTTCTGCTGAAACCTGTCGGCCAACCCTGTGCACAAATTCTCGTAAATTTTTAAATTTTAGTTATTCTGAGTTTGCATCAGAGGATTATAAATTTAAGCGTCCTCTTCTTCCCCAACTTTGTATGTAGTAATAAATCTTGCAATCGGCTGAAAGCCCCGTAGCCAGTGCTACATTTTGATATTTATGTAATAAAATAGTTTTGTTATATAAATTTAATAAAAAAAATATATATAATATAAAAAAAATCTTACAATCTCCGTATGCTGTAAATTTGAAAATATTTATAAGTTTCACGGACTCTTTTTCCCTCATTATATGGGTTACAAAGGTCCAATAAACTGTTTTCATGAAAGTTGTCGAGCTGAAGATTCTGAGAAATTAAGTACCGGAGCAATACTTTGCTAAACTAACTTTGATTTTCAAAAAATGACTTGTAGCTGCGCTTTCGGAAACTACTTTTGGCTGTTCATACGGCGATAGCTAACATTTTGACGAAGCACTTTTTGCAATTAAGTTTCGAGCCTTTTTATTTCGCTTTTGTTCTCTGCCTTAACAGCGCAATATTTGCTATTAGAAACCTGATCCTGATGAAGTGGGTTGGCAATGCGATACAACAATTACAAGAAAATTAGTTGGCTCTACACAGATTTACGTAATTTTCTTTAGAAAATCTGTGCACTGCTGATAAGCAGGCCCAATAGGAGAGGTGCTCGAGTGACTTAAAATTTTCCGAAAATCGTAAATAAAAAGATTTAGCAAAATTTTTAAAATACGAAAGCCACATTTATGGCTTATTCTCTGTTACTTTCACTTTGCTTGGCCCCTGAAAGAAGTGAGTTACCTGGGGTTACCTGCTAAGTGTCTGGCATAAGAATTGGCCAAGAAGTTGGATTTCAAGTTGTTTATAGAGAATTAGCATCAGCTAAATGGAAAAAAATCTCATGTTTGAAACTCCGAAAACAAATTTCGCATTATTTATTATTAAATTAGGTGCGCAACTAAGTTCGCGCTGTTTGTTAATACTATAGATGCCGCCAGCAGTGTTTGCTAGTCGATTCTAACATAACCTAAACGTCATAAACCAAGCTTAGACATATGGGAAACAAACTGCTTCGACACATTAGTGATTTTGTTTTGGTATCATATACTTTTGGTTTTGTGAAAATGTCTGATTTTGTGCCGAATAATCGTCATTTGCGGGAAGTGTTGATTTTCCTCTTTCATTCGAAAAAAAGGCAGCTGAAGCGCATCAAGAGCTACAAAAAGTTTATGGAGATGCTGCTTTAAGTGAAACAATGTGCCGAGAGTGGTTCTGTCGCTTCAAATATGGTGATTTTAATGTTGACGACCGTCCGCGTGAAGTAAGGCCAAAAACCTTCGAAGATGCTGAATTGGAGGCATTACTCAATGAGGCTCCGTGTCAAACGCAAGAAGAGCTTGCTTCAGTATTAGGAGTTACTCCCCAATCTATTTCCAAACGATTGCATGCTTTGGGAGTACTTCAGAAACAGGGGACTTGGGTTCCTTATGAGTGAAAACCAAGGGATGTTGAATGTCGTTTTTTTGCCTAGGAACAACTGCTCCAGCGGCAAAAAAGGAAGGGTTTTCTTCATCGCACCGTGACGGGTGAAGAAAAATGGATTCATTACAGTAATCCAAAGAAAAAAAGTCATGGGGACTGCCCGGACCTTTTCCAATCGATGGCACATGCTCTAGCTGATCAGCAGTTCAATTCATATGAAGACATCAAAAAATGACTTGATCCGTGGATAGCCTCAAAAGATGAACAGTTTTACCGCGACGGTATACCAGATCTACCAGAAAGATGGGTAAAAGTAGTAGCCAACGATGGGCAATACTTTCAATGATTCACTTGTAACCATTTTTTCAGAATAAAATTGCATTTTCATCAAAAAAACAGGGATAACTTAGTTGCGCAGCTAATACATTTTTTTATCCTTTTTTTTGTTTTTTTTTTGTTTACTTGATTCCTATTGAAGTTATATTGTCCCCATATTTTGATAAAATTTCAACTTATATTTTTGTCTCTTATCTGAGGGCCTTGCCACCAATTTGCAATTGAGAGAATTGAACGTGTACAAAAGTTCCTTAAAGATTTCTTAAATATACCACCAGTTCAAATCCCATCCCCATCGATTTCCACCACGCAAAAATATTATTACTTATTCAGCAGAAAAATTATAAAAACAAAACACCAAAAAAAAAAAAGGATCATTAATTTTGCGCCACCTTGTATATATTATTACATTCATTAAATATTTATTTGCTTAAAAAAAATTTTAATAATACTATTTTTGATATTTTAGCCCTGAATTTACTAATATTTCACATCAATTCGCCAACAAAGGCATACTAAAATGGTCTGATAGCACTTTCCAAAAATTTCTTGGAAAGTTGAAAGTCACTTTCAAATGCATTTATTTATTTATTTGTAAGACTAATAGATAATTATATAATAACTAATTATAAATAACCAATGCACCCAATTTAGCAAGCGCGCTGGCTACTACGAGACGAAAGCCTCTCAAGATTTGTACTTATAACACATGGACTGGAAAGTCCCAGGCCTAACACATAGATGGCACTACTTTGATTGTATTCACCACTTTTTCAGTTAGTAGTAACCTTAAAAAAAACAGCTGTTAAAATTTCATGGTTTTCTATTCTTTAGTTCGTGAGTTGTTGTGCTAAGAGTGACGCTACTTTTGTCATTTTCAAAATAATGAATGAAAATAAATTTCGTTTTTTTAATTTTGCACTACTTTTTGATGTGAAAAAAAACACCGTTCAAGCAAAGCAATGACTTGCAAAGTATAATGGAGACTGCTTCCACAGAAACAACAATAAAATGCTGGCTTGCTAACTTCAAACGTGGTCGCAGAGACACCGATGACGCCCAACGCAGGGGACTTCTAACAGAGGCGTACCTGGGAAAAAATTGAAATGGCGTTTTTTTTGGCTCGTGAGCTACATTCTGCAGTCAAGAATTTCTTTGTAAAGTTCATTTCCATCCACTCACGTAGAATTTACCTAACTTGGTAGACCTTTTTTTTGAGATCGTATTCTTTTTTTGATAAATAAGACCTTTGACATCGAGAAGGAATCCAAATTTTGAATCGATTTCATTCAACCGTACGAATCTCCCATACACTTCTTGAAATAGTCGATCAACTGTTTCTTTCAAGACCCTTTTCATTTCGTCGATGGCACTTAAACCTGCAACAAACGAAATCTCACACATCCATATTTTTTATTCTTCTTTCACTTGCAACGTCCCATTTTGACATAAAATTATCCCTTCTTCGAGTGAACTATCAACGATGGCCTCGCTTTCATTTTCGAAATAATTTTGAAGAGCCTTCAAATCTTCAGCAGCATCGTGTGATCTTGCAGCCTCTTTTGAACGCGGTCAATGCGGATTAGTACTTCATTCCGAATCCCAACAAAATCAAGAAATCATACTTCAACATTCGGTTGTTTAGTTGCTGGGCAACACTTCTCGATTCATTTGTTTGATTCTTGTCTTCGGTTTTTCATGCTGGCGAGTTTACAGATTACAGAGTCGACTATCCTGACTTCTTGTACCTTTATTTAAAACTGAAGTTCAAAATCGCGATTGAATATACAAAGTTTTTTACTCCCTAGAGTGGCGCTCTTGGTACGTGCCCTACTTGCCATACCCTAGTTACGAAACTGCTTCCAAATGAGGCGGTAACACCAGAAAGCAACAAAAAAAAATCCACAAAATCGTTTTGAGCTATCGAAAAGTAAAGTTGCGTGAGTTAGCTGACATCGCAGAGATACCAAAAGAACGTTTTGGCTTCATACTGCATGAACACTTGACTATGAGAAAGCTCTGTTCAAAGTGGGTGCCGCGTTTACTCATCATTTTGTTTTATCAAGTCAACGCACCGTCTCACAGGTCAATCAAAGCAATAGCAAAACTTCATGAATTGAACTTCGATTTGCTCCCACATTCCCCGTATCCGCCAGATTTGGCTCCAAGCGACTGCTGGCTGTTTGGAGACCTAAAAAATATGCTGGCCGGTAAGAAATTTCGCTCGAATGAAGAGGTTATCGTTGAAACTGAGGTCCATTTTGAGGCAAATGAGAAATCTTTCTAAAAATCAAAAGTGGTATTGAAATGTTAGAGCGGCGCTGGAATGATTGCGTTGTTCTTGATGGAAATGACGTTGATGAATAAGGCTAATTTTGAACAAAAAAAAAAGGTCTTCTTTGTTAGGCCCGGGACTTTCAGTTCATGTGTTATATATAGAATACTTTTTTAAAGATAATTTACATTAAGCACGAGTATGTAAAACTTGGTTATATGTCAGATGAAGGCGGGAATACTATCAGAGTTTGTTGATTTCAGATGGTCAAAGGGTTTGCTGTTGCCGAAAGCTCTTGCTCGGAGCTGGCTTATTCTAGGGCATTCGTTGCGCAGTGGAAAGTAACTTTCAAATGGATTTACACTCCTATAATTGCAATTATGTTAAGATGGAGATTTGTAAGTTACAAAAAAAAAAAAAACAAAAAACAGTCATAAAAACTTTTTCATACGACTTTGTGGATTTTCGCACTTTAAAGTAAAATTTGGTTGAGCGCAAAAGGAATTGCACTTTTTTTCGCATATCTGCTGCATTGTTGATTGGGAACAAGGAAAACGATTTATTTTTTTAGAATTTGTTGCTATTGATTTTAGTGTTGTTGTTGTTGCAACATCACATTCCATTCACGAACAACTCGGGCAAAGTGCTTGCCAGGTTTTTGCCTTTACTATTCGATATTCTAAGTATTACTGAATTTATATGCCACATTTTCTTGCCTAACCGCATTCGCATTCGCTTATAAGCATTGAAATCAATATTTTTAAACACCAAATATGGTCCTACTCAGTTATATGTACATATACATGCAAACATGTGACTGTTATACGTATATATGTATGTGTGTAGATCCATCCAAACCCATCAGCCTACTCACCGATATTATGCTGATTGTTGTGTAAAACCGATCCGAACGCCATTAGATCCTTAACCGATGGTGTTCTTGAACCGAGCGCGGCAAAACCGTCGCCCAGAAATGACGCCAGCGCGACAGCCCTAAGGGGCGTTTTCGATAATTCGGTTAAAATTTTGTAGCTTTCGCTTAACACGCCGCCGCCGTGGCAAGGCAAAATGTCTTGCGCTTACTGAAGTTGCTGCTCCGCCTGATATTCTGTGTGTCTTTGTTGTTTTTGTACTGCTGCTTTTGCCTCGTAATTTGCGGCGAATGCAGTTAACACTTTTGTTGTAGCCGTCGTGTGTTGTTGTAAGCTCCACTGTCGTTGTTATAATTGTTGCCGTCGGCACAGCACTTAAACACTTTGGAAACTGACAAAATCACACCATACATACATACACACGCGCGGCAGTGGAGCGCACGCGAATTGTAATGAATTTTGGTTAAGGCGACGGCCGGCGCTATGGCCGCAGCGTTAGCTTGCGCGCGTTGACGCGCTAATGCACGCAAATGCACACAATTAATTGCCTACTTTTAGGCGATGAGCCAAGCATACGCTAATTAAGTAAGCAGGCAACAGTAGTGAGTGCGTTTTGAGTGCGGGAACTGTGGTGGGGTCGCAGTGGGCGAACTGGTGAACAGGCGAAGAGGCGCGCTGGCTAACTTACTAGTGGGGCTGACTGGCTGGCCGACCGGCCGAAGTTGGTCGGCACTACACCACACTTATACTGCAATAATAACAAGAACAAAGAGCGTGCTGAAGCAACAGCTTCCACTGGTACCACAAAAATAAAATAAAAAACACCAGTGCACACATACACTCAGTTAAGTAGCGGAATGTTTGTTACACCAACAATTATAATAACACAAACGCGACGACGTCGACTTTGTTTAACAGCATTAATTATTGCGCGTGAGCTGTGGAGACGGCAAACCGTAGGCGCGTGAGCGGGCGCGGTTGTGTTAGGTTCGCAGTTCGTGCGAAAAAAGGGTTTAATGACTCGACTTTTGGCTGCTGCAGGCCTGTTTGGCAGCGAGGCAGTTTACACACACAAACTCACACTTATGCGCGCACTTTGCTAATGTATTTTCACTTGATACACTTGCACTTTCGCAGATATATGTACGGTGTGTACGGCATAAGCACAAGGGCTCGCTGGAGACAGGCTGTCGTTTCCGGCTATGTATTGTTGCCACCTCCTTCCGTGGCTGCACAATGCGTTTGGCTTGTCTGCTCACAGCTTCAAGCCTTTTGCCGGTGTGAATTCACTTTTGGCACTTGACAAACGTGATGGCTGCGCAGAGGGGTAAGCCGCACGTGCCTTGAAGGCGTTTTAGACTATAAAAAGTGCACTACTGATTGTGGGTGCGCTGAAAATTAGCGTGGCTTCTGTGTTTTTTCTACCTTTTTTGGATATTTCGATTTGTGTTTAGCAATTTCTTTTGGAATAAATTCACTTTTTCATTTTAAATTCCTCAATTTTTTGCTGGTTATCTCCATGTCATGCTTTGAAAAATCGGTTTTCCAAATTTAGTCCTCAGAATTAGTGTCACTTGCGCTGAGTTATTTTTATTCAAAATAATTACACTCCAAGCGCGAATTCGTAAATTTTCCACAGCTGTCAAAAGTTGCTCATCAAAGCGTTCATTTGTTAATATTCTCTAGCACACAACACTTCACGTTTTTTTCCAATTTTTTTCGGACTTCTTATTTTATATCTTCAAATGTTCCTTCAAACTTTTTGCTCTCGATTTTATTTTGTATTCATCCCTTTTTTTTGTTTAATTTTTGTCACGTCAATGCGACCGCGCAAGTTCACTTTTAACAATGTGTCAACTATCAGTAGCTGTTAACAGTAGCATTGACAGCTGCTGCTGGCTAAACGCCAACGATTAGCGATGTAGTCTCAAAAGCTAGCCACAATTGTATATCAGAAAAAATTACGCGAATTTTCGTTACTTTCCACTATTTTATTATTCTTCCATACATTAAACACGCGCGAAGTATTCTATAAAAGGCGATTGCTTTGTATATGTTTTGCACGGCCGAACGTACCGTTTGGAAAAGCGTTTAGCGGCGTACGTCAATCATTTACATCAAACACACGCCAAACCAAACCAACGAGCGTACAACGCGAACGTCGAAAGGAAACTGAAGTGTGTGCTGCGCGGAGCATACTCGAAGCGGCGGGCATAGCCACGACCACCGACCGAACAAAGCACGATGCGGATGCAGTATGAACAACTACACTACATCCACACAAACAAGCATGCAGCTTTGCGAGATGAGCGCACCAACCACCACTAGCAAGTAAGTAATAAGAAATAAAAACAAACAGAAAAGAAAACTGGTGACTGAACAGCTGCTGCAGGTATTAAAGAGCAACAACGTGCAACCGGTTTGCCAGCCTCCTCATGCATACAAACAAGCACACATAATCACACACAGAGGGGCGAACAAGCACGTTCGCACCACCCCAAATGGCAACAAAAATACGAACGCCTTATGGCGCTCTCCATGCGCTCAGAGGGCCTCACCGCATTATCGCATTCACGCTAGCAAATGGGCGTATCTTTCTCTATGCGCGCAAAAGAGAGCGCGCTAAGTAACGGAATTTCCCCTCAATTACAAAGTGAGCAGCAGCTGAGTTGAGTGTGCAAATACTCAGTTGTGTTGTGCGCGCTCTCTTAGAACATCTGAGTAGCTCTGCTCAGTACATAAGTGTGACGAGTATAGCTATACGCTACTATCGCAGCTATTGCGCGTTCGCTCACCCAAAAATCGCAATGGAGTCTGTTGCTGACATTTTTAGGAAGTGTGTTGCCTGCATGGAGCGCGAGTGCTAACGACAGCCCCGCCGCTAGCGGCATTAAGCTAACAACAATAAAACCAAATACAAAAACGGTACAACAAAAAATATGTGGCCATCAACAGTAGAGACGCGCAATGAGCACATTAAAAGCAAGAACATAGAGAGCAGCTACTGACGTATTGAATGAGTGTGTTGTTAATACGCTGGCGGCGGGCGAGTTCAGCTTTGGAGCGAGCGTTTTTCCGTGGTTAGAGGGCGTTGCTAAGCAACTGGTTTCGCTCAGCATAAGTGACGAAAGGCGGCACGAAGCGCATGGTATTGGTGTTGTTACAGTGTTGCCTGCTTGTTGTTGTGTTTATGACTACTTGGCTCGTGTGTGTGTGTGTGCGTGTGCGCTGTGTCTCCTGTCGGAGTTTGTCGAACCAATGGCATTTTTCAAAGTGACATTTTGCTCTTTGCGCTTCTTATTGTCGGCAGGCGCTACCCGCACGTGTTGTTGTATTGTGCTTGTTACTATTGTTATTGTAGTTGACTATTGTCAGTAGATGTATTTTTTGCTTCCTTTCTTATGCCGACAAAAAAGTTTTCGCTCTTCCTTTTTTGTTTTGTTTTTTTTTGTTTTGTTTTGTTTGCTTTACTTTTGCAATCCTCAACTGGTTGCTTGTGCTGTTGTTATTGTTCCTTACACTCAGTTTCAACTTATCAGCCGCCGTTTCTTGCTGTTGTTGTGTGTGACAAGTATATATTCTTGTTTTTGTTAGGTATCTGCATACATGCATATACAGTTACTTGTTTTTGTTGCTTAAGCCGAACCTTTTCTTTTTCGTTTTTTTTTTTGTTTTTGGTTGGTATTGGTTTGTCGTTTCTATTGTTGTTGTGACTTGTATTTTCATAGTCGTTTTCCAAGGTAAAATGTCAAATGCGCTGTGCACTGTCGACGGGCTGGTTGTTTTGCTTGATACTCTCCATTAAAGGCAGTGGCGTCGACTTCGTGTGCCAATAAGAGGCACCACTACGACATGGGCATATGAGAGGTTTGAACGGATTGGGCGGTTGCACAATACAGTTTCTCAAAATTATGTTTTTCAAAGGGATAAAATAGTTTTTTACGTTTTGTTTTCATACAATTAAGTTATTGATTTATTAAAATTTATTATAATTAATTAAAGTTTTTAAAACAGCTCGACTACTAAAAAAATTATTAGTTGCAGTATATTTCTGGAATTTCTGGATGTTGGCCCGCAAAATATTGCATGCACTTTCTTCACGAATTGAAATAATAATGAAAAATTAGTTGAATTCATAGAAAATAAATTTAATTAAACCATCGAATTACTTACAAAAATAAAAAACGATTAACTGCTGTGATGAATGTTCTATTTTAGTCAGTATCCATTTCTCAAGTACATTTCTCTAATTCCCCTCTTCATCTTACCGCTGTAAAACACTAATAAAAATGAATTGCCCTTTCCCGCTGCACAAACAAGAAAAGTAGACACATATATTTTTAGATGTTTTAGGGCATGAAAGTTTCTCGAAGGCAAGATAGTATTACTGCTGCTCTAGCAAAGAGGTTCAAGCAATATAAATGCACTTAAAGCTCAGCAGCCTACATTCGCAGTCAAATTTCGATCGAAGAATCTTGGTGGAAACAGAAGCGCTTCAAGTAGGTCGCACTGGAAAAAAAATTAAATTTTTAGCTTTAAATAAATCTAATTTTAACTTGTTTATTGAAGCCCTTTGTGCCACCTAGGAACTACGGGGGGAAAAATTTATAATGCAATTAAAATAACTTCAATTTTTAGAAATTAGTTCTCGAGCCGATAAAATTTTGCAAAAGCGGTATGCTGACTACGAAGTACTGTTTAGCGGGACGAAGATAGTGAAAGAAAAAAGTAAATGTGATTGAATATGAAACCAAACTTCGCTAGTTAATAGTAATGCCTATACCGTCTTCATTGAAGGGCATTTACTTTGGAAAAATTGGACTTGAATGAAGAATACATCCTTAACTGGTTGCAGAGATAGCATTTTTTAGAAAAAATGTTTACTTAAACTTATTGAAAGCACCTCAAACTTCAAATATTATTGCCGCTACAAAGTGAACTTTTAAGAAGAAGAATTTTAACATTTAACTGATATAAAAAAATTTAAGTAAAAATGGTGGTTAAAATTTCAAACAATTATAATAAAATTATGTAAAAATAATAAAAAAAAAATTATATAAAAATAATAATAAAATTATATAAAAAAAATAATAAATAATATTTCATTAACTTTACAATTTTTTTTTATAAGAAAAATCATTAAGGGGAAAAATACCTGTAAACGGCCATATTTTTGCTGATTTTCATTAAAATTATGATATTTAAAATGAAGAAGTCAATATATTTTGTTTCAAAATTGGCATACAGTTTATTTATACATTAAAATAATATAATATTTTTTTTTAATCATTTAAAATGGCGGATGTACACTCAATTCTTCCAGGATGGTCGCAGCGGGGTTCCTCAATCGGCGGGCATTGTAGCATCGGCGTCAGTGACCTGAATACATTTTTTTGTTTATTAATGTCATAATTTCTATATGAATTAAACAAAAATGGAAATGAAATAATAGTCGCGGAATAAAATACTTGAAAAAAAAAGAATTTTGGGGCGAATTTTCTACTATTTTTGCTTCGAAAAAATTATTTCGAAAAATTCGAGACTTGTAAATTCACATAGAAAGTAATATCATAAAAAAGGTTTGCGCAAAAAAAAAAAATAAATAAATAATTGGCGCGTACACTTCTGTTAGGTGTTTGGCCGAGCTCCTCCTCCTATTTGTGGTGTGCGTCTTGATGTTGTTCCACAAAATATACTTTTAAGAAAAACGCGTCTAAAACTTGAATACAACGTAACTATACCTCTCCCAGCGCTCGAACGCAAAGAATAGAGTCGTCACGGTTAACGATCTTTAATATAAGAAATACTTAAATTTACGTTCTAAAATTTTTTTTACATAGTCTTAAAAGATTATATTAAAATTTTATGAAAAACGAAAAATTTTTTTTTCCAAATTTTACAGGTATCCGTCCCCTTAAGATATTATTTATAACTTACACCCGCATTTAATTTTTGTATGGCGTTTTTACTAATACACGGACAAACGGCGCACAGTGTAACGCGGATGGCCAAAAATGGTATAATGAAAAGTTCATTTTCAAGTTCTAATTAAGAAATAAACCAAATTTTTAAGAAAAGGGGTGAGCAGCTCAAAAGTAATAGCTTTGAAAGCGAGATATTGTCCAGCCTACGATGTCCTGTGTAAGTCAGAATTCATTCGAAATGAGTGGCAATAAAGTTATATAAATTCTTCCCCAAAATCGGATTGTATTTAACAACTGCTCACACAACATGTTGCTTGCCCATCATTAAGAGGGTTTTTTTACAGATTATTATTCTTTATAGTTTTACACGAATTTCTGTAGAAGTCGATTGTAAAAATTCCCATAGACACAAAGTTATGTTAGAAAATGTAGCTGTCCGACGAGAGTTTGTTGCGCACAGGTAGCTGTCCTTCATTTGAAGCAGCTGGCCGTTACTTTCGGAGCCCTCCAGCCTATCGGTTCAACAACAACAAGGCTTGATTCTTGCCTTAAATGCGAGCGACCTCAAGCGAAACTCCTTTTTCACGAAACTACTTTTTCCGGCACGGTCTGCATGATAACTCATACAGTTTGTAATATTTTTTGATGCGGTTTTTTTACATATTCGAAAGTGTTTTCTCTATAGTCGGTCAAGCAGGATTTTCGATATTTTTATTAAAAATTTTTATAAACCTAATTAAAGTGTGACAATTATGAGTTTTACATACTTCTTTTTAAAATGCCGTAAATTGCAAAAATTTTTCGAAATTCAAAAATCCGATTCGACAGACTATAACTACAACTTTATTTGACAAGAATTTTTTTACTTTTACATATCCATCAATATTTCAAAGAAAAATGATGCAGGCAGTGGAGCAACTTTTTTTTTCATTGTACTTTGAGTCACGTGATTTTTCATATACTAAGTTTTGTTAACAAAAATTAAAGTCAATTTAAAAAAGAAAATTAAGTACTAATAAACAATGTGTAAAATTTTTGTTTATCTATAGTATTATTTTAAAACATGGCGCTTATTCTGACTAAACTACAATATGTACAGATATGAAATATATATCAAAAGAAAGGTTTTGATGAGCATATTTCCGGAAAATTATAAAAATTAAAATTGGTTAATTTGTTCATGAAATATTTGCGTGTAAAGTTATCAAAATTTTCGTATTGATAACAGCGATGTCTATGCAAAGCGGGATGACACACAAATATACGCATATATGTATATGAGTACGTTTGCTTTGTTTAGCTCTCTTTCTAATGAGCACAGCATTGTATACATTTGGATTCTCAATAATTGTTTTGTTTTGTTCTCTTTACTAATAAATAGGTATTCATGAACATAGTCCCAACGGGTGCTGCGAATTTTTTTAAAAATTTTGTTGTGATGGCAATAATTGGTGTGAATTGACAATTGACTTGAAATTTGTCAATTCACTTAAAACAACGGTAACAGTGCAAATTAGAAAGAGTTTTGGACAGACGCAAAATAGAATTTATTTTAAGAAAAAAGTACATTCATATTTAATTTTAAAATATGCCTAGAGGACGACCAAGAAGAGTTCCTAGAAGAGTTCCTACTTTAAGTGGAGGAATAGAGTAGGTAAGTAAATGATAAATGTTTGAAACGTCACGTATTGGATATGATTGGTAGAAGCATCCACTTTTGTTTTCGTTCATATATGGTACAATTGAACTACAATATATAAACGTATGTATGTATTTAAAAATTTTGTGAGCGTTTGATCATTTTTGCAAAACTCAAAATTTTAAATAGTTTTAAAAAATGAGGAGAGAGAGACAAATTAGTTATTTATTTGATACTATTTCAAAGGTAAACTGTATTTGGGCTATTCTCAGACAAATTTTATAGTAGTAGACGATGCCCAACGCCATTTAAAAGAACACTATTACCCATCAAATCAACGAATTTTTGACACAGATATTAATTTTTAAGTGCTTTTTTTTCTTTGTATTGTATTCTATGTGTGTACATGTATATTTGTATGTATGCAGCCATTATCAAATCATATATGAATATGAACTTTGAACATTTTTTTTACCATTCTTCTTAAACTTTTTTAAAACGTAAAGATCTGTGAAAAAAAAATTTTTGCAAATCCAAGAAATTTTACGAATGGCAAAAAAAAATTGTATAATTGTGTTGGTGAATGGCACACGACTTATCATAAAACAAATGCATCCGAATTGTTTGCAAGCGGACGTGTTATGCGGAGAAGCTCAGGGAAGGCGATTTCTATTGCCTCGTATAAATTTGCAGCCGAGCGAAACCACACTTCCTTTTACGTTCAAGCGCCGCCAATTTCCCATTAAAATAGCCTTCGCCATAACTATAAATAAGGCCCAGGGGCAAACATTATCAAGGGTGGGGCTTCATTTAAAGGAGGATTGCTTTGCTCACGGCCAACTTTATGTTGCGTTAAGCCGGGTTAGATCCTGGGAAAATATAGGAATTCAAATGAGCAATAACGAAAACTTGACGTTGAATGTAGTTTATAATGAAGTAATTTAAAAACAAAAATTACTGATTTAACTGAAAAAAATTTTAAAAATGTTATATGCATAAGTTCTTACATATTACATACGAATAAAAATATACACTTTTCTAATCATCATAACTTTTAATATATAAAAGTGTCACATATGCTGTTTTCGGGGGTTACATACTAGTTTATTTTTATTGTTATCCCTTCTAAAAAAAGTTTTTCTTTTCGTGCATTTTTGGCGCTGCTGGAAGTATCAAATGTTACCCCTTAATGCTTTCTTCGTTACCAAGTAATACACTTTCCAACAATCGATTTTTTGCATTTTTCGGAATTTTTTACCGCCAAAAATTTATAAAAATAATATCTACATGCCGATTGAACGAGTTAATAAATTTAAATAACTTGGCCGCTTTATTGATGATGAATACGATGACTCAATGGAAATTGAAAGCCGCACACAAATGGTTAGAGCAGGCTTTCATAAATCCAGCAGTATTCTGAGAAACCGTGATTTTAATTTAAATCTAAAAATACGTTTTGTGAGATGTTATACTCTGTCGGTGGTATGGCATTGAAACATGGAAGATAAAAGTATCTGTTATCAATCGAAATGTGGATATTAAGAGGACTATTGAAAGTTCCGTGGAGCGACAGCATCTGCAACTCTGAAGTACTTCAAACAGTTAATAGCGAAAGAGTGCTTCAAGAAGGCAGAAAAACTGTCTACCTGGGCCAAATATGCCGAAATTATAAGTAAAATCTCCTTCAACTTATGTTATCTACAACGAAAGTTTGAAGGAAGACGAGGCATCGGCAGAAAAATATTATTCAGGTTGTGAATGATACGTCAGTGGATCGGAGTCCAAAATGTTGGTCATCTTTTGGAGTTAGTCCGAGACAGAGACATTTTTCAAATATTGTGTCGTGATTCAACTGATGTTGAATACGTAGAACACTTCGAACTATAGCCCACATTATAATTCTCAAAATGTATTCCGGTATTTTAAAGTACATATCAAGGCATTGGAGGGCACCTGACGCGTTATCAGCGAATAAGTAATTATTTTCACGTGAATTCAGTGGCTTGCGTTCATGATTTGCATTTAATTGCACTTTTGTATCCAGTTAAATATTAAATACACAAATTCAAATAAATTTCACATTCGGCGCCCCTGTCTCTTGGAAGCGCAGAGTAACCACATACTTTTTGATTTTGTTGGTTACGCCAGTTTAGCCAACAAACTGAACACTAGCAAAGGCAAAAGCAAAAGCAAAACCTGGCAAATCAAAAACAAATGAAATCAAAAACAGAATCCAAAGTAAGGCGAAAATATCCGCCCCTTTGACTTTTGGAGTGAACGCATTGTAGCGACAGCAATACCAGTAGTCGCCGTTGGCATTGTTATTGCCTCCGCTGCTGCCAGTGCACTTGTATGTGCTTCGAAGTTGTCTGTTATTCAGCGTTTTTTTTTTGTTTTTTCTGCTTTTTTATTCCTTCAAAGATGCTGTCCACTGAAATTGTCGCGCTTCCCCATGCACACTTACATACACATTTATTGTTGCTGTTAATTTGTTGTTTTCCTGAGCGCAAGTTTTTGCTTCGCCAAAGTTTTCAACGCTTAACATGACACGGTAATAAGCCAAAGATCAAAGAGGCATACAAATTAACAAAAAAAAAAAAAGAAACATTACATGGAATAAGAAAAGGTAGCAAAGCAAAAGAAACAAAAACGAAAACTAATAAAACGTAAAGTTACTGCCAAAGTAAGCGTAAAAACTGAGGTAGAGAGTATTTAGAGCGCTGCTGTCGGCAATGGAGTAGGGGAAAAGAGCCAAGAGCGTTAGAGGAGATGAGGTGAATGGCGTGAGAGCAAATATGAATTGAAAGCCATATATTTGTATTTTACTTTTTCACACTCTACTTGAAACTTTTCCTACAAGTTAATTTTTTTCTTAATTTATGGTATTCTGTTAAATTTCTTTTAAATTTAGGCTTTCCATTTTTCTGTTTGGTTAAAGTTAAAGTTGAAGCCTCTTGAAGAAGAGCCTGTTAATTTGCATGACGGCCACCAAAGCTGAGTGAGCTTGTGCCTGACTATCATTTGGTTGCTCCATGTTCGATACCCATTGCGGGCGTGCAGTATTTACACATAGAACAAGCCTTTTCCAATAGCGGTTGGCCCTGAGCAGGCAATTTCGAAAATCCGAGTGAAAATAAGCTTCTCAAAAAATTTAGCTCCCGTTACGAGGCAGCATAAAACTGTAACACTCTCCATCTGTGTCTTTAACACCAAGCCGAAGGAGGAGAAGTTCGGCCAAACACTTAACTTAAAGGGGGTGTTGTAGGCCAATTCGCTTTTTCTCGCACCATTTTTGTTATTGTTTTGCTTCAACATTTTCTGTTGATTTTACCTACTGAGAACTTTTCAAATGTGTGTGTGTGTGTATATATATATATATATGTGCTTACACATATTGTATGTGCTAGAGTTTTATGAGCGAGAGTGGGTGGGCGGCTCCTGACACTAGTAACGCCATCGTTGTGAACGTTGCGCATTCGCGACTTTTGTTGTTGCTATTGTTGCTGCATGCAGGCGTGTTTTCTGCTTCGTTCAACATTCGTTCGCTTGCTGTCAGTATTTGTCTCTTGTCTGTTTGTGTCAACCAGCCAGTCAGCTAGCCATCTAGAGACTACGGCGAACACAGCAACAAACAAAAATACACAAATGCAAATACAAAAATACTCTTTCAGCTTTTGTAAATTTCATTTTTTGTACGTATGTGTGTGTGGGTGTGTTTGTAGTGAAAAAAGGAGCACAACGAAAGCGCAGCAGGATAAAGGAAAAAAAATTATTGGGCATTAGGGTGTTAAGCTGTGAAGTGTTTGGTCGAAGTTTTTGTTGTTCTACCTCATTCCTCCATCTCTTTACTCCTTCACGACCACCTCTGCATCGTTTTATGGGGTTTTCACATTTTGTCCTCATATTTGTCTGCCTTTTGTGTTTTGAGCTTTGTGTTTGTGTATTTATATTAGGTTTGTATGCGATTGTGTGCGCTGGTGTTGGTGTTAATGTCAACTGCCACTGGTGCTACTGTTGTGCGTTGCTCACAATCCCAGCAACTTTGGAGAATGGACACACACACATACACAAATGCATATATGTATATGTGGATATGCATTGTGACTCTTGTTTGTTGTATTCTAAGCTTTGTGCCGCTCAACGAAGTATAGCAGAAGAGTGAAAGTTGCCTTCTTTGTGCGGTTTGATATTTGACGATTTGACAGTTTCAGTTAAGTTACACCAAATTTATTTAGATCCCACATTTGATGGATATTTTTTGGAAATTTGCTATTGGGTTCAAACCTTTTCTATCTGTCTGTTTGTTGGAAAGATGTCAAGAATTTTTTTATTTATATTTTGTAAAATTTATTGAAAAATAAATTCAGCAATGGGAAGCTTGATACAATTCGTTTTTTTTATTATTAAAAAAAATGTCCCATCTACCCAACCGAACATATTTCTTGTTTTTGGCGAGAGAGATTTTACTTAGTCCTTCCATAGCCTCTGTGAAAAATTTTATGATGCATACGACGAGAACAAATACGCAGAAAACAGTTCCCTTATTTCTGCATTGTCATGCATTGTCTACTCATAAATTACAGTCAGTTTCGCGGCAAATTTCGCTTGTGAACAATGGAGTGGGGAGCTAAAGAAAATAGCACTGAAATGATTGCATTGCAAAAGTATGGTAAAAATGCAAGTGAGATTTACGACTGCTGAAAAACTTAATATTTCGAAAATGTTTGTTTATCGCACGATCAATCGTTTTTCCCAAACGTCTAAAGTAATAGAGAGAAAAAAAGTGGTCGTCCTCGCGTGGTCGTCCTCGCGTGGTCGCACCATGAAGCCATAAAAGCCGTTAGAGGAAGAATTCGCAGATATCTAAGGTGATCTAAGGGGAAAGCAGAAAATCATGTCCAGGGAAATAAATGTTGGATAGACCTAATCCAAGACAAGACTAATTACAGATGATCTCCACATGAAAGCCTTCCGTTGCTTAACTGATTATCTTTTGACAATGCGCTTGAAGAAAAATTTTACGCGACAGATGCAAGCAGCTTCTTCGGTGGCGCGCAGTCAACGGCCATGATAATATTCTTTACACAAATGAGAAAGTGTTCACTGTTGAAGGGCTTTTTAATAAGCAAAACGACAAAATCTATGCTAAAACTTCTAAAGACGCAAAAAAATGTGTTCCAAGGGTTCAGCGTGGTCACCAGCCAGCCGCGGGAATGGTTTGGTGGGGAGTGTCTTTTAACGTCGTTACATCTTCAAATTTCTGCAAAAAAGAGGTTAAGACCGGGGCAAAAGTGTACCAAGAGGATGACTTAGAAGTCGTGGTGAAGCAGTTGAGCAGTACTTGCTTGAATGGAGAGCATTGCATTTTCCAGCAAGATTCCGCTTCAGCTCATAAAGAGAAAACCACCCTGCAGCGACTAAAAAGCAATATATTCCTATCCGGTTCATACCCGCAGAAGATTGGCCGTCTGGAAGTCCAGAACTCGATCCCTTGGCGTTCAAAAATTTGGAAAGTCTTAAGGGGACACATACCTGAAAATTTTCGAAAAAAAAATTTTTTTTTTCATAAAATGTTAATATAATCCTTAAAAAATATGTCAAAAAAATTTTAGAACGTAAATTTAAATATTTCTTATAAAGGGTGGTTAAGTTTTAAGGGCCGGGGTTGATTTTGCATAAAATACAATTTTTTTATTGTAGGAAATTATTATCATTTCTCTTCATTACGATAATATTGGTATGGCTCAACTACGTGTGGAATAAAATATCGGCCAATTAGCCGCCGCGGCCTCGGCGGCACACCTCCATCCAATGGTCTCAATTTTCGATGACGCTGAGGCATAATTGAGGTTCTATGCCGGTAATGTGTCGAATTATCTCATCCTTTAGCTCTTGAATTGTTGCTGGCTTATCGACGTACACCTTTTCTTTCAAATAACCACAAAGAAAGAAGTCCAACGGTGTCGTTGACGTTTAGGTGTGGTTCACATTCAACATCGGCCCTTGAAATTTAACCACCCTTTATTATAGATTGTCAACTGTGACGACTCTATTCTTTGCGTTCGAGCGCGTTTTTTTCAAAAGTATATTTTTCAAATTGGCGTACACGATAACTCGAAAAGTTATTGACCGATCTCCCTGAAATTTTGCACACATCTTTTTCATGATATTACTTTCTATGTTAATTTATAAGTGTTTGGAAATTTTTTCGAAGAAAAAATTGTAAAAAAATTCGCCCTAAAATTAATTTTTTTTAAGCATTTTATGCCGCGAATTTTTTTTTCATCTTTTTTTAATTCATATAGAAATTATGACATTCATAAAAAAACAAATTTTTTGTATTCAGGTCACTGACGGCGTTGCTACAATGCCCGCCGTTTGAGAAGCCCCGCTGCGACCTTCTAGGAAGAATTGAGTGTACATCCGCCATTTTTAGTGATAAAAAAAAATTTTATTATTTTCATGTATAAATAAACTGTATGCAAATTTTGAGAAAAATATATTGACCTCTTCATTTAAAATTAATTTAATGAAAATCAAGTATCTGTCCCCTTAAACAAGCTTTGGTTCGAGCAGCGTCGTCAGTATCCACAGAAGCCGCTCGTAAACGTGCAATAGCTGAATGGCCTAATCGTTTGAAGGCATGCGTAAAAGCAAATGGTGACCATTTCAAATGAGAAATTTAACATTTTTTTATTTTCAATATTTACATGACAACTTCATTATATTATAAATTCATATTTCTGACGGATTTAACTTGGATCAGAATATATGGCAAGACTAAGTATATCATCTATGCAGCCACCGAGCCGAATGGGTTGGACTGTGACTACAATTCGGTAGTATACGGGTGCAAAGCGTGCTGTCGGCCATGAAAACGCTCCTTATAAAAAATCATCTGCCATTCACAGGCGGCATAACTCAGTAAGACCCTCTGTAAGATCATCTGTAAGATCTTACATCAAGTGCACATAATAACCACTATGCAACAGGAATCTCAGCAGAAGTACTTTTCGTCAGAAAAGTACCGTGATTGTTCAATAAAACTCAAAATAATCGTTTAATCATCAAAATTTATTTTGTCACCTTCAAAATAGACTCCATTCAAAGCAATTCACATATGCCAACGATTAGTCCAGTCATCAAAACACCTTTTAAACGAGTCTGAAGAGATCTTATCTTATACTTATTTTCACAGAAAACCAAACCTACTTATTTTCAAAAATAAAAGTTCTGATCAACCTTTAATGGCCTAACTCACAAATGTCAAATACTGCTTTAGTTTACATTCTGAGTGAATATTTGAGTACTTTAAAACGCGTTGCGAATGCCATTAAGGTGATCCAATACGGTCTTTAAAAAGACGCGTCAAGTTATTCCTTTTAGTTAAAATTGCTTTAAAAAAAAGAAGTATTTTTATTCCAAATACTGTTCTGCACAATTATTTTTGAAAGACGAAATCATTTCAATGCCCATCATAAGCACGTCAACAGCCGATTTATGAATGCATAATTCTTGAGAACGCAGAGATATCGATGGGGAAGGTTGTTCAGAAACAATTTGCGCTACAGCAACAATATTCTCAACCGAACGTCTAGTTTTTGGTCTACCAGTCCTTTATCTTATGGGTCTGATGGTGAATGAAGACAAAATGAAGTACCTCCTGTCATCAAACAAACAGTCGGCGCACTCCCGTAACGGCACTCACTTTGTTTATTTAGGAACCAGCATTAACACCTATAACAGTGTCAGCCTGGAAATCCAACGTATTATAGAATCTCCCTTGCAACAAGGGACACTATGGGTTAAGTCGGCAATTGAGTAGTAAAGTCCTCTCGCCGATTAAAACTAACACTCTACAAGGCTCTCATCATGCCCGTCCTAATGTATGGCGCAGCAGTTTGGACGATGACAACATCCGGTGAGGCGTCCCTTGGAGATTCTGCGTAGATTTTTGGAAATTTGGCTATTGTGGGCAACGAGTACCGTAGGCGATGGAACGATGAGCTATATGAGCTTTACAGCGATATAGACATAGCGCAGCGTATAAAAATCCAGCGGCTACGCTGGCTGGGTCATGCCGTCCGAATGGATACAAACGCTCCGACTCTGAAAGTATTTGATGCGGTACCAGCTGGTAGTAGCAGAGAAAGAGGAAGATCTCCTCTGCGTTGGAAAGATCAGATGGAGAAAGATATCGCTGTACTTAGTGTTGCCAACTGGCGCCGGTTAACACGAGAAAAAAACGACTGGCGCGCTTTGCTAAACTCGGCCTATATCGCTTAACCGGTTATCGCGCAAATCAAGAAGAAGAAGAATAGCGAAGTAAATGCTATCAGCGTCGATTATTGCAGATTTGCTCTAAGGGGTCCTAGACCTTTGCTCTAAGGGTGGACTAGACCTCGAAAATTTTGGGTATTTTCTGGAATTTTTTTTTTTTTAATTTTTTAAGGGTTTTATTTTATTTTAATAAATCCTTTGTCACAGTATTTCCTTCCAAAGAGGAATGGGATAACGGGCTCATTGTTAAGATAAATGACTTAAACATCTACACAGATGGCTCAAAACTGGACAACAAAGTAGGTGGAGGGGTCTACTCCGACAAACTCGGAGTATGCCAATCATTTCGCTTACCTGATCATTGCAGTGTATTTCAGGCGGAAGTCACTGCCATAAAAGAGGGATTTAAAGAAATAAAAACGAGAGTATTATCCACAAATGAAGTCTTCATTTACTCGGACAGTCAAGCTGCAATAAAAGTGCTGGCATCAAAAACGCACTCGTCAAAAACAGTTCTAGAATGTTTTAAACTACTAGATGACGTATCTAAGTGCTACAGGGTGCACCTTATCTGGGTACCAGGCCACAGGAACATTGCAGGAAACTGTAAGGCAGATGAACTTGCAAGAACCGGTACAACGCTCGATCTCGAACCGGATAAGGCGCTGATACCCATGCCTATAGCCACTTGTAAATTACTTATAGACAGGGAAACCATCAAAAAGATAAATACAAGCTGGCAAAACCTCACAACATGCGAACTAACCAGACAGACATGGCCGAACTGGAACAGCGGTCGATCGAAGATCTTGCTAAGATTCAACAGAGAATCTATAAGAAAAATGATAGGTGTATTAACTGGTCATTGTTTAATAGGCAGCCACGCTAGAAGGTTAGGACTCCCGTACTTCGATTTCTGTAGAAGCTGTCTTAATACAGAAGAAGAGGAAACAGTCAGACACCTTTTATGTGAGTGTGAAAGCCTAGCTATGAGAAGGCTGCGCACTCTTGATACAGCATTTCTAACCGATATATATCCGCTACATAGCCCATTTAAAACTAACGAAGCATTGCTCGTTTATTAAAGCAACCGGATGGCTTGAAAAAGAACACGTAGAGTAAGGATAAGCTCCAGTGGTATCACAATGGACCTGCGGAAGGTCTAAGTGTGTCTTACGACAACCACCCTACCTACCTACCTACCTACCTACCTACCTAAGGGTTTTATTCAATTTATTTTACATATAAAAGTGATAAATTTTTTTTTTTTTAGTTTTAATAATTTGAAAACCCTACCAAGAAAATGGACCTGGACGATGTTGTCCATTTTGGCTTTTCTATTTATCTGAAACACGAAAACAAAAAAAATATTAATCAGTGTGATTGTAGCTATGCCCCGTACTAGAATAAAAAAAATAGACAAAATGGCGTGGGTTTGAGTTTGAGACTCTAAAAATCAGTTTTTTAATAAAAAAAATACGAAATAATTGAAATAATAATATGGTTCTAGTACCGGCGATAGCCATTGATGTTGTGAACAACAATTCAACAAAATTACAGACGACTCGGTTGAATAGTTTTTTTTTTACAACACCAGGCCGAAAAAAGTCGTTTCGAGATAAATGAGTTTTGGGAGTGGATAATGCGACCATTGATGCTGTCGCGTGACGAATCTGACTCTACCAGCTAAAACGGCTGTAGAATCGAAAATACTGGGAATATCCTTCCAAAAATTTGTCTGTATATTCTTAAAAGCCTATACTTTCGAAATATCAAAAAAAAAAATATATATTTTTTGAAAATTCTAGAACACCGGGACCTCTAAAGGGATGTAATCAGAGAAAATGTCACACATTTTGCTCATAGAATCACTTTTCGTTTGAGGCAATCATTCCCATGGTACCCAGATGAAAATTACATAAATCCACATTATTGATTGAGTAGTCCGAAACAAAAAAGTTTTCTCCACAGAGTGTTTCGCCTCTGTCCTCGCATTTCGTGTGATCATTATGTGTAGTTAGCCGGCATAGATTTTCTTGGATGAATTTTTCAGAGCACTTTTCAGTTGCCGTCGTTGTAAATTTTGCGCCTTAAGGACTGCAAACTCCTCCTAAATTGGAAGATCTCGACTCTGTCGGAATGAAGGATCTTACAAAATTTTTGAAAAGTGCACAGTGGTTTTAGGAGGGATAGGGGCAAGTTCCCCACGCGGCATCACAATGCGCCATGAGCCTAAGTGTGCCCCACATTGGACAACCGCTTCAACTTACCCTAGCCTATTTAGTATCTGCCTTATTTTAGAGAAAGGTATTCTGCCTCGTGGTCTGCACTGACCACATTTCATTTAACATTTGACGACGTGGCTCATTTTTATCTTTTTAAAAAGCATTTCCAGTTGTGGGAGTAAAAAATTTTTGATTTCAAAAAAAGATGTCTCACTAACACTGCATAATATCCACTCGCACATACAAGAGCCTCTGTTTGACAGACTGCACTTGACTACGCTTGCGAGTGAGTTAACTTTTGGCGCCTCCCCCAAAGCAATGGTAGCAATAGTAATCGCAGAAAAAACAACCAACCCATTCGAATACATACAAATCGATTTGTTGTTGTTGCTGTGCGTTCGGCAAGCTGAACTTTTCGCCTCAACTATGTACAACTTGACAGTTGGTTGTATGCTGCCAAGTGCAAGGTGTCACTGTGGTGTGTCCATCATTGCGGTACAAGTGGCATGTGGCATGCTGAACGAGACGTTGAGCCTTGGCGTCGTTGGCGTTGGCGTTGGTGTTGTCGTTGTTCAGACAACAGCAGCAGTAACAACGACAAACATTTTTGGCTGTGCTTGTGTCGGTTTGGTGAACGGTGGCGGCAATACCATAAAAAACAAGTTTTCATGCCTCAGCTTGTGTTGGTGTTATCGTTGAACTTTTTGTAGTTGTTGTTTTTGCTGAGCGTGTGCAGGCTAGTACTGTGTCCATCACTTGCCCAGCCTTCCATATCCTGCTGCTTGTGGTGGCATTAGGCTTGGTGCGTTTGCCTGACTGGTCTGCTGCTTCTTGCTATGCCTTAAGAAATTTCCTGTTGAAACATTTGTGCTTTTCTTCTGTCCCTCTTTTGATAGCTTTGACTTATTCTTATTTAAAAAAAATTTTTTATGCTGTGTATAAGCAATCCGTAACACATACACACCCATTTGTGGATATCTGCCTTCGCTAGATTCCGTATTTGCGCGCCGTAGTTATAGATTTTGCGCAAGAAGAGGCCGCACTTTAATAACGCAAACACAGATACATCACATATGCATGTGTATATGTAAGTGTGTATGCATGGCATTTGAATGCAAAGTACACAGTTTTGCATAGTAACCCTCATATATCGCGTGTCATGCCACTTGCCTTGCTGCATGCAACTGATTTCTGCGCTGATATCCACTGAAGTTTACTTGTCCTTATCGCTTCCCTTTCCTCCCAACTTGGCCAGCTGTTGTTGGCCACAACATTTATTTGTTGCTGTTTTTGCATTGTGCTACTGCATACATTTGCTGTTTCATGGTTGATGTTGATGTTGATGCTGTTGTTGCTGTTGTTGTTGACGTTTTGCTTGTTGGCACCGTTGTTTGGTTGGCAAAACTGTCACTTGTTTGCAACTTTATTGTTGTTTGTGCTTTGCATGTATGCAAGCATGCATAATATGGCTTTTCCTCGATAGTTGTCGTTGTTGTTGTTGATGTACTCGCTCGTTTTGTTATCACCAGCGTTTCCATATACAAACATCATGCATTCAGAGCACAGCCACACAAAGGCACGCACGCAAACACGACATCCTTGTATTGCCTTCATTGTTTCTTAGGCAAGGCGACAATGTTGCACAGTGCAGAGATTTAATGCAGCGAATTACGAAACTCAAAACAGTACGGATGCATTTTTGAAAATGAGGCGCACAATTCTAGATTCTAGAACTTTTTAAACAAAACCCGGGTGAAGTTGAGTCTTATGCTGGGAAAGTGATCACAGGTTTATGCTTGCCTGGCCATGCTCTTTAACTTCATGGCTATGCTTACCGTAAATGTGCCTTCAAGTGGTGCTCAAAACGAACTGCGAGTGGATGCGTAAATATCTATATAAAATCAGCGGACTTCGATATCGAGATGTACATTCGATTAGCAGACTCTGCGAATTCTACTCAATGGGAAGTCTGTGTCAAACTCATAGGCTTGTAAAATAGCTCAGTCAGGCAGCAATAAGAACTCTGGGTTCTGTAATACTTACTTTTCGCCTTCTACAGTTATACAAGGAGTATGCCACGGACTAATCTCTCAACCTTACCATGAACTGCCTGCTAGAGCATTGAAACATTAATAGAAGGGACGAACCACTTTTTCTTCTTGATTGGCGCAATAACCGCTTAAGCGATTTTGGTCGAATTTAACAAGACGCGCAGTTGGAAACACCAAGAAAGTCAAGCCTTTCTCCATCTGATTTTTCCAACGTAGAGGAGATCATCCTCTTCCACTGCTACCATCAGCTGGTACCGCATCGAATACTTTCAGAGCCGGAGCGTTTGTAACCATTCGGACGACGTGATCCAGCCAACGTAGCCGTCGGATCTTTATTCGATGCGCTATGTCTAGGCCATCGTAAAACACATACAGCTCACTGTTTCATCACCTGGGATACTTACCGTCACTAACGTGCAAAGGCCCAAAAATCTTCTGCAGAATCTTTCTCACAAACACTCCAAGGGGCGCCTCATCGGATGTTGTCATCGTCCGCGCTTCTGTGCCATACGCTAGGATGGGCATGATAAGAGCCTTTCAGAGTGTTAGCTTTGTTCGTTGAGAGCGGACTTTACTACTCAATTGCCTACTTAGTCCAACACTTGTTGGCAATCTCTCTTCGTTGTTAATGCTGGTTTCTAAATAAATGAAGTCTCTTACAGCCTCGAAATGATGACTATCAACAGCGATTTGCGTGCCGTTACGCAAGTGCGTCGACTGTTTGTTTGATGACAGGAGGTACTTCATTTTGTGTTAGTTCATCACCAGATCCATTCCCTTTGCCAGAAGTAACACCGCGGTTGTTTACGGCCGATGATGTCAATATCATCCATAATTCATAACCCAGCATCCATTCTATCCGCTTTATCATTGGACATTGGACCGCAGGTCATGATTGATCACGCTGCCAGGCTGGAATTGTAGCACTCCCTGGGTGGCGTATTAGATGGAACCATGAACTGGACCAACTTCTAAGAGAGGAAATTGTTGTGCGGTTCATCAAAGCTCAAAAACTAAGATGGCAGACCATACCTTGGGAAAGGGTCCCTCGAGAGCTCAACGAAAAATAATTGATGTACAAACATTTGCAACGAAAGCAAGAGACAGACCAAGATGAAGATGAATTGACGAGCTAGAGCATGACATTGGGAAACTCAAGGTCAATAACCGGAAGGAATCAACCAGCAGTTCAAAGCTCACACAGAGCTGTAGGGCCAAATGATGATGATGACTCCTTGCCTTAGCTGTTAGTTAAGAGGAATATAAAGAACGTTGGATCGTCTTCTCTATAGCTTGCTATTCGGTACTGTGTACGACTATATTGTGGCTGTTGGATAAGCCTAACACTGGTTGTCTAACAAAGATTACTAAAATAAATTTACTGAACTTGCCAGGATATAAAGAGGAACGAGTGCTTTTACTGTGGCCACTTTCATAATATTTTTCTCAATGTTACTTTTCAAGTCGACGCAGTTTCAGTGCAAATCGGAGCCGTAAAAATATTCCACACCTCAACCAATCAACTTGGTTTTCATTTATTTAATTACTTAAGTTAAGGGGACCCGGTGGTCTAGAAATTTCAAAAACTCAATTTTTTGTTTTTTCGATATTTCATAAGTACAGTATCCTCAGAATATGTATACCATTTTCATGCGGAAATTCCCAATATCACAGCGTCTACAGTCAATTAACTAGGCGCGGTCCTGTACCCCAAACTTTAAACTCATTTACCTCGAAACGACTTTTTTCAGCCTGGTGTTGTAAAAAAAAAAAAACAAAACTACTCAACCGAATCATCTGAAATTTGGACAAGGCCGTCCAGGTCCAATTTATCGGAAGGGTCACCTTTAGCGCCATTTTTAAAATTACTGAAACTAAAAAAAAAAAATTTATTTTTAAATTTTGGTATGTAAAAGAAGATAAATAAAAGCCAAAAAAATTAAAGTATCGTTTTTCACTTTTTTATTGTAAAATATTTTTCCGAAAATACCCTACATTTTTGAGCTCTAGACCACCGAGACCCCTTAAACTATATTACCAGACTTGACCCTCCCAAATACAAATAAAAACTACTGAATTTATATATAATATATTAGAATCTAATTGTTGAAATATTCACAAAGCAATTTTTTAATTATTCCTTGCTTAATTAAACATCTGTTTGTGCCGAAGTAACATTAAACAGCGATATAAACTTATGATTCGGTTCATTCAAGCCATAAGTTGTTCTATGATATTTTATGTAAATATGGATTTTTCTCTTAGTGGTCTGAGGGGAATGTGGAAAGTCAAATGAGAGAATATTTTAGGTGAACCCACTCTATTATCCACAAGCAAATCTATTATCCACAATGTACGAAAGTAGCACCATGAATTTTTCTACGGTTTGAAAGGATCGGTAAGTTCAAAACTCGAATTTATTAGCAAATGATCCTGAGAAAATAGTATGCGAAGAGCAAATTTATTGAATTTTTTACCACCCTCGATCAGAATCTACGATGAACCAAGAATGCCAAATAAAGCGTGCATATTCAAGCATAGATCTTACTAGGCATGAAAAGATACTTTTTAGTGTTTCCGAGCCAATAAATTTTTGGTAGCTCCGTTTGATACATCCAAGGCTAGAGTTGCAGAGGAAATGACGTATTCTTTATGGTATTCAAAACATAACTTTGAGTCAAGATAAACTTCGAAGTCGCTTACCCGTTTTGGGTGTTTGGCCGAGCTCCTCCTGCTATTTGTGGCGTGCGTTTTGATGTAGTTCCACAAAATGCAGGGACCTACAGTTTTAAGCCGCTGATATTTTTTATGAGGAGCTTTTTCATGGCAGAAATATACTCGGAGATTTACCATTGCCTGCCGAGGAGCGGCCGCTATTAGAAAAAAAATTTTCTTAATTTTAATCTACACCGAGATTCGCACCTGCGTTCTCTCTGAATTCCGAATGGTAGTGACGCACCAACCCATTAGGCTACGGCGCCCGCACGGTTGAAGCCAGACCGACTACATTGACGAATTGAATGCGGGGAACATTTTCCTACTTAGCTTCCCGGGTATATGAAAATAACTTTATTATCTTTCTTCTGGCATCAGCGTTTGTTAGACATCCGCAGGTAAGGTTACCAGGTTAAAAATAAGTTTGATGGATGCTTTATAATATACTCGACGTCATGCCAACTAAAGCGCTCTAAAATTGCCTTCACCTCTTTCTTGCCTTCGAAATTGGCAGAGCCGTTCATTACTCATTGATTTATCTTCTTTGGCGAACTTTATTCTTGTAGTTTTGACAGACCTAGCATTCGGTTTTTTCTTTTTGTGTTTTTTTCAACTGCACCAAGTATATATAAAAGCATATTACTAAGCAATTTTCTTTTGATAATTTAACTTGTTTTAAGAAGCATTTTACAATATAATCGCTATTAGCTCTCCACAAAGTCTGCTAAGGTTGTGAGTTTTAAAAGTCTTTGAGAATATTCCAGTCGAAGTACAGGTTCCGGAACTCGATGTGCAACAACCTTCACACCGCTCGCGCAGCTGATGTCTGCTAGGTGCCTAATGACAGTCCAGATTATTTTTTACAAATGCGCGGAAGCATCTTGCCGGGGATAAACGCGAAAAAAGGAAATCAGTAAATGATTTCAAACGTAATAGTGTGATTACATTATATATTATTTGGCTGGAAAATCACAACCAGCGTTTGTTCCTGAGTTCGATCGCATTAAAGTAAATAAAGTTGTTGTTTATCGCACCATTACTCGTTACAACGATACTGGTAGCATCGCGAAACGTCATGGAGGTGGTCATCAAACAACTGCAACCTCACGTGAAATGGTCCAAAACGAGAAGAAGCGACTTGAGCGAAATCCCCGACGAAGTGTCAATAAAATGGAGCCGCATACTGAAAAATGATCTCAAAGTCAAGCTTTACAAGATCCAAAAGACGAATGATCTCACACCAAAGCAGCAACAAGTCAGACTTGAGAGAGCGAAGCAACCCCCGCTTGCCCGAATGCGGTCAATTTCCAAACATTGTGTTTTCTGACTAGAAAATTTTTGAAATTGAGCTATTCGTAAACTCCCAAAACAATACAGTTTATTTGACTGACCGTTCATACGAGAATTTGAGTCATCGATTGGTCACCGGGAGGCAACACCCGACACGGGTAATGGTTTGGCACTGTCTCACAAAGCCCGAGTAAACCAAGAATGGCTAAAAAACAACGACACTTCATAACGTCCACACAATGGCTCTCAAATTCACCAGACGCAAATCCGATGGATTATTCTCTTTGGGCCATTTGGGAGAGCAGGGTCTGAACTAAAAGATTCACCAGTCTCGAGGTACTGAAAAAATCATTGTCTGCGAGTGGGCCAAAGTACCAGCAAGTCACATTCGGGCAGCTTGCGACTCGTTTCCGGACCGTCTCAAGGCCAAAGTCAAGGCAAACGATGGTCATATCGAGCAAAAGAAAATTGATTCTTAATTTTGTATTATTTTCACACATTTTCTACTTTGAATTGAATAAAAGTAATTTTTCAAACTAAATGTATGGCTTTTTTAATGGGTTACACTTCGAATGCCGGGCCCAAAAATTATAAATTTTCCAATAGGGTGATTAATTTTGCGCCAACTTGTATAAAAAAGTCGATAAAAAATAAAACAATGGCTAATAACAGACTTTGTTACAACGAAACACCCAACTGTCGTCTTAAATAAAACACATCAGATATGTCCAGCGCATCTATTGGGTTTTATTTGAGACGACAGTTGAGTGTTTCGTTGTAACAAAGTCTGTTATTAGCCATTGTTTTGTTTTTTATCGACTTTTTTATACAAGTTGGCGCAAAATTAATCACCCTATCGGAAAATTTATAATTTTTGCAAATGGTGTCGTACGTTACCCAAAATTATTTATTTATTTTATTTAGTAAAAAAATTTATTCCAAAACCACAAATTGGATGTCTAATTTTGCGCCACCTTGTATAATATTTGTCCAGCTAGAAGCGACCTTAAGGTTACGTTGAAATGTTAATGTACAATTGGACTTGGTTAGATCTAAAATGCACTTATTGCAGCTAGTTCTTTTGCTTCATTTGACAAGTGACGAGGTTTTGATAATATCGGCCCCGTACCAATTGCTGCAACCGACTAAAAGCTAACTTTACGGTAAAAAGTGCTAAAGCTGCGTCAGTGTTTACTAATTGCGATGTAACTTAAAACGTCACACTGTACTTGCTCGCTTGCTTCTTACCTACGCCGACCACGCCACACTCCTATTATTAACGAAATTCTTGTACTATATTGGTCATTTCGGTTGCGTGTCCACTCATATCTAGCAGCAGTGTTTAGTGTGTAAATGTGCTGCCATATTTTATGTACACTCATAAATTCTGACATGTTGTTCTTCGACTCCTGTTGACGTCGCTTGCTGCTACAGCTGCGAAAGTCCACATTGCCAACGCGTTTATGTCCTGTTGCTTTGGTTGGCTAACAACTCGCAGCACCAGCCATTTTCTTTAGCCATCGACCAGCCATGCATTGCGTTAGCAGTAAATTTGTATTGCATGAATATCCTTTCTGACTTGACACAGCTACGCATGTTATGCACACAAGTATTCTTATAAGCCAGCTAATACACTGGCGCATCCAGAAACTTGTTAAGGCAGGGGATGTCTTGCTTGCAAATTTTGTTTGGAACTCAAGGAAATCATTGAGTAGATTTTTATGCAATCTTCTGAGTTTATTTGTGGGGCGAATGCATTGAAGAAAGAATTAACGCAGAAAATAAATTTTCACCTACTTAAACTTTGTGCATATTTTCTGAGTTGAGTTTGAATGTTGAGTTGAGTTATTGGCACAGATTTGTTTTTTTGATTTTTTGAGATTTTCGCCTGAGAAAAATCTTAGTAATTTTCCAATTTTTTTTTTTTTTGTAGGAGTTTCTTGAAGTAAGACACAAAATGAACCTTCCAGGTAGGAGCTAAAGGACCAAAAAATTCTACGAACATATTTTTCATAAAAATTTACTGCATAAATCTTAACTATACCCAAACTAACTTTAACCACTTTTTCTACTTTTTTGAAAACAACTTAGATCGGGCCAAGAAAATTTTAGCAGGCCGCAAACAAATTCCAGCTCACTTTACTATTAGTTATTACTGGGTAGGAATACTTTCAGAAAATGTTAACAGAGTCTGGGCTGATTTGAATTGACATAAAACTGTCGCACAGTGGAACAAGCGCTTCGGACAAGTTGGTGCTCATATGAAGCGATGCCATCGTAGAAAGTTCGCGAGACTTTTTCTGCAAAATAACTAAACAAACGTCGCCCAATTTCAACAAATCCAGAACTGAAGAGTTGTTAAGAAAGTCACGAGCAGACATATTCAGAATTACGTCAACAATAACCGCCTAGTAGCCGTAGGGAAACCATGCCGGGGAGATGGGGTGGGCGTACAACAATAGACGTAGAAGCTGCAATCAAGAGGAAACTAAAGAAATAGTTTTTCACTATCTCTGTGTCAAAGTTTGGGTGCTCTGCGACATAGAACGACGGGGAATTCTTGATGGTCAACTTGAAAGAGATTTCAGAAAAGAAAATAGACGACATAGGCATATTCATAGTCAAATTAAGATGGTACGACTAATAAAAAGTAATGGTTCTACAAATGGTGTATCAAAATGGCATCTTTTGTGCTAATAGGGTCTGAGCCGTGTCACTCAGACAACACCTCCACCACCAAGATTAAAAAACGATTTTTCGTTGTGCAAAAGTGAAACCGTGTAATTCGAGTACCGTGCAAATCGAGGGACTGGTGTATATGTCGAAAGAAAGATATGCAAGACCGATTCCGGACAATTACAAGTAACCCCCATCTGTACAGAACGTATGCTTGGTGTCATCGCTCTGTGCTTCGCAATATATGCATCTGGGGTCACTTACCTTACCCATGCGGTATAGGTATCTCCGGAAGTATCCGTGGCCCGAAAGGAACTAAGTTAAGAAGTTGTTCACTTCCCCGAAGTTCCTTTGGACCCATTTGTCAATTGATGGAATAAGTTTCGCAGTCCATCTGCCACTCGATTCAGTGTCCCATCGGCTTTGCCACCGCTGCATGGTTTGACATCTCCGTTCTCAGAAGCTAGTGATGACGTGTTTCTACTTGGAGTCCCACGCATCCATTCATTCCCGGACCATGAGGTCGACGGGTATCTGCCCGCTGATC
Organism: Anastrepha obliqua; assembly: GCF_027943255.1. Lineage (NCBI taxonomy): Eukaryota > Metazoa > Arthropoda > Insecta > Diptera > Tephritidae > Anastrepha > Anastrepha obliqua. The sequence goes on from NC_072893.1 coordinate 31,711,706, forward strand.
ACAAGAAGTGCTGCGCCTGAGACAGTGTGGCAGACTAAGGCAACTCTGAGTGCCGAGTGTTCGTTGCACAGCCTCCAGTGCTTTGCGCTTGGCTTTACAGTTTAGCACAGTTCTCCATATTTCGCTGCTGTACAAGAGAATTGAGTTTGTGGCCGCCAGAATTACCTTTTTTTTGCTCTGTGTTGGCCCACCGATGTTTGCCATTAATCAGGTTATTAGTAATGTTGGTTGATTTGGTTGAAATTTTTTCGAAAATGTTGTATTCTATAAATAAATATAACCGAATTTGAAAGAATTTCCATGGGCCCCCTCAAACGGACATCCTTTTTTGTGAGCATGCGTATGTATATATGTATGCACCGCTACATATGACTGCTACCCAATATGGAGTGCGTTGTGGTGCGAGTTGTTTTTGTTAACGTCGTCCGGCTTGTTCATAATGCCCAATGTTGTCAAATGCATTTATGCAGCGTTTTTGCAGTACTGCTTTCAGACTCGGTCTCGGTCTCAGCATCAGCTTTGCTTTGCGTTTGCCTTGCCACATCAAAAGCGCTTGACATTTATGCGTGTGCACCTTCGCCTCTGTTTTGGGGGCATCAACAATTTAAATTGTGTTCCTAGCGATATGGAAACATGCTCACTCACACACACACACACACTCCCTCACGCACATAAATTACTAAGTTTGTTTATTTGCAGCGCTGTGGCAAGAGTGTTGGTTTGTCGCATGTTGTGGTGCTTGTCCGATCTATGTGTGTAGCATGCAGCAAAATCCTTAGTCCTGCTCGACTGCTGTCCTGCTGGCATTCTAATGGTTGATCATATTTCCTCTTGTTGTTTTCCTATTCTTATTATTATTGTTGTTATTGTTACTTTTCGGTTTGTTGTTTGCGTCCATCAAAAGTTTTGACAGTTTGAGGCGAAGCAACAAACACATGGAGCACACATACACGCACACATACTAATGTATGCTTACACTTGCCGTGACTTTGCTATTGAGATTGTTGTTGTTATTGTTATTGCTCTGCATATCGCTTGCATTGTATTCGTCGTTAATATTGTTGTTGTTATTTTTGTTGCAGTTAAACTTGGCTTTGGTGGTTTTTGCGGTTGTACAATTACTTTTGCAACAAACTTTGCCACATTACACCCGCTTACTGGCCACACCAGCCACACTCGCCCGCTAGCCCGTCGGTCGCTCCGTTTGCAAAGTGTGTGTAAGCACCACAACTCTTCGGTTTATCGTTTTATATTTCAAGGTATAGCTGGCAGCAAAAATGTGTATGTATGTATGCATGGGTGTGTGTAGTAAGAATGTAATAAAAATGGAACTTTTCCACTTTGTTGGTGATATGTGTCTGCTTCTGTATGCGTGAGTGTGTGCGCTTGTAAGCACTATCTTGCTACAACAACGCATGTTGCATGCTCATGGTAGCTACAACTTTTTCCACATGCGCACTTTTAGATCGTTCGTCATGCGCTTGAACATACACACACACACATACACGCATATACACGCTCCCTTACGCCTAAGACACTTGACCTTTTGCGTGCAATTTCCAACCAGCCTTTTCTAACCAACACATCCTGGCTTTATGTCCACCACTTTCCATGTTAGTTTAATACTTCAGGGTTTTTCCAACATTCTACTACTACACACACACACACACACACATATGTGCCTGCATACTTATCTCACACATTTCAAGAGTATTTACGTTGGTATATGTAGTTAATCCTGTTGTGCATTTTATTTTAGTTGAAATTTGTGGTCTCTATCTCCATGTCGAATAAGGTGTAATAAGCAAAGGTGTACTCGTACGTGCACGCCCGTGTACCCGAATACACACATACGCTTACCTAAGCATATGAATTTCCATAGGAAATGTTAAAAGTTGTGCGTACACGGAAAGAAATCGAGTAAATTCGGAACCGGACATACTTATATTTTTTTAAGAAACAATCAAGAATGTATGTATGGCCTTAAGTTAGGAGAACAATTCAAAAATATTTGTCTCTATATGTTTATAGTCACACACCCAGTTAGTTGATAAACTGGCTAATGAAGGCTCCTCAAGTATGCCACTAGGCCCTGCATCGAATCAACTATGGGTTAACGACTTCATGAGGTCTACCCATAGAGGACGTTGGCTTGGGTTGAACTCGTGCAGAGTAGCCAAGTGCAGCAGAAAGGACCTGAGAGTACTGCCTTTTATATTTCGGGATTTAGCAACCCTAGTGTGGCAATCTGGCAACTGGCAGCTGTATGGCAAAGTTTGACATTTTTTGGCTTTTACGTACTCAGAACGTTTTGAAATACCAGCGCTATTTGTGTTGTTTACAGTAACATAAAAGATTCATCTCGGTCCAAAAATGGAATTAAATCGTGAACATTTTCGTGCGATTATTTTTTACAACTTTTGACGTGGATTAACTTAGCAATATTGCATGGATGAACTTAATTCATTTTTTGGCGATGAAGCTCCATCAAAGTCCAGTGTTTATCGATGGTATGGTGAATTCAATCGTGGTCGTAGTTCACTCCAAGACAAATTTCGTGAAGGTCGTCCAAAATCAGTTGTTGTTCCGAAAACCATTGATGCTGTGCGCGAACTGATATCGTGAGATTGAGACAATCTTACGAGTAGGCATTAGTGGGACCAGCATACATTCAATATTGCATAAACATTTGACTGTGAAAAAAATTTTTTCGCGTTGGATCCCACACAATTTGTCAATCGCTCAAAAAAGGCTCGGGTTGAAAGATTGGTCGAAGGAAATGCTCAAAAAATAAGATCGCGGGGTTTCGAAACACGTCTATGACATCGTGATAGGTGATGAATCATGGATTTACGCGTATGAGCCCGAAAGTAAACAGCAGTCGACTGTATGGGTGTTTCAAGATGAGCCAATTCCAACAAAAGTTGTTCGCGCACGAAGCACTTCCAAGCAAATGGTCGCCTGTTTTTTCGGAAAAACTGGACATGTCGCAACCGTACCACTAGAACAACGCAGAACAGTAAATTCTGAGTGGTACACAACCATTTGTCTTCCAAGAAATTAGGAAAACCAATCGCCAAAGACGGATCACTCTTCACCAAGACAATGCGAGCTCTCACACATCGGCTCAAACAACTGCATTTTTGAGCACCCAAAACATCGAATTAATGGGTCATCCGCCGTATAGTCCTGACTTGGCACCGAATGACTTCTTTTTATTCCCGTACGTAAAAAACAAACTGAGAGGTTTTTTCGTTTTCGTTTTTCGACACCTGAAGAAGGGGTTGCGGCATGCAGAATGCATGTTTTGGAGGTACCTCATTCAGAGTGGCAAAAGTGCTTCGACAATTGGTTCAAACGCATGCAAAAGTGTATAGATCTTTATGGAGAATATTTTGAAAAACAGTAAAGTGATTTTCGATGATTAAAGTTTGTTTTTTTTTCTCTAATCCCGACATATAAAAGGCACCCCTCGTATATGGTTACTATGGGAATCATTGGCGACCCAATATGCCTATCCTGTTTTGAAGATGATGACACTGCGTAGTATTTCTCTGTAGCTGTCCGGCGTTTTCTAGAATCAGACTTAGGATATTGAGTTGCGATATACTGAGTATGGATAAAGTTCATACTCTTCCTGTTTCGGATCTCTTAAGTTTCATCAATGAATCCAAGAGATTTGTGAAAGAGTGACCTCAAACTAATTTTTCCGCCTTACCACCCACAATCTAATCTAATCACATACCCATGCTCACCATGCACTACTATTCGAGTCCACGAAATGAAAAGATTTTTGCGAAGCCGTCCAAAATTTGCGGCTGACAGACAAAGAAGACCTCGTGATGATCATTAAACGGATAAAAACAATAAAACTCCTGGTTCAAACAAAGTCTCTAACGGGGTACTTCCTTTTTTTCTTTTTTTTTTAGTCAGGAGGTGTAAATCAAAATGTCTGAAACATCATCAATGGTATGTGGGGCATGCTCCCACTAACACTATAACATTCGTCCTCCTCGGCTGATTTCCACCCTGGAACCCCGTTAGCATTTCTTCAAGGTGGAGCCGCGTTTATGTCTATTGACACAACAGGTTCCTGCGTCCAAGTTCCGCTCCTGTAGGCGTATGCAGATTTCACGCCATCGATAGTATTCACTCCTCCCACTGCCTTCGAAAGCGGTTGTGGGGGGAATGAAACATCGGAGAATATGCAATAGTCCGATACTCACAAACTATTGTCTTGCCTTCAGCTTGGTACTGTTGTGAGTGTTTGGCTCAAGCGTCTGTGTCTGTCGTCGGTTTGTCTAAAACAGTTCATCTCCACTGTCCACCTGCTAGCAAAGGCACCAAAAACTTTCTAATAAACGAATAGGCTTTATATTTATAAGGTTGTTTTATATTTTGTATTTTTTGTTTCTTCCTTTTCTCCTAAGAACTGTCGAATTATGACTTAGCTGGATTAAGTACATTACGTAAGAAATAATCTAGCTGGCCTTGCTACCTAATTAATTTAATATTTTAATAGTATTGAATACTTAATCTATCTTTCTCCTTCTACTGCTGTTGCTGCAGTTGCAACTGCTGCTGTCGTTCCTTCTTTCTTTTCCCAGTCGATGCGGTTGAGCCTCGTCACGACTGTAGCCGCGAACGTTTTCGATGGTCGAGCACATGTCCTGAACAAATCTTGCGTGGGATGGCGGGTGTTCGTATGCCTTCGCCAGCATTGCTCGTTCTTCACTGAAACATCTGCAGTGAACGGCCATATGTTCTGCGCTCTCGACTGTATTCGAGCAACTCGGGCAAAAAGGGCTGTCGGCCAGCTGGAAACGGTGTAGACATTCAAGAAAGCAGCCGGACACGGCTGAGTATCTGAGTTAGGTAGTAGTCAATATCGCTATGCTTCCTATTTATCCACCCTTCAAGGTTTGGTATGAGTTTGTAAGTCCCCGGGCTTTTCCCATCTTCTTTGCCATTCCACCATCGATCGCGTTCTTTCTACCGCCTTTTCTGCTACCGTCAGGACTGAATTTACTCGATGGAGGCGATACAACTCCATCGCATGAATATCCACTAGTATCTTTCTAGCAGTAACGCATATTGCGTCGTCTGATACCGTTCTATAAGCGCATGCAGTAGGTAGTGCGCTGCATCTGTGGGTGCGAACTATCTCACGCATATGGCTATGTTTAGCCTCAGCCCATATCGGCGCTGCATATAATACGATACAGTCCATCACAGTCGATATGAGTCGTCTCCTCTCTCTTTGCAGGCCATCTATGTTAGGCAGAATTTCTGCGAGTGCGCCATTGACAGCCACTGCTTTGCAATTAACTGCTGTCAAATGATGCTTGAAGTTTAGCCACGTGTCGAGCATGATTCCGAGATACTTAATTCCCTCCTGTGAGAATAATTCATGTCCGCCAAATGTGATCCTCATAATCCTTTTTCGCTTCCGCGCGCTTATAAGCACGGCCTCTGTTCTCTGGGCTGCCAGCTCCAAGCCCGCATTACCGAGCCATCGCTGTGCTCTCGCTGCCGCATTCTTACATTTTGCTTCCAGCTGATCTAACCGCTTGTCTACAGCTACCAGCACAATATCATCAGTAACTTCGTACTTTTTTGGCCCATTATTAGTATCGTACTGTAGAATACGGTTGCTAAAAGAGCTTCTGATGATGCGCAAGAGATAACATGGCACTTGCAAAAGTTTTAGGGCTTACGGGGTGCTAAAAGTGGCAATTCGAAGTAATACCGAAATTTTTGTGGATCTATACAATACATGTCTAAAAGAAGGCACATTTTCAACCCAGTGGAAGTAAAAGGGAAAAAGTGGAAAAAGAGTACTGCTTAATGGCAACGCTAGGCGTAAAGAACGCCCGATGATCATCAACCCACTCCACAAGTGAGCGCAGAAGAGGTTCTAGCCGCATTAGACCGCATTAAGGACAATAAAGCCCCGGGACTGGATGGAGTACCCATCATTGCCCTCAAAACGGCTGTCAAAGCGAGGCCAAACGTATTCTTTGTTTCACAACCGCCTCCTGGAAGGCGTATTTCCGATTAGAGCGATTAGAGCTCCTGCTAAAACTGTCAGAGCAACCATCAACGTATCGTCCACTTTGCTAGATACAATCGGCAAAATGTTGGAGCGGATAGTGGGCAGGAGAATACGGGGACTTATTAGAAAAACCTGCTGGTCTCTCTCCCAACCAGTTTGGTTTTCGAAAAGCGCTCGAGAGTGGTAGACATAAGCATGGTCCTTAGCATTGCACAAGAAGTCACAAGATGCAGGAGCTGGAGGTCTGGTAAATACTGTCCGATAGTAGCACTAGACATTAAAAATACATTCAACTCTGCGAACTGGACTCATATAATGGGTGCGCCGTACTTACAGCGCATTATTGGATACTATTTCAACAATAGACTGCTGCTCTACGATACTGGCGTTAAACAATATAAGATGACCGGTGGTGTGCCGTATGGCGCCGTACTTGGTCTAACGCTTTGGCAGGCAATGTATGACGGCGTGCTTAAAATGGCCTTTCCCGCAGAAGCAACACTTGTTGGGTACGCTCATGACATCGCGCTGGTGGTAGTAGACAAACGTCTCGAGCCAATGACGGCCACATGTAATGGCGCAATTTCACAAAAACGGCAAAAAGTAAGGTGAATTTATTTGTAAAACTTCGCGGGATTAAAATTTCGCTCTAGTTATTTTTTTCATGAGTTGGCACCACTGTTAATAACATCTGGGCCAACTTTCATGTGAATGTCATTCTCAGTAAAATATTTACGCTTGTGTTTACCAAACGACGAAGAGTGCATTTTTCGATTTTTACAATGTCTGATTTGATTGAGCAGAGAAGTGCCATCAAATTTTGTTTGCGGAATGAAATTTCGGCTGCGGAAACTTTTAGCATGTTGCAGAAGGCATTTGGTGATTCGACCATCTCGCAGAAAAATGTTTATAAGTGGTACAAAGACTTCAAAGAGGGTCGAGAACGTGTAGATGACTTGGGGCGCTCCGGATGCCCATCGACGTCAACAGATGACCTTGACGTGTTGGTGAAGGAGTCAATGCTCAAAAATCGTCGGTTGACTGTTAAAGACCTTACTGATATGATCGGAATATCAGAAGGATCTGTGAAAACCATGTTGAAAGACAATTTGGGCCTACGAAAAGTCAAATCTCGTTTGGTAACGAAAACTCTCAATTTCTTGGAAAGAAGTCGTCGCGTTGATGTGTGTGAAACAATGCTTTCAGACTATTAGGACAAGCTCAAATGCATCATTACGGGAGATGAGACTTGGATTTATGCTTACGACCCTGAAACAACCGACCAATCAAGCGAATATCATGCTCAAGGCGAGGTCAGACCGAAAAGAGCACGTCAAATTCGTTCAAAAATAAAGGTCATGATGACAGTTTTTTTCGATTTTCGTGGTGTGGTGAACTATGAATTCCTTCCACCTGGCCAAGCTGTTAATAAGGAATATTATTTGAGCGTTATGCGTCGTTTACGTGAAGCAATTCGTCTAAAAAGACCAGAATTATGGGCCAACAACTCTTGGTTTTTGCATCACGATAATGCACCGTCTCACACTGCACTCGTTCTTCGTGACCATTTCGCCAAAAATTCCACGCAAATTGTTCCGCAACCACCGTATTCGCCTGATTTGGTTCCGTGTGACTTCTGGCTATTCCCAAAACTCAAGAGACCACTTCGGGGAACGCGTTTCGAGTCGATTGAGGAGATAAAAGCTGAATCGAAGAAGGTGCTGATGGCTACACCGGAAATGGACTATTTGGCATGTTTCGGGGATGGGAAAAATCGTTGGCATAAGTGTATTTCAACGAGAGCGAATTATTTTGAAGGGGATGAAATTGATTTACAAGAATAAATAAAGATTTTTCATTTTACAACCTTCACCTTACTTTTTGCCCACAGTAGTATACGAAAATGGTTGATAGCACACAGACTGAAGTACATAGTATTGGTAAGCAAAAGGAGGGCATGCGAGGAGACCGTGATAACGGTAGGCGAGAACTCCATAAGGTCTCAGCCGTACTTGAACTATCTAGGAGTCATCATCGACTCAAGATTAACGTTCAAGGATCATTGTGAGGCAGTCGGCAAAAAAGCGCATCTAGTACACAGTGCGCTTTCAAGACTTATGCCAAATATATATGTCCTTTTTTTACAGTAGATTTCAACGAGACGCTCGTCCACTAGGAAGAACCAAGAACCCGCTATAAATCCGATACCGAATTTGAGGTGCTCTCCATATCAACCGCAGTAAGTAGACGTTGCAAGGTCCGTTGGTTCTCGTATCATCACTAATTCTTTGCAATTTTTATTCAAAGCTCCTAATATCGCTGCTTAAATATTTTTCCAAAACACTTCTCAGTGTATTCTTGGTCTGTTGCGAGAAATCGAATTTCGTAGAAGTAGGTGAATTACTACCATAAAATGGTAGGCACTTTGTTGGCTAAATGGAAATTATGTTATCACAACAATTTGTAGGCTTAGAGCAGAGAAAGAATTGTTGCAATTTTTGTGCTCCTCCATTAGTTCCTCCCTTATCCCTCCACCAGTTCAGTATAAAAAGAAGTAATGAAAATAATACAACAAATTCTGTCGGCGATTAGTGCGGTTTGCCTGCAACCAGTGCATGTCAAATACAATATAAGAATGTATGTGTGCGTACAAAAATTGGACGTGGAGGTGTGTGTGTGTGTGATCTTATGTTTGTGTTTGTGCGTATTAAGATGTGTACCGGCGATTAGGCAGTGCAAACATAAAACTGTAAGGCAGCAGAGGATGTACAACGCCCGAGTAATACACTTACACACACGCACACATATAAAAATACAGCCATGTAAACGAAATTGAGGGGGTGACAACAGAAGCTCACAATTTTATGCAAATTTCAGCCATGAATTTTGCACTCGTACATTTAATGCGAAAAGTTTAATATGCAGCAAATTTACATGCATATCGGCTTGGAGGTAATTTGACTACGCGCGTGTGTGTGTGCATTTTGTTACGAATGTGTACATGTGTCCACATTTGTGGGCTTAAAAAATCGCTCCGGGAAATTTTAGCAAAATTTGGCATAGTTTTGCAAAAGTGTACGTTTTTACTCAGTAAAAAAAACCATTCACATGAAATAGTTGAATGTAGAACGAAAAAAAATCTTTGCAATCACAGGTTGTAAAGAAAATAACTGTTTTTAATAATTATAAAAACAAAACAAATGTGTAGAACTTTCCCAGGCCTTGATTTGAAATATATTTGTAGTACTTAACTTTGAAAGGAAAAAGAGATTAGGTTATTTTAATGAAATATACATTTTTTATGATTTTTAGTTAAAGGGGAATTGCACAACTTATTTTTCAGAAAAGCAAAGATCAGTTCGAGGTCCATTCCTTCATATGCTATTCCGAACATCCTATGGCCCCAGTGGAATAGTCGCAGGGCGCAGATAGTCCTGCGCACTCCACGCCATTCAAATCCCATTCTTGTAGCTGTGCGTACCGGTCATTAGACGATCGGCACTCACGCAGAAAGCTGGGTTTACCATTTAATTCCCATTGTAGAAGCTGTGGGGACCTTTAAGAGAAGAAGACTACTGAGCACTTTCTCTGTAAATGTCCGGGCTTGGTATCGGTACGTAGGTAGGTGAAATGGTTGAAATAACAGAAGGGCACTCCCTAAGTAGCACTAAAGCGACGTTTCGATACCATAATCCAAGGCCCCACATGCGAAAAGTTACAAAACTGAAAGGAAGAAAAACCATCTACAGCCATCCAGTGGTGGGGATGTAGTGAAGGAGAGAAAAGGGATAAAGGCTGAAAAACTGCCCCAGGCTATCACCAAAAGGCACCCTAAGGAACCTCAAGCGCCTAGCCGTCAAACCCGGACATTTGCAAAGAAACTATTCAACAGTCTCTTTCTCTGAAGGACCTCCACAGCTTCTGATATAGGGGTTGTATGGAAGTCCAAGCTTCGCCGCATGAGTTCCAATCGCCCCGTGACCGGTAAACACCGCTATGTGTTTGGAAATTGAGTGGCGTGGGATCCCCAATACTTTAAGCGTCCTGCTTCTGTCGTACTGAGGTCAAAGTGTTTTTGAGATAGCAAATGATAAAATAGAATTCCATCTGTCTTGCGCTTTATTAAGAGAGCAAATTGTGCAGTGGTGTTATAGCCCTTCCGAAGAGCTACCAACCAACGCGTCAACGTATGTAGAAACAAGAAGGATGAAATACTTACTGATTCGCAAGAAGTAATGGAAAGATGGCGGCTCAAGCTTAAGAAGCTGCTCAATGCCGGACCAGTTAGTTAGTAGTCGTTTCACATGTATGCAGTCGCTGTTTGGACATGATAGAAGAAGAGCAGTACCCCTTGACATTAACTGAGATAGAGGAAGCGATTAACCAAATCAAAAACTTTAAATTTGCTGGAGGAGACGAGATTACGTGCGAGCTCTTGAAAAATGGAAAGATGAAACGATGCCTAGTGAATGCCTTCAAAATACAGATTGGAGTTAGGTAAGTCGACACGCTTTCCTCAACCGTCTTTAATCTTTTACTGTGCTTCGCAATAGACGAAGTAACTGATGCAAAAAGAACTGGGTATAACTTCACAGAACTACACAAATATACGCGTACGCGGCTGATATTGGAATAACCAGCAAAAACCTTAATGAATCAGCAAATACTTTCTGTGACATAGAAAAGCTAACCGGTAAAATTGGATTGAGAATTAAGGGGGGGGGGGGGTAGGGTCACAAAATCGAAATTTTTTTTCTTCACTCATCTTATAGTAAATCATTTCAAGAATGTTGTGTCAAAATTTTAAGTGGATCGGAGCAGAACTCTTAAAGTTATAGCCTTTGTAGGCACTCTACCTCGAATGCGGAGCATCGATAGATGCTTGGCAATTCCCAAGGGCTCGGCTGTCGGCGTCATTTTTTCAAACGCGTTTTTCCCGAAACGACTTCTTAAAAGTCGGTGCCAATCACAACTCCGAAACTTTTCAAACCGATTCTTTTCAAATTTGGCACACGTTTTCTAAATCAAAAATACCTCCCCCCCACTTTTTTTTTTTTATTTTTTTTTTTAAGCTTGTTTTTCACTTACAAATATGGCGCAATTTTTCGCCAAAAATGCTCGTTTTACGTTTTTTTGCCACCAAAACTACAAAAATTAAAAAAAAAATTTTATTAATGGGGGGGGCGGGGGCGGGGGGGGGAGCATTACGTCATACTTTAACTGAAAAATTCGACTTTTTTAGTTTCAGATGATTCTACGACGAATGCCGATTGGCACCGCAGAGCACCTCTCGAAAAACATATCTCCAAAAAAACTCTGTCATGGGCTTATTTGTCAATATTTTATTATTAATATTTTTTAAAAACTTATTGAAAAGATGTACAATAACATGCAACTGATTTTATTAAAGTATCTTAAGCCATATTTCTGTAAAAAATTCAAAAAAAATGTGTTTTTTTTTTAGCGCTAAACCCTACCACCCCCTCCCTTAACGAGAAAAAAACAAACAAAAATTTGTTGATGTCTAGAAAAAACCATCTGGTACCTGGTACAACCGAAATCGGGGTATATCTGTTTGAAGCAGTGAAAACTTTCACGTTTCTAGGGTTTAAACTAAGACACGACAATGCAAAGAGAATTACAATCGACGAGAGAATACAAGCAGCAAATAGAGCATTCCACTTACTCATTAAACTCTTTAAATCGAAGCTGCTGAACAGACCTTGCAAAATTTCGCTGTATAAATCTATAGTCCGACCAGTTCTTTGCTACGGATCGGAGTCTTGGACAATAAGTGAAAAAGGCAAAAGCAAGCTCAAGTATTCGAGAGAAAAATTTTTAGGCAAATCTTCGGTGCAGTCACAGATAAAGGCGAGTGGCGTATAAAATGGAACCATCAACTGGACCAACTTAGAAGAGGGGAAAATGTTGTGCGGTTCATCAAAGCTCAAGAACTAAGATGGCTAGGCCATACCACGAGAATGGACCCACGAGAGCTTAACAAAAAGTACTTAACGCTAAAACATTTGCAACTAAAGCAAGAGGCAGACCAAGAACAAGATGGATTGACGAACTGGAAGACGACATTGGGAAACTCAAGGTCAGCAATTGGAGGGAAACAACCAAGGATCGGGTCGAATTGGGACATTTTGGGCAGGAAGTGAAAGCTCGCACAGAGCTTTAGCGCCAAATGAGGACGATGATGATGATTTGAGATTGTCATAAAAGCGGCAGCTCTTGAGTTCCATCAAAACTGCGGACAATAAACATTACACACTTTTTCAGGTGTAAAAATCTAAATGAAATGGACTTGAGTTTTGATTAACTTTCGACGAATGCATCATAGTAGGCAGTGGCATAGCCTTTGCATACAGTTGCTAACAGAATTAACGGCCAAACACACCAGAGAACAGAGCAAAAAGGCACTTGCAAGTGCATCACGCATATACAAATACTTAGATCAAATAAAGGGTTCAACCTACACAAAAGAAGCAATGCAGATTTAGGATATATCAATGATTTTCAAAGCACGATGTGGCCTACTTACAGGGTAAAGTACTCGAAGTGTAAGCAATTCAAAAGGACATAAATTTAGTTTGGAAAATTAGTTTTATTCAGTTCAAAGTAAAAAATGTGTGAAAATAATACAAAATTAAGAGTCAATTTACTTTTGCTCGATATGACCACCTTTTGCCTTGAGACGGTCCAAAAGCGAATCGCAAGCTGCCCGAATGTGACTTGCAGGTATTTTGATCCACTCGTTGACAATGACTTTTTTCAGCGCCTCGAGACTGCTGAATCTTTTAGTTCTGGCCTCGCTCTCTAAAATGGCCCAAAGAGAATAATCCATCGAATTGGCATCTGGTGAATTTGGAGCCATTGTTTGGACGTTATGAAGTTCGGAACGTTGTTTTTAGTCATTCTTGGTTCACTCGAGCTTTGTGAGATGGTGCCAAGTCCTGTTCAAATGTCCATGGTCTGCCACCGAAATGTTTGTCTGCCCACGACTTCAAAGCAACCTCCATAATATTTTTTCCTTGTTCACTCCTCTCGGCAGCATAGGTCCTCGACAAGACTCTTCCATCGTACACGGTTCTGAGCTGTTGTTTTTGCACCGTCCCATGAGATGTCGACTTCTACTAGTTTGCGCAACATCGACCTCCTCCAAGTGTTTTTTGGTCGACCGCGACCTCTGCTCCCTTGCGGCTTCCAGTCCAGTGCCATTCTCGAGATGCTATCTGGTGGTTTTCTCAATGTATGACTTATCCATCGCCACTAGGGTTTGCAATCCCGTGTTATATTTTCAATCCCGGGATTTCGGGATTACATTATCCAAATCCCGGGATCCCGGGATTGGTACCGGGATTAGGATTGGACTATTTATGAAAAATACTTACACATTATCATAGTTGAAAGTACAAAAAAACTGAAAACATAATTAAAAAATTGGTTTAATATTATTATTTATTGAAACAAAACAAAACAAAACTTAATTCATCATAAAAAATAAATAAAAAATAGTATAATACATAATGAAATTAACATTTCTTGTGTTGTTGTAAATAAGCTTTTAGAAAACACAACTCGTCCAGCGTTTCATCGTTCAAACGGCTTCTTATTTTTGTTGCAAATTGTCCTGCCGAAGAAAATGCTCGTTCAGACACTACACTAGTAGGTTTTATCGTCATTAAATAGGAGTATGTTCTTTCCAGGTAGTCACCACGTCTCCCTCCATTTTCAAAAAGAGACATTTCTTTTTGAATTTTTGATGACAGTGTCTCAAATCTAATAGGCTGCATTGGTGCATATCCCTCTTTAATAACTTTATCTAGTTCTTCTGCTACACTTAATGGTTTTTGTGTACAAATTGATTCAGTTATTGAATCAAATTCTGAATCAATTTCAAGGTTTACCTCATTTGAAATAGAAGATCCAGTTGCATGAGCTGTTAGTAATGCAGTGGGATTTGAAGCGTCTAGTCTTTCAAGCAAGTCCACTATTAATTTACGGCATTTAATTGAAGAAGGAACTGTGACAAAATCTATTCCTGAGATGTTGCTTATACCATTGTGTAAGTATTGCAGTAAACCACTCAGATCTGTGCGGCGTTCTTCCATACATAAATATGTAAATAAAATAATGAGAATGTGCGCATTCAAGTTCAATTGGTTACAAGCAATCATAAGAGCTTTTCAATATTTGGCGCAATTTTCATATATGTATGTACATATGTATATACATACATTTATCTAATCAAAATCAAATCTAATGCAATCATACATTTTTTCCAATATTTGGCGCAATTTTCATATATGTAAACCTAAAATAAATATGTCCTTTGCTAATATATGTATATAAACATGCATACATAAAATTTCGCGCAATTTTCATAAAAAGACCAAAAAGAACAAATCTGTATACATGCATACAAATCATATGGACATATCAAATGAACAACTCTGTTCTGTACGCAAGCAAATGTAAGCTAATGTAAACTACATTTTTTTACATTGCGTATCACTCTCTCCCTCTCATTTCTCTCCGGCAGCCATATTAATTAATTTCCTAATGTTAACTTGTGCTGATTTCATTTTCCTACCCGTATTTTGTTAGGAGGAACGGGCCGGGACTGCGCCTTCTCTATGAATTTGCGTTCTCTGTAATGCTGAAAACAGAATGATACCGCGCCGTGCCGTTCCTTTTTTTTTACTGTATTTTTGTTGTGATTGAGTGTTTTCTTTAACAGAAATTTATGGAATGGCGGCGCGGAACGGCGCGGTGTCATTCCGTTTCCAAAACAAAAAATTCTACGTACATATTTCATAAAAAAAAAATAAATTTTCTGAGAATTAAATTCTTAGAAAATTTTGATGAGAAAAAAATTTCAAAATATAGTTCAGACAAAAATTATATCCCGGGATTAGTTATTTCAATCCCGGGATTTCGGGATTTGAAAAAACACCGGGATCCCGGGATTTCGGGATCCCGGGATCCCGGGGCTGCAAACCCTAATCGCCACTAGTTTGTCCGCCACTTGTTTTAACGCCAAGCTCGATGAAAACGATTGGAGAGCGCCCATCTACGGTTACAGCGGCCCAAACCACTACCTGTGGCGGGTGCTCCCTATCGGTAGCCAATCGATGACTCAAATTCTCGTATGAACTGTCAGTCAAATAAACTCTATCGTTTTGGGAGTTTACGAATTGCTCAATTTCAAAAATTTTCTCGTCAGAAAAAACAATGTTTGGAAATTGACCGTTTTCGGCCAAGTGAAGCAACTCCGGCGCTCTCTCAAGTCTGACTTGTTGCTGCTTTGGTGTGAGCTCATTCGTCTTTTGGATCTTGTAAGACCTGACTTTGAGATCATTTTTCAGTATGCGGCGGATGCCTTCTTCTTTCTTTCTTTTCTTCACATTTTGAACCATTTCACGTGAGGTTGCAGTTGTTTGATGACCACCACTTCATTTACTTTAAGGTACTCGAGCTCACGAACAATCGCGGGTTGTGATTTTCTAACCACATATATTACAATCCCTCTATTCCGTTTGAAATCCATTACTGATTTTCTTTTTTCGCGTTTACTCTCGGCGAAATGCTTCCGCGCGCTTGTAACCTATACTTTGGACTGTCATTTAGTCAACTAACAGACAGCTGATGCCCGTGCATCTGAAGTTGGTTACATTCCGAGTGCCGGCCCTGTATATGAAATGCCAATAATTTTGGAAACGTGTAAAAATGTGCAGCCTCGGCAATCCGAACAAAGAAGAAAATGTGAAGCTTTTTATTTTAAGATGTCCTGAATTTAGAAATATTTATTTATTAGAAAAATCAGAATTTATAGAAAAAAGAAATTATAAGTGCTTTAAATGGAAAAAATTATGAAAGTTGGAGAAAAATTTTAGGTATTTTGTATTCATGCTTTACGCTTTAAAAAATTATTTGATAGCGGAGTTTAATTAATTTTTTATTTTATTTACATTTTTATAAGAAAAATGACAGACGAGAAATTTATTTATTTATTTAATCAACATGTGTATAAGTATATATTTTTATTATAAACAAAATGAATTGAACAAATTTTTGAATTTCTAAAAAACAAATATACAGGGTGGGCCATATAGCGTTTGCTTTTTGAACCACCTATTTTTTTGGGAATGGTAACACAAATGACATGTCAAATGTGTTCATAATTTACTTAAAGGTTTGACATTTACGAAATGGGACGCTATACGCTTGAACAAAATTGGGAAATATTGAAAACCTATTTCCAAAGTGGTGAGTCTTTTTCTTCTTCCGCGGTTACAGTAAATGGCGAGCGTTACCGTGACATGCTCAACGAGTTTTTGTTTCCAAAAATCAAAGAGGATGACATGGACGACATTTGCTTTTAACAGAACGGTGCAACTTGTCACACTTCCCATGTTACACTCGAACTTTTGGCTACCGTTTTTTGAATTCCGATATCAATTGGCCGCCTCGGAGCTGTGATTTAAGCCCGTTGGACTATTTTTTGTGGGGAGCCGTTAAGGACAAATGCTATGCGAACCATACAGAGACGATTGATGCTTTATAACACGAAATCGAAGTTGCCATTCATGAAATTGGAGCCCAAACAATCGAAAATGTGCTTAAAAATTGGGTTGATCGAATGGCCTACTGTAAAGCCAATCGTGGCAGTCATTTGAACGATATTATTTTTCATTCATAAATGACAATGTTCAATCTTCAAAATAAAAAAAAAGTTTGAAAAAATAGTGATTAGTTTTTTATTTATAGGCAATTCAAAAAGCAAATTTTACGTGGTCCACCCTATATATACTATATATACACTTCCACTACTTATACAAATTTACTGACAATTGCAGCCCGGCCGAGTGGAACTCTGTCATGAAAATGTTACCCATAAAAATCACATACTGTTCGTCGTAGACGTCATACATCTGGAGTTTTCTTCTTTTATGAGACAATTATTGCAAGTATAAAACTTCCACGTATTCATTTTGATTATTTTTGCTACGTACGAATGTATGTGAACCGAATAAAAGCAAATATGCTCGCGACTTCTCGTTGTACCTTTTCAAAAGTACGATATGCATATTTACGAATTTAAGTATTTATGTACATATATACGACATGTTGTCTTGTGGCATCGTTTTTTGGCTTACATGTGTCCTCAGTACATAATTCATATTTATATTGGGTGTAAAATAAAAAAAATCCCGTCGGCTTGCCACGTTCACGTTTGTCATAAATTGTAGACCCCATTTGGTGAAGGACTAAAAAGGTAACAAACCAACGACAGTAAAAGTACACACATACATATATACATAAAAGTGCATACATACACATATGAAAAAAAACCATAAACAACGCGAACGAGCCTCACCAATATTAACAACAAAAAATGTCAGCTCGAATGTAATGGCGTCTAAAATGTCAGAAAAAAAAAAAAATAAAAAAAACAACATTTGGCACGAGATACAAAATAAAAAGTTAAAACGAGGTAGCAAGAACCAAATATGACAATTTGAGCCAAGGGGAAAACTGCAAAAATAACAAATCAGCTTACAAAGCATACAGTGGTCACACTATTTATTCGTGCACTCACAGTTTATAAGTATATAGATACTTCTTCTTACCGCTTTTGCGATTTTGGCCGAGTTTAACAAAGATAACAAAGAACAAAATTTTAATATATTCGTAAAAAATAACATTTTTACGCAATATTTAAGGAACAAAAACTTCCGAATTCATTTCTGGAATTAGAGAACTTAAGGTAATAACGAAATAAGACACAATTTCATGCAAAAATATTATTCGTACTAAGCCATGTAAAGAATATTTTATTAAAAAAGTAATAAAAAAAACGAGTATTCAGTACTTTTTTGGGTCGCCTTTAGCTTTCATAACTGCTTTCAGAGTCCATGCATACTTTTTACCAATATCTTGATTTTATTAGTTGCAATTTTCTCCCACTCAACACTTAAAGCTGTATTTAAGGACGCTTTTGATGTTATTTTGTGCTTTCTGATTCTCCTTTCTAAGAGCTCCCAGACATACTCAATTGGGTTCAGGCCCGGTAATTGAGGTGGAGTTTTAAGCTGCTTACAGTGGTAAATAAGCCATTCTTGCACGAGGGAAGATGAGTGTTTTAGATCATTGTCTTGGTGAAACAAGAACCCTTTAACATCCAGTCCAAGTTTAACGATCCGAAATTTCGACTTATTTTTTAACATGACGTTTTTTTTAAAGAATTTCCCTAATTTATATAGCGCTAGGCGAACTCCAATCTCTTCTTCCTGTTAATATCGGAAATGTAGGGCTTGCGGCGTGCCACTCTACTATGATAACCAGGGTTTTGCAGACAATTACGTACTGTTTGTGGATTCACTCTTTTATGCAAATACTCTTGAATATTTCGTCATAGTATCGGGGAGGTTATTTTTTGATTTTGCGCGACTGATACTACTTTGTTACTTACATTCCTCACGTGGAGTCAATATTTTTCGCTTCCCTGCTTGGTGGTGATTAGCTTCCAATTTACCTGTGTTAACGCAATTAGCTGTAACACTTTGCACTGTAAAATGCGATTAACCAATTACTTTGCCGATTTTGCGCAGAGACTTGTTTTCCAAGTACAATTTAATAATAATTCTACGCATTTCTAATGCGAAATCCGGACTTCGTCCCATTTTGTCACTTTCAATCGGGATATTACGCGCAACTGAAACTGAATCTGCCTACTTTCCTTCGAACCCGTCAGTGTGAGTTGAAATAACGGGAGTTTCGTTTGCCGCAATTCATTAAGAATGTAACATTCTAACAGTGATTATATAGACATTTTTTGTATGCGCAATTCTAGATTTTTACCTCGATATTACTTTTAGTTTTTAAGAAGAGTCACAAATATCTCTACCAAACAAAGCTAATCTGACTTCGCCTCGATATTTCTTTCTTTTTTTTTTAAGAGGAGTCACATATCTTTCTGCCAAACACAGCTCATCTGATCTGAACTTATTCAACTAAGGCCCGCTTTTGAACTTCTACTTTTTTATTTAACTTTTATCTTACTTCTATGTAAATACATATTTCCATTAACATTTCCAGAAACGTATTACTTTCAGAAATATATAAAGATTTTTTAATATTCGCCCTGGAATTACATACAGTCCGTTTCACTTCTTTCTGGTGCTTGAGTTGCATTTTCCTGTAGCCGAATGGGTCGGTGCGTGACTACCACTGAAATGACCACACGGAACCCGTACTCAATTTTACTAAGAAATATAAAGTTAACTTCCCGCCTATGGAAGAGTTGAATACTAGCCCAACATGGCTACAGGATGACTCGCGAAATTGATATACAGTGGATCCAAAACGCGCCAGAGGGTAGGTGTAGGAATAGTGGGGCCTAGAGTACACAAATCTCTAACACTGAGTACAGGTACCACAATTTTTCATGCGGAGCTTTTCGTCATAATGTAAACAGTGGAAATCGTATCCAAAAGAGGGTTCGAAAAAGTAAAAATTAAAATACGTTCGGACAGTCAAGCAGTCCTCAACGCCTTAAATATCTTTACGTTTAATTAAAAATACTTTATAGTGTGAAAGAATGCACTCAACAAACTGGCGACTCTTAAAGGGTAGAAAGGTCATTTATTGGACCAATCCTGAAGATAAAACCAACAAATGGATCCAGATAAAAACCAGGCAAAACTCGAACGGCACAAATGGCCTTAATCACCCCAAACATTTTCTGAACTTTAAGAACTCTATATAAAAAGGGCCTTAGATTACTTTGTGGAGCACTTACAGGCCACTTTGACTGCAATAAACATTTAAATACAGTAAGACTATCTAACACTAGTTTGTGCAAATTCTGCTGGGATGAAGAGGAGTCCATGGAATACTGCATAGCCAATTGCGAATCATGAGGTCTCAGGAGACGCACAATCCTGGGCTCGTACCTACTAGAGAATGAAGACTTACAAATGCTCCCTCCTGAGGGGGGATTATTTGCGATTATTCAGTAATGCGATTCCTCGCAATACTAAATAATTAAAATTAAACAGTTAGGGGCGCGCTATACATCAATCTGGTCGCAGTGCTAAATGCCTTAGCCTAACCCGTACAACCATTACCATTACCATTCAAAAGTGAACAGCTTTGATTCTCCATGCATGAAATACCAGTTGATGGAGGAAGCTTTTATATGATAGCGGCCGCCACCCGACAGGCAATGGCAAATCTTCGCGTGTATTTCTGCCACATACAAAAAAAAAAAAAAATACAGTCGGCCGGTCGGAGTCGGCATGAAATTGTTGGTCCCTTCATTTGTGGAAAAACACTAAGAGGCTCTCCACAAGTAGTCGGAGAACCTCAAGCAAATACCAAATAAAGGGTTTAAGCGCCAATTATATAAGGGCGATTCGATTGGAGGTACTTTTTCCAGATTACTGGTGACTACTGTCAAAATAAATTCATAATTTTTTTCAGTATTCACTGACATATCATCATGGAAAGACTTACACCTCAACAACGTTTATAAATCCTACAATTGCATTACGAATATCGGCGCTCTGTGAAATGTGTTCGTCACGCGCTCAGACTAACTTATGGTGTTCTGCGATGAGACCTATTTTTAGCTTAATGGCTACGTCAATAAGCAAAATTGCAGTATGCAGGCTGAAGAAGCCATTCAAGAACAGCCATTACATCCATTGAAAACAACCGTTTGGTTCGGCCTATGGGCTGCAGGAATCATCGGCCCATATTTCTTCAAAGACGAGACTGGCGCCAAGCTAACAGTGAATGACGAATGCTTAGGATAAGATAAACGACTTTTTCATGCCGAAAATTGAAGTCTGTGATATCCCTACATTTGGTTTCAACAAGATGGCGCTACTTGTCACACAGCCCGTGAAACAATGGATTTACTGCGTCGTTGTTTCGGTGAGGAATTTATTTCTCGTCTCGGACCAGTGTGTTATCACACCTTTGATCTTTTATTTGTGGAGGTGTGTAAGGTCTAAGTGCTTTGTGAACAAACCAGCTTCGATTGAGCCATTGAAAATCAACATAATTAAAGTTATTGACGAGATATCGACCGAAGTACTCCAGTGAATCATTCAAAATTGGTGTTTACGGATGACCAAATTGCGGCGCAATTGCGGCCAATATTTGAAGGTTATTATCTTTGAACAATAAATGTCATGAATGGTTCTATACAAACATAATAAAGATTGCCCAATCAATTTGAATTTTCGTTGTATTATTTCAATTTAAGGTCCGATACCTCGAAACTGATCACCCTTTATTAGAGTAAGGCGTACATCATGGAGCAGTAAAGCTGAAAAAATTGCGCATTGTCTCTTTCGGACTACAAAACCATTGCTACTTCTGAAATCTAATACTCGTATCACGAAAATATATTCATGGATACCATTCCCAGCTCTTATTCATATATGGGATGTTTTTTAAGCCCTATGAGAACTATCTATTTATATCGATAACCTTAGTTTGACGACAGCTGAGAATTACGAACTGTGCTGATATTTCTGTTCAGTAAGCTCTTATTTGATATAAAAATATTTACGTTCACAAGTTTTTTATATAAATATATATATACTTGAATCAGTTATTGTAGAGAAACATTTTTTCATAAAAATCAAAATCTGGAATCCTCCATTCAGCCAACAACTAAAGCGCCACTCCAGTGAAATAATTGTAGGAGCAACGGCTACTCCCACATCTACTCTCTCACACTATCCAATTGGATCACTACGATGGCTGCAAAGCTACTCTTGGGACCAAAGAAATATTGCAATACAAAAAGTCACGTACGAATTACGGTTGGCTGCAAGGACGCCACCTCGCAGAGGTAGCAAAACAATAGGAAAATGGAAAAAACATTGTAGCAAAAAATGTCACACCGAGTCAAGCCAGAAATAGCCAGAATACACAAGCGAAAATTTATATTTATGCTGTTGTAGTAGTATTTGTATTTACGTTGTGGTATGCTGCATGTTGGTACGTGCCATTTTTAGGATGTGCAACATAGCCAAAAACATATATACATACATATGTATGTAAGTATATAGCTTTGGCTGCAGCCATGTGAACTGTGCAGCAAAGCTCAATTGTTCCAAAATGGTGTGCGTCTAGTGAATGCGGAACTACGACCAGTTTATCAGATCCTTATATAATAATTTCCATACAGTTCTTAACACAGAAGTTCTTCCAAGGAAGCTTAAAAAGTAGTCAATTCAAAAGCAGTGGGAACTACATAAATAATACCTACAGAAAATAGCATTCACGCTCAAGAATGATAGCAACAAGATTGCGCCCATCAGAGAGTGCGTGACGTCACATTTGCTGAGTTGTGCAGTGTTGCCAACCATTTGCTCTCCGGAATAAATTTAGCGGTTTTTTATATCCAAAATGCAAAAATTTTTAAGTTTGGTGTTTGTTTCTTTTTTTTTAATTTAAAGCTACCGAAACTGTAAGTTAAAAAAAAACTGTATTTTTAAACAAAAGAATGTTAAAATTTGATATTTTAAAAGTGAAAATTAAATTTTTTAAGGTTATTCAAGAAATTTAAATGTTCTTCTCTCAACTCTTCTTAACATTGAAATCTTTTTTACACAAGCGTTTCAATTTACTGAATGCGAATTAAAACCATAGAGGCGCAAACGTTTCTTCCAGTCCTCAATCTTTAGTGGGGCATAGGGCATCAAGAGGTGTATTCATAGTAAAAATAAGCAAAAAAATACCAAAAAATACTGAAGAAACCATAATGACATTTTCACAAAACGAGTACCTTATATCGCCACATAACCTCAAATATAGAAAAAAAAGTCGTTCTGTTAACAAAAGAGTTTCTCTTAACAAAAAACTGTTTAATTTATGGGTATAACCATAACAAATTTATTTAAAAAACGCAAACGTTAAAGACAATTTGTCACGCATACAAAGTTCTTTAAGTAATTAAATAAAAATTTGGTATTTTATTTTCTTTAAATGGGCATTTGAGTGCGTTTTTATATCCATAGCTAGGCAACACTGCAGTAGCGAGAGAGAGATTTGACTGCTGAAAGCAGAAGAACACCAACAAAAACCGCAATCGGGGCATGCGACCAGATGTTAAAAAAATAAAGCTAAATAAAAGTGAATTATTGAACTAATTTTTAAAAATGCATATTTTACAAAATTATAAACATTACATTTTAATTAGAGCAGACTAGAAAAATGTCATGAAGAAAAAACTAAAACTCCGAGACTAAATAACAAAATAAAAACATGCTAAATCAAGTTACAAAAATGGTAACCTGGCCATCGCTGTCGAGTGACTTCTTTAACCTGGTGTTGGAGAGCATCGTACGAACCGCAGAACTTAATCGCTCAGGCCCAATTTTTTATAAGAGCGTACAATTGTTGGCGTATGCCGAAGATATTGACATCATCGGCCTTAACAATAACGAATTGGTCTGCTATTGAACAAGGGCAAAACGAAGTACCTCCGTCATCAAACAAATAGTCGGCACACTAGCGTATCGGCACTCTTATCATTGTTGACAGTTATGATTTCGAGGTTGTAAAAGACTTCGTTTATTTAGGAACCAGCATTAACACCGATAACAATGTCAGCCTTGAAATCCAACGTAGAATCTCTCTTGCCAACAAGTGCTACTTTGAACTAAGTAGGCAACTGAGCAGTAAAGTCCTCTCTCGACGAACAAAACTAACACTCTACAAGGCGCTCATCATGCCCGTTCTAACGTAAGGCGCAGAAGCGTGGACGATGACAACATCCGATGAAGCGACGCTTGAACTGTTTGCGAGAAAGATTCTGCGTAAGATTTTTGGGCCTTTGCACGTTGGCAACGGCGAATATCGCAGGCGATGGAACGATGAGCTGTATGAACTTTACGACGACATGGAGTAATTGATGCGGTACCAGCTGGTGGTAGCAGAGGAAGAGGAAGGTCTCCTTTGCGTTGGAAAGATCAGGTGGAGAAGGACTTGACTTTACTTGGTGTGTCCAACTGGCGCCGGTTAGCACGAGAAAAAAAACGACTGGCGTGCTTTGTTAAACTCGGCCAAAATGGCGAAAGCGGTTATCGCGCCAATTAAGAAGAAGAAAGTGACGGTACCACGATAAGCGCCATTCATTATTCTTTCCATCATGAGTCACACTATATGCCTTGCGTTATTACTTACAAAGTTCAGATGCTCAATTTTCAACTGCCTCCATTCCAATCGTCAAGTCGCTCATACCTAATCGTAGTCTTCACATAAAAATATGAGATGGCGCAGTCGGAGGTGGAATTTTTGAGCATACCGATCACAGTGAGTCCATGTTAAATTACCATTCCGCATCCCATAGCTTGCTGGTTCGTTCACTCGTTCAATAAAACTCGCTATTTTGCTAGATGTCCTTCGTCATAAGTTCATCTTTGAGTTCTTATGATCTTTATTTTAAAAGGATTATTATATAATATATTTTATATACAATGGGTACTTACAAATAGTAGAAAAACCCAATATAACATTGATATATTATCAGTCAGAAATAAGTATATGATGACACAATTTTCTCCATTTTTAATTTAAAGGATTCAGATTCAAGAGTTTTATTATAAAATGGAAAAATAAGTAAAGCTTCAGCACGTAAAAATGTTATTATTTAATACCAAAATACTCTAAACGAAATTTTTTATTTATAAATTGAGCAGATGCCTATGACGTCTTGTGGGTTTTCAGGTACACCCAAGTTACAAGCTGTGCAGGTGCTAGAAAGTACCTTCTTAAAACGTCTGGCATTTAGGTTAAGAAGACTTCTTCTTGCACGAAAAATTATAAAAATTCAGCTAATAGCGCAGACAGAAAAATCATCACTGAAATATTTAATATCTCAAGGTGCTAAGTTAGCCTAGAAATCGCGTGATTCTGATTTAACAGCAGTCGAAAGTTTTTTATCCATAAGATTGCCTAAAAACGAAGGTATGAACGCAGACAAAGACTCAAAAGCAAAAGCAGTAAGAGGCTCCATACTCGTCTCTCAGTATCCGCTTGGACAAAAATGCAACTGTTTTTTGCCGGTGTCTTCGATTACCGAAAAAGGGACGCTTTAACTGGTTGGGAACCAAAAAAGGCCCACTCTGGCCATATGATTGGGAGTCTCATTCCAAACAAGTGTCATACGTGCTGACGCCCAACATCTAGTTCAGACGTAGTTTATATTGCCGACCTATTTTGCATCAGTTACGTTAGTTGGGGAGAGTATATATCGGAAGATTCATTTCCTCACTAAGAGCTGGTGCTGAAACGAAACGCATAAGGTTTTAAGACTAATTGTTCATATTAAAAATGCAAATGGAGGCAGATTTTATATTTTATTAGTTTAAGAAATTAGTTTTTGTGCAGTTAAGAAGCTTCTCCAAACAGGCTAAGCTGTGGGTTCCAGGGTATGAAGAATTTGAAAGGCGTATCTCAAAGGGAGAGACTATTTGTAGAGGTATTGTTTTGCATACAAAAGAAGTTGTGGTTGAAAAGAGAGAAACAAGCACAGAGATTAGCATTCGCGAAATAGTTTTGCAAACATATCGAATAGGTTAAATAATAACCTGCCTTCCAAGTGTGTAACTCAAGGGCGGAAGCAGAATATCCACTGCGCCAGCTCATCCATGGGAATCTCTTCTCCAATTCAAATGGATAGTTTAAGAGTTCATTGTCTTAAGCTAAGACAATATTGCGTCTATAATTTTGGGCAGTAGAGCATATCGACCTGTTTCAACTGGTGAAAATCTAAGTATGTACTTTCTAACTAGTTCCGGCATGCAGCAGTAATTTATAGAGCATTTCTCTGCTGCATAAATGTGAGTTGCGTAGCCCAAGTGACATGTGTGATGCGTGCATCGGAAATCATCAGCATCATCAACGAATCAAGCAGCACAATAACAACAACAAAATACACACGAAAACAACTGCACAGATGAACTGGTGCTCTAGCCAGCATGTAAAAATGGAAAAAAGATTGAGGTCGAGCGAACGTAAATCAACCAAAGCGGCTAGCATTGGACAACAACAAAAACAACAGTATTAACAAAAAGTGCAATAACATCCACAAGTCCCCAACGAAACGTGACACAAATGACAACTATGGAGCAGCACACCATGATCGCCATAACATGAAACCAACCACGAGTACCAAACTAACAACAAGAGCTCGAATGGTCAAAGTGGCCGACCAACACAATTCCCATTCGCCCCGACCGGCTTGGAAGTGAAAGGGAGGAAACAGTCAGCAATGAAGGTATCAGCGGCAGGAGTAGCTGCAGTCAATTTAGTGCGTTTGCGATTCGGTATGCGTCAATAGGGCAGGGCCAGTAGGTGACATGATTGCCGTTGTGCAGCTGATGTTGTCGCCGCTGACATGGACAACGACGAGAAGACACAAATATTTCAGATTTCAGCAAACATGGCTAACGAGTTCTCCAACCGCACAGTTAGTTAGTTAAGCTACGTGAAAGCGGCGAAAGAACAAAGTTAAAAAACAAAAATTCAGGGGCATGCAAGTAGATATACGCGGGCATGTGCGTACACACTGGAATGGAGTTCAAAATAAGTATGCAAGCAAACAAGTTTAAACGAAAAATCGTTAGCAATACTCAGTTATTCGCGCACTTTCACAATGTGAAATGCCAACGCAAATACTTTTTGAAACAATAAACACAGCGAATACCCAAGCGAAGCGAAAAAGCAAAAGCATTGGTAAAGAAAAGTTTACTCGGCACTTTTTTCGCTTTTTTTATGTGCTCAAAGTCCTTCGAAGCATCTATACAGGATTGAATGTGCAACTCTGTTCAAGTGTCCGCTTGATAGTAGAGAGTAATTTGGCCAAATTTTTTTCTTTTCACTTTTTTTGTCGTTAAAACTAGCAAGTACAGCCTTCAAATAAAATTAAGCCCATTGTACTGCACGCGGGCTCCCATTTTAATTTTCTTTAAGTCTACTCGTCCTCCGAAGAAATCTGAGTAGATCTTGTGGTGCCAAGGAGCCAAGGTGGTCGCTTCTTAACGCATCAGTGTCAAAGACCTCAAGCCTGAATCGAGCAAAGGCCGGGCAGACGCACATCCGCCATCTCATCCTCCTCTCCACATTCTGTGCAGAGTGCAATGTCTCAGATACCTACCTTTTATGCTTTGCCCACAGAAAGTGGCCCGTCATCAGTCCAACCAGCTGTCTGCAGTCCCTTCTGCTTAATGACAGGAGGATTTGCGACAGTCAGCCGGACATGACAGGTAACATCATTTAGTCCATCTGCAGCCTCTCTCAGCCTACGAAGCTCGTTTGTGGGTTGTAGTAAAACAGTTGCTAACCGTGGCTTTGATGACTGCAGAAGGAAGTTGTAGAACGGGCTCCGGGCCAAAGAAGCTGGCCTCAGAGCGTATCCTAGCTAAGGAATCAGAGGTCTCGTTACACACGTTTTCACTTACTTTTTCGAATACCTTTTTGCTGCATAAAATAGTATTCTAGAAAACTCCATCGTCACATTTTTACATGTAGATTATTGAAGATTACATTGTAACTTACAGATTTGAGGGGGTTGGACAAGTCCAAGCACACAATCAGGAAGACCATTGCACTGCATCCGGATAGATTACAGTGGAAGGAATGGAGAGAAAGTATAGACATTATATGGATGGTAAGACTAAAAAATTGGTTCGAGGTCCCTCTTACGAAGTCCGGAAGAGGAAGAGTATGAACTTTATCCATACTCAGCACATGTCACGCCTATAGCCCAAGTCAGATTCTAGAAAACGCCGGACAGATACAGAGAAAATGCATTGCAGTGTCTTATTTCTCACGGAAGGGTGGGTGTATTGCGGCGTCATTGCGGCAGTTCTACTATCTGTGGAACACTTGTCAGACTGTTGGAAAATAGAATATATGGTTTCACTCCCACTCAGGAGTGGAGGGAAATGAAAGAGCGGATGAATGTGCAAGGAAAGGCACTGAGCTTAACTTCCAGCGAGTGGTAGAGAACATAAGCACTTCTCTAAATGGACTATACACTGCGATTGACTTGAACGTAATCGCGGAAACCAATAACAGGGGGTCTCTGACTACTAACTGCAGGGTTTCCAAGCCGCTCTAGCCAAAACTGAATCTTAAAAGGATAAAATGTTTGCTTGGACTCAGCAGATCAAGTAGCAGCGTTCTCACAGATGTTATAACGGGTCACTGCACTATTGGCACCCTAACCAGTAGAATGGGTGTACCTCGAAAAGAATTCTGCAGCAGTTGCGGAGATGAAGAAGAAATTGAGTGGGTACAACATCTCCTCTGTGAGTGTCCTGCACTCCAAAGAAGCCGAGCCAAATATCTTAGCGATTATTTCTTTGAAGACCTTAGAAATTTGCACTGGAAGAACTAGTTACCTTCTCAAAAAGATCTAAGTAGTTTAATCCACTCAGTTAAGGGACGGAAATCCAATGCAGGTATCACAGTGGGCCTTAGACCCACCGAGTGTCTTGTCTTAGATCAGCGACCTGGCTAACCTAACCTAATCTACAGTTAGGTAATTTTCTCCTCAACCTTAAAAGTTGAGAAGTAGATTATCTCTCAAGCCTTAATTCCTAAGATTTTCTAGAAGAGTCAATTATCGTCTTAGGTTCTATCGCACGAATGGCGCGGGCTCTCGCCATTAGACCCTAAATTGTTTCTGCATATACGGATCGATCCGTATCCGAACCTATACGAAATCTAATGAAATGCTTAGACGTCTTACACCAGCAACATTATTCAGCTTATCATTTTAATCTGTACTTCAAAAAAGGTATATAAACAGAGTCCCGGTTAATCGACTAATTTAGTGGTCTCCAGTCTTTAGTGCTGCATTGGGCCATATTACCTCGATAATATAGCCGGGAATGCGCTTAAAGTACCGTAAACGAATTGCTATATTAAGATACCTTAGCAAGCTGTTTTGGTCTATTGTTGAGGGTATGGATTCTAAAACATGCAATAGATAAGGCAATAAAACAAGCAAACTAAATTCCAGGGAAGAATTATTAATTAATTATATTAAATGGAAGAATAATAATTAATAATAATTTTAAGCTGTTCAGAACAATTTGTGAGGGGTTATTTCAAAGGTAGGATTAATGGCTACCCGTGTGAGGTATCTAAAGGGTAAATCATATGAACAAACCAGAAAGTTATCACTTCACATTGATAAATGTTTTGATATGACTCTATCGAGAGCTGAAAATCGCGTCGCCACAAAATATTCGATCGTAAACTTCTACAGTGCTTGCATCTAGTAGTCCTTTTTGACACAGGTTTTACTTTTGAAATAATTCGAATTAGTCTTCTTCCGACTCAGTACAGCAGCTTGAATGGTTTAGTTCATCGGCTGGGATGCTTTTCAAGATATCGTTAAACGATTCTCGAATGAACAATTTTTCCAATCATCTGGAACTACATTTTCCGGAGAAATAATGTAATAAAATAATTGTGATAGAAAACTCGATCACAATTGTATATTTTTTATGCTGTAGCAAACGCCCACATACTTACGCATCATATTTCTTTATAAAATCAATAAATACATGCACGGTTAAATATCTACTATATAATATGTTGGATGTTTTGGCCGAGCTCCTCCTCCGGTTTGTGGTGTGCGTCTTGATGTTCTTCCACAAATGGAGGGACCTACAGCTTCAAGCCGACTCCGAACGGCAGATATCTTTCATAAGGATCTTTTTCATGGCAGAAACACACTCGGAAGTTTGTCACAGCCTGCCGATGGGCGACCGCTAGTAGAAAAAACGAGTAAGAATTCAACAATTTTATTGTCAAACTGTCGCATATTTTGCCTGGTAACGTCTAATAGGAAACGTGTATAAGAATGTCGAAAATTCTTACAATAACAGCAGGCTGTGAATTGTATTTGGTATTGTGGTATAGAGGTGTTTTCATAAATGAAAAAGTAGACGAGTGTGCAGGGAAAGAGTCGTCTAGGGCACGACGTATAAAATCGAATCCAAGCGCACATATAAACATTCTGAGTTTTTTGCCGTTGAAGTAATCTGAATACTCACAGAGTAACTTATGAGCTCATCAACGCCCAACGTAGAAACGAGTGCCTCGTACTTCGAAAAATACGATTCAGATTTGAAGGGACCCACCTGAACAGATAAGCCATAGAAACTGATTAAATTTGCCATCCAACCTAAACAAACCTAAAAGGGTGATCAATTCAAAAGCAGCGGGTTTTATATTGAAATAAAACAAAAAAATTCAAACTGATTGGGTAATATTTATTATTTTTGTGCAGAACCATTCATGACATTAATTTTTTTAAAGATAATCACTTTGAAATGCTAGCCGAAATTGCGCTGTAATTTGGTCATCCGTAAACACCAACTTTGAATAACTCATTGAAGCACTTCGGTCGATATCTCGTGAATAACTTTAATAATGATGGCTTCCAATACCTCAATCGAAGCTGGTTTGTCCACAAAGAATGTAAACTTTACATTTTTTTCCTTGTTCACTCCTCTCGAGAGCATAAAGCCTGCTTGGAGCGCCATCTGTGTCTCACATTTTTCTGGCAGAAGGATCGCACAGATGGTTGAGGACTTCGCTGTCTGCGCTATAACCGCGGTCGCCCGCTTGGTCTTGCTGGCGCCACTGATGCAAGGTGTAACTGTGTCCTATTTCTATGTTTTTTGCTTGTTTTAGCAGCCACAATGCAAGTAATGCGCTGACTTTTGTGCGGGAGTAAGGATTGGAGGATGAAGGTTGAGAAATGTTTTTTTTTATTAGAAACTAGTAAAGTAGGAAACTAGTAAAGAAAAAGTGCAAGCACCGTGCTTTACATGGGATTCAAACCCACAGCCTCTGAGATGGCAGGCTAGTGCACTAACGCTAGACTACCGAGGCCGAGTAAAGGTCCCCCACGAATAAAAGTTCAAAGGTGTGATATCATACTTGGTGTCCAATCCACCGGTCCCAGACGAGAGATAAATTACTCACCAAAACGACGACGCAGTACGTCGGTTGTTTTCAATGGATGTTATGGCTGTTCTTGAATGACTTTGGGTTGCTCTTCAGCCCAAGTGCGGCAATTTCGCTTTTTGACGTAGCCATTAACCAAAAAACGGGCTTCATCACTCATCATCATAAGTTGACCTAAGCGCGCGATGAATACTTTTCACAGAGCTTCGATTTTTGTAATACAACTTTCTGATTTGTAAATTTTTTTGAGGCGTAAGTCTTTGCATGATGAAATGTCAATGAATACTTAAATAAAATTAAGTATTTAGTTGGACAGTAGTCACGCGTGACCTGTCAAACTACCCTATTGAAAAAAGTACCTCCAATCGTATACCTCCCTTTATATATTTTAGATATGTTTAAAATGAAATGAAGAAAAGAAAGCCGAACTTGAAAAAAGAAACAGTTTATACACAATTTCATATCTATAATGGACTTAAAGGGGGAAACTGGTTTAGACCGGTCAAAAAATTGATTTTTTATTGCATAAATCGTTAGTATAACTACTCAAAAATAGGTGGTGAAAATTTTAAAGCGAAATTCGCATTATTCCCGATTCTATGAGCACTTAAGTGACTGCCTGTCGGTTCCGCACGGTAGCGCGCGTTAGTTAGAACGACGTTTTTCTCGAAACTACTTTTTTTCAACTGGTGGGAATTCTAGCTTAAAATGTTATCGACCAATCGTTCTAAAATTTTTCGGGATTTTTTCTTTATTCAATTCTAATTCTCTATATGAACCTAATTTCGGGATTATATTATTATTTAAAATATGGTTTTTTAAGCAAAAAGAGACGAAAAAATATGGTATAAAAAAACTACTTTGTGTTCAAGTGCCTCAAAAGCATGCAATTTTCTATATTTTTTTACCACAATGTTGTTAATAAAAAAAAAAAATTCCTGTTGATTGCAGAGAAAAATTGCAACGTCAGGAATTCCCACCAGCAAGACACTCGGATGGCGATCGTCCATGGACACCACGCTCTAACGCCACTATCTCCCGCGAAAATAGCTTCAAAAAAATTGGAAAAGTGTACCTAAAAATATAAATAAAATATCCTCCAAACTTAAACAATTTCTGATTATTCCTTCTTTGTTCAAAAAATTCTCGAAAAACACCAAAATTTTGGCCTCCTAAACCGGACTTGTAACAGAACTTATGGCACGACTAAGTAATTTCGCGCCCGTTCTGCCACTCCCTTCTGCAGCCATCAAAGCCACGGTTAGCAAACGGGTTACTCTAACCCATAAGTAGTCTTGGCAGGCTTGGCAGGCATCTCACACAGTGCACTCTGCCTAGCATGAGGAGAGAAGGATGAGAAGGCGGACCACTCTCTGTTGCGTCTGCCCGGTCTTCGCTCGAATCAGACTTGAGGTCTTTGGCACTGATGCATTAAGAAGCGACCACCTCGGAACCTTGGCCCCACAAGATCTACTCAGATTTCTTCGGGGGTTGGGTAGATTTAAAGAAAATTAAAAAGGGAACCCAAGTGCATTACAATGGACTTAATTTTGTCTGAGTGCTGCCCTTGCTAGTATGTCCCGAGCAAAAAACAAGTAATTTCTTGTGGCCACTTTTCGGTGGTGGCCACGTTGAGGATGTGAATTTGCCAAATTGCTTGAGGTATTTAAATGTGTAGAATTTTTGCTAATATTTGAATGAATACAAAACTAATTATGCGAATACAAAACTTTAACCACACTCCGTCACGAAGTTCCCGGGCGTATGATTGATGTTGTTGTTCTTGTTGGCACATGCGAAATATGCACGGTTGTGGCACGCATGTTTACCCAATTGTAGAAAGTTGCTGCAAGCTACAAAGTGTTGCAGGAAACTATGTGAAATGCGAGCACTTCTTATACTAAAGCGTCTATGCGGCACGGCTCACTTTACTGATGGCCAAGACGGCAGCCAAAGTGGCAATCAACAGCTAATGTCCATGATGCGCAATTAGTGTTGTTTTCTCAAAAATTAAGAGGTA
This sequence comes from Anastrepha obliqua, assembly GCF_027943255.1. Classification (NCBI taxonomy): domain Eukaryota; kingdom Metazoa; phylum Arthropoda; class Insecta; order Diptera; family Tephritidae; genus Anastrepha; species Anastrepha obliqua. The sequence continues at coordinate 31,744,804 of NC_072893.1, forward strand.
AGCCACACCAGTAACACACAGAAGGACCAAGGGTAAACATTCTATGCATATGTGTATGTACGTGGATGTGCGTATGTGTGAATGTGCATAAGAACTTTTGCACTTAAAAAAGCTTGACTCAAACCTCTGTAGCCAAAACTAAATGCTTACATTGTAAACATACTCACACATACATATGTACACATAGTATTATATTATATGAATGTATGTGTCTACGCACTTCGTTACTTGACTTACCTGGCTTAGCCAGCTGTTGCATAGTTTCCGGAATAACAGTATAAAATTAACTAAAATTACAAGTAAATATGCGTTTACACACACTTAACCACATTGATATGTGCATACTTATATTATATAAAACACTTGCCAACTTCCATGTTTGCCATTAAGTGTAGCATAGCCACAGGCGCTTGGTGGATTATGCATTGCTCATTAATTTGGAAGTGTGACAACATAGTAAAATAACTGCGAATTTAAAATGACCAACGCAGACACACACTTTGAGTGATAGAAAGGCTTCGGGTTTTGTTAACGGCACTCAAGTGTGTTTGGTTGTGTGTGTGTGCTGCATGCTCGGCGAGTAAGTTGTTATTCTTGCCACTTACTCAATTTCCTCAATTTATAATCACCTAAGTTGCCACCAAGATGCAGGTGTCTGTATATGTTTGTGTGTGTGTGCAAAATGTTCTCTCTTAGAGAAAATCTGTATTTCTAGAAAATTTGAAGATCGAAAGTGACTTTACAGCCGACAAAGAGGAGATGCTTGTACTTTCTTTTCACTCATACGTGATTACATGTATGGATATAGGGATATATGTCATGGTGACCTTCTCAATAAAATATTGGGTAGTCGAAAATGTCTTTTCGTATTTCTAATCAAACTTCAACTCTTTTTTTTTATATTTATAATGAACTTTATTAAACCAAATATATACCATTTTGGTCGACCACCTTTTGCCATTTTTCTTCTAGAAACATTATTCCATCAGTGTAAAACTTTTGTGGTTTCTCGGTGACAAAACTGCGACAAGTAATTTTCACAGGCTTCTCTTGAAGCCAACTTTACTCTATTATGTGAGTTCTGCATTGACCGAGACAAATGGTAGTCCGATGGTGCAAGGTCAGGGCTATATAGTGGATACATCAAAACTTCCCAGCCAAGCTCTCCCAGTTTTTTCCGAGTCATCAAAGATGTGTGTGGCCTAGCGTTGTCCTGATGGAAGACGACGCCCTTTCTGCTGATCAGTTCTGGTCGTTTTTTTCGATTGCTTGCTTCAATCTCAACAGTTGTTCACAGTAAAGTGTAGAATCAATCGTTCGAGCAGGTTGGAGCAGCTCATAGTGGATGATTCCTTTTCAATCCCGCCAAACACACAGCATAACCTTTCGAGGCATCAATCCTGGCTTTGCCAGCATTTGTTGAGCTTCACCACCCTTGCACCATGATCTTTTTCGCACATTATTGTCGTATTTGATCCACTTTTCGTCTCCTGTTATAATTCGCTTCAGAAATGGTTCGATTTCATTTCGTTTCAGCAAAGAATCGCAGATGTTAATTCGGCCCATTAAATTTTTCACAGCAACTCATGTGGTACCCAAACATCGAGCTTCTTTTTGTAGCCAGCCTTTTTTAAATGGTACAAAACCGTTTGATGATGAATGTTTAGTACCTTGGCGATGTCATGGCAGCTTATGTGACGATCCTGGTCAATCTTTTCCATAATTTCAGCGACTTTTTCAACGATCGACTTTTTCAACGAACGACCGGAGCGAGGTGCATCTTTCACATCGAAATTTTCAGAGCGGAAGCGAGCGAACCATTGTTGTGCTACACGAACTGATAAAGCATCGTCTCCGTAAACTTCAAAAATTTCATTTGTGGCTTGCGTGGCATCCTTCCCTTTTTTATAGAAAAATTTCGAAACATAGCGAATTTCTTCATTATTTTCACTCATTTTTGAACAGCTATAACTTTTTTTCAAGTCCTCCGAATTTAATTTTTTTTGTTTAAATGAGGCTTAAAATGTCACTTTTCTAACACCATATGATGTGACACAATGTGATTGGTAGTACTGGAGATAGATGACTCGAACGACATCTGTTGACAAAATACGAAAAGACTTTTTCGACTACCAATAAAAGAGCCTTTCATCATCATCATCAAGGCGGCGTTTGGCAGGGTGACGAGGAGACCGCTGATTTTTAATCTTTGACTGATAGAAAATATCTACGAGAATACTAGATCTGCGGTTTAGACGGGAAAAGAAGTATTCGACTGTTTTGAAACCTGCGAAACAAGTATGTCTGTTGTCGCCATTATTGTTTATATGTACCTAAATGATTTGCACGACTATTTGGAAGGTGGACTATTGGTTGAGGGCATGAATATACATCTTCTCTTTTATGTCGATAATATTGTTCTCCTGGCGGATAACCCTAAAGTCATGCAATCCATGATTAATAACCTGAAGAAATACTGCGCTGCATTGAATATGGAAGTAAACCCAAATAAATCGGAGATGATGGTCCTCAGAAGAGGACGGTAAAAAAATGGTAGTACCAAGGAGAAGAAATACATTTGGTGGCCGAATATAAGTATCTTGGTGTCATTCTCACACCCAAAATGGCGTTAGGCAAGCAAGTTAGGTTAGGTAGTGGCGGTTGCCCAGAGAGGCGGCCCACTTGGGCGAAAGAAGTTTGCTTCATCCTTTGTGATACCATTGCAAGAGGTGGAAAAGAGGTGAAGGAAAAGGACGATAGCACGAAAAAGAAAGGGGTGGGGAGGGTTGAGTGTTTGTGGACTACGAACGGTGACTAGTCTGCGTTGTGTTAGCCTCTTTATGCTGCTGATAAAGTTGATCAGATTTTTTTTATCAAGACCTGCTATATCAGCCGGCGCAAAAAAGAAGTGAGAACCAAGAGGCTTGAATCCTAGTCCCGCGATAGCTGGGCAGCTAAGGAGCAGGTGCTGATATGATTTCACCTCTTCCTCCATACAGCAGACGCAAAAAGGCTCGAAGTGATTCGGAGTCTCACGGCATGTGCACCCCGCGGGCAGTGCCCCGTGAGGATGCCCACGAAATTTGAGAGATGAGATTTTTTCATCCTCAGAATATCCTTCGAACGTCTCCTATCCAAACGAGGCCAGAAGGACTTCGCGACCCTGCACGTTCGTGTACTTACCCAGCGGTCGCTCAGTTGGTTCAAAGCGCATCCTTCCAGGAGTAGAGCGCAGGTCGTCAAGGCGATCCCGATCCTCTCCTTTCGCGGGCACAACGCCTCACAGGTCCCTTGTCTGGCCAGCTCATCGGCTTCGCAGTATCCAGCAATGTCACTGGTACCCGTACTGTCACCAGGTACCCAAATTGTCTTTATATCGAAAAATTCTGATGCCATCGAGAGAGAGACCAGGCATTCCCTGACCAGTTTCGAATGCACCATAATAGAGCCTAGGGCCCTAATTGCCGCTTGGCTATCGGAGTAAGTAGCCAGTCAGCTGCTTTTTTAATTGCGGCCACCTCTGCTTGGAACACAGTGCAGTGATCCGGTAACCTGAATTTGAGTTTGACGGGGAGCTCTTTGCAGAATACTCCTCCTCCAACCCTACCGTCCAACTTCGAGCCATCCGTGAACAGGTTAACCAGGCCCTGCCCCCAAGTGTTGCCCCCGGTCTACTCCTCCCTTGATGGAATATGGGTGGAGAAAGTTCCGCTTGGACTAAGCGAAGACACGCACTGATCCTTCGACAAGAAGGGATGAACTCAAAATTTCTGAGGATGCTTGAGTGCCCATATGTGAGATTGAGCTTATAGCCCAAGCCCCTCAGTCTAATTGCGGTACGTGTAGCGGCAATTCTGCCTGCGATGTCCATAGGTACCACATTTAACATTACATTAAGCGCTAGAGTAGGAGTAGTTCGAAGCGCCCCACTGAACCTTTGAACTCTCTTTAGCTTTTTACTGATGCCGTCCTCTCTACTGAATTCCACCAGACAACGACTCCATATAACAAGATTGGCTTTATTATGGTATTGTAGAGCCAAAATACAACTCTAGGCGAGAGTCCCTGGCACTTAGAAACCAGAAATACTTCAGCTACAGCTAGTATTAATTTCACATGGAACGATTTGTTAGCGAAGACATTCATTTCATTAAAATCAAAATGGAAGCTGTTCCAAGTGGTATGCGATTGGTAAACAAATTCGATGAGGTAAATAAACTTCAACATTACTTCATTAAAATAATCCTCGAGCTACCCGAGTTCCCTCTGATTTATGAAATAGCACTGGAAAGATAACCTCATTTATTGTTTAGAACTGCATATGAAGTATATCAAGAAAATCATTTATGAGTACAATTGAAACAGACTCCCACATAAACTAACACAAGGCATCTTGTGTTAAGCATCTGAACGACATGGGAATGGAGTTCGGTCAGAAGTTTGAGAAAACAGCACCGCTACAGACTGGCAAGATCGCTGTGTGCAACTTTTTACCAAAATGAAAATAAAATATCACAACATGGCAAGGCAAAAAGCACAGTCAAGCGCAACCTGAATTTATAAACATTTGGACTACTCAAAAGGGGAATCACATATTAAATAAGATATGCGGCTAGCTGATATTACTACAGTTTTCAAAGCAAGATGAAGTTTACTAAAACTGAATGCAACCACTTATAGAAATACCCAGAAAATTTACACCCTCTGTAATTTAAACGAGGAAGAAGATATGCTGCACTGCTTAGAAAGATGTCCGGTACTGAAGGAGGTCAGAATAAGATACCTAAACGCAGCGAAGCTAAATGAAGCAGAACTAATATTTAGAGATACTTAATGACCACAAATCGAAAAGACCAACTTGCTTTATATACCCAGCCTTACGCTATAGAGAATTTCTTATTGCAGAGTTTAATTTTTGATTAATTTTTGAGCTGTGACATACAACATTGTTATTGCTTCAAATTTATTATTATTTCCTTCTTCTTCATCATCATTTTTTCCGTGAAACCCTAGCAGAACATGGGGCATCAACAACTCCTACGCGCCTTCTAGTCCGATTTGTGGATTTCGCCTTCACCTGCTTTCAACTTAACCTGTATTGAACCGTTTCGCAATCCACAGTTCTTTCCGGGGTTTTCCTTGGCCTGCCAGGCGCTCTTCCTCACGCTGTGGGTGGGTGCCATTCCATTGCCTAAAGAACTATTAACAACTCAATATCACTATATTTTAAAATCCTATTTAGCCGATCGGTTCTTTCGAATTAAATACGTATTCTCACATAAAAGAAATTAGAGCTGGTGCACCACAAGCTAGCGTTTTGGGGTCCATCCTTTATCTAATTTTTACATGCGATTTGTCTGTCGATCAGAACTAGCAAACAGAAAAAATTAAACAGAATCTATGCCAGTTGCTTGTCGCATAAAATTAAATGAAAAAAAGTCTTTAATATTGGATAAAGTTCATACTCTTCCTCTTCCGGACTTCGTAAGATTCATCAATGAATCCAAAAGATTCGCGGAAAAGTGACCTCAAACCAATTTTTCAGTCTTACCATTCATATAACGTCTATCCTGTCTCTCTATTCCTTCCACTGTAATATATCCGGGTGTAGTGCAATGTTCTTCCTGACTGAGTGTTTGGACCTGTCCAACTCCCCACAAATCTAAGCTAATCTATGTAGTCTTCAATCCATTTATAGATGCATTATAGACATCGATACTATGGACGAGTGCTTGACAGCTGGAGTACTTTTGATGGAGAATGAAACAACAAGTCCATTGAGAGCCAGCAGCGCTGAAGACAACGCAAGCCAAAACTCAAATAAAGGATGCTAACACAAGCCGTACAATTCGAGCGGCCAACAGCGATGCGAATATTCGCAACTCATCAAAATTAGCGTGCATGGCAGCAGCTGGGAGTAAGAAGCAGCAGCAAGTGCGACGACAGCGGTGTATATCATCGCGCAACAGAGCCATAAATAACGCGTAATGGCAGCTAACAGCCAGCAGCCAACAGCCACGAGCAAGTGGCAAGTGTAATGTGACAGCTACGGCATTCCGTCGCCTCAATTTTGATTCACTGACTGACTGTCTGCCTGGTGGACTACCTTGGCACAAAAGTAATAACAATAAGAACACTTAAAGCGCACGCTGGCTGTATAGGCACGCGTGAGTTGAAAGTGCAACATGCGCTTGCGTGCGGAGTTGAAAGTGCACATGTTATGACTCACTGTGAACTGAAGTATTTTTTTTGTAATTGTTTTGTGTTATTTGATTTTTTTTTTCTTAGTTTCTCAAAAACTACCAAGAATGCATACAGTGATGCGCTGTTGAACTGACCATGGCTGATTTATGGATTTACTATACATTCAAGTATATATGTATACTGTGGCATGCAACAGCACAACAATTGGAGATGACGAAAGGAAGTGCCAATTTGCATGATGCCACCGAAGTTCGGAGCCCAAAAGTCGTCTCGTGCATGCTGATGTGTCACGTACCACGTTGCCGTTGCCGCGCCACACCGCTTTGCTCCTCTTATGTCTGCGATTCGACAGCAACTGGCTGAAATACTGGCTGCTGTTTGCATATTTTTGTTGCTACTACCGTCACAATCACATACCACCGCGCACACAACAGTAGCGAAGTGGCAGCACTCAGCCACGACACTTATCCGTCGCATAGTTATTTTCCATGAAATTTACGACTAATAAGCCACGTTCGTTGCATTGTTGCACGCTGGTAGCATGTTATAAGATTTGTGGCGCCACTCAACTGTACGAGCACTTATATTGCCGCAGAGCAGAAATAGAGAAAAATAATGTGAAATTTTGATTTGAATGCAAGAAAGGCCGACCAAATGGTAATCACTTCGAAAATAACCACTGGCTTGCAATGTTGTTGTTGTTTCGGTTGCCGGTACATGGGCGCTTCTACAAACATTGTCGATGGTGCAACAAAGTCAGCATCCGCACTCCTTCGCCGTGCGCACTTTTGCTTTGTGTTACAACATTCACTGTAGCATAGCGACAAAGTGGAGTGACAGCAAATGTTAAGTATTCGCTCTGGCGGCACATGAAATAATAATAATTTGTATTTGCCTAAGGTTTATGTTTTTGTATATAGGTAATGTATATACCTACCACAGGGTGTAGTTCCAAGTCATAGTGTTGCTTGCCACTCCTCGCAATTTGAATGATATTTCCATTAAGTTGGGAGTTTTATGATTCAAAGCTTCTGTTTTGCTTTGTCTGGCATATTTTAAAAATATTGCAATATTTTAGTTTTGAAGTTATACATTTAAGTGTCCATTAAATTGCATAATAGACTAAAATCCATTTGTACATACATTCGCGGTGCTATAAAATATGCAACATATGCGCTGGCGGTTCAACAAATTCACGACGTTGCCTAAAGATAAGCAAGCCTCGAATTCTAGCACGAAAATATCCACTAGGTTGTGTAGTTGTCTGTCCTTTGAAAATAAATTAAATCATTTCATGATTAACAGAAAGTATGCGTCTATCCTTTTGTGACGTATTATCTGGCAAAAAATAAACAAAGTGCGAACAAAATAGATATCGAACAGATTTGGTACTCAACACTTGTGTCTGTTCTCTCAAAGCGCATTTTAACAAGCGGGTGTACAAAAAAAAGTAATAATGCGAAATACAACACTATCGATAAGGGCATTCTGTAATTTAGCACACCGCCTTCTACGTGGCATCAGTGACTGGAGTTCAAGAAGATAAGAAGAAGCCAACGTTTCAAAAGATGCAGGTTTCCAAAATGCATGAGTGTAAAGGAAACAGTACAGCGCGGACAAGCCGAATACTTTGGTGCGTGATTGGTTCATTGCATAGATGCATAGCTAACGTGGACCTTATCGTTTCCCCGCCTTCTCGTCATTCGAAAACTTAAAGTCCCAGGGCCCGATGCCATTTACCCAATCATGCTCAAGCATGGCGGAGAACAGCTAATGAAGGTTCTGAAAAGAATCTTTACGGCATGTCTTGCACACGCTTATGTTCCACAATCGTGGCGTTTGGTGAAAATTGTCTTTGTCCGAAAGCCAGGCAAGGACACCTATGCTTTACCAAAAAGTTTCAGACTTATAAGCCTGACATCGTTTATGCTTAAAGGTTTGGATCGTAATGTGGAGAAACACATTAGGACGAGGATTCTAAGTCGAAACCCTCTCAATGTCAGACAGCTCTACACAAGTGCGTCAGCATAATCGAAAAGGGATGGAAACAAGAGAGTACGCTCTTGGTGTGTTTGTGGACATTGACTCTATATGCTCTTCTATCAGAAGTTATGTCGTAGAAGAAATCATTGTCAGATGGATTCACTCTATGCTATCCAAAAGACTGCTTACCATGGATATACAAAGTGATGAAGGAGTCAATGTTGAGGTTAAGAAGGGTTGCTCACAAGACGGTATAGTCTCTTCCCTACTTTGGTGCTTTGTTGTGGACTCTCGCCTCAATGATCTGTAGGAAATTGGATACATCAAAGCCTTCGCAGACGATGTGTTCGTATTAATCTCAGGACGATCACTTGACGCTATAGGCAATAAAATGCAGGTAGTTCTAAATAAGATTAAGCATTGGTGCGATTTGCATGGTCTTTCGATGAATCCTACAAAAAGTACCTTAGTGCTTTTCACTAGGAAATGCAATATGGATGGCCTGTTACTACCCACATTGAAAGCGTTAACACTGAAAGGCGCAATCCTAGATAGTAAGCCTACTTGGAAGAAGCGCGTCGAGCAGAAGGTCTCTCGAACACTAAAAGTCTTCTGGCAGTGTAAGAGAACCTTTGGCAAAACATGGGGTCTAAGACCGGCGTAGTACACTGGTTGTACATTCCCCTGATTAGACCCCTTATTACATACGCCTGTGTAGTATGGTGGAAGGCTTCAATGACAAATTCCAGAGTAAAACTCCTAAACAGACTACAGAGAAGTGTATGCTTGGGTATCACATGTGGGACGACATCTGGTGATGCCCTCAATGCCATACTGAACTTGAAACTTCTAGATCTTCAATTTCGAAAGGAAGCAATGAAGGCGGCATACAGGCTCAAGTTAAACGGTGTCTGGTGAAATGAAGAAAGCGCTGGCCACTGTCAGATATACCACCAGTTGTCGGAGCGGTGCACACTGTTTTCGATGCCGGTAGACAATCGGGTGCCTGTCGTTAGCTTCGGTAGGAAGTATGATGTTTTGATCCCAGATAGATATCAATGGTTAAGTCCAGAGAATCTATTAACGGAATATCAGTATACTTTCTACTTCGACGGATCCAAAATCAGTGATGGTAGCGGATCTGGATGATACTTAGACAAAGACACTAAGTACTCCTATGTCACAGGACAGATGGCCACGTATTCTTTACTGAAATCTATGCCATCTTGAATGTGGCATACTGGATAATGGAGAAAAAGTGGCGGGGTAGCTGTATTGGAATTTGTAGTGACAGTCAAGCTGCACTGAAAGCCCTTGCTAACCCACGCTGCTCTTCAAAGTTAGTCAGTGAATATAAGATAAAACTAAACAGTGTTGCAAAACACAACAAAGTTAGTCTTATTTGGGTGCCTTAGCATTGTGGTATTACAGAGAACGAGTTAGCTGATAAACTGGCTAATGAAGGCTCTGCAAGTATGCCACTAGGCTCTGAACCCTTTCTAGGTGTCAATTCTGCATCGATTCATCTATAGATTGACGACTTCATGAGGTCTACCCATAGAGGACGTTGGTCTGGGTTGAACTCGTGCAGAGTAGCCAAGTGCTTTGTGAAAGAACCAAACAGGAAGATAGCAATCTTTCTCCTAAAACTCAGCAGAAAGGACCTGAGAGTAGGGCATAACGCCTGTGGTTAGCACATGGCCTGATATGCCTATCCTGTCTTGAGGATGACGATACTGCAGAGCATTTTCTTTGTAGCTGTCCAGCATTTTTCAGAATCAGACTTAAGATATTGGGTTGCGATATACTGAGTATGGATAAAGTTCGTACTCTTCTTCTTTCGGATCTCTTAAGATTCATCAAAGAGTCCAAAAGATTCGCGGAAGAGTGACGTCAAGCTAATTTATCCGTCTTATCACCCACATCTTTCCTATCTCTTTATTCTTTCTACTGAAATCTATCCGGGTGCAGTCTTCCTGACTGAGTGCTTGGGCTTGTCCAACCTCCCACAAATCTAATCTAATCAAATCGTAATGGGTACCAGTATTTCGCGGCAGTAAAACTTCAGCTGTTGTAAAATTGTGCTGGATTTATTGGTTCATTTAAATAGAGCCACTAATCAAATAAGAAAAAATAATAATAAATACAGGATCTTTTTCACATTTCTGAAACCATCACTGACGATCGTTACCGACTGCAGCTAATGCGTTTGAGTCGAGCTCTCAAAGAAACGCGGCCGGAATGGGACGGTAGAATTGGCAAACTGATTTTGCTGCATGACAACGCCAGGCCATACGTTGCTAAATCAGTCCAGAAATATTCAGAGGGACTGAATTGGGAGTTGGGAAATCTTGCCCCATCCGCCGTATACCGCATACATTGCACCTTCGGATTATTATCTGTTCCGATCAGCCCTTTTGGAGAGCAGTTCCTGGTGTGCGTCTTGATGTTTTCTCCACAAATGGAAAATATACAGCAAATAAATGGAAAAATACGTGAAACCGATTTTACACTGAATGAAATTAAAAGCGAGCATCCATTTGCAGTCTAGAGAGTTACCGCTCTACAATCTTCAGAACGCTGTTAGCAACTATTTTGTTTGCGTAATATTTGAAATACAAAATTCCTTATTGCTGCTTGCTTTTTGTTTTTCTTCTGTGTCTGCTTATTACACTTTTAAATGATGGTGATCATCAGGAGCTGTTGCTGACACTATCCGACGACAATAATGCGGCAACAAAAAAAAGAAGAAAAAAAACGACAACAACGATATTAATGTGAGTATCTGAAATAACTACTCGTCCATGCAGTATAAAACATGTAATGGCAGAAACAGTTACTACCAACAACAGTCCATCTCGTCTAATACTCCCTTTGCTCTCCTGCCTCCTCTGCCATTAACTGCGACGCGGCCCCATTCATTGGCTCAGTGTCAGATTACTTTGACGCCACGACCAACGACTGTCTGTCTATACTACCAGTATTGATACCTTCTGTTGTTATTTTTGTTGCCTTTATTATGCACTGTTATTGCTCAATGGCTCAACGCTTCAATATCTGAACGCGTTGTGCACTGAACGAAGAGGACTACTACTGTCGTCTGAATGAGTGAATGGCGATGGCTGCATACTCGCAATTGTGATTATCATTGTGTATCTGGAAGATTACCAATTATTTGTAGTTGCAACATTGCCTGCCACTGCCACCGTTGGTCACTGCCACTTGCCACTTACCACTTGCTACCATCAGAAGCCATTGTTGCTGCGCTACCTCGCGCTGCCTTGTCGCTGTTGTTGTTGTAATGGCCCATTGGCCATTGTTGCTCGCTGATTTCGCACGTTTCATTCCTTTCCATTTTCATTTTCATTCTCATTTTATGCCATTTGTTGTAGTTACGTTAATATCACCCCGGATAGACGGAGAGATATGCGGCTGCTCGCAGATACATTATCTTACTACACCATTGCGCGCAACACATTACAGTGATTTTTATCCCATTTTATTTCTTTTTTTTTTGCGTTTGTTTCTTTCGTTTTATTTCTTTATTTATTATTTCTTTTGTGGAGTATCGCAATTTTTTCTCTGTTTGCTTTGTTGTTGTTGTTGTTAATAAAAATGTAGCCTCAATTTTAGCATGACCGCCTCCTCCCCTTTTATGTTCAGTTTTGGCTTCTGTCCTTACTGGCTTAAGAGGCTTTTTAGCTTTTCAAATTCGTTCTCGCATGCAATTTAACCTAATCGCTTAAATTCAGTTCGGGTGCAGAGGTCTTTTGGTGTTGTTGCTCCCCTAGCGGCTACTATGTATGGATGTACGTAGCGCAGTTAATTCTTATTCGGCGCTTAGTCTTACATTTTTTCTTTTTTGGTTTGCATAAATATAAATACTTCCTTTATGTATCTGTCTGATAATGTAGGGCACATTTTTTCTATGATTTGTTGAGAGAAATGATAATTATTTTTTGCATTCTGATTACCTCCATTTAGTACTGCAGTAGTTATATTCTTATTTGCGTTCAATCGGAAGAATTTATCGTGATATGAAAGTTGTGTTAAACAAAAAAAAAAAATTCAGGCATCTACAAGCCGTGCCCTGTTGTTGTTGTTGTTGTTGAGGTGGTTGAACATTTTCACTGAAATACTCCTAATTTTACTACCACTATCTCGTGTGATGATGTATTTTTTTTTTTGTTTTGTTTTTTTTTTGTTTCCAAGTCAGATCCATTTAGTGAGGTCCAAGTATAACAGCAAATCCTTTATCTCGATGTCTGAGATCTCCTTAATTTGCTGTAGTAAAGGCTTACCGAAGGATCGGAGTCGTGCCCTGGCTAGTCCCGAACATTCACATAAATAGTGGAAAAGACCTTCCTTCGCCCCTTCCGCTTGACAGCTTCTGCAGATAGGATTGAAGGGTAGATTGAGTCTAGCTGCATGATCCCCTACTTTCCAATGACCTGTACGGTTGGCAGTGATGCGTGAAATGTTTGCCCGAGAACATCCTAGCAGGTCATTCGTCCTTTGGATTTTATATGACGGCCATGTGTTTTTTCTTGTAATGCATATTGGCTAATGGCATAGGGGTTTTTCCAATAACAGGTGTTATTAAGCCCGCTATTTCGGTAGATGCCACTTTTTAAGCTGTAATTTTTTGATATTTGACAAGTAGAAACTACGCTATGAAAAAAAAGGAACGATACACGCTCAAACAGCGCATTGAAATTATTAAAATTCCCTTAAATATGGTGAAAATTTGTCAGAGACGGTTCGTAAAACTCGAGCATTTTTGGGTCATCGTGAAGCATCTTGTCGGACCGCAATACAAAAATTGGTGAAAAAATTCGAGCTGTTGGGACAAGTTATTGATGTGGAGAATAAAACCCGTGCACGTCGCTCAAGAACAGCCGAAAATATTGTTGTTGTAGCCGAAAGTGTTGAAGAAAACCCAGGTTTGTCCATTACTCGTCGTTCTTTAGAATTAGACATTCCACAAACGTCATTACACCGTATTTCGCATAAAGATTTGGGTCTTAAGGCTTACAAAGTCCAGTTAACACAACTCAAGCCGGCCGATCATCAACAACGTCGTGTCTTTTCTGATTGGGTCGTTGAAATGCATGAAAATGATCCGGAATTCCATCGAAAAATCACTTTGAGTGATGACGCCTATTTCCACTTCGGTAGCTTCGTCAACAAGCAAAATTGTCGGATCTGGAATTATTGTTAAAAAGCCTCTCTCTGACCTCAACGTGTGATTGTTTGGTGCGGTTTATAGTCTGGCGGAGACATTGGACCTTACTTTTTCGAAAATGAAGCTGAAGCAAGAGTTACGGTGAATGCATTGCGCTATGATTAATGATTGTTTATGGGCGGAATTGGATGGTATTGATCTGGACAACGTTTATTTTCAACAAGACGGCGCTACGTGCCACGCACGCAACGAAACCATTGATCTTTTACGGGAATAACACCTCTTATTGGAAAACCTTTAGATGAAAGAAATTGCGCTGTAACAATGAAAGACATTTGTTCTGAACCTCTCTTGCCTCTTCTGGCGCTGAGTAGAAGAAGGCGCATTTGAGCTTCAAAATGACATTGACGGCCTGGAACTACGCTGTGTTTGTTACCGGCTTTCTGTAAACATCAAAAAGCGCATTAAGGTCATATATCAAAAATTCAAAATATTGAGGTCGACGTCTTGCAATACTTCTAATTTTTTGTTGCAAAGTTTGTTTGAAATTAAAGATCTTCATGTTATTTTTTCGAGTGACTTTTCATTTAATAGTCATATAAGTCATATTATTTCGAAAACCTATTCGGGTGTAGGGTTCGTGAGGCGAAATAATTAATTAGTAAAATAATGACTCTTAAATTATTATATACGTCTTTTTCCGATCCAATTTGGAATCTGCTATGCACTTTCATTTGCAGACCGAATCATATGACAGATAACTACACGCGCAACCCTTTTTTCTCGTGAGAGCTCCACCAAAATGTGCATTTTTTATAACATCCGCCAGTAATGCCATATCGGAAGACACACTGATTGGGTATTTTTCAAACAATAACACAGGCCTGCGAAATTTAACTTTTTTCAGTTTCTAGAATGGCTGTACTTGTTTCTTGTAGTTTTTTATGCGCTGAAAACGAATCTGACCTTCAAAATGCTCCATCACGTCAGGATTTTTGGTAAATGAAGCCTAAAAGGTCAAAAATGGCCATTTTAGCCATTTTTGATAATTTTTTTTGGGATAAAAAATTTTTATTATAATTAGGAATTTTCAGATAATGGTTTGCACCGCTGTAACCGCTGATGGGCGCTCTCCAATCGTTTTCATCGAGCCTGGCGCCAAGGTAAATGCAAAATATTGTCGGAAAAGTATTCTGGAGGTTGCTTTGAAGCCGTGGGCAAACAAACATTTTGGTGGCAGATCATGGATATTTTAACAGGACTATGCACCGTCTCACAAAGCTCGAGCGAACCAAGAATGGCTAAAAAAACAACGTCCCGAACTTCCTAACGTCCACACAATGGCGCTCAAATTCACCGCGAATCCAATGGATTATTCTCTTTCGGCCATTTTGGAGAGCGAGGCCAGAACTAAAAGATTCACCAGCCACGCGGCGCTGAAAAAAGCCATTGTCCGCGAGTGCGCCAAAATAACTGCAAGTCACATTCGGGCAGCTTGCGATTCGTTTCTGGACCGTCTCAAAGCCGTAGTAAAGGCGAAAGATGGTCAAAGCGAGCAAAAGTAAATTGATTCTTAATTTTGTATTATTTGCATACATTTTTTACTTTGAATTGAATAAAAATAATTTTCCAAACTAAATTTATGGTTATTTTAATTGTTTATACTTCGAGTGCCGGACCTTGTATATGTTCACCACAGGAATTCAAAGTATAAGTATGAAAATTCTAAGAACCAAGTTTAATTAAAGTATTTCGTTTCACTTGAATTTATTTTAAAATAAATAATTATGAGTATTTAAATCACGACATCTTTTCATTAACGTATAAACGAAATATTTTCGGGAGTTATTTTTCAGGCCTTATTTAAGGTAGTCTGCTATTTCGTCTATCAGCTGTTTATCAGCCCAGGGATCGGCTATGCTGCCAAGTATTGAAACGAGTTCCTGTGCGCGCTCTCACTTGCATTGAGAGAGTTTCACATCTTTTTATCTATGCGAACGGCAGCAAAACTAAAGTGATTAACGGTCGTCAACACTTCTTCTTAATTCTCTTCACGGGGACAATATACCAAAGAAACCATTGCATTACCAAAATTCATTTTGTCTCAAAGATGTCAGGACTTATTATTTTACTATAGCTCTAATCTTCAGAGCACTTTAAAACTTTAATGAAATAATAAAAGAAGTATGCCGTCAGAATATCCATTCTAATAAAATAGATAATAGGTAACTATGTACGTAATAGCCAAAGTTTCATTATAATTATCGCTTTGTGCATTTAGTCTGTAGGAGTAAATAATGCCATAGACGAGTAAACTGAATTTATTGAATTGAAGAAAATTTAAAGCACTAAATGTACTTCCAGTGATTAGTGTATAATTTGCTTCCTTCCTATCTTTCTATATCTACGAAATTTTATCTCAATCAACATCAGTAAGAAAATTCTTCAGTTCTTATGCTGAATTTCAGAACAATTCATTGCATCTATATAAGTTACGTGTTCTTTTTTAGTACTATAGACAAAATCTGTCAGCAAGTTACGGGAACATTCATGGTGAAAATAATTAAGAAGATGTGCTCAATAACAGCCTGCTATTTGGTTCTGAGCGAATTTGACACCATCAGATGGTGGGCTAAGGTAATAGGGGATGGGCTTACGAAAAAACTAGATTGTTTTGGTGATATACGAAAAAATTCACACAACGTCACTTCGTTGCCGTCTGAACAATAACTGATTGGATAAGTGCGTGAATACGTGTGGAACGATCGTGCAGATTTCGGCTGCCGAATCCCCTGTGACGTGGAAGCCGAAGTTCCGATCACAATTTTGTTGTTTATCATAGTTGATTATCAAGCCTTGTAATCCATCATCCTTGTGGAACATTTAATGGTGAATATTTGGACTACAATTTATAAACTACAACTTGCAGTGCTTTTCAGGTAACCATTTGTTTGCGCTTGAATCCAGTAACAAAAAAATGCTTCGACCAACAAAACTGCGCCTCAATAAAACTATGCAAACTGTTATGTCACACCACTTGTCATTTAACAGAAGACTAAACATTGTTTACACGAGCAGCTGGTTTGATAGACATCACAAAAGCAAGTTATACAAGGTGGCACCAAATTAATCATCATATCGAAAAATGTAAAACTTTCGAAAATGGTGTCGTGCTTTAATCACATTTGTCATTTGTGTCACAGAGCCGCAGTATACAAACAGATAAACAATGGAGCGCATAAAGATCAAAATAATGATTTCCAGCACTCAAAATCATAATTATTTCGTAAAAAGTTTTTCAAAACCAAAATTGGATGATTAGTTTTGCGCCACCTGTATCTACCTAAACACGCGTTACATAGTAAAATATTTGTAACAACCTCACACATTTTCTTGCACTTCTGAGCTGTAGGCCAATGCTTTACAAAAACAGTAACGGTCTTCACACCAAGCTCGTTAATGTCGTTATTGTCGTCAGCGGTAGTTTTGTACTTCATTACTGTTTCTGGTAATCCTAAAAAATCCACACACACAACTCGAGTTACTTAGTAACGAATTATGACCGATATCAGCTCGGTGTGAAAACTGCTAATAAATAATTTCTCGAAAAAGTTAAAGATGAGAAAACCAAGTATTTCCAAAACGTACGACGCACACAAAAATTAAATGAGTATATTTTTCTTATACATATGGCATATCCGAATGTGCTGCACCATCCAGCCACCTTTGGCTGTAATACCTGTTAATATTGTAGCGTACTTTTGTAATTTATTTCTGCTTCAGCAACAACAGCGATTGAAGCAAAAAGAAAAAAAAATTGCAAGCAGAAATGTAACAACCATGGCGAGGGAAGTTCAAAAAGGTAGTGCATTAAATTATTTAAAAAGTGAAGTACAAAAAAAACGAATGCTGTGGCACCCTTATCATATCTACTTATCTTATCTCTGGAAACACACAGAAAAGTATAACAAATAGTTGAAGAGTATAGGATTTTAAGGCGGAACTCGTGGAGAAGGTCTATGAATCTTAAGAATTTCATTCAACCGACAAAGAACTTCCGATGTGCAATGGCAGGAAATAGATTTTCAGAGAGAGTGAAGTACGGAATATAAGTGGAATATTCGGTAGAATAGCTTTCTAGAACGAAAAAATTGCAAATTTGAACAAGGCGAGCCAAGAAGCACCGAGGGAGTGCTAACTCTTAAAACACTTAGGCTATAAAGTCCATAGTATTCGAAGCTCTGGAGAGTAAAAGGGTAGATAGTCAAGGAGGAAAGGAGAGAAGTGCCACTGAGAAAAAGATGGGATAGAATAGAGACCGAGATAGAGACAGAGAGAGAGATGGGATAGAATAGAGACCGAGATAGAGACAGAGAGAGAGAGATGGGATAGAATAGAGACCGAGATAGAGACAGAGAGAGAGATGGGATAGAATAGAGACCGAGATAGAGATAGAAACAGAGACAGAGACAGAGACAGAGACAGAGATAGCTAGTATTGTAAGAATTTTCCAAATTCTTTGGAATATCTGAAAATATCCTCCAGTTTGAGAAAACGAATATTTCTCGTTCTCATGCCATCGAAATCCGAAATTCGTAGCCTTGCTTTAACAAGTACTTTCCACTTCCTCTAGGCAAGACAGGAAAATCAGGTCCTCAATGACTCCAATGGTGGTCATATGCTGACCCCATGGGATGTGTCAATAATACCGACAATCAAATGAACGTCTTTCATTCCAAGTTTTAGAAGAAAGTTCGACAGTTTTCTGTTCGGACTTGTCTTTCCAAGCAGTGAATTAAGCTCACTAGTGTTGCGTTCGAGATTACTTTAGGAATGATAGTTCTTCTGTCAGTCGCCTCTACAATTATTCTTCTTCTTAATTGGCGCGATAACCGCTTACGTGGTTTTGGCCGAGTTTAACAAAGCGCGTCACTCGTTTCTTTCGCGTGCTAATCGGCGCCAGTTGTACACACAATGTGAAGCCAAATTCTTCTCCAGCTGATCTTTCCAACGCAGAGGAGGCTTTCCTATTCCTCTGCTGCCACCAGCTGGTACCGCATCGAATGCTTTCAGATCCGGAGCGTTTGTATCCATCCGGACGACATGACCCAGCCAACGTAGCCGCTGGATCTTTATTCGCTGCGCTATGTCTATGTCGTCGTAAAGCTCATACAGCTCATCGTTCCATCGCCTGTGATATTCGCCGTTGCCAACGTGCAAAGGTCCAAAAATCTTGCGAAGAATCTACAATTACAAGTTAATTATTAAGCTGATATGGTTTATAGACACAGTTATATTGCAGAAAACTCCATGATTGACTGTATTAGATATAAGCAAGAATAGTCTATATTTTCATGAAATTTCCCCGTCTCTAACAATTTTTTTCTCTTAATAAAAACATATTTGCTTAACGTATTGTTATACTACCACTTCGGTCCTAAAGGTCCGGGAATATATTCAAAAATTTCAAAATACAAGTTTATTCCTCAAATGTGATATTTATCGCCTCCAAAGTACTGCCCGTGAACTGAAACGTACTCATGTCACTGTTTGATCCAGCTATCGAAACATTTCGGGAACTCTATTTTCGGTATAGCCATCAGGGCTATATTACTTCCTTTCGGCTATTAAAACGCGATAAAACAGAAAAAAATTTCAGGAAACCAAATAAGGTGAATTCGATGGCTGTTTCATGGTATTCGTTTAATTCTTTACCAAAAAATCACGGATAATGTTGAGACTCTGCGACGGTACTTTATAATGGCCCATAAATCCACCAGTTGTTTTCCCACAAACGTAAACGTTTCATAGTACCCAAATAATAGCCCTCATTAACTCTCTCACCTTCTGGCAAAACCAAAAAACCATAAAAACCGTAATCATCGCTTTCTTTCTTTACTGAAAACAACGTGGTCTGTTTGGTCCTGGTCACTCGCCTGATGTGTAGATTACGAGTCGTACTCCAATTCACGTCTCCACTCCAATAATGATGCGTTTGATGAATGTTGGGACGGATTCAATCCTGTCTTTTCTTTATTGAGGTTTTTTTGATGTCGACTACCTGCCAATACATTTGTCATGCTCGATGTATTCATGCTCTTTTCTCCAGCATTCATGCCACGCGTAAGCGGTTGTTTTCTTAAAGAATCATTGCCGAAATAGTTTCACAACATTTCTAAAATTTCCGTATCATGGAATCCATTTTTAATGCAAAGTTTAATACAAACTCTTTGTTGCAAATTCAAGTCCACAGTAAAAAATAGAAAACACGTCCAGAGGTAGATTTACTCAAGACGGCGTAACTGTTACAAATGTCAAGCAATGGCGATAAATTTGGTGGAAATGTTAATCAGAGATGTGGCAGTCTAACACAGAACAAAATGAAACAGAACTCAAATCAGTTGACTTAGAGCGTCATCTGATGGTTGTTCTGTGCACTTTTTGATCAAGATGCTATCTACGTACGATGTACTCTCTCCTAACGGACACCTCTCTTAAGCGGAAACGTTTTTCAATAAATACCACAAATTCTTAAGCATTTTCTCTTGAGCGGACAACCCTTCCATAACCCTTTATCGCTTCCATAACGTATTATTAACTTTTTTTTATACTTTTTTAGGTAGGTAGGTAGGTTAGATGGCAAGAGTACCACCCCAGGTACATTACAAGTAGCTCTTACGTGCCATTTTGATACCATAATGTGTACCACTACCTCCTAAAAAATTTAGGGAAGAGAAAACCGTCTACAGCCACCCAGTGCTGTTGATGTAGTGGAGGAGAGAATACTTTTTCTTATACATAAGTGCACAAATTTTTCAGTCTCTCAGCGCACTGTATATTGTATTGATTGGTATCTGTATAATATGGTTGAAAACATGATTTTCGACTTAGCCGGTTATTGCTTATGAGCACATGAGCACAGATCTGGGATTGCAAAGCCTTTCAAGTCATTTCCATGGTGAGTCGATGGAGGGATCTTCTGATGCTTGGTTAGCCACCAGCTCGCGATATTGGCGGTAATCTTAAATGCAAGGTACCCGATAGGCATCTGTGTGGTGAGTATCAAAGCATCAATCCAGTTATTTTGGGACCGAAGCTATTCACACATTCGTTATAATTCCGTAAATATTGTGGGAAAACTGTTTCACTGTTCATGATGAGATTAGACACGATTTTGAAGAAGGAGAGTTCTTAAATTTTATTCACGATGATGGGGCTTACGTTCCAGGATACATGTATAACAAATTCCGTTCAATGAGAAATGAAAATCGCTTAAAAGAACCAGCCGTTGGAAAATAAGATATGGGAAATTAAGGCAATAGAACCAGTGAAAAGCTACCGAATCAAATCACTCAATACCTGGCCCAAATCACTAATATTGGCCTTATATATATATAATTGGCGCGTAAACCCTTTTTGGGTGTTTGGCCGAGCTCCTCCTCCTATTTGTAGTGTGCGTCTCGATGTTGTTCCACAAATGGAGGAACCTACAATTTCAAGCCGACTCCGAACGGCAGATATTTTTACGAGAAGCTTTTTCATGGTAGAAATACACTCGGACGCTTGTCATTGCCTGCCGAGGGGCGACCGCTATTAGAAAAATGTTTTTCTTAATTTTGGTGTTTCACCGAGATTCGAACCTACGTTCTCTCTATGAATTCCGAATGGTAGTCACGCACCAACCCATTCGGCTACGACGGCCTTAACAAAGTTAATAATGTCAGCCTTGAAAGTCAATAGATAACCCCTCTAGACAAGAAATGCTACTCGGAATTGAGTGAGCAAGTATGTCCACTCGCGAGAAGCAAAAACCACAATTTATACGTCCCTCCTTAGTGCGAAAACTGAGGGTTATTTACGAACCTTTCCAAGTTGATGGTAGCGAATGGGAATGGCCAGAAGTAAATTTTCAATAAACGCACAAATCGCCACGCAAGCATTTTTAAAGGACCAAAGGAATCAATGGCGTAGTAAGATTTCTAACTGTGGCTTCTTCTTCAATACTTTTACATAAATACCTGGACAATATTTGGAGGGTACAAAAATCGCACTGAATATCTATTTTGGATATCTACTCAAATCGCAACGCGCATTTTTTGACCCACCTCGTGCCAACATATTCCAACAGCAGCTGAAGGCTAATATCGTTTCGTTGGCCTCAGAGGTGGGTTAAAGAGGCTGAGGAATAACAGAGCAGAGCACCGAATGAACGAAGACATTTTGCACAGAGTACACAAAAGTTGATTTTCGTTCTTGGCTTGTGGTTTACATCCCTTATGTTTTCTTTTTTTTTTTATGCTTTAGTTTTTACTTGTATTGTCGTTGTGCCTTTTCATGGCTCCCAAAAGTGCAATTTCATCTTTTCAGATACTTCAGCGAGTTTCGCAAACCAACCAGCCAACCAACTACCAAAGTCGTCGACGACTACCGACAACTATGAACATAGCTGATAAAATGTAGTCTTTGGCAAGTGGAGGTGAACCTACGTGGCAACGGAGGTGGCAATGGCAACGGCGGTACCAAGCACACCAATAACACAAACAATAGCAGCAATAAGACAGCAACGGCAGTGGCAATACAGTTCAAGCGCACCAACCAACTATTTATTCTACATACAACGCCACCACCTTCCTTCAACATCACCTTTTAGCTGCTCCACTCTGTTGCTCACCACGACTACCGAGTGCCACCCATTTCCACTTGCAATACCGTCAACTATTAAAGTATCGATGTTGATGTGGTTACAGTGTTGTGTGGTTTTTGTATTTGTGATTCTTTTACTTCGCGAGCACTGGCTTTCATTGTTGTTGTTGCACTCGCTTTGGCCTTGTCTTTGGCTTAAACTGCATTGCTGCCGTTGAACGTCGCCGCTGCGGCCTTTGTGGCATGTTGGCTGCTAGCCGTTGCCAGCCAGGGTTCTTTATTTCTTTTATTTTTTTAGTAATACTTTGTTGTTAATACTGATGGTTCATTACTATGAACTGCCGAATGGCGCGGTTGATGGTTGTTGGCCGCTGACGTTGGCTTTGCGCGTCCACAATAATTTCATATCAGGTCAAAAGGGGGCGTTTATCGTTTGGCAAAGCAACAACTTCTGGATGTTTGTTATTTTTTCGCATGCTGCCACATTTGCTACCTACGTTCGTAATATTCTTTTGTTCACGCTTTTTTTGTTCAATTTCTTGTTTACATTCTTTTTTTCCGTCCCATTCAAGGCGACCGAGGAGTTATCGCAGAGCCGTTTCTAACATTCTTGATACTAAGTAGTTTTTCGAGCATTCTACATTTTCATTTCATTTCGTTATGCTTCTAGTTTCATTGACAATTTTCATATTACGTTTCTCATGCCTTTCATATTTGTATTTTGTTTTTTACAATCAATAGAACTCACTAACGGAGGTAAATACACTGGCCCAAAAAATTTACCTTCAGACACAAGAATCATACAGTACGTCCCTGAAGGGACTTAACTCACCAATTTCGAGTTTATTTATTTTAACTATTATTCGAAAATATTTTGTTTTAAAAGATTGCCACTCTATTTAAAAATATTAACTTTTCCACAAAATTCATTTTAAACCTTAAAAATTTGTATTTTTCTGGAACAGGAGGCGAACAGCCAGCGATGCGGAAGACACACAGGAGTCATAAGGACACGAAATCGTTGGCGCATAGGGCACGAAGCAAAACACACACAGACAGCCGAAACGTCTATAAAATAATTTTATTGAAATCAGCGCCATTTAATATTGCAAAAGCGCTTGCGGGTACTGAAGAAGATTTTAGAATAACTGCAGAAATGGTCGCACAACCGGTGATGGTTCCGAAATCAGAGACCCAACAGACACGAAGCAGTTGGCACAAAGACATCCGAAAGCCTTTCAAAATTTTTAACTAATAGCAGCTCGCTCTAATAGTGCAACAGAACCCACCGGTGGAGCAATAGATTTTCCAATGTGCGCAGCAACCTGATCAAAGGCAGTGATGCAGGTTACACATTGGCAGCGAACGGAAACAGGTGAATACTTGAGAAAAAGTTGCATTAATAACTGATAAATTTAATTTTCCAAAACTACTTAAGAGTGTTGCAACGGATTTGGCAATACTTGCAGAAATGTTGGTAGACAGTAAAACTTGTGAGACGCACAAACAACAGGAAGCCAGTGGGTTACTTCTACTTATGGATGCAATGTCGAACAACCAATTAGTTTTTCAAAAAGTCCCGTACAGGTACAAGCGTCAGCTTTCAACCGCAGCCAACTTCATGTAAATCGTTTGACAGGTTAAAAAGTTACGCGCCTTTTATTGACAGTATGTTTCGTGCTTGTGTCGTAAAAATCCAATGGAGCAAAGAGCAAATATTAAATTCTGTGTTAAACTTGGAAAAACATTTAGTGAGACGTACGAATTGATGCAAAAAGTTTATGGTGATGATTGTTTAGCTCGTTCAAATGTATATAATTGGTTTAAACGATTTAAAAATGGTCGCGAAGATTTGAATGATGATGAAAGACCTGGTCGTCCAGAAGTAAATAATCGTGCTGAATTGGTGGAAAAAGTCCGCGAAATCATTGCTGTTGACGGAAATTTCACTGTAAGAATGTTGGCTGAAGAATTAAATTCATCTACGGGTACTATTTGGAAAATTTTAACTGACGATTTGGGTAAAAGAAAGGTTTGTGCACGCTTTGTCCCACACCAATTAAATGAAGATCCAAAAATCGCTCGTGTAGAGCATTGTAAAGACATCATTTCAACAGCTGAAAACGATCCAGATTTTCTTGATTCGATCATAACTGGTGGCAAAACATGGTGCTTCAAATATGACTCTGAAATTAAGCGTCAATCTGCAGAATGGAAGACGAAAGGGGAGCCAAAAGCTAAGAAATTGCGTTTTCAGAAGTCAAGAATCAAAACAATGTTGATCACGTTCTACGATTCCAAGGGTATTGTACACATGGAATTTGTTGCTGAAGGTCAAACTATTAGTGGAAAATACTATTTACAAGTTTTACATAGTTTTGTGGTCAAGAATTGTTCGTGTAAGACCTGAATATTCGGAGGGGAAACAGCTGTTTTTATTGCATGGTAATGCACCACCTCACAAAACCAAAAATGTTCGTGAATTTTTGATGCAAAAACATATTTGTGACATCGACCACTCTCCGTATTCTCCTGATCTATCACCATGCGACTGTTTTCTGTTCCCTAAATTGAAAACTGTCATGAAAGGTGCGTTCTATGATGACATTCCAGCCATTCAAGCGGCCGTGACACAGGTGTTAAAGAACATTCCCTTAGATGACATAAAAAAGTCCATGCAGAAATTGGTTGATCGTTCTGAACGTTGTATCGAGTTAAATGGAGACTATTTTGAATAAAAAATAACTTTCAAACACAGTACGATATGTATTTTATTCTATATCTGAAAAGTTATGTTATTTATTGAACATACTGTGTAAAAAGTACTTTCTGGTTCCAATAACTTTTTTTGCTAGCCAATTGCTTTATTTTACAAAAATAAAAACATAGCATTAATACATCATGTTTCGACTTGACTTCAGCAAAATTAAGAAAAAAATTAATAACTGTAAAAGTTATCGCTGTTTGTGTGGAGCCCGTTTTTCCAGAAGTCCCTTGCGGTCACCATCACAAGTCCTTGGAGATTCAACTAAAATCCATCGGGCAAGAGAAATTAGTTTTATTAATAGATAACCTTGTACCTGATCGAAACTTTTCTTTCAAAATTAACAATATGGAAATATTTTTCAGATTTTCGAGAAAAAAACCGACAATTAATTAAAAAAAAAAAATCGAGATTTTTGAAAAAAAAATCTTAGGATCAAGCACGAGTTTTTTATGTTTTTCAAAAGCATTATCAATTTTATTGAAATCTATAAAGCTGTTTTAAGTGACAGTGATCACCAGTTCAAAAAACATAGTTTTGAGAAAAACGCATTTAAAGTTTTGCTATCGATTTCCGGAGCGCCCGAGCGCCCTTTGTTAATTGTTCAATAACTCGGAAAGCATTAGTCGGCTTCACTTCAAATTTTCACATAATGTTTTTAAGATATTATACTTTAAGAAAATGGAAAAACAGAAATCAGATTTTTTGAAAATTCTGACTTTCCCTAGCCCCTGATTTATCTACCTTTTATTCATTGATTTTTAGCCGTAGCCGAATGGTTAGTACGTGACTACTATTTGATAGAGCCAAAGTTAGAATCCAACTGTGGGCATGAAACTCCAAATGATGTGAAAGGTGTTTTCTAACAACGGTGTCAAACCTTGGAGTGAATTTCTGCCATAAAAGAAAGCAGTAGGTTTCCTCACATCAAGACAACACTAGAAACAACATTTCCTGAAATTGAAGTATGTATGTATTGGCGCTTACATCCGTTTTGGGTGTTTGGCCGAGCTCCTCCTTCTATTTGTGGTGTGCGTCTTGATGTTGTTCCACAAATGGAGGGGCCTACAGTTTCAAGCCGACTCCGAACGGCAAATGGTTTGCATGAGGAGATTTTTCATGGCCGAAATACAATCAGAGGTTTGACATTGCCTATTGACAGGGTTTGACATTGCCCCTATTAGGAAAAAATATTTCTTCATTTTGTTGTGTTATCGAGATTCGAACCTTCGGTCACTGAATGGTAGTCACGCACCAAACAATTCGGCTACGGCGGCCACCGTAGTAGCAGAATCAGAAATTGGCCTAAAAATTAACAAGCTAGTCTCTAGATTCTCTAGACTAAAAAACAAACAAAAACCAAAAGAAGTTAATATTGGAAAACAAAAGTTTGTGGCTGCACATTGGATACAGATTACAGTATGCAATAGGTTATATGCGTCAATTATAAAACTCTCTAAACTCTTTAACAGAACTTTAGAGCTAGCACTGTAAAGAGTAGTACTTTGAGCTATAAAGCCGAAACATGGGGATTAAGTGAAAAAGGCAAGGGAAAACTACAAACCTTTGAATTTCTATCAGGCAGCTAAGCTGCCCTACGGGCTCTGGATGCATTCTTCTTCTTTGTCTTTTATTATAAGCTTTGCCTGTTTTTCTTTACACAAAAAGTAGAATACATACATATTTATACAAAGTTTACAAACATATTGTACATTAATACACCAATGCATTTTAATATTTAATATTTGTTGTACATTCCAGTACAATATTGTGCATAAATCTCATATCATTGTTGTGATTGATTTTCTTTTGAGGTAGATATCAACTTTCTGCCCATCGCTTTGGTGGTCTTTCTGATCGTCTTCTTCCTTCTGGTATCCCATCTCGAGCTATTTTTATCAACCGATTGCTAGGGGCTCGTATCACATGTTCGATTCATGCTCGCCTTCTGGCTCTTTCGATGCATTACCAATAACATCAAATACTCGTATTGCCTTACATTATCGCCAAACTCTTAATGAGATTACTGAACGGTATCGTATTATCTTATACTGAGTTCCAGGCCACACGGATATACCAGGGAATTGTAGGGCTGACCAACTTGCATGGTTCCCTTCTGTATGCCAAAAATAAAGAAATTTTATGGGGGTACCTCTGGCAACTTGTAAGCTTCTTATTATGGACACACTAATCAATTCTGTAAAGCAAAGATGGACTAGTGCCAATTGCTGCGAAATCGCTAAGCAAATAAGGCCAAGGCTAAATTTACGTATATCGAAGAATATTATAAAGTTGAGTAAACTTCAAATAAAATCTTAGTAGGGGCCCTCACAGAACCTTGTCTCATAGGAAATCACGCAAGGAGATTAGGCATTTACACGCATGATTTCTGTGGTAGCTGTAGGAATGAAGAGGAGTTGGAAACAATTCAACACCGTTTTTGCACATGACCGGCTCTAGACAGAAGCGGGAACCCATATTGAAGATCCTGCTTCTTAGAAAATATGCATAGTCTATACACTTTAGGTATCAACAACCCTTTACTCTTCATCCAAAGTTCCGGATGGTTCAATCTGGCAGGGGAAATGTAGTCCAGCCGCTACAGCTCACAAGGGCCCTTATCGTGGTCAAAGTGGCATCGCTGTTACTATGCGCGATGCGGCTGCCAAACCTACCTACCAACTTTGTGGAACATTATGTACGATGCAGTTCTGGAGGTGAAGCTTCCGCCAAACGCCGAAATTGTGGGATGCGCCGATAATATCGCCCTGGTAGTAACTAGTTGGTAGGAAACTTGACCACTTAAAGGAAAAGTGCAACGATGCAGCAGTGAGAGTGCAACGATGGCTTAACGAAGCTAAGTTAGATTTAGACGGTCACAAAACCGAAGCAGTTCCAATAAATGCTGGAGGGCGAAAGTCTTATGAGCTGAACATAGGTACTCACAGTATAATCTCAAAAAAGGCGATCAAATATCTTGGGGTCTGGATTCACACAAGACTTTGTTTCAGGCAGCATTTAATAAATGTAAATTCCAAGCCGGCTTCTCTCAATGGTACCCTGACGCGACTTCTCCGTAGTATAGAAGGGCCCCAGGGAAATCGCAGACGACTACTGTCATTGGTTGCTGACTCTATAATTCTTTATGCAGTACCTATCTGGGCGAGGACCAAAAAGTTTAATCTACGGGAAGTCACCCAGACATACAGGCAAGGCGTGCTGCGTGTAGCTTGAGCATATAGAACGGTGTCTGATGATGAAATCTGAGTAGTAGCTAGAAAGATACCTCTGAATCTCTAGGCAGATGAAATGTTTCGGCTCTATAACGGGCAAGGAACAGTAGAAAAAGCAACTGAGCTACTGCTGATAATAGGTCAGTGGCAGCAGCGGTGGGATGAGTCACGCGGACGTTGGACCTACAAACTCATACCACGTGTTGATGAGTGGTTAATGAAAAAACATGGAGACACCGACTATCACCTATCGCAGTTGCTCAGCGGGCATGTCTGTTTTCTGGAATACCTATAAACACAGTGGGAGTAATTGGGACTATCGACGGTGTATATTCATATTCATATTCCTGCAAGATAAGAACCTGGTCGCAGATACCTGCTGTCTTACATAAACGCGCCTCTACCCAGAAGTTATACTTTTGTGGTCCCAGGGTAGAATTAGCCGAGGTGGAGGATTATTATAGTATTAGTAGGAGCGTGTCCCACATACTATTGGTGTGACGGCACATCTGAGCTGTTTCTGACATTTTGATTTTAACCTCCTTCGCAAAAGAAAAACAATAAAACAAAAACCTACCAACCTTTGTAAGAGAAATTCTCAGGAAAATATTTGATGCAGTCAGAATTGCGCAAGACGAATGGCGCATACGATGGAATGATGAATTGGAGGAACTAATCAAGGGCCCATATGTAGAACGTGGCATCAAAGCACCACGAATAAGATGGCCATGAGAATTGACAGTTGAAGAAAAGCTCAAAGAAAAGTACTAGAAATAAGGGCAAGCAAGAGGAAGACCAGCAATAGGAAGACCAATATCGAAATGAAATGAAAGATCTTGAGCAATTAAAACTGAAAAACTGCAACGTGGAAAAAACAGGGGTATCGTTCAGCGGGGCAAAGCTCACAAGTAGCTGTAGCGATGATTTGCTGCCCAGTACGCCTTCGGATTCGGCAATTTATCCATTTAATCATTTGCGCCAGGAGTTGATGTGTCGATTCGGAATCAATGTATAGACTTTGAAGTGGAAAATAAACATAAATGTAATATGCGAACTAAAGATGAAAGAGTCATTCTTTCAGTTCAATTATTTTGCACTCAACTCGCAAAATTTCCGAGACCCTGAAGGTGGTGAACGACCTGCAATTTTATGGAAAAATTTCAGATGAGGTTGTTAACCTTATCGTGGTCTAAAACAATTCTAATACAAATTTTTCGTTTCGCTCGCTTAGCATACATTTATTTAGAGACAGTCCACCTATTCCACTTTGCACTGGATTTGTGCTTCTGTGCTTTTTTGCTATTTCGAGGCTCTATGTACAACAGGTACAGCCAATATTATTGGACCTATGCATTGTTGCTATTGCTACTAGTTTGCTTGCTGCGCTTCTTGAGCCATGTACGTATAATCGCCTAAGAAAATGCCTACGTGCCACAGAAGATGCACCGAACTACGCGAGACTATCTAGATTTTGCTGTGATGTGCTTTTTAACATTTTTTGCGTTTTTTATGAGATGACTTTTTCGCATACTTTTGCTAGTGGCTCCTTTTTCCAGCTTCTTCTCTTTTGTTTTGCACTTCCGCTCAAGCACATCTCCACCGATCCACCGAGACGTGCCTATGAGTAAAAAAAAAGTGCCTGGTACGTGATTTTGATATCCTCCATTGCCTTTGAGTGATCATTTATTTTGCATTTTTGTCTGCGATGTTCTTAAATTTTTTTAGTCTTCTTTGTTTTATGTCTTGCAGTTTGTTTGTATGTGGCATGTGGCTGTGGCATGCCACACACTTGCACCGAATAACAATTTTGCATGCTGCACTGCTGTGCCACCATTCATTGCCTCTCGAACAATTGCCATCCAATCCAACGATGGGTTTGCGTGTAAATACCCACAGAACTATACATTCGTATGTACATATATGTCTGTATGTATGTATTTCGTCCATGTGGTCGCTCATGCCAAGGAGTAGCAATGGCAAGAAAAAGTATTGAAAAAACGGAAAAAGTGGGAAATGAAAAATCATCCAAAAGATAAGGTAAAAAAAATCAAATTTAAAATGCAACTTAGCATTCGCTTTTGAAATGGCCACAGCCATTGGCGTCCATCGCCGCCAAGTCACTTCGGCTGTGAATTCACAAAAGAACGAAGAAAAAATAAACTTATCCATGTTTGCATACTTACAACAGCAACAGCTAACAGAACTGTGAACGTCATAAGCCATTCTAATAAAAAAAATGAATGTAAAACACTATTTCATATCACAAAGAAATAAAAACAGATATTGCAAAAAATCATAGTGAAGCAGTAAAGGGAAATTGACCAAATGCTTGGCAACACCGAAGTGCCACAAAGGTATGTATGACTCGAAGCAAATGGAAAATTGTGAAAATACGCTTGCCAAAAATACAGAAAGCAAATATGAGCTGCAGTAAAGCCATATTGGCTTCAAGGTCTTATCTATTTTATGTACTCGTTTCGAAGAATATTTGCTAGTTACAATTTAAGCTCTGAAAGTACAGAAAAACCTTGCAGGAAAACCCAATCTGAACTCAACTTGTTCGATTTTAGTGAATTCGAATTTATTGAACTATTGCTTCTCAACGACAATTTACAATGTAATACCAATTTATTCTCTAGTATTTGATTTGGCAAGTCAGATGGCACCAGATCTGCATCCTTTATCAATAATTTATTACAAATTATTTGTCTCGTTATTACTCCCAACGAATCCGAGCAGGACTTTTTACATTCCCATTTACTAAATAGTAGAGTGGGCGTGAAATCGGGCGTGGTAAATATGTTCACGGATGGACTTTGAGAGGTTTGAAGGGTTTAATCCTCTGATTCCGGCTTCCAGATCCTTATAGTGTGTGCAATTGATTGCTTGCTTACTAGTGATGTCAAGGAGGTAAATATTTACTCTGACAGCTAAGCGTCAGTTAGGACCTTGTCATGGTTTTTAATGCGCTCGAAGTTAGTTGGAACTTTCCTCTCGCCCGTATTTCATTACTTCCACATTAGGCTCATTTGGGTCTTTGGTCGCAGAGATATTGCGGGAACTGTTGAGCTAGTTGGACAAGAGATCCCGGGGGGCTTCCCTGAGTTATGAGAATACTTCTTCTTCTTCTTAATTGGCGCGATATTTGCTTACGCGATTTTGGCCGAGTTTAACAAAGCGCGCCAGTCGTTTCTTTCTCGTGCTAGCCGGCGTCAATTGGACACACCAAGTGAAGCCAAGTCCTTCTCCATCTGATCTTTCCAACGCAGAGGAGGCCTTCCTCTTCCTCTAACGAAGCCGCTGGATCTTTATCCGCTGCGCTATGTCTATGTCGTCGTAAAGCTCATACAGCTCATCCATTCCATCGCCTGTGATATTCGCCGTTGCCAAAAGGCAAGGTTCAAAAATCTTGCGTAGAATCTTTCTCTCAAACACTTCTGCGCCATACGTTAGGCCGGGCATGATGACAGCGTTGTGGAGTGTTAGTTTTGTTCGTCGAGAGAGGACTTTACTGCTCAGTTGCCTACTTAGTCCAAAGTAGCACTTGTTGGCAAGAGAGACTCTACGTTGGATTTCAAGGCTGACATTATTATCGGTGTTAATTCTGGTTCCTAAATTAACAAAGTCTTTTACAACCTTGAAATTATAACTGTCAACAGTGACGTGGGTGCTGATACGCGAGTGCGCCGACTGTTTAATTGATGAGAGAAGGTACTTCGTTTTGTCCTCGTTCACCACCAGACCCATTCGCTTTGCTCCTTTATCCAGTTTGGAGAAGGCAGAACTAACAGCGCAGTTGTTAAGGCCGATGATGTCAATATCATCGGCATACGCCAACAATTGTACAAATTGTTTCCAATCACGCGATAATTTTGTGTGAGCTTTGATTATACGCCCATCAATCCGATCATGGAAGTATAGTCAAGTGTAAGAAATTATCTTCCTTGCAATGAGACGAGGCAAGATTTATAAGCCACTATGGAAAACCTTCCCAAAGTTTCACAGAAAAGTCATGACTATCCAAAATGCAAATAAACGTGTTCGTTACGTTTTAGTCAAATGATTAAAAGCTTGCTTAAAAAAGTTGATTGTGAATCCTTTTTCATCTAAAACCATTTTACTCCTTCTTAATACCACATTTCAATGAATTATTTGCATTCGTTTAAGGAGTACCCAATACTCTCCTTGGATCTTAAGATGCAGCAGGAAGCAATAAAAGCAATGGGTGGACTCCATGAATATGGTTTCTTGCACGAAGACGGAACTTCGGGAGACAAAGAAATCCTTAAGATGTTATCTGAGCAGTATCCACCTAAGGACGATCTTATGCCCATATTTCCCTTTGGAATTATTGCGTGAGCAGTGGAGTAAACCAGAGTGCATTCAATGAATGCGAACAAAATTTGATTTCGGGTAGTACTTAAACAATAGTAACAAGTATTATTGCGGAGGAATGGCAACTGTTTTCCAAATGGAAATTTTTGGATAGTTGAAAGGAGACTGTCTTTAGTGACAGTCAGGCTGCACTGGTGGCTCTGGGGAGCGCAAAGCAAATTTCAAAGATAGTTCAAGAATGTAAGAAGCCTAATTCCGTTACAAGGCGGAAAAGGCTAGTATTTATATCGGTTCCAGGAGACCGCGATGTTCAAGGAAATGAAACTGTCGATGAATGTCTAACTGCGGATCAACGGTACGCTACAGAGACCAGAGCTAATAATCGACAACAGTGCTACAGGAATTACGAATTGGCTAAGCGATTATGTATGCAATTTACATAAATAGCGATGGTTCAGTATAGAACGCTGAAGAACTGCAAAGTGTTTTGTGACAAGCCCGAAAAGGAAACTGTCGAACTTTCTTCTGAAACAAGATAGAAAAGACGTTCGGTTGGTGGTCGGTATTAATATAGCCATGGAGTCAGCATACGACCACCATTGGAGTCATTGAGGACCTGATGTTCCTGTCTTGCTTGGAGACGAATGACATGAGAATGAGAAATATTCCTTCCCTCAAACTGAAGGATATTTTCAGATAGGGAATCTGGGAAATTCTTTCAAGACTAACTATCTCTGTCTCTGTCTCTATCCTATCTCATTTCTTTCTCTCTATCACTTATATCCCTTCCTCTTTGACTATCTACCCTTTTATTTTCTAGAGCTTCGAATACAATGGGCCTGGGTGTTTTACGGTGTTACCATTCTCTCGGTGCTTCTTGGTGCTCGAATTTTTCCAATTTTAACTTCACGCAATGCATTGTGTACCACCAAAAATTGTTTAGCTAAAAGAAAACGTGGTACCAATTTAGAAACCATTTTTTTTAACTCAGGTTCGACACAGTTCTCATTGTCAGCATTAAGTGGTGGAGACTGCGCCTCTCGTGTGGTTTGTGAAGGAGAAGGCCAATAATGGTACTTACATGCCCAAAGAAAATATCCGTACAAAACGTAAACTTAGAGCGTGCCGATTTTCCAGCTTTTCCAAGCGCAAATTTAAAATTCTCAATTTCTCCAGGTTTTTCTTTAGATCTTACCAACTGTAGTGAGACGTACAAAGTAAAGGTAGAACCATGTAAACCGATCAAGTCATTATCGAGTTTTTGCGAGACTAGCGCAAACAGTTATTAGGTGTGTGGTTCGCCAAACTTCTCTTCCAATTTGTGGTATGGGTCTGGCGGTTGTCCTATCTATTCCATATCTGGTTCGAACCGCAAATAGAATTTTTGAAAGTACACTTTATGAAATATATTTCCTGTTTGATGTTCACAGTAGTCTTCGAACTGGAGACCAACCGAGTCTTCATCCAGCAAAAAGTCATCCAGGTAAGGTGCATGAGCTTCGACAGAATAATTCTCAGGGATTTTTATTTCATATTATGCGCTTCATTAAAGCGAATATCCGCTGAGCTGAGCTACTGAGCCTTTCGATAAATAATGGTTTAGTTGTGATTTCGCGACACTCACCTGTATATAAGTTGAAAATAAACAAGACTGGCGTCATAAAAATGTTTTTGATGGCGCCATCTTTTTAATGAGTTAGTATGTTGGAAGTTATATTCCTAGCTGACTTTAAATGAAAGCTTGGTGACATTCGGTTCAGTGGAAGCGAAGTTATTGCGTCTAAAGTGGCAGTATGTTTGTGTCATCGGTACAAAAATGAGTTTTGAACAAAGAGCGAATATCAAATTTTGTTTTAAACTGGGTAAAGCGTTTACTGAAACAGTCAATTATCAACAAATCAATTATCACCGAAAACTCCAAAAAAATTTATCATAAATGAGCCAAAATCATCGTTAAAATTCATGGAATCGGAATCGTTTCATTCCGCACAAGTTAACCGAAGACCAAAAATTGCTCAGAATTCAACATTCGAAAGACCTTAATAAAGAGCCGAGAAAAGACGCGAACTTCAGCGTTTGTTGCATCGCATTCGTCGAATTCGTCCTGAATACCGCGAAGGAGGAAGCTGTCGCTTATTGCATGATAATGCAATCTCATCGATCTACTCTTGTGATTGATTTTTTGACTAGAAATCGCATTTTAACCATCAATCGCTCTCCGTGTGCACTTGATATGGCTCCCTGTGACTTCTACTATTCGGAAAATTGCATTTGGCCATGAAAGGAAAACGTTTTGCGTCCGTAGAGGCCATTCAAAAGGTTAGTACCGCCATCCTGAAGGACAATCCGGTCAATGACCTGAAACACACTTTCGAAAAGCTTTTAGATCGCACAAAACAGTGTATCGAGGCCATTTTGAGCAAATGAACTCGAAGGAGCAAAGCTCCTGTTGTTTTAATTTGGGCTCAGTCTTGTTTATTTTGGACTTCACCTTGTATTTTCATAGCATGGGCTTACGCTGAAATCCGTAGAAAATGAGAAATGTTGTCTCTTGCTGTAAAGCAGGGCAATTTCAACTCCAACAACGATTCGAAGCATCATTGCGCTTTTTTGTTTCCCTGCTAACTGTCACTTAACTCGCATCGCAGAAGCTGTGGGGACCTTTCAGAGAAGGAGCACTGTTGAGCACTTTCTCTGTAAATATCCAGGCTTGGCAGCTAGACGATTAAGGTCACTGGGTGCTCCTTTCTTCGACAGCCTGGGGCAGTGCGCCAACCTAAATCCCATCAATCTTCTCCCTTACATCAACAGCTCTGGCTGGCTGTAGATATCTGTCAGTTGGATGCCACATAATGGTAACAAAACGTAAGATTACGTAAGCGGTTAAGAAGAGGAATAATTTATTCAGTGCTGCACATGAAGCCAAATTTTGTATTTTCAGAAATCTACATCACTTTTACCATAGTTTATGTGAATAATTATCGATTTTGGCAAAAGCAAGGTGTCTCCTTGTAGAAGTGACTTTTAAATAAAAAGTAATTCAAACAAATATTAACTAATTTAAAAAAAAAGAAATATTGCATAATACTGAGGTTTTTCATTTTGATTGAATCTGGTCCACTGCACAATCAATTAGAAGCCGTTAAATGTCATATCGAAAATGGGAAAAATGTGAAACTATTCAAATCGTATTTTTTTCCACTTACCATCTAAAATTTATGACTGGCTGAAGCACGCAAATTAATAAAATAATTAATTACAGTGCGGCATATAAATTATTTTCCTAAACAAAACAATTTGTATCACCACTAAGTATGCCATTTACAAATGCAAATAACCACCGCAAATATCTAACAAAAAAATAACAAATACACACACAAATATAGATGTGTATGTATGCAGGTTGTGCGCACTTGTTTAGAAACCCGTTAAAATATTCAAAAGCGTTTAGCACCACGAATAAAGCCAAGTGGTGCCACACAACAAATCGCAGCTACGTGAGAGAGTGATTAATTTGAAGCTAATTGCAGATAGCCACACCGCGGCCGAATAAATATTTACTGGCGCTCACCCACAGAGCGATTAAAAATATGCGATACGAGTAAATGGCAAAATTCATATGCGAATGCCGATTCTTTGCAAATTGTTAAATAAACAGATATAAAATAATAGATCTATCCATATTTCAATGCGCCTATGTGCGCCAGTGTGTGTGCTTGCATGTTTGCGCAATATTCACATATTTTGCTTTGTTTGCCGCTAGAGAAACTCCACATGTGGAAAAATCTACTTGTCAAAGATTTATGGGTTCCATTTTTAATTGGGAGCGACGTTTGATTGGTGCTTTGGAGCATTTAAAGTGAAGTGGCGGCTACAAACGGTTGCTGTTGATAGTTTCGTATGTGGATTAATTTTAGCATAAACATGAGATAAACTCCATACGTAATCATTTAATGGGATTCAGTAAACAAACGCATATCTTAATATCTAATCGAATTGCGCTGATTCGCATAGTTAGGCGCTTATTACAGCCCACTGTGAAGTAAATGTGCATACGCACGCATATATTGGATGGTGCAGCGGCTACCCATCGTTTCTGAACCGCGACGGCCTATAAAGAGTTAGTTTTTTCCGATGATCTTCAAAAAACAAAATCTACCTCTTGTTGGCATAGTAGACAACAAAATTGTTATAATGGGTTTTTCAGTAAGAGCGCTTCAACTTTTGAACTTTTTTGAATAAAACACAAACGGTTTGACTTTTTTAATTAATTTTTTTTTTTATTATCGAGTTTGAACATATACATTTAAGTATGAAATTCGATTTCTTTTGCATGACCACCGCGTGCACGTTTTACGAAGTCCAATCGTTGAACCCAATTTTCGACCACTCTTTTGCATAAATCGGCCGAAATTCCAGCAATTTCGCGTTCAATATTGGCTCTGAGCTCACAAATCGTCGCCGGCTTGTTACTGTAGACCAATGACTTCACATAACCCCAAAACGGGACGGCTTGTAAAATGGACCGTAAAATGGCCGTAATGCTCTTAAAGTAGCAGCAACAGAACGATTATTTTCATAATCGCCCTCCCTATCGGAAAAAAGTTGAAGCGCACCTATTGAATAACCCGATATAAATATATAAAGGGTGGTTAAGTTTCAAGGGCCGGTGTTTATTTTGAATAAAATACAATTTTCTTCAGAAATTATTGTCATTTTTCTTTATTATGATAATATTGGTATGGCTCAATTACGTATAGAACAAAATATCGGTCAAATGGTCGCCGCGGCCTCGGCGACACACCTCCATCCGATTTTCAAAATTTTCGATGACGCTGAGCCATAATTGAGGTTCCATGCCATTAATGTGCCGAATTATCTCATCCTTTAGCTCTAGAATTGTTGCTGGCTTATCGACGTACACCTTTTTTTTTTCAAATAACCCCAAAGAAAGTCAATCATGTGTCAAATCACATGATCTTGGCGGCCAATTGACATTGCCGCGACGTGAGAGCCAATGTTTCGTTAGCTGTGTGAAAAGTGGCACTATCCTGTTGAAACCACATATCGTCCACATCCATATCTTCCAATTCGGGCCATAAAAAGTTCGTTATCATCTCACGATAGCGGACACTATTTACAGTAACTGCCTGACCCGCCTCATTTCGGAAAATATACGACCCAATGATGCCGCCGGCCCATAAACCGCACCAAACAGTCACTCTTTGTGGGTGCGTTGGTTTTTCGGCAATCACTCTTGGATTATCATTCGCCCAAATGCGGCAATTCTGCTTATTGACGAATCCACTGAGGTGAAAATGTGCCTCATCACTGATGATGATTTTCTTCGAAAATTGGTCATTCACTGTTGCCATTTCCTGCCACCATTCTGACCATTGACGACGCTTGAAATGGTCAAGAGGCTTTAGTTCTTGAGTCAATTGCACCTTGTAAGCGTGCAAATGCAAGTCTTTATGCATAATGTTCATCAACGACGAACGTGAGAGGTGCAATTGTTGGGCACGACGACGTGTTGAGGTGGACGGCCCTTCAACCACACTATCGCGAATAAATGCAATATTTTCTGCAGTATGAGCATGCACTGGTGTTTTCACATCTCCTACAGACCCGGTTTGCTCAAATCTTTGCACAATTTTTCCGATTGTACGCACATTTGGACGATTAAATTGACCGAAAAAATCAGGAAGTGCGCGATATGCATTTTGATTTGAACGCCCGTTTTCATAATAAGCCTGAATAACTTTAACGCATTGCTCAATTGTGTATCTTTCCGTGGTTAAAATTGAGTTAATCTAGGATTAAAAAATGTTAAATAAAATGCAGAAAAAATTTGACGTTTAGGTGTGGTTTATATTCAACATCGGCCCTTAAAATTTAACCACCCTTTATAATGGCGTGTATATCCTTTTTAGGTGTTTGGCCGTGCTTCTTCTCCTATTTGTGGCGTGCGTCTTGATGTTGTTCCACGGCGGCCGCTGAAGCTGAATGGGTTGGTGCATGACTACCATTCCGAATTCAGAGATAATGTACGTTTGAATCTCGGTGAAAGACCAAAATGAAAAAAAAGTTTTTTCCAATAGCGGTCGCTCCTCGGCAGGCAATGGCAAACCTCCGAATGTAAAAGAATGAACTATTTGTTACAACAAATAATTTATGTTAATCCTCAGCAAAATACAACTCATACTTTTAGAAGTTTTTTACGTTTGAGTCTTCGTTTCCATTTTGTATTATCGTTGAGAGTCAAAGCTTCATTGTTCACATGCTTGTTAAGGCGCTCTGCGTGCGA
The DNA here is from genome assembly GCF_027943255.1 of Anastrepha obliqua. Taxonomy (NCBI): domain Eukaryota; kingdom Metazoa; phylum Arthropoda; class Insecta; order Diptera; family Tephritidae; genus Anastrepha; species Anastrepha obliqua. Next base: position 31,783,458 of record NC_072893.1, read on the forward strand.
CTTTGCAAATTTCTTTATGGTTGCCTTAACTGAATCAAATCTTGCGTCTTAATATATCATACCATGGAGCACAAGCGGTATGCTTGAGTGCCTTAGTCTGGAATCTTTGTATTTGCAATGTGTTACTATAGCTGGTGCATCCCCATAGCTGCATCCCATAGGTCCAGATAGGTTTGAGAACTATTTTGTAAAGCAGTATCTTATTGAGTGTGAATAAAGCTGATTGCTTACCCAATAGCCAACGCATATTTTGGAATTTTAGATCCAGTTCTTCTATTTTCTTTTTCACGTGCGCACTCCACCTAAGTTACGTGTCGAGCGTCATACCTATGGAGATACTTTGCTGTATTAAAGTATGGTTCTTAAAGGGGGGACCCTGGTTTATAAGGTCAAAAAAATCAAATTTTTTTTTCGTTTTAAGCGATTCCTAATATATTTCAGAATATTCACACAAAGTTACAGAGCCTAATTCTGAATATTTCCGTAGATACAAAGCCAAAGGTAGGCGAGCGTTAAGTAGTTACGCTGTGACCGGACAGCTATAGTACAAACTTTATCTTCTTTTCTCGACTTTTCATTTTTATGATTTCTTTGAGTTGGCGTACACAAATGAAAAAAAAACTAATGAACCTTTTGAAATGAATCACAGCTCGTTCCCTTCAGTATTAAATTCTCTTCTATTTGAACTAACAAAATAGATAAACAAAATTTTTCAAAATTTTTATACCAAGTTCAAGTGATTTTTTTTAGAGAAAGGCATTTTTTTCTTTAAAACCTCCAAAAAGTTGAAATTTTGGAATTTCTCTCAATTTTCTTAGTTCATCTAGAATAAAAAATCATGATAGTTAGAAATCCATTTGAATTTTTTGCTTTCCAGTTGGAAACTCCAGCGTTGCAGCGCTCTACAAATTTCTATGTTAAACATTTTTTTCAACTTATTTTAACCAGTACAAAAATTTTTTATACTTTTTAAATGTTCATTAAAAGATAGAAAAAACTTTCCAGTGCTAAATTAATTTTTTCCTTAAAAAAAATCGCAAAGAGATGCAATTTTTAGACCTCATAAACCAGGCTCCCCCCATAATGCTGTTTATGTATATTGGTCGGCAGTTGGTATTTTTGTTTGTAAAGTTGGTGTGTACAGACTTTGTTTCATTCAATTTAATGTGGCATTTATCTTTCCTAATGTAGGTATATTTTATTAAAACAATATTTTATCGTCAGCAAATGTTACTGTTCGACAGGTCGTAAGTAAAAAGTAGATAAAGAAGGGGGCCAAGCACACTTTCGTGCGGCACACCAGTTTTTATCTGTTTCAGAGAGAGAACTCATCTTCGTATCTGACGAGAAAATAGTGCCCGGATAGGTACGTTTTTAAGATATTAAAAAATTGTATTGGCAGTACATTTTTTTTATTTTCCACAGCAGGCCAGCCTGAAATACTTTATCGAAAGCTTTAGAGACATCGAGAAATACAGCAGAACAGATTTTTTTTCCTCCAAATGTCTTCTCGATGATACGAGTAATTCTGTGAATTTGGTCAATTGTTGAGTGGTGTGCGCGGAATCCAAATTGGTGTGTTGGTACTATTTGTTTATTTTCTATGATATTGTTCAGACGATTTATCAAATTTCCAACAGTTTTGATAAAATGGGCAATAGTGATATTGGTCGATATGATGCTGCATCGTTTGAAGGCCTTCCTGGTTTTAGAATCTTGATAACATCAGCTATTTTCCAATAAATTGAAAAGTATTGCACCTTAAAGCAAGCATTCATTATGTTTGTTAGCTTTGTAATGGTGTTTCGTGGAACTTGTTTGAGGACTTCGGCAGTTATTAAGTCAAACCCTGGTGATTTCTTCGACTTTAACTTTTGTATCTCGTCACACATCTCATCTTCAGTTATGGGTATAATATCGCCATCATTATCGCTGGCTATGCCATCATTACTAGGCGTTGGTGATGAGTCGCTGTTGGGTGTAAAGATTTTTGCTAGATAGTCTGAAAATATGTTTGCTTTTTCGTGTTTGTCTTCTCCCATCCATTATTATCTATTTCGATAGGTGGATTACGGTTAGCTGGCTGTTTAAGCTTTTTTTTGCATTTGCATTGTGATAAATTTGTGTCTCTTTTATTATTTAATTGCTGTACGTAGTTTGTAAACGATTGATTTTTGTATTCTTTAATTTTATAGCTGAGATCTTCGCTGCTTTATTCAAAGCTTCTTTGTCAACGGGTGATCTTGTTTGATGCTATCTACGCCGCATTTTTCGCTTTTTTAGCACTATTTTTTTTATATCTTATGTGTATTTGTGGCCAACGGAAATTTTCATTAAAGAAGGTGCGACGAAGCAGACTGTTGTATTTCTCTTGTAAGTTTTAAAACCTAGTCAACTATCTTTGCTGTTGAGTCCACTGAAAATTTATTACCTTCAAATTTGTCTAACATTTTATAACAACGATCGAAATTTCGACTATCTCCAAAATTTTTGAGTACGCGGTCAATGCAAAACTGATTTGGTTGATTTTAATGAATTTATACATTGATTGTTTTCGGATGGTTTTCAGGTCGACTGTATTTACATTGGACTTGCGAAAGCCTTCGATAAAGTTTCTCATAGAATCTGAATTAAAAAATTAGCTTCTCTTGGCTTTCATTCTGCTTTTCTGCAATAATAATTAACTCTTCTTGGTGCGATTGGCGTTATGTTGTAACAATTCAAGGTATTTCATCGACTCCCTTTGCTGCCACCTCTGATGTTCCGTAAGGAAGTGTATTGGGACCTCTCTTATATGTGCTGTTTATTGATAACATTAAAAGTTGTTACCCAGTTGCTAAATGTTTGCTTTGTGCTGATGACCTAAAGATCTTCTCAGCAATCAAGTCTCAAAAGGAAGCCATTCATTCTCAAGCCGATATCGATAGCCTTTACTTCTGGTGCCCATCTTTCTGCATGTTGTCTTCGTCAGACGGAACGCCACTACAGGGCCCGCCACTCGAAGTGTAACCAATTAAAAGGGCCACAAGCTTAGTTTAGAAAATTACTTTTATTCAATTCAAAGTAAGAAATGTGTGAAAATAATACAAAATTAAGAATCAATTTACTTTTGCCTTGAATATGACCTTGAGATGGTCCAGAAACGAATCGAAGGCTGCCCGAATGTGACTTACAGGTATTTTGGCCCACTCCCGGACAATGGCTTTTTTCAGCGCCTCGAGACTGGTGTATATTTAAGCTCGAACCTCGCTCTCTACAATGGCCCAAAGAGAATAATCTATCGGAATTGCGTCTGGTGAATTTCAGAGCCATTGTGTGGACATTATAAAGTGCAGAGCGTAGTTTTTTAGCCATTCTTGGTTCACTCGAGCTTTGTGAAACGGGGCCGAGTCCTCTTGAAACGTCCATGGTATGTCACTGAAATGTTTGTCTGCCCATGGCTTCAAAGCAACCTCTAGAATTTCTTTTCCTTGTTCACTCCTCTCGGCAGCATACGGCCTCGACAAGACTCTTCCATCGTACACGGTTCTGTGCTGTTGTTTTTGCACCATCCCATGAGATGTCGGCATCTGCTAGTTTGCGCAGCATCAAACTTCTCCAAGTGTTTTTTGGTCGACCGCGACCTCTGATCCCTTGCGGGTTCCAGTCCAGTGCCATTTTTGTGATGTTATCTGGTGGTTTTCTCAATGGATGACCTATCCATCGCCACTAGTTTGTCCGCCTTCGCTTGCATGTCAGAGAAGAGGCAGATGTCATCGGCGAAGTTGAAGTCCTCAAGAGATGAAACTCCATACGATGCCTTTATTGTGCAGGGTCAGTTGGCTCATAACGTCATCAAAGACGATGGCGAAGGGAAGGGGCGACAGGGGACAACCTTGCCTTACGCACGCCTTTGTGAAGCACTGCCAGTTCGGATTTCTCGTGGAGGGCTTTGATGAGATAGATTATCTTGGATGGGAACTCCCATTTTACTCAGTGTCAGCTATATTGAGACTCATTTGATAGTGTCGAACGCCTTCTTGAAGTCTACGAACAGCAGAGCTGAGAGCCCCACTCAACTGATTGTTCTACTATAATCCAAAATGTGGTCAACAAAGCTTCGGTGAGGGCGAAAACCAGCGTGCTCGTTTTTTAAGAAGCGTTCGATGTGCAGAATCTCCAGAATACTTTCCCGATAATACTTCGCATTTACCTTGACGCCAGACTCGATGAAAACGATTGGAGAGCTCCCATCTGCGGTTAAAGTGGCTCAAACCATTACCTGTGGCGGGTACCAATTGATGACTTAAATTCTTGTACGAACGGCCGGTCAAATAAACCCTATCGTTTTGGGAGCTTACGAATTGCTCAGCTTTCCAGTTCTTGTAGCCAATAGTAGCCTTTTTCATAGCAAACTTTTTTACACCCGCTGAGGCTGTAGCCTTTTTGAATTAGTTCCCAAAAAACCTCATTCTTAAACACTTCAAGGGCCGCTTTATTAGATGTTGAAAGGGGTGGGTAGAACATAAAAACAGTTTTTATTGAAAATTAATATCCCATTTTCTCGAACATCTTATCAAAAATTTCATACGTACATATGCAAGGCACTATCGAAATTTAAATTTAAAATTTGCAATTTATTTTAAGAATTTGCAAGCACTTTGGAAGTAAGTTTTTAATATCTCGCAGCCATTTTCAGGCGTAAAATAATTCAATTCGTAATAGGGAGATATGCACTCTCTATATCATTTTTTGTGAGTGTGAAATATTTGCGAGTGCCAAAATAACTGATTTGAAAACGCACCAGCCTAACGCCCACCCTTTGCATTGCCATTTATTTTGCGATTAATCAATTCTGAATTAACAAAAATATTAACATGCGCCACTTCGGTAGACTTTTTTCTTTATTGCGGCATAGAGACATGAATATTTAAAATAATCTTGTGTAATCACTGCAAATCATCGCACACATACATACATAAATATGATATAAACAGATGCTTATGCTCGCAACAAAAAATTGCACAAATTTACAAAAGTATTATAAAATTACGAAAAATCTCATTTAATCGCCATAAATAATTAAATCGTGAAATCCTTTCAACTCCTGAGCATATTGAATGGGCAATTGAGCATTTTTGTGGCTACATTTGTTACATGCAAATCCACTACCTTTTTTTTATAACTGTGGCTGTGTATTTACAATATAATCACGTTTGTAATTCAAGTTTTTTTTTTTGTTTTTGCAATTTATAACTATTAGCAATGTAGCAGATTGTAATTTTTTAAGGGCATTGAAGGCTTCAATTGTTGTTGGTGGTGTACAAAAACAGGTTGAATGGGAAGTCTGTTATTGTTAAGTTTTTTTTTTTTTTTTCAAAAAAGTCTAATAGTTTTACTTTTATTTAAACAAAATGTAAATTTTTTATTGTTATTACTAATACACAGTGGAAATAATTTACTTTTCAATTACTTTTTGTTGAGCTGAGTTTATTTTTCTTTCAAAAAAGCTGAACTATTCCTTCCAATCAGCGAGAGTTCTGGTTATTTTTGAAATTATATTTTAATGGGGGAAAAAAACTGTTTCTAAAAAACTAATTAATAAAAATATAAATAATTTTTAGGCAATAGATCCAATTGATTTCATAAACGTTTAAAATGTAAAGTAAAATTATATTTTTTTAAGGGGCCCCGGCGGTCTAGTGCTCGAAAATTTAGGGTATTTTCAGCAATTTTTTTTGCAACAAAAAAATGAAAAACGATATTTTTAAGCTTTTTATTTAACTTCTTTTACATGCAAAAAAAAATTTCCTTTCATCTTAATAATGATAATTCAATGGCACTGAAGTTGAGCCTCCCGAAAAATTGAACCTGGGCGGTGTTGTGCATTTTGTGTCTTCTATTTATCTTATTTATGGCGGCCGCTGTAGCCGAAAGGGTTAGTGCGTGACTACCATTCGGAACTCAGAGAGAACATATGCTGTGACATCTTCTGCCACTCCCTTCTGCAGCCATCAAAGCCACGGTTAGCACACGGGTTACTCTAACACACAACCTCTGAGAGAGGCTGCAGATAGAAAAAGCTGATGTTACCTGTCATGTCCGACCAACTGTCGCAGTTCCTCCTGTCATTATGCAAACGGGACTGTAGGCAGCTGGTTGGACGGGCCACTTTCTGTGGGCTACGCACAAAAGGTAGGTATCTCAGATAGTGCACTCTGCCAAGGATGTGGAGAGTAGGAAGAGTCGGCGGACCGCTTTCTGTGCGTCTGTCCGACCTTCGCTCGAATCAGTCTTGAGGTCTTTGGCACTGATGGTTTAAGAAGGGACCACATTTTGGGGCTCTTTGGCCCCACAAGATCTACTGAGATTTTTTCGGAGGTCGGGTAGATTTAAAGAAAATTAAAATGGGAACCCGAGCGCAGTAAAATAGACTTAATTGTTTCTGAGTGCTGTCTAGCAAGTACAGCTGTCCCGACAAGAACAAAAATATATCTTCTTCGCTTAATAATAAAATAAATGTTTTTCCTTTCCATTAAGTATTTTAATTGAAAAATTCTTTCTTAGAACATCAGAAATCTAGCAAGTTAGAATTGGAGATCCTATTAAAATCACGAAGTGTATCAGAAAGTTGATTGATTCAATGCGGCGGCGATTGCAACCATCTATAATTAACAAGAGTTCATCCACAAAATATTGAAATGCTGACGTTAATTCTAATCGGTTTATTTTTATAAAATTCGTTCATTTCTGTTATTTGGTCCTTCGTTATTTCTTTAAGTGTAGATCTGTGTTTTACCTAGCAATTTTCATTTGAAAAAACCCTGTTTGTAGGAAAAATATTGTCAAATTCTTATAAATTATAAATTTCTTTTATGGAACTGTTCTGAAAAGTTCTGCTATCTTACTGTTTTTGGGGTAAATGAACTAATTCGTGATGTTTATTTTCACCTAAAACTTCGCTATATGCGCTGTCGCCACATTTTAACTATTTTTTATGGGTTTGCAATAAATTTTTCAGGTCGGTGTGTTGAATCCCCTCATAATTATGTACATCTGCTTTCAGTCAATTTTATTTTCAACATTTTTTTTAATTTAAGTATTTGTTTTTTTATTATAAAATACCTTTTTTGGTATTTAAGGGGACCCCGTAGACTAGAAATTTCAAAAAAACTGGTTTTTGTTTCTTCGATATTTCGAAAGTATAGTACCTTAAGAATATACTGTGAACTTTGCATGCGGAAATTCCCATTACTATAGTTTCTATAGCCCATTAACTAGGTAGAGAGCGGTACGCGCGCTCCTGTACCTCAAACTTTAAACTCATTCCTCTGGAAAAGAATTTTTTCGCCCAGGTGTTGTCAAAAAAAAAACTACTCAACCGAATCGTCTGAAAATTTAATATGTTCCTAGCTAAAGAGTTACAGATCTCATTACCCGCGATACGTACGTGGTTCGAGACCCATGTTAACATCAAGATTTTATGTCTGTCTACATTGTTCCGAACTCAACTACCCTCGAAGTGGTTGGAGGGCTGTCTAAGACTGTCTGGAACAATATACACCTCCGTTTGAATAAGATTAAAATAACAACATAAAAGTATTTTGCTGATTGAAAGACGATTGGCTCCTAAAAATCGAAAAAAATTGAATGCTAAATACACTACTAAGAACTGCTGTTTCAATACAAGGAGGCGCAAAATTAATTATCCAATTTTTTTAATAACTTTTTTACTAAGCACAAAAAAAAATAATAATAATTTTTAGGAAAGTCCTATATTTTAATATTTACGCAATGAAGCGCTTATTTATTTGTATTTTGCAGCTGTTTAGTTCAAAAGCAAGAAAACATGATTGACGTGCCACGCAACCTGCAAAAAGTAGAGTGATTCATTTTGTGCCACCATGTATAAAATCAAGCATTAGTATTTTAGGGTTGGGAGAAAAAACTCTGATTGGCTGCACTATAGCTATTTCCAGCAAATCATTACATTTATTCTTATTTATTCACGTATTAATTTGAATTTTTAGATTTTTACATGGCATCGACATGAAATCGAATCGCATGTGAATATTTTGGTAATTTTACTTTTTATTTTTGAAACATTTTTCCCGTATACTTTTCGAGTGTAGCTGCAACTATGTGCATGTGGGAGAACGTGCCAGGCAAAGTAGGTACTTTATATACCCCATACTCATATGTATTTTAGGGTGGTCCACATGCATTCGAAGTACTGAAAATTTGTTGCGACACCTCTTGGAGTTGTGCTATATTGAAAAATAATGGGCATTTGAGCGATACCAAGTCAAGTGGTGTAAGTATTCTGGCCAAGCCCGACAATTCTTTTAAAAATTGGGTTCTTTGCAGACTTGGTATAATAAGAAATAAATTGAAAAAAAAAAAATTGAATAGAATTTAATAAGTTTTAATCTTTGTTGAAAATTTGGCATAGTGTTTTTTAAAGCAAAATAACTTCGATTGGAAATTGAAATTTTATCGGCACGTAACATTTGGGAAGCACTTTCTAGTCCAAGCTGAATAGCACAAGTTCTGAACGGTATCGATGAGCCAAATTGGAATAGTTGTTATTGGTGCTTTGAGATGTCATCATCGTATTGGTATTACATTGTCTCCTCCACAATACGCCTCCATTCTTCTCCACAGCCCGCTTTTGGTCTGTGTTGTGAGATTATCATCTTTCTTATATCGTCTTCTACGTCTTGCAACCATCGTCGCCTTGGGAGGTCTCCCCGTCTTGCACCATTAGGGTTTACATCAAAAACTTTTGGTCGCTCTTTTGCTGCTCACGCTTAGGACACATCCATACCAATGCAACTTTGCGACTTTATAAACCACGTTTCATTTCGTCCCACGATTAAAACACCGAGCTCGTGGTTATGCCGTCTTATGTTCTTTAAATCTATTCGACCTCCGAAGAAATCTGAGTAGATCTTGTGGTGTCAAGGAGCCAAGTTGGTCGCTTCTAAACGCATCAGTGCCAAAGACCTCAAACCTGATTCGAGCGAAGACCGGGCAGACGCATAGAAAGTAGTCCGCCGTCTCATCCTCCTCTCTCCAGAAATTTCAAAAAATCGATTTTTTGTTTTTTCGATATTTCGAAAGTATAGAATCTTAACCCTTTATGTACGGACAAATTGGATAACAGATTGCAGCTAAACCGGGCCGGTTTTGCGATCATTAAAGTTCATTGCCATACTTGCATAAATCTGTCTCTGCTCATAACTTTTGAAAAGATCGGTGTTTCAATAAATTGATCAGTTGACCAATAATCTTTAAGTGTTATTTGCGCACTTGTCTCATTATAATTATAATTATTTTTTTTATATTATTATAATTATATTTTTTTTTTCATTTCTGATACTGTAATGTTCGTCCACTTTCTTGCCTTTGATGATATTTTCATTCTTTTCTCTATTTGAGAATGATATATGTTTGATTGGCCAACCATATACGAAAGTAAATCTTTTCCAATAAACAACTCTATAGCATGTGCTACGCATTCTGGCGAATTTGGCATAACTTTTATGCCGGAGTTTCCCTCAAAAGGTTCCAAAGTGATTGGTATATCAGTCGTTAACCAACTATTATCACATGTCACAGTAACATCATCTTCTGAATCCCTCTAGTGTAGTGGCAATCGAGAATGCTTTTCATAAATTAGAATATAGCTATTATTACTGAAATCACAGCTCACAGAACATTCAGACTAAGAATCAGCAAATACTTCTTCGTTTTCGCTAGTTGAATCCACATCGCTAGAAAAACCTATTAATAGACTTCCCGTCCATAAAGTGTTAAGAATATACTGTGAAATTTTCATGCGGAAATTCCTGTGAGACGTATCCAGCAAATTTTAGAAGCAAAATCACTTAGAGTGCTTTAATCGCACTCCTAAGCCATACTGAAAGTGCGCCATAAAGAGGCGAGACTTAAATTTGCAGAAAAATACCAGTTTTGAGAGAAGGAGTCGCAAAAGGTAATATTTAATGATGAGAAGAAGTTTTACCTCGATAGTCGTGACAATTACTATAAAAAATGTAGGCACGATAAACGAAAAGCTAAATAAACGCGAATCACTCAATGCATCGGCGGCGGTTCGCTAATGATTTGGGCTGCTTTGGACTGCTTTGGATATCATGGTAAGACCCCAATTTGCGTTATTCTACAAAAATGCATACAGCTGTTGAATGAGGTCCTTATGGATTTCGAAGATGGAGTATGTGAATGAATATTTCAGCAGGATAACGCAGTAGTTCACAGCGCGACTAAAGAGTTTTTAGTCCAATGATATTCCAATTGTTAGAAGGGCCAGCTCGTAATCCAGACCTCAACCTGGTAGAAAATCTTTGGAGCATCCTACCAAAACAAGTTTACAACAATGGCGTTAATTTGACCAGGCTAAGCAATGGAAAGTTATAATCCGAGCTGAGTGGGGTCGAATAGATCCAAATAGACCAAACATCAGAAATTGATTGATACAATGCCACGGCGACTGCAGCAAGCTATAATTAACAAGACTTCACCCAGAAAATATTGAAATGCTGACGTTAATTTTAATCGGTTTATTTTTATAAAGTTCGTTCATTTCTTGCATTTGGTCCTATCATTATTTCGTTAAGTGTAGATTTGTGTTTTACTTGGCAATTTTCATTTGAAAAAACTCTGTTTATAGGAAAAATATTCTCAAATTCCTTCAAATAATAAAGCTTTTTTATGGAATTTTTCTGAAAAGTTATGCCACCTTACTGTTTTTGGGGTAATTGAATTAAATTCTGATGTTAATTTTTACCTAAAACCAATGCTATGTGCGCTGTCGTGCACTTTTAGCTATTTTTTACGGGTTTTCAATAGATCTTTCAGGTCAATGTGCTGCAACAACTCATAATAATGTAGATTTGCATTCAGACAATTGTTTTAATAATTTTGTTTTTAATTAAAATAGTTTTTTTAATATAAAGCACCTTTTCTATAATAGTATTTAAGGGGAGCCGGTGTTTTAAAAATTTCAAAAAATCGATTTTTTGTTTTTTCCATATATCGAAAGTATAGAATCTTAAAAATATAATGTGAAATTTTCATGTGGAAATTCTCAATATTATAGCTTCTACAGCCCATTAACTAGTTAGAGAGCGGTCCGCGCGCTCCTGTGCCTCAAACTTCAAACTCGTTTAACTCGAAACGACTTTTTTCGGCCTAGAGGTGTAAAAAAAAACTTTCAACTGAATCGTCTTAAATTTTAATATGTTGTTCACAGCACCAATGGTTATCGCCCGTATTAGAATCATAATATTTCAATTATTTCGGATTTTTTTTATTGAAAAACTGAAAAACAACCCGATTTTTAGAGCGTCAAATTCAAAACAGCGCCATTTTGTAAATTTTTTTTATTGTAGTAGCGGGACATAGCTACAGTCATACTGATTAATAATTTTTTTGGCTGTCGAGGTCTAATTTTTCGGGAGGGTCAACTTCAGCGCCATTTTTAAAATTATTAAAATTAGAAAAAAACATTTTTTTTTTATTTTTATATGTAAAAGACTTCAATAAAAATCCTAAATAATTTAAATATAGTTTTTCGATTTTTTTATTTAATAAAAATTCCCGAAAATACCCTAAATTTTCGAGCTCTAGACCAGCGGGACCCCTTAATCGTTCACACTACACTCAGTAATCCTTGCAGTTTCATAATTGAATTTCCATAACTTTTCGAGTTATATTCAAATACCTACAGCCAGTCAGCGAAAAATGCTGTGTGTCTACAATCATATCAGCTAATAACATCAAATAAGCAGAAAGTCTGAGGAATCTATTTTTGAAAGATTAGAAAAAAAACGACTTTCCCCAACAAAAGAACAACTTTATGTATGTAGCACCCAATTTGCCACCCTAATGTATGTAGTATGAAAATTTATGTCATTTTCATAAATAAATATTTAAATTGCCAAGGCGCATGTAAACATATGTACGTAAATTTTCGCATTTCGTTTTATTCATTTACATTTGCATTTTTTATTGTTGTTACAGCGTGTGCATCTGTTTTTGTCAATATTATTGCTCAAATGGTCGTTATTTTGGTGTTGTTGTTATTATAGTAATTTTTAATAAACATTTGTTAATGTAAAATATTATCGATTGCCAGCCCCGTACTGCAGCCGATCGCCGCTGATGCTGGCCTTTTGTGCCATACACAGCTTTTGTAAATTGTTTAAAGCTTTTTTTATGATTGCATTATAGTAATTTTTTATGTACTTTAGTTTTTTGCTGTCGCTGCATGTAAATATTTGCTTTTTCAAGCACGCGCTGAACAAACATTTTCTACTAGCAGGCGCTTCTCTGATCCCTTTTGTAACCTTTGAAAAGGCCACGTAAGGTGCATTTCCGAATTTTTTCTTTAACTGTTTAATATTTGAAATTATTTGCTTGTTATTTGGTAGTTTGTGATTTTTTTTCTAAGCCGAAGTGACGCTATTAACGCATTAGCAAGAATGCGAAATGGTTATGCTGTGAAATTTTTAAATTAATGACTATTGTGCGTATGCACAAGCCTCATATTATATGAGTACGCAGTATGTATGTATGTATGTAAGCAAATATATATATATGTAAGTACATACATATATTTCTCATGTCACATGTGCCACGCATTTCGTCGTTAAAGATCCCATTAAAAACACCACAAACTTCATATTTGACCTCCAAATACCGGAATTTTCAGCTTAGTACGCATAGTGTGCGAGCCTGCATGTATTTGTAAATATGTACATACATATGTATATGTATGCAGGGTTTCCAAGCTATTTTGTAATTTCAAACTATGTATTCATTGGCTTTTTAAAAAATGGCAAAGCAAGTGGGGAAGATGGCATAACTGCTGAACTCATCAAAAATGGATCAACGGAACTGCAGAACGCCTTGTTATGTCTTACAAAACATATGTGAGAATCTGAGATCATACCCAAAGAATGGCAGACTAGTATAATTGTACCAATCTACAAAAAAGGTGACAGACGCGACTGCAATAATTATCGCGGAATTTCGTTGTTAAGTACAGCGTATAAAATTTTCCCGAATGTTCTACACCATAGATTGAATGATTACGCCGAACAAATATTAGGCGAGTACCAATACGGTTTTAGGAATGGAAGGTCGACGACCGACCAAAGCTTTGTACTCGTACTTTGCCAAATATTTGATAAGTTTCATGAGTATAAAATACGCCTACAAGCCCTCTTTATATATTTTCTGAAAGCGTTCGATAGAATAGAAAGAGGCAAAATTAAATACGTGCTACGCATACAAGGTATACCGAAAAAATTAGCTTTGTTAGTAAGTCTAATCCTCGCTGAGACTTATTCGAAAGTGTTTATACAAGGGAAAGCATTTGACACATTCAGAGTTGAATCAGGAGTAAAGCAGAGTATACCCTTGTCTTCAATCTGACCCTTCACCATATAATTACAAAGGTGGATCCATCAGGCACTATATTCAACAAAGCTTCGCAAATATGTGACTTTGAGATTACCTGGTCATATTTGCGAGATATATAAATGTTCTTAGAGACGTATTTCAAGCACTCAGATCAAAAGCAAAATTTTTCGGTTTAAAGATCAACGAAAACAAAACGAAGTATCTCGAAAAGCTTAAAAGCTACGTTGAGAAAAGCGCCAGATCTTAGAATTGGCGATCACGATTTCGAAAGCGTGGATGAGATTAAATACCTCGGACTGCTTCTCAGTAGAACAGATGATACAACGATTGCTCTCCAATACCGTGTTCCTGCTGCAAAAAAAACATATTTTGCCCACGTTAAACTATTAAAAAGCAAGATCTTGAGTAGGAAAACGAAATTCGAAATAAATATTATATATAAAATATTGATTCGACCAGTGGCATCGTACGGATGCGAAACGTGGACATAGAAAGCGATTCACTTAAACAATCTGGAAAGAAGAATTCTGAGGAGAATACTGGGTCCAGTACGAGAAAAACATGGGGTATATTGCATCATATACAATATAACAGCGAGATAGAGGAATTCCTGCAAGACGAAAACGTTGTGCGATGGCTGGGGCACGTTTGCAGAATGCAAGATTAAAGAATACCTCGCAAAGTTCCAGATCCGCGAAAAGTGATAGTGAAAAATGAAGAGGAAGACCGTGGAAACGGTGGTAAGACGACGTTGAGAACGACCTCAGAAGCATAGGAGTGACCAACTGTCGTAGTCTGGCTATGGACCGAGATTAATGGAGAATAATTGTGGAGGAAGCTAAGGCTCACAACGAGCTGTGATGCAATGAATGATTATGATCTTTTTATTGGCATAAAGTAAACCAAAAATAAAGGGGGGCACTTGTTTGTTTGTATTTATAAAAACATTTTTCTAATAGCGGTCGCCCCTGGGCAGGCAATGGCAAACCTCCGAGTGTATTTCTGCCATGAAAAAGCTCCTCATAAAAATATCTGCCGTTCGGAGTCGGCTGGAAACTGTAGGTCCCTCCATTTGTGGAACAACATCAAGACGCACACCACAAATAGGAGGAGGAGCTCGACCAAACACCTAACAGAAGTGTACGCGCCAATTATTTATTTATTTTTACTAGTTTGTTTGTTTTGTTTGTTCTGACTTTATAGCTTCAGAATCGTACAACGAATTTTCAAAAGGCAAAACCAATATAAAGTATTCAATACAGTATTTTATTATAAAAAGCGAAAATAATATAATATTTAAATTATATGGAACCTTTCCATTAACCAAACATTAACTCCATTTTACCACTCAAACATAAAGTGGAACGGTAATGAAAATATGAAAATGAAGGAAAATTGATAAATTAATATAATATTTTGTGCAATATCCCTTTGCACTAAATATTGCTTGCAGACGGCGGTACATTGAGTCTACTAGAGTTTGGGCGGTATCTCTTGGCATTTTTTCCCACATCTCTTCAATGGCTGATTTTAGAGAATTTTTACTATACATATATATAAATGGCGCGTACACCCTTTTTGGGTGTTTGGCCGAGCTCCTCCTCCTATTTGTGGTGTGCGCGTCTTGATTTTGTTCCACAATGGAGCAACCTACAGTTTTAAGCCGACTCCGAACGGCAGATATTTTTATGAGGAGCTTTTTCATGGCAGAAATTCACTCGGAGGTTTGCCATTGCCTGCCGAGGGGCGACCGCTATTAGAAAAATGTTTTTCTTAATTTTGGTGTTTCACCGAGATTCGAACCTATGTTCTCTCTGTGAATTGCGAATAGTAGTCGCGCACCCACCCATTCGGCCGCCATATGGCTACTTGCGCAATTATCTTTCAATGTGAGCGCACAAGTGCCCAATCTTGAGATCTGAGCTCTGAGGAGGATGGTTCAATATTTTTATTTATATTGTCAAGCTCCCATTCCCTTGAAGTAAGCGCAGTATGCCTTGGGTCGTTGTCGTGCATGAAGGTGAACGTTCGTAGTGCCTGTAATATTTGGATAGTTTAGGGAATGTGCTCGTTCAATATTTCTAGATAATTTAGTTTAGCCATAGTACCTTCAATACAACAAATCGAATCCACTCAATTTACCCCCCATTGCTCCCCACATCATAGCATGCCCGCCACTATGCCTCACAGTGCCAACCAAATTAGACGGATTGAGCGCCGTACTTTCCCTTCTTCAGACAAAACTGCGGCCTTTTGACACAAATAAGTTGAATTTCAACCCAAATAAGTTTAATTTAGACTCGTCGGTGAAAGAAACGTAACTCCAAAATGCATTTGGGTTGCTCAAATCTTCTTAGCATAGTTTAACCTTTTACGCGCATTAATCCTTGAGAGAAGGGGGCTTTTCAAGGAGCGTACGCTCTGTATTCGTTACTAAGCAGACAGTATCCGATAGGTTGTGGGTGTACGTCCAGAATTAACGAATTTTTAAGCGATTTGGCAATATTAACTGCAGAAAATTTCGAGCTCTCACATTTGGGCTAATTTTGGAAACGCTTGAAGTACCACTTTTTCTAAGAAAATAATGGTTTTCATTATATTTATTCAATATATTAAATACTGTCGACTTGGGTTTTTTCAAAATTTCCGCGATTCCGTGCACACTTTTCCGTCCGGCATGGTATTTCACCATCAGTTCTTTTAAATCACTCGATGTTTGCTATTCACTCTTAAAAACTTGCAACGCCATTGGCAAACTGTAGGAAATAAAATTAACTCTTGCAGTACAGTTATGCAAAACATAATACAATATTTGTGTAAAATAAAGTTCCAGGTTTCTAAGTTTGTGCAAATTACAAAAAAAAAACAAATTCAACAAATTTTCACACAATTATTGTGCAATCTTTGAAGAATTACTGTAGTTATGAGGTCGCTTCAACTTTTTTCCGATTTTCCGGGCGAACGACGCAATATTTTTTATTTTTCGCTTGTCATTGTCAAAAGTTGAAGCGCTCTTACTGAAAAACCCTATAAATCATTGGCAGAGAAGGTTTTACGGAGATTTTCTGCAAATAAATTAGCTTTTTGCTCATTGGTTTTTGCCCATTGGGTATCGTTTATTTTGATGGGTGCTATGTGTTTTATCGGACGATTAAATGACTTTGCTGCCTTCTTTAAGGAGTACTCTGTGGCTTTATCAGATTTGAGGTTCTTAAGAAATCGATTGAAATTATCATTTTTGCATTTCCGAATTTGAACGTGCAGTTGTTTTGCTGTTTGGTTGAGCTTCAATTTATCCTCAGGATATCTGGTTTGCTGCCAACGATGTCTAAGTTTTCGTTTTTTATTTATCAGCATCTTGATATATGATGGGTATTTTTTTCTTTTTTGATGTGACATCTTGCTGGGGCGTACTGTTCCATGCTGCGTTTTGAATTATTTGGGTGAATTGAAGCACGGCATCATCATGAATGGCCAGAATACAGTCGGTGTCTACCACTACAGCTTCTAATTGCAGTTGGAAGTACTGCCAGTCGGTGAAGTTATTAAATAGAGGAAACGTTTCATTTAATATCGCGTTTCCTGATATTTCTAAGAGGATCGCTGAGTTCAGATCAAAGCCTTCGGGAATAGAAATATGGTTTACGGGAATATTTTTGAAGATGAAAAAGTCAATCAAATCAGATAATTTGTTAGTGTTTAAAGGGGAATATGTTGGCTTAGAAGTTGAAATTATTTCGCAACCTTTGTGTCTTATGGCTTTAAAGATTTCGCGCCCTTTTGTCGTTGTGAGCCTAGACCCTCAATGCATATGGTTAGCGTTATAATAAATCGTCCTTTGTATCTTTCGATGAAAGATACATAATTTTCATATTTTAGTTGGTGTCCGGGTAGGCTGTATAAAGCTGGTAGTAGATGACATTATGACTACATAATGGTTAATGGTAGTAAAGGGTTAAGGTATGGGCCTTTAGCACTGCGACCATATTGATCTATTGTGCACCCTATGCTGTCTATTGACTGTTAAGTATGATTATGAATGGTACCAGCTTCTTCTGAGGGAGTGATTGTAGGTCTTCATCTATAAGCATGAACTTGTTTAAAAACTTTTTCCTCTATGCGTCAACCCCGGACATTCGATGATGAGATGTTCTATAGACTCCTCATCTTCGCAGCAGAATCTGCAGTCGCTGGTGTTAGTTATGCCTAATTTATGTAAGTGTTTGTTGCAGGTGAAGTGACCGGTGAGGGCGCCTGTGAGAGTGCGAATGCTCTTTTTGTTTAACGTGAGGGCCATGTTAGCTCTTTTAGCATTGAAACTTAAGAACTTTTTGAAGTGTCTAAGACCCTCTACGTTGTTCCAATGCTGATTTATTAGAGTTTTGGTATTTCACTTTTTGTTTTAGGCTTTTTTTGTTAAATCCAAACATGGGACTAGATCCGATGAAATTTACATCTGCCCGTTTTTTGGCTTGAAAGTCTGCCTTTTCGTTGCCGTCATATCCCTCATGTCCTGGTACCCAAATTAATGAGACATTGTTTTTGGATGCCAGGTTATTGAGTGCTGTGTCGCATTCTTAGAGAGTTTTTGAGTTGTAAGTATAGCTATCTAAAGCTTTTAGAACTGATTGGCTGTCCGAGACCATTCTAATCTTTACTCTACATAAATCGATAGCAAAACTTTAAATTCGTTTTTCTCAAAACTATGTTTTTTGAACCAGCTTAAAAACCGCTTGGTAGATTGCAATAAAATGTATACTGCTTTTGAAAGAAATAAAAAACGTGAGCCTGATCGAAGGATTTTTTTTTCAAAAATTTCGATTTTTTTGAACAATTAATTCTCGGTTTTTTTCTCGAAAATCAGAAAAATATTTCCTGAGGGCGCTATATTGAAAAATTAAAAAAAATGCTTCAATCAGGCACAAGATTATCTATTAATAAAACTAATTTCTCTGATGTCTAGTGATTTTAGATGATCACCGCCAGAGGCTTCTGGAGAAACGGGTTCCACACAAACACCGATAACTTTTATTAATTTTTTTTTTTTCGTTTTTTTTTGACATTTGCTAGAGTCAAATCGAAACTATGTTTTTATTTTTGTAAAATAAAACAATTGACTAGCAAAAAAAAAATTATTGAAAATCATAATTTTTTCGGGCCTCTGCCTACCCTCAACCCCATAAGATAAATTTGAAATTTTAGAAATAAATAAAACAAAATTCTCAAAATATTTAGTGCGAAAAAACTCTCCAAAACGAGTGAAATATTTAAAATGATGTGTTATTGTAGATATTAAATGCAAAGTTTCAACAACACGGTGGCACTAACAACAACAGTAAAACCGTTTTTCCAAAAAGGTCATTTGGATTAAATCCCACAGACACACATACATACAGGCACGCATAAATGAGCACATATGTGAATGTATGTATGTATACATGTACTGAAGTCCCCACACATGTACATATGTAGGTAGGTGAGCGTAGCGCATAATTATTTCATTACCTATATTACAAATTATTTCTGCACGAAATTACTGCTGAAGTTGTTAAATTTTTAATCATTGTGATTAAAAATAATTGCAAATGCGTGGTGAAAAAAGTGCACATGCATACGTACATACGTACGATATTTATGTGTGGCAACATATTGAAATAACAGCAACTGCAGCAACAACAACAAGAGCCTCTATAAATCCATATTGTAATGCGTTAATATTGGCATTTCGCAAGTTGTGTCCCCTTATTTCCGTCCCTGTTTGTTTATTTATTTGCACATATTTTTCCGATGACTCAGTCAATTGCCATTATTTCGCTCTCGCAGTGGATTTTCTCAATGCTCAGATGCATGCGAAATGCACGCTTACATGCACACGCTTCCATACGAGCACTTGCATGGACATATTAAAGTCAACATATTTCCAGTGATGTGGCTAATAGCTGCGACGAAGCGCTTGCGAAATATTTTTACATTTAAAAAACATAAACTATCTACTTAATGTGGAAATTGTGCTGCAAAGATACGTTGATATCCGTAATGAGTGCGATGTGGGTTTAAACAAAATTTTATGATGTGAAGTGTGAAGGGGTGTTTTGAAAAAATCACTGAATGCCAAAGCTATTCACAGTCTTTCCAAACGCTTCCACGCCAATAATTTTGTTGATTTCGACAAATTGGCTGTCTTCAGAACCCCACTTCTTAATACCTCAATACCATTTCTACAAAATAATCCAGAAATTTTGAAGGTGGCCATCGTAGCCGGATCGGTTTATGCGGGACTGGCATTCGGTTGCTGCGGATTAGAAACCTACAGCGGGCAAGAAACATCAAATGATCAAAATTGAAAATAGAAATGAAAATTTTAGTAATAGTGGCCAGAAATCCTATAAATTTGAACAAAATCTCTATTTAATTTTTAGCCTTAAACTCTCTAAAAACCAAATCCCGGAAAACTTAAGGATAGGCTCTACATAACACACGGACCGAAAAGTCCTGGGCCTAATGCAGAAATCACGTTTTTTTTTTTATTCAATATTAGTTTTATTCATCAACGAACCATCTTCCATCAAGAACAAGACAATCATTTCAGCCCCGCTCTAACATTTCAATACCATTTTTGCAGAACGATTTATCTTTTGCCTCAAAACAGGTCTCAGTTCCAACGATAATCTTCATTTGAGCAAAACTTCTTACCGGCCAGCATTTTTTGTTTTAGGTCTGCGAACAGCCAGCAGTCGCTGGGAGCCAAATCTGGCGAATACGGTGGATGTGCGAGCAATTTGAAGTTCAATTCATATAGTTTTGCCATTGTTTTGATTGACTTGTGAGACGGTGCGTTGTCTTGATGAAAAACATTTTTTTTTGCTTTGCCGTATGCGGACGTTTCTTTTCAAACGCTCCAATAACGGCCACGGCGGCCGCTACTTCCTATAAAAACTGTCATTTAATACGCAAGTAGTTCATATAGATTCAAGATTTAGGCAATACGAAGCTGACATCAACCGTAAACCGCTGCTTTGTTACTGACGATTTAACATTCGAGTGACGCAGCACAGGAAATAAATAAACCGTCGTACGGAAAGTTGCTTGCTTGTGAATGAGTTAGTGGTTATTTTGATTTTTAAATTAAACAAAATAATAAAAATTAAATTGTGAAAGCACGCAGCACGAATGAGGATAATGGAACCAAATGCACCTTGTTTTCCTCCAAGCTGAATTCTGTCATTCTTAATAGAATTTCTTACTTTCCACTTACTCTCGCTTATTCTTTACGTATTTTGGTTGTATATTTTCCGTACTGACGTCATGGGCCTGAGTTCACGCAATTTCTGTGTGCATAAGTAAATTAACGCGATATTCGCAGAAATTGGGCTACAAATTTCCCGCAACCAACTAACACCCAAACGATTGCGTAAGCGTGCGGCCAAGTCAGTAGCCGGGATCCCACAGGCAAACGACAGTGCACGCGCATCCCCCCTTAGCGCTAATGTTGCGTTAACGATGCCATGAGAATGCCCAACAACAACTTAAAGATGTATTTGCAGATATGAGGGCAACGTTACTTCGCAGTTTAAATAGTGTAAGATTACTAATTATGAGTTAGTTCTGAGTTGATACTGTGAATAAACGCACGGCATCGAGCAGAAAAAAAATTGTTTCAGACTTTTTTTTTGAGCATGAAATAACTTGTGTGTATACCCTGCAGAATTTCTCTATTTAAACTATTTCATTATACTTAATTATCTCACATTTACTTACACAACCAAAGAAGAGAAGTAAGAATGCTCAGAAGTATTACCCACACGGCTGAATGACAACCAGGTAGCTCCTAGAAACCACATACATATTTTCAATGAAGGAGCTCGAAATCGGCCAGTTATACAAAGAAACCATAGAACAGCGCTAGAACCACAGACTAATTGTACAAAACACACACACACACAAACCCACCATAGTTAAAGATCTTTTCACTTCTGACCACAAAAAATTATCTTTAGATTTCCCTAATGCAAATCCATTTGCGGGTTGCATTTTCGCTGCCACTATTGCGGTTTTGCTTGCCGTGCCATTGATCAGCGGCACAATAACAGTAGCAGCAAGTGTCATCTCAGCATTATACAACAACAACACACTAAGCTGCTCAGACCTCAACTGTTGTGGGCGTAGCAAAGGATTTAGTACGCCACCGGCTGACTTAAGCAGATCTTTATCTGTAACACGTGCGTGCTCTCCGTGCGTTTGTTTGGCTGCGTGTTGCATGTGGTTGTTGCAATATTACCGTTGGATACTGCTGTTGCTGTATGCTTAGAGTGCTCAAATGAGATTGCTAAGGCGATGTTAGGCACTTTTGTTATAGGTATGTCAGATGTGGAGGTACCTGTGGAGGTATTCGAAGGTCAACGATTTATGCTGAATTTGAGTGAATAGGTGCTTTTGTATGAATTTTTCTACTACTAATCGCTGTTGTCATTATGTATTAAAATGTTTCAACAACAAGCAATTATTGTCTACCGTCTACGAAAATTTTAAAACCTTTCCTATTATGATCGTCATATGAGGTGTAGCTACGAATTGAATAGGAAGTTATGCCTATCCTAAAACTTACATAGTTATCGCAGAACGCCATGCAATTTCAAACCTTTTTACACCCGCACGTTCTTGTGTAGAAGCGTATGAAAATTTTGTTCACATACCAACAAGGAAGGAATCCAAATATACTATATAGACATTTGTATACAAATGATCAGAGTAAAGAGAGGAATCAATTAAGACATGTCTGTCCGACCGTGCACACGATGATTCGAGCAAAAATTCATATAACACCCTGATTCAAAAGTTCCCGGAATATATTCAGAAAATTCAAACACAAGCACAATTCACAAATTTATTCCTCAAAAGTGGGAAAAGTATTCGCCTTCGAAGTACTCCCCATCAACTGCATTGCACTTATGCCAGCGTTCGATCCAGCTTTCGAAATATTTCTGGAACTCTGTTTTCAGTGTAGCCATCAGAGCCGCCTTCGATTTTTCGTATTACCTCCTTTAGGCTAATAAAACGAGTTCCTCGTAGTGTTTTTTTAACTCGATGAAACAGAAAAAAATTGCAGGGAGCCAAATCAGGTGAGTTCGATGGCTGTTTAATGGTATTCGTTTCATTCTTGATCAAAAAATCATGAGTAATGTTAACACTCTGCGACGGTACGTTATAATGGACAATAGGGGTCTTTTTACTTTTAAGGAGGAATTACTAATTTAGATTTATTTTATAAAAAAACTAATTTTATTTTTTTTTTTACTTATTTTTGTTAATAATTAATAATTTATTAAATAAATATTTTAGTTAAATTTACCACCAGATGTTTTTCCACAAATTCTTTTTTTTTTGGTGGAAGGCAATTCACGTCTCATAACGCCGAAATAATTGTCCTTATTAACTGTATCACCTTCTGGCAAAATTTCGTGGCATAAAATGCCATCGTAATCCGTAAAAACCGTGAGCATCACTTACTTTTTTACTGAAAACGACGTGCTTTTTTGCTTCATTTGGAGCTCTTTGCTCACTCGCCTACTCAGCTGATATCTGGATTGCGTGTCGTACTCATAAACCCACGTACTCACACCTCATCTCCAGTAATGATGAGTTTTATAAATGTTGGGTCAGATGCAGGCTCGTAAGTCATGTATTTGGCGATATCAACGCGATCCCCTTTTTGCATGAAATTCAGGTTCTTTGGGACCAACTTTGGGACCAACTTTGCGGCAACACTACGCAAACCCAAATCATTAACTAGATGTCCTGATTGATCTACAATCAATGTTGAAGTCCTCTGCCAGCTTTCTGATGGTTAATTGGCGGTTATCGATCAACTTTTCTTAAAAATTTTTGGGTTTTTTCATCACTTTTCGTTATAAGTCGATATAAGGAACATAGTGGCAGTTCCTCATCCTCGATTACCTCACGATCTCTTCTGAAGCGTTCATGCCACTCGTAAGCCGTTGTTTTCTTTAGAGCACCATTACTGAAACAGTTTCTTAAGATTTATAAGATTTTCGCATCATTAAATCCATTACCAAACCTGTTACGGTTATTGTTCCCCACTTCATTTAGATCCGACATAAATATTACTAATATCAGATAAAATCCATGCCCAATTTCGTCGCGATGCGACGAAGATCTGCTAGAGGCTGGCCCCGAGTCGGTGTGCTGTCTTCATTGTTCTGATGCATGATTATCGATCCTCTGCTCACCACCTTAAACGACTCGGGGGGTCTACGTACCAGCATATGCGGACGACGTTGTCCGTTTGGTAACAGGCCCTTCGCTTATGAACATCTGTAGAAAAGTGCCGAGAACTCTGGACATGATTGAGATTTAGTGCTGTGCAAACAGACCTGTTGGCAAACCCTACCAAGACTGGTACTGTCGTCTTCACCAGAAGGCGGAAGCTTGATGGACTCGTTCCGCCTAAGCTAAAAGGAATCAAAATCCAGCTATCCAAAGAAATCAAATATCTTGGAGTAATACTCTATAGTAAACTTCTTTGGAAGTCACTGCCTTCTGGCAGTGCACGGCTGTTTTTGGGAAAATGTGAGGTCTTTCTCCTAGCAAAATCCTATGGATTTACGGGTATGATAAGACCTATTATCATTTATTATCATATGGCAGTTCCTCATGAATAGACTCCACTCTCGTGGGAGTCAGGAGGACCTTATCGAGACTACAATGCGTTGTGGCCATCTGTTGCACTGGAGATTTTCCGAACACTTCAGGCCCGGTATTAGATGCTCTGGTTAGTCTACCACTTGATGTTTTCATCCAAAGAGAGCCCTTGAAGGCCATCTGGTTAGAGTAGGCATGGACTTCGATACAAGGATCCTCGCCATGCCCCTTGACTCCACGCCATCCAGAATCGTACTTAACAAGAGATACAGTGTGGTGCTGCCTGGTCAAACTCAGAAAATGAGCCCGGCAAACACTGTTCTCACATTTCTACGGATGGCTCCAGGACTGAGCACGGTATCAAGCGGGACAAAACTACACTTCGCTCTTGGAATGCACGCATCTGTGTTTCAAGCGGAGGTGTATGCTGTTCACGAAGCGATGAACTATGTTGTGGAAAACAAATGGAGAAGCAGATCTGTAGGTGTCTGCCGCGACAGCAAAGCTGCGCTAATGACCTTAGACAGCCCTTCAACCACTTCAAGGGTAGTTGAATACTATAAATCCAGGTTAAACTATGTCAGCAGACTTAATATCCTGATGCTAACATGGGTCTCGAGACACTTGGGTATCGCGGGTAACGAGATCTCTGACTCCTTAGCTAGAATGGGCTCTGAGATCTCTGCAGCCATCAAAGACACGGTTAGCAAATGGGTTACTACTCGTGCAACCCACAAGCGAACCTGGCAGGCTGAGAGAGGCTGCAGATGGATAAAACTGATGTTACTTGTCATGTGCGATCGACTGTCGCAGTTCCTCCTGTCATTAAGCAGAAGGACGTAGCTGGTTGGACTGATGATAATTTTCAACAAACGCGATATGCGTTGTTGAAACTTGTTCCGCGAATGACTAAATATTGATTTTTTCCCCAAAGCCTTCCTTTTGAGATGCTTAATGAAATCTGATTACCTTTTTAGCGACTTCTTTTGATTTTTCCCCTTCAAAAGTAATACATTCTTGCACGTTTGTCGTTCTTCAATTAAATCCGCAGCTGTTTTAAAGATTTTAATAACCTTTACCACTTAATTTTTTCAATACTTTAAACACTCGCAACTGTTTTGTGTAATTGCTTTCGGCTTTGGAAATTGAAATGCATTACCGTAGATTTCAGACATATGTACATATGTATATGTATATGTATGTACATAGGTGGGTTTATAAATTTTTCCATTCTCAAAACTTTCTGGAAAGCTTTAAGTAATCAAAACAGTTGTTTCGTTGTAAAAATAAGATCGAAAAGAAAGTACTTAATTTTTTCACATGTTTCAATTTTATTAGCCTGACCTTCTGATTATTTAAAATATACTGAGCTGCATTGATGTATGAATTGCAAGTTTTCGCTTATATAAGAATTTTTTTGGGGGGGAATAGGTCCATTATATGGTTGAAGTGATCGATGTGTCGTAAAGTATCGATCAAACAATTTAAAGTGTATGCTCGTTGTCCAGGTGACATCCCGAACTACAATAAAACAAAACTTGTTTGCTGTTTTTTTTATTCAATTCTGCTGGGAGTTAAAGGGTGTTAGCCATGGAAGTAAAGAGAAAATTCGGTACATTTTACAGTTCTTCTTTGATAAAGGTGAAAATGTAAGCCAGCCCTGTGCATGGTGTTTGTGGTACCGATACAGCTAATTACAAATTTTTTTGATGTCGTAGTGGGAGCATCGCTCAGGCGCTAAAGGCCATCCTTAACAGTTTTAAACTATTTTAAATTATTATTAAAAAATTTACGCAAAAATAATGGATTTAGGGTAGTAGCAACGCCCTCTCTTATCGAACCCAAAATTTATTGAGTGACTTAGTATATAATTATCCAATATGTCGTGTGTGTCTCCCAGAGTTTTAAGTCAACTCTGAATGGCAGATGGTTTTTTATGAGGAGCTTTTTTTTGACAGAAATACATTCAGGGATTTGTCATTGCCTGGCGAAGGGCGACCGCTATTACAAAAATGCTTTTTCTATCATTTGGTGTTTCATGCACGCAGATTCCAACCAGCCCGCTTCCGAATGGTATTCACGCACCAACCATTCGGCTACGGGGACCGCAAGTTTCCGTTTAGCTATAGACATTTCATCCGAGAAGCCTAAACAAGTGATTTGGCTCAGCTAAAAGCTCAGAGAAACTCACGTTCTTAGTCGCCATTCTCAACAGGCTGAGGAATCAGGCACTGTGTTGTAATCATAAAGTCTTCCGAATTTTTTGCGAAAGCTTCATTTCAGTTTTGTTTATAATATTTTCTAACCTGAAGCGATTCATTGCGTTTCGCGGAGATTTTCAGCGGTAAAAACTGCCAATCTCAAATGGCTTAAAAAAAAACTTGTATATGGGCCACATCATTATGTGTGGATATTATAAACCTAAGTCACCGTTTGGTATAGGTTCTGAATATAATTTTCCTACAGTTTCTTGCCGACTCTGAACGGCAAATATTTTTTTATGAAGAACTTTTTCATGGCTGAAATACACTCGGAGGTTTGCCATTGCCTGCCGAGGGGCGACCGCTATTATAATAGAAAAAACGTTTTCTTCATTTGGTCTTCCACCAAGACTCGAACCTACGCTCTCTCTGAATTACGAATGGTAGTCACGCACAAACTCATTCGATTACGGCGGGCGCGGAGGTTTTAGTTCGGGTTAAAGTCCCACACTGACGACTATAATGCATTTCCATGATTGTAGCTGTTTCAGAACTGCCTGACTTTCGAAATGTATGTAGATATTTCTGGCTGTAATTACAATATGTCTATATTTAGCGATAAAAAACTGTTTCGCTACTCCTCGTCAAACGCGCTCAACTTATGAAGCATCCTTAGAAAGCTGTTGAAGAATAGAGGATAAAAGTTTTAAAAGTTTATGACTTCGAGCCAAATGCACCATCTTAATTTAGCAAAAGCTAGACAGGTGCAGAGAAAATACAAACACGAGGAAGATATTAGACTATTCATGATTCGGACCATATTTATATGGTTCGCCACTTTCTTCTTCTCAATATCAGGGGAGGTTCTAAAATGTGCGTAGTTTCATGATTTTTTTTAGAGTACATACGAGTTTTTTTTTTTAACTTTTGTGGCATTTATTTGTCTATATTTTAAGGAGTTTACAAAAATTTTCGAGTAAAAATAATACAAAATGGCAGCTCCAGCCCTCACTGACGACTGTCGTGCGCGGCGGTGGACAGTGTGCGCGGGGCACTCTACAGCACTGCCAAGTGATCTGAAACGAAAAAACCAAAAAAAATCTTAAAGTAGATGAATTTGAATGAATTTCTGATTTTTAAAAAACACTTTTTAAAAAAAATAGGGAACTCTTTGCAAAAAAAACACCTTTTTTGTCACTTTTTATTTGTTTGATCTCTCTCTTATTTTGGTTCTATTTTGCAGACGAGGCCAAAGAAACGTCTCGGCCAAAACACTTACTTGTTCTCTTGTGGTAGTGTGCGTCTCAGCAAGTCGCGAGTATCCGGTGCGGCGAACTGTTCATCTGCCTTAGCGCATGATTTCGTAGGTAGAAGAAAAAGTAGCAATAAACAGACACACGCTGGAACGGAAGGCGAATAACAACAACAAATAAAGCAATTTCCATATACACTAAGGCCAAGTGGCTCAGTAAAGTGTCATGAAATCTTATTTCTACGCCCAAAACCACAAGAGACATCATGCCACCTATAAAGCCACAGCAGTCAGCCGCAAACACATCCTCTTATGGTCACATGCATAAACAAGTGTTGGTGGATAGTGAAGAAAACAACAAGGAGACCGAATTCAGTACAACCGGCAGGATGGCAATTATGTCAGGCAACATTGTCCATTCTCTCATTCGCACATTTCTTTTTTTCTGCTCTTTTTTTGTATTTATTTAGTGTTTATTTTTCTTATTTCACTCCCTACGGTCTTTTCGGTGACATTGTAATAATTACTCTACAGATTAGCCACGCGGCTCAGGCCAAAGTAGTTGTGTAGTCTCTTTAGTCCTGGCTGTTGACACGCAAAACGCAATCAGCGACAGCTACAACAACAACGCCACCCACAAGCCTAGTTTTATGGTACGCCTGCATTGAAGCAAAGGAAAAATATGAGAAAACCACAAAAACCTGTCAAAGCGGTGATGCTTATGGCTTATACGAGTATACGTATGTATGTATGTATGTATGTGGGTAGCTTGTCGGAGGCAAAGCGAATGACAACAACAACAATTAGGGCAACCACATCAAGCCATTGACATGGATGGCTGTTGGGAGTATATTGTTGTTGTATTTTTTTATTTTATTAGCACAGTGACCATTTTGTTGTCATCGCTTTTTGCCTCAAAACTACGCCTGTGTTACTTTTATTTTTGTTATTGTCAGAAAGTAATAATCCCGCATTGTCAACATTAAAATTTCAGACTTTCGTCATGTGATTGTACAAAGTAAGTCACTTGATAAAACATTGTAATTTTTGAGTTCTTATGTCGGTCACTTTGTGAAATGGGAAATATCTTAACTCAATAATTCTTGAACGTGCAGCACTGTGTAATTTACGAATTGTAAATGCCTTAGCATCACCAGTAACATCATGACAAATACTCTCAGAACGGTTAAGCAATGAGCAGATCAGGGAAGACTGAGTCCAAATGCGGACGATACGACACTTTTTAGAAGAAAGTATGAGATCCCTCAATGGAGTTGTTGTTGTTGTTGGAGTGGTCCTCGTATAATGATGTTTTTTTTTTGGTTTTTGTTCTAAGTCAAATCCATTTAGTGAGGTCCAAGTATAACTGCAGATTCTTTATCTCTATGTCTCAGATCTCATTAATTTGCTGTAGGAAAGGCTTACCAAAGGAGCGGAGTCGTGCCCTAGCTAACCCTGGGCATTCACATAAGTAGTGGAAAAGACCTTCCTTCGCTCCTTCCGCTTGGCAGCTTCTGCAGTTGGGTTGAAGGGTAGATTAAGTCTAGCTGCATGATCCCCTACTTTTCAATGGCCTGTATTGGTTGCAGTGATGCGTGAGATGTTTGGCCGAGAACATCCTAACAGATCATTCGTCCTTTGGATTTTGTATTGTATAACGGCCATATGTTTTTTGTTGTAATACAATAGTTAGTTGCTTCCATCTTCTTTCGGCTAAAGCACGATAGTGTGAAGCAATGCATGCTTTTAATGTGTGGAGTGGGGTGGAGACTGCCACCGCCTGTGCTATTTCTAGTGTCGAACCTTTCCTTGCTAGCTCACCCGCTATTTCATTACCCCGTATGTTCCTGTGACCGGGAACCCATATCAGAGTGATTGCAAGCCAGCTCCTCTCTATACAGTAAGACTAGTTTGGATGAAATGGAGTTGGAGTCCAAGGCCTTTATAGCTGCTTGACTGTCTGAGAAGATAGCTACTCTTGCACAAACTTCCTTGTAGAGTTTTAGTGATTTGCACGCTTCTCTGATCGCTAAACAGTACTGCCGGGAACACGCTGGCATAGTCGGGAAGACGAATTGACTGAGATAGGTTGAGCGACTCTGAATGGAAGCCAGCTCCCACACCACAGTTCATCTTAGAACCATCGGTATAGATTTCGATATCGTATCTTCCAATCACCGTACCGTAAAGCCTTTCTTGAAGTTAAGGTCGGGGACTGTGTAGTCTGATCTGTTTTTGAGCAGCGAGGGTCCCTGTAGCAGGATCTTACTGTGACCGTACGACCTTGTTGTCAGCTTTCTATGTCTCTGAGTCTCACCGCGCTGCAAGCGTCTATTGTTTTAATGTGTAAATCTAATGGTAGCAGATGAGTTAGTACATTGAGCGCTTCAGTAGGACTGGTGCTAAGTGCTCCTGTAGTTAAGATACACGCTGTTCTTTGTATCTTGTTCAGCTTAGCTTTGTCACCAGACTAGTGTTGCATGTGTTAGTATTGGTCTTACAATGGTTGTATAGGAAAAATTGGATAGTTTTGGTTGGAGACCCTATTTTCTACCCAACATTCTCTTACACGTGTAAAGTGCTATATTCGCTTTCTTTACCCTGTACTCTACGTTGGACTTCCAGCTGAGTTTAGGGTCTAGGATAACACCTAGGTATTTTGCCTGTTTGGTTAGCGTGAGACTGACACCGTTTAGTTTTGGGAGATTAAAGTTTGGTACCTTGGTTCTCCTGGTGAATAGCATCAGTTCAGTTTTTCTCGGGTTTACACTTAAATAACGGTCCGTGGCCCAATTGCTGAGTAATACCAAAACTCCTTCCATAATCTCACTGATTGCGGTTGGAAACATTCCTGAAACCATAAGCACGATGTCATCCGAGTACGCCACTACTTTAATACCCCTTCGTTTGAATTTGGTAAGGATGTTTTTAGCGACTAGTAACCACAGCAGAGGGGATAAGACTCCTCCGTGAGAGGTTCCCCTGTTGACAGAGCTTTTTACCGTGCTGCTGCCTACCTCACCCATGATTATTCTAGTTTTAAGCATATTGTCTATCCATTCGTTGAGACCTATGTCTATGCCTGACATGTTGAAAGCCTTGATTATGGCCCTCCATGGAGTAGGGAGCTAAGGAAAATCGCATTGCATTGATTGCATTACAAAAATATGGTAAAAGTGCAAGTGAGATTTACGAATTGCTGAAAAAACTTAATATTTGAAGAATGTTTATTTACCGCCCAATCAATCGCTTTTTCCAAACGTTTGAAGTGACCGAGAGAAAAAGAAGTAGCTCGCGTGATTCGCGCCAGTGCAGCCATTAAAGCCGTTCGAGGAAGAAATCGCAGAAATCTCCTTAGAAAGCGGAAAATCATGGCCAGGGCAATGAATGTATCAGATCCATGTCAAGACTAATTCGAGATGATGAAAGCCTTCCGTTGTTCAACTGGTAATCTTTTGACAACGCGCTTGAAAAAATTAGACTCTACAGATACAAACAGCTTCTTCGGTTGCACGCAGTCAACGGCCATGAAAATATTCTTTGCACAGATGAAAACATTTTCACTCTTGAAGAAGTTTTTAATAAACAAAACGACAAAATTTATGCTAAAACTTCTAAAGATGCAAAAAATGTTGTGACAAGGGTTCAGCGTCGTTACCATCCAGCCTCCGTACTGGTTTGATGTGGAGTGTCTCGTAAAGGCGTAACATCTCTTTATTTCTGCGAAAAAGGGGTTAAGACCGGGGCAAAAATGTACTAGGAGGATGTCTTTGAAGTCATGGTGAAGCAGTGTGCAGTACTCGCTTCAATGGAGAGCGTTGGATCTTCCAGCAAAATTCCGCTCCAGCCTATAAGGCGAAAACCAGCCAGTAGTGGACTTAACTTGTAACAGAACTTAGGGCTGAGTCTAATTGGAAAGAGCCATTTTTGAATAACAGCTGAAAGATACCAATTTTAATTTTTTTTTTTTCATAACTAAAGTTTTGACAAGTTCAGTAATTTCCGATTGAATGAAATTCTAATTAAAATATAATATATTTTTTTCCGTTCACGTGTAAGCGCAATTATTAAAACAATTAACTGTTAAAAATTGGAAAATTAAAAGAATCTCTAAAAAGTAATGAAATTAGCTGTCTGTAAGAAAATCAAAATTTGCCCTTTGAAGTGAAAGAAGAACGGAAAAAGAATGGAAAAAGTAGGGCGGTGACTGAAAGTGTCTAACTACGCGGGATGTCAATCGATCTAAGCGATGTGGTGTTGACTGCACTGCAGTGCGGCAGTGATTGGGGAGACAACACAGAAAAAACACCACACAATCGTTTCAGATTGAAAAATACTAAAAATAAAACATAAAAAACAACAGAATAACAAAAAATGTTCATAGCAGCATTCACTAAATATCAAACAAAAAGATATGCAGGCATTCACATTTTTGAGGACAATAGGGTTTACGGAATGAAATGTACGTATGTATGCATGTACATCAATTGCTTGTACCCTGTTGAAGCACTAGTCCCCTATTACACCTTTTGTGACTAAATAGAAATGGCTACAAAATTATAATATTATTCAAAAAATTCGCCTATATTTTATGTGTATCTTTAAATTACAAAATTTTACTTGCTGCTTAAAATCAAATTTTATTTT
The DNA here is from genome assembly GCF_027943255.1 of Anastrepha obliqua. Lineage (NCBI taxonomy): Eukaryota > Metazoa > Arthropoda > Insecta > Diptera > Tephritidae > Anastrepha > Anastrepha obliqua. The sequence goes on from NC_072893.1 coordinate 31,815,645, forward strand.
CATATCCTTCGAAAATCTATTTACATAGCGATAGCCCGATTTTCCGTCAAGAAGTATAAAAACGGTTCGAGGTTGACGGGCTGTGGCAACCAGGTTCATTTAGCGGCATTTGCCGAATCGAATTCAGTGGAAGTTACACGATTGAGCCGCACGTGAAAATAATAAAAAAACCCCGCACGACACTAACCACCTTTTCGCTCACTCAACTGACACCCCTCTCCCTCTGGACTCAACCTGTGGAAACAGTAGGTATGTTTCCTGTGCCTACCTTTAGATGAGCCAGACGAAGACCGGTGATATACACTACACCGACAGGGCTACAACAACAACAACAAAATGGGACCACTTGACCACTTGGACAAATACTCAAAATTTGAAGGAAAAGAAACAAACAGGTGGAAAAACGAAGAAGGGGCTTTGAATTAGAGGATGACATTTGACAGTGGCTAATTATTGGCTGTACAACTAATAAATTTTGTATTTTTTTGTTAAAAAAACCATTTATTTAAGTATAAAAGTGAAAAAATATTTTACTCAAAATATTGTCCATCGGAAGCGGCAACTTTTTCTTATCTTTCAGGCAATTTATGGATTCCATCCCTAAGCAACTTCTCATCTTTTGCGCCGAGAAAGTCATCAAGCCATTTTTAATACCTTCAACATTGGTGAAGCGTATTCCAGAAAGGTGATTCTGCATCGACCGAAGCAAGTGGTAATCCGAAGGAGCTATGTCTGGGCTATAAGGCGGATGAGGTAGAATTTCCCATCCGGCATTTTCCAAATAATTTTTTACCGGTACTGCAATATGTGACCGAGCATTGTCATGATGGAAAATGAATTTCTCATGTCTGATCGTCCATTATGGCCGTTTTTCGGCTGTTGCTTGCATCAAACGTATCAATTGTTGCCTGCATAGCTCTCCCGTGATCGTCTGGCCCGATTTTAACAGCTCATAGTACAGCACACCCTTCTCATCCCACCAAATACAGACCATTGCCTTCAAACCTTTAATATTCGGCTTTGGTGTCGATTTGGCTGGTTGGCCTGGCTTCACATATGATCTTTTACTCTTTGGGTTGTCGTAATGATTCCACTTTTTATCGCCAGTGACAATACGATGCTTTTTTCAGAAGCTTTTTCATGGCAGAAATACACTCGGAGGTTGGCCATTGCCTGCCGAGGGGCGATCGCTATTAGAAAAATGTTTCTCTTTAATTTTGGTGGAACAACATCAAGACGCACAGGAGGAGCTCGGCCAAACACCCAAAGAGGGTGTACGCGCCAATTATATATATATAGACAATTCGATGCAAAAACGATTTCTTTTTGTGGCGATTAAGCGCATTTCAGACATCAAAAAACGTCTCTCAACGTCTCTCGTCTTCAATTCGTGTGGCACCCAATTTCCTTGTTTGTGAATGTATCCGGCTGCTTTTAAACGTTTAGGAATAGCTTTTTGAGTGACTTCCAATGTTTTTCCAAGTTCTTCTTGAATTTGACATGGATCTTGATCGAGTAATGCCTCCAATTCCTCGTCGTCAAACTTTTTGATGGATCTGATCGCCCTTTGTCTTCTGGGTCAAAATCACCACTTTTAAATCGTGCAAACCATTGCTGACATACTCTAACCTCTGGAGCATATTCAGGATAAGCTTCTGAGAGTAAACGATGTGCTTCTGTTGCACTTTTCTTTAAATTGAAGAGCAAAAGCAAACCTCCTCGCAAATTCTGTTTGGTTGGAACGTAATTTGACATTTTGACTGTAATAAAAAAAATGTGTGTGTTTACTAATATTCACTGTGGCATATCAAATTTGCTTGATTTTTTGGCGCGCTTTAACATAGAATAGCTGTCACTGTCAAAATATTGACTACATAAATAGATATGAGGTTAGTAACAAATACGAAATTAATTAGTTGTACACCCGATACATTTGATTAATCGCTTCAAGCCGCTGATGAAATTCACCTGGTATGTGATCTTTAAACTCGCAATATCTGCAGGTGTATCAAAAAAGTGAGATTCCAGATGTTTAAACCTGTGCCCGATAAGAGCAGGGCAGCTGAGAAGTAGGTGATGACATGAATTCACCCCGTCCTCCAGACAGTTTTTGCAGAAAGGACTGGAAACAATCCCAAGTCTCACCGCATGGACACCTAACGTAAGGGTGTCTACCAAATTCGAGAGCTACAGCTCTGCTAGCCTTAGAAATCACCTCAAGCGCAAAAAATTCCCCCCTCGCAGATTACTCCCCAACCAACGCTTCCGTCCAACTTCGAGCCATCCGTAATCTAAGCGTTAGAGTTTTTGAAAATTGGAACTCTCGGATCTGTACCATCGTTACTATTAGTGGTAGTTATAAGGGTTAATCACCCTATCGCAGGATTTCTAATTTTTTCAAATGGCGTCATATGTCAATTACAGTTGACACTTGTGAAATATGCAGCTACAGTGCACAAAATGAATATTTCCATCAAAATCAGATCAAAATCATTTTTTTTTGTTCTTTAGTAAAAGAGTTTTTCCAAAAAAAAAAATTGGATGATTAGTTTTGCCCCACTTTATATAATTTTTATATATATAATATATATAAAGATATTAATATTTTCTCCGATAGTTAAGCCGTGATTAAGGCTCTGACAACGCCATGGTGCAGATTGAAATTAGTAAACTCCTGTAAGGAAGAGATCAAATCTCTTGGGTGTGCAGGCAACATTTCTCTGATCTGGGTTCCAGGACATAGGAACACTCGGAGGTTTGCCATTACTTGCCGATGGGCATTTTGGTATTTCACGGAGATTCAAACCTACGTTCTCTTCGAATTCCGAAAGGTAGTAACGCACCAACCCATTCGGCTACGGTGGTCGCCACCTTACACAAGGAATTCGTTGATGTATAAATGTTCTGACATTACACCATTCTCTTGACCATTGTAAAAAAAGCTTGAGTAAAGGCTATCTTCCTTTTTATGTCGAACATCTACGCGGCCTTTTTTTTGTAAATGTTGCTTCGAAGTAAACGAAAAACAGTTCAGCATAACAAGCGATTTTCATAGCCTATGACGTAGCCGCATAAAATTAGACAGCAGTGAACGTGGAAAACGGCTTGTGGGAGCTGAAAATAAAGTGCGTCCACTTAAAAACAGTCCAATTCACTGCAGGGTTAGTACACACATACATACATATTTATGCATATGTATGTGTTCGTGTGCGATGCTATGCCACTGTCACTTTTGTATGCTGTGGAATTTTAATAATTAACTTCAAAATTCTGTTGTTTTGTTTCATTTCATTTCAATTTTATTTTATTACAAAGTATTTATTTATTTTTAGAGGCTGCTGACGTTTCTTTTTTTCATGTTTTTGTAATTTTCGTGGGGACTGCTGCAATTCAGCACTATTTAGTGTTGTTAGTGATTCCTATTTTTCTACATCATTGACAACATTTCACTGTCAATGTGTTGTTGTTGTTATTTTCAACTCACATACACGGATTTTCAAAATGCTGTGGGTGGTGGAGGAAAGGGCGGAGCAGCATTGTAGTACATAGTATTCGGAATTGAATTGTCAAACCGTGGCAGCGGCGCCAAAGACAGGCTGACAATGTCATTTTATTCATTTAGAAATTTGACGCAAACATTTGCGGCCAGTAGCGGCTAGTAGCCAACAGCTACCGCCTAACAACAACAATGTTAATATGACTGGTGTGGACAGGATGACATAATTTCGCTCCACTGCATACGCACCGTGGAGAGCGCTTGTATGTGTGAGTGTGCTTATTTTTCACAAATGTTTTTCAATATTATTTTCTATTATTTTCTATTAAAATTTAAATATTTTATTAAATTGATGTCTGCGGTGAAAATTATTTTAATTTTCAATAAAAATGCAAATACCACGTTTTCACATATACTACAAAGCGCCATACAATTGCCGGATGTACATGTATTTGTGTATCCCTGTGTGTGTGTGTGGATGTGTGCCCTCGTTATTTCTATTTGCATTATTTTTGGTGTTTGTTTTTTATACAAACTGTGCGCAGTGAATTATGCAAAAAAAAAACAATATTTTGTAATCAACATATTTGAATGTGTTTGCGGCGCAGCGAAGCGAATAGCAAAGGGACGCACACACAAACACACATGCACCGGCACACATACTCGTATACAGGCCAAACGCAGCACTCCAACTGCTTTTTAACGATACGAACAGGAAGTGTTTTGCTCCCAACAGGAGTTGCTGCTCTGCGTCATTTTTCACAGGCATGCATGTATGCATGTACTTTACATGTGTGTGTGTGCGTGCGTGCGTGCGTTTGTTTGCTTGTCTTCGATGTCAATGATGTCAATAATGTGTCAATTGCAGTTAAGCAAAAGGCAACTTGAAAAAAAACTTATAAAGAATCACATAAAAAATACACTAATACAAACATATTTGCATACACATAAAAACACGCGCACACACACTTGTTAACTGGTAAATAAACTACATAGATTACATAACACATGGACTGAAAAGTCTCTGGCCTAACGCATAGATGGCAGTACTTTTATTGCATTCACCTCTTATTTAGTTAGAACTAACCTTAAAAAGACAGCTGTTAAAATTTCTTGCTGTTCTTCTTAGTTCGTGAGTTATTGTGCTAAGAGTGACGCTTCTTTTTCTTAATTGGCGCGATTACGCGATTTTGGGCGAGTTTAACAAAGCGCGCCAGTCATTTCTTTCTCGTGCTAACCGGCGGCAGTTGGACACAGCAAGTGAAGCCAAGTCCTTCTCCACCTGATCTTTTCGATGCAGAGGAGGCCTTCCTCTTTCTCTGCTACCACCAGCTGGTACCGCATCGAATACTTTCAAAGCTGGAGCGTTTGTATCCATTCGGACGACATGACCCAGCCAACGTAGCCATTGGATCTTTATTCGCTGCGCTATGTCTATGTCGTCGTAAAGCTCATACAGCTCATCGTTCCATCGCCTGCGATATTCGCCATGGACAACGTGCAAAGGTCCGAAAATATTCGGCAGAATCTTTCTCTCAAACACTCCAAGCGTCGCTTCATCGGATGTTGCCATCGCCCACGCTTCTGCGCCATACGTTAGGACGGGCATGATTAGAGTCTTTTAGAGTGTTAGTTTTGTTCGTCGAGAGAGGACTTTACTACTCAATTGCCTACTTAGTCCAAAGTAGCACTTGTTGGCAAGAGAGATTCTACGTTGGATTTCCAGACTGACATAGTTATCGGGGTTACTGCTGGTTCCTAAATAAAAGAAGTATTTTACAACCTCGAAATTATAACTGTCGACAGTAACGGGGGTGCCGATACGCGAGTGCCCCGACTGTTTGTTTGAAGACAGGAGGTACTCTGTTTTGTCTTCGTTCATCATCAGACCCATTCGCTTTGCCGCTTTATCCAGTTTGGAGAAGGCAGAACTAACAGCGCGGTTGTTAAGACCGATGATGTCAATATCATCGGCATACGCCAACAATTGTACGCTCTTATAAAATATTGTGCCTGAGCGATTAAATTCTGCGGCTCGTACGATCCTCTCCAACATCAGGTTAAAGAAGTCACACTACAGGGAGTCAGCCTGTCTAAAACCTCGTTTGGTATCAAACGGCTCGGAGAGGTCCTTCCTAATTCTGACGTCGCTGCTGGTGTTCAGCAACGTCATCTTGCAAAGCCGTATTAATTTTGTGGGGATACCAAATTCAGGCATCGCGGCATATAGATAACTCCTTTTCGTACTGTCGAATGCAGCTTTGAAGTCGACGAAACGATGGTGTGTGTCGATTCTCCTTTCATGGGTCTTTTCCAAGATTCGGCGTATTATGAATATTTGGTCGATGGTAGACTTTCCAGGTCTAAAGCCACACTGATAAGGTCCAATCAGTTGGTTGGTGGTGGGATTCAGCCTTTCACACAATACTCTCGCTAGAACCTTATAGGCGATATTTAGAAGACCAATCACGCGGCCGCCGTAGCCGAATAGGTCGGTGCGTGATTACCATTCGGAATTCACAGAGAGAACGTTGGTTCGAATCTCGGTGAAATGCCAAAGTTAAGAAAAACATTTTTCTAATAGCGGTCGCCCCTCGGCAGGCAATGGCAAACCTCCGAGTGTATTTCTGCCATGAAAAAGCTCCTCATAAAATATCTGCCGTTCGGATTCGGCTTGGAACTGTAGGTCCCTCCATTTGTGGAACAACATCAACACGCACACCACAAATAGGAGGAGGAGCTCGGCCAAACACCCAAAAAGGGTGTACGCGTCAATTATATATATATATAATCGCGCGGTAATTAGCACAGCTTGCAGGATCTCCCTTCTTATGGATTGGGCAGAGCACACTTAAATTCCAATCGGCAGGCATGCTTTCATCCGACCATATTTTGCATAGAAGCTGATGCATACACCTTACCCGCTCCTAGCTCAGCCGGCAGTCCGTCGGCGCCCGCAGCTTCGTTGTTCTTTAACCACGTTATCGCTTTTCTCGACATGGTCGGGTAGCGGAACGACAATTCCATCGTCAACGATTGGGGTATCGGGATCTTCACATTCTCTGTGACAAGTGCAGCTGTCACTGTTTAATAGGTTCGAGAAGAGATAGAAGTGTTCCCTCCATAATTTAAGTATGCTCTAAATATCAGGTAGCAGATCGCCATCTTTGTTCTTACAAGAAAACGGCCCGCTCTTACCTTCTGTAGGCCGCCGAACTTGCTGGTAGAATTTTCGGGCGTTGTTCCTATTGGTAAGCATCTCAAGCTCCTCGCACTCACGTACTTCGGCCTCTCGTCTTCTTTCGGATAATACGTCTCTCTGCCTTTTTAGTTCTCGGTAGCGATACCGTATGGCTCGCGTTGCTCCCGATCGGAGAGTGGCTTTATACGCAGCATCTTTTCTTTCTGCGGCAGCATGACATTCCTCGTTATACCAACTGTTTTTTCGGGCTCGCCGGAACCCGATTCCTTCTTCGGCGTCGGTACGTGACGCTACTTCTGTTATTTTCAAAACAATAGATCAAAAATACTTTCGTGTTCTACTTTTATACGGCTTCTTGATGGGAAAAAATACCACTGAAGCAAAGCAATGGCTTGAAAAGTGTTATGGGACTCCACTCCATCAGAAACAACATCAAAACCATGGTTTGCTGACTTCAAAATGGACTTCCAAATGAGGTGGTAACACCAGAAAACATCAAAAAATCCACAAAACGGAAAAGTGAATTTGCGTGAGATAGCTGACATCGTAAAGATATCAAAAGAATGCGTTGGCTTTATATTACATGAGCACTTGACTATGGGAAATCTCTGTTCAAAGTGGGTGCCGGATTTGCTTACTGTTAACCAAAAGCAAGAAAGTGTTGATGATTCTGAGCAGTTTTCGGCCATGTTTAAATGTAATCAACCGGAATTTTCGCGCCCGTGACAATGCATGAAAGAAGGATCCATCACTTCACTCCGGAATCAGAACAATCGACATCTTAGTGGACTGCAACTGGTGAACCCCGCCCAAAGCGCACAAAAACACAACAATCGGCTAGAAAGGCTCCGGCCTCGGTATTTTGGGATGTGCGTGGTGTCTTATTCATCGACTTTTTTGAGAAGGGAAATACCAACAACAATGAATATTGGGGCATTTGAAGGCCGAAATTGCAAAAAAACGTCCGCATACGGCAAAGAACAAAAGTATTTTTCATCAAGACAACGCACCGTATCGCAAGTCAATGAAAACAATGGCAAAACTACATGAATTGAACTTCGAACTGCTCCCACATCCACCGTATCCACCAGATTTGGCTCCCAGCGACTACTGGCTGTACGCAAACCTAAAACAAAAAATGCTCGCCGATAAGAAATTTCGGCTGAAACTGAGTCCTATTTTGAGGTAAAAGATAAATCGTTCAGCAAAAGGTACAGTGGTATTGAAATATTTGAGCGGCGCTGGAGTGATGGCATTGATCACCAAAAAAAAAAACGTATTCGCCTTGTTAGGCCCAGGACTTTTCAGCTCATGTGTGACATATAAAAAATTTCCTGTAAAAAATGTGCTGCATTCGCCGCTTTGTAAATTTGTGAGTTCTACTCCGTTGGCTGGTAGAAATAAATAAAATGTTATATAAAAAATGCCATATGCGCATTGCATAAAACATCGGTCGCCAGTAAAAGGTAATTGCGCAAAACGTCAAGCGAAGCTGCAATTTGTATTATTAATTTCATGGCGCCACTTAAAAAATGCACACACATTCACACACCCACGCATATGCAAATACATATAAACACATGTTTTTCATGCGGATTAGTAGTAGATTTTAAAAATTAATAGGATCGTATTAATCTTTTTTCACAGAACTACTACATACGTGACTTTTTCACATATTTGTTTGTGAGTTTTTCGTCAACTTTTTTGCAGACGCAAATAAAAATCAACTTCAAAACTTTAATTAACAAAGCAAATCCGGGCATGTAGCCTATTAGCATTTGAAAAATAAAATAAAATATTTCGAATTTGATTTTCTTTGATTGGATAGCATTTTTTAATAGCTCTATGGAAACGTGTTCTGACGCTTTTTATATAACCAAGGCGTACTCATTAAAGGTGGTGGCACTAGACCAAAAACACTGTTCTATACGTTTGATTGTCAAAGCAAAGTTTTGAGAAACTAGAAAACAAATAATGAATTCGCCTTGTTTCATTCTGAGCTGACAGCCACATGGGCAAAAGAAAAAAAAAAAAACAATTCACTGATTTGCCAACACCACCTTTAATAGATTCGTCTTGTATAAAACTCTTCAATCGTATTATAATTATTTTTTAAATAGAGCGAAATCATTAGTAATAAGAAACTGAAAATAACTAAAAATATTCCATGAATACTTGCAATCAAAGGCTTTGGAGTGAAGACATTAAAAAGTTGCCTGTCAAGAGCTCCGCTAAGGAGACAGCGCAAATAATTTTCAATTCATAGCATAAAAAAAACATAGTAATCGTAATAACTTAATTTATTGTGAATTTTTAGAATTTATTATGAAATAAAATAAAGAAGACTTACTATTCTAAACGCGTAAATATTGAAAAAACAATGTGATCAGAAAGTACCGGGAATATTTAAACAAAACAAAACAGAGTTAAATTTCAGGCACATTTATTTTATCTCATTCAAAATATGACCCGTCTGTAGTAACACACATGTGCCAACATTTAACCTAGTCCACCCAGTTCTCCATGCACCCCTGGTAGGCCGACGAGGGATGGCTTTCAGCTCCTTCGTCACATTCTCTTTGATCTCCTCTATGGACTGAAATCTCCTTCCACGAAGTGGTAACTTCAACTTGGGAAACAAAAAGAAGTCGCACGGGGCCATATCAGAGGACTACGGTGCTTGCACGATGGTATTTACTTGGTGTTTGGTCAATTAATCCAGCACAATTTGGGCTCGGTGCGATGGCGCGTTATTATCATGCAAAATCCAAGAATTGTTTGCCCACATTCCCGGCCGACATTTGAACCGTACAGCATTTCTCAAACGCTGGAAGGTACTCATGATGCATATTTCAACATATTTCTAATATAGCTAACGACTTGAGCTTCCAGGCAGATTCCTAAAATTTAATTTTCTATCGATTATGGGTATAACTTTTCCAGACCCGGGTGCTCAACCGAAGATTTTAAAAAAGATGTCCAGGGGAGGTTAACTAAATAATCATCTGCCAAGAAAAAACTTCTCATAGAAACCCATCTGATGTTCAAAGGTGGCATAATCGAACACCATCAAGACGCACATCACAATAAGAGGAGGAGATCGGCCAAACATCCTAAAAGAGAGTAAGCGCCAATTATACTTAGCCCTGCCATAAGTTCTGTTACAGATTAAATCCGTTATAGATATAAAATTATAATACTTTTTTTAATGAAGTTAGTTTTATTTAATCATGAAAATTTCAAAGAAAAAAATTTCACATATTCATTCGAAATGGTCACCATTTCCTTTTCACAAGCCAGAACCAAAGATTGTTTCAGAGTCTTCAAATTTCGGCGAGGTTTTCGTTAGGCCATTTTCTCCATTTATGACCACAAACTGTAGTCAAATGGATTCCGTTCTGGACTTCCAGTCGACCAATCTTCTGTGGCTAAGAACACAGGACTATTATTTTTTAGCCACTGCTGGCTGGTTTTTGCTTTATGAGCTGAAGCGAAATCTTGCTGGAAAATTCAACGCTCTCCATTCAAGCAAGTACAGCTCAACTGCTTCACCATGCCTTCTCGCCTTCTAAAACATCCTCCTGGTACCCCTTTGCCCCGGTCTTAACCTCTTTTTCGCAGAAATGAAGATATGTAACGCCTTTACAAGACGCTCCACATCAAACCAGTACGGAGGCTAGATGGTAACGACGCTGAACCCTTATAACAACATTGTTTGTGCCTTTAGAAGTTTTAGCATAGACTTTGTCGTTTTGCTTATTAAAAACTCCTTCAACAGTGAAAATTTCCTCATCTGTGAAAAGAATATTTTCATGGCCGTTGACTGCGTGCCACCGAAGAAGCTGCTTGCACCTATCGAGTCTAATTTTTCTCAAGCGCGTTGTCAAAAGATTATCAGTTGAGCAACGGAGGTCATCTCTAATTAGTCTTGACTTGGATCTGGTTGATACATTCATTTCCCTGGACACGATTTTCCACTTTCTAAGGAGATTTCTGCGATTTCATTCTCGAACGCCTTTATGGCTGCACTGGTGCGAACCACGCGAGGACAACCACTTCTTTCTCTGTCTGTCACTTCAGACGTTTGGAAAAAGCGATTGATTGGGCGGTAAGCAAACATTTTCGAAATATTAAGTTTTTAGAGCCATTCGTTAGTTTCACTTGCACTTTAACCACACTTTTGTAATGCAATCACTGTACTGCGATTTCTTTAGCTCCCCACTCCATTGTTCACAAGAAAAATTTGTATAAATTTGAATATATTTTATGAGTAGACAATCCATACGAACAAAAGCAAAAGTAAGGGAACTGTGTTCTGCGAATTTGTGCTCGTCGATTGCATTGTTAAAATTGCCCAGAATTTATGGCAAGACTAGGTAAAATATGGCGCAAAATTAATCACCCTATCGAAAGATTTTCGTTGTGCGTCAAACACATTTGACGCTTGTGCATTACACAGCTGCAGTTTACAAAGAGTAATGGAAAGGTCAGAATAAAGATTCCCTTCATTAAAAATTATTTTTTCTACTAAAAACTTTATTTAAAAAAATTGGATGATTCATTTTACGCTCCTTGTATGCGATACGAAATGAATCGCTTTACTCCTGAAAATATTTAGAAAATATTGAAAATATTATTAACTTTCAAAATAAGTATTGCGCTGCTGAAACTGTGCAACAGTTTCCCTTAATAGTTATTTTAGCAAAAAAAAAGCCAGATCTATTGTAGTTATCGAAAAACTCGTAGAGGAGTATCAAGAAGCCAAGGTACTCTCAGGGATTTAAGTTTGAAACTGAAAAACTAAATAAAAAGCCTAAAAAATTTAAATATCGTTTTTCATTTTTTTTATTGTAAAATAAATTCCGAGCTCTAGACCACCGGGCCCTTTAAATAAATTTTTTACCACAACTACTGGGTTGCCCATATTCGACGGATCCATGTTTTTTTTTTTAAATCAAAGAAAAACACAATTTTTTTGATGTTGACGATAATAATCATTTTATTTGGTTCAAGTAGATTTTTTGGCATCACTTCTTGAATACGATATCTCTCAAATGGCCGCCTTGAGCCTGTACGGCGTGTTGTGCCCGTTTTGCAGCATTTTCCATAGTTTTAGCTAACATTTCGGCTGAAATAGCGGCTATTTCCTCACGGATGTTATTCTTGAGCTCTTCTATGGCCTTTGGCTTATTAATATAAACCTTTGATTTTAAATATCCCCACAAGAAAAAGTCAGGTGGCGTTAAATCGGGCGAACGTGGTGGCCAGTCAAAATCGCCATTTTTCAACATCAAACGACGAGGAAACAATTTCTTCAAAAAATCAATTGTAGTGCGAGTTGTGTGTGTGGTGGAACGCCGTCTTTTTGAAACCAGAACTGCCTCATACGCTTTCGACGAATAATTGGCATCACAAATCGCGATAACGCTCCTGATTGACGGTAACAGCTTGACCATCTTCATTTTCGAAGAAAAACGGCCCAAGAATCGTTTTCGCACTAACGCCGCACCAAACAGTGACTTTTTCGTCGTAAAGAGGTACCTCTTGAATTTCGTGAGGATTTTTAGTACTGGTTTTCCGTCCCGTTCAATAAGAAATGAGCCTCATCGGACATGATGATTTTGTTCTTCCTCTTCTTCTTTTGACTTCTTTTGTTGAATGTAAATTTCAACAACCAGGGGGCGCTCGCGTGGCGTATACTGTGCCATGGTAAAAATCTGCTTGGACTGACGCTTCCAGCGCGGTATGTCATTAAGCGATCTCACGTCTCTGTCAAAGGATACAGGGTTGCCAAATGGGTCCGTCGAATATGGGCAACCCTGTACTTTTATATGCCAATCGTGCAAGTGAAATGCTCTGCACTAATGACTAGTGATTCGGGAGAATGTGTAAGGTTAAAGGTCTATTTTATCATAAAATAGGCTAAACATTTTCTTAATTGAAGTTTTAGCTTCCGAAAGATATCTAACAATCCAAACACTGGCGGCGGTCGTCGATTCAAATAGTGAAAGGAAAAGTCATGCGTTATTCACTAAGACAATACACACATTCCGCGTTTCCTATCGAGAGGTTTCTAACCAAGTACAGCATTCCAGTGTTAGACCATCCGTCATATTTACCAGGATGTGTGCAGTGCAAATCTCGCCTATGTCCTAAAGTGAAATCTTAGGAGTGCAAAAAATTCAGTTCATTGCAGCTATGAAAGAGAAAGTGGCATGCGTCCTGAAGAAGCTGGCAGAAAACCGACTCCTAGTGTGCTGTGAGAAATCTTTATTATAGTGTATGTTTTGAGTGAATATACTTTACAATAATAAAAGTAAAATTAATTTGTTGACTGCAAAAAAAAAGCATTTCAAGTTCACTCCCACAAAAACAAATTGTGGTGCTGGCACTTTCGAGCTTAAAAAGCTTTTTATGTTGTATTTCCTGTGTGCCAGCGCTGTTGGTGTTGATAGGCCTGCATCCCTTTGCCAGCAAATCCTCGATTCTTTGACTCAGTTCGGACACACTCGGACATTCGCACAATGGGTGTGTTAATTTTGTGTCCATACATCGGTATTATTGCACATCCACTCAATGACATGCGGGTGCACGTGTATGTATGTGTGCGAACGTTAAAACAAATGTTGCAACATGCTGTGCCGCTAACTCGAGATTATAAGAAGAAGAGAAAAAAAATATTAATTTCTTAAATGGTTGCACACAACTAAGCGCAACAAATCGCCAGACACAGCAGGAAATCACAAGTCAAATCTGGGAAAAAAAATATTTTGATTAATTTTTAATAAATGCAAATAACTATAAACAAGAACAACTATGAAGACATATTTATGAATATGCAAAATTACACACATACTCACATATTTCTTATGCCTCAAAAGCGTAGCGCTCAAACGCTGGCAAAGTCTCCATAGTCGTAGCTCCTGCCGTACCTCAACTGCTCACCCAAGCAACGGCTCATTCATCCTGCAGTTGCCATTGCCGCTCTTTGCTTGTTTGTTTTTTTTGTGCACTTCAGTTTGACTGTCTGTCTGTCTGTTTTTGGATGGTTGTCAGTTTTTGTATGCATTTGTCTGCATGCCAAAAATACTAATTTTTGTTGTTGTTACCTGTTCCGTACCTGTTCACTTTATGCACTTGTGTAGTCTGTGCAAAATATTCTGCCCTTCAACTTGCCATTGGCCTATCAAAAGAAGATTCCTTTCATTGCAATTCGACTGGCCGAAACTTACCTGGCAGCTTGAGTTCCACTATTTCAATTTTGCGTTAGGTTGTTTTTTTCTTTCCAAGTTAGCAACTGTTTAGCAGCCCTTCACCTAACCAATACCTTCTTTGTTTTATAATTAAAGCGTTCGTTTTGCTTTTTTTTGCCTTCTTGCATACAAAAGTCGGTATGTGCCTCGTGCATAATCTCTCTGTGAGTTTCTTGTAGTTGTAAGTATATTCTTCCGTTCTGAAGCGTTTCCTTTACTTTAGTCAAGGCGGTTTTATGTAGTCATGCATTTTTCCTCTTTGCTTATTTTGATTATGTGAAAATTTATTTTGCATGTTGTTTTGATAATTACGTTCGAAATGGTAAATGAAAATACAATTTAATTCTCTTTGATTCCACTAATGCATTCGATTTACGCAGATTTGTGCTAATGCGCGCGCAAAAGCAGCGCTTGGAAGCACCGGAAATTGAAATCTTAAATATTTTGACGTGAACTCAGAGTGCTTTTTTATTAGAATATACGCATCGCATTCACCATTAGTTTGCGAACATTCATTTCAATTTGAATATTGAACATCAAGAATGGAGACTCAATCTGCGAGTCATTCCTTTCGTTATAATTTAAATTTAAGGCTCATAATTTCTCCTAACCGGGAAAAGCGGAAGCCATTGCCTTTATCTTTTTCATGTCGGGAATAGTAATTTCATTTGTTTAAAGTATGAAATTTCACTGTCAACAACGCCTCTTCGCCATCGAACATGGCTTTGTGCAAGGGCTCTAACCTCATTCCAAGCCTTATGCAATGACCTCATTTTCGCCTCCGTTGAGCAGTGTCAAGTGGTGCGAGGTCTGCCCACATTTCGTCGTGTCTGTTGGAAGGGGCTCCATCGCAGAGCCCATTTGGCGATGTTGCTGTCACTCTTGCTCAGGTTGTGGCCGATCCATTGCCATTTCCTTCTGCGGCTTTCAGTCGCCACATCGGATTGATTAGCCTTCCTTAGTAGCTCGATGTTAGATATAGTTCGTAGCCAGCGCTCACTCTTGCTAAAATACGCGATATTGGAAAGCCAATTAAGGTCAATCAGTCGAGAAGATGAACTTTATTCGATACTAGCCGTGCAATACTCTGGGTAACATTTTTTTGCTGTTTAATCGTTCGATATTAGAAATAAAAAATAAATAATTGGCGCGTACACTTCTGTTAGGTGTTTGGCCGAGCGCCTCCTCCTATTTGAGCTCTGCGCTTTGATGTTGTTTCTGAAGTGGAGGAATCTACAGTTTTAAGCTGACTTCGAACGGCATGGCAGAAATACCGTCGGAGGTTAGCCATTGTCTGCCGAGGAACGATCGCTGCTAGAAAAAACTTTTTCTATCATTTTGTTGTTTCATGCACCGAGATTCGGAGATTCCATTCGGCTAGGGCGGCCGACAAAGATCGATATTGCTTTTACATTAAAAGTGTGCCCTGCTTTAGAAATTTGGAAGTTTACTATACGCATTGTAGATATCAATACGATACCATAATTTCACTTTTGTACGATTTTTGCAAACAAAAAATTATTCGCGGAATATAACGGAACTATTTATATTTTCTTTGATATATTGTGCACTCAGCAAGTGATTTTAATCGCGGATAGAAGCACGTCTTGTTAAAAAATAAAATGGAATCTTCGAACGGGTATAAGAGGCATATTTTGTATTTTTTTTTATAAAATTGGTAAAAATGCAACAACTGCTGCTGCAGAAATAAACACTGTTCACGGAGAGGATACCTTTGAGTGTAAAGACTGCGCAAAAGTGGTTTTCAAAATTCCGAAGTGGTAACTGCGACGTGGAGGTTGCCCCGCGCGCTAGTCGTGCTGAAGTCTTTAACTACGACGCCTTGCTCGAACTCGTGGAAGCTGAGCCAAATTTGACAGTCGATATGATAGCTCAGAGGTTAAATTCATCGCATGAAACAGTTCACAGGCACGTGGTTCAGTTGGGAAAGGTTTCAAAGCTGGGAAAATGGGTTCCGCATAGACTTTCCGTCGCCAACCTTCAGCAGAGAGTGAATGTGTGTTCTCAGCTGCTGCAACGGCTTGAAGAGGAAAGTTTTTTGAACCCTATCGTTAATGGTGATGAAAAATGGATCCTTGACAACAATCCTGTTCGCAAACGCCAATGGTTACATAAAGATGAAACACCAGAACCGACCCCTAGAGATGGCCTTCACCCCAAGAAGATTCTCCTGTCTATTTGGTGGGATATGGCCGGTTTGGTTTATTATGAGCTTCTGGAACCAAACCAGACGATAGCTGCTGATTATTATTCACATCAGCTATCAAACCTGAATAAGGCACTTAAAAAAAATTGACCGGCTTTAGTGAATAGACGCAAAGTTTTGTTTCACCACGACAACGCAAGACCTCATACCACAAGGCAAACATTAGGCAAGCTGAACGAGCTCGGATGGGAGCTAGTGGCGCATCCACCATACTCTCCGGATATTGCACCTTGTGATTATCACCTCTTCCGTGGACTTCAATCCCACATGAGTAACAAGAACTACTCCTCAAAAGAAGCTATAAAATGGGATATCGAAGCGTATTTTGGCTCCAAGGACAACAAATTTTTTGGGGAGGGAAATAAAAATGTGCCTAAACGTTGGGAAGACTTTGTAAATAATGAAGGAAGATATATTATTGATTATTAAATACTTTAAACATCTTTTTTATTTGTTTTAAACCACCTTTAAAAAACGCACGAAATTATGGACTGACCTGATAGTAGATATACATAATTTTTTCAATGTACTTCCAGAGCACGAAGTCCAATGGTGTCATAAAAATAAAAAGCGAATCCTCCGCCCAAAGAAGCTGTCCAGAGGAGATGTAAGCTCTATTTTAAAAGAAGTCAACAAAAATCTATAACTCCCTCAGTTTGTCTCCGATTTGCTTGAAATTTTTACACAAAATTACGGAAGCGGTGACTTTTTAAATATGAAAAAGACACAAAAATCGATTTAAAACAACGGTAAAATTCAGTCCAAAGCCTCACTAGCCAGTTGCCTTGGCTGAATTCTTTTAGTCAAAGTTCTATCTCTAACTCCATTAGTATTAAGTATTCAGACAAACTTTACATTATTTTCTACAATGAAAAAACTCAAACATCGTGCAGTGATTGAATTTTGACCTTTGGAAAGTATAAAAGCAAAGAAAATTTATGAACGAATGTTGAAAGTGTAATCATATAAGGACTTTCCGTCGTCAATTAGTACAGCAGAAACAAGGGGTGCTGAATTTAAACGTGGGCGTATATGCCTTGAAGAAGATACACGTCAAGGACGTCCAAAAACAGCAACAACTCTAGAAATCGTAGAAAAAATGTTGGACATCGTATCGTCAAGTGACTATTGAAGCCATAGGCATCTCATTGGGCAGTGTTAGCAATATTTTGACGGAAGTATTGGGATTCAGAAAGTTTTGTGCACAATGGAACTAAAGCACATTCGAGTGCGACTTTCTCAGCAACATTTAGAGTGTTTTCGAAAGGATAAAGTGGGTTTTATGTGGATTCATTGGTATGGGTGAGACTTGGGTCTATCGCCATAATCCTCAATCAAACTAAGAGGCTAAAGAGTGGTGTGAATCTGGTTCTTCTTCGGTTCAACTTCGAAACTGGTTCGTGTCCAGAAATCGGCGAAGAATGTGTTAGCATCAGTTTTTTGAGATGCGAAAGGAATTTCGTTTGTGGATTACTTGAAAATTAGTCAAATAGTAAATTCTGAATATTTATTCTAACCTCTTAGACCAGCTGAAGAAAAAAATCGTGAAAAAATAACTTGTTAATTAAAAATAATAGATTTCGCGTTTCGTTTCTTGTTTCTCCAATCCTTTATCCTTAACCAGTTTTGATTGCATTGCCCAAAAGCTTTCGTCCCCCTTTGGCATTCATTACCATCCTGCCGCTCTCAAGCATTGTGTGGTCGATCGATTTTCATATTTGTCTTCATTTTAAATTACCTTAGGAAAATTCTGCACTTTGTACTCCTCAACGAATAATGTTCGCTTTTTACTACCAATCTAATCGCTTCCAATCGAAGTAGGAAAGTCTGAAATGAGATTTAATTTACAACCATTGAATCA
This sequence comes from Anastrepha obliqua, assembly GCF_027943255.1. Lineage (NCBI taxonomy): Eukaryota > Metazoa > Arthropoda > Insecta > Diptera > Tephritidae > Anastrepha > Anastrepha obliqua. The sequence continues at coordinate 31,833,684 of NC_072893.1, forward strand.
AATCTACTTCAACTTTACAATTGCAATGACAGCGAATTCATTCATGAAAATAATTCAAAGACGAAATTTCCAACGAGACTAATGTGGCTCATTTTTTAAAGCGCATTACATCGTTGATCACCAAAGACAACAACAACAATAACAACAAAAAGCAAACCGAAATGAACACCAACACCAACAGAGGTAGCAACAGATATTAAGAAAACAAAAATAACAGCTACACACACACGCACTACGTTGACGTGGAGTATAAACAACGCACTCGACTGTAAGCCATGGAGCAGCGATTAAAATCTTCGCAAAATGCAATGAATGAACCTAAAAGGCAATGAACGAACGTGTTGTGGCAGGAAAAATATGGGAGCAGTCATTGAAGCAAATCCATCAGCATCATAACATCAGCAGACGTCTATGATGATGGCAATGCTGAAGGCTTTGAAGAACGTGCATAGCTTATAGGCAGTGAGGCAGTGAATAGGCGTCGAGGAAGTGGGGAATGCTACAGCGGAGAACCCTGCAGAGAAAAATACTTGCTGTGAAATAGAAAACTAGTTGGTGTTCTGTTACTTTTTCCCATGCCAGCAAGTGGAGTTTTTAACACGGCGATATCCTACGAAATGGCATTTGTCCACCCATGCGTCAGCAAAATGCCAGTTAAGAGGTGGTCTAAATTTTCAAACCATAGATTTTTTTTGATATTTTGAGAGTATAGGCTTTAAGAATATAGTGTTAAATTTTTGGAAGGATATTCCCAGTATTTTCGATTCTACAGCCGTTTTAGCAGGTAGAGTCAGATTCGTCACGCGGCCACTCTGAAAACTTTAAACTCAATTATCTCAATACTAAAGGGTTATCTAATAAGAGGTGTTATTTTGATATTCAAAGACAAATGCTATTTTTTAATATAAATTATCGGATGTTTATTTCATTATGAAGAGGAAGGTATGCCGTTAATAGTGGAGAATAACATCAGGCAAATGACCACCACGACCACGCTTACAGGACAATATCCTTTTCATGAAATTTTCCATAACCGAATTGCAAAGTGGCTGCCCTATGTTCTCGATAGCCTCACAAATTCCATTTTGGAGGTCTTGAATCGACCCTGTGCTGTTAGCGTTGACCTTCTCTTTCATGGGGTCCCAAAGAAAAAAGTCGCAAAGTGTTAAATATCAAGATCTCTGTGGCCAATTGTGATCCCCTCTTCGAGAGATAACATGGTCCGGAAACTTTTCCCTTAAGAGATCAATGGTTTCGTTGCTTGTGTCGCTGGCAGCGCCGTCTTGTTGAAAATAAACGTTGTCCAGGTCATCCAATTTCGGCCATAAAAAATTGTTAATCATCTCTCAATAGCGCAATCCATTCACCGTAACTGTTGCTCCAGCTTCATTTTCGAAAAAGTAAGGCCCAATGACTTCGCCAGACCATAAACTGCACCAAACAGTCACATGTTGAGGATAGAGAGGCTTTCCACCAATAACTCTTGGATTTTCTGAGCCCCAGATCCGACAATTTTGCTTGTTGACGAAGCCACCGACATGGAAATGGGCCTCATCACTCAAGACAATTTTTCGATGGAATTCCGGATAATTTTCATGCATTTCAACGACCCAATCAGCAGAGATACGACGTTGTTGATGATCGGCCGGCTTGAGTTCTTGTGTTAACTGGACTTGATAAGCCTTAAGACCCAAAATACGATGTAATGACGTTTGTGGAACGCCGAATTCCAAAGAACGACGAGGAATGGACAAACCTGGGTCTTCTTCAACATTTTCGACTGCAACAATAATATTTTCGGCTGTTCTTGAGCGACGTGCACGGGTTTTATTCTTCACATCACTAACTTGTGCCAACAGATCGAATTTTTTCACCAATTTCTGTATTGCGGTCCAACAAGGTGCTTCACGATGACCGAAAAATGTTCGAGTTTTACGAACCGTCTCTGCCAAATTTCCATCATTTTTATAGGGATTTAAATAATTTCAATGCGTTGTTTAAGCGGCTATCGTTACGATTTTATTAATGTCGTAGTTTCTACTTGTCAAATATCAAAAAATGACAGCTCCAAAAATGACATCTACCGACATAGCGGGCTATTAAAAATAATATCTGTTATTGAAAAACCTGTTACTTTTTTCAGGCTGGTGTTGAAAAAAAAAAAAAAACTATTCAACCGAATCGTCTGGAATTTTAATATGTTCACAACATCAATGGCTATCGCTCGTATTAGAATCATATTATTATTTAAATGATTTCGTAATTTTGTGATTAAAAACTGAAAGAACCCCGATTTTTAGAGTGTCGAATTCAAAACCGCGCCATTTTGTCAATTTTTTTTTCTTTTTTTATTCTAATATAGTACGGAATATAGCTACAGCCACACTTATTAATAATTTTTTTGGTTTTTGTGTTTCAGATAAATAGAAGAGCCAAAATGGACAACACCATCCAGGTCCAATTTTTCGCAACTAAAAAAATGTTTCTTTCATTTTTGTATGTAAAAAAAGTTAAATATAAAGCCCAAAAATTTTAAATACCATTTTTAATTTTTTTTTTATTGTAAAACAAAAATTCCTGAAAATATCTTAAATTTTCTTGGTCTAGACCAACGGGACCCCTTAATGCACACTAGCAAAAAAAGTTCCAGTTTCGGTGCATCGTTGCGTATCGGTCATCCCTCGTCATCATTTTCGATTCATGTTTCTCCCACTGGATCATGGGGCCTCAAAACACCTTCATCTGGGTCTGTTTTTTGCAAGAAGCTTGATTTCGTTCAAAGTTTTTTCTGACGTTTCAATTTCCTTCTGGATCGTTCTCCTCAAAGATATTTTTGGACGGCTAACCTTGCGAACACCTTGTGGAATTCAATCCCGTGCTTGACGACAGATTTCATTTGCGTCTTTGGGAAGTATATGCCCAATCCCCACTTTCGCAGTTTTACATCTTGGTTACCGGCTGAATTTTGCACCGCTCGTATACCTAGATCGTCGTTACTTATATAAGGTTGGGCCGCCAGATTTTCAATATCCTGCTTAAACATCTGTTCACAGAGCTTTGAATTTTGTTTTCAATCCAATTATTTGGGAGTACATTTGTTTTAAAGATCCGTAATTTTGTATGTATGCTGAGGATGCTCGAAGACCAGATATCTCGGAGCCGTGCATACGCCCCGTTCGTTTTATTTATTCTGGCGATAACGTCTAGTTTCGCACTGTTTTCAGCGGCAGTGATACTACCCAAGTAGGTAAAGGTGTCAACGTTCTCAATTTGATAACCATTTGAGAGGAACGGGCGGCTGCTCGTGGACCGAATTTTCGTGGCTTTCGTTTTCTCGTGATTCATTTTTAATCCTGCATTCAACGAGGTTGCGATTAGATCGTCAATTTTTTTGTACATGTCGGTGTGTTTGACGGAGAGAAGGCATATATCACCAGCGTAGGCAAGGTCTTCCAGACGTTCGTGGAAGTTCCAATAGATACCTTCTTTTGCCCGCAATGCAGCGTTTTAGTATATTAAAAATAACAATTGAAAATATTTAACAAAAGAGACAGGCAGCCTTGTCATACGGTCAGCCCTGGTTAGAACTAATTATGCTTCCAATGATTATGCTCCGATTGCTAGAACTTTGAAAAATTCTAGTAAAATTTAAAATGTTTTCACATGTTATTGGCCTAGATTTTTCTTCCCCAAGCTACTACTTCAAAATCTTACTAAATGAATGGTTTAACTAGATTCTAAGTATTCTCTAATATTTCCTCTCTGTCGAATTGCCTCATTCACGCGATGTAGCTGGGCAATGTTGAGCACCTTGTTGACCGTCGCATTCTTTTCGAGCATTTCTCAGTGCACCAAGGCGTCCCAGTCTCACCAAACACATATCATGAGCTTCTTCGGATGAAGATCCGACTTGAAAAGGAAAGAAAACCTGGTGCCAAATATGTTGATTTTTGCTTCCTGGGTATTCCATTTCAAAGCTTCAAAACTAATAAAAAATTAAATAACTCAAGAGTAAAATTAGCATAGTTTTGTAGAGCAGAAAGAGTTCTATCGAATGAAAACTTCTCCTTTGCCAAACAGCAAAAAAATTGTTGTAAAATAGAAGAAAATATAAAAACGCTATGAACTTATTCCCCAACCTAATATAAATTCGTTCCTCTAAACTTACTGACTAGTGATGCATGGCTACACATGAAGTGAATAAATTTCACGGAAATTTCCATTAATTGTTGCCTTTATTTGATAGACCTGGAAATATGATATGAAAATATGATTCCGTCTATTAAATACCAGTATCTGAACTAGACTGTTGCCACACCAGTTTGGCTTTTCCCTGCAAGGTGTTAGACTGCACCACCACAGTCAAGAATTTGTATATATCTATTTATACGAGCATACGAGTTGGGCGCAAATAGGCAGAGTAAACTCATTGAATGCCTTTAATTCACACTATTGTTGTTGTTGCTGTATTTAAGGTGATTAACATCACGCTGCTATATGCTGTCATCAGCAACAACAAATCGAGCAAAGGCTTAACATACCCCATACCCCATAGGCCATACTAATACCCGGCAGAAATTCACTCATTCAACCATTTGAGAGCAGACTATGCAGCTGAATCGCAGTGGTAAATGGCATACCAGATAGTCTGCTATATTCAAAGCTGCTTTTAACTAAATTTCGGCATCTCGAACGCGATGTGTAAAGCATTTTCTTCAAATAACAGTAGCCCTTCAAAAATGATTCCGATTACATTTTTACTATGAAGTCAGAAAAAGTCAAAGCACAGCCTAAGTACGAAGCACAGCTGGGCCCTAAACTGTCGAAGCTGCGTTGGCCCGTTCGTCAACTAACTAAACAGTAGGCTCAGTTCATTCGCCATTCCATCTCTATAGAGTAAAATTGAACAAGGCACAAGTGAGCATATGTGTATGTATGTATGTAGTTTGAGTTTTCTTATATATGTGTATCGATATTTGCCAGTTGATGAACGCAGCATCAGCAATATTTTTGAGAAAGAGTATCAGTTCATTCATACATTGATTGTGAAGCCAATAACTCCTTTATTTTTAAGTTTTAGAATTGGTTTAGCTTCCTCCTCCATCCTCCTTCTTAACGAACCAGCGATCGGAGCGCCTATGATAAGGTCTATGCACGTCTACGACTAAATTTCGCGCCTACACTCGATTTGAATTTATTACTACCTATTAATGCTAGATATTTATTCAAAGATATTTAGTTGTTCATGTAATTGGATTTGGCGACACTTCTCTTGATTTGCCATAATTTATTATTAAGAGTTTTGTGCAGATAAAAAAAGTAGTACGAAAGTTGAATATTTGCATTGAAAATTTTTACTTTGAATGTTAGCTGATCATCTATGTCGCCAGCGAGTTTATCTAAGCCATAAGGTTATATACGCAACCAAGGCGAGAGTTTTGGGGCTTAAAGAAACCAAGCTCATATACATACAGGTGAAAATAAACAAGCCTGGCGTCATAAAAATGTTTTAGTTGGGACGGCGTAATTGAAGCCTTAAAGGCAAAATTCTAGATCCCGAATAATCTATTGAAGATTATTCGTAGCTATTTAAGCAATCGCGTGCTCTTATACGAAACGCGAGAAGGATGCAAGGCTAAACAAATAACAGCAGGTGCGGCCCAAGGATCAATACTCGGACCTGAACTTTGGAATATAAGCTACGATGAAATCCTTCGAATCTTTAGTGGGATGCTCAGATGACATCGCAACTGTAATAATCGCTCGAAACACTGACGAAGCCAAAAGGATGGTAAATCAGGTGATGATCCGAGTTCAGACATGGCTAGAAGGCCATGGATTAAAGCTGGCCACAGAGAAAACAGAGCTAATCCTTCTAACGAACAGACATATCCCATTAGAAGTGGATATACAAGTACTCGATGCCACTTTATCGACAAAAAGAAAGTCAAAAAGGAAAAGAAAAAAAGTCAAATACCTAAGAGTGCAATTCGACACAAGACTAACTTACTGGGCGCATATAAATCGTGCTCCCACAAGAGCTGCCAAAGCGAGCGGCATGTTAAATAAGCTCATGGCAAACCTTGGCGGTCGAACGCAGAACAAGCGAAAACTTTAAATAGACACGACGAACTCGATTCTTTTACACGGATACGAAATATGGGCAGATTCGCTAAGCGTGCAATGCCGGCGGAAAACTCTGCAATCCGTGCAGCGCACCTGTGCTCTCAGAGTGGCTTCTTCACACAGAACAGTATCTGAAGCAGCGGCTTTAGTTATCAGCGGAACCATCCCTATAGATATTCTAGCACAAGAGCGCAACGGAAATGGTAGGCAAAAATCTCAGGTATCCCAGTACCACGATTCTCCAATATTAGAATTGAAGCGCTCACACTTTGGCAGGCAAGATGGAATTCTGAGCAGTACGGTACATGGACAATGAGACTAATACCCTATCTAAAAAAGTGCGTAGAAGGAAATCACGGTGAGGTTAACTATTACCTCACACAGTTTTTACCTGGACATTAGTTATTTCGCAAGTATTTGTGGCGAATGGGAAAAGTGAGCCTACCAAACTGTATATATGGAGATACTGAGTAAGATGAAGTGGAATACACCCTCTTTAAATGTGAGAGGTGGAACATAGAGAGACCCGCTTTGCAACGAGCTATTGGTGTATTTACACCTGAAGCATAGGTCTCTCAAAACAGGCGAACCTGGACGCAGGGTGAGAAGGTAAGTGTCCTTTTTAGGACGCCGTCTTGGCCATCTACCTCGAAGCAATGCGGAAGCAGTCCCGAGGGAGAGGCAAAAATCCAAGAGAAGAGGAGGGATGTTTTTAGTGGAATCACCACAAACGTAGTAAGAACGTTTACTATCATATATGGCATTTTTAATACAACCTCACCGCCAAAACAAAAAAAAAACAAAAAACAAAAAAAAACGTGTCATCGGCAAAAAAGAGTCTCGAACAAAGAGTTAATATAAAATTTTCTTTTAAAATCGGTAAAACTTTTACCGAAACATTTGAATTGATGAAAAAAGTTCATGACGATGATTGTCTGCTCGTGCCAGAGTTTATGAGTGGTTCACACGTTTCAGAGATGGTTGTGAGGACATAAATGCCAATGAGCAAAATCAGTAATCACCGGAAAACTCCATCGAGATTGTTCGTAAATTTATCAAAAATAAACCGAAATAATCGTTGATATTCATGGAATCGGAGTTGAATATCTGCAAAACATCGATTTATCCCATTTTACCTGATCATTTGGGCTTACGAAAGGTCTGTGAACGTTTCATTCCGCACAAGTTAACTGAGAACCAAAAATTGCTCAATTCAACATTCGAAAGACCTCATTAAAGAGGCGAGAAAAGACGAGAACTTCCTTTACAACATTGTAATTGGTAATGGGAAAGTGGTATTTCCAACATGAACCTGAAACTAAGCGTCAAAGTGCTGAATGGAAGGTCTCAGACGAGTCACCACCCAAAAAGTCGCGTTTGGAGAAGTCAAAAATCCAGCCATGCTCAGTTATTTTTTACGATTCCAAGGGAAGGAAGGAGCAAAGGGCCAAACCGTCAATGAAATTTTCTATTTTGGCGTTTTTAATTCACATTCGTCGAATTCGCCCTGAAAACCGCGAAGGAGGGAGCTGGCGCTTATTGCATGATAATGCAACATCTCATCGATCCACTTTTGTGATTGGTTTTTTGACTAGAAATCGCTCCCTGATATGGCTCCCTGTGACTTCTATCTATTCGGAAAATTTCCATTTGGTCATAAAAGGAAAACGTCTTGTGTCCGTAGAGGCCATCCAAAAGGCTTGTACTGACATCGTGAAGGACATTCCCGTCAGGAATGAATGGCCTGAAACACTTTTCGAAAAGCTTCTAGATCGCGCAAAACAGTGTATCGACGCCAGAGGGGACTATTTCGAATAAATAAAATAATTTTGGACTTCACCTTGGACATCTATTTTTACCACGCACCATCTGTCCGTAAAATATGGCTTAAGCCATTGCAGAAAAGTGGAGTAAAAACCCATGCAAGCTAACTTGTTTACAAGAATCTCGTGCGACACTTTGCCAAATGCCTTAGAAAAGTCAGTGTAAACGCATCCAACTTGGAATCCTTTGGAAAACGATGGCATACAGATTTCGCTAAAAAAAGCAAGATTAGTAGCTATAGAACGGCCAGTTACAAAACCATGTTGGTTTGGGTTAATTAACGACTTAGGTTAGGTTAAATCGACCCGGCTGGTCCTTAGTAGTACCAGATAGAGCTAGACCTTTACGTTTCTTTGTAGTAGACATCTTGTAATACGTCTGCGTCTTTTGCGAATCTAAGTAAGCTCTGAACCTCTCACCCCGAGAGACATTCTAACCTCTCATATTGTAAAGCTCCTAAGCATTTTAATCTGGTTCTAGGCAAGAAAATAGAAGGTGTTCAAGAGTTTCCCTCTTTTCCAGTTCATTGCAAAATTTGCAGCTATTATTGTTTGTAATTCCAATTTTGTATCTTGTGCCAATAGCAAATTGTGGCCTGCCAGTATACCTACGATAGTTCTGTTTCCCTTTGTAGACAGTGATAGTACGAATCTGGGGTATTTATCTGCATAATTAAAGACTTAATCGCAAATTAAATTTTGTTCTTTACAATGCATTCAAGTAGCTTACAGATGCTTGTTAGCTTGGAAATCATGACAGAAATCCTTTAGAAGGTTAATCACTGCCTGTCGAGAGCGACAGGTACTAGAAAAAATCTTTAAAAGAAATCTTTAACAACAGGATTTGTGATTTCTTTTAGCCGATCTATGTTTTTTATGCTACTGTGAGGAGCTTCAAGTTTTTTCATATGAAATGATAAATGATCCAGAAGATCGTTTTTCGCGTATTTGGTAAATGGTGAATTTTGTGGATTTTGAATAGCCCATCTCCTTTTTTTGGTTTTTCAAGCTCTATATCATCACTTAAACTGACAGAGTGCTTAAAGAATTTTAACTTACCAAACCTTGGGTAGCATTTAGGTAGACGAAATTAATGCAAAAAAATTGCCAAAAAAAAATTATAAAAGCAAATAAAGGAAACCCAAGAAATACGTTGGGTTGCAGAACCAAAACTACCGTGGCATATGTTTCAACGCATGTGTGTGCATTCTTGGAGCAGGAAGTTGTTCCCAAGCGCTTGATACAGCCTCCAACGACGTAACCGCACGGCAGGTTGCAGAAGTCAGGTGGGTTGGCTAGCGCATGTACGCCCACTACAAAAAAGTATGCTTACGCACATGTACGTGCACCCCTACACATACATTCATATACTTAAGCACGAATATGGGTAACTGATCTTAGATAAAGCCATGAAACGTTTTTCGCTTCATTTAAGTAGTGTTCACACGCTGTACTCGCTAACCTGTCTACCTAATTTCAACAACAAAAAAATTCACACGCAAAAACTTTGCTGATGCGCTAAAGACATGATAAGTGCAAAGGCAAAAAAGTAAATTAAAACAGGAAGAAAACCAGCGAATACCAGTGAAGAAGTGAAATTTATGAATAAAGTCTAATGTTTTGATTTGTGGCCTTAAGCAAATGAAATTTAATTAGCAGCAATGGATGAGGCAGCAAGGCCAACGTCATTCATCTTGGCGTCAGCTGAATCGCCGTTGGCGATTCGTTCATTCCATCAAAGAAATTACTTGTCGATTTGTGTTGGCTTTTTCAGCTGTTGTTCGAAATGAAATTATTGTTTCATTATTTTATGCAAAATATACGACTAAGTACAGTAGCAACGCCACACGTTGCTCCTTCTCCTTCGGCTGCCACGACCTTTGACTGCAACACCATATTGCTTTCCATTTCGACAGCCCCTAGCTTGATAACTCAGTCGTAAATGGAAATTCGAAAAGTTTTGAAGTGTGTGCGCAGCCGTCTGGAAAAAAGCGCAAGTTCGAGTTCGCTTGTGCTTTTTTTGGCTCCATTTTTTTATTACGCAGAAAGACGTTCAAATTAGTGCCGCAAGTTCTTTTCGATTACGTATCCCCCATCTACAATTTACACATATACATACTTGTTGTTGTAAACACTGTTGCTCTACTATCATTTGGCACTGAGAGAAATTTAGGTAATATTTACAATTTAAGGTCGAAATTTTGATCAAAACTCGATTTTGTTTTTTTGAAAATCCGCCATTTTGTTTAAAAAAAAAAGTTATTTTGTTATTCCTTCGTTTAATTACTAGATTTAACATTACTTTAACGAAATTTGGTTTTTTTAATTTCAGAGGATCCAGTTCATAGATTTGGTGGTCACAGCAAAAAGCTGTAGCTCCTTTCCAAATAAATATTTTTACTAATACTAAGAATTAAAATACTGCTAAAAGATAACATATTATATGTACAAAAAATTTTTAGACCAATAAATTTAAAAGTTTTCTCAGAAAAAATTCTGGAAAATTCGCTTCTAACCCCTTCTAACTGTATATACCTCCATAAAGTGCCTCGTTCACCGCTGGGTATATGAGTAGAGAGGGCACCACGTTATGTTCGTTACTCGTGCCGATTATTTAATTAGTCACGATTTTTCAGTGAACGGATAAACAACGTGCGTTCGCAAGCGAAGACTAATGATTCGTGTGCAACTTCTCGTTACAATATTCGACGCTTACGTGATGGCCCAAGTGAAGATTTGATTCGTTCATGGGTGCAAAGATTCTGGACAATAAGTTCGGTGATAAACAGACCACAGCCGGGGCCCAGCTGGACATAGAGAACAAATAAAAATATTGAACTTGTTGTCAGAAGTTTGCTCGATAATCCACGTCAGTCCGTGCAAAAGAGAGCGGCTGCCTGGGACTTCCAAACACGTTTGCGCATGAAATATTGGGAAAGGAAATTTCACCACCTCAAAATTCAAATCGTTCAAGCGTTTAAGCCTAACGATTACAATTTGCGTAAACATTTCTGCGAGGCAATGCTGGCTGAAAAATCACAACCAGCGATTGTTCGTGAGCTCGAGCTCCTTGAAGTACATAAAGTTTTTGTTTATCGCACCATTACTCGTTACAACGATACTGGTAGCATCGCGAAACGTCATGGAGGTGACCATCAAAAGACTGCAACGTCACGTGAAATGGTTCAAAAAGTGAAGAAGCGCCTCCACGAAATTCTCGACGAAGTGCCAATGAAATGGCAAAAGAACTGAAAATATCTGACCATAGCATCCGTACTCAAAATCAAGCCTTACAAGATCCAATAGGCGCATGATCTCACACTAAAGCAGCAACAAGTCAGACTTGAGGGAGCGAAGGAATTGCTTCACTTGGCCGAAAGCGGTTAATTTCCGAACATTGTGTTTTCTGACAATAATTTTTTTTCAAATTGAGCAATTCGTAAACTCCCGAAACGATAGGGTTTATTTGACCGACCGTTTATACGAAAATTTTAGTCATCGATTGGCCAGCAGGAGGCAGCACCTGCCACAGGTAAGGGTTTGGGCCGCTGTAACCGCAGATGGGCGCTCTCCAATTGTTTTCATCGAGCCTGGTGTCAAGGTTAATGCGAAATATTATCGGGAAAGTATTCTGGAAGTTGCTTTGAAGCCGTGGGCAGACAAACATTTCGGTGGCAGTCCATGGACGCTTCAACAGAACTCGGTACTGTCTCACAAAGCTCAAGGGGGGAGCCTGGTTTATGAGGTCTAAAAATGGCATATCTTTGCGATTTTTTTTAAGGAAAAAAATAATTTAGCACTGCAAAGTTTTTTCTATTTTTTAATGAACATTTAAAAAGTATAAACAATTTTTGTACTGGTTGAAAAAAAAATTTTAACATAGGATTTTGTAGAGCGCTGCAACGCTGGAGTTTCCAACTGGAAAGCAAAAAATTCAAATAGATTTCTAATTATCATGATTTTTTATTTTAGATGAACTAAGAAAACTGAGAGAAATTCCAAAATTTCAACTTTTTGGAGGTTTTAAGAAAAAAATGCCTTTCTATAAAAAAAAATTCACTTCAACTTGGTATAAAAATCTTGAAAACTTTTTTTTTAATCTATTTTGTTAGTTCAAATAGAAGAGAATTTAATACTGAAGGGAACAAGCTATGATTCATTTCAAAAGATTCATTAGTTTTTTTTTTTCATTCATGTACGCCAATTCAAAGAAATCATAAAAATGAAAAGTCGAGAAAAGAAGATAAAGTTTGTACTATAGCTGTCCGGTCACAGCGTAACTACCTAACGCTCGCCTACCTTTGGCTTTGTATCTACGGAAATATTGAGAATTAGGCACTGTAACGAAAAAAAAGAATCGATTTTTTGACCTTATAAACCAGGCTCCCCCCTCAAGTGAACCAAGGTAGGCTAGAAAACAACGTTCGAACTTCATAACGTCCACACAATGGCTCTCAAATTCACAAGACGCGAATCCAATGGATTATTCTCTTTGAGTCATTTTGGAGTGCGGGGTCCAAACTAAAAGATTCGCCAGTATCGAGGCGCTAAAAAAAGTCAATGTCCGTGAGTGGGCCAAAATACCTGCAAGTCTCATTCGGGCAGTTTGCGATTCGTTTCTGGACCGTCTCAAGGCCATAGTCAAGGCAAAAATTGGTCATATCGAGCAAAATTTGATTCTTAAATTTGCTTTATTTTCACACAATAATTTTCCAAACTAAATTTATGGCCTTTTTAATTGGTTACACTTCGAGTGCCGGACCCTGTAAATATAATCTCCTTTGTTATCTACAAGGAAAGACTGAAGGAAGACAGAGCATCGGGAGAAAGAAGTTATCATGGCTGCGGAATGTACGTCAATGAATTGCAGTTCAAAATATATCTCTGCCAGAAGCAGATATAATTTTTCAAATATTATAAAAAATTTATAAATTTATCGTTACACGTTTTATTGTCCTCATTCTTTTTTAACTATTCTATTTTATACATTTTATTTTTGTGCATTGGCTTTTATTAGATTTTATTTTATACATGACCGCTTACTTTCGGTAGCGAGTTGCCAGAAGCAGATATAATTTTTCAAATATTATAAAAAATTTATAAATTTATCGTTACACGTTTTATTGTCCACATTCTTTTTTAACTATTCTATTTTATACATTTTATTTTTGTGCATTGGCTTTTATTAGATTTTATTTTATACATGACCGCTTACTTTCGGTAGCGAGTTGCAAATAAAGAAGCAGACGAAAGCAATCATTCATAAAAGAAAATCTGTCGGTGTATGCCAAAGCCTCCCCCCCTCCTCCACATTGCAACCGAACCGACCAACAAGTCATCATTATTGTTTAATTCCGCACAGAAAAGGCAAAAACTCACTTAAAGCAAAATGGAGGGAGCCCTAACCGGCCTCAAGGTAGGCAGCCTAAAGGAAAGTAAGACACAAAAAAAATATTAAAAAAAAACAAATAAGCACAGGAAGTGGTGTTGGTGGTGGCAGAAAAATTGTATGTAAATTCAAATTCCGCAACGAACTTTAACATTTTTTTGACAAGTTTGCGTATAAATCTTGAAATGTTTTAATTTGTTCGTGAATCGATTTGTGCGTGTGAGACAATGCCCGTGCGATTGCCGAACGAGCCACGCACTCCTTCAATCCGACTTGCTTGCATACTTCAACGCACATAATTTTAACGCGATCCTTGTAGTGGGACAACCGGCACAGCGACTTACCGCCACACCGACACAATGGCTTTAGTGCAGTGGCTGAACGCTTCCAACTCGTATTCATCTCCTCTGATTATGGATTGTATGGATGTATCATACATATCTACATCATGGTGTCTGTATGTAGGTATTTTAGGTATTGTTTTTGTTGCCACACCAGCTCCGTACATGCGCGTAGTTTGCAACTTTTCGCAAGCATTGCATTGTATGATTTATGAATGACATTTCAACTTTTTCAAAATATTTTCCTTCTTTTATTGTTGCCTTACAAAAGCTCACTCTCTCACACATTGGCATTGCGGTTTGTAAGAATTCCAATTCAACGCAGTTAACTGGTGAAAAATAAAGTATTGGTATAAAAATTCATGGCAAAAGCAAAACCAAGAACACAAAAAATGCAGGATATTAGTGAATGAATGAAAAGGCCAATGAGTATGTGAACGCTGCGCCGGTTAGGCGGTCGCATCCGTAGGCAGGTATGCATGAATATGTGTGTATACAGTCTCGTATAAGAAATCGCGTAAGTTTGTATGTATGTCTGCTTGCTGTGATGGCAGTTCCGGTCTATCCGGGCATATCGCATATCGTCGCTCCCTAGTACAAGTACATTACAGATTACGCGCAGTCCGCTGGCTTGCCATTAAGAGTCCGATAGGACTTTGGAGAAGCTATAAATTTTTCTGTTTTTTTTTCTTTTACTTCTATTTTCGTTGCTGCCATTACTTGAGCTAATAAATGCGCAACGTGTGTTTACTTTTTAGCTGGCCATATTCGCGCCATTTTTCATCTGTCCACAACGATTTGCGTACGCGTACAACGGAGGACCTGCTGGAGATATTTTTGATTGCTACGGCTTTTCATGCTTAGCATTTTTCATAGACCCCTTAAGCTTTATTTTCCCTACGCTTACCTTCTTATGTATATTTGGCTACTTTAATCTTCGATCTATTTGTGGTTGTGAAAAAATGTCTTTTCAGAAAAATTGAAATAAAGTGGAAAAAATGGATTTTTATTATAAGAGTCAAGGACTCTTGATACAAGGCATATTCTTTTTTTGAGGTAGATAGGTGAAATGGTTGAAGTACCAGTCAGGCACTCCTCAAGTAGCACTAAACTGCCGATTTGATAGCATTATGAGACCCCCAACAGGCAGATATCTACAGCCAGCCAGAACTGTTAATATAATGGAGAAGACTGACTTAGATGAGATTTAAGTTGGCGCACTGCCCCAGGCTGTCGAAGAGAGGAGCGCCCAGTGGCCTTAGTCATCTAGCTGCCAAACCCGGACATTTACAGAGAAAATGCTCTGCAGTCTCCTTCTCTAAAACGTCCCCGCAGCTTCTGCAATGAGGGTTAAAAGGTGACCCTAGCTTTTTCGCGTGTGTGCCGATCGTCCCGTGACAGGTAAATACAGCTACGAGTTAGGGAATTGAATGGCGAGGAGTCCAAAGGACTTTCTGAGTCCTTCGTATATCGTATTGGAGCCAAAGGGTTTTCGAAATCGCACATGAAGAAATGGAGCTCCATCTTTTCTGCGCTTTCCTGAGAAATAATTTATGCAGTTCCCCTTTAACAACCGTCAGAGGGATGCCGATGACCGGGTAGAAGGTCTCTGAGGCCAATTCAGTCCCCTTTCTGGCAAGCTCATCAGCAATTTCATTTCCCTCTATGTTCCTAAGTACGTCTCGGCACCCAGATCCGAGAAATGTTACCTGCACACCCAACAGATGTGATCTCCTCCATACAGGAGTTGACTTATTTCATTCTGCACCATGGCGTTGTCAGAGCATTGATCGCGGCTTGACTATCGGAGAAAATGTTAATATCTCCCTCGCTCCACGTTCCCTAAGCATTTTGCATGCTTGCACTATAGCAAAGATTTCTGCTTGAAAAACACTAGCAGTGCTCGGCAGTTTAAAGGAGATACATAAATTGGCTGATTTAGAGAAAACCCCTGCTCCGACTCCCGATTACATCTTGGAACCGTCAGAGGTGCGAGCTTCGGTGCAAGCTTCGGTGCAGATTTTCTCTTCGATCCAATCCTGCCTATTTGGAAAGATTGCTCTAGCACGACCCTCAAACTCTAGTTTGCGGATAGAGAGATCTCTTCGAAGTGCGGAGAAATACGGTGTTAACTGCCCAAAAATGCTACCATGTCCCTTGAGAGATTGTCTCCAGAGGCCATCCTCCTTTAACCTGATTGCACTTTGAGCTGCGATGGAAATGACGGAAAAATCGATGGGAAGTAATTACAAAAGGACATTCAGGGCAGCACTGGGGCAAGTTTTACATGCTCCGGTGTTGCCAATGCATGCAGTCCTTTGCACCCTCCCCAGTTTAGTGATATTATAGCCCTTCTAAGAAGCTTAATTTTGGCATACGTTAAAATTGGCAAAACCACTGCGTTGTATACCCTCAGCACGACCTGTGGTTTGAGTCCCCATTTTTGACCGAACATAGATTTGGCTATACTGGCCTTCTTTACCCGATATTCAATGTGTGGCTTCCAATGGAGTTTGGAGTCAAATATCACTCCAAGATACCTAACTTCCGATGAGAGCGGAAGAACGTGGTCGTTTAATTTGGGAAGTCGAAAGGGTGGAGGTTTATATTTTCTGGTAAATAGCACCAGCTCGGTTTTGTAAGAGTTGACTAGTGTACACCCACTGACCTTTCCAAAATCGCAGCCATGACTGAGGGAAACACTCCCGATACCATCAAGACCAAATCATCGGCGTATGATACTACCTTAATCCCACCTTTATTTAACATTATCAGAACTTCGTCAATAGCAACTAGCCAAAGTACCATCCTGCGGCGTCCCCCCTTTTTAGAGATATAAGACTATATTTTCAAGCACTGTCTGTCTAATGCATTGTACAGATCCATAAGTACGAACACTCTCAGCTGATTGTCAAAAAATGCCCAAAAAATGCTTGCATAAAAAAATTATTAAATTTCTTGAAAATCGTACCAAAAGCTCTAAAAAATTACGTTAAAAATCAGATATTTCTCAATAAAAAGCATTATTATAGCCAAGAAATGTATTAAACATTTTTGTTATTGTAAATTTTGCAAGTCAAAGATATTATTTTGTATTTTTTTTTCTGTTTTTTTTTGAGTCGATTTTCTATAGTTTTTAAGTTACCATAAAAATTATAATTTGTCATAGCAACACCGCCAACACGCACGAGCAAAAGGACCAAGCACTCACACCATCACACATTTGACTGCCTGTCAAACTCCCATCTCGGGTGCCTGTCCAAAAATAGAAAGAAGAAGAGTGTTTTTACTTATATTTTTATCCAACGGACTAATGGAAGCGTGACCAGCAAAATTCAAGCTTAGAGTTCCACGCATGAAAAACGTTTTTAATCAGTGTTCCTATGTATGCTCACTGTAGGTCCAAACTGACACTTGCACCAGCAACAAAATACTTGAAGAAGTCTAAGACGTTCATAGATAAATTTGTGCAACGATAAACCGAAGCTGGAAACGTTGACGACTTCATTGGACGGGGTCCAACAAATGTACGAGGGGTGCCTTTTATATGTCGGGATTAGAGAACAAAAACAAATTTTAATCATCGAAAATCACTTTATTGTTTTTCAAAATATTCTCCATGAAGATCTATACACTTTTGCATGCGTTTGAACCAATTGTCGAAGAACTTTTGCCACTCAGTTTGATTTTTACGTACGGGAATAAAAAGAAGTCATTCGGTGCCAAGTCAGAACTATACGGCGGATGACCCATTAATTCGATATTTTGGGTGCTCAAAAATGCAGTTGTTTGAGCCGATGTGTGAGAGCTCGCATTATCTTGGTGAAGAGTGATCCGACTTTGGCGATTGGTTTTCCTAATTTCTTGGAAGACAACTGGCAAACAAATGGTTGTGTACCACTCAGAATTTACTGTTCTGCGTTGTTCTAGTGGTACGGTTGCGACATGTCCAGTTTTTCCGAAAAAACAGGCGACTATTTACTTAGAAGTGCTTCGTGCGCGAACAACTTTTGTTGGATTTGGCTCATCTTGAAACACCCATACAGTCGACTGCTGTTAACTTTCGGGCTCATACGCGTAAATCCATGATTCATCACCTATCACGATGTCATAGACGTGTTTCGAAACCCCGCGATCGTATTTTTTGAGCATTTCCTTCGACCAATCGACACGAGCCTTTTTTGAGCGATTGACAAATTGTGTGGGATCCAACGCGAACAAATTTTTTTGATAGTCAAATTTTTTTTGAATGTCAAACTTATGCAATATTGAATGTATGCTGGTCCCACTAATGCCTAAGATTGTCTCAATCTCACGATAGGTCACATGACGATCTTGCAATATCAGTTCGCGCACAGCATCAATGGTTTTCGGAACAACAACTGATTTTGGACGACCTTCACGAAATTCGTCTTGGAGTGAACTACGACTACGATTGAATTCACCATACCATCGATAAACACTGGTCCTTGATGGAGCTTCATCGCCAAAAAATGAATTAAGTTCATCCATGCAATGTTCCTGAGTTAATCCACGTCGAAAGTTGTAAAAAATAATCGCACGAAAATGTTCACGATTTAATTCCATTTTTGGACCGAGATGAATCTTTTAAGTTACTGTAAACAACACAAATAGAGCTGGTATTTCAAAACGTTCTGAGTACGTAAAAGCCAAAAAATGTCAAACTTTGCGATACAGCTGTCAGTTGCCAGATTGCAACACCAGGGTTGCCAAATCCTGCCAAATAAAAGGCACCCCTCGTACCTCTCCGATTCACGACGATTCAAGGACGTTTACGTGCCGAAGATCTTTAATTCCGAAGGATATTGAAAAAACTGCTGCTCTCATTATCACACATTGAAGAAGGACTTGCATGGGCTAAGGCAGAACGTAATTAGACGAACGTTATATTCACCCGTAACCTTCCATTTGGGCACATAGTTGCATACGTCGGTCCTAGTGTTCTACTGATAATCGACAACTTCAACCAACTGTTGAACATTCAGTTGAGATTTATGTTTGGGGCTGCATCTCCGAAAAAGGATTTGGTCGTTTATTTGTGTTTATCGCCAATTTGAATGCAGTTATAATGAATAAAATTTACTAAAACGCATATTGCCATTAGCTGCGAAAATATTTGGAAGAACTGACCAAAATTGGATTTTACAAGAGGACAACGATCTCAAGTATCGAAGACGGAAGTGTGTGGAGTGGAAAGAGGAGGATGGAATTTTTATGTTGGATTGACCTGCACAGTCGTCTGAAGCCAATCCTGTTGAAAATGTTTGCCAAGAACTAAGCAAAAACTCATAACTCAAAAGAAAACAAATATGGACTCTCAAATAACGGGTGATTTCTTAGCTAATATCTTTTTAAACAGTTGGTTTAAACAGCTAACGCACGTTTCGTGTTTTGTTTCACTGTCAAACATCTGCAGTTTGGTCTATAATTTGACCATGAATCGTCTTACAAACGAACAACGCTTGGAAATAATTGATTTTTATTATAAAAATGCGTGATCTGTTAAGGGGGAGGTAGGGTTTAGCGCTAAAAAAAAACACTTTTTTTGTGAATTTTTTACAGAAATATGGCTTAAGATACTTTAATAAAATCAGTTGCATGTTATTGTACATCTTTTCAATAAGTTTTTAAAAAATATTAATTATAAAATATTGACAAATAAGCCCATGACAGAGTTTTTTTGGAGATATGTTTTTCGAGAGGTGCTCTGCGGTGCCAATCGGCATTCGTCGTAGAATCATCTGAAACTAAAAAAGTCGAATTTTTCAGTTAAAGTATGACGTAATGCTCCCCCCTACATTAATAAAATTTTTTTTTTTTTCATTTTTGTAGTTTTGGTGGCAAAAAAACGTAAAACGAGCATTTTTGGCGAAAAATTTCGCCATATTTGTAAGTGAAAAACAACCTTAAAAAACAAAAAATAAAAAAAAACAGTGTAGGGGATAGGTATTTTTGATTTAGAAAACGTGTGCCAAATTTGAAAAGAATCGGTTGAATAGTTTCGGAGTTGTGATTGGCACCGACTTTTAAGAAGTCGTTTCGGGAAAAACGCGTTTGAAAAAATGACTCTGAGAAATTATCGATGCTCCGCATTCGAGGTAGAGTGCCTACAAAGGCTATAACTTTGAGAGTTCTGCTCCGATCCACTTAAAATTTTGACACAACATTCTTGAAATGATTTACTATAAGATGAGTGAAGAAAAAAAATTTCGATTTTGTGACCCTACCCCCCCCTTAAGAAAGTTTATCGCGCGCTTCTTCCATTTTATGGTTAGTTTAATCGACCCACTGAAGCGGCTATTCGAGCTATTGTGACTAAATTTAGAACCAAATTTACATTATTGGACATCAAACCACCAACTCGTTTACATAGAGTGCGAACTGAAGAAAATATCGCAGCTGTATCGGACAGTGTTAATGATGGCCATCAATTATCGATTCGTTACTCAACAACGTGGAAAATTTTGCGAAAGGATTTAGGTGTGAAGCCCTTCAAAATACAGCTGGTGCAAGAATTGAGACCGAACAACCTATCGCAACGCAGAATTTTTGGTGAATGGATCTCTTGGAAAGTTGGCCGAATATCCACTTTTTTATCGAAAAATTGTGTTCAGCGACGAAGCTCATTTTTGGATAAGCAGAATTATCGATTTTGGAGTGAAGATCAGCCAGAATAATTGCAACAGCTACCAATGTATCCAGAAAAGGTCACAGTTTGGTGCGGTTTATGGGCTGGAGGTATCATTGGACCGTACTTCTTGAAAGATGCTGCGAATCGTAACGTAACTGTGTATGTCGAGCGCTACCGTGAAATGATATCCAACTTTTTTTTGCCCAAAATGCAAGAGCTTGACTTGCTTGACATGTGGTTTCAGCAAGACGGTGCCACATGCCACACAGCACGCGTAACAATGGACTTGTTGAGAGGCGAGTTCGTTGAACATTTTATTTCACGTTCGGGCCCTGTCAATTGGTCACCCAGATCGTGCGATATAACGCCTTTATATTATTTTTTGTGGGGCTATGTTAGAGCTCATATCTATTCAGGCAAGCCTGCTTCAATTAATGAATTGGAAGACAACATTAAAGCATTTATATGTGAGATACCGGCCGAAACATCGGAAAGAGTATGCCAAAATTGGACTAAGCGGATGGACCATTTGAAGCGCAGTCGCGGTCAACATTTGCATGAAATAATCATCAAACATTAAATTATATGAACTGTACTACCGATTTAAATAAAAATTACATGCATTTTTCTGAATTTTACGTGTGTTGTTTTGAAAACTTTCCTATAGCTCTTAAAAAATCACCCTTTACCACTAATAGTCATTGCCTTTTCTTATTTTAGCTGTGACACACAAATATTGTAAATATTCCCAACAGAATCTTCGGACATACATCTGCTTCACGATACCTGCCTGGTAGAAATATCGATGCTAAAAGTACTGATTTCAAGTTAGAAGTATTAAAATAACGTAATCTGGCACTTACATTCTTCAAAGCTTCTCCTCCAATTTGTGGTGTACGTTTTGATTTTCCTCCACAATTCAAAGGAGCTGCATGTGTGTGTCGCATTCCGATGGCAGAAGACTTTCGACAAAACATTAACATTTTTCTTTAACACATAAATGCATTCCCATGATTGCCATTTTCTGCCACTGTGTGCAACTATTGTTAGTGTCTTTTCAAATTCCGAAGTAGTCAACCAAAACTACGCTAGCTTACCAACCTCTTAAACAAAGCTCCAAACCAAGCCGTTATGCATAGATAAAAATTGAGCGCACTTCTTTCGATACCAAACGCTTTCCCCTAGTCGGCCATATTTCTTCTTGCTGAGCAACAATAACAGGTTGCAACAAGTTTTCCATTTCCTGTCAACCACTTCAGCAAAGTTTTACACCCAGCGCACATTTTTGCCTTTGCTTCCAGTCACAGCGACGTCTAGCGGATATTTGTTGTTTGGTACTTGGTAACAAAAATGTTAATCGACTTCGTAGAACTCAAGCGTAGGTGTCGCCTGTGCTGTGAACAGTAATGGCTAAAATATAGTGGATGTGGCACATTGGAGGGAAATTTACATTCAATGTTATTAATACATCCAATAAATTATATTCCAGAATTTCGTTTTGCGTTTTTTCGAGGTTGTGTCGCTGCTTAATTAGGTTCGAGTCTTGATTTTTTTTTTTCGAATTTTCTTTTTTTTTTCTAAGAGTTGGTAACACTTTTTTTTCTAATTGCGCCATGCCTTCAAAACTCAAGGACTCTTTTTTTTATTATGTTTATTTTTACAAATTTCGTACATCAATTGGCTTAATGTAAGTAAACAAGATTGATAAATTTAAACAAAAATTTAAGATACAATGCCCCAAAATGACCTCTCTGCATCTTAATTTACAAAAAAATTTTCATTCTTTGCAGATCCATCAACCTTTCAAGGAGAAATGATGACGCAACTGTTTTTTCATTGTACTTTGGGTGACGTGATTTTTGAAGTGAAACTTCTTGACGCGCGTCGGAATATAATTTGAAGGCCCGAGCTAGCGTCACTAAAAACCGTTACGAAATGTATAAGCCTACGGCATACAAGCTATTCTCTTACTCTGCTTTGTGCGGTAGTAATTGTGAAAAATGTGTACTATCAGGTGAGTCCATAAGTTCGTGCGTTTTTTTAAGGTGGCTTTAAAATTAATAAAAAAGATGGTTAAAGTATTTATTAATCAATAATATATTTTCCTTCATTATTTACAATGTCTTCCCAACGTTTAGGCAAATTTTTAATTCCCTGCTCAAAAAATTGTTTGTCCTTGGAGTCAAAATACGCTTCGATATCCCTTTTTATAGCTTCTTTTGAGGAGTAGTTCTTGTTACTCATATGGGATTGAAGTCCACGGAAAGGGTGATAACCACAAGGTGAGTATGGTGGACGCGGCATTAGCTCCCATCCGAGCTCGTTCAGCTTGCCTAATTTTTGCCTTGCGGTAAGAGGTCTTGCCTTGTCGTGGTGAAACAAAACTTTGCGCCTATTCACTAAAGACGGCCGATTTTTGTTAAGTGGCTAATTCAGGTTTGATAGCTGATGGGAGTTATAATCAACAATTATCATCTGGTTTGGTTCCAGAAGTTCATAATAAACAATACCGGCCATAGCCCACTAAATAGACAGGAGAATCTTCTTGGGGTGAAGGCCATCTCATCATTTTTATCTAACCATTGCGTTTGCGAACAGGATTATTGTCAAGGACCCATTTTTCATAACCATTAACGATAGGGTTCAAAAAACTTTCCTCTTCAAGCCGTTGCAGCAGCTGAGAACACACATTCACTCTCTGCTGAAGGTTGGCGACGGAAAGTCTATGCGGTACCCATTTTTCCAGCTTTGAAACCTTTCCCAACTGAACCAGGTGCCTGTGAGCTGCTTCATGCGATGAATTTAACCTCTGAGCTATCCTATTGACTGTCAAATTTGGCTCAGCTTCCACGAGTTCGAGCAAGGCGTCGGAGTTAAAGACTTCAGGACGACCAGCGCGCGGGCATCCTCCACGTCGCAGTTACCACTTCGGAATTTTGAAAACCACTTTTGCGCAGTCCTTACACTCACGATATCCTCTCCGTGAACGGTGTTTATTTCTGCAGAGGCAGTTGCTATATTTCAACAACAAAATCAGGAACAACGATAGATGCCGTATTTTCTCGCTATATCGACACAATTGAGTCAAGAACATATACATATATCCTATTTCAGTTACCACAAACCGATTGTATCCACTGCAGCTATTGCACCATCAATACAAACTGTACAGGCTATTGAAGCACCGACTAATGTACAAATTTCAGAAATAAATGAATAATAATATTATCCACTATTATTGTATGTAATTTTATAAAAAATCATTTCAATCCTCATTAAACTATTTAAGTTTAATCCAGAAATTAAGAAGTTTCACTTCAAATATGCGCACATAGTTCGGCTGGCCTTTTATTTATATACTAATTTTTGTAAAGAAAAATTAAAATCAATTTTTTTTTTAAATTTAAGTTCTAATAAACAATGTATAAATTTTTTTATATTTGTTTCTTTTGTTACTCCCTCTAAAAACAATTTTTATATTTAGCGCATTTTTGGCGTTGCTGGACGTATGTAACCCCTTAAATAAAGTAACAAATATTGCACATAGTTTTGTAAGATTTTTGTGAAAAATTAAAATTAAAATAAAAAAAAAAAATCTAATATTAAAAAATTAAAAAAATCTATCCATATAATTTCATGGCAATTATTCTTTAAATGAGCCGTAAGCCCTGGCAGCTAGTGCTTCTTTTTTTTTTTTTTTGTAAAATAATAATTTATTGTTAATTTCCATATATTTAATTAATAAATAAATATTCTTTAAATATGTGCAATCTTGCTTATGTCCGCCATGGCTACGATTTATATGGTCCATGCGATCAGTCCAATAAATTCATTGTTAAGCGCTATTTAAGGTAGTAGTCTGGTCAAATACTCATTTATTATTTTTTTCTACAGTCTGATTTCTACCTTTTTTCTTCCAGGACAAGCCTACTGAATAATGATGAGTTTAACTTTTTCGTTTCAAATGTCAAAATCGTGTTGGCAAGCCACCTATCTTTTTTTTAAGACGCTTACTTTGGTGCCAACCTACTACAAAATAATATGTAAAAAAAAAAAAGAAATTGTTTTGTATACTATTTGATGTCAATAATAACATGCTATAAAATCAAAACGGACGCATTTTATTTTCTAAAAAAAAAACAATCCTACAAAATATCTATAAAATATAAATATTTCACCAGACTACTATCATACTTTAAACCATAGTTATCCCATCGATAGTTCTCGTGCAGCGAAAAAAACACCCGTTGTATTATAGATAAAAAATATATTTTCATGTTCTTATACGTCACCAACGATTTCATGCGCTCATGCCAAAACTGTAACAATTCCACATTTTCTACCTTTGCCATACGTTCTAAGTTCTGATTGAAACTAATTTTCATTTGATGAGACTCTTGCCAGCATTTATTCAATATTTTAGTTCAGCTACAGCTGACCTGCACGCAAGCGGCTCTCATTCTCTGCGCTCAATGTTCACTCACTTCGCATTGGTGTGCTCGCAGAGACACTCATTTAGTTCGTTTTGCCTTTTTCAACTCTGCCATTACACTCTGTTTCCATACTTAAACAATTTTTAGTACACACCAGAGAGTTGAACTTTCGGTTGGGTGCTCTAATACGAACAAATACGACCTTTATTTATTTCATTTTGTTGTTTTACTAATTTTGAAACTTGTAATTTTTGACTTGACGCTTTGTCCAAGAAATTGTAGGAGAAGCAAGAGAAAAAGTCAAAGCATGTAAAACAGACATACAGATTGGTGTGGCGGTGTTTAATAAAATTTCCATGGTGTCACATACTCGCGCTTTGCTTAGCTGAAATATTCGTCACTCATTTTTGTTTTTACCTATCTTTCACGCTTTACGGCCTTCACTACATTCGTCGTAGCTTACGCCGAACGTTTACTATTTTCTGTTATTTTCTGCTGTTGGCGAAAATTGCGCATTGTCAAAAATACTGTTCATCGTCCATTACTCTCCACGAAGTATACAGAATATGAAGGAAATGTAAAATCGCATGAATTGAAAATAAAAACTAAAACTAGTAAACGAAGCAGGGAAAAGAACAAAAGCAGAAAGAAATCATTCGCAAAACAACAATCACAAACTGAACGGAAAAGCGTTTACAAACAATAGAAAAATGGCAAAAAAGGAAAAAGTGGGAAAGCGGCAGCCTCAGCAACAGCAGCAGCATTAACAACAATGAAAGCTGGTGATTTGTGTTGCCCTCTTTCCGCACGTGCACCACCACCGGCTCGGGCATTCTTTGCTAGCCGCTACGCACGCTTAGCTTTTACTGCTTTGTTATTGCTGCTTTGTCATGTTGCTGCCTGGCTCTGTTGCTGCGTCTTCATTTCGCTGTGTATTCTGAATGTTGCTCGTCTGCGCCGCAGTTGTCGTCTATGCCTTTTTAATTTTCGCATTCATCCGCTTTCATCAACAAATCTTCTCGGTTTGCACTCGACTTGAGTTCGTGTCTTAAATCTTTAGTTTGTGCCGATTCAGTTTCTTCGTGTACGTCGTCAGTGCTGGTTGTGTTTAGCGGATGAAAGCGTCTGCTGCCTCCTATGGACTAAGCAGAGAATAAACAAATTTACTTTGGTATAACCACTGCAAGTAAAGTGAATGCCTCCAAATACGAAAAACCGAACATTGCGAATCATGTCGTGTGTGGGACAAAACTTATTTTAATTAAAAAATGTGAATTTCACGTCGTCTGCAATTCGCGTTTAACAAAGTACGAATATCATTTATTCTTTATTGAAATACATATTTTTGTGAAAAGTGACGAAAACAACGAAAACAAAGTGCTCATTGAATCTTCCTTGCATTGAATTCACGAAGTAAGTTTGCAAAAAAGAAAAGAATTGTGTGTGGTTGTGTGTGCATGCCCGCTGGAGGTGTTGCTGTACTGTGAAAGTGAAGAAATAAAAATTGTTCAGCATAAAAGAAAATAATTAAATGCGCCAATAGCACTTTTTAATATAGAATTCTAGGAGAAATTTTTTGCTTCTTGAAAAATGAAAAAATTGCATAAATGAGTGAACCAGAGCGCCAAGCATAACAGGAAATGGCAAAAATTGAAAACCTTAAACATTTTTGGTTGCTAAATTTCGAAACAATAAACAAAAAACATATCAAAAGTGTAAGCAGTAATGGCATGGAGCCAAAGTTTTGTAAAGCAAATATTTAACTGTCTTTTCACGTAGAATAATTCGTGCCTTCTGCCCGCTTTCTGTTGCTGCTAATATTTTTTTTGGAGAAATTTCCAAAAAAGAATATTTTTTTAGCTTAAATACAATTTAAAAACTCAATTTAAAGAAAATTAAAAAAAAAATGCAAAAGAGCAAGTGCAAGCGCTACTTAAAATGTTGAATAGAAAACATTGCAGAAACACCAAATATAATCAAAATTTGAAGAAAAAAATTTACTAATCCAAAAACAAGTTAGCCAATAATTATTTCATTATTGAAATCTCCAATCAAAAAATAATATTGTAACACTGAAAAGCGCAAATCTAAAAACAACGACAAAAAAATCCAATTTTCTTAAGCCGTTAATATTTTTAAATCTTTAATTTGAATTAAAAATTTCAGAAAATCCAAATAAAAAAAAATTTCAAGAGACAAATTTATTTATCCAGAAAATTAACTGAATATTTTTTAGCTTAAATACAAAACCTCAATTCAAACAAAAATATTGGAAAGAGCAATTCTAAAAAAAAAAAACAAAATCCCCCCTGTTTCTACCTCTCAATATTTTTGAATATTCAAATTGCAGAAGAAAACAAATAAAAAGAAAATAAAAAAAATAAAATTATTTATCCAATTATTTTTTAGCTTAAATACAAACAGTCTATTAAAACAAAAAGTTGTTAGCTGCAATATTTTTGAATATTTAAGTTTAAACCAGAAAAACCAAATTTATTTATATAGAAAATACAATAATTATTTTTACGATATTAAAATTTTATCCGAAAAATGTTACAAAATACAAACAAATAAAAAAAAAATTGTTAATAAATATTTAATTTTTTATTCAAAATTAAACAAGAAATTGTAGAAATATTAAAAAAACCATAAAATATTACAAAAAAAAATTTTATAAAAAGAATTTTGTTAAATAAAAATTATTAAAAAAATGTTTACGGTTTTGTTTAATATTTTTCCAATTAAAAAAATGTTTTTTGGAGAAATTTAAAAAAATTAAAAAACAATTTTTTTGGAAAAATATTAAAAACAAAATTTAGTTAAAATTTGTTTTTGGAAAAATATCAAAAAGGAAAATTGAAAAAAAAATTTTTTTGGAAAAATATATAAAAAAATCATTTTTTGAAAAATAATAAAAAAATTGGAAAAATAGTAAAAAAAATTAAAAAGAGAATTAAAAAAAATTTTGATATTTTTGAATATTTTTCCAAGAAACAAATTTTAATATATTTTTAAATTAAAAAAAAATCGAAATTTTGTTTTAAGCTTTTTTTAAATCTTAAAAAAAAAAAAAAATTTTGAATTCTCATTTTATTTTTTCCCTTTTTTTGATTATTTTTCCAAAATTTTTTTTTTTTAATATTTTTCCAAAAATGTTTTTTTTAATATTTTTCCAAAAAAATTGTTTTTTGTTAATATTTGTCCAATAACAAATTTGTTTTCAATTTTTTTTTATTGGGAGGTTGAATTAGTTCTAAAGGTTTTTTTCGAAGATTTGGGGCTTTATTATGAAAAAACGGTACAAAATATTTTATTAGAAGTATTGGCCATCGCTAGCTACAACTTTCGCCCATCTTTCGGGCAATTTCCGGATGCCGTTTCTCCAAAATTCTGGCCGCTGCTTGGCTATCCATGACTCAACCCATATTTTGGTAGCCTCGTACGAGGAGAACCGCTGGTCCGCCAAATCGAGACTCATATGCCGGAACAAATGATAATCGGAGGGAGCTATGTCTGGACTAGACGGCGGGTAGGGTAACACTTCCCAGCCAAGCGTTCCAAGGTATTTTTTGACAGGTTGAGCAACATGCGGCCGAGCGTTGTCATGTTGCAAAATAACCTTGTCGTGCCTTTTTACCGTTTCCGGCCGTTTTTCTTTCAATGCCCGGCTTAAACGCATCAATTGCAGTCGGTAACGATCCCCCGTGATTGTTTTTTAATATTTTTCCAAAAAAATTGTTTTTTGTTAATATTTGTCCAATAACAAATTTGTTTTTCAATTTTTTTTTTATTGTAATATTTTTCCAATTTCTTGTTTAAATTTCATTCCAAAAATTAAATATTTATTAACAAAATTGCTTTTGTCCAAATTGCAATAGATTCGGTTGAGATTTTCAAAAAAATTTTTTTTATATTTTTCCAAAAAAAAATTCCAATTTTCCTAGTTTTGGTGTGCGTCTTTATGTTTTTCAGCAAATGAAGAAACCGCCTCCGAAGGGCAGATGATTTTTTTTGAAGAGTTTCTTAGTAGCAAAAATATCTTCGGTGGTTTGCCATTGCCTATCGAGGAGCGACTGCTATTAGAAGAAAATTTTTGTATCATTTGGTTTTGCATGCACGGAGATTCAAAACTATGCACTTCGGAATAGTAGTCCCGCACGAGCCCATTCGGCTACAATGGCTGCTGATGCATAGAAAACAGAAATATGTTAAATCAGAAATGAATTGCCAAAGCAGTCTGTCAAGTCTTTGCTTGCAAGTTATTAATGATTTTCTGTTCCCGTGCTTTTTCCGACGATTTTCGTGTGGTAAAAGAATTTCCCTATTTTCTATTAAGCTCTCGCTGTTGCTGGAAAATAAAATGTATAAAGTAATTATTTTGCTAGAATTTCAATGTATGGGTGTATTCAAAATTAAAAACAAAATTAAAAAAAGAATATAATTAAAACTTTTTTATTTAGTTATTTTTAATTATTATTTTTTTATTTTTTTTATTAAAATTGTATTTTTTTTTATATTTTTATTTTTTTTTATGTTGCTCTTATTTTTCTTTTAATAAAATTTTTTTTTCTTCAATTATTAAAATTATTGAAAATGTTTCAAAACTACAAAAATATTGAAAGAATTCTGAAAAATGCCTAGACTTCAAAATCAAATTAAATTCTTTTACAACCTTCAAATAGAGAAGCTACATCTTCAATAAGAGAATATTTTTATATACTGACCTCGAAAAGTGTGTTTTCCACGAATCAGTATTAAGCGCGTAAATTTAAGCCAATTTTACGCTTGGTATCACTATATTAAATTATACATACATACATACATACAGACCTACATACAGACATACATATATTAACAAGCTGGCCTCAACATTTTTTTCACTCGCCGCTGTTATTAGTTTTGTTCGAAATAAATGCTGCACTAAAGTTTTTGTTTATTTTTCTTTTTTTTTGTCTTTCCATTTACTTTTTGCTTGGCTTAACAAAATTTTCAGTTAATGTAACAGAACTGAAACAAAATAAGTCACAAACAACTACAATCAACAATAACAACGAAATAATACATTGAGTATTGACTGGTGTGTGTGTGAACCGAAAAAAAAAATTGTTAGCGTCATCGCCGGGCAATTTAAAAGCACAAACCACGGAGACTCTGCTTTAACAACGAATAGAACAACATAGAACGGCAAAGCTATTAAGTTAGCGCTCACAAAACTACTTCAGGAAAACATTAAAATTGGTAATAAAGTTCAATATGTCCTGTATTCATGCTATGAGACAGGTTTTCAAGAAGAGGCAGTCTTTTTAGGTAGATATCTCAATTGCAAATAAAAACAGCGTAAGACAGTAGTGGTTACATATAACTCAGTAATACACTTTTGATTTGAACTATAGTGGAAAAAACAGCATTACAGGTAGACGAGAGACTGTGGTTATATCACTAGAATCAAATTCAAAGGTGATTGGCCTCGATACACTGCTTTCCGTGATCTAAAAGCTCTTCGAAAGACTGTTTCAGGTCACTAACGGGAATGTCCTTCAGCATGTCGGTACAAGCCTTTTGAATGGCCTCTACGGACGGAAAACGTTTTCATTTCATGACCAAATGCAATTTTCCGAAGTCACAGGGATCCATATCAGGGAGCGATTTCTAGTCAAAAAATCAGTCATAAGAGTAGGTCAATGAGATGGTGCATTGTCATGTAATAAGCGCCAGCTTCCTTCTTCGAAGTATTCGGGGCGAATTCGACGAATGCGATGAAACAAACGTTTCAAATCGCCAACATAGACAATTGCATTGATGGTTTAGCCCATTGGCTCGAACTCCTTGTGGACCATTTCCTGGGAATCGTAAAAACAAATGATTGATTTTTGACTTCTCCAAACGCGATTTTGTGGTTGGTGGCTTGTCTGGGGCCTTCTATTCAGTACTTTGACGCTTAGTTTCAGGTTCATGTTGGAAATACCACGTTTCATCACCAGTTACAATGTTGCAAAGGAAGTTTTTCTCGCCTCTTTAATGAGGTCTTTCGAATGTTGAATTCTTAGGAATTTTTGGTCCTCTGTTGACTTGTGCGGAATTAAACGTGCAAAGACCTTTCGTAAGCTCAAATGATCAGTTAAAATTGCGATAAATCGATTTTTTGGAGATGTTCAACCCCGAGCACCAAGCAATCATCTTGAGAGCTCCCATTTAGTATCAAATTTAGAATTCAATTTAAGCAGATAAAACTTGGGCTTTTTGCTGAGTAAAATAATTCTATAGTCCCTTGTCCCTTGGAGAGATGTCCCATTCTCGAAACATCTCATGCAGTTCAAAGAGTTTAAGAAAGAGGAGATCTATCAAATATTAAAAAAATCAGTCTGATGACAATCGATTTAAGAGTTGGCTGTTTTGAGGCTATGTTGGATTTAAAATATATCCCAAATGCACCCAAGCCAGAGCGACATTTGTAGTTTACTCAAAGTCAATTTGAAGAACTGGCTATCACTTTGAAAAGGCAAAACAGATATTGATGAATAAATGAGAGTTTCTCGAGAAAAATAAAATTTTCTTTCGTAAAAATTTTTTACGATTTGTAAAATTTGGTTGTGAGTTGAGCAGTTTTTTGTATTTATTTTTTGGAGTACTGTTATTGGATTTTGTTTTATAAATATTTTGAAAGCTAAACATTTTTTTTTTTAATCTTAAAATTTTTTTGTAATCCTTAAAAAAAATGTTTTTTCTTTTAATTAAAAAAAATAAAAAAAATGTTTTTTTTCTTTTAATTAAAAAAAAAAATTTAAAAAATGTTTTAGAGAAATATATTATATTAAAAAAAAACTAACAAAAATTTGACACAATTTTTTTTTTTTTTTGAAAAATATTTAAAACAAATTTTTTGTGAGTGGAGCAGTTTCTTGTATTTATTTTCCGGAATACTTTGATTGAATCTCGTTTTATAAATATTTAATTTTGGAATGAAAGCTAATATTTTTTTTATATTAAAAAAACATAAAAATAAAAATAAAATGTTTTATGGAAAAATATTAAAAAAAAAATTCAGCAAAAATTTCACACAATTTTTTTCGGAAAAATATTAAAAAAAATACTTTTTACTAAAAATAATAAAAAAAAATGTAACACAATTTTTTTCGAAAAAATATTATATTAAAAAAGTATATTTTTTTCTGATCCATTTAGCGCTACCGGATTTCAGATTGAAATGAAACAACGACACTTTTAATTGATAGGGCAATATTTATTATTTTTGTGTAAAACCATTCATGACATTAATTTTTTAAGGATAATCAACTTCAAATGTTGGACGCCACTGCGCCGTAATTACACCATCTGTAAACACCAATTTTGAAGGACTCGCTGGAAGATATGGTTGGCATCTCGTGAATAACTTTAGTAATATTGGCTTCCAATGCTTTATCTGCAAACCATTTAAACTTTACATAATCCCACAAAAAAAAAAAAACAATTCCAAAGGTGTGATATCACATAATTTTGGTGACCAATCCGTTGGTCCCAGACGAGAGTTAAATTGCTCACCGAAACCACGATGCAGTAAACCCATTGTTTTACGAGCTGTGTGGCAAGAAGCGCCGTCTTGTTGAAACCAAATGTTGCAGAAATCACGGGCTTCAATTCCCAGCATCAAAAAGTCGTTTATCAAGACGCAATATGGTGGCCGTTCATTGTTACATTGGCGCCAGCCTCATCTTTGAAGAAATATATGCCGATGAATCTTTCAGCCCATAGGCCGCACCAAACAGTTGTTTTGAGAGGGCGTAATGGCTGTTTGTTGGTTCTCGAATGGCTTAGGGTTGCTCTTCAGTCCAAATAAGGGTTTGAAGGAACCATTAAGCCAAAAATGGGCCTCATGGCTCATCATCATACGTTGGCCTGAGCGCGTGCGATGAACACTTTTCACAGAGAGTCGATTTTCGTAATACAATTTTCCGATTTGTAAACGTTGTTGAGGCGTAAGTCTTTGCATGATGAAATGTCAATGAATACTGAAAAAAAATATATAGGTATTTAGTGTGACAGTAGTCAAGCGTGAAGTGTCAAAAAAAATCCATTGGCAAAAGTACCTCCAATCCGATCACCGTTTAGAACCCTCGTAACTAGAGAGTTGCCTAACTTACACTTATTTTTATGATTAACATTTGCAAGCGCAGCAAATAGTTAGCCAAGGAAAGAATTTCATGTAAATTACCATTACCATTGACGACTGAGCGACAGACGAACGCGTCAACCAAAAACCGCCAAGTGTGAACTGTCTGGCCTTCTCAACGCCATCGTACGATTTTTTTATTTCATTGCTTACACTTAGCCATCTATTTCGCGCAGACTGTTGCCGCTTCAAATACGAAATAAAAAATAACAATAACAACAAAACCAATAACAGCACCCAAACCAATAACAATGGTAAGTCGGCTACTCAGCAAGTGCGGCGCACTAAGTTAAGTTGAGGCATTAAAAATGGTATACAAAGAAAAAGCCACAGCCACTGCAACTTTGTCGATAGTTCCGCTAACGTAAATGCACAGCGTCGCACTCACCTTCACCTGCGACCCACAACCGCCACAAAGCAAGAGCAACAACAGCGAGCAGCAAGCAGCCAACGAGACGTACCAAACGCATGAGCCACCGCACGGCACCACACCGCAAAAGCCATACCACATAATCAGTCAGCCAGTGAAACGGCCGAACACTAAAAATTAGAAAAAAAAACAAATGAAACAGAGCATTCTGCTGTTCCGCTTTGCAGTTCCTTCTTCTTTTATTACATTTATACTTCTTTTGCTACTTCTGCTGCTTTTTCCCCAACTTGCGCTTCTTCCACACCACAACTTGCCGCTGACTAGCACTTTGCTGGTGTCGCTGGTTACGTACATTGTACGCTTTTGACGGGCTTCTTTAGCCAATTCCAATCAGCTTTCTTATTTAGTGCTGCTCGGTGAGTGCTGCACCTTCCTCAAGACTCAAGTGCTTATCTACACTTGTGAGTGTGCGCGTGTGTGTGTGTATGCATATGTACATATTTACATATTTATGCGGCAGTGTGAGGTGCAGTGAAAATGAATTAAAAATAATAATAACAAATACCGCTAGGCGCAGAGTGATTGCCGCTTTATAGCTAACAGCAAAAACACCTTTCGAAATCAATGAAAAAGAATTTTGTACTTAAATTTTCAAATGAATTAAGAACTTCAAACTAAGTACGTTTGAAATGGATTTGTGTGTAAAGCAAAGAAGTTTAATTAATCATTAATTCTTACTCTTTCTACTTTCACCCAATAGCAACAACAACAACAACAAGAATAACAAAAAACAGTGCAATAGACAAATTCTTATGCTAGCAAATATAAAAAGATTTAAAGTGTAAAATAAGAAGAAACAAAAAAACAAAAAAAGGAAAAAAACAAATAACAACAACAACAATTAAACACCATTACAATTTTCATCATCATCAGAATCGCTACAAAAATCAGCTTCGTCTCTTTCACGAACCAACTGCAGGTAAGTCAAAGTTATAGTTTCTCTCGCAATGAAAAGCCGCTTAATGTTTTGATTTTTTCCACGCATTTTCATCATCATTTATGACATTAAAACCGCGCTGAATAAAAATCAAATAGGAAGTTACACGCCGAGGCGATTAAGAACGCTAATAAATTTTTGGTTCAATTCGAAGCGACGTGGCATTAAATTGCTATTCATTTTCATCCACATCCACAGGCAGCTTCTATTTTTATATTTGATTCTAGTTGAGGTGATTTCATTCAGCGTTCAATGACATTAACTGCATTGAGAGTTCGGTAACAGTTTTCAATGTTAGACTATTGACCTTTAAGCGTGTGGGTAGTGCGTGCGTGTGTGGGTGTGCTATAAATTGGAGTTTCTATTAAAACAAATTTTATATAATTCAAATGAAAAAGGAAAGGGTGGACCAATTCGCTGTAGTTTTCATTAATCCATACTTTAGTATTTTGGCTTTGTGCTTAGGGTCATTGTATTTCCGGAAGATGCAAGACCCAAGCAAATCCAAGATATGCGAGTACAATAGTGAGCGGCATATAACTTTTTTATTATTATAATTACAACCAATTCGTAAAAGAAAATTTGTATTAAATAACTATTTTTTATTACATGAATGTAGGCCTACTCATTGCTTCGTTAAATTCAGTGTCCACTGGAGCCAATTCACATAACTTAAAATAGATCTAAAAATACGTTCCGAAGCAAACTTAGTTCGCTCAAACAGTATTTAAATCCTTCGAGCTGAGATGTTGATAAGGATAATAACATGGCCTTTTCCCAATCAGTGGAATCGTCTCTCATAAGACAAAAATTCTGAAATACGAAAGCGAAGTGTGAAGCTCTCAAGAAAATTGTCATTATTCCTTGTGTTTGGAAAAGTATCTAAGCGGCCCGAATTAAAGCTTCTCTGTTCTAATAGAAAGAAAAATTCTTCAAGTGGAAAACATTTTTGATATGAATTTTAGAAATTCCAAACTGTTGTTGTTGTTGTTGTTGTTGTTCATTTTTGTTGCGAATTCATTCTTAGGAATCTTGCTGGGAATAAACCACGCCATCGTGTAGCGAGACTTCATGAAGAGGCCCTCTGACTTGTGTTTTCTCGCGGCCTAACTCTTTTCTGAGTGCCGTCTACTAACTTTTGTAACGTTTTTGGTTCAATTATTTTTTGTTGTTTGTCTAGTAAGAGAGTACTATGACTGGTACTTCCCTCACTCTCTACTGACACAGCCGTATCTTGGCTAGAAGCCAGCAGGTTGTGCTACTCAGAATCGAGTATTGTGTCGCAGAGCGGCACGAATTTAATGTTATCTGATTTTATTTGTTTTTTATTTGACAGCATCTGGTTCTTAAATTGCTCTGCCTGACGATGCGTCAAGCTCCACAACCTATGATTACAAAAGGGAAATAATGGGGGAGTTACTCACGAAGGAGGCCAGGTATTTGAGGGGGAAGCTCCTTTAGCGATGCACAGGTTTTTATTCCCTGTACCGTTCAGTTTTAGACAGGCACCTTGAATTGGGAACCACATCTAGAACTGGGAATTGGTTGTGTTTCCGCAGTCTCTCCAAGAACATATCGAACATGGTTGAACCTGAGATGGCGCTTTCATCATGGCAAGGTGTAACAACCGCGAAAGGGGATTCCAATCTGCTACGTTTTCTGTATTTTGCTACGTTATTGGCAAATGTTTTTATTAAAAATTAAAAACAAATCCAAAAACCAAATTTTTATTGCTTAGAACTTTACACCATTAATCTAGAAAGCAGTAAAAAAAAAATTGAGTGGGAAGATGACCCTTATTCGACTTTCTAACAATCATTATTTTTTTCGTTTATTACTAGTCTGTAATTCGTAACTCTTTTTTTACTCAAATACTCATTCCACTACAAATATTTCACAGTTTTTCCAACACACTTTAAAGGCTTAATTTTGCAAACCTTTTAATTCCGTAGTTTTATCTAGGACTAAAAAGTCCTTGAACACACCTAATCTCTGTCTTTTTCTCTCTCTCTCGCTCCCTTAATCTCTTTGCTATTACCTACCCGTGATCTTAACTAAAAATCTTCTAAATTATATATTTACAAATATTTTCTCATGCGGGCAGCCGCAAAGTCATTAAGTCTTATGAAATCTTCACACACTACGTAGCTGCAGGGTAGCGGCAAATCGTAAGCCGCCGACAGTAAAGCGCATGTTGAAGCTGTTAAACAAACCTTACTGCGTCTGCTCACTGCCTCTTCCACTGCGCTTGCTGCCAACTTTACTGCCAATTTGCCATAAATTTGTGCAGCAATCAATTTTCTTATCTGACATTAGCGATGCGCTCACTAAATTATCACAAGTGGACGTTTCTGGAAGATTAGTGCTGCAGGAGGTTTGCAAAATGCAGAATATAAACAGAGGCTGGAGGTTGGACAAACACAGGCACTGAACTGCAGCAGACTGCAGAGGTTGCTGCATTAGGCCAACGACCGAATGTATAAAACGTGGCCGCACAGGAGGCAAACAACTGCAGAAAGGAGAAGTAATTAGATGGCGACGAACGGGCTCAGCAGGCTGACCGATCAGCCTACACTGGATGATCGGCGGTCATGCAAAGAGACGGTAGTAGGATCAAATAGCCGGTGGTGAATGGTGGTCATGCAAGAGAAGTTCTCGTGCTGACTATAATCCAATCCAATTTTTTTGTTGTTGTATGTTAAGGAAGATTACGGTAAGAGAAGCAGGCAGCCAATCACCAAGTGGAGCCACAAGCGAAATGCGTAACTATAAAATTGTGATTTCAGAAAAGAAAATGTTTATGTTTTTTTGTTATTGTGGTTGGTTAGTAGCTCACAAATTTATTTGGGTGCATACCTACTAGGTTGCTCAATAAGTTTTGCGGTTCAATAAGAAAAATGCAAGTTTATGGTAGGAAATACAGGGAGAGGGAATCTCTCATCATGCCCGTCCTAACGTATGGCGCAGAAGCTTTAACGATGACAACATCCGATGAAGTGACGCTTAGAGTGTTTGAGAGAAAGATTCTGCGTAAGATTTTTGGACCTTTGCGACGACATAGACAAAGCGCAGCGAATAAAGATCCAGCGGCTACGTTGGCTGGGTCATTTCGGCCGAATGGAACAGAAGCGCTCCGTCTCTGAAAGTATTCGATGCGGTACCAGCTGGTGGTAGCGGTGGAAGGGGAAGGTCTGCTCAGAGTTGGAAAGATCAGGTGGAAACACTTGGTGTGTCCAACTGGCGCCGGTTAACACGAGAAAGAAACGCCTGGCGGGTTCTGTCAAATTCGACCAAAATCGCTTAAGCAGTTATCGCACCAATTAAGAAGAGAAGAAGAAGTCTCTCTGAACATCGACACACTTGTTCCAAGGAGATTTGAATTTATGAATTTCATCCCCGGAGTGAGAATCTGGAAGCGCTACAAAATACGCTTTCACAGCTGTTATGACCTCATCATTCGATTGAAAACGCTTTCCAGGCATGCATTTTTTTAGGTCTGGGTATAGATGGAGATCGCTAGGGGACAAATTCGAACTTTAATTTATGGATTTTAGCCATTGTCAAAATGCTTTTTTGTGACACGGTGCATTGTCCTGATGAAAAATAATTGTTCCAAATCATGTTTTTTTATTTAGTAAAAAATTGTTCAAAAATAAAAATCAATAATTAATCCCATAGAATACAGGGATGATAGATTTATAAGATTTGCTCTTTATCTATTATGCAAAAGAAAAATGGGGAAAAATAAAACAAAACAGAATTAAATTTTAGGCAAATTTATTTTATCTCCTTCAAAATATGACCCGTCTGAAGCATCACACATGTGCCAACGTTGAACCCAGTCCTCCATGCACCCCTGATAGGCCGACGAAGGGATGGCCTTCAGCTCCTTCGTCGCATTCTCTTTGATATATGGACTGAAATCTCCTTCCACGAAGTGGTAACTTCAACTTGGTAAACAAAAAGAAGTCGCACGGGGCCATATCAGGTAAATACGGTGCTTGCACGATGGTATTTACTTGGTGTTTGGTCAAATAATCCACCACAATTTGTGCTCGGTGCACTGTTTGCCCACATTTCTGGGCGCTTGCGACGTACAGCATCCCTCAAATGATCCACTGGCGCTAAAAAGTGACAGATGAGTGTCTTACAGTCCTATCAACATAAGAAAAAAATATGGACCGCTTCCCACGTGCGCGATTCGATTAAATTAAACACTCCCGGTACTTTTTGATCATAGGGTATATGCACACACTCGTCCAATCAGTCGCTATTACACAGTTCCAGTTTAAACACATCCCAAATGGCGTCAGGTTATCAGCTGATTCTGTCAGGTTCGCGCATAGCCGAATAACGGTCTGTTAAGGGGACAGATACCTATAAACGGCCATATTTTCCCTGATTTTCATTAAAATTATTTAAAATGAAGAAGGCCATATATTTTTTTCAAAATTGGCAATCAGTTTATTTGTACATTAAAATAATATCATTTTTTTTTTATTTTAATCATTTAAAATGGCGGATGTACACTCAATTCTTGCAGGAAGGTCGCAACGGGGCTTCTCAATCGGCGGGCATTGTAGCATCGGCGTCAGTGATCTGAATACAAAAAACCAAAAATTTATTTGTTCATTAATGTCATATTTCTATTTGAATTCCAAAAAAATGGGAAAAAATCGCAAAATCAAATGCTTAAAGAAAATTAATTTTGGAGCGAATTTTCCTACTATTTTTGCTTCGAAGAAATCAAAAATCGTCACGGTTGACGGTCTATAATATAAGAAATACTTAAATTTACGTCCTGAATTTTTTTTTTTAACATATTCTTAAAGGTTTATATTAACATTTTATGAAAAAAAAGTTTTTTTTTGCGAAATTTTACAGGTATCTGTCCCCTTAGAGAACACACATCTAAAAATCTTTTCGCCGTGCATAAAGTAAGCGCGCGATCATAAAAGATGAAATTTTTTATTAAACAATTTTTTAAACAAATATTTAGATTACGAATAGAAGACTATGGGCAAAATATAATAATAATATATTAATTGGCGCGTACACTTCTGTTAGGTGTTTGGCCGAGCTCCTCCTCCTATTTGTGGTGTGCGTCTTGATGTTGTTCCACAAATGGAGGGACCTACAGTTTCAAGCCGACTCCGAACGGCAGATATTTTTATGAGGAGCTTTTTCATGGCAGAAATACACTCGGAGGTTTGCCATTGCCTGCCGAGGGGCGACCGCTATTAGAAAAATGTTTTTATTAATTTTGCTTTCACCGAGATTCGAACCAACGACCTCTCAGTGAATTCCGAATGGTGATCACGCACCAACCCATTCGGTTACGGCGGCGGCAAAAACTAATAAAAAATCTAGAGAAAAAACTCAAGCAATTTTTTTTTTAATTCTGATATTTTTCTTTGTTTATTTATTTATTTTATATTTTTTTATTATTAATTTTTTTTATTTTTTAATTAACATTTTTTTGTTGCTCTTAAAAAGCTAATACAAGGTTTTCACTGTCAATTTGTGAACACAATTTTTAAATTCCCACTGTCCATTGGCTGGTTGTCTAGCTGACCGTTTGGACGAGTCGTCGCATGCTGCTCATTGCCGGTCAAGTCCATAAATTTGCAGCATGGCTGGACCATTCACCCCAGAAAAACCATTGCAACCTTCACCAAAGATGCTGCTGTTATTGCTGCCATTGTTGTTGTAAATTCATTTGTTCGACGCTGTAGCTGCCGAAAGCAAATCTTCGCGTACTTGGGCTTCACTTGGCTTTAATCTTAATGTTGTGTGTGTTGGTATCTGTGCATCATTGTTGTTGTTGTATATGTTTGTATCTGGGCATCGTTATTGTTGTTGTATATGTTTAAGTTTATACCTCGCTAATGTTCTTGTTATTATTGTTTTTGCCTATGCAATTTGCTATCAGCAAAAGTCAGCATTGACATTTGGTGAATGCAATTCACCAAGCAAAACGAGGTAGAAAATCAAACTAAAAAAAACTAACAACAACAAAGCAACATTCACTGCAGCAATTTTTGTGAATACCATTCAAATTCAAATGATTGCTGCAGCGCAACCAAAAGCACCAACAATGTGATGGTAACAACATTCACTGCCAAAAGCGATGGTTTATTGGCGATGGTGATGCGGCTGCTGCCACTGCCGCTGCCGCTGCTGCTGCTGCTTCTGGCTGCCTAGCTGGGTTCTTTGTTGCTGCTTTAAGTTTTTGTTGCTGTTTTATGTTTTTGGTTTCTTATTGCATTTTATTATTTAGTTATTGCTTCGTAGTTTCTCATTCTTCTTATTATTATTTGCCCTCTTCTTCTCACCCGGCTAACAATAGCTGCTGCCAAGCGCTAGCAACACGATCGCTTACTGCTTTTAAATCAACGGTGCACAAAAACATTCATTGCTTGCCTTCCCAGCTTCTGGATTGCAGATCATATTGTCTCTACAATGGCTACTATGCACGCCACCAGCTGCCGCGGCAACTCTAGCAGCCCACTAGTGCGCATATTCCTTCGACATGGTTTTGGTTTTGTTTTTGTTTTATATATTCCATGTATATGTATGCCTATCTCTATAGAGTTGTAGGAAAATTCTCGATTCTATGTGAAACGAGTTTGGCGCAAATGTAATTGTAATTCTATTTCTTCTCTTTGCATTGGCTGCGCTGTTCTTGTTGTTGTTTTTATTGCAATTCTTATTCTAGTTACTATTCATGGGGCGTTTGGTTCTTTGGTGCCGCACTCTGCCAGTTTTATTGGCGCAACGGCAGTTGCTTGCTGCCTGTTTGCGATTGACAGTTGCTGCCATTACTGCCATGCCTGCTATGCTCACCGGTAGCAATTGTACCACCGCCACCACCAGCAGAAACAGCAGCAGCAGCAACAACAGCACCAAAGATCGTTGCTTATGTTGTTCTACTGGAAAGGAATGCAATGAAATGAAATGAAACTGCATTCTTGTGACAAGCTTTGATATCTGGTTCTTGATTATTCGTTCATAGCCAAAGAACTGGATTTGGTGCGGAATTGCAATTTTTATTATACTTTTGCACGAAGTGTCGTAATGAACGAGCTTATTTAATGGTATAGAATTATTAATGAAATCAGCGTTAATTCTAACAGTATTTTGATTAAAGTTACTACTAAAGTTACTACAACTGAATGTATGCCAGAATGGCTGAAAGGAACCCCTTTATGAAGGGTGGCTGAGTTTCAGGGGCCGGTATTGGTTTTGAATAAACTACAATTTTTTTAAGAAATTATTGTGATTTCTCTTTATTATGATAATATTGGTAAAGCTCAATTACGTATAGAATGGCCGCCACGGCCTCGGCGGCACACCTCCATCCGATGGACCAAATTTTCGATGACTCTGAGGCATAATT
Source organism: Anastrepha obliqua (assembly GCF_027943255.1). Classification (NCBI taxonomy): domain Eukaryota; kingdom Metazoa; phylum Arthropoda; class Insecta; order Diptera; family Tephritidae; genus Anastrepha; species Anastrepha obliqua. Next base: position 31,875,381 of record NC_072893.1, read on the forward strand.
GAGGTTCTGTGCCGTTCGTGTGCCGAATTATCTCATCCTTTAGCTCTTGAATTGTTGCTGGCTTTTCAACGTACACCTTTTCTTTCAAATAACCCCAAAGAAAGAAGTCCAACGGTGTCAAATCACATGATCTTGGCGGCCAATTGACATCGCCGCGACGTGAGATTATTCTGCCATCAAATTTTTCGCGCAAAAGAGCCATAGTTTCGTTAGCTGTGTGACAAGTGGCACCGTCCTGTTAAAACCACATATCGTCCACATCCATATCTTCCAATTCGGGCCATAAAAAGTTCGTTGTCATCTCACGATAGCGAACGCTATTCACAGTAACTGCCTGACCGGCCTCATTTTGGAAAAAATACGGTCCAATGATACCGCCGGCCCCTAAACCGCACCAAACAGTCACTCTTTGTGGGTGCATTGCTTTTTCGCTAATCACTCTTGGATTATCATTCGCCCAAATGTGACAATTCTGCTTATTGACGAAAGGTGAAAATGTGCCTCATCACTGAAGATGATTTTCTTCGAAAAATGGTCATTCACTGTTGACATTTCCTGCCACCATTTTGACCATTGACGACGCTTGAAATGGCCAAAAGGCTTTAGTTCTTGAGTCAATTGCACTTTGTAAGCGTGCAAATGCAAGACTTTGTGTGTAATGTTCATCAACGACGAGCGTGAGAGGTGCAATTGTTGGGCACGACGACGAGTTGAAGTGGACGGTTCTTCAACCACACTATCGCGAACATCAGCAATATTTTCTGCAGTACGAGCTGTACGAGCATGCACTGGTGTTTCCACATCTCTTACAGACCCAGTTTGCTCAAACTTTTGTACAATTTTCCGATTGTACGCACATTTGGACGATTAAATTGACCGAAAAAATCAGGAAGTGCGCGATATGCATTTTGATTTGAACGCCTATTTTCATAATGAGCCTAAATAACTTTAACGCATTGTTTGATTTTGATTTGAACGCCTATTTTCATAATGAGCCTAAATAACTTTAACGCATTGTTTGATTGTGTATCTTTACATAATTCAAATTGAATTAGTCTGAAATTGAAAAATATTAAATGGAATGCAGAAAAAAGCTTGACATTTAGGTATAGTTTACATTCAACATCGGCCTTTAAAATTTAACCACCCTTTAGTTGTGCCTTTTTTTAATTGAATGCTGCAATCACTTTGAAGTGACTGCATACCAATCAACTTTTGATAAAATTACGTATCAGAGTTTTACCCGGACTGCCTTTAGATTAGTAAATCATAAATTTTCATAGACAAATTTACTATTTTTATTAATATCTAACCCCAGGTAGTTGCATAACAAAACTGCGCTATGCATTCGTTTCTTAACATTTCAACACAAACAGAATGCATTTTTTATAGATTTTTTCCCACAATGCAACTGCCCAGCAGGCTTCTGTCTTTCATTGCCAAGTAATTTACATTGGTACCTTTTACTTTGTTTATTTGTTACAGACAAGCAATTCTGTGTAGCCGACCTTCTGTTTTAATTACTTGTAAATGAAAGCAGCCTTAAGAAACAAGAAATGCAAACTAAAATATCAGAAATACCAAAGCAGTTTTGACTTCTGGTATCTGATGAGCGTGAAATTGAAAGTTAATCAAATTACTTCACAAACACAACTCAATGTAAGTGAACTTTGAGGTACAAGTTCTCTGGTGTAGGCTGTGCAATGTTGGAGTGGAATTTGGAATTTGTGAAACTCTTCTCAATGCTGTTCAGCGCCACTAAAAGGGGTCCACACTTTAGCCCATTTGACCCGCATTGGATTTAACCCGAATACAATTTTCGCGGTGGAAAGACCAAAATTTTTTCCTCGTATTTATAAAAACTGATTTTGTCAAAAGAATATACAACAACAAAAAGCGAAAGTTATTTAATTTCCTTTCCTTTCGGAAGAAATGCTATTTAATTGAAAACACTAAACAATTTTCAAAAATATTTTCAATATGGTTTACACTATATGAATGCATTTAAAGAGTTATATACAGTTAGAAGGCAAAAACAAGCGAATTATCTAGAATTTTTTCTCAGAAAACTTTTAAATTTATTAATCTGAAAAATTTTACACATATTATGTTCTAACTTTTAACGGTATGATATATTATATAATATTTCTTAAGTAGTGAGTGGCTTTGTCAGATAACTCCTTTAGAATCCTTCTTGTGATTCCGTCGTATCCTGGGGATATATTTACTCAAATTTTTGTCTCAATTGCTATTCGTATTTCTTTCGAAGATATTTTCTTGATTGGTATATTAATGTTATTTGTGAGGTGAGCATGAAATTCTGAATTGTCAATGTCTTATATTTTTTTTATTTTTTTTATTTTTTGAATTTTTCGTCCTTGCCCATTTTTAATATACCTTTAATATCTTTTATTGCTATATTCAGCCTTTTTTTAATATCTGGGGAACGTGTAGATCGCTATTGTTGCATTAGTTTTTAAAAATTTTAGTCTAATATAGGGCAAGCTTAGGTAAGTAGGTAGGTATAGTGGTTGTCGTTGGCGGCCGCCGTAGCCGAATGGGTTGGTGCGTGATCACCATTCGGAATTCACTGAGAGGTCGTTGGTTCGAATCTCGGTGACAGCAAAATTAATAAAAACATTTTTCTAATAGCGGTCGCCCCTCGGCAGGCAATGGCAAACCTCCGAGTGTATTTCTGCCATGAAAAAGCTCCTCATAAAAATATCTGCCGTTCGGAGTCGGCTTGAAACTGTAGGTCCCTCCATTTGTGGAACAACACCAAGACGCACACCACAAATAGGAGGAGGAGCTCGGCCAAACACCTAACAGAAGTGTATGCGCCAATTATTTTTTTTTTTTTATAGTGGTTGTCGTTTGACACACCTAGACCTGCTGTAGACCCATTGCGATACCACCGGGGCTGTCTCTCTCCTCACTCTACATCGTCCTCATTGAACCAACCTGTCGCTTTGATATATCTAACAAGACTTGTTATTTGTATATTGGCTACTTCTGCCAAATTATTCAAGGAGCTTTTTCCTAAAATATTGAACCTTCTTCTATCCAGAGCCATGCACCAGCATTGAAAGTGTTCTACGAGTATGTTCTTCTTCAATGTCGTTACAGCTTCTGCAATAGTCTTTAGCTCCCAGTCTACTGGTATACCTGCCAATCAGACAATGCCCTGTTAAGACCCCGAGAAGATTTCTCATGTTTTTCCTGCTTAGTTTGAACAGTCGGTTTGTGCGGCCCATGCTCCATTCCGGTCATGTCATTCTACTAGTTGCACAGGTCAGGGACTGATACCATAGCCTGTTGGCAGCACTGATTGTGTGTTTATCTATAAGCATCTTGCAAGTTGGTAAAGGTATGTTTGCTTTGTCTGGTTCGATCGGTAATATGGTACCCAATCTCGCCAGTTCATCTGCTTTGCAGTTGCCTTCTATGTATCTATGAGCCAGCACCCAGAGCAGGTTTATTACAAAGTACTGTGATAGTTCTGTCAAAACGATGATACATTCTTTTACTGTCTTGGAGTTAATATTAAGCGATTTTAAAGCTTTCAGGGCCGATTGACTATGTGAATATATGTTTATATCTCTTGTTGTGAGCACACTTTTATTTATTCATTTCTTCAGAATGAAGGCCTCCGCCTACTTGATCATTTAGCCTGGAACCATCAGTATAGATGCTGATTCCGCTTTTATTGTCCATTACCCCATTGTCCCAATCTTCTCTCGTTGGGAAAGCTGTGGTAAAGGATGTGTTTAAATGCAACTCCATTGAGCTACAAAAGTCTGTCGTTTGATGTAGGAAGGGGTATTCGTCTAGTATTCTTGCGTGGCCTCTTCTGTTAGTGGCTAAGATGGAAGATTCTCTTAACCTAAGTGCCGATTTCGCCCCCAGCTGTTTGCTGATGGCATTCATCATCATCACCCCTTTGAATACTTTCTAGACATTTTACTGTTGTTCTTTTCTCAAGTGTTGGCCACCAGACTAAGACACCGTATGTCATGATAGGTCTTACCATTGCTGTATATAACCAGTGAACTATTTTTGGGGTTAGGCCCGATTTTGCTCCCACAATTCTTTTGCATGTACCTATAGAGTGCTGTGGCTGCTTTTTTTACTCTATCATTAATTGTATGTTTCTCCACGACAGCTTCCTATCTAATACTAGTCCTAGGTGGCTTAGGGCAAGCTTAAAATTACCGAAGAATTCCACTAAGTTTTTATAACATTTTTTTTTGGCGATGTTGTGCATTGTCGTTATTAAAAAAATGTCAGGCATTTCTTATAGGCAGAAATAGCTTAAGACCGCCAGGGGAAAAAAATGATAAAAAATCAACCGAATTTTTTGGCAACATGAAACTGACACTTTATTATAAGGCAATTAAATAAACTATTGTATAAAACTGCATACCAAAAATTCTTCTAAAAATTTTACTTAAAAACCGTGTAATTATGGAGAAACGGCTATGTAATTCCTCCATTATTATTTTTTTTTTTTTTCAGTTTGCACAGTTTGAAACTTGCATTTACATAATTTTTGGTAGACAGTGAGCTGCATTTTTCTAAACAAAATAATAATGAACATACAAAAAACGAAAAAAGAAAAATATCACACATTGGTTAACTGTGGATATGCTGTGGTTTGGTCTGCCGCGGGCTGTGTGTGTACTATATATTTATATGTACATTTGTGCCCCGTGTTGACCATTACCTCATGATCTCGACGTTGGCGTAAAAATGTTTATACGTATGAGTGTATCAGCTTATTTGCGCTGCTCGCAATACATTTAATTGGTAAAAAATTTACTTGTCGTCTGACCCATAACGCCTTCGGTGTAATTTGCTTGCACTGGTTGCATTGAAAATGAACGCAAATTCAAGTGAGAAAAACAACAAGCAATGGATGTAAAAAAAAGAATGAATGAATGAATGCTACAGCTACATTTTTATTTATGTATGTAAGTGGATAACTCGGACTTTTGCTTTGGGTCAAGCGCATTTCTTGCTGACTTTGAGTTTTTGCTTTATAGTTTATATGCACTAGGGCGGCTCAACAATTCTTGCTTTCTAATAGAATTGGATTAATCACTTAAAACTGATGTTTTCCACGATAAGTGGATTTTTTTTTGTATATGAAAATTAAAGTGTTTTTTATAGATTCGAAAGCCAATCAATTGCGTTGAGATTCATAGGGTGTGTTTGCCAAGGAATCTTTTGTCAAAATTCAGATAGGTGGCCGCTCTGGTGACTTTTCTAGAATTTGCATATACAGTTCGATTTTATTCATAAATATGCAGAATACACAGTCTGAGATAGTTATTTACAATTTTTAAACGCTGGAACGTCAGCCTTATTTTTTGTACATTAGCATCACCCTTTGTCGTTCTGACGATGCGCTATCTTAAGGGGACCCGGTGGTCTAGAAATTTCAAAAAATTGATTTTTTTTTTTTTCAATATTTCGAAAGTGTAGTATCTTAAGAATACACTGTGAAAATTTCATGCAGAAATTCCCAATATTATAGCTTCGACAGCGCATTAACTAGGTAGAGAGCGGTCTGCGCGCTTCTGCACCTCAAACTTCAAACACATTTATCTCGAAGCTACTTTCTTCGACCTGGTGTTGTTACAAAAACAAAAACTATTCAACCGAGTCGTCTGAAATTTTAAAACGTTATGCACAAAATCAATGGCTATCGGCCATATTAGAATCATATTAATATTTTTGATTAAAAAACTGTAAGAAAACCGATTTTTAGAGTGTCGAATTCAATGTTGTCAATTTTTGTAAATTTTTTTTTCATTCTAGTGCGGAATATAGCTACAGTCACACTGATTAATAATTTTTTTGGGTTTTGTCTTTCAGGTAAATAGAATAGGCAAAATGGAGTACACCGTCCAGGTCCAATTTTTCGGGAAGGGGAAAATTCGCTTTTTTCGGCCTTCTAACTGTAACCTCTTGAGAAAAGATTACATTTTATTTTATGTTTATATATTTGAATGTTTTAATCATTTCTGATCAACTCTGACAGTGGTATTTTTCGCTTAGTCATATTGCCTCATCGTTCCACACAAATTATTTATTCTTTTATTGCTTGTGTTTTTGTTCTTTGTTCTTTGTGCTGCCAAACAATTTAACCACCCTAATGCAATAAAACTATTTGCAAACATGTCTCCATTTACATAACAAATTACATTTTTTTAGCAACACAAACGCGCGTGTAAACTCGCAGTTTGCTATTTTTTATTATTTTTTTTTTTGTCCACAGCCAATGCCACACATATTTTAATTTGTTTATTATTTACAATTCAACTTTATTTGTGAACATTTATGCAAATAATTCTTTATAAATCAATTTTTCTCGCAGTATCTATTCTACTTCGTTCTGCTGTGGTGATTTTTATTTGCTACAGATGTAAAAAGCGGCGTTTGCTGTGTTCACTTGCAATTTCCATTTATTTGCTTAGTAATGCTAGCTTTTGATTTTAATTTATAAAACTATCATCGCATGAGTTTGCTGATTTTTCACGTTTTACAACTGCAGTTGGTATATCTTCTGTAGATATTACTCCTGTTTTTGTTGCCTCTTTCGTGTCTCTTTCCTCTATTATATTTTCCTCCATACTAATATAATTTCCTTCATTTTTCATTTTATTTATCTTTCGTTTATTATCTATCGTTTACAACCTTTTTCTATATTTCTTTATTCTCATTTACATTTACATGATATTAAATCACCACTACCGCTCGATTCGCTCTTCACCATGTCATACTCAACTAAAATGAAGAGCCTGTGTTGGTATAGTGGTAGATTGCTTAAGTTTGTTTGTGTACTTCTTCGTCTATTGAATGATCGTTAAAAATAGAGAAGCTGTAGCGGTGCACCGCGGTGGTGCGTATATGAGATTATTTCTAAGAGCATTTAAATGTTAGACGAAAAATGAAGCAAAATAATTCTAGCAACAACTACAACTTTACAACACAAGAAGTCATTGTTTATACAAATTACAAATAATTTGTGGAAGTCTATAGAAATTTTAATGAAAAAAGACACCAACAAAGGTTGAATATATTATAAGACTAAACAGCAATATAAACCTTTTCCTGAGTGTTGGACCAAACAAAGTTTTTAAATTTAATTTTAATTTTTTAATCAGTTTTTTTTTCTTTTACGAGTTATAAGTTAAGAATTCATTTACCTGATTTTCGAAGTTAGCCTCTGAAATCGAGGTATGGGTCATCGAAGTTTGCGACTGAAGCTTTAATTTAACATTTTTTGAAATTAATGTTTGTAGCTAATCCATTTGTGCTTTTGTGAAAAAACATTAAGACGCACATCACAAATGAGAGGAGGAGCTCGGCCAAGCAGCTAACAGAAGTGTACGCGCCAATTATTTATTTATTGATTTTCGGGTAACTAAAAATATAAATATTATATATGGCAATTGTCCACCTGTTCTACCTATTCAAATATTATTTAACTTTTTTGCGCAATATAGGACTATGAATAAGTTCGTGCGGTTCTTTTTCGAAATTTGAAACTTTATTGACGTAAAATGGTTACAAATTTAATATTCAAAGTATTGTCCATCGCTTACTACTACTTTTTCCCATCTTTCTGGCAATTCACGGATTCCCTTTGTGAAAAATTCGGTCGGTTTTGCCGCAATCCACGAATCGATCCATTTTTTGACTTCATCGTAATTACGGAAGTGCTGGTCAGCCAGGCCATGTTGCATCGATCGGAAGAGATAGTAATCGGATGGCGCAAGGTCTGGACTATACGGCGGGTGGGGTAGGACATCCCATTTGAGCGTTTCTAAGTATGTTTTGACCACTTGTGCAACATGTGGCCGAGCATTGTCATGTTGCAAAATAACTTTGTCGTGTCTATCGGCGTATTGCGGCCGTTTTTCTCGCAGTGCTCGGCTCAAACGCATCAATTGTCGTCGGTAGACATCCCCCGTAATCGTTTCATTCGGTTTCAGTAGCTCATAATACACAACACCCAGCTGGTCCCACCAGATACACAGCATAACCTTCAGGCCATGAATATTCTGCGCCGACGTCGATGTTGAAGCATGGCCAGGGTATCCATACGTTGCCCGACGTTTTGGATTGTCGTAATGGACCCACTTTTCATCGCCAGTCACAATTCGATGCTAAAAACCCTTTCTTTTGTGCCGTTGAAGCAGTTGTTCGCATGCCATAAAACGGCGTTCAACGTCTCTTGGCTTCAATTCATACGGCACCCAATGGCCTACCTTTCGGATCATTCCCATGGCTTTTAAACGTTTGGAAATGGTTGATTGATCAACTCCCAAAGTTTTTGCAACCTCTTCTTGCGTTTGAGCCGGATCTTGATCGAGCAATTCCTCCAATTCGGTATCCATGAACTTTGGCGGCGCACCCTCGCGTTCTTCGTCTTCCAAGCCAAAATCACCACTTTTAAAGCGTGCAAACCACTTCTGGCACGTTCGCTCAGCTAGAGCATGCTCACCATAAACTTCCACCAAGATACGATGATTTTCGGCTGCTTTTTTCTTCATATTAAAATAATGAAGAAGAATTCCCCGCAAAAACACATTATTTGGCACGAAATTCGACATTTTCAAGTGTGGTAAAAATATTGTTGTTTACGCTTCAAATAAAAAACTTATACTGACGTTTGTGCCTTACGACAGTAGCTCTCCAATGAATGTTTGGAAATGTGGATCGATGGAATAATAATCAAGTTACGCCATCTGTTGTAAAACCGCACGAACTTATTCATAGTCCATTCACAGGAGCTATTAGGGGTCAAAAGTCAGATCTACGATAAATTAAAAGTCTTAAATAAAAAAAAACAACACTGACCGATTTTTAAACGAGTGATGTTGTTGTTAAGATCACAATATTTCTTTTGATATACTTACTTACTTAATCTGCACTGAAGCTTGCAACTCAGTCTTCACTTACGATTCCAAGATAGAATCGGGAGTCGGAGCATGGGTTTTCTCTAAATTAACCGAGCACTGCTAGTGTTTTTCAAGCAGAAGTCTTTGCAATCCTGTAGGCATGCAAAATGCTTAGGGAACGCGGGAGCGCGGGAGATATCAACATTTTCTCCGATAGTCAATTAAGGCTCTGACGACGCCATGGTGTAGAACGAAATTAGAAAACTACTGTTAAGACGAGATGTTGTTGTTGTTGTAGTAGCATAAACATTCCCCATACTTACATGCGGGGAATGCTGCTGGAGTGATAGTCCTTGGCCGGATATAAATCCGAGTCGTTTCGATAACGTAGAACCGACTGTTGTGGAAACGTTAAGTTAAGACGAGATCAAATCTCTTGGGTGTGCAGGTAATATTTCTCTGATCTGGGTTCCAGGACATAGGAACATAGAGGGGAAAAAAATGGTTGATAAGTTTGCCAGGAAGAGGATTGAATTGGCCTCAGAGACCTCTTACCCGGTCATCGGCATCCTCCTGACAGTTGTTAAAGGGGAACTGCACAAATTATTTCTCAGGAAAGCGCAGAAAAGATGGAGCTCCACTTCCCTATGTGCTATTTCGAAAACCCTTTGGCCCCATTACAATATACGAAGGACTCAGAAAGTCCTTTGGACTCCTCGCCGTTCAATTTCCAAACTCGTAGCTGTGTTTACCGGTCACTGCACGATCGGCACACACGCGGAAAAGCTAGGGTTACCATTTAACCCCCATTGCAGAAGCTGTGGGGACCTTTTTGAGAAGAAGACTGTAGAGCATTTTCTCTGTAAATGTCCGGGTTTGGCAGCTAGACGACTAAAGTCACTGGGCGCTCCTTTCTTCGACAGCCTGGGGTAGTGAGCCAACCTAAATCCAACATAAACATCGTTTGCTCCGAGCTGTGATTTCGTCCTTACAACATACAAACTAATTTATAACTTGATTCCAAAAACAGTTACCTATAACTTTAGCCACAAAAACAAAAGAACACCGAAGAATCGCAATGCCAATTATGTTAAATTTATCAATTACTTGTTTTTCGTTTATCCATTTTCTTCAATACATTTTTTTTTATTCTTCATTCACTACCGCTAACGCTGAATACCCGTTTGGACAAAAGAACTTGTTTCAGTACATTTCGTGTTTCCAATGTTTGGCTCGTAAAATATGAAAAATTATGAACTTGTTTTGCCATAAATTAGCATAAATTATAAATCACGAAACTTAAGTAAAGCAACAAAAACGTAGTAGCTCTACCAGCAGCTCCACGCCAACAATCCAGTAGTGGTCCAGCGCTCAGGTTGATTGCATGTAAATTTGATACCGCATTCGCACCTGCGCCTGCGTCTGCGCTCGCAACATCAAAATAACACCACCACCACCAGTGTAGCTGAAAAGCCATCAGACATTCAAGCGTTAAAAAACACGTTTCATTTGTGTTAATTACCGTCATTTGCTGAGTTGTTGCGAGTCAGTCGATGGATACCAAAATGTTGAGCTCATCGCTAAAATTTCAAACGTATTTCAAATGTAGAGATTTGTACGTCGCTAAAGTAAAAATTCGAACTTTGCCTAGAACATTAGGTGAGGCGCTTCGAAAATTGTATTCAGTTTTATTGTGTGCACACATTTAGATCCCTGGTTTGCCAAGTTGGCTGCAGTTGTCAGAATTTGACTTTGACTATGAATTTGATTTAGTGGGAGCTTCAAAACGAATTTCACTACTAAAACGCAAACGCTCGTTAGGCTAGCAAATTCAGTTATCATTTTGTTTTATTGTTGTGCGATTTTTATTTATATGTAGTTGACCGCTGAATAATTAAGGAAATTTTTGTTTTTGATAATTATAACCAAACAAATTATTGTAATTCCTCTAAAGCTGTTTATTAGCTTTTTTCATTCAAACAAGCGGTGCTAAAAGTTGTTGTGTTATTCTAAAATTAAAATTTATTATTCTAAAGCCCTGTTTGGTAATTGAAAGCTGTGCCAGGAGGGATTGTGAAATTATTATATTTTAAATAAAAGAATTGTCGTAGCCGGTAATTAGCAGAAATTTAAAGCGCCTAAAAATCATAGTTATTTGACAACCATTTTTTCAGTGACTCTTCTTAGGCGTCAATGGACGATCGAGAATGGAGAGTAAAATTTCAAGACAATGCAACGTTTTGGGCATTTTCGTTCCGCGAGAGAGAAAAAAGATATAACGTAGAGGAAAAGGAGAGAGAGAGCTATACCTTATATATATCTTAGATACACTTTGGGCTATTCACGTCTCCATTTTTTTGTTTTGTACCATATAATATTCTAAATTGTTCAGCGCCGTCGCGACTAAAAGAATCATGGCCGCTGCCACTGCGTCTACGAATGTATTTTGTTTTTGTAGTCCCTAGGCTTAGATTTGGGGCTTGGACGACATACGCATATTGAGGCATGAAGTGAATGCACGTTGCGCTTGTTGCTGTTTTTGCGTCAATCAAGGTATTTTGTTTTTGTACGTGCAATATTCGGAATATCGACTGGTAGAAGACAAAAGTACACGGAGGCAAGACGGGAGCGTTGTGCTCGCGCATATATGCATGTATGTATGTATGTATGTATGTATGTATGTTTTTTTACGTGCATGGATGTAGTTACATATGAATACCGACGGACCCATCTGGCAACCTTGTATCTTTTGACAGAGACGTCACATCGCTTAATGACATACCGCGTTGGAAGCGTCAGTCCAAGCAGATTCTTACCATGGAACAGTACACGAGCGCTACCAAATTGTTGAAATTTACATTCAACAAAAGAAGTCAATTAAATTCAACGTGCGTATAAAAAATTAAATAATGTGAAAAGTGCGCCTTCTAAGAACATCATTAAACGTTTGTACGAAAGGTTTTCAACTGGTGATGCGACCAAGGCGATCGGATGAGAATATTGCTCTTGTACGGGCCAGTGTTGACTTGTCGTCAAGGTCATCGACGCCAAAATCGCCATTCGCCATTTTTGAACTTTGCAAGCCATTTTCGTGCTGTAGACTCGCCTATGACATCTTTTGACATCTTTTCAATACACGTCACAAATGTCTCGGGCTGCTTCGGCTGCTTTTTGACCTCGATGAAAAGCAAAGAACACCAGGTGTCGAAAATGTTAATTTTTGCTTCCTGGCTATTCCATTCGTAAGCCTCAAAACTAATAAAAAATTAAATAACTCAAAAGTACAATTAACATATTATAGTTTAGTAGAGTTCTATCGGAAGGAAAACTTCCCCTTCGCCTTCGCCAAATAGCAAGCAAATCGTTGTAAAATAAAAGAAAATACAACACAATCTATCTGCTCGTACAAGTAAGCTTTGCCGAGCTCTGCTCTAGGCTGCCGAAGGATTCTCCTCCTGGCTTATGGAAAGGTGGTTCCGCCTGTCTCCAGAGCCTCGTTCGTTTTAAACTGGGGTTGTTGTTGTTGTACCAGTGGCCTTCGTCTAGCTCATCTGTTTCGACGGTTGAGTGCAGGGGGAGAGAGGTCTTCATCTGCAATGCGTGGTGGTTGGACTCCGATTACGGCATTCACTGGACGGAAGCTTAAGAAGGTGGTAAGAGTCTCTCGATGTATGTCGTTAATTGTCTATCTGAACACTGTCCGATCCAGTAATTGTCGGTCTGTTTCGTCCTGGATCTCGTCCGCGTAGTTGAGGAGGTGCCTTCTAACATGCCTGGAAGGCGGCTCAGGCTCAAGCAGGTGTCTGGATGGGTGAGAGCTGCAGTAACACCCTAACAGGAACTGCCTTCTGAGCAGTTTATTATGCTACTTTACAGGGACACAGCATATGGGTCTCATCATGTAGATGTTGAAATGGTGACATCAAGAGACATCCTGACGCAGTCCCAATGGCAGTATTTTGATAAGTCTGTAGCCGGCCGGCCTTAAATGTCGATAGTAACATTCTTTGCCTTTGCCCCAAGTGCTGCGGGCAAGCGATTTGAGGATGTTGTTGTGATTTTGGACTTTAGTGGCAATAGTGGTTGTATGAGGAGAGCAAACTGTCGAAGGTAACTCCCAAAATTTTGGGGCTCTTAACAGTCGGAATGGGTGTGTCATCGACCACACGTATCACGTGAAGGTGAGGTTGGCATTTTGGAAGACAGCGTTAGTTCGCGCAGTTTGATGTTATTTGATGCCTCCCTCAACACATATACATTAATATATACTATTTATAAAAAAAAATTTAAAAAAAAATGCCAATTGCTTAAGTTAAAAGGTACAGCACCGATGAAATACCCAAACTGCAGTAAATATGTTTACTCTCAGCTTTTAGTGCTTATTAATTCAATGGCTGTTTGCACTTAAGTAGCTTAGCTTTTATTAGTTGTAAAAATATCCACTCTACACTTTATTTATTTGCGCAATAAACTGCACAGCAACAACAAGAAATTAATTAAACAACCGCACATCATCTCGAAGACCTTAAAAGCTCACTTCAGCAGCGCAAACATTCGATATGCCAAATAAATTGCTTGAGACATGTATGCCTTTTGCCAGCAACAACAAATATTTGTATACCCATTGCATATATGTACTTGCATTGTGCAAAAATAAACAAATATTTAGAAAAAGAAAAATACAAATAAAAATGTGGAAAAAATCAATGTTTGCATGCACAGCAAATTTCAACACAAAGCCAAGCAATTCGGTTCCACCTGTATGCGCACCGTCTGTCCAGCTGAATGCAGCATATTACGTAAGCAAGCATAGCGAAGCGTCAAACAACAACAAAACTTCCGAGCATCACATAACAGCAAATCAATTGAAAAATAATTTGAAAATAAAATCGTTGCAAATCAAAGCTAATGCCCATAAATATTTCACACAGATTTCAGTCACAAATTGTAATTTTTTTTTTAATTATATTAAAAAAAAATTTTTTTTTAATTTTTTTTTAATTTTTTTTAATTTTTTTAGTTTTATTTGAATCAATTTTTACTTTGTACAAACTTTATTGATTGTACGAAAAATATTTGTTGATGCTTTTATTGTTGCTTTTATTTTTTTGTTGCTCATAAAGAGAGTCGAGAGGTAGGAATAAAACCCATAGAAGCGCACTGTGCGTGCACACATGTATATATTGTATATATGTGTGTGTATGTTTATGTTAGTCGGATTTACGGTTACAAAGCGACCGCTGCAGTCGAAATCGAATCACATTAAAATCAAGTGCTTCCGTACCACCACCACCAACCACTTTGCTCGTCATATGCATGCATTATTGTTGGAGTTGTTCCTTCGATTATTTTGTTATAGATAGTGCATAATAAATACATGCGTGCATAAGCCTGCACACATATAAGGTATCCACTGTAATATGACTACAATAACAATGCCATTGCAGTCAAGATATATCTGGCTTTGTGGTGAATTCGCTGTGAAGTGGCAGAGCGAGCCTGCCTATGTGAGTGTATTTTAATATATGCAGATGTAAGTGGCCAGAGACTTTGCATGAGGAAGTGATCTGTGCAGACCGTTTATTTTGTATTAATAAAAAATTATTTATGTGCATTTATGCGTGTGTGTGAATATCTTGTCAGTTGCTCTATTGAATATTGTCAATGATTTTTCTTAGTAACTAACGGTTGCCAGTCAGACTGCAGCAGGCGCTGGTTGGTATTAACTGTATATGGAAGTACAATTGCACCAACGGTAAAGTTAACTCAAACCTTTGACTGTGAATAAATGTAGGTATGTATGTAATTCTATGTACGCACAGTTACTATTCAACACACACATTCTTACGTTATAGGCATGCATTTTCAGCATTTGATCATTCATTAGCTGCATTCAGTTAGACCTAATTTGCATTTCCTATTAAAAGGGAACTATAAAATAAAATAGAAGGAAAAATGTTACTCTTATTAAACTTTAATTGTCATAACTACTGAGTTGGTGCAGATTCTGAAAGCAACTGAAAGCAAGCCAACGTAATTTTCAGAAGCAATAAATATCAGCTGAACTGGAGTGGTCTACTTGCATATTTGATTTGATACTCGATAGCATATTAACTTCATACGTTAAAAATATTCCCTTTGCATACGAGAATTGACTGGAATTTTATATTCTATAAATTAAATGATTCATTCTCTTAAGTTTATAATTTTTCAGATTTTCCTACACCAAAAATGTAATTTTTATAAAAAAGCTAATGCAGCAACCCTGCTCATCTCTATTATGTGATTTTAAGATAAACTGTCGACGCAAAGCATAAAGTTCATTCTGTCTAAATTTTTACAAATGGATGCATTGGTTGAATTTGCCCAGAAATACTAAATGTTTTTCATGCCAGAGTTTCACTGGAGTCATTCACTTATCGAAATCTTATTCAGAGCAAATTGTTAAACGATTGGCGTGTTTCATTTAAACTCGAGCAAAATCACTTAACCGGCTATTGCGCCAATCAAAAAGTATGACAATCGCGCCAACTACGAAGTGTCAATGTATTAAAAAATCGTTAGCCGCATATCTCTTACAGTAAAGAAAATATGCAATAAAATATTGATAGAAGGGAAATTAAAGGAGAAATCACCCTTTTCCCAAAATCTGTAAAAAGTAGACTTTATCAAAAAACTTCAAAAAATTTGATATGTTAAAAAGTTTTGAAGATATTTGAGTTTAAAAAACTTTGACAAACATTGAATAAAATTTCAATTTTTTTCAAAATATTTTCAATTAGCTTCTAAAAACTAGTTTTCAGAAAAATTCTCACAACATTAAAAATTAAAAATAAAATGAAAGGTTAAAAAGTTTTGAAGATATTTCAATCTAAAAATTTCTAAATAAATTTCGAAATTATAAATTTTTTTCAAAATATTTTCAGTTTGCTTCTAAATAAAAACTAATTTTCAGAAAAATTTTTGGCAGAATTAAAAAAGAGCTTGAAGAATTTCGATTTAAATCTCGAAATGAAACATTTTTTTTAATTTGCTTTTAAAAACTAATTTTCACAAAAATTTGTAACAACTTTAAAAATTAAAACAAAAATTAAATGTTAAAAAGTTTTGAAGATATTTCAATCTAAAATCTCGAATTTTTTTTTAATTTTTTTCAAACTTTTCTCAATTAGCTTCTAAAAATTAAATTTCAGAAAAATTGATGACAACATTAAAAATTAAAAAACTATATGAAATGATAAAAAGTTTGGAAGATATTTCAATTTAAAAAAACTCTGTCCCAAAATTTCTAACATTCAATAAATCTCGATATAATTAATTTTTTTTCAAAATTTTTTCAGTTTATTTCTAAAAACTAATTTTCAGAAAAATTTGTGACAACATTAAAAATTAAAAAAAATGAAATTTTAAAAAATTTTGAAGATATTTCAATCAAAAAAACTCTGTACTAAAATTACTAACTTGAGAAAATCTCGAAATTATCAATTTTTTTCAAAATTTTTTCAATTTGCTTCTAAAAACAAATTTTCCAAAAAATTTGAAACAACATTAAAAATTAAAAAAATATATAAAATGTTAAGAAGTATTTCGATTTAAAAAACTCTACACCAAAATTTCTAACATTGAATAAATCTCGAATTTTCTTTCAATTTTTTTCAACATTTTTTCAATTTTCTTCTGAAAACCAATTTTCGGAAAAATTTATGACAATATCTGAAATACTTGTATCACTTGACATGGAATCACTCGTTGCTCTTTGGCTTTTGAATTTCCGACTTTGATAATTGATTTGGGATCTTTACTAATTTATTTTTAAATATTTTATCTTGGATCTTTGATGCTTTACTTTTGATCTTTGATTTTTTATCTCTGATCTTTGATCTTCGTCATTTCATTATCTTTGATATTTGATTTTTGAACTTTGTTCTTTGATCTTTGCTATTTGGTCTTTGATTTTCTTTCTTTGATCTTTGATTTTCCTTTTTTGAGTTTTGATCCTTTATTTTTGATCTTTGAACTTTGATCTTCGGATTTTGATCTTTGGTTTTTTTATCTTTGTTTTTCGATCTTTGATTTTTTACTTTTGTTCTGTGGTCTTTGACTTTTGTTTCTGGGTATCGGATGTCTGGTTTTTGATCCTTGATGTTTGATTTTTGATCTATGATTTATGATTCTTGCTCTATAACTTTTGTTCTCTGGTTTCGACTTTTGAAATTGGATGTCTGTTTTTTATCTTTGATCTTTGTTTTTCGATCTTCGATCATAGATCTTTGATTTTTAATCTTTGAGTTTTGAATTTTGTTCTGTGGTCTTTGACTTTTGTTTCTTCGTATTAGATGACTGGTTTTTGATCTTTGATTTTTGGTCTTTGATTTTTGATCTTTGATTTATGATTCTTGCTTTTAATTTTTGTTCTGTGATCTTCGGTTGTTGGTTTTTGGTATTGGATATCTGTTTTTTTATCTTTGATCTTTTGTTTTGATTTTTGTTTTTCGACTTCTGAACTTTGATCTTTTATCTTTTATCATTTATTTTTGATCTTTGTTCTTTGATCTATGGTATTTGGTCACTGATTTTAGATCTTTGACATCTACTCTTAGATTTTAAATATTTTATGTTTTATGTTTTAGCTTTGATCTTTGATTTTTGATGTCTAATCTTTGATCTTTATTATTTCATCTTTGCTCTTTGATAATTGATTTTTGATCTCTGAACTCTGCTCATTGATCTTTCAAATTTGATATTTAATCTTTGATATTTCATCTCTGATTTATGATCTTTGATGTTTACTCCTTGATCTTTGATTAATAATCTTTCATTTTTATTTGTTAATTTTTTATTTTTGATGATTGATATTTCATCTTTGATCTCTATTCATTAATCTTTCATATTTGATATTTGGTGTTTGATTTTTGATTTCTGATTTTTTATATTTGATCTTTGATCTCAGGTCTTTGATATTATATATAATATTTTTGATATTTTTAATTTATATATTTTACCTTCTTATTTTATTTATGTTTTTGTTCTGTGATCATTGACTTTTGATTTTTGGTACTGGATGTCTGACTTAGCATCATTGATTTTTGAGCTCTCATCGCTTCTCTTTGATATTGGACCTGTGGTTTTTAATGTTTAATGATTGTACTTGACCCTTGAACTAAAATACTTCATAGCTCATCTTGAACCTATAACTTCAATTTTGAATCTCTTACCCAAGATCCATGGCGTTTAGATCTGGCAAATATTAATACCGACCTTTTACATATAGTTTTATTACACTTATATACTTTTTAGTGTCATATGACCTTGGATTTAGAAACGCTCGACTTTGTTTTACAGAATTTTACACTACACCTTTGATCTTTGATCTTTGACTTTGTAATAAAAACCTATAACTTTGATAAATTTCTATTGAACTTTGATTTTTTCGTATTTTAGTACCACAATAAAAATAAATAGTTGCACTACTTAGTAAATAATGACTACTCTATTTTAATTCGTATTTAAGTGAATATGCTTACGAGCATAAACACACACACACGCGTACTTTAGTGTGCATAAGAAAATGTTTGCACTTAAGCTGAAAGGTATTTGTGTTTGGCCCAGAAGTAAGGAAGCCATATGCGAGCGTATCGATGGCAAACTGAACTGGTTTGTTAACACATATACAAATAACTTAATACACTTAGATATACATATGTTAAGTACCTATATACACCTACTAGCAAGTACATGTGCAAATACAAAGCCACTTACTCGCCTGCGAATGCTTTCCGTCTTTACTACTCCAGCCATAGGACGGCATACCTACTTGCATATATAGTAAGTCATACGTCATTGTGTATGTACACCTACTCTAAGCACTTACAGATATCTTACGGTTAGTCTAATCTTTTATAGATACATAAGCGTAATTAATTTTTCAACACTTTTACTAACACAGACGTTTTTGCGTTTAATAAGCTTTGAAAAATTGTCATTTATTTGCTGTCTGTCGCTGCGGTAAAATAAAATTCATTTGTAAAACCAAACAAAAACAGTTATACTGTAAATAATACCTCGTAACACTTGACAAATATATGTATGAGTTTACTTGTGGTCATATGCTGGTATTGACTGGTGTGACTAAATTTATCCAGTGCAATAATTATTGATGGTACTTAAGTGGTTGGGTGTGCAGACTTTGTCTTTGAGGTTTGCCACTTATTGCATAATAGCTAATTTAAAAGATAGGATAGAATAGAGACAGAGACAGAGTTAGCTAGTTCGAAGGGAATTATCCAGACTCCTTCGCAAATCTGAAAATATCATCCAGTTTGAGAGAATGAATATTATTCATGTCATTATTTTCATGGCATTGGAACCCAAAATGCATAGCTTTGTTCAAGCAAAGGCAGGACACTCGCAAAGAAAATAATCAGTGCTATTCGCCTTCTCTAAGCAAGACAGGCAAATCGGGTCTTCACTGACTCTAAGGGTCATATGCTGTCCCCATTGATTGTGTCCTCTAACAATACCGACCATCAACCAAACGTTTTTTCTTCCAAGTTTTAGAAGAAAGTTCAACAGTTTCCTATTCGGGCCTGTCACAAAACACTTTGCAGTTCTGCAGCGTTCTGGACCATCGCTCTACATGTAAATGGCATACATAATCGCTCATCCAATTCATGATTCCTGTAGCTCGAGTATCAGTTTAGAATAAGAGAAAACCCACGCACACTTTCGGAAAATTTACTATGCCTGTACATTAAGCCGGGTCGATTTGTGGGGAGGCAAAAAAATCGCCCATTGCTCTGTGAAAATCATTTCCTGGGGATCAAAGTAAGAAACTTTGCCGAAGGAACCATACCTCTAAAACGAATTCTGATGTCCCCCAATTTGGGTCGAACTTTTTAGTTTCTTTTCTCATGTAAAGGCCAAAAATGGTGATATTTTGAAATGATTGTATGGGGGGGGGTGTCACTGGCATGGGTGGATCGGCCGTCCAAAGTTAGTGGGGGTCGGTCATACATTTGGACTCGATTGGAGCACTCTAAATGGGTAAAAGTGAGATTTTTCGTTCGACCCAAATTGGGGGACATGAGAATTCGTTTTAGAGGTATGGTTCCTTCGGCAAAGTTTCTTATTTTGATCCCTAGAATACGATTTTCACAGAGCAATGAGCGATTTTTTAATCGACCCGCCCTACTGTACATATTTCTATATTTTCCATTTTTCTACCAGCTTAGACGTCACCCATGCCATGTCATTTCACTTCATTTCGCCTTCTGTCACTTGACATTCCTGCATTTACGTTTCTAACGATACAACGAACAAGTAACTCAGGCTGTTGCTGCCGCAAAAATATATACCACTATGTTAGCTGCCGTCAATAAGTCAGCGTACCAGAAGTGTTTTTAAAGCAAAACAAAACAAAAAAAGAGTGGGCTTCGAAAAGATATCGCGGAAGACAAATTTACGCATCACTTGTTGTGAAATTGGATACTCGTCGCTGTCGAAGATGGCAATTGATAGGCCAGCCAAGGCTGTTGCTGCCATGGCTGAATTGACGCCAGTCGCTGCAATGCAACTAATACAAAGCAACACAATTGTTTCAGCGCGAATCGGTGAATGTGTAATTGATTGTTGAAATGAGGTAATTGAAAGTGGCCGATTGGGTGCAAGAGGAAATTCAATTGAGCTTCAGTTGTTGCAATTTTCAGGTGATGGAAGAGACTCGATTTTGAGGAAAAATGGCGTAGATTTTTAATTGTTTTTTTTAGCTCTGAGATTTGAATTATTACATACAAACTAACAAATATATCTAAAATTAACGCTTCATAAAAGATAATGGACATTAAAGATCTTTTATGTCGAAATGTCGAATTTAAGCTCACCATAGCTTCGACTTAACCATCTTCCGATGCTTGGGATTAGCGTTAGATCCACCTTAGGCTTATCGAGTTTTCCGCAACGCTCCTGCCATTTCTATAAGAATGCTAAACCGGTTGATAATGCATCCAGATATTTTATCTCACGTGACGATTTAGCTTCAGGTATGCTAAGGCTGGCACTGAGAAGAAAGGGAGTTCCCGCTAAGGTAATCCGCCTCATAAAGGCCCTTACGAGTACTCCAAACTGGCGTTGCTTCATAATGACAACATCAGCGCGACTCTATCGCCACTTCTCTACGCTGATCCTGCACAAAAACGGCATCGTATAGAGTTTCACCAGACTTCTTGAGGAGCTGGACTTCTGACATGGAAGCGAAGGCGGACAAACTAGTCGCGCTGGCACGCACTATCGGACTGGAGGTCAACATCGCCGAGACAAAGACAATAACGCAAGGCAGATATTGGTTGAGGGATGCCCGGTGGAATTCATTGAAAGCTTCTGCTACCTCGGCTGCATCATCACGGCAGATGATGGAGCAGATGAAGATATCAACTGCAGGCTAAACAAAGCTAGGGCAGCATACGGGCGAATGCATACTGCAGGGAGGAGTTCGCAAATCTCCAGGCGCAATAAACTCCGAATATTCGAATATTTCGTATTGTTGTACGGAAGCAAAACATGGCTGGTCTCTAACACCATCACACAGAGGCTACAATCCTTCATCAACAAATGCAGAATATTCTAGCCAAACACCATCAGTAGCGACGAACTGGGGAGATTAATGAACGAGGAAGCCATCCCCAGGCAAATCAGACGCAGAAAGTGGCGATGGATAGGTTTCACATTGAGAAAACTGGACTGGAACCCGTAAAGGAGCAGAGGTCGCGGTTGGCCAAAAAACACTTGGAGAAGGTCGATGCTGCGCGAATTAGCAGATGCCGACATCTCATGGGACAGTGCAAAAACAACAGCATGGAAACACCGTGTACGATGGCAGAGTCTTGCCGAGGCCCTATGCTGCCGAGAGGAGTGAACAAGGAAAAAAAAATGCCAAGGCTGAAAGAGGCAATCTCTGGTTTGTAATGGGTACTTATCATTCAGCTTATATAAGTATGTGTGTATGTGTGTAAGTAGTTAATTGTTATGCTACTATGAAAAATCACCAGACTTTCCATTATTTATGCCAATTATGTATGTGCATGTTTCCCTATTTATATTTACATACGTTTGAAATATATTTACAAGTAAACAAAATTGTTATGTCACGTCGGCGCTCTTCTGAAATGATGACTTGCATCAATTTAGTAAAAAGTAGTTAATCATTGTATTATATTTGGGTTCGCCACACCTCGGACATTCCACACAGCTTCCTGCTAGTCCGACAAATCATTAAAGGCATTTTTTTTCTCCACTTCCTTCACTCCACCTGCTGCCGGTAGTTACTGACTATAAAATTTAACAAATGATTACCTATGGCCCCACATCAAATGCAAATATATGTACGTACTAACATGCGTCTATGTGTGTATGTAAGTAAGTATTGGTGCAGGTAAACATTTTCGTCAATCCATCAGTTTGATTAACGGAAATGAAAACCGCATTGGTGATATTTTAATTTTGTGTTTGGCATGCTTGTGAGCAATTAAATCCGCTTGCGAGTACGAGTGAAATTTGATGGAAAAGGTTTTTGTAATTTTCAAAATGAAAACTAATTTTATTACACAAAAATTAACAAAAGCAATATAATATAATGGCAGGCATACCACAGTGCGCGGTTTTCTTGCAGATTGGCAACACTTTATTGCACTAATTTTCATATCTCAAATTTTTCGTATATTTCCAGTTTTTTTTTGTATTATTGTTGTTAGTGTTGGCAAACAATAAAAAGAAATGGCAAATAGCAAAGGTGTCAGTCAGTGCCACTGTCATTGTGGCTAACAGCACAGACAATTGTTTATATGCATGTGTATGTGTGTGTGTGTAATGCAAAGTAATCATTACTTTTAAGAAATGCTTTAAGTTCGCGTAGCTACATTTTGATTTTTTACTACATAGCGTCTCAAGGTGCGTCACGCTATGTCATGCCACGCCACATATCGCAGCTACCACTGCACTCGACACGCTTTAGACAGTGAAAGCTTCAATTTAATTAGCGTATGCATGCCAACTAAGTAAATGAATGACTACAAAATTATAATAATGAGAAGCGATATTATTGAATGAAAAATCTCATGCGATATAACTCATGTCGCTATGGATATTTACATATGTACATACGTACATATGGGTATGAATGCATTCCATTTACGGGCGTGCGGACCTAGAAAAAAAATGGCTTCAATAAACTGCATTTTCTTTGGTAGAAAGTGGAGCCATGAATGGGACGCCAGTGCGGGCAGCGCTAACTAAGCTTCAGCGCTAACTGAGCTTCAGCGCTTAGCATGCGTGTGCATCACGGGAACCATGCGGGCCTGTGCTACAGCTGTGATGGAAATGATGCTCGAACTTGCACCCCTTCTTATAGTCATTCAGCAATCAGCCAAGTGTACCCTCCTGAATATTACCAGCAAAGGCTTCGGGAGAGGAAAAGTGATGCCATCTAAAAGCATGGAAGGGCTAAAGCTGCAGCTCCCACTCACCCAGCTACCCAGAGGTGATATCACTAAGGTGATCAAATTCGAAAAGAAGTTACGAATTGAACTGAACAATAAGTTGAACTGAAGTAGACCTGCATTTGCAAAGAAACTCCAACAGTGTACCCTGCACTGGTACACAGATGGTTCAAAGACCCCAGAATACATCTTCTTCTTCTTAATTGGCGCGATAACCGCTTACGCGATTTTGGCCGCGTTTAACAAAGCGCGCCAGTCGTTTCTTTCTCGTGCTAACCGGCGCCAATTGGACACACCTAGTGAAGCCAAGTCCTTCTCCACCTGATCTTTCCAACGCAGAGGAGGCCTTCCTCTTCCTCTACTACCACCAGCTGGTACCGCATCGAATACTTTCAGAGTCGGTGCGTTTGTATCCATTCGGACGCCATGACCCAGCCAACGTAGCCGCTGGATCTTTATTCGCTACGCTAAGTCTATGTCGTCGTAAAGCTCATACAGCTCATCGTTCCATCGCCTGCGATATTCGCCGCTGCCAACATGTAAAGGTCCAAAAATCTTGCGCAGAATCTTTCTCTCAAACACTCCAAGCGTCGCTTCATCGGATTTTGTCATCGTCCAAGCTTTTGCGCCATACGTTAGGATGAGAGTCTTGTCGAGTGTTAGTTTTGTTCGTCGAAAGAGGACTTTACTGCTCAGTTGCCTACTTAATCCCAGAAGACATAGACGCCGGAATTTACGGCCGCAGAACCAAACGGTCTGTGCCGATGGGCAGTTTTCCAGGCATCTTCCAAGCGGATATGTATGCCATATCTAGAATCAGCGGATTGCCATTCTGAGTGACAGTTAGGCGGCACTCATGGCCCTATCGACCCGTGAGATCAAATCCTCACTGGTACTGAGTGTATCGAGAAACTTAATGTACTAAGAATGCACAATTGCATCCGGCGAATTTGGGTCCCAGGACACAGGGGTATAACTGGGAGCGAAGTAGCGGACGCATTGGCGGGAGAAGATGCGGCCTCGCCCTTAATAGGACCCAGGCCCTTTCTTACCATGGACAACATACCATGCAAAGGGAAGCTCAGGAGTGAAGAGCTAGGGCTAAGGGAGGTGTGCTGGTACCAAACAAGGGGGTTACGCCAGGCGAAATCCTTGCTGGATGGGTACAATCAAAAGAGGTCAAAGAGTCATCTGCGCATCATCGGGATTTGGCCTACGGACCTTTGCCGTTTCTGTGACCAATCATAGGAGACTCCAATGTACCTTCATAAAGTCGTGCTTTTAAGCATTTTTTTTTTTTTTTTGTGTGTTTTGGAGATGCGGTGGTCTAAAATGTCTAATGCATCATCAAAGCTGCCGTCGCAGCAATGGTATGTCCGGAGAGTAACAAACTTCCCCACGTTTGGAACCGTCGCTCTCCCTGGAACCACTTTTGCTTTACTTTAGAGTAGCGTTCCATCTTGCTCGTTACAAGGTCTATGCTTGTGTGCCTGCGTCCAGGTCCCGATTTTTCATCCAAAGAATTTTTCCCGCGAAACCACTGATGATTTCCTACGTTTCCCCGCTGCTTAGCATCTCGTCGATTACATTTTCAGTAGTGGTTATGTGACCGACTGCATTTTCCAGAGAGAGATGTGGCTTACGCAAGACGTTCCTGCCGCTATTTGTACGAACTTGACTATAACTTCAAGCAATGCGCGCTTATAATTTCTTAACAAAGCGCGCCAATCATGCTAACCGGCGTCAGTTGGGTACATCAAGTCAATTCAACTCTTTCTCCATCTGATATTTTTTCCTCTGCTACCAGTTACAGCTGATACCACTTCGAATACTTTCAGATTCATTCAAACGTGATCCAGCCAGCGGAGTCTTTGGAACTTTATTCACTGCGCTATGTCGTCGTAAACCTCATAGAGCTCATTGCTCCATCTTCTACCGTCACCAACGTGCAAAGGTCTAAAACTCTTCTACAGAATTTTTCGCTCAAACACTTCATGGGACTCCTCAGCATACAATAGAACTTTACTACACAATCACCTACTTGAAACCGATATCAGAGCTATGCTCTAATGTAATTTTTTTCTTATACTTTTATATCGAATCTGAATCTGCTAGATCGATGTCGAAGAAAATCGATCCGTACAAACTGACCCGCCTTGGTGTAGGTACTTCCAGAGACTAAAGTAGGCTTCGGTTTAGTAGTAGCATATAATAAGCAGCAGTTACAGGTAGTACAATGGAATATACGCGTATGTAGGAGCGCAGTAATTGGTAAGTAGGGAGGTAGGTGAAATGGTTGAAGTGCCAGTCAGGCACTCCTCAAGCGGCACTGAAGTGCCGTCTTGATACCATTATGAGACGTCCAACTGTTGATATAATGGAGAAGATTGATGGGATTTCGGTTAGCGCATTGCCCAAGAATTGGTACTCGAAGGCAACGTTTCACAGAAGCAATCAAAGAAGCATTCAAATCAATTTTAATCACTTTCTGGAAACACTAGCCATTCAATAGCCACGTACGTACATCTTTCGGATGCCGGTAAAAATGAATATGGCTGTAATTCCTTGGGGTAGATCGAAGTTTTTACTCACCTGCTTTTGAGGCTCTAAAAATATTTATCAAGTTCTTCCGAAGAAGATAGGTAGGTAGATCTGGTGGCTGCCAATATGACACACTTAGGCCTGACGTAGATCCGTCGTGATAATACTAGAACTTCTTCTTTATGGGATCCCTTTTAAATCATCTAAACCCAGCTGTGGCTTTTAAAAACGAGCTTAACGTAGGTAGTTTAAGATGCGCTATGTCCACTGCAGCTGTAAAAAATGCACTACTAAGCGTATGAAGTCTTCATCTAGCTCATACTTCACACTCATACAGGAGGTGTGTAATACTTTCCTCTTTTTCTGTTTTATAGCAACTTCCACACTAATCGTAGTATGGAACTCCCAGCCTTCCTACAAGTGACAACGGGCATGGGCATCAACGCTTGATCCTGTTGAATGGTTTGGATTGTACCTTTTCTGTGAAGTTCATCTGCTATACAGTTTTCTGCTGTTTTTGACAAGTGCGTTTTGGACTCCAGCGCTTTTATGACATTAGGGGTAGTGAGAGGCCCGAAAAAATTATGATTTTAAATAATTTTTTTTTTTGCAAGTCAATTGCTTTATCTTTCAAAAATGAAAACATAGCATTAATACATCATGTTTTGACTTGAATTTAGCAAAAAAAAAAATCATAATTTTGAAAGTTATCGCTGTTTGTGTTATCCGTTTCTTCAGAAGTCCCTTGCGTTGATCATCACAAGTCTTTGGAGATTTATCTACAATCCTCCAGACAAGAGAGATTAGTTTTATTAATAGATAATCGTGTGCCTGATCGAAGTTTTTCTTTTAAAATTAACAAAATGGCGGCCTCAGGAAATATTTTTCAGATTTTCGAGAAAAAAACCGACAATTAATTGTTTAAAAAAAGTCGAAATTTCTGAAAAAAAAAATCCTTCGATCAGGCAAGAGCTTTTTATGTTTTTCAAATGCAGTATACATTTTATTGAAATCTGCCAAGCGGTTTTAAAGTTACAGTGATCACCCGTTCAAAAAACATAGTTTTGAGAAAAACTCATTTAAAGTTTTGCGAACGATCCGGAGCGCCCGAGGGGCTTTGTTAATTATTGAATAACTCAAAAAGTATTTGCCGGATTCACTTTAAATTTTCACACAATATTTTTAAGATACCATACTTTAAGAAAATACAAAAAAAATTTTTTTTTTGATTCTGAGTACCCCTCACCTCTTATTCCCGCCTGGTCCTCTGAATAAATGAGGACTTTTCTGATGGATAATAGTCTTGTATTTATCGCTGTAAGTCCTTCTTTAATAGCAGTGACTTCCGCTTGAAATACACTATAGTGATCGGGTAGGCGGAATGGTTGCTTTATCTCCATTTTTTCGGAGTAGACGCCTCCACCTACTTTATTAACTAATTTTGAGCCATTTGTATAGTTATTTCATTTTTATTTTCAATGAGGTCATTATTCCGATTTTCTTTCAAAGGAAGCATTGTGATAAAGGATTTATTTAAATTAATGTCCTTAGTATTACAAATGCCGGTTTTACAAAGAAATTCGCCTGTATTCTGGTCGAATGACCCATATGGGTCGTTTTGAATGAGTTTATTTCCCTTCATCTAAGCGCTGATTTGGCAGCTACTGGCTTACCGAATAGTTAGATGGGTAGTAAGTTTAGCATAATTTTAATGCATCTGTAGGTGTAGTGCTCAGAGCTTCATAAACACAAAGATTGGCCATCCCTTGGCCAGTAGACTTTTTGATATATTCCGTATCTAAAGCCGGCCCCCATACAAGTACTCCGAGCTTCCAAGCCAAGAAATTTTTACAAAATATAAAAAAAAAAATTATAATTTTGCAGCATTACCTCCAAATAAAGTAAGCCAAAAAATAGTTACAAACAAATCTATTAAAAAAATTTAATTTTCAAATTCTTTGCCGCATTAAATCGGGCGCAATTGCCACATTGAACACAACGCAAGTGCAAAAACATGAAAAATAAAGGAAAAACCTTGAATTCACTGTTCTCAATTTTATTTGCGGTTTCATTTTTTCACCTTTTGATAAATAACGGTTTCACTTTTCAAATGCTAAAAACCTAAAAAAAAAACCCATAATTGCTTTATGCACTCAAACGGTACCGAAAAAAGTCATATATGTATAAGTTCACATTTGTAAATGCTTATATATGTGTTTATATGTATTTGTTGTACCATAAGTACGTGCATCCGTGTGTAGGAACGTTTGCTCAGCAAGCTGTGGTTGCACTTGTTCCAAGCAATTGCAAATATCGAATTCCATGCGCAGCAACAAAACAATAGAAACCGCAATCAAGAGTGTGAGAAAAGAAACCTCAATACAGCTGCACAAATGTGTGCACATATAGATATGTGTATATATGTATGTACGAGTGGTATAGTAAAGCCGACACCGCAAACAGTTAACCTCAATAACGTTGCGCAGCATTCAACGGCGCAGCACCACCGGTCGTATGAGTGACTCGCATGCAAAAGATGACGGTGTAGTTGGTGACGCTGGACGTTAGATTCAAGCAGCCAGCCAGCTAGCGGAACATATGCATGAATGCTGAAAAATCAACTAAGGCGAAAAGCAAAAGACTGCATGCTTAGTTTTTTTACTAAGCATACTTTTTCTCTTTGTTTGTTGGGTTTTTTTTTTTTGTGTTTTGCTACAGCAACAGCCAGGTTGCTACTTTCAACTTCTTCTTCGCCACAGCTCGGTTTCTTTTCTTTACGAACGCACTTTTATCTACTAACTCCCCGACTCTTTGTTGTGTTATCTAGCATATGTGCTTGGAATATGGAATTTCTGTCACGCCACAACACCCACCTACAGACACTAGCAGATTTATTTCTGCACTGCAAATTTTTATTTTGGTTTCAAATAAAAAGTTTCTTTCCTCCAATGTTGCTGCATGAAAGTTGCAATGGTTTCGGTGCTGTTGCTGCTTAACTTTCTTGCTGCTATTTTCTATAAGCCTTTTTGTATTTGGTTTCTTGAATACATGATTTTATCTACTTAACTGCTTCTTTTTCTTTTCACGCTTCTATTGTCTTGCAGCTCACATATTTTGGTATGCATCTGCGTCTTTGTTTGCCTGCGACTTCTATTGGCGATATTTTGTGTTTGATTGCTATTGTTTTCGCTTCATATGCATAGGAGTGTTTTCACTTGAGGGAGTTTCGAAATGCATACTGCAGGTACATTCATGTGAGCAACTCTCCCTCGCTTTGGCAAGCTTTGCGATAGTCACTTTCAATTTTTACATTTTTGTGGAAAAAAGTGAAATTGTAATATTTTTTATTCATTCTTCTGCCTACAGTGTATTGAAAATATACCTGTACTAAGTTATACACCTGAAAATTTTCAATTTACAATATTTAATTTCTAGGCACTAGTGCACGAGGGTATATTATAAATTTCTTGCACAACAGTTATTTAAAGCATAATAACAAAATCGTTATAGACATATTCCTATGGTATGCATATCCAAATGCTTGGAATGATGTGCCATGTTACGCTGTCCGTCCATGTGGCTTTATGGCGAATGACTGGAGTAAGAACTGAGATATCTGATTGAAGCTTAGCATGCATACCATTCTCGATAGGCTCGAAAGGCACGGATGCCATTGAATATAGACAAATTAGAGCAGTAAACACGCTCACCTTGCCGGTGCAGTAATTTTCAAACATGCTAACTATACAGAAATGTGAAATAAGTTAAAAAGCTAGCCCCAAAAAAAATAATTGTTTAAGCAAAAAATTAACAAAATTAAACAGTGATGGACGATTGACACTTACGCGGAAAAATTAGGTTTACCATTTAGCCCGAATTGCAGAAGCTATTAAGCATTTTCTCTATAAATGTGCGGGCTTGGCAGCTAAGCGATTAAAGCCACTGTGTGCTCCTTTCTTCGATAGCCTTGGGTAGTGCGCCAACTTAAATGCCTTACAACTTCTGCATTAAGTCAAAAGCTCTGGGTGGCAGTAGATATCTGTCTATTGAAGGTCTCATAATGGTATCAAAACAACACTTTGGAGCTGCTTGGGGAGTGCCAGAGTAATATTTCAACCTCTTCACCTGCCCACCTAAACAGCAAACACCACTAACATTCATACAAAAGAATTCTTGGTTTCCATCCATTTCTCCATCTATATTATACTTATATATGCAAATATCATGCTTGCAATAAAATTAAATAATAAATGATTTATTTTTTAAAATCAAAAAAATGTTGTACCTATTGGTTTCCAAGAAGAATATTGCTCAAATGTGTTGCACACCATTTAGAAATACAATGAAACTAAACCTATTTGAAACACATTTTGCGTATCTAACTTTTTTTATTTCAAATGTTGTAATTTTCCGAAAAAGGTGGCAACTCTATTCAAAATTAATTCTAAACCGAACTAAATGTTTCTGAAACACATTTTATGTATATAACTTTTTATTCCAAATTTTATAGTTTTGCGAAAAAGGTGGCAACTCTGCCCAAAAATATTTCTAAACAGAACTGAACGTTTCACAAACACATTTTTTAATATAACTTTTTTTATTCGAATTTTTGTAATTTTTCGAAAAAAGTGGCAACTCTATCCAAAAATATTTCTAAACAGAACTAAATGTTTCTCAAACTCATTTTGTATTTCTAACACTTTTGTTCCAAATTTTGCAATTTTTCGAAAAAGGTGGCAACTCTGTCCAGAAATATTTCTAAACGAAACTACTTGTTTCTCAAATACATTTCGTATATCTAACTTTATTATTCGAAAAAGATGGCAACGCTATACAAAACTATTTCTAAACAGAACTAAATGTTTCTCAAACAAATTTGGATGTTTAACTTTTTTATTCCAAATTTTGTAGTTTTTGGAAAAAGGGGGTAACTCTATCCAAAAATATGTCTAAACGTAACTAAATTTATCTCGAACACATTTTGTGTATCTAACTTCTTTATTCCAATTTTAATTAAATTTTTTAAAAAGGTGGCAGCTCTATCCAAAAATATTTCTAAACTAAACTAAATGTTTCTCACACACATTTTAGATGTTTAACTTTTTATTCCAAATTTGGTAATTTTTCGAAAAAGGTGGCAACCCTATCCCAACATGTTTCTAATTAAACTAAATTTATATCAAACACATTTTATATATTTAACTTATTTTATTCCAATTTTTAATTTTTTTTTTGAAAAGGTGGCAACTCTATCCAAAAATATTTCTAAACAGAACTAAATGTTTCTCAAACACATTTTGTATACTTAACTTATTTCATTCCAAAATTGTGTAATTTTTTAAAAGGTGGTAACCCTATCCCAAAATATTTCTAAATGAATGGTTTGATAGCATTAACATTAATGTGCAAAATAAAAAAATAAGTATAAGTAAAAATAAGATTTTTGCAGCTATAAAAAATATATGAAAGAGTTGAACGTCGGCTTGTATTCAACTTTTTTCCAATCTTTCTAGTAATATTCGGTCGTCACGTCGAAAAAACTTTTAATTTTTTGAAGCCATCGGCGAATACACCCAGCTTTTGATATCTGCAAATGTTGTAAAGTGCTACTTACAAATGATTTTTTTATAAAAGTGCATATTATATTAGTTTCGCGAAAAATAAATCATTATTTTCTCGGTAGATGGCTGTAGTGATCGATATCTCGTAAAATATCGATCAAACAATCAAACATCAAACAGTTGTGAATTACTGGATGTTAAAGAGAAAATCCGTTACATTTTACAGTATTTCTTTGATAAGGCGAAAATTAAAGCCCGGCCGAAATTGCGAAGGGTGTTTATGGAGAAAATATGCGTGCAAATTCGTTTTCGCCGATTCCGTTCAGGCGTTTTTGATGTTAAAAAAAATGTCGATAAAATCACAGAAATAATCGCATTTGACCCACATGTTAGTAGTCGTAGTAACGCCCAGGAACTGAAGATCGATCATAAAACAATTTTAAGCCATTTGCGGAAAATAAAAATAAAAATAATGAATTTTTCCCCCTCCAAACTAATATTATATCCACTTTTACAAAAAAATTAAGGAATTAAATAAAAAAGAAATAAATACTGAAAACTTTGTACTACCGTATGCCACGCTGCTATTATTGAAACACTGCTGTGCATATATATATATGTAGCTAACATAAGCTTTCCCAATTTTCAAATTTTCCTGCGATACACCAAAACTGACCTTCATCAATCATTGCGATTGTCTCCATGCATACCAACTCGAGCTTATCTAAAGCCAGCCTGAATAATGGCCATGCAAGACAAAGGGCATTTTAATGGCCCTTCAAATCAAGGCATTTCGATTAATAAAGGAAAGTAAATAACTGCCGCCAATTATTAAAAGTCCGAAGAAAAAAATATTTACTTGCATTGAGCTGCATAATGAGCTGCAGCGTGAATGGTTGTAAATGTCCAATTTATTGTCAACTCGAAGATGGATAATTCGCCGCTTCTGAGAAGCGAAAAAAAAATGTACATTACACCAGTGAGAAATTCGAGAGAACAGAATATGCAGAGAGTAATGTGATAAGAGGAGAAATGAGCAACAAACAGCTACATACTTGAAACAGCAGCAAAAACAACAACGAAAGCAGCATGCAGCACCTGTAATAAGCGAAAAAGGCAATGATAGAAAGAGTAAAATGGGAGAAAGGGAAATGGGAAGAAAAAGAAGCAGCGGCTCCCCACTGTCGGATCGTGAAGTGAAAAGTTGGCGTACTTGGCTGCTGTTGACAATTGAATGCACATCAGCAACAATAACAATCGACCAGCAAAAGCACCTAAGCAACTTTTGTCAACACTTGTTGTATCCCAGTGAAAGTTTTACGTTCACGTTTGAACGTTTAAGTTGTAAAGTTGAAGTTAATCAATGAATGGCAATGGCAATGGGTATGGGAATGCGCATCGGTGATGGTGACTAAGTGAAGTCATTGTTTTTGTTGAAATTTCCCACTTGACAACTTGGTGGTATTTTTTCATATTTAAATTCAAATAAAGTGAATACGTCAATACGCAAGTGCTTATAAAAAGAAAAAATAAATCATTTTATAAATATAATATTCCAACTTTTTGAATTGAAATGAGCATAGCTTAGAAAAAAAAATTAGAAAAAACGATGAACACTCAACGTAATGCATTACTAATGGTCTCAAGAAAAAGCACAAAAAAATTGAAGGCGTGAAAACGTCTTGATAACAAAAGCAAAAATATACAATAATTTCTTTATTTTTTACATATATATATACATATTTTATGTATGAGTATATGTGTGTGTAAGCATGCGTCTGTTAATTTACAAGTAAAAGCAAAAGTATACAAAGTGCTGCGGTAAAAGTGAATGGGATCGATTGATGAACAGCTTTTAATTAACCGAACATCTTCAACGCACACATACACGCATGCACAAGCAAATGTTTTGGGAGAAAACAAGGAGACCCTGTAGTAAAAACCCATAGGTAGGTAAGTAGGTAAGATGGCAAGAGTACCCCAATCACACTTCAAGTAGCACTTACGTGCCGTTTAGATACCATAATGTGGACCATTACCTGTGAAAAGAAAAATTTTGGGAAAAGAAAACCTTCTACAGCCATCCAGTGCTATTGATGTAGTGGAAGAGAGAAAAGGGATCTAGGCTGGAGAATTTCTTCAAGTCATCCCCAAAGGGCACGCTAAGGAATCTCAAGCGCCTAGCCACCAGAGCCGGACATTTGCAGAGAAAGTATTCCACAGTCTCTTTCTCTGCAGGATCCCCACAGCTTCTGCAATCGGGGTTGTGTTTCCAAGTGTCTCCGCATGAGAACCGATCACCCAGTGGCCAGTGAACACCGAAAATACCCATAGTACTGGAATAAAGTTTGACTTCACAGGTATTGATGCTACGAGCCACGCGAACTTGGTAGTTTTCAATAATTTGAGAGGGAATATTTGAGATATTTAGCAAATGCATGTAAGCGTTGGTGTTTTTGAAGTCTTTACACCAATAAAAATAGCCAAAAAAACGTATTGCAGAAGTTATAGAAAACTTCTACCTTCCGAAAAACTTCAATTTACGAGAAAATTCAGCAGCAAATGGTCTATATAAAGTGCAGAGCATTAAGTTCTACCACTTGATCAAAAAGTTCCCGGAATATATTCAAAAAATTCAAAATAAAAGTCTATAAAAGTGATATCATCGCCTTCACTGCAATGCAATTATGCCAGCGTTTGATCCAGTCTACGTAACATTTCTGGAACTATATTTTCGGTATAGCCATTAGATCCATATTCGATTTTTCTATTACTTTCTTGCGGCTGTTAAAACACAACTCGATGGCTGTTGGATGGGATTCGTTTCGGTCTCCATAAAAATCGTAATCCATAAAAACCGTGAGCATCGCTTTCTTTTTTGACTGAAAACGACGTGTTTCCTTTTCTTTTTGGTCTTTGTTCATTCGGAGCTCTCCATTCGCTCGTCGGAGGGCTGAATTGCGTGTCGTACTCATAAGCCTACGTCTTACGTCTTGTCTCCAGTGATGATGCGTTTGGTGAATGTTGGGTCGGATTCAGCCTTGGAAATCAAGTATTTGGCGATATCAACGCGGTCCCTTTTTTGTATGAAATTCAGGTCCTTTGGGACCAACTTTGCGAACCAACACGGCGAAACCCGAATCATTAACTGCAATGTCTTGAACGGCTCCATAAGCAATGTTTAAATCCTCTGCCAGATTTCTGATGGTTATGTAAGTAACCGTTAAACAAGTTGGTAACGAGGATGTGGCAACAAAATAGTGCGGAAGCGCTAATTGGATTCTGGAAGAATCACCACTTTAACCAACCAACCCATATATATATATATATTGACGGCTCGTACACCCTTTCTGGGTATTTGGCCGAGCTCCTTCTCCTATTTGTGGCGTGCATCGTGACGTTGTTCCACAAGTGTTTCAAGCCGACTCCGAACGGCAGATATTTTTTATGAGGAGCTTTTTCAGGGTAGAAATACACTCGGAGGTTTGCCATTGCCTGCTGAGGGGCGATGGCTATTAGAAAAAACTTTTTCTTCATTTTGGTCTTTCACCGAGGTTCGAACCTACCTTCTCTCTGAATTCCGAATGGTACTCAGGCACCAACCCATTCGACTATGATGGCCTCGTGGTTAGTTTGCGGTTATTGCTCAACTTTTCTTTCCCTTTATTGATGTATTCATCAGTTTCCGATGTCGACGGTTGCCACTACGCAGGCAAAACGGTGCATATTTGGCACAAATTGGAGAATCCGAAACATCTTGAATTAAGTTTTGAATTTTACACAAAAAATGATAGAGCAATTATTCACATTTTTTATAGAACAAAATTTCATGCCTTGTGAATCTCTCGACTATCTTCGCAGTAGCGCATCCTGTTAACCAAGTTTTCCAAGACCTTATGACGTTGCATAGGCTTCTCGACGATTACGTGTGGATTTTCTGATCGCCAGATGAGGTAATTTTGCTTTTAGCATAGTCGCCAAGATGAAAAAGCTCTTCGTCAGAACAGATGGTTTTGATGGTCCTACAGGGTCTTTATGCCACATAACGAAGAAGTCCCACAAAAAGCTACATGCGCAAGTAAACTCTTCTAATTTCGAACCCATCATTTACATCGATGCCTACATAACTTCGTTCACTCGCTCACACGCTTGTTAGTCACACATTTGTGTTCAGCTCGTTTAAGGCCGACTGCCTCGAGGAAATAAAATTTTAAATTACAGCGGCTCAAATTTGTCGGCAAGCGCACCTTTTACGTACCGCCAGTTTGTTTGCTTCTTCACACTATTTCTACCGTGTTGTTGTAGCTCGAAACGTACTGTTTATAGGTTTACTTTGAAGGCACAGCTCTTAACCTTAAAAAAGAGAGAAGCACAAAAATTCAGTTCAATGCTCAAATGAAGTTCCTGGTGTCTATGTATGTATGTTGTTGTTGTATGTATACGCGCGCACTTTTCAAAATTTTCAAGGCGGTGTAATTGATTTTTGATTAGAGTAGCAAAAGTTTACTACATTCGATCTTCAGTCAACTTCTTACTTCGTTGCCTTCATATGTGCGCCACATTCATGCGCAATTTATTATAAATATTTTGGCATTAGTTGTGGTTTCATTCAGATTTGTTTGATCTTCTATGGCAATTTTTCTACCCAAAGGTAGGCAAATGTAGAAATTTTCGTATCTCTGTAGTTGATGGAATTTCGTTAGAAAGTAGTGGGAATATGTGTGGTTTCTATATTTTCTGTTAGACCTTGCGACTGCTCACCGATTGACTTTTAATTAAGTATTCATAAATTTCATCTCAAAGCAATTACGCTTTGCGACTTAAAAAAAAAAGTTTGTCAAGTTAATTAATTAACACACAATAATGGCTTTTAGCGATACCTGGTACAAATTCGTATAGCTTTTATATACAAGGTGGCGGATTAATCATCAATTCGTTCTTGAATAACTTTTTTACTTTTTTACTTGAAATAAAAAAATGATTTTGAGTTTTGACAGCGCTCCATTGGCTGTCTGTTTGCATGCTGCAACTGTCTAGGGCACAAGTAACAAATGTGATTGACGTATGCCTCCATTTGTAGCATCATACCTTTAGATCGCTTGAAGCGAGAAAACGAAGGGAGCTATGGCATCTTAAAAAGGGTACGACAAACGCCATAGTGGACTACACATGCGTCCGTACTAATAGCGAAAAACAACAAATTATAGCACACACACTACAAATATGGCAACAGCGCAGGGCGTCAGAGACGAAAGGCAGATGGTGGGCGAGACTTATACCAAAAGGGTATGGCAGAGAGTTTGTAGAGGTGATCTTCTGTATTACTCAGCTGCTATCTGGATATGGGTATTTTAGAAAATATCTAAACAAAATAGGGAAAACAGGAGACAGTTTAGTTCCCTTAAGAGCAGAAAAAATCATGGAAAAAATGGTAGAAAGCGCTAAAAATTGGCCACTTACTAGCACGTACATAGAGCGAGCAAGCTAATGGCCTTCTCTATCAGAAATCCAAATAGATTAACGAAACCAACGCAAGACTGAGTGTTGTCGAGGCTTTATGCTCCCCAGAGGAGTGAACAAGAAAAAAAAACATAGAACGAGTCCTGCGCACCAAAACCTTGACACTGGCAGAGATGCCTAGCCGACATGCTAACCTTAACCTACCTATCTAATTAGAAGATGAGCCGCTAACATGTTGGTGGCTCCAAAACTGGCGACCTTGGTCGTGGGGAGAGTAGAAGAGGCAGTCTTTATCAGAACGCCCACTTGGATCTTCTCTGTTTTCGATGAAATACTATGGTATGAAATACCATAGGTGGGCACACTGCATTATAAATTTACTGCATTACAAAAAGCAGTAATCAGTAAAATTTTACTGATAATGAAGTTTAATTTGCATTACCAGTAAACTTTTACTGATTACTGAAAAAAATTTGCAGTAAAAATATATTTTTACTAATTACTGAAAAAAATTGCAGTAAAAATATTTTTTTACTGATTACTGAAAAAAATTGCAGTAAAAATATTTTTTTACTGATTACTGAAAAAAATTTGCAGTAAAAATATTTTTTTACTGATTACTGAAAAAAATTGCAGTAAACATATTTTTTTACTGATTACTGAAAAAAATTGCAGTAAAATTACTGATAATGTAATTTGATTTGCATTATCAGTATAATATTTACTGTTTATGGGAAGTCAAAATGTAATACACTCTCATCACGAAATTCAATCATTTATGTACTCAATAATTCTTTCTTTTTTTTGGTTTCTCTTATTTTCCTAAATAACAAAATAATAACCCCCTAACTGTAACTGTCGTACAATCCAAACAAAAGAATTGGGTGAAGATGCAAAGAAAAAAACAGGCCAATAAATATTTATTGCACGCTACACATATCTATACAACACTGAAAGAGTGGTCAAATATGGAAAAGTAGCCTGTGCCAAAACTCGTATTCTACCTCAACCACCTCAAAAAACATTGTTTGACTTCGGGGATGAAAGTAATGGTAAACTTTTTACACTTGGTTTTCAATTAAATATTTGTTTTATGCATACTATATTTACTTAAATAGATATTAGCATACAATGTGGTTCCACTGACTCGGAAAATTATCTTCAAGAAACGCTCTTATACCTGGCCCAACGAGAAGAAACAACAAGTTGCCTAAATAAATATCAGGCTATTATTTTTAAAATATAATACCCCATTACCGTCATCTGCACCTGTAGAACGGTTATTTTCATTCGCTGGAATTGTAAATCGGTCCAGAAGGCAAAAACTGCAATTTTTTCAGTAATCAGTAAAAAAATATTTTTACTGCAATTTTTTCAGTAATCAGTAAAAAAATATTTTCACTGCAATTTTTTTCAGTAATCAGTAAAAAAATATTTTTACTGCAAATTTTTTTCAGTAATCAGTAAAAAAATATTTTTACTGCAATTTTTTTCAGTAATCAGTAAAAAAATATTTTTACTGCAATTTTTTTTCAGTAATCAGTAAAAAAATATTTTTACTGCAATTTTTTTCAGTAATCAGTAAAAAAATATTTTTACTGCAAATTTTTTCCAGTAATCAGTAAAAGTTTACTGGTAATGAAAATTAAATTGCAATATCAGTAAAATATTATATTTACTGCATTTTTACTGTTACTGCAAAGTGCCCACCTATGTGAAATACTATGGAATAGGAAACATCTAGGCGAGGAAGAGGAGGAATTGTCTTGGTACAGCCCTCGTCGACGCAGCAGGCGACGGTCGCTGCAAGCGCGAAGGCATTTTAATCACTACCTAAAAAAAAACAAACAAAAAAAATACTGAATAAGGAATTACTTGGGTATCACTCGAAACTTACACTTAGTTATACTAAAATTCAATGGGCTACAAAATTGCATACGCAAAAAATTTAAAACTGCCTAACTAAAAAGCTAAAATGTTGATGTAATTTTGAAAAATGTTCTATAAAGTTTGCAACTTGGCGTTGTATGAGTTTTATGCGGTAATATTTTTATGATATATTAAAAAAAAAATTGTAGTGTGTCTACCATTTTTGCAACAGGATGAGAAAAAATCGCAGGCTTACAAATTAATTACGGCAAGGGTAAGTAAATACTGGTTGTTGGTTGTGCTTCTTAAGGGGTTACATGGGTTTCCCCGAGGAAAAAATGGCCTTTTCTCAAAAGTTTTTTTTGTCATATAAATAATGAAATTTTTTAATTTCATCAAAATCGGTTGAGTAGTTCTCGGGAAATCTTGCCAACCGACTTTGAAAACACAGTTTTGAGAAAAACGCGTTTGAAGTTTTGAGTAACAATAAAAGTGGCTTGGAGCGCACATCTTCCAAAGGCTATATCTCCGAAACTTTTATTCGGATCGATTTGAAATTTTAACACAATATTGTAAAACACAATTGTAAAATTCAATAGGACAAAAAAAACGACTTTTTAAAACCGTGAAACCCATGTAACCCCTTAATTCATGATGATTCAATACGTTTTTCACTAAAACTCTATCCGGCTTCTACCTAGCAAATGATGTAATAATGGATTGGCGTATACAAGTATACATACAGAAATAGGGTAAGACCGAATCTCCCTCATTTCTTCCAATTTGTAATGTAGGTATATTTTTAATGTCGCTAACGGGGAATGTCGATGTTTAATGTTTGAAGTAGAAATAATTAAAAATAAAATAAATAATTACCGCGTACCCTTCTGTTAGGTGTTTGGCCGAGCTTCTCCTCCTATTTCTTACGTGCGTCTTGATGTTGTTCAAAATGTTACGCTTTGTATTGTGCAATTATTCATTAAATTTTCATGAAACTATCGTTTTAAAAACTGTCAACAATTCCATCTCCAAGACTGAAGATGGTTTTGGCGCTGGATGGCATTTATTTATTCATTAAATTGGACAGTAACTACAAACGCTTTTCTGCTTTAAGTAAAAGGTTTTCCAATAAGATTTGTTATTCCCGTAAAAGATCAACGGTTTCGTTGCTTGTGTGGCACGTAGCGCCGTCTTGTTGAAAATAAACGTTGTCTAGATCAATACTATCCAATTCCGGTCATAAAAAATCAATCGTTAATCATCTCTCGATAGCGCAATCCATTCAACGTAACTGTTGCAGCTTCATTTTCGAATAGGTAAGGTCCAATGACTCCGCTGGCCCATAAACCGCACCAAACAGTGACACGTTGAGGGTAGAGAAGCTTTTCAACAATAACTCTTGGATTTTCTGAGCCCCAGATCCGACAATTTTGCTTGTTGACGAAGCCACCGATATGGAAATGGGCATCATCACTCAAGATGATTTTTCAATGGAAAGACACGACGTTTTTGATGATCGACCGGCTTGAATTCTTGTGTTAACTGGTCTTTATAAGCCCTAAGACCCAAATCTTTATGCAAAATACGGTGTAATGACGTTTGCGGATTACCCAATTCCAAAGAACGACGA
The DNA here is from genome assembly GCF_027943255.1 of Anastrepha obliqua. Taxonomy (NCBI): domain Eukaryota; kingdom Metazoa; phylum Arthropoda; class Insecta; order Diptera; family Tephritidae; genus Anastrepha; species Anastrepha obliqua. Next base: position 31,915,840 of record NC_072893.1, read on the forward strand.
GGAATGGACAAATGGACAAATAGACAAAACTGGGTTTTCTTCAACACTTTCGACTACAACAGCACTATTTTCGGCTGTTCTTGAGCGACGTGTACGGGTTTTATTCTTCACATCACTAACTTGTCCCAACAGCTCGAATTTTTTCACCAATTTCTGTATAGCGGTCCGACAAGGTGGTTCCCGATGACCCAAAAATGTTCGAGTTTTACGAACCATCTCTACCATCTCTACCAAATTTTCACATTTTCTCATTTTTATAGTGAATTTTAATAATTTCAATGCGTTGTTTAAGTGAGTGTCGTTCCATTTTTATTAATGGCGTAGTTTCTACTTGTCAAACATCAAAAAATGACTGCTTCAAAAGTGACATCTACCGAATTAGCGGGTTATTCAAAATAACACCTGTCATTGGAAAGCCCTGTATAATATGTAGCAACGCTATTTCAATCGGAAGTCTTTCCAACACTTAAAGTAACAAATCTAGTAAAGTCATCCTCATGTCAGATGCTGATTTTTTCAAAGAAAAACTCAAATAAAAAACTTTGCAGCTTGTAACATACATATTTTCCTTTCTCACAGCGAAATCTCTTTGCTAAAAAGCCACACACGCGCTCACAATTACAAAGCGTTGCTTACAAACACACGTTCACGCATTCATACCGAAACTCTTCTACTAGCGGAGGAAAAACGTGTTCTGCCCGTGCGCACAACGCAAGTAGCTGCATTTCAGCTTACATTCTACTACTTTTTCGCAAGTCGATTTCCCCACATCAAGTGAAATTACTGAATTACTGCAATGTGAGCTATAGAAAAAAAATTATACTAATTTAAAGAAGCTCATGTTACAATTTTACAAATTTTCACTAGGCTGCTCTTGCATGTTATAGACCACGACGCCTCCTTCCCCTCGTCGCTCTACGGCAAGCCAGTGCACAGGGAATTCAGCATGGCTTAGTTTGCACAAATTTATGACAATTTTCTTTGGGTTGTAATACTTGTTGCTGCAGACATGTTCTGCTTGTCAAACATAGATGCGAAATTTTATCTGCGCAGCGATACATTTTCAGCGTTCATAAAAAATAAAATAATTATATTCAGATGCGCTTGTTTGTATTTCTCCACAGAAACGCAATGGCGTTTACTTGTCGACAGAGTTGTTGGTATGCATTTCAAAGCTTTGTTTTCTTTTTGTTTATTCTTTTTGTGTCTGGCATTTTATTTATTTTTTTATTTTTATTCTTGTAAAGAAAAGCAACTCAAATTACATCAATTTATTTACGAATCTGTGCAGCGATTGCTTGGCTGATCCATTCATATAGAGTAGTTTGTGTGTATGTGTGTATATATATATAATCGCTGTGGTGGCTACAGAAAGATGGAGATATCGTACTGAGGAAATAGTCAAGTAGAAATTGAGAAATTATCAACATCCGCTCATTTCATGTTTTTAATTACTTTGTAATTTATCAACATTTATAATGTTTTGGCTAATTTTTTGCAGAAAATTTGTAAATGACAAGCTCTCTTTTACACTCCTTTCTCAGATTAGTGCAGTTGAAAAGATGGGCTGCTGAATTTAAGAGGTTGCATACGTCCAGCAGCGCCAAAAATGCGCTAAAAGAAAAACTGTTTTTAGAAGGGATAACAATAGAAATAAATATAAAAAAATTGCTTACATTTTTTATTAGTACTTAAACTTTGTTAAAATTAATTTCAATTTTTTTTTACAAAAATCAGTATACAAAAAATCACGTAACCCAAAGTATACTGAAAAAAAGTTGCTCCACGGTCTTCATCATTTCTCTTTGAAATATTGATGGATCTGCAAAAAGTTAAAAATTCTTGTAAAATAAAGTTGTAGTTACAGTCTGTCGAGCTGGATTTTTAAATTTCAAACAATTTTGCGTCATAATTGTCGCACTTGAATTATATTTATAAAATTTTTTAATAAAAATATTAAAAATCCGACTCGAACGACTATAGAGAAAACACTTTCGAATATTTAAAAAAAAGTCGCATCAAAAAATATTAAAATATATATTATCATGTAGACCGTGCCGAAATAAGTCGTTTCGAGAAAAACGAGTTTAACGGCCAGCTGCGTCAAACGAAGGACAACTACCTGTGCGCAATAAACTCTCGTCGGGAAGTTACATTTTCTACCATAACTTTGTATCTTTGGGAAATTTTTACAATCGACTTCCACAGTAATATGCCTAAAACTATAAAGAATAATAATCTTTAAAAAAATCGATTTTTTGAAAATTCTGGACGTATGTTACCCCTTAAACGTGATCGTACAAACCTTGAAAATGATCCACGTCAAGGACAAGAAATTATAGAAAAAATAGATGAAATCGTATTGGGAAATCGTCGAGTGACTGAAAGTGAATTAGTAGATGCCCTAGGCATCTCATTGGGAAGAGCAAGCAAAAATTCAACTGAAGTATTCAGTTTCAGGGTTTCAGAAAGCTTTGTGCTCAATGGGTGCCGCATTCGCTAACAATAGAACAAAAACGCATTCGAATGCGACTTTCCCAACAGCATTTAGCGCGTTTTCGAAAGGATAAAATGGATTTTGTGTGCCAATTCTTCACTATGGATGAGACTTGAGTCTATCACCTAGTGGCTTGCACTTTTTACAGAATAATACTAATAGAGTAAAGCAGTTCCTAAGTAAGAGATTAAAAAAAATCGATAAATTTATTTTAACAGACCAAAGAAGCTTGCTTTGCTTGCCGGTGAGGTGCATCCGCGCTTTTTTCTAATCGATCAAAATCGCCTACACGCTGATAAAATTAATCAATGGGAAGCAAATCTGGACAACAAAGGAAGCCAGAATGCCTGGTAAATACAGTGAAACTCAATATTTTTTTATTGTTGTAGTTGATGTGTGTGCCCCTAACTATCTACACTTTATTAGTGTACCGATACCGAGCTTAACTCCGCTGCGTCTCATTATTCATGAGGCTCATGTCTACTCTGCGCTGAGTTGAAAGTCGTTAGTGTTGATATGTTCAAATGTTCAATAGCTCAACAAAAGAACTGAGACATTGTTTATCTTTTGGGTAGGCCAAGCAGCAAGTACATATTTTATATTTGCTTTTTGATTAAAATATTAACTAACAGCAACGCCCAACTGCGTTGTTGTGAAGTGTGTGGGTTTTATTAGTCAGTTTGTGCCCATGAAACTCAAGTAGTTCATTATAGTTTTGGACCTCTGTAGATATTTTAAATATGTAAAACATTCTCGCATGTAAAAATATTATATAATATAATATGTTATTGCTGTTTTAATTATGCTAATTCCTAAGTGCACAAAATAAAATGAGTCGAGCTGTGCGGAACCTCTTTTGGTTTCGAGCGGTTTTGGAGAAGCTGATGGCCGTGCTGAACAAAATTCTGAAGAGCCATACGATGAATATAAAAATTGGAAACGACTTCATTAGAGGCAGCTCACTTTCGTTCTATCAGAAGTGGTTTTAAGGTCGACGAGAATGTATGGGACGTGGAATAGATTTTATAGAATTAATAAAAAAAAAAAATAAAAAAAAAGAAAGGAATGTGAATATCTTTGTATGAATTTGTCAAGCTCGAAACCACACAGATAAAACCCAATCAATTGATTTGAAGGCCTTAAGTCTTTCACACTGTACTATCGTTGGAGATGAGAGTTATATGGCTCACAAATGGCAGAATCGGTTTTCTTGTGGATTGGACGGAGTCTATTTCGGTATAAACGACTTGGCATGTACTCATATATATATAAGAGACCAGTTATTCTTCTTCATCTTTATTGTAGGACCTAGGGACCTAGGTTTTTTTCAGCGAAAAGAATTACAATATGTTATATGTTACCTTCCTACATCAAACGACAGACTTTTGTAACTCAGTAGAATTGCATTTAAACACATCCTTTACCACAAGTTTCCCAACGAGAGAAGACTGGGACAATGGGGTAAAGGACAATAGAAGCAGAATTAGCATCTATACTGATGGTTCCAAGCTAAATGATCAAGTAGGCGGAGGTCTTAACAGGGCATTGTCTGAGTGGGAGGTATGCCAGTAGACTGGGAGCGCCCTATAAGGACTATTGTAGAAGCTGTAACAACGTCGAAGAAGAAGAAACTATAGATCACTCTCAATGCGGGTGCATGGCTCTAGATAGAAGAAGGTTCAATATTTTAGGAAAAAGTTCCCTGAATAACTTGGCAGAAGTAGCCAATATAAAAATAACAAGCCTTGTTAGATATATTAAAGCCACAGGTTAGTTCAATGGGTACCTCTCGGGGATAGAGCTCCAAAGTTTACTTAGATTCGCAAAAGACGCAGACGTATTACAAGATATTTACTACAAAGAAACGTAAGGGTCTAGCTCCATCTGGTAACACTAAGGATCAATAGGTCTATGTGATGGCTTCAGACAGCCAAGTCAACATAACCTAACCTAGTTCAATGAGGACAATGTAGAATGAGGAGAGGGGACTGCCCTGGTGGTATCATAATAGGCCTACAGCAGGCCTAGGTGTGTCAACCGACAACCACTATACCTACCTATATAAAAATATAATTATAGCGTATCTGGACGTACAACACTCGTGTCAACGCTTTGTTGCTCTACCTGGAGGTCGTGCTGTTTTAAGTTGACCTTTTATCACAATCTTTGCAAACCGATCGTCTGCTATTCCCTTTACAAGCTGGTTCCATTATTTTCTTATCTTGAGGCTCCATTTTACTACGTCAGTGATTTCGCACAACTCTCGTATCTTCTCGTTTCGTTGTGTAGCCAGCTTTTGCTCGCAGAGTTTTCATTACGATGGTGGATATTATTCGCTCTGTTGTAGTTGTATCCGCTCGAGTTTCAATTTCGTATGCCATAATTGACCTTGCGAATGTCTTATATATGAGAACTTTGCTCTTGATGCTCATTGATTTGTTTTGCCATATAACATCGCTTAAACACCCAGACACCCGTACGGATTTTTCGGATTGATTTCGCTTTTGATTTCACTTCATCAACGACATTTCTTGGAGATATTATTTTGCGCCTAGCACAGAATCGCGTTTGTCAACTGTGTGCGTTTTATCAATTCTTTTTATTGAGGTTATTGTACCAGCGTAAAATATTCCCTATAAATTTTCGGTAGATGCTGCTTAAGTGGCAGTCCATTTCCGAATTGTGTACCAAATCGGTTCCGTACCGCAGAACCAACTGTTGGAGAAATGCACCGCCGGCTTTGAACAGCCATTCACCAGCGATACAGGCGTGTTTTTGTTTTTGGTTTTTTGTTTTTTATCGCGTAATTATTGCTCTCGCCTCATATTGGTCGTGTGACAAAAACTTACGCGACGTCTCCAAATAGTGGTGCGTGCGTGCACATTCTTAGACGAGTCAATTGAAATGTGTGACTGGAATGCAAAGTAAAATTTGTTAAAAAATTCTACCCGCTAATGTTGGCAAAACGCAGCCAAGTAAAGACTTTCCACTTCTAAGCCACACAGTTTTCTTTTTACTAATTTGGAGCGTTAAAAAGTTTACCCCAAATCGAATATAATAACTGGTCTGTCTGTATGTACATATTTTTTGCATTGCACGTGCTGCGTGTCATACCGATTAGTGTACCCACATGATGTTACATGTACATACGCTCACATATTTATGCACTTATGAAAGTCGAGTCATAAACGTGTCAGCTTATCTGTGTTTGACCCGCTTTTGTGACGAGGTCATTTAAAAACATTTGTAAACTATTCGCTCTCACTTAATCGTCGTTCAATTAGTCATTAACTTTTTCTCAATAGATTGTCTTGTATGTGTATGTATATGTATGTACGAGTATATATGTATTGTCTACTTCTGGGGAAGTGTCAGCAAAAACGACGAAGAGGTTGTAACGTTGAAAATCTGCAAAGTGCATGGCGAAAATGAATGCGCAAAAAGGTGCTGGGCAAAAGGGGAATGCATAGAAATTTTTCATAGTGGCTGGTGCTTTTTCAATACCCAATTGTTGATACGAAGATGAATTGGCTAGTCAAGGTAAAATTATGGTTGTGGTCAAAGAAATAAGACATTTTCAAAAACAAAGAAATAATAAATAAGTAAATAAAGTTTTAAAAAGAGCAAAAAAAAAAATAAGTAAACCAGTTTTTTCAGAGACAACTAAGGCGATATCTAAACAAAATAATTGAACAATATCAATATTCGTCAGCGCTTTAGCTGTGAGACAATTCGCATTATGTTTACAATAGGGTGTACCATTAAGACCACATATATTGAAAAAAAATGGTGAAATTGACTATGAAATCTCAAAGAATATGGGACAAACAAACAAACATTTACTATAAAATGGCAAAGGATGTGAATTTTTATGAGACAAACAAACAAAAGTTTACTATAAAATGTTAAAGAATATCAATTTTTATGTGGCAAACGAAGAAAAATTTGCTATAAAATCGTAAATAATATGAATTTTTATGGGACAAACAATCACAAATCGGCTATAAAATCTCAAAGAATATAAATTTTGAATATGAAACAAACAAAACCTACTAAAAAATCTCAAAGAATATAAATTTTTATGGGACAAATTGAAATTTATTAAAAAATTTCAAAGAGTATGAATTTTTATGGGACAAACAAACAAAAGTTTACTATAAAATCTTAAAGAATATCAATTTTTATGGGACAAACGAGCAAAAATGTACTATAAAATCGCAAAGAATATGAATTTTTATGGGACAAACCAACAAAAATTTACTATAAAATCGCAAACAATATAAATTTATATAGAACAAACAAACAAAAATCGGCTATAAAATGGCAAAGGATATGAAGTTTTTATGCCTTATGAATTCTTATAGGACAAACAAACAAAAATTTGCTATAAAATCGCAAAGAATATGAATTTACATAGAACAAACAAACAAAAATCGGCTATAAATTAGCAAAGGATATGAATTTTTATAGGGCAAACAAACAAACATTTACTATAAAATGGCAAAGGATGTGAATTTTTATGGGGTACACGAATGAAATTTTGCTATAAAATCGCAAAGAATAGGAATTTTTATGGGACAAACAAATACAAATTTACTAAACAATCTCAAAGAATATGAATTTATATGGGACGAACAAATACAAATCGGCTATAAAATCTCAAAGAATTTGCATTTCTATGGGGCAAACAAATAAAAATTTACTAAAAAATCTCAAAGAATATAAATTTTTAGGGGGCAAACAAAAATTTACTATAAAATCTCAAAGAGTATGATTTTTTATGGGACAAACAAACAAAAATTTACTACAAAATCTCACAGAATATGTATTTTGATTATGAAACAAACAAAAACTTTCTAAAAAACTCAAAGAATATAGATTTTTAGGGCACAAACAAAAATTTACTATAAAATCTATAAGGATCTATAAAGAGCATAAATTTTTATGGAATATGAATTTTTATGGGACAACCATTTTTCAGCTCACTCTCCCTAGGAATATCTCAAACTATAAGCCGCGAGAAAAATAATTTTTCGTCTTCTTTTTCTAAAAGTAAGTTTCCTTTCGTACAATTCGTAGATGTGAGGCAGTTTCTGCGTATGCCATCGCACATGACCAGAAAAATTAGTTCACTCCACCCTAGCATACGTCCATATTACTTCCTATACAAATATGTCTTATTTGCACTCATTTGTGGTACAACGAAAATAAATTTAAAAATTTAAAAACATTATAATTTGTTTGGAACTCATATACAAACGTCCAACTGGATTTCGGATTATCTGGCTTGGCCCTGACATCCGCATAATCAAGATTTTACTGCACGAGAAAAGGCCTTCTTATTCATATTTGTATTACAAAAACAGAAAAAAATGTTGATAATCAGATTATTCATTATTTCGCGCTCATTAATTTGCTATATCGGCCATTGCATGACATAAGCAAAAGTAATTATTGCTACTTACCCGCAATTCAGAAGGTTTTGCTAAATTTTGGCACACAGAAGAATTCAATTACTGAAATTTAGCACAGAACTGAAGTTCGAGCGATTGTGAATGGCGGTGTTTTATTATTTGAAACCGCAAATTGAATTTTGCTGATTTTTTATTTTGTACAAAATTTTTATTTTATTTTTTAAATTTTTACTGTCCTTTTTTTTACTTAAGCTTTTATTTATACGCTCATACACGTATTTACGTATATGCATTCATTTCATTTTAAGCAATTCTTTATTTTTTATCTTTTGGTTCTTATTATTTTAATTATATGCCTGAGTCATCACCCAAACTTTGTGGTTGCTAACTTCTAAATGTGAGTAACTGACGAAACTAACTTTTCTGAAAGATTTTTAAAAACATGTTTTCGTAAATGCATTTACCAAACTGGTTGCTAAAAGTAATAATTTTCATTAAACGCTTCAAATATTTAATGGGCTTGATTTTTATTTTTATTTTATTTTTGATTTTTATTTTTTGTTTTTTGTTCTGTTTTGTTTTGTTGCCATGTAGGGTTGATTTATGTTTCCTTATACATTTTTAGAAACTTGACATTGCAACCAGCTAATTGAAATTTATTGGAATCATTTAGAAATTCTGTGCAACACCTTAGAAGCTTTGTGTTGGCAGACAGGATTAATTAAGACATTTTTTACTTCACTGCAACTGCTTAAAAAATTTATATTCGCCGCGAACTGAACGCAGTAACTTATTTCCCAATTATAAATGCATAAAGTGCAAGTTTTTATGGTTAAATTTAAGTTTTTAATTAGTTTAATTATTAACAGCAAAAGCTTGAAGCTTAATTTAGAACTAAAAATAAAATCGGAACAATTTTCTATCTTCAAAAATTATTCAAAATTGGGCAGTAAAACTGGTTTCTGGTAAAAATAAATAAATACAGTTTTAAACCGACTGGTAAGGGCAGATATTTTTTGTGAGAAGTTTTTTTATGGCAAAAATACACTCGAAGATTTACCATTGTCTGCCGAGGGACGACCGGTATTAGAAATTTTTTTTCTTAATTTTGGTGTTTCACCGAGATTCGAACCTACGTTCGCCCTGTGAATTCTGAATTGTAGTCACGCACCAACCCATTCGGCTACGGCGTCCGCCACTGATCTTTACTCTTCGCAAAACCTCATCCAGAATAAGTTTTTTCAAGTTCTTTCTGGATGGTGCTGGGTTGGGTTGAGTGACATACCAGTACGAGATGCTTCCTTCTTCTTCTCGATATGACATCTCAAACGAAAAGCAAGCGTGATGATTTTTCTGGAGACAGTATCGACTAGACTCGTTAGACAATATTCGGTTACTCTGCAATGATCGATAAGAATGCCAGAGAGCATTTTCTGTTGTTCTTAGGGAAATTTATGAGTTGTTTCGATCTCTTCTGATTATAGGTATGTATTCTCCTAAGAAGGACCCCTTGGAGTGTTTGAGAGAAAGATTTTGCGGGAGATTTTACTATGTATCTTTGCACATTAGCAATGGCGAGTATTGCAGGCGAAGGAACAATTAGCTATAAGAGCTTTACGACGACACAGACATAGCGCAGCGAATAAAGATCCAGCGGCTTCGTTCGCTGGGTCACGTCGTCCTAATGGGCACAAACGGAAAGAATTCGGTGCGCTAACAGCTGTACCAGCTGGTGGTAGCAGAGGAATGCCATCCGGGACTTAACCTCAAAGAGTGACAAGGATTTGAGTGTAGCCTGGATGCCGCTTAAAATGACTATCCGCTATTTGCGGAAGTTTCTCTACAGATTTATTTTTCCACATAAATAGATGCCGCACAATTTTTGACTGGAAGATGCTTGGAAAACTGTAATATGAAACTTCTAATGAATTTGAATACAATGGATTTAGAGTCGCACAACCCAGGTGTATGAAATTTCAGCTTGCGAGAGCTGCATATTCACAGAGAATATGTTCTGGAATTTCATCCTCCAGTTTGCAAAAACAGCAGATGCTTTTTTCTAAGAATTATTTTTGCGAGACTAGATTAGTAAAAAACTTCCCAATTCAAAACATTTCGGAGTCGACGTAAAAATGTTTTTTTTTTCTAGAGGTGGCAAAAAGCATTGAAAGCCGAGAAGTGTGGGACTTGTTTTTCGACTCACCCAGCTCCCTTTCCAGGTCAAACCGGGGGCAGACAAAGACGACATGCTCTGCATCTTCAACTAGACCGTCACAAAAGGTGCAGTACGGGTCGTCTTCATGTTTAAATCTATGCAGATGAGATTTAAAGCATCCATGTCCACTAAGCACTTGTCCATGTTTTTGATTTATCCATTTAGTGATATTCGGAATCAATCGATACGTCCTTCGTCCGTTCATTGAGTTCCTCCATTCCTCTAAAAACTTAAAACTGTAGGCCCCTCTATTTGTACAAAAACATTGAGACGCAAGAGGAGCTCGGCCAAAAAGGGTGTGAGCGCCAATTATTTATTTATTTATTTTTTTTTTTTTATCTAGTAAAAGTTCTATCCAGGAGCCCATTTGATGCTTTTCTTGAGGGAAGGATAAACTGCTTAGCCTAGCGCTGTGTCGCATGCATTTCCTGTCTACCCAGTCTCTGATGGCTTCCTTTATATGGCCTTGATTGATATGTTTCACATAATCAATAAGTTTATTCATCACCATCAATGAACCTGTGCTTCCACAAGTGTCATTCATTTTACTAGCCCAACAGATCCGCCGCAAAATAGTTATAAGTAGATCTCTTGTGGCTCCCAAAGCAGTTACACTTTTGCCTGAAAACAATTATAGGTCTTTCCTCAAGGAAGGGAAAAAGGTTAACAATCTTGCATAGAAGTGGAGCATCGAAGTTAAAGTCCAATACGCAGTATGAGATTCAAAGCCTAACAACACACAATCATCATCAAACTCGCCGCTGCTTTTATATCAAGGCACCTTGAAAATACACATTTTGAGGGTAAGCAAATTAACTTTGAAGATCAGCATCAGATTACTATGTAACACATCAAAGCAATATGAGGCGTTGATGAGATATGTCCTGCAGGCAAAGGAATACGGGCAGTTAGGTAAGTTTAGTACAAGTTTGTGCTTGCAGCTATCTAGCAGGTGCTTATTATCTAGTTTTTCCCTTGAACGAAGACCCATGGACTTATTTAGTGCATTTGCTAAAAGACTTAAATTTTTTTTTTTTTTTGGCTACCAAGTGAACGAATTTGAAATTTAAATGCCAATTAAAATGTTATTCCATTGAAGCAGTGCTCTTTTGTCATGATATTTTCATTGTTACAAGTTGCTTACCAGCAATGAATTAACAAAGTCAACAACAAAAAAAGTATACATCAATTTAGGTCGCCTGCTGTTTGTTATTTGAGTGAAATGTCAAATCAGCCTTGTTGGCAAATGCCAGCGTTGGCGCTCCCCCATACAATGCCGAAGTAAACAAAACAAATTGGGTGCAACGATTTTTTTTATATTTTTATTTTTATCGTATTTATTTTTTGACAAAGCAAACGTGTATCGATATGAATGCAGCGCAGAAATATCGGCATGCTCGTATGTGCAAATATATATCAAACACAGGTCGCTGAATACCTACACATCCACTGCATGCACAAATTTAAAATGAAAAAAAAAACGAGTTTAGACTTAATTTATTTTTACACATTTGCAAGGGTTGTGTCCTTGCTGTAGGTAACATTTTATAATACAAATTTAAATTGTCATTTGTATGGTAAATGCACTGTTGTATGTCACTTTTTGATAATGCTGGTTTTGATATAATTTTTTTTTTTTAATTTATTACATATTTTTAAGTTGGAGTATTCATTACGTCAACTTCAAAAAAAAATCGCTTAATTACTTAGGTTTAACAAAATTATACAAAATTTGCATGTGACAAATATTGCAGCAGAGTTTAGTTCGGGCAATTGCATTATTACTTTTTGTTCAAACAAAGCAGAAATATTTTAAAGGAATATTACTTTTGATTTATTATTATTATTATTAGAAGGCCATTACGCAATGCAACCACAGTTGATATATTGTGCAAGGCCTATTTTTTGCAATCCTAGAGTTTTAGGCTTTTTAAAAATTTTAGCACAGTTTTAGGGTTGTTGTTCCCCAGATTGCATGGAGATACTACGATACCACCAAGGTGGTGAAGTCTTTGTCTGCCTAATGCAGAAAATTCATAAGGCACATATTCTGAGCTTTCTTTATCCATTTCGCAAAAGTGGAAGATATACTAATATTATTTAAATGATACCTCAGGCTGCAGTGACCTCTAAGATACCCTGTTAAAAGACGCAGATCTACTCTGCTTAGTGAGTGTAGCTTATCAGATATCCCCTTCCTGGGACTTAGAAATTGTTTGGCTTGGCTTGGTTGATCGGCACAGTTTAGCCAGTATGCAGCAGATTTTCTTTCTTCCCATTTTCTAATAAATTCATTAATATGGCTTTTTGTGAGTCCACAGAAAGGCTCAGGATCAGTAAGTTGCATATTTACTCCTCTTTTTGCAAGGTTATCAGCCATTTTCATTTCCCTCATGCCCTTCATGTCCCGGAATTCAGCCTAGTATTACTATGTTGAGATGCCATAACGTGTTGAAAAGGTTTAGGCAATCATTTGCCAATTTAGAGGTGATAGTTGTTTTTGTTGATAGAACGGCTTTTAGAGCCGCTTGGCTATCTTTTTTTTTCTAGAGGTGGCAAAAAGCATTGAAAGCCGAAGTGTGGGACTTGTCTTTCGACTCACCCACTAAAAACCCACCGCAGCCCCGTTTCTCTCCTGCGGGACAACCGCTAGGTAGTATTTCACAACCGCTTGGCTAACTGAAAGTATGTAAATGTGGAATCCTCTCATTTTCCTGCGAAGACATTCTCTCACACATACCATATTTCAATGGCATGTATTCCTGCCTGGAATATTATTGGGTAGATTCCCATCGGAATCGGTTTTTTGAACTTAGGCCCATTGATTCCTGCCCCTGTTCTACCATTTTCCAATTTGGACCTATCAGTGAACCATATATGAAATCCAGGTTTGAAATTGATAGAATTAGTTCTTCAAGCTGTACGTTCGTTAATCGCAACTTGGAAGTTCCTGAAGAGTATTGGCTTGGATGATAGTATGTCATCCCTATGAAGAATGCAATTATGTAGGAAGTCTCCTAGGATCTTTAAATGTTTTTTCATATTCCCACTTTTAAGTTCAGATATACCTTTTAATCTTAAGACACTTGAGCGAGCTTCCCAGGAGCACACCCAATGCATCAGTTGGACATGTTTTCATAGCCCCTGTAATACCGACACATATCAAGCGGTACAGTTCGTTTAATTCCTTTACTGCTTTTCTTTCTTAACCTAGGGACACCATCCTAAGGGCGCATACGTGACTATGGGCTTCACAACTTTGGTGAATGTGCAAAGGGTCATTCTAGGGTTTAGTCCTCATGCCTTACCAAAAAGCCTTGTGGAGGCAAAGAACGTCCTTATGGCTTTTGAAGTAAACTCTCAGTATGGGAATTTCAAGTAAGCGTTTGGTCAAGACTGACGCCAAGATAGTCTGCTTCTGTCGAAAGTTGAAATGTTGTTCCGTTTAGGATCGGACATTTGAGATTTATGTTGCTTATCCTAGTAAACGGTACAACTGCTTTTTTGGATAAGTTAATGGAAATTCCTTTTTCCGTGCACCATTTGTTTATTATTATAAGGGCTTGCTGCATGCGATTCGAAATGGTTTCTAGCATGAGGAATAATAAATATATAAACTACTAGGTCATCATACTGAATGTGAAAATCTAGATTGTTTAGTTTGTGAAAAAGTTCATCTACGAGTATAACCAGAGTCCACAAAAGAGGAGAGATCACGCTTCCTTGGAGGCAACGCTTTGTTCGGTGCTGATTATCCATCTAGTGATGAGTTCCGGTACCTCCTTTATTATAGATTGCTTCATAGGAAGCTCCTGATATGTCAATAAAAGCACATAGAGCTATCTTTCGAATTAAATAAAAATTAAAAACAAACACAAATTAAGGAAAAGGAAAACAAATGCTAGAAGTGTTGTGAGAATTAAATTTGTTTTTGGTAATTAGACATTCTTCTACGTTACCTGCTCACTGCTTGCCTTCATTTTTTGTATGAATGTTTTTACAACAAAAAGGAAACTCCGAAAAAATCTAAAGAAAAAGAATTATATTAAGCAATAATCTTTAAACTGTTTTAACCAAAAAGTTGCATTTTGAAATTTTTTCCAAAGCCATATTAAAAAAAAATATTAAATTAAAGTTTTCTTTTGCGAAATTAAGATTTGAAAAAATATTAATTTTTTTTATTTAACATGATAGTATTTGAGGCAAAGCGTTGAGGTACCATTCTGCAGATTCTGGATTCGATTTTTCGGAAGGCCAAATATTTTCAATCTTTCTAACTTTTAATTTTCGCAGGTTACGCGTATTCGAATTTCGGCTCGTCTTCGATTATTACATATTCAAAAAAAAAAAACGAAATTAAGTGCGCGGATGCATTCGGAATGTTCACTGTGGCTTACGGAGAAGCTACTTTGGACCAAAGCAACGTTTATCGGTGGTGCAAAATGTTCTCAGAAGGTCGAGAAGATGTGAATGACGAAAAGCGTGCCGGACGCCCGAGCACTTCAACAACAGACGCAGACGAAAAAATTGATGAAGTGAAGAAAATGGTATTGGCCACTCGTCGAATCACCGTTAGAGACGTTGCTGAGGACCTAGACATATCGATTGGCTCGTGCCATTCGATTTTTTTTCAATGAGCATGAGGTTTGGGCATGAGATGGGTCGCCACAAAATTCGTACCAAAATTGCTCAATTTCGACCAAAAGCAGCGTCGCATGAAGATTGATACTGTGCGTGAGGAATCATGGGTTTATGGCTTTGGTTTCCAAGCTCAATCATTTCAATGCACTAACCAAGACCCAAAAAAGCGCGCCAAGTTCGGTCGAATGTAAAAGTTTTGCTTACGAAGATTGGAAAAAGCGCTGGTACAAGTGCATAATATCTCATGGGGATTACTTTGAAGGGGACAAAATAGATATTAATGAATAAATAAATAATGATAAAAACACAAAATTCGCGATACTTTTTGAACACACCTCGTATAAATCTAACATATTCTAAAGTTCTAAAGTGTGAAGTGGAGGAATAACATAAAGTTGATGCTCGCAAAAAATGTATTATATCAGTGTCCCGACGCGAACCTGAAACTTACTGGGCCAGAAGCTGTACTCAAAATGCGACTCTAAGCCAAACAAAAAATGCTTTACGTGCTCTGTTTTCCCCCACGTATTATGGGGTGCTTTTTAGGTGCATGAGAATTGTCGATAGTTATAACTACGGTTTGACAGATGATGACAGCAAACTGTGTTGACGTTTCTGTTCAGTGAGGTTTGGCAAGTCATCATGCATCCTTGAACGCCCGAATAACGCTTTCGAATTGTGGAAATTTACTTTAAAAAAAAAAGTGTCTGTACTTTTGTTCTGTAGTGATTTACTTTGAAAGAATTATATCTTCGCGAAGTTTATAGCGCGAAGTGTTGAAGAAGAAGCCGAAATGTCGATTCGTCATCTTCTGCGCGCTCTCAATTTGTTGGCCTTTGTCATTCGACTGCTTGGAAAAGTTTACATAAGGATCTTGGCCTATAAAATAGAGATCGGGCAAGAATTAAGGCCAAGTTACTTTCGCTTGCGTCGCATTTTTGCTAATTGGGTTCATTTATATGTATTATACAGATTTATTGGACCATACATTCTGTAGGAGAATTTGCAAATGCATTGAGATCAATTATTAATACAAACACATACATATACAAACTTTTTACAAAAATTTTGGATATGCAGTTTTATAGATCATTGAATTTTGGTATAGTAAAGTGCAAGTTTTAAGGGGATAAAAAATCACACTGATTTTTGAGAATTTTTTTGGACGCGGTCTTGAGCTTTTTCTCCATTCAACGCCTACTCCTAATCAATGCGATTTTTGAGCCAATTGAAACTTTCACTTTACTATACCAAAATTCAATGATCTATAAAACTGCTTACTCGGACCATTTCTAAAAACTCAGAGTAAACAGTTTGAAATTTTTATGTAAATTTGCCAATTTTTCTCAAATTTTATACAAAGCTCGAAACTTTGCTTTATAAGGTAGTTGTAGTATAAACTATATTTTTATAAAAAATATAAAAAAATAATTGAAATAACAAAAAAAAAACCGCATCACTATGTGGTAAACACTTTACAGTTTTGAGGCTGACGGTGTAAGTGTATGCAGCTGAATTCCGTTAATAATTCGGTTAATAATTTAATTTTGAAGAAAATTCCACGAATACGAAAAATGTAATGCATTGCACCCGATTGTAGCCATAGGGTATCTTAGGTGTGCTGGCCTATGGGATACAGCTGCATGACAATGAAATAACCGTAACCATAGCAATTAGCTGTTCTGATCAAACATACATTCTGTCAAAAAAGTACCGGGAGTTGTTCAATAACAAGCAAAATATTTGTTTAATCAGCAAAATTTATTTTGTTGCCTTCAAAATAGGCTCCATTCGAAGCAATACACATATGCCAACGATTCGTCCAGTCATCAAAGCACCGCCATCAAATTATTCGCCACCTGTAATAAAAAAATGGGTTTAAACAAAATTTCAGCTTTGTGTTACCATTTTAAGTTCGCAAGCTCTTGAACAAAACACCCTTTATGTATCTGCATAAATTAACTCATATGCCTACATATTTTCTCGCCTGTCACAACCGACATTGTTGCAACATTTTGCTTACTGACATTTAGTGGGTTGGCTGCAATTTGCTACATTGCAGAGATACAGCGAGACCGCCTGATTGTGCAGCAAAAGCTCTGCACACCAACTTCCACAAATATTTATTATAGGTATGTGCATACATAAATAAATCCGCAAGTATAATAAATAAATGAACCTCACAGAGGGCGAAAATTTTGAGAAATAAAAATTCCTGCTGCCTCAACACATTTCTTGGACTACACCTTATATGGAAACATAGTAAAATCATATGCATCACACACACATAGACACAGCAGCTGTGACAGCACATTTCTGCGCCACACTCCCAAATCGCAATTATCGCCACTGCCGACAGGGCGTTGATGTTTTCGTGCAAATTATTTTTGGTCGCCTCAAAAGTAAAAAAAAAAAAACGAAAAAAGTTTCTAATATTTACAACCATAGACTTTTACTACATATACATACATATACTCAACATTAACGCACTTGTCTTAACTCTTAGTCTTACTTGCACTAATTTTTCCCATACGTATACATACGAGGGTTGCCTTTTATATTTACCGATTTCGCCGCACTGCGTGTGATGAGCTGTAATGCGATAATTTTTTCGATGAGTTTGGTATTTTTTAGCAAAAACTAACAAGCAAATGCCCTCACCTACGAACTTTATTTGTTCTTTTTTCAGTGGGTTGAAAAATTCATCTCGCCCACAAGATGAAATAAACTCTTGAAAATTTTCGCGTGCTGATTTATTACGATTTTCAACGTAGATTATCCATACAGAAATTAAGCCCTGGTGGTTCAAAGCTCGTCTATAGTATCGATAGAAGCAACCAATCTTGGATCTCTACACATGAGCCAGAAAAAAAACTGAAATTAACAATAAGAGTGCTCCCAGACGAGGTCTACTGAAATGTTGAAGAAATATAGTTGCGTTGGCTCAAAGCACATCTGTGACATTGTAACTGTTGGTGAATCTTGGTTCCATTCACATGAGTATGAGCTGGAAACAAAAAACCAATCTACAGTATGGGTTTTTCAAGAGGAGCTTAATCCAACAAAAGTTGTTTGCGGATGAAGCAGTTCAAAGAAAATTCTCGTTTTTTTTCGAAAAATCTGGTCTTGCTGCAACTGCAACAGTAGAGAAACTTAAAGCAGTCAAGTTCTAAGTCCGAGTGGTGCACAACCATTTGATTGCCACAAATTTTCGAAGAATCAAGGAAAACCAACAGCCAAAGACGAATCATTCTTCACCAGGATAATGCGAGCTCTCACATATGGCGCAAATAAGATAACTTTTGAGCACTCAAGAGGTCAAATGAATAGGTCATCCGTCTTACAGTAATGATCTGGTACCTAAAGACTTCTTTCTTACTTTATACTTCTTCTTCTTCTTCTTAATTGGCGCGAGCGGAGCGGACGTGACCCAGCCAACGTAGCCGCTGCATCTTTATTCGCTGCGCTATGTCTTACTCTGCACTACTGATATGAAAAAATAACCAAAAATAAATAAATAAAAACATCAAAAATGAAATGCGAGTTCAGCGTTTCTCAACGCCTGAAGCAGCTGCTGAAACCTTTAAACAGCTCGTTTTGGAGGCATCCACTTCTAACTCGCTCAAGTTGTTTGAAAATTGGTTCAAGCAAATTCAGAAGTGTATTTCCTTCCAAGAAGAATATTTTGAAACCATTTTCCTCATAATTTTACTGTGTTTTCATTTCCATTATTGACCGCAAAATATAAAAGGCCACCCTCGTACATATGTTTGTGCGTGCACATATGTATTTCTAGGCAAGTGTAAAAACGCCAAAGTGCATCTTAACTGTCTGCATGAATGCCTGCCTCCTGCCTACTACGAAGCAGGCAAAACACTAAATTTGAATCACCAACCATTCATTTGAAATTTGAAAACGAAACAATAGATAACAAACAAATGACTAATTTTTACCTTTGTTTATTTTTCCTCTCTTTGCAGTTGTTCGATACATATCTACAGAAATTGGTGAGTGTTAATTTGTTTGTTTCTTATTTTTTATTTACTTCAAATGCGAAAAAGTGAAATTTCACTTTCTAACATTTTATTCAATAGGTGTGGGTTTGAAAAAGCCACACAAACAACGATGCCTCACCGGCATATAGAATTTCTATTTCATAATTATCCATTCACTTTTCATTTGCCATAAACGCGCGGGAGAGCAATCAATTAGGCAATCATCTTTGGTGTAAAGAAATTTCTACTTACTTCCATATGTATGGACATACTCTTATGTATATGCACAAATATTTGCGTAAAACCGAATTTAATTGAACAAGTGAAAGATTTCTGATTTACGCAGCGAAAGTGCCAGATAAATAATTGTTTTTAAATAACCCAAAATATATACGAATTCAATAACTAATCCGTAAAAGTTAAAGTGGGTAAATAATGAATTGAGAATTGTCCGAGAGCAGTTGGAAGCATATGGCGCTTGCTTACGTGAAATCGGTCTACTCAAAACGAAACAGAGAGGACACTCTTCAATTTTAGAAGAATTTAGGAATGCAGTGGAAATTCCTGGTACAACAGATTTCTGTAAGACCAAGGATATCAACTTAAATAAATCCTTCGTCACAGTATTTCCTTCCAAAAAGGAATAGGACATCGGGCTTATTGTTAGAGAAAATGATATAAACACCTATACAGATGGTGACAGATGTAGACAACAGAGTAGGTGGAAGGGTTTACTCCGATAAGTTCGGAGTTAGCCAATCATTTCGCCTACCTGATTAATGCAGTTTATTTCAGGCGGAAGTCATTGCCATAAAAGAAGGACTTACAGCGATAAATACAAGACTATTATCCACAAATGAAGTCTTCATATACTCGGATAGTCAAGCAGCAATAAAAGCGCTTGAATCCAAAACACGCTCGACAAAAAATAGTCAAAGAATATTTTAAAATTCTAAATGACGTAACTAAATACCACAAAGTAAATCTTATTTGGATGACAGGCCACAGGAATATAGCAGGGAACTGCAAGGCAGATGAACTGGCTAGAATCGGTATAACGCTTGATCTCCAAGTGGATAAGACGCTGATACCTATGCCTATAGCCACTTGTAACGTACTTATAGATAGGGAAACCATGAACAAGGCAAATACAATTTGGCAAAACCTCACAACATGCGAACTATGCAGACAGCGAAGCTATAAAAAAAATTATAGGTGTATTAACTGGTCATTGTTTAATAGGCAGCCAAGCTAGAAGGTTAGGACTCTTGTACCTCGTATACCTTGTATTTCTGTAAAAAGTTGTATTAACACAGAAGAAGAGGAAACTGTCAGATACCTTTTATGTGAGTGTCAAAACTTAGCTATAAAGAGGCTGCGCACTCTTAACACGGCATTTTTAACTCATGTAGCGGACATAAAGCATCTAAAACTAACGAATGGTTGGTTTTAAAAGAAACCTATGGGGTAAGGATAAGCTTCAGTGGTATCACAATGGACCTGCGAAAGGTCTAAGTGTGTCGGTACGACAGCTACCCTACCTACCTAGGGTTCCCTGCCTAGCCAGCTCATCAACCCCGCACTTTCCATATATGCCGCTGAAGCCGGGAACCCAAATTAGCTTAATATCGAAGTTTTCGGACAAGAAGTCAGGCATTCCCCAGCTAATTTCAAACGCACAAACAACGAGCCCAAGATCATAATTGCCGCTTGGCTGTAGGAGTGGATAATTACGTCCTTTACAGTAAATATAAAAGTAAGCAATCAATTCACTGCTTCCTTAATCGTGGCTACCTCCGCTTGGAAAACACCATAATGGTCCATAGTGGTTTGGCGTTCGTTCTCCTTCAAAAGTGATTTGAGACGTTCTTCATCAGAAAGTGGGAGGAGAAGAAATGCATTGAACACTGGCGAAATTCTATTGCCCAGCGACAAGCGAAACAATTCCTAACGTTCGGCAGATGAGTTTCTGATAACCTACTTTCTCTCAAAGCTCTACTTTAAACTCAAAGCTCGAGAGCAAGGTGGGCAGAGGTATATATTCAGAGCATCCTGGAATCTCCGTCAGTTTTCGGCTCCTCGATTACTGTAGTGCCTTGCAAGCTGAACTGATGGCAATAATAAAAGCCTTGGCACTGGTACAGTGTGATGCTGTACCTGAAGATGATCTACATTTCCACTGATAGCCAGACAGCGAAAAAACCCCGCACAAATCAGTCGACAACCTCCAGGATGTCGCACATCTCTTAACTGAGTCATTTCACCTAAAGGTAACCTGGGGTACCAGGCCATTGTGACATTGGCAGTAACTGCAGAGCCGATGAACTAGCGAGACTCAGCACTAAATCGGCCGATAAGTACACAGACATATAAGCTATTTACTATCTTTGAGTAAATTATAAGAGCAGCGTTTGAAAGATGGCGTAATGAAACCACCTGCAGAACCGCTCGACAATTGTGACCAACTCTCGATGCTATACAGCGACTCTGCTGCTAAGCCAAAATAAGCCCATCTTTGCACACTGATTTCAATTATAACCAGGCTTTGTCTAATAGGCGCACACGCCCAGATGATAAGCGTTCAAGCACATGACTTCTGCTGAAGATGTCTAGATGAAGAAGAGACGATTGTCACACCTCCTGTGCCTTGCGCTGCTCTATCAAGACGCAGATTTACCATTTTAGTTAAACAATTCTTTAATGAATTGAAAGATCTCAGTACTGTGGAAATCAGGGATCTTCTAAAATGTTTGAAGAGCATACACAGGTTTTAAGGAGAGGTAAGGACAAGTTCTCCGGCTTCACAATGCACTATGTGCTTGAGTGTATCCCGCAGTGGACAACCGCTTCAACATAACCTTTTCTACTTTCTCTCAGCAGAGTAGACTTAAGACTTTTGACTGGTCACTCTAGTCTGAGATATCACTTAAAAAAATTGGTCTCCCTGTGACCATCATTAGTCGATTCTGTGAAATAGACACAGAAAATTCAGAACACAGAAGAATAGCCCTGAAAATTATAATTTTTTTTTTATTTTCTCTTTTAATTTAATTTGAATTAATCGTAAATTAAAGCTTAAAATACTACTATTATCTTCCACCCTAAACTAATTTCACAACTTTATTTGCTGCTGTAAGATTAAGTAATTGGGACCGTGGCATTATTGACTGCAAACAAAGTTTCATTTTAAGTTTTTAGTTAAAAATTACTTAATTTATATAAGCATGACGAACTATGGATCTTAAGTGCAATGAACCTAAGCTGAGAAAATTTCAAAAATTTTAGTTCACATGGAAGTTTGTCTGTTGTAAAAATTTAACTTGAAAACTTCCATTACATTCCTGATATTTATTGTCTTCACTTTTTTATATCTAAATACAACTTGGCTAAAAAGCATTACAATTAACTTGCAGTTTGTGAAAACATAAAAATTTATGGCCTTGACGTATTGGAATAATAACAACAAAATCCAAATTTTATAGCGCCAAGTAATGGTGAGAAACTAACTTATAAATTTGGATATTGACTGTTCATATACCTGCAAATGTGTGTGAAACTATGAAAGATAAAGTATTAGGCTGAACTGCACAAAAATTAGGCTGAACTGACCATTTTACATCCCGTCGTAAGTTGCTCTGCATATGAATAGAAATTAGGCGTCATGGGAGAATTTCTTCTTGAAAAGACAACTTTACCAGCGATCGGGAAGCAACTCTATTGATCTGCTCTTTGTAAAGTTACAGATGAGTAATCTTCGAGTAATCTCCGTTAGTAAGCTCCTTTGGAAGTCACACGTTGAAACAAAGACATCCAAAGCACTGACAGCTTTCTGACGAGGATCTACACGGCTATGATAATACGTATTGTCATCTATGCATCAGTGGTTTGGATGAATAAACTCTCTCTCGTGGGAGTCAGAAGGGCCTTATCAAAGCTACAACATACTGTGGCCATCTATTGCCCTGGAGCTTTTACGATTACTTCAAGCCCGGCATTAGATGCTCTGGTTGGTCTAGCACGACTTGATGCGCCCATCCAAGGAGAGGCCTTGAAGGTCATCTGCAGGCTAAAACACAATGGGAACTGGTATGGCCCCTGTCTGGCATTGGAAAACACAGAAGGCATGGACTTTGATACAACGATTCTCTCTATGCCCCTTGACTCCATGCCATCAAGAGTCGTACTTGACAAGAAATACAGTGTGGTACCGCCAGAGGCTCAATTGTGATCAAACTCTGAAAATGAGCCCCGCAAACACTGTTTTCGCATTTTCACGGATGGCTCCAAGACCGAGCTCGGTTCCGGCTCTGGGGTCTACGTGGAATCAAGCGAGACAAAACTGCACTTTGCTCTTGGAATACATGCAACTGTGTGTCAGGCGGAGGTGTATGCTGTTCAAGTAGCGATTAACTCTGTAGTGGGAAACAGATGAAGGGGCAGATCTGAATGAGTCTGCAGCGACAGCGAAGCTGTTTTCATGGTCTCAGACAGCCCCGTAACCACTTCAAGGGTAGTCGACTGCTGTAAATCCAGGCTGAACTACGTCTGTAGACATTATATCCTGATGTTAACATGGATCCCAGGACACGTGGGTATCTGCAGCCATCAAAGCTTCGGTTAGCAAACTTTAACTCTCAAGCGCGCTTTGCAGGCTGAGAGAGGCTGCAGATGGACAAAACTGATGTTACCTGTCATGTCCAACCGACTGTCGCAGCTCCCTCTGTCATTAAGCAGAAGGGACTGTAGGCAGCTGATTGGACTGATGACGGGCCACTTTCTGTGGGCGAAGCACATGGAAAAGGTAAGCATCTCAGACAGTGCACTCTGCCCAACTTGTGAAGAGGAGGATGAGACGGCGGGCCTTTTTCTGTGCGTCTGCCCCGCCTTCGCTCGAATCAGGCTTGAAGTCTTTGGCACTGATGCGTTAAGAAGCTACCACCTTGGCTCCTTGGCACTAAAAGATCTACCCAGATTTCTTCGGAGGTCGGGTAGATTTAAAGAAAATTAAAAGGGAATCCGAACACAGTACAATGGACTTAATTGTGTCTGAGTGCTGCACTTGCTCGTTGTCTCGACAAAACAAACAAAAAAAACAAAACTCTGGTTATAACTTCTATGCGCAGATTAAATGTTTTGTAAGGCAGGCTGGTGAGCAAATAAAGCCGCCCGCTTAAGTACCACAATTGAGATTCCAAATTCAATATGATCTTGCAGATTTAACATTCCATGTCAGAGTACTTTTAGGACTAGCGAATTCCCTTTCTGAAGTCCGATTCAATTCGATTTTAATGACAATCAGCGCCATATCAAATTCTCCCAAATTGCTTACCTTTCCAAACCTGTACTCCCGGTCAAGCGTCCACTGTTTCTCGACCGTCTCACTTTCAATTTTCAAGCAACGAGCTGTTACTGTTGACACTTAGATTTTTTTTTGTTTTTGTAATCTTTTACAGTTTTGTGACACACTCCGAACTCATTTCATGGTTACAAGAAACAAAAAACCGTAATAAAACATGACCACTGGCAAATTATTATGTAGCCAAATGTTTTTTGCGACTGCAAAAACGGCAAAAAATCGTTTGCAAACCAGAGCTAGCAGGCAGACTGTCTGTTTGCTGTCATCTGACAGCAACAATGACAACAAAAATTGAGGAGTGGAAAAAACGGGAGGAGAAAACAGCATAGAAATAATAATTTTAATTATTATAACAACGGTCAACAGTGGCAGCAAGCACAAAAACAACAATAACAGCCACCTTTGGAGTAAAGCGTCAAGTTTTTATTGCCGCACAGCCGTGCATAGAAAAAATATCAACATCCTTACATACATACGTGCATAGTTCGCGTGTGTTATGACCAGAGCGCATGCGCGTCTGATTGGGCAGTCCGTCAAACACAAATTGCTGCCGACGCAGCGGGAAATTACGGAAGTCTGCGCATATTTTATTTTGTATTTACATACATACAGACTACTTATATATATAATAGCATACGACGCATAAATTGCCTTTCGTCGCTTCTGGTTTCGCTGCTTGATTGTCCGTTTTTTTTTTTATTGTTATAATTTAATAATTACCTAAAATACTACAAGAAATATCTAAGCACATAGACGTATGTATGTACGAGAGTGTATCTGCATTCACACGTAAATTGGCATATGCATTTCACATGCGCGTTGAAAAGTGAAAAGTTTTTGGGTGAAATAAAATAAATGCGACCGAAAATAAACGCCCAACTCTGTCACCTTTACTTGTAATTGCCTGCCGCGCTTGTTTGGCCACTTCACTGAAAGCGAAAAGCGGAAAAACAAGAAAACCACTTTCAATTGTTTTCAGCAAAATTGTCAAAATAAATTGCTGCGCTGTGACGCATATACCTCGGTGGGTACCAAGTAATATTCTCTACCATTTTTCATACCCTCAAGCCTTAAAAGCGAAGTTAATGCAGTGTAAAGCAAATATCTTTCTTACTAATTAAGGTGCCAAATTTTACTGCAGTTTCTAATAGGTGGGATGGGTTGTGTGTTTTTATTGATGATGAGTCTAATTGATTTGCCTAGTAGTTTCGCCTCGCTAGAATTCAAATCAGAACTCATTGAGCTCTCCGAATATTTTTTCTCTTGTTCACTCCTCTCGGGAGCATACGACCTCGACAAGACTCAGTCTTGCGTTAGTTTCGTTAATCTATTTTGACAGGGTAAATGATAAGCCTGCCGCTATCAGTCCTAAGTGGTGGGAATGCCCACCTGTCGTTGCTTAGAAACAACGCCTTCTTACTGCTTGGAGCGCCATCTGTGTTTCACATTTTTCTGGCAGAAGGATCGCTCAGATGTTTGAGGACTTCGCTAAATTTCGTGTGTCTGCGCTATTACCGCGATTGCCCGCTTCCTCTTGCTGGCGCCACTGATGCAATGTGTAACTGTGTGTGTTTTTTTTTTGTTTTTTTGGCAGCCACAATGCAAATAAGGAGCTGCGGATGGAAAGGATAAGTTTTTGGGCTTGAGGAATGAGATTTTTTGTTTGTTTTTAGGAACAGGGAAAGCAGGTAAATTTGGAAAAAACGCAAAGACCGAGCTTTACGAGAGATCCGAACCCACAACCTCTGGGATGGCGGGCTAGTTCACTTACGCTGGACTACCGAGGCCGCCAATATAGGTTAGGTTATAATGCTTGCACCGAGAGTGGGCACACTTGGACAAAAAATCAAGTTCATCCTTTGTTATGCCATTGCAAGGGAAAAAAAGGTGAAGGAAACCGATAAAACGAAAGGAGAGAGACGACGGGGTAAAGGGAAGAAGAGAGCTTAAGTATTTGTGGATTCCGAAAGGTGACTGATTTGCGGTTGTGTTAACCGATGAAGTCCATCAGACTTTTAATATCAAGACCTGCTATATCAGCAGGCGTAGGAAAGAAGTGAGGACCAAGATGCCTAAATATTAGCCCCGCGAAAGCAGGGTAGTTAAGGAGACGGTGCTGAGATGATTCCACCTCATCCTCCATACAGCTGACGCAAAACGGACTCGAAGTAGTTCCAAGTCTCACGGCATGCGTGAGTGTCCTTTGAGGACAGCTACGAAAAATTCGATAGCTGAGATTTTGTCCTCCTCAGAAGGTCCCTCGAACTTCCCAGATCCACATGCGGCCCGAAGGATTTCGCGACCTTACAAATTTATTTACTTGTCCTGCGTTTCAGGAATAGAGAGCAGATTGTCAAGATTCCTTGTCCGGCCAGCTCATCCGCTTCGCAGTCTCCCGTAATGTCGCTATGACCAGATAACCAGATAAGCCTTATGTTAAGGAATACGAATGCGAACGAAAGTGAAACCAAGCATTTCCCGACCAGTTCCGAATGCACCGTCATTGTGTCCTGGACCCTAATTGCCGCTTGGCTGTTGAAGTAAATATTTTCGTTCATAACAGCTATTACGCAAGTGAGTAGCCAATCAGCTGCTTCTGTCATAGCGGGATGAAATGTGAGTGTAGAATGTTCCGCTTCGACTAAGCGAGGGTAGACACTGATCCGCTATCAGGGGGATGAACCCGAAGTTTCTAAGGATACTTACGTGTACGTAAGTGAAATCGAGCCTGCAGCCTGTGCCTCTCCACCTGATTGCGGCACGTGCATCGGCAGTTTTGCCCACAATGTCTACAGATACCACATTTAACAGTACATTAAGCGCTGGAGTAGGAGTGGTCTGAAGCACCCCATTGAGCGCAGACCGTTGCAATATCTTTAGCTTCTTGCAGATATCATCCTCTCTAGTGAGTTCCACCAGACAAGGAATCCATGTAACAAAATTGGCTTTATAATGATATTATAGAGCCAAAATACAAGCCTAGGCAACAGGCTCCTTCCTTTGCCAATAACACCTTTGCATCCATACAGGGCTTTGTTGCCTTTCTTGTAATCTCCTAAATGTTGGGCTTTCACGTTGGCTTACTCTCGATGATAAGACTTAGATACTTCACCTTTTCAGAAAGCACCAACTAAGAGCTACCTCTTGAGAGGAGTTGAAATCAGGGAGTTTCATATTTCCTCGTGAAAGGACGAGCTCCCTCTTGAAATGATTCTCCGAAAAGCTGCAATCCACTGCCTATTTAACAATAACGTTCAGATATTCCTGCATCAAATTGTACAGGGTGTCTACAAACTACGTAAATTTACTATTTCATATAAAAAGGAAATAAGAAGTATAAAAATATTTATAGACTTCCATCACTGCTGTCATCCACCTCCAAAATTTTTGAACAATTGATGAAAAGCAGAATTTTATCATACCTGAACAATATATTATAATTTCCTTAACCCTTTGCAGCTTGGATTTCGATTTGGTTTCTCAAGTGAGGATGCTTTTTTACACTACAGTTGCTTCATTTATAACGGAATGGATTGTATGAAACTGGCGGTCTCTCATTCATTCATATCAATAAGACATTTGATATGATCGATAGACAGATTCTTGCAGATAAGCCATGCTCCTTGGGGTCTCATCGATTTATTCACAGTTCGTTCAAATCTTATCTATCGAATATAACTCAAAAAGTCAACATTTCCGGTAGCCTCAGTGATAATAGATCAATCCACCTAGGTGTCCCACAAGGGTCAGCTCTTGGTTCTATTCTATTTTTAATATAGGTTGGCAAAAAAGTCTTGCGGTATTTTCGCAAGCTTGTCTTTGCAAGCGCGTAGTTCTAGTTGTATTCGTCGCATCGGTTCACGCTAGAGCTTTTTGGAAAGCTCTTTTCACGTGCTAACACGTGTTTGATTAATTGTTGTTTGCTTTTAGTCGTTCGTGAGTTATAGCGTCGCAAACATGGAGCAAAATAAAAAGCAAATACGGCATATTTTACAGTACTACTACGATAAAGGCAAAAATGCATCTCATGCTGCCAATAAAATTTGTGCAGTTTATGGACCCGATACAGTTTCCATTTCCACCGCACAACGATGGTTTCAACGTTTTCGTTCTGGTGCAGAGGTGATCGAAGATGCGCCACGGTCCGAAAGGCCTGTCGCCAAAGTTGCGATAAAATCGCTGAATTGATCGAAAGAGACCGGCATAGTAGCAGCCGTAGCATCGGCCAAGAGCTGGGCATGAGACACCAAACCGTTATAAACCATTTGAAGAAGCTTGGATTCAAAAAGAAGCTCGATGTATGGGTGCCACACGACTTGACGCAAGAAAACATTTTTGCCCGTATGGATGCATGAGAATCGCTTCTGAATCGCAACAAAATCGACCCGTTTTTGAAGCCGATGGTGACTGGCGATGAAAAGTGGGTCACTTACGACAACGTGAAGCGCAAACGGTCGTGGTCGAAAAGCGGTGAAACTGCCCAGACGGTGGCCAAGTCTGGATTGACGGCCAGGAAGGTTCTTCTGTGTGTTTGGTGGGATTGGGAGGGAATCATCCACTATGAGCTGCTCCCCTATGGCCAAACGCTCAATTCGGACCTGTACTGCCAACAACTGGACCGCTTGAATGCAGCACTCATGCAGAAGAGGCCATCTTTGATCAACAGAAGCCGAATTGTCTTCCATCAGGACAACGCCAGGCCACACACATCTTTGGTGACGCTCGGATGGGAGGTTCTTTTGCATCCGCCGTATAGTCCGGATCTCGCACCAAGCGATTACCACCTATTTCTGTCCATGGCGAACGAGCTTGGTAGTCGGAAGTTGTCCTCAAGAGAGTCCTGTGAAAATTGGCTCTCCGAGTTTTTTGGCAATAGGGAAGCGAGCTTCTATAAGAGGGGCATTATGAAGTTGGCATCTCGTTAGGAACTCGTCATCAAACAAAACGGCGCATATTTGACTTAAATCGCATTATTATACTCAATTTTATGAACAATTGAAAATTCAATAAAAATACCGCAAGACTTTTTTGACAACCTATATATATAAAATTTTCTCCTCACACTTCGTGGGGCTTCGTGGGAAAAGCTGCTTTTGCAGATGACTTTGCACTTGCCTAAAGCACTTCTAATAACTTTGAGCTTGTGATTGGGATGAGTCCTGATTTATACCTTTTGATGACTTGGTTTGCAGAATATCAACCGATCTGATCTGTTCAACTTAATGGCAAAATAAAGCTTATATTTTTTCAGGTAAGGAAGACGGAACCACCAAATCTAGAAGTTATTTGATAAGAATTCGAAAATCAAATGCCACCAACCTTTTTCTTAACAGGCTTTATAAAATATGGAAGTATATAAAATTATCCATTGTATATATTTATGTACTATACTTTGTATTAAGAAAATTGAAAATTACAAGTAAAAAAGGAGCACTGGCTGTCAGGGCCTTCGGCTCGCTGATGTAAAAGTAATAGATAGTTAGCTTAGAGGTCTTAACTGTAAAAGTGAAACTAGAAAACTTAATTATTTAAAACTATGGTAAAAATATTGGCCGGCCGCCGTAGCCGAATGGGTTGGTGCGTGACTACCATTCGGAATTCACAGAGAGAACGTTGGTTCGAATCTCGGTGAAACATCAAAATTAATAGAAAAAGGAGGAGTTCGGCCAAACACCCAAAAAGGGTGTACGCGCCCTAAAATATAGTAACTATGTTAGAGGAGCAACCATCAAATCATTTTTTGAATCTGATTTAATTTCCAATTGATTTTGATTTAACTAGAAATTCTGACATTTTTGATATATTTTCTAAGGAAGTAGTTCTTAACAGTGTAGATGGTATTTGGTTTCGGAAGATACTTTTCCTGATTTGTTCAAAATGTGGGCAGTCGCCGAGTAGATGGCAGACCGTTAATGATGATGAGTGACAGTGTTGGCAGCATGGAAGGCTGGAAGGCTGGAACCACTGAAATCGTATGATATGGAGATTGTGTGATCTAGTCGGAGGCGGACAAATGATTTAATTTGTATTATTGGAAAAGGCAATAACTACAAAAGTTCTTACTGACTAAAACGATAACGTAGATTATAACATTTTGAGAAAAATACGAAACTACCCAACACTCAATAGTTGAGAAAACAAGCTTTGACTATCAATTATCATAATTGAGCCTTCAAAGAACCAGAATCAATATATTCGGGCACGCCATCTTTTTGAGTGAGCCGCATTATTAATTTACTATTTCATTTCACCTACACTAATAAAGCTATCTTCATCAGGTTTATGAAATAATTTTTGAATATTCAGCACATTTCAAAATAAAAAGAAGGTTCCTCTCATCAGCATCAAATGGCCTGCCCAGTGCTGGTTTTTTAAGCTCCATAAAAATAAAAAATCGTGATATGATAATAAAAAAATGACTTATGACTTACCTGTATTGGCCCTCCTTCATAGGCATTCGTCTCCTCTCTCCTAATTCGTGTGTGTCCCTCTGTCTTATCTCTTACTAAAAGGCTTAAATGGTCCGGGCACTTCAGTAGAAAGTCACATCAAGTACTAGCAGCCGATAATAATCACCTTTCAGATAACCCCAGCAGTCAGCTGATAATTAGCGCATATTCCATATATTGTACCTATAAACACACATACATGGAAACTATTCGAAATAACTGTTTCCCATAAATGATCCGCTTTACGATTTTTTTATGGAGTGCGTTTTTTATAGTGTGATCGCATTAAATTTTCAAATGCAAGTTTTCGTTTCGGCAATCGCCACAAAATAGTTCCCGCCTCTCCATCAATAAAAGCGGAATGCTGCCTTATGCGCGCCACAAAGTCTTACCAGCTCCCTACTTTAATGAGTAATGACCCAAAATAGGTCAATGAAAAAAACTCGTAAATCTTGCCCTCGTTCAATTTACTGCCGCTCATAAAAACAAATTCGCTTAACTGCTAGAGAGAAATCTAAATACGATCGAGTAAGAAAAGTGCAAAGTATCAAAGCTGGTTATTTTATATCAATCGAACTGCCGATCGATTACAGAAAATTAATTGCACTTTAACAGCAGCAGCAACAGCAACAGCAACAGCAAAATGTTCATACAAGTTTAAACGACCAGTTGCTGCCAGCTTAAAGACATGTAGCAACAACAAAAATTTAAATTAAAATAAAACACTAAATAAGTACAAAGAAAAAAATTTAAAAAATGCCATGAGCTGACGATAACTTTCGATCAAACACTAATGGACCGTACAGTTGCAGAGAAGGCATTATCGCCACCAGCAACAACAAACCAATGCATCGCGTTTGGTTATCATACATCATCTCCTTTACCTAGCCAGCCAACAAGCAGCGTAGCTGGTGTCAACAACACTTGCAAGTTGCAACACCGCCAAAGTGAACAGTTACAGTCGATTGCTGTTGCCGCTGCCACTACCACAGTCACAACATGTGTATGTATGAGTGCGTGCGCGTCGCATGGCACTGGTAAGCGACGCTGCCCGTTGATGGCGAAAGGCGTCTGCTATTGTTTGTGTGGTATTTGTTATTGTTTTCGTTGGCTTGTTAGGAGCTGCCAGTGATTAACCGGACAACTGGACACAGCGACGTTTTGCACAGGTCGGGCGGTCGAGGAGCAATGGCAACCATCAATACTTGTATGGTGTGAAAACACTTTCTAATGGCATTTTAACCAGTTCAAATGTTTGAGAAAATCGAAATAAAAGTAATTATAATAATGAAAATGTATGACCACACAAATAATATGCTTTGTAGTAAATACCAGTGCGGTAATAAAATCGTTTAAAAGCATTTAATTCGCTTAAATATGAGGAAGTAAAAATTAAATAAATCCAAGTTGGTTGCAAGAAAACAAAAATATGTGAAGGAGGTGGATCAAAATGAAAAGGGGCGAAATTAAATGAAATGAAGTGGATTGCAAAATTTGATGGAATGAAACTAAGTGAGACAAAATAAAATCAAAGAAATTAAAGGAAATAGAATGAAATGAAATGAAAAACTAAAAGATATACAAGGAAATAAAATAAATGGAACAAAAATTTTGAAGAAGTGAAAAATTTGGATGAAATTAAATTAGCTTACAGTACATGAAATCAACCTTAATTAAATTAAATTAAAATTAAAGGAAATGAAATGAAATGAAATAAAATAAAATGAAAATGAAATGAAATTAAATTAAACTAACCGGTTGTTTTTTAGCTATTATCTTTTTAAACAGTTGGTTTAAAAAGCTGACGCACGTTTCGTGTGTTGTTTCACTGTCAAACATCTTCAGTTTCGTCTATAATTTAACCATGAATCGTCTTACAAACGAACAACGCTTGAAAATCATTGAATTTTATTATAAAAATGCGTGTTCTGTTAAGAAAGTTTATCGCGCGCTTCTTCCATTTTATGGTCAGTTTAATCGACCCACTGAAGCGGCTATTCGAGCTATTGTGACTAAATTTAGAACCAAATTTACATTATTGGATATCAAACCACCAACACACTTACGCATAGTGCGAACTGAAGAAAATATCGCAGCTGTATCTTCCAGTATTAATGATGACCATCAATTATCGATTCGACGCCGTTCGCAGCAATTGGGCCTCTGTTACTCAACAACGTTTAAAATTTGCGAAAGGATTAAGGGTGAAGCCTTTCAAAAAAAAGTTGGTGTAAGAAATGAAGCCGAACGACCTACCGCAACGCAGAATTTTTGGGGAATGGGCTCTTGGAAAGTTGGCCGAAGATCCAATTTTTTATTGAAAAATTGTGTTCAGCGGCGAAGCTCATTTTTGGATAAGCAGAATTATCGATTTTGGAGTGAAGATCAGCCAAAAGAATTGCAAGAGCTACCAATGGATCCAGAAAAGGTCACAGTTTGGTGCGGTTTATGGGCTGGAGGTATCATTGGTCCGTACTTCTTCAAAGGTGCTGCGAATCGTAACGTAACTGTGAATGGTGAGCGCTACCGTGAAATGCTATCCAACTTTTTTTTGCCCAAAATGCAAGAGCTTGACTTGCATGACATGTGGTTTCAGTAAGACGGTGCCACATGCCACACAGCACGAGTAACAATGGACTTGTTGAGAGGCGAGTTCGGTGAACATTTTATTTCACGTTCGGGACCTGTCAATTGGCCACCCAGATCGTGCGATATAACGCCTTTAGATTATTTTTTGTGGGGCTATGTTAAAGCTCATGTCTATTCAGATAAGCCTGCTTCAATTAATGAATTGGAAGACAACATTAAAGTATTTATATGTGAGATACCGGCCGAAATATTGGAAAGAGTATGCCAAAATTGGACTAAGCGGATGGACCATTTGAAGCGCAGTCGCGGTCAACATTTGCATAAAATAATCTTCAAACATTAAATTATATGAACTGTACTACCGATTTAAATAAAAATTACTTGCATTTTTCTGAATTTTACGTGTGTCTTTTTGAAAAACTTTCGTATAGCTCTTGAAAAATCACCCTTTATTTTTGCTTCCAAAAAATTATTTTTCCGAAAAATTTGCAAATTGTAAATTCAGATAGAAAGTAATATCATAAAAAGGATGTGTGCAAAATTTCAGGGAGATCGGTCAATCACTTTTCGAGTTATCGTGTACGCCAATTCGAAAAATATAATTTTGAGAAAAACGCGTCTAAAGTTTGAATACATGGGAATTCCTCTTCCAGCGCTCGAACGCAAAGAATAGAGTTGTCACGGTTGACGATCTATAATATAAGAAATATTTAAATTTAAGTTCTAACAATTTTCTGACATATCCTTAAAGGATTATATAAACATTTTATGAAAACAAAAATTTTTTCTTCGAAATTTTACAGGTACTCGTATCTGTCCCCTTAAAAAATTGTCAGCAGCAGCAACCAATTGAACGGAATATTTGTTGTTGTTTACCCTTGGTAAAGCTGCGCTTCATTTCTTGTGTCACAAACACAAATGCCGTTGGTTGACAAAGTTATGGCACCCTAAATTATGAATTAGAACTGAAATAGTACCTTGCACCGAAAAATCAAAACGGAAGCAGTGAAAGTAAAAAGATTAAACACGCGATGCACTACATTTGTTGAGAACAGTAATTCAACAAAAATAAATAAAGTGACAGCAAAAAATAAAGCTAGGCATATTTCCGAAAATAAAGAGTAAAAAAGAGTAAAAAGGTAAAAAAACAAAAAAAAAATAGCATACCACACTTCTAGAATGTTTGTGTGTACCAGTTAGCAAAGTGTAGAACACAACATTAACAAATTAGCTTTACGTTCTTTGTGCAAAGTAGCTGCGAGTATTACAAATGTTTTTTCCCCCTATTCAAAAAAAGAAGCATCTGAAACTAAGTAAAGATTTATGACTTCCCTTGAAAAAATATATTGTAGGTCAGCTCGAGTCAACGCAGTAAAAATTTAAATGCTCATATATATAAGTTTGCACGACTTAACTGAGGCAAATCTATTAAAAATTGCTCTACTTTTATTTTTATTGCTACTCTCAGGCTTGAATGAGCTGTTAAATATGGCAATTAAAGTTCGCAGCTAGGCACGATTTAATGCTCTTAAGAGGCGGCGAAAACCTTGGCAATGAAACATTCAAAATTGAAACAAAAAAGTCATGTCACGAGATGGCTTACGGCTTACGGCTTCATTTTATATATATCTGCATGCCCGAATTCGCATGCTGATACTTTACACTCTTTTTCGTCATTAGCGTGGCAAGTTGAACTTAATTTAAGAAAGGAAAACAATAATTTAGAGTTGCTATACGCAGCTCTCAGTAAAACAAGTGCGGTGCGCAACTTTTGAAAATAATCAATAAATAGTTTGGCAGTTGTATGATGATGGATGCAAACACTTGAGGTAAGGCATAGTTACTTTATTGGAAACTTATCTGGACGTATGCCATTTTAGTTCACTTTAACACTTCCAAATTAATGTATGCCCGTCAGCTAGCTCTATCACAATCGGACTGTCAGGCCTAAGGGTGACGGATGGTATCCACTCAACCTAACCTAACCTAAGCTAGCGCTTGTCCACGAAAAACCAGCGACTCCTTTGCAGCTTACAAAATGGTTATGTAATTTATTGCATAAATACCAACGGGTGCGTTTGCTACGGCTGTTAGTTAGAGTCCCGCATAACGATTCCGGAAAGGATGAGTGCGAAATCGACTTCAATCCAAACTTCCTGAGCAAATATTTTCTACTACGCATAGAACAAATTTCAGAATTGTGGTGTGCACCTGAAAGATTTGGCATTCTAGTTACCATTTCATTTGAATCATGCGGTGGTAGGCCCTTTGGTGTTGGCACACACGCTCTTAACAAGCGTTCGCAGTTTCAACTAAAGGACATATTTAACTTGTTTTTGAAAGACACTAAGATTAGACGTATTTTGGGTATGCTCGATGATTTTCTGCTATCGGAAAAACGGACAAGAAGTCATCAGGTTTTGGCTATGATTTTTTTTCTCCTTGTTCACTCTTCTCGGGAACATAGCGCCTCGGGAAGGCTCTTCCATCGTAGACGGATCTGTGCTGTTGTTTTTGCACCGTCCCATGAGATGCCAGCATCTGCTAGTTCGCGCGACATCGACCTTTTCCAAGATCTCTGCTCCCTTGCGGGTTCCAGTTCAGTGCCATTCTCGTGATGCTGTCTGGTGGTTTTCTCAATGTGTGACCTATCCATCGCCACTTTCTACGTCTAATTTACCTAAGGATAGGTCCTCGTTCGTTAATCTCCACAGTACGTCATTACTGATGGTGTTTAGCCAGAATATTCTGAAGATGATGCACAGTAATTTTCCCTTGACCACTAAATTGTAAGTTCTCTCTCTCTCTCTCTCTCTCTATCTATCTCTCTCTCTCTCTCTCTCTCTATCTATCTCTCTCTTTGCCTTGTCCATATTTGTGGTCAGCCCTCCTTGCCCTCATGCGCTATGTTCTTCTGTCATGCATCATCATATTATCAAGGTTCTATTCTCTTATTTCCCGTTGTATCGTATTTAGCCAGGTTGATTGTGGTCTTCTTCTAGTTCTTGTTGGCTCAGTTATGTTCATGGCGAATTTGACGATGTGGTCTTCGTCTCTATGCATAACGTGTCCGTAAGATCTTATAGCCTGCCTTCTCTCATTTTCTCTCAGATTGGTGCAAGTTTCATATCTTTTCGTACCTTTATGTTCTTCACTTTATCCACGAGCGTTATTCCTGTTGCCCAGCGAAGCATTTTCATTTCGGTCACGTGCATCTTCTGGTTGCCGCTTAGTTTGCGCTACCCAACTTTCCTACCGGTACAGCTTTACTGGCCTTTCCCTTAATCGTTAATGACATTTTCCTGGCAATGGAATAAGGAAAAGCCTATGACAAGACGAAGATTTGATATAAGTGCAGAGCTTTGGCACAAGTATATTACATCTAAAGGGATTACTCTCGAGGTGGCAAAGTAGATATTGATGATTAAATAAATTTTTACGAGAAAAATCCATTGTGATATCATACAGAGGAGGAAAAAAAGAAGGAAGAGAACCAAATAGGTAGGACTAGAGGATGACAACCAACAGTGGTCAATAACATTCATATCAACCGCTTCAAGCTACTAATAAATTTCACCAGATGGGTGATATTCAAACTCGCAATAGCCGCAGGTGTAGCGAAAAAGTAAGAGGTTAGATGTGTAAATCTTTGCCCGACGAGAGCAGGGCAACTGAGAAGAAGGTGCTGAGATGATTCCACCTCATCTTCCAGACAACTTCTGCAAAAACGACTTGAAGCAATTCCAAGTATCATCGCATGGAGGCCTAACGGACATTGTCCTGTAGGGATATCTACCAAATTTGATAGCTACAGCTTTACTAGCCCTTGAAATTCCCTCGAGCGCCTCCGATCTACCCCTCGCTAGAAGAATCGCGCGACTTTTCACGTTTACGTAAATGCCCTCGTACGTCAGTCATATGGATTGCCTCATATGCATAAGTATGTGTGTGCATATTTCTCAAATATACTCAGATAAATTAAAGTGCCTTCCTAATTAGCAAATTTTTATTGAAATTTTTTGTCTCTTTTATTGAATCTTCTGATTTGCATATGACTTCCGAGGCTCAATGAAGAAGACATAGCAGCAGCAACAGAAATTCATTTGAAATATTCCACTATAATTCAAATGCCAATAATTCGATGGGAACAACTAAAGTAGCAGTTTCACATGTGAGACCGCCAAGCCATTAAGTTACCAACAGGAAACTCCTAATTTTTAGCTCAATAAATTCGAAAGTGGCGAAAAACTAAAACTTTAAGCTACAATCAATTTTCATTGCTTTCACTTAAAATCGTCACTGAAAATTCATGCAAACTACAAAAAATACACCACTTAAAACATGAACATTGAAATGTTACAACTTTTTCAAAAATACAGCACTAAATGTAACACAAAGTGTCACAGACAGGTGAAAAATTGGCACTAAAATTTTTAATAGGGGACATAAATTTCGTAGATCCTTTTAGCCACAAAACTGTTTTGCGATATTTTTTGGCATATTTGTTTTTGTATTTGCATTCGTCTGCGCTAATGCATAAATTGTAGAGGACGCACGAGTAGTAAATAATAAATAGTTAGTGGCGCCTTGAAAGGAAAGTGGGCGGACGAGCATACCAGTGACTCCCATTAGAGTGCCAGTGAACATCAATGATGCGAATCTCGTAAAAATTGGTGAAAATCTGCAGGTAAGGCATACGTTCGTGGCCGCTGGCACGACAAAAAAAATTAAGTGAATTAGGCGGCTGCTAGGACAATGAAGCGAATGGAAGCTTCTTTCGAAAAAATTTAGCTAGGGAACTACTGTAAGCGCAAAATTTCGCACATATCATCGAGATGATTTAAT
Organism: Anastrepha obliqua; assembly: GCF_027943255.1. Lineage (NCBI taxonomy): Eukaryota > Metazoa > Arthropoda > Insecta > Diptera > Tephritidae > Anastrepha > Anastrepha obliqua. Next base: position 31,953,841 of record NC_072893.1, read on the forward strand.
TGAAGCAGTAGAAAAACCTCTAGTAATTTGGATAGAGGGCAATAGTGAAAAAATACCCGTAAATCCTACTTCGATAAGGTACAGAGCGCTCAATATTTAGAGCTCTTTAAAGAAAAGGAACAAACTCCATCTACCAATAAATTTAGTGCAAGCAAGGGAAAGTTTGAAAGCTTAAAAAAAGACACAATAGGATTCAATTTTTTACTCATTTTGACGATTATAATGAACATTTCTTCGACTTCAATATGGCAGATAAAACTAAAAAAACAATTCATTAAATATTTTTCAATGTTGCGTTTTCAAAACATTGCCTTTCTCAAGCAATTTTCAGCATTTCGCTAGATATATTAAAATTATTATAGAGTTTGGGAATAAGTTTCCGTCCGTTCTTGGCCAAAGTTACGAATTATTTAAACAATTAAATAATACACGACATTACGTGAAGTATGTGCCATTGGAACCTACAATGCAGGCAGCATACGGATTCCTCATTCATTGAGCCAGTTTGCGCTGCTCTCGTAAGAAGTGAATCGCTCTCCAATAAAGGCTGACTTCATTGCTCGGAACAGTTGATAATCCGAAGGTGCAATGTCCGGTGAATATGACGGGTGGGGCAAGATTTCCCAATTCAGTCCATCTAAATATTTCTGAAGCGATTTAGCAACGTCTGGCCTGGCGTTGTCATCAGCAAAATGAGCAAAATCAGTTTGTCATGTAAACTACCGTCCCTTTCCGGCCGCATTAGCTGCAGTCGGTAACGATCGCCAGTGATGGTTTGAGATGGTTTAAGGAGTTCATATAAGATGGCACCTTTCTGATGCCACCAGAAGCACAATATAACCTTTGACGCATGAATATTTTTTCGCTGTCGATGGACCTGGTTCACTTGGCAGTAAAAGATCCATTTTTCATCGCCAGTGACTAGGCGAAACAGAAACTCTTTTCTTTTCTGCCTTTCAAGAAGCATGTTACACGTCACCAAACCTCTCTCGATATCCCTCTCCTTCAAGTCATGTAGCACCCAGTTACATGTTCTCTGCTTTCTGGACCATTCCCATCGCGTGCAATCTGTCAATATCCAACTCTTTAGACATATCATCAAGGATTCGACACGCGTCTTCATCCAATAATTGTTGTAGTTGAGTATCATCGATTTTTTTCGGTGCCCTTTCGCGGTGCCCAACTACTACGATCGAGATCTCACATTTACACCTTCAAATCACCAGTATATTACTAGAGTCAGCAGCAGCGACGCCCCTTTTACGAAAGCTTTTTTTCAGGAAACTTATTCCCATACCCAATATAATATTCAAATTTCGAACTCAGCTCTATCTTAATTTTAATAAGTTTACTGTGATGAGTACAAGGCACCACCCTGAGGACGAAGTGCAAACCTCCTAAAAGCTAAATCTAAATATTTGAGTTTAATCGGCTTTTCACATTTCTGGATTGCCAATATGTAAAACAAAATAGGTGTATATTTCAAAATATTTACGAAATTCCATTAACAAATGATTGATTACAATTTTCCTCATTGATTTTTCAAAACTTTTTCCACCTGCCAGCTTAGTTATTTGACTTAACATCGATTAAAAAATGCATATATTTTGGGTGCATGAACTCAATGCTGTCTTAACTGATAATATGGATGGCCAGTCATAACCACTTGTCAATAGATGGCCTGCGGCAATCGAGTGTGCAAGATTTTTCACAACTTTTAAACTCGAAGCCTTTCAAACCTATGTGTGGCCCCTTCATTTTCAGCTGTGTGTGCGTATGTATGAGTGTATGTGGGATGTCTATAAAAAATAACTGTGCATATAAAATGAGAAGGTAACTTGAAACGATACCAAATTATGCGCAATCAACAGCAAAACGCTGTGTAGCTGTTGCCATAAAACGTTGATTTGGAATTGGCTAATTGACGAATGCCAGCACCTTGTGGCGCAAAACATCGCTGCAACTCTGCGTGAGTGGGCATTAACCAGCTTGTGGCAGCAAGTAATAGCAAACTGTGCGTATGTAGTTCAACTGGTTTGCGTCCGCAAATTTTTCCACACAGCTAATTTGGATGAGCCGCAACAGCAACGTTAACTGTCGATGGCTGAGTGATAAAAAAGGCTGATATTCGTTTAATTTTAGTTGGTTTAACTTTTCATTTTGCCATCGTTAATGGTTCGAGTTTGGGAAAAATCACTCAACTGGCTGGTGGGAGTTCATAAACCTTTGTGTGCATTTCCAACAGCAGCATTCGCTCAATTACTTCGCTTATGCATTATGCATTTATGCGTATTTATGCTTGTTAATTTAATTTTTTATGTAATATCAGTGCCGATAATTTCTTTAAATAGCCACTGAGATGAAATATACTTAAAAAGCTATCAAATGGTTAGCAACAGCTTTTACACTTTTGTGGCAAGTGAGTGGTGAATTTACTAATCAAAATATCGCTGCTGGTGGCCAAACCAAAAATCTTTTAAATTTTAGTTTTGTATACGAATGAGCAGATGAGAATTCGCTCCCAGCTATGTCATGCAAAAAATATGGAAAATAATGGCAGTGCTACTTTCTAAAGGTCCAAGGGCATGCCAAGACTATGGGAGAAAAAATATTTGTTTTGTGGAATTATTTTATTTGCATTCCTCTTGCGTATGGCAATACTCTGCTCAATAATTATAAGCGGCTACTGTAGCCGAATGGCTTTGTGCGTGACTCACTTGACTTCACTTTTGCATACTTCTTGGACCTATTATTTCTGTATTGCAGCATCTCGAAGGGAAAGGTCAGCTTTTTTCGAAATAACGCCATTCTTTGGCTTTTGTTTGCGACGCAAATCCTTGCTTTCTTCCACTGCCAGGCCTGCGCTTCACCGACAAGGTTTGATTCAACTTTTTTAGCATATAAGTTACCGTACATTTTGGACAATTTAAAGTTTTTGCTCTGGCATTGTTCGACAAATGACCATTTTCTTGCTTTTTGCGCACAATTTTCTTCGCAAGCTCCCCCTTAACCGAATATATTTTGAAGAGAAGTAGAAGTTACAAAGAGTGAGTACGCCAAATTAATAAAGACAACAAACACTATGAATATGTGTACTAATTTTTTTATTACAGTTAGTTTAGTGCACGTAATGAGTAAACATAACCTAGTAGTTATTTCGTGTCCATTCTACAATTTATTTTTCTCAGCCTCCAACTGTTACATATCAACATTCTAGAAATAACATTTTTCATAATATCAAAGGCAGCTTCTAATCTGATGCGTCAACAATTTCGACGTGACAACTTATTAAATAAAAGAATTCGAATAACGATTATAAAGGGTGGTTAAGTTTTAATGGCCGGTGTTGATTTTGAATAAATACATTTTTTTTGGGAAACTATTGTCATTTTTCTTTATTATGATAATATCGGTATGGCTCAATTACGTATAGAACAAAATATTGGCCAAATGGCTGCCGCGTTCTCGGCGGTACACCTCCATCCGATGGTCCAAATTTTCGATGATGCTGAGGCATAATTGAGGTTCTATGCCGTTAATGTGCCGAATTATCTCATCCTTTAGCTCTTGAATTGTTGTTGGCTTATCGAGGTATACCTTTTCTTTCAAATAACCCCACAGAAAGAAGTCCAACGGTGTCGTTGACGATTAGGTGTGGTTCACATTCAATATCGGCCCTTAAAACTTAACCACCCTTTATTATCACAATCAAACACCAAAAACATACACAAAATTAGTTTCAGATTAGCAAAAACAAGAATTCTTTTCTTCTCTGTTTCTTCGTGAGAAAATTGCACCTTTAACGTTTTTTTTTTATATTTTCATCTTCGCAGATTTATTAATCTGTTCTTTGTAATCATATATAATACTTGTATAATGAATGTTTAAAAGCAAATTTTTTCCCTTTGTTTTAAAAAATACAAAAAAAATTGCAAAGTACTCAGTAAAGAAGAACACGAATAATAACACTATGAAATATCGATAAAACCTGCATTTCTCGGCGCGTATGTTTAAAAAATTAAAATTAATTATGAGCTCATTGCCAGCCAAAACAAAGAAGCCCGTAGTAAAAAAGCGAAGAATACAAAAACTATGATAAAGAAGGAATAAAAATTGAAAAAACCGCGCCTTACTTAATGAAGCAAGACAAAGAAACTTGCTTTATTAAGCCACAAGCTGAGAAGATGCGATCTTAAGGAGTGTTTCGCTATTTTTGCGTCTGCTGCTGACAATGATTTTATTATTTTTGGGTCATCACCGCATTGTTTGTGGAATAGCCTACCTTAGCAAGCACAACTTGTATGATAAATCTGTAATCAGGTACAAAGTACATAAAAAAATATGAACAAATCAATAAAGCATACACTTGCACTGGTATTTGCAAACATATATACACACCCGTCTAGGCTTATATGTACGCACATGTAGACAAGACAGCGGCGCACCTTAGTTGAAATGCACGCCATGACGTATGCGCAACTTCTTCTCGGGCTTCGCGTTGCTGATGGCAATGAATGAACGAATGTCAGCATTTTATGGATGAATGATTAGGTTTTATTAAAAATTATTAAACGTATATTTATATTATTTATGTATATTATGTATCCATGTCTTCGAATTACGGAACTATTAGCTCAACATGTGGGAGGTGGATGCTAATTGCTTTTACAACAAATTCTAACATCCATCCATTTGCATTGTACGATTCAAAATAGAAGACAAAATAAAAAAATTGTATTAGTATAATGCTTGAGAATTTGAATGCTTCTACAAAGAATATTACTGAAACCCAAGCTCGATTAAGAAGCTATTAATGAATTCGCCTGTGGTACCACTGCGGCGCTAGTTGTTGCATGGGTGGTTATTACCTCTTCTCTTGGTCTAGTTGTTCTTACACATAGACTTTTTTATTTCTAGAGAGCTTGAAATTAAAATTTGAAATTAAAAAAGGCGAGCCAAGAAACACAGAGAGAATGTTAACTCTTAAAACACTCAGGCTAAGAAGCCCATTGTTTTCAAAGCTCTGGAGAGTAAAAGGGTTGATAGTAAAGGAGACAAGGAGAGAAGTGACAGAGAAAACGAGATAGGATAGAATAGAGACAGAGGCTGAGACAAAGATGGATAGTGAAAGGGTTGATAGTAAAGGAGAAAAGGAGAGAAGTGACAGAGAAAAAGAGATAGGATAGAATAGAGACAGAGACAGAGACAGAGACTGAGACAAAGATAGCTAGTTCGGTGAGAATTTTCCAGATTATTTGGTAAATTTGCAAATATCTTCCAGTTTGGGAGAACCAATTTTACTCATTCTCATTCCCGAGAAATAAATTGAACAAAGCAACAACAAAGAAAATTGTAATTAAGTTTTATGAAATTTAGTAAAAGCAAATTTTAAATATATTTAGCTTAATAAAAATCTATTTTTTAACGAATAAAATATAATGAAATAACATATAAAAATAATAAAGTAAAATATAATATTTTAAATAAAGGGTTTTCCAATAAGAGATGTTATTTCCATAAAAGATCAGTGGTTTCGTTGCTTGTGTGGCCCGTGGCGACGTCTTGTTGAAAATAAACGTTGTCCATCAATACCCACAATACCATCAATACCATCCAATTCCGGTCATAAAAAATCGTTAATCATCTCTCGATAGCGCAATCCATTCGCCGTAACTGTTGCTTATTAACAGCTTCATTATCGAAAAAGTAAGGTCCAATGACTCCACCGGACCATAAACCGCACCAAACAGTCACACGTTGAGGATAGAGCGGCTTTTCAACAATAACTCTTGGATTTTATGAGCCGCAGATCCGACAATTTTGCTTGTTGCCGAAGCCACCGAATTGGAAATGGGTCTCATCACACAAGATGGTTTTTCGATGGAATTCCGGATCATTTTCATGCATTTCAACGACCCAATCAGCAAAGACACGACGTTGTTGATGATCGGCCGGCTTGAGTTCTTGTGTTAACTGGACTTTATAAGCTTTAAGACCCAAATCTTTATGCAAAATACAGTGTAATGACGTTTGTGGAATGCCTAATTCCAAAGAACGACGAGGAATGGACAAACCTGGGTTTTCTTCAATACTTTCGGCTACATCAGCAATATTTTCGGCTGTTCTTGAGCGACGTGCACGGGTTTTATTCTTCACGTCCCTAACTTGTCCCAACAGCTCGAATTTTTTCAGCAATTTCTGATTTGCGGTCCGGCAAGGTCCTTCACGATGACCCAAGAATGTGCGAGTTTTACGAACCATCTCTGCCAAATTTTCACATTTTCATCATTTTTAGAGTGAATATTATATTAATAATTTCAGTGCGTCGTTTAAACGTCTGTCATTCCATTTTTATTAATGGCGTAGTTTCTACTTGAAAAATATCAAAAAATTACAGCTTCAAAAGTGACAGCTACCGAAATAGCGGGCTATTCAAAATAACACCTGTTATTGGAAAACCTTTCATATTGCCAGCAGCTCGCGGACTGTCAATTAAGATCGCAAAGGCAGGAATAGTTTAAATAAATAATTATGACTACCCTCCTTGTTGTGGGAGTTTGTGAGCTCATTTGAAACCATTTTGAGTATTCTTCTGCGCTTTCCAGCACTTCTAGAAATAAAATAAGTTTGTAAATTTAGTAATGTGTCTGTGTCTTAGCCACATACTGCTCAGCTTTCACAGTAGAAGCAGCTGCACTGTATGAAGGAGTAATGTTTGCCTCTCAAGCCAGCAGAAGATATGTCATATGCAGCGATAACAAATCCGTTATTGAAGCCTTATAAAATCCAAAAAACGATATGTTACTCATCAATATGATAAGAAATATTATACCTTCTACTCAAATATGAACGAGACGGTATCAATAAAATGGTCCGCGGATGACATATGGCAAAAATAAATTTTTTGTTTTTTGGTAGGACTGTTATAAGCTTATATGGCAAATTTCAGCGTGATATGTCACATAGTTTGTTTTCTGTGCAACTGTAAACAAGGCAAGCTCGAGTGTGTTCTTCGAATTCTCTTTTATGACTTCAATTGTCTCAAAATGTTTTCCACGGAGCGGCAACTTGAGCTTGGGAAACAGGAAAAAGTCACATGGAGGCATATCAGGCGAATACGGTGCTTGCGGAACGATATTAACATTATGTTTGTTCAAATAATCGCGAACAAGACGTGATGTGTGAGCTGGTGCATTATCGTGATGCAAGAACCATGACTTGTTGTCCCACAATTCCTTCCTTTTAAGACGAATGTTATTCAGCACAGAAAACAAACTATGTGACATATCACGCTGAAATTTGCCATGTAAGCTTATAACAGTCCTACCAAAAAACAAAAAATTTATTTTTGCCATACGTCATCCGCGGACCGTTTTATTGATACCGTCTCGTTCATATTTGAGCAAAAGGTATATGAAAAAAAGATGCAATAGAAATAATGTGGGTTCAAGGTCATGCTGGAATTAAAGGCAACGAAGTCGCTGATGAACGTGCAAACAAAGCACGGATACAGCCATTACACATTTTTAGCCACTTGACTTCTAAAGATCTACGTATGTATGCGTCAAATTACTTAACCGGAAAACTCACCCATGATTGGGCCACATATCAACACTACTACAAATTAAGTTATCCCCGTGGAACTAAACCGATTTTCCCATCTACGAATTGAACATCTACGGTATTGAAACCCACTCATAGTCATTTACTAAATGGAGCCTTGAAGCCGCCAAGGTCATGCTGCAATAGACCACATTTATCAGTGCAACATCTCCTGGATGAATGACCGGGCCTAAGCCAGATCCGAACAATAGTTTTTGGCAACAGCAAACCCTTTGACCATCTGAAATTAGCAAACTCAGATAACATTAACGCTTTCCTTAAATTTTAAATACTAACTAAACCAAATGTATAAAATTATTGTTACTTTCATCCGCCAGATCACCAAGTTGTTGCTTTCTTTTTTAATACTCAATGTAAATTATCTCTGAAATAGCCTTACAAGTATAAATCTCGAGCCGAAGGCCTTAGTAGCCAGAGTTTTTGTTACATTTTAGTGTATTGGTTGCTTATAAGTATTACTCTTATATATATATATATATAAATAAATATAAATAAGTAGGTATGAAAGATAGCCTTCTAATGCTTGCCAGAAAAGGGCAGCGCTGCCAATGAAAGTACTCGCCGTATTCCAGTTCTTCGGTGTCATGGTAGCTGCACCGAAAGTCGTTTGTCAGCAGGCCAGTAGACTGAGATTCCATTAGACATTGACGATGCCCTCGGTTTTTGGTAAACAGCCAAAGAGCAAATATTTATGCCGATTTCCTTACATTATACGATAAAAATCTTACTTCGTTCAAACAGTCGAAAAAGTTACTGGCTTTTGAAATTATGATTTTTAGCATTAGTTGCAGGGCTATTTAGATAAACATTAACTTTCTCAACTGCAACATAAAAGTAAAGAAACATTAATTAGTACTTTTTTTGAAGAAGTTACAGAGCTTTGCAATGTTTGCTTTCTTTTTATTTGCATTGGCACTAAAACTCAACTTTTTTTCCCCCAAAACTCATCACTCCTTTCACTTTCAAGGACTGTCGATAATACAAAATTAATTTCTACTGAGAATTGCTGTAAAATTTCCAATACAACAACAAATAAGCACAAATGTCATTAACGCTTTTAATTTCAAACTTTAATAGTTGCTTAACAAAGTTGGTTTAGAAATATTTATTGTACCTGTGGTGAAGGTTAGATTTCAAAGTTCATGAAAACATTTTTAAATTTACAATCGTAATTTTTCTATTTACTTTTAATTGCATTTTTTCTTTCTAAAATGACGTAATTGCAAAAAATGCAGAAAATTACAATAATGACAATGGCTGTCAACTACTTGCAACTACACCACTCACCATTTTCACCATAAACGTTGACTGACCACAAGCACTTAGTGCTTTGCTTATTACTTACTTACAATGTCAGCTGGTCCATAAACGGCCAAGGTCATTACACCTGCAGCCCAGCAAGACTGGACGGTGGTAGCGTTGAAGTAAAAAATTGCATACAAAATAAATAACGTGAGGAAATATATACAGTATTGCGCATAAACTAAGCGTCATTTTTTTCAAATAGTTACGGTTATTGAATCGTTCTAATGATTGAAAACTGTAGTGTATTTTAGCTTCATGCAAATTGGATATTAGAGAAATAATGGCACTCGGCCATTCCCATTTCTTGATTCTTTCTTCTTCTTGGTTGTCGCGTTAACTGCTTAAGCGATTTTGGCCGAGTTTAACAAAGCGCGCCAGTCATTTCTTCTCGTGCTAACCGGAGGAAGTTGAAAACACGAAGTGAAACCAAGTCCTTCTCCACCTGATCTTTCCAATGCAGAGAAGGTCTTCCTCTATGTAGGTAGGTAGGTAGGTAGGTAGGGTGGCTTTCGCAACGACACACTTAGACCTTTCGTAGGTCCATTGTGATACCACTGGAGCTTATCCTTTCCCTATGGGTTCCTTTTCAAACCATCCGGTAGCTTTAATAAACGAGCAAAGCTTCATTAGTTTTAGATGCGCTATGTCCGCTACATCAGTTAAAAATGCCGTGTCAAGAGTGCGCAGCCTCCTCATAGCTAAGCTTTCACACACTTTCCATCGCCTGCGATATTTGCCGTGGCCAATGCGCAAAGGTCCAGAAATCGTACGCAGAATCTTTCGCTCAAAGACTCTAAGGACGCCTCATCTGATATTATCATTGTCCACACTTCTGCTTCCTTAGAACGGTCATGATGAGAGCTTTGTAAAGTGTTAGTTTTATTCGTCGAGAGAGGACTTTACTACTCAATTGCCTACTTAGCCCAAAGTAGCACTTGTTGACAAGAGAGATTCTCCGTTGGATTTCAAGGCTTACATTGTTATCGGTGTTAATGCTGGTTCCTACATAAACGAAGTCTCTTACAGCCTCGAAGTCATAACTGCCAACAGTGACGTTGTTGCCTATACGCGAGTTCGTCGACTCTTTGTTTGATGATAGGATATACTTCGTTTTGTCCTCGCTCACGACCAGATTCAGTCGCTTTGCTCTTAATCCATTTATCTTAGGAAGGAGTTTAAAGGGAAAGGTATGATTATAAATCATTGTAACTAGCACTATTATTAGGACTTCAGGTAGTAATCTGGTTTTTTAAGAAAATAAAATGCGTTTTAATTTTATAGTATTCTAGCATTTCCCAGTGGGCTTCGCACCACCATACATAAAATGTTTTTTTTATATCGCAAGAAATTTTTCATATTAAGTTTTCTTTATAGAACTCGTAAAATGTTTAAACAGTTGAATTAGTTGATTTTTTTCATTCAACATACTTTCTAAAGATGTCGCAATAGCCTTTTCTGTACTTTTTTAAAATTTGATTGTGGTGGTTACCTATATACAGGTAAGGTGAAAGAGCCGATAAAAACTTGTAATTAAACTTTGATTCTTTAATTTCCATTTCAATTTTTTACGCTAAATAAATTATGCTAAAATAAATAAAGTTAAAAATGTTTTTCCAGTTCCTTGAATGCTCCAGTTTTTATTATATTTTCGTCCAAAATTAATATTAATATAATACACTTACAACCACAACAGTACAACAGAAACGCTCATAAGCGGCTATGTATTTGTTGATGTTTTCCCCATACAGGCATTTCGTATGAGAGGAAACCTTTACTCACATAAAATGTCATAACTCAGGAACGGCTGCACCGATTTCAATCAAACTTCACACAAACCACCTCCTCAAAGATAGAAAAGAACTCTAAAATTTTTGTGTCAATCGGTAGGGCGATTCTTGAGTTATAAGATTACCAAGGAAATGTAACTTCTTTTTATATATATAGATTATTATTGACATTAAATAGTATACAAAAACATTTTTTTTTTTACATATTTTTTGTAGTAGTGTGACACCGAAGTAAGCGTCTTAAAAAAACAATAGGTGGCTTATCAACAGGATTTTGGCCCTTCAAGACATCTGAAACGAAAAAGTTAAACTGATTGTTGGAATGAATTCTTTTTAGTAAAATCTGTTAGATAATTCCATGGCATTTGCTTTCTGCATGTATCCACCGGGCACGATTTACATGGTCCATTTTATCAATCCAATTTTTGAAATAAATCGATTATTAATTGTGCGTCGTTGATGCTTATCTGATTAATTTTTGGAAACAAAAATTCAGTCAGTATGGTTCGATGGTGTGCGCCACTCACCGTAACGGTGGCTCCTTTCTCATTTCGAAAGAAATAAGAACCGATGCTCCAAAAACTTGGCGAACACATTTTTTTTTTTTTCAAAATAAATTTCCACAATACGAAAGTTTTCTCCGTCGTTCTACGATTCTTTATGACTTTCCAAACTTTACCGACCAAAAATGTCAACACAGTTTGCCATTCTCAGCTGTGAAACCATAATTTCGATACAAATGCTCTCGTGCAGTCTAAAACAACAACACCTAATACATTACAAGCGTTTGCTTTTTGGTTTGAGTGATAATTTTGCGCAATTTGGTAATATCAAAAACAGTTTGGGGAATTTCGAAAAACAAAAGCCTGAAAAGGTCGAAAATAGACGAAAAGATTAAATTTAAGTGAAGCGATATTTTTGGTGAAGAAAATGGAAACAGTTTTTAACTTCAGTTTCAGTTTGTAACTGAGTTTAAAATTTAAATTATATGCGAGGGGTGTCCAAAAAGCCACTCTTCATATTTCTCAAACAATTTAGATTCTAAATAAATTTCATGCTTTGTTGGGTCACCGGCCACTTTGAAGTGGAGGTAAATGAAAGAGCGGATGAGTATGCAAGGAAGGGCTCTGATCTTGCCCTTCAGCGAGTGATAGGGGACATAAGCATTCCTATAAAGGAACTATACACTGTGATTGACTTGAATATTATCGCGGGAACCAATAGAAGGTGGTCTCTGGCTGCTAACTGCAGGGTCTCCAAAACGCTCTGGTCAAAACTGCTTCTTAAAAAGACAAAATGTCTGCTTTGATTCAACAGTTCAACTACCAGCTTCCTCACAGGTGTTACAACGGGTCATTGCACTATTGGCACCCTTAGCCGGTAGAATGAGTGTAAATCACAATGACTTCTGCAGCAGTTGTGAAGATGAAGAAGAAATTGAGTGGGTACAACAACTCCTCTGTGAATGTTCTGCACTTCAAAGAGGCCGTGCTAAATATCTTGGAGATTATTTTTTTAAAGGTCTGGGAAATTTGCAAAATGTCTCATTGGAGGGACCAGTCGCCTTCTTAGAAAAATCTAAGAGGCTTCAGCGACTTATTTAGGCGATGGAAAGCAAATGCAGGTATCACAATGGGCCTTAGAGCCATCGAGTGTCTTGTCTTAGGCAAACAAACTGGCTAACCTAATATAACCTAAAGTTAGAGAAAATATACGAAATTTTACGCATATATAAAAATTTTGAATATATTATTAAAACCCGCACTTGAAGTTAAAAACTATCAGGAATATGTTACCGCGATTTACAAGTATTACTTATTTTCGGAAAAATGCCTTCAAAGGCAAAGTACACAAACGTTTTTAGTTTTCGCACAATACTGTAGTCTGCATGTAACTCACTGGCGGCTCACTTACCTGTCAATAGTTATCAAATGGGCAGCCACTGGGTGCACAAAGTGCTTTTTTACTACGCCTCAAAAGGCCTTTGAAAACTCATTAAACTGTGGCATTACTTCTTTTGTGCTCCATCATGCATACAAACACACACATTCACATATTTCTCTGTTTTTAGTGCTTTCTGTGTGTGTGTCTAATGTGTAGCTACTTTTATAGGTTCGCTTGCAGCGTCACACTCGGTCACTTAAGTATTTAACGAGCGCCTTTTGGTTACGTTTCGCTACTTTTTTTATTTATTGTTGATAAAAGCCATGCACACTGGCCAATCTTTTTAATGCTAACGTAAAGCTCTTCGTCCTTGTCAACAACTTTGGTGGCTCAAAACTTGGCTAGTATCCAAATTGTAGGAATTCACTTTGAAAAGCAGAGCACTGGCGCCATCAACGGTACTTATTTCTTTCGAAATGGCGAAACTATCGTTGAATGGCGCGCACTATCGAACCATGATGACTGAATTTTTCATTTCAATTCCCAAAAAATAATTAGCTAAACATCGACGACATATGGTTCCAACAAGACAACGCGTCTTGCCAAGCAGCGCACTCAACAATCGATGTATTGCAATATTCAAGCCACCGTTGACGCTATACGGCCAGATTTTTTGGAAAAAGTAGTCAAAAATTGGACTGATCGAATGGGTCATGTAATTCGCAGCATCGGCGGACTTATGTCGGATGTCATGTTGAAAAAACAAATTTTATGAAATTATCTACCAGATTACAATAAAAAACATCATGCTAGAAATATTTCTGTTTTCTATTATCCTTTTAAGTTCTCAATTGCTGAAAAAAATAACAATACTAAAAAGAATTTTTCGAAAGTAGAAAAACGTGTCTTTCTGCACAAAACTCTCTCAAATTTTTTGTAATTCTATGTCTAAACATAATTTTAATTTTCCATTATTTTTAAGGAGTTAGAGGTAGTCAGAATTTTCAAACAATTGGAACTCTGGAGCCCGATGGCAAAATTTTAAATGCATTTTTCTCAAAACTATGTTTACTGAACTGGTGATCACTGTAACTTAAAAACCGCTTGGTAGATTTCCATAAAATTTATACTGCTTTTGAAAAACATAAGAAACTCGCGCCTGATCGAAGGATTTTTTTTTTTTCAAAACTTTCGATTTTTTTTAAACAATTAGTTGTCGGTTTTTTTTCTCGAAAATGTGAAAAATAATTCCTGAGGCCGCCATATTGTTGATTTTGAAAAAAAAAGCTTCGATCAGGCACAAGATTATCTAAAGGGTTTTCCAATAAGAGGTGATATTCTGATATTCAAAGAAAACTGATATTTTTTAATATAAATGATCGAATGTTTATTTCATTATAAAGAGGAAAAATGCCGTTAATAGTGGAAAATAACATCAGGCAAATGACCGCCACGACCACGCTTACAGGACAATATCCTTTTCATGAAATTTTCCATAAACTAATTGCAAGGTGGCTGCCCTATGTCCTCGATAGCCTCACGAATTACATCTTTGAGGTCTTGAATCGTCCCTCGGTTGTTGGCGTAGACCTTTTCTTTCACGTGGCCCCAAAGAAAAAAGTCACAAGGTGTTAAATCACAAGATCTCGGTGGACAATTGTGATCACCTCTTCAAGATTTAACAGGGTCCGGAAACTTTTCCCGTAAATGATCAGTGGATTCGTTGCTTGTGTGGCACGTAGTGCCGTCTTGTTGAAAATAAACGTTGTCCAGATCAATACCATCCAATTCCGGCCATAAAAAATCGTTAATCACATCTCGATAGCGCAAGCCATTCACCACAAACACGCGTTATTGGAAAACCCTTTATTAATAAATCTAACTTCTCTTGTCCGATTGATCTTAAAGGAATCTCCAAGGAATTGTGATGATCACCGCAAGGGACTTCTGGGGCACCCCACAAACAGCGATAACTTTTAGAGTTATTAATTGTTTTTTTTTTTTTTTTTTTAATTTTGCTTAAGTTACGTCGAAATATGATGTATTAATGTTATGTTTTTATTTTTGGAAAATATACCAATTCACTAGCAAAAAAACATTACTGAAAGTCAGAATTTTTTCGGTCCTCTGACTCCCCCTAACCCCTTAAGCATTTGCCATTTGTTTTATTGATTTTTTAATTTCTACAATAAATTTTTAATGTTGAGTAAAATCTTTTTTAATTTCTTCCACTTTAAACAACATTTTTAATTAATTTTTGTTAGCGTCAGAAACATTTCATGAAAACCCGAAAATTTAGCAAAAGCTTGTCAAACAAAAACTGCTCAAATTGTATAGAGTTCAATGACTAATTTTAATAATCTCTCTGAATAATTTATTGTTTCCTTTATTTCTTTTCGGATTTTCAATAAAAAGAAATTTACAATTCGTTCAATGGCATTTTCTATTATTTCTCTCAGCTATTTCTTCCGCATCCCTTTGCAAATTTAAATAAATCATTACTTCAATATTTAGCGATTCATACGTCATACAAATAAAATAAATATATATGTATGCATATCTTACATACTTCCTGAGTAATAATTTGCATATAAAAGCCGCTATAAGCAAACAAATTTGCATACCACTTTCCGAACTTTATTCATGTGTTAGACGATTGGCCATCTTTCGCCAATTTATAGTAAATTACAAACGGTTTGCAAATGGTTGCTTTGGTACAAAAGCTGGCTGAAAACCATTGAGAGCTATAAAAATGATGATTGCTTTTTTATTATCAAATCCGAATGGTATTTTTGCATACTTCTCCAAACCTTTCAATACAACAAATTTCTACTATATAAAGCTGAGGTAAAAGCTAAATTATTTATAAGAAAAAGTTTGTGTTACGTAATTTACCGCAGTCGCCCACAAAGAAACGAAATTCAATTAAAACCTTAGCTAATACAGAAAACACCAAAGTAACGCAAGCGAAAGATGCTGGACTATTAGAAAAACCAGCGTATTTTAATGCCAAATAACCCACAAATAAAATCTTGTTCATGCTAACTGAACTGTACAGACGCAATAGCGGCAATTTGTTGTTTCCCGCATCTTTTAGTATTTCTTGTTTTCAAATTATATGGACACCAACTGCGGGCAATATCAATTAAATGTCGTATTCTGCAAAGAGACTTCATTAGTTGGCTGGCGCGTTGACTGAGTCATAATTACTGAATCATTGCTGGACAACAGGGCGTATGCGTTATGTTCCGCCATACCGTCAATTCTGCCTGCAATGATGACGAAATAAAAATGCGTAGTATTGTCGTTATTTATTGCAAGGCTGTTGCTTAGTTTTATGTTGTCTTTATTATTTTTGCTTATTTTACTATTACGAAACTGTGGAATTGCACCCATCCCTCATACAGCGGTAGGCCTAACATAATAATTTGCTGCTGCTGCAACGAAATTTACGACAAAAATGTCGTAATGCCATAAATTGTCAGCCGACCAACACTTCACGCAATTTCTTTACTTAACATTTTTAGTTTTTCTTTCATTACGTGGTCTCGTCTTTTTGACAAATAAATTAATGCGTGAAGTAGGAAAATATGAAAATGGAAAACTGCAAATCTCGCTGTCTGAACGTTCCTTAAGGCACTTCAAATAAAATAATTAGTAACTGGCACTAAAACGATTCAAAAAATGGATGAATACAAAAGTGCAAAATCAAAAAAAAAAACTATGCTGCTAACCTTTCCCTGATTTTCATTGAAATTATTTAAAATGAAGAAGTCAATCTATTTTTTTTTTCAAAATTGGCATACAGTTTATTTATACATTAAAAAAATATAAATCTTTTTTTTTATTCTAATCATTCAAAATGGCGGATGTACCGACAATTCTTCCAGGAAAGTCGCAGGGGGACTTCTCAATCGGCGGGCATTGTAGCATTGACCTGAATACAAAACACGAAAAATTTTTTTTTTATTAATGTCATAATTTCTATATGAATTAAACCAAAATGGAAAAAAAAAATTCGCGGAATAAAATGCTTCAACAAAAAATGAATTTTAGGGCGCATTTTCCTACTTTTTTTGCTTCGAAAAAATTATTTTTTCCAAAAATTTTCGAAAACTTGAAACACATAGAAAGTAATATCATAAAAAGGATGTGTACAACATTTCAGGGAGGTCGGTCAATAACTTTTCGAGTTATCGTGTACGCCAATTCGAAAAATATAGTTTTGAGAAAAACGCGTCTAAAGTTGGAATACAACGTAACTATACCTCTCCCAGCGCTCGAACGCAAAGAATAGAGTCGTCACGGTTGGCGATCTACTATATAAGAAATACTTTAATTTACGTTCTAAAATTGTTTGACATATTCTTAAAGGATCATATTAACATTTTATGAAAACAAACAAAAAATTTTTTTTCGAAATTTTACAGGTATCTGTCCTCTTAAAAGACACAGCTTTTTGCGCAAAACCTTGTTTTTTGGCTATTCGTAAGCCATGTATGTGCTCGCATGTGCCAGTTTGCCTTTCAGGAAGCGTAAAATTTGTATTTTTTTAATACCAACCCCACATTAACTCATTCTACTGCTATTGCGCAAAAATTAATTAAAAATGTATATGTATACAAAGCAACAAATCGCAGAAATATATGAAGAAAAAAATAGAGAAGTTTGCAAAAACTACATTTCAACAGCCACCAGCGCCAACGCGCGTTTAATGATGATTTTCTTAAGCAATAACTTTAATTATAGCTAGCGCGTTGCGATATCTTTGTGTGATTGTACACCTTTAAATATCTCTTGTGTATGTCATTATATGATTTAATGCGGGCGTAATTATACAAGGTGGCACAAAATTTATCGAAAGATTTATACTTTTTGCAATTGACATCGTACGTGAATTATATTTGACAGTTATGAACTGGACAGAAAAGCACTGAAGCGCGTAAAATTCTAACCAAAGATTTCCAGCACTCAAAATCAGTTTTTTTTATTTAGTAAAAAGGTTATTCAAAAATAAAAGTGGCGATAAAATTTAATTATATTTTTTAAAGGGGATTTTTTATCTGCTGACAAGTACGCCCTCTAATTGTATTTGTTTAGAAACTGATACTCTGAGTTAGCATTTCTTTACTTTGCAACTGCACCTTGGGTACATTTTTAGAACATTATTTGATAATGACGCTACAAAATTGCCACGCAAACTTTTGAAAATTATCATAGAGGGCAACATCTTTTGGTGAGACGCGGTTCAAAGTTCATCGAGAAAGCTGAAGATTGAGTGGAGCTTTCAAATTCAAAACAGAGGAAAGTGGAAGAAAAACATTGATTGATTGACATTAAGGGAAAGCAGCTTTAAAAGCTTACTTATATATATATAAAGAATAAGATCGCAATATCGGTAAAAGTTTTTCAAATGATAATATTGAAAATTATAAAGTAATGTGGATTTTGAGGGCTAGACGTCACTTTACACATCTTGGAGGATACAGAAATGTAAACTGTAAACTTTATAACCTGAACGAATTAGAAATCTTAAGTAATTTTTTGGGCAGGTGTTCAATTTTGAAAAGAATCCGATGCGCAGATTTGCGAAAGCTTTATTTAATATAAGGGGTTGCATACGTCCAGCAGCGCCAAAAATGCGCTAAAAGAAAAACTGTAGAAAAACAATAGAAATATATATAAGAAAATGTATTTTAATTTTTCTTCACAAAAGTTAGTATATAAAAAATCACGTGACTCAAAATCCTATAAAAAAAGTTGCTCCACGGTCTGCATCATTTCTCCTTCAAATGTTGATGGATCTGTAAAAAGTAAAAAAACATCTTCTAAAAAAAAGATGAAACAGACTATAACTGTCGAGCCAGATTTTTGAATATCGAAAAACTTTGCAATTTACGTCATAAATGTCACACTGTAATTATTTTTACAAAATTTTTAAAGTGAAACATCTTAGGCGTTGAGCGAGAATGGAGAGTAAAATTTCAAGGTCATGCAACGTTTTGCGCATTTTCGTTCCGCGAGAGAGAAAAAAGATATAACCTAGAGGAAAAGGAGAAAGAGAGCTATTCTTGATATATAGTTTTCCTGAGTTGTTGATGCTGTAGCAGCATAAACATTCCCTCTACCTACATACGGGGAATGTTGCTGGAGTGACAGTCCTTGGCCGGATATAAATCTGGGTCGTTTCGGTAACGTAGAACCGACTGTCGTGGAAACGTTTTCCTGAGTCTTTCCTTGTGGTTGCTAATTTCTAGGGAGAAATAACACTGCCTACTTTTTGGCGCTTGTTTCTTGGTACAAACTTGTAGGAAATATATTTTTGGTGCCTACTTTTTGCCGTTGTATTTCCTTGGAGCCTACTGTTTGGGGTGTTTTTTGGTCCCAATTTTTTGGCGTTTTTTTTTTGTGCCGACTTTTTGGCGCTTATTTCCGTATCCTGTCTAGTGCTTGTGCGTACTATAAAGTGCTATCCATTCCGGCGTCGGATTTATTGGTATTGCCTTGCAGTAATTTGTGCCGCTGCTGCGGTCCTAGAATCGCTGGGCTTGTGCGGGTGATAAACGCTCGGAGTAGTGCGCGTTGTTGCCACAGCTTGTGTCCGGCGTTTAGCTACACCGGTCAACCCTTCTCCATTTTTTATAAATTTTTTTTAGTTGTATTCTATATATTCTTTCTCTCTCTCTCTCTCTCTTCCACTTTCTCTGTCTCTCTCTCTCATTCCCTCTCGGGTCTCTCCCTCTTTCTTTGTCTGCCTTGAAAGTTCCACTACTGTTTTGTTCCACTACTGTTACGCTACACGCATTTTTTTAATATAAATATCAAAATCCGGCTCGACAGTCTGCAGAGCAAACACTTTCAAATATTTAAAAAACCGTTTCAAAAAATATTAAAAACTGTATGAATTATCATGCAGACCATGCCGGAAAAATTAGTTTCGAGAAAAACGAGTTTAAACTTTCAAGTGCATTTCACACGAGGTCGCGCGCATTTAAAGCAAGAACTTAAAATGAATTTTTCAATTTATTTTGTTAACTTACGTTTAATCTTCCATTCCTGCTTCATATTGTATGCCTTCCTGATGAGAAAGTAAGCAATTGTTGTTGTTTATTTTTTCCAGTCGACGAGATGTTCTGGCCTCTTTTGTTGCTGCCTTGATTCGTGCGTGTTTTAGCCAGTTCGAGTTTTCTCCGAGACAATAGTGGTACCCCTCATATCCAATTTTTATTCCAAGTAATCTTTCCATTCTTAATAGACTCTCTGCTCCGTCATTAAAAGTAGATACAGCAACGTTGGTAGCTATTTCAACTACTCTCCGACTACGTGGACTACAATTGGGTGCAATCTTCGAAATAAGACTCTCATTAAGATTTTGTGTGAATCCACCTAAGCACTTTTCTAGTAATTGTTCGCCACTTACAGATTCATAGATGGATTTTATTGCCTGCAGTTCAATTTCAGATAAAGAGGCTTTGTGCCTGTATTCATTAAACGTACCTTCGGCTTTTGCTCTCTGCCAGTCACACCAACTTTCCTCTCCAGGTGGACAATGAAAATGCTCAGGTTTTTCGTCCGTTGATTATTTATGGTGGAATGTCGCCCGTAAGGCATTTTTCATACTTTGCAGTGAGTCAATATTATTTCTAATTGCCAAAAGGTAATAAATAGTTAGCTCGTCTATTAGTTTGGCAGTTAATTTTCCTTTTCCTCCCAAACTAAATCGTTTGATTTGATTCGTTGTATTTGAATTTTCCTTCCTTTTATTATAATCATTGTTAGTGTCATAAAATACAAAAAAAAACGAAAAAAAACTTTATTGATCAACTTTGCGCCACCTTGTATTTCAACGCATGGTATAAAAAACAAAAATTTCACAATATTCACTTGACCATTTCAATGCCGGTGAGGTCACCGCTGCGTGGCGTATCGAAACATTCAAGTGCAGAAGCAGACGTATCTACTATGATGACATAAGCTTGCCAGAGCAGGCGCTGCTACTTCGCAATTATTATATAATGACAATCAGTTGCACGAATGCCTGCACTGATTGCCTACTCAATGACAAGAGGTATTTAGTTTTGTTTCCTTTTACCATCCACAAACTGGCGGTCAGTAGGTGGTGTAGTGTCGACAATATTCTTGTTCAGGTGTTAGTTGGAACGACAGATCTTCGAAAGAATGAAAAAATTATAGTTAATTTCAAGAAAAATACCGCCTTGCATCACCTTCAAGTAAGATTATAAAGTTATTTAGTCCGTAACGCGCTTAGGCAACAGCCTCTTTCTGATACCAGAAGGGTTCAAAAGAAACTGTATTCACAAAATCAAGTGATATTAGCACTGGTGCCAACCTAAATCCCATCAATCTTCTCCATTACATCAACAGCTATGGCTGCCTGTAGATATCTGCCTGTTGGAGGTCTCATAAAGGTATCAAAACGGCGCTTTAGTGCTACTTGAGAAATTTCAGACTGACACTTTAACCATTTCACCTACCTACCTAACACTGGCGCAAGGTTAAGATAATTGAGCCAAACTCTTGGGTTTAGCGACTTCCGCATACTTTCATTGCCACTTTAGTAAACAATTATGTTCTAGCGAAGCGCTAGAAAATTTGCTAGGAACATAATTAGTTAAGCAGATGCGCGGTATTTTTCCCTGGTTCGCTGTGCATACTTCAGTGTGACGCAAAAGTTATGGGAATCTCACTATGAAACTTTAAGGAATTACTAAGTATAGTTGCATTATCAAAGGCTATGCTTCGAAATTCCTTTCTCATAGTCTCAGCTATCAGCTATCAAAGAAAAAGAAGAGGATTCCCACAACAGTAGTCGGTTCTATGTAATGGGGAATGCTTATGCTGCTACAACAACAACAACAACAGGGCGTATGTTTTTCAATATTGACGAAAAAACAAGAATTTTTCCCAAAAATGTTGAACAACAAAATACATTAAAACTAAAAAAATAAAAAAAAGTTTAATTGTTCAAAAGAACTGTCGAAATTTCACTACAAAAGGCTCTATATCAAAATTTACAACATGGGAAAAATCTCAAAATTATAAAATTTTTTCAATTTACTCCGTATTATACTGAAGCCTAAAAATAAACCAATTTTTTGGAAAATTTATGACAATATCCTAAGTAATTGAATCTCTTAATAATGTTTGAAATGTACTCTATAATGTTGGAAAAACGAAAATTTTCAAAATTTTTAACATTTGAAAAATCTCAAAATTATAAAAAAATTTCAAAATATTTTCAGTTTACTCCTTATTATACCGAAGCCAAAAAATAAATAAATTCTTTGAAAAATTTATGACAATAACCAAAAAAATTGGATCTCTTAATAATGTTTGGAAAGCGAAAATTTTCAAAATCTTTAACATTTGAAAAATCTCAGAATTATAAAAAAATTTGAAAAGTTTTTCAGTTCACTCCTTATTATACCGAAGCCTTAAATCAGCCAACTTTCAAAAAACAATTCACGACAATGTACAAAATAGTAAGAAAAACGAAAATTTTAAAAACTTTAACATCTGAAAAATCTCAAACTTTAAAAAAAAAATTTCAAACATTTTTCAGTTTACTCCTTATTACACCGAAGCCCAAAAATAAGCCAACTTTCAAAAACAATTCACGACAATGCTCAAATTGGTTGGAAAAACTAAAATTTTCAAAATTTTTAACATTTGAAAAATTTCAAAATTATATTATAAAAAATTTTCAAAAAATTTTCAGTTTACTCCTTATTATGCCGAAGTCTAAAAATCAGCCAACTTTCAAAAAGTCACGACAATGTTCAAAATAGTGGGAAAAACGAGGATTTTCTAAATTTTTAACATTGGAAAAATCTGAAAATTATAAAAAAATTTCAAAAATTTTTCAGTTTACTCTTTATTATACCGAAGCCCAAAAATAAGCCAACTTTCAAAAACAATTCACGACAATGCTCTAATTGGTTGGAAAACCTAAAATGTTAAAAATTGTTAACATTTGAAAAATCTCAAAGTTATAAAAAAATTTCAAAAATTTTTCAGTTTACTCCTTAATATACCGAAGCCTAAAAATAAGCCAACTTTCAAAAAAACTCACGATAATGCTCAAAATAGTTGGAAATCTCAAAATTATAAAAAAGTTCAATAATTTTTCATTTTACTCCAATAATCTTTGAAAAACAAGCATTAGCTATTAACGTAACTGTTTTTTTTTTTTTTTTTTGTTGTTTTATTTGTTATCGAAACTGCAGTAAATATTTATAAAATATCACAGCTATGTGAAACCATCTTCGCTTTCAAATATCGCTAAATCAAAGATATTTCAATGCACTCCACTTTGACTTCACGAGAATGCAAGCAACATACCAAGCAAACCGTGCGAAAAACACTCTTTCCCATTTAGTGATTGGCCTTTTAGTCAAGCCTACATTTATTGAGAAAGCTAGATGAACGGAGTGTTCTACATGAACGACTAAATTCCAGTGGGATCATTGAAATGCTTTGAATGAAATTGTCTACCATTTTCGAATTACTATTAAGTTTATTTTACTTTACTACTTAACAATATTGATTTTTGAGAATTTTCTTCGAACGCGGTTCTATGCATTTTCTACATTAAACGCCTATTGCAAATGTCTTTCATATAGAAGAAAACACTCAACATCGACAGCAAAAAAAATTGTCAAAAATCACCACAATCTTTAAGCCACTTTAAACTTGCACTTCGTGATACCAAAATTGAATGAGCTATAAAATTGTACATCAGTAATGGTTTCGAACTAGTGACACAGTCCGATTCGTCCACCTTATTGGCCATATTTATGTATGTGAAAATGATAGCCAAGACGAGAGTGACTCTGTGGTTGCAAATGCCAAATCACTACCGCAAGAAAACGCAAAACCGAAGTAAAAACAATTTAAAGTAAAAAAACCAAAGACAAAAAGCAGTGCAAAATCGTCTAGCTGCAAGGGAGAGAAAACTGAATCACCAGCG
The DNA here is from genome assembly GCF_027943255.1 of Anastrepha obliqua. Classification (NCBI taxonomy): domain Eukaryota; kingdom Metazoa; phylum Arthropoda; class Insecta; order Diptera; family Tephritidae; genus Anastrepha; species Anastrepha obliqua. The sequence goes on from NC_072893.1 coordinate 31,977,430, forward strand.
AACAACCTACTTAGACGCATTAAGCTCACAAAGGAAAAAGAAGCGACAAAGTCACGATTCAATGGCACCAGCCACATGCAAATTGCTCCAATTATCTATGTTTGTAAGCATGGCATATGTATGTATTTGTATGTGTGCATACATATAAATAATTTTTAACCTCGTCGTTGAGATTTCCCTTAAGATGCATACACACATACACACATTACCCAGATCACTAGGCCCGCAATAGCCAACGGCAAACAACCGACGGCGGTTGCTCATTAGACAATTGAGCGTGTGTTTGTAGGTGAATATCTTTGCTTCGTTTTGTATGCCACTTAAGTCAGTCAATTGGCTGCACAGACGAGCTATGGTCTTTTGGTGTTGTCGCCGCCTGCACTGTCCGTTAGTGCAGTATTGCCCTACTCAAGTGACTCTTACAGCAAAGTTCTCTTGTTTGTACTTGGGATCTGCTTTCGTGCGACGGGCAATGGTTAATTGAAACTTGCCACCAAGTGCACCGCTGATCAAATGGGCTGGAATAGAGGTGTGACACCTTGTGATCGCCCCTGTAATTTAAATTACTTTGAGTCGCACAATAGGGCATGGAGTGATGGGTAGCTTTGCTTGCTTTACTATGTACCTATTTACATACACACACATACTCGTATATGCGCACTAACGCGTGTAGGTATAATTACTCGTTGGTGCTTGGCAGCGAAATGGATTATAAAATGGTTTTTGTTATTCTAATATAGGGTTTTTCAGTAAGAGCGCTTCAACTTTTGAACTTTTTTGAATAAAACACAAACGGTTTGACTTTTTTAACTAATTTTTTTTTTATTATCGAATTTGAACATATACATTTAAGTATGAAATTCGATTTCTTTTGCATGACCACCACGTGCAGCAATTCCAGCAATTTCGCGTTCAATATTGGCTCTGAGCTCACAAATCGTCGCCGGCTTGTTACTGTAGACCAATGACTTCACATAACCCCAAAACGGGACGGCTTGTTAAATGGACCGTAAAATGGCCGTAATGCTCTTAAAGTAGCAGCAACAGAACGATTATTTTCATAAAAAATTTGCACGATTTGCAATCGGTTCTCAAGTGGGTAGCGTTCCATGATGAAATGTATACTAATGAAGGTTTCAAATGACAAGCGAAAAATAAAAAATATTGCGTCGTTCGCCCTCCCTATCGGAAAAAAGTTGAAGCGCACCTATTGAATAACCCTATAATAGCAGAGAAGACCTTAGTTAGTTATTGTTGCACTACCATTTTGTACTGTCACTCGCTTCGCAGCGAAAATTTTGTGTATGTTGAAAATGCATACAACTGAGATTTATAGTTTTAAATGACTTTTTTGAGAAAGATTAATCATTAACTATGCGTAGATATATTTGCATGACTGATACTGGCTATGATTCCAAAGGTCTCAATCCTATGTCTGCATTGAAACCGAAAAATCTTTGTCCAACACCTATTCTATTTTGTTATGAAAAGAGATTACAATAGAAAGATATAAAAAAATAGAAGCACAACACAATTGTAGAAGGAAGGTCTGCTAAGAGCTGTGAGCTTACTTACAAGAACAATCGATTAGTGTATGTTTGCCGTATAGCGTAAGGCGCTCCGATTTAGCCAAAATTCGGTATATCATCTGCATTCACTTAGGAAAAAAAAAAAATGAAATATGGAAAAAAGCGACGCACTACATTCCTCCCATACCTTTGGGCGAAAATGTTAAACATCAAAGGCATCAGCGCCGAACAGTTAATATAAGTAAAGATGGCGTAATGAAACTCAAAGAGAAATTCTCTTAAAACTGTTGTTTTTGTTTACCCCCCTGGCTTATGCACAAGCGTTTAATAAATTTGTTCAAAACAAACTTTTTATGCAACAGCATAAATTACTTGAGATAGCGGTGGTCAGATTGGAGGTACTTTTTCCACTAGAGGTTTTTTTACAGATCACGAGTGACTACTCTCAAACTAAATGCATACAAAACGACTCTACTTGTCGTGCAGTCCGTGCAACCATGGATTTACTGCGTCGTCGTTTCGGTGAGCAATTCTTCTCGCGTCTTGGACCAGTGGATTGGGCAACAAACAACAACTTTTCTTTTTATTTGTGGTATATAAGGTTTAAATGCATTGTGGATAAACCAGCTTCTATTAAGGCATTGGAAGCCAGCACTACTAAAGTTATTCACGAGATACCGAACAAAGTCCTCCAGTAAGTCATTCAAAGTTGGTGTTTACGGATGGCCAAAATATTATATGGCGCAGTTACGGCCAACATTTGAAAGGGACTATTTAAAAAAATAAATGTCATGAATAATTTTTACACAAAATGATAATGATTACCCAATAAATTTCGGCCGCCGTAGCTGAATGGCCGAAACTTCAAATGAAGAAAAAGTTTTTTCTAATAGCGGTCGCCCCTCGGTAGGCGATGGCACACCTCTGAGTATATTTGTGCTATGAAAAAGCTCCTCATAAAAATATCTCCCGTTCGGAGTCGGCTTGAAACTGTAGGTCCCTCCATTTATGGAACAACATCAAGACTCTCGCCAAAAATAAGAGGAGGGGTGCTGCCAAACACCCAATCTAAAATTCGATGCCTCTAAATGAAACACCCTTCAGAATTTCAGAGTAGAAAATGGACTTGGCTAGGCCAAACAATGAGATGTCAGAACTGTGTTTTATACTGAACCCACACGAAATATATAGACCCAAAAGCGAAATGGAAGCAACTGAAGTATCCTGGAACGAGACTAGAACCTTAGCCAAAAATAGGGTTAGATGGATCGAACTTATCGATGCTCTATGTTCACTTTGAACATTTTACATTTTATCTATGTCTATATAGTAAATAAATATTAATGATGCCAGAAATAAAGCACGCCCGCATTTTATATTGCGTATGATGACTGAATTTGTGTCTGTCCATCTGATTTTATACGCTTAAGGGGAAAGTCCATAAATAGATAAGGAACTATTTGCATTTGGTGGTCTTTGGAGGTGTACCGCCGAGGCCGCGGCGGCCATTTGGCCGATATTTTGTTCTATACGTTATTGAGCCATACCAATATTATCATAATAAAGAGAAATATCAATAATTTCTTAAAAACATTGTATTTTATTCAAAATCAACACCGACCCTTGAAACTTAGCCACCCTTTATTAGGAATTTCCGGATGAAAATTTCACAGTATATTCTTAAGATACTATATTTTCGAAATATCGAAAAAACAATCGAGTTTTTGAAAATTTTATAAAGGGTGGTTAAATTTCAAGGGCCGATGTTGAATGTGAACCATGTAAACGTCAACGACACCGTTGGACTTCTTTCTTTGGGGTTATTTGAAAGAAAGGTGTAAGTCGGTAAGCCGGCAACAATTCAAAAGTTAAAGGATGAGATAATTCGGCCCATTAACGGCATAGAATCTCAATTATGCCCCAGCGTCATCGAAAATTTCGACCATCGGACGGAGGTGTGCCGCCGAGACCGCGGCGGCCATTTGGCCGATATTTTGTTGCATACCAATATTATCATAATAAAGAGAAATGACAATAATTTCCTAAAAAAAATTGTATTTTATTCAAAATCAACACCGGCCCTTGAAACTTAACAACCCTTTATTATAGCTTCCATAGCCCATTAACTATGTAGAGAGCGGTCCGCGCGCTCCTGTACTTCAAACTTTAAACTCATTTATCTCAAAACTGTATTTTTAAAAACTGGTCGTGTTGTAATTCAAAAAGTTATCGACCGATTTGTTTGACGTTTGGTGAGGCCTTTCTGTACATTACTATCGGAAGGATTAACCTAAACTTTCAGATATTTCGCGTTGATAAATTACTATTTGCGGGTTAAAAATGTCAATAAAATAGACCTAAGTTGTGATCTTTTTTTTCAAAGGCTTATATTATAATTAATTGTATACTGGTTTTTTTTTATTTTATGGGTTCATTCTTTCCAATTTCATTTCTTTGTTTTAGATCGATAGATTAAGAATAATAAATTGAGCAGTTTGGAACCGCCGTAGGCTGCCGACAAAAAATGATCTTGAGCCACCATTTTGGAAAAAACAAATTTTTTTTGTACTCTCGAAAGGTTAAATAAAGTTGTGTTAAAGCTTCAAAATAATACAATTATTTTATCACCTTTAAAAATATGTTTAAAAGATTACCGATTCTGAGGCTTCTACATGGACTTCCCCCTTTAAACTAAAGCATTGCTTATGGCTTTATTAGAGTAAAAAAACTACCAATCAGCGCAAAATAAATTTTACTGCAATGCGCGCGGGCATATAAAGTTCGGTCCGAAACAAACTTAGAATTTTCGTACCTGTTTTTTTTTAATTTATTTTTTTTTTGTTTGTTTTTTGTTTTTTTTTTTTTGAAGATTAATATGTCGAATTAATCAGGAATAATCACCAAATAACATGTGAGAGACGGCACTAAAATTTAAAATTTACTAAAATCTTATTTTTCCGGTTTTACAATAAAATCCGATACGTTTAATTTTAGTTTAGTCTTATCAAACTTTACAAAAATCGATAAAGATTACACTACAACTTTCGGAATTTTACAACGTTTTGCCTTTTGCTGCTGCGCGTGTGAGCCAAAGCTGTGCTCTTTGATAAGTTTGCAATGAAATTACCTGGTTTCGCTCTGCACATACAAAAATATATTTAAAAGTTGTTTTCTTTGATATATTCACCGCTGCATATTTGTGTGTATGTGTGTGTGTGTATTTTTTCTATTCCGCGCGATTGTTTTGTATGTTTTTTTAGTGCTCACCATTGTAATTGCACTTTTGCTGTAACAATGGTGCTTAGTCGCTGTTATTTACTATCGCGCAGTTGTGGTCTTTTTTTAATTTTTGTGTTTACTATTTTTGTGGCCGTTTGCTGGGTAACGTGCATCACGTTTGCCGATGCAAATCCACAGATAACTGTGCTTAAACTTTATATTGTTGCTATTTTCCACTACTTTGTTGCTGTGGCGAGCTGTTGCATAATCACCGCAGAGCATTCGACATAGCAGCAATAGCGGAAAAAATAAGCAGCAAGAAGAGTTTAAGTACTTGGCAAAAAGCACAAATCAAAAGTGCACAAAAACGCTTAAACTACAGCGTAATAAAATCAAAACAGGAAAACAAGCGGGCGGATGAAGCTGCAGCATCGAGCAGTTCATTAATGCCAATGAAATGAAAAAATAGAGGAACTGCAAAAGAGGCATAAAAAAGAGACCACAGGGTTTTGCGCCAAGGCCCATACTTATTTACTTATTTTGTTGGATTTTTTGCAAATTTTTCCCACGATAGTGTTGTTTTTGTACTTCGTTTTCTTTGTTTTTTTGTTTTTGTTTTCTAGATTTTTAAATTCGTTACTTGCTTTAGTTCAGTTTCTCAATGAGGTTTTCAAGATTTCAAGCCACAAATGCATAACTGCCTGCTGTTGGCTTGCGCTTTGCACTCGCTATTTCCATGCGCTCTGCGAATGTAGGTCAATTGCTTGCCATCATCATCATCAACTCGAAGTTGGCTGCACACTTCATCAACTGGCATTTGAGGCAGCGCATAGCTCGTAACATTACCACCAACAAAATGTTTATCAAAAGCCTTCCGCCACAGTTTTTTTTCTTTTTTTTTTCATTTTCTACCCCTCTCATAGTTATCCATCAAGGCAACTGCCTTAACTGATTACGGCCTTTTTTATGTGTACCGCAATGCAATTAAATATTACACTAAATTATTTACACTTATAATTTCCAATGCTTGCACTAGCACCCGTGCCAAACCAACTTAGCTTTTTGTTATTTCTTAAAAAAAATAATTGAAATGCAGTTTTTAATGCACTAATTAACTATTTTGTTTCTATTATCGTTGCAGTTTTGTTGGCAAATTAATGCGTTCAACCGTATTTGCGCATTGCATGTAAGTATTTGTAGTACTTAAATGATTACAATAAAAAATAAATCAACTCTAAATTGGCGGTAGAGCAGAAAGTATCATAGTTTCAAAAGACTTAAGAAGCGAACTTGTACGTATTTAGCAACATAACTGCTGAAGTATTTTATAATAAATTGAGAAATGTATTATATATATATAAATATTATTTATGCTACTGCCATTAAGGGGGTCTCATAACAGTCGGCTTCAAAAAATTGATTTTTTTTTTTTACTGCAATCGATAGGTATATTATGGGAGAATAGCCCTCAAAATTTTATAGCGGAATTCAAAGTGATTTCGGAGTTACAGGCCTGTGAGCCGTCCCTCGTATGAGTATACATACTGTCTACCTTCTGAAAACTTTGAAACACGTTTTCTCAAAACCATGTTTTTGAAAATGGCGTGTAAGATTTAAAAAAAAGACGAAAGTTATCATTTCAAACCGATAATCTATATAAAGATAATTAAAATGCGCAACTGATTAACTAACAAAATACAAAAAAAAATAAATGCATTTTTTAGCGTTATTTAACACCTTTAAAAAAAAAATAGCAAAAAAAAGCACTTTTTTCTATAATTAATTAATCATTTTTTCATATTTTTATACAAGAGTAGTCTATTATAGCGGGAAAGCCTTCTGAATAAGACAATATTTTTCTTTTGTGTTTCAGGCGGAAACTACGACCGCAATCTTACACGTCGTTTTACTAGCGCGCATCGAGAAGCTGTACGAGATCCCTCATATTTCCGCCATTTTGTTTTTTTATATTATTTATGTGAAAAAATTGTTTATTACTCTTGCACCATGGGTTCAAATAAATGCAAAAGATTATTCCTGTGTGTCGCTTTTTTCGCCTCGAAAAAAAATTGTGAAAAAACACCTATTTTTGAAGCCACTGATAAGAGGCCCTTAAAATGAAGGGTGACTTTCCAGTTTAAGCTTTGCGCGTACATCGATTAAGAGAAATAACTATTTATAAGATTAAACAGAGTTTAAGCAACTGTTTCGAAATTTGATAAAAACATTGGCTGAAGGTGCGAAACAGATTTTGTAACGATTAAATTACGATTTTAAAATGTGTGTACAAGTACATCCTTCCCTTTGATCACGTAGTCTGTAGGAGCAAAAGACATGGCAAAACGAGGAATGATATAAAATGAAATGCAATAGGAGTTTCTTCCCACTGAAAATATAAAAGGAAATGGTATATTATTACCACAAAAAGCTTGATATTGAAAAATGAAAAATATAATGAGAAAAAATATTTCGACATAATCGAAATCACATATTCTAATTATTTGTGAGCAATTTAATATTTCATTTATGCGACTAACTCAGCCAACAAGAGCTACTTTGGACTAAGTAGGCAGGTGAGTAGTAAAGTCCGCTCTCAACGAGGAAAACTAGCACTTTAAAAGGCTCTCATTATGCTCGTTCTTAGCTTGGACAATGATGATATGCAATGAGGCGTACCTTAGATGTTTGGATCTTTGCTCGTTAGCGAATGCGATGAAACGATAAGCTGTATGAGCTTTACGATGACATAGACATAGCGCAGCGAATAAAGGTCCACCGCCTATTCGATGCGATACCAGCTGGTGGTAGCAGAAGAAGAGGAAAGCCTCCTCTACGTTGGAAATATCAGGTGGTGAAAGACTTGGCGTCACTTGGTGTGTGCAACTGGCGCCGGTTAGCACGAGAAAGAAACGACTGGCGCGCTAACTCGTCCAAAATCGCGTAAGCGGTTATCGCGCCAATTAAGAAGTAGATCAGAACAATCACTGATACCACAAGTAATGCCATTGATGATCATTAGTGCATTGTATTGTATAACATACCTGGAGCGCAGTGATGTTAACGCATGGAGGTGCTATTTGGTTACGCTTTCCCATCAATAATGACACAATTTTTTTACCAAACGCAAATTGAATCAAACCATTTTGAATATTTTATAAATTTACTCAAGTTCAAAAATGCATTCAAGTTGAATATTATATAAATTTACTCATTCAATTATCCATTGCTTTTTATGCCATTTGAATATTCGCACATTTCCTCGTGTAGTATCGTCCATGCAAGAGCTAGGGCAAGTTCTGAACTCTTCTTACTGCATGTTTTCCTATTGGCTAATTCTCCATCATGTTGTTGTAGTTGTTGTTGTTGGAGTGGTTGAATATTTCCACTGAAATATTCCTAATCAGTGACCAGCACCGTTTTACTACCACTGTCTCGTGTGGTGATGTGTGTTTTTTTTTTTAATTTTTTTTTTTTTGTCAGATCCGTTTTCTCCTTCCTTTATCTCGATATTTTCGATCATAGTTCCAATATTAGCACTGCGCCCCTTGACAGTCAGCATAATTTGCTGCTCAGTTTTTACTCAAAATTACTTTTCTTGCATGAACTGCCTGAAATATGCGCGTACGGTTTTTCAACTACTCTCAACCAAGTAATTCACGCCAAGTTTTATGGGAATACTATTTATATACACCTGACGCAACCCGCAAGTTCTTTTTACGAAATGAAACATTTCTAAACCCCTTATCTCGCATATTCTACGATGTTAGTAATTTACTTGAAAGGGGGCAAATGTTGGGCAATACGATTTGCTTGCAATAAAACTTGTTTCCAATGAAGTGCACGATAAGCCTGAAAATCGGTACTTCATATTTGGCTTACATTGTAAAAGAGCAGCAGACTTAGTTACTTGCAAACTTCTACCACAAAAAACCTGTTTCAGAAATATGGTCATTAATGTGCCAAACTTCCATTGTACACGCGAGTACGAGTAGGTACAAAAACACTTTGCCCAAACCGCTTTGCGAAAATTCCGTATGCATTTTGCGATTTATAAAAATAGGCACGGCAAAAAAGGTGTAGACACACGCTAAACTGCAGAACAACAACACCATCACCACGAAATTCAAATGTCAAAATATTCGTTTAAAAAGCTCCATCAAAACTCAACACGTACTCGCATGCGCACAAGGCATTCAAAACGTCCTTCACGGCGGCAAAAAATATAAGTTAAATAAAAAATTAAAAAAAAATTTTAATGTACAAAAAAGGCAAAGAAATCACAAGAACAGTTGAATTGCAAAATCGGAATGCAATGAGTAAAATACAACGCAAATATCGACGAGGATGGAAAAAAAAAATTAATTCATGAGCATAAGCGCTAATAGGTGTGTGTTTGGTGTATTTGGTTGTAAAACAACACGCAAAGTGCTTGAAAAGGTGCGGCAGACGTAAATTTAAAAAGCATTTCTTTCAACTTTTTCTTGCTTGGTTGCGCCTTAAGTATGTACAGTGTGTGCCACAAAGTGTCGTACATCGATATTTTTTTCAATTCTTTCTTTGATACTTGAGCAAATACTTTGTTAAAAATGTAGTTTATATTATAATAAAAGCAAAATAAATCAAGGTCTAAAATTGTTAAGAAGAGTGCGCGAATTAATTGCTAGACAAAATTTCCCGAACATTTCAAACATTTCATTTCAATTTATTGAAATTGTTGTTGTTGTTGAAGTGATTGGGTATTTCTATTGAAATATAGAAAATATACTATATATTCTATGTCAAGAGAAATACTCCTTTCGTTCACAGGGGAACCCCACAGGGTGGTGTCCTTTCGCCCCTACTTTGGCTAGTTGCTATTGACAAAGTTCTGAATATGCTAACTAAGGGTGGGGTCAAGGTACTAGCATACGCCGATAACTTGGTCCTAATGGTATCGAGACCGTTTCCCTCAGTCATGGCTGAGATTTTAGAAAGATCAAGACTGTACTCAGTCGCTGGGCTGCCACTTGCGGCCTCCGAGTCAACTCTGACAAAACGGAGCTGGTGTTATTTACCAGAAAATATAAGCCTCCACCCGTTCGACTTCCCTTCGCCTGACAGCTTCTGCAGATGGGATTGAAGTGAGGATTAAATCTGGTTGCATTATCCTCTACCGTTCAGTGACCTTTAAGGGTTGCAGTGATACGCGAGATGCCGGAGCGAGAGCATCCTAACAGGTAACTCCTCCTGTGGATGTTGTACGACGGCCATGTTTTTCTTGTTGTAGTTCATGTAGTTAATTGCTTTCATCTTCTTTCGGCTAAGGCATAGTACTGTGAGGCAATGGATATTTTTATTGGCTTGAATGGGGTAGAAAGTGCCACCGCCTCTGTTATGTCTAGTGTCGAACCTTTTCCTACTGGCTCATCCGCTATCTCGTTACTCTCTATATTCCCATGACTGTGAACCCATATCAGAGTAATTTGAAGTCAATAACCAAGCAATTTTAGCTGCTCTCTACACTGCAAAACTAGTTTGGATGAAATGGAGTTGGAGTCTATGGCCTTGATAGCTGCCTAACTGTCTGCAAAAAAACTCCCCTTGCATAAATTTCTTCGTAGTGTTTTAGTAATTTGCATGCATCTCTGATTGCTAGTAGTTCTGCCTGAAATACGCTGATATAGTCAGAACGTCAAATTGATTTGGACAGTTTTAATAGCTCCAAATATAGGCCAGCTACCACACCACAGTTCATTTTAGTACCGTCAGTGTACATTTGAATGTCGAATCTGTCCATCACCAGTCCTTTCCTCTATTCGGCTCTCGGTGGAAAACAGACATTAAAATCTTTCTTGAAGTTAAATTCTCGGATTGTGAAGTCTGTTTTGTTTTTGAGCACTGAGGGTCTCTGTAAGAGGATCTTGCTATGACCGGCGTTACGGTGGGCTTAAGTCAAGCTTAATTCGAAAGTTTTCCAGCCTCAGATTTTCCAGCTGGGTGTAATGGCGATAAGAAGTAGACTGCTTTCTGGTGTATGCCACCTTCGATTTTTCTGAGAAACCCTGATTTTAAGTCATTTTCGCTTTCAATTTGTCAACTCAATTTCAAGTTTTTGAAATTCAATTTACATGCTCCTTCAAAAAACAAAGCCGAAACCAAATGCTTTGTACAATAGTTGCAATATTTACAGCGTGAAACTTAAGATGAGAATGAAGAACTCGTACAGAGGCGAGAGCAAAATTATTTTATGTGGAAGGCACAATAACAAATATAAAAGCCAATTTCAATGAAAGAAACCAATTTCAATTCCTTAAAGTACTGCTAGAAAATTTTAAATACTTTCAACAAAAATCTTGTTCGTGCATGTTTTGTTATAGATTTAGATCCCAGCTATGAAAAACGCATTAAGTTAAATGATTCGTGAGTCTACGCGCAAGCATATGCGGACAACGTTGCCTGTTTGGTGAAAGGCCCTTCGCTTATGAAAATCTGTAGGAAAGTGCAGGAAACTCTGGATATGATTGACACTTGATGCTGTGCAAATGGACTATCGGCAAACACCTACCAAGACTGATATTATCCTCTTCACCAGAAGAAGGAAGCTTGGTGGACTCGTTCTTCCTAAGCTAAAAGGAGTCGCAATCCAGTTATCCAAAGCAATCAAATATCCAAAGCACTGACAGCCTTCTGGTAGTGCCAGGGTGTTTTTGGGAAAAGGTCCTATCTAAGCAGGTATGATAAGACCTATTATCACCTATGCATCAGTGGTCTATGCACTACAACGCACTGTGGCCATCTGCTGCACCGGAGCTTTTACGATTACTTCAGTTCACTGGTTAGCCTACGACCACTTGATGTTTTCATCGAAGGAGAGGCCTTGAAGACCATCTGCAGGCTGAAACACAATGGGAATTGGAGTGTGCTGCTGCCAGAGGCTCAATCGTATGTGACTGCAACGACAGCAAAGTCAAGGGTAGTCGAGTCCTGCAAATCCAAGTTAAACTATGTCGGCATACATAACATCCTGATGTTAACATGGGTCCCGGGACACGTGGGTATCGCGGGAAACGATTTCTCTGACTTTTTAGCCAGAATGGGCTGTGAGGCCAACTTTCTTGCCCCGGAGCTCGTTCTGCCACTCCCTTCTGCAGCCATCATAGTCACGGTTAACAAACGGGTTACTCTAACCCACAAGCGAGCTTGGCAGGCTGAGAGAGACTGCAGATGGACAAAACTGATATTACCTTGTAGGCAGCTGGTTGGACTGAAGACGGGCCTCTTTCTATAACCAAGCACATGTGGAGAGGAGGATGAGACTGCGTACCACTTTCTGTGCGTCTACCCAGCCTTCGCCAAATCAGCCTAGATTTCTTTGGCACTGATGTGTTAAGAAGCGACCAAGGAGGCAGGCACGACAAGATCTACTCAGATTTCTTTGAAGATCGGGTAAATTTAAAGAAAATTAAAAATGCAACCCGCATGCAGTACCATGGACTTAATTATGGCTGGGTGCTGTACTTGCTAGTCTGTCCCAAAAAAAAAAACAAAAAAAAACAAAAAACTGCCTAGACTTAGAGATATCCGTTACGCTAAAAGCCTATATCGCATTTTGGCATATTTAGGAATTTCATAAAGAAAGTAAATCTGACCTAGGACAGTCAAGGGAATCTGTACACTCTGACTTCAACCTAATGTAGAAAAAATTCAAAGAAATATCAACCATTCAAAGTACGAGAAACACTTGTTTCAATATTTTTGACTTTTCTATTTCTACTGCCCTTTTTTAAATAAATAATTTAATTTTTAATATTTGTAATAAAAAACAATTGTTAGTAAAATGTTTCAGTAAAAAATAGCTGAACATATAAAAGCGCTCACTGTACTTGCATACCTGTACGCACATATAAATGCAGGTGCTGCTGCTTTTGCTTTTTTTTTGTGGGCGCGGAAGCTGGCTTAATCTGCCCACTGGCCGCGAAAAGCGGTAAGGGCGCAGCGGCGCATTTAAAAGACCTGTTTAAATCTGTTTTCTTTTTTTAAACTCGAATGGGGTGCCATTAACTTTTTAATAATGTTTGTTTGTGGAGTAAATTTAAAAGTGCAATCAAGAAAATAAATACGATTTTTCGGTTTTTAAGGTTCTTTCAATGCGTTTGTATGCAAATAAGAAAACCAGAAGAAAAAAAGCAGTTTTAATTTCATAACTTTACTTTTTAAAATTTTTAAAATATTCAACTGCCATTCACTTCTGTGTATCTTTGAGGCTGTTAGATCTTCGACGTGAACTACACAGTTTACGAAAATACTTTTTTGGGGGCATGAAAGTTTGGTTTGAAAAGATCCCTGGTAAAATTTTGCAAGGAATAATTTTCTAGAACATTTGATCTTCCAATGAATTTCCAAACTTGTTTTTTGAGTAGTTTCTTGAAGAAAATGTCAAAATTAGCCTTTTAGGTGGGAGCTAATGAGTTAAAATTTTAAACTAAAATATGTTCCGTGAAATTCTATTGGATAAATCTTACATTTCATTTCACCCAAACTTGTATTTTGAACATTTTTGCCACTGTTTTAAAAACATAAAAATAAAATTCAGTTTACTTCGGATTTTCAAAAGTGTTTCGTTATTGGATAATAATAATTTCAAGTGGCCACCATAGGTGAATGGGTTCGTGTGTGATTACTATTAGAAATGCCGGGTTCGAAAGCCCAAGCACAAAACACTAATTGATAGAAAAAGATCTTTCTACTACCGGTCACTCTTCGGTAGGCAATATCAAACCTCCGAGTGTATTTCCGCCACTCAGATGTGACATAAAAGTTTTTTTTTATTATCGAAGGGGGAATCTTTCATAGATACCGTCAAAACGACGACATGCACGATTCATACTGCTTGCTTACATCTCATTCGGGACCACGCCCAGTCAGTAATTATCTTAATATGCTAGACTTGCAAAACAGTACGACTGCGTACAAAACCCTGAACTTCATCTCCTCCACCACTCTCCCTGTGGTACAGCATCAACGGATTACTTTGCAGGGCTGGTTAGCTATAAAATTTCGTCAATATTTACCCATTCTGTGCTCTCGCCTGCTCGATGTACCGTAGCTCCCTCTGAGTTCTTGTAACGAATGGAGCTACTTCCCCCCTCCTTTATTCGGATTCCATTATGTAGGCTACTGTGTCGATTGCATTTGGAAGTCTACTTCCTGCCGTAAACCGCGGACAGTGGAAACTGGCATTTTCCGCATCTTCTTCAATATTGATACACACAAGGCAGTAAGGGCTATCGTCGTGATCACACCTATGCAGGTATTTCCTAAAGCCTCCGTGCCCAGAAAGGAACTGTGTCATGTGATAGGTTGTATCACCAAAACCACGGTTAAACCAGTTTACAAGTCCATCGCCCTTTACTGGAGGTGTTCCAGCGGTCTTGCCACATTGTTAATGAAACAAGTCTTTCCTCTTCTCTCACCGCTTTTTTTATTTATTTCCGCATCATCGGCACATCTTTCGTGTACTCGTTTCATTTCGCTCGCGAGTATATTCGCTGGTATCATGCCCCGCATCATCCGATATGGTTCTGTAGCCGCAAAATGCACAGCCTATATAAAGACACTAACTTGCGTCTGTTTCCCTTCAGTTTCACCGACTAGGGCTGCATACAGGAGGACTGAAGTAGCTACATTCGATAGCAATTTACGCCTGGTTGACTTTGGGTCACCTATGTATGTTAGGTAGGATCCTTGAGAGTGCCGCTTGGATGCTGGCCGTTTTCTCTATCGCATATTCAATACGAGCCTTAAAATGAATTTAGTCGGCAGTCGATCATGGCGCCAAGGTATTTCAGTGCGGATTGAGAACATACAGTTTGCTCTCCCACTCTGGTTCTCATATTTCTTTTTTTGCGGCTTGTTATCAGAACCGCCTCCGTTTTGTGCTCTGCCAGTTGCAACCCCGCTTGCTCCAACCATTCTTTCACCCGTTTTATTGCTTCGGTTCTTTTGAGTTCTACTTCCTTTATGTGCTTAGCCACCATCACTATTGCTATGTCATCCGCAAAGCCTATTACTTTTACTTCTCTGGGTACTGGTAATCGAAGGACCTTGTAGTACAGGATGTTCCATAAAACAAGGCATAGGACCGATCGCTGCGGTACGCCAGCGGTAACTTTTGTTCCAGCACTGCTTTCAATCTAAGTTCCTTATCAGCGAAGTAACGATTCGTGAAGGCATAAAAGTGTAGGCCTATTTGTGGCACATCAACAAAACATCCACCACAAAGGAGGAAGAACTCGGCCAAACACCCAAAAAGGATTTAAGGGCAAATTATGTAAATACTTACATATACTATATTTTTTCCTTTTTCACTCCTCTCAGCAGCATAGGGCCTCAACAAGACTCTCCCATCGTACACGGTTCTGTAGTGTTGTTTTTGCACCGTCCCATGAGATGTCGGCATCTGCTAGTTTGCGCAGCATTGACCTTCTCCGAGTGTTTTATGGGCGACTACGACCTCTGCTTCCTTGCGGGTTCCAGTCCAGTGCCATTCTCGTGGTGCTATCTGGTGGTTTTCTCAATGTGTGACCTATCGATCGTCACTTTCTGCGTTTGATTTTCCTGAGGATGGGTTCCTCTGCGTCGTTACTTATGGTGTTTGGCAAGTACATATTGCAGATGATGCGGAGGCATTTGTTGATGAATGATTGTAGCCTCTGTTTGAAGGTGTTAGAGACCAGCCATGTTTCGCTTCCGTACAACAATACTGCCTTCACGCATGAGTCGAATATTCGTAGTTTAGTGCGCCTGGAGTTTTGCGAACTCCCCCCTGCAGTATGCATTCGCCCGAATGCTGCCCTTGCTTCGTTTAGCCTGCAGTTGACATCTTCATCTGCTCCACTATCTGGCGTGATGATACAGCCGAGGTAGCAGAAGCTTTCGAAGAATTCCACCGGGCATCCGTCAACCAATATCTGCCTTGCGTTATTGTGGTTAACTCCCATGGCCTTGGTCTTGGCGTTGTTTACCTCCAGTCCGATAGTGCGTGCCAGCGCGATTAGTTTATTCACCTTCGCTTGCATGTCAGAGAGTTTGTGGAGAGGAGGCAGGTGTCGGCGAAGTCCAGCTCCTCAAGATGTGTGGTGAAACTCCCTTTCCCAATGCCATTCTTGCAGGGTCAGTTGACTCATGTGAGTGATGAGGCAGATGTCATCGGCGAAGTCCAGCCCCTCAAGATGTCTGGTGAAACTCCAGGGTACCTTGTGCAGGGTCAGTTGGCTCATGACGTCATCAAAGACGATGGCGAAGAGAAGGGGCGACAGGGGACAACCTTGCCTTATAAATATATACCTTCACAAAATATTAACAAAATCCGGCCTGGTTTGAGATTCCATAAAATAATCGCACAGTGTAATTTCGTGTTCCCTAAATAATTCCACAGACTTGAAGCTCTAACGAAATCCAGAAAGTACGAAAATTGCGGTGATGGTGATGAAATTTCTGCCAACTCTTTCTTAGTCGCTTTGTGCTGAATGTTTCCAGTGAAACCGAAAACAAATTATTCCAAGGTTATGCCAAATTATTAGACATTTTTGGTTTTATCAAAAATTTACCCAATTTTGCTAACTTAGCGAACTTTTAAAACAGTGTTTTCTACATCCCAACTGAATACTCAAAATCTCTGCGGTCCCCACTCAAACTACGAACGTTCACCAGTAATGCACCTGCTTGTAAAATATGAAAATGTTTGTATTCCTTATTTTCAAGTTGGTTTTTTGTAACTTTTTCCCTTTCCCAAATCGCTGCTTTTTAAAATGTACTTTTATTTTTATTTTAATTTTGCATGCCTTAAATATCTCTATATTTCACTTTTACTTTAAAAAACCGCCATTCAACGTATTTTTCCCCGCGCTACCCTGCATGGCAGCAACATTTAATGCATCGTAATCAGTTGTGTTGCATTGTGCGCCTGCATTTCAGGTGGTACGTGGTACCATGTAGCACCTTGCCCATTTCAATGCATAATGTGCAAACACACACCAACGCAGACAGACTTACATGGAGCAGGGGCCCATCTGTATATGCATAATGTATGTATGTATGTATGTTTGCCTGCATTGCCTTATCGACGTTGCATTTGGTAGCGATTCTTTGGACTTTCACGTAGATGCCAATCGGGATTTGTTGCATGCAACCCGGCTGTTTTCTTTCTTTTTTACACGTAGCGCAATTCTTTATATAACGGCATACTTGGGTGCAACCGCCCGCTTTTGCAACAGTACAATGAGTCCGTATGCGACTCAATGCGGCTCCACCTGCTGCATTGTTTTGCCCAAGCGTATGTTGCTGCCGGTGCGAATGCATTTCTCTGTGATACATTTGTGCAACTTTCAATCATAGCTGTGCATTGTGCGTGTGCACCTACGTGCATTACAGGCGCATAAGTCTGGCGTACGCAACTAACTGTTCGCTTTGAAAGGAAAAGGAAAATGAAAATAAAGTAAAACACGTAGCGACCCGCTGAAAAGTATTAACGGTGTGAATTGCAGTTAAGTCGCCGCAATTTCGAACCAAATGCATTAACGGTTTGCGCTGCAGTTAAGTCTGCGTATGTTCGAACAAGTGCAGTGAGTGGTCAGTGTGATTTCGTTACAATTTTATGCTCGAAATTGATTACGAAACCATCAGTGCGAATATGTAATTTTCGTGAAATTTGGCTTGGAAAATTTGTCGAGTTTTGTAATTTATTACGACTATTTCGAAAAGCTTGCGGGAGCAAATATTTATTGCGCAAAATTTTTGCCAGTGTTATTTTTTTTTTTTTTTTTTGAGTTTCACAATTCATAAGCAATAAAAAACTATTTTTTGTTGCATAAGGCACTTCAAAGCATTTTAGAAAATACCTCAAGGCTTGGCTGAATTAATTACTACATAGCCGGTAAGGTTCTACAAATCAAATGCTGTCTCTCAAACCATCCAACGCTCTTTGAATCAAGCAAAATCTTAATGCGCTTCAGTACTATAAACATTAAGTACATATAAAAACTTTCCTGATGCGGCGTTGTTATCATCAAACTTTATAGCTAAGTTAGTCCCTCAGTCATGGCTGAGATTTTGGAAAGGTCATTGGATGTACTCAGTTGATGGGTTGCCAGTTGCAGCCTCAGAGTCAACTCTAACAAAACGGAGCTGGTGCTATTTACCCGAGAATATAAACCGCCACACTTTCGACTTCACAAATTAATTAAAGAATTTTCATCGGAAGTTAGGTATCTTGGCGTGATGCTTGACTCCAAACTCCATTGGAAGCCACACATTGAATATCAGGTAAAGAAGGCCAACATAGTTTTCTACTCCTGCAAATCTATGTTCGGCAAAAAATTGGAGCTCAAGCGACAGGTAGTGCTTTGGATGTAGGTACAACTTAGTGGTTCTGCCAATTTTAACGTATGGATGCCTGGTTTGTTGCAAAGCTTCTCGGAAAGGCTATTACATCATTAAATTAGGGAGGGTGCAAAGGATGACTTGTATTCGCATCACCGAAGTATGTAGAACCTACTATGTTCTCTATGTAGAACCTACTCCAGTAATGTCAATACAAGTCGTCCTTTACACCCTCTCCAATATAGAACCTACTCCAGTGCTAGTTGAAGCAGCAGCAATCCTTTTGCGCTGACTTCCCATTGAGTTTTACGTTATTTCCAACGCTGATTAAAGTGAAATCAGGTAAAAGGAGGTTGGCCTCTGGAGGCAATCTCTCAAGGAACGTGGTCACATTTTCGGGCAGCTAACACCGTCGCCTCGGTAGTCCAGCGTAAGTGCACTAGCCTGCCATCACAGAGGTTGTGGGTTCGAGTCCCACTTAAAGACCGATCCTCGCAATTTTTTACCCCAAATTTACATACTTTCTAACAAAACAAGAAAATATTCCTCAAATTCTATTCCTCAACCCCAAAAATGTATCCTTTTCATCCTTACTCCCGCACAATAGTCTGCGCATAATTTGCATTGTGCAATCCTTCTGGCAGAAAAATGTGGAACATAGATGGCGCTCCAATCAGCCAAAAGGTGCTGTTCCTAAGCAACGACAGGTGGGCATTCCCACTACTTAGGACTGGTAGCGGCAGGGTAATCACCTACCCTGTCAGAAATCAAAAACAAATTAACGAAACCAGCGCAAGACTAAGTCTTGTCGAGGCCCTATGCTCTCGAGAGGAGTGAACAAGGAAAAAAAAACACCGTATTCTCTTAACTTCGGACAGATCTCTCTATCCGCAAACTGGAGTTTGAGGATCATGCCAAGGAAATCTTTCGAAATGTGGGAGCGAGGGAGAAATTAATACTTTTAGATACAGCTAGGTTTATCATTCAATCCCCATTGAAGGAGCTGTGCGATCTTTCACAGAAGAAGCCTGTTAAGCACTTTACGCGCAGACAGGTCTGAAGGCCGAGGGCAAATGAAATGGGAAGTTGCTTGAAAAAATTGTATCGCGAAAATTTTTCAGTTGTAATGGACTGCGAACTGATCCCACATTGTTTAAGTAACGCAGAGTTGCAAGGAAGTGTTTGAGCTGGAATAATGAGCTGTATGAGCTTTACGACGACATAGACATGGTGTAGCGAATAAATATACAGTCGGTCATGTCGTCCGAATGGACACAAACGCTCCGGTTCTGATAGTATTCGATGCCGTACCAGCTGGTGGTAGTAGTAGAAGGCCTCCTCTTTGTTGGAAAGATCAGGTGGAGAAGGACTTGGCTTCACTTGGTGTGCTCAACTGGCGCCGGCCACACGAGAAAGACTGGCGGGCTTTGTTAAACTCAGCGTAAGTGGTTATCGCACCAATCAAAAAGAAGAAGATCTAGTTACACTGCGATAGTTCTCTGCAAAATAATATAATTTTCATTGCGTGGCAGCACAAAACTGTCATATAACCCGATAGACACATAGCAAGTCGATGTACGTAAAAACTATTCCAGAATGCACGTACCTATGTAGCTCCTATGAAGAATTCTCACATGGTGAAGAATTCATGATGCAAATATCCCTACTCAAAAAATACCAGAAATGCAACCTTTGCTCAACTCGCCACTTCAAGTTGATAAATTAAAATTTATTTCGCAGTATTTTCTTATGGCAAACAAACAAATTACCTTTCTTACCTGCACAAGAGAGCAAACATACACAAGTCTGTATGACTAAGCAAACAATTCACCAACCTATGCCGCATATGAAACTCAAGTGCCACCTGCTCTCCAAAATCAAGCGATCAGTTGACTAAGTGCACAAATGACTGAATGAGTGAGTGATGCTGATACGTAGCCATAACTTTGCTTACTTGGCTGCTCGGTGTGACGCACCAACAAGCACAACAACGCAATGCAAACAGTCAACCAAAAGCCAAAGCCAAAAATTGCCAACGAAATAAGTCAAAGTCGACACTGAAAAGCACTTTCACCTTCATGTCAAGCGCGCAAATCAAGTCAATCAGGCTTATTTATTATTGCATTGGATATTTGTTTTTCTTCAGCAGCAATTCGCTGCTCAAGTGTGCGTGAGTGTGTGCTGCTGCCAGCAACAAGTGATTGTACTGTTCGTGCAAGTGCGCAGTGAATTTATTAATATTGAGATCTGAAGATCGCAAAAAGTACCACAAAAAATTACACTTTTTCTACGAGTCAGACATTTTTTTAGTTTTTATTTTTATAGTTAAATGAGCAAAACACACAGCTTTTTGTTGTGAAAAGGCTTATTACAACTAATAAAATATTTATTTAGCTTCAAGTTAAGGCAGTTAAAGCAAACACACAAATACTCCCTCACAAGCCGCAAAGCATTGGTATGAATTTTACTTATAGACAAGTATGCGGGTATGTGCCCTGCAGGAAATCCATCGATGCTGATTTACGCATGAAGTAATGTCGCGCTAGCAACTTTTGTATGCATGGCCACGTCCTAGGTACTGTCAATGGTAGTGCTGCTGCTAGTTTGTAACCAGTATTTGTTGCTCCTTTGTTCCTAATGTGTCTTTTCTCGATAATTGACTGCCTATACAATAGATTAAAAATTTGGTAGTTTAGAGTTAGTACCGGGAATGTTTAAATAAAACAAAACAGCGTTAAATTTCAGGCAAATTTATTTTATCTCCTTCATAATATGACCTGTCTGAAGCAACACACAACGTTTAACCAAACGTTTAGAGCAGTCCTCCATGCACCCCTGGTAGGCCGACGAAGGGATGGCCTTCAGCTCCTTCGTCGCATTCTCTTTGATCTCCTCTATCGACTGAAATCTCCTTCCACGAAGTGGTAACTTCAACTTGGGAAACAAAAATAAGTTGCACGGGGCCATATCAGATGAATACGAATCCACAATGGTATTTACTTGGTGTTTGGTAAAATAATCCAACACAGTTTAGGCTCGGTGCGATGGCGCGTTGTCATCATGCAAAATCCAAAAATTATATGTGGGCTATTTGCGACGTACAGTATCTCTCAAACGTTTCAAAACAGATAAATAATATTCTTTATTGACTCTCTGGCCCGATGGGCGGTACTCACATGGACTATGCCTTGGCAATCGAAGAAAACAGTCAACACGGTACTTTTTGATCATAAGGTATGTATATATACATTTAATAACGCTTACGCCCTTTTTGGGAGTTTGACCAAGCTCCTCGTCCTACTTGTGGTATGCGTTTTGATATTTTTCCACTAATGGAGGAATTTTTCAAGTTCACGCGGACTCCGAACAGTCATTTCCACGGCTGCCTGTTCTACGTATATCCAGCCAAGGACTGTCACTCCAGCAATATTCCCTGTATGTTTATGCTGCTATAACAAAAACAACAACAACAACGGTATTTTATAAGAAGCTTTCTCATAGCAGAAATGCTTCTCGATAGTTTGCCATTGTCTGCTGAGGAGCGATCACTATTAGAAGAAAATGTTTTCAATCAATTCATTTTTCATGTCCGGAGATTCGAACTTGTGCACTTCCGAATGGTAGTCAACTCCCTCAACTACGCCGACCGCCAAGTTCCAGCAAGTCCTTTAAAAAACATTTATAGACACAAAAATGTTTTAAATTTTTTAATCAAACAAATCTCTTCTGAAAACAAAGCCTAATGGAGTAAAGCCAGGTGGAGTATAAAATAAGAAATTCATGTAAAAGCGTCACTTGATTATGAGTAGTGCGTCCAAGCTGGTAACTCGCAGGGCTTGTGAACAACATTTTTCTTTCTGTCTTCGAGTTTGTACCTATGACATTTAGCTTTCACAGCCCTTTTAAAAAGGCCGCGTATTCAGAGGAAGCGAGAGCGTCCCGCAATAGCGACTCTTGGTTAGATTGAAAATATCTTTTTTCGGCCTCTTTGGAAAGTCTGCCGTTTCTGACTTGTTGTGACTTGATGAAATCTGTTTACCAATTTTGCAAATACGGACTTTGTTCCATCTTGCGTATTTTGCCAGTAGGATTTGCTCATAACTATTTCGGGTGTATAAATCAGTGGCACCTCCTTCGCAATCCTTACAAAACGCTTCGGCTCTGCGAATTCGTCAGCCCTTTCGTTACCAGATATGTTCCGTTGGCCGCGCAGCAAGCCGAGTGAGATTTTCGACGATATAAATATTCATAGTAGGCACGAGCTAATGTGAGAAGCAACCCAGGATATTTCGTTTTTCGCAGGTATCTGATTGTTCACAGCGTTTGTGACGATTCCAGTGAAGACCACCAACGAAGCCTCGGGTGAAACTATCTTTGTCAACTAGAGTGGGTCTGGGTCTGGGTCTGGATCCAGCGACTAACGAGGGCAAGATGAAGTACATGATGCTCACTAGAAATGCTAAACCGCGTTTTGGATCCAGTGGAATTTTCAAGGAATTTATATATCTTGGCACCGCCGTCACAACAACAAACGATGTCAGCCTGGAGATAAACCGATGAATCGCGCTTGCTAATATAAGTCTCAGAGAAGCAAATGTGTAGCAGAGACCTTTCTCGCCCGACAAAGCTAACACTCTATAAAAAGCTCGCCTTGCCCGTGCTACTCTATGGCGCTGAAACATGGGTTCTATGGCAGTCGCTCTGAAGGTATTCGAGAGAAACATACTACAGACAATTTCGTTTCTTTTCATGTTGGCAATAACTACTAGCGCCGATGTATGACCTCTTCGATAATGTGGACATACAAGAAGTTATCGTATCAATATTCAACGCTTGCGCTACCTAGGCCACGTCGAGCGTATGGATGCAGAAGCTCCAGCAAAGAAGGCGCTCGGACGGCAAGTTAGAGGACAATGACGTAGGAAAAAACCATGGCTCCGAAGTACGGACCAAGTCGAGGATACCCTATCATCGCTTGGTGTAACAAATTGCAGAAGGCGCGCGCAAAGCAAATATGCCGGGATTGTTGCAGTCGGCTTTAATCCGGTAACGGGTTGTGATGATAATAATATTTAATTTAGTGTTTAAATTTTTATTGTAAAAATGAATATTTCAACATTCATCTGAAGTCACTTCAGGAGCACTTGAGTGCACCTTGCAGACTTGTGTTTTTTTTTTTGTTTGTTAATACTGTGGCCTCGGTAGTCTAGCGTAAGTGCACTGGCCTGCCACCCCGAAGATTGTTGGTTCGAGTCCCACGTAAAGCACGGTCCTCGCACTTTTCCAAATTTAACTGCTTCCCCTGTTCTATAAAACAAAAAAAAATATCATTCCTCAACCTGAAAAAAAATGTATTCTCTCCATCCCGCATAATAGTCAGCGCATTTGCATTGTCTCTGCTAAAACAAACAAAAACAAAGAAAAACACACAGTTACATATTGCATCAGTGACGCCAGCAAGAGGAAGCCGGCAACCGCGGTAATAGCGCAGACACACCAAATTTAGCGAAGTCCTCAACCATCTGTGCGATCCTTCGGGAGAAAAATGTGAAACACAGATGGCACTCCAAGCAGTAAGAAGGCGTTGTTCCTAAGCAACGACAGGTGGGCATTCCCACTATTTAGGGCTGGTAGCGGCAGGCTAATCACTGTTTTTGGTCACTTTTCAACTTTTAATCGAGGCTAGTCACTGCTCGATTAGTGCATATTTGAAAACTCTACTTTTTACTTACAACCCGCAAATTTTTCCTACACGCCACTTACGCACAGCATTTTTCCATCTATACAACTTATAAAAAATGCCACATAATCGCTGCCTTTCCACTGTTGAAATTTGTTGCATACAACTTACGCGACTAATGAGCAACTACTTTTGTGGGTACGCACTCGTGGAAATATACATTGCATTTTACCGGAAAATCTTGAGCAAGTTGCACAGAAAAAAAATTAATGAACGCATAGCAAAAAATAAAATTAGTAGGGAAAAAAATCTCATTTACAGCAATGACACTTTAATTAAGCTCAGCTCAAGTCAACAATGGGCAGGTACTTAAGACTATGCTTTATTTCTTGTGCATTGAGACAATTGTGGGAGTTTTCGTAGTACTCGTAAGCGCTGGCAGTCATTAAACCACTACCAGATATGTATTATACAATACATATATTTAAGTAAATACAATACATTTGCGTATACATGTCATCAACACACAAATATGACTCGTAATCATAGCTTGAAGGCGCATGTCAGCTAGTCGGCATAAAAGCATTTAAAAGTACCTCAAAAAGTATAACAGTTTCGCTGTCGAATAAAACTAAGTTAGGCTTACGAAAGGGCATACAATAGCCCTTAGTGAACTTGACCATATGACCATCAGATCTGACATGCGGAATAATGGTTTCCGTAGGTGCTTTAGAAAACGGCAAAGCGACTAAATCTACTCAGCATTCATACGAGCACTAGTGCGAGCTCTACTCCGCTTTGTCTTATGAGAACTTTATGGGAGGTGAAGTAGTTATTTTAAATTATTGACCGAGGTCAATCATCTTATTATCAAAATTACTTTAAAGCATTTACATGAATAAATATTGTTCGGAAGTATTTGGTGAGTTTGAGATGGCCCTTTGAATTCAAGCGCAATCAATGATAAGGAGCCACTTTATCTATAAATGAAAAAAAAATATCGAATACTGATTCCAACCTTCAAAAATTTATTTGAATTCAACATACCGAATTATTATTGTAAGTGTCAACGAATAATTCAATTGGCGCAAAGCATTTTGTGCGGCCCTTGAGCTATTTGAGTAAGAGTGCTCAGTACACCAGTTGGGACGCAATAAACATGCGATCACACGCAGCATTGGAAGGTCGAATGATATGTAGATGTAAAGCAATTCAACAAAAATTTAACAATAAAAGATGCAAATTGCATGCGATGTCACGAACATTTAAAAAGACAGCGAAAACGTGTATGTGTGTGTGCATAATTTACATTATAAAATAATGAAACGATACCGAAAAATGAGGAAAAAACATATTTACCATTTACTAAGTACCTGCAGACAGCCATGAAATTTTGTTAAATACCCCTAAAAATTAAGCAGTCGCTCACTTGAATGGCATTTTATTAAATTTTGAGCAATGACTTAGTGATTTCTTATGTCAATAAGTGCTACTTAAGAAAAAAAATAAAATGATTAAAAATGCAGGCGGTCGCCATAGCCGAAAAGGGGCAATTGGTGCGTGGCTGCCATTCGGGAGAGCGTAAGTTGAAATCTCCACAGCAAAATGATAGAAAAAGTGTTTTCCAATAGCGGTCGCCCCTCGACAGGCAATGGCAAATCTCCAAGTGTATTTGTACTATGGAAAAGCTCGTCATAAAAGCCATTTGTCGCTCGGTGTCGTCCTTAAACAGTAGGTCCCTCCATTTGTAAAACAACGTCAAGACGCACGCCACAAATAGGAGGAATAGCTCGGCCAAACACCTAACAGAAGTTTGCACGCCAATTATTTATTTATTTTTGAAGTGAAACTTCTTAAGCGTCGATGGACGAGCGAGAATGGAAAGTAACATTTCAAGGTCATGCAACGTTTTGCGCATTTTCGTTCCGCGAGAGAGAAAAAAGATATAACGTAAAGGAAAAAGAGAGAGAGCTAGATTGAAATTGAAATATATCTTAGATACACTTTAGGCTATTTTTTCGGAGCTTTTCCTTGTGGTTGCTAATTTCTAGTGAGAAAAACACTGCCTACTTTTTGGCGCTTGTTTGTTGGTGCAAAGTTGTAGGAAATATATTTTTTATGCCTACTTTTTGGCGTTATATTCCCTTTTTTTTTTTTTTTGTCGGGACAACTAGCAAGTGCAGCACTCAGACATTAATTGAGTCCATTGTACTACACTTGGATTCCCTTTTAATTTTCTTTAAATCTACCCGATCTCCGAAGAAATCTGAGTAGATCTTGTGGTGCCAAGGAGCCAAGATGGTCGCTTCTTAATACATCAGTGCCAAAGACCTCAAACCTGATTCGGGCGAAGGCGGGGCAGACACACAGGAAGTGATCCGCCGTCTCATCCTCCTCTTCACAAGCTGGGCAGAGTACACTGTCTGAGATGCCCAACCTTTCCATGTGCTTTGCCCACAGAAAGTGGCCCGTCATTAGTCCAACCAGCCGTCTGCACTCCCCTCTGCCTAATGACAGAAGGGTTTGCGACAGTCGATCGGACATGACAGGTAACATCAGTTTTGTCCATCTGCAGCCTCTCTCAGCCTGCCAAGCTCGCTTGTGGGTAGTAGTTACCCATTTGCTAATCGCTGCGTTTGTGCGGGTCATAAATGCTCGGAGTAGTGCGCGTTGTTGCCATGGTTTGTGTTTGGCGTTTACCTACACCGGTCGACCCTTCCCCGTTTATTGTAAATTTTGTCTATTTGTATTCTCTGCAAATATTGTGAATTTATTTAGATATATATTCTT
Source organism: Anastrepha obliqua (assembly GCF_027943255.1). NCBI lineage: Eukaryota > Metazoa > Arthropoda > Insecta > Diptera > Tephritidae > Anastrepha > Anastrepha obliqua. The sequence goes on from NC_072893.1 coordinate 32,004,007, forward strand.
TCTCTCTCTCCCTCTCTCTCTCTCTCATTCTCTTTCGGGTCTTTCCCTCTTTCTTTGTCTGCCTTGAAAGCTTCACTTCTGATATGTGTACTAAGCTACACGCACTTTTTTTATGCATTCAAATATGTAACTATTGAGTAAAAAATGCAAAATAAGCAGGCATGGCGAAAAACGCAGTAATCACTTTTACTTTCAGACTAATATGGCGCAGTTTTTCATCAGTATTTTCGCTTTTTATCATTTAGGCGTATTTGCCTGTTTCAATTACAGCTTTTAACTTTCATTCAGTTTTGGTTTATTGTTTTTTTTTTGGAACCATTGACTTGTAATGGCCTTGATATGATTTGAAATCATTTGATTTGTGGCTTCTATTAAACCTCAACACTCAGTAAGTTTATCGAATTTTAATTGTGCATTCCCTCATTCACTCAATACGCTGCTCAATCGAATTGTTATAGGAATTTTAAAAGTGATTTCGAAAGGCTTTGGTTAAATTGAAAAAATGCCAGGAAATTAGAAAATAAAATTCATTTGGCATAGCATTTGGCCTTGATGCGCTTCGATCAAAAAACCTAAAAAACAACAAAACACGAAAAGCCCAACAAAATATTGAAGACACGTACATATGCATGATTTTTTTTTTATTTTAAATTACTATTCCAAGAGATATTGCCGCAATAAATTCATGAGAGTTTCTAAATTGCACATCAAATTATTTGCGTATTTCGTTTTAGTTTTTTTTCTTGGATTTTTGTTTTTTTGTTTTTTTTTTTTTTAGTATGAAATTAAAGTCTTTCAATGCCATCTCTTCTTCAAAGTAGCGCTTTGGAAATTTACGAGCTTTGTTGCAAATTTGTTTACCGAAGTGCGTAATGTAACCTACCGGCCTAAGCGAATCGCGATAGATATCGGCACATGGATCCAAAAGTGTCCATATTAATGAGGGACAGGATTTAGTAATGCCTGTCTGCACTTCTCAGTCTTAGTCTTGTACGAGTAATTACACCCTCACATTTCTGCTTTTCTTTTGCATGTTCGGTTTCGAACGTAAGCGATCGTACAAAATTTTACTTAAAGGGTGCTCAATTTAGAGGTATCAGATTTTAAATTGAAATAAAACAACGAAAATTCAAATTGATTGGGCAATCTTTATTATTTTTGTGTAGAACCATTCATTACTTTTAGTTTTTAAAGATAATCCCTTTCAAATATTGGCCGCAACTGCGCCATATTTTGGCCATCCGTAAACACCAATTTTGAATGACTCGCTGGAGGACTTAGTTCGGTATCTCGTAATTAACTTTAGTAATATTGGCTTTCAATGCCTCAATCGAAGCTGGTTTGTTCACAAAGCATTTCGACTTTACAAATCCGCACTAATAAAAGTCCAGAGCAGTGATATAACACGATCTTGGAGCCCAATCCACTAGTCCGAGACGAAACCACATGTTGTGGAGATCGCAGGCTTCAATTTCCGGCATCAAAAAGTCGTTTATCACGGAGTGATAGCGTTCGCCACTTACGGTTACATTGTTGCGGCATTTGTGGTCTTTCCAAGATGAAGTTTCAGTGAATACTTAAAAAAAAGTATGTATATAGTTTGAGAGTAGTCACGCGTGGTCTGTCAAATAATCCCTATTGGAGAAAGTTCTCCAATCTGATCACCCTTTATTACTATTGCATAATGATTTGTGTAAAGTGTGTTGCCCCGGAATAAGTTGCAGAAGTATTCCTTCCATATCTGTTTCATTCGCTTCTTTCTGTAGCGATTTCATTTTTATCGCTGAGTATTTGAGTGCTGCACAGCTTCAAGTTTTTTTTTTAGTCAATAGTCATGTATAATATTAATAAATGGTATTTTCCGGCTTGCGTTTTAATGGTAAACTACAAAAATTTAGTTTTTTCTATTCGCTTTTTTAAACTAGAATGTAATGTGGTGAAGTTTTTGGTTTTATTTTTATATTTTAAATTCTTCCTGTGAATTTCCACTCAACTTCAGAAGAAAATTAGCATAAAAAGGGGAATGCCACTAACAATGTAAGAAATTTGCCAGCTTCATTAAACTTTTTGCCTTCCCAGCCACATTCTAATTCATCTATTCAAATTCTTGTCACCGATATTTCTGGTACCAACTACATTTGCATCTAATTAATTTGCACCAGACCATAGAAAAATAATCATTTTGCATGCTAACGCTCCATTACATCATGTGCAGTTTCATTCTTGACAGACGGGAATGCATTGTCGTTAAAAGTATGGGACAGACTTTTTTCTGCTAACACTGCTGCTGGTGCTGTTGCTGTCGTCACACAGAAGTGCCACACAGGCATAATTGCATTCCAAAAATGCAGTTAACGGTGTACTGCTTGTGGCTGCTTCGTATCACGAACAACTAGGCATGTAGGCGAACAATGTAACGGGTGCTTTTTGAGTGTTCGGTACGGATATCTGTGAAACTAGTTGTGCGCGTTAGCACAGGTTTCTGGCTTTGAGTTCACTATATTCGAACAAATTAAAATGGAAAGAATTGCATCGATCAAAATTTACAAATCGCGGGAACTGAATACCAAAACTCTCATTCTGCACGCCAAATTTCATCCGGCTGAAGGAGGGCATAGTTGTCTGAGAGAGCTACTCGTGGCTTGTGGCTAATGTTCATTCAGTCTGAGCCTTGTGCGCACTAAACCAAGGCTGATAGATTACAAGGTTTGGCCCTCCGAAGCAAACTTGTGAGTGTAACTTCGGCTGCCACGTCATCGGGGACTCGGCAACACTATTCGGCCCCCTCATTTCATACGTATTCTTATGCTCGTTCAATCAGTTTTTGTTCAGACGGCAACGAAGTAAAATGCGTAAAAGTGCGTTGTTTTTTTTCTAACATCACCAACACAATTTGAGTTTTGTCGTAAACAAACCGCCGCACCTCTGAAGTATTTTTACCATGATACTAGACTGTTATCACTGTATTAAGTATAAAAGATATATTATATATTTATTTTTTACATGAAAGTATGTACAAAACTACGAGTCGCAATTACTCAATAAGCTATGTAGTCTCCATCGTTGTCGAGTATAGCCTGACATCTTCTCGGCATGCTTTGAAGCTTTTCTGCGTAGCTCGTCGACAAACAAGACTAGATTTTGCGAACTTGATGCACGAGTTGCTTTAAATCATGGATTGGTCTTCCGGCAAGGTGTGTTTTCATAGTTCCCCACACATTTTCTATGGGGTTGCCGTCTGGGAACTGGGAAGGTCAGTCCAATACTGTGACGCCATTTTCTTGTTTTGTTGTTTCTCAATGTGTTTTTCTAAGAGCAGTGGTTTTAATGATGTGGGACGGTAGGATATCTTCGCCTCCTTCAATCGACGTTCGATGGTGTTGATACTCACATCTATTCCTTTTTTAGCAAGAATTTTGCATGCTTGGCGTAGTCGAAAAAAGGGTCCTGCATAAAAAGTTGGACGATCTCTTTATCCTGCTTTTCGTCGTCACTTCATCATCATTTTTGTACACCTCATCATTATTTTTCAAGTCATCAACATTTTTGTATACCTTATACCGCTGATTCCACATCACAACAAACTTTTTTGATTTTGAGGAAGAAGTAGCCTTGGGATTAGAGACGATGATGACCATGCATTTTACGATGACGACGACGGTGGCTGATTTGCGTTCGTAAGTAGCCGTAACAAGCTACTGATGAACTTCGCCAAATTTATGATATTTAGACCCGCTATATCCGCAGACGTAGCGAGAAAATGAGAGCCCAGATAGATGTTTAAATCTTTGCCAGACGAGAGCAAGGCAGCTGAGAAGAAGGTGTTGAGATGATGCCACCTCGTCCTCAAGACAGCTTCTGCAGAACGGACTTGAGGCAATCCCAAGTCTCACCGCATGAACACCTAACGGACAATGTCCGGTAAGGAAACCCACCAAATTCGAGAGCTGGGGCTTTGTTAGCGTTCCTCGAGCGTCCCCGATCTACCCGTGGCCAGAAGGATCTCGCGACCATGCACGTTTGCGCACTAGCCCAACGCTCGCTGAGTTGACTCGGGGGCCATCTTTCTAGGAGCAGACCACAGGTTCTTAAGGGAACCCCAATCCTCTCATTTCGCGAGGAAACCGTCTCCAAAGTTCGCTATCTAGTCAGCTCATTCAAGACATTCACCGACCAATCTCGAACGCACAAACAGCGAGCCCAAGGCCCTAATTGCCGATTGGCTATCGGAGTAAATATTTACTTCCTTAACGGTATTTACCGAGGTAAGCAACCAGTCCACTGCTTCCTTAATTGCGGATACCTCCGCTTGGAAAACACTACAGTAGTCCGGAAGCCTGAATTTAAGTTTGATGGGAAGCTCCTTACAGAATACACCCCCACCAACTCGATCGTCCAACTTCAACCCATCCGTGAACATGTTTGCCATGCTTTGCCGCCAAATGTTGCACCCCGCCCACTCATCCCTTGAGAGAATATGAGTAGAAAACGGTCCGCTCGGACCTAGCGTGGGTGTACAGTGATCCAGCACCATGGGGATGAACTCAAAATATTTAAGAATGCTAGAGTGTCCGTAACTTAAGTCTAGTTTGTGGCCCGAACCCCTTAGTCTGATTGCGGCGCGTGCAGCGGTAGTTTTACCTACAATGTCCACGGGTGCCACATTCAGCATAGCGTTAAGCGCTAGAGTAGGAGTGGTACGGAGTGCCCCACTGATTCCAATGAGGGCAGACCTTTGTACCCTCTCCAGCTTCTTAACTGATACCATCCTTTCTAGCGAGTTCTACTAGACAAGGACTCCATATAGCAAGATTGGTTTTATAATCGTGTTATAAGGCCAAAAAGTGGCAAACAGTTAACTTATAAAAATCTTCTTTCATCAGAAATCACAGATCTATGCTTATACAAGTACACCCTGTAAAAACAATATAAACAGACCACTATATTCTTATAAAATTCTTATTCTTATAGCTCGTACTACAACAAAAACTTTAAAGAACAAAGTTCCAAACTTTCAGCTTTTTAGCTCGCATTTGTAGAGCTTTCTGGACATGCAATTTAGAGCCCTTTAATTTTGGTATACAATTAAATTAAATTAAAGCAAATTAACTTTTTTGAAATAAATAAATAAAAAGTGCATACTTTTACAATTTTTTTGATTCCTGAGAATTTTTTTCTTTTTTTTTTTTTTGATAATTTTTGTTTCTTTTTTTTCATATAAAATAAAGGCGCATATACTTTGTATCGGTGGCTTGGATGCTTATGCTGGGAGCCTTTGGACTGGATGGCCTTCATAAGATGGAGTAGAGGTAGCCTGCAATTATTTATAAGTTCAATATGCTATACCTCCAAAGCACACCCGTTACCTCTCTATATACATGTGAATGTCTGTAGCCAGTGCATGCTTAGAACAAAATACTTGAGCCACTCCAATGTCTTTAATTGCGTGCAAACACGACAGTCTCAGATCAACAGTAATATGTTGCAGGCAGCTGCGTTAATGTGGTGTTGCGCTTGCACTCAGCATTTACTGTTTTATATACATGGCAATCACATGCACGCACACATATACAAATGCATTTCAAATGGCTTACAATTTTGTTGAATGGACAATTTACAAAATGTGCGCTGCCAATCAAGCGTTTGAAATGCAAAATTTATTGGGCTTTCAAACGCTTCTGAAATTGCCTCTCATTTTAGTACAAAAAAAGCTCAGCTAAAAAAAATGCACGCACTTTCTGATGATATTTGTGTAGCTATTTTGCGTATATAGAAATTTCTCATTTTCATTTATTTTTTTTTTCTTTTCTATTTGCGTCTGCAAGTTGATTTCGTCACGCAGTCGGTTATTTATGATGCAGATGCGCCTTGTATTTTAGCCAGCGATTGCGTTGCCGCTTCCTGCACAAAACATACGTACACATCTATCAGTTGGGGCTACAGCGTTGCATGCTTGTTGACGTGCAACATCAGCGCGGTCAGTGTTGGCTATCATTTCACGCCTGACAGCTGCACTATATGGCTTGAGAGTGTGTGTGATGTTGCTGTTGCTGAAAAGCGATTTCGTAATACGAATTGTGATTTGCCTTCACACTTTTGGTGTATGAGAAAAGAAATTTATTAAAACTATGAGAATCATATAAAGTGTTGGAAAATAACGCAAAAATACATATATTTAGGAAAACACTGCGTTTATTACATACGCTTGAGCATGCACATGTCTAATGATGTCGTAATAACAAAAGACTTAAGGCACAAACTCGTATGCGTTCATAGCTGGTGTTTAATTTCAGCGCTTCAACCATACAATAAGCATACATAAATTTATTGAGTATTTTAGCTGAAAGCGCAAAAACATAATTAAATATTAAATAAAAGCTACTGAAAATACAAAAACAACCATAAAATATTGCGTTACGCATCCAATCAAGTTCAATGACATGGCAAAAAGATAAACGCCAGCCTAGTGGGCGCGGAAAAGAAGCTGAAATCTTACAAATATATGTATATATATACACATAAGCGCATGCACATACCTACCAGCCTACTTGGCAGCGCGCAAAAAGGCATTTAATTCGAAATTAGCATTGCTTGTAAACGAAGTGGTTTAACAAATTTCCTCTTTTTGGTTGCCCAAATCAAACAGCGAAAATTATTTATTGCCTGCAGCATTTAGTTTTTCAATTAGGTTTTGCAACATAAAAATTTCGCTGTAACTTAAAAAGCATGAACATTACATATCTTTAATTTCTTAGCCAAATTTTGTTTAATTCATAAATTTAATTATGAAATGCCTAACTTAATTTCTATCAGCTCCATGAACTCTTGTGGTTTGAAAATTTACGCTCTCTTAATGCAAAGCTGAGCGAGCCAAAATCGTAATTGGATTTTTGTTTTTTAGAGTCAAAGTCAATGACCGTAACTACGGTTAGGTAACACATTTTATTTCCTTTTCACACTCAGTTGTTGCCCCTGGTACTGTTACTGCGCGTCCGTCTTCTGCTCGCATTCCAGCGCAAGAAAACAATTTTAAGTGCTTATGTGCCATTTAATTGAATTGAAGCGTCATCGTTAGTAATCAGGTGTGCGGGATGAGAAAAGTACATGGCACTCATAGGAAATTACATGCTCGTTCACAGCCACATGGATGCTTATGTATGTATACCTATCTATGCAACGTACAAAAGTGCGCTCACTGAGAAAGCCAATATCGGGATGTGTATGCAATGTGGCACCGAAAACCCGCGCTCTGTTGATATGAATCATTGGATAATTTGTTAATTTTTTTTAATTCAAATGCACAAAAAATGTTGAGTGCAATTTTATTGACAGGAAATTTTATCATTTGCCTATATATATACACAAATATATACTCACAAAAAGGGCCAATCTAAAATACCCTGATTTGTATTTATTTACTCATTAATGTTTAACAATGTTAAAATATACAGCTAACCTGTCAGAAATCAATGACTAAGTCTTGTCGAGGCCCTATGCTTCCAAGTGGAGTGAACAAGGAAAAAAAAACAACGTCACAAATAAGAATGCGATTACAAGGTTGTTTGAAAGTAAAATTTAATATGAAAACAAAAATCTTTAACAAATATATAAAAAATTAAAATCTCTTCTGAATCCATGAAGCAAACAAGGTGGCACAAAATTAATCATCCGATCGGAAGATATATAATTTCTGCAAATGGCGTCGTACGTCAATTATATTTGACACTTGCGAACTATATAGCTGCAGTCCACAAAGCAGAGAGAACAAGAGCACGCACAGGTCAATTTAACGATTTCCATCACTCATTTCATTTTTTTATTGATTATTTAGTAATTTGTTTTCAGTATTGGATGATTAGTTTTACGCCATCTTGTACAGAGTTTTCCAAACAGAGGTGTTGTTTTGATATTCAAAGAAAAATGCCATTTTTTAATATAAATGATCGGATTTTTATTTCATTATAAAGAGGAAGGTATGCCGTTAATGGTGTAAAATAACATCAGGTAAATAACCACCAGGACCACGCTTACAGGACAATATCCTTTTAATGAAATTTTCCATAACCGAATTGCAAAGTGGCTGCCCCATGTCCTCGATAGTTTCACGAATTCCATCTTTGAGGTCTTGAATCGACCCTGGGTTGTTGGCGTAGACCTTCCCTTTCATGTGGCCCCAAAGAAAAAAGGTCACAAGGTGTTAAATCACAAGATCTCGGTGGCCAATTGTGATCATCTCTCCGAGAGATAACACGGTCCGGAAACTTTTCTCATAAAAAATCAATGGTTTCGTTGCTTGTGTGGCACGTAGCGTCATCTTGTTGAAAAAAAACGTTGTCCAGATCAATACCATCAAATTCCGGCCATAAAATTGCTAATCATCTCTCAATAGCGCAAGCCATTCACCAATAACACCTGCTATTGGAAAACCCTTTATATAACTAAAGTCAAATTAAGACTATTACTGATTATTATTGCACTTAAAATGCGTATAGCAGACCAGCAAAGCATTTAAAGTGGAGACATCTAATCTTGGCGTAAGCCTGGACTAAAAAATATATTCAGCCTCAACCCTTTTTGGCTGTACTACCAAGAAAGTAACCCGCATCTCCAGGATTACAATATATTTCAACTTCTTTTGTCCGCATAATTTTTAAGCTTTAAATTTAATTCTTTCTTATTAATATTTTACTACTATACTCATTGCTAGTGTTAAATTAAAAGAAAATAAAGTGTATATACAATATATCTATCTCTGTATGTCTAAAATAAAGGTCTTGATATTTATTTTAAATATGAATATTAAACTTTATAGAAACTATTTTGTTCTAACTACAATTGAGAAACTGTAAAAAAATGTTCAAAATAAGTCCGAAATAAACAAGACTGAGCTAAAATAGAAACTAAGTAATTTTGTTCTGATAACTTTGAGTTTATTTATTCGAAATAGTCCCCTCTGGCCTCGATACACTGTTTTGCGCGAACTAAAATCTTTCCGAAAGAGTGTATCTGATCATTCACCGGAATGTCCTTCAAAATGTCGGTACAAGCCTTTTGGATGACATCTGCTACCGCAAAACGTTTCCCTCTCATGGCCAAATGCAATTTTCCGAATACGGTGAGTGATTGATGGTTAAAATGCGATTTCTAGTCAAAAAATCAGTCACAAGTGGAGATCGATGAGATGGTGCATTATCATTCAACTTCCTCCTTCGCGGTATTAAGGTGAATTCAACGAATGATGATGCAACAAACGCTTCAAAATACCTAGATAGAAAATTGCATTGTCGGCTTGGGCACGATCTCTTTGTGGACAAATTCTTTGGAATCGTAAAAACAAATGAGCATCGACTTCATTTTCGACTTCCACAAACGCGACTTTTGGAGTGGTGGCTCATCTGTGACGCTTAGTTTCAGGTTCATGTTGAAAACACCACATTTTATCACCAGTTACTATGTTGTAAGGGAAGTTCTCCTCTTTTTTCGCCTCTTTAATGAGGTCTTTCGAATGTTGGATTCTGAGCAATTTTTGGTCCTCAGTTAACTTGTGCGGAATGAAACGTCCACAGACATTTCGTAAGTCCAAATGATCCGTTAAAATGCATTAAATTGATTGGTTGGGGATATTCAACTCCGATTCCATGAATTTCACGGATGATTTCGATTCATTTTTGATAAATTAGGAAGAATTTCGATGCAGTTTCCGTTGATTATTGAATTAAAAAAAAACGTATAGTTTTTTTTTAAATACTATATGAATATCAAACCTATGAAATTATTTTGTCTAAATACTGTCTTGCACTAGTTAAAAACTATTATGGTGAATATTCATGTTATTTAAAAAAAATTATATTTTTAAAAACAATAGTTTTTTTCAATTGCGAACCTTTAAAAGACGTTATTTAAAAAAAATAATGAATATAAATTACACCTATGCCCGAATGAGTTGATTTATTCGAAAATATTAACGATTCATTTTTCAATTCAAGTCCATATTTTGCTTTTTTATATCCGCAAAGGGAAAACTACATCGCAAGGTCATAAAAAGTTATGTACTGTTTATGGTGACGAAGCCTTAAAAGAACGACAGTGTCAATTTTTTTTTTTGAAAATTTTGAGTGCGAAAATGCCGTTCTGATAATAACGAAGTCATGCAATAACGAACATTTAATGGCCAGAACAATATTTCACATGACAAGAGTATTTATGTATTTTGAACAAAAAAAATGTCTCCTATTAATTGTTTTAATTATTTGTTAAAAATAAAGTCACTACAAAACTAGTTAAAATTCACCAGACTATCACTAGTTTTAAACAAAAAACTTCACTAACTAAAGTTTTCTCAAAAACATTACTTCGATGATTCACCTTGTCTATCACTGACTTTATTTAGCCATTTCTCTTACGCCTGTATGCCGTGTGAAGTAACAAATTTAGAATACTGCCATACAGTTAATCTCCCCTTACTGAAGTAAGAATTCTTTATCCCACACACCCTTTTGTAGTAATTTTCACATTTCTTTTACTTGATTTTTATTCGCATTTTTCTTTCGTCATTCTCATTTCTCAAAACGTCAATAATCAACTTGAATACATAAAATGAAACAACAGGTGACAAAAATATTGCTGTAATAGCTGTCAACAACACGAGAATACAATCACAAACAAAGCAAACACAAAGGCCTGAAGATAATTAATTTAAGTCACATAATTTATAGCGTGCAAGAGTGCAATTTAGGTCAGCCAAGCAGTTAGGCATTCAACCATAACAAACGATAAGTTGTCGATGTAAAGAATCCAAGGCGAACATACACAAATGTAGACAAATTAAAAAGCGCTGAGTTCAAAACACGAATCAGAACGCAAACATGCCTTCTGCCGGTTATAGAGACTAAAAAAAGTGCTAAAAAGTAAAAAAAAATTGTATAGTTAGAAACTAATTTATGAATAGTTTTTATAGAGGAGGATAAAAAAATGCATTACTAGGTAATGGAAAAGACTTTATCTGTCAGATGGTATCCCTGAAAAACTTTTTCACGACATAAATGAACTCGAAATATTGACATCAAATGCCGAGTGCTGAAAAACTATTAGGAAAAACTATTTTTTTTATGGAAAATAAAATAAAAAAGTACTGAAAAATAAATAAAATAAATTATAAGTACCACACATGATAAACACTAACACATAAATGTAATATAAAAGAATACTTGAAGTAAAAAATAGAGAAAATCTTCTTTCCCTCGTTTCAGCCAACGCTCATATAACGAAGAGTGAGGTCAGAATGAAATAAAACAAATGTTGTCGGCCGTACACTCCATTTACATACATATTCATATACATTAACATACTTACGTGCCTACGTAAAACATAATTCACTGAGTGCCTTACAGTGCACAGCAAAATTAGCATCATAAGTAGTGCAACAAATGATAAAAGTCTTTTAAAAATTCTACGTTGTTAGGTAAACGATGTAGAAAAATTCAAAATCTTGAGAAAAGCAGTAGAATAAAAACAAAAAATGCCTAACTTTGCAACCACAGGTGCAGGTGCACAAAGCACAAAGCGCATTAAATGATTTTTGTGAAGTGCCAAAAGCAATGAAACAAAAATCACTCACACATACATACGCATGCATAAGCTTACCATAAACAATATTTGCAATTAGTTAAATTGCTTAGCGCTCAAATCACACAAAGCGTGTGCAGTGCAAACAAAAGTTAAGATCACCGACTTAGTCTGCAACTCAGTCAGCATTTCTGGCCGTTTGTCCGCCAATGCTCAGTTTACTAAGTGCCATTGTTGTTGTTGTGGCAATTAATTACAAACCATTTTTCGTTATTCTTTTCCATGGTTGTGCGAACTTGCCACAATTCAACTTCCGTTGGCATTCAAATTCTATTCTTATTCGGTTAATTAATTCAACTCTAAGTATAACAGTGAAAACAGGTAAGCCAAATGCTGGTTCAGTCAGTCAGCTGTTGGGGCCAGAAAAGGCGTTCAAGCGTATTGTTCATTATTCATTTGTTGAGTGCGTGTTTTTAGCTGATTTTAATGCATCATTTTCATTTATCAAAAATCTAAATTTAATAACTATTTCCAAGTAGATATTTAGCGGCTAATACAAAAGAATTAAGCAACGAACTTTGCTGTTGTGCTTAGCACAAGGCTGGTGAAAAAACTTACGGCGCTTATTGCAATAACCTTGAAGCGAAGTTGGGCGGCGATTTAAAGTGAATTTAAGAATTCGTTACAGTTATTATAAGTAACTAAGGAAATAAATATACACTTAATAGACAGAAAAATATGCGCCGAAAGACGGATGTGGCCACATGAGGCGCATGTTTGTTTTTTCGATTTTTTCGATTTTCGACTTGTTTTCATGCACTCAAAAGGCAATTAAATTATTGCAAATTTAGCTAATGATTCAGCAATCGAAATCACACCACGTATTAAACATTTTATAACCAAACAAGGTTGCCAATATTTTTTAAAATCCAATACAAAGAAACAACAAACAAAGAAGCAACACCACAAATTAGCTTTTCATTCAGTGCACTTTAAGCGCAATTTGTACAAGTATTTGCGAAGTATCATTTGCACCACAAACTTATTAAAATATATTTTGCTGCGCAAATGTGTTTAAAATTTTATTAAGATTTTTTTTTTTTTTTAATTTATTAAAAATCAGTTTTGCGCACTTCTTCCCACACTTAGTTTTTGCTAAGGCGTTCCAGCGAAGATGTGATAATTGCCTGACTATAGACATCATCTCTTAAGTTAAATAAGCGCATAAGTCCATTTAGAAAAACTTGTTTCAGTTATGCCACATTATTCGAGTAATAAAAGATTTATACTCATGTGAGATTCTAATTCTCACGTTAATAAAAAAGATATATACATTTCACATAAAATACGTCGCTATACAATCGCGCACATAATAAAAAAATGCTTTTGCTCGAAATCGTGATTTTCGATTTTAGCGCTTATTATTTGTGCGCGACCACAGCTATACAGTTATTCATGCGTCAATATTTACCATATACAGCTTTTCAATAGGTGCCATCATCGCATCACAAGTACTTTTCAATAAGCGAATACCAACTGTAATTATAGCACTTGAACACTTTACGGTTAAAGCTGAGTGAGCAAACAAGTCAAGTGTCCTTTTGCTTTGCTATGCTACGTTGTGCTGTGCGCATACTTAAGATCTCCAAAAATTTAACTAAAATAAAAAATAGAAAAATAAACAAAGAAGCGATAAAAAAGAAAACAAATATGAAAACAAAACTGAAACCAACAAATTGAAGAGAAAAAAATATACCAAACTCGTTTAAACACTTTCACTTGAATGCCGATTATGAATTATTTTGCTATCAAATATGAATTGCTTTTGAGGCGCTGCTAATACACAACGTAAATTGGTGTGAAATCAATACAAAAATATAGCAATGTGCAACAACAACAACATCAATGCTTGCCTGCCTGCAGCCGCAACTATTTTAATGCTGCAGAAAAATGCGGTCATCGAAATTTTTGTTGGAGAAAAAAAAACACAACAGCTGCAGCTGTTGAGTATTTTAATAAAGCTGCTATGCTTTATGCGACCACGTTTCCAATATGATTTTATGCAATTCGTGGCTTTAGGCATTTTAATTAGTTGGCTAGCAAGTTTGTTGCTTTAGTCTTTTGTTGAACCTTCACTGATTGAAAAAATTGTAAACATTTGAAATTTATATAGTAGCTAACCAAGAAATCTCAAAGTAAATAAGAAAATTGCAATATAAAAAATACTTACAATTTTATTGATTCGACAAGCAATTACTTTTTTGACATGGCATGGCGTTCTCATTCACACTTTTCAGGGTTTCGCATAAGCTTAGGCCTCATACGAGGGGGGAATTGTTAGCGCACGTCTTTGAGCGCAGTTGGCGTTGCACTGTCAGCTGTCAAACTACTACTTCTAACTCCAATTTGTGGGTTAGTCTTGATTAGATAGTGCAAGCGTAGTACAAGCTACAAGACCAGCGGGCCTCAGTATAAATGGAGAAAAGACGAAGTACATGACACGATCCTTTCATGATAGTCACTTCATAATCGGAAATTATGGTTTTAAGTTTAAATACTTAGGCGTCGTACTCTGCATAAATAAGGATACGACCTTATCTACACAAGACCGTATTCAGACAGCTGACAGACCATACTTTGCTCATATCAAACTTATGAAGTCTTCATTGATATCAAAGGAAGAAAAACTCCAGATGTACAAAACTATAATAAGACCAGTTCTCACCTACGGTTGTGAAACATGGGTCCTTAAAGTAAATGACTTGAATTTACTTATACGTTTTGACAGAAAAATTCTTAGAAGAATACTTGGCTCAATACGATTAGGAGACGGTACATACCCTATACAGTATAACCACGAGCACCAACGTGATTACATGGTATGGACACGTTTTAAGAATGAGCAGCGAAACAACAACCAAAAAAGTATTTGGCGCAAATACTGAAGGAGCAAGATGGAGAGATTGGCCAAGGAGACGATGGTTGAAAGACGTAGAAACGATATACGAAAGATGAGAATCTAACAGCATATAGCGAAAACGGGCTGTCGAGAAGAATGGAGGCGTATTGTAAATGGTCCACCCCGGACTATAATGCTAAGATGATGATTTTATTATGTAGCCAATTTAAACATAAATATTTCGGCTTCTTAATAACAAAAAATATCGATCCATAATTTGATGCTGTAATGATAAAAGCAAAATTTAATGAGATCTATGAAATCTGTAGACTAATGGGAATCGTAAGAAATTTGATCAATGAAATCAAACATTTTCATACATCGGAGTAAAGGGGCATGCATTAATCTCTCTGATCGCTCAACTAAGCTGCGCGAAGTAGCAGAGGGGGGAACGATAATATTGGCGGAAGGGCATCACAAGAGAAAGTGAGAAGCGGTTGTAAACAGCAACGGCGAATATATAATTGATGAACTTCTTAATATAAGTTATGTTTTTTGCTTAAATAAGAGTGTATGGTCCCCAACCCAAAAATATGTTAAATGTGAAAAATGTGTCGGTCCGATAGTTGCTGCGATTGCACTCATTAAACAGTGAGAAGGTACGATTAAACCGCGCTATAAAAATTTACTTTTTCGTTTTCCAGGCAAAATTGTACATGCATGCAAAACTTCAGATTTTCTTGAATAAAGTGGCATGCTCAGTTTGTCATTCTCTCAACAATTTTTTTTTTTTGAAGTTTGAAAGGACTTAATTTGAAATAAATAGTTTTATATATTTATACTCACTTTATTAGTTTAATATGGATATCAAACGAGGATTTAGACTTTTGAGGGTATCAAATTGAGGAAAGCGGAGTCCCCATAACACTTTTCAAGCCATTGTTTCGCTTGAACGGTGTGTTCCCCTTCAAAAAGCAGTGTAAAATAACCCATTTTGACCAATTTCTTTGAAAATAACAAAACTAGCGTCACTCTCAGCCCAATAACTCACGGACTAATGAATAGAATATCATTAAATTTTACCAACTGTCTTTTTAAGTTTAGTTCTAACTTAAAGAGATGGGAATGCAATACAACTAGTGCCATCTATGTGTTAGGTCTGGACTTTCCTTTCACATCCACATCAAAATCATTGAAAATATTATTTATTGAGACTTTAGTTCTTTGAGACTGTAAACCTCTGTAAAAAAATAAATTGATAAGAAATTTGTAACCTAGGTTTGCAACATTACGTTATATATAAAATCTACAAATCCCCATGCATACGCAATTTTTCTTGAATAATTTATACTTTCGCACGCTGCTATTGACGGCAAAGCTATATCGAGCACGCACTAAACGGTAGTCAAAGCAATGGTTTTTCCGGACTTGTCTACTGCAAGGAAAACAAATTCAGTCACTCCGTTGGGAACACAAGTGATATGATTTTTTTTAACCCACAAGTAAAAGTCTTAACGCCCAATTAAAGAAATAAAAATGATCATAGTTTAGTACTCCAGTAAATTATAGGGCCAAATCGTTAAAAAAACTGCGGAAGGCACTACCTCATTTCAGGGAAATTTATTTTATCTCCTTCAAAATATGACCCGTCTGAAGCAACAGATATGTGCCAACGTTTAACCCAGTCCTCGATGCACCCCTGGTAGGTCGACGAGGGATGGTCTTCAGCTCCTTCTTCACATTCTCTTTTATCTCCTCTATGGACTGAAACCTCCTTCCACGAAGTAGTAACTTCAACTTGGGAAACAAAAAGAAGTCGCACGGGACCTTATCAAGTGAATACGTTGCTTGCACATTTCCTTAGTGTGTGGTCAAATAATCCAGCACAGTTTGGGCTCAGTGCGCTGGTGCGTTATCATCATACAAAATCCAAAAATTGTTTGCCCACATTTCCGGCCGTTTGCGACGTACAGCATCTCTCAAACGCTTCAAAACGGATAAATTCTTTATTGACGGTCTGGTCCGATGGAAGGTGTTCATGATGCACTACGCCTTGGCAGTCGAAGAAAACAGTCAACATCACCTTCTCGGTACTTTTTGATCATAGGGTAAATAGAAAAAAAATAGGAAGCATATACAACTTTTAAAGCGCTTGAATTTATAAATTGACATGCACAAGATAAGAAAAAATATTGTAAAATAACAACAACTTTAAGACACCCCCTTTTTTGTCGGGACAACTAGCAAGTGCAGCATTCAGACACAATTAAGTCCATATTATACTCGAACTGCCTTTTAATTTGCTTTAAATCTACCTGATCTCCGAAGAAATCTGAGTAGATCTTGTGGTGCCAAGGAGCCAAGGTGGTCGCTTCTTAACACATTAGGGACAAAGACCTCTGATTCGAGCGAAGGCAGGACAGACGCACAGGAAGTGGTCCGCCGTCTCATCCTCCTCTTCACAACCTGGGCAAAGTACACTGTCTGAGATGCCTACCTTTGGCTACCGGGGGCTTCTGTGGCTGTCACTTCCGTCGATCGGGGTTTTTTGAAAGACACAGACGCAGAAGGGCCGACAAAGCCGCATGAGGATTTCTCCCGCATAAGCCTTGCCCGCCGCTTTCTTCTTTTCCTCCTTGCCACGCCCTTCGATTTACCGGTTTCTTTGGGAGATGATACCGCCACCAAAGTAGCCTCACAACACAGGTCCTCCGTAACTGGGAAACGTTTTTCAGTCTCTGAAGAAGAAGAAGAGATTGCGATAGCAACCCCCGTCTCCTCCAGAATGCGCTCTCGCTCATAGAGCTGTAAGAATTGGGTAATGGTTGAGGCCTCCAGAATCCCTGCCCCTGCCGCCAAAGCGGGTGGATTGCCACTTCTGTGGGTACCACCTGGAGTAATCAATCGTTTGTTTTCCATTATTTTTTTCGGTTTTTCCCTAGCCAGTTTAGTTTGCGGATGGTACCCGGATTCTATGCCCACTTTGAGTCATCACACGAGTGTTGGAACCTAACCCAACTGGGAAGGCCACTATTGTGATGCCTGGGCTTCCCTATTCACCACCTGAGACGCATCCGATGGGAGATCAGACAACTCCTCACTGGAACAACAAGTCTAGTCATAAGGGGTCTTGTAATTTTTCAGCCACTATTAGAAACAACTTCTCTTATCATTTGGTTTTTCATACCCGGGACTTCGAACCTTGACACTACCGAATTGTAAGCACTCTGCCTGCCTCATATTAAATCTCAGAATTGTGTTTTTTACGGAGCCTTGACGCAATGAATTCCATTGTGCATCGTTTAATTTCTCGAAGGTGAAGAATATCTGGTTATCAACGTCCATAATTTTTTGTTCACAAAATGATGTTTTATCGGTTCCATTTGTTTTCAGCATTGATGTATTGACGAAAATGTTTAGAAACGCATTTCATCAACATTTCTGTTTCTATTTCGATTCATAATTTGACTTTTCTGTACCTATTTACTCCTAAGCTTAGTACACTGCACGTCATATAACAGAAGCAGCTTAACATTTGCATTTAATTTCTAACAGCATTTCAGGTTTTGCAAAATCTTCACCGTCAAGGCGAAATTTCTATTTGTTGTTGTGGAATTAATTTCTTTTATATGTATATCAACGATTACTGCTCATAGTTAATGTAAGTAAAAAGCAATTGCAAACATGAAATGCGGTGCAAAAACCGCACAAAGACACAAAGTGAGATTTCTGCTAAAAGCAACCAGACAAATACGTTCGCAATGAAAGTCTGTCAACTCAGAAAATATTGCAAGTCAAAGAAAAAGCTCTTGCATTTTCTGTTGGCTAATTGAAGTTTCTTGTATTATGTGAAATGCGTCAACAAGAATGCCGTTCAGTGCCGCGTGCGAGCAACCTAGAATGGCATGAAATCGCAGCGACACAGTATCGGCTGACTGAGTTTGCACTGAATTGCAGTCAATTGAATTGGTGCATTTTTCCCAATAGCACAGCAGCGTAAATTGTATGTGTGTGTGGTGGAAGCACGTTGCAGATACTGTGCTGCGTCGTTGATCAGTGGCTTAGTGGCATAGTTGCTTAGTTGCTCCAGACCGCAAACAGAGCACTGGGTGGCAGGTAACCAAACAACACCAGCACAGCCGTCACACTTGTTGACTTTCCTCTATTGCATTGAACTTTTCACTTGCTACGATGGTGTTTTTCTAATTTTTCTAATATTATCTATTCTGTGGTGCATTGAATTATGAATTGAATGAATGAATGAGTCAGTTCTACCGCTTCTTATTGATAGTACTGTGCTTTCAGCCTAGTTGTTCATATGCATTTATCAATGGGATTTCGCCAAACCATTTGCCGGCGACAACAGCCCACCTGTTTGCCTTTGTAAGCAGCAACAACTTTTGCATTTCTCTTTTGCTATCCTCAGGTGTATTGAATTTAGAAATTCCCTCGCCAACGCGTCAACGTAAGCATCAACACCAAACGGGGCATACAGCGCACTTAGCCAGGCAGTCAGTGAGTCCGTCAGTCAGCCAACCAACCAGCTATCAGTCATTTATGCTATTAGTCAGTCAAAAAATCTGTTGTTGCAGTAATCAGTCGATTTCTCAGTGATTTGTCTGCTATTGTGCCATTCTGGCGGCATTTTGCTTGCTCAGTTCAATTGCTTCGGTCCATATTTGAATTCGATTTGCGGCTTGCGAGGCAGCAACAAGAAGAAGTCGGAGGAGATTTAATTTGCTTTCAGGCTAAGAAAATTGAAAATTAATCGTTTTTGCACTGCATTGTTTAGGTATTGTGTTATTGTTGTCGAGAAATGAAGTAAAAGATGAAAATAGTAATGGAAAATAAAAGAGTAAAAGGCAATTGAAGTCAAAAATTTTATTTTTTGAGACAAAAACATTAAGTAGCAAACCTAATATGAAAACTAATCGATTCTGAACAATTTTCTGCTTTAATATTAGGTGTGCAACTAAATTCTCGCTGTTTTTTGATGAAAATACAAATTTATTTTGAAAAAATCGTTACAAGTGAATTATTGAGAAAGTATTGCCCATCGCTGGCTATTACTTTTCCCCATCTTTCTGGTAGATCTCGTATACAGTCGCGTTAAAACTGTTCATCTTTTAAGGCTATCCACGGATCAAGCCATTTCTTCATGTCTTCATATGAATGGAACTGCTGGTCAGCTAGACAATGTGCGATCGATCGGAACAGGTGATAAACGGACTGCGCAATATCTGCAGAATATGGCGGGTGGAGTAGGATTTCCCATTTCAGTGTTTCCTGGTAAGTTTAAAGGATTTTGCAAAGTGAGGCCAAGTGTTGTCTTGCTGTAGAATCACTTTTTCATGCCTCTGCGCGTATTGCGGCCATTTCTCGCGCAGTGCTCGGCTCAATCGCATCAATTGAAGTCGATACCAATCACCAGTGATGGTTTCGCTTGGTTTTAACAGTTCATAGTAAATAACACCAACTTGGTCCCACCAAATACATAGCATAACCTTCGCAGCGTGAATATTCGGCCGAGGCGACGACGTAGAAGCATGACCGGGCAGTCCCCATAACTTGAATTTCTTTAGATTGCTGTATTGAATCCATTTTTCATCACCGGACTCGACGCGGTGAAGAAACCCATTCCTTCTTTGCCGCTGAAGCAATTGTTCACAGGCAAAAAAACGACGTTCAACATCTCTTGGTTTTAACTCATAAGGAATCCAAGTCCCTTGTTATTGAATCATTCCCAAAGCATGGAATCGCTTGGAAATGGATTGAATTACCCGCTTAATACTGAAGCAAGTTCTTCTTGCGTTTGACGCGGTTCCTCATTGAGCAATGCCTCCAATTCAACGTCTTCGAAGGTTTTTGGCCTTCCTTCCCACGGACGGTCGGCAACATTAAAATCACCGTCTTTGAAGCGGCAGAACCAATCTCGGCACGTTGTTTCACTTAAAGCACCATCTCCATAAACTTTTTGTAGCTCTCGATGCGCTTCAGCCGCCGGAAAATCAAAACTTTCCGCAAATGACGATTATTCGGCACAAAATCAGACATTTTCACAAAACCAAAAATATATGATACCAAAACAAATTCAGTAATGTGTCCAAGCAGTTTGTTTACCATATGTCCAAGCTTGGGTTATGATGTTTAGGTTATGTTAGAGTCGACTAGCACACACTGCTGGCGGCATCTATTGATAAACAGCGGGAAATTAGTTGCGTACCTAATACATTTGCAACAAGCTAGAAAAGAACTATACTGGTTAATTTTCATACGAATATTTTTTATTGAATTTATACCAAAGAAGGTAAGGAATTCAAGTGATATTAATACATTTTTAATTTAAATATTATATTTATATAATTGGCGGCAGCAACTTTGGTTGGCTGTTTTGCCGGTTTTGGCCGAGCTCTTCCTTTTGTTGCGGTATGGGCCTTTATGTCATTCATGACAAATGGAGAGCCCGCCAGTTTCACGCCGCCTCCGAACAGCAGATGGTTTTTTGAGGCAGCCTCTTCGCTCGCAGGTTTGCAATCGTTATTAGAAACAACTTTTTCAATCATTTGGAGATCATCCTCGGACCAAACCATTCATGTCAAGCGCCAACCCATTTGGCTACAGTAATTTAACGATTACGGAGCTTGATGAAATGGGTCCACATAGAACATAAACGGTAAAAAGGGAGGTCTTGCTTTATAAGAAAAAAGGAACTCGTTACCCAATCAAGAGCTGGTATCGCGTTAGCTGGCCCGAAAGCAAAATATTTGTATCGATTTTAGTAGATTTGACTTTGATTGCCCTCGAAACAAGGATTAATTTATTTGTTCTGATATTCTTGATATTCTTCACACAGTGCTTCCAATAGTGATGCACGATCCTGAAGTGCCACATTTTTTTCGTATTTACAGCCTTGGCCAAAAGTATTAGGGACCCCATTAATTACTGAATTTTTCATTTCAAAAAGAGAGGTAATGCTTTTTCATTAATGAATCAATACAAATAAAAGGATTTAGTGATAAAAGCACTAGTATATAGTAGGTCCCCCTTTAGTTTGATAACAGCAAGAATCCTCTGTGGCATGCTGCGTACAAGCTTTGCACATTCGATTGTTCTTATGGCGGCCCACTCGCGTGTGAAAGCATTTTTTAGGGCTGTTTGCGATGTTATGCTGGGTTCCTCCTTTGAAATAGCCCACATCTACTCTATGGAGTTTAAATCTGGCGACTGTGGTGACTGGCCAATCCAACAGAACAATGTCATTGTCCTTAAACGAACTCATCGTAGTCGCTGACTTGTGACAAGCAGCATTTTCTTGAATTGAATTTCTAGTCTCGCCGAACATGCGCGTTAACGAAGGCAAAAGTGCAGTTTCTAATACATTTATGTACTTTTGACTGTCCATGCGATCAAATGAACATTTCGCCGACAACATCACCCGAAAAACAACACTTATGAAAATCATGAAAATCAATAAAGTCCTACAGAGAGATCCACATGTCATGGGCAGGCATCTTTAGCTTTTATTTTATTTTATAAAACCATATCCCCTTCTTTGATATCATCATTTGTACCATATTTGGTCTTTACTAGTTTGAATAAAATAGAATTTTCGCATTTTTGAAAATTACCGTTTTTGGAATATGTGCGGCTTTTCTCCGATTTTGCTCATTTTTAATGCCTAAAGTAAGTTTTATTTGAATTTCTTTGCGATATCTAAGGATAATATGCTTGTACTTGCAGTTCAGGCTGAGAATTTTTGTTACTTAGTCGTCTTAAGCCTTTGTTTGAAGCTTATTAGCATACGCCTCCAGGTAGTCTCAAAGAAATTAGTCTGGGATGGCTAAATCGAGTGATCTTGCTGGTCATGCCAAATCGCCAAAAACGGGAGATTAAGCGAGCAGGAAACACTTTCTGCACCTCCCGCGTGAACGCTGCACCACATAGTGAGTTTGAGTGAATGTAATGGCTCTCTGTACATCACAAGCGAAGTTTCAGTGCCCCAAAAACGAAGATTTTGCTTATTGACATAACGTTTTAAGTCGGAATGCGCCCTATTCCGTAAAATGCACATAGATTTTGAAGAAATCGTAGTGGTACGAATTAATAGTGCTTAGGGTAAACAAATTATCCGTCATCCATTCGAGAGGTTGTGGGTTCGAATCCCACGTAAAGCACATTCCTCGTTCTTTTCCAAACTTACCTACTTTCCTAGTTTCTAAAACAAACAAAAAAAATTCATTCCTCAACCCCAAAAACCTTATCCTTCCAATCCTTACTCTCGCACAAAAAGTCAGCGCATTATTTGCATAGGGGCTGCTAAAACAAGTAAAAAAAAAGAAACAAAACACAGTTACGCATTGCGTCAGTGGCACCAGCAAGAGGAAGCGAGCAACCGTAGTAATAGCCCAGACACACGAAATTTAGCGAAGTCCTCAACCATTTGTGCGATCCTTCTGCCAGAAAAATGTGAAACACAGATGGCGTTTCAAGCAGTAAGAAGGCGTTGTTCCTAAGCAACGACAGGTGGGCATTCCCACTTTTTAGGACTGGTAGCGGCAGGGTAATCACCTACCCTGCCAGAAATCAGAATAAATTAAAGAAACCAACGCAAGAAAAGTTTTGACGAAGCCCTATGCTCCCGAGTGGAGTGAACAAGGAAAAAAACAAACAAACAGGGTAAACAAGTAAGCATTCGAGTAGTAAAGTCATCACGCGACGAACAACACAAACACTCTCTGCAAGGCTCTCCTCATGCTCGTCCTAACGTTTGGCGCAGAAGCGTGGACGATGACAATAACCGATGAAACGTTATTGGGGAATATCGCAGGTGTCCGAGCAATGAGCTGTATGAGCTTTACAACGACATAGACATAGCGCAGCGAATAAAGACACAGCGGCTTCATTGGCTGGATCATGTCGTCCGAATGGATACAAACGCTCCGGCTGCGAAAGTATTCGATTCGCTACCAGCTGATGGTAGCAAAGAACAAAACGATGAGTAATCAAGATTTAACATTTTCGTACTACCTTAAAGTTACTTCAAACGAATAATTAAAATAATTTTTTCAAAACAAAATAATCTTCTCGAAAAAAACCAGAGTTTTAGCAAAGTACGAAAATCTTGAATTTGCCGCCGTTTTCTCACAAATCGCCACTCACATAAATCCTATACGAGTTATTTACATATTTACTATAATTTTAGTATTTTTCAAATTTTCCCATCACCGAATGCGACGACCAAATTGCGCATCCCGACCTTGCCGCTTAACCCTTCGTTAAAGGCACAAACCGTTTACCCGCTAACCTGATGACATGGTATTTAAGTTTCACCAGCAAGGCGATAGAGTTATTTCTCAATTTAATTACCGATACCTACAGACTGATATTAAAACAAAAACAAAAATAAAAGCAAAACACAAATCAAGAAAAAGTAGGAAAACAATTTCAAAAGCAACACAAACGCGTTAGGCATGCATACTGTATACTGTATGTATATATATATATACATATAGTTAAAAATAAATATGTATTAACTAGCGTTAAAAATCATATAAAAAAAATTATAAAAGTTGAAACGCCATCAGCATTTTTCTGTTTTGTTTCGTTTAGGTGAAATTTATATGTTGAAAAACAATTTTTTGGTGTTGTCATTTTTGCAGTCAGCCGATGATGGCTTGTGCAACAAGAAATAAAACTGATAAAAAATAAACACCGCCACAACATGCCACATCAGTTTCTGTGTGTATACATACATACGTACACACGTAAGTATACCTGCCATGGATCGCAAGCAAAGATAAGCGAAATCCCATTGGCAAAAATTGCAGCAACAAAAATTACAATAACAAATTACATGAATAACAGTGAAAAGAATACAAAAAACTTCAACGCCTAATCCAACAACTACTATACGGGAAACCGCCACCACAGCCTTCAGGCCAATTACTCATCTCCTGGCTGCTTTCAAGTGAATTATTTGCTGGGTAGAGGCAGCAAAGCTTGTTTCGCTGTGACCAGCAGCGGTTCGCTTCTCTTCTTCGCCGCTGCTGCTGGCTGTTTCTAGACATGAAAATTTCTACCTTGTAGCAGTGAGTTGGAAGCCTTGAATCTTTTTTAAATATGCGACTCGCAAAAAAACAGTAAAAAAATAAGGGCGTCGTTTTGCATGGCCGCATTTTTATAAGTTTTTCTCTAAAGTGAAATTAACGCCAATTTCCTCAGATTCCAATTCGACATTTTATTATTATCGTAAACAATTTTATTACTTGAGTAGTGCTTAGCTGCGAAGTTGAATATAATTAAATGGGGAAGCCATCATTGCGTCACAAATGGACGCGCTAGGAGGTGTTGGAGTCGAGAAATTTCTAAAAATCGTATTTATGGTGCGATTTGGTTCATATTCAGAATATATTTATTGTGTGTATATATAAGGAGGGGCAAAATTAATCATCCAATTTTTTTTAATAACTTTTTTACTAAATAAAAAAAAACGATTTCGAATGATTGAAATTTTTACTGCGACCTTTATGCACCCCATTGCTCGTCTGTTTGTATACTGCAGCTGTCTCTTCTGTCCATGAGGTCAAATATGATTGATGTACGATGCCATTTGCAAAAAGTTATAAACCTTACGCTAGGTTGAATTAATCTTTTATAATTGGCGCTCACATCCTTTGGTCTGGGTTTCCTTGACATCCTCCTCCTCCTCTTTAAGGTGTGTGTCTTGATGTTGTTCCGCATATGGAGGAACCTACAATTTTATGCCGCCTACGAATTGCAGATATTTTTTGTGAGAAGCTTTTCGTGACGGAAATACACTTAGAGATTTGCCATTGCCTGCCGAGAATCCACTTTTTCTAGCATTTGGCATGCCACGCCAACAATAGATTTCGAACCCGGGCCGTACTGAATTGTAGTCACGTATTAGAGTGTACCAAAACTACTAGGGTGGACTAGTATTTTAGAAAATAAAAAGAAAAATATGTTTTTTTTTTATTTCGAAATTAAAAAAAATCAAAATTTAGTGGTGCCTCCAGAGTTTTGACGTTTCGCAACTATTTTAAATTTTTGTAAATTTGCTATAAAATCGTTAAGAATATATACGAGTATATATTAGGTGGGCAACCAAGTTCCCGCTGTTTGTCAATAGAACCAAGCTCAGATATATGGTAAACAAACTACTCCGACACATTAGTGATTTTGTTTTGGTACTTTTGGTTTTGTGAAAATGTCTGATTTTGTGCCGAATAATCGTCATTTGCGGGAAGTGTTGATTTTCCTCTTTCATTCGAAAAAAACGGCGGCTGAAGCGCATCGAGAGCTACAAGAAGTTTATGGAGATGCTGTTTTAAGTAAAACAACGTGCCGAGATTGGTCCCATCGCTTCAAAGACGGTGATTTTAATGTTGACGGCCGTCCGCGTGGGAAAGGCCAAAAATTTTCGAAGACGCTGAATTGCAGGCATTGCTCAATGAGGATCCGTGTCAAACGCAAGAAGAGCTTGCTTCACCCTTGCTTCTTGGAGTTACCCGCCAATCTATTTCCCAGCATTTGCATACTTTGCGAATGATTCAGAAACAGGGGACCGGGGTTCCTTATGAGTTAAAACTAAGGGATGTTGAACATCGTTTTTTCGCCTGTGAACAACTACTCCAGCGGCAAAAAAGGAAGGGTTTTCTTCATCGCATCGTGACGGGTGATGAAAAATAGATTCATTACAGCAATTCAAAGAAAAGGAAGTCAGGGGGACTACCCGGTTATGCTTCCACGTCGTCGCCTGGGCCGAATATTCACGCTGTGAAAGTTATGCTATATATAATATTTGGTGGGACCAAGTTGGTGTTAGTTATTATGAACTGTTAAAACCAAGTGAAACCATCACTGGGGATCGGTATCGACTTCAGTTGATGCGATTAAGCCGAGCACTGCGCGAGAAGCGGCCGCAATACGCGGAGAGGCATGAAAAAGTGATTCTACAGCATGACAACGCTCGACCTCACGTTGCCAAGCCCGATAAAACCTACCTGGAAACACTGAAATGGGAAATTCTACCCCATTCGCCATATTCTCCAGATATTGCGTCGTTCGATTATCACCTGTTCCAATCAATGGCACATGGTCTAACTGACCAGCAGCTCCATTTTAAAGAAGACATCAAAAAACGGTAAACTGGGATTCTGGGAGCTTGAAAACTCAAGACAAGCACCTTAGTTTGAACCCATTCAGTTTTTATGCGCCACATTATTATTATTACCATGTACGAGGTTTGCTATTGACTATGAAGCTCACTAAGTTTTCCAGTTCGATGAGAAAAATAGAATTTATTGGTTTGAAATACACTGTATTATTCAGTATAGTCTTCCTGAATATCAACATACTTGCTCAAACGAGATTCCCATTTATGAATTCCATCCCTGAAGTGAAAATATGGAAAGGCTGCGAAATACGCTTCCACATCTGTTTTGGCTCCATCATTTGATGAAAAACGCTTTCCTAACATGCATTTTTTTAGATCTGGAAACAGATGAAAGTCGTTAGGGCCAAATCTGGTGAGTACAGTGGACGCTAAACAAATTCGAACTTTAAATTATGGATTTTTCGATTGAAAAAAGATTTTTTTCCTTTTGGAAACTGGGTCTTTGTTCTTGAATTTTTTCTTTCAGCTGGTTTAAGAGGTCCCCATAATATTCAGAACTTATTGTTTTACCAGTTTGCATCTCAAAAAACTGATGCTAGCACCTTTTGGCTGAACGAACTCGTTTCGGAGTCGAAGAACCATGTTCACACCACTCTTTAGTCTCCTGTTTTGATTAAGGATTTTGGTGATAGACCCAAGTCTCATCTATAGTGTGATGAATCCACGCCCAAAATCTACTTAAACTTTTCGAAAAAGCTCTAAATTTTGCTGAGAAAGTCGCATTCGAATGTGTTTTTGTTTCATTGTTAGCGAATGCGGCAGCCATTTGCACACAGCTTTTTGAAACACTGAAACTGAATACTTCAGTCAAAGTATTGCTAACATTGCCCAATGAGATGAATAAGGCTTCTACTAAATCTCTTTCAGTCACTCGACGGTTTTCCAATACGATATCAGGTATTTTTCCTACCATTTGTGGTGTTGTTGCTGTTTTTGGTCGCTCTTATCGTTTATCGTCTACAACGCTTATACGCGCCGTTTAAATTCAGTGACACATCTTTCTGCTGTACTAATTGATAGCGAAAGAGTCTTATACACTTTCAACCCTCGACCATAAGTTTCCTTTGCTTTTAAGCCTTCCAAAAATAAAAATTCAACCGTTATTTTTTTCAATGTAGAAAGTACTGTGACACGTCGACACTAAATGGCTTGTAAACAAACAACGAATTGACAAATTGCAATGGAACTTCACATTCGTTCACATGAAGGTGCCTCAACGTATAAAAAAAATACTGGCTAGTAGCAACGCCCTCTCTTATAGAACCGCAAAACTTCTTGTACAGCGTAGACTATTTCTGAATTAACATTGGAAAAATGAACACTTGTGGTTGAAAATGGTTTTATTGATTTTTAAATATTCTCCATGATGAGCAATACACTTTTGCATTTGTTAAAAACCAGTTTTCGAAGCACTTTATCTTGTCGTGTTTCCAGGGCGTTTTTTGAAAATGTGTCGGATTCACAAAGCGATCATGAAAAATCATATTGATACTCGTCACACTAATACCCGGAGATACCTCAACCTGACTGTGTGTGGTATGACGATCTTGCCCAATAATTTCACACCCAGCATCGATATTTTCTCTTACAACAACAGATTTTGGACTGCCTTCAAGAGAAAATTGATAGTACCAGTTTTTACGGTGCGAACGGATGATGGTTGCTCGCCGTATAATGGTTTTAGTTATGCAAAATAATCGCACAAAAAAAAAATTCACGGTTCAATTCCATTTTCCCGAAATGAATTTTTAAAGCCACTGTAAACAACTTGACTCTTACATCAACGCGTTCTGGATGTGTTTATGATAAAATATGTCAAACTTTCCAGTGAATGTGTCCTGAATGGCACCTGACAATACTGTAAGTGCTCAAGACCAGTAATATGAATAGCAACCCTCGTATCATAATACTAGTTGAACCTGAAAATAAAAATTAAATATTTATAATATCTCAAAACATGACTTACAGCAAATTGCCAGTCGTTGGTTCACTTTCGCGCACAGCGCCTACTGACTGACTTATTTGTAGTAATTGTAATTATGAAGTAGCAATCAGATATAAGCCGGGGAGCATCCTACAAACAAAGTTGCTCAGTCGGTGGAAAAGTGATGCGACAGTGGCAGTGGCAGTGCGTGGTAGGCAGGCGGTGCTAAGATTAAGCTGCCACATCCAACTTAAACCAGTCAGTAGAAACGGCTTAACATTCATTTGTGACCTGAAAGTGTGCAGATATTTGCAAAAGCCGCATCAATTCATGTGCATATGTAGCGGCCTGCATTTTTCCTCACTTATCCGCTTTCCTTCAGCGGCACACATACAAGTACATATTTCAAACTTATATAGTTGTATAAATCAGTATTTCGGCGCCTAATTTCCTTTGCACACAATTTGAAATTTGGGTGCGGCAGGTATTTTCTGCCGCCAGCACCTCGTTCAGTGGCCGCTGCAAGCTTATCTCGTCGTCCGTAGATAGCGGCGTCTCAAGCAGAAGACAGGTTGGTTGGAGCATCGCACGCAAATTGGTTGATTACGAAAGGAGCAAAGAAGTCACTACCCAGCGTAGAGCAGAAAGCGGCGCACGAACGCGTTTAGCCGCTTTTGATTTTCTGCGCAACGTCGTGCCACAGTACGAGTAAAAGTGGGTAATAAAACTAAAACAAGAACTTTGGTGATATGGACTCATTCAATCACTTCACTGGTGGATGCATTCATTCATTGATTTTTGTATACATAAATATAAAAAAATCTGCATTTTAGCAACACATAAATATGCTTTTAGTCACAGCGCATAGCTGAAAATTCGCATTGAAGGCCGATGAATGTAATTACACGTAGAGTGACACGTAATTTATGTGGCTCTCTAAGCCTCTCAGCCAGCTACTTGAGGCTTCGCTATGTTGTAGTTGTAAGTGTTATTTGTGCTTTATTAATTCATTTCAAGTTTTTTAATAAAATGTTTTTGGCTTGGCAGTTGTAAGCGTTTGTGCTAATTTATACCGACAGGTGAAATTTTTAAATCTCATCAAATACTCTTTTTTCATTTCTGCAAGATTTCCCGGTAATTGTCATGCTTGGTAGGCGCCCTAAACACCAAACCGTCAATTAAAACAATCAGCAAAGTGACTTAGAAAATTTTGAGAGTGTGAAAATCTGCGATTAATCGGTGGCATTTCATAGTAATTAAATCAGTTAAAAAGGAGATTCAAACTAGAATGTAAAAAAAATTGATAAAACTAAAATTAAAGAAGATGAAATGTCGCTTGATAACTGTAAATAGGCGAACCATTCATTGCCTTCCTTCATTGATGATTGTGGATTGCGCTTTTGGTTAGCCTCCAAAACAAACTTGTGAAGTTTTAAACCTTAAAAAGCCTTTGTTACTTAGTCATAACGAAAAATTACCTCTAATGAGCGACTTTTCTTTATAAAAGCCTGGTGGCAATTATAGATTTTAGAGCAGAAAATGGAACATTTTATTAATTATGTAGTAGAGGCATTTGAGGTTGCGATACTGCGTAGCAAGACGGGATAGCCAAATCACTGAAATTATGTGCCATAAATAAAACTAAGCAATAAAATCCAAAATCTTTTTCCAAAATTAACGATTTCGGCAGCGAAATATCGAGCCAAAAGTGCGTAAACAACAAAAATGGAATTTTTCACTAGGCGTGTTTCTTTTTCAAACCATTGCGCACAATTGAGCTCTTAAGCGAAAATTGCTTTCACCAAAACCTTCTAATGATATTTGGTAGGGCCTTTAAATTTGAATAGCTTCTTTGAATTTTATTTTCCTTGTTCACTCCTCTCGGGAGTATAGGGCATCGACAAGACTCATCAATCGTGTACGGTTCTGTGCTGTTGTTTTTGCACCATCCCAAGGGATGTCGGCATGGTAAATATTTTCAGTATAGAGGGCTCATTTGTTTCTAATTGAGTAACTTTTTGTGAAAATGTTTTTTTTAATTTTAAAATTTTCTTATTTTCAAAAATATATAAATGGCGCGTACACTCCTTTTGAGTGTTTAGCCGAGCTCCTCTCCTGCTATTTGTATGGGGTGCATCTTGATGTTGTTCCATAAATGCAGGGACCTACAGTTTCAAGCCGACTCCGAACGGCAGATATTTTTTATGAGAATCCTTTTCATGGCAGAAATACACTCGGAGGTTTGCCATTGCCTTCCGATTAGAAAAAAACTTTTTCTTCATTTTATTCACCGAGGTTCGAACCTGCGTTCTCTCTGAATTCCGAATGGTAGTCACGCAACAACCCATTCGGCTACGGCGGCCGTCAAAAATAATTACAGCGGACTTATAAGTGAGCCTTAGCTGCCTCCACAATTTTTCTCCGCACATCTCGATCCATAGCCATACTTCGGTAGTTGGTTCAAACGTAAACTTTAAAAACTAAGAATGCAATATGCACAAAATTAAAACAGTTATTCAAAAGTGGATGATTAAATTTCTACCATTTTTGAGATATATAATGAACCTTTTGCTCGCCTATTGCCCCGCCTATGTAACTCTCAGTCTTAAACTCCCAACTTTTCCGAGAGTAACCAAATTTAAAATAAGGTATTTTTAAATTATACAATTAATATAAAATCCTTTTTTCAAATACCAAAGGATTGTAGGAAAAAATACAACGAAATAGAAATCAAAAATCTTGCAAAATTCAAATATCTTACGAAATTAAATTACTCCTATTGCCAATTATTTTAAGTGCCTATCCACTCGTGTGTATGTAAAGCGCAAAAATATGACAAAAAATACCACAAATTACCACATAAAACAAAACGCATGTGGAAAATTTGTAATGACTACAAGAAAACAAAACTCATACAGGTGGGCGTACAAGGTAGTTGTATTTGTATTTGCAATTTACCACATGCTGGCAAACACAACTTGCACTCCCTCACCACACATACAACGCGTCCGCCTTTGCTCTTGCTATGCTGCAGCTCAAAAATTATCTTAAAACAGCATCAACCAAAAAGTTGTTGATTATCTTGAGCGTTGAGTGGCCACTGACCAAGCGACGACAACTTTTAGTTTCAACAAAAATTCACCGAAAAAAAGCAACGCATAGCAAAAAAGCAAATAGAAAAAATTAAGCAAAAATTCCACTTTCAGCTTTCTTCACCACAATACAAGACACGCGAGCGCTTATATGAACCTGCATGCATATGCACCCATGAATGTAGGTGTTCGCCAGTGTATGCCACTTTATGTATATATGTAAAATTTTACTTGTTCATCAGCACACGGTGAGATCGAACGATGCTTGAACACATTTTACACAACTCTTTCTTCTCCTTTAGCCATTGCCTTGGAGCACGCGGCGCTCGCTGTACCGCCACTGGTGTCGATCGACTGACGCGCTCACGCACTGAATAGTCACACTCTCCGCTTCATTGTGGGCCGTATTATCAACCAATATGCTTGCCTTGCTAACTGGTGGCTGACTGGCTTGGGCTGGCTGGTTTGCTTTGTTGCTTATTGTTGTTATTGAACAGCGCCAGCGTCAAAGCGGTAAACCACCGAAAAATTTATCGAAATCACCTCAGTTAATCACTTAGCTTGGCACGATCGAGACATGCTTGGTGAGCGCTCGCTTTATTTACCGTCCGCAAGTAGCTGGTCAAACGAAAAGCACGCAAGCGCGGGGTGAATTAAGTGAATTAATGCAAAGTTGTGCACTGCACAGTAAAAAGTCGTTAATAAATATAAACGCGCGTGTGGCGGTCAGCGTTTGGTGTAGAAGCGTAGAAATACTAGTAAATTTAGTGTATCACATAATTAAATCACCAATTAAATTTCTTTGAAATTTGTAATTCGATACACGTACGAATTGTTGTTTTTTTTGCTATTAAGTTACAAAGTGGCTACAAGAAAAGTGCTTGCCTTTGTAGTTGTGCGCACGATTAGAAAATATTGTGCTGGTATTTTGTGCTTACTTGCATTTCGCGTAACTACTGTGTCAAAGTGTACCTTTCTTGTTTAATATGTCATGGCTGCTGGCCGCTGTGACAGTGTCACGTCACGCCGCAAACAGTTAAAGCCAATATATTTACAAATGGCACCATTCTACTTATAAGTTTTAAAGCGATACTAAGTTTTTGTAATATCCACATACATACATACATACATATATATGAGTTCTTCGTTTATAAATATTTGGGTTATAGAAGCCACACTCGCGTACTCGATCGGTCAATAGAAAAACTAAACACGTTCACATTATTTATGAATAATTTTTAGCAACGCGCATAGCTTAAGCCATAAAAAGTTGTGTGCTGTTGTTTTCATGTCTACGTTTTATAAGCTTCGATGTGTTCTCCTCCCCACCAACTGTGATTCTTTAATTTTTTTTTTGTTTTTTGTTATTGTAAAT
Source organism: Anastrepha obliqua (assembly GCF_027943255.1). Classification (NCBI taxonomy): domain Eukaryota; kingdom Metazoa; phylum Arthropoda; class Insecta; order Diptera; family Tephritidae; genus Anastrepha; species Anastrepha obliqua. The sequence goes on from NC_072893.1 coordinate 32,037,058, forward strand.
GCAAATTTTGCCACATATTCTTGCTGCTCATATAAACAAATCAAGTGTTAATACTTACTTATCAACAAATCTACATAAGACAGTAAACAATGTCCACTAATTGGCATTTTTGAAAGCATTTATGTGCCGCGTTATTCTCTTCTGATTCTTGATTGGCGCGTTAGCTAGCCGTATTATTCTACTTATGCATAATTATGTGTCCGAACGAGTTGTCAAACTATTTGAGAGTTGGTAACAGGAAATCAATTTAATACAAATCACTTTTATGATAATAATTTATTTATTTTTTATTACATCTTTGTTTTTTGTGACCTTTGTGGTCGGGCAAATCGGTTTCTCATATGACGTTTGTGACTTAAGTCCTCCGAATTGTGTGAATACTTTGTAGTTGGGCAAATCGGTTTCTCATATGAAGTTTGTGTCTTAAGTCTTCCGAATTGTGTGAATACTTTGTGGTTGGGTTAAGTCGGTTTCTCATATGAAGTTTGTGTCTTAAGTCTTCCGACCTGTGTGAATACTTTTGAATTTCAACTTAAAACTAATCGAAAACGTGACAGCAAACATGAACGGAAGTCAAAACTATAATCATTTAATGACAGCATAGGCATGTGCAGCAACAACCAAGTGAACGAAATAAAATAATTAATAAAAAGTTAATTTAAAAAAGCTATTAAAGGTTAATTAAGCAATAAAAGTGAGTAAAAAATAATAATTGAATGATAATAAAATATTTGTGGCTGGCTAGCTGACGTATATATGTGCATACTTTACTTGTAGTAATTAAAAAATGGTTTAGAAATATGCATTTTTGGAAATCAATCAATTAAACGACAAAACTGAATTTAACTAAGCTTTACGCCTTTTGTAACCTGTCCACCCATTCCTAAACCCCAAAAACTTATCATTTCCATCCTCACTCCCGCACAATAGTCTGCGCATTATTTGCATTGTGGCTACTAAAACAAGAAAAAAAACATAGAAAAACACACAGTTACACATTGCATCAGTGGCGTCAGCAAGAGAAAGCGGGCGACCGCGGTAATATCGCAGACAGCAAAGTCCTCAACTATCTGTGCGATCCTTCTGCCAGAAAAATGTGACACACAGATGGCGCTCCAAGCAGTAAGAAGGCGTTGCTCCTAAGCAACGACAGGTGGGCATTCCCACTACCTAGAACTGTTAGCGGCAGGCTAATCACCTATCCTGTCAGAAATCAAAAACAAATTAACGAAACCAACTGAGTCCCGAGAGAAGTAAACAAGGAAACAAACAAAAAAACACTAATCTAACATTTCTTCAAGGGATACAGAAAGAATGTAAATATTCCGTTCGTTACTTATGTTCAGCAACCGCTAAAGCTGTGCAGCGTTGAGCTATTGCAAAGACTTTTTTTTTGTCGGAACAGACTAGCAAGTGCAGCACTCAGACAAAATTAAACCCATTGTACTGCACTTGGATTCCCTTTTTAATTTTCTTCAAATCTACTCGACCTCCGAAGGAATCTGAGTAGATCTTGTGGTGCCAAGGAACCGAAAGTGGTCGCTTCTTAACACATCAGTGCCAAAGATCGCAAGTCTGATTCGAGCGAAGGCGGGGCAGACGCGCAGAAAGTGGTCCGCCGTCTCATCCTCCTCTCCACAAGCTAGGTACTGTGCACTGTTTGAGATACCCACTTTTTCTATGAGCTTTCTCTATAGAAAGTGGCCCGCCATCAATCCAACCAGCCTCCTACAGTCCCCTCTGCTTAGTGACAAGAAGAGCTGCGACAGTCGGTCGGACATGGCAGGTAACATCAGTTATGTCCATCTGCAGCCTCTCTCAGCCTGCCAAGCTGGCTTGTGGGTTAGAGTGTCCTGTTTGCTAGCCGTGGCATTGATGGCTGCAAAAGGCAGTGGCAGAACGAGCTCCGGGCCAAGAAAGTTAGCCTCAGAGCCCAGTCTGGCTAAAGAGTCAGAGATCTCGTTACCCGCGATACCCACGTGTCTCGGGACCCATGTTAGCATCAAGCTATTATGTCTACCGACATAGTTCAGCCTGGATTTACAGGACTCGACTACTCTTGAAGTAGTTGGGGGGGGGGGGGGGCTGTCTAAGGCCATGAGCGCAACTTGGCTGTCGCTGCAGACACATATAGATCTGCCACTGCAAAGACTTTACTTCCATATTTTACTTTCAATATACCGGCAAAAATGCTGACCTCTATGTGTCATATACCTTAATTCTTCTTCAGTATTATTTTCTTTCTGAAAACAGGCGGAAGAAGCTAGGGGCCAAATCTGGTGAATACAGTGCATGTTTCCACAAATCGAAGTTTATTTCATGGATTTTAGCCATTGTCAAAATACTCTTGAATCACGGTGCCTTGTTCTGATGGAAAATATTTTTTTTTCTTTCGCCAACTGGGTCTTTTTCACGATTTTGTTCTTTAAGCTGGTCTAAAAGGTTGCAATAATAGTCAGAATTTATTGTTTTAGCAGTTTCCAAGCAATCCACAAATGAAATCCCTTTCGCATCCCAAAAAACGGATGCTAACACTTTCTTGTCCGATTTCTGGGCACAAACTCGTTTCGGAGCCGATGAACCAGGCTTACACCACTCGTTAGCCTCCCGTTTTGATTAAGGATCATGGTGATAGGCTCAAGTCTCATCCGTAGTGTGATGAATCGACGCACAAAATCCACTTTATCCTTTTAAAAGCGCTCTAAATTTTGCTGAGAAAGTCGCATTCGAGTGTTTTTTTGTTGCATTGTTAGCGAATGCGGCACCAATTGTTCACACAGCTTTTTGAAACCCTGATACTGAATACTTCAGTCAAAATATTGCTAACACTGGCCAGTGAGATGCCTAAGGCCTCTACTCTAATACGATTTCCTGTATTTTTTCTACAATTTCTGATGTTATTGCTGTTTTTCGACGTCCTTGACGTGGAACGTCTTCAACGCCAGGAATAAAAATCAGTGTGAAATTTCAATATTTGGAGCTCCCCCTACTTTTATTTGTCATGTTGGTTGATAGCATTTTCTTTAAAATACACAAATGCCCAAAAAGAAACTAGTTTATCAACTCCTTTCTAAACATTCTTACTTTTAGTGCTCCCACTCTTTTATACACAGAGTGTAAGTACAAAAACAAACTGTTTATTTCTAGATTGGTATAATTTGCCTAGACTAATATGCCAAAAATCTCCATCTAATTTTCACAAAAATCCTTTTCTATTTTCAGCTGCATCAAATTGTATTAAACTGGAAATTCTACTTTCAACTTAAAAGTTTGCTGCCACATAAACATTGAAACACATTAAAATCGTAAGAAAAAAATAAAAAATAATAAAAATAGTTTAAAGTCCAAACAACAAAATACACTCCTACAACAAACCAATTAACTAACCCAGGGTTAGTAAAAATAAATATTTATTGCTTGCTGAAATTTGACGAAGTCACAAGATTACAGTAAAATACGCAAAATATGGCACTACGCCTGAGACGTGATGTACAAAAAGCATCGTATTACGTATGGTTTCTGGGCGCCGAAGAGGCGAAGGGTTTGCGCGGTACACGTGTCATCAATTCAGTGCTGCCGTATCTGATTGATCGGTCACGCGGGCAAGAGCCGCTCAAAGTGACGCTGCAGGTCTCCCACAATCAAAATATTGCAGGTGAGTCGATGGGGCCATAATATTAAATACTTTTGTTAATAGAAATTAAATTTGTAATCGAAAACTGAGATCGATTGCAACTATTATTTATTTGTCATAATTATTAAAATTTATGAATTATAGTGAATTCAGAACAAAAATTTTAAATTGCACTAAATTATTTATTTTATTTTTACGTCTGTGCTTCAGAACGATAATTTCCTCCTTTTAAGTAGATTTATTTAATTGCTATTTATTGTAATATATAATATTAAGATTACTATTACTTTTGCTTTATCACCAATTTTTATGAGTAACACTTAAGTCAGCCCTGCGCTGAAGACCTTTAGCCTTACTTGTACATTATTCATTTATCATTTTTTTATTCGTTTCAATACATTTAATATTTTATTGCCCTCTGCTTTTACTAATCCACACGTGGCCTGGAGCGGCACTAAGGAAAGATTTAGCAATTGTGATTCCCATTAATTGAGCAATTACTGCCTCATTTACCATAAAGAACCACTGAGAATAAGAGCTAAAGCTTAGAATATTTACTGATTATGCTGCCACAAAACAGATCAGAGTAACAACGTGTAAGAGTTAGTGTTATGGTTTCCTTTCCAATTTCTCATCCCTGCAACTAGGGCTTAAGTCATCACAGTGCAGCCTGCCTACTTGTCATATAAACCCATTAGAAATTGCGGTTCGTTTATCAACCACTGGACCTATGAGGAGTGCCATAGAAAGTTTAGAATCTTACATTTTTTCACAATTGTTGTTAGCCTGCTTCTTTACTGGCTAATCTACGTCGCGAAGAGAAACTCGTGCTAGGTTCCAGGTGAACTGCACTGCTCAGTTAATCAGAATCTTTCAACTCCAAATAGACAAAGTGAGCAAAATATATCCTTAAATATAGTAGACAAATACTTTTAAAACTAAGAAAATCAACTAAATGTTTTCAGAATTTTAAAATGGGTTTTCGGAATTCCTAAACAGAAACCTTTCATTTTAATGTGCATCATAGGATAAGGAAACCTCATATTTTTAGTTCGCTAAAGGGGTTAAATTATGGAGCATACAAAGGTCAAAATAAAGACAGCCATCACTTAATATCTTTTTTTTATTTTATTTTGTTTTATTTTATTTTATTTTATTTTATTTTATTTTATTTTATTTTATTTTATTTTATTTTATTTTATTTTATTTTATTTTATTTTATTTTATTTTATTTTATTTTATTTTATTTTATTTTATTTTATTTTATTTTATTTTATTTTATTTTATTTTATTTTATTTTATTTTATTTTATTTTATTTTATTTTATTTTATTTTATTTTATTTTATTTTATTTTATTTTATTTTATTTTATTTTATTTTATTTTATTTTATTTTATTTTATTTTATTTTATTTTATTTTATTTTATTTTATTTTATTTTATTTTATTTTATTTTATTTTATTTTATTTTATTTTATTTTATTTTGTTTTATTTTGTTTTATTTTATTTTATTTTATTTTATTTTATTTTATTTTATTTTATTTTATTTTATTTTATTTTATTTTATTTTATTTTATTTTATTTTATTTTATTTTATTTTATTTTATTTTATTTTATTTTATTTTATTTTATTTTATTTTATTTTATTTTATTTTATTTTATTTTATTTTATTTTATTTTATTTTATTTTATTTTATTTTATTTTATTTTATTTTATTTTATTTTATTTTATTTTATTTTATTTTATTTTATTTTATTTTATTTTATTTTATTTTATTTTATTTTATTTTATTTTATTTTATTTTATTTTATTTTATTTTATTTTATTTTATTTTATTTTATTTTATTTTATTTTATTTTATTTTATTTTATTTTATTTTATTTTATTTTATTTTATTTTATTTTATTTTATTTTATTTTATTTTATTTTATTTTATTTTATTTTATTTTATTTTATTTTATTTTATTGGTTGGTTGGTTTAAGGGTGACCCCGCATCGGAGTGCCACATAGACCGCAAGTTGGGTCCGTTGTGTTGCCCTAGAGCTCATTATTTTAAATGATTTCCCCACCTAACCGAGATTTTTATTGTAGATTTTGGTCAAAGATATTAATTCGTTTCGAAAATTTGATGAGAGATTCGATTTTCAGGTCCGAGAGTACTGAAAGATTGTCAATTGTTGGAGAGCCTAGAAGAGCGAGTCGACTTCTGGCTAGGCCCGGACAACTGCACAGCAAATGTCTGCTCGATACTTCCTCATCTTCGTCCTCGCAGTATCTGCACAGGTCGTGTTGAGGAACCCCGAGCCGACGTGCGTGAGTGCCCAAAAGACAGTGGCCGGTGATAAGAGATGTTATATGCCTTAGTTCGTGTTTCGAAAGACTTATAACGGTTTTTGTCTGTTTCAGATTGTAGGATGGCCAGATTTGTCTGGTCGTAACGCAAGTAGTTTCCACTCGCCACCTCCGATCAGCAATGCTGTGAAATTCTCGATCGATGAGCATTTTACATGTTGAGAGCGGAATGTGGATTGTGGGTAAGTTACTAACATATGATTGCGCAGCTCCAGCTCTTGCGAGCTCATCAGCTTTGCAGTTACCTTCGAATCCACTGTGACCCGGTATCCAGATAACTTGGACAGAATTCTGAACACTTATCTCGTTAAGAGATAAGAGACAGGATCGAACCACATCTGAGTGGGCATAAGAGGAGCTGAGTGCTCGAACGGCCGCTTGACTGTCGGTGAAAAAGCGGATATCCTCTAGTGATATTCTATTTTCTAAGAGAGTTTTCGCAGCATACCAGATAGCGCATACTTCCGCTTGGAATACGCTACAGTAGTCGGGTAATCTAAATGATAGATTGATGTGAGGGGAATTGGAAAAGATTCCAAATCCCACTTTGCCGTCTTGTTTTGAACCATCTGTATATATAGTCAGAGGGCCATCGATTTCGGTAAGATTTGTCTTCCATTCTTCCCTAGTTGGGAGTGAACAGGAGAATAGCAAGGGTGGTGATGGAAGACTTACATGATAGTCTATGTCGGAAGAGATAACAGTGTTCCTGTTCAGTATGGCCGAATGGCCAAGATACTTATTCCATTTCGATATAGCATTCATGCGTGTCGCTGCTTTCGCTGCAATCGCTTTGCCAGCCAGATCGATAGGGAACAAGTGAAGCAACGTGTTTAGAGCCTTAGTAGGTGTTGTACTTAAGCATCCTGTTATCAAAAGGCAGGCTGTTCTTTGAACTCGATCAATTGTGGCTACTCTACACCGTTTTTCGAGTGCTGTCCACCATACAACCACACCGTAGAAGAGTATCGGTTTGATGATCGAGGTATATATCCAATAAATGATCCGAGGTGAAAAACCCCAGGTTTTGCCTATAGCTTTCTTACAAGTATAGAGAGCTATGAAAGCTTTTTTACATCTGTTTTCGATGTTCAATTTCCAACTCAACTTCCTATCTAGAATAACTCCTAGATATTTAGCTGAATCAGATAGAAGTAATGATTCCCCTTTTAAAGTTATTGTTTGCAGTGGAGGAGATTGTTGTTTCCTATTGAAGAGAACAAGATCTGTCTTTGCTGGATTCGCATTTAGTCCGCATTCGGTGCACCATTTTGACAGAATATTGATTGAGCGTTGCATGAGCTCAGTGAGGGTATTCAGGTGTTTGCCTGACACGCAGAGAGCAATGTCATCTGCATAGGCTACAACCTTGCAGCCTGCTTTTTCGAGATTTCGAAGCAAACTGTTTACAGCGAGATTCCAGAGAAGGGGTGAAAGTACTCCGCCTTGAGGAGTGCCTTTGACGGCGTACATTCTCATGCGGCTTACCCCAAGCTCTGAAGTGATTATTCTATTTTGGAGCATTTGTTCGATCATCTTTCGGATGGAGTAATTGATACCCAATTTGGCAATTTCAGACAAAATAGCGTTGGGTTCAATATTATTAAAAGCTTTATTTTATTTTATTTTATTTTATTTTATTTTATTTTATTTTATTTTAATTTATTTTATTTTACTAACTTTATTTTATTCAGTATTCTTTTACAATATTTTATCTCATTTCCTATTATTTTGCTTTATTACATTTTATTTTATCTTATTAAATTTTCTTAATTTAGTTTTTTTGTAATAAATCTTTTTAAATTTCCCCATTCCATTTGACTACCCCACAGGGCTCCTCGAAACATTTCATACCACACAGTGCCATAACCAGCTCCGTGCAAACTGATGACATCGTTGCATGTGTTTTGTTGCTATATAATCCGGCAACAAAATGTCCATTGCACGTACACGCCTATCGTTGCGATTCCGAGTCCACAGCCGAGGCGTTGCATCAACAGCTGCAAATACTAATCAATCGTCCCGAAAACCAAAAACGCTTTGAGGAATTGGAAACACGGTGAGTTGCAAATTTATATTTTGCTTATCATACTCAGTTATTTTCTACTCAAAGACACTTGCGAGTTTGCGCCTCAAGTCTTCCGTTTTTAAGCGACTGTTGTCAAATATTTAATAGCAAACGAAAGCTTAGTGAAAGTCGTCGAAATGGAAATATCTGCTGCAATTTGCATTGATTGAATGTCAAAATGGTTTGATGAATATTAGAAGGTGTAAAATTACCAAAACAAAACTACTTAGCTGTGGTAAAATATTTTATGCTATTTATTCCTCGATTAATAGTTTTGAAATTTTCGTTTAGCTTGGAATTGAGGAAATAATTCATTGAATGGCAATAACAGAAAGTCATGCAGGCAAATTTAAATCAAGCAAATATAAGTTTATGTATATACATTTTTTAAATTTACAAACATCAGACCACCTTGCAGGTGGCAATAAAAGCAGCAATTAAACTTTTATTTCTTGGATGCGAGGTAGTAAATCGCACACCAACATAATACCACACACACATACATTTAATGATATGCAGAGAAAAGTTTAAGAAAAAATTTCCCTGCACGCAGTCGCAATCATTATGCGGAAATAGCTGCAACAGACAATATCCCAACACCAAAAAAAAAAAAGAAACATGAAAAGACTGAAAATAAAACGCAAAATTTAAAAATTAATTTAAAAAATAAAATTGCATGCAAAGTGATGTGCATTGATTGGACTTAAGTGCCACACAACGTTGCCAAAGCCTACATGACAACAAAGTAGGTAAGTCCGTCGCTCCCGTCGTTGCTGCCACCTGTGATGCAACCGCCTAACTCCTTTTGTCATTCTTCCTCAATTGTTACTTGTTGCACATGCAACGCACTGTGGGGTGGTGCGACGGCAGTGACTTTTGTGACATGTCTCGCGGGCAATGTGACTTGCAGTTGCTTTTTTTCTTTCTTTTCGTGTATCATTTTATTATGTACAGCTATTCCATTAGCTTTTGCTGTGCTTATATGACACAGTCATTAATTAATTGTGGCACTAATGGAAAAATGAAAATGTAGTCAGTGCGGTTGCCAGAGATTTTGCTGAAATTTTGCTGAAATTTCTAAGCCTATCATCAAAATGGAAATAGGAAACACAAGCGCGCTAGCGTTGAATGTTTAATCAGGGTGAAAATGGCAAACTCAGTCAGACTTGTTTACTTCTCGTTTCTATTTTGACACTTTTTCAGAGGCAGTTTCACGTGAATGTAAGCAAAACTATGCACCATATATGCTTATATGTGTGTACATATGTATTATAGATTTTTTGTTTTTTGTTTTTTTGTTTTGCGCTGAGGTGCAAATAAATAAATTTATATATTTATGTATAAAAGGTTTCCTAATAAAGGCCAGATAGAAATGAAATAAAACAAATTAAATAAAAGAAATTAGTTTTTAATTTAAAGGGCCATGTAAACGGTGGCCATCTGTTCGTCGTTTTGCAGGATTGAACTGTGTTTAAAAAGAGAAAAACTTGAAATGCAATTTCTTTAATGATGAAAGTTTACAGTCATTGATCATCGAAGAAAACTTAGCTACGAAATTGGTAAGTCTTCCGAAAATTTGTTTAAATCCGTCAGTCAAAGTTACCAAAGTGCAACTGCATTTTTGATTCATATTTCCGATGACCGTACATACTAAGTTCTTCGATAAATTTTACAGCTCGATAAAAAACAAATTTACTATTCAGTATAGTCTCCTTGGCCAAGGTAAAATTCTGGATGGCACGTTGGGGCTTCCCAGACAGGTGGACTATACAGTTCTGTCTTTACTTGCCACTACAACGTTCGTGACCCTCCTACCCTCGAGGGAAGAGTGGGATCGGGACATGGTAAGACAGGGCGAGTCCATTCATGTATACACAGATGGCTCAAAGCCCGATGGCAGGGTGGGTGGAGGTGTATATTCCGAGTATCTGGGGATCTCCTTCAGTTTTCGGCTTCTCGAGGACTACTGTAGTCTCTTTCAGGCTGAACTGTTGGCAATAATGAAAGCCATGACACTGGTACAGAGTGATGCGATACCTAGAGATGATATCTACATTTTCACTGATAGTCAGGCGGCGATAAAATCCCTCGACAACCTCCAAGGTAGCCATGAAATGCCGCGCGTCTCTTAACGAGATGGCTGAGTCATTTCGCCTAATGATAGCATAGGTTACTGGCCATTGCAGCATTGAGGGGAACTGCAGAGCCGATGAACTAGCGAGACTCGGTACCAAATTGACTGATAAGTACGTAGACAGTGATATAGGTATACTCTTGCAAGCATGTAGACTGCGAATCCGCGAGGAAAATATAAGAGCAGCGAATGAGAGATGGCGTAATGAAGCCACTTGCAAAATAGCCCGACAGATGTGGCCGTTTCTCAATGCTAAACGCACGGAACTTCTACTAAGAAGAGATAAGCGCAGTCTTAACTCACTGATTTCAGTTATTACGGGGCACTGCTTAATCGGTAGGCACGCCCAGAGAATAGGTGTGCAAACACATGACTTCTGCAGAAGTTGTCTAGACGAGGAAGAGGAAGAGACGATCCCGCACCTTCTGTGCCACTATCTTGCTCTATCCAGATGTAGACTCGCCATTTTGGGCGGACATTTCTTTAACGAATTAGAAGACCTCGGCTCTGCCGAAATCTTGAAAAATGATTGAATCTTGCGAAATTTTTGAGTATACAAATTGGTTTCAGGAGGGATATGGGCTAGTCCCCCACACGGCATCACAAAGGGCCATGAGTCTGAGTGTGTCCTACAATGGGCAACCGCTTCAACCTAACCTAGCCTAATCTATAGTCTATACTAAAATAAAAATATTTTTGGGTTTTTGGTTTCAGATGAAAATTGCGACCTGCATCTTTCCCGCCGCATGACACATGCACACTCGAGGCGCCTCGGCAAAATGCTTGTACCATATATTTTAATGTAAAAATTTGAGAAAACTGCGGAAATATATAAAAATGAAACCCGAAAGTTTCGTTTCAATTGAACATTTCTTTCCTTCCCAAAAAAAAAACCCCACGAAAAAATCGATTTTTGGAAGCCTCTAAAGCAGGCTCCCCCCTTCAGCTGGTCTAAAAAGTTACAATATTATTCAAAATTTATCGTTTTCCCAGTTTTCAAGTAATCCACGATTAAAATTACTTTCGCATCCCAAAAATCTGATGTTAACACCTTCTTGTCCGATTTGTAGACACGAACTCGTTTCGGAGCCGAAGAACCAGGTTCACAGCACTCCTTAACCTCCCGTTTTGATCAAGGATCGTGGTGATAGGCCCAAGTCTTAGCCATAGGTTGAGGAATCGACGCACAGAATAAGCTTTATCCTTTCGAAAACGCTCTAAACGCTGCTGAGAAAATTGCACTCGAATGTTTTTTGTTTCATAGTTAGCGAATGCAGCACCCATTGTGCACACAGCTTTCTGAAATCCAAATACTTCAGTCAAAATATTGCTCACACTGCCCAATAGATGCCTAGGGCTTCTATGTAATAAATCTCTTTCAGTCACTCGACGATTTTCCAATGCGATGTCCTGTATTTTTTCTACAATTTCTGGTGTTGTTGCTGTTTCTCGACGTCCTTGACCTGGATTGGCTGCAAGACTTGTACGACCACGTTTAAATTCAGCGACGAATCTTTCATCTTCTTTCTTGATGACGAAAAGTCATTATGCCCTTTCAACATTCGTACATAAATTTTCTTTGCTTTTGGATCTTCCAAAAATAAAAAAAAATCAATCACTGCACGATAACTGATTTTCTCCATTGCAGAAAATACTGTGCACCGTCGATACTAAAAGACTTGTGAACAAAGAATGAAATGAAATTGAAATTCACATGCGCGCATATGAGGAGTGTATCAACATAACAAAAAAATATAAAAAAGTAGCAACGCCCTCTCTTATCGAACACAAAACTTATTGAGCTGCCTAGTATGTATAAAATACAACAACATATTTTCCCTATGCGAATTGCAAATATTTTTCAAACCTTTCAACCCATAGTGAGTCACTCTATGTTTTTGTGCACACATATATACATTGTACATTGCATATGTGTGGGTATGAGCGCGGCGCTTTCTCCTTTGATTGTTACCTGTATCAATCGCTAAGTGGGCGCAAACGCGAAAGTCAACAAATAAAAATATGCAAACGTAATTTGGCACCCATTGACACACTAACACCTGACTCCGCCACTAACGGCATCGAAACTTCAAGTTATTTGATTTTTGTTACTCGTTTTTTTGTAGTTTTTTATCTGAATAAAGCGATATTGCAAATTTTAAGATGTGTAAAATTCCGTATTAATGTGTGAACCACCAACCATATTGGGAGAATTTTCACTTGAGCCAAATTTATTTATGTGGAAATAATTTATGAATAAATATCAAAAAAATGGGCTCAAATACATAAAATTTTTTTAAAATTTTTTAGTCTGCAATACTTTTGTTTTTGTGTTTTTAAGAAAGTGGGTGCATAGTTCAATAGCCAGTCAGATTGATAGAATACTAGTCGCTTGGATCGGTTTGGAATATCTAAAATCGTTTTGTTGTGGCACCTCTTTGGAGGAGTTACAAAAGAGAACTTAAAAGCAAGTGTCAAAATAACCGAGTTTTGTAAGGAACAATGAAAGTATAACTGAAGTTATTGCAAGCTTGAGGATAAAATAGAAAAAACCAGTTTGGTTTGAGAAAGAAAATGTAAGCATATCTCCAGCCAACTACAATAAATACTTGCGCCTGTCAAGTTCATTGGGAACTGAGTAGCGGTGCCCGGGATATGCGTAACCTTCAAACGTGTTTCAATAATAACAACTACGGAATATGTGCCATTCAGTACTCAGACCAGGTGTTGTTGTTGTTGTTGTTGTAGCAATCAATCTCCACAAACAATCTCCATACATATACTGGGAATGCTGCTGAAGTGACAGTCCTTGGCCGGATATAAGTCCGGGTCGGTCCGGTTACGTAAAACCGACTGTCGTGAGAACGTCAGACAAGGCGTAGACGTAGTCCCTTGGCTCCCACGCGATGAGCGAAGAATACGCAATTTACTGAGGTTCTCAACCTCTCGACCTCGTGGTTGTTTGTGTCCTCTACTCATTCCAATATCTCACCCCCGACTCTGTTACCTTTTTAAACTCAGGATAGAACTCGGTTGGATTGTGCATTTCTTCTGGCTACAGTTGGGCGAGATGGCTCAACCTTCTACATTTAAGGAGGAGTCTCCTGGGATGAGTCTCCTGGGATTGGTCGCAGAAATGCCAAAAATCAGTGGACCATATCTCGATCATGTGGCTGTGGCTATGCAATCTTCAGTGGCCTGTGAGAACGCCTGTGAACATTCTAAGTTTATCCTTGGTGACAGTTATGAGTATTTGAAGCCTCTTTTGAGTGTACCCTCCCAATAAGGATTTCGCCTGACGTAACCCTATAGTTTGGTACCAGCAAATCTCTCTTAGCCTTATCTCTTTATTCCTAAGCTTCTCCTTGATGTTGTGTTGACCCATAGCAAGAAAGGGTTCGGGTCCTATTAATGCCAAGGCTGCAGCATCTCTCGGCATTGTCTTCCCCACTTCGTTCCCAGTTAAACCGCTGTGTCCTAGGACCCAAATTAGCCGGATGCGATTGCGCATTCCTGACAGATTCAGTTTCTCGTTACACTCAAGGGCCAGTGAGGACTTAATCTCACACGATGTGAAAGCCTTGAGTGCCGCACGACTGTCGCTCAGAATGGCAATTCGCTTCCGGAAGTTCCTATATAAGTTAATCTCTGCACATAGACAGATGGTATACGCTACCGCTTGGAAGTTTCTTGGAAAACTACCCTTTGGCGCAGAACGCTGGTCCTTTTGGGGTCTTCGAGTCATCTGTGTACCAGGATCTTCCTTTCAAATGCGCGTATACTACCAGCGATTTTGTGGGGGATGTAAGTATAAGAAAGATGTAGAGTCCACTAAACTTTTCCTGTGCCAATGATCTAAACTTCGAAAATGCGCTTCAGATTTTTCGGGTCCACTTATTCAAGAATCTAATTCGGCTTTCTTTAATTCTTTCCGCTTCTTTTTATAATTCTCGCGGAGCCTGTAGTGTTCTATCAGACCATAACTCCTTTGGAAAAGACGCCTTGCTTTTTTGCATTCGCTTCTTAGGGTGCTGCTCTCCTCGTTCCACCAGTATGCCTGTATTTCTGGGAGCGCTCTGTCTTTTCCTGCACATGGCGACATCGCCAGCTCTGCTAACATGTTTTACTAGCAGCTCCGCCTGTAGTTCCATATCTTTGGTGCTAGTCGGGTTCTCCTCTAGCATGATTTGGAACAGTTCTTCGTCAAGCGTGTCCACTCTCCAGCCCTTATTCTGTATTTTCTATACTTCTTCCTTTCCATGGGTGAAGTCCACCATAATGGCACGGTTTGTCCTCCAGGGTATTTCTTCCAAAGGCCCATATAGTAGCTTCACTTTTCCTGTCCGAGGTCCACGTTCCGACGTTTAGGTTTTTATGCTGGTCGCTAATTAGCACCCCATCCACTTTATTTTCGTACACCCTTCGTTTTAGCAGCTCTGGTTCAGCCTCGCAATGGCTTAGATTGATCTGCTCGATCCTCATTTTTTCGTGTTAGTATACGTCGCTTGCTACAGAGGACATTTTCTGCTTCCAATCTGGTAACTTGTATTCTCTCTTCCGTTTCTTTTTTACACTCCGCAGAAAGGCTTTTTCTCGCATACATTCGCTTGGTGACCCTTCTCGCCACATTTGAGACAGTTCTGGCTTGTGTTGTCTTCGTTTGTACACGCGCTCGCCAGGTGTTCTTACTCTTCGCATCTATAGCATATCCTCAAGTCAGGCTTTTCTCTTATCCGGCATACCACCCAGCCAATTTTGATTTTTTGCTTATCAAGCAGTCGCCTTGCTTCCATTGCGGGTGAGCTTATCAACGCTGTTTGCGTACCTGCGTACGCCACTCTAACATTTTTTCACTAGATCACGAATCTCCACCAACATTTCGTGGGTTAGAACCTTAATTTGCACCTGGTCACCTAGCACCTTGCCAATCTTCTTTTGGTACACTCCTGTATTTGACAACTGCTCTTTTTTCAACTGAAGCAGGATTTCGCCTTTGGCCTAGGTGAAATGGTTGAAGTACCACTCTCGCACTGGCGCACTACCCCAGACTGTCAAATAAAGGAACACCCAGTGACCCAGTGACCTCGTCGAGATTTCACGGCTGCGTTTTTTGCTATCGAGAAGGAATCATCACGAGTGGGTCTGGCGGTGAACGAGGGTAAAACGAAGTATATGTTGTCTACAACGCGGAACACACGGCGTGTAGGAACGCACGTCATTGCGGACAACTATACTTTCGAAGTTGTGCCAGAGTTTGTTTATCTTGGCACCGCCGTTAACAGCAACAACGATATCAGCCTGGAGATCAAACGGAGAATCACTCTTGCTAATAGGTGTTACATGGGTAAGCAATTGAGCAGTCGAGCCCTCTCTCGCATGACCAAACTGACACTTTACAAGACGCTCATCATACCCGTGTTGCTTTATGGCGCAAAGGCATGGGTAGTGTCACAAAGCGATGCAGCCGCTCTTGAGGTGTTCGAGAGAAAAGTTCTTCGTAAGATCTTCGGTCCTGTGTGCGTTGGCGAAGACTACCGTTCAAGAATGAACCACGAGCTGTATGAGCTCTACGCCGACATTGACGTAGTTCAACGCATCGCCATCCAACGCCTGCGTTGGCTAGGGCATGTCGTGCGTATGGATGAAGAAGCTCCAGCAAAGAAGGTGTTCGAAGGCGAAGTCCAAGGGAGCCGACGAAGAGGAAGACCATTGCTCCGGTGGAAAGACCAGGTGGAGGAAACCCTATGCTCGCTTGGTATACAGAATTGGAGAAGGCGCGCGGAGCAGAGACGCCTGGAGAGAGCTAGTGAGGTCGGCCGTAACTCGGTAACGGGTTGTTATGGCCACCTAAGTAAAATAAGCAGTGACCTCGTCTAGCTACCAAACTCAAACAATTTTGATCAGAAAAATATTTCTTTAACGTTACACATTTGCGCTTGGGGCCACCGAGTAAAGCAACTCATCGGATATAACCTAGCCTAACTGAACCTACCGTTAAACTAGTTCTCCTAGTGCTTAAAATATTTAACAAAAGGGTTCATTTTGTGATTCAGAGGAATACTTAAGCATAACTGAAAAAGCATAACTGCCAGACTAGAAAATTTTCCCCACCATAGCACACTTTGAACTCATTTTATGCGATAATTATTACAAGAACTACCCACAAATATTTACACATTCAGAAATATGTCGGTTTTATTAAGTGAGCGAAAAAAAAATTCAATCATAATTTGAAATTCAGTCTTTGCTGCTTACGTTGGCGTCTACGAACTCACATTTGGCATCTTGAAAATGTCAACGCGAACGCCAACAAGCAGTCAAACATGAAGACAACAGAAAATCAAATAAGACCAAACCAGATCAGGCCAAGTCAGCCAGACTAGGCATAACAAGTCAAGCGAACTGACTGGGACCACACAAAAACGCAGACATTCAAACGTACGACTCACATAAATGATGTAATCGCTCCGGTGTTGATTTGTTTTAAGGTGCAGCAGGCAGTTGTCGTGCAACTAAATTTATTAAAATAAAAAATGTATGAATTAAAAAAAAACTGATTGCATGTACGTACACATAAAATTTGCAATAAAAAATACTTAACCTTAATCCGCACATTCACTCACAATCAGGCAGACAGCGCATCTTTACCTCAAAAACAGGGCCACGAAAAGCATTCCAAATTCGGCAGTGCGACTGCCATTGCAGTCGTCTTTGGGGGAGTGAGGTGCAACCGCTACTTCTTTGCCGCTATAAAATGTAGTTAGAAACAGGTAAGGATTAGCAAAGCTATTGTTGATGTAGTTAAATGTCGTCCCGAATTTTAATTTGCATAAAAAGTTACCCTCTACGTGCAATATTTTGCTGCATAACATTCGATTCAGTATTTTTCATGGTGCTGCTTGTTGCAAGTGGCCATTTCGACATGTAACTGAAAAATGAATGCACATTAAGGTGGTGGTGAATTTTTCCTTTTGAAGTTTTTAACTCCCATCCTAGTGGAATATTCGATTGGTTAATCATAAGCCGGGCGATACATAACCTAAAAATATTATAGAACAAAGAGAAACGCAAACTTATTTACATGCCGCAATATACATATGTATGTATGTATAAGAAATTACTCACTTACATATGACAATTTTTAGTCAGAAACAATGATGCAATTTCCGGATGGTCACTGAGCCCAGGAGCACAGACAAGGTTAGTGGTATGCAATCTATGGTAAGAAAATATAAGAAAGGAACAAAACGCATGGGAAATGTATGCAGTTGTGAAAAAGGGCCACCCAAGTATCCCACCTACGCAAATATCATGACCCGTTAATTAAGGTCAGCAAAAGTGCAAATATCAAAAAATATCTACTGAAGGCACGGACTGTAAAGTTAGCGTTTGAATCACATGCCACACTTAAAGGGTTATATACACAAATAGAGGGACCTACAGTTTTTTAAGTCGATTCCGAACTTCAGATATTTTTTATAAGGAGCTTTTTCATCGCAGAAGGAGGCTTGCCATTGCCGAGAGGCCACTGCTTTTGAAAAAAAACTTTTGCTACATTTTGATATTTCGGCGATATTCAAACCTACGTTCTCTCTGAATTCCGAATGGTAGTCACGCACCAACCCATTCGGCTACGGGGTCGATTACTTTACCGTAATTATATTCTTCGTGTTAATAATCATAGTAAATCAGGTCCGAAAGCATTTTGGCATTTCGTAAAATCCAACAAGACATGTGCGAGTGTGCCCAATCTGCTCAGTTTTCAACCCTTCATTTTGGTAATTTGAAATCTCTCTACTGTCCCTAGATGGAATTTTAACTTTTAAACGCTCATCCCAGACTGATGTGGACGGCATTTACGGTACTTCTCTTTAAGAAATGTCCCATAATAGCAGCCGGAATCTTCATTGATGATTGGAAACAGATGACAACAGTTAGTCCAATCTTTAAAAGTGGCAATAAGATTGAGATGCGTAACTATAGACCAATTTCAAAGTAGTCCACTACTTCCAAATTATTATATTATTAAATTATTAATAAACTCCTGCAAGGAGGAGATCAAATCTCTTGGGTGTGCAGGTAACACTTCTCTAATCTGGGTTCCAGGCATAGGAACAGAGAGGGAAATGAAATTCCGGATGAACTTGCCGGGAAGGGGACTGAATTGGTTTCAGAGATCTCCTACCCGGTCATCGGCATCCCCCTGACAGTTGTTAAAGTGGAACTGCACAAATTATTTCTCAGGAAAGCGCAGAAAAGATGGTGCTCCATTTCTTCATGTGCTATTTCGAAACCCCGTTGGCCCCAATACGATATACGAAGGACTCAGAAAGTCCTTTGGACGCCTCGCCATTCAATTTCCTAACTCGTAGCTGTGTTTACTTGTCACTGAATGATGGGCACATATGCGGAAAAGCTAGGGTTACCATTTAACCCCCAGTGTGCTAACCTAAATCCCATCAATCTTCTCCATTATATCAACAGTTCTGGCTGGCTGTAGATATCTGCCTGTTGGAGGTCTCACAATGGTATCAAAACGGCTAGTGCTGCTTGAGGAGTGCCAGACTGGCACTTCAATCATTTCACCTACCTACCTACCTACGAAATGTCAAATTTCTACCAAGCAGCAGGGTTTTGTAACAGTTGGGTCCACTGTTTCCAACCTGACCGTTTTCAGGGAATATTGTATTGAATCATTTTCATGTGGACTTCAAGTTGATTGCCTCTATACTGACTTCTCCGAAGCCTTTGGCACTATGTCATATAGAATTCTATTACGTAAACTGTGCCTCTCTTGGCTTTCAGTCGGTTTTTCTTTTATGGTTAAAATCTTATCTATGTGAATGGAGCTGTTTTGTTGCAATTGAGGCTGAATCTTCTGCCTCTTTCTTTGACACTATCGTTTTCGTCCTATTTATAAGTGATCTTAGCAGATGCTTTTCATTTGACAGGCATCTATTATATTATATGCAGGCTACTTAAAATTGTTTGCCCTACTTACTTTAAATCTCGTGATATTCTACAATCGGCATATTATATTTCGAATAATGTCCTCCAATCTTTGGATGAGATTAAATACCTTGGTGTAATTTTCGACTCTAATTTTTCACTCTCAAGTCATATCTCAAAGTCATACTCGGTCTTGGGCTTTGTTAGACGTAACAGTTCAAATTTTTGTTGGTAAGAGATATTCCGCGAGAGACTGACCAGCAATAAATAAATAAGTGTGACAAATATCGTAACGCCTTGGCGGGCAAACCTAGCCGAGTATCTTTTGTGTAGAAGAAACACAAGACACAACAAATCGAAAGCAGAGGTGGGATTAGCGTGTTAAGGTTTGCTGTGGCATGAATCTGTCATCGTTGAGAAAAGTTTAAGTCTCGTGAAAGGAATGCCACGTTTAAGAGCAATGTTTATCAAAAGATTTAAAAAGTAATGGTCTAAAGGTTTCACAGGAGTTAAAATGTTCTTAAAAAAGTTAATCTTGAAAAGACGCACAACCCTAATGTGCGCAGGCACGAGCTCATATGTGCTTGCCTGTCAGGTTTAGTTTATGGTGCCCTTTGGCAAGTGTCGATGCTTGAAGTCGCGCATAAATTTCAACTGACGGAAGTGCACTAACTGGCGGGCAGCCATTCTAACTGGTTTTCTTTCGAAGGCATGACTTGCAACGCAGCCACTTTAGCGCTTGCCACACGCCTACTTGCCAATGTACTTACATCTTTTATCACCTATTTTTGTAGAAAATTAATTTTTATTTCTTTTTCTCCTTCACTCATTCGCATTTGTTTTATTTTCTTCTTTTCTTTTTTTTGTAGTTTGGGCATCATGCCGCCATTGCCCACGTCCAGTGGCAGCAACAGCAAGTCAGCGTCCCACATTTCCAGCAATGGTCACAATAACGAACACAACAGTGTGCCGAAGCAACACTATTTGTCACAACAACATCAATCACAACAACAACAACCACATCGTCGCCACGAATCGTCGCCCAAGCGCTTCAGCTCATCGCTAGGCAGCGACACTGGCAACAGCACACGCGAATCAGAATGCAGTGAAGAACATAGCGGCGGTTCGCCCGTATCCCGTTCACCGCCCGTCACAGGCACCACAAAACCGCTACCATTGCCACAGCCCACCAATGAGCTGTTCGATTCATTGGCCGCGGAGCTGCGTGCCAAGTTGAATGGCAATGGACCGCCTTTGTTACTGCCGCCACGCGACTATGACACAGTGCATCGCTCCAAGGGCAATTTGACGGCAATTGAACTTCGTCGCTGCCGAAATGCATTGATTGTGGGCGGCGCCACGCCCAATGAGACAGCCGTAACCGCTAATGGCAAACAAGTTTCATCGCGTGGCTCTTCAGGCATCGGTTCGGATTTGGCACCGAGCCCAGAACGACAAGACCTGAACAGTTCGAGTGGTGAGTACTGCAATGCAATTCAATTCCAGCCAAGTAATAGGCGACAAATTATTTTAATTTTTAATTTAATTCCCTTTCCATTCCCGCATTGCAGATGATGAACAGTGGTCGAACGAAGCGGACAACTCTGTAATCGCGCTTAAGCCATCACAGATTGCGATGGAACGCTCGCCACCCATAATACCGCATCATCCACAGTTGAACCGCAAGAGCGCTGTTCAGCCACCTGAAGATAGTTATTTACGCGATCTGCCGGCGAAGCCGTACACACCACGACAAAGCGCCACCAGTAGTGCACATCGTGAGAAGATCGTTACTTCCACACACGAGCGTGACACGCGCTCGAAAACGCCGTCGACGGCGAGCTGGTCGCGCGAAGACGAAATAAAACCGATCATTATGCGCCCAGCCGATTATGATGCGAAATTCAATCGCGTTTTACAAGCCGAAACAAAACAGGAGTATCATCGACGCGCTGATGGTGGGGGTGGAGGTGGCACCGGCGGTAGAGAACGTGATCGTGAACGTGATCGTGAACGCGAACATCCAAAGTTACGCGACACCGACAAATACAATGAAATCAATCGTTTGCTGAACAAAAAACTTTCACTAGAACGTGAATCACCAGAACAACACTTTACTAAGCAAAAACTGGATGATGCTGAAGACTTCGATGACTCCGATCCACCAAGCGATCACAGGCCTGTTCACCCAACCTCCAGCTATCGCAAGGAGAATCTCACAGATAAACAGAAATTCATCGAATACACAGCAAAGAAACAGTCAAAATCTTACGCTGCCGAGGAGGCGCAACGCTATGGTGGACGCCATCGTTACGTTGACCCGGCCGATTTGCCGTTTGAACAGTCCACAAGCCATAACAAGTATGCTGCTGTACACCGTAGTACGCACTCACCCGATCGCTCTGATCATGGCCATCCGCGCATGAGTGAGCGCGAACGAGAGCCAGATCGCTTGCGCGAAAAGGAACGCGAGAGGGAAAGGGATCGTGAACGTGAACGCGAGCGTGAGCGTGAACGTGAAAAAGATCGTAAACAATATTCACATAGCAATGAGCGTAACCCATACCGTGAACCAGAGAGTCTGCCCTACATACAAAGCATGGAAAAGATGATGAAGTCATCCGCAATGCGTTACAAGGCATTTGATGGCGCATTAGAGCCTGCAGCGGTTGCGCCACCCAAAGAAGAATTACACACAAAACTCAGCTCACAGCGTAGTAAATCTTACACAAAACGCAACGACGACGATACGCTTCCAAAGGAGTATGCACACTCCAGTGGCCGATCTGATGTCACGCCCAAGGATCGCTTCAAGGATGCCAAGGACAAGTTTCGCGCCATGGAACGCAACGGCAGTCGATATGACCTAGGCGATGAGAAAGACGTATCCGACTATCGACCACGACGCCGTGGCTCGGTCGAACCAACAGACAATGGACGTCCATATGCCGATTGGAGCGATGAAGAGCGTCTAGATGATTCACCAACGCCAGTCGCCACCCGTTCGCGCTCTCGCTCACGCGGCCAGCTGTGGGAGGAAACAAATGTGGCGCCACGCGAGATGTTACCACCACGCGAACATCATATTCGCGAACGTGGCCGAGAGCGTCAATATCAAGAGTATGCGCCAGATGTTCGTCCAATGCGTGAAGCTTCAGGCAAACGCCCCGACACACACCGAGTGATGCGTGAGCGCTCAAGTGACATGACAGATGCGCGTGATCCCTATCGTGAGGCATATCGGTATGAACAACGCAAAGTACGTGATCATTCAAGAGACACGCCTCCAATGCGCGACGAACGCGAACGGCATCGAGAACCTGTACGACACGAATATGCACCGGATGTGCGCGCAGGTCTTCCTGAACATAGATCCAATCGACGACAAGCTGAGAAACATACGGACTACTACCCTTCACCTACTCCGCCGCCACCCACCACCGGTGCACCCATACCCAATCCCAAAGGCATCTCCAATTTGACAAAAGGCTATCGTCACAGCTATGCCGAGCCGGTATTTGCGCGTGCTGGTGGTCGTGTTGGCTTGGCGGCCGTTAATCCGTATTAAGTAAAATAACGGAAATTGGGTTTGTTCGGAAAAATACGGTTTTACTGTAATATTATTAATAAAGCACTAATCTTAAGTTAAGTTTTGATCAAAAAATTAAAGAAAGGACGACTAAACTGAATGTTAACTGAAGCGAAGTATTCTGTAAATCTAATATTCAATTTAAAATGATTTAACGTGCATATCTATATTCTGTACGTATGTATTTTTTAAAGAAATATCTATGAACATATAAACTACTTTTAACCAGTCATATTTACATTTACTAAACCCGGCTTATTCCAGTCGCTAAGCAAGAGCTAATCAATGCTGGTTACCATAAGAATTAAACATTTTGAAATGTCCTTTTAAAATCACTGGAGTATAGCTTCAAAAATTTTAGTCAACAAAATCTTTCCCAATAATGTGCCTTTTTATACGAAGAAACTAGCTAATTTATCGAGAAATTCAACGAAATTCGAAGAAAAAAACATAAAAAAATTATTACATGCATGCAAACACTTAAGTATATATTATGTATGTATGTATCCAATATATTATTATATATATGTATGTATTTTTGTAGTAAATTTTCACATAGCACCTAAAATTTTAATTATATACTTAACTAAAATGTAAAATCTTTATTTTCCATCAGTTGATTGGTTGTTACTTATTTTGAAGAAGGAATGTTATTTGCAACGCTATTTGAACAAGCGATTTTTTTTTTTTGTGTTGAGATGTAAACATGAAAATTTCAATAAAGGAATCTAGTTGATATATCTAATCGATTTATTATGAGTTTTTATTTTATTTTATTTGTTGTTTGTGGTAATATAAAAAACAAATCCAAAAACGACTGCTTCTTTGTTATTGGCTTATTTATTTGTTTTACGAAATTGCAACAACAAAATACATGTAAATGTTGTTAAAAGGCGGATTCGCCGTTAAAAACAAATCCAACAACGACTGCTTCTTTGTTGTTGCCTTATTTATTTGTTTTACGAAATTGCAACAACAAAATACATGTAAATGTTGTTAAAAGGCGGGTTCGCCGTTAAAAACAAATCCAACAACGACTGCTTCTTTGTTGTTGCCTTATTTATTTGTTTTACGAAGTTGCAAAAACAAAATACATATAAATGTTGTTACAAGGCGGGTTCGCCATGTCATCACCTGTTATAAATTCGCCTTGTGTTGTTGTTCCTCTACCGAAGTCAACTGCTATGAATTCGCCTAGCCAGTGTTCGTTCATTCACAATGAGTTTGTGCGCATACTGTTCTAAAATATTCACAATAGCCGAAATGAACCAATGTTGGGTGAAAATTTCATTGTAATATAATATCGCCGAGGGCGAACACTATTAGGAAAAATAATATGCATATAATCTATCATTTGATGTAAAGGGAGATAAATTTAGAGGTATCAGATTTTAAACTGAAATAAAACAACGAAAATCCAAATTGATTGGGCAATATTTATTACTTTTATGTAGAACATTAATTTTTTAATGGGTTAGAGGCAGTCAGAATTTTTAAAAAATTAGGTTGTTTTGTTTTTTCTTAAAGCACAATATCTTAAAAATATTTTGTAAAAATTTGAAGTGCATCTGACAAATACTTTTCGAGTTATTCAACAATTAACAAAAGGCGCTCGGGCGCTCCGGAATCGATAGCGAAACTTTAAATGCGTTTTTTCTCAAAACTATGTTTTTTCAAACTGGTGATCACTGTAACTTAAAAACCGCTTGGTAGATTTCAATAAAATTTATACTGCTTTGAAAAACATAAAAAACTCGTGACTGATCGGAGAATTTTTTTTTTTAAATTTCGACTTTTTTTAAACAATTAATTGTCTATTTTTTCACGAAAACCTGAAAAATATTGCCTGAGACCGTCATATTGTTAATTTTGAAAACAAAGGTTCGATCAGGACAAGGTTATCTATTTATAAAACTAATTTCTCTTGTCCAATTGATTTTAGATGAATCTCTAAGGACTTGTGATGACCACCGCAAGGGACTTCTGGAGAAATGGGCTCCAGACAAACAACGATAACTTTTAATATTATTATTTTTTTTGCCCTCTGACTACCTCTAACCCGTTAAAGATAATCCCTTTCAAATGTTGGCCGCAACTGCGCCGTAAATCGGTCATCCGTCAACACCAATTTTGAATGACTCCCTGGAGTAACTTCAATCGGTATCTCGTGAATAACTTTAGTAATGTTGGCTTCCATTGCCTCAATCGAAGCTGGTTTATTCATAAAGCATTTAGTCTTGACATACCCCACAAATAATAATCCAAAGGTGTGATAGCACACGATATTGGTGGGCAATCTACTGATCCGAGACGAGAGATGAATTGCTCAACAACTCGACTACATAGTAAGTCCATTGTTTCATGGACTGTATGACAAATACCGCCGTATTGTTGGCACCAAATGTTGTGCAGATCACGGGCTTCAATTTCCGGCATGGAAAAGTCGTTTATCACGGCGCGATAGCGTTCGCCATTCACGGTTACATTGGCCCCAGCCTCGTCTTTGAAGATATATGGGCTGATGATTCCTCCAGCCCATAGGCTGCACCAAACGGTTGTTTTCAATAACTTAGGTTAGATTGACCTGTCTACTTGAAAGCCATCACATAGACCTATTGGTCATTAGTGGTACCAGATGGAGCTTGACCCTTACGTTTCCTTGTAGTAGGATTCTTGTAATAAGCCTGCGTCTTTTGCGAATCTAAGTAAGCTCTGAATGTCTAACTCCGAGAGACATCCTAACCTCTCATATTGTAGAGCTCCAAAACATTTCATTCGTGTTCTAGCTAATGCTGGGCAAGAACATAGAAGGTTTTCAAGAGTTTCCCTCTCTTCTAGTTCATTGCAAAACCTGCAGCCATCTTTGTTTGTAATTTCTATCTTGTATGCGTGCGCCGCTAACAAATTGTGGTCTGTCGGTACACCTACGATAGTTCTGATTTTCTTTCTAGATAGGACTAGTACGAATCTGGCGTATTTATCTGCATTTTGTGTACACATGGTTTTCGCGGTTTTGCAGTGGCTAGATTGTTCCACCTCTCGTCCGTCCATTCTTTCAACACAGCGATGTCTTTGTATGCCGTATTTAAAGGTTTCAGTATGTCGTTTTCTTGTTCGAATTGTATGTAAACAGCACTTTTGGCATCTACAATTTCGTTTCCTGCAATGCCCTTATGTCCGGGTACCCAGTAGATGTGTAACCGTCTGTCTGCGGCTAGTCTTTCTATGGCTTCCCTGGTCCTAAGAACGTTTTTATATTAAATTTCATATGAGTTTATTGCCTTTATTGCCGCTTGACTGTCAGCGTATATATTTATGTTGGGGTTGCTCGATGTCATTTCTAGTGCTATTTCTGCAGCCTCCTCTACCGCAAAGACTTCTGCTTGAAAAATACTGCAATGGTCAGGGAGCTTAATTGGCCGCCTGATGTCCAGCTCTGCGCAATAAATCCCTGCACCTACTCTGTCCATCATTTTGAACCGTCAGTAAATATATTAAGCGCATTGGGGCTAGGTTTCATATTTCTTTTCCACCCCTCTTCTTCTACTGTTATTCGGAATCTCTTCACCCAATTGTATTTCGGAGTTACCATTTTGCGTGTATTTGGTATTTTTTATACCAATAAAATTTGAAAGTTTATAAAACTATTAATTGCGTGGCGAAATGTTGAGTAAACGTAAGCATAATATGTACCCGTAGCAGGAAAAAAAAAAGGTTGTCTGTAAAGTCGGTTTACTGACGATAGTTTAACGTGATAACGTCATAAGAAAATACTGATTGAATGATTGCATTTTTCAAAAGAAAATTTTAATTTTATTTGTTTGATAGATATTTTGTATGGATATAGAGAATGAGTTAACATTAACATAACATAATATACTTTAACATAACATAACATAACATAACATAACATAACATAACATAACATAACATAACATAACATAACATAACATAACATAACATAACATAACATAACACAACACAACACAACATAACATAACATAACATAACATAACATAACATAACATAACATAACATAACATAACATAACATAACATAACATAACATAACATAACATAACATAACATAACATAACATAACATAACATAACATAACATAACATAACATAACATAACATAACATAACATAACATAGCATAACATAACATAACATAACATAACATGCTGTTCAAGCAAGGTAACGACGCATGAGCAAGATAACGACGCATTTTTTGGTGCGTGCAGCCGGCTGCATAGAATTATAAGACGTTATCACGTCAAAAAATAATAATAACATTAAAACAACAGGTATTATTAACAAACTTGGTTTTACTTTAAATTCTTCAAGTAAATCAAATTAATAATAATCAATAAGAAGGCATATGCAAATACAAATACGTGAATTTATATATGTACATATGCGCATATACATACACATATACGCTCACTTAAGTAGGAGAGAGCAAGATGTCGAACGTTGCCGTTCCTTTGCTTTGTTTGCTTTGTCGTTCGTTCCGCGCTTTCGCTTGCAGTTCATTCAAGGTAACGGCAATGAGCAAGGTAACACTAATGAGCAAGGTAACGACACATTTTTTCGTGCGTGCAGCCTGTTAAATCGAATTATAAGACGTTATCACGTCAAAATGTCCTCCTAAGTGTTTAGACTCCAAACGACCGAAGGTTTGTCATTGCTTGCCGAGAACCAACCACCGACCGCTATTACCTATCATTTTGCTCTTTCATGCAAGGAGATTCGAACCTACGCACTCCCGAATGGTAGTCGCTAACCAAACCATTCGGCGGCGGTGATGTGACGGTCATTGGCTGAATATAATGGTGCTCACACTCACCATCGTGAACGGACGAACGTATCAGCTGACACGATGAAACTAATGAGATCCCCATGTAAATAAATTTTCAGCACCGTTTCGTTCCGTAGTATCATATGATACGGGTGTACGTTTACGTTGGTGAATGTGAGCTCCATAAATCTAAATCGTTGCGATAACGTCAAACCGACTGTCGTGGGGGTGGAGGAAATGTTCACAACGGGTTATTTACTTCAGAAGGATATTTTTAAAGGCCTGTTTTTCTGCTCTTTTTTAGTTACACAGTGAAACTAGCACTGAAAAAGCGACTTAGCACGTCATAAAAGAGGAAAGCTTAAACGTAAGGCACCGAAATCAATTAGCGAAAGCGGTGACACTGGTTCGCCGCAATTCAATGTTGCACTGCCGCAATTCAATGCTGCTGTCAGCTGATCGTTGCGTTGCTTTCTCATTTATCAGTGTTCGCTTACAAACAATCCTGTAGTTAACTACAACTAAGTTTTAAAATGTCAACAAATGGTAAATATGAATAAGAATAGATGTTTTATGGAAATATTTTCACTGAAATGAAACATAAAATTTCCCCAGGTATCGCGCCGAAAAGGGCGAAAATGGAGACAAAATTTACGCCGAATGGCAAAGTCAAGGAGGAGCCCGATGAATATGGTAAGAACAACCCGGTTGCAAATATTTTATTACTAGTAACACAATAACTTACAGAACTAGAACCCTCTGCTTTCAATCCAAAATACCGTGTTTGTCCATACCTGGACACCATAAATCGCCACTTATTGGATTTTGATTTCGAGAAATTGTGTTCCATATCACTGACTCGCATAAATGTTTACGCCTGCCTGGTGTGCGGAAAATACTTTCAAGGTCGGGGTACCAACACGCACGCTTATACGCATTCCGTATCCGAGGCGCACCACGTCTTTCTCAATCTACAGACGCTGCGTTTCTATTGCCTGCCAGATAATTATGAAATTATCGACTCTTCACTGGACGACATTAAATATGTGCTGAATCCGACTTTTGAACCCAAGGACATAAGGCAGCTGGATCGCTCGGAACCGAAATACTCACGCACAGTCGATGGTACACTTTATCTGCCCGGTGTGGTAGGACTGAACAACATAAAGGCCAACGACTACTGCAATGTGGTGCTGCACGCGCTCTCGCACGTGGGTCCGTTGCGCGACTATTTCCTGCGTGAACAAAGTTATGCAAAAATCAAGAGGCCACCAGGTGATTCCATCTTCAATTTGGTGCAACGATTTGGCGAGCTGATGCGAAAAATGTGGAATCCACGGAATTTCAAGGCACACGTGTCGCCGCACGAAATGCTGCAGGCAGTGGTATTATGGTCCAATAAACGCTTTCAGATAACCGAACAAGGTGATCCGATTGATTTTCTATCGTGGTTCTTACACACATTACATCGCGCCATGAAGGGTAACAAGAAGCCAGATTCGTCCATTATCTACAAAATCTTTTTGGGTGAGATGAAAATTTATACGCGCAAAATTCCACCGGTGGAGCTTGATGATACGCAGAAGTCGTTGCTACTTGCCACAGAGGAATATCAGGAAAAATGTGAGGACTCAAACTTCTTATATCTCACATGTGATCTGCCACCGCCACCGTTATTCACCGATGAATTTCGTGAAAATATTATACCGCAGGTGAACCTTTACCAGTTGCTCGCGAAATTCAATGGCACCACCGAAAAGGAATACAATACATATAAGGATAATTTTCTAAAACGTTTCGAAATCACGCGGCTGCCACAGTATATCATACTGTATATCAAACGATTCACAAAGAACACTTTCTTTCTGGAGAAAAATCCTACAATAGTTAATTTTCCCATTAAGTATGTGAAACAATTTGTTTTTAATGCATTGCAATGTTTTTTTCAATGACTTTTTACTTACAGAAATGTAGACTTTGGCGATATTTTGTCAATGAAGAACCGCGAGCTGCTCAAAAATACCAAATACAATTTAGTGGCGAACATTGTGCATGATGGTGAACCGAAAAAGGGTACTTATCGTGCGCATATATTGCACAAAGCCAATGGTCAGTGGTATGAAATGCAAGATTTGCACGTAACCGAAATATTGCCACAAATGATAACACTCACAGAATCCTATATTCAAATTTATGAGCGCAATAATGAATTATAGAATACAACATTTGTGAGTAAATAAATTTATTTTTAGATAAATGTGTAATAAATAAAAATTAAATTTGTATTTTAAAGAAGTCAGAGTTTTGTATGAGGCTGCAATTTTAAAAAACAAATTGGTAGAGGAGCTCGACCAACACCTAATAGAAGAGTACGCGCCAATTATTATTATTTTTTAACTATTAACAGTTGTTAGGCGTAAATGCACCGCCTAATATAGGGTTTTTCAGTAACAGCGCTTCAACTTTTGAACTTTTTTGAATAAAACACAAACGGTTTGACTTTTTTAACTATTTTTTTTTTATTATCGAGTTTAAACATATACATTTAAGTATGAAATTCGATTTCTTTTGCATGACCACCGCGTGCACGTTTTACGAATTCCAATCGTTGAACCCAATTTTCGACCACTCTTTTGCATAAATCGGCCGAAATTCCAGCAATTTCGCGTTCAATATTGGCTCTGAGCTCACAAATCGTCGCCGGCTTGTTACTGTAGACCAATGACTTCACATAACCCCATAACGGGACGGCTTGTTAAATGGACCGTAAAATGGCCGTAATGCTCTTAAAGTAGCAGCAACAGAACGATTATTTTCATAAAAAATTTGCACGATTTGCAATCGTTGCTCAAGTGTGTAGCGTTCCATGATGAAATGTATACTAATGAAGTTTACAAATGACAAGCGAAAAATAAAAAATATTACGTCGTTCGCCCTCCCTATCGGAAAAAAGTTGAAGCGCACCTATTGAACAACCCTATATATACATATATTAGATATATATATTAAAAATATAATTGGCGCGTACACCCCTTTTGGATGTTTGGCCGAGCTCCTCCTCCTATTTGTGGGATGCGTCTTGATGTTGTTCAACAAATGGAGGGATCTACAGTTTCAAGCTGACTTCGAACGGTAGATATTTTTTATGGGGAGCTTTTTCATGGCAGAAATGCACTCGGAGGCTTGTCATTGCCTGCCGAGGAGCGACCGCTATTAGAAAAACGTTTTCTCCATTTTGGTGTTTCACGAAGATTTGAACCTACATATTCTCCGAATTCTGACTTGTAGTAACGCACCAACCCATTCGGCTACGGCGGCCGCCCAATGCTATTTAATTAATCAAAATGCATGTGTTTTGTTTCTAAAAAACCTTAAATGAATGTTGTCTCAAATTTCAGTGCTTCTAGCGCATGCGTCGGCTCTCCTACATCTATTACAGTTAACTGACATTAGTGGCATCTTCAAATGTTGTCTTCTTTCCACACTTTTTACCTTGTCCACCGCTACTATGTGTGGCATGTGGCGACAAACAAAATATCGATTCACTTGCTAAAATTAAAAGGTGTCACTAAGGCATTAGAAATCACGCAACGTAATTTTTTCACTTCGAGAAGCAAAGTGTTGAGATTTTATATTAAATATGGCTGAAGGCACATACGAATATGAATGCATGAGAGCGGAATTGTTAGGGATCGAGAAGCCAAATGAGGAGGAATTCGAGAAGGTGCGCGCCGAACGCTTGAAACGTGAACAAGAGGAGCAAGAGACTGCCGAGGCTGCGGTAACCATTTCATAATTCGCCTGTATTTGTACAATATTTGGAATTTCGCATTTTTAGCTTTTAGAGCAACAGGAGGACCAAATGCGTAATGTAGGTGGACGTTTAGATGAATTGAATACAATACTCTCGTCGACACAGCAAAAATTGAATCGCTTCAAACAAACAGCCTGTGGTAGCCTCTCGAACATATTCAATCGAGGCTCAGTAGATTTAGTAGATGGCACACCATCCACCTCGGCGACAGCCAGTCGACGCAACACTACCGCAACTGGTGGCAGCATTAGTGGTCATAATGATGGCAAAAACGATACAGACATCAATAGTACTGGAGAAGATCGTGATGGCAAGGAGCAGGAAGATTCGGGAGACATAAAGCCCATCATACCGACAGAGCGTATCAAAGCCAAAATGGATATACAAAAGAAGATGAGCTCACATTTAGACAAATTAGACACATTAATTAACAAGGCCGATAATGCGGAAATTTCAATGTCAGAACAAACAAAGCAAATGAGACATATGGCCAAGTAAGAGAACAAAAAGAGAGTGAGAGTGAGACGCGAGGACGGTAGGATAGTAAAATAAATAAAAAGTAGTGGATATAGTAGTTTTAAGTGCACACACACTTGCAGGTGTTTAAATGCTAAAATGGATAAAGATTTAAAGCAATTACCAATTAAGAAATTACAAATCCATAAATAAAATGGATTAAATCCGTATACTAAGTAACGATATATGTATTCAATTAAAAAGTTCTGTTACTTTCGGGTTTTAATGTGTCACACATCCATACATACATACATATAATGAATGAGCTGAAAGGCGAAAACGGAAAGCAAATAAGAAGTTTTAGGTTAAGTACTTCATATCCGCTAGGCGGTTTGTAACGCTTAGCAGCCGTTGTTAGGAAATATTTTCGGGTTGGCTTTCTATTGATACCACGTTAAATTTGCTTATAATGTCTAAGTGTGTGGATCGAATTTAAAATGTATAACACACAAACGTAGTCACTATATCAGCCTTTTGATTTATAGTACTTTTTATAAATTACCATTAAGAATTAATAGCAATATTTAACGTTAAAAATGCTTAAGTTTTGCATAAGCTTGAAAAATGCCCTATTACAGACGCTTAAAAAACAAAAAATAAATAGTTGGCGCGTACACTTCTGTTAGGTGTTTGGCTGAGCTCCTCCTCCTATTTGTGGTGTGCGTCTTGATGTTGTTCCACAAATTACAGACGCTTATTTTACTTAAATACTTTACTTTAATACAAACACAGGAACACTCATAAACACTCTTTATTAATTCAAGATTTGATTTAAAGCTATTTTTACTCAATAATACTACTCAATTTATTAAAATGTTAATTATTATTACAAATGTTCTTCTAAACGTTTGTAATAACGTGCAAAATAAATATGCGTAACGAACTGCGAAAGGAATGGCGATAGTGGGAAAAGAATAGAGAAATAAAAAATTCAATTAACCTTTGGCCTTCGATAAATCATTATTTTCAAAAATAGTAAAAAATTGGACTAAAAAAGGAATGATGAAATAATATTTTCA
Organism: Anastrepha obliqua; assembly: GCF_027943255.1. Taxonomy (NCBI): domain Eukaryota; kingdom Metazoa; phylum Arthropoda; class Insecta; order Diptera; family Tephritidae; genus Anastrepha; species Anastrepha obliqua. The sequence continues at coordinate 32,069,936 of NC_072893.1, forward strand.
TAAATAGTGAAAATTTGGACTAAAAAATTGCGATAAAATAATATTTTCATAAAAGGTGACAAATTGGAATAAAAAATCGCGCGATGAATCGTTAAATCATTATTTTCAAAAATAGTGAAAATTTGCGATGAAATTATATTTTCATAAAAAGTGACAATTTGGAATAAAAATACGCGCGATTTATTAGTCTAAATTTTCGCCTGCGGCGTTTTTTTGTTTGGAAATGTACATACTATATATACATACATGTTACAAAAAAAAATATTTTTATAAAAAGGCGCTTTTTTAAGGGGGGAAGCTGGTCTAGAAGTTTGAAAAAATCGAAAAATTTTTTTTTGTCTTAAAAGGTGCTTTAGGGTCTTAGAAATAATATACCAAATGAGGGATGCCAGCAAAAATGTCTAAATGCCCAAATTTTTCATTCGACGGCAGTGCCTCGCAGGTATGATTTTACAATACTTACAACTTTAAACGCGTTTTTCTCGAAATCACTTTTTTTAAACTGGCCGAAGACATAACTCGAACAAATCTTTACCGATTCTTACGAAATTTTGACAATACATTCGAAATACCTTTCTCCGGAGACGTACGTAGGATTTTTTATTTATATTATATTACATAGTTTTTTTTTTAATCAACAATTTTATGTCGTTCTTTATAGTGAAAATTGTAACTTTTTGTTCAAACGTGCACCATTTCGCGAAAAAACAAAATATCGAAAAAATCCTACGTACGTCTCTTTCTGTTGTTATATAGAAACTAAAAAAATTTTATTTTTTGATCCAGGACAAAAATTAAGGAGTTTACGTCTTCGGCAATGGACCCACTAGAAAAAAAGGCGCCTTAGGAGAACTGCTGGACAGCGGCCATTTTGAAATTAATTCAGACGAAAAATTTTGTATTTGTACCATGAAAGCTATATTATTAAACCTATTTCACAGATTTTCGATTGATTCCTTTGTTGAGTCAAAATAAATTCATAAAATATGCCCTTTTTTTGCGCTCTAGACCAGCTTCCCCCCTTAATTTTAAATATATATTTGTAAGAATACTAAAAATCTGCAACCAAACCAACCAAATATATCGTGGTAGTAATGGAAAGTTAAGCCATATTTTAAATTATGAAATAAATGTCAAGAAAACCGCGTTAAATCTGAACTGTATCAAATATTTCAGTGATAGGGGCATGTGTTTGAGCTCATTACTTTTACACTCTTTTAGTCGTTCAGCGCGTTGCGTTGAAAATATCCCAAAAGTGACCACCAAAATACAATTTATTGTAGCTAGAATTTTTCGGAACAATCAACCCATATTTACATATAAGTAATTAAAACACAAACATTTTATGAGCACTGGAGCTATGAAATTTGAAAATGCTTGCTGTACAACAAACCAACTCCACAAACACATCGAATGTTGAATTGTCTTGTCAAAATATTGAATTTTTAGCTAAATAGTTTTTCGTATTTGCTGCAATAATTTGGCCATCACGCTATACACACCCCAGCGCGCACAGAAGTTTCAAATATTTTGCATACTTCTGTAGGCGAGTGGTGGATTTAAGACGTTTTAAATCTACGGCCTTACAAGAACCTAAAAAATTGGAAGCCATGCAAACGGGAGGCGGCGAACCTGCGCAAGCTCTAAAAACGTTGGATTACGAATGTAAGCATAAACTAATCAGCGAGCAATAAAAAAAACGTGCTTTATCCTTTCCATGCAGATACAAACTTTTCGAACATTACATTTTTATTCACATTCTTATACATCATCGCTTTCAGCGTTATGAACACACTTTCTTTTGTCTAAAATACTTGGGCGAATTATTGGTAATTAATGTTAAAGCGTAAATCTTTAATGGCATATACATATATATATATGATGACATATATACAATGTTTATATCATATATATAAATACCGAGTATTTACTTATCGAGTACCTTAAATTGTCGCAATTATGACTATATATTTTTCTGATCCTACATCGATTTAAAATTAGAGACAAATCATACTATTTAATTGTTGATTACTTGATTACAATCTTAGCAATGTAAACGTATTACAAGTTCGTGAATATAAATAAATATGTATGTATACACATCAACACTCAAATATATACTTATAAAAATGCGTTTTAAGCAGATAATTAAACAATATAAACCAAGCTGCAGAGTATTCCATTCTATTCTTGTCATATGTTTCGTGAAATTTTTCGTGAAGTCCATTATTTTTTGTTTCTCCTTATTTTTTATAAAAGACATAACTCAACTGAAAATGGTCATGGGTATAGCGGTACAATTCGGGTAGCAGTAGTGCATTGTCATCCAACTCGTCCAGTAACGTACTAAATATTGTAGGTGACACCTTGAGTGTATGTATAGATATATCCTGTTTCCAACTCTGCAGTAGTAAACTGTCATTAGTACCGCTACTGGCATCGCCGCTATCTCTATCTTCTGATTTGTTCACTCCTCCACCTTCATCTTCCGTCTCGTCCAATAGTTTATAAAGCAGTTTGAAACATTTGAACGGCTCCAATTCCACGTGCAATACATTATTATTATTATGGCTGCCGTGAGCTAAGGGCTTTGTGTTACGCAGAACCTGCAGTTCTTTTTCGAGCACTTGCAAGAGCAAGTATTTACGTTGCCGATTGGGAAAAGTGGCCTCCAGCAGCACCTTGGAGAAATGCATCTTTTGTAGTAGTAGGTCCACGCCAGCATCAGCCACTTGGGTATCGTCAATGATTTTATGTAGAAGCTGGCAAGTTGGTGTCATTTCTGCGTCGTTAAATATTTTGATTGCATCCGCCTCATTCTCGCCTAGTATTCGTTTAGAGAGCAATGTATCGTTCCATATCTTTACTGCCTTATCGCTGAACATCGTTTCGCCCAAATATTGCAAACATCGTCGACAGTAAACATGCCCGTCTTTAAATTTCACGCGCTGCTGCATTAACTCTACATTAAGTACAACAAATTGGAAGCCATAGAAGAAGTCAGTAAGCTGTGGTATCAGAACTTCGTCAAATTTAGGGCCATGATGACAGAAAAATTCGTTCATGTCAATCGAGCCCGATGGAAACTCCCTAACTCTTTGGCATTCAAGTGTGGTGCTGAGCTCACATTTACAATTCTTGCATAAAACTAATAGCTGACACCCCTCTACTACGTCGGGTTTGGGTGTCACATAGACCCTTCGTTTATTATCCACCCGTTTTGCTCCATTCTCAGCAACAAATTCATCATTATCAGTGGTAATTGTTAAACGAAAACTGGCATTGCACTCTTCCACTGTCAAATTGCTTATAGTGCGCGCTTCAGCGGTAAAATATTTGCTAAGCGAGACACATGTAGCGGTGGAGTATTCACGGAAGGTTAGTGCATCATTTTCCACGACAATTTTTAAAAATTCTGTTTCGGTTAGGCTATGGTCAAACTGGAGGAACACATTAGCACAGCGCAGATTGTGGCGCACCTCGACACAGATAAACCGCAGAGACATGCTCTGCTCCGCAAAATGTTACAAAAATCCTCTCACAGTTCACTGAAACACAAAACGTTTACAAATACAAATTAATAATATACAACTAAAATATTTTGACAGAAAAAATGTTTACATTTGCGTATTTCCTTTTGTACCATTTACGCTTTATATCGCGGCCAGTTTTTCGCCCATTCCTTTGTCCATCCTCAAAATGCAGTTAATGCATTTCATCAATTGACATTCGTTTGATGTGTCATTTCTAGTTTAGGGGAAACAATGTTACCATTCTACCGTTAATTTACCCCGAAAATATTTTAAAGACCATATATTTTCGGCAGAGATGTTCATGTTAAAAGATGTATTAAAGTACGTTCACATATGCATTAATTACCAATAAATCCACAAAACTAACCTACCCGTTCACATATGGCAGATTATCTGCAAACTTGACAATCAGATTTCAATACTGTTGTGAAAGGCTTTTCTACATAAAAATTATTTTGGTGGAATATTTCGGTGTTTTTGGTTTCTTTAATTATTACTAACGATATGAAGGCAATACAAGGAGAAGGAATAGCTAATTTAATAGCGCAATTGGTTACTAATAATAAGCAGTTTGAGGAAATCCGTAAACGAGGTTTACTGAGGTTTCAAAAAATTATGGCAGCAATACACATTCGAAATTCGATATTACATTTTATAATAAGTCCTAAGAGGGCACACGTTTTTTTTCTGTTATATGAATGTATAGTTAATAATACCTAACGAACATTTTATTAGAGTTATGTCTATACCCCTGTCTTCTTTGCCTTCATCCATTTTATTTGGTTTTTACTTTGACGTTTCTTCCATACACGCGTAAAAATAATGATCTTTTATACAGAAAACACAGGGTTATATGTCAAAAAGTATAGCTATAATCTAGAATTATTTTATAATCTTAGATTTTAGGAGAGATATTTTGTATAGGAAATCGCGCTTTTTAATTGCGGTTTGGGAGTTAAGCACGAAAAAGTAGATCATCTACTTATATGTGAACGTAAAATATTATAACTCTTCCTTTTTGAATGCATACCTCATGATATTGAGCAGAGCGAAGTTTAGTAAGTTTTTTAAACTATTAGTTTGAGTATCATTTACACTGTAGTATTTAAATATATAATAGGGAATCATCGGGGCGGAGTTATTACAGGTGATGGGCATTACAGGCATCCGCCCAGCTGATTTTCTTGTCGTAGAAATCAATAACGTCAAAATGATTTGTTTTGTTTACATCCGTTTCTTTAATTTGCCATTTGTGTTCATTGATAATTTATAGTTATCTAATATAAATATCTAAAATAAAGAAAAAAAAAATATGCTAGAAAAAAATTAAGCGGTGTAAATAACTTTTTTTTGGTGTTCCTTGAGGGGTACCGAAATGGCATGAATGGCGCAGAGTTTACTGATTTTGAAGTAATGGAATTCAAAAAGTTTTTTATGCATAAAATTTGACATAACCTTCCTTACATACCATAATATCAGAAAATTTTCATGTATACATACTTTTTTCCAATAAGTTAGTTTTTTGACCGTCTGGTAGCATTACATTAAGGGCTGTGGTACAGATGTTGCAAATTGCACAAATTTCTGCATAATAGGCCTGGCACACTAGGTGAGTTGCGTGCGTTGCGGCAACGTTTTTGACTGATGTAACGTTGAAAAAGAACCGTGGAGCCACAATGAAAGTACTGCCGCATGCAAACAAAAACAAAAACCGAATCTTGTTGTGGAAGCAAATATTACGTTTCGTTGTACATAAACAGGTTTTTGTTGGTTAGAGGAAGAAGAGAAAGAGAGTTTTAATAGAATTTCGCGCTGTTGTTGCTGTAGCAGCATAAATATCCCCCTTACATATACGGGGAATGCTGCTAAGATGACAGTCCTCGACCGGTTATAAGTCTATGTCGTTCCGGTTATGTAGAACCGACTGATGTGGTAATTTAGGGTAAACGTAGACAGTTCATTTTTCAGGACAACTTGGTTAAGCCTAGCCTTTTCTCTGCTCTTTCAGGTTTTTATCAAAAAGATAAGGGTGCATATGAATTGACCCATTTATTTTTTTTTTCTTTTAACTTGATATAACAAAAAACTCCATCGATACAAATTTTCGTAATACAAAATTGTTTTTATGCAAACAGTTGTTGGTAATTTCGCCACACTTGCCGTACGGCAAAAGTAGAAAGTTGCCAGTTTTTATGCATACAGGCATGGCGTACGGTACGTGTGGGGTGCCTTCGACAAAGGCCAGGGACAAAGTTACAGTGAGATAGCGAGTAACGAGCTGACGGGTGGGGAACAGCTGATCCACTTCCGTAAGTTAAACACAATTGCGACGGTTAAACACAATTCAGCTGACATTTTGTGTTTACAATAAAATTATTAATTATGTAGCGACATCTTTTCGTTTGCTGTATTTGTGAAGCAACTCGTTGAAGCTCATTGTTACAAAATAGCAACTTCTTTCTAAATTATCGATGATTTGCAGGGTTTCTTATGCAAATATTATAGAGAAAATAGAAATTAATCTCATTATTTTGTGGCGGTACGAATAATCGACGGTAAAAAAATTGTCCTCGCCGCAATTCTGTGCTACTTTATGCTATTAAATATGTTCTAATTTTGACAGCGGGTACTCGTCAACCCGTTGGGGTCATATAAATACAGGGCAAATTCAATTCCGCAACGAACCCATCAAGGCGAATTTATTACAGGTGACAGCAAACACATAAGTAAAACCCTACATGTATTTGTTGTTGCGTTTGGTCCAAGCATCACGTCAAAATCAGTAATCAAATGTAAACATACGAATGTAAACATACCAACACATACAAACAAAGCACATCATTTTGACGTAGGCCATACCTACGGCGAAAAATTCAGCTGGGTGAATGCTGTCACCTTAATAAATCCACCTTGGAACCCATTGTGCCGAGCGTATAAATTGTATGTAGACGGCCCTTTATTTAGTGTTACCAAATGCGTACGATGAAAAGATAATTTGTTAATAGAAATAAATAATAACAATTCACAAATGTCTTTACAATGTTATAAATTTGCAAAATATGTTTATTTAAATACTTTCACAACATTTTTCCAGCTTGCAACATTTAAAAGTAAATTTATTTCGTTTTAAAATTCCCATAAAAGGTAACACCACTGGTGCGCCCGCCTTTGTCAATGTGTATATATTTTGGTGTTTCTTTGGCCGCTGTCGTGTCGTTGTTGGTCGCGCAGTTCGCGTTGTTGTGATTTGCCTATCGTGGAAGTAAAAGTGATTTAGTTCTTTTTATTTGTACTCCCCATTTGGTGTTGGCCCAAAAATTATTAAGCTTAAAGTGCATTTACTATTCACCATTATAACACGTTTCTTGTACTAAGTTAAAAGTCAAATATCCAAACACAAGAAGGAAAATGTGTAAGTAAAATTGTGTACTATTAATTAAGGGGTTACATACGTTCAGAATTTTCACAAAATCGATTTTTTTTAAAGATTATTATTCTTTATAGTTTTAGGCGTATTTCTGTGGAAGCCGATTGTAAAATTTCCCCATATATACAAAGTTATGATAGAAAATGTAATTGTCCAACGAGAGTTTGTGGCGCACAGGTAGCTGTCCTTCATCTGAGGCAGCTGGCCATTACTTTCGGAGCCTTTTAGCCTGTCGGTCTCTTTGTTATTCTAAAGTATGCATAGGGACATCTATAAAACATTATGAGGTTATGTGTAGGGTCGGTATGCTAACTTAGCATTGCTAAGGTTTATGGAGATAAAAGGTTAGCTGTTTTTGATCATTCAAAGCAAAGAAGCCTCCTCAGAGGCCAGAATTAATTAAATGCATTATGAAATCATATACACATATACATGTAAAGGAAAAAAGAAAGATACAGTAGGAGAGGAAAAAGAAAAATACTAAAAAAAAAAATATAACATGAAAATGAAAGTAGCAATGGTCGAAAATGAAAGTAAAATTTCTCTGAATTTTCGTCAACTGAATTATGTTTTACGTCTCTTCCGCTGTATGTTGCGCCGCATTTCCTTTCTTTTTTCTCGCACGTTTTATAAATTTGTAGTGGCTTTGCGCTACGCTGCTTTGCTTAGATGACTTGACAAACAGCGATGACGACTTCGGCAATAAAAGCAGCGCAGCGCGGCGGCGGTGGTGGTGTCGGTAAAGCATTTTGAAGAGCCAATTCCAGCTAGGTGAACGTCGCCAACTGGCTGCTTGCTGCCTGCTGGGCTGTTTGTTCGCAGCCACAACTCCCGCTTTTAGTGGTATAGCGCATAACTTCGTATCCAACTGGCTGGGGTGCAACCACATTCATGCATTTGCACAACGCTTTCATGTTTTCGAAGCCCTTTGTTTACTCACTTTTGTTTTTATATATTTTTTTTGTTGCTCTAACTGCCACCATTAAATCTATGCGATCTCGGTTATCAACACTCTACTGCCCGACTTCGCAATATTCGTTTATTTGTCTGTTACTGTGCTTTTCTGGTATTGACGTGCAAATTAAAAAACCAGTTTTCGTTTGTAACGGTTGCGCTCGCCAGTGATGTACGAGAATACATACATACATACATATGTTGATACCATCTGAAGCGCTAGCAGTGGTGGAAGCAACAACTTGATCACATCTGGCGTTGACTTCTCACAATTCCATATACCCGCTCACTTGTGCCCAAAGGTATAATTTATAGTAAAAATATGGCTATTGCTACGTTAATCCTCATTGAGATCAGATGAAAGCCTCGCCTACTTTTTATATGTTAAGACCAAATATTCGTACATTCCTCTGATTTTACATGTCATAACGCTCATGGCCTATGCATTTGTTTGTTTCCAAAAATTACCAATCAGATCAAATTAAATTTTGCTAAAATGTGCGCGGGTATTTAAAGTTCGGTCCGAACCGAATGTAGGCTTCCTTACTGGATTGTTTATTTATATTATACTAGCATCACCCAGTGGGCTTCGCACCACCATACATAAAATGTTTGTTTTATATCGCAAGAAATTTTTCATATTAAGTTTTCTTTATAGAACTCGTAAAATGTTTAAACAGTTGAATTAGTTGATTTTTTTCATTCAACATACTTTCTAAAGATGTCACAATAGCCTTTTCTGTACTTTTTTAAAATTTGATTGTGGTGGTCACCTATATACAGGTAAGGTACCGGTTCAAACACATCCTAGGGTTATCCAGGTCCACGTTTTGGTCTATATCTCGAGACCCTAGTTACGGAGCGGCATCAAAAATACTCTATACTATAGAATCATCAGCAGCTTCCATTTGCTACCCATATTGTACAAACACATCCTAGGGTTACCCGGGTTCACGTTTTGGCCTATTTCTCGAGACCCTGGTATCCGATTCTTAAAATTTTAAAACACGAACCATCTACTGAATAGTCCAAACAAAGCCTAAAAATTTGGTTTGGATAGGTGAGCCCGTTCGCGAGTTTTAAGCGAATATAGGGACAGATTTTCACATTTATATATATAGATATTAGATTTTCTTTCACATTTATGTGGTTCCTAGTGTTCGATTACATTTGTTATTTGCAGTTGAATGCTGTCGAACTCACTAAATTATTGTTAAAATTTTGGCGAACTTATCGATCTGCCAGCAGCATTCGCTCCACAGAAATTATTCGACGCTCCTCTCATGTTCACCTTTACGCTTGCTTCCTTTCCATTAATTTATTTGTTACTATGGCTTTACACTCACTCGTGTTGTTTGTCGGCTGCTGACTTGTTTATCGCTATTTGTATCGGTAATCTTTTTTTTTACATTTTATGACTTTTTGTTTGATTGTTCAAAAAAAGTACAGCAATCTTCGCCAATCTATTTAACTTCTCTCAATTTTTAATTTTTACATTTTATATTAAGAATACTGTTCGATTAACTGGCGTGCAGCTAACGGCAGTCATTGCTGGTTAAATAGATACTATTTCTATTCCACAAATATGAATCGAATCGTGGGTAATTGTCTACAAAGCAAACTGTAAATCTGGCTAATTATTTTAGTAAAATAAATTTACCAAGTGTGCTTGCCTACTGTCTAATTATCTAATTTATTATTTATTTAAATTGATTTCCTTAATAATGGAAGCTGATGTGTAGTTAGTTTGTTAATATTCTAGAAGAGTTTTGCTACATTTGAGTGTGTGGGAGGAGAAAATGGCATTGCCAATTGTATGCATGCCTTTGTTGCAAACTGAAAAACAAATCCGTAAGCGCAAGATTGTATGTACATACATACCTACATATGTATGCATACGAGTGTGTATGGCAGAGCTGTAGATATGTGAAATCATTTTCAGTTCGAAATCACTCGTTGTTTTCTACTAAGAATCCACTCCTTTTTTACTCGTTTGAAAATGGGGCTTATATATATATTTTTTTAAATTCTGCAATCAAAGGCAAGGCGAATCCAAGGCGCATTTATTAAAGGTGGTGGCACTAGACCAACAACAATGTTTTATGCGTTTGATTGTCACGGCAAGGTATTGGCGAAGTAGAAAACAAAAAATTAATGCGCCTTGTTTTATTCTGTGTTGACAGCTACATACATAGACACAGCGAAAGAAAAAAGCAAAGCAAATCAGCTGATTTACCAACACCATCTTTAATAACTAGATTCGCCCAGTTCATATACACAGGTTCGGGATATGGCCTAACGTCGCTTGGCGCTTCTGCGACCTGTCCCCAAAAACATTTATTCAACGAGAAATGTATATCGTCAGACATGATAATTTTTCGTCAAAAAACTGCGTTCGTTCGAATGTACAGCTGAACAATTTTTGAACGTTCCTGCGGATCGTATTGTTCCTTGGCATAAATATTCCAACGCAGATTAACATTAATCCAAGAATGATGCATTTTCTACAGGGTGTCATTAGTCAATCTGATAAAATTGCGAAAAGTTATAGGGCTGCCCGATACACGGAAATACGGGAACCTTACTGTTTATTTTTCATGGAAGTATATAGTTAGACTCGTATGCATAGGATAGAATTTATCCCAAAACTCATTACAGAAGAAGTGTTAAACGGTTCACTAGACAGAGCTGGGGCAGCCCTTGGTCGGGAAAAACTCGAGTCCTTCCGGTAACGTAGAACCGGCTGCCATGGGAATGTAGGACAAAACTAACAGACATTTGCTGAACCAGACAGTGTTTAGATAGACAATAAACGACATTCATCGGGAGACCGTCACTACCGGGAGCTTATCCCGACCAAAAAATGCCGTAATCGGAGTCCAACCACCACCTACAGCAGATGAAGAGGTCCAGCTTCCCCGTGAGACCCGCGTAACACTGACACAATTACGCACGACACCAACCACCTTTTCACATACCCCTTAAAACCCACTCATCTAACACCCCTCTCCCTCTGAACCCAACCTGTCGAAACAGCTGGTTTCCTGGGCCTACCTTTAGATGAGCTAGACGAAAACGACCGGTGATATACATATACTACACTGACAGGGCTTGTATTACTGCTACAACCACAGCAACAACGACAGAGGAAGTTTTCTCCTGTTTTTTTTTCACTTCTCCGTCTCTACAACTTTTGCAGTATTCATGCGAAAATATTTCTAGTCTGGAAGGTAGAGTGCCTACCTAATAGCCAATGACCAGTGACACAAGCCACGACCTTCGAGATGTTCTCTCTTGAGAGGTTAAGCGATTCTCCTGATCTTTTCTTATCTATTTGCGGTCAAATTAGCCGTATTTTCTGCTCTCCATGACCTATTGGCTTCCTGGATAATATTATTTTTTATACTTAATTTACAAGTTACCATAGGTTTCCAATATTGCCTTTGTTTTCAGCGGAAGTTTAGAACCCGTTCTGGCTAACTCATCGGCCTGGCCATTTCCTTCAATATCTCTATGTCCCGGAACCCATATAAGACTGACCTTGAAGACGGTGCTAGTATCATTTAGAGCTGTCAGACATTCCTGAGCAGCCTTTGTTCTTAGTATAACTGCCTCCATTGATTAACCCCTAGAGTACGGAGTCTATTTCATAACATAAAGAACGGAGTGGGGTCACTAAAGTCCCCCACACAAAAATTGTTTTGTTTTGTTGATAAGTTGGCATATTAATATTACAAAGACTGTTAGTAAATTAAGGATTTAAGGATAAAACTCGACTACCTAAAGGGAAAAACAGAGAAAGAAATTATTTACGAAGTTATTAAAGAAAAACTAATCTTGGGGACCTAAAGTCCCCCACTCCGTACTCTAAGGGTTAAATATACTAAGTCTGTTTAATTCTTTGCAACCGGAAAATGTTAGACACATATAAATATATCACAATTTAAGTGATTTTCACTAAATACCTATATAAAATATACTAACTCTCCTCTTTGTTGTGTGAAATATAAATCTTGATTCCTTCTAAACAAATGACTTGGTATTTGACTTATGGCAATCAAACAATGGTTGCGTTCCGTTCGTATATTTTTATTATTGCACATAAAATGCAATTCAGATAAGATAATATGCCTCGTTTCATTTGTGGATAAACTATGTATGTATTTTTTAGCCAACCCCATGCAGATATAAGCACACATTTTCATTGCATGACATTTGTTTTTATCGGTTAAGTTGTGCCAGGCCGTAAGTCGGGCTATCATCTGCACACTAACGTTCTATAGACACGGCATGAATGGTGTAGGTGTTGGCGGCGAATAACCGAGCACCGATAGTTCCCTTCTGGAACTGTGCCGATTTGAAGGCACCAGAATCAGTCGCTTTATAAATATGCCCCATTTTTTACTGCAAAGTATACTACTAAACACCGTGCATACACACATACATACATACATTAAATATTTGCATTCTGCTTATAGCTTTTGCAACAATACAGCGAACGTGTTTGTTTTTCTAATTTTTACTGCAAGCTTTACCAAACAAAGGGAAAATGACTATTAAAAATTAGCTTGAATTTGTTCAAGTACACTTAGAAAAGCTGTTTGATAGCATCGCTAACGCCCCTTGCAGGCTCCTAACGCAAACTAACTTGCATGCATGCGCAAATATGGAGAACAATCTCACATGTCTCCATGGAGGAACAATTAAACTGACACAATTATTAAATTTTGCGCCGCTAGTAAAGTGAGTATACTCACATTACAACATGGCACAGTCACCACGAGCCATGAATGCGCGAATGTTGATGTTGATGTTGATGCAAAGAACTGCAACTGGATTTGCATTGTGCTTTGCAATCATAAAAGCGAAACGACCTTGAAGTTATGAAATTTGAAATTCGTGTCACTCGTTCATGTCTTGAAAGGTTTGTTGACCTACCCCGTATGCTTTTTGTTGCATGTGATATAAAAAACAAAAAAAAAAAGCTCACACGAATGGCAGACAAGACAATATTGACTAAAAAGCATACATACGTGTGTTTGTGTATGTGTTTACTTGCAAACAACACCAAATATCCATAGCTGTAAATGTTTTATACATTTTCGCTTTTTTTTCCAAATCTTCTTTACTTATCACCCAACAACGCGAAAAATTAGACATAATCTTTACCATTTTTGTTTTGTTTTATTTTTATATTCAAAATTATGCATTGCTATTTACGCAAATGTATTTTCCACCAATTGGTTGGCGGCTGTATGCGTATATCGGGCGTCGGGGGGTGATGCCCATACAGTCACAGTCGCACTACGTTTTACCTCCTCGATTCGACGCCAATATCTGTCCAACCGTTTACCACCCGTTTTTACTTGCAAATATAAACTATTCGGCGCTCGTTTAAATTACTCAACTGCTGCAACTCTATTTCCAGCCAATTACACTACTAGCAATCCAAATGCCATCACGAAACAGAAACTGGATGAATGGCGTAAGAACTTCTACAGCGAACCGAAGAACATTCTTGCACAGAATGTCTGCTCGCGTGTGGACCCATTTGATGTTTGCCTGTCGCGCAAATCGCTTGAACTCACCAATCATGTATTTACTTATAAGGTGAGTTAAATTATAATAATACATTTGAAGGAGTTTGTAGTAAAATTATTCCCTCTTTCTCTCTTTGATCAACAGGTGGAAAGCGAGGGCAAACCCATTACTAACCAAAAAAGTTCCGGCCGCTGTTGGCTGTTTGCTGCGCTCAACTGCATACGCCTGCCATTTATGAAGCGTTTAAATATCGATGAATTTGAATTTTCTCAGGGCTACCTATTCTATTGGGATAAAATTGAGCGTTGCAATTATTTTCTAAATAATATTGTAAAGACGGCGAAGCGCGATGAGGCGGTGGACGGACGTTTGGTGTCATTTTTATTGAATGTAATAATGCGAATTGAGTTAAAACCAACGAATTGAATTAACTAAAGTGTGTATGTGTTTTCTTTTTTAACTCTCAAGGACCCAACTTCGGATGGCGGCCAATGGGATATGTTAGTTAATTTAATAACCAAACATGGTTTAATGCCAAAGAAATGCTTCCCAGAGACATACAGTTGTGAGGCGAGCATGCGCATGAATGCCATACTGAAAAGCAAGGTAAATTGCGTAGAAACGAAAAGAAACAAAAATAGTAAATTAACTACTAATCTTATATTTCCCCATACTTTCAGCTTCGTGAGTATGCCAAAATATTGCGTGAACTTTTGGGAACTTCACCGCCCGATGAGGTGGTTACTCAAAAAATCGATGAAATGATGGCCAGTATTTATAAGATAGTTGGCATCTGCTTGGGCATTCCCTCCGAGCGTTTCACCTGGGAGTATTATGACAAATCCAAAGCTTATAATTCAATTGGACCCGTAACGCCGTTGGAGTTCTATGAAAATAATGTAAAACCAATATTCAATGTTGAAAATAAGGTAACTTTAATTTCGCTTGTTTGTACGGTTTAGGAATTTGCATTCATTTATTATAATTTATTTGATTCACAGGTATGTTTAGTGAATGATCCACGCCCATCTAGCCTGTACGATCAAACGTACACAGTTGATTGTCTCGGCAATGTGGTGGGTGGTCGCCCAGTGCTTTATAATAATCAACCAGTCGAGAAACTACTGCAGCTGGTCGCTGCAAGTTTGAAAGCCGGTGAGGCCGTTTGGTTTGGTTGTGAAGTCAGTAAACGCTTTGCATCAAAGCAGGGCATTGAAGATTTGCATGTGTAAGTAAAGAAGCTTTTCAAAATCACGATTCAACATTAATTTATTGTATATCTTCCACAGACATGACTTTAAGTTGGTATTTGATGTTGATATTCAAACGCCCTTGTCGAAGGCTGAGCGCCTTATTTTCGGTGAATCAGCAATGACACATGCCATGTTATTCACCGCTGTATCTGTTGATGTAAGTTAAATGTGTTTATACTATATTTAAATCGTTATACACAGTAGTAAGCGCACTTCGTTCATATAGAGGCAATATTTCACAGTAAAACGGAATACTTAATGGATATAAACATCTGGTATACATACTGATATATGTATATCAGAATTATTTAAAATTACGAGATAGAGAGAAAAT
Source organism: Anastrepha obliqua (assembly GCF_027943255.1). Taxonomy (NCBI): domain Eukaryota; kingdom Metazoa; phylum Arthropoda; class Insecta; order Diptera; family Tephritidae; genus Anastrepha; species Anastrepha obliqua. The sequence continues at coordinate 32,084,978 of NC_072893.1, forward strand.
TGTAGACATGTTAGCTTCAGTTAAGCCAATAACCACAACCACCTAACTTATAGCAATGAGGTACGGTATACTAGACAGGGCTAGTTTACTGGGGCGGCAACCCTTGGTCGGGAAAAACCCGAGTCATTCCGGTAACGTAGAACTGGCTGCCAAGGGACAGAGGAAAATAAAGCAAGGAGCTCAGTAGAGTGGTGCCCTTTCTCCCTTGCTTTTTAACTTTTGTATCTCGAAACTCCCCCAGCCACCAGAAGGAGTCTCCCTGGTCTCCGACGCCGACGACTGCACGTTAAAGGCGTCGGGCAATAACATTGATGGCCTGTGCGACAAGGTAAACGACTACCTCGCCTGCGTTTCCACGGCAGTCAGTTTTACGTTACCGAAACGACCCGGCTTTATATCCAGCCAAGGACTGTCACTCCAGCAGCATTCACGGATGGAAGTATGGGGAATGTTTATGCTGCTACAACAACAACAACAACAACAACTACCTCGCCTGCCTTTCTCGCTTCTTCACTGCGAGGAACTTACAAATTCCCCCCAAGAAGTCCACGGCGCCCCTCTTCACCACCTGGACGAAAAAGGTCAAACGGCAACACACCAATTCCGACTGCTAACAACCCCAAAATCTTGGGTGTTACCTTCGACAATTTGCTCTCCTTCTCAGCGCTTACAACCGCTATTGCCACTAAGTCCAAAATCGCAGCAAGGTCCTCAAATCGCTTACCGGCAGCACTTGGGGCAAAGAAGAAGAAATGTTGCTATCGACATTTAAGGCAATAGGCCGACCGGTTTTAAACTAAGTTACGCCTGTTTGGTCACCTGGAACCAGTGTTTCGCAGTGAACGAAGTTACAGACTTGTCAAAATATTGTCATTAGGACTGCGACAGGAAGTCTCTTGATGTCCCCATTCCAACATCTACATGACGAGGGCCATATGCTTCCTGTAAAGAAGCATAATAAACTGCTCAGCAAGCAATTCCTGCTAGGGTGTTACCGTAGGTCCCACCCATGCAGCCACCCGCTTGAGCCTGAGCCGCCTCCCAGGCACGTCAGAAGGCACCTTCTCAATTACGCGAAAGAGATCCAGGACAAAACAGAACGACAATTACTGGATCGGACAGTGTACAGACAGACATTTTACGACATTCATCGGGATACTCTTACCATCTTCTTAAGCTCTCGACCCTCGAATGCCGTCATCGGAGTCCAACTACCACCCAATGCAGGTGAAGAGCTCCAACTTCCCCGAGAGTCCCGCGTAACCTTGGCACAATTACGTTTTGGATACTGTAGCAGGTTAAACTCCTATCTATCCAGAATTGACCCCGACATCCTAAACATATGTCCGGCATGTGAAGGCACCCCGCACAACACTAACCACTTTTGACATGCCCCATCAAAGCCACTTATCTAACACTCCTCTCCTTCTGGACCCAACCTGTCGAAACAGCAAGTTTCCTGGGCCTACCGTTAGATGCGCTTGACGAAGATGACCGGTAATTTACACTACACTGACAGGGCGAAGTTACTGCTACAACAACAACCACCTAACCTAACTTATAGCAATAATTTTGAAAAATGCCTTCAAATATGACTTCAAAGGCTAATAACTTTCAATTACATATTCATTCATAATATTATACACTAATTATATATTATGTTGTTGTTTTTTTAGGAAAATGGTGATGTAACAAAATTGCGCGTTGAAAACTCTTGGGGTGAAGATCGTGGTGAAAAAGGTTATCTGGTTATGACCGCTGAATGGTTCAAGGAATTCGGTTTTGAAGTTGTGATCGACAAATCATTTGTGCCGCCTGAAATTCTGCAAGTTTTCGATATGGAACCAATTGTGCTTCCAGCTTGGGACCCAATGGGCACCCTAGCTAAATCTACATAAACCTGATATAAATACGTAATACACTTTTTTACATATACATAAATACATGCATACATAATATATATTAAATAGTTTGTGTACAATCTCCAAACAATGCGAAATAAATAATTACTGTTTAAAAGGAAAAATTTAAACGCAAAAATGTGCCACTTTATACTCGTAAATCAAAAAATTTCGATGGACATGTTATTTTAACATTAAAAAAAATGATTTCAATTTTCTTTTCTTTATGCATAAACGAAAAGAATCTGCATAAAATTACACAGCGAGTGCGGACATTTATAAAAAATAAAGGTAGATATTTTGAATCATCTACAGAATTCAGCGCGCAAGAATTCAGCTGGCAAGATTTATTTTGAATATTTGTATTCTGAATGAAAGAAATTGAGAAAAATGTATTTTGCATTTCTATAGCCATGGAGAGCACACATGAGGGAATTTTTAGTACTTACGCACATAAGGCTTTGTGGAAAAACATTAAGATGAGCGCCACAAATAGGAGGAGGAGCTCGACCAAACACCCACCAGAAGTGTTATTTGTTTTATTTTTTGTATAAGGCTTTTTTGAAAAAAAGTTTTATTTTACAAATTTTATTTTGCAAGTTTATTTTCTTTTATTTCTTTTTTTTTCTTGATTGAACATTTGATATAGAAGATGGCGCAAGACTAATTAGTTTTTGAATAACTTTATTCCAAAAAAAAAAAAAAAATATTGTGAATGATGGAAATCTTTATTTGGACTTACACGCTCCATTGCCTGTCTATTTGTATACTGCAGCTCTCTTGTTCATAAGTGCCAAATATAGGTATGTTCATCTAAAAATTATCCATCAACTTAATTTCCAAGAATTCGCTCTCAAAGAGTATAATATCAAAAAAAGGAGATGAACGCAAAACTAGTAGGTTTAGTCTAATTGGTTGCCCTTGCGAGGGACCCCTAAAAAAACTAGTAAGAATTTGTAAGTTTTACGAACAGCTGAAAATAAAAAAATTTTATAGTTGAGTTACCTCGTATTAAATTGAAAAGAAAAAAATTAACCAAATAAAACGCAAAATAACGAGCTTAGCATCACAAGATTTTGTTTTGCCCACAATAATTTGGTCCATTTCATCATCGCTGTCAGATGAAGAAAGTTCCACTAGCAATTGCCTTGTAGTGGCAATCAGATTTCTTAAGTGGTTAGGGGTAGTCAAAATATTTGATTTTTTTGCATTTTCTTAAAGTATAATATTTTAGAAGTATAATATCTTGTGTGAAGATTTTAAGTGAATCCCACAAATACTCTTCGAGTTATTCAGCGATCAAAGGGCGCTCGGACGCTCCGGAGCTCGATAGCAAAATTTTAAATGAGTTTTTCTGAAAACTATGTTTTTTGAACTCTAACTTAAAAACCGCTTAGTGGATTTCAATAAAATGTATACTGCTTTTGAAAACATAAAAAACTCGCGCCTAATCGAAGGATTTTCTTTTTTTAATTTCGATTTTTTTTTTAACAATTAATTGTTGTTTTTTTCTCGAAAATCTGAAAAATATTGCCTGAGGCCACCATATTGTTAATTTTGAAAAAAAGCTTCGATCAGGCACAATATTATCTATTAATAAAACTAATTTCTCTTCTCCGATTGATTTTAAATGAATCTCCAAGGGCTTGTGATGATCACCGCAAGGTATTTCTGGAGAAACGGGCTCCACACAAACAGCGATAACTTTTACAATTATGTATATTAATTTTTTTTTTTTTCAAATTTTGCTAAAGTCAAGTCGAAACATGTATTAATGCTATGTTTTTATTTTTGTAAAATAAAGTAATTGACTAGCAAAAAAAATTATTGAAAATCATAATTCTTTCGGGCCTTTGGCTACCCCTAACCTCTTAATATTTTCCTTGCTATATAACGCCAAATTAGTTAATAACCAAGAAGTACAAGCACAAAACACAAAATACACCTTCAATGTTTCCGATTTGTATTTCGGAAATTCCAGCAAAGGAAACGCGAGACTGTGACGCAGAAGTGCGTATCGCCATATCATTAGCCGATTCCTATTTAATATATGACTTCAGCTTTGTAAATTTACCTAAAATATTTTTACTTACATTCTACATTTTAATCACAATTTTTATTTAAGTTTAGAACTTTGAGTCAAATTGCAAATTTGAATTCGTGTTTATTTTCACTTTGCGATCAACTGTTTTCTTACTTGGAAATTTGTACAAATAAAAATTTATCCAATACAAACTCCCAACTTCCCCTCGAAATAAAATGCCATTTTGCTGTCTCACTTTCTCCTGCTTTGCAAATTTTTTTGATACACGAATACCAAAATTCCTTAATTTGTAATTATTTTTATAAATTATTTGCCTCATGAACAGAGCTTGAATCTTCCGGTAGGGTGATTAATTTTGCATCACCTTGTACGTCCACACACACATATAAATAAGCATACACGCGTGCGACCAAATTATAGGCATGCCTTGTAAAAATACATTTATTGAATTTAAAATTCATTTACTTAACTTTCAGTGTTGAACATCATCATTGTGTAATAATGTAAAAAAATATCTGATGGCAATATCATTTATCGCTTGAGCCACCATGTATATCTGGAGAACTTTTCTTGCTCTTTAGGCGTAAGCCATACTCGTATTGTAGACGTAACCAAATACCTTGACACATTTTCACTAAACGTCCATCCAATTCCTTCTGTTTCATGGCGAATTTATATTGCTCACGAATTATGTATTTAGCTTGCCTTAATCGGCCAGTTTGTATTAATGAAATGCTGTAATACAATTTGCAGCGTGCTTGCAGGAATGGATCACCTAGTCGTAGACCAATATGCAGTTGTCGCAGAGATATTTTGCCCGCCACATCCGCCTATGATGTCAAAAGTATTCATTAGTAATTTGTAATATACCAAACTTCTGTAAAGCTTACACATCTACTAAATTGTTCGCCAAGCGCAGAGAAGCCCCCACCTAGCGTGGATAACCATGACATTAGGTACTCTACTTCGATACGCTCCCACAGTGTATGGGCCAAAATAAGATTCCTGTTTTTTGGAGACACATTTATTTTAATTATCTATGCATACATACATACTCTCACCATTTGTAGTCGATCACTTCTTTTTTTGGGGGGCGCAGTTGCAGCCACAGTATATCCACGCCACGTAACGCTGGATTCACGCTTAGCTGCAAACGAAGTTGGGTAAAGTGTTGCAACTCACGCAAGAGGTAGAAGGCGCTGATGCCCTCAATTTCGATTAATAAGCGGCGCAGTATACGTGTTTTGCTATCTTTCTGAGCATTATCGGCATATGTGGGTTGGTTAGGCGGTCGTAGAGATGTCACGCGACTCCAAAGTGCTTTTCTTGGCAGTGTATGCACTTTACTATTACAATCAATCTCTTTGAATTCTTGCTTTTCGGCTAAGTCACTGATGCAAATTAAAATTGACATTGCAATGATATTGGAATAATTTTTGCAATATCTACGCTAGGAATTGTGAAGTGACGGAAACGGCAATTTTTTGTTTTCGAATGTAAACAATACAATGAAAACAGCTGTTCGGAGTTGTCATTTTGTGGATTGTGGGTTAGTCGGGTCAGCGAATTTTCTTATTTAATGGAACGGATATGAAGATTGAATCGCCGGAAATAATTTTGTGTATTTTTTTTCAAAGCGTTGCATGTTTTTCTTATATCACTTTTACATTTGAAATTAATGTCTAAATTTTTTAGATACTCACTTGAGAAGTCGGTTACTTGCAGCTGCTGCTAGCTTCTTGCTCTCGAACGCTCCGGAGCGGCCGAGTGCACTTTTTTAATTGTTGAATAACTCGAAAAGTATTTGCCGGATTCACTTTAAATTTTCACACAATATTTTTAAGATATTATATTTGAAGAAAAAGCTAAAACAAAATAAAATTTTTTGAAAATTCTAACTACCCCTAACCCCTTAAGGAAACGTACATATGTATATTACAGTGAACCAAAACTGAACTGGGACACTTGTTTGTTCTGATTTCAATCCTTTATAACTTGAGAACGGCTCAGTCAATTTTCAAAAGGCAAAAACTATTGCGAAGTATTCAGTGTTTCATTATGAAAAACGAAAATAATATTGTATAATATTTAATTTATTTCGAAGTTTTTCAGAAAATAAAATTTTTTACAAAACAAAAAATTTGACAACTCAAACATAAAGTGCGACAGTAATGAAAATAATGGAAAATTGATTAATTAACATTTTCTGCAGTATCCCTTTTCCACTAATTACTGGCCACACCACAGGGTTGTGTCCTTTCACCCCTACTTTAGCTAGTTGCTATTGACGAAGTTCTGATAATGCTAAATAAAGATGGGGTCAAGGCAGTAGCGTACGCCGATGACTCGGTCCTAATGGTATCGGATCCGTTTCCCTCAGTCATGGCTGAGATTTTGGAGCGGTCACTGGCTGTATTCAGTCGCTGGGCTGCCACTTGCGGCCGCCGAGTCAACTCTGACAAAACGGAGCTGGTGCAATTTATCAGAAAATATAAACCTCTACCTTTTCGACTTCCCAAATTAAACAACCACGTTCTCTCGCTTTCATCGGAAGTTAGGTATCTTGGCGTGATGCTTGAATCCAAACTCCATTGGAACCCACACATTGAAAATCGGGTTAAGAAGGCCAATATAGTTTTGTACGCCTGCAAATCTATGTACGGCAAAAATTCGGGGCTCAAGCCACAGTTCGTGTTGTGGATGTACAAGGCAGTGGTTTTGCCAAATTTAACGTATGGATGCCTGGTTTGGTGCGAAGTTCCTCGGAAGGGCTATAATATCACTAAATTGGGAACGGCGCAAAGGACTGCATGCATTGCCATCACGGGAGCATGTAAAACTTGCCCCAGTGCTACCCTGGATGTCCTTTTCCACTTACTTTCCATCGATTTTTACGTTATTTCTATCGCAGCTCAAAGTACAATCAGGTTAAAGGAGGTTGACCTCTGGAGGCAATCTTTCAAAGGACATGGTAGCATTTTCAGGCAGTTAACACAGTATTTCTCCGAACAGTATTGCTCTCTATCCGCAAACTGAAGTTTGAGGTATCGTGCTGGGGCAATAATTCCAAATAGGCAGGGTTGGATCGAGGGGAAAATCTGCACTGAAGCTACCGTCTGTCTTCACTGACGGTTCCAAAATGGAATCGGCAGTCGGAGCAGATGTTTTCTCTAAATCAGCCAATTTATCTATCTCCTCTAAACTGCCGAATACTGCTAGTGTTTTTCAAGCAGAAGTCTTTGCGATTCTGCAGGCATACAAAATTCTTAGGGAACGTGGGAGCGAGGGAGATATTAAAATTTTCTCCGATAGTCAAGCCACGATCAATGCTCTGACAACGCCATGGTGCAGAACGAAACTAGTAAATTCCTGTAAGGAGGAGATCAAATCTCTTGGATGCGCAGGTAACATTAGGTAAAGATCTGGGTTGCAGGACATAGGAACAATGAGGGAAATGAAATTCCTGATGAGCTTGCTAAGAAGGGGACTGAATTGGTCTCAGAGACCTCCTACCGGGCCATCGGCGTCCTCCTGACCGTTGTTAAAGGAGAACTGCTCAAATGATTTCTCAGGAAAGTGCAGAAAAGATGGAGCTCCACTTCTTCATGTGCTATTTCGAAAACCCTTTGACCCCAGTACAATATACGAAGTTCTGAGTCCTTCGTATATTGTATTGGGGCCTTTGGACTCCACGCCATTCAATTTGCAAACTCTTAGCTGTGTTTACCGGTCACTAGACGATCGGCACACACGCTAAAAAGCTAGGGTTAACACTTAACCACCATTGCAGAAGTTGTGGGGGCCTTTCAGAGAGGGAGATTGTAGATCACTTTCTCTGTAAATGTCCGGTTTTGGCAACTAGACGTTCAAGGGCACTGGGTGCTTCTGTTTTCGACAGCCTTGGGAAGTGCGCCTACCTAAATTCAATAAATCTTCTCCATTATATCAATAGCTCTGGTTGACTATAGATATCTGCCTGTTGGAGGTCTCATAGTGGTATCAAAACAGCGCTTTACTGCTACTTGAGGAGTGCGAGACTGGCACTTCAACCATTTCACCTACCTACCTACTGCTTGAAAATGTCGTTGCATAGAGTCTTCTAGAGTTTTGTTGATATCTCTCCGAATCATCTCTTCAAGGGCTGATTCTAGGGAATTTTCACCACTAATCTGCCATTTGCGCAATTCTCTTTCAATGTAGGCCTACAACTGCTCAATAGAATACAGATCTGAGTTCTGAGTTCAATATTTCTAGATAATTTATGAGTAAAACAAAACGAGCCCACTCCAAATCATAACATGTCCGCTACCAAGTTTCCAGACAAAACTGTGGCCATCCGACGCAAAAAAGTTGAATTTCGACTCGCCGGTGAAAATAATAAATAACGTTGCTCCAAAATCCATTGGATTGCTAACGTATTCTTTAGCATAGTTGCGATGGAATAAGGTCGTAAAGCCACATACCATGATATTGACAAATCCTTGGGCATTAGTATGAACAGAGCAACGAGATTTTGCATGGTCACCTTATGGTAAAAAGGGTGTGTAGACGTTGGATCCCGAAAAATACTCCGGAAATTCATTCAAATGAATGAAAATGTAAGTTTATCATCATGGAGAATATTTGGAAAACCATAAAACCAATGTTCACTTTTCCATATGGTCCTTTTGTTTTTTTCCGAATAAGACATGGAGAGCTACAACTTAACTCAGGGAATAAAGAGACATGCAGTTATGCTGTTGTTGATGTAGCAGCACTACTAAGCCCTGTCAGTGCAGGGTAATCACCGGTCGTCTTCGTCTAACTTATCTAAAGGTAGGCCCAGGAAACATGCTGTTTCGACAGGTTGGGTCCAGAGGGAGAGGAGTGTTAGATGAGTGGGTTTGGTGAAAGGTGGTTAGTGTCGTGCGGGGTGCCTTCACATACCGGACATATGTTTAGTATGTCCGGGTCGATTCTGGATAAGTAGGAGTTTAACCTGCTACAATATTCAGAACGTAATTGTGCCAGTGTTATGTGGGTCTCACGGGGAAGCTGGAGCTCTTCATCTGCTGTAGGTGGTGGTTGGACTCCGATGACGGCATTCGATAGTCGGGAGCTTAAGAAGGTGTTGATGGTCTCCCGATTAATGTCATTTATTGTCTGTCTTAACACTGTCTGGTCAAGTAGATGTCTGTTCCTTTTGTCCTGGATCTCGTCGGCGTGATTGAGGAGGTGTCTCCTGATGTGCCTGGGAGGCGGCTCTGACTCTAGCAGGTGTCTGCAAGGGTGAAACCTGCGGTAGCATCCAAGCAGAAACTGTTTGCTGAGTAGTTTATTATGCTCCTTTACTGGGAGCATCTGTACCTCGTTGTGCTGAAGAGGGGACACTAGCAGGAAACGCATCGCTGTCCGAATAGCAGTGTTTTTGGCATGTCTGGAGCGTTACCCACTACGTGTCTCTAGTTCCAGGCGACCAGACAGGCGCACCATAGTTTAGAACCGGCCGGCCAATTGCCTTAACTAGCCCTGTCTAGTGAGCCATTTATCAGACATACAGTTATCGTCGCTATTTGTGCAAATCCCATGGATTTAGGAATCTCTTGCTTTCTTAAGTGCCCCTTTTCATTCGTTCATAGAGATCGCTGTGATCGAACTTCCAAATGGACGCATCAAGCGACGATGCAGAATCTGTTGCAAAATGCAAAAAACAAGAGGAACGTGCTGACACTGTCCAATCAGTAAAATTTATTCAATACAAGTTGAAGACCAAAATAAACAAGACTGGCGTCACCAAATTAATTTTGATGGCGCCATCTTTTTAATGAGCGTTGGAAGTTACATCCCTAGCTGACTTTCAGTGAAAGCTTGGTGACATTCGGTTTAGTGGAAGCGAAGTTATTACGTCTAAAGTGTCAGTATCTTTGTGTCATCGGTACAAAAATGAGTTTCAAACAAAGAGCTAATATCAAATTTTGTTTTGAAATTGGTAAAACGTTTACCGAAGCGTTTGAATTGATGAAAAAAGTTTATGGCGATGATTGTCTATCTCGTGCCAGAGTTCATGAGTGTTTTACACGTTTCAGAGATGGTTGTGAGGACGTAAATGACAATGAACATACGGGCCGCTCAAAATCAGTAATCGCCGAAAACTCCATCGAAAATGTTCGTAAAGTTATGAAAAATGAGCCGAAATCATCGTTAAAATTCATGGGATCGGAGTTGAATATTTCTAAAACATCGATTTATCTCATTTCAACTGATCATTTGGGCTTACGAAGGGTCTGTGCACGTTTCATTCCGCACAAATTAACTAAGGACCAAAAATTGCTCAGAATTCAACATTCGAAAGACCTCGCTAAAGAGGCGAGAAAAGACGAGAACTTCCTTTGAAACATTATAACTGGTGATGAAACATGGTATTTCCAACATGAACCTGAAACTAAGCGTTAAAGTGCGAAATGGAAGGCCCCAGACGCGTTTGGAGAAGTCAAAAATCAAGTCGATGCTCATTTGTTTTTACGATTCCAAGTGAATTGTCCACAAGAAGCTCGTGCCAATGGGCCAAACCGTTAATGTAATTTTCTAACTTGGCGTTTTGAAGAGTTTGTTGCATCGCATTAGTCGAATTCGCACTGAATACCGCGAAGGAGGATGCTGGCGCTTATTGCATGAAAATGCACCATCTCATCAATCCACTCTTGTGACTGATTTTTTGACTATGTAGAAATCGCATTTTAACCATCAATCACTCACCGTATACGCCTGATATGGCTCCCTGTCACTTCTACCTATTGGGATAGGCCATGCAAGGAAAACGTTTTGCGTCCGTAGAGGCCATCCAAAAGGCTTGTACCGACATCCTGAAGGACATTCCGGTTAATGACCTGGAACACTCTTTCGAAAAGGCTTTAGATCGCGCTAAACAGTGTATCGCGGTCACAGGGAACAATTTTGAATAAATAAACTCGAAGTTATCAGAACAAACCTTCTGTCGTTTCTATTTTAGCTCAGCCTTGTTTATTTTGGACTTCACCTTGTAATAACAAGCGATCATTGAAATTTATGGGGTGCCCTTGCGAGGGAGCTTAATGTTTTTGAGGGCATTATCCGTTGAGTTGTTCATGAAGATCTCCTGTATAAAACTTACGTTATGCGTGGAAGACAGTTTACCAGGTGTATAAGCTTAAATCCGCTGTTTTTTAGTAAAAAAAAACATTTTTTTTATAGAAAGCAAAAAATTAATTTATTCAAAGTATTTGTCCTCGCTAGCTGTACATTTTTCCCATCTCTCGGGCAATTTGCGTATACCACGCCAAAAGAATTCTTCATCTTTCGAGGCGAACCACTCGTCAAGCCATTTCCGGACGTCTTCGTACGAATCGAAGTGCTGTTCGGCGAGCGCGTGACCCATCGATGAAAACAGATGATAGTCCGAAGAGGTCTGGTGAATAAGCGGGATGAGGTAGCACCTCCCAATTGATTGTCTCCAAGTAGTTTTGGACCATTCTTGACGTGTGCGATGGGGCGTTGTCGTGGAGGAAAATCAGCTTCTCATGTCTTTGTTCATAACGAGGCCTTTTTTCACGCAAAGCACGGCGCAATTTGATGAGTTGTTGGTGGTAGCGATGAGAATTAACAGTTTCACCAGGTTTCAACAGCTCATAGTAAACGACACCCTGCTGATCCCACCAAACGCACAGCATCGTCTTGCGTCCAAAGCGATTAGGTCTTGATGAAGAAGTTGATGGTTGGCCGGGATCGACCCATGATTTTTTTCGTTTAGGATTCTCAAAGTATATCCACTTTTCATCGCTAGTCACCACAAGATGCAGGAACGACTTTCTTTTATGCCTAGCCAGCAAGATTTCGCATGTGTTTTGGCGTCGCTCCATCTGTCTATCGTTCAATTCATGGGGTACCCATTTTCCGACTTTTTGGACCTTTCCCATGGCACGTAAACGCATGGAAATGGCTGGTTGAGTGACACCTAACTGCTCGGCAAGCATTTTTTGCGATTGGGTATCGTCCTCATCCAAAAGAGCCTGCAATTCATGGTCCTCAACTTTTCTGGGCCGATTTTCACGCTTCTTGTCACTCAAGTCAAAATGGGCGTCTTTGAACCGACGAAACCAGTCTCTGCAAGTTGTTTCCGATAATGCACTGTCACCATAGACCTCCACAAGCATTCGATGCGATTCGGCAGCCGATATCTTCAAATTAAAGCAAAAAAGTAGAGCTTCCCGCATATGCTCTTTTTTTGACACAAAATTAGACATGATTAGGCAAGGAAAAAAGTGTGTTGCTGTATGAAATCACTGATGATGTACAGTGATTGATGTAAACAGGTGTCGAACCCATGCAAAAAAAATATGGCATTTCTATGGTAACTTGATATGCTCACTAACGCCATCTACGAGCAATCAGCGGATTTAAGCTTATACACCTGGTATATATGCCGGAACGAGAACAACACAGACTTTTCAAACAACCCTCGTATAATTAGACCATACACAAATTTTCAGGCGTTTGACCGAAATTTTGGAATTTGGAATTTTGTGCAATTGCAAATAAAATGTTTAGTGAACTACTCACGCACACATTGTCGGTGGTGTATAAAATGTCCTACTGGAATTTTGATTAAAAAGTGTTTGTTAACATAAGAATTAATTGAATGGAATGCTTTGTAACAAAATTATATGTGTATGGGTGTACGTAATGTGTGTGTCTGATAAGATAAAATATTTATAATATTTCAAAGTTTTCGTTCACATGGATGACGTGATGTACATATGTATATACTTATACATTTCATCTTTTGTTGTTAGTTCTTGGTAAAGGAGAATGACGAATAGTGGAATGACAAGTGACGAGTGCCAGTGTCTAATCAGGTGTCTGTAAACATTTTTTTAAGGGGTAACACCACTGCAACAGACTTAAAAATGCTTGCTTGCCAATTTTTTTGATTTTTTGGCGGAAGGAAAGGTGATAAAGCAATGATACTTGGGGTAGTTATTGAGCACATATTTGATGAATTAATATATTATAAGCCCATAGTCCGGGTAGCTAGTGCGATTACATTAGATTAATCTGTAATTTTAATTGTATTTTAATAAATAATAATAAAATTTATAATATAATAAATAATATTTGTAATACCTAATATATTCAATAAAATGCATTTATATAGTCACCAATGTATGTACGTTTATAGTCCGGAAGTTGTGAAAGTAATCGACTCCAAATCAGCCGAATTTGCCTTTATAACTGTTTGTGCGCCCGTATTTCTTTTCCTTCGAGTTTTTGCTTAAGGGGACAGATACCTGTAAACGGCCATATTTTCCCTGATTTTCATTAAAATTATTTAAAATGAAAAAGTCAATATATTTTTTTTTTCAAAATTGGCATATAGTTTATTTATACATTAAAATAATATAAATTTTTTTGTTTTTGTTTTAATCATTTAAAATGGCGGATGTACATTCAGTTCTTCCAGGAAGGTCTGGGCTTCTCTGAATACAAAAACCAAGAATTCATTTGTTTATTAATGTCACAATATAATAATAAAAAAACTGGAAGAAAAATTCGTGGAATAATTTGCTTCAAAAACAAAAAAAAATTAATTTTGGGGCGAATTTTCTTACTATTTTATCTAAATTATTTTTTTCGAAAACTTGTAAATTCACATAGAAAGTAATATCATAAAGAAGATGTGTGCAAAATTTCAGGGAGATCGGTCAGTAACTTTTCTAGTTATCGTGTACGGCAGTTCGAAAAATATAGATTTGAGATAAACGCGTCTAAAGTCGGCAATGTAACTATACGTCTCCCAGCGCCCGAACGCAAAGAATAGAGTTGTCACGGTTGACGATCTATAATACAAGAAATACTTAAATTTACGTTCTAAAATTTTTTTGACATATTCTTAAAGGATTATAAAGGGTGGATTTCAAGGGCCGATGATACACAAGCAACGCGTTAAAGTTATTCAGGCTTATGATGAAAACGGGCGTTCAAATCAAAATGCATATCGCGAACTTCGTGAAGAAAATCATCTTCAGTGATGAGGCACATTTTCACATCAGTGGATTCGTCAATAAGCAGAATTTCCGCATTTGGGCGAATGATAATCCAAGAGTGATTGCCGAAAAACCAATGCACCCACAAAGAGTGACTGTTTGCTGCAGTTTATGGGCCGGCGGCATCATTGGGCCGTATTTTTTCCAAAATGAGGCCGGTCAGGCAGGTACTGTAAATAGTGTTCGCTATCGTGAGATGATAACGAACTTTTTATGGCCCGAATTGGAAGATATGGATGTGAACGATATGTGGTTTCAACAGGACGGTGCCACTTGTCACACAGCTAACGAAACAATGGCTCTTTTGCGCGAAAAATTTGATGGCCGAATAATCTCACGTCGCGGCGATGTCAATTGGCCGCCAAGATCATGTGATTTGACATCGATGGACTTCTTTCTTTTGGGGTATTAAATTGTATTTTATTCAAAATCAACAACGGCCCTTGAAACTTAACCACCCTTTATTAACATTTTATAAAATTTTTTTTTTTCGAAATTTTACAGGTATCTGTATCCTCTTAAGGGGTTGTGGTAGTCAGAATTAAAAAAAAAAAATTTTTGCATTTCCTTAAAGTATAATATCTTAGAAATATTGTTTGAAAATTTGAAGTGAACCCGACAAATACTTTTCGAGTTATTCAACAATTAACAAAGGGCGCTCGGGCGCTCCGGAATCGATAGCAAAACTTTAAATGCGTTTTTCTCAAAACTATATTTTTTTAACTGGCGATCACTGTAACTTAAAAACCGCTTGGTAGATTTCAATAAAATTTGTACTGCTTTTGAAAAACATAAAAAACTCGTGCCTGATCGAAGGATTTTTTTTTCAAAAATATCGATTTTTTTTAAACAATTAATTGTTGGTTTTTTTCTCGAAAATCTGTCCTGAGGCCGCCATATTGTTAATTTTGAAAAAAAGCTTCAATCAGGCACAAGATTATCTGTTAGTAAAATTAATTTCTCTTGTCTGATTGATTTTAGATGAATCTCCAAGGACTTGTTATGATAACTGAAAGGGGCTACTGGAGAAACGGACTCCACACAAACAGCGATAACTTTTAAAGTTATGAATATTTTTATTTTTTATTTTTTTTATTTTGCTAAAGTCAAGTCGAAACCTGATGTATTAACGCTATGTTTTTATTTTTGTAAAATAAAGCAACTGACTAGCAAAAAAAAAAACAGATTGAAAATCATAATTTTTTCGGGTCTCTGACTTACCCCTAACCCCTTATCAGGGAGAGTTTTGTTCATTGTTTAGAACTTTATTTTCCAATTGACTGCTCGGTTCAACATTTGTTAGCTTGTGAATTTCAAGGTTAAAGAAAGCAGAAGAAGGCCGACGATGATGTTGATAGGTGTGAGCATTTGTGTATTTTTGCACGTTTTGTACCTGAGAAATTTAGTTTCGATGTTTGCATTATTTTTACTAACACCAGATTAAAGAAAACTTGTGATAGAGTCAATCTGCCTTAAATTGATGTCAAACAGCTCGAAGAGGTCCTTCCCGATGCTGACGGAACCACTGATTACCAAGCTTTAGTTGCAGCCATAACAATAGGGACAATGGCTTCACTAAAATACGCACACCTACCACTCACATTTATACCCCCACTGACAGTATTGAAGATGCACCTGCCATCTTTCGAAGAGGTAACATAAAAAGTGTCGAAAATATTAGTTAGGACAATTTTGGACACCGTAAAATTTTTGCTCTCTTCATCTGAAATTTCATCTATTATTAGCTGTTGTTAAGTAAAAAGAGTTTCCTCTATGAAAGTTAAGAGAAGAACAAAATACAGTCTTAATCGAAACTTCGAACTTCCCAAAGAATATGAGGACAAAAAACAAAATAATAATAACAAAGGCAGTGGCATTGAGGTTAGATTTTTTAACCTTATCGTTATGCACAAGAATTATGTTAGTACGAGATTTCATGTTCAAATAAAGGGTGCCCAATTAAGGCCGCCTGTGTTGAGTTTGGCGAAATTTTCTTTCGGCCTGTCGAATAGCGAGATTTTTTGATAGCTGTCTCTGTGAACAATGAAGTTTATTCATGAATAACAGTATATGAAAACCCGTTACAGGAATGTGAGAGCTTTGCGGATTGAGAAATGCGCATATCCATTCGAAATGTCGGCAAAAATGGAGGAGTGATCGGAATTTGAGGTAATTTGGCACGCAATTAAGGGGGGGGGGGGGTAGGGTCACAAAATCGAAATTTTTTTTCTTCACTCATCTTATAGTAAATCATTTCAAGAATGTTGTGTCAAAATTTTAAGTGGATCGGAGCAGCATCGATAATTATTAATTATAATTTTTCAGAGTCATTTTTTCAAACGCGTTTTTCCCGAAACGACTTCTTAAAAGTCGGTGCCAATCACAACTCCGAAACTATTCAACCGATTCTTTTCAAATTTGGCACACGTTTTCTAAATCAAAAATACCTACCCCCCCCCCCCCCACTGTTTTTTTTTATTTTTAAGGTTGTTTTTCACTTACAAATATGGCGAAATTTTTCGCCAAAAATGCTCGTTTTACGTTTTTTTGCCACCAAAACTCCAAAATGAAAAAAAAAAAAAATTTATTATTGGGGGGGGGGGGGGGCTTGGATAGCATTACGTCATACTTTAACTGAAAAATTCGACTTTTTTAGTTTCAGATGATTCTACGACGAATGCCGATTGGCACCGCAGAGCACCTCTCGAAAAACATATCTCCAAAAAAACTCTGTCATGGGCTTATTTGTCAATATTTTATTATTAATATTTTTTAAAAACTTATTGAAAAGATGTACAATAACATGCAACTGATTTTATTAAAGTATCTTAAGCCATATTCTGTAAAAAATTCAAAAAAAGAGTGTTTTTTTTAGCGCTAAACCCTACCACCCCCTTAAACAAAATCGGTCTGATTTCAGAATTTATAATTGACTTTTTTTTTGTAAACTGCACGAAAACTGAGTTACTTAAATTTTGTTTTTGTTTTTTGTAAATTTTATTATTATTATTTGTAGGGAATATATAAAATACAATACAAACTTAATTAGCACACTGGCTACTAGGGCCTTCGGTGCTTAAAGACTTGATTACAAAATGACTTATTTCGAACTGTATATTTTAATGCATTTCATATAATTGTATACCTTTGTATCATCTTTATGCTAGAAGCCAGGATCATTAAAGCTAAATGGGTAATATCAACATAACTAAGAGAATCTAGGACTTGACATCACTTGGTGTGTCTAACTGGCGCCGGTTAGCACGGAAAGAAACGACTGGCGCGCTTTGTTAAACTCGGCCAAAATCGCGTAAGCGGTTATCGCGCCAATTAAGAAGAAGAAGAAGAAGAGGGTCCATAGGGGTACTCCACAGGGGGGAGTATTATCTCCACGTATTATTTATCAAGTACGCTGTTGATGTGATGCTAATGGTGTCAGGGCTGTGTCCTGTGCATTACGGTACGACCAGTGGGAGCATTGAAAGGGCGTTAGGTGAGCTTAACTCTTGGGACACAGGCTACGGCCTAAGTTAAAATCCGCGTAAAACAGAACTTATGCTTTTTACCACTAGATACATATAAGGTACCAATCTTAAAAAAAAAATAAATAAATAATTGGCGCGTACACTTCTGTTAGGTGTTTGGCCGAGCTCCTCCTCCTATTTGTGGTGTGCGTCTTGATGTTGTTCCACAAATGGAGGGACCTACAGTTTCAAGCCGACTCCGAACGGCAGATATTTTTATGAGGAGCTTTTTCATGGCAGAAAAACACTCGGAGGTTTGCCATTGCCTGCCGAGGGGCGACCGCTATTAGAAAAATGTTTTTATTAATTTTGCTTTCACCGAGATTCGAACCAACGACCTCTCAGTGAATTCCGAATGGTGATCACGCACCAACCCATTCGGCTACGGCGGCCGCCAATCTTTACCTTACCAAATATTAACGAATAAACCCTCTCCCTTTACCCAGTGCAAAGTATGATACCTAGGGGTAATCCTGGACTCCAAACTTAGCTGGAAATTAAACGTCGAAAAACGGGTAAGGAAAGCAAAAATGGTTTTATATGCCTATAAACGTATGCTTGGAAGAAGATGGGGTCTTCAACCTAAGCATACATTATGGTTCTACAAGGTGGTTATAGGACCAATTTTAATGTATGGTTCGGTAGTCTAGTGGAAATCTCTAGGGAGAGATTACAACATCAAATTGCTCGGCAGAATAAAAAGATCAGCCTGTGCAATAACGGTCGGTGCAATCAGATCATGTCCTAGGGAGGCCCTCAACGCACTGGCAAACGTTATTCTAATAGATCTACGTATTAAGAAGACAGCAACCATGAGTGAATTTAGGTTATATGAAGCGGGTCACTGGAAAGAAAAAACGTATGGCCATGCCAGTCTATTACTACGACAAACTCAGTTAACCTCGGTGAGGACCGACTACATCGTCCCGATGGTAACATTCAATAGGAATTTTGCCGCTCTCTTTCCATCTAAGGAGGAATGGAATAAGGGATTCTCACTAAACAACTTCAACACAACAGTCGATACGGATGGCTCTAAAATGGATTGTGGTGTTGGAAATGATATACAGGGTTTGATTGAAAAGTAATGAGCCTTCCCGCGCGGAGCGTCTGCTAAGCGACCAACTGAATCGGCTGGTGGGGGAAAATTATCGTTGGACCTTCCTCTTCGACTAGAAACCGGTCCCAGTTCGCTGGCAACAGCGGTGCAGTCAACATCGCTCCGCGCGTGAAAGCTATTTTAAAAATCTGTTATGATTTTGCAGTGGCGAAATTGCAGCGATCATTGGAGCAACGTTACTCGATCAAATTTTGCGTAAAGCTAAATAAAACCAGTATCGAAACCATTGGGCTACTCAAGGAGGCTTACGGGGACCAATCTCTGTTCAGTGCCCAGGTAAAACGGTGGCACAAGTCGTTGAAGGAAGGCCGGGAGGACGTCGAAGACTAGCAGCGGTCTGGAAGGCCTTCGACGACGCAAACAGACGAAGATGTGAACCGGGTTCGTGAATTTTTGAACATTGACCGTTGAGCTAGTCTACGTGAGATCAGTGAAGAGTTAAATTTAACTTATTACACTGTGCGGGAAATCGTGACCGGAAAACTTGAAATGCGCAAAGTGTGTGCCAAATTGGTTCCAAAGGTTTTGACTGATGAACAAAAGCAACTTTCTCA
The DNA here is from genome assembly GCF_027943255.1 of Anastrepha obliqua. Classification (NCBI taxonomy): domain Eukaryota; kingdom Metazoa; phylum Arthropoda; class Insecta; order Diptera; family Tephritidae; genus Anastrepha; species Anastrepha obliqua. The sequence continues at coordinate 32,104,179 of NC_072893.1, forward strand.
TTTCCTCTTGACAAATCGGTTCCCTTAGCAAGACACTGGGTTGCTAACTCTAGAATTTTTTAGCACAAGAGGAAGAAAAGTAAAATTTTGTTTTCAAAAGGGGTTTTAAGCGCAAAAACTTGCTCGGTATGTCCATAACCAAAACGATAAGGAAAACATCCTGACATACAGCTTAAATCCGGGTCATTTTGGGGCAGTGAACGTGAAAGATGGACGTTTTGACAATTTGAGCCCGATACCTTTCAAATATAGTTTGGGAAAGTACTCACTAGGTTACTTAAAAAATACATAAGTTACCAACAAGTACTCAGGTTGAAGCGGTTGTCCATTGTAGGAGACTCATGGCCCATTGTGATACTTACCTCCAAGTACTCACTTAGCAATATGTAATTAATCACAGACCCCGCATGGCAGATGATTTTTTATGAGGAATTTTTTTATGGCAGAAATACACTCGGAGGTATGCCATTGCCCGCCGAAGAGCGACCGCTTTTACAAACAACATTTCCTATCGTTTGGTGTTTCAGCCCCGAGGTTTTGAACCCTTGCACTTCCAAATGGTAGTCACGCACCAAGCTATTCGGCTAATTCGATATAATAATAATTACAATAGTTTAAATAAGTGCAAGTAGTTTGTTAAGTATTTATGAATGTAAAAATAATCTTGACTGGGTGGTCAAAACTTTAAACTTACGTGGGCAAGGCATGGTAAAGTGAAGCATCGAATCTGTTCAAAGTTTGTTTTTAGTCAACCAAATTTATGATGAATGCGCTTCTTCTATGAAAGAATTCAAGGTCATAATATATACTTAGGTAACATAATAGCGCGATACTTCGTGATCAGTTTTGAATTTAAAAATTAATTCACAAAATATAATTCTGGCATTAAGTTAAACCATTTATTTTTTTAATATCATACTTGGCAATTTCCGTCTAATTGGCGCGTACACCCTTTTTGGGTGTTTGGCCGAGCTCCTCCTCGTATTTGTGGTGTGCGTCTTGATGTTTTTCCATAAATGGAGGGACCTACAGTTTCAAGCCGACTCCGAACGGCAGATATTTTTATGAGGAGCTTTTTCATGGCAGAAAAACACTCGGAGGTTTTCTATTGCCTGCCGAGGGACGACCGCTATTAGAAAAATGTTTTTCATAATTTTGGTGTTTTCACCGAGATTCGAACCAACGTTCTCTCTGTGAACTCCGAATGGTAGTCACGCACCAACCCATTCGGCTACGGCGGCCGCCCATATTTTTTTATAATTTAACTAAAAAAGGACTATTTTGCTACCATTTTCAAAACGTATATAATATTTTCACTTTCTTCATCCTTTTTAAATGCGACCTTTGGAAGGAGTGCCAGAATTCTAATGTCATAAGTGAGCAAATCTTTAAGGGGTTACATGGGTTTCGTGAGTTAAAAAAATCGTTTTTTTTTGGCTTATTAATTTCTATAACAACTCAATAATATTGTCCTAAAATAAATAGTTTCGGAGATACAGCCTTTGGAATGTGTGCGCTCCAAGCCACTTTTATTGTTACTCAAAACTTTAAACGCGTTTTTCTCGGAACCGTGTTTTCAAAGTCGGTTGTCAAATGTTCTCGAAAACTACTGAACCGATCTTGATGAAATTTTACACAGGTGTTCGAGATATGATTTACTCGTGCTTGAACGAAGGATTTTGTATTTTTTCAATTACAACTATTTAAAAAAAAAACAAAATGTCAAGGAAATTTGACCGAAATTTTAATTTTTTTGGAAAAATGTCTGCCAAAATTCCAATTTTTACTTTTTTTTCTTTTCTTCGTTCAAGCACGAGTTTATGGTCTTAACTAAAACACTTATTTTTGTTTTTTTCATTTTTGATGATCCTGTTAGGAGTTATGCTGACAACGCGGACGCACCTTTTTTCGAGGGGTTACCGGAAATGACGTCAAAATGGGGGAGTTTTCATTTTTTTTTTTTTAAATTTCAGAACTTATTCTTTAAATATGTATCTATAAGACAGAAAAAAGTTTGAATGAAATAAATAATTTTTTACATAGAATTGAAATTGAATATTGAAAATAGGTCTTTTTTTTACCCGACGAAACCCATGTAACCCCTTAATAATTGAATCATGATGTTTTCCGAGTATTTAAAATGCGACTTTTCGCACATTTTTACGAGTTGCTAATGCGACACCTTTTATCATATAAGTTCTAACGAAATGTTACAACAAACAGCAAGTCGACTGCATTGCAACAACAGAGTTTGACACATACACATGTATGTAGATATGCGCATATACATACATACTTTGTGAGTTATCGCTGTACATAAATTCTTATCATATGCAAAGAGCCGATAAGGTGTTCATGTACAGTTAACAGGTGTGGATAACTACTCCGTTTGCTAAGTGTCAGTTACTAATTTCAGTTAAACGAGTGAGGAAGCTCTAGGCGCAGTACATATCTATTTTTAATTCGAAATCTAATTATAAATTAAATAGAAAATGAAGTTCTACGTGTTGGTATTGGTAGCAGTGGCCTATTTGGTATATGTGCACGCGGGTAAATTAAAACACATTTTTAGCAAAAAAGAAACCACAGTAGATATGTATTTATGTAGTTGTTATAGTAGTGTTCCATTCAGCGGCAAAAATAGTTCTAACAAGTGCAAGTTCTTTTTACACCATAAACTGGCTATTTCTTACATTAAATTTGTCGTAAATAATTTAAAATTGGTCTGAATAATCAAAATTGGTCTTGCATAATTAAAAGAATTGTATTATTTTAAAAGTAAAAACAGAGTTTCGTAAATTTAAAATGGCACAATAACTAAAAGCCTCCAAAAAAGTTGCTGCTTGCTAAGTAGTATTACAATCCGGTGATGCAATGCTGCTAATCTTATCTTGTGATTTCATGTTCAATTTGTCCGCGGAAAGCTCAATAAGTCAATAATTCATACATTTATTTGTACATAAGTATGTATGTAGTGCATGCTTACCCATGTGTATATAACGGTGCCTCGGTAGAAAGAGAGCATGGCGTAAGCCTTACACAAAGTTTACTTAGCTCAAGAGCCTTTGGGGCACACTAATAGGGTGCGGCCGCCTTGGCCTAGTGTAATTGATAATTATGCAATGCGAAAAACATAAACTCGCATTGCGAACATGAGAATACAAATAATACAGAAGGGGGTTTTCTAATAAAGGCAGGCAAGGGCAAAACTCCGAGGTCATTTTTGTTACGAAAATATTCCCATAAAATCATCTTTCCTTATAAAACTGAACAGCCATCCCCCGCGAAGCAAACGCTTTTTGATATCTGAGCGATTCCATGTCTGGCACTCCTCAAATAGCACTAAAGCGCCGTTTTCATACCATTATGAGACCTCCAACAGGAAGATATCTACAGCCACCCAGAGCTGTTGATTTAATGGAGATTTAAGTTGGCGCACTGCCCCAGGCTGTCGAAGAAAGGAGCACCCAGTGACCCAGTTAATCGTCTAGCTGTCAAACCCGGACATTTACAGAGAAAATGCTCAACAGTCTCCTTCTCTGAAAGGTCGCACAGCTTCTGCAATAGGGGTTAAATGGTAAACCTAGCTTTTCCGAGTGTGTGCCGATTGTCTAATGACCAGTACACACAGCTACGAGTTTGGAAATAAAAAGGCGAGGAATCCAAAGGACTTTCTGAGTCCTTCGTATATTGAACTGGGGCCATAGGGTTTTCGAAATATCACATGAAAAAATGGACCTCCATATTTTCTGCGCTTTACTGAGAAATAATTTGTGCAGTTCCTCTTTAACAACAGTCAGGGGGATGCTGATGATCGAGTAGGAAGTATCTGAGACCAATTCAGTCCCCTTCCTGGCAAGTTCATCAGGAATTTCATTTCCCTCTATGTTCCTATGTCTTGGAACCCAGATTAGAGAAATGTTTCCTGCACATCCAATAGATTTGATCTCCTCCTTAGAGGAGTTTACTAGTTTCGTTATGCACCATGGCGTCGTCAGAACCTTGACCGCGGCTTGACTATCGGAGAAAATGTTAATATCTCCCTCGCTCCCGTGTTAGCTAAGCATTTTCAAGCCTGAAGTTTAAAACACTCTGTGACTGTTTTTGATGAGTGTGCTTTGGATTCTTTTCGCTTTTATAGCTTCTTGGATATCTGAGTAAATAAAGACTTCATTTGTGGACAATACTCTCATTTTTATCGCTGTAAGTCCCTCTTTTATAGCCGTAACTTCCGCTTGAAACACACTGCAATGATCAGATAGGCGAAATGATTGGTTGAACCCAAGTTGAACAGAGTAAACCTCTCCAACTACATTGTTATCTAGTTTCATTAATAATAAGTCCGTTCTTCCATTTCGTCCTCTTTCGAAGGAAACGCCGTGATGAAGGATTTATTTAAGTTAATGTCCTTGGTCTTATTGTAAGGGTAGATCGGTAGAATCTGCCCTGCATACAATTGTGAAAGACATTGAGGAGACTCTTTTTCAGAAGGAGTTTGCGATGGGGGTCCTCCTCGACATTGATTGCCGTCCTCCCGGAGGCAATTACTAAGTCTCTGGGTAAACTGGGAACCGACCTTAAAAGATTTATCTATAGAATGCTTAGCGACAGAATAGTCGCGGCAGAGTGGAAAGGGGCACTCCCCAAAATGGTGTTCTCTGGGTTTTTGTTGTGAATGACTTGCTGGAGGAGCTGGTGAGAGGGGGGCTGCAGAGTAAGTGCCTACGCTGATGACGTGGCACTAATTGTTATAGGAAAATTTGTGGATACGCTGTTCTATTTGATGCAGGAATATCTGAACGTAGTTGTTAGATGGGCAACGGATTACGGCCTGTCGATGAATCTTCTCAAGACGGAGCCCATCCTATTTACGAGGAAATATAAGATACTCGGAGCTCAACTTTCCTCATTAGGGGGCGCACCGCTTATGCTTTCTGACAAGGTGAAGTACCCAGGTATTATACTTGACAGTAAGCTTACATGGAAGCCCAATAATGAGGAAAGAGTGAGGAAGGCAACAATCGCAAGGGCGCAATTGGCAAAAGATGGGGCCTTCACCTGGAGTTGTTTTTTGGCTATATAATATCATTGAAAAGCTAATCTTGTTATATGGTCGAACTCTCTAGAGAGGAAATTCGATGATGAATAAGCTGGAGAGAGTTCAGAGGTCGGCACTCAATGGAATCAGTGGGGCGCTTCGAATGACTCCTACTCTGGCGCTCAACGCAAAGTTAAATGTTGTACATGTAAACATCGCAGGGGCAGAATTGCCGCTGCACGTACCGCAATCAGACTGAGGGGCTCGGACTATAGGCTCAACCTCACTTATGGGCACTCAAGCATCCTTACAAGCTTTGTGTTCATCTCCATGTCAACGGATCAATGTATACTATCGCTTAGTCCAACCGGAACTTTCTCCACTCATATTCCATCAAGAGAAGAGTGGACGGGGGGCTACATTTGGGGACAGAGCCTGCTGAACTTGTTCCCGGTTGGATCGAAGTTGGAAGGAAAGGTTGGCGGAGGAGTTTTTTTGTAAGGAGCTCCCCATCAGTCTAAAATTCAGGTTACCGGACCACTGCAGTGTGTTCCAGGCAGAGGTAGCCGCAATCAAGGAGGCAGCTGATTGGCTGCTCACAGGCCTACTAACAGTCAAGAAAGGAAATATTTACTCCGACAGCCAAGTGGCAATAAGGACCCTCGGGTCAGTGACGGTGCATTTGAAACTGATCAAGGAATGTCTGGCCTCACTTTCGACTGCGTCCGAATTCCTTGACATAAGCCTCATCGGGGTTCCTGGTCACAGCGACAATGCGGGAAACTGTGAGGCAGATGAGCTAGCCAGACAAGGGACATGTGAGATGATTTCCCCGCGAAGGGAGAGAATTGGGATCCGTCTGACTACTTGCGGTCTGCTTCTGGAAATATGGGCTTCGCGCTAACTCAGCGATCGCTGGGCAAGTACACAGACTTGTAAGGTCGCGAAATTCTTTGGGTTTGGGTCGCGTGTGGATTAGGGGAGTTCGAGGGATCTTCTGAGGATGACAAAATCTCAGCTTTCAAACTTTTGCGCCGGATGTATGGAGGATGAGATGAAATCATCTCAGTACTTTCTCCTTAGCTGACCTGGCGAAGTTAAGATTTAGGCATCTTGGCTCTTATTTATTTGCTACGCCTGCTGATATTGCTGGCGTTGACATTAAAAATCTGATGAATTTCATCACCAGCACAAAGCGGTGGAGCAAACACAGCACAGTCATCGTTCGTAGTCCACACACTCTAAACCCATCCGCCTAACCATCTCACCACCACCTCTCCCCGCCCTCTCCCTTCATCCCATCGGTTTTGCCTTTCACCTTACCTCTTTCACAATGGTATCACAAAGGACGAGTCCGTTTATCTTTGTCCAAGTGTGCCCATTCCTTGGGTAACCCCAACCTAACCTAACCTAACCTTGGTCTTACAGCAATCCGTTCTACTGTTCCAGGAATACAGGAGAATTTTTCTAAAATTGGCGAGGGCCCTCTGTGGTTCGTTCTGAGTAAATCGATTTCTCTTAATCTGAGAGTAGATTTGGCAGCTGTTTGCTTGAAGGTGTACTTTGCCCCTATAGAAATCGACCTAAAATTTTAGATAGTTTTCTATAAACGAAATCAAATACGATTTTTTTATCGGTATACAGTTCTTTTCCTTGTATGCAAACGTATGCAGGTATGTACATATGTGTTTATATATAGTATACGCTCAATAAAGTTTGTAGCTGGCTAATTTAATCAGCAAATCAAGATAACGATACATAGCGTTATCTTTTTCAAGGGAAAATAGCCGAGTGCGAAATATTTATTTAAAATTAGCTAATAAAGTTTCTGTCAGATAAAACGGCATTAAATTGACAAATGATTGCATTACTAATGCATTTACAAACGAATATGAATATATGAAAAACATTGCCTGACAGAACGTGGATAGCTGAAATTATCTGTGAAACCGAAATTGAATGCGTGCCAGTACTGTGGAAAAGTTCGGTTTGCGGCAAATGCAAAAATTTGTTTATACATTACTTACGGTGTTAATCTACGAATGGATGCGGGTGGATTAACATGAAGACACAAGTCACAAATTTGCGGAGAAGCCCTGTTGTTATTATTTATTCATTTACTCAGAGATGTAAGATAAAAATGTTTAGCGTTTTTTTTTTTCGAGAAATCTAATGTGATAACGTTTCTGGGCCCTTTTTACCTTTATGTGTCAACTGACATTTACGACACATTAAAAATTACTAAAATGCTTACGCGGGTAACTAAAAAAAATTTTGAAACAAAGTTATGGTAAATTTTAGTGTAGAAAAATAATTATGATTCATCATCAATTGTGAAATTAAGGCTTTTTGTTGTGCAAAAAATGTCATTTAAAGTGTTGCCCATTATTTTTTTCATCTTACATTTGGATTCCGTGCATTTTTTCCTCTCTTCATCCATCGGAAGAACCAATGTCAGCATTATACGTTGTGTGTAAAGCTGCATTTAGTGGTGTCGCAACCATAGCGCTATAGCCGTAACCATACCCATAACCGCAACATTAAAGCATGTGTCGTTTAGTCATGCCATAACCATAAATAGCTGACATTTGCACTTTGCAAACGAACCTATTGTGACGGGCCTATAAGCATGGGGGATTCACGATAACTATAAACTCGATAAGTTAAGTTATCTATCCTAATCGCCGAACACGCAAAGCACTTGTCTTATTTATGCCTATCACAAACAAACTAAACACGTTATAGGTATTGCTTAAACTGTGAACATATCTGTATGTATGGGATTTAGCAATACAAGGCAACGGCCGTGACTGGGTTTAACATGGCAAACTCCAGGGATCTATCCTTGTCACTTGCTTTATCCAAGTCGACACACAGCCCCCTGGATTGGATCCTGTCTTTTCCTTGGCCGTCCTGGATAGCTGCTGAGCACCCGCCGGGCAGTGAACGAATGTGTGAGACGAATGCCCCCCCAACCAGTGAAGACCGCAATAGCCTCGGATAATGAACCCCTCAACGTTGACGACCATCGCAAACGAAAACCGGACTACGATTTACGGATATGCACCTGGAATGTCTGAACCCTAAATAGGGAAGGTGCCTCTATCCAGTTGGCGGAAGCCCTCGAAAAAATTAAGGCTGATATCACCGCCATCCAGGAGATAAGATGGACAGGACAAGGCTGTTCTAAGCAAGCAGGCTGCGATATCTACTACAGCTGCCATGCGGACCGGCGCGAATTAGGATGCGGACTTGTTGTAAGCGGGAGGCTTCGGTCCCACGTCTCTAGGTTCACACCTGTGAGCGATAGGCTAGCTACAATTCGTATCAAGGCACGGTTCTTTAACATAAGCCTGACTTGCGCGCACGCCCCAACGGATGAAAAGGACGATGCCATCAAAGACAATTTCTATGCGAGACTCGAGCAAGTATATGGCCGCTGCCCAACCCACGACGTGAAGATCGTACTCGGGGACTTCAACGCAAAGGTTGGGCGAGAATCTGTCTTCGATCCCACTGTCGGTCAGTTCAGCCTGCACGAGACCTTATCGAACAATGGTCTAAGGCTGATCGACTTCGCTGCGGCGCGAAACATGGTAGTAAGTAGCACCAGATTCCAACACCTCAACATCCATAAGACCACCTGGCTGTCCCCTGATCAAAGAACGCGCAAACAAATTGATCACGTTGTGATCAACGGAAGGCATGCTTCATGTGTGCAGGATGTGCGAACGTTCCGTGGAGTGAACATCGACTCTGACCACTATCTTGTCGTAGACAAGATACGCATGCGGTTATGCAATGCGAAGAACGTGCGCCCCACTACGCAACGAAAGCCAGACGTCGCTAAGCTGCTATCACAAGGGACTGCCGAAACTTATTCCGCTCACTTCTCGGAGTTGCTCCTCCACGGCGTTCTTTGCATTTCACTGATCCAAGTTAGCCGCGTAGGGCAGTTAGCGAGCAGAGAAGCGGCGAATATTTTGGAACAATATAATGACCACAACAGGAGTATTTATTTTGTAACAGTCACACTACAATTTTCATCAAAATGAACTGTGCCGGTAATCCCGATTAACGCCGCCGTCAGTTTAGGCTAACTAATGAAACATAATATTTTCAGTTTGGGGATGCTTTCAATGCTTGGATGTCTAGAACTTTGTGAGAATTTATTTCAAGGGTATACAGATAGAGAGATACCGATAGAGACTTGGAAGAATAAATAAGAATTGGAAACCATATAAACGAAGAATCCTATTTATTTGAATAGTACAAGGTGGCGCAAAATTAATTATCCCAACGGAAGAGTTATAATTTATGCAAACGGCACTTTGCTCTTACACTTCTGAAGTAGACAGCTGCAGTATACAAAAAGACGAGCAGTGGACGATCGCCTAAAGATCAAAACAAAGATTTCTATCACTTAAGGAATGTCCAGCAGCGCCAAAAATGCGCTAAAAGTGCTAAACAATAGAAATAAACACAAAAAATGTTATACATTGTTTATTAGTACTTAAGCTTTATAAAAAAAAATATTTTAATTTTTCTTTACAAAAATTAGTATATAAAAATCACGTGACCCAAAGTACAATAAAAAAAGTTGCTCCACTTTCTGCATCATTTCTTCTTGAAATGTTGATGGATCTGTAAAAAAATAAAAAAATTCTTGTAAAATAAATTTGTAGGATTTTTGGATTTTTCAAAAATATTAAAAACTGTATGAGTTATCATGCAGACCATGCCGAAAAAACTAGTTTCGAGAAAAACGAGTATGTCGGTATGAAAACATTGAATAACTTTGAAAAAAAAAAACAAATTTATATAAGTGAGGCATTTTTATTTGGTTTGGTTATTTATAATTTATTGAAACTATTTTGTGAATGCAATATTAATTAAGTGGACACCTTTATTAGCAATCACAAACTGCGATCTTTTTTCTGCGTTTCTCATCACCTTGTCAAGCATTTCGGCTTTTGTAGCGTCGATATCGGCACGAATGTTTGCCTTAAGCTGGTCAATAGTTTGCGACTTGTTGGCGTAAGCCTTACTTTTCAGATAAACTCACAAAAAGAATTCCGGTGGGGTTAAGTCAGGTTATATGGGGGGCCAGTCGATGTCACCTCTTTTTGACACTAGAAGTCCCGGGAATTCAATAGTTGCATTCGCAGTGTGGCATGGCGCACCGTCTTGTTAAAACCAGTAACCGTCTAAACGTTTCTCACGCATTTGCGGGCAGACATAATGAGCCAACATCCATCCATATCGGTTTCCATCAACCGTTTCGTTTTCTCGGTAAAAATATGGCCCAATGATGGTTTTGGCGCAAATGCCGACTCAAACAGTTACTTTCCGGTCATATAATGGCGATTCATGGATTTCGTGTGGGTTCTCAGTTCCCCAAATGCGGAAATTTTGTTTATTCACGCTGCCAGAGAGGTTATAATGTGCCTCGTCAGTCATTGAAATTTGCTTCCAAAAATTGGGTTCGGTGTCAACCATACGAGCGACTATTTGGCCATATTCCAAGCGACGTGAATGGTCTGTCGGCAATATTCTTTATGTCAATTGCACTTTATACGGAAACAAATTTAAATCATCCTTTAAAATGCCCCGCATTGTGGTTTCACTGACGCCAAAATGCTGAGCGCAACGATGATACGACACTGTTGGCTCCTGCGCAACGCTCTCCCTCACTGCTTCAACAATTTCATTGGAATGTCTTGGTCGTTGATGAACGGCATGTTGACGATATCCTACTGTCCCGTGCTCCAAAAAATTCGACACCAAACGACGAATAGTATTGTCAGACTTTTTGGGATATGCGCGTTGAGTTAGAACAATAGAACGACTATTTTCGATGCATAGCGTCACTATTTCAGCGCGTTGTTTCGATGTAAAGCGATCAACGGTTGAAATTGCACTGAATCGAAAACATGTATGTTGAAGTCGATCGGTTGGTAAATGACAAAGTTATTCAGCGTTTACATATCGACATAAAAGATGGCGCACCCGCGCGAACCGCTCTCTACCTAGTTAGTGGGCTGAAGCTATAATATTGAGAATTTCCGCATGAAAATTTCACGGTATATTCCTAAGATACTCTCTCCTTTTCCTTTACGTTATACCTATCTTTGTTTTCTCTCGCGGAACGAAAATGCCCAAAACGTTGCATGGCCTTGAAATTTTACTCTCCATTCTCGCTCGTCCATCGACGCCTAAGAAGTTTCACTTAAAAAAAAAAAGATTTTTTAAAAATTCTGGACTTATGTAAGCCTAATATCTCCTTTTTATTTAGTAAATAAATTATTCAACAACAACAATTTGTAAATGTGACAAACACATTTTTCCAAAACCTGTGCGCATTCATAAAAATTTTCTCCCATCTTTACTTTCAGATGCCTGTGTGCAATGTAACTCCGCCAGTGATCCGAAATGCGCTACCGAGCCAGAAAACTATCTGGCCAAATCGTGCAGTGTTAATACATCCGTGTGCTATACCCGAGTGCTTAGTAAGTTGTAAAAAAAAGATGGTATTTTTACTGGGTTTTTGCATAATCTTTTACTCTATTCTCTAGATGGCAATACGATTCGTGGTTGTGCTTCTGAATTGGACAACGCCACAGCTGCTGCTTGCCACAATGAATTGGACTGTCTGATTTGCACCTTTTCCGAAGGATGTAATCGTCGCATCTTCCCCTTGAGTCGTGCCCAGTGCCTGCAATGTTCGGACAACTCCACGGCCGAATGCGCCAAAAATGTCTATGCCAAACCCGCTGTATGCCCAATTTACAAGCTCGGCGACAAATGTTTTATTAGAAATGATGGTACGCTACGACAATTTATAGGTATATTTTATCATCACTATTTTATGCCACTCTCTCTTCCTTGCAGGCAAAAACAAAACCGAGTCTTTCCAACGCGGTTGTCTATCCTCCGCTCAGGCTAAGAAGCTCTGCGTAAATGAGTCGAATTGTTTCACTTGTGAAGGTGTCGGTTGCAATTTTCTCGCTGCAAATAGTGAACAGGTTCCGCTGGCTCGTGATGGCGCGGCATTTGCTGGCTTTTCCATTGCACTGCTCTGCGCTGCTTTGGCCACGCTGCGCTTGGCTTAAGTTTTAAACAAACATAACAAAACTATTTGAATATTTTCTTTTTTACTTTAATATGTTTGTAATAAGTGCGAGCCATATGACGATTGTTGGCCGAAACGGCCAATATTAAAAGTCTTTGTATCAAATAAATGTTGGACAAAAAACAAAAAATAAAAGAAAATTTTAAATTCACTTTCTACAGGAAATTGTGGCAAATGGCTATTTGCTGTGGAATTACAAAATAAAACAAGCTGCATCTGCATATGTGCGTTGAAGCACACATACATATGTACATATGTGTGCACATGAAAATTACTTTTAATTTTATGAAGTGTGATCAAAACGATCTCGCCACGCAAAATGCTTGCCTCAAATGGTTGACTTTTTCCCTTCATTTTTCATTTTTCGCCTACTTCCTGGGAATATAATGCTCGGCATTTTACAGCTCCATCAACATTTGTAATTTCATAGGGCATCATCATGTGCATAAGTAGTGCATAAGTGAAAGAGATTCTTTTTTTTACTTATGCACTTGTGTGTGTGTGTCAAAGTATTAGGGTGATCAAATTTTCGATCCTTTCAAAAGTCCGCTTCGGGGTGCTCAAAGAGTTTGTACTCGTATTCGCCAAACAATATATAAAACATGATTCTAATAAGGAAATTAAAACGAAGATAAGGGCAGTCTTTACTCATTCATTGAACGAAAATTTTATCAACTTACATAGAACAGAAAGGAGGTCTGCTTTTAGACCTTAAAATCTTTTGTGCCCTTTAATCAACTTGCATTTCCATTGGTTCCATAGCAGTTTTAAAAAAAGGGTTTTCGGACCCTACGACAAAAAATTAGTTAAAATCATTGATGCAGTCTCGATTAAGTTGAGTTAAGTTCTTATGTGTTTTATTTTAAAAAGATAATTATATACCTATGAAATGAGACTTTCAGCTATTAGTCCATAGATGTCGCTAGGAGTATTTTTAAACCTTCCCAAATGTCTTGTTTTCTTCGTCTGTCATCTGTCAGCAATATTCAGTTCATTGTTTGTTACGTTCCATACAACAATGCATTTTTGTCGCTCTTAAAAATGTCGAATTTCGTGCCTTCAAACTACGATTTGCGGACATTGTTGATTTTCTGTTATCAATTGAAGAAAAATGCTTCTCAAGCTCATCAAATGCTTATAGAAGCTTATGGTGGACATGCCCGAAGTGGAACACAGTGCTTCAGGTGGTTTGAAAAATTCCGAAGTGGCGATTTTAGCGTGGAGAACGTGGACCGTGGCCGGCCACCGAAAAAGTTTGAGGACGCCGAATTGCAAGTATTGTTGGATGAAGATGATGGTCAAACACAAGAAATGATATCAGAGCAGTTGGGAGTGACCCAAAAAACCATTTCCAAACGTTTGAAAGACATGGGCATGATTTTAAAGGTCGAAAGATGGGTGCCGCAATGCACCGCCACATCGAACAAGAGCGACCCGGGAATTGGTGAAGACGTACGATTGGGAACCGTGGGTGCATGCGGCTTACTCACCAGACTTGGCGCCTTCCGATTATCATTTGTTTGCATCGATGGGCCACGCACTTTCCGAACAGCGCTTCAATTCTCCCGAAGAAGCCAAAAAATGGCTCGTTGATTGGTTTGCGGCCAAAGACGGTAAATTTTTTTGGCGCGGCATCCACAAATTGCCTGAGAGATGGGAAAAATGTGTCGCTAGCAATGGCTATTATTTTGAAAATTAAATTTGTAACCATTTTTGGGTAATAAACGTTGAAAATTGAAAAAAAGTCTCACTTCATAGGTATATACCTGGCTGAAAAAGAAGAACACATATTTTTTTCTTTTTTCAAAATTGGCTTTATTCATCATTGGCTAATTTCCATTAAGAACAAAACAATCATTCCAGCGCCGCTCTAACATTTCAATACTACTTTTGTAGAACGATTTAACTTTTGCCTCAAAATAGGTCCCAATTTCAGCGATACCTCTTCATTCGTGCGAAATTTCTTACAGGTGAAAATTTTTTTAGGTCAGCGAACAGCCAGCTGGGAGCCAAATCTAGCGAATACGGTGGATGTGGGAGCAATTCGTAATCCAATTCATGCAGTTTTGCCATTGTTTTGATTGACTTGTGGCACTTGGCGTGTTATTTGCCATATGCGGACGTTTCATTGCAATTTTGGCCTTCAAATGCTCCAATATCGATTTATAATACTCACTGTTGATAGTATTTCCCTTCTCAAGACAGTCGATGAATATTACACCACGCACATCCCAAAATACCCAGGCCATAACCTTTCCAGTCGATTGTTGTGTTTTCGAGCGCTTTGGACGAGGTTCACCAGTTGCAGTCCATTAAGATGACGATTGTTCTGATTCTGGAGTGATGGATCCTTCTTTCATGCATTGTCACATATCGACGCGAAAACTCCGGTTGATTACATTTAAACATGGCCGAAAACTGCTCAGAATCATCAACACGTTCTTGTTTTTGGACAACAGTGAGCAAAGGTGGAGCCCACTTTGAGCAGAGATTTCTCATAGTCAAACGCCCATACAATATAAAGCCAACACGTTCGTTTAATATCTTTATCAGCAAACTCACGCAGCTTCACTTTTCGATCATTCAAAACGATTTTGTGGATGTCTTTCATGTTTTCTCGTGTTACTGCCTCATTTGGACGTCCACTGAAGTCGTTGGACGACGTTGCGAAGTCAGAAAACTATTGTTGTATTGTTGCTTTTGATGGAGCGAAGTTCCCATAACATTTTTCAAGCCATTGCTTCGCTGTAAACGAAATTGGGCAGATGCCTATAACGTGTTGGGTGTTTTCAACGACACCCAGGCTACAAACTGTACAGGCGGTGGAAAGTACATTCGCATTTAAAAAATTAAGCTAATAGCATAGGCAGAAAAATTATCACTGAAATATTTAACACCTCTAAGTGCTAAGTTAGCATACAAATCGGGAGAATCTGATTTCACAGCAGAGTCCAGAAAAGCCGAAAGTTTTTTATTCTTATGATTGTCTGAAAAAGAAGGTATGAACACCGACAAGTTCTCAGAAGTCAAAGCATTAAGGCGTTATATACCTTGTGGTCCGGTGAAATTAGCGAAAGTTGGGTTTTTTTTTAAGATATGTAGCAATAATTTTACTGTATAAAAGTTTTTATTATTGGATATTACAATGTTTAAAGAAAAAAAAGGCTTTGTTTGTGTAAAAATATTTAAAAATGGCGGAGTTATGGCGTTTTCCCCCAAGACCCTTTTTTTGGAAGAGGCTTGCGGTGGACGCGATTCAAGTCCACCAAGTCAACTGAAATCAAAAAATCGAAAAGATTTCATTAGTATAGGGTTATATCTTCTTAGTGAACGATCAATATATTAAATATTTTGATTTTTGTGAAAATAGGAACATGTTTTTAAAAAACTCCACTTCTACAGTCCTAAAATTGGCATTAAAAAATTCATATCTGCAAAATAAAAATTTATACATAAAAAGTTGATCGTTCACTAAGAGGCGACATCAATTACGAACAATTAAAAAAAAAAATTATAAAATTCGGTTGAATACTTTTTTTGCAATCGCGTCCACCGCAAAAGCATTTTTGGAAAAACACGTTTTTGAGATAATCGCGTTTAAAGTTTCAAGCGCCGCATGAGGCCGTACGCTCAGGACGTGACGACGCACAATTTAAAACGCTGTAACTTTCGATCTATTGCTCAGATCTCTATGAAATTTTTGGAAAATGTTCTCAAGGGATTGTACTTTACGATAAAGAAATAAAATTTATTTTGATTTTTTTGAAAAACACAAGGTATATAACCCCTTAAGACGTTCCATATTTAATATTAGCGAGATATCTTTGAACTTTTTACTAAACGAGCACCGAGGCGTACAGTCTCCTCAGCAAGAATGCGCAAAAGCCTATGATTTGGCAGAATAAAACACCACAAGACAAAGTACGTAACATAGTTCCCGACTATTTAAAAAATTAATTGAGTGATAATTTGAAACTATATTTAGATTATATTAGCAATAAACCAAAGGCCAATGAACTTGAAATCTGGTTAAACTAATTCAATGTTTTAATCGAAGGAGGTTTCGAGGCATAAACAGTTCTAACCCACCCTGGGGAAGAATAAACCATTACATCGAAGATTGTTTTGAGGTATATGAAAATTAATGCGCTCTAAGAATAGTATTTAGAATATATTCGATTTAAGATCAGCAGTATTCGGGTTTTAATCGTTGGTCCTGTTCACTCATCGAAGATTTCGTGAAAGTCGGCTAAAAGACTTGACTGATCCAGAAAATTTTAATGCCTGACAAAATCGCCACATAATTTGCAGATAAAGAATTTAGCAACTCAGAATTTAGCTACAACAAGTTCAATACAAATTATGGTTAGTGGAGAAATAGTTAAAAAGTAAAAAAAAAAAAAATTAATTGGCCGTTACACCCTCTTTGGGTGTTTCACCTCCTATTTGTGGTGTGCGTCTTGATGTTGTTCCACAAATGGAGGGACGTATAGTTTCCAGCCGACTCCGATTGGCAGATATTTTTTTTTATGAGGAGCTTTTTCATGGCAGAAATACACTCGGAGGTTTGCCATTGCCTGCCGAGAGGCGACCGCTATTAGAAAAAACTTTTTCTTCATTTTAGTTTTTCACTGAGCTTCGAACCTACGTTCTCTCCGAATTCCGAATGTTAGTCACGCACCAACCCATTCGACTCCAGCGGCCGCCCATAATAATCAGCCCAATCATACAATCCGTCGTAGAAAACCTTCGAATACGAATGTCTACTACGAATACGAAAAAATTGTAATCGTGGGTTCCATGTGAATACGAAAAAGTGCTGCCAAACTCAAATGTTAAATTTTGATATTTCGACAACAGCTCACTTCAATGTAAAGAAGACAATTTGGCAAATAATCTTTAAGTTTTTTGTCAAGTCAGCTGAATTTTCATATTAAAATGTATTCGTTGACATGCGCGGTTGTGTTAATGAAGGAGGAGAGTGAGAAAAGCAAACGGAGTCTCAGAATTGAGCAAAAGATATTGAGAGATTCAAGCAACCTTCTCGATATGGACGAACCAATGTAAGTGCTTGTCTTTTTGTTGAATAAAAAGTTAACTTAATAACGGTTTAAAACAGGGTTATCAAAAATTACCTATTAAATAAAGCTGCATTTACATAGGTTTTGAGTTTCATTGAAGACAGCGCAAGCTTAGCGAAATCGTTCAACTCTCTGACTATCCTCTGTTTTACGGTTTCTTGTGGAGAGAGGCTATCAGCACGGAGTTGGCAAAGATTTGAACGTGCCAATGGGGCAGTCGACATTTAGCTATGTACCAAAAGACGTATTGGCGTCGCTAAAACTCGATTGTGTCCTCAGTGGGTGAATCTCGACATGAGTGCCAATGAAAAACGGCAAATAAAAATGGAATTCTATCAAAAAGAAGATTTCCTGGCATCATTTTATGTGTGGATAGGAAGCACATACAAATTATTACACCACTAAAGAAAAGCTCCTCTACACTAACCGGAAGGCTTTTTATTTCTCGCTCCAAATTTTTTCCGTTAGTCTAACGTCGTCTTAGAAAAACTGTACGAAACTCTAAGATTTGACGTTACGAGTGTACTCAGTGAATGCTACTCTACGAATTTCGAATGTACGTTCGGAGCTATTCGAATTGTATGATTACAATTTCTTAGTTTCTACGAAAAACAGTCTACGATGAGTTGCCTGATAGGGCTAAATAATGATAGTAAGTATTCAAAACATTTTTATATATTGTATCTATCCCAAGTAGTGATTCTCAACAGTGTCTTCCTTTTCTACAAGAAAATGTTTCAGAATAAAATATCGAGCGAGCTGGGCAGTGTTGCTGAGAGTTCATGAATATCAATAAAACGCCGTGGTGAGAAATTAGAAATTTCTCTAATTTTTTGCCTATAAAGTTCAATATATTATACTCAAGATTTGAAGTCTCCTGGCAACACTGAACAAAGAAATCGTTGAATGGATTAAGGAACCACAAGCGAGTTTTAATTTTTCGAACAAAAACGTTTACAGCGCCAAAACTCATTTCCAAATTGACGGCTTCATTAATAATGCCAAACTCGCATATCTAAAATTTCCATTCATTTATTTAATACGCACTTTAAGGTAAAACATTATGGAGAAATATAAAAATTCCGTCTTGCAAAAACAAGCCGATCACCCTATTAGGCACTTCCATATGCATAGCAGCACCGGAAGGGCGCCTTTACGTGCGCTACATAAATGTGTCAACACTTTTGCGTTGCTCCCACTTTATTGAACTTTTATTGGAGTTTATGTGAGTTGTGAAAAATATTTATGCACTAAATGCACTTAAATTTCGGAAAATCGCAAATAATTTTTTGTACTACCGCTACGAAGGCTGTCCAAGCGGGGGTGTAGGAGACTCACACCGTTTTGGTTATATCAAATGCTTGGAAAATTATAATAAAATACGTTTACATTGTATTCATTTACTAAGTTATGGTCCCCTAAGTGTAAACAAATATACATACATACATACATATTGTATCGTGCAGCGTTCCATTTGAGGAAAACAATCAATTGTTTCTCCTTGTACGTAGAATATTGGAAGCAACGTAACGAAAGTTTACTAAAGGGTATTTTATATGCTAAATATTCCGTATGGCGTGGACGATGACAACATCCGATGAAGCGACGCTTGGAATGTTTGAGAGAAAGATTCTGCGTAATATTTTTGGACCTTTGCACGTTGGTAGTGGCGAATATCGCAGGATATCGATATCACGATGAACGATTGAATATCGATTGAACGATGAGCTGTATGAGCTTTACGACGATATAGACATAGCGCAGCGAATAAAGATCCAGCGGCAACATTGGCTGGGTCATGTCGTCCGAATGGATACAAACGCTTCGGCACTGAAAGTATTCGATGCGGTACCAGCTGGTGGTAGCAGAGGAAGAGGAAGGCCTCCTCTGCGTTGAAAGGAAGAAGAACTTGGCTTCGCTTTGTTAAACTCGGCGAAAATCCCCATGCATATACGAATAATGCTGCTGAAGTGGCAGATATAAATCCGGGTTGTTCCGGTTACGTAGAATCGACTGTCGTGGGAACGTACGTACACAAGCAATTCGTCTTTGGCTTCGCTTCCACTCCGTCTGCAATCTAGCACTGTGTGAACAGTATACCGATAACCTACCTAAAGAATGCTAAAAGTTTCTTGGTAGACGAAGTCCTAAAGCTTGATCTCACAAAAAGAAACCCTTATTTGTATCGCCTTTTATAAAGGTTGTCAAAAAAGTCTTGCGGTATTTTTATTGAATTTTCAATTGTTCATAAAATTGGTTATAATAATGCGATTTAAGTCAAATATGCGCCGTTTTGTTCGATGACGAGTTCCCAACGAGATGCCAACTTTATAATGCCCCTCTTATAGAAGCTAGCTTCCCTATTGTCAAAAAACTCGGAGAGGCAATTTTCACAGGACTCTCTTGTGGACAACTTCCGACTACCAAGCTCGTTCGCCATGGACAGAAATAGGTGGTAATTACTTGGTGCGAGATCCGGACTATACGGTGGATGCAAAAGAACCTCCCATCCGAGCTCCCGGAGCTTCTGACGCGTCACCAAAGATGTGTGTGGCCTGGCGTTGTCCTGATGGAAGACAATTCGGCCTCTGTTGATCAAAGATGGCCTCTTCTGCATGAGTGCTGCATTCAAGCGGTCCAGTTGTTGGCAGTACAGGTCCGAATTGAGCGTTTGGCCATAGGGGAGCAGCTCATAGTGGATGATTCCCTGCCAGTCCCACCAAACACACAGAAGAACCTTCCTGGCCGTCAATCCAGGCTTGGCCACCGTCTGGGCAGCTTCACCGCTTTTCGACCACGACCGTTTGCGCTTCACGTTGTCGTAAGTGACCCACTTTTCATCACCAGTCACCATCCGCTTCAAAAACGGGCCGATTTTGTTGCGATTCAGAAGCGATTCGCATGCATCCATACGGGCAAAAATGTTTTTTTGCGTCAAGTCGTGTGGCACCCATACATCGAGCTTCTTTTTGAATCCAAGCTTCTTCAAATGGTTTATAACGGTTTGATTACTCATGCCCAGCTCTTGGACGATGCTACGGCTGCTACTATGCCGGTCTCTTTCGATCAATTCAGCTATTTTATCGCAATTTTCGGCGACAGGCCTTCCGGGCCGTGGCGCATCTTCGATCACCTCTGCACCAGAACGAAAACGTTGAAACCATTGTTGTGCGGTGGAAATGGAAACTGTATCGGGTCCTTAAACTGCACAAATTTTATTGGCAGCATGAGATGCATTTTTGCCTTTATCGTAGTAGTACTGTAAAATATGCCGTATTTTCTCTTTATTTTGCTCCATGTTTGCAACGCTATAACTCACGAACGACTAAAAGCAAACAACAATTAATCAAACACGTGTTAGCACGTGAAAAGAGCTTTCCAAAAAGCTCTAGCGTGAACCGATGCGACGAATACAACTAGAACTACGCGCTTGCAAAAACAAGCTTGCGGAAATACCGCAAGACTTTTTTGACAACCTTTATATACTCATTTATATATAAGTATAACTAAAATATTTGTATGTACGAGTGTGTACTAGAAAAATAATATTTGCAAGTGCTTAAGATAATTTTTGAAATATTTTCAACTGCTAAAATTCAGTAAATATTTTTCGTATTATACTGCTTAGTGCTGCTTTAAATTGGCAAATATATTTATTAATCGTAATTCAGAACCTACACACGATATTAAAATTAGCCAAAACACTTATATCTTTAATAAGTGTTTTAATAAAATTTCAGGCGCGTCCGAATGACTCGCCTACTCACATGGACGAAAATATTTAAATACAGGGTGAGTTTTACCTTCCAGGTCTCATGATCTCTTGCTTGATACCAATTTTGGTTTGGAAGTCATATATAAAGGGAGGTCCATATGGTGTTTTTTTAATTAAAAGAAAATTACCAAAAATTAATTTTTTTTTTTTGGAATGTTATTAGTTTATTTGAAAGAACAAAGAACATACATGCAGTTCAGTTCACCTGATTAGGAATAAAATGGTTATTAAAGCAACTATTTATATTTGAAGATGAAGCCCAAAATAAACTAGACTGGCGCCATAAAAATATTTTCGATGGCATCATCTTTTCAATGAGTTAGTGCGTTGGCAGTTCCATTCCTAGCTGACTTCCAGTGAAAGCTTTGTGACATTCGGTTCAGTGGAAGCGAAGTTATTACGTCTAAAGTGTCAGTATCTTTGTGTCATCGGTACCAAAATGAGTTTCGAACAAAGAGCTAATATCAAGTTTTGTTTTAAAATATGTAAAACGTTTACCGAAACATTTGAATTTATGAAAAATGTTTATGGCGATGATTGTCTATCTCGTGCCAGAGTTCATGAGTGGTTTACACGTTTCAGATATGGTTGTGAGGAAGTAAATGACAATGAACATACGGGCCGCCCAAAATCAGTAATCACCGAAAACTCCATCGAAATTGTTAATAAATTTTTCAAAAATGAAACGAAATCATGCCTCAAATTCATGGACTTGGAATTGAATATCTCCAAAATATTGATTTATATTGTAGCATTTTAACTGATCATTTGGGCTTACGAAGGGTCTGTGCACGTTATGTCCCGCACAAGTTAAGTGAGGACCAAAAATTGCTCAGAATTCAACATTCGAAAGAACTCATTTACATCATTGTACCTGGTGGTGAAACGTCCTGTTTCCAACATGAACCTGAAACTAGGCGTCAAAGTGCCGAATGGAAGCCCCAGACGAGCCACCAACTATAAAATCATGTTTGGAGAAGTCAAAAATTAAGTCGATGCTCATTTGTTTTTGCGATTCCAAGGGAATTGCCCACCGTATTCGCCTAATATGGCCGCCTGTGACTTCTACCTATTCGAAAAATTACATTTGGCTTGTACTCACATGCTGAAGGACATTCCGATCAATGACCTGAAACAATCTTTTGAAAAGCTTTTAGATCGTGCAAAATAGTGTACCGAGGCCAGACTGTAGCGAGCGGACTATTTTGAATAAATAAACTCGAAATTATCAGAACAAAGTTCCTGTCGTTTTTATTTTAGCTCTGTCTTGTTGATTTTGGACTTCACCTTGTAGTAACACATCAGCTTCTGATAATGCGAATGAAGACTGTACTTTGCTCGAAAATAAACATGCAGCAAAATATAATATAATTCTGTCTAACGGTATTTTGCATCAGTAAAACTTCAGCAGCTGCATTACTGTGTTAGATTTATTGGTTCACTTGAATAGCGGCACTAATCATATAAGAAAAAATGATAAGAAATATAGGACATTTTTTTTTTTTCATTTAATATTTAGAGCTTAATAGCTTGTGCTGTCACCTTTTTTATAAATTACTTCGTAAATGCTCCAGATAGCCTAATAAAATTTCAGACCAGGCCGTTTTAAGGGGTTATACGCAGTTATGACTTTCAAAAAAATCGATTTTTTTATTACATTTTTGTAATGTACATATATTCAAAAGTATACGCTCGAAATTTGAAGTAGATCTAAGCAATACTTTCGGAGTTATACCTAAATATGTAGAGATGCCTCGGCACGTTTTAAGGTAGGTATTGAAACTTTAAACGTGTTTTTTTCAAAACGGCATTTTTCAAGTCGGTGTACACGATATCTCGAAAACGGCTTGTTTGATCAGTCAACCGTTTTAACTCAATCTTTAAAGATACATTTTCTAGTAATTAATCGTTCCTTTTGTAAATCTGATACTTATTTTCCATTTTATAATCAATTTACGGCCAAATTTTAACGTAAAAATCGAAATCATTTCTTTTAAAAGCTGCCATTTTGTGAAAATTCACTATTTTGATTAGCCGAACGATTAATTACTAGATAATCTAATATATTAACAAAAGTTGTTTGGTTTTTTGATTTCAGATAATCCAAACCTGAGTTACGATGTACACCGTAAATCGTCTTTTTTTAAAGGAGGTTCCAGAAATCGCCTGCAGCGCGCTCTATAATCAACATTTTCATAAATAAAAAATTTTGTTACGTTCTTGAAGGATGCTTTTATAACCGAAAAAAATTTTCAAATTAAAATATTCTGAAGTTTCTTCAGGATAAATCCTTGACAACCCGTCTTTTATTTGCTTCATAACTGCGTATAACCCCTTAATGATTCGAATTAAAGCATTTTTATTTTCAAATAGTTGCCCATCTCCATAAATCTTACGCGCAAGCTATCTCCATAGATTTTCAATAACGTTCAGATCTAGGGAATATGGTGGCCACGCTAAAGCTTCAACGTTTTGGGACGCAATCCAAGTTTTGACCACACTTGAAGTGTGTACAGGTGCATTATTCTGTTGAAACATACAATTTATGGGTCCAAATGTTTCACGAATATCGGGAAAAATGGATTCCAACAGAGCTTTATAGCTGTTTCTCGTCATTTTTTACTCTACAATTTTCAACTCGAACGCGCCGTAGTTTTCCTGATAATAAACTTAGGGCCACTTAACTGGGCAGCGGTACAGCTAGGTTACTTGAAGGACCATTTTTTACAACTGCTGCGTAAAGTAGGCGTGACCCTTTCAAGTTTTCTACAGCGAGTTTGGGCTGCTTAATCGCAGATGGGCGCTCTCCAAACGTTTTCATCGAGCCTGGCGTCAAGATAAATGTGATATATTATTGATAAAGTATTCTGGAGGTTGCTTTGAAGCCGTGGGCAGACAAATATTTCGGTGGTAGACCATGGATGTTTTAACAGGACTCGGCACCATCTCACACAGCTCGAGTGAACCAAGAATGACTAAAAAACAACGTTTCGAACTTCATAACGTCCACACAAAGGCTTTCAAATTCACGAGACGCGAATCCAATGGATTATTCTCTTTGGGTCATTTTGGAGAATAAGGCCCGAACTAAAAGATTCACCAATCTCGAGGCACTGAAAAAAGCCTCTGTTCACGTGTGGGCCAAAATACCTCAAAGTCACATTCGGGCAGCTTGCGATTCGTTTCTGGACCATTATGTCCAGGAGCCCACATCACGGTAACAAAGTTTCTTGATGCTAGGGTGTTGAGGATTTGAAAACATTCCCAGACCAACCTTGATTGGAATGAGAAGCCATCTAGCGATTTTAGAGCTGCTTGACTGTCAGAGAGAATGTTTGTATTGGCACCGCGCGTGCCTCTCCGTAGACATTCTCTGGCACATAGCTCTAAGGCGTGGACCTCCGCCTGGAATATGGAAGTGGTTTTTCGCATTGCAATTACTTTTTTGAAATGTGGTCCAACAATTCGCGCACGGCACTACCGTTTTCCATTTTGGACCCATCAGTAAACCACACCTGTGCGCCCTATTTTAAAGATATTTCATTGTTTCACTTTGAATTTCTTGGAGAATTCTAGTTTCCTTTCCCTCTTGTCGTGCACTGTTGGGCACGAAGAGTTCAGGATTGAACCCAGAATTCTTACATATCCTGAAAGATTGCCTTCTTTGAGATGGAATAGATTATGAAGCCTTAGAGCTGCACTGACTGCCGACCCTTTGGCTACAAGATAGAGTGGAATGAGTTCAGTGACCATTCCTAAAGCCGCCGTGGGGCAGGACCTCATTGCTCTCGTAACGTTCGTATGCCTTGTTAAGTGTTAGGTGGTGATGCATAGGTGATCATTGGCCATGCCATCATCTTTAGCCGCAGACCCCATGTTTTACCGTAGAGCCTTTGGCATATGTGTATGGCACTCAAGGCTTTATTTGTGATGTACGATAAGTGATTTTTCCAGGTCAAGGTTTTATCAAGGATTACTCCTAGGTATTTCATGTCCCCAGATAGAGTTAAGTCGACGTCCCCTAGTTTAACACGTTGAGTGCCATGTGAGTCCAGGTTGGTCTCACAGTGCGAAGAGACTTTCAGGCCTCGTGGTGACACTTGGTCTCGCGGTATAATGTGTGAGATTTCGGTTTGTGCTGATGCAGCTGCTTCATAGAGGCTATTAGTAGTAGTGTATTCACGCCATACTAGAGCCATTGCATTGTTTATGCTGCTTGGCCTATGGGTATGAGACCAATGTGGCATCATATGGCCTATTCAAAAATTCAAATATTCTATAATATTGTATTATTTAAAAAAAAAGTCGTGGCCGGACGAACCCCATTTTTTTGTTGTATGGTGGCACTCAACGTGTTAAGGGTCCCTAGACTTAATTTCCTTTTTCGGGTGAATGGTACCTCACCTGTTTTGTTCGGATTTAACGAAAGTCCTTTATCCCGACACCAGTTTTGCGTAATGTCGAGAGCAAATTGCATGCGATCAGTTATGGTTGAGTCAATCAGTTATTTTATTTAAAAGTTATTTAATAATAAACCTGGGACATGAAACGCACCCTATACTGCATATTAACCAGTAAAATACAAAATTTACTCTTTGCTGTAAATAAAACTTAATGATGCTTTGCTCTTAATAACAACTAAATGGTTGCAAATTATAGATAGTAACAACAACAAGGCAAGATTGAAGTAGCCGC
Source organism: Anastrepha obliqua (assembly GCF_027943255.1). NCBI lineage: Eukaryota > Metazoa > Arthropoda > Insecta > Diptera > Tephritidae > Anastrepha > Anastrepha obliqua. Next base: position 32,129,900 of record NC_072893.1, read on the forward strand.
AATAAATTTCTGTCCAATTCAAAACAGACACAATGGCGAAAACAAAGCAACTAAAACTGCTTACATACACACATACATATGCACCTATGGTATGTACATATATTTTTGTTAATTTAAAGTATTTTTGTGTATCCTAAAAATGGAGGCAGTTGTTGTAGGTTCATAATATTTGTTAATTTAATTTGTGTTGCTTTACAGGTAAACCACACAATAGGAGTGGCGTTCCAGGGTCTGGTGCATTTACCAGATACAAACTTTAAGATAGAGTACAGACAATCAGACGAAGCAATCACAAAACTCGCATTATTTTGTCAATGACAAAAGCCAGAACACTACTCTGCTGCTTTATTCACTGCGCTTCCAAAGAGCACCAATTTGTGCTAGAGGAAATGTTGGAGAATTGCCTTGTAAATGGGTATACAAATCTCGGAAATAAGAATAAGAACAGTGAGTAATCAATATGTATATGTATTTGTAGTTGCTTGCACTAAATTTTGGCATCAAACAAAAACGCGCCGCAACAAAATGAACGACTGATAACTTGAATTTAAAAAAAAACTCAAACAAAACAGAAACAAAAATACGGTAAAAATTCAACTATCGCTTGACTGGCTATGCTGCGCCTCGTTGCTCATGCGATCGCCTGACTTGCGTTGTTGTTGTTGGCGCAGGTACACCATTTTATAATGCAAACACCCGCAGTGAGTAAAGAGGCTATTTGTTTTCTCGCCAGGGCAGCCAATGTTTACGGAGCGTAACAAAAAAAAAAAAAAAATTAGCTAAAGAACAAAAGTTGCAGTCGAAGAGTCGCGGGGCTGTGCGGCATATTGAGGAACTCCTAATGGCTATTTCACTTTCTTCAGATACGATCATGCAAATGGTATTTCAATGGCTGCAATTAGATTCGGATTTAGTATCTGAACTATGGGGTAATTAGATTTTATGGCAAAATACTGCCGTAATCTAAATAGAATAATTCTAAAGTTTGCCATAACAGTAGCCGTATGCAGGGCCATGTGCACTTTTACGGTACATTATTGAGCACCTCTTAAGGCAGCACACAAAATTGTGACGAATAGTAGCGCATCAACATACAAATTTCGTTTGCTTCTTAAAGCAAGTGGGCGGAGTAGCATTTGAGAGCAGTTAGAAAGTCTGATTAGCCGTGAGAGAGTCAATGCACTTGCGCTCAAGGAGCTGCAGTGTAATTTACAGTGAGTACGCAATATATACTCGTATGTATGAACCAAAAAATTTTGTACAAGATTGATTTTATTCGTAATTGTTTTATTTTTTATTGCGTAATGCTGGAAAAATATTTATTAAGATTTTATTTACTAGTATTCATTTCGAGCAAGAAGTTAAGAATATACTTATTTTATTTTAGATTGGAAAAATTAGTATATATATGTATATGTATAGGATATACCATATAAACATATTATATAAATGGAACTTACACTCTTTTTGAGTGTTTGGTCGACCTTCTCTTCCGTTTTGTGGCGGGCGTCTTGATGTTGTTCCACAAATGCAGATATCTACAGTTTAAAGCCTTCGGAGTCGGCTCACATATTTTTTAAGCTGCCCTTTTCCATGGCAGAAATATATTCGAAGGTTTGCCATTGCCTGCCGAAGGGCAGGGAAAATTTTCTCTTTGATTACTTCCATTGTTAACTGCCTGTAACTCACAATTGAATGGAACAAACGAAAAACAGCAAAATAATTATTTTAGTGTGAAAAGTCACCTTGGCAACCAGCATAAACTTTAAATTGTTTGATCGCTGCTTTACGAGATATCGATCACTACAGCATTCTATCGAGAAAATAATGGATTTTTTTGTCCAAACTAATATATAAAGTATATACAGTGATTCACAGCTTATTTGATGCAGCCAAAAAAATTATTAAAATATCAAATATGTTTTATGGTATTCCCATTACAGAAAAAATCTTTTATAATATTTGTTTTTTTTTTTTAATAGCATGTTTTATTTAATAACAAAAAATATTTCTTCATAAGAAAAATATGGCAAACTAAAACAATTCAGTTACAGTTTTGAGGTCATAGCTTAAATGGCGAACTAAATTAAAAGTATTCAAAAACATCAACATAAACTGACCACAAATTCTCACTAACGTTGCGATCTGGACTCTGTGCAGGTGTCTGTACTACATGTGGGCCGTTCCAGATAAGCCAAGTTTTGACAATACCAGACGTATGCTTGGGATCGTTGTCTTCTTGGTAGAACCTAAACGAATCCCTAATGCCCATTTTATGCGCACTTTTTACTAAATTATCTTTGAGCAGATCCAGATACATCTCTTTATTCATGTTTCCTTCGATAAATGTTAAATTTCCGACGCCTGAAAAGGACATGAAACCCCATACCAAATTCAAATTCATGGTTGAAGCGCGGTGTTTGGTTTTCTCTGAACGCAGGACTTCCAATCAGGCTTCCAGAGCGAAATGTTTTTGTTCAAATGTTGTGTGCAAAACTCTATTCTTTGCTTTCTATTGCGAGCATTAATCAACGGCTTGTTTCGGGCAGTCCTTCCATGAAAATTTTCTTCGCGCAGAACTCTACGAAAAGTTTCAGGGTTATAGATCTTGCCTAAGTATTTTTCGACTTCGTTCGTTAATTTTGGAGCGCTTAAATCGGGGTTTTCTTTAACTTTGCGAACTACCCACCTCTTTTCTGCATTATTAAATATTTTATTTGGCGCAGATCTGCCCCTACCTTCTATTCTGTTTGCGTGGCGAAACCTTTCTATAATTATCTGGACAGTTGAACTAATAGCAAAAATTTCTGAAATTTCTCGTTGGCTTTTGCCTTCTTTATATGGCGAATAACGTCTTCCCTTTTTTCAAGTGAGGTCCGTTTTCCCATTTTAAAAAATTTTATTTTTTTTAACTTTTCTTTACAAAAATTTTATGAGAATGACGCTAAGCTAAACAGAAAAAAATACATTTTACCGTTATTGCATTCTCAGAGAAAATAAAAAATGCACTGTATCATTTATTTTGATGTGAAAACTATTTGTTTCTATATTTTTTCAGCAAGCTTTGTTTTTGTTATTGTTCTTTCTGCAGTGGTAAACAGTACGATGATTTACATAATATGGCACACTTTTTGTTCGAAGCCTGTTGAAGCTTTGAAGTATTATTTTCAAAGGAATATTTCAAAACCACAAAACTGAATGAAAAATTTCTTCTAAGTATTCTATAGTGACACTTATCCCAAGTCAACTGTACAATTCCTTATGAAAATATCAATAAGCTCTCTGAGTACCGCTAAACAGCGCCGAAGCAAACTAAAACCACCAATTATGAAGTCGAATCGCTGATTGGCCGAACATATCTAACCAACCGAAAACTGCTTCGCTTTAGAAACACTTGAAGAAAATTGAGTGAGTGAAGAAGAAACGAAATACTCCCACCCTTCCACATGTAGATCATTTCAAATCTAATGAAAGATAGAAAGCAAAGCATCTACATACATATGCGTGCGTGCTTGTGTGTAAGTATGTTTGTACAGACTGCACATCAGATCTTTTGAGAACACAAACATAGCACTCATTGGAGGATCATTTCGTTGATGTAATGCGACTGATCAGCAACAGAAATGTACGCATCGCCTTGCCTTTTAATGTGATTCTGTGCCAAAAGTGCCGTTATTCCACTCTAATCCGTTGCACAGAACACATTGGGAACGCGGAAAGTGAAATTGAAATTGAAAATTTCATTACGCAAATCCGGACACTTAACAAGGTTAAGGAACCTACCGCCACTTGTAGACATATTTAATTATTTCGCGCCGCAAACTAATCGTAGGTGTTTTCGGGTGTTTTTGTGTTTTTTGTTAATCGTACATATCGCCGACAAGGTGTCAAATGAATGGCTCAACATTGGTGAAGCGCCATCGAAGCGATTCCATCATTTCGCGCTTAACGGGGTGTGACTAGTTGAAAGTTTAATTGCAGTGCTAAAGAGGTGAACGCGCTGAAAACGAGAGTGTCAAGATACAATTCGCAAGTTGGTAGCGCCATCACAATCATCAACACTTCAGTGCTGGTCGCGCGAGTCGGGTGTGATGGATATGTTAAATATGTAGCGTATCTTTGTATGTATGTACTTATGTGCAAGTTCGTGTAGTTGTAGTTCAATAATATGCCAGAGAAGTGTTATTTGATTGATCGCATTGGATATACTCGTCTATAAAGATTTATTGCGCGAGTGTTGAGATCTATTGCAGATCGCATAGAAATCACATACATATCGACACACATATACATATGCATGCCACATTGTACGTGCGATGTATCTTCCTTTTGACTAAAAACAAAACAAAAAAAAAATTAATGAAATTCTTGCAAGTTCATCAAACGCTTCATCAATTTTGCTATTCTGAGCAAATAGCCAAGTTGTTGTGTGTTACATGTCTTGAGATCGCAAAGCTTTTCAACACCTTCTGATATTTCGCCTACCACACAAACAAACACCAAATGTACAATACTGTACAACAACATCAGCAATGCAAGGAAATGGCAATTCCGCTTTCGACATTTTTATTGTGTTTTTTATGTGAAATGATTTACTCTTAATTTCATTTCAAATGCCTCATTCGCAGCCGCGAATTGCAAGGAGTAATCGAAATTTAGTTATAATTTGACAAGTGCGCGAAAAACTAAGTGTGAAAATATTTCAAACAATCCAACTCAAATGAAATCAATGTCAATATTAGATTAAACAATTGAATTGCAATTGATGAGTTGAAAGTGTAAAGTGAAACGAGAGATCCACCGTCAAGCGTAATAACCCGTAATCTGCTGTTTGTGGCTTACGTCATACACGTACACACTCACACACGCGCATCCTGCTTTGTTATGCATCAGGCTATTTACCGACGACCCGTTACAAATTTCATGGGACCTACCGAGTGTGCCAGCGCTATGGTTTCCACAATGTCTTTTATGGATAACGGCGGTTTGAGTACAAACATTGCGGATTATGGCTGCTATACGACTGATTATTGGGCCACCTCGTATAACGGAGGGCTGAGCCCGATGAAACAGATAGAAGGTAATACAGCACACATGCATATACTATTTTAAGATTTTTGAATTACTCTGTAACTGTATATATGTATATATAGTAGGCCGGGTCGATTTGTGGGGAGGCAAAAAAATCGCCCATTGCTCTGTGATAATCATATTCTAGGGATCAAAATAAGAAACTTTGCCGAAGGAACCATACCTCTAAAACGAATTCTGATGTCCCCCAATTTGGGTCGAACTTTTTAGTTTCTTTTCTCATGTAAAGGCCAAAAATGGTGATATTTTGAAATGATTGTATGGGGAACCCCCCAGGGGAGTTCCAGGGGGTGTGCCACTGGCATGGGTGGATCGGCCGTCCAAAGTTAGTGGGGGTCGGTCATACATTTGGACTCGATTGGAGCACTCTAAATGGGGCAAAGTGGGATTTTTCGTTCGACCAGAATAAAATGGAGCCATTTGTGTTTGAGTTTATGCCATTAAATTGCACATTTATGCAGGATAATGATCCAAAGGGTACTGCAAAGACAGTGAAGCAATGGCTCAGAAGAGAAAAAATTAATGTACTAGATCGGCCGGCGCAGAGCCCTGATCTCAATTAAAAAGAAAATTTGTGGAATGACGTTAAGGTCAAAATCGCTAACAAAAAAAAGAAAGTGTGTGGTAGTTCACGGAACCCGCACGATTGAAGTGAAACTTCTTTTATCAACAAATCAATAATTTAACTTTTATTTCAATATAATGCATGCAGAAGTCATGGAAAGCATGGAATGGAATTTTATTAAACAGAATTATTTATTTATTTTAATATAAAAAGAAATGAATTTATTGTACTCAATTACATTTGGTTCTCGGCATTGTCATTATTATTATTGGATTCGTTTTCCAAAAATGAAACAAGGGCTTTATGGTAACTGAAATACGTAAAAAATGATCTACATTCTAATCTATCAAGGTATCGATGAAATACTGCATCAATGGTAGTTCCGCATCTTGTTGTTGGTACTTCACAATCATTAACCATATTTAAATTTAATTTTTCTTTGAGGAAACTTATTAGAGTCTTTGATCGCTCTTCTGCAAAATTGACATTAAAGTCGCCACTTAAAATCATCGGAATTTGATGATCATGTTGTCCTAGCAACTCAGACCCTGCCATAGTATATGGTAACAATATTTTATGAATAAAATATATTATATCGTCTATTTTCTTATTTACATGAATATAAAGAGAGACAAGTTATTAAACTGGATTCACTTACAACACGTTGAGCATTATTTTCCGATGATGTACACTCCGCCATGTCCACAGTATTCAGTTCATGTAAATCACTGTCTGGATTTTCACGCGCTGCTTTTTTTCCTGCACGATATTCTCGGCAAACTTGAGCATTGCTTTTTTTCGTTCTCGTTATTGCAGGCGCATTTGAACATTGTGCTATCGGAGAAACGAAATCTCTATGAATCGATGTTGATGGCAGTGGATCGTTTGTATGAACTATAGCTTCACACACAACATAATTAGGTCCATGATACTGATGAAATGACCGCCCATCGACTGATCGATTTACGGAGAAATGTTCTTCATCGATATCCTGATGCACAGATGACAAATTATCACTTATCGTACAACCGGAGGATTCACTGTCACGGTGTTCAACAGTAGCTCTTAATTTTTTACGCTCCAAATACTCACGTTGCCGTTCAGCACCTGTTTTCGGTTTCCGTTTTTGATTTGATGCCATATTTAGCAGAAATCAATCAACAAAACAAAATATGTTTGTAAGATTTGCTCAAAACTACACACACACTCTATGACGCGTCTCGCGTTACTAATGGCGACCGCATTACATTCACGACGACACGCCACGCCAGTCTTTTAACAGATGGCGCTGGCATAGCGTCACATGTCGATGAAACGCTAGTTTCACTCCTCACAGCGTTTCATCCACGCCACGCTTTTAACAGATGCCGCTGGCGTAGCGTCACATGTCGATGAAACGCTATGGTTTTACTCCTCACAGCGTTTCATCCTTCGAGGCAAAAGAAGTTTCACTTCAAAATTTAAAAAATTTTGATGATTTGTGGGCCGCAGTTGAGGAGGCTTGGTACTCGACTCCAAAGAAAAGATGCCACAAGCTTGTAGAAAGCATAGAGCGACGGCTTGAAGAAGTAATCAAAAACGGTGGAAACAATAATATTACTTAACTATCTGATTTGTTTACTTTTTTTGATTTTATTTTGAATTTTTTAGGATGTGCTATTTATGTGTCCAGGAGGTTTCGTGAGTTATCAACATTCTCGTAAATTAAATCAGAACTGAAATTCTTTTTTACCATTTTTTTGTGTTAAAATGGAAGTAAATAAGTTTTTTATTTTTTATGTTGCTTTTTTCCCATTAAAGAATAATTATTTAAAAACATATTCAACTCTTTGTTTTCAAAGTCTAAATGTGCTATTTATATGACCATTGCTGTATATACATATGTATATATAACTGGCGCTTACACCTTTTTTGGGTATTCGGCCGAGCTTCTCCTCCTATTTGTGGTGTGCGTTCCACAAATGGGGAAGCCTACAGTTTCAAGCCAACTCCGGAAGGCAGATAGATATTATTTATCAGAAGCGAAAAATGAGGGGCAGATATTTTTTGAGGGGCTATTATTGTATTATATATATAACATTAGTTTGGGGAAGAATAAATCCACTATTTTCTCGGTAGAGGGGTGTAGTGATCGATATCTCGTAAAGTATCCATCAAACAATTTAAAGTTTATGCTGATTGTCAAGGTGAAATTTCGCACTAAAAAAAATAGTTTGCTGTTCGTTTGTTCCATTCAATTGTGAGTTACAGGCTGTTAACAATGGAAGTCATCAAAGAGAAAATTCGGTACATTTTACAGTTTTTTTTTTATAAAGACGAAAAGGAAAGCTAGGCCGCTGAAATTGTGCTGATACTGTAACAGCTAATTACGCGCAATTTTGGTGTGGTCGATTCTGTTCAGACATTTTTGATGTTAAAGAAAATATCGACAAATCACTGAAATAATCGAAGTTGACCGTAGCATCGTAAAAATGGACTATGAAACAGTTTTAAGCCATTTGCGCAAACATTTTACCGAAAATTATGGAGTTAATTTTTCCCAATCTAATATTTTTTCCCATGTTCCCTCCTTTCGGGAGCATAGGGCGTTGACAAGACGCTGCCATCGTACATGGTTCTGTGCTGTTATTTTTGCACTGTCCCATGAGATGTCGGCATCTGCTATTTCGCGCCACATCGACCTTCTCCAAGTACTTTTTGGTCGACCGCTACCTCTGCTCCCTTGCGGGGTCCAGTTCAGTGCCATTCTCGTGATGCTATCTGGTGGTTTTCTCAATGTGTGACCTATCCATCCTCAGTTTCTGCGTTTGATTTGCCTAAGGATGGGTTCCTCATTCGTAAATCTCTACACTGCGTCGTTACTGATGGTATTTGGCCAGAATATTCTGCAGATGATGCGGAGGCATTTGTTGGTGAAGGATTGTAGCCTCTGTGTGATGGTGTTAGAGCCCAGCCATGTTTCGCTTCCGTACAACAATACGGACTTCACGCATGAGCCGAATATTCGAAATTTAGTTCGCTTGGAGATTTACGAACTCCCCCCTGCAGTATGCATTCGCCCGAATGCCGCCCTTGCTTTGTTTAGCCTACAGTTGACATCATCATCTGCTCCACTATCTGGCGTGATGATACAGCCAAAGTAGCAGAAGCTTTCGACGAATTCCATCTGCCTTGATGCGTTTGCCTTTACATTGCGTACATCGAAACTTAGTTTAATTCGCTGTGCATTTTACCCCTAATTGAGGGGTATTGCGGACCAGAGGAGTAATGATTTGCTGAAAATTTTTTTTCACAATTTTGTTGCAATCATATCTCTTTCTGAGTAAGAGTAAGATGTGTATTTTAGTTATGAGTTATGAGGAAGATGATAGATATCAGGTTTGCTCCAGGAATGATAGAAAGAAGATTGCGCCCATCAGAGAGTGCGTGACGTCACGTTTTTCCGAGTTGTGCAGTATTGCCAACCATTTGCTCTTCGCAATAAATTTAGTGCTTTTTTCTTTTTTTTAATTTAAAGCTACCGAAACTTTAAGTAAAAAAACACTGTATTATTATACAAAAGAAGGTTAAAAAAGGCCACTCTGAGAAGATTTTAGTGCTAATGAAAATTAGTTGCCCTTCTCGCGCTCCAACCAACGACTGGCGCAGTTCGTACGACTTACGCTAGTCCAAGAATGACTGGTTATTGTAAAATGGTGAGATCGAAAACTGTTCAGTTACAGAAATAAATCATCAACTGAATATAAAATTGCAGGGCAATCAATTATTGAAGGATGGAAGTGTAATCGTTTTATTGACAATGTAAAGCGAGTCTGATGTATCAAAAATGAGGAATGAGGGTTAAAATTCGTGCCTAAGGATCGAAATAGTCCATCAGGGTCTCACTTTGTTTTAGATGGTTTTAGAAAAATACGCTTTAGGTGAATTGATACTCAAGAGGGAATATTAATGGTCTTGTTGTTTTTACGTAAAAATGTTGCCTTTCCATGGCGTACAAAATATTCAATGTTTCACTGAACCCTGTAAAAAAAGTGCGGGAATTGATTATTTAATTTTAAAGGGTTTATCGAGATTCAAAACAAGCTCAGGCAGTTATGTGGTGATTGAGGGAACAAATTCATTGAAAAAGGCAGCCGTATAGATTTTGCCCACTATTACACAAGCTTATCACTCTGAATCGATCGCTGGTCAACGATCGAAGTCGACCCACAATCGAATGACTCCGCTTGACTTCTTTCATTTCAATTCACCCGCTTTCAGTGGACTTATAGCTGAATTTACGCGGAGAACTGAAATCGATCCCGGAAAACGCATTTGAAAAATGTTTTAATGATATTCGTTGATATACAGTCCGTGTCAGAAAAAAAGAACCGCGATTATTCATGAAGTATTTAAATTTTTTTTTACATGAAAGTATGTACAAAACTACGCGCCGCAATTACTCAATAAGCCGTGTAGTCTTCATCGTTGTCGAGTTTAGCCTGGCATCTTCTACAAGCTTTGAACCAGCTTTTCTGCGTAGCTCGTCGACAAACAGGACAAGATTTTGCGAAGTTGACGCACGAGTTGCTTTAACTCATGGACTGGCTTTCCGGCAAGATGAGTTTTCATAAATCACCAGATATTTACAATGGGGTTGACGTCTAGGGACTGGGAAGGCCAGTCCAATACTGGGACGTCATTTTCTTGTTTTGTTGTTTCTCAATGTGTTTTTCTGTAATTGGGACTGTAAGATATGTTCGCCTCCTTCAGTCGCCGTTCGATTGTGTTGATACTCACATCTACTCCCTTTTTAGCAAGAACTGATCGTGCTTGGTGTAGTCAAAAAGTTGGACGATCACTTTGTCTTGATTTTTTGTCGTCCCTCGCTTCAAGCCGCGCTCGGAAAAGTCATCAAATTTTTTGAGTTTTTAATCACTTTTGCAGCCGCGGCGTAAGATCATTTCGAACGACTCTAACCTGAGTTAGCACTTGCGTTGTAGGCCTTAAGGGGTTACATGGGTTTCGTCGGGTAAAAAAATGCCTATTTTCAATAATTTTTTTTCTATGTAAACAATTATTTATTTAATTCAAACTTTTTCTATTTTATAGATACATATTTAAAGAATAATTTCTGAAATTTTCAAAAAAACAATTAAAACTCCTCCTGCGTCCGCGTTGTCAGCATAACTCCTGACAGGATCATCAAAAATGAAAAAACAAAAATAAGTGTTTTAGTTAAGACCATAAACTCATGCTTGAATGAAGAAAAGAAAAGAAAAGTAAAAATTATTGTAGAATTTTGGCAGACATTTTTCCAAAAAAACGAAAATTTCGGTCAAATTTGCTTGACATTTGGTTATTTTTAAATAGTTGTAATTGAAAAAAAAAATAAAATCCTTCATTCAAGCACGAGTAAATTGTATTTCGAACACCTGTGTAAAATTTCTTCAAGATCGGTTAAGTAGTTTTCGAGAACATTTGACCACCGACTTTGAAAACACGGTTCCGAGAAAAACGCGTTTAAAGTTTTGAGTAACAATAAAAGTGGCTTGGAGCGCACACATTCCAAAGGCTGTATCTCCGAATTTATTATTCGGATCGACTTGAAAATTTAGGATAATATTCCTGAAATGTTGTAGAAATTAATAAGCCAAAACAAAAATAAATCGATTTTTTGAACCAACGAAACCCATGTAACCCCTTAAGTGGGACTATTACGCAGCAAAAAGCAGAACGAAATATATCTTGAAGTTACAAAAAAAAAAACGGTTCTTTTCTTCTGACACATACTGTAAGCGTAATATAATATTTTGGAAGGATCTATTTTGAAGATAATACAAATTTCAATGAATGAAAAATATTCTGTGTGTTATAGACCAATTCACGGAATTTTTTTGATAGAATGTATGACGCCTGCGAACGGCATATGCCATTTACTTCGACGTTTGCTAACGCCTGCTGAGTGACGAACGCATCATTTTCTATCATTTCTTGTTTCATTTCTACAGCGAGCATCGCAGCGACTACCAAATCTACTCGACCACAACTATTCCATTATCCAGCTATAAGGAAGTTACGACCCTGTACACACCACAATGGCTTGATGTATCTAAATTTGAGTGGAAATGCTGATGTACATATATGTATATGTATGTGTGTACGTAGGCACTTCCTAGTATTCAACCTAATTTTTTTCAACATTATGAATTATTGAATATATGGCACATATTCAACACAAAACTTAAAAGAATTATCCGATTTTTGAAAAATTCTACTGATGAATTAATTTGCACCAACACCAGATGTAAAAATATGCTACGATCACATACTTAAAAAAATATTTCTGTGCCAAGCAAGTCAGCCGCCCAGCCCTTTGTGAAATTTTACTTTCTGCTGCGCTACAATAAAATACATAAATCATTTTTTAAAAATGTTTTGCAATGTTCAACATAAATTGCCATCACGAAGAGCGAATGTTTATGTTTATGTTTGTTATACTTTTTCTCCTGATTTATATCACTTTAAGCGGTGTGGAGAATATTGAAAGGATGATGATCATGTGCACATACACACGCACACACACAAACACGAACGCACACGAACAATAATTGTGCGATTTGGCATGCGTGATCTCGATTGTTAAAGAAGACATCAACATGTTGAATGTCTGATTTGTCGCCCATAAATACGACAAATTAGTGGCAACATACAAGTGGCGTGGCGCGAAGGTGGTACACTAGGCATGGCTGCTGCTGTCGCTCTCGCTCTCGGCGTCACCGTCTCCACCTTCACAGTGCAGCACCAAAGTATGGCATCGAAGTAGGTAAGAGCGGGCGGCCGTTACAGCGGAGAAGTGTATATGATGAATTGGGTTGGTTTTGGCAAATCTAATTATCGTGCGCGGTAGTCGTTTGTATTTCGAACTGCTAGTCAGCGGAGCGAAGCTGTAGCCGAGTCAACCTGAGAAAAGCGACGATTGACATACTTGTGCCAGGATGTACAAGCAGACTCGTACTACATATTTATATGTACTTGCACATGTGTGCAGATGCATGTATGTAAATATGTGTGCGCATTTGTTCATTACACCTCTTCGTTTACTTATATGTTTGCATGCACGAGCACATATTCTTGGCTATTTGCCTCCATATAAATTACAATCTGCATTTTTTGTTTCGTTTATGTTGATTGCACCACTCACTCCTTCTCAGCAACTCAGCTACTTCGTAACAAATGCAAAAACAATGCAATACGAATACGAATACAACGATTTTACTCTACATAAATGTGTACTTTTTGTACTCATAAAAGTTTGGGAGAATCCCTACTGACAGTTTTGTATTCTCCAAAACTATTCTCCAGATTCTCCTCTCCTCAGTGCGCACCATGAAAGCATACATTTGCGTCTACATCTATGTACATAGGCCTCTAAGTCTGGAAGCACACAAGTTGACCTATGTACCGTAACAGGTCGGCAAACCATTAATTGTCGCGAACACGGCATTGGAATGCATTTCTCCGTCGCCCTGGTTTTGAATTCGTTTTTTTTTTTGTTCTACGCGTTGTTGTCTAAATCTTGTCGATGCTACAACAGTTGGTTGAATGAAAAAACAAAAATTGGAAACATTTTGTCGCCATTACTTGGTGTTTTACTCGTACTCCCAATTTTCTTATTTTTAAGGGACCGTTGAAATTAATGAATTCGAAAATCAATTAGCACTTGGCACGGCTAAATGTTTTTCTGTCAAGCAAAAACGAAGAAATAGTGAATAATTATCTGAGATAAGATAAAAGAGAGAAGAAAAGAGTGGACTCGTGATTTGCTTAATTTTAAGAACCTTGAAAATATAGAATACAAAAAGCATGAGGGGGATATTTTAAGGGAAGCACCACTGTGATTTTTCAAAAAACCCATTTTTCTTTTTTTTGCATTTTCTTAAAGTAGATATTTATATTGAAAAATATGTAAAAAAATTTTTAACTTAAAATCTTGAAAATTGACGAAGTCATACCCAATACAATAAGTGCAGGTAGTGAGTTACAACGGTCAATGAAAACTTTAAACGCGTTTTTCTCAAAACGACTTTTCTGAACACGATTCTGAACTCGATTTCTCGAAGACTTAAGAACCGATTTTAATTTTTTTTTTTAATTTTTTGTACATGTATTGGCTACAGCCGTACATAGCCGTTTTTAAAAATTGCAAATATTATTATTTTCTCAAGCCTTTCGTAAACAAAAAAAGAGTAAAAACACAAACTCATTTTTCAAACCTGCACCATTTTTTTTTAAATAAAAAAAACCGGCACGTGCGACGATAGCCATTAATGTATAGATTAAGAATATTTTTGGTTTTTTGCTTACAGATGATTTTTCTCCGTTGTATCGTGGCCATCAGGGTGCATCAGATTTTTAAGACGTCATTGCATTAATATTAATAATAATTGCAATTTTTAATATTTTTTAATAACAAATTTGTGCCAGTATAGTTGAATATATGCTAAATAAATTATTGTCCGATCCTCAAACAATCATCCCTACTTATAAAAAAAAAATGCATGAACATTTCTTAATTTTCACGCTTTCACAGTGGTGTTCCCCCCTAAAAAAGTTCTCACATATACTTGTATGTATATTAGAGCGAGTCAATTTGTTCTAAAGAAATATAATCGACTTTGTTTCGGCGACTGAAATATTCTACTGCCAGTTATGTACAAAAAAAGCTCCTGGAAACATAGGTGTAAAATGGGTTCTGAGCCTCCAAATTTTTAAGACTTGTTATTAATTCCTAATAAATTTTTTGGTATGAAAATGTTTTTATGTGATTTCTGGATACGAGAAATTAAATTTTTGATACTTATTTTGCTCCGCTTTTGACTAGTTTTGACGGAAGAAACCCGATTTTCACTAATTTTAAATAGAAAAAACTGTTTCTGGATACAAGAAATTAAATATTTGTTATTTAGTTTGCTCAAAATTCTTCGCTATTGACTGGTTTTAAAGGAAAAAACTCGATTTTCAAGGAAGAATCCCGAATTTTCCCACTTTTGAATAGAAAAAATTATTTATTGCTGTTATTTTATTTCAAATTATAAATATATATAAAACACTTAAACGTATTTGGTAATAAAAGCAATAGAATGTTGCATTATATTTCTTTGTAGTACTACACTGTGCTACAAAAAATTTTTTTTTTATTAATAAAAAAGAAAAAGCTGCATATTTCGAATTTTGAACTGTCACTCAAAATTTAAACTCAGGGCCGAAAAATCTATTTTTTAGGTTGAAGCAAATAAAGTTCTAAAATAAAACCAAAAAAAAAATTCCTCCAATTCCATTCCTCAACCCCAAAAACTTAACCTTTCGATCTTTACTCCCGCACAATGGTCTGCGCATTATTTGCATTGTAGCTGCTAAAACAAGCAAAAAACAAAGAAAAGCACACAGTTACACACTGCATCAGTGGCGCCAGCAAGAGGAAGCGGTTGGCTGCGGTAATAGCCCAGACACACGAAATTTAGCGAAGTCCTCAACCATCTGTGCGATCCTTCTGTCAGAAAAATGTGAAACACAGATGGCGTTTCAAGCAGTAAGAAGGCGTTGTTTCTAAGCAACGACAGGTGGGCATTCCCACTACTTAGGACTGGTAGCGGCAAGCTAATCACCTACCCCGTCAGAAATAAAAATTGGTTTGCAAGACTGAGTTTTGTCGAGGCCCTATGCTCCCTAGAGAAATGAAGAAGAAAAAAAAAACATGTCCATTGTCTATCTGAAACCAAATAAGTACAATTTTGCAGTTTTCTATAAAAAATTAGAAATGTTCTACAAAGATTTTCTACTTAGTATGCAGCTTTATAGGCTAAGCAATTTTAGTCTAATTAGGAAAGGAACTACCGGACCACAGCCTGTGTACTCCAAATAGAAGTAACAGCAATTAAAGAAGCAGCTGATTGGCTGCTCACTTATTGGGTAGTCGAAAAAATCTTTCGTATTTCTAATCAAACTTCAACATCTGCGACAAGTAATTTTCACAGGCTTCCCTTGAAGCCAACTTTACTCCATTAAGGGAGTTCTGCATTGACCAAAACAAATGGTAGTCCGATGGTGCAAGGTCAGGGCTATATAGTGGATGCATCAAAACTTCTCAGCCAAGCTCTCCCAGTTTTTGCCTAGTCATCAAAGATGTGTGTGGCCTAGCGTTGTCCTGATGGAAGACGACGCCCTTTCTGCTGATCAGTTCTGGCCGTTTTTTTTTCGATTGCTTGCTTCAATCTCATCAGTTGTTGACAGTAAAGTGTAGAATCAATCGTTCGAGCAGGCTGGAGCAGCTCATAGTGGAAGATTCCTTTCCAATCTCACACCAATCCCATAACCTTTCGAGGCGTCAATCATGGCTTTGCGACCATTTGTTGAGCTTCACCACCCTTGCACCATGATCTTTTTCGCACATTATTGTCGTATTTGATCCACTTTTCGTCTCCTGTTACCATTTGCTTCGGAAATGGTTCGATTTCATTTCCTTTTAGCAAAGAATCGCAGATGTTAATTCGGTCCATTAAATTTTTCACAGACAATTCATGTGGTACCCAAATATCGAGCTTCTTTTTGTAATCAGCCTTTTTTAAATGGTTCAAAAGCGTTTGATGATGAATGTTTAGTGCCTTGGTGATGTCATGGCAGCTTATGTGACGGTCCTGGCCAATTTTTTCCATAATTTCATCGACTTTTTCAACGATAGGTCGACCGGAGCGAGGTGCATCTTTCACATCGAAATTTCCAGAACGGAAGCGAGCGAACCATTGTTGTGCTACACGAACTGATATAGCATTCTCTCCGTAAACTTCACAAATTTCATTGGTGGCTTGCGTGGCATTCTTCCCTTTTTTATACAAAAATTTCAAAATATAGCGAATTTCTTCATTATTTTCACTCATTTTTGAACAGCAATAACTTTTTTTCAACTTCTCCGAATTAAATTTTTTTTGGTTCAATGAAGCTTAAAATGCCACCTTTCTAACACCATATGATATGACACAATGTGATTGCTATCACTGGAGATAGATGACTCCAACGACATCTATTGACAAAAAACGAAAAGACTTTTTCGACTACCCAATATTTAATAACTGTCACGGAGGTTAATATCTACTGCGACAGCCAAGCGGCAATGGACCCTGGGCTCGATAATATATATATGTATTTTCCCATAGCTCCTAAATGAAATATAGGGCCTCAATTAACAAGTTATAATTTGACTCCACGAACGGGCTGCTCTGTCCGCCTCTGCTGCTACTTGTCGCCTCCATGTGTCGGCTGGTCTCACGCACCTACGGCTTCCAGTCTAGCGCTGCCCTTGCAATGTCATCCCGTGGTTTGCGCAATGTATGTCCGATCCATCTCCACTTGCGCCGCATAATTTCTGTGTGAACTGGTGTTTTCCCGGTAGCCGCCCAAAGATCATCGCTGCTTATAATATCAGATCAGAATATCCGCATTATCTTTCGTAGGCAACGGTTTAGGAAGGATTGCAATGATTGTGATATGCTTGTGGTTAAATTCCATGTTTCACATCCATGCAGAACTACCGATTTCACGTTGGCATCAACTATTTTCAATTTTGTGGGTTGATCTCCATACCTTATCTAGCATGCCAAATGCAGTTTGTAGTTTAGCTGATGCATCTGAGTATTTGTGCGATAGTAAACAAATGTCGTCCGCATAGTCTAGGTCTTAAAGCCGGCCGCATAAACCCCAGAAAATGCCTCTGCTGATCGCATTGCTAGGTCCAGGACTAGGTTGAACAAGAGTGGAGATAATTCACATCCTTGCCTAACACCGGTTTGAACTTCGATACCACCACTTAGAGCATTTTCGTATTTTACGCGGCATGAAGCGCCCGCATACAATTCTTTTATGATGGTGACAATTTTTGTCAGACACTCCTTTGCATTCAATAGCTTTGCAGATTGCTTCATGACTGAGAGTGTCGAACGCTTTCTCGAAGTCGATGAAGCAGAAGTAAAGAGACGAGCGCCCCTCAACCGACTGTTCCACCATCACTCTCAAGGAGTTTACATGATTGACGCAGGAGTAGGGGGGCCGAAAACCTGCTTGTTTTTTGCGTAGTCCCTCGATAATGGTGCACTCGAAACTGGTTGGGGAATGTCTGGTTTCACTTTCGATCGCATCCGAATTCTTCGATATAAGGTTCATCTGGATGCCTGTCTAGTCATAGCGAAATTGCAGGAAACTGCGAGGCGGACGAGTTGTCTAGACAAGGGACCAGTGAGGTAGTTGCCCCGCGAAACGAGAGTACTTAGATCCTGTTGACTACTCACGGTCTGCTCCTAGAGAGGTAGGTTTCCCGTCAATTTAGCGAACGCTGGGCAAGTACACAAACTTGTAAGGTCGCATGCACTCGAGGGATCTCCTGCAGTTAACAAAATCGCAGCTCTTCAATTCCGTGCGTGCCCCCTTACAGGACATTGGCCGGGAGGTATATATACTGTGATACTCAGCGTCACTTCGAATTCTTTTCGCATGAGAGAATGAGGTGGAATCATCTTAGCACCTTCTCCTTAGGTGTCCTGCTTTCGGAGAGCTAAAAGTTAAGCGCCTTAGCTCTCATCTTTATGATATGGATAACCTGATTATTGATAAACTGATAGTTACGAAGCGGCTAACACCACCGTAAATCCGGCATCGTTCCGGCGTCTCCAACAAATATACATTTTCAAAATAATACAGCCCATAAATGCCATATGTCGATTCTGGAAACTTGTAGGGTTGCCCACGTACATTGTTGAATATGAGGCAAAGTGGGCCATAAGTTTTTATTAGAAATATTTCGATCATAGCTACCTAGTTGGCCAAAAACTCACTCAGTTATACTCATCTACTTATAAATATTCTCTTTAGGTGAAGTCCAAAATATATAATACAAGATTGATTGATAAAATAGAAACGACAATAGCTTTTTTCTGATACCTTCGAGTTTATTTATTTATTTAAAATAGTCGCCTCTGGTCTCGATTCACTGTTTTGTGCGGTCTGAAAGCTTTTCGAAAGAGTGTTTCAAATCATTGATCGGAATGTCCTTCAGGATGTCGGTATAAGCCTTTTAGATGGGCTCTACGGACGCAATTTTCCGAATAGGTGGAAGTCACAGGGAGCGATATCAGGCGAATGCAGTGAGTGACTGATGGTTAAAATGCGATTTCTAGTCAAAAAATCAATCACAAGAGTGGATCGATGAGATGGTGCATTATCATGCAATGAGCGCCAGCTTCCTCCTTCGAGGTATTCAGGGTGAATTCAACGAATGCGATGCAACAAACGCTTCAAAACGCCAAGATAGAAAATTGCATTGACGGTTTGGCCCATTGGTGCGAACTTCTTGTGTACGATTCTCTTGGAATCGTAAAAACAAATGAGCATCGACTTGATTTTTGACTTCTCCAAACGCGATTTTTTGAGTGGTGGCTCTTCTGAGGTCTTTCATTCGGCACTTTGGCGCTTAGTTTCAGGTTCATGTTGGAAACACCACGTTTCATCAGCAGTTATATTACAATGTTGTAAAGGAAGTTCTCCTCTTTTCTCGGCTCTTTCATGAGGTCTTTCGAATGTTGAATTCTGAGCAATTTTTGGTCCTCAGTTAATTTGTGCAGAATGAAACGTGCACAGACCTTTCGTAAGCCCAAGTGATCAGTTGAAATGCGATAAATCGATTTTTTGGAGATATTCAACTCCGATTCCATGAATCTCAACGATTATTTCGGTTCCTTTTTGATAAATTTACGGATAATTTCGATGGAGTTTTCGGTGATTACTGATTTTGGGCGGCCCGTATGTTCATTGTCATTTATGTTCTCACAACCATCTCTGAAACGTGTAAACCACTCATGAACTCTGGCACGAGATAGACAATCATCGGCATAAACTTTTTTCATCAATTCAAATGTTTCGATAAACGTTTTACCGATTTTAAAACAAAATTTGATATTAGCTCTTTGTTTGAAACTCATTTTTGTACCGATGACATAAACATACTGACACTTTAGACGTAATAACTTCGCTTCCACTGAACCGAATGTCACCACGCTTTCACTGGAAGTCAGCTAGGGATGTAACTTCCAAGGCACTAACTCATTAAAAAGCTGGCGCCATCAAAAACATTTTTATGACACCAGTCTTATTTATTTTGGACTTCACCTTCTATGTAATATATAAAAATATTAATTTTAAGCTCTAAAAAGAGTTTTTGTAGTACTGAAAAATTTTCAATACGCATTATTAAACTCGCTTCTATTACTTTTTTCTCTTTCAAAATCAGCCTGCATACAAACTGCCGGCAAAGATCGCACTTCATATAAGCCACTCGAACACATCGACGCCAAGATGTCAGACATTGAAACGCAGAGCAATAATAGCAGCGGTGGCAACAGCATTCGAAGCAACACGGGCAGCAGTTGCTCAGATAGCAGCAACAACAATAACAATACAAGTTATAGTAACAGCAACGACAATGCCAACAACAGTATTACAACACAAAATAAGAAATATAAGAGCAACAAGAAGGATGCAACGACAAATAGCAACAACAACAATAGCAGAAAAAGTGTAAGTGCAGACAGAGTTGTTTGAATTGAATTTACTCGTTCAATCCAACTGAAGTTAAAAAGTCTTTATTCGAATTCACGCACCACAGGAGGAACCGATACATCCAACGCTGGCACAGGCAGTCGTTGTGCTGGAAACGAAGGCTTTGTGGGATAAATTCCATGAGCAAGGCACTGAGATGATTGTCACCAAGACTGGCCGACGCATGTTTCCCACATTTCAGGTGCGCATCGGTGGGCTGGATCCGCAGGCGACCTACATAATGATGATGGACTTTGTGCCAGTCGACGACAAACGCTATCGCTATGCATTCCACAAGTGAGTGCCGATGTAGAGAGCAAAGACGTTGGGGATGGCGTTGGGCGCTTAATTGCTTAATTTCTTATTTTATAATTCATTTCAATTTTAGCTCAAGTTGGGTGGTCGCTGGCAAAGCGGATCCCATCTCCCCGCCTCGCATTCACGTGCACCCCGATTCGCCAGCACCAGGTGCTAATTGGATGAAACAAATCATTTCGTTTGACAAACTTAAACTGACCAATAATCAACTGGATGAAAATGGACATGTAAGTGGGCAAATTATCCACACTCGCATAAGTATGTAAATATTTCTAAAAAGAATTTGAAAGATTTATATGCCTTTCATTGCACGACGCGACTTAACGGCTGACAGCAATTTGTTTTCCGTGTAGCCAGACTTCGGCAAATGGAATTTCATTGAAACAATTTGCGCACATTTTTCTGAAAATAAATAAACAGACGAAAAACTAAAAAGAAGATCTGAAAAAAAAAAATTGCTGGAATGGAAATGATTTAGGAAAATTGGTGAAGTCGATAGTAATTGTTTGATTGTTTTGTGTGCAAGAGCACTTTAGGTGCCGAAGTCTAAAGAGTTTATTATTTTTTTGTTTAGCTCTGTAAACACAGATATTTTTATGTTCCAAATTATCTTGCGATTTGCACGCGAATTATTTCATTTTTATTTTTAGTTCAAAAATAAATTTCTTATTTGAAAATGTAGATGCACAACTCTTCTACCCCACTGATGTAGCGACGAATACGGAAGTTTTCGCCATAATATATTGCTCGCTAAGCCTTTGAAGATGGACCATAGGGGCTTCAGGGAATAATTAATGGGCATCCTATTAAGATTTTTAATTTAACGTAATTACTACAAGTAAATCTATAGCTGCCATATGTGAATAGTTAAGGGGCTAAGCCGCCGTAGCCGAATAGGTTTTTTGTTTGTTTTTTTGGTGGGTGGGGTAGGGTTCAAAATGCCTTACAACGACCGTCGTCTACTGCGTCGTGTGGTATAGCCACTAAAAAGATCCCTCCTCTCCTTCTGGGGAGACACCCTTCTGGGGACTGGTTTCCATATTTCTTTGGGAGGGACCAGAACGGCATCCATAAAGAACCAATTCTATTCATCTTCTTGTGTCTCTATCTGTGCGGCTTCGCTTTGTTGCTCAGTGTCGAGGTCAATCTTTTTTTCCGTGGTAAGTTCCCGATATATTTCTTTACCGCATTCCAACTGTCCTCGCGTCCGAGTATTTTGCAGATTATGTTGCTTGGCGCGACGTCGCCAATCAGCTCCCTCAGAGCATTTCTTTCCGCGAGCCATCTGTTACAACTAAAAAACGTGTGTTCAGCGCGTCGCAGTATATGCTCTTGCAATCGGTTACCTTGACCATGCGGTATAGGTATCTCTGGAAGTATCCGTGGCCCGAGAGGAACTGAGTTGAGAAGTAGTTCACTTCCCTAAAGTTCATTTGGGCCCATTTGTCGATTAATGGAATAAGTTTCGCCGCCCATATGCCACTCGGTTCAGTGTCCCATCGGCTTTGCCATCGCAGCATGAATACCATTCGAAAGTCTCGAATCTCCGCGCCGAGCCAACAAAATGATAGATGATCGCCCCACGGCAGGCAATGGCAAACCTTCGACTGTATTTCTGCAATGAAAAAGCTCCTCACAAAAAATATCTGTTGTTCGGAGTCGTCTTAAAACTGTAGGTCTCTCGACTTTGTGGAGCAACTTCAAGACGTTCACCACAATTAGAAGGAGGAATTCGACCAAACACTAAAAAACGCTGTAAACGATAATTATATAATATATATCTATATGCGTAATACAGGGTCCGGCACTCGAATTGTAACCAATTAAAAAGGCCATAAATTTAGTTTGGAAAATTAGTTTTATTCAATTCAAAGTAAAAATGTGTGAAAATAATACAAAATTAAGAATCAATTAACTTTTGCTCGATATGACCACCTTTTGTCTTGACTATGGCCTTGAGCGGTCCAGAAACGAATCGCAAGCTCCCCGAATGTGACTTGCAGGTATTTTAGCCCACTCGCGGACAATGGTTTCTCTTAGCGCCTCGAGACTCGTGAATCTTTTAGTTCGGACCTTCCTCTCCAAATGGCCTAAAGAAAATAATCCATCGGATTCGCGTCTGGTGAATTTGAGAGCCATTGTGTGGACTTTATGAAGTTCGGAACGTTGTTTTTTTAGTCATTCTTGTTTCACTCGAGCTATGTGAGCTGGGGCCGTGCCCTGTTGAAAGGTCTGGTCCATGGTCTGCCACCGGTTAAAGACCATTACCTGTGGCAGGTGATGTCTGCTTAAATTCCCGTTCGAACGGTCGGTCAAATATACCCTATCGTTTTGGGAGTTTACGAATTGCTCGATTTGAAACAATTTTTCGTCAGAGAACACAATGTTTGGAAATTTACCAGTTTCGGCCAAGCGAAGCAACTCCTTCTCTCTTTCAAGTCTGACTTGTTGCTGATTTGCTTTGGATCTTGTAGGGCTGCGCCTTTTGGATCTTGTAAGGCTTCACTTTGAACTCATTTTCCAGTATGAGGCGGATGCTACGGTTAGATATTTTCAGTTCCTGCACCATTGACACTTTGTCGGCGGCACTCATAACTCGAACAAATCTAGACCGATTGATTTGGGATTTTATCTGTATTTTCACAATTACATTATGCATGGACTAAGACTTAAAATATATAATAATTTTTTGAAAAAACAAGTTTATTGGGATTTTACTGATTTTTAACAAAATTCAATATATTCCGTCAACGAAAAATTATGCAGCGGCCATATTCTTTTATATTATTTTAAAATACAATACAAAAAACGTTTATTACCCATGTAGTAAAGAACATGTTTCAGAGTTTCGATTTATTTTATTTTCCACCCGAAAGTTTCCAAAAAATTCCTACTTTTTGCTAGTATGCCGTTGGCTATCCCTTGAAGTTTTCTCTTTCAGTATTGCACTGTCGAAAACGCATAGACATTTTGAATATTCTCTATAGAAAGGGTAAGAGTTCTGTGGTGTTTTGAAAATTCCATGATGTTGCGCAGTGGCAAAGTGATTTTACCATCAAGAACATAAAATTTGATGTCCTTGAATTTCTTTGTTTGAAGTCTTTGGAAGGTTGTAGGCTAATATCCCGCACATTTCAGAATTGAGGGACGAAATTCGAACGCCCACACATGTTTTCGACGAGAAAAAGGGCCCACGAGAGTTGACAGTCTTCAAACATTTTATCGAAAATTTCTAAAAAAGTCGTAATGTACCCATTTATGGGGATTGCCTCCCAACCATCAAAAAACATCAGAACTTTTCAAAAAACTCTGCGCTTGCTTCCGAATTGAAAAATAGTAAATAGTAATGGTAAAGTCAGGCGGTCTTGAGCGTATGAAGTTCTCACAAAATTATTCAATAGATACCTCCAAAAATTTTCTCAGTATTTAACTGAAAAAATCTTAGTTTCTTTCAAAGGATGATGGTGACTGCTGAGTCTCACTTCGTGAGGCATAAGAGCTTTTACTAGTTACCTTGCCGAACCATATGGTTGCCAACTTATTATGAATCAAATATCTTGGGAAAGAACGAGCAAAAACATGGGTTACGTAAATTTGATAAGAACTCGCTTCGGATGTTGATGGGAAAGTATATCCGCTATATTTGCGGGTTTGAGCACATTATCAATTAAGGTGTTCCGGACAATGAGAAGACGACTCTTTTTAGGATACAGATATAAAGATAGATAAATAATAAAATGAGTAAATGGATGTTTGCTCGAGCTCCTCCTCCTATGTGTGGGGGCGTGTTGATATTCACCAATTGGAGGGACCTATAGATTTAAACCGATTCCAAACGACAAACGGTTTTTTTATGAGGAGCTTTTTCTGGGAGAAATACACTCGGAAGTTTGCCGTTGCCTGCCGAGGGGTCACCGCTGTTAGAAACAACTTTATACACAATAGATAGTTTAATGAATAACAGTTCGTCAGCTCTGGGGTCTAAGTTACATAGGCCGTCACAAATGCCTCAGGGTGCGGTGACTGTTAATTGTATAGAAAATCAAACGGAGAAGAGAAATTAGTTTTAATAATAGATAATGTTTGTCTGCATAAATAGCGCAGGGATTGTAGCTTTTTGTTGAGGACAAATATAAACAAAATTGTGGATTTGAATTGATAGGGCCAAAGTGTGAATGATGAAATAGTGGCATCTGAGAAACGGGCGATCAAAGTTAAAGAGTAAGAGGCAGAAGTGAAGCCACTTGGCACTGAAGTAAACAAAAATGCATGAAAGCATATTTTTACCACTGGACACTACTGCAATAGGTTATTATAATTTGGTACACAAAACAGTGGTTTGTAGAGATATAGACAAAAAAGGTTAGGGGTAGTCAGAGGCCCGAAAAATTAATGATTTTCAAATATTTTTTTTGCTAGCCAATTGCTTTATTTTATTTATTTTATAAAAATAAAAACATAGCATTAATACATCAGGTTTCGACTTGACTTTAGCAAAATAATCTTTAGCAAGATAATCTTGTGCCTTATCGAAGGTTTTGTTTTCAAAATTAACCGTATGGCGGTCTCAGCAAATATTTTACAGATTTGCGAGAAAAAAACCGACAATTAATTGTTTAAAAAAATCGAAATTTTTGAAAAAAATTGCCTTCGATCAGGCACGAGTTTTTTATGTTTTTCAAAAGCAGTATACATTTTATTGAAATCTACCAATCGGGTTTTAAGTTACAGTGATCACCAGTTCAAAAAACATAGTTTTGAGAAAAACGCATTTAAAGTTTCTGTTTTTGTTTGTTTTTGCACGAGCGCCTTTTGTTAATTGTCGGAATCACTTCAAATTTTCACACAGTATTTTTTATATATTATACTTTAAGAAAATGAAAAAAAAAAATTTTTTTTGAAACTGACTACCCATAACCCCTTAAAAAATATTAAATAATACATATGCTTGCCTAAAAAATTATGTATGTTTCTTTTTTCGAAAACATAAAATATTTATTTTCTTTGTGTTGCAAATTAAATTTTTTCATTTTTGTTTTTAGATAATCTTAAACTCCATGCATCGATACCAGCCTCGCTTTCACATCGTTTACCTGCCACCGAAAAATAACTCACTGGATGAGAATGAACATTCGAGCCACTTCCGCACATTCATCTTTCCGGAGACATCCTTCACCGCCGTCACTGCATACCAAAATCAACGCGTAAGTCTCATATGAAATTTTTGAAATTTTAGCATCAAATTCTATTAAATTATTTGAGCAGTTCAATAAGAGCCAATGGAGAAACGGTATGCCGTATTGAAATATTTATTTTATTTCCCCAGTTTTATGGGGATAAATTAGATGAATTCTGCGCGTCAAGTAGCTATGTATACTTACTTGTACGACTGTAGAGTGTGTATGTATGTATATGCACCAACAACCCCATAGATTCTAATTATCTCTTTCTTAATTTATAAAGTGGTGAAAGTTTTTCATCAAATTCAATGTCCTAATTTCTGCTTTTCAAACTTATTCAAATTCCCCAAATTTAATTTCGATTTTTTTCTGGTTGTAATGGCTTACTTTTTATAACTTATGAGTACTTATATATGTATGTGTGTACATACCAGTGTATACAAATATGCGTACGTCGCGAAACAATCGAGCGATACCGGCAACATATGGTTTACCCATTTATACATTTGTGTGTTGCTCCAGCCATATTCTTTACATTTGCTTTATACATTATGCGAAATAATTTATTGCAATCATTATTTCGATAATTTGAAATGCATAGCATAAGTATAATGGAAGCTTATAAATACATACATATAAATATACATAAGTACATATGCACGTTTGAGTCCACAATATTAGTGAACGTTTTTGTAGTTTTTGTTTTTTAAGATAACCGTTTATTTTTCTCAACAATTTATTGTTCTCAACGTTCAAAGAATATTTATCATATAGACCAAATTTCCGATGATTTAAAATTATTATAGTACAAAGAGAGCACAGCTAGCTAGCTTATTCGCTCGATGCCACGATGTACAAATTTGGACGAGTACATATGTGAATATGTGTGAAATGAGCGGGCAGAATTCTGCTCGGTGACGTGGCAGCCGAAGTTACTCTCACAAACATGGTAATCTACCATCGTTGAATTCATTCATCCGATAGAGAGGTTGTCATTATATGCATGACGAAGGCAAGCTTCATTTATATTTGTAAAATGAATTGCAAATTAATGATTCCCCGCCATATAACAAAGTACCGTTCAATAGTCTAAATTCGTTTAAATAAAACTGCAGTTTTTTAATAAAAAAAGATTTACTCTGTTTGCGTAGGAGCGTCAACCAAAGGATAGTCGTGGACTCAGTCCAGCAGTGCAAAATTTTGATAGAAGACATCGGAGGAGCATCACTAGACTACTTCGGCCTCTTCTGATATGTTGCCGTTGTCGAAAAGTGTTTTACGCAAACTTTTTCGCCTGGTTTTAATGAAGTGCCACACGGTTTTATCTAATATTTTCTTTCAATTTCTTTGTCGTTGTCTTTCATTTGCGATATGGAACTAACTTAGCGTCCTCTTTTGCCCACGTTTTATAGCATAACAAAACAGTATTGCCTGCTTACTTTTTTTTAGCAAAAGTTTTCATTTCTAAGCTTTCAAATTCTTTTGCTTTAGAATTTGTTATAAATAATATTGGGTATGGGAATAAGTTTCCGCCCTCGTAAAAGAGGTGTCGCTGCTGATTCTATTTTTGAGTTCACTCTAGTAATTTGCTGGCGATTTGAAGGTATATATGTGAGATCTCGATCGCAGTAGTTGACACTCGTTTGAAGCGTAAAGATCCTTTTTTATCTGATGTCAAAAATGTTGATGCCTACGTTCGCCCCGAAAAAACAGCATTTGCGGGAAGTCATGCTTCTTTATTACCTCTTAAAGAAAAGTGCAGCTGAAATGTGTCGTATATTGACCAGAATTTACGGTAATCACGCACCGTCAAATAGAACTTCTAAAGAGTGGTTTCGACGCTTCCAAGGGGAAATTTCGTCGTGAGTGATAAAGAGCGCGAAGGGGCACCGAAAAAATTCGAAGATACTCAACTACAACAATTATTGGATGAAGACGCATGTCGCACCCTCAACCGTCGGTAAACGTTTGCATGCGATGGGAATGGTCTAGAGCGCAGGTAACTGAGTGGCACATCAGTTGAAGGAGAGGGATATCGAGAGACGTTTGGTAGCGTGTGAGATGCTTCTGGAATGCCAAAAAAAAAAAAAAGGTTTTCTGCATCGCATCGTTGGTGGCGATGATATTATGATAACCCTAAGTGTCGGCGGCTGCCGTAGCCGAATGGGTTGGTGCGTGACTACCATTCGGAATTTACAGAGAGAACTTCGGTTCGAATCTCGGTGAAACACCAAAATTAAAAAAAAGATTTTACTAATAGCGTTCGCCCCTCGGCAGGCAATGGCAAACCTCCGAGTGTATTTCTGCCATGAAAAAGCTCCTCATAAAAATATCTGCCGTTCGGAGTCGGCTTGAAACTGTAAGTCCCTCCATTTGTGGAACAACATGGTGAACCAGGTCCATCGACAGCGAAAAAAGATATTCATTCTTCAAAGGTTATGTTGTGCATCTGGTGGGATCAGAAGGGTGTCATCTATTATGAACTCCTTAGATCATCTGAAACCATCACTGCCGATCGTTACCTACTGCAGCTAATGCTTTTGAATCGAGCTCTCAAAGAAAAGCGGGCGGAATGGGACGGTAGACATGACTAACTGATTTTGCTGCATGACAACGCCAGGCCAGACGTTGCTAAATCGCTTCAGAAATATTTAGAGGGATTGAATTGGGAAATCTTGCCTCACCCGTCGTATTCCCCCGATATTGCACTTTGGATTACCATCTGTTCCGATCAATGCAGCCAGCCATTATTGGAGAGCGGCTAACTTCTTACGAGAGCATCGCACACTGGCTCAATGAATGGATCAAGTCAAAAGGACTTGAATTTTTCGTCAGAGGAATCCGTATGCTGCCTGAAAGATGGAGTGAAGTTGTAGCTTCTAATGGCGCAATCTTCACATAACGTCCTATATTATTTAATTGTTTCAATAATTCGTAACTTTGGCTAATAAAATAATTTGATCGATTTTTTTCCTGATGATATTCTGAAACTATATTCTTAATGGCCATCTGCACGCTCTTTCTCTTTCACACACTTTTACGATTCAGTTTTCACACATCCAGGTCGGATTAAGTTATTGAATGTGTTTTAGGATACTGTAAAATACGCAAATTACAACTTTTCTTAATAAATTCATTTTTCTTTCAATTTCAGGTTACTCAACTTAAAATTGTCAGTAATCCTTTTGCCAAAGGCTTCCGTGATGATGGGACCAATGATGTGTAAGTAATTATTTATATTAATACAAAACACGAAAACAATAGTTTATAAAACGAAGTGTCAACATACACAATTATATACATATGTATGCGTGTATATTCATGCAGATGGGAGAGTATAGCAGTAAACGCTCTCCAACATAAAATTCTGAAATTATGCGTTTGATGAAGCCTCACACTTTTTCATGTATTCATACACACATTCACATACGTACATATTTGAGCACATAATTTTCTTACAATAAAACATTGTTTATGATAGGATTTTTTGTGTTGATAACTTGACCCAATTAATACCCGAACAAATCTCGACGAAATGTCAGACACAATGACGACGGCATGCAAGTGGCTTTGTGCAACAGCAAAAACAGCAACGGCACGTCAAAAAGGGCACCGTGCAACATGTTATTTGGCACTATGCGCAACTAGGCAACAGGCGCAGCAGTGCATGTGGGAGTAGGGCATGTGCACAAACATTAAAGCGCTGAACTCAAAATCAAACAAATCACTTCCAAAATCACAGCCGTCATATTTTAAACGTTGCTTTTATAAATACAACAAACAAATCCCAAGTATTTTTGAGAAATGCGGAACTTTTTTTTCGTTCGTACATATTTTATTTTTCATTTATTTATAGTAGAAAAAAGCTCACACTAACAATAACTCACAAAAATATGCGCGCGTAAGTTTGTTTGTCTGCATAAATAGCGCAGGGATTGTAGCTTTTTTGTTGAGGACAAATATAAACAAAATGTGGATTTGAATTGATAGGGCCAAAGTGTGAATGATGAAATAGTGGCATCTGAGAAACGGGCGATCAAAGTTGAAGAGTAAGAGGCAGAAGTGAAGCCACTTGGCACTGAAGTAAACAAAAATGCACGAAAGCATATTTTTACCACTGGACACTACTGCAATGGGTTATTAAAATTTGGTACACATAACAGTGGTTTGTAGAGATATAGACAAAAAAGGTTAGGGGTA
Source organism: Anastrepha obliqua (assembly GCF_027943255.1). Lineage (NCBI taxonomy): Eukaryota > Metazoa > Arthropoda > Insecta > Diptera > Tephritidae > Anastrepha > Anastrepha obliqua. The sequence goes on from NC_072893.1 coordinate 32,159,876, forward strand.
GTCAGAGGCCCGAAAAATTGATGATTTTCAAATATTTTTTCGCTAGCCAATTGCTTTATTTTACAAAAATAAAAACAATGCATTAATACATCATGTTTCGACTCGAAATTAGCAAAATTTCAAAAAAACAAAAAAAAATTATAATTGTAAAAGTACTCGCTGTTTATGTGGAGCCAATTTCTCCAGAAGTCCCTTGCGGTGATCATCACAAGTCCTTGGAAGTTCATCTAAAATCAATCGGTCAAGAAAATTAGTTTTATTAATAGATAATCTTGTGTCTGATTGAAGGTTTTTTTTTTTAAATTAACGATTGGCGGACTCAGGAAATATTTTTCAGATTTTCGACAAAAAAACCGACAATTAATTGATAAAAAAAATCTCGAAAATAAAAAAAACCTTCGATCAGGCACGTGCTTTTTATGTTTTTCAAAAGCAGTATACATTTTATTGAAATCTACCAATCGGGTTTTAAGTTACAGTGATCACCAGTTCAAAAAACATAGTTTTGAGAAAAACGCATTTAAAGTTTTTGTTTTTTGTTTTTGCCCGAGTGCCCTTTGTTAATTGTTAAATAACTCGAAAATTATTTGTGGGAATCACTTCAATTTTTCACACAATGTTTTTAAGATAAAGGGTGTTTTTTTTAGAGGTTAGGTTTTCAAGATGAAGTAAAACGTATATAATTTAATGTTATGGCCAAGAATGGCAAAGGGTTTGCCATTATGTTTTAAAAATGATTTCGGGCAAGTGGCCGCCGCGGCTGGCTCGAATAAATTCCAGCCGAGAGGCCCAATTTTCGACCACTTTTTGCAGCAATTGGGGCCGTATGTCAGCAATAACGCGCCGAATATTCTCTTCCAAGACGTCAATCGTCTCGGGCTTATCTGCGTAGACAAGCGACTTCACATAGCCCCACAAGAAATAGTCCAGCGGTGTTATATCGCACGACCTTGGAGGCCACGCCATAGGTCCACGGCGCGAGATAATGCGCTCACCAAAAGTTTCCTTCAATAAATCGATTGTTGCGTTGGCTGTATGGCATGTAGCGCCGTCTTGTTGGAACCAAAGGTCGTCCACATCAACATCGTCCAATTCAGGCACGAAAAAGTCATTAATCATGGCTCTATAGCGCTCTCCATTGACTGTAACATTATGGCCGGCTTCATTTTTAATGAAATATGGACCAATGATTCCCTCTGCCCATAGAGCACACCAAACAGTGACTTTTTGAGGATGTAACGGCGTCTCAGCAATGGCTTGTGGATTATATTCACTCCAAATGCGACAATTTTGCTTATTGACATACCCATTCAACCAAAAGTGAGCTTCATCACCGAACTAAATTTTCTTCGATGCGTCGCGCGAACCGAACCACTATTTTCGTAATAAATTTGCGCGATTTGCAAACGTTGTTCAGGTGTAAGTCTATTCATTATGAAATGGCAAACCAAACTGAGCATAAATCAAGTGACAGCTGTCAAAAAGACCATCTACGAAAAAAGTAGTGCCAACTTGAAAACCTAACCTCTAAAAAAAACATCCTTTACTATACTTTAAGAAAACGCAAAAAAAATCCAATTGATGCAAAATCCAAAAAATCCAACCCCTAACCCCATAATACGTACAAAAATGTTCCGAATGGCAGGACGAATTGATTAAGTGGCGCCTCTCTATCCGTTCGTCCACATGTCATTATAAAGGTTGATCAGATTGGAGGTACTTTTTCCAATAAGGTTGTTTTCACAGATCAGGCATGACTACTGCCAAACTAAATACATACTTTTTTTCAGTATTCATTGACATTTCATCATGGAAAGACTTTTTTTTGTCGGGACAACTAGCAAATGCAGCACTCAGACATTAATTAAGTCCATTGCACTACACTTGGATTCCCTTTAAATTATACCCGATCTCCGAAGAAATCTGAGTAGATCTTATGGTGCCAAGGAGCCAAGGTGGTCGATTCTTAACACATCAGTGCCAAACCTCAAACCTGATTCGAGCGAAGGCAGGGCAGACGCACAGGAAATGGTCCGTCGTCTCATCCTCCTCTTCACAAGCTGGGCAGAGTACACTGTTTGAGATGCCTACCTTTTCCATGTGCTTCGCCCCCAGAAATTGGCCCCTCATCTGCTTAATGACAGGAGGATTTGCGACACTCGATCGGACATTACAGGTAACATCAGTTTAGTCCATCTGCAGTCTCTCCCAGCCTGCCAAGCTGGCTTGTGAGTTGCAGGGTGGGTTACCCTATGTCTACCGACATAGGTCCCGGGACACGTGGGTGACGAGACCTCTGACTCCTCAGCTAGGATGGGCCTATGTCCACCGACATAGATCAGTCTGGATTTACAGGTCTCGACTACTCCTGATGTGGTTGGGAGGCTGTCTAAGGCCATGAGCGCGGCTTGGCTGTCGCTGCAGACACATATAGATCTGCCTCTCCATCTGTTTTCCACAACAAAGTTCATCGCTTCTTGAACAGCATACATGGAAAGACTTACGCCTCAACATCGTTTACAAATCGTACAATGTATTAGGAAAATCGACGGTCTGTGAAAAGTATTCATCGCGCGCTCAAGCCATGGTGTACATAACCGTTTAGCGATGAGGCCAATTTTTGGTTTAATTGCTACGTTAATAAGAAACATTGCAATATTTGGGCTGAAGAGCTACTCGAAGCCCTTCAAGAACAGCCATTGAATGCATTGAAAACAACCGTTTGGTGCGGCCTATGGGCTGAAGAAATCATCGGCCCATATTTATTCAAAGACGCCAATGTAATGGTGAAGTGGCGGAAGCTGTCGCGCCATGATAAAGTACTTTTTGATGCCGAAAAATGAAGTCCGTGAGCTCCACAACATTTACCATACATTCCGTGAAACAATAGATTTACTGTGTCGTCATTTCGGCGAACAAATTAACTTTCGTCTCGGACAAGTGGATTGGCCACTAAGATATGTGATAGCACGCCTTTGGACTTTTATTTGTGGGCGTATGTAAGGTCTAAATGCTTTGTGAATAAACCAGCTTCGATTGAGGCATTGGAAGTCAACATTACTAAAATTATTCACGAGATACCGACCGAAGTTCTCCAGTGAGTTATTCAAAATTGGTGCTTGCGCATGGCCGCATTAAGTCGCAGTTGCGTCCAACATTTGAAAGGGATTATCTTAAAAAAATAAATGTCATGAATGGTTTTACTCAAAAATAATGAAGATTACCCAATCAATTTCAATTTTTGTTGTTTCAAATTTCAAATCCGATACCTCTAAATTGATCGCCCTTTACAAGAGTTTAGATCATAATACTGGTAGACGCTATTTCAACTATGCGGTTCAAAATTATAAAAGTTCTTGCATTTTGCAAGCCATATGCTACCTTATTTACCTCGGACTGCTCTCTATGTAACTTAAACGAATTAGGAAACATAGCACACTTCTTAGGAAGGTACCCTATTTTTGAACAAATCAGATATCGGTGCTTTGGGCAATTCTACTTAGACTAAGATGAAGTGAATGATAGCTTGAATGGAATTGGTTCAGGCGCTTGGAATAGCCTAGTTTGGTTTGTCACTAGTGCTTTAAAATATAAACAGTTAATGTCAATTTAAATGTGTTTTTCCGACGGACGACCATTTGGGTCATTGTCGTATTTTCTTTAATAAATAGTTATTAACCCTTTGGGGACGGAGCCGCCCGACAGGCGAGTGTCGCTGAGGACGAGAGGTACTGGAGTGCGCAGTAAAGAAAATCAGATTCAAAGTAATATTCGTCAGAACTGTCACTATCTAACGTATCCTCTCTAGATCGCTTAGCCATTGTGCGTAGGACATATAAAATGCATAGAAAGCTTGCTGGTTCTTCTGGCAGTGACCCTGAGAGACTGAATCGATGAACTGAAATTCGTTCTATTCTACCGTCGTTTCACATCGTAAGTTTTTAAGAAAGCTAATGGGCTCTAATGTCTTTGAATGAAAACGTGACTCTTTTACTATGCCAATGCGTATCTCATCGATCAGAACGACAGACGTCGCCTACGAACTAATTTGGGGGCTAAATGCCGACACGCGTTCGCAACGGTTAAACGGCTTGGGCGACACTCATCCCCAAAAGGTTAAGATATTTATGTATATTTCCATAATAAAGAAAAAAGATTCTGTCTTATCATATTTGAAATAATCACAAAGTAAAAAAATAACTATGACTTTAACATTTCATTAAAGATATGCACAGCGTATAAAAAATTGGGTTTCGTCCGAACCCATATAGGCAATTTTTATATTACATTATTTTGATATAAAAGTTGAGTAAAAAAAGCATTTTCATTTGGGGTATGAAAAGTTGTTTATTTAAAAACAAAAACAAATCTAAAATTAGAAAAATGCGCAAAAGTTTGTATAAACAATATTTTTTTATTTTCATGCACATCTATGTGGTCATCATTTTTTATTTTATTTTATGATACCGAATTTTTCGAAATTATTGCTTTTTATTGTAAAATACTATATATTCTCATGAAAAATTATTTCTATTATTTTCATTAATTATAAGAAATGTTATTATATTTGATTTTTGATTTTTTAGCAATGCTGGACCTATGGGTATGTCTCAGATGAGTCACGAAAGTCAGGCTAGAATGAAGCAGCATAGTGCGCAACACCATCACCACCATCACCACCAACAACAGCAACTTCAGCAGCAGCAATTAAAAGCCAGCAGCAAAGATGCGAATTTAGGTAAATACAAAAATATGTATATCCTCAGTATATGTATTTACATATACATATGCACTCGTATATACAATACATATGTACAGGATGGCTCAAAATTAATCGTCCAATTTTGTTTTTAAATAACTTTCTTATTAAATAAAGAAAAATGATTTTGAGTGATGGAAATCTTTATTTTGACCTTTACGCACTCCATTGCTTGTCGGTCTGTATACTGCAACTTTTTTAGTTCACAAGTGTCAAATGTGACTGATGTCCGATGTCATTTGAAAAAATTATAAATCTTCCGAGAGGGTGATTAATTTTGCGCAACCTTGAACATACATATGTGGGCAGAAATAACATATTTACTGCTATTAGGGTGGCAAAGATTTAAGATTTAAAACATCGACAAAGGCACTTTTTCCAAGCGTGCATTTTTTTGACACATGACGAAACTATAGCTCAATTTATTTTCGAAAACCAGTTTATAATATACTAAATAAATAAATCTATACACTCGATTTGAAAAAGTGGGCAGGATTTATCAAAAATCAAAAAAAAAAAACATCAAGTCTCCTAAAAGCATAAATAATAAAAGCATTTTGAGCCGTAAGCCCTGGCAGCTAGTGCTCCTTTTTTATTGTAAAATAATAATTTATTGTTATTTTCCATATATTAAATAAATAAAATAAAAGCATTTTGAAATTTAAAATTATTATTTCGTCTTTATAAATGTAAAAAAGTCTATTCCTGCAAACCAACAAAAAAAAGCTGCAATAAGTTGTGCCATAGCCATGACGCCACGGCCGTAACCATAACCATAGCATTACCGTAACACAGCGTAGCCATAACATTACAGCATTTGAAGATTATTCATGCCGTAGTCATTAACAGCTGTTATTGAAGTAGACTTCATGAAACCATATGCTTCTTCTTCTTCTTAATTGGCGCCAGTCGTTTCTTTCTCGTGCTAACCGGCGCCAGTTGGAAGCACCAAGTGAAGCCAAGTCCTTCTTCACCTGATATTTCCAAAACAGAGGAGGCCTTCCTCTTCCTCTGCTACCACCAGCTGGTACCGTATCAAATACTTTCAGAACCGGAGCGTTTGTATCCATTCGGACGACTTGACCCAGCCAACGAAGCCGCTGGATCTTTATTCGGTGCGCTATCTCTATGTCGTCGTAAAGCTCATGCAGCTCATCGTTACATCGCCTACGATATTCGACGTGCAAAGATCCAAAAATCTTACGCAGAATCTTTCTCTCAAACACTCCAAGCTCCACTTCATCGAATGCTGTCATCGTATAAAGTCCTCTCTCGAAAACATTTGCTTTTTGTCATACAAATTTTATATTTTTTTTATAATTTTCCACTAAGTCAATTCATTTTTCGTCGTTCATTTCTAATACATAAGTTTTTATCGCAAATATCAAAACAAATGTCAAGTATTTTATAGCTGCTTACGGTTACGGGGGAAACCCAAAATTCTATAGATACATACGGCTACTGTTATGGTTATGTCGTTTTGGAGCGGCACCTATGATCGTTTGCACCGATGTCCATATGTTTGATCTGAACGGCTGATTGCTATGGTTACGGTTATGGCTAAGGTACGGCACCACCAATCGCAGCTTTAGACTTGGCAGCATTTTTCATATTCACTACAGAAATGTGTTTTTTTTTGTAATATAAAAATATATTCAAACCATCCCGCCCGAGTGTATTATACATAAAATTTGTGCACAAATTCTTAATATGCCCACATTTTTTATAAAAATTTAATTTATACGTTGTACGCATAGTAAATGAGTTTATTCCCCCTGCCGGTAAAACAGTCAGCGCAGCTTCGTAAATCCATCAACGCCTGCATTTAACGCAATTCATAATTAATTTTTTCCCCACTTTTCACAATCTGCTTCTTGCAGCAGTGGCTGAATTGGAAAATCATCAGAATGCATTGATCTCCGCACATGTGATTCAACCAGTAAGCGTTTCGCCCAGCGCGCCAGCCGCGGCCAACACCGCCACTACATCACCCGAGCTACTCAACTACCAACAATGTCTCTCCAATGGCGTCGGCGTCGGCGGCAGCAGCAGCAACATCAATGGTCATATGAATAGTAACGGTTTGATGCCACCAACTAGTGGTACTCACCATCATCATCACCATCAACATCACCATCTCGGTCAGCACAGCATCTCACCGAAACTTGATCATGCAGCAACAGCCACAGCCAGTACCGCAAACGCCGCTGCTACCAACAGCACCCCCAGTCCATACACACATGCCACTCTCACCGCACACAATGGCGGTGGTAGCACCAACGCTGCCGGCCTCATAACGCCCCACACTCACGCCCACACTCATCACTCGCACTTGAATATGAATCTCAGCGCCACCACTGCGAGTCAAATGATGCCAACGCCGGTCTCACAGTCACATGTGCCACACTCTCAGGTGATGGCCGCCAATATTTATTCCACAATTGGCCAGCCTTATGTGAGCGAGAATAGCAATTTCGGTGCCATCTATCATCATCAGCACTACCACAGCGGCTATGGGAACCCCTATGATAAGCTCAAAGTGGCAGGTCACATGCGTCCGACATCAGCCACTGCGGCTGGCAGTCCCACAGCGATGGCTTCAGCGGCGGCTAATGCTTATGGTATTAGCAGCTACCAGTCGTTTTATGGTTCACCACATCAGATGATGCGCCCCAATGGCTACATTGACTTGGTGCCACGGTAAATGTTTTGAGAAATTACGAGAGAAGAACCATAAAAAATGAAGAACCAGTGAACTATTGCAAGAAACAAATAGTCAATATTATTTCAATTCTAAGTGCAATTAAAATGTAATTTATTTTTATTTAAACTCAATCGAAAGTATTAGTTTGTTGAAGTCTTGTTTTTAAGTTCATCACGTAAATATTTTCTAGTGGATTATTTTTTGGTTAGTCATCCAAGAAAACATCTTAAGTAATGTTAGTGTCAAATTACAAAATCAAAAAATGGTAATTGTACATTTGTGTTTAATGACATTAGTTAATTTATTTGATTCATTTTTAGAAAATGCTTAATTTATTATTAATTAAATCATCTTTAGTGGTGTTAAATTCTTCGCTGTGTAATCTCGTTCGTATTTTAAGAAATAATCAATGCCAAAACAATTGTAAATATTTACATAAAGTATTTGAATGTAAAATAAAGAAAATTTATATAATTCTAATATACCCCATGACTTTATATTTTCTTCATTGTACCTATGTTTGTAGGAATTAATCGAAAGTTCTGAGAAATAATACCAATTTTGAAATTTCAAAGTATGTACCTCATCACTTGGGTTAGAGTTATAAAGGTTGGGTCATCGACAAGCTGATTAGATTAGATTTCTTTGGGGTTGGACAAATCCAAGAACTCAGTCAGGAAGACCATTGTACTATAACCGGATAGGATTATATGGTAGTGGAAGGGATAAAAAAAGAGGATAGATATTGTTTAGATGGTACGACGGAGGAATTGGTTTGAGGTCACTGTTCCGCGCATCTTTTGGATTCATTGATGAATGTTAAAGGAAGAGTATGAATCGTTATCCATCAGTTAGAATCTGATTCTAGGAAACGCCTGACAGCTACAAAGAAAATGGTATGCAGTGTCCTAATTATCACGACAGAATAGGCATATAGGAACGCCAATGATTCCCATCCCATGGTAGCCATATGCTGTCCCAGTCACCAGAGGAAGTCTCCCTGGTCTCATACGCCGACGACTGCGCGTTAATGGCGTCGGGCAATGACATTGATGGCCTGTGCGCCAAGCTAAACGATTACCTCGCCTACCTTTTTCGCTTCTCCACTGCGAGGAAGTTACAACTTTCCCCCACGAAGTCCATGGCGACCCTCTTCACCACCTGGACAAAAGAGGTCAAATTGCAACTTAAGGTAAAAGTCGACGACACACCAATTCCGACTGTGAACAACCCCAAGATCTTGAGAGTTACCTTTGACAGTTTGCTCTCCTTCTCAGCGCATACAACAACTAAAGTCCAAAATCGCAACAAGTTCCTCAAATCGCTTGCCAGCAGCACTTGGGACAAAGACAAAGAAATGCTGACATTTAAGGCAATAGGCCGGCCGGTTTTAAACTAACTGCGCCAGTCTGGTCGCCTGGAACCAGTGATGCGCAGTGGACGAAGCTACAAACTTGTCCAAACACTGCCATTAGGACTGCCACAGGATGTCTTCTGATAGCCCCACGTCAACATCTACATGAGGAGGCCCATATGCTCCCTGTAAAGGAGCATAATAAACTGCTCAGCAAGCAGTTCCTGCTAGGGTGTTACCGCAGGTCCCACCCATGCAGACACCTGCTTCAGCCTGAGCCACCTCCCAGCCATATCAGGAGGCAACTCCTTAATTACGCGAACGAGATCCAGGACAAAACAGACCGACAATTACTTGATCGCACAGTGTACAGACAGACAATTAACGACATTCATCGCCAGACTCTTATCACCTTCTTAAGCTCCCGACCCCCGAATGCCGTCATCGGAGTCCAACCACCACCACACGGCATGTGAAGGCACCCCGCGCGACACTAACCACCTTTTCACATGCCCCATCAAACCCACTCATCTAACACCCCTCTCCCTATGGACCTAACCTATAGGAACAGCAAGTTTCCTTGGCCTACCGTTAGATGAGCTAGACGAAGACGACCGGTGATTTACACTACACTGACAGGGCAAAGTTACTGATACGGCAACAACAACAACAGGCGCTGTTTCCTGTGATTATATCCTCCAGATCCTTCCTACTAAGTTTAAAAACGAGAACGCTAATTTCCTGATTGGTTCTTTCACAAAGCACTTGGCTACCAGGCGCCCAAATAAGACGAACATTGTCGTGTTTCGCAACACTATTCAATTTTGACTCATTTCGAAGAGCATATTCTTCCATTAAGAATACTGTAGCCCTCTGTCGAGTAGCGTAGGACTACTTAGTGTCTTCGCCTAAGTACCATTCACATCCGCTACTATCACCGGCTTCTGCAACGTATACAGTTAGATTCAAATTTCTTACCATTGTCCCAACTTGTGTTTAAAGATGATAAGTCAAGCAGGATGGATCTTTTCCAGGTGTTCCTTGGCCGGCCGCGGCTTATGCTTCCTTGAGGATTCTATTCTAGGCCCATTCTTGTGACGTTGTGGGGCGGGTTTCTAGGAGCGTAGCCTATCCAACTCCATTTCCTGCTGTTCCTGCATGTTAGCTGATATAAGTTGGGCTCCTCGTTCGTGTGTCTCTAGAGTTCTACGTTACTTATTATTGTTAGGCCAGAATATTCTGCATATTATCTTCCAACATTTTTTGGCAAAGCATTGAAGTTTCTGTGTGATCGTTTTCGAAACAAGCCACGTTTCATTGCTCGATTCTGCCAAAAAAATTGGTTAGCAATTCTTTGTAGTGTTCTCCGTTGGGCATACCATTTCTGCGATCTTCAGTTTCAAAGAAATATGGACCAATGATGCAGTCAAGTAGTTAAACGCTCCGGTTGCATTGATTCTTGTATAAATAGGCGTGGGTTTTTTGAATTCCAAATATGGCAATTTTGCTTGTTAACGAAGCCGCCGAGATAAAAATAGGGCATACGTGAAAAAATCATTCCCTTGCCGTCGTTTTCAAATTGCTTTAGAGCTCAATGCTTCACGCCACAATGAAGTTAAAGGGTGCCTTTGTTTATGTCATCTTTAACATTTGTCAAGTGACACAATTTTTGCGCGATGGAGCAACGCGTTAAATTATTGAAACTTATTATGGAAATGGTCGATCTTTAAGAAACTCGTGATTCTTTTGGTGGAAATAATCGCCCGAATGAATCGTAAATTCAAAGGTTGCTGAAAAAATGTCAAGAAATTGGCTCTGTCGGGGATAGAAAAAGGCAGATAGGCTGGCAGACCAAAAGCTGGACGATCTGTTGAGAATATTGCTGCTGCTGCGTAAAGTATTGCTAAACCAAGTATTGTTTACAAACGGGCGGAAGAGTAAACGCGAAAAAAGGAAATTAGTAATAGATTTCAAAAGTAATGGTTCGAAAAGTAAAGAGGCGACTTGAGCAAAATCCCCGACGAAATGCCAATCAAATGGCGAAAGAACTGAAAATATCTGACCGCAGCATCCGCCGCATACTGAAAAATAATCTCAAAGTCAAGGTAAATGCGAAATATTAGAGAGAGAGTATTCTGGAGGTTGCTTTGAAGCCATGTCTGCCCACGGTGGTATTTCGGTGGCAGACCATGGACGTTTCAACAGGACTTAGTACCGTCTCACAAAGCTCGAGTGAACCAAGAATGGCTGAAAAACAACTTTCACCAGACGCAAATCCAATGGATTATTCTCTTTGGGCTATTTTGGAGACTAAATTTCGAGCTAAAAGATTCACCAGTCTCGAGGCGCTGAAAAAAGCCATTGTCCGCGAGTGGGTCAAAATACTTGGAGGTCACATTTGGGCAGCATGAGATGCATTTCTGGACCGTCTCAAGGCCATAATCGAGGCAAAAGGTGGTCATATTGAGAAAAATAAATTTAATTCTTTATTTTGTATTATTTTTACACGTTTTTACTTTGAATTGAATAAAAGAAATTTTCCAAGCTAAATTTATAACCTTTTTAATTGGTTACACTTCGAGTGCCGGACTCTGCAGTTAGCTGTTAATAAAGTAATATAATGAAGAGATACCACTTTAAATAGTGTCTCAAAACAAAAATTCATTACCCAAAAAGGAACTTGGGTGCTGCTGGCCCAGTGCACATTGACTTTGCTTTCTGGGCTTCAAAACCTGTCATAAATAATTAGTACAATACTGAAATATATGAAATGATACCAAATTGCAGCTTTGCTTGAAGCGCTTGAAGTACTTCGAAGTTTCTAACAGCTCAATGTTTTATTTGCAGCGCTTTAGGCATTAGGAATTTAAAACTCCTGCCCTTAATTTAACGATCTAATTAAAATTTCAAGGGCCGATGTTGAATGTGAACCACACCTAAATGTTAAGTTTTTTTCTGCATTTCATTCGGCATCATTGGGCCGTATTTTTTCCAAAATGAGGCCGGTCAGGCAGTTACTGTGAATAGTGTTCGTTATCGTGAGATGATAACGAACTTTTTATGGCCCGAATTGGAAGATATGCATGTAGACGATATGGGGTTTCAACAGGACGGTGCCACTTGTCACTTAATGAAACAATGGCTCTTTTGCGCGAAAAATTTGATGGCCGAATAATCTCACGTCGTGGCGATGTCAATTGGCCGCCAAGATCATGTGATTTGACACCGTTGGATTTCTTTCTTTGGGGTTATTTGAAAGAAAAGTCGTACGTCGATAAGCCAGCAACAATTCAAGAGCTAAAGGATGAGATAATTCGGCACATTAACGGCATAGAATCTCAATTATGCCTCAGCGCCATCGAAAATTTGGACCATCGGATGGAGGACCGAGGCCGCGGCGGCTATTTGGCCGATACTTTGTTTTGTGCGTAATTGAGCCATACCGATATTATCATAATAAAGAGAAATGACAACGATTTCCTAAAAAAATTGAATTTTATTCAAAATCAACACCGGCCCTTAAAACTTAACCACCCTTTATAATTCGTGCACCCAAAACATTCGTCGTTGGCGTCTTATCTTGTACATTTTTACTATTAAAGGGAAAAAATTGCAACATTTTTTCACAGTTTTGTTTTTCAAGTTCTCTAAACCAAGCAAAGCCAGCCTGTATTGGACCAGCACCTTAAACTTCGAACTGTTAGAATAAAAGATCATTTGATCAGGGACCGTAACATTTATGTTTAATTTAACTTTATATTGAACACCAAACAATCAATTATTTTTGAGGTTCTTCTTAAGTTTGCTCTCTGGACATATGTACATACATCTCTATTTCTAAATGGAACCTCCATCTTCTTTTCTCGAATGCTCACAACAGCAAAGAGATTTTACCAAAAATGGCTGAGTCGGCCGCCGCTATTGGTGCTTTGTACTCAAAAACAAAAAAAAAAAGCAAAAACAATTAAAATTCATTTACCTTTTCCTATTGTTTACAATATAAAAGAGAGAAACACATACACATATAGATATACAATCCACAATAGTTGCAGGTGAGCCATGTGCAACAATTACACACGTGGATACTCATGTTGAATTGTAGAGAATAGTACCGTTAAAATTGTGTAGTGAATTGTGGGGAATCGAACAACCTCTGTGAATTGGTATCAATTAAAAAAGAAAACAGAAGCGAGTTGTATTAGACAGGCGCACTGAAAATGCGGAACATAAACAAATACTTACATATATGTACATACATATGTATGTATGTAGGAAACACCAAAATTAAATGGTTTCCTACATAGCAGGACTAAGTAAAAACTGTAAATAAATATTTGTATATATTCATATATACTATACATACGTGTACATTCTGATAGGGATGCGGCTATGGCATTTGGTATGCTTAGGCGTGGTTTGATATGAAAAGTGAAAATTAATAGACATACAAGAACCCGAAATGGAAACAACCTCAAGATAAAGGGGATTTATAATTTTACTCCGTAACGAAAAGTGGAAAAGAATTTAGGTGCTGGCCTAATGCAGGCTGGATTTGCTTGCTTGGCTTTGATGACTGTCAGAAATGAATAGAACAGTACTGAAATGTGTGAAATGAAGCCAAGTTTGGCTTCAAGCGTTCGCAGTACGGCGAAGTTTTAAATAGTTCACTGTTTTATTTGGCAATCGCAAAAGTCAGAATGAGAGTTATGGCTACGGGGAAAAATGGCTCCCTAAATACAGGGTGAACGATATGAAGTGTTACCTATTCAAAACACCATAACTTTTTTGTGTGAAATTAGTTTTTATTGATTTCAAAGACAAAATTGTTCAAAAATGATTACAATTTCAACATACATATATTCACTTTAGCTCGATATGACCACCTTTTGCCTTGAGTATAGCCTTCAAACGGTCAAAAAATGAGTTGATGATCTTGAGGTCTTTTGGCCCGTTCTCGTATAATCGCTTTTTTCAGCGCATCCATACTGGCATATTTTTTAGTCCCCACCTTGCTCTCCAAAATGGACCAGATGGAATAGTCCATCGGATTTGCGTCTGGCGAATTCGAAAGCCATTGCGTGGACGAAATGAAGTGTGGAACATGATTTTTTTAACCATTCTTGGTTCAGGAAATTCGCCACGTTCGGGCAAGCGCAACAACTCTTTTGCTCTTTCGAACCGAACTCTTTTTTGCTGGAGTGAAAGATCGTGTGCTTTTTGGAACTTATAAGCCTTGACCTTGAGCTCATTTTTCGATATGCCTCGAATGCTGTCTTGCGATATTTTCAGTTCTGTAGACTACGCTTCAATACCGAGGCTTTAAAAATACGCAAACCCGTGGCAGCTACGTGAACTACCTTAAAAGCCATTTACCAGGATCGGATATCTCCGAACAAGACATAAACAGCCTTTGGCAGACCGTCAAACTACCTTTACTTGACGAGTGTAAAACTCTACTTAAACCCAACCACAAAAGGAAGAAGGCATGGATAAGCGGCTCTACCATTTCCATCATTGAAAACAGGTGTAAAATTAAAGTTCTTAGAGACAATGCGCATACGCGCGCCCTAAAAATAAAGTTTGATAGCCAATAAAGATTTCTCCATAAGGACGTAAAACGATCTTACCGACAACCGAAATTGGATCTATAATCTAGCATTCCAAGTAGAGAAAGCCGCCCGGAAGAACAACCTTGATGAACTGTATAGGCTGAATCGGGAGCTCACTGGTAAATACGGAAACTCTAACCGTCCCATTTAAAGCGAAAATGAAAACCTCATTGCATCAGAATGTGGGCAAATGGCTAGATGGTTCCGGCACTTCTCCGAAGTGCTGAACCCTCAAACCTCAATTCAATCACCGAGCTCTACGCCATCACCTACACAATTTCCACGCTCCAACCCCCCATCATCATCGATCTCAACTTCGTGTCCAACTCTAGAAGAAATAGAATGTTCCATTAAACAGCTCAAACCCGGAAAGCTCCATAGCTGACCCAGCCTTCTCGGCGCGATATTTTTTCCTTCTCTTCGATGCGATTTGCTCGTCAAAAGATTGCAGCGTCACGTGAAATGGTTCAAAAATTTAAGAAGCGACTTGAGCGAAATGCCTGACGAAGTGCCAGTCAAAGTTCCGAAAGAATTGAAAATATCTGACCTTAGCATCTGCCGTATCTCACACCAAAGCAGCAAAAAGTCAGACTTGAGAGAGCGAGGAGTTGCTTCGCTTGGCCGAAAGCGGTCAATTTCCGAACATTGTGTTTTCAGACGAGACAGTTTTTCAAATTGAACAATTCGTGAACTTCCAAAACGACAGGGTTTATTTGACCGAACGTTTACACGAGAATTTGAGTCATCACTTGGCCACCAGGAGGCAGCATACGCCACAGATAATGGTTTGGGCCGCTGCAACCGCAGATGGGCGCTCTCCAATCGTTTTCATCGAGCCTGGCGTCAAGATAAATGCGATATATTATCGGGAAAGTATTCTGGAGGTTGATTTAAAGCCGTGGGTAGACAAACATTTCGGTTGCAGTCCATGGACGTTTCAACAGGCCTCGGCACCGTCTCGCAAAGCTCGAGTGACCCAAAATTGGCTAAAAAACTGCATTCCGAACTTCTTAACGTCCACATAGTGGCTCTCAAATCCACCAGACGCGAGTCCGATGGATTATTCTCTTGGGGCCATTTTGGATAGGAGGTCCGAACTAAAAGATTCACCAATCTCGAGGCGCTGAAAAAAGCCATTGTTCGCATGTGGGTTAAAATATCTGCAAGTCACATTCGGGCAGCTTGCGATTCGTTTCTGGACCGTCTCAAGGCCATAGTCAAGGCAAAAGGCGGTCATATCGAGCAAAAGTAAATTGATTCTTAATTTTGTATCATTTTTACCCATTTTTAGTTTGAATTGAACAAAAAAAAATTTTCAAACTAAATGTATGACGTTTTTAATTGGTTACACTTCGAGTGCCGGACCCTGTGTATAAATATATGAAATTAAATAAAAATAGCATCCTATCTCCATTTATTTTAAGTCGAATTGAGAGGTATGTTTATTTTTAAATTCGTCCTACAATTTGTAGGGTACAAAACATCTTAAACACAAAACAAGAAAAAACCCACTTTCAAGTGAAATATTTTTCAAAATCATTCAATTTTGTCCCAAGCGATAACTAAACTTCTTTCTTGGTTAAAAATAATTCTAAAAATCCAACACAAACGATTTTACACAAATTCGGCCATATCTCCAATAAATAATAAAACGGCACAAATATATTTGCAAGAGTTTGGTTAGGTTACTGCTGCATCATTTTGGCTGTGAGTCATTGCATGTAAATTACGTACTTATTCTATTTATATACATATTTTTAAATGCTTGACTTTGCGAGAAATTCGATTATTTACACCGCTTCGAAATTTAAAGAGCAGCGGCCATCAACTCACGTCACATTTCAGAAAATGACAGCTAAGTCATTAGTAACGGCAATTTTTGATACGCAAGCATTGACACAAAAAAAAGCAAGGAAATTTGAAAGGTGGAAAAAGACTTCTAGAGCGTACTTATTTATATACAAAATAAAATTTACTTTTTAAATGAATGATACAGAGTTCAAAATTTAAACTTTTGTTAATTACTTTTTTCATATTTTATTTTCAAGCATCACAGCTGGCAGTTGCAATTGCAGAGAACTTAAGAAAAAGTAATATTTTTGTTGGCATAAGCAAAAACAAACATTGAAAATTATTTATTGCCTTAGCTTCCTACCGTTTATGTGCGTTTGCCGGCAATTGCTTATGTATGTGTGTGTGTGTAAACGAATGAAGATGCGCTTATATCCGCTGAAAATTTTCAAACGCCTAAAACAAACAAAATAAATGTCAAAGTAAAAGGCAATACTCACAAAAACCCGAAAAAAGGAAAAAAATTAAAAAACGAAACAAAAATCAGCGAACTGGAGATGCCGATAGTTGGCTATAAATCGCAATTCGAGTGTAAACAGATTTGTTTGTTTTACCTCGTCTCATTTGTCACACAAATAACGCTTTGGTATCATATTCGAAAATGCCAAAACAAAAATAACCAGAAAAAAAAAGAAAAATCACAAAATCTACTTTCGCTCTACTCCACCGAGCAGCATCTTTCAAGTGCCACAGATCACTTGAACCACTTGAGTTACGCACACACCCACATGCATATGTAGCTGCAATATCCACTATCACTGGAGCGCTCCGGTACAAGTTATCGCCGTTATTGTTACTGTTGTTGTGCTGTTGATGGTGCACGGTTTGTCACTTGCAAGCGAAATCCTGTGAATGTCATCTACTCGTACGCCCCGATCACGCCACCTAAACGCCAACGACACCACCGCTACACTGCCACTGCACAAACCATACGTGCGGTAGGTCTCGGCAAATTGTCAATAGTTTATCTATTCTATAAGTAAATGAATTGAACTTGTAAGCAGTAAATCTTATCGGCTGCGCGCTCGCCATTGCTTAAAATGTCCTTCTGGAAGATGGGCACATTGCCAGTGTAGGTGTCACATTGCTTCGTTTTGACATTCGGTGGTGAGCCTTATTTGTGATTATATGTATGTGTGTACGAGGCGCGTTCGGTGAAAAAGTTCGAGTTTGTATATGGATGTATGTATGTATGTATGTATGTATGTATGTATGTGTGTATATAGAACTGTGGTGCGCCAATATCATTTGGGATAGCTAATTTCAAACGTCATTGAAATTTAAATCACTATCCCATGTTGTTATTGTTGTTATTATTATGAATGTTTTTCCTTTCGAATTGTTGATGGAAATCCACACTTAAGTGTGTAGGGCTGTGTGAACTTTAGCATTCGTGTGTTATGTCATGGAGCAGAGGCTTAGTTATTAATAGTTAGGAAAGGGTTGCGTTGGGGAGAATGTAAAAGTAGGGGGTAACTGTGGAACATATTTTATCAATTAAGCTGTGTGACCATTCGCGTAACGATCCACTGTGGCCTCGATGGACTCGGTAATGGCACACGAAAATGATGGAATACAATTTCTTAGCAACAATCATCACTCTGAAGACAATGGCAATTACAATATATTAGTTTATTTATATACATATTTATTATTTACGAGTCTATTGAGTGTAGATCATAACAATATTTATAAAAATAAGTGCAACCTGATATTTTATAATATAACACTTAACCTAATAGCACTATTTGCTAGAATTAAAAATAAAAATAAATCTGCAGTGAAAAAGCTTCTAATAAAAATCAATCGCCCTTTCAGGAATTATAATCGTCTACTCTCTCCACTACAATCTGGCTTCAAACAAAGTCACAGTTGCTCGACAGCAATGGCTAAAATACTGGACGATATTATAGGGTTTTTCAGTAAGAGCGCTTCAACTTTTGAAGTTTTTTGAATAAAACACAAACGGTTTGACTTTTTTAACTAATTTTTTTTTTATTATAGATTTTGAGCATATACATTTAAGTATGAAATTCGATTTCTTTTGCATGACCACCGCGTGCACGTTTTACGAAGTCCAATCGTTGAACCCAATTTTCGATCACTATTAAATCGGCCGAAATTCCAGCAATTTCGCGTTCAATATTGGCTCTGAGCTCACAAATCGTCGCCGGCTTGTTACTGTAGACCAATGACTTCACATAACCTCAAAACGGGACGGCTTGTTAAATGGACCGTAAAATGGCCGTAATGCTCTTAAAGTAGCAGCAACAGAACGATTATTTTCATAAAAAATTTGCACGATTTGCAATCGTTGCTCAAGTCTGTAGCGTTCCATGATGAAATGTATACTAATGAAGTTTACAAATGACAAGGGAAAAATAAAAAATATTGCGTCGTTCGCCCTCCCTATCGGAAAAAAGGTGAAGCGCACTATTGAATAACCCTATAGAATTAGTTTTGACAACGGAGACTTGACTCTACTTTGTTTACTTGACTTTTCTAAAGCATTTGACTCAGTGAGTCACAGATTGTTGTTTGAAGCTTAAACACTACTTCGGCTTCAAAGACAGTGCGGTGAAGCTGATGGCGAGCTACCTTAATGGCAGAACGCAGAATGTCAAGACCAGTAAATTAACATCTCAGTCTAAATACGTACACACTGATGTTCCGCAAGGGTATATCCTTGGTCTTTTTTTCAATGATGTTTTTACCGTTGTGAATGTCCATGCGTATGCTGATGATATATAGGGTAGGCCATGTAAAATTTGCTTTTTGAATCGGCTATAAAAAAAAACTAATAAATATTTTTTCAAACTTTTTTTTTATTTTGAAGATTGAACATTGTCATTTATGAATAAAAATAATATCGTCCCAATGACTGCCACGACTGGCATTCGATTAACCTAATTTTTAAGCACATTTTGGATTGTTTGGGCTCAAATTTCATGAATGGCAACTTTGATTTCGTGTTTTAAGGCATCAATCGTCTCTGGATGGTTCGCATAACATTTATCCTTAACGGCTCCCCACAAAAAATAGTCCAACGGGCCTAAATCACAGCTCCGAGGCGGCCAATTGATATCAGAATTCAAAAACGGTAGCCAAAAGTTCGAGTGTAACTTTGGCAATGTGTCAAGTTGCACCGTCCTGTTGAAACCAAATGTCGTCCATGTCATCCTCTTCAATTTTTGGAAACAAAAACTCGTTGAGCATGTCACGGTAACGCTCGCCATTTACTGTAACCGCGGAAGAAGAAGAAGGTAAGGTAAAAAATTTGAGGTTTATTCTTAACACAAAGCTTACCTGTGTTGACCATATAAATAGGGTTGTGGGGTTATGCCACATTGCGTAAGCTGAGAGTCTCTGCAACATTCACGCCAGAGGAAACGAGGTGCAAATTAGTTCTTCAGCTAATTATGGCTCTCATTACCTACTCTGAGGTGGTATACGGCAAACTTGACTCCACATCTCGCCATAAACTTAATGTGGCATGTATATGGGATTGGCAGATATGACCATATCTCTGCCTTCCGATCAAAGTTACTGGGCTGTGGCCTTAACAATTATTTGTCTGCTAGAAATTGCATATTTATGTGCAAACTTACATTATTCAAGTCACCTCCCTATCTGACAGAGAGGTTGATACCAGTAAGGTCTGGCAGACACAACAAGTTCATCGTTCTAACATTTAATTACCAAGCATCATCTAGATTGTTTTTCATTAACGCTGTTAAAGTGTGGAACTCATTACCCGACACTGTGAAAGCTGGATTTAACAGATTTAACTTCAGGGCACAAGTCTACAATTACTTTAAAAGTGTGGGATTGATTGCATTAAATTTCTCTCTACATTCTCTAATACTACTTTTGTTTTCTCTTTTCTAAATCCTTCTTTTCTTTTCCTACTACTTTTTTTCTTCTAATTATTATAGTTAAGTTAAATATATTGGATTGATTTGTTAATGAACTGGTGTAAAATTTAGATTAAGAAACTTGTATGTTAAAAATATTCCAGTTGTATATAATATTGTTGAAGTGCTATTAAAAGACATTAGTCTTCTTACTATGTACTATTTGTATGAATAAATAAATAATATTAAACAAAATCAAGACAAACATTACAAAATTGAGAAGAAGTTCCATGATGAAAAAAGTAATGAGATGGCGCCTGTCGTGGTACCGTTACTTTGCTCTCAGCGAATTTGACAATGAGTTACATCGTTTTAGCATCAGTATGACCAGACTACCATTTTCGTAACTTGATTTAGCTTTTTATTTTTTGTTATTTAGTCTCGGAGTTTTAGTTCTTACTTCATGACATTTTTCTAGGCTATACTAATTGAAATGTTTAAAAATTTTGTAAAATATACGTTTTCGAAAAATTAGTTCAATAATTCACTTAGTTTTATTTAGCTTTAGTTTTATTTAACATCTGGTCACATATGCCCGCGATTGCGGTTGTTGTTGGTGTTCTTCTGCTTTCAGCAGTCAAATCTCTCTCTCGCTACTGCAGTGTTGCCTAGCTTTGGATATAAAAACACACTAAAATGCCCATTTAAAGAAAATAAAATACCAAATTTGTATTGAATTACTTAAAGAACTTTGTATGCGTGACAAATTGTCTTTAAAATGTTCCTTTTTTTAAATAAATGTGTTATAGTTATGTATAATTTAATTTATTTGTTTTTTGTTAAGAGAAACTCTTTTGTTAAGAGAACGACTTTTTTGCTATATTTGAGGTTATTAAACAAGACAAGGTACTCTTTTTGTAGAAATATCGTTATGGTTTCTTCAGTACTTTCTGGTATTTTGTTGCTTATTTTTACTATGAATACACCTCTTGATGCCCTATGACTCATAAGGATTGAGGAGCGGAAGAAACGATTACATCTCTATTATTTTAATTCACATTCATTAAATTCTTCTTCTTAAAATGTGTAAAAAGGTTTTCAATGTTAAGAAGAGTTGAGAGAACAACATTTAATATTTTTGCATAACCTTAAAAGAAGCAAAAAATTTAATTTCGACTATCAAAATATCAAAGATAAAAATCAACAAATTTTCATTAGCATTAAAATCTTCTCCGAGTGACTTTTTTAACCTTATTTTGTTTATTAAACAGTTTGTTTTTTAACTCACATTTTCGGTGGCTTTAAATTTAAAAAAAGAAGCAAACGCCGAACTTTAAATTTTTTTTATTTTGGGTATAAAAACGCTAAATTTATTGCGAAAAGCAAATGGTTGGCAACACTGCACAACTCAGCTAATGTGACGTCACGCACTCTCTGATGGGCGCAATCTTGTTTCTATCATTCTTGAAGAAGTTCGATCTAAACAGAGTTTTACTCTCGGAAATTTTCTACCAAATGAAAGTAAACATAGAACCTCTTGGCGTGAAAGTGTTTTCCATTTCTTTGAATCGCAGCTTCTCATTCTATTGCGCACTAGGGAAACGTTGTTTAGTTAGGCGCTTCCCCTCCAATATGTGGGCTGTATCTTGATGTTGTCCCCTCTGAACAGTAAGTGGTTTTCATGAGAACATTTTCACTAACAGAAGTACACTTGTCGCGCATAAGTTTAGGTACGTCAGTTCAGGCGTCATTTAAATTACCATTCGCTCTTGAGAATCTCTTAGAGTTGCGTTTCCAGTAATAACCTGTGGAAGAGGAGTTTTGTTTACAAGTAGTTTTATTGCTATCGTGGCAGCGACCTTGGTCTTACCATTTCTGAGAGAGAAACAAAGGAAAGCGGTGGTTATTGAATATATGTATGGTATTAAGAGGAACTGATCTATTCAAATAATGTTTAAGAAACAGTAAATTGCATGAAAGTATTAGACGACGTATATTGGATCAGTGATGCGTTCGTGCCAACCTTCAGTTCCTACCATAATTTTAGTAATGAGTATGGGCGACACTATGAGCCCCCCTGACAGTAATTAAAGGGGAAATGCACAAATTATTTATCAGGAAAGCGCAGAAAAGATGAAGCTTAATTTCTTCTTATTTCGAAAACCTTTTGGCTCCAGTACAATAAACGGAGGATTCAGAAAGTCCTTTGGACTCCTCGCCATTTAATTTCCAAACTCGTAGCTGTGTTTACCGGTCACTGGACGATCGGTACACACGCGGAAAAGCTAGGGCTAACATTTAACACCCATTGCAGAAGATGTGGGGATCTTTCAGAGAAGGAGAATGTTGAGCACAATCTCTGTCAATGTCCGTTTTTGCCAGCTAGACGTTCAAGGTCACTGGGTGCTTCTGTTTTCGACAGCCTGGGGCAGTACGCCAACTTAAATCTCCATTAAATCAACAGCTCTGGCTGGCTATAGATATCTGCCTGTCGGAGGTCTCATAATGGTGTCAAGACGGCGCTTTAGTGCTACTTGGGGAGTGCCAGACTGGCACTTCAACCATTTCACCTACCTACCTACTATATATACCATGAGCGAATAGCTAAAGAAAGCTTATCAGAAAACGCGGTGACTTGGACTCGCTGCTTTGGCGTTTTGAAACACCCGATCGGGTACTCGAAGCCTTGAACATCATCTTGAAACATATCGACATGAGACTTTACTTTTATTACTGCTTAGATTTCTTCAACTATAAAAAAGTTTGGCATTCGACTCTCCCTTTTTTTCTAAAGGCATCATTCAATATGTCAAGTGGATGAAGAAAAAAAGTATTCTCAAAATTTCTCACACTATCTCAAAATTCTCCCATCAGAAAACTTAGCTACGCACAAAATCTTTCACAACCGATACAAATTCCTGTAAGAACAAACTCGGGCGCCAGGTAACTGATATTTACTAAAGTATGAAGGACAGATAAGACTGCTGAAATCTTACGTTGAATTTTAAGCAGAAAATCGACAATACGAACCCTAAAACTTTGATTATAGAATCAGTATCACAGGGAAGCATAAATATTGCTGTCTAGCACCGTGAAACAAGTGCACAATCTTTCCTAAATAGCTAAGGCGATTCACTCAAGAAATCAACAAAAAGAGGAAGGAGAGCCAATCTACTATTTTCTGCGAGAACTTTCAACTGTCAGATCTGCTGATGAAGGGTAACATTTTAGAGACTCTTCGGGAGCATAGGGGCTCGACAAGACTCTTCCATCGTACACGGTTCTGTGCTGTTGTTTCTGTGCCGTCCCATGAGATGTCGGCATCTGCTAGTTCGCGCAACATCGACCATGTCCAAGTGTTTTTGGTCAATCGCGACTTCTACTTCCTTGCGAGGAGATACAATTAGATAAAGTTTAAAAATAAGTTTAGTCCTCCATGGGTTTGGAAATCTGCTGATCAAGGTTAGTCGCTTAAAGACTCTTGCTACAGTTAACTCTTTCGACCCGACTTTCGATGCAGAAGTAAAATTTTTGATTGGCGCAAGGTATTTAAAAAATATATAAAAAATAAATTTGACACTTTTGGGGTGTTTAAACTTTGATAGGTACACTTATGTAGCATCCGCGTGAAAAAAAAGAAGATGGGGGTAGTCGAAAATAAAGTCAGTGCGTTCCACAGGCTTAAAAATATTTGTGGGAATTTATGTTGATCAAATTCTTTGATGTTCCTTGAGGTTTTCAAACCCTCCTGGTACTCCAAAACCCCTACAAAAACTTTTCAAATCCTACGTTCCAGCAATGCCTATTAATTTTCTTCGATCTTCAATTTTTTTGACAGGCGTACAGACAATACAAAAAACTGATTTTGTTTCCATTTCAAGTTCAAGTGGCTGTGCCATCTTTGATGTCGTTGAGTCGAGCGTGGCACCCCTTTCAATTCTTCAAGCAAAGCGGCAATGCGTTCACTTTACTTTTTAAACATACGTTTTACTCGTTTGAATGTAGATGGGAGGAGGCCATGCGTGGTTTTATGGTTCAATACGCGTGTGCAAGGAATAGTGCGCTTCCTTTTCTGACTTTACAATGTAAACACAAAGTAATTGTTAGGCTGTGCGCTTACATACCTTGTTACGATTATGTCAATGGGTGTGTGCACAAGTCAATGTGTTAGATACGCCCACACTGGCTCGGAAATTATGTGCTGCTGCGTGTTTTTCACTTACTCATTTACTCTCAACGCTACTGAGTGAAATTGTTGTGAAAGCCATGGAGTAGGAATCGCACGAGTAACACGAATTGATGAAATGTGGTTTTATTCACCAGAAAAAAAATGAACTTAGAAATAATTAGGTCTGCTCATGTAAAAATTATCCAGTAATTTGCCAGTAAGTTAATTTCCGAGAATTCGCTCTCAAAGAGAAAAATATCAAAGAAAGTACAGAGAACGCAAAACCAGAAACAATTTGCAAGTTTTACGAACCGGTGATTAAATTGTTGGCGGGACAAATCACAAAAAGTAAAGCAAAAATTTAGTTGAGTTAATTAAGCAAATAAAATCCAAAATAACGAATTTCTGATTCACATAATATCATTTCCTCAATAATTTGTTCCATTTCATCATCGCTGTCAGATGAAGAACATTCGATTTAATTAATTTTTACTTTGCGATCAGCTATTTTTCTCACTTGCAAATTCTTACAAGTAAAAATTTATTTATTTTTATTTATTTATATGTAAGAGTAATAGTTATAAATAACCAATACACTAAAAATTAACAAGAACTCTGGCTACGAAGGCCTTCGGCTCGAGATTTATATTTATACAGGGTTTGATTGTAAAGTAATGAGCCTTATTTTTTTAAGCAGTTTTATTAAAACTTTTGGCTTATACAACTAATATTCCTGAAAATAGGGCCCTTCAGCGTCAATACACCGCTGGTAGCGGTCCTTCCACTGCAGGAAACATTTTTTAAACTCATCCGCCGGAATCGCGTTCAATTCGGCTGTCACAGTTTTTTCGATCGCCTCGATGGAGTCGAAACGCCTCCCCTTCAGCTTTCTTTTCAGGCGCGGGTACAAAAAGAAGTCCGGAGGGGACAGGTCTGGGCTGTAGGGAGGGTGGGGAAGCACCGGAGCCCCCATCTTGGAAATGCAGAGGTGCAGAGGAAGGCGGTGTGCGCCGGCACATTGTCGTGGTGAAGGGTCCAATTGTTGACGAGGTCGGGCCGAACCCGGGCGAATCGGTTTTTCAGCCGAAGGAGCACTTCTTTGTTAAATTTCGCGTTTACAGTGCTTTCTGGAGGTACAAACTCCTTGTGGACGATGCCGCGAGAGTCGAAAAAGATGACGCAAAATTTGATCGAGTAACGTTGCTCCAACGATCGCTGCATTTTCGCCACTGCAAAATCCGAACACACTTTTAAAACAGCTTTCACGCGCTGAGCGATGTTGACTGCGCCGCTGTTGCCAGCGAACTGGGACCGGTTTCTAGTGGAAGGTCCAACGATCATTTTCCCCCATCAGCCGATTAGGTTGATCGCTTGGCAGACACTCCGCGCGGGAAGGCTCATTACTTTTCAATCAAACCCTGTAAGACTATTTCAGATAATTTAGAGATAATTTACATTTATTATTAAAAAAAAACAAAAACTTTGTGTTATGTCAGATGAAAGTAACAATAATTTTATATACATATTTAGTTTAGCTAATATAAGATTTGAAATTTAAGGAAGCGTCTGAGTTTGCTAATTTCAGATGGTCAGAGGGTTTGCTGCTCCAAAAAACTGTTGTTCGGATCTGACTTAGGCCAGGGGATTCGTCCAGGAGATGTTATACTGATAAATCTGGTATTTGGTAGTAGGAGCATGGCGGCTTCAAAGCTCCATTTAGTAAATGACTATGAGTGGAAATTGAATGTCCGATTCATAGACGCACAAAAGTTCTGATACCTCAGCAAGGAGAGTCAGATGGGAAAATCGGTTTAGTTCCACGGGGACTATTTAATTTCTAGTAGTGATGATATGTGGCCCAATCATGCGTGAGTTTTCCGGCTAAGTAATTTGACGCATACATCCGTAGGTCTTTAGGAGTGAGGTGGTTAAGGAAATGTAACGGCTGCATCCGTGCTTTATTTGCACGTTCATCAGCAACTTCGTTGTATAATATTTCTTATAATATTGATGAGTAACAGATCGTTTTTTTGGATTCTGCAAGGCTTCAATGACTGATTTGCTGTCGCTGCATATTAGATGTTTTTTGCTCGTTTGGGAGGCAAACATTACTGCTTCATGCAGTGCAGCTGGTTCTGCTGTGAGAGCTGAGCAGTAGGTAGGCAGTGCACCGACAGAAAAAGTAAAAATTTATTCAGTAAAAACTTGCAACTTCCCCTCAAAATGAAATGTCGTTTTGCTGTCTCACTTTCCCCTACTTTGCAAGTTGCTCGGGTACATGAACACCAAAACTTGGTAATTTGTAACAAATATTGCAAACTATTTGCTTCATGAACATACCTAATCGTTACTCCGACGATTTTTGTTAGGTATGTGAGTTTAACAGAAAAAAGCGCTTCAAGAGTAAATGCGTGTCAACTGTCCCATTTATAATATCGAAAACAAAACAGAGTGAAAGTATACTTCTGTACTCTGTGACGATTTGCAATTTAGTAATTCACACCTTGCAGTGTATGAAAGAATCGGATCAGTGAAGTTCAAAGATTTGAGTGCAAAACGAAGAAATTCCTTTCGAATGCGTTCAAGTCTATTGATGTGGCACTGGTAATTTTTTGATCTGCCACGCTTTCTCAGGTTGAATATGCAGTTATTTTTGTTTTGCCAAGTGCAGGACAGTGGCAGAGTAAGTGTTCCAGAGTTCCTCTCACTTTGACTTCGTTACATATTGTGCATGTATCGTTCTGCACTACCATCGGTTTGGGCGCGTACGATGGAGTGAGACAGTGTCCCGTCAGTATCCTCACTACAAGTTTGCACTCTCTTTCCTGTGAAGAGATAAAATATAGTTTGTAGACCTGACATTGTGTCTACGTAGCATGATTTTCGCGATCCTACATGAGCTGGTTCTTTACCATTTTGAATTCGTTTCTTGCATCATTGCTGCATCTATATCCAGTCGTTGTTTGCAGAGTGGTGGTTGTATGCCGGCCGTGCTAGCTACAGGAAGTTTTGCGCCTGTTTAGGTTAGTACAGGGTGGGCCAAATAAGACCTACTAATGATAAACACAAACAACTTTTGCAATAATCATTTATTTTGGTTAATTGTTTTTATACATTGAATATATTTTATGGAAATTATGTGTGAAATATTACATCAGACAAATGTCTACCATTTTTCTCGATACAAAGATTGGCTTTTTTTAACGCGTTTTCCATTACAACAGTAATGCGCAGTTGCTTCATCTTTTTGAAACCACAAATTAGGAAACTGCTCCGCCATTGCCGCAAAAAGTTTTCAATCAATGTTCTGTAAGAAGCTCCGGAAATCGATTCCGGCATTTCATCCTCATTTTCTAAGATATATGGACCGATAACACCGCACCAAACAGTATATTTAAATAGGTGCTATTGATGTTGGTGTGTTGCCCTAGGATTTTCAGAGCTCCACAATCTACAGTTTTGTTTGTTGACATAACCATTTAAATGGAAATGCGCTTCATCCGACATACGCCGATGTTTACGCTGCGTTAAAACAATTGATCGTTAACAAGAATAGAAAAACTCGATAATTTTAACGCGTTGTGTTGTACTGTAGGTTTCCATAATAAATTTCCAACAATTTAATTATAACCTACAAAAAGAGAAAAATAAATATATAAAAAAATTAAAAAAGTTATTTGTGCTTAACATTAGTAGGTCTTATTTGGCCCACCCTGTATATCTACTTTATCGTTTCCTTCGTTTTCCTTGTGGTCTGGAACTCAGTAGATGGTAACTTGTTTCTTAGCTCCTAGCTCATTCATCCTGCTCCAGCATTGTCGTACGCAGTTTGTCATTAGAGCTTCTATTATGGAA
Source organism: Anastrepha obliqua (assembly GCF_027943255.1). NCBI lineage: Eukaryota > Metazoa > Arthropoda > Insecta > Diptera > Tephritidae > Anastrepha > Anastrepha obliqua. The sequence goes on from NC_072893.1 coordinate 32,188,030, forward strand.
CCCCAAATAGTAGAAACGGTTTCTCGGTCTCGCCAGACAATAACATATCCCCGAATGTAAATAATTCTGTCATACAAAAGCTTCTTATAAAAAACCATCTGTCGTTCGAAGGCGGCATAAAACTGTAGGTTTCCGCATTTGTGAAACAACATCGAGACGCACACCACAAATTGAAGGAAAGTTCGGAAAAACCGAATAAAGTACGTACGCGACAATAATATACACGTATACATATACGTGCATACACATAAATATTTTAAAAATAAATAAATAATTGACGCGTGCGCTGTTTTGCGCGGAGGTGTTTGGGCGAGCTTCTACTCCTTTTTTGTGGTGTGTTTCTTGAAATTGTTCCACAAATAGGGGGAGTTAAGCTGAATTCGAACGGCAAATGATTGGCACTCGGAGGTTCGCCATTGTATGCCGAGGGGCAAGTGCTATTAGAAAAAAACTCTTCTATCATTTTGCTGTTTCATGCATGGAGGTACGAACCTACGCATGCCCGAATGATTGTCACTCACTAAATCTTCCGATAGGGTGATTAATATTTGTGGATACGTCCCATATTGTTGATTATGGTTCGCTTTACATCGAATTTAATTTATAAAGTACTCAAAGAGAACGTCGGAAAATTGGGATGTGCTCCTCATAATACGAGTAGAACTCGATTAACGTCTTAAGCCTTGCTACTGTGCGTAGTTAAGTCACGATTTGGAACATCATTACACAATGCTGAAAGTAACTAAATGTTCCTCTTCTTGGCAGACAAGTTGGCGGCGGCCTACTCGTATCACAATTCAACTGTATTACTTTCAATTGCCAAATGTCAGTGAACGATTATAAAAAAAGGTATGTTCATGAAGCAAATAGTTTATAAAAATTGTTACAAATTATCACGTTTTGGTGTTAATGTATCCAAAAAATTTGCAAAGTAGAGGAAAGTAAGAGAGCAAAATGACATTTCATTTTGAGGAGAAATTGCAAGATTTTACTGGATAAATTTTTACTTTTAAGAATTTGCAATTCAGAAAAACAGCTTATCGCAAAGTAAAAATTAGCATGAATTAAAATTAGGGAATTGCAATTGCTAATGGAATGTCCTTCATCTGACAGCGATAATGAAATGGAACAAATTATTGTGGACGAAATGAAATCATATGAATCCGATGCTCCTTACTTTGGATTTTAATTTTTGTTTTTTTTTTTTTAATTGAATACGAGGCAGCTCAAATGAAATTTTTTTTAATTTTTGTGATTTTTCCTGCCAACAATTTAAACAGCTGTTCGTCTGTTGATCAGTCACAAGAGTGGATCGATGATATGGTGCATTGTCGTGCAATAAGCACCAGCTTCCCCCTTTGCGGTATTCAGGGCGAAATCGGCGAATGCGATGCAACAGACACTTCTAAACGCCAAGGAAGAAAATTGCATTGACGGTTGGACCCGTTGGCACGAACTCCTTGTGGACAATTCCCTTGGAATTGTAAAAACAAATGAGCATCGACTTGATTTTTGATTTCTCTAAACTCGATTTTTGGGGGGTGGCTCGTCTGGGACCTTCCATTCTGCACTTTGGCGCTTAGTTTCAGGTTCATGGTGGAAACACCACGTTTCGTCACCAGTTACAATGTTGTAAAAGAAGTTCTCGTCTTTTCTCGCCTCTTAATGAGGTATTTCGAATGTTGAATTCTGAGCAATTTTTGGCCCTCAGTTAATTTGTGCAGAATGAAACGTGCACAGACCTTTCGTAAGCCCAAATGATCAGTTAAAATTCGATAAATCGGTGAATTGGAGATATTAAACTCCGATTCCATGCAGTTCAACGATGATTTCGGTTCATTTTTGATAAAATTACGAACAGTTTCGATGGAGTTTTCGATGATTACTGATTTTGAGCGGCCCGTATGTTCATTGTCATTTATGACCTCACAACCATCTCTGAAACGTGTAAACCACTCATGAACTCTGGCACGAGATAGACAATCATCGCCATTAACTTTTTTCCTAACTTCAAATGTTTCGGTAAACGTTTTACCGATTTTAAAACAAAATTTGATATTAGCTCTTTGTCCGAAACTCATTTTTGTATCGATGACACAAATATACTGACACTTTAGACGCAATGACTTCGCTTCGACTGAACAGAATGTCACCAAGCTTTCACTAGAAGTCAGCTAGGGATGTAACTTCCAACGCACCAATTCATTCATTGAAACCATTTTTATGACGCCAGTCTTGTTTATTTTGGGCTTCACCTTGTATGTATATACATATATATAATTCTTACAAACACTGTTCGTTCTATGTAGCCTGTAAGAAACTTTGTATTTCTATATTTACTAAATGATTAAACTGCCACTTTAAATTCTTCCATATGGCAAATTACGGCTGAGAAAATTGAGCCCGAATCACAAGTATTAATATTTATTCATCCAAAAAATCCATCTACATCGCATCAGCAACGATTTTTCCAATCTAATTGTGCCACATTTCCAACAGCATTGCAATTTTACACCTCTACACTTGCCACAGCTAAGCGCTGACAGCTCCTTTTGGGTGTTTAGTAAAGCTGTTGGATGCGATCACAAAAACATAAATTTGCAACTGAAACTTTGAATTTCTTTTTGCTATAAGCACACTATTATATATAAGAGCATGCGTATTTATGTATGTATGTTTAGCCCCCCTTAGCGCAAGACCCCAACACGCGTATATAAGTGTGTAATGTGGCTGCGGTCGCGACCACTTACAACAAAGTTAAATGGGATTTTTTATGAGGCGTGAACAGCAAATTACGGAATTTATGCATTTTTATAGCGAAAAATGGACACATTTTAAGTCTAAGCAGTGTGCTGATATATATGTATGTATGTATGTATTGTATGTATTGTACTAAAACTATCGTTCGTTTTGTTTTTTATGAAGTGCTGCTGGCCCACTGCATCATCACGCATGCTGACAATTTCAGCAACACTCATACCAAACATGCAATACAAATATATAATATGTACATACATACATACATATATGCGTGTATTTAAGAATATATGTAGAGGAATTGTATATTTTTGTTGATTGTTTTAACAATTTATCAATGTACTTGTGGTGCGCTACCGCAAAAGAGTCAAAGAATGTGAAACAAATTGCGGCCACCGTTCATTTACTTAGACTCATCAATTAGCGCGCAACGCACAATGGCATGCGCCATCACAAGCCACCAACAACACCAACTGCGCTCGGTTGACTTTGGTGGCAGGCGACGGTCGGTTGGCATCAGCATCATCGCAAACGCCATCGTCATCGGCCAACATCGCTTCGTCTTGATTCATCGGAAATTGAGCGCGTAATTCAAATTCACGCAAGCAGCAGAGGCTGCGGCGATGCCATCGAAAATTTATAACCACTTCCAAAACGTTCACCACTACAAGTCTATGTATGAATGTGTGATAGGAAGTTAAAAGCAATTAAAATTGGAGGCACCCTGGCTGCTACTGGTGGCTCCATCAACTGCAGTTTCAGTGCTTGTTGTCGTTCGTATGCAGCTGAATTCACATCCAATATGCGCCGCCGATAAATGTTTTTGCCACGCAGTATTATTAAGTAGGTGCATTCAAATAACTAAGTACATATGTATGTCTGTATGTATGCATATGTAGCGATGGTACCTTCATTGGCTCGATCGTGTCTCTTTGTTGTAGCAATGAAAGTGATGAAATGTTCGAAAATTAATGCCATCGATGACGTGAATGAAATGTTTTTTTTTATTCGTGTCTTCTATTCGTATTCGTATCCACATGCAAGTCATAAAAGCAGCGTAACTCTCAGCGCACACTCACACCCTTGCATTTCCTCTTGAGTGTTACTCCAATGATTCTCCGTCGACCCTCTCGATGGGCGCAACACATTTGCAGTGTCGCTCACTTTGTTTGGCCCCAAATAGCAATGAACAAAAAAGGCAAACATATTCGAAGCAGCTAAACACACACATAAAAGGGACAGCAGAAATTATGAGAATATTATTGCCAACTGTTAACAGATTTGTGATTCGTTTCCATATTCAAATGCTGTTGGTTGCCACTTTTCTGCCGGCGGAACTCGCAAGTATTTTCCTTCCTGTTGCGGGCCACAAATGGAAGTTTTGCTTTGCCATTGTGTGGCGTTGGAGTTGACAAAATGTTTTCGATATTGAGGCATTGAAAGTTATACGATCGCATTGTAGCGTCTGGATAACCAAATAAATGAGCGAATAAATAATATGTCTCGGATCCGTGGGTTGAAAACTCATAAAATTGAGTACATAAATTACAGAAACTTCATTTAGTGGGCTGATGTAGAAGAATTTCAATGCTCTAAGTAGGAGATTGGTTTTTGCGTCGCAACTGGTTTTCTCATTGCTTCGCATCTGTATAAAATGTCTGCCTTATACGCGTAAAAATATTTGTATACCCCAAATAAATGGATGTTAAAACCAGCCCCAGTGAAATCTGCTCTCATTTGATGGACGCCATAACGGTTTAGGCCATTTGGATTGAGCCTTTGATTGATCTCCAAAATACAAATCTCATTCTCAATCACACGAGCATGGTGATACCACTTTATACCCAATTGGTTCGTCTGATTTCAAAGATTTATTCGTGGATCAGATATTATCAGGTTCCCCAAAGAAGTTCATATCGGCTGCTTGGGCCGTTAGTATAGGTTCGTACAGTGACAGTGACATAGAAAGTGCTGTATGGTCAACTCTTCTTGCCGGTAGCTTCATCAGAAATTATTCCGAGAAATGGCTTGAGGGAATATCTTGTTTACTGAGAGTAAGTAGAGATTTCGGTCATAATGCAAAAAATACCGATGTGTGACCAACATCAGACTGTTTAACAGCTCTCAGCGATTTTGACGGAATCTGTTGAAATCAGAGTTTTGACAGCGGTTTGCTTACACTAAAGGGCAAGTTTGGCGTCAAGGTAAATTCGAAATGTTACCGGGAAAATATTCAGGAGGTTGATTTGAAGCCGTGGGCAGACAAACATTTGGCTGGCAGACAACGGACGTTTCAACAGGACTCGGCAGCGTCTCACAAAGTTCGGGTTAATCAAGAGTGGCTAAAAAATAACGTTCCGAACTTCATAACGTCCACACAATGGCTCTCAAACCAGACGCGAATCCGATGGATTATTCTCTTTGGATCATTGTGGAGAGCAAAGTCCGAACTAAAAAATTCACCAGTCCCAAGGTGCTGAGAAAAGCCAACGTCCGCGAGTGGACCAAAATATCTGCAAGCCATATTCGGGCAGCTTGCGATTCGTTTCTGGACCGGCTCAAGGCCATAGTCAAAACAAAAGGTGGTTATATGGAGCAAAAGTAAATTTATTTTTAATTTTGTATTATTTTCACACCTTTTTTTTACTTTGAATTGAATAAAAGTAATTTTTCAAACTAAATTTATGGTCTTTTTAATTGGTTACACTTCGAGGGCCGAACTCTGTATGTAAATATATTTCTTTTTCTTGCTATGTCATCACATTCGAGACCAATGTTTGTTGGAGTTTCTCGGGGTTGATCACAAAAATGACAGGAGTCGGTGGACCATATTTCGAAGCTGTGCAGATATCTGCGCAATCTGAAATTATCTGTGAGAATACCAGTGAGCATTCCCAGTTAGTCTTTAGTGAGGCAGGGGATGACAATGCGCGCATTCCGGAGCTTTATTTCCAAATGAATCTTTGCCCTTAGACAGATGGCATACACCGACGTTTGCAAAATGCTGGTAAAACTACCTATTGGCGCAGACAGCTATGTTTTGTGATCAGAAATCCCAGCACCTATGACTTCGAGTGTTTTCGAACCATCCGTATTCCAGTGCTGGGTGCAATCCCGTAGTTTCCTTTCAAAGATAAGGGTGCTCCAATCTCCCTTCTTGTCCAGTTTCGTTAATTCTGCACCTCTTCTTAGAAACAATAATTTTAGTGATATTATCCCCGTGGAGTTTAGCAAGCAAGAGTTGCAGGCTCAACGACTCCATGTTTTTGTATGAGATCACAATTCATTTGGCATAACCTTCCCTAGTAAGGTTAAATAGGGAATGCTTAGCTGACTGCTGAATGACGCGATGAAGCTGCTGATGCGGTACTTAGCTCAAGAATCCTCTCCACCGCAATTTTTGAGCTGCTATTCAATGCCATCGGTCATACTAGGCGCTGGAGCTTAGCCATGGCTGCCCGAAATGTTGATACCCACGCAACCACTTGGTATTTTATCATTGCCCTAATTATCATGGTATATCCATCCCTGGATGTTAGGGCTACAATCATAGGACTTTCCTGCCTACTCGGTTACACACCATACAGCCGTAAAGGCATTATACAAATATTACTAACATCATCGATTGCAGCCATTATCCACTAACAATTTCATATATGCTAGATTTCGTAGATACTGTTACTTGATGGGACCTCTTCATCTTTCTCTGTTGATAATTAATTGTATAGGGTGGGCCATGGAAAATTTGCTTTTTGAATCGGCTATAAAAAAAAAACTTATCAATATTTTTTCAAACTTTTTTTTTATTTTGTATGATAATGTTCAATCATTGTCATTTATGAATAAAAAATAATATCGTTCAAATGACTGCCACGACTGGCTTTACAGTAGGCCATTCGACCAACACAATTTTTAAGCACATTTTCGATTGTTTGGGCTCCAATTTCATGAATGGCAACTTCGTTTTCGTGTTTTAAAGCATCAATCGTCTCTGGATGGTTCGCATAGCATTTGTCCTTAACGGCTCCCCACAAAAAATAGTCCAACGGGCTTAAATCACAGCTCCGAGGCGGCCAATTGATATTGGAATTCAAAAGCGGTAGCCAAAAGTTTGAGTGTAACTTTGGCAGTGCTGTTGAAACCAAATGTCGTCCATGTCATCCTCTTCAATTTTTGAAAACAACTCGTTGAGCATGTCACGGTAACGCTCGCCATTTACTGTAACCGTGGCTCCTCGCTCATTTTCGAAAAAAAATGGCCCGATGATGCCGCCAGACCAAAAACAGCACCAAACAGTGACTCGCTGTGGATGCATTTGCTTCTCTACAGTAACGTGTGGATTTTCTGAGCCCCAAATCCGACAATTTTGCTTATTAACGTAGCCACCGATTTGAAAATCAGAAAAGAAGAAGAAGACTCACCACTTTGGAAATAGGTTTTTAATATTTCCCAATTTTGTTCAAGCGTATAGCGTCCCATTTTGTAAATGTCAAACCTTTAAGTAAATTATGAACACATTTGACATGTTATTTGTGTTACCATTCTCAAAAAAATAGGTGGTTTAAAAAGCAAACGCTATATGGCCCACCCTGTACTAAATCATGAAAACTGTGCGCTCGTTTTTTTCCCAAGACATCTTTACAAACAGCTTTAAGCCCATACCACGCAAGCTTAGCATCTGGATCTAAGCGATCACTGAATTCTTAACAGTTCATGAGTTTTCTTATACGAGTATCCGGTCCAAGAAAAATTACCTGCTTGAATCTTCTCCTGAGATGCTCTGAGGAATAGAGTTGTCAAACATGCAAATACAGAAGGTCGAAAGATGATCATTTTAGGTGGAGCAATTGAATTGTCCAATAGTTTGATTATCTCTCATTTGCCAATCTTTTTCCTCATATTGGTTCGATGTACAACGTGAATCTCATGTGCAAAGAAAACATATATTTATTGTGTAAATGTCTTGTAACCAACTACGAGGGGCGCCTTTTATATTTCGGGATTTGGCAACCCTGGTGTTGCAATCTGGCAACTGACAGCTGTATCGCAAAGTTTGACATTTTTTGGCTTTTACGTACTCAGAACGTTTTGAAATATATTATCAGCGCTATTTGTGTTGTTTACAGTAACTTAAAAGATTCATCTCGGTCCAAAAATGGAATTAAATCGTGAACATTTTCGTGCGATTATTTTTTACAACTTTCGACGTGGATTAACTCAGCAACATTTGCATGGATGAACTTAATTCATTTTTTAGCGATGAAGCTCCATCAAGGACCAGTGTTTATCGATGGTATGGTGAATTCAATCGTGGTCGTAGTTCACTCCAAGACGAATTTCGTGAAGGTCGTCCAAAATCAGTTGTTGTTTCGAAAACCATTGAAGGCTCGTGTCGATTGGTCGAAAGAAATGCTCAAAAAATACGATCGCGGGGCTTCGAAACACGTCTATGACATCGTGACAGGTGATGAATCATGGATTTACGCGTATGAGCCCGAAAGTAAACAGCAGTCGACTGTATGGATGTTTCAAGATGAGCCAAATCCAACAAAAGTTGTTCGCGCACGAAGCACTTCCAAGCAAATGGTCGCCTGTTTCTTCGGAAAAACTGGAGATATCGCAACCGTACCACTAGAACAACGCAGAACAGTAAATTTTGAGTGGTACACAACCATTTGTTTGCCAGTTGTCTTCCAAGAAATTAGGAAAACCAATCGCCAAAGACGGATCACTCTTCACCAGAACAATGCGAGCTCTCACACATCGGCTCAAACAACTGCATTTTTGAGCACCCAAAACATGGAATTAATGGGTCATCCGCCGTATAGTCCTGACTTGGCACCGAATGACTTCTTTTCATTCCCGTACATAAAAAACAAACTGAGAGGTCAACGTTTTTCGACACCTGAAGAAGCGGTTGCGGCATTAAGAATGCATGTTTTGGAGGTACCTCATTCAGAGTGGCAAAAGTGCTTCCACAATTGGTTCAAACGCATGCAAAAGTGTATAGATCTTCATGGAGAATATTTTTAAAAACAGTAAAATGATTTTCGATGATTAAAATTTGTTTTTGTTCTCTAATCCCGATATATAAAAGGCACCCCTCGTATTAAACTTGCTACTGCTTTAAGGTCTGCCGAAATCTCCTTTTTTATACTATGTCGCTTTGTATCTTTTTCATTGTTTTCTATGCGTTATTGAAATGTAGCAAAACTTTTTTTTTACTACGTTCATGGGAATCCATAAACAAACTCCACTCATATAGATTGTAAAGGATGTTCATTTTTCCATTAAACCAGTTATATTGTTGCAGTACGTAAATATTGGTTAGTAACAGTAAAAAAGTGTTTTAGCCACCCTAGGGTTAAAAACGCCTCATTCCGACTGTTGCAAACAACCGTTTCCAGTCCTGCAATGTTAAGGCCGTTAACATCGGCATTTCCCCGCCAAACAGTCAAGACGTTAACTGTGTTAAACACTGTTCGACGAGGTTACTTTCCTTGTAAAATTTAAATGTATGATAGTATCACTTCAAAATAGAGGACGAGGACGTTTCAGCCATTACAAGGTGAGGACACTTTATCATATATATTATATATGTATTATTGTATGTATCTTACTTTTTTCTTTCCGTTCGTCAAAATAAAATCAAAATATCATCGGAACGACCGTGAAGGTTCCACATACAATCCCTTCATCTTGCGTCGCCATCCGATGAATACAGTTAGACTAGGTTTAGTAGGCAAAGGAACAGCTACTGAATGAGAGAACGCAAGCTCCTCTGATCGCCAAACGATTTTAGTCCGAAAAGGGATCAAAATTATCAGTATATCATAATAGCAATTATTACTGGCCTTCAGACTGAGTTCGGTATAATTAAAATTCAGTATTAGTGTTCAAAGATTATAACGCACCTTATTTTCTCTCTATTTCGGTAGCGTGTCAAATGAATTAATTTAATTTATTCAGAGCAAACAAAAAGCAATAAATAGCTCTAAAAAAATAAATCTTATTTACTTAAATATTATTATTATTATTATTATTTATAGGATATATATATTTTATAACATAACCATAACTTAATTAGCACACTGGGCGTCGGTGCGTAATGACGATGACAAAACGACTAATTTCTAACTATACATTTTAAATATGATCTGATATATTAATACATTTCATATAATTGCCCTACAAGCTGACTATCATATAAGCACTCATATTTTCATCAGCACTGTCCTCATTAAACTACAAATTTTCTTTCTAACCATAGGAAAGTTCTGATACTTTCCCCTTGTCGGTGTGATATGCTATCTCTCTTTTACCAATAGCATTTCTTATAACAGAAATATATCTGCTATTCTTTAACTAACTAATCATTTTTATTCTTTCAATGTAACAACTGCTGACAACTAAACTCTTCATTGCAGTCATCACAAACTTCTCAGCACTATTAATCAAACTTCTCATTTTTGTTACCAAAAAGTATACATGTATACTTCAATCACCACTTAATTAAATATTTCAAAGACTTCGCTTCACTTTAAGGAACAAATAAATATATGTTTTATACTACCCGAAGTACTATATTTCCATCACATTTCCTGTCAATATTTCCGTTAAGTGTTTCGGATGCCATCAAATTAGCATCCACAATAACTTCCGTTCCACAGCGCAGCACGAATCGAAAACTTGGCAGCACTTAAACGTCATTTTTAGCTGTCAGCTGTTTCTCTGAATGGTTGTAGTGACTGAGTATTTGTTTATGCAAAAAATGCGTATTTAATCGTATATTCATTTTAAAACTTCGACGATACCTAATACTCAACTTCAGATATATTTTAAAATAAAGGAAAAATGAGTGAGCCAGCCACGCCAAGCACACCTGGTAGCCAGGCATTGGTGAATCTGAAAGAACGCGACAAATCTCTACAAGATTTTAAAGTGCCCAATGTAGGAGCAGTACGCAAGAAAACAAAACAAAAAATTCTCACAGAAGAAATGTACATTGAAGAGCTGTCCAAAATAATACAACGTGACTTCTTTCCACATTTGGATAAATTGCGTGCTCAAAATGATTACCTCGATGCGATGGAGCGTAAAGATTATGCAGAAATGGAGGCGATACGTGCCAAGTACAGTGGACGCAGACCCACCGATAGAGGCTGTAAGTAAAAAGATACACAAGTTAATCCTTGTAAATATGACTAACCTATCATTTCGCAGCCATGTCACCGGCTACTTTTGAGACACCCGCAAGTGCAAATGGCAATGTGACGCCCCGTCATGGTTCAGATACACCAAAATCAACTATATCGAGTTGCTCGAAAATGTCAACAAAGGGAACGGGGTCAAAGTCAGTAGCGGATAAACATTCGTTGGATTCATTTCTGCAACATTACACCAGTGAAGACAATTATAGTTTTCAAGAAATCATCGACACTGCCGACGAGAAATTGCGACAGAAGTTTGCCGTGTTGTACAATGAAGAAAAATTGTCGGCCGCCAAATTAGCACGAGCGTTAACTCTGCCGTCTATTGAAAAACAATTTGAGGAACCGGATCCACTGCGAAAGGTGTTTGAATAACAAAAACAATGTTACAAAGAATTTGGGTATTAAGTGGTAAGAGGGTACTAAAAAAGTATTTTTAATTTTTCAGATTGAAACTTGGACGTATACAAACAAAAACTCCATTATGTACATTCCCGATGGGGTAGAGCTGACCGAAAAGGAACGTGTAGAAGCTGCGAAACGTCGTGAAATAATACAACACAACGCTACTCGACTCAGCAGTAATCCATTCATTGAGACCCCTACACAAAAAACGGGCAGTGAGGTGGGTAAAAACCAATCGCAGGCACTGATGAATAAAATCGGTCTAGACGGTAACGTCATAACGCCCGGCAACGAAAGTGAAGGACCACAGGTGCGTGGTTTTAATCTAGTAAAAACACCATCACCACGTCCAGGTGAAGCATTTTCACCGCTCATGACATGGGGTGAGATCGAAGGTACGCCCTTCTGTCTCGATGGCTCTGACACACCGGTGCGTCCAAATGTAGGACCAGCCTTCACAATCACCGAGAATTCGCGTCGTGAAAACATTGCGATCGCATTGGCAGAAAAAGTAGGTGAAAAGATGCGTGCGCAAAAACAAAGGGCAGCTGATACAGCACGAAAAAATATCAATTCGCCATTCATACGCTCAAATATGGATCGTTTAGCTTCAATGTCACCGGCGGCGAGACTTTTAGCAACCACTAAATTAGGATTGTGTACAACACCGCTTATGCCCACGCCCCAACGTACGCCTGGTGCCGCCATACCGAGAGCCAAACTCACGCCAAAAGCTGCAAATTCCCGTAAAACGCCAGCAGGTGCAAGTAATTCAGCACCAAGCACACCGAAACAGATCAGTAGTGGAAAATCAACGCTCACTGATGATTTGCTGAAAATTCCTACGAAGCGATTGCGAGCCTCTGATTTCTTTTAAATTTATACCATTTTCGATAGATTTACTCAAGCGCACAAAGATGTGAGTATGTGGTAATAAAAACTATTAGTATTTATAACAAAAAACAAAATGAAATAAAATGACGTTTACTTAAAAAATATGGAACAATAAAAAACCAATGCAAAATTAACGGAAACCACGCTTGTCTTTAACAGCACAAATGAAAGTGCAGTAGTCACTATTACTAACTACTTTGTATCCATTGCTAGAATAAACAAAGCAAATTAAGTAAAGAAGCGGCATTGTTTCCCATGAAACTTCTCTTTGGGCTTATTGAAATGAGGGCATATGGTATTCAATTGTTGTTGTTTCCTATATACTATTATCAGTAGTGAGTTCTATTATGATACTAATACTAATACTAATTTTTATTTAATTTAATATTTATTTTTTATTTAATATTTATTTTGGAATAATTAATAATATGTAAATGTAATATTTTCTTATTGGGATTTGAGACTCTGGTTTTATTAGCACCATTTTTCGTTATATTCGTATGTGACTTCGACACTTCCGCTCGAGTTTAGTGTGCGCTCTCCTCACTCGTCCCAGTAGTCCACATGATCACCGGATTTAAATTTTTGCTCCTCTAGTACCTGTAAGAATTTTTTGGTTGTTTGTGTAGTGGTCAACATAGTTTTTGTATCCCGTTGCATTTTAAAGAAACCAGCCAATTCTTTGTTCATGCTTTCGCGCTGCACTAGGACCGTCATTTCGGTGTCGATCGCGCCGGGCGCATAATTCAACACCACTACATCCTCATCGGCTTGCTCGGTGGCAAGCACACGAAAGTACATGTCTCTGGCCGCTTTTCCAGAGCAATAGAAACTCATTGAAGCAAATGGCTCAATGCCACATTTTGAACTAATATTTACCACCACCTTTGGCACACCAGTGAAAGTGCGGAAAAATTCGCAATTCAGTGAAACCACGGAGAACACATTCATGTGATAGTATTGCTGCCAGACCGTAGTGTCCGACACGTCCACCGCACTTTTGGACACGTCGCCGACTGAACCGGCATTGTGTATGATGAAAGCACGCTCAAAATCGCTTACTCTTGTTCCCTGTAGTGATTTGGCCAATAGTTCCTGGAATTGTGTTGCTGTGGCACTGCTCAAATCAATAGAGAAAATGCACACTTTCAAATCTTTGCCCAACGCTTCTATGTGGGCCTTGGTTTCTGCCAAGCCTTGTTCACTACGTGCCAACAGCACAATCAAAGATTTAGCTTTCAACTTGGCAGACACTTCCACGGCCATACGTTGGCCAATGCCGCGAGACGCACCCGTCACCAGCAGGTAAGTACGCTTCTCCAAGTCCAATACCATTTTACCTTTCCTTTACTATTCTGAGTAATTTACAAATTAGTTTTTACTTTTTGGCTATTTTTTGGCGTTTTAGTGATTATTTTTAATGGAACTTTTGACTGCACTTATTTCGACATGTGACAAATACTAAAAACACCACTTGTTGCACAAATTATTCTGTCTACTGCAAGGCTGGCTAACCGATTTCGAAAGTGTTTGTGTTCTCCACCAGCTGCTGCTACAACGAATACGCGGCTGACCTTCGTTTTGGTACTTCACCAACAATCGTATGCACGAATCTCATTCAAAGCGCAGCTGCCAAATAATTAATGCTGAATCACAGTATCAATTTCATGGCACGAAGGGGCTGAAAGTTGTCTCTTTTATTCGTTAGCGGTCAGTTGGATTGAGAGTTGTGCCATTGACTGAGAAATATTTGAAATGCTTTGGGTATAGCGTTACTAAAAGGTTATCGCTTTCAAGTGTTTACAAGTGTGCACATATAATATATGAATTTCTGTATGTGCATACGTAGATGTACATATAGTAAATAAATTAGCAGCAAAAGTTTGTTGAAAAGCTTTTTGAGTCCTGAAAACTACTACAGATTAAAGTTGGAATCTTTGGCTTTTTAGGTTGTGTTTTTGGTTCATTTATGATTACCTAAGGCTCATATAGAAACACCGGTTTTTCAATCAATAATTTTCAGGTTTGTTCATTTTCATAACTTACACAGTAACTTACTTTCTGAGAACTCTCTCTCAAAAAGAAAAATATCCAAAAGTCCAAAGTTAACATAAAGCCAGTAACAACAGCTGATTAAATTGTTGGTGGGAAAAATCAGAAATAGTAAAATTTTTTTCATCTGAGCTATCACTTGTTAAATGAAAATAAGAAAAATAAAGCGGGTGTGTGTATGGGTGTGTAAATACAGTCATGGACAGATAAATAGCACAAATGTGAACCCTATATGTTAAGTTAAGTTTTTAGTACGAACTCTTCTTTGATCAAATAAATTTGTTTGTTTACATTGATTACCGTTATTAAGTTTACATTTATGCGAGGAATTTACCCTTTTTTTCGATGGAATTTTTTGCATTCCATTTTATAATATTTACGTTCGACGTTTGACTCATACTGTATATAAAAGCTCTTTTCTCCGGCGTGCAATGTTTTCCACGTCCAATTTTTAGTAATTACTTAAATTTTATTTAAGAAACAAAAAAGTATACTAAAAATCGCTGAAACAATATTAAGGACACCAAAATAGCACTTTTTAACTTGCGCAGTATACTTTTTTGTTTCTTAAATAAAATTTAAGTAATTACTAAAAATTGGACGTGGAAAACATTGCACGCCGGAGAAAAGAGCTCTTATATACAGTATGAGTCAAAACGGAAAAATCTATCCAGGAATAGCTGAAATGTTGATGTGCTCCCGGAAAATGGCTTATAATGCCCTGAATTTAGTTAAGCAAAATTCATCCTATCTAAGCAAAAAAACGGGAAAAAACCAAAGCCGCGAAAAACTGATGTTAATATAGAGAGAGCCATAATACGCAAGAGCAAAGCAGATCCTTTTAAGTTGGCACGGCAAATAATACTTGAAATAAACCAAGAATCTGGTCTACAGGCGACTTAACGAAGCCCAGCTGTTTGGCCGCATAGGCAGAAAAAAACCACTCCTGTCAAAAAGACATATCAAACACCGACTTGCCTTTGCAAAAGCCCACAAAGACAAATCTATTCAGTTTTGGAAAAACGTACTTTGGGACGACGAAACCAAAATAAATATGTAGGATGGGACCAGATGCAAAACTATTGTACGTGGTCCAAAAAATCAAGGCCTAAATCCTATATACAGTGAAACCTCCCACAAGCGGACACTCACGGTTCCACAATTTTCGTCCGCTTATGGGGGTTGAAAAAAAAACTCTAAGTTAAAATTGCTATCACACCTCTTTAAACAATTTTTTTACGTTTTTTTATGGTACGTTCAGTTTTTTTCATATTTATTGAAAAATATATATGTATGTATGTACATTTTTATATTGGGAACAATGAGTATATTTACACATTTGAATATACATATTTGATTGAACATATTTATATTTTAGGCTTCAAAAATTCATATACCGTAGTCTGTCGTAGATTTTCCTGTTTATGTTTCAGAAAACGGTTTTCAAGATGACATTCTAAAGTCTTGGCGTATTGGAATCCAGTAATATCGTCTCTTAGAAATTGTTTAATGCGACGCAGTTGTTCTAATGCTTCAGGATATGACTTGATCTGACATTCATCCTGGACACATACATGATTTGAGTCTTCGCTTTCTCCGTCAGATAATTCCTCAGTATTAATTTCGTCAATGACAACGTCAATATTATTGTCTTTTAACTTCGTCGATTAACAAAAACTCTTCTGTATACTGACCTTGCTGATTTTCATTTAAAATCTTTATCAAAGCCGCTAGTGTCGATATGGGAATATCATCCTCTGCCTCGAAGTCAGAACATTCAAGCGGAGCTTTTTGAAACCCGGCTTTCGAAAAACAATTCTTAATTGTTTCTGCCGTTACGTTGTCCCATGAAGATTTAATAAAAAAAAACAGCCTCCAAAATGTCAAAAGTTTTTGAAAGTCTGTCCATTGGAATGTCTCCTAATTTTGTCAAAATGTGTTTGATTATATGGCATCTCTAATGACACTTAAAATTTTGTATTATATCCTGATCGGGGGGCTGACAAACGGATGTTGTAGTAGCAGGTAAAAAGATCAACTTTATGTTATCTAGTTTAATATCTCGAGGGTGAGTTGTAGCATTGTCCAAAAATAATAAAATTTTTCTCTTCTGGCAGCCCATTTTTTTATCAAGCATTTCTAGCCACTCACACATAATTTCACGAGACATCCAAGCTTTCCGGTTTGACTTCCATTCCACTGGCAAACTTCCTATATTGCCTCTTTTAAAGACGAGAGGGCATGCTGATTTTCCGATAACCAATGGCTTTTCTTTATCTCCAACCATATTGGCACACAATAGCACAGTTAATATTTCTTTTGATAACTTACCGCCCACGCATTTTTCATTCTTCAGAGCAAGAGTTTTATTGGGCAAAGCACTGAAAAATAGTCCAGTTTCATCCGCGTTGTAAATATCTTTTGGGCTGTAGCCTAATAAAATATTTGGTAGTTTTTGTTTAAATTGCTGCACATCCTCGAAATTAACCTCGGAAGATTTCCCACATATTCTTTTGAAAGTCACATTATGACGCCTACCCCATTTCTTCAACCATCCATTTGACGCAGAAAAATTTTGAATACCTAATCGGCCTTTTTTTTTTTAATCGGCCAGCGATTTCTTTTACTTTTTCCTTTATAATAATACCCGATATTGGTATATTTTTGCTTCTGGCCTTAACGAACCATTCAAACCTCAAATGGTCAATTTTTGAGCCATCCGCGTTTAAGAACTTTTTCTTTTTGTTGATGTTATCACCGCCCATCCATATTCTTTTAATATCTGTTATTTCTACTATTGTCTATCTACTATCTTTGTTGTCCGTGGATTAGAGTATCGCGTCCGCTTATGAGAGGTTTTTATTGTTTTCTTTACACATTTGTTCAGTGATATATTTTGTTTGTCCGTTACCGAGAGGTCCGCGTCCGCTTTCGAGAGGTGATTAGAACAAAAAAATGAGAAAAAGTGTCCGCGTCCGGTTATTAGAGTGGAATTCGTTCTAAAAACACAACATAAAGCTTGGTTCCTCAGTTTTTGTCCAGTTGTGGGGAGTGCCCGCTTATTGGAGGTGTCCGCAAAGGGAGGTTTCACTGTATATATATATATTTGGAGCGTACACCCTTTTTGGGTGTTTGGCCGAGCTCTTCCTCCTATTTGTGGTGTGCGTCTTGATGTTGTTCCACAAATGGAGGGACCTACAGTTTCAAGCCGACTCCGAACGGGAGATATTTTTATGAGGAGCTTTTTCATGGCAGAAATACACTCGGAGGTTTGCCATTGCCTGCCGAGGGGTGACCGCTATTAGAAAAAAAAACTTTTTCTTAATTGTTTGATCTTTCACCGAGATTCGAACCGACGCTCACTCTCTGAATTCCGAATGGTAGTCACGCACTAACCCATTCGGCCACGGCGGCCGCCCTAAATCCTAAGTTCACAAAAAAGACGATTAAACACGGCGGCGGAAGCATCATGGTTTAGGGAGCTTTTTCCTGGCATGGTGTTGGGCCGATTGTTCCCGTGATTGGTAAAATGGATTCATTTCAGTATTTTAATATACTCCAGAATAAAATGGAGCCATTTGTGTTTGAGTTTATGCCATTAAATTGGACATTCATGCAGGACAATGACCCAAAGCATACTGCAAAGATAGTGAAGCATTGGCTCAGAGGAAAAAAAAATAATGAACTGGATTGGCCGGCGGAGAGCCCTGATCTCAATCCAATAGAAAATTTGTGGAATGACGGTAAGGTCAAATTCGCTAACAAACATTTTAAAAGTGTTGATGATTTGTGGGCCGCAGTTGAGGAGGCTTGGTACTCGATTCCAAAGGAAAGATGCCACAAGCTTGTAGAAAGCATGGAGCGACGGCTTGAAGAAGTAATCAAAAATGGTGGATATAGTAAAAAATACTAATCTGGTAAAACAATATTATTATTTAACTATCTGATTTGTTTACTATTTTTGCTTTTATTTGGAATTTTTTAGGATGTGCTATTTATGTGTCCAGGAGGTTTCGTGAGTTATCAACGTTCTCGTAAATTAAATCAGAACTGAAATTATTTTTGACCATTTTTTTTTTTTGTTTTAAAGAGGAAGTAAATAAGTTTTTTATTTTTTATGTTGCTTTTTTCCCAATAAAAAATAATTATTTAGAAATATATTCAACTATTAGCTTTCAAAGTTTAAATGTGCTATTTATATGACCATGGCTTTATGTAATATGCGTATTGCCGAATTAATTAATAACCAAGAAGTACAAGCATAAAAGCGGCCGTCTCAGCCGAATGATTAGTGCGTGACTACCATTCGGAATTCAGAGAGAATGTAGGTTCGAATCTCGGTGAAACACCAAAATGAAGAAAAAGTTTTTTTTTCGCTCGGCAGGCAATGGCGAACATCTGGGTTCGAAAAAGGGTGTAAACACCAATTATATATATAGGTATAATATGTAAACCAGTTTCGGATGATATAAATAATATCTTCATATGCCCACTTATGTATGTTACATCTACATATCTAACATCCGTCTTCCTCTCGTCCAATTTCGTCGAAACAGCTCGTTTCTTGGAGCTATTACTAGATGGCACCGACGACAACTGGTGGTGAAACTATTCTAAAGAAGGCAGCCTACTAATACCTAACAAGAACAGCAGCAGCGATGAGAATTGTAAAGCTTATACAAATTTCTTTGAACAGTTTGATACCATACGAAAATCTTTCCCAGCCGCTATACAGAGAAAGGTTGTGATGAAAAATGTATGGAATTTTGTATGTTAGCGACGTTGAATAACTTTTGTGATCGATTGACTTTAATCTGGGATATCTCGGATTTATAGCCGGACTACAAACCCCACAAATTATCGAGTAAAACTAAGCAGATTATCTTATGGTGTTTATGAATAACCACCGATAAATGGAACTAAGAGGTATACTCTTTACGAAGGTAAATAAGTAGATTTATAGGTCAGCAATTTAAAACTTTGACACTTCGCTACCATGAACACATTTCTTGCCTTATCTGCTAGCCACTCTTTTAGAATGGTTTAAAACCTATCTCTCCTCTCGGGAATGTGTTGTTTATGTTGATTGAGTGTCATCTATTTCTCTGGTGTACCCCAGGAAAGTATACTGGATCCCCTATTTTTCATAATTTTTGTTAATGACATTTCTAGTTGTTTTAACAACACAAATTTTCTCTTGTATGCCGATGATTTAAAGACATACTCGGGGATTGAAAGTACAATGGACTCTTTAAACCTTCAATCTGATTTAGATAATGTTGTTGCTTGGTATAATCGAAATAAGTAAGATTTAAATATAAGCAAGTGTTTTTACAGGGTGGGCCATATAGCGTTTGCTTTTTGAACCACCTATTTTTTTGAGAATGGTAACACAAATGACGACATATCAAATGTGTTCATAATTTACTTAAAGGTTTGACATTTACGAAATGGGACGCTATACGCTTGAACAAAATTGGGAAATATTGAAAATCTATTTCCAAAGTGGTGAGTCTTCTTCTTCTTCCGCGATTACAGTAAATGGCGAGCGTTACCCTGACATGCTCAACGAGTTTTTGTTTCCAAAAATTGAAGGGGATGACATGAACGACATTTGGTTTCAACAGGACGGTGCAACTTGTCACACTGCCAAAGTTACACTCGAACTTTTGGCTACCGCTTTTGAATTCCGCTATCAATTGGCCGCCTCGGAGCTGTGATTTAAGCCCGTTGGACTATTTTTTGTGGGGAGCCGTTAAGGACAAATGCTATGCGAACCATCCAGAGACGATTGATGCTTTAAAACACGAAATCGAAGTTGCCATTCATGAAAATGGAGCCCAAACAATCGAAAATATTCAATCTTCAAAATAAAAAAAAAAGTTTGAAAAAATATTGATAATTTTTTTTTATATCCGATTCAAAAAGCAAATTTTACAAGGCCCACCCTATATGTTACTTATTCTATTTGTGATTCTAGTTTATCCAATCGAAGTGAAATTATTGATCTTGGTGTGGTATTTGACTCTAAATTCTCTTTTCAAAGACATTTAAATTACACCATTTCCGCAGTTGCGTTTATTCAACGTTTTAGTTCGGACTTTGTTGATCCATATACTCTAAAGTTGTTATATATGTACGTCTCTGGTGCGTTCGAAGTTGGAATATGCCGTCTTTATTTGGCGACCATATTATGCATGTGAAGTATTAGTGGGCTTGAACGTGTCCAGAAAGCTTTTGTGCGTTATGCTTTGCGTTCTTTAAATTTCACTGATCCAATTCCATCCGATTAAAGTCGGTGCTTGCTCATTAATCTAAAATCACTAGATATTAGAAGGACTATTCTCTCCATTACTTTCCTTTTCGATTTGATATATCCGCTCATTGACTCCCCATTGCTACTCGAAAAAATCAATCTCAATATTCCAGAGCGAAGTTTACGGAATCATGATTTTTCCTGGTTAGGGATGGTAAGCACTAATTATGCTTCCAATGCTCCAATTTCTAGAGCTCTGGGAGAATTTGACTCGCTTTCAAATCATACTGCCCTGGATTTTTCTTCCACAAAGAACCACTTGAAATTGGCACTAAATGTATTGTTGAACTATTGTGAATCCTTAGTATTATCTAATAGTCTTCCTCTGTAAATTATAAGAAATGTTATGTTTTTCTTTCACTCATTACAATTGAAACTATTGTAGTTAATTATAAGTTTAATTTTACTTTGTTTAATTTATTTAGCATTAATCTGTTTTCGTAGTCTGTAAGAAATGCTGTATTTTTTAGACTATTAATTGAATAAATAAATAAATAAAAATAAAAAATTAATTATTAAATCATACTTCCTACGCTTTGGGAAAACCGACTCGAATCTTCTTACTGACGTCAGCTATCATAAACAAGAAAGATGTGCTGGAGCTCATGGTCGGATTCAGCTTAAATCGCTTAGACGATTACAACGCCAGCAGCGGAGAATATTTTAGAATTCGCGCGAAAAATGCAATCTCTGCCAAATCTTTTGACTTTATTGACTTTTAAATTTAGTATTTATTTTTGTTATTTGGCACATCAGAAAAAATTAGTAAACAACAACAAATTTTTTTTTTAATTAACACAAAGAGCTTTTAGTTTTGGAACGCTTACGCAAGTCGCGTCAAAATCAAAATATGTCAAGGACTTAATAGAAACAGAATAAAATTGCAAATAACGGACTTCAAAGTAATGAAAAATAAATCAAATAATTTATAAAGATAATAACGCAGCATTGAACTCAAAATGATTCAGCTATTCAGGAACAGGAAAGCAAGGCTTGCATTAAATTGTTTAATTGTAGCAACAGGAAACAATTCTAATACTGCAAAAATCGAATGAATAAGAATACCACAATGCCAACAAATTATGTACACACGTGCACACATTTATATTTTTATCAGAGTAAATATTTTTATTAGAAATGCTCATTGATTTGTGCTTTCTACGAACGTTATCACTGTGAAGTCGAAAAATGTTCACGCCCTTCGTGCATCAAAACCATTTTTTACTTATAAATGAAGCGTGGCTTAGCAACAGAAGATAATACGAATATTTAAAGCAGTTTATATTGATATTCTTTCAAAGTTTCAATAAAAGAGTATTTCATAATCCCCATATTAATCAGTGGCTATTTACATTTGCGTACAAGAAAATAACAACAGAAAATTGGATTTTGTCCTTACGGGAATGTTGTACGTCTGGCAAAAATGGTACAGTACACTTGGCGTGGAAAAAGGTATTTTTCAACTTCAAGCAGTTCAACCAACATACTAGAGCATGAGTCACTAATACGTATGCAAAACAACGAGAGTGGCTCGATAAAGCTGTAAAATTATGTTTGTCAAAAAGCATATTTAAAAAAAAACCAACCCTAATTTTCTAAGTAATCTGGGAAATTGTTGATAGCTTTTAATGCCTATAAAAATTTGCTTAAAGACTACTATTATACGGACACTTCCCTATCGATTAAAATCATCCATACAGAATCACATAAGCGACGCCGAACGATCTGGTCACCCAATTGAGATCTGCAGAAACGGTGATGAATAAAAACTATGTTTTTATGTGAAGAGGCTATATCCCATGGATCAATGATTTCAATTTTACATACGGACTTGGATATGAAAAAATATCCGCAAGTTGGTAGACGCGTTTGCTCACAATTAAAGACAAGAGTAAACTTTGACGCTTAAACGATAGTAATAAGTTTCACTATGCTATGGGTTACACCATGTTTTCCAAACGGAAATTTTTGCCATCCTGAAAGTAGCCGAATAGATAATCGAGGGGGTGTGGAGCAGGAAACAGATTGGAGTTTTCAGTGACAGTCAGACTGCACTGAAGACCCTGGAGAACGCAAGCAAACCTCAAAGATTGTTCAAGAATCAAGACAGAAAAGGCTTGCACTTATATGGGAAAGAATGAAATTGCCGATGAATTGGTCAACCGTGGACCAGCGGTTCTCCCACAAGAGCCAGACCCAATAACCGGAATCAGTTCCTCAGGAATCATGAATTTGATCAGCGATTATGTATGCAATTTACATAAAGAGCGATGGTCCGGTCTAGAATGCTGCAGAACTGCAAAGTGTTCTGTGACAAGTCCGAATAGAGAACTGTCAATCTTTCTACTAAAACTTGGCAGGAAAGACGTTCGGTTGATGGTCGGTATTACTATAGAACACAATCCATAGGGTCAACATATGATCACCATTGGACTCACTGAGGACCCAGTGTGCCTGTCTTGCTTGGAGGAAGCGGATAGCGCTGTACATTTTCTCTATGAGTGTCTTGCCCTTGCTAGAGCAAGGCTACGAGTTTTGAGTTTCGGTGACGTGAGAATGAGTAATATTCGTTCTCTTAAACTCGAGGATATTTACAGATTTACCAAAAATCTGGAAAATTCTGTCAGGACTAACTACCTCTGTCTCTATCTTTATTCTTTCCTATCTCTTTTTCTGACACTTTTCTCTTTTCCTCCTTGACTATCTACTCTCATTCCAGAGCTCTAAATACAATGCCCTTTTTAGCCTGAGTGTTTTAGGAGCCACCAAATCTCCACCAAGGAGGGCTTGACTAATTCGAATTTCAATAGTTTGACAACTTCAAGGGAGTCTTTGGTGTTGTTCGATCGCAAACCTAACAAGTATGAGCAAAAAAATTGAGACACAGTTGCTTACGGGTAGAGAATCGAATACGAAGAAGTCCAAGCCAACTATTTCGACCAACGAGTCATGGCAAAAGGTATTTGGGATGCGCGCTTTACTATTCACAATAATTATTTTAAAAAGAGTAAAGCAAGTGCCGGTGCACGCATTTAACAACAAATTGAATAACTCATTCAGCATATCCTCCAGACCTAGCCACCGGTTTCCAATTACAAGAAAATATGTCAGTGGTGTGAGATTTGGGACAAATGAAGAGATAATCCACCGCCTACCTTGAGGGCTTCGAGAAATCACATTATTTGCTGAGCAAACCGAAATTGGAAAAACGTAGCCATGTATCAAGATAAAGTCGAGTAGAATGAGTTTATTTAAATTTTCAGGTACCTACTGAGTCACCCCCGTAGATAGCAGTTGTATTTTTTATATAATACCCTGCCGGAAAAACCTGAAATATTTAAACAACTTTCTGACTCGAAACAAATCCGTTTCAAACCCAGCTGTGCAAAAGGTATTTTTTTGTTTTTGTTTCGAATAAGTGAATAAATTTTTCATAAGAAATTGTACTACTTTTTAAGAAAAAATATTAAAAAAATCGGGAAACATCTCAAATGTGCTTCGAAAAATTCGAAAACTCATTTTTAAACTGGTTTCGCATTATCGAAGAAGGAGTGACCAAAACGATTTTTGGCATATCCTTGGCAATTACCAAATAAAATTCATCATTTTCTTATATGGAAAAGAGGAGGAAGGGGAACTAACATGGTGCTAGTGGTTCAAGGATGATAGATACCAGGTTTGCACGTTAGTTATGGTGGAAAATAAAATTTTTGGAGGCAAACTTTGGATTCTACGTCATTTGTTTGGTATTTCAAAAAATTTAGCTTTAGCTTAGTGGAACAGCAAATGATTGACGTCGGCATATTTGTCAAATACGCTCAGAGCCGAATAACGGTCTACTAGGTAGTACACCTCTAAAAATCTTTTCACCATGGGTGCTAGCGCTTCACCTCGCAGGGTAGCTACAAATACACAGACATGTGTTTAAATGAGTATATGTACACGTTCATATCTGCAAATTGATTTACAAATATGGACCCCAGTCTGGAAACCAATTCTAAAAACACTTATCAGCAGCATGCCGCTTATCGCTAGCCTTTAGAATTATTTGCTCAGTAACACGATCCCGGTGTCTGTTGCTGATTTGCCTGAGGCTGTTGCCTTCACTATCTCTCTTAAATAGCCAGCGCCGAGCTTCACTAAATTTCAGTTCAACTGTGCAGTTTGAAGTGGTCGAACATCTCAACATCAATTGATTTTAAAAAGCTAAAGTTTCAAAAAATTTAATACATTTTTTTTTCTTAAAACGGATCCATTAATTATAACGAAGATACAACAGAAGCACAATAATCATGTGTTCAAAAACACAGGATTTAAGCAAGCGCACATTCTTTATCCTTAGTGGTGTTTCCAACACCTTGGGCAAGTCATTCGCCATTGAAATGTGTCGCCATTACAGTGTCGGTTCTGTTGCCATTCTCATCGACACGTCGGAGAAAAGTTTGCAGGAAGTGAAAAAAGAAATTGATTTCCTGGAGCGCGGAATCAATACGATTTGCTGGCCAATTAAATCATGGCAAGAGACCAACGGCATTTACTTTGGTCAGCTACTCGCCACTATCTTGCAAAAATACACTGCTATCAATTACGATTTCGAACTCGCATTCATTCTACACAACGAGGGTAAAATGGCAACTGATAAGTTGATGGAACCTCAATTGGCTGAGGATTGGTTGCCATTTGTATACGAACATCTGTACGCACCCGTTGCACTCAATCAGGCTTTCCTGACCGCGCCACCGCTTGCCAAAACCGCAAAACTGGTAGTCAACATCACATCCAGCTTGATGATTCGTCCGTTCGTTTACAACTCATTGATGTGCTCTTGCATGAAGTCACGTGATATGTATTTCCGTTCAATGGCCAATGAGGAGAGTCGCAATGGCGTGAATGTAATCAGTTACTCACCGGGCATTTTGGAAACACACAAACCACAATTGGACTCAAACAACAATGTGGTGGATTTGTTGGATTTGAATGAGGATAAGGAATTGCTGAAATTGCCACGTGTTAGTGCCAAGGAATCTTCGCTCAAATTAATCAACATTCTGCAGAAAATGTCCTTTATATCAGGACATGATGTCGACTACTACGACACTTTCAACTTATGAGGAGCACTAATGAAATATTATCACAAGTGCGTTAATCAAGAAGTGCTGTGTGGTAATGTTTCATTCCAATTTTTTGCTGATTTAGTGCCGCTGCTGAGTGAGGGAGAAGAAGAGAACGATGAATTATTTAAAAATAAAATAATACAAGAAATTCTTTCGGCAGACAACGAAAATGGCGAAAACGAAGAAGAAAACGAATTATTTATTGTTTTATTGATTGTTTTTTGTTTGAGAGTGGTGGCGGTGAGAAATGCGAGTGCATTTGGGAAAAAGGTATTTGAACGAAAGAGGGTGGCAGGTACTGCCTGTAAACGCGGAATATATAAATACAGCTACCCTGGACCTAGCCTGGGGCAGGAATTTTAACACACAAATGGTGGAAATGGAAATTTCGTGGTGAAATTTCGCAAGACGAACATTGGAAGTACTGGCATTTTTTTTATAAACACAATAAAAAGAGGTATTTTATGAAGCTACTGAGAGATAATACAATCATAAATGGTCAAGGATGTCAGATACCAGATACCAGGCTTGCTCGTTAGTATGGTGAAAAAAAATTTTGTTGAGGGGAACTTTGGGTTTTACCTCACTCGTTTTGTGTTTCGCAAAATTTAGCTTTAGCTTTAGTGAAATACAAAACGAATGACGTCATCATATCTGTTAAATTCGCCCAGAGCCGAATAACAGTCTGTTAGGTAGTACACCTCTAAAAATATTTTCACCATAAGCGACTGGCTCGCATCTTCCCACATATTCGACTTGAGCGTTTAAAGGTTGCCGCAATTGTTTGTATTTTTTTAAAGATCTTTAAAATCTCTAAAAAAGCCGTTTTTCCAAGCGAATTATGAATTTTTTAAATATTTTAAAATTTTCACCAAAAAATATTGAGGATCAATACTCGATCATTTGAGTTGGGCAATGTTGAAAATTCTGCCAAAAATAAGATTATTTTGATTATACCAGCAGGGTTTGCAGAGCCTATATAAATGGTTTAGGTTGACACCTTTCTATTACATACGATCATTTCTGGAAAAAATTGAGCAACAAGTTTGTATTTGTGGTCTTTTTGAGGTTAAATTTGTGAATGAGTCACTGTATGTCTCATCGCAAACAAGTTTAAACTAAATAAATCCTCTTCAAGCTAATTTCGTGTGAAAGATTAAATGTGTTTACTAAAAAATTCCCGCTAAAACATTTTAATCTAAATCCATAAAAGTAGATCGAATGTTTAAAAAAAACAGTAGAGTAAACTTGGCCAATCAAAAACACCATAAATTCAAATGAGCCATTTAAAAAATCGGCCGCCGTAGCCGAGAGGGATGGTGCGTGACTGCCATTCGGTAGTGTCCGAGTTCGAAACCCCAAAAGATAGAAACATTTTTTCTATTAGCGCTTGTTCCTCGGCAAGGTTCCAAGTGTATTTATGCCATGAAAAAGTTCCTCATAAAAAAGTCATTTGCAGTTTGAACTCGGCTTGAAACTGTAGCTCCCTCTATTCGTGGAAAACATCAAGACGCACACCACAATTAGGAGGGGGAGCTCGGCCAATCACTTGACAGAACTGTACGCGCCAATTATTTTTTTTTTTAGATTATAAAAAGAAATAAATATTACGCCATATAGTCAAAGCGTGTGCACCCAGTGTCGTAACTTTACATCACAGCTTATCAACGGTTCACTCGGAATTAAAAAAAGTGCATTTAGTGGCTGTAGCAGATTCTTTACAATTTCGGCTTATCAATTTTTTATGAGGTCAAAGTTGTTTCCCTGCGAGTCTACATTTTTATTGGTGTAGAGGGTGAGCCACCGGCCGGTTTTCTGCGTGCTCAAAGAAACTTAGTAGAATTTCACCGCGGTATGAAATGTACAAGTATCTATTTTTAGCTTCGCCAACGTTTCGAAATTTTGGAAATTTACTTCCAAAATGAGTAGGTCCGTAGTGCCAAATATGTGAGTTTATTAAAGGGAAGCTTTGGACGAAACGCGTTCTCATCACAGCGGTTACGTTAACTAACAAACCTGTTACATGCGAAGCTTGGAACAATCCACATGTGGTTGTCAAGAAGCCAATGCAACCGGAGAGTGACATTTGGAGTGGAGTGGAAATTTTGGCGACGCAACATCATAAACTTTTTTTTTTTGTCAAAAGCTACAATGGCGTACATAATTGTGCTCGCTCTTGCTCTGAACTTAAACATATGGGCATATGAAAAAAAAAATAGTTTTAGCGCACCATGTCATTCAGCCCAGCAAACAACCGATTTTTGCGAATTAGTCGAAAATCATGTTATCAGCCATCTGGCAATGTTCATTGAACTTCTCGGAGCTGCTGATAACAGAGGCCTGCGAAATTTAACTTTTTTCAGTTTCTAGAATGGCTGTACTTGTTTCTTGTAGTTTTTTATGCGCTGAAAACGAATCTGACCTTCAAAATGCTCCATCACGTCAGGATTTTTGGTAAATGAAGCCTTAAATGTCAAAAAATGGCCATTTTTGATAATTTTTTTGGGATAGAAAAATTTTTTTTCAATTTTCGACGAAAGGGTCCCATAGTACAACTTTTTAGCTTTAAAACCCATTTTTTTAAATTATTGTACGATTTTTAAAAAAAAAGTTATGACATTTTGAAATTAACAGTTTCAGTTACGTATACGTTGGGTATAACGTCTATTGGCGTAACTGAAACTGTTAATTTCAAAATGTCATAACTTTTCCTGACGTGATGGAGCATTTTGAAGGTCAGATTCGTTTTCAGCGCATAAAAAACTACAAGAAACAAGTACAGCCATTCTAGAAACTCACCCTCGTAGGACTGTGTAATTAAAAAACGAATCCAGATCAGTAAGACGAATATCAACCGAGTCATTAACGAGATAGAGGCCAAAATCGTCAGCATGCAACTGGGCCTTGGAAAACTGCGATGCCGTAGGGCCAGTCAAATGAAATTATATTCCAAAATATGCGAAATCAAAACAATACTAAACTATCTAGAAACTGAATTAAAAAAAAATTAAATAAGCGTCGAATTTCGTTAACTTTTAGTGTAAAAGAGATAATGTTTTGAAAAAAAAAAACAACAAATGTTCTTCAAATCATTCTAGTTTCACGTGTTTCCAATTTTCTTGTGTTAGCGGTACCATTGGGGTATTTTTCTTCGAAAAAGCAATTTAAAATGCGTTTACCGTTAGGTGATTCCAATATATATTTGTGTTAACAATGCTTTTCTCCTTATTTTTGAACGCATGGTTATTGAGGAAGCGTGATTGCAATAAGACGATGCACATTGCCTCGCGAAACAATCAATTTACAGTCTGTGTCAGAAAAAAGGAACCGCGATTATTCATGAAGTATACATAAAAGATATGTATTTAAATTTTTTTTTTTACATGAAAGTATGTACAAAACTACGAGTCGCAATTACTCAATAAGCCGTGTAGTCTCCATCGTTGTCGAGTATAGCCTAGCATTTTCTCGGTGCTTTGAACTAGCTTTTCTGCGTAGCTCGTCGACAAACAGGACTAGATTTTTCGAACTTCACGCACGAGTTGCTTTAAATCATGGACTGGCCCTCCATCAATATGCGTTTTCATAGTTCCCCACACATTTTCAATGGGGTTGGCGTCTGGAGACTGGGAAGGCCAGTCCATTACTGTCACGCCATTTTCCTGTTTTGTTGTTTCTCAATGTGTTTTTCTGAGAGCAATGGCTTTGATGATGTGGGACGGTAGGATATATTCGCCTTCTTCAGTCGACGTTCGATGGTGTTGATACTCACATCTATTCCCTTTTTAGCAAGAACTGATCGTGCTTGGCGTAGTCACAAAGAACGGTTCCGCATAAAAAGTTGGACGATCACTTTATCCTGCTTTTTTGTCGCCATTCGCTTCAAGCAAAAAGCAGAACGAAATATAGAGGGTCTTCCAATAACAGGTGTTATTGGTAAGTGGATTGCGCTATCGAGAGATGATTAACGGTTTTTTATGGTAGGAATTGGATGGTATTGATCTGGACAACGTTTATTTTCAACAAGACGGCGCTACGTGCCACACAAGCAACGAAACCATTGATATTTTACGGCAAAAATTTGCGGCCCGTGTTATCTCTCGAAGAGGTGATCACAATTGGCCATCGAGATCTTGTGATTTAACACCTTGTGAATTTTTTCCTTTGGGGTCACGTGAAAGACAAGGTCTACGCCAACAGCCCAGGGTCGATTCAAGACCTCAAAGATGAAATCCGTAAGGTTATCGAGGACATAGGGCAGCCACTTTGCAATTCGGCTATGGAGCAAATGGTTTTTTATGAGGAGCTTTTTCATGGCAGAAATATTATACACCCGGAGGTTATGCCATTGCCTGCCAAGGGGCGTCCGCTATTAGAAAAAAAGTGCATGTAGCATAGTACACTTAACAGAAGAGAAACTTTGAACGCAGACAAAGAAAGAGGGAGAGACCCGAGGGAGAATGAGAGAGAAAAAGAATATATATTTAAATAAATTCACAACATTTGCAGAGAATACAAATAGACAAAGTTTACAAAAAACGCAAAAGGGTCGACCGTTGTAGGTAAACGCCGGACACAAACCGTGGCAACAACGCGCACTACTCCGAGCGTTTATCACCCGCACAAGCCCAGCGATTCCAAAACCGCAGCAACGGCACAAATTACCGCAAGGCAATACCAATAAATCCGAGGCCGGAAGGATAGCACTTTATAGTACACTTTATATAGAAATAAGCGCCAACAAGTAGGCACTAAAAAAAAGCCAAAATATTGGGACCAAAAAACGCCCCAAACAGTAGGCACCAAGGAAATATAACGCCAAAAATTAGGCACCAAAAATATATTTCCTACATGTTTGCACCAACAAACAAGCACCAAAAAGTAGGCAGTGTTATTATATTTCTCACTAGAAATTAGCAACCACAAGCAAGAACTCAGGAAAAATGGCCTAAAGTGTATCTAAGATATATATAAGGTATAGCTCTCTCTCTCTCTCCTTTTCCTCTACGTTATATCTCTCTCGCGGAACAAAAATGCCCAAAACGTTGCATAGCCTTGACATTTTACTCTCCATTCTCGCTCGTCCATCGACGCCTAAGAAGTTTCACTTCAAAAACTTTTTCTTCCAACCTACGTCTTCCGAATGTTAGTCACGCACCGACCCATTCGGGTATGGCGGTCGACGTTTTCATGTATAATGAGGGGAAATAATGAAAAACAGGAATTCATTTGGACAACTAAAACAGACACCCATTATATTTAACTATCTTTGTATTACGTTGAAAACTTCTGCAGAAAAGGCGAAAGCTCACACGAAAAAATTATGTGCTGTTTATAAAACTTCCCTACTTTCGGAAAATATTACAACTCAGGTTGTTTGACCTTACAGAGAAAAAAAAAAACAAAAAACTAAAACGAATCTTTTTGCTGCTGTTTAGCTCAGTTTACAATGAGACATTGACTTTATTCTCTACTTAGCAGACATGCATCTCATCTGCCCCTACTAAGTATTCGCGGTTTCATAGCATCAATGACTTGGCTTGCGTCTTTTTAGCGACTTTTATCTAATTTCACGAGAATTCATAGCACGCAATTCTGCACGAAGCAGCGCAATGGATGATGTATGCGGTAGATTTAAATAAATGGTAGATATATAAGCAAAAATATTTTATATAACGGTTTCAAACATAAAGTAGCGGCCGCTTATGCCACATCGAAGCGTTGGATAAAAAGTGTACGACCAACGAAGTTTCATGATTAGTAAAATAATAGTAACTTAGTTTTCTCGAAATAATTGTGTGAGTTTTTGAAAGTGCATTTTTGCGAGTGCTTTCTTGTGTAAAATGTCAGTGAAGATTATGTACGGTGCTTTAGTACTAATTTTTATTTTTGTAGTTTCGGTGAGTTTTACTGAAGTGAAAACATTGATCCATTTCAGAAAAAAATTAAATTAATATCAAATTTTATTATGCACAGGTGAATGCGGGTTGTGTTTGCCATGAGAAGGGCGTCGATTATTGTGAAAAATGCAAGGCACCAACATTTGTGCGGCCCCAACCACGTTACGCCTATAAAAATCCGGCTTTCGACCTCACACCTATTGGCGGAACTTGCTCCTGCAACAAAGTATTCGTTGAACCGGCTGCACTGCCCAAGCCATGTGGCAAAGTACGTGATGCCTTCCATTGGCTGCGGACATGGAATAATTTACTGAAGCGTAAAACGCTCAGAGCTGTGATTAACGCCAAGCATGAATGCATTAATCGCTTGCATAAACGTCTTACTAATCTAGAGAATGTCGAAACAGAATATTTGCCCATGACCACCTAAGCGAGCGCTCAGGGTGATCAGTAAATATTTGTAACGGCAATCATACCACTTTTTCATATTTTTACAAGTGCGCTTGCATGCAGTTTTCATCTTTGTACATACCCATTTACATCCATACATACATACATTGGTGCATTGGTACATGAAGCAAGTGTGTCGCCAGCATCGCCAGCTCATTTGTACAACCCATTATCAGCATATACAAGTACTTAGTGCAAACAACATCTAAATCATCATTGCATTCGTCGGACGTGTGCTTTAAGT
This sequence comes from Anastrepha obliqua, assembly GCF_027943255.1. Taxonomy (NCBI): domain Eukaryota; kingdom Metazoa; phylum Arthropoda; class Insecta; order Diptera; family Tephritidae; genus Anastrepha; species Anastrepha obliqua. The sequence continues at coordinate 32,220,372 of NC_072893.1, forward strand.
CAACAACTTCAGCCGCGTCAGTTTATTTTTCTATCACTTGCACGCGTTCGACGCACTATAGCTTTAAACTGTTTCGTCTGGTATTAACATCAATTTTGTACTTCCATTCGACTAGAAGCCACCACCGCCACCGAAATATCCCCCATGCAAATGTCGATCATCGCAACCGCCCAGCTACTATTCACCGTCACCACCAACGCCTAAATATTCGCCAGGAAGCGACTATTACAAACCAGCTCCGCTACCACCAGCGCCGCCGAAACCTTGCGGTTGCGCTTATGCACCAGCAGTGCCTGCTTATCCTCTACCCGAGTAAGTGCAGCAAAGCAGGAAACTCTAATGCTGTTTTCATTCTAACCCTTTGCCGTTCATATATTTCAGTTTGACCTACGCAAAGCCCAAGAGCAATTCCATACCCGCTGACCCCATTAGCATTAGTCTCGCCTTGCAGGCTAGTAAAGCCACAGCGGTACCCGAAGCGAAGTTAGCTTATGGTTTCGCGAAGACACCAATCGACAGTTTGAAGAAGATTGCTCTCTCTAAGGTACCGGAAGAGCATCTTTTCCAGTTGAAAAGCGAAGTGATTACGCTGAAGAAGCCTAGTGCTGCAGCATCACCTTCCTCTGAAGAAGAAGAAGAACCTGAAGAGGAGGAAGCAGTTGAGTCACCAGATGAATCGCCCACGCTAACGTACAACCAATTGGGTTATGTGCCAGAAAAGTTCAAGAATCCGAAATTTCGTAAAATCTCTTCAAGTTATAGTGCTGATTATTATTCAAATGAAGCTCAACCAATTCCAGACAAAGTAAGGGTGGATTGTGGTTTTAGACCTGGACGCATTGCGGAGTACATCAAGCGAAAAAACAATAAGCATCCCGCTGACAACTATTAGTACGATTAGGTTATGCATTTTATGAAAGCACAGAACGATTTATAACCCCGAAATGTAAAAAAATTTCGTAACCCTTAACACTTCGTTAGAATAAGTTTGTTACCCTCCTATTTATTGTAAATAAAACATTAGCATAATAAAAGGTAATACTTTTACTTGCTCCTTATCAAATGTGTTGTTATTGAGGCGCTTAGTCGCGATTCACACACAGAGGCATCTGGAAGGGAGACACTGGAGATTCTCTTGTGATGTCTCATTAGTGGTCACACGGGCAACATTGTTTTCGGCAACATTCGTAGTTTCTGTTGTTTACTTCTTTAAGTCTGACAAAACGAATAAGAAGCATAAAGCGTGTCGCCAGTACGGGAAACAAAATCATTTAATTTAAACAAATTAAACAAATTAAACAAATTATTTAATTATTTATTTATTTATTTCAGTATTCATTGACATTTCGTCATGGAAAGACTTACGCTTCAACAACGTTTACAAATCGAACAATTGTAGATATTACGAAAATCGGTGCTCTATGAAAAGTGTTCATCGCGGGCTCAGGCCAACTTATGGTGGCCCATTTTTGGCTTAATGGCTACGTCAATAAGCAGAATTGCCGTGTAAGTTCTGAAAACAGCCCATTGATCCGTTTCGCCAGAAACGAGGTGGCGCTAATGTAATAGTGAATGGCGACCGCTGTCGCGTGGATGCCGAAAATTTAAGCCCGTTAGCTCTACAATATTTGGTTTGGTGCCATACAGCCCATGAAAAAATGGATTTACTGCGTCGTAATTTCGGCGCGCAATTTAACTCTCGACCAGTGGATTGGCCACTAAGCTCGTGTGATATCACACCTTTGGACTTTTATTTGTGGGGATATGTAAAGTGTAAATGCTTTGTGGATAAACCAGCTTCGATTGGGATATTGGAAACCTACATTACTAAAGTTATTCACGAGATACGACTGCACACAATTCCGTTGCTTTACCGGTTTGCTAGTTGGCAGTCTGGCAAATATATGTTTCTGTGAACGACCTTTCTGGCTTATTTCTGTCAGTTTTGAAGCAACGAGCTCGGTGTGAATACCTTTATTGTATTATGTCGCTGCAATAAAGGTTTCTTTTTCCTCATTATGAATTCCAAAGCACCCCAAAGCTGAATTCCCTTCGAGTTTTGCTTAAATTACGAAATAATGGAATGTCTTATATTTTTAGCGAATTACATATGAAATTTTTTTTTTCTATGCGGGTTTGCAGCTAATTAATTACACGGTGCTACAAAATAAAAAAAAACGAAAGAACTTTTCTAGTGATATAGTGCACGTTTTAGGTCAAGACCAGTACAACACAAAACTGTGTTTAGAAAATTCAAAACACCCTCAAATTTTTTATTTATTGTTAAAAACCGATTTATGGTGTTTTTGATGAAGTAAAAATACATAACTAACCCATTTTTCAACCGATTTTTTATTTCAGTATGGTCTTGGGAAGGGGAGTGTATGTGCGTTATGAATGTACATATATAATTCTAAAATTGAACCATTGACGTTCAAAAGAAAATTTCAATAACAAGCTTTGATTTGTGCAATTTTTCCACTTTTTTTCAATGTGATATAATTTTTTAGCTACTATTCTCCAACGGGCTCCACAAATATATACATATTTTTAAACTCCAATAAAATGTGCTCGAAATAAGCTATTTTTCATCTTCATACATTGAAAACTGTAAAAATTAAGATTAAAAAAAAAAGCTTTTTCCACATTTTTAAAAATCCAGCTGAACCGAGACTGCGAGAGAATACCGCATGACCGATAGTGCTTTACTGCACATTGTGGCTACTTTTGAAAGACAGCAATAAGTTTACATAACAATGAATGCATCTAACATATCAAAACTCATTATAACCCAAACTTTCCTAATCCCAACTGACCAACCGAAGCTTGCATGACACAGCAGAACCGCTTGCAATTTGCTGGTCAGCATGTGCAATTTAATGAGTGTGAAAAATTATCACTCTTGAATGATCAAGACCTATTAAAACTTAGCATTAGTGAATTTAACCTAACCTTACCTAACCTTATTTAAATTAAGCTAATCTACACACAAACGTAAGACAATGAAATTAAGTGAGTGCCGAGCGAAAATATGTAAATAAATTCACAGAGCTTGTAAATCTAGCCTATACAAACCAAACAAAAGATAACCTAACCTAACCTAATAGAGCCTTACCCTGGCAACGGCGTCCCGAAGGCGAAGCGTTGGGCGAGCATTCGGAACGCATTCGGCACGTTGGCAGAGACTTCTCAGATACACCCACACTGCTCGTCACTTGTACGTGAAACAAATGATACGTCTTACAAACATAGAAGATCAAGTGAAATTTTTCAGATTGTAATTTTAATTTTTGAATTAAAAAAGTGACTTTCAATAAAAACTTTTAATTCAAAAATGCTTCATTTTTTAAGAGTATTGACGTGATAACGTCTTATAATTCGATTTAGCCGGCTGCACGCACGAAAAAATGTGTCGTTACCTTGCTCATTAGTGTTACCTTGCTCATTTGTCGTTACCTTGCCGTTACCTTGAATGAACTACAAGTGAAAGCGCGGAACGAACAAAGCAAACGAACGGCAACGTTCGACATCTTGCTCTCTCCTACTTAACTGAGCGTATATATGTATGTATATGCGCATATGTACATATATAAATTCACGTATTTGTATTTGCATATGCCTTCTTATTGATTATTATTAATTTGACGCGGAACGAACGACAAAGAGCACAATCGGCCCCCGCGTTCGGCAACGTTCGACATCTGGCTCTGTCCTACTTGAGTGAGCATATATATGTATGTATATGTATGTATATGCGCATTTGTATATAATTTCACATACTTGTATTTGCATATGCCTTCTTCCTGTGTGCATGGTAATGAACCATTTCTCTGTTGAGAATAGGGCGATGATAGAAAAAGTAGGAAATGAAAGGGAGTGTTTCGAGTGTAAAGTGTCTTGAAAAAGGCAAATCGATGATGGTGCCTCTTAGTGTTGTTGACTTATTAACGTCTGATGCACAATCGAAATTGAAGATATCTTTCATGAATTTGATAAATGTTTCGTAATTTTTCACGTTTGTGTAAATGTAATTTGACCTATTCCATTGCAATTCCATTTACCTCCTCCTCTATATCCATACAAAATATCTATCAAACAAATAAAATTAAAATTTTGTTTTGAAAATTGCAACCATTCCATCAATATTTTCTTATGACGTTGTCACGTTAAACTATCGTCAGTAAACCGACTTTACAGACAACCTCTTTTTTATGTTCAAATTAGCCACTCTTGTATTACATGGAAAAAACTCAGCTCAGATTGCGTTAGATTCGTTCAGGTTAATGAAGTTGGGTTAGGTTGACTTTAGTTACGAATTTCCAGTAAGGTTAAGTTAGGCTAGCTGTTTTGAACCGAGTACACATAGAAGTACAGTGCAATCGGTTCAATTGTGTTACCTAGGGCTATATTTAGTGAAGTGAGATTAGGATAAGTTATTCAAGGTTACGTCGAGTTTGGATAGGTTGGCATTGCAAACTAATCAAAATGACTTCCTTTTGCAATGCAGAAAAGCAGCACAATGGGTTCGATTGTCTCACATTGTGTACGGTTGGATTGATTTCGATAACGTTAGGCTAGGTGAGGTTTAGTTAGGTAATACTACGTCCGGGTAAGGCAGAAAATTGCAGAAGTAAGTCAGCAAATTGCGTTACTTTTTGCATTATTTTTTTTTTTTTTTGACCCGTTCTTGACTAGGAAAATGTATTATCAATTTTGATGAAATAATGCTTATTAGATTCGGAATGGACATAGGTATGAGTAAATATACTTAATTATGCACGTATTTCGCGAATAATAACGGAGAACCGCATTAAATTTGCAAATATGAAAGTAGTGAATAAAACTTTCAGTTTACTGATTTTTTTGTTTTAGAAAAAAATCCGTTACTTCGACATATTTCGATCGATTTTTGAAATTAAAGGCTTTTTACATTTGGAATAGACACAGCTATAACACTTTCTACTAATAAATAAACCTTCATTTCAATATTATCGACAACATCTCGTTAAACTCGCAAAAATTGGAAAAATTTACTACAATTTAAGTTTTGTGTTGAAAATTCAGTGGTTATTTTTGCTTAGCGTGAAAAATAGAAGACATACGTCAGAAGGACTAACATTTACCTCAACAAAACTGTTTCAAGATTGGAAATCAGATAAAATGCAGACGAGTTATGAATTTGTAGGTGTCGAAAAACACCCAAAATCGGGTTTTTAACGATAAATAAAAGATTTGAAGGTGTTAAAAATTTGTTTGAACACGGCTCCGCGTCGTTCTCGGCTAGATCTACAGTGCTCATCACGTCACTTCAAAAGTTCTGATTCACTGTAGCCCGTGTTATATGAGTCTACATAGTCAAGCTTATGCTGTTCAGTTAACAGTTTTGGTTAGCATTTAAAATAAGCACGTACCTACTTTTAGGCTCGGCTAATACACATTCTTTCTAGCATTTACATCATTAACATATTTTAACGAATTATAAGCTGTTTTCGTTAAAAATTATCGATTCCGATTATCGCAAACTAGATGACAACAATTTTGGTGCAGTTAATTCAAACGAGAAAATGAGAATTAATGGTTTTAATTCAAATGGTGAAATTACATTATCGAAAAGTTATTGAATATTTGGCTTATTTAATTTAAATTTTGTTTTAAAAATTCATGAAATGGTGCGAAAAGAAAACAGCTGTTTCCGAGTGGCATGACCGTAGTGACAGGCCGTCGACATCGAAAACTGATGAAAACATCAATAAAGTGAAAACAAGTTGATCAATAACCGCAAATTAAGTATCAGAGATCTCGAACATTGCGTATATTCATCATCGTCGGTTCCTGTTTGTCCCATGCGAGCATAGGGCCTCAATAAAACACCTCCATCTGGTAATGTTTTTTGCAAGAGACTTAATTTCAGTGCAAAGGCAAATATTGTAGTCAAAAGTACAAAAAGCGTTATTAGACGACAGTCTTTTCGTTAGATTTAATAAAATTTAGTCGAAGAATTTCCTAATAATCACCGGTTTTACCTACCAAAAAACTGATAGCGATGAGGTAAATTCCGATTATATATTGTATATATATAATTGGCGCGTACACCCTTTTTGGGTGTTTGGCCGAGCTCCTCCTTCTATTTGTGGTGTGCGTTTTAATGTTGTTTCACAAATGGAGGGACCTACAGTTTCAAGTCGACTCCGAACGGTAGATATTTTTTATGAGGAGCTTTTTTATGGCAGAAATACACTCGGAGGTTTGAGATTGCCTGCCGAGGGGCGACCGATATTAGAAAAAACTTTTTTTAATTTTTTGATATTTCACCGAGATTCGAACTAACGTTCTCTCTATAAATTCCGAATGGTAGTCACGCACCAACCCATTCGGCTACGGCGGTAAATTCCGATTATGAGCTTTAAAACATATTAAAAACTTTAAAGTATTATATATGAAATTAATTTTCGTTTTGCTTCACAGTGGGAAATAATGAAAAAATGCTTAAGAGGATTTAGTTACAAAGTGCAAGTTTGAAGTGGCTCAAAAATCGAGTTGGTTTTTGAGATTTTGTTTTTTTAGCATTTTCTCCATATGAAATAATTTCGAGCATTGGTGATAGGAAGAAAACGCATAACACCGTAAACAAAAATGTATCAAAAATCAACGCGAATTTCGATCCTCTTTGGACTGGTGCAATATTATACTGAAATTGAATAGGCAACGTGTTTCGGGATTTTCGCTGAGATGGAAGATCAACATCGTTCGCTAATTTGCTTTTTGTTTTTGGATGGAGAAAAATGCGAGGAGATAGAAGCAAAGTTGAATGCTGTTTATGGGGATGGTTCTACGCCATCTCCGATCACAGTTAGATATTGGTTCAACGAATTTAAGCGTGGGCGAACATCCATTTTTGTTGAGGAGTGACCAGTCGGCCCGATGGGTAACACGATTGCTCTCACAAGCAACAACAAGCGGATGCGGCTGTTAACTTCGCAGCAGTGTTCGGAGCAATTTAAGCGAGATCCGAAGGAATTTTTGCGTCCAGTTGTCACCGTTGATGAAACCTGGATTCATCATTACACACCAGAAACTAAGCAACAATCAAAACAGTGGATTTCTCCCGGTGAATCTGGCCCATAGAAAGTGAAGACAGTCCCATTGGCCGGAAAGGTCATGGCGCCGAATTTTTGGGATGCGAACGGCGTCATCCTCATGGATTTTTTTTAAAAAAAGGAAGAACAATCACTGGTAAATACTACAGTGAGTCATTGGACCCGTTTTACAAAAAATTGAAGGTGACACGGCTGCATTCACGAAAACGAAGGTGCTGTTTCACCACGATAACGCACCAGTGCATTCATCCGGAGTTGCCGCCGCCAAACTACATGAATTGCGTTATGATATGCTGCGCAGCTCCCGTATTCACCCAATCTGGCTCCCTAACATAAAGAAATGGCGCGCGGGAAAAAATTTGGTTTGACCAGGAAGTCATTGCCGAGATAGGGGCGTATTTTGAAGAGTTCGACAAATCCTATTTTTTGGAGGGCTTAAAAAAAGGCCGGAGCATTGGGAGAAGTGTATCTTTCTAAACAGGGACTACCTAATATTTCCCACAGCTTTTCTTCCATTTTAAAGTAGTTATTTATTAATATTAAAATCTCTGTATACACATTTTGGTTTCGTGCTTACTCTACCTTATAACAGAAACGATATTTCCCAAAAACTACGCAATATCATAATAAAATGAGCTCTTTTGCAGATCCTGTAAAAAATTGGCATTAAAAAACGTGCTGCATACTTTTGCACGGCTATTTTTACAAACAGTCACTTTTTCAGATTCCGCCGCCGAGCAAGTGACAGTCATTCATTTGACAGCGTATTCTTCGAACATATTATATTAAAACCCTGTCTTCATTTGTTTAAAATCATTTCATAAAAAAGTTTTAAAGAGTTTTTCCTGAATGGTCAAAAAAGTGTACAATATGTTGTACTAAAGCCCGAAAAAGTGGTAAATGAAGATATTTTCTCAGTGGCATTTCTCGGAGCATGAGATTAAAAGCCAACCAACACAGTGTAAAAATCATAGATGTACGAGGCGCACCTATTTTGTGTGCCTCGAATGAAATATTTTATCTTCAATAATTGGCAGGAAAGGGCTAAACATCTTTTACAACCCGATCAAAAATATTCCCATGGAGTTATATGCCCGCGGATTAATATTTTCTCGAGAAAGAAAATACTCCAATTCTAAGTTGCAGGGGAGCAGGTTTTTCTTCAAAATGTTTTGAGTAGGAAGCTCGAATATCGAAAGAGATGAATTCTACATTCTTGACAATTCGCAGTGGTGTGAATTGTGTCAAAAATTTAAGTTATTTCAAAAAAGTTGATAAGATATTAAATAACTAGCAAACCCGGCCCGCTTCGCTGGGCACACTAAAATAAAATAGATATGGTTTAGAACAGAAAATATATGGTTTTCATATTATTTATTTCTTTATTCAAGCGCTTTGGCATAAACAATATTTTTTGTTTTTCTATTTGTTTTTGAGTAAATATATAATGTTGTTGGCTTCCCAACACGTGAACAGCCAACGTATAGTTGACCATGGGTGAATACTGATTCTTCTAAATTCATCTCGCATATTTCTAAAGTTAGCCCTTGTGTTTTATTGATAGTTATTGTAAATGCTAAACGAATGGGCAGTTGCAAACGCTTGAATTCAAATGGTAATTCAGGTTGAATCATTGGAATTCTTGGTATTAGAACGTCTTCATTCTTGAATTTGCCAATTAAAATAGTTGCTTGGATAACATTATTCATCAATCGTTTGACTACTTCATTTTGTTCTTGACGTTCTTCTGATGTCGCGTTATTCCGGGCATTTCTCATGCGCCTATTATTATTTGTCGAACGACCAATATGATTACGTGATTGTCTTGGCATTTGTACTGTAATAAACATGATTGTAATTATGGTATTCTGAGATTTTAAAACATGTTTTTTTTTTTCAATTTTGTGGATTATATTTTCGATGCATATGTGTTTAAAAGCCCAAGTCCACATGGTCAGGATTATTTTATTTTGTTGTGATTTTCTTAAATCATCTCTTTTCTTCTAAAAATTGTTGACTATTTGCATGATAAGACTATTGATTTTTTCATCAAAGTTACGCATTTTTCGTGCTCTTCTTTTTCATCCTTAACAATTTCTTTTGTTTTTTAATTTTTTTTTGCACCATTTTTTTCACTCATGGTGTATCGCAGCTTATCGCATATGAACCGAAAAACTAAATCCACAAAACATAATTTCATTTGAACATTCGGATTTCACATTAAATTCTCAAATTTCGTAAGAAATTATTCACCACTCCAAAAAAATTCACAAAAAAAGTTTACACTTTGCACTTAGGTCTTCTCCTTATGGCGTCCAAATCAGAAAGAAATATTGACACATTGTAACTCACACTGTCAATTTGACAGTTCAGTTCCGCCCCAAGCGTTAAAAAAGTAAACGACATTATGGCTGGTTCAAAAGAACGCTGTACGCGTTGCCGGTGCTCCGAATTACAACCAAACTTTACGAAACCCATTTTCAATACTTACTTAACATGTGTAAGTTTGGTTTAATTCGGTGCAAAGACACGGCGGGTCCACGTTTCGGCATATATTTCGAGACCCTAGTCATCAAAAGATACGAAAATTACCCCGTATTAAAGCATTCACCAAAAGCTTCCATTTGATATCCATATTGTACAAACACATCCTAGGGTTACCCGGGTCCACGTTTTGGCCTATCTCTCGAGGCCCTGGTATCCGATTCTTAAAATTTTAAAACAAAAACCTTCTCCACATGTGTCTCTTCAATGTGGCAAAGTTTGGTTAAAATCGGTTGAGGCATTCTCCGTAAAGTTCATCACAACGCGAGAAAACGGCTGAATTTTTATATACATATATAGAGTATCCTATATTACTTCTAGCACCTCCAAAAACATGTGTACAAAGTTTCATAATAATCGGTTAAGTAGTTTTTGCGTGAAAGCGTAACAAACAAACTTACATTCACATTTAAAAAAAAAAAAAACCCATTTGAATTGTCGCAATCTTCGTGGGTACTAAAAATATCACAAAATCGAAATTTTTTTTCTTCACTCATCTTATAGTAAATCATTTCAAGAATGTTGTGTCAAAATTTTAAGTGGGTCGGAGCAGAACTCTCAAAGTTATAGCCTTTGTAGGCACTCTACCTCGAATGCGGAGCATCGATAATTTCTCAGAGTCATTTTTTCAAACGCGTTTTTCCCGAAACGACTTTTTAAAAGTCGGTGCCAATCACAACTCCGAAACTATTCAACCGATTCTTGGCACACGTTTTCTAAATCAAAAATACCTCCCCCCTACACTGTTTTTTTTTATTTTTTTTTTTTTTAAGGTTGTTTTTCACTTACAAATATGGCGAAATTTTTCGCCAAAAATGCTCGTTTTACGTTTTTTTGCCACCAAAACAAAAATGAAAAAAAAAAAAAATGATTCTACGACGAATGCCGATTGGCACCGCAGAGCACCTCTCGAAAAACATATCTCCAAAAAAACTCTGTCATGGGCTTATTTGTCAATATTTTATTATTAATATTTTTTAAAAACTTATTGAAAAGATGTACAATAACATGCAACTGATTTTATTAAAGTATCTTAAGCCATATTTCTGTAAAAAATTCAAAAAAAAAGTGTTTTTTTTTAGCGCTAAACCCTACCCCCCCGTTAATGTTAATATACTTTATAAATATACTATATAATAATAACAAATATATTTTTTGCTATTGACACTTATACCAGTACCAGTCAAAATGACTGGTGCAAGTTTCTATGAAGAAACGTGTGATTTCGGAGGAATCATGAGGAATATATCGCCAAGTGGCTTCGTTCGTTTCGTTATTGGCATTGAGCCTTTGTTATTGTGTTCCTATTACAACCATATTTTGGAACATAAATATAAGTATTTGTACTGAGTTAGAAGCCTCTCGAGTTTTGGGGGAAAACTGGACAATTACACAAGCAAAATTGAAGGTAAAGCGTTTTTCAATAGGTGCGCTTCAACTTTTTTCCGATAGGGAGGGCGAACGACGCAATATTTTTTATTTTTTGCTTGTCATTTGTAAACTTCATTAGCATACATTTCATCATGGAACGCTACACACTTGAGCAACGATTGCAAATCGTGCAATTTTTTATGAAAATTATGAAAATTTATAAATTTTCCAAAAAATCATCTTCAGTGATGAAGCTCACTTTTGGCTCAATGGCTTTGTCAACAAGCAAAATATGCTTTACTGGGCAGAAAGCAATCCACACGTGATTCATGAGGCACCGTTGCATCCCGAAAAAATCACTGCTTGGTGCGGTTTACATGCCGGCGGCGTAATTGGCCCATATTTTTTCGTTGACGAGAACGATCGCCACGTTACTGTGAATGGAAATCGATACCGCGACATGATAAACGATTATTTTTGGCCGCAATTGAATGGTATGGACTTAGACGACATGTGGTTTCAACAGGACGGGGCCACAAGCCACACAGCTCACGCTACAATTGATTTGTTGAAGAGTAATTTCGATGAGCGCATTATTTCCAGAAATGGGCCAGTCGAATGGCCGCCGCGCTCGTGTGATTAGACGCCTCTAGACTATTTTCTTTGGGGTTATGTGAAGTCATTGGTCTACAGTAACAAGCCGGCGACGATTTGTGAGCTCAGAGCCAATATTGAACGCGAAATTGCTGGAATTTCGGCCGATTTATGCAAAAGAGTAGTCGAAAATTGGGTTCAACGATTGGACTTCGTAAAACGTGCACGCGGTGGTCATGCAAAAGAAATCGAATTTCATACTTAAATGTATATGTTCAAACTCGATAATAAAAAAAAAATTAGTTAAAAAAGTGTAACAGTTTGTGTTTTATTCAAAAAAGTTCAAAAGTTGAAGCGCTCTTACTGAAAAACGCTTTATTTATTGCAATATTGTTCGCACGTGGGGCGTACGAAGGAAATACTTTGAGGCTTCATTATTTGTAGAATAACAAGTGGGAACCATCATTTTTCTCCAGCTTTATGTGCAGACGAGATTTTATTCAGTTTCTGCGATACATTCGTTTCGACAAAAGAAATCAGAGAAGTCAACATTTGCAAACAGACGGATGCTCTAGTTTCAGCAGTTTGGAACAAAGTTATTGAAAACAGTCAAAACTGCTTCAAACCGGGAGCTCATATTGCCGTGGATGAGCAACTGTTTCCAACGAAGGCCAGATTCAGATTTACTTCGTATATGCCAAACAAACCACATAGATTTGGCATACATTTTTGGCTGGCGTCTGAAGTAAAGACGAAAATTCGCTAACCAACCTCCTAAGCGAGTTTGTCGTAATGAAACTTCTTGAACCGTATACGAAAGTATTTCTTTGGCGTTACAATTTAAATCTAAAAATACTTCGTTGCTCGGAACAATACGTGCAAACAAAAGGGAATTTTCGTAAACTTCCACGTTTCTCAACATTGTTGTACCAATCCAATAGATGCACACTAACCGTTTATAAAAGCAAACCAAATAAAAAAGTGCTTATACTAAGTACAAAGCATAAACACATCAAAATTGATAAAGCTGCTAATAAATTACCTGAAACTGTATCGTTTTATAATATAGCCGGAATAAATAGCTGAATATATTGTACAAAAACAAAAGAGAATAAAATATCTCACATTCTCATAGACCTTCTGTTGAGATTAGTTGTTGTTGTTGTGTTGTTGCAGCATGTACGAGGAGTGCTGCTGAAGTGACAGTCCTTGACCGGGTACATAGTAAATCTGGGTCGTTCCGGTAACGTAAAGGGTTTTTCAATTGGCGCGGGTCGATTTTGGCGCCCTGTGGCAGCCATTTTGTTTTGGTGACAACTGTCAAATCTTTTGTTTATTATTCAGTTGTTTATGCCAAATCATCATGGCAAGTTACATGATTGAACAGCACGTTCAAATGATAAAACTTTATTATCAAAATGAGTGTTCATTAACGCAAACATTGCGCGCATTACGCCCATTTTTCGGTAGACGTGGTGGCCCTTCCAATTTCTTATGGCCCATATTGAACCATATGGACCTAGACGACATGTGGTTCCAGCAGGACGGCGCTACGTGCCACACAGCAAACGCCACGACATTCCATTTCAACATCTACCTGCCCTTATTGAAAACCCCTTTAGAACCGACTGTCGGGGCACGTATTTAGATTAGTAAAAGAACTTGCTTCAGAATTTCAGACTTCACGGCAAAAACTACACGAATATGATATTCCAACTACAAGTGTCACGGTTTGTGTACGCAGATGATGCCAAATAGAATATTGCAATACTAATCAGACTACAAATATTTGTAAGAATGCAAAAAAAATATATGCGGAGAGTGTACACCCGGGAAAATTTTATCAAAGATGTATGTGCTTTTGATAACTATTAATTTTTGGTTTGAATATTTTAATAGATTAAATATCCCAAAACTAAGCTGTGCCACAAAACGTGGGCAACAGAGGGCGTTAAGTTTGTTCACGTCCCAAAAGACGAAATGAAAAGAAAAAATTAGGTAAAATCGTGCGGCATTAGAATGAGCCCTCGACTATCCATCCGGTGGTTAAAGCTTCTATTCAAGCAAAGTAAATCCTTTTGTATTTAAAAAGTGTACATAGTTTCATTGAAACGAATTTTAATTTAGATCATATAATGATTGTAGTGTGCTTCAACTGGCAAAAAATTGGCCCTACCTAAGGAACGACTTTGTGCAACTACAAATTCGGGAAACAGTACTAAATGAAAACTTTACAAACAAAAATACCATGAAATATAATAAGTCTATTCATGAAGCAAATAATTTGTAATAATTGTTCCAAATTTTCAAGCTTTAATGTTCATGTATCCAAACAACTAGGGGAGAGTGAGAGAGTAAAATGACATTTCATGTTGAGGAGAAGTTGCAAGTTTTTACTGAACAAAATTTGCAAGTGAGAAAAACAGCTGATCTCAAAGTAAAAGAAACACGAATTCGAATTGAGTCAAAGTTCTAAATTGATCTCAGAAAATAATATAGAGATGTGTACTTCTGAACCACAGCCTCCAGTCAGCGTTGCTGCAGTTTCCCAAATACAAATCGAAAGCATTGAAGGTATCTCTTGTGTTTTATGCTTGTACTTCTTGGTTGTTAAGGGGGGGGGGGGGGGGGGTAAGGGATAAACGCTAAAAAAAAAACACTTTTTTCATGAATTTATTGTAGCGAAACGGTTCAAGTCAGTTTATTAAAAGTTGTTGCATATTATAAAGTAACATTTCAAGAATATTTGATAAAATTTTCATGTAAAAATATTGCAAAATGAGCGAATGAGAGCACATTTACGTAGACGTCTTTCAAAAATACGTTTTGCAGTAGTCAGCATATCTCAGCGTAGAATCATCTGAAATCAAAAAAATCGAATAATTTAGTTAAACTTCCTCCCAACGTTTATTTTGACGATTTATTTTCATTTTCAGCCATTTGGTAGTCGTTTGAAGTAAAAAGTGATTTTTGACGAAAAAATGCCGCCATTTTGTAGGTGTAAAACCACCTTAATATAAAAAAAAAATGGCGAAAAAAAACGTTGTGGGGAGGTATTTTATATGTAAAATATGTGTGCAAAATTTCAAAAGGATCGGTTGAGTAGTTTTCAAATGCCAATGACTACGCACTTTAAAAAAAAAAATAAAACCAGTCTAACGGTTAGACTTGATAGAAGTGAAACCTTCCGTAAAACAAACTGAGAGAGAATAAGACGAAAGCAGCATTAGGAGCGGGATAATTATAGGTTCATTATAATATTGCTATAAAGTTCATATTTTATTTTCTTCATTTTATCATTATTCATCCTCAATGTTTTCAATTTCAACAAATGATACGAGTGGCTTATGATAGATAAAATATGATACAAATGCTTTGGTTTCGACGTTGTCAAAAAAAATACCCAAACGGACCGAAGAAACAGACTTACAAATTTCTTCCATTTTCGTCTACTTGTATTCATATAAAAATTTATGTCTCTTCCCACCAAAGCTAAATGTATTAGTATATTTCTTCTTGTATTTATTCAAGGATGAAAACCCGGCGGTACTGCAATACCGGGCCAACCCGTGGCAGAGGTGCAGAGCAAGCCCCTAAAGCACTCCGCCCATTTTCAAAAATTAGTTTAACATTTGTTGTCCTCCGATGGAGGATCTATCAGATGTTAAGCTGATAACCACACTACCTAGTCAATACATTTTAAATAATAAACCTAATAAACCTTTTGAGAATTACACGCTCACAAAAAAAAAATTAATGTACGAAATATTTATACCGATTCACTTAAACTGACTTTCAGTATCTAAACCAAAAATAGAAAAGCCAAAAAACTGTTTTCAATAAATAATCAGAAATGTCCTATAATGCAAATTTCAAAAAAAAAAAAAATTTTATTTCTTGTGATTCGAACCAAGAATTTTGGATCGGAAGCTCACATTGCTAGCCGCTCGGCTATCGCGCCATACTGTCGGTGCTGACCTAAAAGTTATTTAGTTCGTCGCTACGTTTATATGTTGTAATTCGTTTCACTTTTTCCCAAATCACTCCCAACGATTCTAAAGAAGTTTTCACTTCAAAAATTAATGTACGAAATATTTATACCGATTCACTTAAACTGGACTTTCAGTATCTAAACCAAAAAACTGTTTTCAATAAATAATCAGAAATGTTCTACAATGCAAATTTCAAAAAAAAAAAATTCCATTTTCGTCTACATGTATTCATATAAAAATTTATGGCTCTTCCCACCAAAGCTAAATGTATTAGTATATTTTTTTTTGTATTTATTCAAAGCCGAAATCCCGGCGGTACTGCAATACCGGGCCAACCCGTGGCAGAGAAGGAGCAAGCCCCTGAAACACTCCGCCCATTTCCAAAAATCGGTCTAACATTTGTTGTCCTCCGATGGAGGATATATCAGATGTTAAGCTGATAACCACACTACCTAGTCAATACATTTTAAATAATAAACCTAATAAAACTTTTGAGAATTACACGCTCACAAAAATTATTTATATCAACATATAATATAACGCTTCGTAACTAAATAACTTTTAGGCCAGCGGCGACAGCATGGCGCGGTAGCCGAGCGACTAGCAATGTGAGCTTCCGATACAAAATCCTTGGTTCGAATCACAAGAAAAAATAAAAGTTATTTTTATTTAGTTCGTCGCTACTTTTATATCAACATATAATATAACGCTTCGTAGCCAAGTTGGTCGCTTTTTTCGTTTCACTTTTCCTCAAATCACTCCCAACGATTCTAAAGAAGTTTTCACTTCAAAAAGGTTCGAGAAAACCGCGTTTAAAGTTTGTAACGGACTACGCGCGCAACTGCTGCGTCTCGGCAGATGTTTGAGGCGGCTCGGCTTTATGCTCTATAACTTAAAAAGTTTTGCTCGGATTGAGTTAAAATTTTAACACGGTATTTTTGAAATGTTTTACTACAATAACATGCAAAAAAAATCGATTTTTATCCCTTACCCCCCCCTTAACTAATTTGGCAATCCATCTACATAATACAGGGTAGGCCATTTAAAGCGGGCCCATCTGGCAACCCTATAACTTTTGACAGGAACGTCAGATCGACTAATGACATAGCGCGTTGGAAGCGTCAGTCCAAGACAATTTTTACCATGGAGCAGTACACTCCAAAAGAACGCGCTGAAATAATTCAGCTTTACATCCAAAATAACTTCTCAATTGTGAAAACTCAACGTGCGTTTAAAAAAAAAAATAAAGTTAAAAGTGCGCCATCCAAAAGCACTTTACAGCGTTTATACGCAAAATTTATTAACCACGGTAGTCTCAGCAATACCAGCCACGCATCCAGACAACGTACACGACGTTCTGCTGAAAATATCGAGGCTGTACGAGCCAGTGAAAATGGAGCCTCTGTCACCATCAATGGAGAGCGTTATCGTGCCATGATACGCGATTTTGTTATGCCAATCATCGAAGAAAATGACATGGAAGGCTACTGGTTCCAACAGGACGGGGCTACATGCCACACTTCACGCGCTACAATCGATTTTTTGAAGCCATTGTTCCCTGGAAGGTTGATTTCGAAAAATGGTGATTTTCCGTGGCCACCGAGATCACCAGATTTGACGCCACCGGACTTTTATTTGTGGGGTTATCTGAAATCCAAGGTATACATCAACAAGCCAAGGACTCTAACTCAACTTAAAAACAATATCCGACGCGAAATCGCCGCCATACCGGCCGAAATATTGGCCAAAACGATGGAAAACGCCGAAAAAAGGACACATTTGGCCATCAAGGCCAGAGGCAAACATTTGAAGGATATCATTTTCAAAAACTAGCTGGAACAAATCTCCTTGAATCAAAATAAATGATTTTTCATATCAACACAAAAAAAAATGTTTTTTTCAATGTTTTTTTTTCAGAAACAAATGGGCCCGCTTTAAATGGCCTACCCTGTACAATGCATAGACGGAGGCAAAGAAAATCTGAAGAAAGCTATGATTGCCACGACAAGGCAATTTCTAATGGAATGTTCTTCATCTTAGAGCGATGATGAAATGGAAAAATTATTCTGGACGAAATAAAATCATTTGATTCTGAAGCTCGTTATTTTTAATTTAATTTGCTTTTTTTATTTAATACGACTTAGCTCAACTGAAAAAAATGTATGTTTTGTGATTTTTCCCGCCAACAATTTAATCAGCTGTTCGTGAAATTTGCAAATTGTCACTAGTTTTGCCTTCATATTCTTTTTTGCTATTTTTCTCTCTAAGAGTGAATACTCGGAAATTAAGTTACTGGAAAATTCTTACATGAACAAACCTTTTGTAATTTATAGGTTTTTGCATTTCATGTGTACACATAAAAAATTAAATTTAACTTATTCAAATAAATGTAATTTTTATGTCTGATATCTAATTGGAAATAAAGGGTTTTCCAATAACAGGTGTTATTTTGAACAGCCCGCTATTTCGGTAGATGTCATTTTTGAACCTGTAATTTTTTGATATTTGACAAGTAGAAACTACGCCATTAATAAAAATGGAACGATACAGGCTTAAACAATGCATTGAAATTATTAAAATTCACTATAAAAATGGTGAAAATTTGGCAGAGACGGTTCGTGAGACTCGAACATTTTTGGGTCACCGTGAAGTGAAGGGTGTTTTTTTTTAAAGGTTAGGTTTTCAAGAAATAAAACGTATATAATTTAATGTTGTGGCCAAGAATTTAGCTTTATTATAAAGATAAGGGTTTGCCATTATGTTTTAAAAATGATTTCGGGCAAGTGGCCGCCGCGGCTGGCTCGAACAAATTCCAGCCGATAGGCCCAATTTTCGACCACTTTTTGCAGCAATTGGGGCCATATGTCAGCAATAACGCGCCGAATATTCTCTTCCAAGACGTCAATCGTCTCGGGCTTATCTGCGTAGACAAGCGACTTCACATAGCCCCACAAGAAATAGTCCAGCGGTGTTATATAGCACGATCTTGGAGGCCACGCCACAGGTCCATGGCGCGAGATAATGCGCTCACCAAAAGTTTCCTTCAATAAATCGATTGTTGCGTTGGCTGTATGGCATGTAGCGCCGTCTTGTTGGAACCAAAGGTCGTCCACATCAACATCGTCCAATTCAGGCACGAAAAAGTCATTAATCATGGCTCTATAGCGCTCTCCATTGACTGTAACATTATGGCCGGCTTCATTTTTAATGAAATATGGACCAATGATTCCCTCTGCCCATAGAGCACACCAAACAGTGCCTTTTTGAGGATGTAACGGCGTCTCAGCAATGGCTTGTGGATTATGTTCACTCCAAATGCGACAGTTTTGCTTATTGACATACCCATTCAACCAAAAGTGAGCTTCATCGCTGAACAAAATTTTCTTGTGAAAATCGGGATCGGTGGCCATCTCGTTTTGGGCCCATTCACCGAACGTGCGACGCGCTTGATGGTCGTTCGGCTTCAATTCTTGCACGAGTTGGATTTTGTAAGCCCGCAAACCAAGATCCTTCCGCAAAATCTTCCATAAAGTGGATGGGCACATCTCCAATTGCTGCGCGCGATGGCGGATGGACTCATTCGGGTCTTCTTCGATACTCTGCTCCACAGCAGCAATAGCGTCTTCGGTGCGCACTGTACGACGTCTCTGAGGATGCGTATTATCCACTAGACCAAACGTGGTGCGAAACCGATCCATGGTTAATCGAATTAGTGACTCTGATGGACGATTATGTCGACCGAATATTGGACGCAGCGCGCGATGCGTCGCGCGAACCGAACCATTATTTTCGTAATAAATTTGCACGATTTGCAAACGTCGTTTAGGTGTAAGTCTATTCATTATGAAATGGCAAACCAAACTGAGCATAAATCAAGTGACAGCTGTCAAAAAGACCATCTACGAAAAAAGTAGTGCCAACTTAAAAACCTAACCTCTAAAAAAAACACACTTTACCTTGTCGGACCGCAATACAGAAATTGGTGAAATTGGTTTGATTTTCTAATGGCTGGGTTGATTATTGGAAATGTGAAATTTTACACTCGGGGTGGTTGCTTGCATACTACTTTAGGCAATATTTTCGTGCTTTAGGTTGTGGAACTAAAATTTCATGTTTTTATCGCTAACCGGACCGAACTCAGTCGTTTAGTTTCTCCATATCTTAAGTTTATCTTATTTTTAAGTAATATATAAATGTTTTAGTAGTTTGTAAGAACAAACATTTTTTCCTAAATATGTAAATAAGAAAAGTAAATAAATAAATAAATAAATAATTTAATTCACCAAAGACCGCGAATTTCGCTTTTTCACCTGTTGCACAAATAGTTAATTGAACGAAAGTAAATTAGACGCTTTTGAAGCCTAACAAATATTTCGTGCCAAAACAAGCTTCTACAATTAGCTCAGCCGCATACTACGAGCATTGCCATTCCATCATGAACTGGCGAGCCAAAAGAGCTCATATTAAGTATAGCAGCATTTCGCCAAACGCAATGCTCGTGTGAAATTATTTTACCACAACAGACAACGTGCGATTAGTGAAAACTCGTTTCGTCAAGTGAAATTGGAAGCAACAAATTGATCACATCTTACATGCCAGAAGTCACAAACATGTCGAGTTCAAGTTCACATCACAATGTTCAAATTCAAAATAGATTTAAGATGTTTCCAAGAAATACTAACGACTAGTTGTGATTTATATAAAGATGAATTTACTAGACGGCAAGCAGTTAGTACGCGAAAGTTCCGGTTATATTGAAGAGCAAAATAGCATACGGAAAAAAATGGGTGTGCATGCAAAACTGGCGTGGATTGCATTATTTTTTTGTCTGGGTTTGGTAAGCTGGCTACACCGTTAATAATGTTGCATATAAATGTATGTACATCACAATACAATGGACTAATGGACTGTTTTTTGTGAATCCCCATAAAATATACAATGTATATTACCTGTAGATTGCTTTGGCCCAATGTATACCGATCGAAATCATCTATACCGGTCAAGGCTGTGAATACCCGTCAAAATTGGGCTATTCCGTAAATGTGCCGAGTGTGCCGAAATCAAAGAAATACATACCCAATGAATACGGTTATAGAGTTGACGTACCAACACCGCGTCAAGCAAAAGCGAAAGTTACGTACAGTTTTGATTTCTCGGTCGAAGAGCCACGTCCGCCGAAACCTGTTAAGCCCACCACTAAATTGAATCTGTTCGCCAAGGTCGATCGTATAGCAATGAATAAGGGCGGTGAGTTTAGGCGTGTGTATGTGTTTGAATGAAATAATTGTAACAATTACTTTCTTGAAGATTACGAAGATAGTTACGCCGCACCATCTGCGCCGTCTGCCTGCCGTTGTGGACAATGCGGCATCTCCAAGCCGCTCTATAGGTATGTATTTAATAATATGGCACCTATATGCAACTGCCGACGTCCGAACTGCCAATGTAATCGAAGTCGTGCGACATCAACTCCCTACTCGGCAAATGCGATTTTTATGGGTCCTCCGTTAATTGACTTGATGCCTTTATCAAAGCCTTTGAAAGCTGGTGATGGCAATGGCAACGGAGATGACGGATATGTCAATAACGGCAGTGGCGGTGTGGGGGCTGGCGCTGTTAATTCACGTCGTAAACGCGATTTGCAACACACTCTCTTTCGGCCACGAAAGCTTACTACTGAACGATCAGGTCGTTTTGTAAAGTTATATCACAAGAACTTGTCCGAAAAGCCGCATCGTTTGTTTAACTTTGAAGGCCCCGCCAATAAACGACAACACTCTCAACAAATACCGAAGAAAATGAAGCGTAAGGCGAAGAAGACACACTACACACATCATCGCTCACGGCTCGTGAAGCGCGACATCAAGGGTGAGTACGAATTGCTAGAAAAGGAACGTGAGCAGATGGATCTGACTTTACCTGAAATCATACAATTTATGCCCGAAACATTGCAGCCCAGTTTTAAAAGGGGTCAATGTTATTTTGGTTGCGGTTCACAGCGGCCCAACCAATCCAAGCCAGCTCAAAGTAACCCCGGCACTACCAACAACAGCAACTGCAGTCCCAGCTCAACCGAATACAGCGTCAATAGTAAGGAGGTCAGTGTAGACAATCCCGCCGCTATCACTACATACACTGACAACAACAACAATAGCAGCAAAGATGGCATCATCGACATGAGCCTAGAAGTGACCACAAACGGAGATGTAGGCCCAAGCGGAGATGTAGACACGGATGGAGATATAGTCACAGGCGGAGATGTAGATATAGGCGGAAATGTAGACACAGATGGAGATGTAGACACAGGTGGAAATGTGGACACAGGTGGAAATGTGGACACAGGCGGAGATGTAGACACAGATGGAGATGTAGACACAGATGGAGATGTAGACACAGATAGAGATATAAACACAGGCGCAAATGTACACATAGGCGGAGATGTAGACATAGTCGGAAATGTAGACACATACACAGCCATAGATAACGCGCAATTTCCCCAGTACGGGAAAGCGACAAGCATCCAAGAAAGTCTGCTCAACGAAATCAAAGACTCTTCCGCACAAAATGCCATTAGCACTTCATACACAAAGCGCAATGCGGCAAACTACAATTCCGGTAGGTCGACGCCATCAGCTGAATCAGCGTACCCCAGATGTAGAATGTGCATGCCGACATTGCTAAAGAAAAGAGCTTACCGCGCACATTTGTCAACAGTGCCACCGATTTCCATTAACCCAATTTATACGCCGCAAAAACCAACGTATGCGAAAACTGCATATTCAGCAGCACCGCCAACAGCTCATGCGGCGACGTCGCGCTACTTTTACGATAACATCGGTCGCAAATACTTAAAAATTAATGACCGATCGCGTGATGTGGCTTCTACAATTTTGGTGCCAGACCCAGTGGACCGGCGCGCTATACCTCTGCGGTTTGACGGCGATTTAGAAGCACACCCATGGGTCTACTCCAGTTACCCGCAAGATGAGTTGTCATTTCTATCAGCTCAACGCTATCCAGTGCAACATATTAATAATGAACAATTAGATCAAATAATCGCAGACATTCTGTTTCGACATCCAGCATTCATGGAAGCCACATCACACCTTGATGGCTCGTTAGTGGATCCCGAACCGTTGCTAGAGCAGGAAACGTGGGAGTTTATTAAAAAACTTATCGAAGGCCGGTTGAGCCTACGGTTTGGTCAAGAATATGACTATGATGATCCACAGCTGCACCCCCTATTACCGTCGCTGTTCTAGATACCAACAACAACAATGTTTTTTTCTGTTTTTGTTTTAAAATTTGGTTTAACAAATTTTAGCATTCTGCTAAAGGATCCTGAGGATCCTGTTTCCCTAATTAGTAATAATAGCTGTAAAAAGAAATGTAAATTGAATTGTAACTAGTTATAATAAACTTTCAGCTGCTATATTATTTTTAAGTCGATACATTTTGATTGCCTCACTTTTTGACTTTTGCATTTCATTATTTTCTTATTCTTTTTCTTGTAGTTGGGATCGACGTGGGTATTGAATGAAAACGATTAGCAAAAATCCGCAAAGTGCATAGACCCAATCACACAACGGCTATTTCATAGTACTACATTTCCCCTATAAGCGTACCTGCATTCTACAATTTTCGTCTTACTTTACAATAAAAGTATTTTTATACATAAACTAATTTGAGAAGTGCCTAAGTTTCGTTTTTAAAAAATTGCCAGCTAGTTATTTATGGGAAATTCCACACTGTTTATTATTCATGATAATTCACTTAGACTCTGTCTGTGCCATGCGTTGGTATTATATTGAATTTAAATTTGCGTTCAATGCAAACCACAGATCTTATGAAATGATATGTTTTGAAAACCAAAAATCGATCTGCTGTATTAAGTTCTTAAAAGACGGCGTGCGCTCTGAGTCTGCCATGAGACAAGCGTAATACCCAACGCCTTTCCATTTCGAGTTTTTTTTACTACAGGATCCGGCCGTCGAAGTATAACCAATTAAAAAGCCCATAAATTCAGTTTGGAAAATTATGTATATACATATATAATTGGCACGTATACCCTTTTTGGGTGTTCGGCCGAGCTCCTCCTCCTATTTGTGGTGTGCGTCTTGATGTTGTTCCACAAATGGAGGGACCTACAATTTCAAGCCGACTCCGAACGGCAGATATTTTTATGAGGAACTTTTTCATGGCAGAAATACACTCGGAGGTTTGCCATTGCCTGCCGAGGGGCGACCGCTATTAGAAAAATATTTTTATTAATTTTGGTTTCACCGAGATTCGAACCAACGTTCTATCTGTGAATTCCAAATGGAAATCACGCACCAACCCATTCGGCTACGGCGGCCGGAAATTTACTTTTATTTAATTCAAAGTAAAAAATGTGTAAAAATAATATATTACAAAATTAAAATCAATTAGCTTTTGCTCGATATTACCACGCTTTGCCTTGACTATGGCCTTGAGACGGTTCAGAAATGAATCGCAAGCTGCCCGAATGTGACTCGCAGGTATTTTGGCCCACTCGGGGACAATGTCTTTTTTCATTGCCTCGGGACTGGTGACTCATTTACCTCCGACCTTGCTCTCCAAAATGACCCAATAATCCATCGGATTCGCGCCTGATGAATTTGAAAGCCATTGTGTGGACGTCATGAAGTTCGGAACGTGGATTTTTAGCCATTCTTGGTTCACTCGAGCTTTGTGAGATAGTGCCGAGTCCTGTTGAAACGTTCATGGTTTACCACCGAAACGTTTGTTTGTAACTGCGACAGACTCGATGAAAACGATTGGAGAACGCCCATCTGCGATTTCAACAGCCCAAACCATTACCTGGTGCGGGTGCTGCCTCCTGGTGGTCAATCGATGATCCTATGAACGGTCGGTCAAATAAACCCCATCGCTTTGGGAGTTTACGAATTGATCAATTTCAAAAATTTTCTCGTCAGAAAACGCAATATTCGGAAATTGACCTCTTTCGGCCAACCGAAGCAACTCCTTCGCTCTCTCAAGTCTGACTTGTTGCTGCTTTGGTGAGAGATCATGCGCCTTTTGGATCTTGTAAGGTTTGACTTTGAGATCATTTTTCAGTGTGCGTCGGATGCTACGGTTAGATATTTTCACTTCTTTCGCAATTTGATTTGCACTTCGTCGAGGATTCGGCTCAAGTCGCTTCTTCACCTTCTGAACCATTTCGCTTCACGTTGTTCAGTCTTTTGATTGCCACCTCCATGGCGTTTCACGATACCACCAGTATCATTTTAACTAGTAATGGTGCGATAAACAAAAACTTTACTTTAAAGTGCTCGAGCTCACGAACAATTGCTGGTTGTGATTTTCCAGTTGAACAACGTTCACATCAGTTCGGCCTACATATGTTAGCAACGTTCTTTGGCCTATTGTTGATGGTATAGATATTAATCAAGGTTCTGTATTCAGTGATAACTGAAATTTGACACTCTTCTGGAAGTAGGGAGAAATGGGGAGAATGTGATCGCCCTCTGCGAAAATCATAGTAGAAATAGTACGCAAAGTAAACAATGTATTTGCAAGTTTTCAATATATTTGGTGTTTTAGTAGAAATGTTGAGGAAAACATGTAAAATATGCTTTGTTAATTTAACCAAAGTGTTAATTATCAGTGAAAATATTGCACTGAAATATCTCTCAAAACTAAAGTGAAACTAGTTCGATTCTTAATACTTACATTAAATGTAATGTTGTTTCTTGTGTATAATAATTAAAATTTTGTTGGTATTTTATCCAAATATTTTTAGTCAAACCTGCACTAAAGAGATAAATAAACGACTAAGTATAGTGGAAAACCTCTATAAAGAAAAACCACTTTTATTGCTTTATTCAAGATGTTATTTTCGCTGTCAAAGACAAAAACATATTTGGTTCAAAAAACTTCCATTAGACTCCTTACAAACAAACATTTCTAATACAAATGAAATGTATTTAATTTACAAAAAAAAATTGAAATCACTGTATTACAAACAAAGCGTAATTTGAAATAATACAAGGTGAAGTCCAAAATAGACAAGACTGGCGTCATAAAAATCTTTTTGATGACTTCGTTGAAAGTTGCATCCCTAGCATGGTGACGAATGACGTAGAATCCAAAGTTCCCCTCACAAAATTTTTTTTCACCATACCTAACGAGCAAACCTGGTATCTATCATCCTTGCATCCCTAGCTGACTTTCAGTGAAAGTTTGGTGAGCTTTGGTTCAGTGGAAGCGAAGTTATTTCGTCTAAAGTGTTAGTATGTTTGTGACATCGGTACAAAAATGAGTTTCGAACAAAGAGCTAATATCAAATGTTATTTTAAAATCGGTAAAACGTTTACCGAAACATTTGAATTGGTGAAAAAAGTTTATGGCAATGATTGGTTATGGCCAGAGTTCATGAGTGGTTTACATGTTTCAGAGATGGTTATGAGGACATAAATGACAATGAGCATACTCCATTGAAATTGTTCGTAAATTTATCAAAAATGAACCGAAATCATCGTTGGAATTCATGGAATCGGAATTGAATATCTCCAAATCATCGATTTATCAATTTTAACTGGTTATTTGGACTTACGAAAGGTCTGTACACGTTTCATTCCACACAAGTTAACTGAGGACCAAACATTGCTCAAAATTCAACATTCGATAGACCTCATTAAAAAGGCGAGAAAAACTTCCTTTGCAACATTGTAGCTGGTGATAAAACGTGGTGTTCACGAACCTGAAACTAAGCGTCAAAGTGCCGAATGGAAGGCCCCAGATGAGAGCCACCACTCAAAAAATCGCGTTTGGAGAAGTCAAAAATCAAGTCGACGCTCATTTGTTTTTACGATTCCAAGGAATTTGTCCACAAGGAGTACGCGCCAATGGGCCAAACCGTCAATGAAATTCAATATCTTGGCGTTTTGAAGCGTTTGTTGCATCGCATTCGTTGAATTCGCCCTGAATACCGCGAAGGAGGAAGCTGGTGCTAATTGCATAATAATGCACTATCCCATCGATCCACTCTTGTGACTGATTTTATAAGTAGAAATCGCACTTTAACCAGCAATCACTCACCGTATTCGTCTGATATGGCTCCCTGTGACTTCTACCTATTCGGAAAATTGCATTTGGTTATGAAAGAAAAACGTTTTGCGTACGTAGAGGTCATCCAACCGACTAGGCCATGTACCGACATCATGAAGAACATTTTTCTCAATGACCTGAAACACTCTTTCGAAAAGCTTTTAGATCGCGCAAAACAGTGTATTGAGGCCAGAGGCGACGATTTTGAACAAATAAACTCGGAGTTTTCAGAACAAAGCTTCTATCGTTTCTATTTTAGCTCAGTCTATTTTATTTCACCTTGTAAACTAGAGATTAAATTGAATTGCCACTCAGTATCGTTTTCACTATCAATATCCGCCCTGTTCTCAAATTCGCCCACTGCATCTTTGTTCCCCTTCCATTTAATTGAGAACATTTCATCGTCATCCTTAGCTCTATCACTATCAGTTTGTTGTTCGGTTGATTTTTTCTCAGTTCCCCTAATACTTCACTTTGTTTTCTACGCTTGGTTGCAACATTTAGTAAAATTCGCATTGAGTATTTGTTGAAATCGCATATAAAAGAATCTTACAATATTAGTAAGTAACTGACAGTCGTATAAAAATAACACTCAGATTATATGCGATTAAGCGATTCGAATTTATGTGTTAAGCTTTCCTGCAACTCTAGTAATGCGTGATGCAGCATCAAATCACTTTTATTGCTATGTGTAGATGATAAACTGCAACATCAATTGAAGTAGAATTCCAGAGTTTAGTAATCAGTAAATCAAGTATAAAGAGTTTGAAGAGAATTGGAGCATTTACTGTCCCTTGTTGCAAACTATTATTTACTTACTTACTAAGATGACACTATAACCGTATGTCGGTTTTGGCCGAATCTAAAACATGGCGCCATTTAGCTCGGTTCGCTGCTTGCCGGCGCCAATTGGTGACACCGAGTGCTGCCAGGTTATGCCTCACTTGATGTCCCCAACGGAGATTGGGTCTACCTCTTCCTCGTCGTCCACCAGTGGGTTCCCTCTCGAAGGACTGCCGTGCCCCTTTGTTTCCATTCGGACGGCATGACCCAGCCAACGTAGCCGCTGGATTTTTATTCGTCGAAAAGCGCATACAGCTCATTATTCCAACGCCTACGATACTCGGCGTCACCAACTTGGATAGGTAAGTTAGCAACTACTTTTTGTATGGTAAGGTGAACCCGTGATTTATAGCCAATAAGAAGTATGGTAGATATCAGCCCTTCGATCAACACTTGTTCGAAAGCTTTTCAATGTCCAAGAAGCAAGCTCCTGTTACTTGTTTTTTATTCCAGCTCCAGTTAATTTCGGAGGTCAAAAGGTTAATTGCATGTAAATATGTATGGTTGACTACCTATATTTAAAATCAAATTGTTTAGGATTCACTAAGTTGGTAGTTTTAGTGGCCTTGTTTATATCTCTGCTGATTACGATCTCAACAACTTTGCTAATGTTTGGTAACAAGCAAGATTGGTTGGAGATTTTTCAAACAGTTTTTATTCTTCATGATCAGTTTAGCTGTTTTCCAGATAGAAGGAAAGTGGGCATTATTCAAGATGTTGTGCAATATTCTGAAATTAGCTCTTGGGATAAGTTTTTTTTTAGAATGATGTTCCAAATTCCTTTGGTCTGAGTCTGAGTCAGTTTAGTTTTAAGATTGGAAAATGTATCTGAAAGCTCTATGAAACGAACAAAGACGTTGTCTGTTTGGCCTTCGGCTAAATTATTGGCTTGTTTGGTGGTATAAAAACTTGTTTCGGTAACTCGAACGCTGTCGAACAGTTTTTGTGTTTAAAAACTTATTGAAGCGTTCTTGCACCTGCAAGTGAACGAGATTGTTAGGTGTATACGGTTTTGAAGTTTGAATTGGTTCAAAATGAAATTCTACTATGTTCGATATATCTTCACTGTTGATGGAGTAATTGCGTGTTGTCAAATTTATTTCTGGTAGATTGCAATCCAGGCCAGCTGTTTGAAGTATCTGTGATGAGTTGAAAGGCTGCATTATTCTACATTATAACTGAATTAACCTTAACCTCTTGAGGGATGAAAAAACGTTAATTTTATTTTTCATTTTATTACTAGTTATTCAGCTTACATTTATAACAATTCAGTAAGATAAGAAAAATATAGAAAATAGTAATTTTTACAAAATAAAAATAATGTCCACATATGTGGCCATTTAGCGTAGAGTTCATCTATGAATGGAAAGATTTCAAAAAACCTAAACGTACACATATGGTATGTGCCGATGTCCCTGAAGAGGTTAAAGATTCGCACAGAGCCTGGTAACTACTTCCCATGACTTTCAAGTGTAACTGTTTTCAATTTTGAAGTAAAATAGGTAACCCCACGTTCATACGGAAAATTCAGGTTTTTTAAATAAATTAATAAGAGATATTCAGTTGTATGTGGATTTTATTTCATAGATTAATGTAACAAATACAAATAATAATTCAAGTATCTTTTAAACTTAAACTAGTGACAATAGAATCCAAAAGCATATATTCATGTGGACATTAAAATAGGTACTAAATAAATACGATGCAAAAGGAATTTAGTGATTATATAAAAAAATGGTTTCAATGGGGTTTAGGTCAGTTGACTGACTTGACCAATCCATAATTTTAACATTATTTTGTAAAAACCATTCACGTACTAACATTGAGAGGTGTCTTGGGTTATTATCTTGCATAAAAACCAGCGAAGGGGGCATATTATCCTCAGCAAATGGTAGCATCACTTCTTGAAGTATGTCCTTTTAAATAAATGTGTCCATTTTATTGGCGGCCGCCGTAACCGAATGAGTTGGTGCGTAACTACCATTCGGAATTCAGAGAGAACGTAGGTTCGAATCTCGTTGGGAGACCAAAATGACGAAAATTTTTTTTTTCTAATAGCGGTCGCCCCTCGGCAAGCAATGGCAAATCTCCGAGGGTATTTCTACCATGAAAAGCTTCTCATAAAAAATATCTACCGTTCGGAGTCGACTTGAAACTGTAGGTCCCTCCGTTTATGGAACAACATTAAAACGCACACTACAAACAAGAGGAGGAGCTCGACCAAACACCCAGAAAGGGTGTACACGTCAATTATATTTATGTAAAGGGTTTTCCAATATGTCTTATTTTGATATTCAAAGAAAAATGCCATTTTTTAATAAAAATGAGCGAATTTTTATTTCATTAAAAAGAGGAAGGTATGCCGTTACTAGTGGAAAATAACGTCAGGCAAATGACCACCACAACCACGCTTAGAGGACAATATCCTTTTCATGAAATTTTCCATAACCGAATTGCAAAGTGGCTGCCCTATGTCCTCGATAGCCTCACGCATTCCATCTTTGAGGTCTTGAATCGACCCTGGGCTGTTGGCGTAGACCTTCTCTTTCACGTGGCCCCAAAGAAAAAAGTCGCAAGGTGTTAAATCACAAGAACTCGGTGGTGAATTGTGATTACCTCTTCGAGAGATAACACGACCGGAAACTTTTCCCGTAAAAGATCAATGGTTTCGTTACTTTTGTGGCACGTAGCGCCGTCTTGTTGAAAATAAACGTTGTCCAGATCAATACCATCCAATTCGGGTCATAAAAAATCGTTAATCATCTCTCCATAGCGATAGATAGCACCTGTTATTGGAAAACCCTTTATATATATATTTTATTGGCTATGAGGTGAATAGGCTCTACTCCATACCAAGAGAAGCATCCCCAAATCTATATGTTGCCGCCTCTGTGCTTGACTGTGGTTTTGTTGTGAGCCGCGATAAGAACTCTTGTCCTTTAGGGCGTCTGACATTTCGCTCAGCATTATTTACAAGTAAATTTATTAGTGTTTCACCACTCCAAAGTATGTTATACCATTTTTTTATACTCTCTGATCCACACCATGACTTGTGCTTTTAAGCGAAACTTTCTTTCTTCCTCCAAATTTGCTTGTTTCAACAGAGGAACTTCACGAACTATTCTACCTGGTAGGTTCATATTGTACAATCGACGCCATACAGTTCTCACTGATACTATATTACATTATTGATTTCAGCTGCAATGACCTTGGGTGACTTAAAAGAATCCCTCCTGGCAAGAGTCATAATTAAATTTTCTGTAGTGATATTTTTCTTTTTGTCACCACGTCGTTCTGTGGATTAATTGGACTTTTGGGAGTTACAACAAAATTGTTTACCCGTCTAAGTGACTCAGTGATAAATTTGTACAATTTTTTTTGTTTGGCAACAAGCCACGCTCCTCAACTGTGCAATGCTGCGCGCGACCCATCTTTGAAAGAAATTCGTATTAATTATTGGTTGTTAAATTAACTGAAATTGACATTTTTGACATTTTAGACATTTTCTTTAACATCAAAAATGTCTGAACGTAATCGACGAAACCAAAATTGCACGTAATTAGCTGCTACAGAATCGGCACCATAAACACCATTCACAATTTCAGCGGTCTGACTTGCATTTTCGTCTTTATCAAAGAAAAACTGTTAAATGTATTTTCATTGACTTCCAGTGTAAAAACCCTAATAAACAAAGAACAGTAAAGGAATTTTTTTAGTGTAAATTATTTGATCGCTATTTTACGAGATATCGATCACTGCAGCCATCTGCCGAGAAAATAATGAATTTCTTTTTCCTCAAACTAATATGTATGTATGTACATATAACCTCCTACATTAAAAATTCTAAGAACCGTACGGATAATGAAAAGAAGTGCACAGTTAGAATTTTTGCAATAAACAATTTTATCATGCAGAATTTTAAGAGACAGAATTTTGAGTGCCGAATGTTGTATTATAAAAATTGTGTACCTATCCCGAATTAAAATGATTTAATTTTATTATTTATAGAAATCCAGGCGCCTTCATAAAAGGTGGTGGCAGTAGACCAACAACAATGTTCTGTACGTTTTCAAATAATGAATTCGCCTTGTTTCATTCTGAGCTGACAGCCACATGGACACGGCCAAAGAAAAAAAACAGATCAGCTGACCAGCCAACACCACCTTTAAAAGATTCGCCTTGTAGAAATCCATATTTTATAAATATAAAATAAAAAAATACAATTATTTTCTAAATCAAAATAAACACAAAATCGAGTTTTTGAGAAAAAATTTTTCAGCCAAGTGTTTTGGACTTATAAATTAAGAATAATAAATCTTGGAAAGAAAAAAATAAAATTTAGGACAATATTTTGGAGATTACAAAAAGAAAGTAGAAAATAATATAACCCTGACTTGCTTACCAATTCCAACTGTGTTTAATGTAACGGTATCTAGAAATGAAAATTATTATGAAATGAAATGGTGTATTTAATCAGTAACATCATATAATATGATTTGTTGTTTATAAATATAATTGAGTAAACAACTATAATTTTTCAATTCTACTCGCTTATAACGGGTGACCAATGACAGTTTTTCCAATTTTTAAGTTTCAACAATTTTCAATGTTACCAACGATATCTTCTTCTTCTTAATTGGCGCGATAACCGTTTACGCAATTTTGGCCGAGTTTAACAAAGTGCACTAGTCGTTTCTTTCTCGTGCTAACCACATGATCTTTCCCACGCAGAGAAGGCCTTGCTCTTCCTCTGCTACCACCAGCCGGTACCGCATCGAATACTTTCAGAGCCGCACCGTTTGTATCCATTCGGACGACATGACCCAGCCAACGTAGCCGCTGGATCTTTATTCGCTGCGCTATGTCTATGTCGTCGTAAAGCTCATACAGCTCATCGTTCCATCGTCTGCGATATTCGCTAAAGTGCAAAGCTGAAAAAATCTTGCGCAGAATCTTTCTCTCAAACACTCCAAGCGTCGCTTCATCGGATGTTGTCATCGTCCACACCTCTGCGCCATACGTTAGGACAGGCATGATGAGAGCCTTGTAAAGTGTTAGTTTTGTTCGTCAAGAGTGGACTTTACTACTCAATTGTCTAATTGGTCCAAAGTAGCACTTGTTGGCAAGAGAGATTCTACGTTGAATTTCAAGGCTGACATTGTTATCGGTGTTAATGCTTGTTCCCAAATAAAAGAAGTCTTTTACAACCTCGTAATCGGTACCGAAACCGATACGCGAGTGCGCCGACTGTTTGTTTGGTGGCAGGAGGTACTTCATTATACAGTTGTCAAAATATTTTGTAAGATTTGTCAACATTTCACACTGTTTGAACGACGCGAAACTAACAAAAAATATTATTTAAATACCAGTAAAAAAACTTCACATTCTCGAACGAGACCCATTTTTCAGCAATTAAAATATCTGTTATTGCAGCGAGTTCATTTCACAAACGTGCGACCAAGCATAAATGCACCCATAAAAATAGACGTCTGGCATGGCAGTACCATCGGGTCATATTTCTTTCGAAATGAAGAAGGAGATACCGTTTCTGTCATGGTCCTCAGTATAGGCCGATGTTAACTGGCTTTCTGACACCAGAGTTCGACAACACCGATATTTCTAAGCTGTGGTTTCAACAAAACGGCACTAATATAAATGTCATATAAGTAACGCAAAGGAGACATTTGACGACAGGGTCATCTCACGGCGAGCGCTCATAAATTGATCGCCACAATAAAAAAAAATAATAATTGCGCGTACACTCCTGTTAGGTGTTTGGCCGAGCTTCTCCTTCTATTTGCGATGTGCGTCTTGATATTTTTCTATAATTGGAGGAGCCACCTACAGTTTTAAGCCGACTCCGAACAGCAAATGGTTTTTTATGAGGAGATTTTTCATGGCAGAAATACACTCGGAGGTTTGCCATTGTCTGCCGAGGGGTAACCGCTATTAGAAAAAACTTTTTCTATCATTTTGCTGTTTCCTGCACGGATATTCAAAACTACGTACTTCCGAACGGTAGTTACGCATCAACCCATTCGGCTACGGCGGCCGCCACAATTATGTGTTTATTTTCTATGAGGCTATGTGAATTCTTTATTCTACGCTAACAAGTCACTCATTTTGGACATTCCAACATTCGAAACGCTATTGCCCTAATACATAGTAATTTAAAAATAAAACCAGAATTGATTTCATATCTACACCGTTACTGTTTTATTTAAATTTATTTCCAATCGTTCTTCTATGGTCACCCTATATAAATGTGCTTATATTCAAATTATTCATTGAATCTGCATACTGCGTACCTAAAAAATGACGCGGAAACTTTCATATTCTACCGACTCGTCAAATAAACACTTTTTTGCGAACAGTTAAACAAGCCAATGATGCACCACGCCGAAGGTCTTTGTGTCCAAATTTACGGAAGAATGAAAATGCTTGATTTACAAGCCAGAAATATTCAACAATTTAAAAACGTAAACAATTGTGACTATAAATTATAGCAACGCAACCCAAAACTCATCATAAGCACGTCTGCTTAGGTAAAATAAGATTAAATTAAAGAAAGCTAAGCCCAATAAATACGTAAACGTGGTGAAAAAACATTTTTCCTCCACCGCGCGTTGCTGCACTAAGACGCAAATCTATTCAGATATTTAAGACAATACTTGATAGCGATTTAGATCAGTCGGAAATATGAGATTGTACTGAGCGAAAATTATTGTTGTTGGGCTTTTCAATTCCGGCGAAAGAGAAAGCTAATATGACTGCCGTGCGATGGGAATGCGCGTGGTGGTACAGCATTGTTTTGGTGTTTCTGCTGGTGCGACATGTAAGTGTGTAATAACTAAAAATATGAAATATACTAAAATATCTAAATTTAAAAAAAAAAAATTATGTAATTGACAAAACACATAAAAAACAACACAACTTACCTGTCATAATGTTCTCAAATTCAGTCTGCCGCTTTGAATGTCACCACCGAGGAACCTTACTTTCTTGATGAGAAAAACAGTCAAGGTGAGAGGGCACTTACAACGCGTTTTTATACCTCCGGCGATGTGGATGAAACCTTTTGGCTGAAGCATCTGGGTGACGATTTCAAGAATGCCATACTCTTGCAGGTGGATGGGGAAGAGCGGAGCAATGGCGAAAATGGGTCCGCTTATAAAACACTAGAAGAATCCAGGAACAATCCAGTGCGAGAAAATGAAGTTCAATTGTCCGAAACTAATGATAAAACACTGGAAGAAAGCAATAAAAAGAAAGTGAAAGGGGATAACAATAAGGCACGAAAGTCGCGCCGAAGGCCGAGCCCCGAACAAATAATTGAGAAACCTGAAAGGTCAAAGAATGCCACAAAAATGGAAATGGGCCAAAACGCGCAAAATGCCACTTCAGATCAATTTTATAGTAGTCACGACCAGAGGAGTTACGAGGAAGCGCTAAAAAATATGCAATACCAAGAAAAACTGGAAAAGTATACGCGAGATCAAAATATCAATCTAAAAAACACACCGGATAACAGCAACGTAGCCATTAAAACCAATAATGCATTAGATAATAGTACGTTGACAATTGAGGGGAGGCCTGTGGTGGTAAGTTTGCCCGAGTCGAGCAAATTATTGGAATTGGAAACGAATGATACACCGGTTGTGGTGCCATCAATGATTTATCATAGTGACCATACACATATGGCGAACCAGGGCAGACAATATACAGATAATACACACACACAAACACAAGCAAACAAACGAACACAAATAAGCACACTTACAATGCAACATGAACCTGTAGAGGGCAAGACGCACTTAGACGAACGGGTAACCAGTACACAATACACTCAACGTTCATACGCACCGATGACGTACGAACATCAGCAACACTACCAACAACACGCACAACATACTCAAAATCAAGAGCACACCCAACAACACTTCCAACACACACAAAATCAACAACCACCACAACACCTACAACATACAGATTTCCACCAACAACAACAGGCACAATATCCAGTACAAGTGCAAACCGCACAATACCAACAAGCTCAATTATATGATCAGCCCATACAGCAGCAACAGCAACAACATCAAAACCAGGAATACTCATCGCCATACGTTTCTCCGAACTATTATAATAGCATCTCAGCTTCGCACCATAATC
This sequence comes from Anastrepha obliqua, assembly GCF_027943255.1. Classification (NCBI taxonomy): domain Eukaryota; kingdom Metazoa; phylum Arthropoda; class Insecta; order Diptera; family Tephritidae; genus Anastrepha; species Anastrepha obliqua. Next base: position 32,256,073 of record NC_072893.1, read on the forward strand.
AGGGTGTCTATCCAGCCGCCATCAGTGAGGTTCCGATACATCAGCCCAACACGCTGGAGGACAACACCATTGATAAATTCAGTTATATGCTTTCTAAGCGATCGCCTGCGGTAGCAGCAGCAGCCCCTCGTGCTGAAAATGGCGTACCGCAAGTACAGCCGGATTCAATTAATCCAGAATATAATCGAGTGAGCCTTTCGAATCGAGAGCTGTACCAGGAGGGCTTGTGATGGTGCAGTAGTAAAGAATTAAGCTATTTATTGTAGTACTTTTTTAAGTTTTTAAGACTGAGCAAATAAGAGAATTAAATATAATAAAACACTGAATTATGCAATAAAAATGTGCATTAGCTAAAAATATGCGAGTAGTTCTGAAAAAAGAAAGCTAAGACTAAATTAACACTAAACGCCGGTGGTCAGCATATGGCTGCCATGGGGGTCGTAGACAGCCCGATATGCCTATCCTGTCTTAAGGATGACGACACTGCAGAGCATTTTCTCTGTAGCTGTCTGGCGTTTTCTAGAATCAGACTTAGGATATTGGGTTGCGATATACTGAGTATGGATAAAGTTCATACTCTTCCTCTTCCGGATCTCTTAAGATTCATCAATGAATCCAAGAGATTTGTGGAAGAGTGACCTCAAACTAATTTATTCGTCTTACCCCCCACTTTTTATCTTTCCTATCTCTATTCTTTCTACTGAAATCTATCCGGGTGTAGTACAATGGTCTCCTGACTGACTGAGTGTTTGGACTTGTCCAACCCCCCACAAATCTAATCTAATAACGACGACCTTAAAAAATCCATGTTTATCCATAGACAAAACAAGTTTGTTCGGCTGGTGTTAGTGAGCTCATGTCGTTCGAGCCAATTCCTTGGGAAGCGAAAGCTTCCAGCAAACTAACCAGAGCTAGCGCGCTGAAGTAATGCATTGCATGTTATTTGAGTTATTTGTTGGTACAACAGTTTCGAAAATGTTCGGAAGCCTTGGTTCGCACTGCTGCTGTCGAGACAATAATAAATAATTAAACACCTCATTTTAGTAGCGTCGGTCCGATGGTGATAGTAAGGAGTTTCCGACTCATTCGGCTGCGCATAAGAGTGTATCGATATGATGGGAAAGAACATTTGAAAAATAGATGTTTGTAGTAAAGCCATCCATCGGCAAAGGTGAATTCATAACCGAGTTTTTGCAACCTTGACCATCGGGCGGAGGCTAATGCAGTCAACTCTCGTTAATTCAAACTTGCGATATTTCGAACCTCTCTTTAATTTAAAGTTATCACTAGTCCCCTAGAAAATCTCTTTATATTTCGAATTATGTCCATACTTTTTTATGCACTCGAATTAGGTCCATACATGAATTCGAACGAAAAAATCATGGCTACGACGCGGTAATTCGAACTCATATGGTCAAACACTCGACAATGCAAATTTGCAAATTTTCTTGGTGTGTTAGTAAGAACTTTGAATTTTGGGACTCCCCTGAAAATACCTTTACTGTGCGTGGTTGCGTGTTATGCATAAAACAGAGGCACATTTCCACGCACGAATCCTTTTGTTGGTATACATATTAAAAATTTGTATTAAATATGAGTCCTAAAAAGTATAAAAGTTTGACGAGTGATCAAAAGAAAAAGCAAATAATTATGGATGATGAAGAACCATCAATGATACCAGTAGTTAACATCAGCGCCGTGAGTTTTTCTGACTATGTTCAAGTGGATGAAGTTGTTGCTGTCGCAGGATCACTAACCGATGGCGAAATTTTATGCGACAGATACGAATGAACGACAGCAACGATGAAGACGATACATCAGAAGCTTTGGCAGAGGTGTCAGTTAAGGTAGCAAAAGTCTCAGTCGATAACTTACAAAGCTTTTGTCTACAAAAGGAAACTGATGAAACTCATCAGAATATCTGTGGCATTTAAAGATTGATTTTTTAGCTATTATCTTTTTAAACAGTTGGTTTAAACAGCTAACGCACGTTTCGTGTTTTGTTTCACTATCAAACATCTTCAGTTTGGTCTATAATTTAACCATGAATCGCCTTACAAACGAACAACGCTTGCAAATCATTGAATTCTTTATAAAAATGCGTGTTCTGCAAAAGAAAGTTTAAGATCCACTTTTTTATCGAAAAATTGTGTTCAGCGACGAAGCTAATTTTTGGATTTTTTATCGAAAAATTGTGTTCAGCGACGAAGCTCATTTTTGGATCAATGGGTGCCTAAATAAGCAGAATTGTCGATTTTGGAGTGAAGATCAGCCAGAATTGTAACGTAACTGTGAATGGTGAGCGCTACCGTGAAATGATATCCAACTTTTTTTTACCCAAAAAAAAAGAGCTTGACTTGCATGGCATGTGGTTTAAGCAAGACGGTGCCACATGCCACACAGCACGCGTAACAATGGCCTTGTTGAGAGGCGAGTTCGGTGAACATTTTATTTCACTTCGGGACCTGTCAATTAGCCACCCAGATAGTGCGATTTAACGCCTTTAGATTATTTTTTGTGGGGCTATGTTAAGTCTCATGTCTATTCAGACAAGCCTGTTTCAATTAACGCATTGGAAGACAACATTAAATCATTTATATGTGAGATACCGGCCGAAACATTGGAAAGAGTATGCCAAAATTGGACTAAGCGGATGGACCATTTGAAGCGCAGTCGCGGTCAACATTTGCATGAAATAATTTCAAACATTTAATTATATGGACTGCACTATCGATTTAAAATTTCATGCATTTTTCTGAATTTTACGTGTGTTTTTGAAAAACTTTCCTATAGCTCTTAAAAAATCATGCCCTTAGTGGCTAATCTTTTAATTAAAAACAGAAAAATGTTTTTATCGATGGTAATGGAAGTGTATTTTAGACAAAAATCTCGTTCAAAAGATGATCTACGAAAATGATCCAAACCACATATCTCGTTTAACAAAGCTGATAAGAAAATATGTAACGCAATGCTTTGTTTGCTCAAATTTCTTACTACCTCGTATATGAAGCCCTGCGAAAACACGCGACTACTAAGGGATCCAAAATAAAATAGGTTCATAAATCTTAACTTCAGATATGCAGATTGGCACTAAAGTGGGGGAAAAACCATGTACAGTAAGAGAAGAGGTCTACCACAGTCTAGCACCGGCTGCGGTGTGTAAATTATCTGCATGTTTCCAACTGGCGTTCTGCCGTACTGGGTACCTCAACCTACTCCATTATAAACATTACTAAAGATCTAAATGGTATGCCTATGGGGTACTACTCGTAATTGAAATGTACTACCGCCTCTTTCAGCTTCAGGCAATGAAAAACTAAGTAACTCTGGGTTAGATCTGGCAAGATATAGTTCATCTATTACTTTTCCAGGACAGAAATCTACGGATATTTATTAAAATATATACATAATTTGAGTGAACATATTAATTTGCGGAACCCTGGTCGAGCTTAATGGAAATAAAAAAGAAGGACCCATAAAAATTGGATTCGGTTAAAAAACTTTTAGTTTCTATTATTATAGTTTTTATTCTTTAACAATTGAAAACAAAGTTTTCGAAAATCAATATACCACAAAAAAAGATGGCTACGCTTTGAAAAGGTAAGCCGCAGGTTGTGGTAGTAGTAGCGATTCTTTATTAATTTATAAATATTGCATCTTACATTTCAATAATTTATACAATAACTCATTTAAATATATAAATACATAAAGAAAGAAATAATGAATTCATGGCAATAACAATGCACAGACAGCTCAAAAATTAATAAAAAATCAAACTCTGCAATAAGAAATTCTCTATAGCGTAAAGCTGAGTATATAAAGCAAGTTAGTCTTTTCCAATTGTGGCCATTAAGTATATACATTACTTCTGCTTTATTTAGCTTCGCTGCGTTTAGGTATCTTATTCTGATCTCCTTCAGTACTGGACATCTTTCTAAGAAGTGCTGCATATCTTCTGCTTCGTTTAAATTGCAGAGGGTGCGTATTTTCTGGGTGTTTCCATACGTGGTTGCATTTAGCTTTAGTAAACTACATTTTGCTTCGAAAAATGTTGTAATGTCCCCTAGTCGCATATTTTCTTTAATATATGATTTCCCTTTTGAGAAGTCTAAATGTTTATAAATTCGAGATTGAGATCTTTTATTTTCATTTTGGGAAGAAGTTGCACACAGCGACTTTGCCAGTCTGTAACGGTGATGTTTTTTTCAAACTTCAGACCGAACACCATTTCTATGTCGTTCAGATGCTTTAGCCAAAACACATTTTTACTTAAGATGCCTTGTGTAACTTTATGTGGGAGTCTGTTGCAATTGTATTTATAAATGGTTTTCCAGATATACTTAATGTGTAGCTCTAAAGAATAAATGTGGCAATCTTCTAAATTAGTTTCTAGTGCTATTGCATAATTCGGAGTGAAGTCGGGTAGTTTCAGTATTCTTTTGATGAAGCAAGCGAGCTTGGCAGGCTGAGATAGGCTGCAGATGGACTAAACTGATGTTACCTGTCATGTCCGATCGACTGTCGCAAACCCGCTTGTCATTAAGCAGAAGGGAGTGCAGACAGCTGGTTGGACTGTTGACGGGCCTCTTTCTGTGGGCGAAGCACATGGAAAAGGTAGGCATCTCAGGCAGTGTACTCTGCCAAGCTTGTGAAGAGGAGGATGAGACGGCGGACCACTTCCTGTACGTCTGTCTCGCTTTCGCTCGAATCAGGTTTGAGGTCTTTGACACTGATGTGTTAAGAAGCGACCACCTTGGCTCCTTGGCACCACAAGATCTACTCAGATTTCTTCGGAGATCGGGTACATTTAAAGAAAATTAAAAGTTGTTCCGAAAAAAAAACGTTGAAGTTTACTCACTTCATCATCGCTCTGCATACCGCTTGGAATAGATTCCATTTTGATTCTACTGAAATGAATGGCTTCGCTAAAAAATCGTTCCTTGTGCAATTAATACTAGCTTTCGCTGAAGTATTTCTGGCTTCTAAGTGCCTGCCAAATGCCATTTTGGGTGTGAGAATGACACCAAAGTATTTATATTCTGTCACCAATTTAATTTCTTCACCTTGGTACCATCATTTTTCTACCTGGGAAAGTCGCCCACTTCTTCTAAAGACCATCGTGTCCGATTTATTTGGGTTTACTTCCATATTCCATTCAGCGCAGTATTTCTCCAGGTTATTAATCATGGATTGCATGACCTTAGGGTTATTCGCCAGGAAAACAATATTATCGGCATAAAGAAGACGTATATTCATGCCCTCAACCGATAGTCCACCTTCCAAATAGTCGTGCAAATCATTTAGCTATGAACTGAACTGAACAATAATGGGGACAACAGACTTCCAGACACCAGTGCAAATTTCAAAATAGTCGGATACTTCTTTTCCCGTCCAAACCGCAGATCTAGTATTCTCGTAGATGCTTTCTAACAGGTTCGTTATTTTGCTAGATGTTCCCATCTGTCGAAGTTTATAAATCAACGGTCTCCTCGGCACCCTGTCAAACGCAGGTAAGGCGTAAGGCGCAGGTATTTATATTTCAAAAATAGTTTGTTATAGTAAAAGTGAAACCCATTTAAGTAGGTCGGACACCAAACCACGCATAATTTTGCTAAAAATGCAAAGTTTTAGTTAGAAAGAAAGTTCATCCATCTATGTACGATATTTTTACATGTAATCAGCAACATAAAAAAATGAATAACTGGCGCGCACACTTCTGCTAGGTATTCGAGCGCACTCCGCCTCCGTGCGTCTTGATGTTGTTCCACAAATGGAGGGACCTATAGTTTTAGGCCGACTCCGAATGGCAAATGGTTTTTTATGAGTAGCTTTTTCATGGCAGAAATACACTCGTAGGTTTGCCATTGTCTGCCGAGGGGCGACCGCTATTGGAAACAACTTTTTCAATCATTTTGCTGTTTTATGCACGAAGATTCGAATCTACGCATTCCCGAATGGTAATCACGCACCAATCCATTCGGCTACGACGGCCGCTAAACATACAACTTGAAAATTGAAGAACAATATTGAAGGATTGGTGTCACAAATGTTACTCGTAAATTTTCTATGTCAACTCACAAAGTTCGCCGATGAACCCATATGCATTCTAACTCTCTTCGTATACGATCGCATTTGGCGGAAGCTAAGCCATCGTTGGTGCTGAGCGACAAACGCCATTGCACCGTTTACGAAATCACCTCTTTCCCTTTCGCATTGATAGCAATCTATTGCCAGTGCTATAGAAAGAACGTACCGCTGGCAAATTAACCACCACTTCCATCCAGTTATCGCGTGCCACACAACTAATATCCGATAAACTATAAGTTCTTTTCGATCGCATTACTCGTATTTCTTGTATAAATCACGTACAGCAAACTGAGTGCACTTCTCATATATAAAAGCTTCAATTATATCACCGGTACAAGTAGTATTACGACACACTGCAGTGAACAGTCCATCGGCATAAACAGATCAAAGAGGTCATACAATGAACTGTTTCCTATTCACACTTTTCATCGTTGCCGCACCGGTACGTGAGCAAAAATTACAAACACACACGCCTCAATAAAAATATAAAGAATCGAAAAAAAAATGAAACTGATGAAAATGAGTGCACACACACACATATAAATACTCGACATTCATGCGTGAACTATTGGTAATAACCGTATTTGTTTTTCTATTTTCTTATAAAGCTTACGTCGGCATCGTATGGCTCAGCTCCCAGTGGTGGTGCGTCCTATATATCCGCTGCTTCATCCAGCGGTCTCGACGAACTAGTGCAAGCTGCTGCCGGTGGAGCTCATCAGTCTGGAGGATCCATCACACCTGCCAATGCTGAAATTCCAATTTCACACGCCGAAGCGTCGCGGCTTAGCCAGGTGCAAGCTCAATTGCATGCGCTTAACAACAACCCCGTCTACCGTAATTTGAAGAACTCTGATGCCATTGCAGAATCTTTGGCTGAGTCCAATTTGGCCTCGAACATTCGTCAGGGTAAAATCAACATTGTTGCACCAAATGTAGTCGATCAGGGCGTTTATCGTTCACTTTTGGTGCCTTATGGCCAAAACAATCATCAAGTGATCGCCACTCAGCCCTTGCCACCAATCATTGTCAACCAGCCAGCGCTGCCTCCCACTCAAATTGGTGGTGGACCAGCCGCTGTTGTTAAAGCCGCTCCAGTCATCTACAAGATCAAACCATCGGTGATCTATCAACAAGAAGTAATCAACAAGGTGCCCACACCACTTAGCTTGAACCCAGTTTACGTAAAAGTTTACAAACCAGGCAAGAAGGTCGATGCTCCACTTGTGCCCGGTGTACAGCAAACTTATAATGCTGGCCCATCATACTCGGCACCTGCTCCATCTTATGAGTCTGCACCAGCACCAGCTGCCTCTGCATCTTCCTATGGCGGTGAGGCATCATATGGTGGTGATAGCTCTTATGACGCTCCTCCAGCTGCATCTTATAACGCCGCGCCTGCGCCTAGCAGCGGCTACGGAAGCGCTCCACCAGCAGGCTATTAAATCTAGCGTAAGGCAACATAAGCGTTGTTTGGTATTCTTTTCAATCAACATTTTTTTTTACATGTTTTATATGTCCTATTCGGCAATGAAAGAATAAAAACCAAATTTTCTAAGAAGAGTTTTTGTTTTTTTACCTACGTTAACCATTTTACAATCAAAACGAAGGCTTTGGCATGTGATCTATGGCGGGTTACTTTTTTGTAATATACTCGAAACAAAGTTCAAAGTGAACTGAGTGTTAAATTGGTGAGATCGTGTGACGTCTAATTCGTACGTCATAAATAAAGAAATATGCAAAAATAAGTCAACGGCAGAGTGAATTGATATTCAATATTTAATTTTTGCTGTAAATTTAAAGAAAGTGTGAATTATCGAATTCATAATAGACTTAATTCGCTGTCTCTATGTGCGATGCGGCTGCCAAACCTAAACCTAACTCAAGCTGTATATGTCTAATGCCAACACGGTTTTTAATAGAAAGTCGAGCAAGCTTATTTTTGGGGGAGGTATTTTCTTTCTTTTTATTTAGATTTTTCTACATTTTGTATGTATGTGTATATATAATTGGCGCTTACATCCTTTATTGGGCGTTTGGTCGAGCTCCTTCTCCTATTTGTAGTGTGCGTCTTGATGTTGCTCTTCAAATGGAGGGACCTACAGTTTCATGCAACCTCCGAATGGCAGACAGTTTTTTTTATAAGCAGCTTTTTCAACTCAGAAATACACTCGGAGGTTTGCCATTGCCTGCAACAAAGTATTATTTTATATCACAGTGGGTTGCGAACCCGGGTCCTCCCGAATGATAGTCATGTACAAGGCATTCGACTATGACGATCGCCATTTTTTACTCTCTTCAATTTTTGACAAGCACCTGCTTAGCACAAATATCGTTATAAAGTTATCAGATTAATTTAAGGCAACTTTTAATAAAATAAAAATTAAATAAAATAAAAATGCAAAAATATTGCACACAAAAAAAATTTTGTTTTATCTATTTTCTATGCTAAAGATATATCAAACGGAATACCAAATTTGGTGCCTTCATTATAACCGCCACTCAACGAATAGAAATATAAATAAAAAATAATAGCTATTCTTGAATATCCTGGTTCAAGCGCATATTTTATACATAAACACATATGGATATACCAAAAAGCCTATCTAGTCAGTATTTTACGTTAAAACGTTTTTGTTTCAACCTCTCAGTTCCGGGACAGATTGATACGTTGTTTTCCTTTCGACGAATCTGAGGTAACCCTTGAAAAAAAAATGGCGCGTACACTTCTGTTAAGTGTTTGGCCGAGCTCCTCCTACTATTTGTGGCGTGCGTTTTGATGTTTTTCTACAATTGGAGGAACCACCTACAGTTTTAAGCCGACTCCGAACGGCAAATGGTGTTTTGATGAGGGAACCCTTGGAAACTACAAATTTCTCGAAACCGAAAAATTAACCTTACTTGATTTTCAAAGGCGTCTGAATATTATCAGTTATTCATTTTTTTAACTAAAAATTGGCGCAAAATTACGTATTATCGCCATCCGATCTGAAAATGAAGGAAAAATTTTATAAAACCATTTGTCAATTTCTCAGCACAGTTATTCTCCTGATATTAAAAACTCATCAATTTATTTCATAAATATTTTAAACTTTTAACCAAGCGTTAGTGACTGCTACCTAACGACTTCTCCAAATTTCCAAACTTTAAACGCGTTTTTTCTCAAAACACATTTTCTGAAATTGGCACGCAGCATAACTCAAACAATTTTAAATATTTTTAATCAGGTTTTTCACTACGTCTGTATAATAACCTTCTTAAGAGAAGAGCGTAGGGGATTTTCGATAGATTAATTTAAACGATTGTTATAATTATTTAAGTGCCGTTTTTTTAGTCCAAAATAGAGTTTTTTCCTTCAAATGCTTGCTAATTCCACAAAAAAAAATATTTTTTAAGTCCCCTACGTGTTTCTCTAGCTATTCTTATCTAGATTAAGAAAAAAAATGTTTCTTTGTTCCAGATTAAAATTTGCACCCTCTGTGCTGCGTGCCGCGGAGCTCCTTCAAGAGAAACCACATTACAAAAATGTCTCCAATGCCGCCATTTTGTAAAATTTTTCGATCAAACTTTGTAGTTTTGTATTTTAGTATATAAGTAATAACTTTCCAAATCAGAGTGATTGTTTTCCCTTTCCTTCTATACAAAAAAATTCTTTAAAAATCGTTTTTATTTTACGCGTGTACAGTGGTGTTACCCCTTAAAGTATAATATCTTAAAAATATTGTGTGAAAATTTGAAGTGAATCCGACAAATACATTTCGAGTTTTTCAACAATTAACAAAGGGCGCTCGGGAGCTCCGGATATCGGTAGCAAAACTTTAAATACGTTTTTCTCAAAACTATGGTTTTAGAAATTTTTTTTGTTTTGAAATTTTGCTAAAGATGCCTAGCCCCATAAGTTTTTTTTTGTCAGATTGATGCGTGATTTTGAACAGAAGATAAGGAGGGAATATTTAGCCTGAATATCCGTTTATAAGGAACCCCATTTTGTCAAGGCAAAGATTGCGGTTCTGGTACACCTACAAAAATGCAATAAAAAGCCTGTTGTCAGTTCATTAACTATTTGACTCACTCCAGCCTGTTTAAAATGTCGAAAATATAAAATGTTCAGCTCTCTTTACCTTTATCTTTTAGAGAATTATTCGATTTCAACGCGGCCATAAAAGCAATAGTTAGATGAGGAAAGGGGACTATTTACAGTGTCGCGTCAAAGTAAATTTCATTTATGTATGGGAAGCGATCTGAATGGTGACAAAAAATGCTAAACAGAAGATAGAAGACAATCGACGGCTCATTATCTGATTCTGACTGCGTGCAAGCGAATAGGGATAAAGACAGCCGGTGAGAACATTTCTTCTGACAGACAATGGCAAAAATATTGAATTTTATAATTTTCAATGCCATGCTACGGAAAACTGCATTTAAATTTAAAATGTGCACAGAAGTATATTAACCCCTTGCCGTGTCATTTAGCTCGACGAAACTCGGGGCCCAAGTATTACGCGTCAACGCGTGGTAAACGGGGCAGAATAATATTTATAAACTTCTTTATAGCTGCAATTATGAGACTCGTGACTAACTCTTGTGGACTAACTCAGATAGATACCAACATTCAATCACGACCCAGGCTTGTGATGTTTATGTTTGACACGACTATCTGTACACGACCTAGGCTGGTGATATTTATGTTTGGCTCGACGATCTATCGACGAGCCTGGCTCGGCATATTCATGTTTGGACCAAAATTTTCATCACGAATCAAACTTGTTAAAGCACGGCAAGGGTTAAAACCAGAATAAGGTTTTTAAAATGCAAAATATTGAAAACTAAATAAACTTAAATTATAGTAATGATTATTATAAAGAAGAATGTCTTTAAAATAAAATAATTATAGAATAAATAAATCTGTCACAGTACCATCTGTTCTGTAAACGGAAGTATAAGAGCATGCTCCATTTCGAAAATTTTGATCTCTAATTCGAGTCCGAACAATTTTTTTCGGTTTCGAAAGAGTTACTTCTTATTCCGAACAGAAAAAAAACGAAAATCAAGAGGGAGTACATGGCACTGCACTGACATTTTTCAACTTATGTTTTTGGAACCTTCGAAAAATAAACCATTTTTCTGACAGCTAAACTTTTCACAAATAAAACTCATAACCACGCAATATTCAAGTAAACTAAATTTGCTGATATTAATAAAATTGCAACATCATTCACCGAATCGCAAAAAAGTACAACCGCAAACTTCGCACTTTGCGGATGACGGCTCACTGATCTAAATAGGATTTGATCGGGGACCTCATCAATAGCATCAGCAAGTTACTTCACTTGAATGTTGTCGTACAAGGAGACTGTAAGCTGTACATCTTCAGTGGCCACGTGAAACTGAAAGATAATACATTACCAGGTTTGGCCAAATGAAGCAAAATTGTGAAAGTAACTTGGCTGGCACGTCACAAGGGATTCGACAGCAGCATTATGCCCGCTCATTTCACACGTATTTATACACTCTTCCAATTAGACGTTGTTCAGACGGCGACGAAATGAAATGAATAATGGTTACGTAGCTACGATGAAAAGACGCTTGAAGTGTTTGAGAGAAAGATTCTGCTGCGGAAGGTTTCGGTACGGAAAATGCGGTACCAGTTGGTGGTAGTAGAGGAGGAGGAAGGCCTCCTCTGCGTTGGAAAGATCAGGTGGAAAAGGATTTGGCTGCACTTGGTGTGTCCAATTGGCGCCGATTAGCACGAGAGAAACGACTGGCGCGCTTCGTTAAACTCGGACAAAATCGCGTAAACGGTTTTCGCGTCAATTAAGAAGAAGAGATTTTGTTCGTGTATCACCAACATAATCTTAGTTTTTTCGTAAACGAAGCGCTGTCATTATCCCATTTACGTTAGCAAATCAGCTGATTCCATCAAAATCGCTGAGATTTGGTTATAACGATCGGGTGTTGGCTACATCTTCATTCTGTACATCGTAGGTGAAACACTGGAGAATCTTCTATGCTACCTTCCAGCCCTCTCGAAAACTAGACAATGCTAGCTGGGTGCTCTCAGTTGTGAAAGACTAGAATCTATGTCTCAACTGGAGCTTGAGCGACTCCTAAAATTCACGAGCAGTGCGCGCAATTTGGGACAGAATGTTAACCCTGGGAAACCGCTGTTCGAGAGTCTCGAACAACTGTCTGGCTTAAATATCAACATCCTAATAAGGTTCACAGACTGGATATAGTCATGCTGGTAAACAAGTTGGTAACGAGGATGTGGCAACAAAATGGTGCGGAAGCGCTAGTTGGATGCTGGATGAATCACCACTCTAACCAACGCGCATTTTGAGTGATGCATATTTTCGCTAAAAAAAAGGACTCTGATCTGGTATCCCTATGGACCAAAATGGTCTCTGCGAAGCTTCGGTCACCCAGTATAACCTAACCTAACGTGAAAACGGCGTTACACTGAACACATTTACATGCTAAATATTGTAGCAGCCCAAACTATTTATTCCTATGATACATAGGGGAATCCCAAATGACATCCACTACTTGCCCTCTTAAACCTACTCATCTAATGCCTCTTTCCCTTGATCACGTGACCAGTTCATTCTTATATAGTTTGCAAAAGATGACACCAGATTGTTTATTTTTTTACTGAATATGCACTAAAATCGTAACTTGTGCTTGGAGCAAGTAATAATCGAATAAGAATATTGCAATGAATTACATTCGATCTTTTTTTTTCTCTGCATACATGAGCTTCGTTCCTGATTCTGGGTAAATTATGTGTTTTGAGTCTATTTAGTTGTGTATGAAGAGATTTTAGAGTACGAAAATATCAGAAAAGAATGCAGCGAGGCAGTAAGTATCGGAAAAGTATACAACAATAGGTCCGATTTCACTGGTGGACCACTCTTGCGTGGAAGGAATGAATTTGCCCCTAGGAAATTTTCCATACGTACGTATTATCTTATGTATAGCATGTATGTATATGTATTTCATCTACATAGTATCTATGAAATCCCTATCACATGTCTGACATGTGAGTAATCTGTTACAAATATCTTTATTTAGCGACTTGTATCCTGAAATAAGAAATTATCGTATTAATTACACGGAAATGAATATTTCCTCCATAATCTCATATCCGCCAAGGTGGGAGCCAGGTTTGCGAGAGCTGCCGGCTGAAGTGAGCCAATCAGCTAATGTGCTAGAATATCAATACCGAGTGATATCGCTGCGATAAGCATGTCGAATGAATATCAACAACAGAAAATCGCGACAATAATTTTGAAAAGACTACACAGCGTCGGTTGGCGCGCTGAACTGCCGCACAAATGTCACGTAATTGAATGTGCAATACGCTTTAATGTCACCAAAGCATATTTAAACAAATCATGCTGACCAATTGGCCACAGTCAGCTAACGGTGCTCTTGCCTTGAGAACACAAAAACATATCAAAACAAGAGATATTCAACGCAAGGCGTGAACAAGTTCCGCAATCCATAGCAACATCATCCCCCAGTACACGACTAGCGACATAATGAACCGCTTTCAACACCTGCTTTACGTGTGGTCCATCGCATTGATTGTACGTACCGCACCCAATTACGCACACCACACGAAGATTTTCGAAATCGAATCAATTTATGTCAACTTGCTAACATTTTCTCCCATTCTTTTTTCTCCAAATACAGGCGTGCAGCACCACAGCCTATGCTTCGTATGGATCACAAGGACTATCTGGTGGTTATGGTGGTGGTGGCGGCGGTGGCGGCAGTGGCGGCAGTGGTGGCATAAGCGGTAGTGGCGGCATTGGCGCCATTGGCGGCAGTGGCGGCAGTGGCAGCAATGGTGATACGCTCAGTGGCATCATCCAAGGCATCGGCGGATCTGGTGCTATTGAAGGTGATGGGAATGGTGTACCATCTCCCTGCGGTAAAGTCCATCCTTCCCAAAACATCCCTTACTCCTTAGGACAACGTGCCAGTGTCAGCTCATCTATTACGTATCCACAAAACAAGGGTGAAATACTTATCCATCGCCCTGCCGCTATTATCGTGAAACGACCACCTACTAAAGTCTTGGTCAATCATCCCCCACTAGTTGTGAAACCTGCACCAGTTGTCTTGCACAAACCTCCAGCAGTAGTGTTGCGCAAGGTCTACGTTAAGCATCACCCACGTCCAGTTAAGGTGGAGCCTGTCTATGTGAACGTTGTCAAACCACCAGCAGAAAAATATTTCGTTAACGAGAAGCAACAAGCTGCTTATAATAGCGGTTACGGTGGCGCAGCTGGTGCCAGTGGTGCTGCAAATAACGCGAACGCCGAAGCTGAAGCCGCTGGATACCAGCTATTGCAGGGATCTGGATTGTCTGCTTTGGCTAATATTGCTACTTCATCGAAAAACGGATATGAAAGCAATCCAAGCAGTTACGCCGCTGGTGGTGGTGAGCAAGGTGGATACAGCGGTGGTGGCTCCGCTCAGGGTGGCTATGCTCCATCAGCTTCACAATACTAAGATTTCTATTTGATAGAAATTTTGCTCTGAAATAATTTACCTCTGGCTTAGGGTAAAAAACTAAGCCATTGGGAAATCAATCTAACTACAGATTGAAAGGTTATGAACCTAAAACTTTTTTATACTACACCAAAGAGTGTCAATAAAACTTCTTTATAAAAAACTGAATATTTCTAGCTCATATAATTTGACTGGTTAGGTTAGGTAGAAGTTATCAGCAGCACTTAATCACCTTCAAATATACATTTTGAAATATTGTCATATCCTAATTCTCATATTCTCTCAATCCGGTCTGAAGCCTTTGTTACCCTCTCGTATAAGTTCTCAATACAGTATTCTCAAGAATATTTCCACCTGAGTAATACGATGTGCAGAATATAGAGGTGTATCCAACATCAGAACGTTTACCGACTCTCAGTAATTTTGGAGCAATCAGCTGTATTGCTGACACAACCGGGGTCATGACAGCGGTCTGTTTACGAAAAAAACTGAAATTGTGTTGGTGATATATGAACAAAATCAACGCAACCATCGTTCAAGTTACTTTGACACTGTCTGAACATCGACTCATTGGATGGGTGTGTGAATACGTGTGAAATGAACCGACAGAATTCTGCTGCTGAATCACAATTTTGCTTCGAATGGCCAAACCTTGTAATCCATCATCTTTGCCTGAGTGCTAATTCATCATCTATCTCATCACAGCTACTCATGACCAATTCGAGCTCCACGTCCCTAGGCATTGTCTTACGCCCCTAAGTTGACTAAACTAAGGGTACCCTTTAATATTCCTACTATTTGTGAGTTTGGTTGAAAGATGTCGGGACTAAGGGTTTTCTAAAATATCACTGAAAATTCAGCAATCTAATGCGATCGTTTTAAATGAATTCAATTTTACGTTGCCTTTAACTGTTCTGAGTTGTCTGGTAGTATTATAGAAGCAGTAGTTATAACATGAAAGAGACTTTTCACACTTTTAGGCATCACGAAGGCGATTAAGTTATAAGGTCATTTTAACTTTTTTCATTACGATCAAGTTTTCGAAAATATTGTAGTCATGATATATTGTCTGTATTGGAGGGATATATGGTAATAAATCAATCATGTCTGTACATTTTTCGAATGTGATGTGTCTGGAATGATTATATAAACGTGTTATATATTTCCAAAGATCTGTGGCCTACCCCGTGAGAGTAATAAATTTAGTGATTTGAAATCCTCATTCTCACTAAATGAAGTTTTATAAAACATTGTAAATGGTTTGCTTTTTAAAACCCTTATCCAACATATCTTCAATCAATTTAAATACTTCTTCGCCATTGATGTTTTTTCGCTTTCTTAGAACTGCATCTTCTAAGAAACAAAAACATTCTTTTATATATTTTCGGCATTGTTTGTAGGGACAAACAATAAATCTTTTTTACTTATTGGAGGTACTCTCGATACTTCCAAAATCTGTATCATTTGGTAGATAAGAGTGCCCAGAATATAATAATTTATGGTTGATGATTTCTACGCCGTTCTTGGGGGTATAAACAACTTTAAACCATATTAAAGCCAATTTCATTCCATTTTGTCCAGTGCACATGGCGCTGTAAGCTTGACAATGAAAAAATTATCGGCCCGATGGGTGCCGCGATTGCTCACAATCAACAACAAGCGGATGCGGCTGTTAACTTCGAAGCAGTGTTTGTAGCAATTTAAGCGAGATCCGAAGGAATTTTTACACACCAGAAACTAAGCAACAATCAAAACAATGGATTTCTTACGGTGAATCTGCTCCAAAGAAGGCGAAGACATCGGCCGGAAAGGTCCATGGCACCGATTTTTTAAGAAACGATTTAAAAAAAAAAAGGAAGAATGGTTACTGATCAATACTACAGTGAGTTATTGGACCTTTTTTATAAAAAATCGAAGGAGACACGGCCGCATTTGGCGCAAAAGAAGCACCAGCATCCAGTATTGAATTTCGTTATGAATTACTACCGCACTCCCCGTATTCACTCGATCTGGCTCTCTGCGACTTCTTCGTGTTCCCTAACATGAAGAAATGGCTCGCGGGAAAAAATTTGGTTGAAACGAGGAAGTTATCGCTGAGTTCGACAAATCCTATTTTTGAGGGATTAAAAAATGTCCGGGGCGTTGGGAGAAGTGTATCTTTCTAAAAGGGGACTATGTTGAAAAAAAAAAAAAATGTTTTGTGTAAACGGTGTGTTCATTTCTAACACGGGTACTTATCGATAGATATGCATTCGAAAGCTCATACTACATTCTGTCAAAAAATACCGGGAATTGTTCAATAAAATGCAAAATAATTGTTTAATCATTAAAATTTATTTTGTCGCCTTCAAAATAGGGTCCATTCAAAGCAATACACATATGCCAATGATTTTTCCAGACATCAAAGCATCTTTTCAAACCGTTTGCAGAGATCTTCTTCAGCTCCTTCACCGAATTTTCCTTAATGGCCTCTATCAACTCAAAGCGACGTCCAAGGAGTGGGAATTTAAGTTTTGGGAAAAGGAAAAAGTCACGGGGAGCTAAATACGGTGAATACGGAATTTATGCGATGATATTTGTCGAGTTTGTTCACAATATGAGCCTTGTGACACGGTGCGTTGTCATGGTGCAAGATCCATGAGTTTTCTTTCTACAAATTGGGCCGTTTCTTACGCACATTCTCTCTCAAACGACGCATAACTTCCGAACAATATTCTGAATTTACCGTATAACCATTTGAAATGAATTCCGAGTGCACAACACCATGATAATCAAAGAAAACGAGTAGGATAACTTTCACTTTTGACCGACTTTGACGTAGCTTTTTAGGTTTCGGCTTACCTTGCATGCCACTGTTGACTGGTTTGCACGTCAAACTCATATACCCACGTCTCATCACCTATTATAATGCGCTGGATAAACATTGGGTCCGAATTCACTTGCTCAAGCATGCCTTCAGCAACCTTCTTCCGATGAATTTTTTGAAAGAAATTCAACTCTCTTGGAACGAGTCGAGCAGCCACGCGTCTCATGTGAGACACGCTAAGGTTTTCCAGCACCATTTCCTTGACTTTGTCGACGTTTCCATCCGTTGAAGACGTTTATGGGCGACCAGATCGAGGCAAATCTTCCACGACTTCCCGGCCCTCTGCAAAAGCCTTATACCACTCGTAGACCCGTGTTTTTTTATAAAGCACACTCGCCATAGGCTTTCTACAACATTTTCAAGGAATCGGCACGCGAAATCCCGTTCAAAACACAAATCTTAAGACACTATAGAGGACAGTTTTACCAACATTCCATCTAATAAAATTTAGACATGTATGCAAGCGCGCTTTTTAAATTAATATATTTGCACTGACGAAGTAACACCTCTATAAAAATGAGTGTGGCCTAAAACATAAATTTGTCTATTAGACACGCATCTGAACAAGTCGAACTCTGTCCGTCTTGGTATAATGTGGAAGGTTTTTGGTGACTGAAGCTACAGCACCATCGTTTGCCTCGTTCAGTGGATGAGCTGAATTTCGAATGAAAGTCCAACCTGACATTTTACCATGAAATAATCTTTAGTAATGGCTTTCATAAGAGTATACGCCATAAATAAATTTATAATGCCCTAGTGAATCAAAATGCGCCGGGTGTAAAGACTTACTGAGTGGAGTCATTGTGTATCTCCCAATAGGACAGCATGGCAACCAACAGCTAAAGTTAATGCTATCATCTACGGCATAGGTATGCATTTACATTGAACGCTAAAAACACCTCCCATTAAAGTAAAACTACACGCAACAGGCAACTCCTAAGCTTCCTCGCTCATACTTCTACATATACATACATATGCATTAGGGCGGGTCGATTTAAAAATCGCTCATTGCTCTGTGAAAATCGTATTCTAGAGATCAAAATAAGAAACTTTGCCGAAGGAACCATACCTCTAAAACGAATTCTGATGTCCCCCAATTTGGGTCGAACGACAAATCCCACTTTGACCCATTTAGAGTGCTCCAATCGTGTCCAAATGTATGACCGACCCCCACTAACTCTGGACGGCCGATCCACCCATGCCAGTGGCACAGCCCCTGGAACTCCCCTGGGGGTTTCCCCATACAATCATTTCAAAATATCACCATTTTTGGCCTTTACATGAGAAAAGAAACTAAAAAGTTCGACCCAAATTGGGGGACATCAGAATTCATTTTACAGGTATGGTTCCTTCGGCAAAGTTTCTTATTTTGATCCCTGGAGTATAAATTTCACAGAGCAATGGGCGATTTTTTTGCCTCCCCACAAAAGACACTAAAAGTTCGACCCAAATTGGGGGACATCAGAATTCGTTTTAGAGGTATGGTTCCTTCGGCAAAGTTTCTTATTTTGATCCCTAGAATATGATTTTCACAGAGCAATGGACGATTTTTTTGCCTCCCCCCAAATCGACCCGGCCTAATATGCATACATATATACATATCTAGCTGCATGAGGCAAGAGCGAGGGCCGGGCAACAACAATGTATTCCAGTAAACCCTCAAAAATCTGGGTCAAATCCAAAATAACGAAAAAAATGTGAATGCATTTGACACAGAAAATTATAAAAATGCCAACACAAACAATTACGAAATGCATTCAGTCAAGTTGTAGAACTATAAGCGTGCGGAAAAATTCATAATACTCGTAAAAATAGTTGTTTTCGAAAAAAAATTTAAAAAAAAGTAAAGACATTGGCGTTTATAAAAAGTATTACAAGTTCAAAGTCACCACGAAGTTCAAAAAAGTGCAGAAAATAAAGACGACCGAGCAGTTACCAACAAAACAGAGTCACACTTAAGTTTGTGTCATTCTGTGGCAATAAGCGTGTTTTGTTGGCGGAAACAATGAAGCATATTGCAGTTGTTGCAATTCTCGGCTTAATTGTGCTGAATGCAATTTTCAAGGTGCTGGTTGATGTGAATAGCAAACGATGACAAACTAAATATTTAGCATATTTCTTTTTCATTTTTCCGATCGCTAGCGTAAAAGTTTATTCTTTTAATTTTGGTTTGTTTTACTTTAAATATTTTTGTAAGTCGCTCCGGGAAGAGAAAAGCGCATTATTCAATTATCAAATGTTAAAGGGTGACCAATTTAGAGCTATCCGATTTAAATTGAATTAAAATAATGGAAATTCAAATTGATTGCACACAAATTAATTTCACACATTTTTTTCCTTTTTTTATGAATTCCAGTTTAAATACAACTGAAAGAAGTTATCAGGTTTCCAAGCGCTGAAATTAATTTTTCTTAAATTTAGTTAAAATACTGATAGATAGTAAGGCGTAACAACCCGTCTCTGCATTAGCCCCTTGTCATTTTTCAGAAATCAGTAAAAAAGTTTATTTCCCTTGAGGAAAACTAAATACACAACTCAAGGCGGATCTATTAAGGGGTTATATACAGTTAGAAGGCCGAAAAAGGCGAATTTTCCAGAAATTTTTCTGAGGAAACTTTTCAATTTATTGATCTAAAAATTCGTACACCTATTATGTTATCTTTTAACTGTATTTTAAGACTTAGTATTAGTAAAAATTTTTATTTGGAAAGGGGTTACAGCTGATCTCCGGGAGCTCCTCTCAAAAAAGACGTTTTGCGGTGACCACTATATCTCTGAACTGGATCCTCTGAATTTAAAAAACCAAACAGATTTCGTTTACGTAAAGTTAAATCTAGTAATTAATCGAAGGAATATGCAAAATATTTTTTTTTTAATATACAAAATGGCGGTTTCTAAAAAAAAAAACCAAGAAAAACCATTTTTGAGCAAAATTTCGGCCTTAAATTGTTTACAAAAAAAACCGGTAATAAAAACTCGTCGATTAATTACTAACTAACTGCGCATGTCATAGAGAATGTGAAGATCCCGATACCCCAATCGTTGACGACGGAGTTGTCGTTCCGTTACCCGACCATGACGAGGTGAGAATAGCAATATCACGGCTAAAGAACAACAAAGTCGCGGGCGCCGACGGACTGCCGGCTGAGCTATTCAAACATGGCGGCGAGGAGCTGGTAAGGTGCATGCATCAGCTCCTATGCAGAATATGGTCGGATGAAAGCATGCCTGCCGATTGGAATTTAAGTGTGCTCTGCCCAATCCATAAGAAGGGTGATCCTGCAATCTGTGCCAATTACCGTGGGATTAGTCTTCTAAATATCGCCTATAAGGTTCTAGCGAGCGTATTGTGTGAAAGGCTGAAGCCCACCGTCAACCAACTGATTGGACCTTATCAGTGTGGCTTCAGACCTGGAAAGTCTACCATCGACCAACTATTCACAATACGCCAAATCTTGGAAAAGACCCATGAAAGGAGAATCGACACACACCATCTTTTCGTCGACTTCAAAGCTGCATTCGACAGTACGGAAAGGAGTTACCTGTATGCCGCTATGTCTGAATTTGGTATCCCCGCAAAACTAATACGGCTATGTAAGATGACGTTGCTCAACACCAGCAGCGCCGTCAGAATTGGGAAGGACCTCTCCGAGCCGTTTGATACCAAACGAGGTTTCAGACAGGGTGACTCGCTGTCGTGTGACTTCTTTAACCTGATGTTGGAGAGCATCGTACGAGCCGCAGAACTTAATCGCTCAGGCACAATTTTTTATAAGAGCGTACAATTGCTGGCGTATGCCGATGATATTGACATCATCGGCCTTAACAACCGCGCTGTTAGTTCTGCCTTCTCCAAACTGGATAAAGAGGCAAAGCGAATGGGTTTGGTGGTGAACGAGGACAAAACGAAGTACCCCCTGTCTTCAAACAAACAGTCGGCGCACTCGCGTATCGGCACCCACGTCACTGTTGACAGTTATAATTTTGAGGTTGTAAAAGACTTCGTTTATTTAGGAACCAGCATTAACACCGATAACAATGTCAGCCTTGAAATCCAACGTAGAATCTCTCTTGCCAACAAGTGCTACTTTGGACTAAGTAGGCAATTGAGCAGTAAAGTCCTCTCTCGACGAACAAAATTAACACTCTACAAGACTCTCATCATGCGCGTCCTAACGTATGGCGCAGAAGCTTGGACGATGACAACATCCGATGAAGCGACGCTTGGAGTGTTCGAGAGAAAGATTCTGCGTAAGATTTTTGGACCTTTGCACGTTGGCAACGGCGAATATCGCAGACGATGGAACGATGAGCTATATGAGCTTTACGACGACATAGGCATAGCGCAGCGAATAAAGATCCAGCGGCTTCGTTGGCTGGGTCATGTCGTCCGAATGGATACAAACGCTCCGACTTTGAAAGTATTCGATGCGGTACCAGCTGGTGGTAGCAGAGGAAGAGGAAGGCCTCCTCTGCGTTGGAAAGATCAGGTGGAGAAGGACTTGGCTTCACTTGGTGTGTCCAATTGGCGCCGGTTAGCACGAGAAAGAAACGACTGGCGCGCTTTGTTAATCTCGGCCAAAATCGCGTAAGCGGTTATCGCGCCAATTAAGAAGAAGAAGAATATATTTAAGAAGCTCGTGTTAAAATTTGAGAGTAATCAGTTCAGCCGTTTTCGAGTAATGTTGGTCACCGACTTTGAAAAAGCCATTTTGAGAAAAACGCGTTTAAAGTTTGAAGACCTGAATTTCTTTTTTGGCGTTTACTCTCGGCAAAATGCTTCCGCGCGCTCTGAACTGTCGTTTAGCCAACTAACAGACAGCTGATATTCGTGCATCAGCTGCGCGAGCGGTCTGAAATTGGTTACACTTCAAGTGCCGGACCCTGCATCAAATTATAGGTTTAATTGTGAATTATACAGTTTTTGAGCTTGAATCGATTGATAGAATTTTACGTCTATGTAAGAATTATGCACACCAGATAGATTTTAATGCCACTACATTTTTTTAAATTAAATTTTCATTGTGACTATTTAAAAATATTGGGTTGGCCACTAAGTAATTGTGGTTTTTTTTTAGAAAATCAAAAACAATTTTTTTTTGGAACTAAATAACTTTATTTGGTAATGTATTGCCCAGTTTGATCAATGACCTTTTGCCATCTTTCAGGCAGCATCATAATCCTACGATCATAAAACTACTGGTTTTTATTAGTAATTAACTGAATCAGGTACGATTTGACATCATCATCATTATTGAAATCTTTACCATTTAAGAAGTTTTGTGAAGATCGAAACAAAAGCTAATCAGATAGTGCAAGGTCAGGACTGTATGGTGCATGTGGCAAAACATCTCAACCAAGCTCCAATAATTTTTGCCGAGCGGCCAAAGATGTGTGAGGCTTTGCATTGTCTTGATGGAATACAATACTTTTTCGATTTATCAATTTGGGCCGCTTTTGCTTCAACTGCATTGTTTAATTTCATTAGTTGTTCAATGTAAACATCAGAATTGATTGTTGTTATTGTTGTTGTAGCAGCAAAAACACTCCCCATACATATATGGGGAATGCTGCTGAAGTGACAGCTCTTGGTCGGATATAAATCCGGGTCGTTCCGACTGTCGTGGGAATAAATTGACCGTTTGGTTGGGTGGTAAGAGTTCAAAGTAGACAACTCCTTTGTAATCCCACCAAACTGATAACAAGACCGTCTTTTGATGAATATCAGCTCTTAATGTTGTTTGAGTTGGTTCACCTGGCCTGCTCCACGATCTTTTCCGCGATCTTTCCAGTTACCATACGGTTTAAAAATGGATCATTTTCATTACGTTTCTTTAGCAAATCGCACCTGTTAATGCGTTGCGTAAAATTCGTTTCTTTCACTTGGTGAGGAACCCATGTATCAAGTTTTCGAACATAGCCAAGTTGTTTTAAATGATTTCCAATGCTTCTCTGCAATCTCACGTGTTGTACTGTGACGGTCCGAATCGACGGTCCAACTTCAACTGGACGACCAGAGGGTTTTTCATCTTTGAGTGAAAAATTACCAGAACGAAATCTGGCAAACCAATTTGGCACTGCCGTTCTTTTAAGGCTTCATCACCATAAACAGCACATAACTTTTTATGGCCTTGCGATACGGTTTTCCCTTTGCGGAAATAAAAAGGCAAAATATGACGAAAATGTTCCATTTTTCAACGAGCGCCAAACGAAAACTACGCAACGGATCAAAAAACTTTTTTTTACTGATTGACAGCTGAATTGCCACCTATCAAATAACAAAAAGTGTTTTACATTTGTACTGCGCCTGCAAACCTAAAAATTTAACTGAAGCCATCTATGAATGAAATCCGCAATTACTTAGTTGCCAACCCAATATATAAAACTAATGAGCAATTTGTAGTAAGCTCGTATAAAACAAATTAGTATTGGGATACTCTACTTACTCGTAAATACTATAGAAATAAATGAGCCCTTGATTTTGAAAGTGGTACAAGTCATACCTATTTTCCTTGTTTCTAGATATTTAGAGTTTTCCATTGTAAAGGATTAAAAAATATTTTTGTATTATGGAATATGATTTTTCGACAGTAAAGTAGTGCCAACAAACAAGTATAATATTTATTTTGATTGTGAAATTTATAACCATTTTCAAAAGGAAATGTGGTTCTGAAAGGTTGAAATGACTTATACCACTTTCAAAATTAACTGCACGACTTTATAAATGACTTACTAGCAAACCCGGCCCCCTTCGCTGGGCACACTAAAATAGAATAGATATGGTTTAGAACAGAAAATATATGGTTTTCATATTATTTATTTCTTTATTCTTTATTCAAGCGCTTTGGCATAAACAATATTTTTTGTTTTTCTATTTGTTTTTGACTAAATATAAAATATAAATTGAAAATCAGGAAAAAAGAAGATTGTTTTTAAATTTCAAATCAACGCACATGAATAAACAATCGTCTTTTTTCCTGATCATCCATGAATTTTTCGTTTCAATTTATATGTTTTATTAAGGATTGGAGCTTTTTTAACCATTATCCATTTATATTTAAAAAAAAAAAAAACGAAAAAAATTGTTTTTTCCACGAACACATAATTTCATTCGGATTTCACATTAAATTCTCAAATTTCGTAAGAAATTATTCACTGTTCTAAAATCCACTCCAAAAAAATTCACAAACAATTTTTACATGTTGCACTTACGTTTTTTCCTTATGGCATCCAAATCAGAAAGAAATATTGACACATTGTAACTCACACTGTCAATTTGACAGTTCAGTTCCGCCCCAAGCGTTAAAAAAGTAAACGACATTATGGCTGGCTCAAAAGAACGCTGTACCCGTTGCCACTGCTCCGAATTACAACCAAACTTTACGAAACCCATTTTCAATACTTACTTAACAATGTGCATAAGTTTGGTTTAATTCGGTGCAAAGACACGGCGGGTCCACGTTTTGGCACATATTTCGAGACCCTAGTCATCAATAGGTATGAAAATTACTCCGTATTAAAGCACTTATCAACAGCTTTCATTTGATATCCATATTGTACAAACACATTCTAGGGACCACGTTTTGGTCTCTATCTCGAGACCCTAGTCACGGAGCGGATGGAAATACTCTGAACTAAAGCATTCACCAACAGCTTCCATTTGATACCCATATTGTACATACACTTCCGAAGGTTACCCGGGTCCACGTTTTGACCTATATCTCGAGACCCCAGTCACGGAGCGGCATGAAAAATATTCTGTACTAAATCATTCACCAACAGCTTCAATTTGATATCCATATTGTACAAACACATTCTAGGGTCCACGTTTTGGTCTCTATCTCGAGACCCTAGTCACGGAGCGGATGGAAATACTCTGAAATAAAGCATTCACCAACAGCTTCCATTTGATACCCATATTGAACATACACATCCGAAGGTTACCCGGGTCCACGTTTTGACCTATATCTCGAGCCCTATCCACCAATAGGGATCCAAACTATACGGAAACCATCTTCAATACCTCCTTAACAATGTGTGTAAGTTTGGTTTAATTCGGTGCAAAGACACGGCGGGTCCACGTTTTGGCATATATTTCCAGACCCTAGTCATCAATAGCTATGAAAATTACCCCGTATTAAAGCACTTATCAACAGCTTTCATTTGATACCCATATTGTACATACACAACCAAAGGTTACCCGGGTCCACGTTTTGACCTATATCTCGAGACCCTAGTCACGGAGCGGCATGAAAAATACTCTGTACTAAAGCATTCACCAACAGCTTCAATTTGATATCCATATTGTACAAACACATTCTAGGGTCGACGTTTTGGTCTCTATCTCGAGACCCTAGTCACGGAGCGGCATGAAAAATACTCTGAACTAAAGCATTCACCAACAGCTTCCATGTGATACCCATATTGTACATACACATCCGAAGGTTACCCGGGTCCACGTTTTGACCTATATCTCGAGCCCTATCCACCAATAGGTATCCAAACTATACGGAAACCATCTTCAATACCTTCTTAACATTGTGTGTAAGTTTGGTTTAATTCGGTTCAGACACGGCCGGTTAGCGAACACACACAAAAAGTTGACTTTATTTTATATAAAGGATTTTTTTCAGTTTGTGTCCGAAAAATCCAAATATCTTACGGAACCCTATTTTTTCCAGAATAAAATGTAATCCATGTTACTCTTGGATAATGTAGTTTTCGAATGGTGAAAGAATTTTTAAAATCGGTCCAGTAGTTTTTGAACCTATTCGTTACAAACAAACAAACAAACAAAGTTTTCCTCTTTATAATATTAGTATAGATAACATCAAGGAAACATTTTTATTAGTAATTATGAATCATGAATTTCCATAAGATGCAACTTCTCGTCTTCATTACTAGATGCTTCAATTTTTAGTTTTAGCGAATCACACTTTAGCACGTGTCTTCACGAGGAAAATGAAAATTTAAGTTGAACTCCGTATTGAATATTTTCCTATAAGTCCACTCCTTCACACGTGATGTATTATTTTCATCACATATGTATATTTTTCACCTACAGTTCATTCATTTTTCGAATATCTAAATCAGCACTTTGATACTTTCGACCTGAAGTATGATGTGATCTCGTGTAATGGCTCACATGCTGGAAAGCTCAGAGTATGTTCTCATACCACTGAAATTTTTTCTTCCTCTTTTTTTCTAGATGAACCAGCCATTTTGCCACGACCATCCGTTCCAGGTGTTTTCGCATTTAAGACACCGCCTAATCTTCCGTTAGATATTTTGAAAGTATCAAAAAAAAAAGTTTTGCAAACAGAAACTTCTGAATTCCGTACACTTAGATGGAACTTAAAACTACATTTTCTCATATATCCTTCGGAATTTCTGAGTCGTCTTTGTTTTATTGATTGTTTTCAAACCAAACCATACAGAAACAAATTCTGTTTTTCGAAACATGCTAATTTCCAAAAATAATCAAAATTAGCTTTCCTGTCTTCATATCCGATTCGATTTATACATTTTTTGGAACAAAGGTAATCTTTATTTTCGAAAAGTTTACCACTCACTTGCTTAGACTCTTTTGTTTCATATTCGCTTCATTTTTCTTATATTTTGCGCACAATTACTTTGATTTCGTGTCCTCTTTCTTGATTTCATGTTGCCTTCTTCCATTTGTAAAGGTTCCGAATTCACTTTTAATGTATGAACTGATCCATCTGAAGACGGTATTAGTTTTATTCGTTTCAATTTCTGAGGAGCATTACTTTTACTTCGTCGCCGCATAATGTCTACAATTAACTATAAATAGCACGTTTCTACATTAATAGGATTACTTGATCATACCTGAACCGTTATCTGAAGACATGACAAAATTACTAGTTATTTCGTCAAATTTTGTGAACAGACTGACTTATTCCACTATAAAAAAAAAAACAGTAACCAGTAACCGTATTTTGTTTACCAACCAAAAAATAAACACATTTTATCGAGTTAATTTCTGCTAATCTCTTCAGATTATTTTATTTTATTAAGAATTGATATGAAATAGCTGATAACTATGTAGATTTTTAAAATTTTTGACTTATACCACTTTCAAAATCAAGGGCTCAAATAGCGGTTTTTTTTTTGTTTTAATTGATCGGGTCTTGTAGCATTTTACGCTTAAGCCTGCTTCCCCATTTATTTGCGTCAGGAAGAATGAATGCCTTTGGGTTTATGTGTTTATTCAGTCTCGCTTTATGAGAATTGGCTATCTTCTTTGAATTAGTTGAACATTGCTTTGGCTGGAACAACCCCATATCTGAGCGCCATAAGTCCACATAGTAATTGTTTGTACAAAATTATCTTGTTTCGAGTAAGCCAATACACAGTATATCGCTACTAATTAACCCTTCCGATTGCAACGTTTCCAAAATCTATAAATTTCTGAAGGACTCTGATCTTCTACGACGTAAGTATATGAACAGCAATTCTTCACCAGCCAGCTGAAAGCCCCCGTTGCTAGCGCTACGTTATCCTTTTGTTTATTTAACAATTCTATTGTTATTTAAGCTTTAAAAAATAAAATAAATAAATATTTCTTCTATATTCACATTCAAGCTCCTCTGGTTTTCTTTACGTGTTCGCTCCATCTGAGCTTGGCATCCAATGTCATGCCTAAGTTCTTTGCTGTATTTGAGTACAGAATTTATGACCCACATATAAGGTGCGTTTCATAATCATAAGACACCCCTAATTTTTCAAATTATTTTAATTTATAGATTTCAGAGAAAAATAAAATTTTTACATATCGATTAAAGTAACAAAAGTTATCTGTTTCATTACAGAATTTAGAATTTTTTAAATACATAAAGAAAATGTTTAGCAAAAAGGTATTTCTAGCCGTTTAAGAATGATAAAACAAAGTGATCGTTTAACAAAAGTATACTTTTTCGATTTTTTTTTCTGGCGTCTAGAATATTTTAGTATTCTATGTAAGCACCATTTGCTTTAGCGACACAAAAAAACCTTTTTTTCATCGATTCTGCTAACTTTTTAAGTAAATTTACATCTAGAGAAGCCCATTCTGCCTTAATTGCCGCTTTAAGCTCGTTGGTGTTGTCAAATTGGCAATTGTTGGCATAAACTCTTCTGACTAATATACCCCAAATGTTTTCTATTGGGTTTAGATCAGGAGAACACCTCGGTGAGTCCATAGTTTCTGTGGAACAATCGGTCAAATACGGCCTTGTTTCCCTGCTTACGTGGATTCGGGCGTTCTCTTGCTGAAAAACGAAGGGCGCTTCCCGATTATCCTGAATAAATCCTATTTTCCAAAATGAAACCCCCCCTCTTGTCCAATGCAGAGGTGCAGAGGAAGGCGCTGTGCGCCGGCGCATTGTCGTGATGCAGGGTCCAATTGTTGTCGAGGTCGGGCCGAACCCGGGCGACGCGGTTTTTCAGCAAGGAGCACTTCTTTGTAAAATGCCGCTTTTACAGTGCTTTCTGGAGGTACAAACTCCTTATGGACGATGCCTCGAGAGTCGAAAAAGATGATCAGCATGGTTTTGAACTTAGATTTCGACATGCGCGCCTTCTTGGGTCGTGGCGACTGGCTCGTGTGCCACATTGTAATAAGTTAAATTTAACTCTTCACTGACCTCACGCAGACTAGCACGACGGTCAATGTTCAAAAATTCACTAAGCCGGTTCACATCTTCGTCTGTTTGCATCGTCGAAGGCCTTCCAGATCGCTGTTCGTCTTCGACGTCCTCCCGGCCTTCCTTCAACGACTTGTGCCACCGTTTTACCTGGGCACTGGACAGAGATTTGTCCCCGTAAGCCTCCTTGAGTAGCCCAATGGTTTCGGTACTCGTTTTGTTTAGCTTTACGCAAAATTTAATCGAGTAACGTTGCTCCAACGATCGCTGCATTTTCGCCACTGCAAAATCCTAACACACTTTTAAAACTGCTTTCACGCGCGGAGCGATGTTGACTGCACCGCTGTTGCCAGCGAACTGGGACCGGTTTCTAGTGGAAGGGGAAGGTCCAACGATCATTTTCCCCCACCAGCCGATTCGGTTGATCGCTTGGCAGACGCTCCGCGCGGGAAGGCTCATTACTTTTCAATCAAACCCTGTATCTATAAAGATTTCAATTTAAATTGTTATGCTTTGTACTTATGGATTGAATTTTCACTGTACACTAATTTTAATTTTTGTTGTAATAAAAATGAATTGTTTTTGTTTTATGTAATATAGATTTCATTACTTCTTTTGTACGGATTTTTGGGAAAATATTTAGTTTTTTCATCTTACGCCATTTTTTAAAGTTGTGGAACATATCCCCAAATTTACCATATTTCGCATGTATTCTTTTTTTACACGATTTTTTTTTTGCACGCTTTTCTAAGGAACGTATCTACCGAGTAAAAAGACTGTTATGTGATCAAAGTCATAATTCGCATGCACTATTGCGCGCGAGTATAAAAATATCAAAATTTAACAAATACTTACTTCTGTGCAGAAATTTGTAAATTTCCCAAAAGTCCTCAAAATTTCAGCTCGGCGTTCAGATGCCTAAAATTCTGTACAATTACAAGCTAATAATATAAATATTTCTTATAGTAGTTTTATTAAATTTTTCTTACTATTTACAGCCAATCACCGCTGCAATAGCTGGCGTAAAACAACAACAAACAAAAATGGTGGAGTTGGAATTTGAGCAGCAATTGGCGCTGCCGCCAATAAGGCGCATAAAACGCGAGCATACAGGAAAGGCACAAAGCTTCATTGATCTCATACTCAAAATTATGAACTCATTACAATTTTATAAGCCAAATATAGCGAAAGGTGGTCAAAAGAATTATATTTATAGCTTGAATTGAAATAATACCAGTGAAAACTAAAAGTCCAGTTGAGTTGCTTTGCTTACGCACTAAAACGTTGCATTTTATTTATGTTTTTTTTTTTTAATTTTTTTTTTGTTTTTTGTTTTTTTTTTTTGTATAGTATTTTAATGTATTACAAAATGTTAAAAACTATCAATAAAACTATAGCTAACATAATTACTCGTATATTATGATGATGTATGTGTGTGGGTAATGTTGAATGATGAAGTGAATAAAAGGTAAGAAGTTGGTTAGCAACTTTTTTTTTTTTTAATAAAATTATGTAATTATGAGTCGCAAAAATGTTTTTAAGAGAAATGATAAATATTGACAAAATATGTGGCCAAAAATTTACACCGTTAATAACTATGTGCATAATAAAAATATTGAAATGGTTTACATATATTTAAATATGATTAGCAAATGAGCTTAAAAACTACATATTTTATGGGATAAAAAACGAATTTGTAAGTTTAAGTGATATTTTTTATAACTTTGTTAAAATTATGGATATATAGATGTGATTTGAACAGTTTCCGATTTCGTAAATTTGCGATAATTTAGGCAATAAATTAATTTAAATAGTGATAGCATTGTTTGTGTATGTGTGATGTCTTTTATACATTAAATAATATACACCAATATATATATGAAAGTAATATAAAAATGACGAATTTATCTAGAATTTAATATGAAGTTTCATAAACAAAACTTTTGCGCAAAAACATGGAATAAAAATGCAATGCAATGCGAACGCTTTTACAATGGCATTATATTCGATAGAACTTTTTATAAAATATTTGCAATATAGAAAATATTCGTAACCAAATATAGTCAGTACTAACGTATAATAAATATTTAATCGATCAGTTTCTTTATTTGTAATTGGGACAAAATGCCCTCACAAAAAGGAGTTCCTTCTGATTCGAGTAAAACTCGCACGATGAATTGTAGTTCAAATATTAAAGTTAATTTTTGTTTGAACGAAGCAACGCATAAAAATGCGGAAAACGCCGTCATGACTTTCATTGGCGAAGGTGAATACCACCGACTATAGCTTTTTGTTGCTATATACAAGTTTAAAATCTTTTGCGAACTAAACTCGCTTTATACCTTTATACCCTTCATATTTGAGTAAATAATAAAGTGAAGGAATTTGTCGAATCAATGCCCACACTAATTGTTTTTGGTAGTTTAGTAAAATATTACCTGCGATTTTTTAATAGAAATATATTGATCTTATTTGTTTTCACGTGACCGACTGGTATTGGCGTTCGCATTTGATGGATTATTGCCGGTTGGAGTCGAAACACAAACACTTGTACCGTTAGTTTGTGGTGCAGATGCGGGTAACGGCAGCAAAGCGTTTGGCGGTGGACACCAGTAGCCCTAAAATCAAGAAAATATTGTTGGTCACATATGTACTTTCACAAAATGTTTCGACACAAATATGTCTAAGAAAAAAGTGATTTAATTAGTAAACATTTCTAAGTAATTAAAAGTAAGACATTTTTCAAAACATACATTTGCATTCAAAATAATAGTAGTGCGAAGAAGTTTAACCTTTTTTTAATTTTTGGTTTTTATTTTTGTACATAATTTTTGCTTATTTTTGAAACCTTTTTTTTTAATTTTTGTATGTAATTTTTGTTTGTTGTTTTTGAATACAATTTTTTTGCATATTTTTTTTTTTTATATACAGTGTACTCTCTCTTAAGCGAACACCTAAGGGACTAAACAAATTTGTCTGCTGATGAAAAAAAATATAAAAAGAATTCATAAAAAATTTGTAATAGATTAAACAGTTTTATTTCCAAAACAAGAATATTAACCCTTGGGGACGCGTGTCGGCATTAAGCCGCCCAAATTAGTTCGTAGCTACAAAGCTCGCGACGTCTGTCGTTCTGAGCGATAGGATACGCATAGGTATAGTAGGTTAGGTTAGGTTGAAGCGGTTTTCCATTGTAGGACACACTCCGGCTCATGGTCCATTGTGATGCCGCGTGGGGAACTAGCCCCTATTCCTCCTGAAACCAATGTGTGCTATTCAAAAATTTTGCAAGATCCTTAATTTCGACACAGCCGAGGTCTTCTAATTCGTTGAAGAAATGTTCGCCCAAAATGGCGAGTCTACGTCTGGATAGAGCACGACAGTGACACAGAAGGTGCAGATGCGGGATCGTCTCTTCCTCGTCTAGACAACTTCTGCAGAAGTCATGTCTTTGCACACCCATTCTCTGGGCGTGCCTACCGATTAGGCAGTGCCCCGTAATAACTGAAATCAGTATGTTAAGACTATGCTTATATCTTCTACAGTTATATGTGTAGAAGTTCTGTGCCTTCAGCATTGAGAATCAGCCACATCTGTCCGGCTATTTTGCAAGTGGCTTCGTTATGCCATCTTTCTTTCGCAACTCTTACAATTTCCTCGCGCATTCACAGTCTACATGTTTGCAAGGGCATACCTATATCCCTGTCTATGTACTCATCAGTCAATTTGGTGAGCGATTTTCGCTAGTTCATCGGCTCTGCAGTTCCCCTCAATGTCGCAATGGCCAGGAACCCATGCAATCATTAGGTGAAATGACTCAGCCATCTCGTTAAGAGATACGCAACATTTCATGGCTGCCTTGGAGATTGTCGAGGGATTTTATCGACGCCTGGCTACTAGTGAAAATGTAGATATCATCTCCAGGGATCGCATCACACTGTACCAGTGTCACGGCATAGGTATAGTAAAAGAGTCAGGTTTTCATTCAAAGACATTAGGACCCATTAACGATGAAGTCTTATCTTCCTTATAATGTAAATTTACGTTGTGAGATGACGGCAGAGTCAGAACGAATTTCAGTTCTTCGATTCAGTCTCTGTGTCACTGCTAGAGGAACCATCAGTTTTTTATATATTTTATCCTACGCACGATGATCTAGAGATGATACGTTAGTTATTGACAGTTCTGAAGAATATTACTTTGAATCTGATAAGACGGAAGATGACGGCATCACTTCGTCAAATGGAAGCGAAATCCGTGCAATACGGAATCCACTCAGACATTTCAACATTAGCAGTGATAGCAGTTTGTTTATAATTATTTTTTGATTTTATGAAAATTTTTTCTTGTGTTAAATAAAACCTTAGTTTTATAACGTTCAACGTATTTCTTTTTTCTTTACTCCGTACTCCAATACCTCTCGTCCTCAGCGACGCTCGCCCGTCGAGCGGCTTCGTCCCCAAGGGTTTAATACAAACATATAGGTACGACAAAGAAAGGATTTTCCAAGAATTGAAAAACAAAATTTATCATACAAGTTGAATATATTGATTTAAAAAAGTCAGAAATTTTAGCTTGGCGAGTTTTTCTTTTAACTCCCTTTAACTTCAATATGTACTTGAAGATCAGTGCGCAATTCAACACTCTTAAGGTCGTTGTGGTTTAGAGAAAAAGTATTTATAGAATTTTCTTATAGCTAAATAAGCCTCTTTATAGGAAGTTAACTTGTCATCAATCTCATTTTTTCTCATCTTTAGACGAATGGCCAACGATTCTTGGGAAACAGTTAACACTTCAGAATTGATACTTTCCAAATCTTCATCATTAATGAATATTTCATTATCTAAATTAAGATAGTTTTCCATGTCAGCTGGAATTTCTCTCTGAACTCCATTAATAACGTTGGAGAACTGAGCAAGTGCTGATAGTGGCAGCTCAAATTCTGCGGTCCAACCTCTGTCGTTATTGGGCATATCTGTTTTACCAAACCCCCAACTTTAATGAAACAATTTTGTATTGTCTGTGGACTCACTTGCTCCCACGATTTGTGTATGAAATAAACAGCATCTAATAAATTGATTGATTTTGACAACTCCATAGCAGAAATTGTCTCTGACATCCTAAACAAAATGCGTTTTAAAAATAACGATTAATACATGAACTTATATTTTTTTATAACGCCTTGGTCAAGGGGCTGACAAAATGCTTTTGTTTGCTGGGAGAAAAATAAGTAACATTTTTCAATTTTAGATCGCGAGTATGGGAAACCGCATTATCTAGACATAGAACGACGCTCCGCTCTAGAAGTCGCATTTTTTTATCGAACTGCACGAGAAAATCTGTCATCGAACGTCATTCAAGCCTTTTTTTGTTTTTATTTTTATTTTTTGCCACGTAATGGGTAAATTGTTCAAATTTATTTTGCGAAATGCCCGAGTTCTTGCATATTTCCCAATAATAAAAAGGTGCAATATAAAATCGTGAGACTATCCTTAAACCATTTTTCACCTTTTAATGCAAATGTTTTATCGGGTAATGCTCGGAAAAACAAGCCAGTTCATAACAAATGTTTCGCGGTTCATTTCCTTCAAACAAATATGGTACCTTTTCCGTTAAACTTTTGACATAATCTTGATGGATGATGCACTAAAAGCGTCGTAAATGAGTCTCACTGAAATTTCTTTAGCTTTGCTCCTTATAAGTGTACCTGACAAAGGAATGCCTTTATTTCTTCGTGCCTTCACAAACCATTCCTAGCACAATTTTTCTGCTTTGGGCTTTAGCAGACTTATTAAAAACAATTTCTTCGTATTTAGGGGATTCCCATCTATACATACAAGAGTTAATGAATAAGCAACAGCTGTACGAATATGGTAGAGGGTAAACGTAAAAACAATGGCCGGTTAAGGGGAATTAAAATACCCTTTGGGGTGGAAAACAAGTGTCCGCGTCCTGTTGTGAGAGGGTTGTCCGCTCAAGACAGAAACATTTTCAAAAACCCTTAAGAATTTTTTAGTACTAAAAAAACTGTCCATTTATGGGAGGTGTCCGTTTAAGAGAGATGTCCGTTAGGAGAGAATACACATATACTTATTATTGGCGCTTCCACCTTTTTTTTATGTTTGGCCGAGCTCCTTCTCCTATTTGTGGTGTGCGTCTTGATGTTGTTCCACAAATGGAAGGACCTACAGTTTTAAGCCAACTCCGAGAACGGCAGATATTTTTTATGAGGAGCTTTTTTTCCCATCGAATACAACATTGTTTTTCGGCTTGCCAATATCGAGACAATTTAGTTGGCTACCGGCCTCGATAATCTAGCGTAAGCGCACTAGCCTGCCATCTCAGAGTTAGTGGGTTCGAGTCCCACGTAAAGCACAGACCTCGCACTTTTCCAAATTTACCTACTTTCCCTGTTTCTAAAAAACAAAAAAAAAAAAAAAAAATTCTCATTCATCAACTCCAAAACCTTAGATGACGTTCTAAACAGTTAAAAGGCAACGACAGGTGGGCAATCCCACTTTTAAGGACTGGTAGCGGTAGGTGATTGGTCTACCTACCCTGTCAGAAATCAAAATAGATTAACGAAACCAACGCCAAACTGAGTCTTGTCGAGGCCCTATGCTACCGAGTAGAGTGAACAAGGCAAAAAAAAATTAGATATACACACACAAGAATTTTGTATAGTAAAATACATAATTGGGTTTGTGATTGGAGAGCGAATCACGATCAACGTAAGAATGGCGCTTTAGTGGAAACGTACTATAAAACAAATGTTTTGAAATTACTTCCTTTTATTCCTCCCTTAAGTAAGTATCCCACATTCCTCCAGAATATCCACTATTTGGTATTTTGCGACCTCAACTAAGAGATGAGAAAATTCGTTTAATAAAAATTTACTGATTCTCTTCATTTCGCAGTTCTGCCGAACACCCAAAAATTTAAATTTTAATAAATTCCTAGAAAATGTTCGGATACTTGTTTCTGATAATCTACATAAAATAGTCACGCTTTTTAAAATATTTTGCTTAATAACTGCCACAAACTTAAAATTTACATACCTGCGGTCCTAGGGATCCGCCTGCTATACCCGTATTCCCACAGCCACCTCCACCAGCAGTGGCAACTGATACTTGTGACGGTTGCGGTACCGTTGCAATTCCATTATTCATAGCCAATCCTCCTGTTGCTGTTGCCACTGCTGAGCCGGGTGTATAATAAAATGGCATTGGTGGAGGTGGTGCAGCACCAGTGTACGGTATACATTGGAATTGTAGTCCCTCGCCGCCTTGCATTACACCGGCCGCATCTGGGGCTGCGAGATCTGTTGGCGTTGGATAAAAACCGTTCGACGGTCCTTGGAATGCCATATTTACTGTAGTCACTGGCTCCGATGGAGACGCGATGAAATGTTGCGGTGGACCACCATTAGGCGGAGCTGGATAAGATATGGGAGTGCAAACCGTTGATGTTGGTGTTGGGTGCATACCCATGGCAGTAGAAGGTGGTGGTGGTGGCGCGTATATGCCAAAAGAATGTGAAGGCGGTGGCATCGGCATGTGCAGATAAATACCGCCGTTTGCAGTAGTCGGTGGAACAATTGGCATAGGTGGGTCGCCATTAAACTCTGCATACGGGACGAAAGGCGGAGGCACCATGGGGTTCGCCTGCGATGCTTGGTAAGTTGTGTGTGGCGTCTGAAAAAATATTTGAATTTTTACTAGTACTTAAATTACAAAGATAATGTTTGGCTCGCTCACCTGTGGCACCATTTTACCGTTATTAGGACCATTATGAACTCCACCGCCACTTTTAGCATGATGATCATAGTTTCCATGTGGCGATGGCATGCCCAGCTCCGCAACTGAAACGGCAAGTGAAGCAGTGCCGTTACTGCTGCCACTACCATTGCCATTGATCGCATGCATGGATTTCACATTTGGTAACGATGCATGACTGTGTGACGAATTAGGTGTAGCACTACGGTTCGAACTACTTGGTCCAACACTATTCGACTTCAATGTATTATTAGCAAACTTGCCGTTACCGCCCCCTCCACCAGCAGTATTATTATTATTATAGTCATTCTGTGTGTGGGTACCTTGGCCCTGCCCGGCGGTTGCATTATTGTTGCTTGTAGCATTATTGTTATTGTTGTTGCTCTGATTGCGCACAAAAAGTGGACGCTCTTTATTGCTGTTGAAATAACGCGACTGAAAACGTCTATTATGCATGTGACCACCTTTGCCGGAGCCACTATTGGCGCTACTGGTATACGAAGACTGATTATGTGGAGCTCCTTGCAAAGTGTTGTTGCCATTTTGATTGGATGCTTGTGCGGTATGGGCGTTTAAATTCGACATGCTGCTCTTGATAGGATCAGATTTTGGCTGAAAGTAAAAATTATACTCCGTTGAAAAGTTATAAAAGCATCACATTTTGACAAGTTTTGACTATTTATTTATTTATATTATTATTATTTTTTTTATATTATTTTTTTTTATATATTATTATTATTTTTTTTATATTATTTTTTTTATATTAATATTATTATTTTTTGATATTATTATATTTTTTATATTATTATTTTTTTTATATTGTTTTTTTTTTATATTATTATTATTTTATATTATTATTTTTTTATATTATTATTTTTTTTATATTATTATTATTTTTTATATAATATTATTTTTTCATTCTATGACAAAGCCCATACTAACTAGAAGTTTTAAATTTTGAACTAGATTTATGAAAGTTCGACAAGTTTGAATCAAACTTTTTAATCAGAATTAAAAAAAAAACAAATTAGGCAGGCGTAAAACTGCTTATAAAATTTTAGTATAATAGAGCGTAAGAAGTTTGATTTCGCTCAAAAATCGTGTTTATTTTGGACAGTTTGGTTGACGGTTTGGGTCTTTTTTCTATATGAAAAATTTCGTCAAAAAAAAAAAAGAAAAATTCAAAAATCAACGAGAACTTCGAGCCACTTGGGCTATAAAATCGCGTACGTAAAATTTTTAAAATTTCAATTATCTGGTTTTTTATAAAAATAATAATGTAAATAATTTAAAGATCTATGTATGTTGTTAAAGTTGGCCAATGTGTGGTGACCTTAACTTAATATCACTCACTTTGGTTTACATTATTTAGGCCATACTACGTACCATAAATGACAAAAAAAATTGCTTTATCTTTTTATAAATAGTAACCCCGAAGGAACATGCGCTTTATAAGAATTTTGAGCAACTTCAAACTTACATTTTTTCATGCTAATATTGAAATATCGCTCAGAACTAAAATAAAAAATCTAATCAAAAGGTTGAATTTTTTTTAACTTGTACTGGTAGATATGTGGTTATACATTAGGGTGTTTCATCAAAAAACATTGCTGGTTTTCAACTGGAATTATAGATTTTACGACTTGCCACAAAATATTTCGAAGAAATATGAAGATTTAGGTGAAATGAATTGAAAACATCCCTGATCCTGATAACCGATTTTTTTATGAATAATATTGGTTTTTCTAATATTTTTTATTAAAAAAAAATTATTAAAAAACAATTTTTTTATTATTTTTTTCAAAAAATAACTGCAGATAGTAGAAGAGTTTTAGCTTAAAAGGTTTTTTTTTTAAGTTGTATCAACTCAAGCTAAAATATGCGATTTTTATGTTAATTTTGAATTTTTTTGGAAGATAATTTTAAGTAAAACTTCGTCAACTTAGCCAGCCCTTGACCGCTTTAGGCTTCTAGTATTTCATTAGAAACGAATTTTTCTCCTTTTCATTTCTTTGCAAATTAAAACATTCACGTCTCAATTTTTAGTTGCAAATATCACTAGTTTGATTCAAGTAAAGCAATTTTTTTTAATTGCAAGCTAAAAACTGCTGTCATCTAAAGTGTGAAACAAAAATTTTAAATTATATTTTTTTATTAACAAAAATAATTTTTGTATTCAAATTAAACGAGAAAAATTAAAATAAAAAAAAAAACATTTTGTTTATTTATTAATAGAAAATTTTTTATTTTTTGATTTAATTTAATTTTTTATTTTTCAACAAAAATTAATAATATTTTTATATATTTATTTTTATTAAAAATTTACTTTATATTTATTTTTTAATAAAAAATAATGTTTTTTTTACTACTTTTATGTTTTAATAAAAAAATAATATATTTTTTTAGTTTTTTATTGCAAACATTTATTTTTATTAAAAAATTTCTTTTTATTACAAAAACTAAGTTTTTGAGTATTTCGTGCTACAAAGTTTTAGCTTTGTGTTATATTGTTTTTGTTGTAGAATGCACTATTGTTTTTTTTCCTTGATCACTTCTCTCGGGAGCCTCGACAAGACTCTTCCGTCGTACACGGTTCTGTGCTGTTGTTTATGAAAAAATGCACTATACTTTCATAAAAACATTAAAAAAAAAGTTAAAATTTGAAAATTCTTTGCGCTCCTCTTATTTTGAACGCATGTAGAAATTTTTTCTGAGATATTCCCTATCTATTTCGGGTAAGATCTATAAAACTGCACCGATTTCTTTTTAAATTACGAGTAAAATTAGAAATTTTAATGAAAATGTGCCGAATTATTACAAATTAAAATTTCAAAGTTCGAAACTTTGCTTAATATGGTTGGTTTTTGCTCATCTATTTCGACCAAGACCAAAAATCCATTTTCTTAGTCTCAACTTCTTATTCACGAAGCAGTTGTTAAGCTATGTTTCCTAAGCGGCCTTCAGGTCATAGAATGATTCACATTGATTCTCTGCTATGA
The DNA here is from genome assembly GCF_027943255.1 of Anastrepha obliqua. Classification (NCBI taxonomy): domain Eukaryota; kingdom Metazoa; phylum Arthropoda; class Insecta; order Diptera; family Tephritidae; genus Anastrepha; species Anastrepha obliqua. The sequence continues at coordinate 32,295,965 of NC_072893.1, forward strand.
ACCAGAAACGGCGTCGCCGGAATAGGCTTTTTAGTATATTGTATACCTAGAAATCATACGGAGTGCAGTGGTTACGCGACTATGTCGTTCGAACAATGAAGGTATTTTAATTCTTGAGGTGCTGCAATGGTTTCAAATTTGAAACAGATATTTATTATAACTCCCTTCTAGGCCCAGCTTCATATATGTAATAGCCACGTATTATTTCAATTCCCTTAAAAGTGTATTTCTTGTTTTTATCAAGTCTTGGGCCAAATCTAATAATCAAAAATCATCCCTTTACGGTAATCAACTCAGCAAATTTTTATTGTTCAAAGAGTTACAAGGTGTTACTCCAATGAACATTTGCTTTATTTCGCCATCTGCCACCAAAGAATAGAAATATGCTGTAATATACGAAAGTCGGCCAAATGGTAGCTTTGCTTTATTTGCTTTAAGCGGTTAGGGGTAGTCAGAATTTTCAAAACAATTGGATTTTTTTTTTTGCATTTTCTTAAAGTATAGTATCTTACAAATATTGCGTGAAAATTTGAAGTGAATCCGACAAATACTTTTCGAGTTATTCAACAATTAACAAAGGGTGCTCGGGAGCTCCGGAATCGATAGCAAAACTTTAAATGCGTTTTTCTCAAAACTATGTTTTTTGAACTGGTGATCGCTGTAACTTAGAAACCGCTTGGTGGATTTCAATAAAATTTATACTGCTTTTGAAAAACATAAAAAACACGTGACTGATCCAAGGATTTTTTTTTTTCAAAAATTTCAATTTTTTTAAAATTGTCTCGAAAATCTGAAAAATGCTTCCTGAGCCCGCTTATTGTTAATTTTGAAAAAAAGCCTCGATAAGGGACAAGATTATCTATTAATAAAACTAATTTCTCTTGTCCGATTGATTTTAGATGAATCTCCAAGGACTTCTGGAAAAACGGGCTCCACTCAAACAGCGATAACTTTTAAAATTTTTAATTTTTTTTTTTTGAAATTTTGCTCAAGTCAAGTCGAAACATGACGTAATAATGCTATGTTTTTATTTTTTAATGAAGCAATTGAAGCGGAGCCGCGAATAACGTTTTAAGTCATTTTTTGCAAAACGTGTTTTTTTGCAGATTTCCGTTACTATTACGCTCTTGCATCTCTTAAGTATCAAATAAGTTAAAATTTCGGACCATAAGGCAATTAAAAAGCAATTAGAAGAAGTCAGTCCGTGGAAGAACGTTGTAAGTTACACGCAAAATGATACGATCGCAATTGTCGAAGGTAATTGATAAGTATAACAGAGGTACAAAAAGGAAATGTAATGTTGAAAACTAGTGTGATAATAAAAACAAAAAGGTTAGAAATAGTGGAAATGCATATAAATGTAAGCAGGAAAAACAAAAGTATCTCTCAAAAAAACGCCCCAGAACAAGTAATGTGGAAAAACGTTTTAAGTGTACTTGCTGTAATTTTATTTTATTTAGGTTTGTGATTGTCGTTGCTATTTCAATTGCGAAAAATTTAGCGTTAGTCAAATAAAGGAATATTTTGTCGAATTCTAAGAAAAAAATTATAATGAACAAACGGTTTTTTATCGAATTGTTGTGAGCCTCGAAGAAGAAGATTTAAAAACGCAATTTCATGTATTTTGAAACATATTTCATGCAACTACGATGTACTTAAAAAGGGAGAAATAAGTAAATTAATAATATGGTCCGATAGATGCGTTGGACAGAGCAACAACTGGACAATAATTTCATTATGCAACAGTCTTTTTACGAAGTATTTTTCTGAAATCAATCAAAAATTTTAGACTTCTGGACACAGCTTTCTTTCATGTGATCGAGATTTTGCACTTACTGAAAAAAAACTTCCCAACTTTTTATTCCCGAAGATGTTTCTCTATTAATTGCATCTACGAGACAGTCGAATCCATTTAATGTACATCAAATGGATCTAAATGATTTTAAAAATTTTGACGTTCTCAAAAAAAATTTATATAAGGATCCTAAATGCAAAATTACCAAAGCTAGATGGCTTCAGATTTCTACTGATGATCCAAACATACTAAGAGTACGAAAAAATCATATTCCAGAAACATGGCCATGCTATAATTTGTATTCAAAACAAAAAAAAAAAAAAAACGCAGAACTTGAAAAATTATGCGATGCCTCTACTTCGAAAGGAATACATTAGTATACATAAGTGATGAGAAAAAAAGAAAAAAAAAAAAAAATTTTTAAATGACCGCGTACTTATAATTCGAAATTAAAATTCCCAATTTTTTTTTTTTTATAAGTTATTAATGTCATTGTTTTGGACAAGCCAAAAATACAGGAACAAAAAACAATCACAAAGCCTCCAAAAACGTTTTTTTTCTTTCTTGTAAAAAAAAACGATTATGGCATTTACAACGTTATTCGCGGCTCCGCTTCAATTGACTAGCAAACAAAATTGTTGAAAATCTGACTACACGTAACCCCTTAAAGCTTCAAATACCGTAATATTCTTTTTGAAAGCGCTTTGTTAGCCTTTGACATTTCAATTTTATTTGTCGCCTCGTTTTTTCCTGTTATTCTGGCAGCATTCAAAGCTACCATTTGGCCATGGGAGTCTTGAAAGAAAAGCAAAGAAAAACAAAGCAAGAAAGACAAGCAAAGCATGCTTTCTTTTTAACATCACCTATGTACGTATATCTGCACAATTCTCTTATGGAACGGCAGCGGGTATTGTGATTTAATAAACGTATGTGATTTTCTGTTGGTTATACTAAGCCAAAAATGTTTCTACTTCTCATAATTCTAAGCGTACGTGTCCTTGTGTCTCTGAGCTCATCCCGAGCTTGTACAAATGACTTCGCAGTTTAAAATTACCCGTGAGAATACATGCAAGAACTCTCTGTAATGTTCTTTGGAAGGTTATAAACTTTTTAGAAGCCAGCTTCCCAATAACGAGCTTGCCTAGCGTAGTACCAGAAAGAGCTTAAGTCACATTATTCAGTCACCGCAGCTTACTTCGTTCCTGATTACACAGGGTGGGCCATATAGCGTTTGCTTTTTGAACCACCTATTTTTTTGAGAATGGTAACACAAATGACATGTCAAATGTGTTCATAATTTACTTAAAGGTTTGACATTTACGAAATGGGACGCTATACGCTTGAACAAAATTGGGAAATATTGAAAACCTATTTCCAAAGTGGTGAGTCTTCTTCTTCTTCCGCGGTTACAGTAAATGGCGAGCGTTACCGTGACATGCTCAACGAGTTGTTTCCAAAAATTGAAGAGGATGACATGGACGACATTTGGTTTCAACAGGACGGTGCAACTTGTCACACTGCCAAAGAAACACTCGAACTTTTGGCTACCGTTTTTGAAAACCAAATAATCAGCCGAAATTCCGATATGAATTGGCCGCCTCGGAGCTGTGATTTAAGGGGTAACACCACTGTAGAAATTTCAAAAAATTGATTTTTTTTTATATGCTTAAAAATTCTTTGAACCTTTTAAAATAGAGAACAAAAAATTTTGTACGTTACCGAAGTTTATTTCATAAATATTTTAAGCTTTTAACCAAGCGTTAGTGACTGCTACCTAACGACTTCTCCAAATTTCCAAACTTTAAACGCGTTTTTCTCAAAACACGTTTTCTGAAACTGGCACGCAGCATAACTCAAACAATTTTAAATATTTTTAATCAGGTTTTTCACTACGTCTGTATAATAACCTTCTTAAGAGAAGAGCGTAGGGGATTTTCGATAGATTAATTTAAACGATTGTTATAATTATTTAAGTGCCGTTTTTTTAGTCCAAAATAGAGTCTTTTCCTTCAAATGCTTGCTAATTCCACAAAAAAAAATATTTTTTAAATCCCCTACGTGTTTCTCTAGCTATTCTTATCTAGATTAAGAAAAAAAATGTTTCTTTGTTCCAGATTAAAATTTGCACCCTCTGTGCTGCGTGCCGCGGAGCGCTTTCAAGAGAAACCACATTACAAAAATGTCTCCTATGCCGCCATTTTGTAAAATTTTTCGATCAAACTTTGTAGTTTTGTATTTTAGTATATAAGTAATAACTTCCCAAACCAGAGTGATTGTTTTCCCTTTCCTTCTATACAAAAAAACTCTTTAAAAATCGTGTTTATTTTACGCGTGTACAGTGGTGTTACCCCTTAAGCCCGTTGGACTATTTTTTGTGGGGAGCCGTTAAGGACAAATGTTATGCAACCCATCCAGAGACGATTGATGCTTTAAAACACGATATCGAAGTTGCCATTCATGAAATTGGACCCCAAACAATCGAAAATGTGCTTAAAAATTTGATTGATCGAATGGCCTACTGTAAAGCCAGTCATGGCAGTCATTTGAACGATATTATTTTTCATTCATAAATGACAAAGTTCAATCTTCAAAATAAAAAAAAGTTTGAAAAAATATTGATTAGTTTTTTTTATAGCCGATTCAAAAAGCAAATTTTACATGGCCCACCCTATATAAGCAAACATTTTGTTGTACTGCAAAATTGATAGCTCTCCCAAATGATAAAACCGATTAGCATGGAAACGTCATTCAGCTCCCGGACACGCTCATGCATTTGCTGTCCAACAGCTTATATATGTGTGTGTGTGTCGGGTGACACACGTACTTTCTTCGTGTCACACATACTTGTTTTCGGCTTTTGCATGATGAAAATCAAAAATTTTAGATATTAGCGTCATGCACCCGACACGCACACATATTAGCTGCTGGACAGCATGCATGAGCCTCCGCCGGAGCTATATCGGTCATTGTGGTTGTTATTGCTGAAACAGCATAAAACCTGTTGACACATTTTTGGGAAATACTGCTGAACTGATAGTTCTTAACCACACATAAATCTTGCTAAGCTACATAATTTTCAGTTGTCCCTTGGGACAGTTTTTCAGTGCGATTTAAAACGTTACGAAACTAGTTTCTATTGCTTCAAAACAAAAAAAAATAAACTCTAATATTTGGTTACAATTTTTACATAAACAAGTTTTTGTTGCCTTGTTTGTTTGTTTACATTCTGATTGGAGTTTTGGTATTCAAATCACCGAATTGCAAAAACAAAATTGACATGTATTTTGTGTCACTGCTATCTCTTATTTGCATTCGTTTAGGGATACAAGCATACAAACCTCTTGCCCGATGTCTTCATTTGCATTTCCTCCATTAATTTTAGATGTTGTTTTTCCACTGTTTCCTTTTGCTTTTGCATCTAAAATTTGATGACCATATTTTATAAACATTTCCACCCTTCAAGTATGCCACTCGATACTCACCTTCGTTGCCACGCTTCGAGTGAATGAGATGATAGTCCAAACCTAAATTATAAAAGTAGCGCAAAGTGGACACATCGGAAGGCAAATCTACGCCATTCGGCTCAACAGATTTCGTTGCGTCCCAATTAATACGACCACTTAGCGGTGTAGTCATATTTGGCGTTTGCACACCGCTGCGATTGCGTGTGGTTGGCGTTTCATAAACCGGTGTTGCGTTGTTTTGCATCGAACTAGCTTCAATGGCGTTGGCTGGTGCAACGCTGCCAAATTGCGCGTTGGGTGGGTAAAATGGACAGCCACCGATATTATGTGCTACTGGATGTGGCGCCGCAGTAGTTATAAGGGGTGGTGGTAACGGTGGTGCAGCTTGCATGTAAAGGTTATTTGGTGCGAAAGCTGTTTGTGGTGCGCCCGGCGGTGGATACATGTAATAACCGGTTGGCATCAGCGCTGTAGTTGGTGGATGAACAGCTGGATCATATCCGTAAGCGAAATACTCCTCAGGCATGGCACCATACTGAGGCATAGGATATAGATAATGCAGATCGGGGAGAATGAAAGCGGGAGCACTCAACCCTGTTGAATGGTCTAGGCCATTGAAGTTAGCGATCATGTCTTCATGTGCAAGGTTGGATTGTGGCACATTTGATTCAGTTTTAACACGTGTCTCTGGAATGGTTGTGCGCGGCGTAGCATTAGCGTTGTTCTCGTTGGAAGCCGGCACATTGGCGCTACAACTTTTCGGTTCTAGATCACGTGGCGCATGCTCCACCGTCAGTGGCATTGCGCAATACTCTAAAGTGTGTGCACGGAAGTTTTCAAAACGTGTGTATTGCTTCAACTTATAATAACAGCCGTTGCGATGTTGAGCTACGGCAGCAGTATAATGTTGTTTGTCCTCTTTATCGACATCACTACCTACATAGTCCGATGATTTGCTATTAGGCGTGAAAGGAGCACAGTAATCGTGTTCGCCGGCAAATTGGCCATTCAGTTTGAAGCGATAGTTATAATGACGAGTAAGGCGTACCGAACTGTATTTTTGCATATGACGCTGGAAACGATATGGTAATGTCCATGGCTTAAATTGGTCAGGTGGCAAAGGAGTAAGTGATTCATAGGGCACCTACAAATGCAATGGAATATTAAATGGTTTTACTTTTAATATAGCGAAATGCATGCATATTATTTAATGATTGAACGAAAAGTTTGCACTTTTACATTAACTATAAATTACTATAAATTTACATATTTTACATCTTACCAGACGCTTTTCGCCTAATTGTTCGATAAAAACAATGCAGTAGCCTTTGTCAACTGCTATCTCTTGTATATGACAAGTGTACACATCGTTTTCGGATTTGCATAACTTCACATGACACTTGGCTCCCACCTGGAAGAATTTATGAACTCTTGTTTGCTGGCAGCGTATCAACTTCAGTTTTACAATTCAGTTATACAAGCACAAACACAAAAGTAGAATGGATAGACAGGACACAGCATTGTGGAGCAGGACGTGTTAAAATGACAAGCACAAACCGATGACCGGATTTAATTGTATGTTAGACACATAGAAGGAACAAACTGTTAGTTCATTCATTATGACAAACAAACGACATGCATGCGCACTTAATGTCTAAATAAATACCTTGAAATTCGTGTCACCATTATACCAATTTTGTAATTTTTGCTCCTTGCGCTGCTCATTCCACGCATCAAACTCAATGTTGCGATACATATTTGGATCTAATGCTTTTGCAACTTTATAGGGAAATGGTGTAATACCTACAAATGCGAAATACCAAAAATCAAGTTAGACATATGGTATAAGTATACTAATCTATAAATTTGTATTCAATGTGTATGTGTACCTTCCTGCAATAACTGGCGCACACATGAGATATACTTGTGCGGCAGTAGGGATTCCGCGGTTTTACACAATGCTGTCTTTTCATATTCGTCACAATTTGTGTGCATCTTCATTTCACGATGCAAATCATCTGATAAGCGCGGAAAGTTTGTATAGTGGAAATGGCAGAGTTCGTAGTTTTCCAAAATGCAATTGGTTTCATGCGGTAAATCGAAACTAAAGACACGTCCATCAGTTAAGTGTATGCGGGTGCAGTAGCCTTCCTCATTGCTTTCAGAAGTGTATTCCATAGACTCCAGTGCCGGAGAGTGTAGCATATGCTCAACGGCAAATGCAACATCCGGTAATTTATACAAGTCCTTGTATAGGATTTCATAGCATATGGCTAAGATATAAAATAAGTCAAATTAAATTAGTTTTAGTACTTAGCTGTGCATAATTACCCTGACATATAGCTGCATCTTTGATGTAGTCACAAGTAAAAACGGAATCAAAGTGCCTTTCAGGCGTATAAAATACTCGAAATAAGTCATTGAAGTAGGAGCGAGTGCTATAGAAGTTTCCCAAATTGAAGGGCTCAAAAAGTAATACATTACGCCTGAAAAATAATTTCACAATTTATGTATGTATATGTGGACATTGACATAGAAACAATAAATGTTGAACAACTTAATCAAAAAAATGTTCGAATAATAAAGCATTTCAACTTTTATGGATTTAGCGGTAAATGTATTACAAGCGATTTCTTACAGCAATTATTACTCGTGAACTTACTGGAACATATAACCAACTGCCTGCAGTTCAATCAAGGTTCCGTATGTTTTGGGTTTCGACATATCATCAAGATACTCGTCCAAATCTCGTTCGATGAGCTGTTGATGAAATAAGAATTCTAATTTTTGCTGACTTCCAACTAATTCGCATCTTCCAATTAATTTACCGGCGCAAAAAAGTCCCGATGCTTACGCATATAGCGTACACATTTCTTGCGTATCGCCAAATGATGCAGCTGTGTATCATACATTTGTTCCGAAATCACACGAAACAAGCAGGAGGCATCGCGCGCTGTATGCTTGCGATAGAAATTGTTCTCCTCCAAGAATTGGTCAAAAGGGTCGGGTGCTTGGCGACTGCCAGAGGTGAATTGTCGTTGCATGCTTATAACTTATTCACAAAACTTTCTGCTGGTTGTATCTACAATTTAAAGCGTTTACATTGCAAAAACAAAACTTCAACAATTGTTTAATAGTGCATAAGACATAATTTAAGGTGCAACATAACCTCAAACTACACAAGTTTATTTGTGCAATTTATCATTACATACTGTTAACCGTTATTGTTGTGATTTGAGATCGTAAAATCTCACACACACACAAAGACATTTCCTAATAGTTTATCTACATAAATAATTAATTAAACAAAGTTCAATGCACGCAACTGTACAGTTCACCACACATTCTTCATATCCACATACATATGTATTCTCAAACAGTGCCTATATTCAAGGTCCAATAACAGTTATTTCTTTGTATTATACATTCCGTCTGCCAGACAAATTTATTGGTACAGTTTATCCAAGGCTGAACGGAATTCCCAATGGGTTGACAAAATTAAAAAAAAAATCCACTTTCTATTTTGTTTTGGTATTCTACGAATTTGTATCGGTGTTTTACGAATTTCACTCACCTTTTCTTAAATGTTTTTAACAAAATTGCAAATTTTAACGACTTTTAGACATTAAAATTTCAATTAACGTGAGAAGCAGCAAAAAACACAATCACAAAATTGCACTACACTTGTTTCGTTTCGTAAACTTTATTCGTTTATTTGAATGTTGATTAAAATATTAACTTTAAAAATAACTCAAACAAAGATTATCGTTTTGTTCAACGCTATGCGTTAAAATAAGCGAGATGCGATAAAATTCACAAGCAAAATGCAAAACACCAAAGATTCAAATTCGAAAAAGGAATGCTGAAAAAACGGTACTATTTTTTCAGGGCTGCTGTTGTCCATTGGCAAGGGTTGCATGAAAGAGTTCGAAATATAATGGGGGATTTTATTTATACATTCTAAGCATTCGGAATATACTTTTCTGTTTACTTTTTTGTTAAAACGGCACTGGTAACATTTTACCGAATATTCCAGAACGCATGCCTTCCATTTCGCCTATGAGATGGGGTGAAAAGCGCATTCGCTCAGGTGTATGTAAATGGATTTAAGTTAAATTTAAGCCAAAATTAAGGTTTCTGCCTTGTATACGTATTTTTCTTATAAATGTTGCTTATAAAACTTTTTCCTTGTCGTTCACAAAGTTCATTCCTGTTTTTTTCTGTATTCCTAATATTCCAAATAAACTAAAAACTATTCATACGTTCTCTGCGCGTGGAGTGTACCAGTTGCATTGCGATTTGCTACATTTTGGCATACATGTTGTTATCTTCTCTTTAGTTTCTGTACTTCGAAATTCACAAATAAAGACCAAAGTAGAGGTGCCATAACCATAACGCCATAAATTTACTGATCGAATCAACATATAGATAACACCGTAATCAATTAGAGGTGCCATACCATAGTTCCGTAGTCATAAAGTGTTTGGTCGAGCTTCTCCTCCGATTTGTGGCGTGTGTCTTGATATTGTCCCATAAATGGAGGGGCCTACAATTTTAAATCGACTCCGAACTGCAAATATTTTTTATCAGAAGCTTTTCCAAGGCAGAAATACACTCGGTGGTTTGCCATTGCCTGCCGAGGGGCAACCGCTATTAGAAAAAACTTTTTCTTCATTTGCGTAGGGTTACAAGCAAATCGTCTATTTAAAAATTTAATCAAGCGTCTTTTTATTCCATTAACATTCTCTGATCTCATTAACATTCTGTGTTTCGCTAACAGGATTCTGTTAATTATTTAATTGAAGCAGAGAATGTTATTCAATTGCAGCAATTTCGTTATATGATTTTAGGCGTAATACTCTAAAGTGCTATGAACTAGAGTAAAAAAAAAAAAAATAAATCTGTGGAAAAATTCAAATTATTTCAAACGTTTTAGAATTTGGAAAATAGCCGTTTAAAAAAAATATTTTCGATTTGTTGGTATAATTCAATTAAAAAATTCTGCTTCAGAATAGAACCTTAAATAAAACGAAAAATTGGCATTTGCAATAATTATATTATATGCATAGTACATACACACTTGTGTACAAACCTACATATATGGTAAGTCTTCAAACATAACTACATATACATATGAACACATATAATACATAACATCCATAATAAACAACCTTGTTGGTTCCGTTGGTCCGTTCATTGTTGGCAATAATTAAAAAAACTAACCGATTCCCATACCCATTCAAACGAACTGGGTTACTCTGAATCAATCGGAAACACGTATATCTGACGTCAGGTGGCGCTTTACAGCATTTTATGACATTGCGCGTCACATCCACTCCCACATACAGTTTTACACTGTGACAATCAAACTTGCAACAAAAACAAAGCCGGCCTGAACAGACCTACAACAGTTCCTCCCCAACAGTTCACATGTGAAATGCTGTAAAAATGGCATTTAACGGTACATGCGCAGTAATTGGCAGGAATATGCGCACGTCAAATCATACATACCACCAAATTCGTATTCTCTCGTCAGTTAATACTGCTATTTCTCTGTGTATGGAAGGAAAATAAAAAGCAATTAATTTATCCCCAAAAGCCTCTTTTAAACATACATACATATGTGTATTGTTTTATTCATGAATAAAAATAAATAAATAAATACAAATAATAGTGGGTGAGTGATACTGCAGCTGTAGATGCCGGTCTTTTCAACGCTCATCTAACGCCTTCGCTTGCTCTTTTGCATTCTCCTTTACTGCATTTGCAGTTATATTAATTCGCACTCGTTAGTTCGGCAGTCTTTGCGTCTGCGTTACACAGCAATCGAAAAGCCGTTGGGTGGGTAGACTGGACAAATTTCCTGATTACTTGGTTGGTAGTGGACTTCGCTGTGCTTTGCCGCACTCAACACTGCTCAGTCAAAAATCTCAAGTCAATGAAGTCTGGAGTAAACTTCAAGTTCGCGCTGTTACCGCGACTAAAGTTGTCTGGAAGAGATGTGAGTTTGAAAGTGTAGAAATTTGCATTGTTACAAAATATTTACATACATATATTGCAATAATTTACATATATAACTTAAAAAATTTAGTTTCGTTCGTATGTTGAGTTTTTCAATAGTAACGTTTCGATGTGTGTTAAAAGTAAAGCAAAATCGTAAAAGCAGCAATTTAAGTTAAATCATTGCGTTTTTTTTTTTCATTATTCACCTATTCGCCCAGCCCGCTATGCGCCGCCCCCAATTGGCGGTGTGCAACTCATTTTTTTTTTGTGTGCATTTCCAATTTTCCATACATTAATTAAAATTTGATTTGCTTTTATTGAGAAAGTTTTGCATTTTATTATGCTTAAGAAATGGTGTTGTTTGTGGCCAGCAGTCAAAAGGCTGTAGTAGAAAGTGTCCATTTGCATATCTAAATTATAAGGTGTTGTTCTGGTGATAAAAGTTAAGAAAATCGTTATTGATTATGAAATCACAAAGAAAAAGGTGTCATTGAGTTGGAGTACAATAACAACTAACACGTTGTCTGGTTTGTGCGAGTTGCTGTTGCCGCTGTCAACGTAGTCGATGCTGCCGCCGACGAAATGCAATCATTTCTCTGCCGCAGTTGGCTGTGGCCACTGTTAACTTCGCCTTCTGTGCTGCTATAATGTGCTCCTGCATGCATTCGTGTACATACATATGTATGTATGTCTGTATCATATCTACGTTATCGTTGGTGCTCTGTGGTACAGGGTAGTAGGGTAAAATCAATATACAACAGAGAAAACATTCAGAGAAGAAATGAAAAAATTGTATAAAAACCTACGCGAAAAACGATGACGTCTACTAAACTAAAATAATTACGCTGATGTTAAATTCCGAAGAGTGTACCACCCACTTGAATAATATTACAATTCAATTACGGACATATGTACATACATATGTACATGTCTGTGCATGCCCGAAGCAATGGTTTAACACTTTTATGTTTGTTTATTAATCGCACCTTATCCACAAATTCTGCTTCTTTGCATAATCGCTCTTCACGAAATGATGTTTGCTATTGCAATTACGAGTAGTTGTTGTGAGAAAAGTTGTTTTGTTGCTGTACAAGTAGAGTTGTGAAATTCGAAAGATACCAATATTTAAGACGACGACGAATATTTGAATTGCATTTATTGCAGTAAAGGTGCCGTATAAATAGTGGAAACCAAATTAAGCCAAAACTTTTCCAATAAATAACAATTTAAAAGCAAAATTCCACAGTTGGTTTATTGAAGTGGACATCTAAATAGAGGTAGTGTACATAGATACATATGTACATACATATGTATGTATGAACATAATTTTTGTGATGCAGTAATATTTTATGTTCATTCAATACTTTGTGGGAAAATCACGTTACTCTCAATAATTATTATATAAAGTACCAATGCTTCTCAATTTTATGAAAATGTTTATCTTAGTTTTTGCAATTTTTCTTTTCTTCTCACTCTATAAATTCTCAATGTGATTTAAGTCAGCTCTACTTGCTGAGGAACGCCAATACTTTTATCTTCAAAGAACTGCCTATTGATCCTGATTGGAATTTTCATATATAAATAACTTTTCTTCTGCTCGAGGCAGCGCGACTTATTTAAACATTTCCACAAATTTCACAAATTCTGTGTCTTGGCTACATTTCCACGAAATACATCCATATATTTTGATACATATGTATGTACCCGCTGCGCCCGCTGCCACTGAACGTACAATCCCAAATAAAAGCTTTGGCACTCGAGAATATTCTATCGAGTTTAGAATCATTACTCCATAGGACTTGCAGTCCAGGTGATATAGGAGCGGGGTACTCGCTGACATGGTTAAAGGCATCTTCGTAACACTCTTCCAAGAAGTCCTGTTTGAACTAAACAACGCCGTATTGTTTGCTTGGATTTCGCAACCACTATTAATTTAAAAAGTTCTAAAGAAATTAAAATGGCCTAATTATCTAGCTAAAAATGCACAAAACACAACTAAAATGCTTCTAGGTAGGCAACGACACACATAGACCTTTCGCAGGTCCATTGTGATACCATTGGAGCTTATCCTTACCCTATGGGTTCCTTTTCAAACCATCCGGTAGCTTTAATAAACGAGTAAAGCTTCGTTAGTTTTAGATGCACTATGTCCGCTACATCAGTTAAAAAATGTCGTATCAAGTGTGCGCAACCTCCTCATAGCTAAGCTTTCACACTCACAAACAAGGTTTCTGACTGTTTCCTCTTCTTCTGTATTACGACAGCTTCTACAGAAATCGAAGAGCGGGGGTCCCAACCTTCTAGCGTGGCTGCCTATTAAACAATGACCAATGCTTCTAAGTACATTACATATCTTACGAAGGATTCGCAAGAGCTTATAACAGGGGCGGAAGTATTATTATCTAGGAAGCGAGCATATTGACTTTATTTAAATGCCCACATTCATCTGTATTCCTTTATAGTCTGCCGAAATCGGTTGCATGTTGTGTTGTAACAACTAAATTTCGGGCAAAAATTTAGCGGAGGATTGCAGGATAAAGATTTATTATAATATTTATTCCAAATATTTTGAACCAACATTACTTTCATTCCGCATCATTCCATCTCAAGAGTTATGTAGTACTGTTGTTGTTGTTGTTGTTGTAGCAGCATAATCATTCCCCAAGCATATTCGAGGAGTCCTGCTGAGGTGACAGTCCATTGCCGGATATAAATACGGGTCGTTCCGGTTACGTAGAACCGACTGTCGTGGGAACGACAGTACTCTACGAGTGTGGCCAGTTTAAAATAACAAGCCATTTGGATACCTTCCATAAGTTAATAGAAAATACTGCATAACACTTTTAATCTGTATTTATAACAGGTGGCGCAAAATTAATCAATTATGGAAAGATTTATAATATTTGCAAATATCGTCCTACGGCAATCATATTTGACACTTGTGAGCTGCAGCATACAAACAGACAAGCAATGGAGCACCTAAAGGTCAAAATAAAGATTTCCGTCATTCAAAATAATTTTTTTTTAGTAAAAAGTTGAATGGTTAATTTTGCGCCACCCGATTAATTTTGCGCCACCCATAGTAGGCTTGTATCTACTTATACATACATACCTACGTAAGCACTAGGTTGTTCAATAAGTTTCGTGGTTTGATAAGAAGAACACAATTTTATAGTTTTAAATACACTTTATTATTCAGTTTAGTCTCCCTGAGCATCAATACACTTGTTCCAACGAGATTCCAATTCATGAATTCCATCGCTGAAGTGAGAATCTGGAAGGGCTGCAAAATACACTTCCACAGCTGACCTCATCAGTTGATGAAAAACGCTTTCCACGCATGGATTTCTTAGGTCTGGAAACATATGGAAGTCGCTAGGGGCCAAATATGGTGAGTACTCTGGAGAATCCGACGACTCGAACTATAATTCATGGATTTTAGCCATTGTCAAAATGCTTTTGTGACACGTCGCATTGTTCTGATTCTCTCTCAATGATGTTTTTTCCTTCAGCTGGTCTAAACGGTTGCAATAATATTCCGAATTTAATGTTTTATCAATTCGTAAGTAATTCACAAATCCAAAATCCCAAAAAAACGCATCTTCTCTCGCATCCCAAAAAATGATGCTAACATCTTCCCAGCCGATTTCTGGACACGAACTTGTTTCAGAGCCGAAGAACTGGTTCACACCACTCCTTAGCCTCTTGCTTTGATTTAGACTAACTTTGATTGACCCAAGTCTCATTCATAGTGATGAATTACGCACAAAATCCATTTTTTCATTTCGAAAACGCACTAAATGTTACTGAATGCAGCACCCATTGTTAGCGAATGCAGCACCCATTGTGCACACAGCTTTCTGAAATCCAATACTTCAGTAAAAATATTGCTGACACTGCCCAATAAGATGGGTAGGACTTCTACTAAATATCTTTTAGTCACTCGACGGTTTTCCAATACTACGATATCCTGTACTTTTACTACGATTTCTTGTGTTGTTATTGTTTTTTGATATCATTGACGTGGATCCTCTTCAAGGCTTGGACGACCATGTTTAAATTCAACAACCTTTCTATTGTACTAATTGATAGCGAAAGGTTCTTATACACTTTCAACTTTCGTTCATAAATTTTCGTTGCTTTTAAACCTTTCAAAAATAAAAGTTCAATCACTGCATGTTACCTGATTTTTCCATGGCAGAGAATACTATGACACGTCGATACTAAATGGCTTGTAAACAAAGAATGAATTTACAGATTGTAATGAAATTTCACATACATACATACGTTCATATGAAGAGTGTACCAACATAACAAAAAAATTTAGGCTCGTAGCACTGCGCTCTCTTGTATATGGGACTAACATTTCCACCAGAAAAATAAAAACAAACATGCGAATTTTCCTTTTTCCTATTTTGCCTGCAATGCATAAAATTGAGCAAATACATATGTACATATTTATACAAAACACTATCCTGCCCACTTGCATGCGTTCATAAAAATGCTACTAAAAATAAGTAATGACTCGACAGAAAATGTGCCACACGCTCATGTGGTGTAGCAAGTTGCTGCAGTGGCAATACGATGCTGCAAAAAATAGACACAAAAAACAGCATCAAGCCGAAAAATTAGGTCAAAAACCTATGACATTCTAGACGGCTCAAGTAGATGTGCTTAACTATGCCTGTATGTATGTACAATTAGATACAAATACAATTTGGATTATTTGTATAAGAACATACTTACATAGTATGTAAAGAACGGGTGACTTTAAATGACCTAGAATTTATTTTGCGAAACAAAACACAAACTTGAAAATTGTATACTTAATTGCGGAATTTAGCGTACACCCCGTTGGGCCAGGCCTTTTTCGACTATGGATGTGAATTTAACATATTTCTGTTATAGCTAACGAATTGCACTTCCAGGTAGCTTCTAAAAATTTAATTTCTTATTGATTTATGGATATAAGATTGTAAAAAGGATGCTCGAACAGGACGAAGAAAAGGATTTAAAATGTTACAGGTTCTTTTGGGCACCTCGAGTCTGGCTGGACGCCTTATGTTTTTCATGCATTTGTACAGGAAGTTGTGGCAAATGCGCCACATTTATAATTAATTTTTAAGCATCGGAGATATATATTTTTAATTTCTTGCCTTTTTCATTGGTTTTGGCATTCATTGAGCTACCTACAAAAGCAAAAATAATCGCTGAAAATATTTTGGTTTGTGAAAAAAGGATTTTTTGTTTTGTTCTTTATTTTGACTCATTTCGAAGTTGGTTAAAGAAAAAAAAGTTGATTACAACGAAATTTATTTATAAGAGATGTTTGAGTACTGCTGGCATACTGCACGACGCTTTTCGCCTCCTTGTAGACAAAGACGACAATCTCTCTTCGCTGTGAGTGTATGGACTCCGGTTGGTTGGTTGACTATAATATTTCCAATGCCGGACAGGGCCGGATTTACATTCGGCCAAGGACTGTGACTTCAGCAGCATTCCCCATATATGTATATATATATAGGGCCTCCAGCGTTGTAGCATGGTAACCTATATATTAGACAATGACCGTTAATAGACCTACCAAACATCTTCCATTCTCTCTCTTGAGTTTTGACAGGTATTTTGAACGACCACTGCTGATTTTCGGCCTATCAATTTGCTTGATTCGCATGTTCGCTTTTGCTATTTTGAATTTACCAGATAGAGAAACTAATCTATCAGTACTTTACCAGTGGCTACGAGTATGGGTATCAACGCTTTATCCGATTAAATAGTTTGTGTTGTACCCTTTCTGGTATACAGTTTCTATGACCTGGCACCCAAATGAGGTTTACATTGAATCACTGGGATAAGTCACTTAGGAGTCTATGACATTCTAAGACTGTTTTCGACGAGTGCGTTTTGGACTCTACCGCTTTTATTGCTGCCTGGCTGTCTTATTTTTTTGAGGCGGAAACGATTACAAAAAAAAAAAAATTAATAATATAAATAAATAAAAATAATAAAAAAATAAAAAATGTATTTTAAAACTACTTGCTTTGATACTCTTGCTGTAATATTTATTGTCAAAAATCAACGCATTCTTTGAACTACCTGAATTTTGTAATTCAATTCCAAAATTCAATAATATGCAAAATTGCGTACCTGAAATTTTTCTGGTTTAATGGGTTTTATTTTAGTGCGAATCATTTTTTTATTAACAAATAATTGAAATTATAAAATAAGTAAACAAATAGTCAAAACTTAACAATATCTGGTGTACACTTTATTTTGACGCTGACGGTAAATGTAGAGAATATTGCAATGTACTTTTGTTAGGCCCCCCTTACGAAACCATTATTGGCAGCCGTCAGCTCTCGCTATGCCACAGTATCGAATGAGCGACCACACTCGAATCGCACCACACTATCACCAGCACACGCTGAGGAAATTTGAGTAGGAGTAAATCATAACAAAAAGCAATTTTGCATGCATGCGTTTGATCCTTATTTAATCGAGAGTATTAATTATTTTGCTGTCAACGGCTTGCGTCTGCATTTGCAATTGTTATTGGCGAAGAAGTAATCAGTAGCCGCACGAATGTCTCTCTGCTAAAAATATCAATTTCTGGAGTAACTGCGCGTATGTTTACGATTGTTTGTTTGCGCCAGCTTCAGCTTTGACTTTGGCAGTGACGTGTGTATTGGGCGCTGTAAAATGACGGCTGATGAATGTTAATATGTTCTGTTCGCATTCATGGCGCCGCATGTTGTTTGAATCCCCTAAAAGCTTAATCATGATGATGACGATACGATACTATGGACGCTGCTTTTCGTCTGCTGATGCTACCAAATGTCATGCGAGTTGATTTTTTTTATTAAGTAAAAGTAAAAGGTTTTTAATTTAATTTTTGAATGAAAATGTTATTGGGCTGTGCAATGTTCACATACATGTATGTATGTATATACTTATACAAAATATCTGCAATAAAAAACGTACGAATTGCAAAGTTTTACTACGCTTTGTGCATAATAGAGATACTCGATACTTGAACGTTGTTCAGCAATAAACACTTTGCACTACAGCATCAATATTCTCAACCGAACGTCCAGTTTTTGGTTTGCCTGTCCATCTGCCTTTTTTTATCCTCGACAGAACCAGTTTATTGTAATTTTTTATCAACCTTTGAATTGTCGACTTATTCGGATGATTGTTTCCATCAAAAGGACACGAATTTTGCGATATGTTGTTCTTAAAGATCGACTGTTTTCGTAATACGTTTCAACAATTTTTAAGGCGTTTTTCTATTCTATAAAATTGTTACACCCGCCTCCTTGACAAATGTCAAAGATCACATAAACAAAAGGTACTCTAGGAATGATACACTACTTACATCTTGAAAGGCCCTTTATAATAAAAAAAAATAATTAGGAAATTTTCTTCATAAATTTCAAAGATATTTATCTTTTTTGACCAAAAAGAATAAATGAGCGCTGTAAAAAAATAGCTTAGTTATGCTATTAATCACATAATAAGTTAAAAAAAACAAATATGACAATATTTTTTATGTATGTATATAATTAATAGGTACTTTCATATTTATAAAATGAAAAAAAGTTTTTCAATTTTTATTGACTATTCTTTATTAAAACATTGTTTAATAACAGCCGCTATATAACTGCAAAACTTGGGCCTTCCACCCGCATTTTCATGGAAGACATTTTCCAAGCTCTTATGACATGGAGCGTTGCCACTTATAAAACTTAAACCACTAAGGCTATTTATTGTCTTGCTCCTTCCACTTCTTTAACAAACGCCCATAACGAACAAGTAAATGCATAGTTTCTATTTGTGGTTGCAATTGCACCAATTAATTGCACGTTCGTTCCTCTGGTATTGGGAACCTGCTGCACAGCATGGCTGCCGACTTTTGTAAGACGATAAAACAGATTGTTTCGTCTATCCAAACTATTTGCTCTCCACTTTGAATTTACTCATTTGATTGTACGACGGGCAAACTTCCTTACTTCCAGCACAATTCATTGTAATTGGCTGCGTGTGTTCGGATTTCAAAATATATAATCCGCCCTCAAGGTAATTCCCCACTGTAGATGGAGAAAGGAATATTCCAAATTCGCTCTGGATGCACTCAACAATTTTCTTTAGTGTTATCTTGCAGTTAGCCTCTATCCAATACAACAGAACAATTACTTGGTCATTCGGTAATATTTTCAATTATTTCCACCTCTGAGTTTAGGAGTGTTCCGCCTAGAATTCACTTATGAGCATGCAACGTTTGAGCCAAGCTCACTCATTTCTCTCTCTCTCCGTATTGTAGAGAACTTTTTACTTTAAGGGGTAACACCACTGTACACGCGTAAAATAAACACGATTTTTAAAGAATTTTTTTGTATAGAAGGAAAGGGGAAACAATCACTCTGATTTGGGAAGTTATTACTTATATACTAAAATATAACACTACAAAGTTTGATCGAAAAATTGTACAAAATGGCGGCATTGGAGACATTTTTGTAATGTGGTTTCTCTTGAAGGAGCTCCGCGGCACGCAGCACAGTGGGTGCAAATTTTAATCTGGAACAAAGAAACATTTTTTTTCTTAATCTAGATAAGAATAGCTAGAGAAACACGTAGGGGATTTAAAAAATATTTATTTTTGTGGAATTAGCAAGCATTTGAAGGAAAAAACCCTATTTTGGACTAAAAAAACGGCACTTAAATAATTATAACAATCGTTTAAATTAATCTATCGAAAATCCCCTACGCTCTTCTGTTAAGAAGGTTATTATACAGACGTAGTGAAAAACCTGATTAAAAATATTTAAAATTGTTTGAGTTATGCTGCGTGCCAATTTCAGAAAACGTGTTTTGAGAAAAACGCGTTTAAAGTTTGGAAATTTGGAGAAGTCGTTAGGTAGCAGTCACTAACGCTTGGTTAAAAGCTTAAAATATTTATGAAATATACTTCGGTAACGTATAAAACTTTTTGTTCTGTATTTTAAAAGGTTCAAAGAATTTTTTAAGCTTATAAAAAAAAAATCAATTTTTTGAAATTTCTACAGTGATGTTACCCCTTAACTCTTCTTCCGCGTACGCTAATACGAATATACGAAATTAATATAGAAGGAACTGTTTAAATATGATAAATATATTTACTTGAAATAGCTGTTCGACAAATAGGGCACGCTTCTGTTTTCTCGATATTATTTGGACATATTATATGTAGATTGTGTGAAATATACAAGTGCATATGCCCACAAGGGGAAACACTGCTTATTTCTTTAGTTTCGCGCATTGTAACTAAGCAAATAATACAGTCGTCTTTCAGTTGATTCGCAACTTTAACTGACGTTTTCTAAAACCCAGTTGACTATTCTAAAATCCTATGCACGATTTCCAGCATACAATTGACAATTTTTAAAATCTAACTGGAAATGGTGTAGTAAGCCAAAAATGATCCCACATACAAATACAGTCACAGCAAGTATACGATATACTCCGTCAGCGGAGTGCTTAATTCGTTCTTCGCCATGAATACCCACAACTCGTAACCATACGATAGCATTGCTCGTATTTCATCTTGAAATTATCCACTGTAAACAGCATTTCCCTGCCCACAAATATTCCTTAATACACTTAACTACACCATACAACACCGCTTTGCACTATAAGGAACACAAAAATATGCTAAATTTGGCATACAAAATATAAATACATGTGAGCATATGTTAAAAACTCCTATACTAACACCCACCGCTGATAAAAATAGCCAAATGTGCAAAATAGTCATTAAGCATTTGCATACCCGCATTCGTAAATGTACGTGTGCGCATACATAAATAAGCATTCATTTGAAACACCTGATAACACATCTACGGTAGGATTACTCTCTTTAATTTTGTAAACAGCTTTCACTTAATGTATTACGAGGGTGTTACAAGACACACTTCATCGCAAGCGCGTCCCACTGATAAGATATCATCAATATGAAACGTGTGTATGTGTGGACAAGTACATATGCATTTTATGGGTACTTCAGATGAAAGCCTTTAAAGCATCGCACGACTATGACGCAAAACAAATCACAACACACGTCACCACAGTGAAACCGTTTAAGTCACTACCCACTTCATGTTGAAGTTTTATGCTTAAGCTTTTACATCCAGCCCCTTTGCAGGTAAATCTTTCAAAAGAAGTTTTTGTTTACTGTTTACTTGTTTGGCTTCGCCCACTGTACATACGTAAGCTGCATATAAAAGCAATCAAATTTCGACTAAGTCTTCATGGCTTCTCATCTCTAGTCACAAATGTTACATATTATCACCAACATAGGTAAATAAATTGAACAATGACTGCAGGCGTCATTCAAAAAAACAAAATTCACATCCCAATTTCACATAGCAAACAATTATTGTAGGAAATTATGAAATTCGTTTCCTTGGCGCCTGGAAGAATTTCAATGCTAAGTCTTCTTAATTGAATGCTGTTGGTATGTATGGCAAATGTGTTTGTGTGTGTAGGTGTAAGTATAAATTTAAACACATAATTAATTTAAAACATAAACGTATGTACAGGGCCCGCCATCTATCGATACGGATTTGAACTAGGTATTATTTGAAGAATGGTAACACTTAGCTATCATCTGATTTGACAGAAAATTAGTTTTATTCTTCCGCTGAACGACAATGGTTTGTTCCGAGAAATTGAAGAGGAGAATATTAGTGGCATTTGGTTCCAACAAGATGGCGCTACTTGCCACACAGCAAATGCTACGATCAATCTTTTGCGCACTGTCTTCGAAGATCGCATTATCAGCCGAAATTCTGATATCGTTTGGCCGCCTCGGAGCTGCGATTTGACGCCGTTGGATTATTATCTTTGGGGTGCCGTCAAAGACCAGTGTTATGCCAACAAACCAGCAACAATTGATGCACTGAAGACCAACATACGCAATGTCATAGCTGAAATACAGCCGCATACAATCGAAAATGTGTTGAAAAATTGGACCGATCGTATGGGATGGTGCATGGCTAGCCGAGGCAGCCATATGAATGAAGTTGTGTTCCATCATTAACCGGAAGGATTGTACTTCAAAAAAAAAAAAAAAACAGTTTGGAAAAATATTGAGTAGTTTCTTTTTTATAGCATTTTTAATTCCGTAAAGTTATATGTCGGACCCTTTACATACATCAGTGCTGTTTTTTTCTTAAACCCACTGGTCCGTAGTTGCAGTCGTAAGTTGAAACATCTTTTAATGATTACTGAAATACTTTTATCATTAGTAATTATTTTTTAATTTAGCTTTTAATTGCTAATGCTGCCAATATTCCATAGTAATGCAATATTCTTTAGTTAAAGGTTAATCTTTATAATGACGTCTATTGTGGATGCCATAAGAATTGCCAAAACTTGTTTGACGATGAACAGCTGAAGAAGGCAAGTTGATGATAGTTGCATAGCTGACATTTTGGTTTGGAAATCTGTTCATTCTGTGTTCATGTGTCGGCCGCATATGGCCTGCACGTACCCTTACAAAATTTGTGAGTTATCTAGAATGATCGTTCTATTAGAAAAGCCTAAGCTCGTAATTAGTTCCACAGGATTTGACTTTTCGGCATCCACGCAAGAAAACTGGATATCGTCGTGGGAGATCCATCTTTAATAAGGAAGTGGATGATTACACTTAGGGTATTTGTTACAGACTTTTGCAGGTCCAACAACCTCCGCAATATTCTCAATTTTAAATACTGCTTTGATCTCTTTTAACAGTTACCCGAGGTCTATAGTAACAAAATAATTATAACCAAGGCGTGTTCATACAAACTAATATATTACAAATTATTTTTGCATTAAAACACATAAAACATGTACTCGTTATTCTACAGTTATAAGTATCTATGTTGAATGTTGACAAATATTAAGAAACGTCTGTTGCTAAGTTGTTATCTTATCGTTTGGACAAAATAAATCCCACATTGCAGCAGTCGCGACAACTGTCAATCAGATGCTATCAATAGCCGTACATATAAACATACACAAGTTTGTACATATTTGACACTTTTCAAGTAAATAACCCGTAAATTATTCTAATTTATTTGTTTCTAGTTATCACACGTTGCTCTTTCAGCAAAAGTTGCCACTCTCTTAGAAAATACAATACGAGGGTGGTCGTATAAGACTCTTCTTCTCTTCTTAATTGGCGCGATAACCGATTACGCGATTTTGGCCGAGTTTAACAAAGCGCGCCAGTCGTTACTTTCTCGTGCTAACCGGTGCCAATTGGACACACCAAGTGAAGCTAAGTCCTTCTCCACCTGATCTTTCCAACGCAGAGGAGCCCTTCCTCTTCGTCTGCTACCACCAGCTGGTACCGCATCGAATACTTTCAAAGCCGGAGCGTTTGTATCCATTCGGACGAAATGACCCAGCCAACGAAGCCGCTGGATCTTTATTCGCTGCGCTATGTCTATGTCGCCGTAAAGCTCATACAGCTCATCGTTCCATCGCCTGCGATATTCGCCGTTGCCAACGTGCAAAGGTCCAAAAATCTTACGCAGAATCTTTCTCTCAAACACTCCAAGCGTCGCCTCATCGGATGTTGTCGTCGTCCACGCTTCTGCGCAATACGTTAGGACGGGCATGATGAGAGCCTTGTAAAGTGTTAGTTTTGTTCGTCGAGACAGGACTTTACTACTTAATTGTATGCTTAGTCCAAAGTAGCACTTGTTGGCAAGAGAGATTCGTATAAGACTATGAAATTTAAATAAGGATCAGATCTTTATGCAAGGAAATTTGATGTCACGCAATGGAGTAATCCAGAGTGCATTACAAGAGGTTTGACGAATATTTTCTTTAACGATTGCTCCAAGAATGAAATAGGTTCTGGAGCCGGATGGTACTTAAACGATAGTAATAAGTAGCATTACGCTACGGGAGGAATGGCTATTGTTTTTCAAACGTAAATTTTGGCCATTCTGAAAGTAGCAGAATGGATAATTGAGAGGAGATGTAGCGGGAAACAGATTGGCGTCTTTAGTGACAGTCAGACCGCGCTGAAGGCCCTGGAGAACGCAAAGTAAACCTCAAAGATTGTTCAAGAATGTAAGCAGAAATTTAATTATGTTGCAAGACAGAATAAGCTCGTGCTTATATGGGTTCCAGAACACCACAGGGACCAGAGCCAATAATCGGATTCAGTTCAGTGCAGAAATCTAGAATTGGATAAGCGATTATGTGTGCAATTTTCATAAAGAGCGATGGTCAGGTCTAGAACGCTGCAGAACTGGAAAATATATTGTGGCAAGCCCGAACAGAAAACTGTCGGACTTTCTTCTAAGACTTCGTAAAAAGGCGTTCGGTTGATGCTCGGTATTATTATCGGACACAATCCATGGGGTCAACATATGACCACCGTTGAAATCATTGAGGACTCGATTTGCCTATCTTGCTTGGAGGAGGCGGATGCTACTGAGCATTTTCTCTGTGAGTGTCCCGCATTTGCTAAAGCAAGGTCACGAATTTTGGATTCCGTTGTCATGAGAACAAGTAAAATTCGTTCTCACAAACTGGTATATATTTTCAAATTTATCAAAGAATCTGGAAAATTGTCACAGGTCTAACTACCTCTTTTCTTCTATTCTATCCTTTTTTTCCTTCTGTTACTTCTCCCCTTTCTTCTTTGACTATCAACCCTTTCAATTTCCAGAGCTTTAAATGCAATGGGACTTTTAGCCTGAGAAGTTACCAAATCTCTCGTTGCTTCTTGGCTTGACCTTTCAAATTTCAGTCGTTATCCAACGTTTCTTACATTTTTCGATTGATCTAAAAGCTTTGCATCATGCGCAGGCATCCCATGAAACAGTCCGCAATATTTTGTTGGCCGACAGACTCATCACGACCTTCTTCTTCATTTTTCAGGCTTTTTATTTAGCTTCTTTTAGCTACAAAAATGATTTTTTTTTAATTTTAATAATTTAAAAAAATGGCGCTGAAGTTGATCATCCCGATAAATTGGACCTCGTCCATTTTGGCACTTCTATATATTTATCTGAAACACAAAAGTCAAAAAAATTTGTATCAGTATGACTGTAGTTATGTCTCATATTAGAATAAAAAACACTCTAAAACTCGGGATTTTCAGTTTCTTTTATCAAAAAAAAAAACGAAATAATTGAAATAATGATTTCATTCTAGTACGGGCGATAGCCATTGATGTTGTGAATAATATATTAAAATTTCGGTTGAATAGTGTTTTTTTTTTTTTTGACAACACCAGGCCGAAAAAAGACGGTTGTAGATAAATGAGTTTAAAATTTGAGCTACAGGAGCGCGCGGCCCGTTTTCTACCTAGTTAATGGGCTGTAGAAGCTATAATATTGGGAATTTCCGTATGGAAATTTCACAGTATGATCTTAAGATACTACAGGGTGGGCCATGTAAAATTTGCTTTTTGAATCGGCTATAAAAACAAACTAATCAATATTTTTTCAAACTTTTTTTTTATTTTGAAGATTGAACATTGTCATTTATGAATGAAAAATAATATCGTTCAAATGACTGCCACGACTGGCTTTACAGTAGGCCATTCGATCAACCCAATTTTTAAGCACATTTTCGAATGTTTGGGCTCCAATTTTATGAATGGCAAGTTCGATTTCGTGTTTTAAAGCATCAATCGTCTCTGGATAGTTCGCATAACATTTGTCCTTAACGGCTCCCCACAAAAAATAGTCCAACGGGCTTAAATCATAGCTCCGAGGCGGCCAATTGATATCGGAATTTCGGCTGATTATTCGGTTTTCAAAAACGGTAGCCAAAAGTTCGAGTGTAACTTTTGCAGTGTGACAAGTTGCACCGTCCTGTTGAAACCAAATGTCGTCCATGCATCCTCTTAAATTTTTGGAAGCAACTCGTTGAGCATGTCACGGTAACGCTCGCCATTTACTGTAACCGCGGAAGAAGAAGAAGACTCACCACTTTGGAAATTGGTTTTCAATATTTCCCCATTTTGTTCAAGCGTAGAGCGTCCCATTTCGTAAATGTCAAACCTTTAAGTAAATTATGAACACATTTGACATGTCATTTCTGTTACCATTCTCAAAAAAATAGGTGGTTCACAAAGCAAACGTTATATGGCCCACCCTGTATAATTTCAAAATATCGAAAAAAACGATTTTTTGAAAATGCTAGACCACCGGGTTCCCTTAATACCTGAAAGGTTAAATTTATGTTCGTTCAGATTGCGAAGACTCCCTTAAATTTATTAAACGTTCTTCTGTTAGAAAATTGCGGTAGGTTCTTTTAAATGATGTTTGATGACAACGAAAACATTTGAGGTACCAACATCGTCCGTTCTAAGTTACGACATCTTATTGGCTCGCCCTCGTAAAATACAATCTTAAGCATAGTTGGTGCAATGGGTTGCGTTATTTCAAGTGGCTCAGCCTCAATGTCGAGGGAAATGTTTATGGCAGTCTAAAAGTGGTCTCGTTATTGCGGCGGTCGGTGCAGAAAAGTGCAGGCGATAAAAAAATTTTGTTCGAACATACGAGTATTATAATCTCATTATTGTGCAGTTGAATGTATCAACAATTTTTTGTTCTGGCAAAACTTTTCTTTCAACATTCGTTAAATAATGCAATTTTGGGTTTTAATGAAACAATAAAATTTATTGAGTGGCTAATTGAGTTCAATGTTTATGGATTTTATAGACTTATAGGCAACTCCAATACAGACATTAATTATTGCAGTTGGCGGCTTGGCGGTGCTCATAAGATTATTTTTCGACGATATGCATAATAATACACTGAATTAAGTGTCGCAAATCTTTTATATACCTAAGTTTGCCTTACGTATACGCCAGCGTGCATAAATTTATAATTATAATTGTTGTCTTTATTTTCTGTTCTTTTACATGCAAGCAGTAGCCACTCGCTTATGTGAACTAATTAACGCAGTTTTTGCACGTTTATGTAAATATTTATTTTTTTAATAATCTAAAAAACGCAGTATTTCTTACAGACTAATAAATGCCACACAATTTAAAAATTAAATAAATTAAACTTATAATTTACTTACCATATTTCATTTTAATGAAGTGAATTTAACATTTCTTACAGTTTACAGAGAAAGATCGTTAGAGAATTCGTAGAATCAAGTTAAACAATTCATTTCGTAACATTGTAGTAGTTTTTCGTGGAGAAAAAATCTAGGCCCAGGCTTTTAACAATGAAATACTCTTACTACTATTCACTAAACAATAAACTAAATTTTTATTTATCATTATTTTTCAAAATAAAACTTTCCTAAGCTTAAGACTCTACACTATTAAAGAAATATTATGAAAATTATCAAATTGCCGAGTAGCTGAAACAATATCATAAACATTTGTTTGTGTGTGTATGCATGTAGACCGACGGCGATTTAATCGGTATTACCGGCACAGCTAATTCTGATAAAATTGTATTGTGACAGACGGTTGTTATGCGGATTAGTGAACAGCTGATTTGATTATTGCATAGTTTGACAGTAAAAGACGGACTGCAGACAACAAATACGAGTATTAGCTGCCCTGATACTAAGAAATATTTATTTATTTAAACAATATTTCAGCAATTTCTTAAACTGCTCCGAAATATTGGGAAAAAATGTATGTAATTTCGAACTTGTTAGCGCAAACTAGCATTGCATCCAGTCTTTCTTGTTCTTCTCTTTAAGACTTTCATTATTTTTCATTCACGATAGATATTAACTGTAATTTTTCAGTAATGTTGCCATCGAAACTTCTCCTAATCCGCTTAAATTTTGAGAATTAAGTCTAGTTGTCAATCCGCATTAGTTGTACATAATTCCTGAGATAACTCCGAACTAAGTCGTTAATTCCGATTAATGGCACCGTCTGTCTAGGCCATTATTGTATTGGTATGTTATATGGTACCAATTAGCGATTAACCCTAATGAAGAAGTCAGCCATCTTCACACTACAAAGGATTCAAAGAGCGGCGTTGGAAGCAGTGTACATGCCTATGCCTATTACTTTTACAGATCGTGGGTATGAAAAGCGCCGCAAATGCTATTATGTTGCGGGAACTATTCTATAGGAGGATAGCTCGGAGTGGCACACCACAATACTAGACAGGCTCGCATACCAGGTATTGCAGATTACTGTATGCCACCTATAGGTTACCTTCAATTCGAAGTACGAGGTAGAGGAATATAACAAATCTTCATATGGAAGTGCGTACCTCATATCAAAATATATATAATATATCTATCTTTTTCCTACTTTATTTAGTGGGACTCTATTCAGAATTGCTAAAAAAAAGAAGTCAAAAGAACAAGCTCTGACAGGCATTGCAAGAATGCGAAAATACAAGAAGTTATTGAATGCTTTTTTTTTGTTTGATAAAGTCTTCACACTTTCTTCCTTGATTGGGGCGATAACCGCTTAAAAGTAATTTTGGTTGCTCACTGGTTATCTTTTTAGAGTCTTAAAAAACCAAAATTTATTGAAAATTTGTTTGTTCTTAGCATTCATTAGCATCAAATTTGGTTAGTTAAACACAATTGCGACAGGGACAGAAAACACTATACATTTATGTATATATATAATTGGCGAGTTCCTCCTCCTATTTGTCGTGCGCGTTGATGTTGTTTTTCAAATCGAGAGACCTACAGTTTCAAGTCGACTCCGAACGGCCGATAATTTTTTTACTAAGAGCTTTCTCATGGCAGAAATACACTCGAAGGTTTGACATTGCCTGCCGAGGGGCGACCGCTATTAGAAAACACTTTTTCTTTATTTTGGTCTTTCCCGGATTCGAACCTAAAAAATATTTCTAAACTATTGATATTTTGCGAGTTTTTTGTGCTAATCGAATAAATATTATTTGCTTGTTATTTGCCTGCTTGTAAACAAACAAATTGTCATCAAGTGTTCAGAAAAGCAACTCTGAGCCTTTAACTCGTCGAAAAAAATAGAATATGAATCTAATTATTTTGCCGCCGTAAAAATAACCGACGGCAAGAAATCCGTCCCCGCCGCAATTCTATGCAATTCTGTGCAATTTCATACTATTAATTGTTTGTTTTTGACAGCGGGTATCCGTCAACCCGCTGCCCGCTGCAATTCTGTTCAAGTGGCCAAAAAAATCAATATTTATTTAAAATTTTAAAATTTGTTTGTTCATTGCTCTCATTGCATGTTCATATAGTATATTTGAGTGTTTATATAATCGAGTGGCTACTGTAGATATTACTACGGCAACATTTAGTTTTGTAAACACGAGTTTGCTGTTTTTACCAACTCTCTCATACTCTCTCGATAATTTTAGCTCTGCTCTTTTATATGTTTCCCAAGCGTTCTACTGTGCCTGAACTGGTTTTTTAACTAAAGTTACCCTCAAACAGAGCTCATTTATAATAACAACTAGAAAGAAGGAAATGTTGGCAAAATAAAATAATCATTTCTTTGAAGCTCTACTCGTTTTCCAACCGCATTTTATGCTCTCAGCATCGAGCTGTGATTGCACTCAGGTTAGTGATTTTTCGACAATTAAAACAACAGCATACGCGGCGTTTTTGTTCTTCTTTATTGTACCTTCTTGAACTTAAAAAACTTAAAAACAAACTTAATTTGCAGCAAAGCAAATTCACTTTTGCTTGTTTCTATTTGTTGTTGCCAAGTGCCGGTGTGAATGCATTAAATTCGTTTATTTATTGACACGCTGCAAACGTATTGTTTTTTCGATTTCGATTTCTGCAATCACAGGCAATTTTATTGCTCTCCATTTGCCACTCTCAGCTGCTTGTCTGAGCGCCATTTACATTACTTGCGTACATATAAAGCACACATATGTGTGTGTGTGTGCATACGACCTTCTGTTTTGCTGTTCAGGGTGTTTGTTTGCACGCCAGCCAGCCAACCCATCATACTCGTATCGTATTTGCCAGATACTATTTTGACTACGTTGCCCGGGAGTGATAAACATTTTAAAAGTGCATCTTTGTCTATTTACTTTTGTGTGTTCAACGATCGAGGCAGAGATTCACAACGATGGCCGATGTGCGACTACGACAACGTTCAAAATGTAAGCTAAATATTCTATAAGTATTTTATGCTGATATTTACTTATGTATGTACATATGTACTATACTTATAGTATAGTTATTAGGCGAATTCATACATGGCTGTATATCGGTGTACTTGGGTAATTTAAGATTTTCCAACAACAAGAGACATACATACATCCAACAACAAGAGACATACATACTTATGCATGTAGAAAGAACTAAAATTTCAAAAAAATATATATTTTTTTTTAAGTTGTGATATTGTTGCTATTGTTGTATGTGGTATAATATACTTTTATTTTCATTGGTTTATTTACATATATTATATTCTAAACACTTTGCTGCCGCTGCACGTTTCGCGGCTATAGGTTTAGGTTTGACTTAGATCGCAGGCGCTTACATTTTTTTTTTAATTTAAGTAAATCCTTTTGGGACTAACTCTTGCATATCTCCAGCGTGTGTAAGCACCAATCGAATTCTACTCCATCTACAATACATTGATTTGCATATTTACATACAATTCGAAGGAGGATGGGAAGTTTTGTGGAAGAGTGTGCATTTTCAGGGAAATATGTATATCCCATTTAAGAAAATTGCCGTTGGCTGCTCACCATTGTTATATCCTGCAAGCAGGTTAACATTGTCACGTTTTTTTCCTCCAATAAAACGTATTTCTTTACTTTCTCTGGGTTCGGTCACTGGATTGCTAAATAAAAGTCACAAACTAATGGTGGCAAAACTTGCTTAGATAAAAAAATAAATAAATAATTGGCGTGTATACTTCTATTAAGTGTTTGGCCGACGCCCTCCTCCTATTTGTGGTGTGCGTCTTGATATTGTTAAATGGAGGGACTTGAACCTTTAAGCCGACTCCGACCAGCAAATGGTTTTTGTATGGAGCTTTATCATGGCAGAAATACACTCGGAGGTTTGCCATTGTCTGCAGAGGTGCGACCGCTATCAAAAAAAAACTTTGCGGATTGACAACTAGACTTAATTCTCATAATTTAAGCGGATTAGGGGAATTTTCGATGGCAACATTGCCGAACAATTTCAGTTAATATCTATTGTGAATGAAAAATAATAAAATTCTTACAGAGTACAAAAAAGACTGGATGCAATGCTAGTTTGCACTAACACGTCCGAAATTACATTAATATTTTTCTGATATTTCAGAGCAGTTTGAGCAATGCCTTAAATATTGTTTAAATAAATAATTAATTCTTAGTATCAAGGCAGCTAATATCAGCATTTGTTGCCTGCAGGCCATCTTTTACTGCCAAACTATTCAATAAGCAAATCAGCTGCTCACTACAATTTTAATGGAAATCAACTGCGCCGGTAATCCCGATCAACGCCGCCGTCTGTCTAGGCCATTAGTATCTCAGCTTCTCTGCTTTCTTCAAATCAAGATTAAGCCATCTTTAATCTTATTTTATGAAAATGTCCGAAGATCTATTTGGGGTGTGTATTATTCACTAGAGGAACTTTTTAATATCTCCTCATTTTATCTTCCCTATTACTATTCCTTAAATCCTCCAGCGGACACCACACATTAAAATGAGATGGAAATACTTGTCTTATAGCAGCCGCTCTAGGACAAGCAATTGAGAGCCAAGAATGATAGAAACAAGATTGACAAGTGAAATGATCGAGCAGAATTCGGCTGGTGAATGACATGACAGCCGAAGATCCCCTCACAATTTTGTTTTTCATTATAGCTAAATAGCAACCTTAGTAATCTATCATCTTTGGCTTTTATATTGTTATCCTTCATACAGGCCATTTCGGGACTTTTCAAACAATTCCTTTACAGAATAACTGATCATGTTTTTTACAATCTTATTCAATTTTAGACTGGGGAGTATTTACTGTTATACAAGTATATACAATCGAATCTATTCTTACAGATGTATACCTATGAAACCGGATTTTTCAAAGAGTATAAACGTTTATTTTTCCAAAATGGTTTGAAGTATTTTGCTCATTTAATGGAGGCGTTTGGTTGGTTGGTGCGTGACTACCATTCGAGAGTACGTAGGTTCGAATCTCCGTGCATGAATATGAAATAATAGAAACAGTTTTTTCTAATAGCGGTGACCCTCGTCAGTGGCAAACCTCCAAGTGTACTTCTGCCATGAAAAAGGTCCTCATAAAAAAATCATCGGCCGTTCGGAGCTAGCTTAAAACTGTAGGTTCTTCATTTGTGGAACACCATCAAGACACACCCCACAAATAAAAGGAGGAGCTCGGCCAAACACCTAACAGAAGTGTACGCGCCAATTATTTATTTATTTTATTTATACTGGACATTACCAGAGCTAAGTGTGAAGAAAAATCTCTTTATCCTGCTTACTGTTGGTCTAGGGCTTTTTAGATCTAATCAAGATTAATTCTTGTCGGTAGCGTTGACTTGTACTTAAAAAATTACAAAACAACAAAGTGGCAGCTATTCCCATATCGTGTTTAAAGGCACGAAACCCAACACAGTTTGCACAAGACAAAATTAAATGAATATTATGAGAAACTTGTAAGGTTGCGAACTTGAAGTTATTGACAGTTGAAGCAGTTCGATTACATTTGTAACTAGCGCCATCTACTAGGTGTGTACATATGTATATACAATAATAATACATATAGGCCAATTAGGTTGTCGTCGGTATACACCTGGCATTTAACACTTCTCGGATTGCAATTAATTTTATAGATTTAATAAGCAATTAAACACAGGTTTACTCGTATTATTTTTCATATATCGCCTGATTAAATCTTGAATTTTTCTCTTCAGACACATAGTTATAGCAATAAATACGCCTTTTTTACGACATTTTTTACGACTAAATTATAAGTGAATAATTTATTGTTTCAATTATGTATGAAGAAAGAGGTTTACTTAAAAAAAAATCGAAGCAATCGGTGCTATTAAACAATTATTGAACAGGTATACATAATTCCATTGATTAGTGCTTTTACTGGGCACTTCTGGTCTCTGCATATACCTACGTGTACATGTACATAGTATGTATGTAAATGTTGAAGTTTTTATGAAAATGCAAGCGATTTTTGATTTAACTTATTTTTAATTTGAAAGAAGTCCAGCTGTGTCCATTAAATATGTGCATTTGTATGTGTGTATGTTTGTAAAAAAGGTGGTGCTATTTTATATTTTTTAACAGGAGTAAAAACATTCCATTCGAACTTCAACAATGCAAGTATTTTCACATTACACACTTCCATCTGCGAATATCTTACTGAATATTACTATTTAACGTTTTTTACAATACTCCAGCACAAAAGAATTTAGTATAACAATATTGCCAAGTAACTGCTTTTAAATAAAACATAAATGGAGTGAAAGGTAACAATGGAATCCAAACACAATTACATTCAAAAATATCACACCGGTTGACAATTGTACGAGTAACACCTGTTGAAATCAGGTGTGAGATCAGCATATTCATGAGTTTTTACCCTGATTTTCGCACAAGCATTTCCATTTGCACCAGAATTAAACCAGAACTATTCCAGTCTTAGTATAATTCATAAATGTAGAAGTGACACCCGATTTTCAAAAGTCCGGCTAATAATATCGCCTATTAATGCACTGATTCGCTAAGTGTTTGGGTAAATTGTCGATGTTAAGCATTTGGTGCCTATTACAACCCAAAGTATACCTTAATTACAGTTGAGGAACGGCTTCCAGGCCTTAGAGCTCTAACACAATTTTCAATAAACCTTTTGGTCTTTCAAAGCAACGGAAATAGGGGGTGTGTGCAGACATTTGGCCATCACTGTGTCAATTAAAATAAATTTATTAAATATTTGCCAAAATGCAGTACTAGCATTGAGGCCTTCAGTGCTTTATTTATTTATTTAAAATTTGTAGGAGAAAAGCGGATAAATAGTCAATTAGCGCATAAATAGTTTCAGGCTTCAGGCTTACCCCCAGGCTATTTATAATCAAAAACGCCTTGCTGAAAATTCCTTCAGACTCAACTGAAGACGAGGGTATACAAAAAAAAAGGGCTTGCCAAACTCGCCGGTGGCTGTAATTGACTTTCCTTTACCTTGTGTAAAAAATTTAAATAAAAAAGAATTAATTAAAATATTTTATAACTACAAGGTGGCGCAAAATTAATAATCCTTTCGCAAGATTTATCATTTTTAAAAATTGCGTCATAAGCCATTCTTATTTGACACTTGTGAACTCAACAGCTGCATTTCACAAACAGAGAAGCAATGAAGCGCCGTTATGCGGTGTAAATGAAGATTTCCATCACTCAAAATTAATATTCTTTTAATTAGTAAAAAAGTTATTCAAAAATAAAATTTGTTTAAAGTTGATGATTAATTTTACGGCGCCTTATACAAAATATTCTCACTAGAACTACAATGTCGTAGGTTAGGTTATGTCTCCTAGGTTAGGTTAGGTTGAACTGGTTGACTTGCCGTCACGCATAGACCTGTTCGGTCCATTGTAGTAGTCTGGTCAAATACTCATTTTTTATAGATATTTTTTAGGAATTTTTTAATCCAAGTGTTTTTTGCTCGACCGCGACCTCTGCTCCCTTGTGGGGTCCAGTCCAGTGCCATTCTCGTGATGATATCTGGTGGTTTTCTCAGTGTGTGACCTATCCATCGCCTTTTTCTACGTTTGATTTGCCTAAAGATGGGTTCCTCGTTCGTTAATCTCCACAGTGCGTCGTTACTGATGGTGTTTGGTCAGAATATTCTGCAGATGATGGGAAGGCATTTGTTGATGAAGGATTGTAGCCTCTGTATGATGGTGTTAGAGACCAGCCATGTTTCGCTCCCGTACAACAATACGGACTTCACACATGAGCCGAATATTCGTAGCTTAGTGCGCCTGGAGATTTGCGAACTCCCCCATACTGTATGCATGTCGCCCTTGCTTTGTTTAGCCTGCAAATGACATTTTCATCTGCTTCACCATCTGCCGTGATGATGCAGCCGAGGTAGCAGAAGCTTTCGACGAATTTCACCAGACATCCGTCCACCAATATCTGCCTTGCGTTATTGTGGTTAACTCTTATAGCCTTCGTCTTGGCGATGTTGACCTGCAGTCCGACAGTGTGTGCCAGCGCGACTAGTTTGTTTGCCTTCGCTTGCATATCAGAGAGTTTGTGAGAGAGGAGGCAAATATAATAGGCGAAGTCCAGGTCCTCAAGATGTGTGGCGAAACTCCATTCAATGCCGATGGCGAAGAGAAGGGGCGACAGGGGACAACTTTGCCTCTCGCCTCCGTTGGTAGTGAATGGATCACTGATATCGCCTTTGTGAAGCACTACCAGTTCGGAGTTCTCGTAGAGGGCGGATTATCTTGGCGGGAACCCCCTTTCTACTCAGTGCCAGCCATATTGCATTTCGTTTGATAGTGTCGAACGTCTTCTTAAAGTCTACGAACAGCATGTAGAGTGGGGAGCGCCACTCAACTGATGGTTCTACTATGTATAATCCGAAGTGTGTTGGCTTGGTCAACACAGTTTCGGCGAGGGCGAAAATCAGATTGCTCGTTTCTTAAGTAGCGTTCGATATCTTTGAGCCTGCTTTGATTGATTACAGCTACAATTTTGTAGATGGTGTTAAGTAGGGTTATACCTCGCCAGTTGCGATGTGGGGATGAAGAATTTCGGGGCTTTTGTGTGTATGCATCTCAACGCTTTCACACGCGTAAAATAGAGCGCATTTCCTCTAAATTAGAGCTTTTGAACTGCAATAGTGAGTATATCAAGCGAATAGCTCCAGTTTTTCTTGAAAAAATCTTAAAAAATCAAGCAGTCATATTTAACTATCGGTACATGCTTCGCCATTTATATTTTTTTGTAATTCTTAATTTTTGCATTCTCACTCACCACCTACAGCAGTGCAATAAACTTGGTGTTACATAAAATTGTGAACACTTACATAAGCCTTTGTGTGACTAGTGATAAGGTGAAGTAATAAGTTGTAGCCGTTAATAATTACAGTTCTCTGGAAATACCTACATACATACATATGTTATGCAATTAGAGAATCTTAACTGAATAAAATAAGTATCTAATGCGATGTGGCTGGCAAACAGGGTCTACACCCGCACACTGCATGAAAGTACGCTCGTACTTCTAATTAGCTTCGCAAAGAGTTTACACAACACAATTTTACTGGTTTTTTGTTCACGACTTTTGCGTGCTTTTGACATATAAATGGGTATCAGCTGCATTTTATGATATTATATTTGAAAAATAGGAATTTCTCACTAATTTCATGACTTGATAAGGTACTCATGCACCGTGAAGGTGAATATCTGCGCAATATGTTTGCTCACGCAAGGCGGTTAAAAACCCTCGTCGACTCAAGCAGGGTATGCACATCAAATAGACAATCGATGTTCTCAAACGTAATAAAACTGCATAATTACCACACAATACCACAAATGAACAATGCATCAAAAATTATATTATACAATAGATGTAAGTAAAGATAAGGCAATAAAAACGATTGACAGTGATCAAAAGCGATCTGAGTGCAGAGTGGTGGATTCTCTTCTGATGGAAGATTGGCAGATTGGAGGATTCCGTTCTGACGGGATGATGGTGGATTCTCGAAAAAATTATTTTTCCTTTCGCTCTTTTTCAGATACGACATGGAGGACTACGACTTAACTCAAGAAACGAAGAGATACGTATACCAATTTACAAATCTCTAACTATCTTAAGTGCACCCATTTATTCATTCATAGGGTTAGCGTTATTCAACACATGCAGACAACATCTACGTTTTCCCTGATAGCCGGAAAGTTTTAAAATTCCTCACAAAATAGTCGACAACGGACGGTCAGGTAGCCAATGGCAAACCTCCGAGTGTATTTCTGCCATGAATAGGCTCTTCATAAAAAAGCATTTGTCGTTCGGAGTCGGCTTGAACTGGAGGAGCCTCAATTTGTGGCACAACATCAAGACGTACGCCACAAATAGGATATTCTTTTTTGTTTTTAGTTTTTGCCTAATAGAATTTATGGTAGTCCTAGACGGTGGGTGCGACCAAAAGTAGAAAGTTGTCAGTTTTTATACATTCCGGCATGTATGTGACACCTTCGACTCAAATCCACATAATCTATTTTACGGTCACACAAATTCGTTGACGCAACAGACCCATTGAGTCGGGTCTATTGGTAATGGTAATGGTAATGGTTCTACGGGTTAGGCTAAGGCCTCTATGCACTGCGACCAGATTGATTTATTATGCGCCCCTAATTACTTAATTATAATTATTTAGCATACCGAGGAATCGAACCAGCTCCTTAGGAAGAAGCATTTGTAGGTACGAGCCCAGGATTCTGTGTCTTCTGTGGCCTAATGCCTCACAGTTGGTGATTAAGTGTACCATAGACTGCTCTTCATCACAGTAGAACCTGCATGATCTTGTACTATGTAGATAACCCCATTGAGTTAAAGTGTTTATTTCAGGCAAAGTGACCTGTAAATGCTCCACAGAGTAATCTGAGGTCCTTTTTATCTAAGGTTAGAGCAGATTTTGCTTTGTTGCCATTGAAGTTCAAAAACTTTTTTAAGTGATTAAGGCCGTTGGTGCCGTTCCAGTGTTCCCTGATTTTAGTTTTGATCTATTTTTTGTTTTCCTGTTTTATATTATTTTTGTTAAAGCCGAAAAATGGGGTTGGTCCAATAAATACCCCTGCCCTTTTTTTTTGGCATAAAAGTCTGCCTTGTCGTTTCCTTCGTGGCCCTCATGTCTTGGTACCCAAATCAGTGAGAGCTGAATAAGAGTGGCCAGTGTGGCCGAGCCTATTAGGTATGCATGCAAATAATAACATGATAACTAGCAACTGAAGATTCCGAGTGGCTCGGAAAGGTTTTGAGCCTTTATTTCCTCACCCAGTGCTTGCTTATTTTTTCCTCTGCATACTTTTTCGCTTTACAAGAAATCATTGTTGCACCTGGCAATAAGTTTTCCACGTCGACATGTTCGTCATAGTTTGCGCCAATCTTAATTAAAATCTTCGCCAATTCGGCAAAGCCGGTACCGTTTACTACCGCAAATGGCTGGCGATCTTCATTGACCCAATGGCCTCATTTTTGCCCAATGCTGTGACAGGTTTACAAAATTTAGATTCCTTTATGTTTTTGCAGCTCTTGTCCGCCACAATTTGGATGTTTAGTTTCTGGTATACTTCAGGACCTTACAGCAAATGCGGCGGTAAACAAAACATGTCACTAAAGTGTTTTTCGGCTATAGGATTTTAGCAACCACATTACAAACAAAGCTTTTACCCTTTCGACGGCCAGACAAATGGTAATTAAAACTTGAAATTCGTTCAGAAAAAAATTCCATTGTATCTGCCATCTCACGATAACTACGATAATAAATCACGTGTTTAATGGTCGTTGATCAATTATTGTACTCAATGAATAACACAACTTGAAAAAAATAGCAAATGCCCCATAAGATTGCTGTTTAATTAATGCATGCAAAGACACAAAATACTCGAAGATCTCGAGTGGCTCGAGTGGCTCTCGCCACAAAACGTTTCGAGCCTTGATTGTGGTGATGGCGAGTCTGTGTGATACATGCAACATTTCTATACTCGTTCACGCTAACGCCACTTTGGTGGATGAGGCGAACATGAATGTTGTCGCAATCGTCGTGCACAATGTGCTGATGGGTCATTACTTGTTACTGAACATAAACGACTGATCATTAGTTAGTTAGCCGTTGCAGCTCTCTGGTCGACAACCTCAGAAGCGGGCATGAAATTCACATTTCTCTTAACAAGATGACTTATCCCAGGGCCGACAACCTTAAGAAGTACTTTTTTAAAGATTTGTTTTTGCATATATATTTTGGCAGGGAAGCTGAGTCGATTACAGCGACCATCACACTGGCCCACAACGGAGTGGCAAGTGATTGTAGGTGAAATAATCTAAGACGATTTTAAACATTTAACACGAAGCCAGGCATGGAAAATTGTGTCGTTGGTGCAATATCATGCATTCTAGGTTTCCAGGACGTAAGAAAGTGACACGAATTGACAGTCCTTGTCCGGATTTAAATCTGGTACGTTCTGGAGGCGTAGAACCCACTCTCGTAGCATTCATTAGCTGGTGCTTGTGCTTCACCTACCAGACGCCGGCTTATCGCCGTGCTTGTCAAAATAATAGTTATTCCCGATAACGATAACTATAAAAGCTGCAGGGATGCATGCTACCAGAATGTTTTGCATAATTAAATAACAGGATTTCAGGTAACACGTTTTTTTTGTTTTTGACTGAGACCTACTGGCTGGTGAGTGTTTTCGTCGCTATCCTAAAATAGTGGTATGTTTATGTATGATACTCTATGTGCATTTCTAAGTCGTTCTGGGGCAAAGGAAATTAAAGGAATTTCCATTTTGAAATAGGATGCCGATACAGACTAATACCTCTTCTTCTTCTTAATCGGCACGATAACTGGATAAGAGGCGTTCCTCTTCCTCTGCTACCACTAGCTGGTGCCGCATCGAATACTTTTAGAGCCGGAGCGTGTGTATTCATTCGGACGACATCACCCAGCAAATGTAGCCGCTGGATCTTTATTCGATGCGCTATGTCTATGTCGTCGTAAAGCTCATACAGCTCATCGTTCCATCGTCTGCGATATTCGCCATTGCCAACGTGCAAAGGTCCAAAAATCTTACGCAGAATCTTTCTCTCAAATACTCCAAGCGACGCTTCATCGGATGTTGTCATCGTCCACGCTTCTGAGCCATACGTTAGGAAGGGCATGATGAGAGTCTTGTAGAGCGTTAGTTTTGTTGTTCAGTCGAGTAGTCAGTAGTCTACTTAGTCCAAAATAGCACTTGTTGACAAGAGAGATTGATGAATTTAGAGCTTTTAGGTTTTAGATTGAAATAAAACAACGAAAATTCAAATTTATTGGTCAATCTTTATTATTTTTGTATAGAACCATTCATGGCATTTATTTTTTAGTGATAATCACTTTGAAATGTTGGCCGCAACTGCACAGTAATTCGGTCATCCGTAAACACCTGA
This sequence comes from Anastrepha obliqua, assembly GCF_027943255.1. Classification (NCBI taxonomy): domain Eukaryota; kingdom Metazoa; phylum Arthropoda; class Insecta; order Diptera; family Tephritidae; genus Anastrepha; species Anastrepha obliqua. The sequence continues at coordinate 32,336,344 of NC_072893.1, forward strand.
ATGACTCGCAGGGAAGAACTTCGGCCGGTATCTCGTGCATAACTTTAGTAATGTTGGCTTCCAATACCTCAATCGAAGCTGGTTTATCCCCAAGGCATTTAGACTTTGCATACCTCCACAAATAGAAGTCCAAAGGTGTGATATCATGATCATATGATCTTAGTGGCCAATCCACTGGTCCGAGGCGAGAGTTAAATTGCTCACCGAAACGACGACGCAGTAAGTCCATAATTTCAAGGGCTGTATGGCAAGTAGCGCCATATTGTTGGAACCAAATGTTGTGGAGCTCACGGGTTTCAATTTCCCGCACCAAAGAGTTGTTTATCATGGCGCGCTAGCGTTCGCCATTCACGGTTACCTTGGCGCCAGCCTCGTCTTTGAAGAAATATGCACCGATGATTCCTCCAGCCCATAGGCCACATCAAACGGTTGTCTTCAATGTATGCAATGGCTGTTCTTGAATGGCTTCGGGTAGCTTTTCAGCCCAAATATGGCAATTTTGCTTATTGACTTAGCCATTAAAATGGGTCTCATCGCTGAACAACATAAATTGGTGTGAGGCCACCAGGAAGACTTTTCACAGAGCGTCGGTTTTCGTAACACAATTATTCGAATTGTAAACGTTGTGGAGGCGGAATTCTTTCTATGATGAAATGTCAATGAATACTGAAAAAAAACTGATGTATTTAGCTTGACAGCAGTCACGTGCGATCTGTCTAAAACCCCCTATTCGAAAAAGTACCTCCAATCTGATCACCTTCTACATATGTACATAAATCATTAGAGAAAGACCTCTTTCATACTAAGTTATATTTTATTCAAAAATAACTTTTGTTCTTCAAACAAATCCCCATTGAGCTGAATAATCATAAAAACCAAAACACTTTTCCCTTTGCAAAGTGCAATTTCTCTACTAAAAATTACTATACACATTTAGAATTACAAAGTTTGCATGACTTTCATAAATCCCACTTAAAATGGAATACAAATATTTATGTAAAAATATTCATATGCGTATTTAAGTGTCTCTTACTGATAAATATTGTACGTATGTATGTACATAATAATATATACTTAGAGTCCCATCTGTTTTAGCGTTGTACGCCGTTATGTTTGTACAAACATTAACTATTACGGCTATTTTTATTTTCATAACGCTTAATTGCACTCCATCTAGCAAATTATCCACACAATTATATCATACAATAAAAAAGAGTGTAAAATAAAAAGCAAACGAAAAAGCAGAAAGAAAAAAAATCTTAAAAATATTCTCCGATAGCAAATCTTAATACGCAAACCTCACGACCTTTGCAGAGCTGACTGTTATTCACTCGAATCGGAAGCCGTGCATTTACGCTGCAGTTAGTCTAAATTTCCGTAACTTAACTTAATTTATCTTTAATTCTTTGCCAACTTACGGCTACTTACGGCTAGTACTAACTGCACAGCCATGAAATTTCACCAGCAAAATGCATTTGGCTTGCCGTGAAATGCTGCTAGCAACATTGCTTGTTAAACGAGAAGAAGCATTAAATTTATGAGTATCGCCCCAGAAGCAGTTGGCAAATTTTGGTAAGAAAAGTGTTTTTAAATAAATTAACAAATTAAACTAATTAAAATTGACACATAAAAATAAAAAGAAGATTTACACTTCAACTCTTTGTGACGACGTTTCGCTTAAAAATGCCATGTCTTCGGAGTATTCGAACGCAGGCACTTCACTCGCAAACATTGTACAGAAATACAAGTAAAAATACTTTTATTCTTCCAATGCAACAAATGCTGCTGCAGAAAGAGGATATCGTGAGTGTAAGGACTGCGCAAAAGTGGTTTTCAAAATCCCGAAGTGATAAGTGCGACGTGGAGGATGCCCCACGCGCTGGTCGTCCTGAAGTCTTTAACTCCGACGCCTTGCTCGAACTCGTGGAAGCTGAACCAAATTTGACAGTCGATATGATAGCTCAGAGGTTAAATTCATCGCATGGAACAGTTCACAGGCACCTGGTTCAGTTGGGAAAGGTTTCAAAGCTGGGAAAATGGGTTCCGCTTGGACTTTCCGTTGCCAACCTTCAGCAGAGAGTGAATGTGTGTTCTCAGCTGCTGCCACGGCTTGAAAATGAAAGTGTTTTGAACCGTATCGTTACTGGTGATGAAAAAATGGGCCCTTTACAATAATCCTGCTCGCAAACGCCAATGGTTAGATAAAGATGAAACACCAAAACCGATCCTGTCTATTTGGTGGGATATGGCCGGTATTGTTTATTATGAACTTCTGGAACCAAACCAGATGATAACTGTTGATTATTGATTCCCTGAATGAGGCACTTAACAAAAATCGACCGTCTTTAGTGAATAGACACAAAGTTTTGTTTCACCACGATAACGCAAGAACTCATACCGCAAGGCAAACATTAGGCAAGCTGAACGAGCTCGGATGGGAGCTAATGCCGTATCCAGCATAGCTTTTTCCGTGGACTTCAATCCCATATGAGTAAAAAGAACTACTCCTCAAAAGAAGATATAAAAAGGGATATCGCAGCGTATTTTGGCTCAAAGGACAAACAATTTTTTGAGCAATAATAATTGATTAATAAATACTTTAAACATCTGTTTTATTAATTTTAAACCCACCTTTAAAAAACGCACGAACTTATGGACTGACCTGATAAAAACACTCTACCTTCTTCCAATTGTTTTGACAGGCACCCTAGGTGTGAGTTTGACGGGGTTGCTATGCCAAATTAGAATTTTTATGGTAACATTAAAAACTATAGAATATCGACACAAAAAAAAAAAAAAACAACACAAAATAATACTTTTGACTTATCGTCTGGTATGTTCTGTTTACAGGGGCTATGAAAACATGTCCAAGTGATCCATTGAGTGTGTTCCTGAACATACCACCGCGATCGAGTGCCTTAAGATCAAAAGGAGATATAAAAGGACATTTAAAGATCTTAGAAGACTTCCGACATACTCCACTTCTTTATAGATGGTAGGAATTCATGTTAGGGCGGGATTCAATGTGCCTAAATTCAAAAAATAGATCCCGATGGGACTCTAACCAACAATATTCCAGGCAGAAATGCATGCCCTTTGAAATATGTATGTGTGAGAGAATGCCTTCGCAGGAAAATGAGAGGTACTCACTTTTACATACTTTCAGATAGCCAAGCGGCTCTAAAAGCACTTCTATGAACAACTATCACCTCTAAATTGGCAAATGATTGTCTAAACTTTCTCAACACGTTAGGGAATCTTAACACAGTAATAGTAGGCTGGGTTCCGGGACATGAAGGGCATGAGGGAAATGAAATGGTTGATAACCTTGCAAAACGAGAAGCAAATATGCAACTTACTTGTCGCGAGCCTTTCTGTGGACTTACAAAAAGCCACATTAATGAATTTCTTAGGAAATGGGAGGAAAGAAAATCCGCTGCACCCTGACTAAACCGTGTCGGTCAGCGTCAAGCCAAACTATTTCTAAGTCCCAACAAAGGAATATCTGACAAGCTACTCTCACTTAGCAGAGTAGATCTGCGTCTTTTCACAGGATATCTTACAGGTCACTGCAGGCTGAGGTATCATTTAAATATTATAAAATTGGTCTGTCGGAGGCCAATGTCTGCCGCTTTTGCGAAATGGACATAGAAAGTTCAGAACATATCTACATTTTTAGGACATTTTTTAGGCTGTTTGAGATGATTTTGTATGAAGTTTAATCATTTTGTATGCAATCAAGTTATAGCGTTTTTTAATCAGTCGATCTCAGCTGTGGGCATTTTTTGACAACCAGCTGAGAGTGCTTGTACTTATGAATCTGTGCAATGCTCGCAAATGAACTGTCAGTTTTTGCTCCATTTTAAATTACATTTGCATTTGCATTTTAAATAGGTGTGAAAAAATGTTGTTAGCATCATGTTGCTGCAATAAAGTCTTACGATTTTTTAACAAATTAAAGATGGAACTTGTCTACGTCTTCAAATAGAGTATAGCCCCATACTTGGGCGGATAACTCTGAGTGGTGCGGCATATGGCTTCAAACATTTGCCATTTTCAGCTGAAATTATTTTTTTTTCTGTTCTGAAAAAAGAGCTTGTCCAAGCTCCACCTCACTGCGAAAAAATATTATGTGCTTGAGAGAATGTAGCAGACATCGGCTTAAAAATACACTGAGACGGTATTGTGTAGTAAAAGTCTAGTACCGGCTCAAATCGAACTAGTTTCAGTAGTCAGACAGTGCGTCTACTGTTCACATATGTGTTGACATGTTTGTAAGCATGCTGCATGTCTGTATGTACATAAATACATGCTACCGTTCTCAGCTGGTTTCGCCAGACAGATCGACTAACACATTCTGGCCGCTCGGCCAACCACACTCGTACAAAGCAATAAACCCACAAAAGCCGTTTAAGTTCACTGTCACGGCTGAGTTTTGTGGTTGCGGTCGCCAAGCATCATTTGTTGTTGTTTTGTTTTTTGTAATTATAAATTTCTTATTTTTGTTGTCGAAAGCTGCAAACATTAAGCAATACTAATAATACTTGCATACATGCATATGTGTGTGTGTGTGTGTGTGTATGTATGATATGTAGATATTCACATTTGGATATACCGATGCACATACACAGGCATATGCATACGATTGTAAGTACTTATGCTGCTTGTATTGAGTTATAATACTAGGTAGCGTCTGAGGCTGTTATTTCTTACTATGTCGTGTCTAAAATTAGTTGATTGGTGTATTATTATCCGCTTTTCAATTATTTCTATTACGCAACAATTGTAGACTACTGTCTCATAAATTCATATTTACACACACATTTACATCTGTGTATGTATGCGTATTTACATTGAATTAAAAATTGGGTCAATCTGAAGGGAACAGTAACTACATATTTGGAATGGTGAGAATAACCGAATGTTTGGTGAATTGAAGGGAGTGAATTGAGCTACCCTTATTAGGTCAAGCTTTCATGTATTGACATTTAAGTTCTGTCTGGCTACTATTACTACGTTTGTATTGATGCTTCACATCTACTCATTTAGCTTTTATATTCAAAAGGGGTAAATTCAATCCATGCGCATATACATACATACATACTCGTACATATTCATACATAACCGTGGTGCACAGTATACAGAAGATGAAAACCGCTGTTTCATTTTTCGGGATTTGGGCAACTAATGGCATTATGACCTTTTTAAACCTAGTTGGCAAGTCTACTCGAGCTGTTTGCACACGTTTTTTCTATACCGGTAGAAATCTTGAATGAAGCTGAAATTTGTTCATAAATGTGTTTTGTGTGGTGTTAAACCTCAAACCAGCTGTTCAAAGTTAAAATGAAAGCACAAAATTGATTTTTTAATAATATTAGCTGTCGGCTAATTTGGCAGCTTGGTAACTTTGCAGTAGTGCTTAGAAAAAAACTAAATTTGTATTTGCATGCCAACAAAGGCGGAAGGTACTTGCTACAAACATACATATGTAAAGAGTTTTCCAATAACAGGTGTTATTGGTGAATGTATTGCGCTATTGAGAGATGATTAACGATTTTTTAAGGCCAGAATTGGATGGTATTGATCTGGACAACGTTTATTTTCAACAAGACGGTGCTACGTGCCACAGAAGCAACGAAGCCTTGATCTTTTGCGGGAAAACTTGATCTTTTGCGGGAAAAGTTTCCGATCCGTATTATCTCTCGAAGAGGTGATCACACTTGGCCACCCAGATCTTGTGATTTAGCACCTTGTGACTTTTTCCTTTGGGGCCACGTGAAAGAGAAGGTCTACGCCAATAGCTCGGGGTCGATTCAAGACCTCAAAGATGGAACTCGTGAGACTATCGAGGACATAGGGCAGCCACTTTGCAATTCGGTTATTGAACATTTCATGAAAATGATATTGTTCTATAAGCGTGGTCGTCGTGGTCATTTGCCTGATGTTATTTTCCACTATTAACGGCATACTTTCCTCTTTATAATGAAATAAACATCCGATCATTTATATTAAAAAATAGCATTTTTCTTTGAATATCAAAATAACACCTCTTATTATATAAAAATATCTAGTCTTAAGAAATGCAAAGTGATGTTGTACTTCTCTCGTAAAGTTATTCATTCGGATTCTTATAAAATACATTATTGTAGTCTGGAGCAGGAACAGTTAGGTTAAGTTAGGTTGAAGCGGTTGCCCACTATGCGATATACTGATGCCGCGTGGGGAAGTTGTCCTTATCTCTCCTAAAACTAGTGTGCTCTTTTTAAAAATTTTACAAGATTTTTGATTTCAACAGAACTAAGATCTTCCAATTCATTGAAGGATTGTCTTATGTACAGTCACTTATAGCTTATTTGATGCAGATAAGATTTTTTGGGTTAAGTGTTCTATATTTCATAATATTTTGCGAAAATGTAGCAAAAGCTGAGTATGCACACATCTTATTTATTTAGCTTTATTTAATTTCTCAACATAAAATATAAAAAAGTGTCCACGTATTTCATTGTAATGCAAAAAAAAACAGCGAATTCACACCGCAGCTTAAGGGAGGAGCCTGCTTTAGAGGCTTCAAAAAAACGTTTTTTTTTTGCATAAATGTCTTCCCAAACTATCAAAGAATGTGTCCTCAAAATTTCAGAAGCAAATTCAAAATATTTTCGGAGTTACAGAAGAAATTGTGAGCAAGCATCGAGCAGGTATACGAGCGGTCGGATCGCTCGAAGTGCGATTTTTCGGTTTTTTATTTTTGCGATTTTTCCTAATTGGCGGGAAAGATAGGAAAAAAGTTATACGTCCTATCGAGATAACACTAATTGTATTCGGAATTAAATTCTTTTCTAGTTGCACCTAAAAAACCTTAAGAAAGTTATGATTAACCCACTTTTTAAACAATCTGAAGTGAATTTGTTTTTCCTAAAAAAAAATATTTTTTTTTTAATTAGCGAAAAATTTTTGAATTTCTCACTTTTTGTTTAATTTTCTTGGTTTATCCAGAAGCTATACTATATCGAAATAAATTTTTTTTTTAGGTTTTTGGTTTCAGATGAAAATTGCGTTCTGCATCTTTCCCGCCGCACGACACATGCACACTCGAGGCGCCTCGGCAAAATGCTTGTATCAGGCATAATGTGACATATATTTTAATGAAAAAATTTGAGAAGTCTGTTGAAATATATAACAATAAAACCAGAAAGTTTCGTTTCAATCGAATATTTATTTCCTTCCCAAAACAGTCCACGAAAAAATCGATTTTTTGAAGCCTCTAAAGCAGGCTCCGCCTTTAAATGACACAGTTAAAAGTACCGCTATTCCCGGCGCAAATTTCAACAAAAGACAGTTTGTACAGTGAGCTTGGCATAGGTAAAGCACAATTAAGTTTTATGTACGCTTGTTTTTTTAACTATGGGACCGTATACTTCGATAGAAATGTGTGAGTTAGTTTTGAGACATTTCAAAAAAGGAATGTCGCATTGAAGTTTGCGTGTGACCATCTATGCAGACAAAGTAAAAACAAACTCAAGTATGTCGATCTTTTATATGGCACCAGGCTAATATGGAGATCAAGTCCCAAAAATTTGCTAGCTACTATAGAATACAAGCGGTTTTGAAAATAAATGTAAGAAAATATACAATCTGATCTTAAGAAGGCGATGCTTGTAGATTGGAATCAAATTAGTTCAGAATACACAACAAATTTTTTGACTCTATGCCATGTATACTCCAGGCTATAATTGACAATAAAGGTTATCCAACAAAGTAGCAACTACCCTAAAAGTTTGAAAACGATAAATAAATAGTTGCTCTTTTTTAAGTTACATCATTTAAGCTGCGGCGTGAATTCTCTGTAGGTTGTTATTTTTGCATTACAATGAAATTAATAAATACTTTTTTGTATTTTATATGGAAAAATGAATTAAAAAAAATTAAATAAAATATCTGCATACTCTGTTTTGCATTTCTGCAAAATTTTATGAAATATAGAACAATTTACAAAAAACTCGTATCTGGAGAATTCGCGATAGCTCTGTAAAAGAACTGCAAAAAATTAAATTTTTTTGGAAGCACGTAATGAGTGCCAGTAAGATCGCGATCATGGTGCCCATTTACGCAGGGAAACATTTGGAAGCGAGACATTGGGTTGCTCCTGCTCTGTCACTACCCTTTGAGTTCACGTTCTTCTCCATGTTGTTGTTGACTGTAGATGGGCAACACCAAAACATAATTCGAAGAAACGAAAGATTATCAGAAAAGGGAGTTGTCAGTATTGAAAATAGTAAGTTAAACTAGTTTTTTGAGCTATAACTATACTCGCTGGTGACGTATTTCTTTATAGTTTCAAAATTTTCGTCAATGGAGCAGTGCCGGTTGGCAAATCGAAGGCACCTAATATTAATGTTCAAACTGCACACAGGACACTATTAGGCCTATTTTTTCAAACCATGTAAAAAATGCAATCATTTTGATACTTTTTTTTTAATTGGCGCGAACACCCGTTTTGGATGTTTGTCCGAGCTCCTCCTCGTATTTGTGGTGTGCGCCTTGATGTTGTTCCACAAATGGAGGGACCTACAGTTTTAAGCCGACTCCGAACGGCAGATATTTTTTTGAGGAGCTTTTTCATGGCAGAAATACACTCGGAGGTTTCCCACTGCCTGCCGAGGAGCGACCGCTATAAGAAAAATGTTTTTCTTAATTTTGGTGTTTTCACCGAGATTCGAACCAACGTTCTCTCTGTGAATTCCGAATGGTAGTCACGCACCAACCCATTCGACTGCGGCGACCGCCGATAATTATATCCATATTTTAATTCTCATTAACTGACTGTAGAAAATATTGGAGAATGAAAGAACTTACCCTCCAGCACTGCTCATTTTAGGTAGAGAAAAAATTCGTTAACATATGATGCACCACCCGTCGAAGTCAGACTGGTCCACAAACAGCTGTTACTTTGAAGCATATATTTTGCACTTCCGTGTCTACAACTAAAAATAATTTCATTACACTCTTAAGAACTGCCGCCGATAGCTTGACAAATGAAATATTAGAAGTCTACACAGAAAATTTTAGCAAAATGGTTTGACTAAAAGCTTTGCGTGGATTGCAAGTTAGTACCTGAAGATTTGCTTCTAAGTTCTCAAACAAGAAGCCGTAGCGCCTCTAGGGCCTTGGATATAAAGAAAAAATAATAATTTGAATAAATCAAAAATTTGCGAGAATAAAACAAATAGAGTTCTTAAAAAATATTGTATCTAACTTAAAATACACTGAACTATAAATACATAAAAGCCTTGAAAGAAAAGTCACGTGTTGCATGTTTTCTGACAAGCTAAATATTGCGCGAGGCGTATAAAGCATGCAACTACATACTTTACATATAAAGATGAAATATAATCCAAAAGCGTTGCTGAGAGAGGGAGTGTGCTTGTTCTGGGGCAACATATCGCACGGCTAATGAACCGATTAAAAGTTCATTCACAATGTTATGGTGACGTATTTCTCTGTTGGAAGTCTCACAGCATATCAATGAGAATGCATATGCACATATCGTATGTATGTATGTAAATATTTACATATTAATTTATTTGTAAAGGGTTTTCTAATAGAGGCCGGTAGATGTTGACTCGCTATTTTGGTTGAGTCTCTTAAATCTATTGTTTATTACTAAGTCAGTTATGGCAAATCAACATAATAAGTGACACGATTGAGCTGTACGTGCAAAAAATACAATCTTGTTATGAACTATTTTACGATATGGGTATCTCTCCTAGTGTTGACGTAAGTTGGTCGCCAAGGTCTCGCAATAACACCAAAACACTTTTTCTTGTGGAATTTTTCTGAATTTGCTCATCTATGCTAATACACCAAAAACGATCGATGTTGTCAACATAATCCAGTTGCCAACAAATTCAGTCGGATCTATGCCCCAGAGTCATTGAAAGCTGGCACGCATGGGCCATGTTTTTTGCTAATACCTCACACTTATCTTGTTTTATTCCACTTCGGGTGGATCCACAAGGGTGGATCTTGTTGGGACACCCTATATATGTGCATGCATGCATATTTGTTCATTTATTTCGTTTAATTTCAAGCAAGCTAATGAAGTTTATTGTCATTAACGCAAATACTACAGTCCCGGTAGAAAATGTTAACAGGCAAAAGTAGAGCAGTGCACGAGTAAAACTTGAATTGCAATATATAAATAAATAATTGGCGCGTAAACTTCTGTTAGGTGTTTGGCCGAGATCCTCCTCCTACTTGTGCCGTGCGTCTTGATGTTGTTCCACAAATGGCAGCCGACTCCGAACGGCAGATATTTTTTATGAGGAGCTTTTTCATGGCAGAAATGCACTCGGAAGCTTGCCATTGCCTTACAAGGCGCGACCGCTGTTAGGAAAAACTCGAATTACTCTATTATAAGTACCTATAGGATTCGTAGCCAGTTTGTTACTAGTCTGGATGTGGAAAATTCTTAGAACCGCTTCCCAATGCCTGGGTTATATTGCCTTTAATCCGAGGTTTGTTAACCGTCAGTTAGTTTGAAATGGCAACTTCGTTTTTACTTGTCCCCAAGGGCGAGTACTCTCTCCTCTTCTGTGGGGACACTAGTAATAGATGAACTTCTCCACAAACTGAACAGTCTAGGTTTTCACACTAAAGGCTATGCTGATAACCTGGTAGTATACATAGTAGGCTGGAATGGGGAGACCATTTCTAACCGCATGCAACAAACCCTCAGTACAATAAACAAATGGTGCACCGACAAATTGCTTTTTATTCGCCCATCAAAAACTGCGCTAGTGCCGTTCACTAGGAAAAGGAACATCAACATCAAATGTGCTGTCCTAAATGATGCAACTCTCCACAGAAGCGAACTATCTTGGCAAAACGACATCAATCTTGTTAAAACGCTCACTTGAAACTCTGGCCAGGTACCCAGAGCAAAGCAATTTTTTTCCTATATTTTATGCAAAGGTCACGGATCCTGACTATTATTGTTATGCTGTTGCGTATGATTTGAACTGCGTTTAAGCATGAAAAAATACCGGAACATATAACGAATTTGCCCTTTTGGTGAATGACATATTCTAGAGCTTTGTGGATAGCAAAAGCCTCGGCACTAAATACAGATGTGTGTAGAGGGAGCGTACCACCTCTGATGGTACTGCCGTTCGATGAGGTAACTGCAAAAGCAGCGTTTGTTGCTTTAGAGCCGTCAGTAAAAAAATTACACAATTTTCTTGCTTGTAGTTATTGACAATTTCCAAAAAAAAAAATGTAAAAAACTTTCATGGTAATGTTGGATTTCTTTAAAGCGTGCAGAGATGTATCAATTTTGAATTCACTTATCAGTCACTTGGGTTGCAGATTTATTTTATGGCATTTAGGTGGTATATTTATATCGAAAAACTTGAAGTGTTGAAGCGTTGAAGTGTAGACTTAAGTGTATAGTTTTTTTTTTGTCTTTAGATGCGTAAATTACGATTTTATGGAGACTAGAGTTCGGAGAATATAGTAGTTTGGGTATCAGTTGGATCATTGTGTCGTATATCCTTTCCCTTAATGAAGATAAACCAGTTTCGCCCATAATGCATTTCACGGGTGATGTTGGGAATGCGTTTACGCGTATCACAGCATGATATATAGGTTCTAGGTGCTTGATATTTGTGTTTGCACACCAACCAAAAATAGGAAGCCCATAGTCGATCTTGGAGAGTATAATAGCTTTTGTGATGTTTGTGAGAGTATTGGGGTTTATAAAAGATATTTTACTACATAAATATTTAATAGTGTTTAGTCACTTGCAGAGACTCTTTCTAAGGCTAGTACATTGGGACTTAAAACTAAATGCAAATAAAATATTATTTTGATGTATGTATATCGCATTAAAAAATGTCATTGCTATTAGGAGGTACATACCATCGTTAAAGTATTATTACAATAAACTCTTGACAGTTTAAAATGAACTTCGATTTGTGTTGTGAGACTGCTCTTTAATTTTATTCCGCTTGATTATTATGAGAAACCCTTTTTATAATATGCTCGAAACTTCGCCCTTGCTTACGGGCGGCCAGAAACTCTTTAATGTTGAGTTGCTCAATTTAAGCCCATAAGTTCCAGAAACCCATAAGTTCCAGACTAACAGCCGTCATGTGAAACACATTAACTCTTTGCCTTAAACAACCGGTGAGATACGTGATCCTACTTCCATTCCTAAAATGAGAATCTCGTGTCAGACACTTGATGACTTTTTTTGTTCAAAAGTAAAAAGCTCGGATCAAAAATGAGGCTGTTTTTAGGCACAAGAAAAGCTTTAAGCGAAAGTGGCACACGCAATCGTCGCTCGATTCATAAGGCAAGAAGTTAATTACTTTACTCTACATAAATTATAGACTATGGTTAAATAAAAAGTTTGTTACTGAATTAATTACAAATACTTAGGAAAGTAAGAGATTAAAAATAAGAGTCCAAAATAATAATGATAACATATTTCACTAAAGAAGAATCAATCCAGCTATGGTACTTCTTCTGACGTTCGAGGTGCGTAGTGGAACATTTTCGTTTTTTTTATGAGCGTTGATGCAAAAAGCATTTATTTCGTGATATTTGCTATATCTATAAAGAGAAACATATATATATATACCATATATACATATATATATGTATATATGTATGCATATATATGTGTGTATATATATGTATATATATGTATATATATATATGTATGCATCCACTACGCACCTCGAATGTCAGAAAAAGTACCGAAGCTGGAAAAAAATTGTCGCCGACGTTTTTATTTTGTCAGTGAGTGTACACTTTTACTGGTTCAAGCATTCCTTACTGCTTAAATTCGCATCTTACTTGAGCACAGCGACTTCAGAAAAAATAATCGTTATTCTAGGCGTTCGACTACTTGGTCACTGGTATAACTATAAGTAGGTGGTCACTCAGAAACGTCACGTGTTATTCACTCACGCCCACGCCGCAATACATTCACATGTGCATACACATGTGTACAGGCATCAATACAAATATTTTTAAGCGGGGCATTTGAAAACAATAATGGACAGTTTCTTTGCGGAAGCAGAAGAAGCGAACCGGCACGCTGATGGCACTGAACTGGGTTAAGCTGATAAAAAGTCTATGCAAGTATGTAAGTACAAGGTGTGGCTATTAAATAATGAGATTGATACTAAAAACACATTTTATTTTATTTAATAGAGTTTACTTATTATCACCTCTATATCCGCACACTCTTACAGGGTCCGACACTCGAAGTGTAACCAATTAAAAAGGCCATAAATTACTTTTATTCAATTCAAAGTAAGAAATGTATGAAAATAATACAAAATTAAGAATCAATTTACTTTTGCTCGATGTGACCACCTTTTGCCTTGACTATGGTCTTGAGATGGTCCAGAAACGAATCGCAAGCTGCCCGAAAGTGACTCGCAGGTATTTTAGTCCATATGCGGACAATAGCTTTTGCCAGCGCCTCGAGACTGGTGAATCTTTTAGTTCGGACCTTGCTCTCAAAGAGAATAATCCATCGGATTCGCGGCTGGTGAATTTGACAGCCATTGTGTGGACGTTATAAAGTTCAAAATGTTGTTTTTTAGCCATTCTTGGTTCACTCGAGCTTTGTGAGACGGTGCCGAGTCCTGTTGAAACGTCCATGGTCCGCCACCGAAATGTTTGTCTGCCCACGACTTCAAAGCAACCTCCAGAATACTTTCATGATAATATTTCGCATTTACCTTGACGCCAGGCTCGATGAAAACAATTGGAGAGCGCCCATCTGCGGTTACAGCGGCCCAACCATTATCTGTGCTGGATGCTGCTTCCTTAAATTCCCATATCAAATAAACCCTATCGTTTTGGGAGTGAGATCATGCGCCTTTTGGATCTTGTAAGGCTTGACTTTTAGATCATTTTTCAGTATGCGGCGGATGCTATGGTTAGATATTTTCAGTTAATTCGCCATTTGATTGACACTGCGTTGGGGCTTTCGCTCAAGTCGCTGCTTCACTTTTTAACCATTTCACGTGACGTTGCAATCTTTTGATGATCACCTCCATGACGGTTCGCGTTGCTACCAATATCATTGTAACGAGTAATGGTCCTATAAGCACAAACTTCATTTACTTTAAGGTGTTCGAGCTCACGAATAATCGCTGGTTGTGATTTTCAAGCCAAATATAATGCAATCACACTATTACGTTTGAAATCCTTGCTGATTTTCTTTTATGGCGCTTACTCTCGGCAAGTGTTAGTCAATTAACAGACAGCTGATGCCCGTGCATCATTTGCGCGAGCGGTTTGAAGTTGGTTACACTGCGAGTGCCGGACTCTATACTTCCTACACAAATCAACTAGAAACCTCTTGACAAGCAATGCGGAATGAGCTCTAAGAAGGGTGTAATACCAACGAATAATAAAGCCACACAACTTTGCTTATAGCAGCGGGCGATGCTGAGTTCGCAGGAAAAACTTTGCGCTCAACAGTTGGCGGTCGGTAGCATTTAACGCATGCGTATTCGCTCCATGGCAGCATCAGTCTGGGTATGCAATAACCGCACCTCGTACTCTGATACGCATGTATATACATATCTAATGCATACCAATGTATTGAAGTGTGTGCATACTTACTTTAGAACCAGTACCAAAAAATATTCCGAACGTGTCTGCAGAAACTCGTGAGCTTGACGCTTTGAGAGCTAATAAGGCGGCTTGTTTAAGCATACATACTCGTGTGTGTGCCAGTATGCACTTAGGTGTATTCCTACTTATGTTTGTATGTATGAATTTCAATTAAATTATTATTTGAATTGTTGGGAACACTGAAACAAGATTACAAAAACAGCTGTGAATGTCGAGTAATGGAATAAACCTGTCAAAATTCAAAATTCGAATGTATCGCATGTGTGTACATATGTACATACATACAAACATATTTGGCTACAAAACTACACAAATAAAAATGTGTGTTGAGGAAAATGAAGAAATTAAAATTTACTCGCAACTCTTTCGCTAAATTCTATAAATGTGAAGCTCGACTTGAGACACCTTTTAACTGAGACACCCACTGCACAACTTCAAATATTGGAATTGGAATATTGTTAGTCGGGCGTGCAAACTGTGATGTGACGGTTTAAAATTGGTAGTGCTGCCGTCGGTGCCATCAAGCGGTTCGCTCATCGATTTACCTTTGGCGTGCGAGCGCAATAAACGCGCGCAGTATACACTCACACTTACGGCAAGCGATCTTACCACATTCGGTCTCAGATATACATATTCACATAGGCTGCAAGCAATTATTCAATTCAAAATTCAACACAAAACAAAAGGAAAAATGCCTTAGAATATACATATGTATGCCTGAACGTGCATGTAACAATGATATACATATACATACTTATACACATCTACAAAACATTTTTACTAATACGAGAAAAATTAAAAAAAAAATAAAATAAAAAGAAAACAGCTAAAACGCAAAAGCTATAAAAAATAATATAACCCATCAGTGATATATAATATAGTTATTGCAGTTATTGCAAATCTTATAAACACGCACACACACTTACACACGCAAGTTAGTTATTAACAAATTCTATAGCAAATTCGCATTTGTTTGTGGCTTGGGTGTCAGCAAACGCGATCGGATTGTCACTGGAATATAACGCCATATCGAACTATTTCGCGGTGCGCGTACCTTTTGTTCATAATTTAGTGCCAATGAAATTCTTTTGCATAATTTAATTTTGAATTTACTTTGCCAAATAGTTTTTGTTTTATTTAGCCAGTAAAATGTAGTGTGCAAGAAGAAGAGAAAAGCAAATGTGAAGCGAAATTTCAGAAAGACGCTTTTAACCTCCCGCAAGTTTACTATTATTATTGGGGGTCAAAGCGCAGACGTCAAAAGTGTTTCGGAAATGAGTGCATTTAGAAATTTCGAAGTCTTCTGCTTTAACAAGCAATCAGCGCGTGGCTATATGCCGCTTGGCTCAAGCGATGAAGGTAAAGTGAAACTTCTTTTTTCATAATTATTTATATTATGTGTGCGCATACCTACGTATAATGCAATTGCAGTAATAGATTATTGATGCAAAAATTATGGGTTCTTCATCCCCAGAGATTTCCTGTGATGCGTAAGAATAAAAAAGTCTTGGGGGAAATTGTATTTTGTGCTGCTTAAAATTGCTTATTTCCTGATATTCCTTATCGTTTTAGTGCTACAAAAAATGCTTTAAGTCTGCAAATTTGAAATGTTAACAAATTTTACATTATTTTTGGTCAGTCTAATGTGAATGACAGAAATAAAGGTGACACAGAGACTAAGTTCTTGTACATAGAAACTCCACAAATCTGAGTCCATGGGCTTTATTGAAATTAATTTTACTAAATATTCGCTAAAATTCTGAGTATTTATACTTAGAAATATTATTTCCCGAAACTAAGCTGTGCCTTGCGTCATCCGCCCCATGAAGAATTAAGTGAAATATTAACTTTTGCGTAACAGAAGTGAATGTAGTACTAAAACAGCTGCGTGTCGTTAATTGATTGTTGAGTTACTGCCCTACCATAACACCATTTGCAACATAACATAGCTGCAGCAAGCAGAGCTGAATATAGTAAACATAGCAAACTAACTATCTTATGTTTAGTTATGAGTTTATGTTTACGTATTTGTATTGTATTGAGACCGGATCGCCATTTTCAATATCTTTTGCTTCTACATTTTCAATAAACTTTCTAAATTTCTATATTGTATTTTTTCTTAGTTCCATAATATACCAATGCTCCACACAGCGCTTCATATAACATAACACAGCATAGCATAACACGCAGTAGGATGTGGAAAGAAACAAAACTTAGAATAACAGTCAAAATATGTCATATCCTAACAGAACATAGCATCACAAAACATAACCTGGTAGCATACGAAAACTAACAAAACATAGAATAAAATGAAAACATAACAGAACTTAGCATAACAATACATAGCATGATTAAACATAACATAGCATAACAAAACATAACATGACTAAACATAACTTAGCATAACAAAATATAATATAATATAAACAACAAAAATGTTATTAAAATTAAAGTAGAATGAAACATTTGCTCTAAAGCGAGACGTCATCCACTCACTTTCCTACTTAATAATTTCTCTTCAGTAACTCTCCGTACAAAACACAAATTATTAAAAGTCTGGACCCTGTAGTACGGCACTTGAAGTGTAAGCAATTAAAAAGGCCATAAATTTAGTTTGAAAAATTTCTTTTATTCACTTCAAAGTAAAAAGGTGTGAGAATAATACAAAATTAAGAATCAATTTACTTTTGCTCGATATGACCACCTTTTGCCTCGACTATGGTCTTGAGACGGTCCAGAAACGAATCGCAAGCTGCCCGAATGTGGCTTGCAGGTATTTTGGCCCACTCGCGGACAATAGCTCTTTTCAGTGCCTCGAGATTGGTGAATCTTCTCATTCGGACCTTGCTCTCCAAAATAGCCCAAAGAGAATAATCCATCGAATTCGTGTTTGGTGAATTTGACAGCCATTGTGTGGATGTTATGAAGTTCTAAACGTTGTTTTTTAGCCATTCTTGGTTCACTCGACCTTTATGAGATGGTACCGAGTCCTGTTGAAACGTCCATGGTCTGCCACAGAAATGTTTGTCTGCCCACGGCTTTAGAGCAAGCTCCAGAATACTTTCCCTATAATATTTCGCATTTACCTTGACGCCAGGCTCGATGAAAACGATTGGAGAGCACTCATCTGCGGTTACAGCGGCTCAAACCATTACCTGTGGCGGCTGCTGCCTCCTTAAATTCCTATATCAAATAAACCCTATCGTTTTGGGAGTTTACGAATTGCTCAAATTGAAAAATTTTGTCGTTAGAAAACACAATGTTCAGAAATTGACCACTTCCGGCCAAGCCAAGCAACTCCTTCGCTCTCTCAATTCTGACTTGTCGCTGCTTTGGTGTGAGATCATGCGCCTTTTGGATCTTATAAGTCTTAACGATCATTTTTCAGTATGCAGCGGATGCTACGGTTAGATATTTTCAGTTAATTCGCCATTTGATTGACACTTCGCCGGAGATTTCGCTCAAGTCACTTCTTCACTTTTTAACCATTTCACGTGACGTTGTAGTCTTTTGATGACCACCTCCATGACGTTTCGAGATGCTACTAGTATCATTGTAACTAGTAATGGTGCGATTAAGAAAAACTTTATTTACTTTAAGGTGTTCGAGCTCACCAACAATCGCTGGTTGTGATTTTCCAGCCAAATATAATGCAATCACTATTACAGCGTTTGAAATCCATTACTGATTTTCCTTTCGGGTTTCTCAGCAAAATGCTTCCGCGCGCTTTTAAACAATACTCGGGACTGTCATTTAGCCAAAGCCAACTAACAGACAGCTGATGCCTGTGCAGTTTGAAGTTCGTTGCACTTCGAGTGCCGGACCCTATATATTTTAACTTATACATAATCAATCAACTATGATAGATTCCCAGTTTTGGCCTTCAGCTATTGTGAAAAACGAAATTGAGCGAGTAACTTTGGCGGTCATCTCATTGGGGACCTGCCAGTAGAATTTTGTCCGCTCATTTCACACGTATTCACAAAGACGAATTGAATACTGACGGTGTCGTATTCCCTAAACAGTTACTTTATTTTTCGCGATTTTTACAAGTCTGACGTCAGGCTCCTTACCAATACAAAACAAACAAAAGGAGGAGAAATTACATGTTTGCGAAAATTCAGTGAATGGCTGTGATTTGTGACATGTAAAGTAAACAAACTAATGAAAACGAAGTGCCGCGTTAAATTATTATAGACCACGAAGAATTCTATCAGTCTTGCTATTAGACATTTGTACCCAACCCTTCTCCTTTCCAGCTAATGCCTAGAATTAAGTTATTTGAATTACTTTTATTTCACTGCATAGGAAGCTATTTACTGAAGTTCTGTTGGTTATCTCTCAGGATTATTCAGCAAAGAGCCTCAATTTTACTTTCATTTTGTTCATCTTGTCACACATTAATGTTATTGTTTACCACATATTAATGCATTGTATATTGCGTTTTTGAGTGTCACCTGTCAATACTTGTGTATAGAAGTGGCTCAACGAAAAATTGCAATCAATATTATTACTTCGTGATAAGAAACTGGTAATACCCTCCTACCTACGAGTTTATACTAGTATATGTAGATAAGTAAATATGTAGGTATGTACATATGTCTTTGGCTGAGCTGTCAGGTATTAACATGATAACTCTATTTACGTTAATTTTTTGTTCTGTTTACTATCTTTAAGTACTTTGAGTAAAATTTTCATTCGAAGATCTTAAATGAGATATTTTTTTATTCTAGTTTGGTTTCTTCGCGTATTGTGTGTTCTAATAAACAAAATTTTTGAATAGCCCTCCAGGAAGAAGTGATTTTGAAGCTATTTTTAAATGTGATATGTGTATGGTATATTCGTTCTTAATGTTTATTGCAATTAGTAAGGCATTTGTCAACATTTTCCATGAAAATGAAATCTAATCAGTTCAACCGCTTTGCAAACACTCAATATCCGTATAAAAGTACGAGTTGTTATGAAAACAAAATAATTACGTTGTTGATTAAAATTAATGCACTATATTTGTCAATATAAAGTATGCATCAAACCAATCAGAAAAGCTTACAGTTATCACTCGGTTGGGTTTATGACCTTTTAAAACGCAGATATGCGATACTACAGTGCGTTTAATAACTGCAGCATACATAATTTTAATACCTTTTTCTATCAAAATATAGCTCAAAAACCAAGGTCAATCTGCTAAGGGTGATAGCACTTGAGCAACAACCACATTTACACATATTTTTTGGTGGTAAAATTGGATTTCAATGTCAACATTTCCATTATTATTATTATTTTTTTTTCCTTGTACACTCCTCTCGGGAGCATAGGACCTCGATAAGACATTTGTTTTGTGTTGGTTATGTTAATCTATTTGCTTTCTGACAGGGTAGGTGATTATCCTGCCGCTATTTCCATTAGTAAATGAAGCTCCTTCTCCTTCCATTTGGAGGCGGTACAAAATTTTAGATCCCTCCATTTGTGGAAAAACATCAAGACGCAAACCACAAATAGGAAGAGCTCGACCAAACATCAAATACGAGGGGTGCCTTTTATATGTCGGGATTAGAGAACAGAAACAAACAAACAAATTTTAATCATCGAAAATCACTTTATTGTTTTTCAAAATATTCTCCATGAAGATCTATACATGCATGAAGATCTTGCATGCGTTTGAACCAATTGTCGAAGCACTTTTGCCACTCTGAATGAGGTACCTGCAAAACATGCAATCTGAATGCCGCTACCGCTTCTTCAGGTGTCGAAAAACGTTGACCTCTCAGTTTATTTTTTACGTACGGGAATAAAAAGAAGTCATTCGGTGCCAAGTCAGGGCTATACGGCAGATGAACCATTAATTCGATATTTTGGGTGCTCAAAAATGCAGTTGTTTGAGCCGATGTGTGAGAGCTCGTATTGTCCTGGTGAAGAGTGATCCGTCTTTGGCGATTGGTTTTCCTAATTTCTTGGAAGACAACTGGAAAACAAATGGTTGTGTACCACTCAGAATTTACTGTTCTGCGTTGTTGTAGTGGTACGGTTGCGACATGTCCAGTTTTTCCGAAATAACAGGCGACCATTTGCTTGGAAGTGCTTCGTGAGCGAACAACTTTTGTTGGATTTGGCTCATCTTGAAATACTCGTACAGTCGACTGCTGTTTACTTTCGTTGTTTGTTTCATCTGTCACGATGTCATAGACGTGTTTCAAAGCCCCGCGATCGTATTTTTTGAGCATTTCCTTCGACCAATCGACACGAGCCTTTTTTTGAGCGATTGACAAATTGTTGGATCCCACAACGCGAACAAATTTTTTTGACAGTCAAATGTTTATGCAATATTGAATGTATGCTGGCCCCACTAATGCCTAAGATTGTCTCAATCTCACGATAGGTCACATGATGATCTTGCAATATCAGTTCGCGCACAGCATCAATGGTTTTCGGAACAACAACTGATTTTGGACGACCTTCACGAAATTCGTCTTGGAGTGAACTACTGAATTCACCATACCATCGATAAACACTGGTCCTTGATGGAGCTTCATCGCCAAAAAATTAATTAAGTTCATCCATGCAATGTTGCTGAATTAATCCACGTCGAAAGTTGTAAAAAATAATCGCACGAAAATGTTCACGATTTAATTCCATTTTTGGACAGAGATGAATCTTTTAAGTTACTGTAAACAACACAAATAGCGCTGGTATTTCAAAACGTTCTGAGTACGTAAAAGCCAAAAAATGTCAAGCTTTGCGATACAGCTGTCAGTTGCCAGATTGCAACACCAGGGTTGCCAAATCCCGACATATAAAAGGCACCCCTCGTAAAGGGTGTAAGCGTCAATTATACAGGGTGCACACGGTAGTTGCACATACATATGTGGCTATAACTTCTCGAAATCATGACTTTCCTTATGCTCTTTAAGAAATGAAGAGACATGCAGTCGGCGTCGCTATAACTGCAAATCACACCGATTTAAAAAATCTCAATTTTCTTAAGTGCGCCCGTTCATTCATTCCATAAAACATTAGAAACGTTCTGACACCGTCCGATCTACAGAATTTATTCCATAAGTGCAAGCGATGACGAGGACCCTTCAAAATCGTGGAGAGTGTTTGTGAGGGAGCTTAATGTTTCTGAGTGTCGTATCCGTCGAGTTGTTCATGAAGATCTCCTGTATAAAGGCTACGTTGTGCGCAGAAGACAGTTTATGTCGCAGCAAATACGAAAAACGCCTTCTAAACTGCTTGAAATTTAAAAAAGTTCTATCAAAATTTCAAACCTTTTATCCATTGTGCAGTTTGTGGAATTTATTTTAATTTGCACAACGTTTGAAATTTGCATTTATATGGTTTTTGTAGGTAGGTAGGTAGGTAGGTTGGTAGGTGAAATGGTTTAGTAGCAATCCCCAAGTAGCACTAAAGCGCCTTCTTGATATCATTTCGATATCTCCAACGGTCAGATACCTACAACCAACCAGAGCTGTGATGTAATGGAGAAGGTTGATAGGATTTGGGTTGGAGCACTGCTCCAGGCTATCGAAGAATGGTGCATCCAGTGACCTTATTCGTCTAGCTGCGAAGCACGGATATTTACAGAGAAAGTGCTCTACAGTCTCCTTCTCTTAAAGGTCCACACACCTTCTGTCAGCAAAAGGTCTCCATTCGAATCATTGCGAACCCGACTTACTTGACTTGCTTACAGAGGCGGATAGCACTGAGCATTTTCTCTGCGAGTGTACTGCCTTTGTTAGAACAATGCTACGAATTGTGGCATCCCATGTCAGGAGTATGAGTAAAATTTGTTCTCTCACACTGGAGCATATTTTCAGATATGCCAAAGAATCTGGAAAATTCTCACATAGCTGTCTCTGTCTAGTTCTATCCTATCTCTTTCTCTCAGGGTTGAAAGTCTAGGACGAAAGGACGAAGAGAAGTGATCTATCCTTTCCTCACCCCTTTTATTTTCCAGTGCTTTGATTACAATGGGCTTTTTAGTTTGAGTGTTTTAGGAGTTATCATTCTCTCGGTGTTTCTTGGCTCGCTCTTTTTCGAATTTCAATAGCTAAGTTCTTCAATTATTGTCGGTTGGACTTTCAGAACTTCCAGTTCACCAGCCAATTATAGGACATAGAAGGCATCAAATTGCTGGAAAATGTGAATATTTGCTTTTCTATTTAATTTAATAATCCTCATTCTTAAAATCGTTTCAAGCCCTATTAAAAAAAAGCAAAAATCGAGTTTATTATACGTTTCGGTAGTTTTGGCGTAGACTTTACTGTAAATACTCGTATTATACCCGTATTTTAGATAAATAAGTTTTACAGTCCAATTTGGCATTTTCATTAGTACGCAGAAAATGAGCATCCGGTGAAACTTTGCTCTAACGAACCTCATTACCGTTTGTTTGGGAGAACTTCTCTTTTTCTGAAGTTTTTCAAACGAAAATGCTGCACAAATACGACAGATACAACAACAAAAATTTGAGTATAGAGAGCTCTAGTGGCGCTCACCCACTGTATGATAACTGAAAGCAATTAATTAGAGTTCCGTTATGAAGAGCCTCTACGAAGTGAAATGATCATGAAATGAAATATCCTCTACAAGACGTGTAATGAATGGGTGACAATGTTTATTTTTTATTTGTAATTGTAATTTTGAGAAAAAATATAAAAAACTTCCGAGCCGAAGGAATTTTATTCAAATTTATTTAGATTTTATTTTAGCACATGCGTGCATATATGAATGTAACGACTATTTGCCCAACCCCATTAACTTCGTCGTATCTACTATAGGTTTCAACTGCAAGTGCATATTTATGATTTTCTTTTCCACCGAATTGTAAACCTTGATAAGCGGCAATTACTTTATCGGTTAATAAAAATTTCACCGTAAAAACAGTTGAGGTCATTAAGACGCTTTAACACAAAGCTTTACATATATATACAGTGGACGTCCGGTATAATGAACTTTCGGAATAACAAAAATTATCTCACTGATGTTTCTATATTATGAACGCTAATAAATTGTTGTATTCGATATAACGAAGCTGTTTATGTTTTAAGCTTAACCTTGGCGTCTTTTGCTGGTTGGTTGGTTGGTTGGTTGGTTAAAGTGGTGATTCTTCCAGAATCCAACTAGCGCTTCCGCGCCATTTTGTTGCCACATCCTCGTTGCCAACTTTTTGAACGGTTTTTTACAGCATAACTATATCCAGTCTGTGCGGTTAAGGAACCTTATTAGGTTGTTAACGTCTGAGCCAGATAGTTGTTCGAGATTCTCGAACAGCGGTTGGCCCAGGGTTAACATTCTGTCCTTCCATAGGGCAGGGCATTCACAGAGGAAATGGAAGATTGTCTCCTTTTTCTCCGGTTGTTTACAACTGTGACAGTATGTATTGTGAGGGATACCCATTTTGGCTGCTTGTTCTCCGATAGACCAAAAGCCAGTTATGACTGCCGTTAGTCTCCAGGCGTCCCGTCGTTTCATTCTTATTAATGCCGACGATTGCTTGAGGTTGTAGGTGGGCCATAACGTTCTGCTAATTTTGCATTTCGTCTGAACTTTCCACCTACCCTCAGCGATTCGGAGGTATTTTTGGGAAAGTGTGCTCTTGACTGCACCTAATGGTGTGAGTACCGATTCTGCAAGAGCGTTATTCATGGCAGATCCCACTTTTGCCAGTTCATTTGCTTTTTCGTTACCTTCAATGTTCCGATGTCCCGGGACCCAGATTAAGGTAACTTTATGGTTTTCACTCAAGATGGTGAGGCTATTCCTACTTTGTTCCACCACTTTAGAGGTTGTTGTGGCCGAACCCAGTGCCTGGATTGCAGCTTGGCTATCCGAGAGAATAGCGATATTACCCTTAAAAGAGAAATCTGCGATTAGTAGCCTACAAGCTTCCCCAATCGCCAGTACTTCCGCCTGGAAGACACTGCTGGTATTAGAGAGACGCACAGACTTCTCAATTTTAAGTATGTGAGAATTTATACCAGCTCCAACACCGCAGCCCATTTTACTTCCATCCGTATAGACTGTAGTGTCGAAGTTGTTTAGAGAGAATCCCTTATTCCATTCCTCCTTAGTTGGAAAGAGAGTGGCAAAATTCCTATTGAAAGTTACCGTCGGGACGATGTAGTCAGTCCTCACTGGGGTTAACTGAGTTTGTCGCAATAATAGACTAGCATGACCATAAGTTTTTTCTCGCCAACGACCCGCTTCGTTTAACCTAAATGCACTCATGGTTGCCGTCTTCTTAATATGTAGGTCTATTGGAATAACGTGTGTCAGTGCATTGAGAGCCTCTCTAGGACATGATCTGATTGCACCGACCGTTATTGCACATGCTGATCTTTGTATTCGAGCCTTCCACCAAACTACCGAACCATACGATAGAATAGGTCGTATAACCGTCTTATACAGCCATACATACATTATACATACATTATGCTTAGGTTGAAGACCCCAACTTCTTCCAAGCATACGTTTACAGGCATATAAAGCAATTTCTGCCTTCCTTACCCGTTCTTCAACATTTAATTTCCAGCTTAGTTTGGAGTCCAGAATTACCCCTAAGTACTTTGCGCTGGGTGATAGTGAGAGAGTTTGTCCGTTAATATTTGGTAGGGTAAAAGGTGGTACCTTATATCTGGTGGTGAAAATCATAAGCTCTGTTTTACGTGGGTTTAAACATAGGCCACAGCCTGTGGCCCAAGAGTTAAGCTCGCCTAATGCCCTTTGGATGATCCCACTGATCGTATTAGGACACAGTCTTGACGCCATTAACACCACATCATCAGCGTACGCCACCGCTTGTACCCCACCTCTATTAAGTTTTATTAAGACTTTGCTAATAAGGCATAACCAGAGAAGTGGAGGCAGAACTCCCCCCTGTGGGGTGCCTCTGTGGACCTTCTTGGTTATACTGATATTACCCATATTAGCTTTGATGATCCTGGTTTCTAGCATAGAGATGAACCAATTACTGATGCAATTGTCCACCTCTAAGTCTATCAACGCCCGTTGGATCGCATCTGTACTAACATTGTTAAAGGCGCCTTCTATATCCAAGAATGCCGCCATGGTATAATGTTTGTTCTCTAGAGAGCCCTCTATTGTTCGGATTACCTCGTGAAGCGCTGTCTCCGTAGATTTGCCTTTAAGGTACGCATGTTGTGCAGTAGATATACCAGAGCTCTCCAAAGAGCTTCTAAGAATATATCCAAAAGTCTTTCAAAGGTTTTTAACAGGAAAGACGAAAGACTGATTGACCTATAGTCCTTCGCTGATTCATGTCCCCTCCTGCCTATTTTTGGAATGAAGACGACCTTGACTAGTTTCCAACTATCTGGAATATGACCTAGGTTTAAACACGCTTTAAAAATTTCCTCTAGCCATGGTAGGATACAGTCCAAGGTTTCCTGTAACATCTTTGGGATGATCCCATCTGGCCCCGGAGATTTAAAAGGTGAAAAAAATTTGATTGCCCATGCAACTTTCTCCTTTGTAATTATTTCTTTTGCAAGGTGCTGTGGATTATATTGGCTCCGCCTGATACTTCCCCTCCCACTTTCGTGGACGCTGCACCCCGGGAAATGCGTGTTTAGCAGAAGTTCTAGCGATTCCTCTGTCGTAGCTGTCCAAGTACCATCAGGCTTCTTGACCCAAGAAGCCATTGAATGATCTTTGGACAGAACACGGCTAAGCCTGGCAGAATCCCTGGTGGATTCGATTGACGAACAGAATTCGCTCCAGCTCTCTTTCTTGGCGGCCCTAATTGCCTTCTTGTACTGTCTCCGACTGTCTTTGTACAATTGCCAATTTCCTGTCGAGTAGCTGAGGTTAAACGTTGATCTAGATTTTTCCCTTAGTTTTGAGAGCTCACTGCTCCACCAAGGGGGATGGGATTTTTTACTAAATTTTATGGGGCAGGACGTTTTGTAGGCCCTACTAAATGCGTCCTTTTCAGAAAACAAAAAAAAATCTTCGTTAAGCCAACTGTAGTTTAACTGCTGAAAATATGTATGGACGTAGTTTGTTTTAGCTACAAAACACCATTGACTTTGAATGTTCCAAAGTATTTTTTTCGTGCGAGGGGCAATGACAAATCGAAAGCGTTTATCATTCGCAACTAAATTGAAGATTTTGAACGATTTCACCAAAGCATCTTCAGTTAAGGGCATATCCGCGAATTATGGAGATCCAAAGAAAGCAAAAAATTGTTTAGAAAAATGTGTTCCCTGTTCCTTGGAAGAAATCGCAATGCAGAAAAGCTTAGAAAAAAAATTGGCGGGTACACTTCTGTTAGGTTTTGACCGAGCTCTTCCGCTGTTCCACAAAAAGAGGGACTTACATGTAACAGCTGTATACAGCTTTAAGCCGACTCCGAACGGCAAATGGTTTTTTGTGAGGAGTTTTTTCTTGGCAGAATACACGCGAAGGTTTGCCATTGCCTGCCGAGGGGCGACCGTTATTCGAAAAAACTTCTTCTAACATTTTGGTGTATCATGCACGGAGATTGGAACCTTCTTCTTCTTCTTCTTCTTAGTTGGCGCTATAACCGCTTACGCGATTTTGGCCGAGTTTAACAAAGCGCGCCAGTCGTTTCTTTCTCGTGCTAACCGGCGCCAGTTGGGCACACCAAGTGAGTCCAAGTCCTTCTCCACCTGATCTTGCCAACGCAGAGGAGGCCTTCCTCTTCCTCTGCTACCACCAGCTGGTACCGCATCGAATACTTTCAGAGCCGGAACGCTTGTATCCATTTGAACGATATGACCCAGCCAACGTAGCCGCTGGATCTTTATTCGCTGCGCTATGTCTATGTCGTCGTAAAGCTCATACAGCTCATCGTTCCATCGTCTGCGATATTCGCCGTTGCCAACGTGCAAAGGTCCAAAAATCTCTTTCTCTCAAACACTCCAAGCGTCGCTTCATCGGATGTTGTCATCGTCCAAGCTTCTGCGCCATACGTTAGAACGGGCATGATGAGAGCCTTGTAGAGTGTTAGTTTTGTTCGTTGAGAGAGGACTTTACTGCTCAGTTGCCTACTTAGTCCAAAGTAGTACTTGTTGGCAAGAGAGATTCTGCGCTGGATTTCAAGGCTGACATTGCTATCGGTGTTAATGCTGGTTTTTAAATACACGAATTATAACTGTCAACAGTGACGTGGGTGCCGATACGCGAGCGCGCCGACTGTTTGTTTGAAGACAGGAGGTACTTCGTTTTTTCCTCGTTCTCCACCAGACCCATTCGCTTTGCTTCTTTATCCAGTTTGGAGAAGGCAGAACTAACAGCGCGACTGTTCAGACCGATGATGTCAATATTATCGGCATACGCTAACAATTGTACGCTCTTATAAAATATTGTGACTGAGCGATTAAGTTCTGCGGCTCTTACGATGTTCTCCAACATCAGGTTAAAGAAGTCACACGACAGTGAGTCACTCTGTCTGAAACCTCGTTTGGTATCAAACGGCTCGGAGAGGTCCTTCCCAATTCTGACGGCGCTGCTGGTGTTGAGCAACATCATCTTGCATAGCAGTATTAGTTTTGCGGGGATACCAAATTCAGACATCCCTACATACAAGTAACTCCTTTCCGTACTGTCGAATGCGGCCTTGAAGTCGACGAGAAGATGGTGTGTTCGAACCTACGCACTCCCGAATGGTAGCCACTTATCAACCCATTCGGCTACGGCGACCGATAGACGGAAGGAGAAAAGCTCAAAAACTGTAAAAAGGCAGACGCGGATCGAAGATTTTTTCCGTAAGAAATACATAAAATGTCCAATTTTTGTTGTCTTTGAATTCAAGACAACCTATACATTTTTTTTAAGTAATGCATTTACTTATTTAATTGAAAAGATTATTGTGTGTAAAAAACAGTTACTCGATTGAACGAATTTTTCGATTTTACGAATTAAGCGCACAACATAAGATTCATTATATTGGATGACCACTGTATATGTTTTACATGCAGAACTTTACATTTATGGACAATTTTAAAAAAGTTAAGTCATAATTTACTAGCTGAAATAATGTCCATGTAGGCATTAAAAATGAATAAATTTTTTTATATTGAAATGAAGTATTTAGTATCAGTGACCTTCAGTCAATATTCGAATTTATTACTTTTCACGTAGCTGTAAATTTTGACTTAAATTTTTTTTTATTGTTTTTGTTTAATCGACTGGTGCCTAAAAATTTAAAAGTTCCCATATTTTATGTTTGAACACATGTCAACGTCGAAAGCACCTAATAATTCCTCAAACCTTCAACTGCCTCCACTCGAGTACATAGAAATATGTTTAATGTCATTGATATACCACTTGAAATGCAACAAAATACAGTAACGAATAGCCACTTGTAGATAACATTGCAGTAAATGCGCCACTGTTGTTGTGATGTCAACAAAGCATTTGGGCCTCAGGTGGGGTAAATGTAAACAAATATTATTAATATTATGAACAGTCACGTTTTGACTGGGAAAGTGTTTGCCTAGACTTATTGGATGACTTCCCTTCAACTAGTCCACTTGAATGTTAAACAAACATAGGAATTACACTGGAATTGGAAAAGAGAGAATTTAAAGTGGAGAAATTTAGGAAGCACTTGTATGTTTCTTGTTGTGCGTCGCAATGCGTCGTTGCCAATAGGACGACGGCATGGAATTCCCCAGTCATATCCCGCGGCACGTGCCCAATGTACTTATTGTTTGGAATTAAATGACAAATCTTTAGGAATTATGTGGATCTGCTTGGCATACCCACAAATACGTATGTAGCTTGGAGTTATATTGGGTTGGCAACTAAGTAATAGCGGATTTCATTTATAGATGGCTTCAGTTAAATTTTTAGGTTTGCAGACGTAGTATAAATGTAAAACACATTTTGTTATTTGATAGGTGGAAATTCAGCTGTCAACCAGTAAAAAAAAGTTTTTTGATCGGTTGTGTAGTTTTCGTTTGGCGTTCGTTGAAAAATGGAACATTTTCTACATATTTCGCTTTTTTATTTCCGCAAAGGGAAAACCGTATCGCAAGCTCATAAAAAGTTATGTACTGTTTATGGTGAACGGCTTAAAAGAACGGCAGTGTCAAAATTGTTTTGCCAAATTTCGTTCTGGTGATTTTTCACTCAAAGATGAAAAACGCTCTGGTCGTCCAGCTGAAGTTTATCAACGTAATAATCGATTCGGATCGTAACAGTACAACACGTTAGATTGCAGAGAGGCTTCATGTACCACATCCATGCATTGAAAATCACTTAAAACAACTTGGCTATGTTCAAAAACTCGATGCATGGGTTCCTCACGAGCTGAAAAATACGCATTAACAGCTGCGATTTGCTAAAGAAACGTAATGAAAATGATCCATTTTTAAACCGGCTGGCGATGGAAAATGGGTTCTTTACCAAAATATCAAGCGGAAAAGATCGTGGAGCAGGCCAGGTGAACCAACTCAAACAACATCTAAAGCTGATATTCATCAAGAGAAGGTTTTGTTATCAGTTTGGTGGGATTACAAACTACCATAATTGTCTACTTTGAACTCTTACCAGCCAACCGAACGATCAATTCGCAATTAAACAATGCAGTTGAAGCAAAGCGGCCCGAATTGACAAATCGGAAAAGTATTGTATTCCATCATGACAATGCAGTGCCATACACATCTTTGGCCGCTCGGCAAAAATTATTGGAGCTTGGTTGGGATGTTTCGCCATATGCACCATATAGTCCTGACCTTGCACGATCTGATTACTTTTTGTTTCGATCTTTACAAAGCTCCTTGAATGGTACAAATTTCAACAATGATGATGATATCAAATCGTACCTGATTCAGTTTTTTGCTAATAGAAACCAAAGTTTTATGAACGTGGGATAATGATGCTGCCTGAAAGATGGCAAAAGGTCATGGATCAAAATTGGCAACACATTACAGAATAAAGTAATTTAGTTCCATGAAAAAATTGCCTTTGAATTTCAAAAAAAAAAATCCGCATTACTTAGTTGCCAAGTAATTACTTGGGGACCACAAATTTTGATATGCTATGTGAAAAAAATTAAAAAAAAAACATAACAAATTCTTCGAAACCCACTTTTTGCTATGGCATTTTGTGTAAAATATTTAAATATTTATAATATATTGGAGAAAAAGTTTCAAATTAAATGGATTCGATTAAATTAGATTAGATTTGTGGGGTTGGACAAGTCCATGCCCTCAGTCAGGAAGATCAATGTACTACACCCAGATAGATTATAGTAGAAATAATAATGAGACAAGAGAGATATAGTATAGATGGTAAGAAGGAAAAATTGGTTTTGGATTCTTCCCGCAAATTTTTTGGATTCATTGAGCAATCTTAAGAGATCTGGAGGAGGAAAAATATAAATCTTATCCATACTCAGTACGTCGCAAGCCTCTGTCTGATTTTAGAAAACGCCGAACAGCTACAGAGAAAATTTTCTGCAGTATCCTCATTTCCAAGACAGTATAGGCATATTGGGTCGCCAATGATTCCCAAGTAAGGTATGCTGACCTTAGGCATTGTGCCTTGTGATTACAGCCACCAGTAGTCTCAGGTTTTAAGAGAAAGACCGTTAATTTCCTGTTCAGTTTTTTCACAAAGCACTTGGCTACTCTGCAGGAGTCGAACCCATCCATAGTTGATTTGATGCAGAATTTACACATAGAAAGCTTTCAGGTCCTAATGGTATGCTTGCAAAACTTTCATCCAGACACTCACAAAAAAAAACTTTCTTGTGTTTTTTAACACTGTTCAGTTTTGTTTCACATTCACCCACTAATTTGGAAGAACAGCTTGGGTTAACAAGAGCTCTCAGTGCAGATTGACTGTAACTACAAATTTAATGAATATCGGAATAAGAAGAGTATTTTTGGGCGTAATAATTCCCGGACTCTTTACTTGTAATGTCCGGGGAAGATGCTATTTCTATTAGTTTAGAGTTCAAAAATGCCTCAATTTTGTAGCGCACAAAGAGCTATACGAGTACAATTCCATGCCGTCTCCGAGGAATAGATGAATTTCAATGGGTGACAGTGACAGCTCTTCCCCCTTCAAAATCTCAATAAAAAGTCTGTATCATATTTCCTCGTAGCGAAATGAATCGCTTTACGCTTGAACAACATTGGGAAATATTACCAACTTATTTCCAAAATCAATTTTGTATGGCCCAAATAGGCCGTTTATTGGAAAATAGTTTTGGCCAAAATAAGGCACCGCTGCGCCTGCTGTATGCCAGTTTGTGCAAAAAGTTCGTGAGAGAGGCATTCTAGTGGGCAACACTCACGGTCCCCATCGTCGTACGGTGCACTCTGACGAGAATATGGCTGCCATAGCCTAGTGCGTACGACTCAGTGCGGGAGCTTGGACTCGTCATCGATCTCAACAATCAATTTTACACACCAGTCTGATGCGAATTTTTTCACAAAGAGCTCGCTTTAATTGACTCAGCAATTAAAGGCACATCATCCGCTTCTCTGTTTTAGTCTTAGAGTGGCTTGAAATGGGCAATGATTTGGTCGAAAACTCAAACTTTCTCATGGAGCGCATTTTCAGCGCGGCAGTTCTGTGGCCAAGCAAAACTGTCTCATCTGGGGTTCGGAAAACTCGCCTGTGTTCGTCGACAAGCCAATGCTCACTCAGTGCGTAACACTTTGATGCGGCTTTTGGAGCGGTGGCATTAATGGCACATTTTTCTTTGAAAGTGCTGCTGGTTACGCCATTTCGGTCACCGGAACACTGTGCTTGTGAACACATAACCTTGAACGATTATTGGTGGACATTGGATTATTGCGTCATGCCCCATACAACCCATGCCACATTCGATTTAATCGATCTTAAAGATTAAATAAATGTTTAGAGGGCTTGAAACTAAAGCCACATATTTTTAAATTGCGCGAAAATTCATAATATGTGTTTTTCGGTACCTTAAACATCCCCTAAATATATTTTTAACCGTAGAAAGTTGACGACATGCAACAATACGACTCTTAAGGCACCCTTGGGAATGCCCCAAAATATATAGATTTTGTTTTATTTATTACTTTTGTGATTCATTTCCGTTTATATTACCGCACTTAACTGTTTTTAGGTTCTACATTAGTGCTATTAATTACAGGCTTCTTGCTACTAAAGTACTAAAAATCTTTATGGATGTTTTTATCTAATTTGCAAACTAACAACAATTCTCACTACGTCGGGTGGTGCGATAACAAAATGGAAAATGATGCCAAAATAATATACTGTTAATTCATATACTTCAATGAATCATCCCAATTCTAAAAAAAATAGTAAAAACAAAAATTAAAAAACTGCGTCTTTATTTTAAAGTTAAGAGTTGTTGCTTTATACATAACGGCAAGCAACTTATATAAATTCACAAGTATCTTGTACTGTATTTTATTATATCTATGTATGTAATAATAATTTGTAATTTGAATGAAAATGTGAGTTGCATCCGGTCCTTTGTGCCCTCTACTCATCATTCAAACCAAGCACTCTCCAGTAGGGAACGCCGTAGGGATGTGTAATGTATTCCAGTGTAGAAGTTTGAAAAAATTGAAATTTTTTTTTGTATATTTTCAAAGTTTACAATTAAAGAATATGTCATTAAGATATAGCTCGAAACTATAACTTTGCGTTTAGTATGTTTTAAAAATTGGAAAAAATATGCACCAAAAATTTTTGTTTCAAACAGCCGTCAAATTTTGAAAAAAATATTTTAACTTGTCCAAGGCTCATTTAATAGCGGCATTTATAGTAATAAGAATCCGTTTGGTGTTTATTTTTCAGATCCCTAAGAGGGTTGGAATTATGCGCGCCAGGAGACCCTCTTTTTTTTATACCCACTACTTTGGATGCGCATAATTTTGTCAATTTTAATTTTTTTTGGTTAGTCTAGTAATAATTAATAATCAATAAACAAATGATAAGAAAATGGATGGTGGCAAATTTGTTCGTTTCCTTTGTACAGCGCTTCAAAAACCGAGCGAATTTCATGCCTCTACACTGGAATACCCCCTTAAGGCATGTGGTTCTGCCTGCCATATCACATTTTTATAGCAAAGACGTCGGGGAGAATTAGTTTTTTAACAAAGTTTTCATCTTGGACCTCTGTGGTCCGTGGCAGATATTTCATTTTTCTCCTACAACCCATATCTAGGAGGCATTCGCCTATCCGCCAGCTACGGACGCGCCCACTAGGGATAGCAGGCCCCCCCGAACCTGGAAAATAGTAAAACTTTTACTAAAGGACTTTGTGAATATCTTTAATTTAAGCAAATGAGTACAAATAAGTAAAAAAAATGTTAAAATGAAACATTTTTAGATCTTCGTTACGCCCCTCGGCAGGCAATGGCAAACCTTCGAGTCCATTTCGGTTATGAAAAAGCTACTCATAAAAAACCATTTGTCGGTTTGTGGAACAAAATCAATACCCACACCACAAATAGGAGGAGGAGCTTGGCCAAACATCTAAATGTACGCGCCAATAATTTATTTTTATTTTTTGTTTTATTTTTACAAAATAAGAGCTAGTGGTAATTTCTGTTTACTTATCTAAAAAAAATTTTGGCTATGGCCTTGAGACGGTCCAAAAACGAATCGCAAGCTGCCCGAATGTCAATTGCAGGTATTTTGGCCCGCTCACGGACAATGGTTTTTTCAGCGCCTCGAAACTGGTGAATCTTTTAGTTCGAACCTTGCTCTCAAAATGGCCCAAAGAGAATAATCCATCGGATTCCTGTCTGTTGAATTTGAGAGCCATTGTGTGTACGTTATGAAGTTCGAAATGTTGTTTTTTAGTCATTCTTGGTTCACTCGAGCTTAGTGAGACGGTGCCGAGTCCTGTTGAAACGTCCGTGGTCTGCCACCGAAATTTTTTTCTGCTCACGACTTCAAGCCAACCTCTAGAATACTTTTCTGATAATATTTCGCATTCACCTTGACGGTTGCATCTGCGGTTACAGCGGCCCAAACCATTACCTGGTGTGGGTGCTGCCTCCTGGTGGCTAAGCGATTACTCAAATTCTTGTACGAACGGTCGGTAAAATAAACCCTATCGTTTTGGGACACTCAATTTGAAAAATTTTCTTGTCAGAAAACACAATGTTTGCAAATTGACTGCTTTCGACCAAGCGAAGCAACTCCTTCACTCTCTCAAGTCTAACTTGTTGCTGCTTTGGTGTGAGATCACACGCCTTTTGACTCTTGTAGAGCTTGACTTTGGGATCATTTTTGAGTATGCATCGGATGTTATGGTCAGATATTTTCACTTCTTACGCCATTTGATTGGCACTTCGTCGGGGATTTCGGTCATGTCACTTCTTCACTGTGTAACGCGGGAACCACAGTGTTGATTCATCATGGAACTATTTAGACGCTGTTATGGCACATTAGGATAAGCTGTATCCGAACACCGGATAGTTCCGCAACAGATATATATTATATATACACATATTTTGGGGCTTACACCCTTTTTGGATGTTTGGTCGGGATCTTCCTCGTATTTCCATTTGTTCTCGTTGGAGCTCCACTTATTTTACACAAGTTGTAAATTTATTTCTTCGAAAGACATTTCAATTGTCATACTAACTATTTTCTGGGAGTTACCTAGCTTTCGACAACATTTTACCCTTTTTATGATCCCGAGTTGATTAGGTAGGAGTTGCAGGTGTCACAGTCGAATGGTTTGTAATAGGGATTGAAACTGAAGTAAACATGCATATATGCATGTGTAGGTGTATGTGTGCACAAATAGCCCCATTTTTCTGTGAATGATTATTGTACTGATATTCATTCCATTAAGTTTATGTTTGAAGCCTTTTACTTTGATTGTAATGTACGAATATATGTATGTATATATATTAAAACGACACCTCATTAATCAAACAAATCCACACAAGTACCCTATTGTACTGGTATTGGAAATTAAAGTTTGTTGTTTGATTGATGCCTTCTAGCGATGAAGAACAGCAATAAAATTAATCAAATGAAGAAATTTAAAGGCATACAATTTTAAACAAACTTATGTACAAGCATAATATACAAGTGCACATAACTGGTACCCGTACATTAGGATGGGAGGGTCTTTGTATAGGCCAAACATATGGTTATATACTTTTCTGTAGCTACAGTCTGTGTCAGAAAAAAGAAACCTAAAAAAAAATTTAAATATATATCTTTCATACTTCATGAATAATCAGACCATAAAAAAGGACTTTCTGTAGCGCAAAGTCTTTGCTGAACAAACTTGAACACCGATATCTCGACGTTCTCAAAAATTATGCATTCATGAATCGACTGGTTGTTTCAAAAAGAAAAGAACCAAACACGTGGAAATATAGAGCTTTGGATAAGAGGATGATGGCAACCAGTGGCTGATTAAATTTGTGTTAACCGCTTTAAGGGGTTACGCCACTCTAGCTACTGTAAAAAAGCAGTTTTTTAAGGATTTTTTTTACATTGAAAGAAAGGTGCCAGGAAAAAACTTTTTAAGTATATTATTAAGCATGTATTTAAGTGTAATTACAAATATTTTTATTGAAAAATATTACAAAATGGCGCCTTTGGAGTGAATCTCTGAACGCGCCCTGCGAAAAAGGCACTTCACGGCAAGCAGTACAACTGACGTAAATGTCCACCTAAACCAAATTAAAAACATTCTTCTCAATCGACGTGAGTATAGCTGTAGAAATACGTACGGGATTTTAGAAAAATTGAAATTTGTGTATTTTGCAGATGTTTGAAGTCAAAAGTAGAATTTTTCGTCTAAAATGGAACCGTTAATTGTTTATAAAAATTTTTCTAATTAATTAATAAAAAAATCCGTACGTATTTCAGTGCGGAATAATGTTCTAAAGATCCTTGTACAATTACAAATGAAAATATTAAAAATTGTTTGTGTTATGCTGCTTGCCGTTTTGAAAAATCACGTTTTGAGATAAACACGCTTTAAATTTGAATAGTCGGTTCAGAGACGTCAGAGGCGCTCGCGCAAAAGTGCGAAATATTAGAGATAAACATTTTTTTCACGCATAGGACTTTTTGTTTTATATTCTAAAGAGTTTAAAGCATCTTTTAAGCAAAAAAAAAAATTCGATATTTTGAAAATCCTAGAGTGGCCTAACCCCTTAAGCTATTGATGAAATTCACGAAGTGTGTAATATTTAAATCCGAAATATCCGCAGGTGAAGCAATATAGTGAGAGCCTAGAAGTCTAAATGTTTGAATAAATGTACTGAGATTATTCCAACTTGTCCTTTAGAAAGCTGCTGCAGAAAGGTCTTAAAGCAATTCAAAGTCTCGCCGCATGGACCCCTAACGTACAATGTCCACTAAGGATACCTACCAAATTAGAGAGCTGCGGCTTTGTTAGCTGATTTATGCGTGGCCAGAAGGATCTCACGTCTTTGCACGTTTGCGCAGTAACCCAAAGCTCGCTGATTTGAAGCGAGGCCCATCTTTTCAGGAGTGGATCACAGGTTCTCAAGAGAACCCTAATTCACTTGTTTTGCAATGAAACCGTCTTCAGGGTCCCTGGTCCAGCTAGCTCATCAGCCCAGCAGTTTACCTTTATGTCGCAGTAACCCAGATGAGCTTAATATCGAGGTATTCGGATACAGTCGAGACAGAAGTCAGGCATTCCCTGATTAATTTCGAATGCATAAACAACGAGTCCAAGACCCTAATTGCCGTAGATATTTTCGTTCTAAATTTGAGCTTGATGGGGAGCTCCTTACAGAATACTCCCCCACCAACTCTTCCGTCCAACTTCGTGCCATCCGTGTTTGCCACGCCTTGTCTCCAAACGTTGCACCCCGCCCACTTGAGGCAATATAAATAGAAAAGGTACAGACCGGACCCAGCGAGGGTGTACACGGATACAGCACCCTGGGTATGAACTCAAAATTTTTAAGAATACCAGAGTATCCATAGCTTAAGTCTAGCTTATGGCCCGAACACCTCAATCTGATTGCGGTCCGTGCAACGCCAGTTTTCCCTACGATGCTCACGTGTATCGCATTCAACACAGCCTTAAGTGTTGCTGTTTACAACCTCTTCCCACCTCTCGACCAATTTGCTGATGCCATTCCGCCAAAAATCGCCTGGTCTGGTGTCAAAGAAGTTGTTAGACCAGTGTTTAAGGACCTATTTGTTATCGAAGGTAACACCCTTCATATGGTTTGACAGGGAGCGGAAAAGATAGAAATCGGTCGGTGCAAGGTCCGGAGAATATGGTGGATGCTGAAGGAACTCCCTCTTGGAGTGTTGCTTTAACGACTTGAGCAACATGCGGCATGACGTGAAGGAGTATGGTTTGGCCATGTCGATCAGGTCTTTTCAGTCGAATTGCCTCATTCACGCGGCCTTACAGCCTCATTCCTCCTTGTCGACCGTGGCATTCTTTTCGAGCATTTCCCAGGGCACCATGCCCTTCTAGTCCCACCAAACATATATCATGATCGTCTTTGGATGAAGATCCGGCTGGATTCTTGGCTTGGCGTATCTCCTGGAGCCACGCACTCCTTTCTTTGCTTCATATTAGTGTATAGGCACCATTTCTCATCTGCCGTGACGATTCGATGAAAAAAAAACGCTGCTTGTGATCGCGTGTTGCTCGATGACGGGCGAGATGCTGAGAAGAAACTTGAAGGCGCCTTTCTTTGTATTTTCTGTTGAGCTCGCGAGGCACCTAATTTTTCGGTAAATCTCATTGAATGAAGATGATTGAGAATCGTTTTATGATCGCGGTTCATTTTTTCCGCCAATTCAAGATTGGTTTGGCGACCGTTCTCCTTCAAAAGTAATTTGTTATCATCGAATTCAGAAAGTCTTCTGCTGCGGGACGAGTCATCGACGTCAAAGTCGCCATGTTTGAACTATGCAAATCATATCCGTGCTGTAGACTCGCCTACGACACTGCTTCGGCAGCCTTTTGACCTCGATGAAAAGCAAAGAAGAGCAGGTATCGAAAATGTTGATTTTTGCCTCCTGGGTATTACATTTCTAGACCTCAAAACTAATAAAAATTTAAATAACTCAAAAATATAATACAATTAACTTAGTTTTGTAGAGAATGAATACTAACCCTTTGCCAAACAGCAAGCAAATCGTTGTAACATAAAAGAACATAGAAAAACGTCAGGAACTAATACATGGAAGTATATACAAATGCTCTTTTTCTGTCATACAAATAATCCCACCCTAATGCACATGTGATTGTATATACACACATTTGTTGACGGTCGGATTTAACAAATGTTTGAGCTATTAATAATAATAACTTTGAAATCAAGATTTTGCATTGACACAAGTTTTGGTTAAAAAGAAATTTGTTTTATACTTTTATCTGATATTCGCAAAATTTCAAAAGCAGGTTTTTTTACTTTTAAAAGAGCAAAATGTGTTTGTGAATGAAAAATGGAACAATAACTCGTTTTAATCAAACATTGATACATTGAACATAAACAGTTAGCGAAATTTACCTAATTCTTCATCGACATACATAGGTAAAGCCAGCTGAAGAATATTTTTTTTATTGATAATTTACTGCAATTGGAAATACCACAAGCAAACAAAAAACCAAAACAAATGACGCATCAATTCACGTCAAGTGTTCATACCCGTGCATACAACTACATATGCACATACATATAAGTATATTACAAAATATGGGACATGTTCAAAATGACGAGAGTTATGAATTCAGATATCTCCGTCTATTTGGGCAATTGCGTCATAGCTCAGTAACTAGTAAAGAAAATTTTCTCAAATTCTTTAGAAACTCTGGCCTGAAAAGAAAATTAACATTTACTTAAACATTGTTTTTTTTAACCGGTATGGTACCGCCTCCACTCTCAGTAAATATACCTAATAAATCCCATTAAAACTCTAGCAAACTGCATCTGGTTTTTATATTAAAAATTCATTAAACTGGACGTTAAGCGCGTTCGCCACCTACGTCCATCTGTTTCTCCCTGTTTCAATGATTTCCCTGATAAAGGTAAGCTCACATGCTAAAACGGCAAAATTGAAAAAGGATTAATGGGTTATATACAGTTAAAATGTTCAAAAAATCAATTTTTTTTTTTAATTTTTTTCTTATTGCACATATATTTAAGAATACACACAGAAAATTTAATATCGTTCCGATGAATATTTTCGAAGTTACACGCACATTTGAAAAGGCGTTTCAGA
Source organism: Anastrepha obliqua (assembly GCF_027943255.1). NCBI lineage: Eukaryota > Metazoa > Arthropoda > Insecta > Diptera > Tephritidae > Anastrepha > Anastrepha obliqua. Next base: position 32,376,202 of record NC_072893.1, read on the forward strand.
GTATTTTAAAGTACAAGGCCGGAGCGGCAGCGCGTTTTTCTCAAAATGGTGTTCTCAAAGTCGGTGACTAACATTACTCGAAAACGGCTCAACCGATTAGTCGCAAATTTTAACACGAGCTTCTTAAATATATTTTTTAGTAATTAATAGAAGATTTTTTTTCACCGATAAATATTTTTTTTATAAACAATTTAAGGCCGAAATTTTGGGCAAAAATCGATTTTTTATTTTGAGAAATCGCCATTTTTTCAAAAAAAATTGTTTTTATTTATTCTTTCAATTAATTACTAGAGCTAACATTACTTTAACGAAATCTGTTTGGTTTTTTAATTTTAGAGGATCCGCCGTATATAACCCCTTAAGGGGGAATACCACTGTGAACGCGTGAAAATGAAGTGATTTTCATGAATTTTTTTTTATAAGTAGGAATGATTATTTGACGATCGGACAAATTTTAATTTTTTTAACATATATTCAACTATAGTGACACAAATTTTTATTAAAAAATATTAAAAATTACAATTGTTATTAATATTAAAGCAATGACACGTCATAAAAAACTGAAGCACCCTGGTGGGCTCGATACAGCGGTGAAAAATCTTCTGAAAGCAAAAAACCAAAAAAAAATCTTAATCTATACGTCAATGGCTATCGTCGTACGTGGCGGTTTTTTTTTTATGTTTTTTTTGAGAAAATGGTGCAGGTTTGAAAAGTGATTTTGTGTTTTTACCCTGTTTTTGTTTTCGAAAGGCTTCAAAACATATTAATTTTTGGAATTTTTAAAAACGGCTATGTCCCACTGTAGCGATCACATGTACACAAATTAAAGACAGAATAAATTAAAATCGGTTCATAAGTCTTCGATAAATCGAGGTCACCGTGTTCAGAAAAGTCGTTTTGAGAAAAACGCGTTTAAAGTTTTCATTGGCCGTTGTAACTCACTACCTGCAGTTATTGTATGGGGTATAACTTCGTCAATTTGCAAGATTTTAAGTAAAACTTTTTTTTACATATTTTTGAATATATCTACTTTAAGAAAAGGCAAAAAAAAAAAAGAATTTATGAAAAATCACAGTGGTGTTCCCCCTTAATGGTTCTACACAAAAATAATAAATATTGCGCAATCAATTTGAATTTTCGTTGTTTTATTTCAATTTAAAGTCCGATACCTCTAAATTGATCACCCTTTACAAGCAATTCAAAGTACTGCAGATTTCTAGCTATGCCTATGATATTTCATTAAAATCACGTGCCTTGTCACTTAGGTCTAGTACTCTACAATACATATGTACATAAGTACTTCTGAGTGTTTTTGGCATGTTTTGCTATAAAATATCTTTAATTCTGACGTTTTGACGTTTTGCGTCACACCAAGTATTTTTTTGTTTACTTTTAAAGTGCGTTCTAGTTTATGTTGGATAGTGCGAACAATTCCACTCACACACTTATCACACATTTCTTACTGATTGAAATGTTGATTGTTTCTCCTTTTTCTTTTCTATAATTATTTGACGATTTGTCAAAGTTAATTGTCAAAACCATGAAATATCTTACATTTATCAATCCATAACAATCACTTGTGAATCACATACGTGACATTTGCGAATTAGTTAGGGCAATCGATTTCTTCCAAATTAATATTTTTTAAATTAATATTTAATAAGTTCCGAGGCGATAGGGTTGATACTTAGTGTGTATATTATTTATGAATATAATCACAATTTTGAAATAAATATTTTATCTGGTATAGTTTTTTTTTGTTTATTGTATTATAATAGTTTGTAGGTACTTATAAAATACTTGACATTATCTAAACTAAATTTTAAAACATGCACTTGATTTCCTATTCGGTTACGTTGCTAGCCCACCTTCCTTAGTATGTAACAAATACCATCGGCTTTTTTTAATCATGAAGAGTATCGAAGAATGCTGTTCCCATATACCAAAGTCTGCTTCTACGCAGTTGAGTAATAACGAAAATAATAAACAGTTTATTCTTGACTGTTATTCTGGCGTCCTCTAAAACATCTTCGAAGCATAGCCTTTCGACATACATATGTTACTAAAGGGTTTTCCAATAAGAGGTGTTATTCCCGTAAAAGATCAATGCTTTGGTTGCTTGTGTGGCACGTAGCGCCGTCTTGTTGAAAATAAACGTTGTCCAGATCAATACCATTCAATTCCGGCCATAAAAAATCGATCGTTTATCATCGCTCGATATCGCAATCCATTCACCGTAACTGTTGCTCCAGCTCCATTTGCGAAAAAGTAAAGTCCAATGACTCCGCCGGACCATAAACCGCACCAAACAGTCACACGTTCAGGATAGAGAGGCTTTTCAACAATAACTCTTGGATTTTCTAAGCCCCAGATCCGACAATTTTGCTTGTTGACGAATCCACCGAGGTGGAAGTGGGCCTCATCACTCAGGATATTTTTCGATGGAATTCCGGATCATTTTCATGCATTTCAACGATCCAATCAACAAAGACCCGACGTTGTTGATGATCGGCCGGCTTGAGTTCTTATGTCAACTGGACTTTATAAGCCTTAAGACCCAAATTTTTATGCAAAATACGGTGTAATCACGTTTGTGGAATGCCTAATTCCAAAGAAAGACGAAGAATGGACAGACCTGGGTTTTGTTCAACATTTTCGACCACAACAACAATATTTTCGGATATTCTTGAGCGACGTGCACGGGTTTTATTCTTCACATCACTAACTTGCCCCAACACCGCAAATTTTTTCACCAATTTCTGTATTGTGGTCCGACAAGGAGTTTTACGAACCGTCTCTGCCAAATTTTCACCATTTTTGTAGTGAATTTTAATAATTTCAATGCGTTGTTTAAGCGTGTATCGCTCCATTTTTATTAATGGCGTAGTTTCTACTTGTCAAATATCAAAAAATGATAGCTTCAAAAGTGACATCTACCGAAATAGCGGGCTATTCAAAATATCATCTGTTATTGGAAAACCCTTCATTAGTAAAAGCCTTGTAAGATGGCACTAAATATAATATTTCTTCCCTTTTTTGGTAGGGCACATCATGCATTTGTTCTTGTTTTTGTTCTAAGATCCGTTGAACTGTGTTATCGCCATATCTGTAATTAAGTTGCTTAAAAATAAATTCCCCGAGTAGTAGCTTGAAAGTGGCATTCTTTTCTCGGAACAATAAATTTGGAGGGAGCTTCTGAAGGAAAATTTCTGTCGTGAGTTGCAAATTAATGGTAGTCTTTTTTGTTCAATCTTCTCTTGGAGAGATCGGCGACAATCCATCGCAAGCTTACCTAAATGTGTTCTCCTACAGTTACGGTTTTAGTTAATCTGCAAATTTCATAATAGCTGAGAAGACATTTTAACGAACGTGCAAGCGAAAAGCAGGTTTCAGGGATTGGATACCTTATCCCAACATATTTGTACCAGAATATTTGAATGGAGTTATCTCTTCGTCAGAGAACACATGACCTATTAGAAATAAGAAAATCTTTTATCTGCTTAAGTCTGCTAAGTACGAGTGCATACCCAGTGATTGAAATTTGAGTGTAGACTGTCTTATTCCATATGGAACGTGGTAAATGGTACTGCGTGAAATATTCAAACCTGACGTCAATAAGCTTCGGTTCTCACAACTCTACCACAGTAGGCTTTAGAAAAGTAATTACCGACCCATTATGACAAAAGCCGGAATTGACCGCAGACAAGGCTGATAAAAGGCGGAGTTGAACAAGTCGCGGAAATGACTTGAAATGTGACGATATGAATCGGAGGTGACCTAAGGCATGGCTGAATAAAACGGTCAAGCCCAAAAACGCATTTGAAAGAGACCAGATGTGGCAAGAGGCAAAACAAGGGAAAAGAGCTAAGGGCTAAGGTAGGGAAAATAATAGCCAAAATAACACTTCTAAAGCCCTTAACTTTCATTTAAAATACTGAAAGTATTCGATGCGGTACCAGCTGATGGTAACAGAGGAAAAGAAATTCATCCCCTTCGTTGGAAAGAGCTGTTGGAAAAGGACTTGGATTCACTTGATGTGTCTAACTGGCGCCGGGTAGCACGAGATAAGACGACTGGCGCGCTTAGTTAAGCTCGGCCAAAATCGCGTTAGCGGCTATCGGACCAATCAAGAAGAAGAAAGAAAATACTAAATCTAGCCTCGAAAAGGCTAATCTAACTACACTCAAGCATGGAAATATTCTTCTTCGCCATGTTTATCGTTTGCGGTGTGGTGTGTGAACATTACATTGATAATTAAAATAACTATCTCATTTTGTGTTGATGCTTGAAGTGTGCATATCGGCGAAATAAAATAAGCTTCAGCAAGAAATTAATAGTGCAGTTAATTGGGTGCCTAAAAACGAGCTGGAACCATGGCAAATACAAAAATATAAAAAATCAAAAAAACCAGAGCATGGCATAGGATTAAATGGCTTTAGTGCAGAAATAATTCCTGAACATGTTTTTGCTATTGTATTATTAAGCTGACGGACTGGGGTGAAACTGTTTTCAATAATTTCAAGTCCTCGTAGCTTTGTCCTGAGGTAAGAATCTTAACGTAGCGGATAATCTCTCGTTTGGCGGAAATAAGCGCGTCTCTCATTAATTGATTTCCAATTCCAATTTAAGTCCATAAGGCACATTTTTTTTATAAATTCTGCAATGCATACATAAGTTACATAAGTCCAGCAGCGCCCGAAATGCGCTAAAAGAAAAAATATTTTTAGAAGGGATAAGAATAGAAATAAATATAAAAAAATGTTATACATTGTTCATTAGTACTTAAAGTTTATAAAAAAATTATTTTAATTTTACTTTACGAAAATTAGTATATAAAAAATCAAGTGACCCAAAGTACAATGAAAAATAATGTTGATCCACGGTCTGCATCATTTCTCCTTGAAATGTTGATGGATCTATTTACAATAATAAGTAAAAAAAATCTTGTAAAATAAAGTTATAGTTATAGTCTATCAAGCCGAATTTTTGAATTTCGAAAAATTTTGCAATTTACGGCATTTTAAAGAAAATTATGCGTTTTACGTTATAAATGTCAAACTTTCATTATGTTTATAAAATTTTTTAATAAAAATACCAAAAATTAGATCTATAGAGAGAACACTTTCGAATAGTAAAAAAAACACTTTCGAATAGTAAAAAAAAACGCATCAAAAAATATTAAAAACTATGTGAGTTATCATGCAGACCGTGCCGGAAAAGGGGTTCGAGAAAAACGAGCTTAAAGTTTGAGCTATAGGAGCGCGCGAGCCGCGCTGTAGAAGCTATAATATTGGGAATTTCCGCATGAAAATTTCACAGTATATGCTTAAAATACTATACTTTCGAAATATCGCCGTCTGTACCCTACTTTGCCGATCCATTGTGGTACCACACTAGCAGTTTATCTGCTACTCCTCGTTAAACCATTTTGTTTTAAGTGCAAATGCATTGATCTGGCTGACACTTACATATATGCCTAAGGTCATCCGTATCATTCAAGAACGACGAGCCAAAGCATCCAAAACTAGTGGCATGCCGTGCAGGATAGTGACTGAGAAAATGACTGACAGACTCTTCCTCCTATACTCCAGTAATCTATACTAATATTATAAAGAGGAAAACTTTGTTTGTTTGTTTGTTTGTTTGTTTGTAACGAATAGGATCAAAAACTACTGGACCGATTTTAAAAATTCTTTCACCATTCGAAAACTACATTATCCAAGAGTAACATGGATTACATTTTATTTTGGAAAAAAATAGGGTTCCGTAAGATATTTGGATTTTTCGGACACAAACTGAAAAAAATCTTATATATAAAATAAAGTCAACTTTTTGTGTGTGTTCGCTAACCGGCCGTGTCTGCACCGAATTAAACCAAACTTACACACATTGCTAAGAAGGTATTGAGGATGGTTTCCGTATAGTTTGGATACCTATTGGTGGATAGGGCTCGAGATATAGGTCAAAACGTGGACCCGGGTAACCTTCGGATGTGTATGTACAATATGGGTATCAAATGGAAGCTGTTGGTGAATGCTTTAGTCCAGAGTATTTTTCATGCCGCTCCGTGACTAGGGTCTCGAGATAGAGACCAAAACGTGGACCCTAGAATGTGTTTGTACAATATGGATATCAAATGAAAGCTGTTGATAAGTGCTTTAATACGGGGTAATTTTCATACCTATTGACGACTAGGGTCTCGAAATATATGCCAAAACGTGGACCCGCCGTGTCTTTGCACCGAATTAAACCAAACTTATGCGCATTGTTAAGTAAGTATTGAAAATGGGTTTCGTAAAGTTTGGTTGTAATTCGGAGCACTGGCAACGGGTACAGCGTTCTTTTGAACCAGCCATAATGTCGCTTACTTTTTTAACGATTGGGGCGGAACTGAACTGTCAAATTGACAGTGTGAGTTACAATGTGTCAATATTTCTTTCTGATTTGGATGCCATAAGGAAAAAACATAAGTGCAACATGTAAAAATTTTTTGTGAATTTTTTTGGAGTGAATTTTGGAACAGTGAATAATTTCTTACGAAATTTGAGAATTTAATGTGAAATCCGAATGAAATTATGTGTTCGTGGAAAAAAATTTTTTTTTTCGTTTTTTTTTTTTTTGAAATATTGTATAAATGGATAATGGTTAAAAAAGCTCCAATGCTTAATAAAACATATAAATTGAAACGAAAAATTCATGGATGATCAGGAAAAAAGACGACAATCTTCTTTTTTCCTGATTTTCAATTTATATTTTATATTTACTCAAAAACAAATAGAAAAACAAAAAAATATTGTTTATGCCAAAGCGCTTGAATAAAGAATAAAGAAATAAATAATATGAAAACCATATATTTTCTGTTCTAAACCATATCTATTCTATTTTAGTGTGCTCAGCAAAGGGGGCCGGGTTTGCTAGTAAGTCAATAAAAACAAAAACAATAAAGGGTGGGAATTTTTACATAGGAGATGAAATAATTTTTTCTTCAGTGTTTTCACTTTATTATTGTTTTCTGAATACAACTTTTAAACAAAATATTATAACATGTTTGTTCGCGAGATTGGCATATACACGAACGGATTTTATTCACATTAACAATTTGTGATAATCTTCACTCAAGAAGTATTCATTCTGGATTCCAATTGCTTGAATATTTATAGTCATATATATAGACATATATACACGAATATCGCTGGGTAAAAAAATAGATCGCTATTGGAACTGGTTTATTCGCTACGAACTTTTATTTTAATTTGTTCAAAGACACAAAAATTCTAAAATCGACAAATTTCACCTACAACAGTCGCCATAGCCTAGTGCGATTGTGCATGTCATATCGGTTATTAGCCGCATTTGTTGGCTCATTGTTAGATATTCATTTGAAACAGGCATGCATATTGTCTAGATAAATTTAGATACTTAGCTATTTTTACGCTCATAAATTTTTAAACCGGCTATTAAAATATTATTCATTGTTCTCTGAAAAGTTTTTAAATTTTGATGAATACTGTATATGGGAGTGTGGCACATATACATAGATAGTCATGGTGAAAGGATTGTGCTATCGGGAGATGATTAACGATTTTTTATGGCCGAAATTGGATGGTATTGATCTGGACAACGATTATTTTCAACAAGACGGCGGTACATGCCACATAAGCAATGAAACCATTGATCAGGAAAAGTTTCCGGACAGTGTTATCTCTCGCAGAGGTGATCACAATTGGCCACCGAGATCTTCTGACTTAACACCTTCTTACTTTTTTCTTTGGGGCCACGTGAAAGAGAAGGTCTACGCCAATAGCCCAAGGTCGATTCAATATCTCAAAGATGGAATTGGGGAGGCTATCGAGGACATAGGGCAGCCACTTTGCAATTCGGCTATAGAAGATTACATGAACAGGATATTGCCCTATAGGCGTGGTCGTGGTGGTCATTTGCCTGATGCTATTTTCCACTATTAACGGCATACCTTCCTCTTTATAATGAAATGAACATCCGATCATTATTATTAAAAAATACAATAGCATTTTTCTTTGAATATCAAAACAACACCTCTGTTTGGAAAACCCTATACTTACATGAACATAACCAAAAGGATATGTTTCGCAGTGAATTTATGTGCAGATGTAGTTATTTTCAAGTGCAATGATGTGATTGGCTTGAAGTGATTCTAGTATTCCTTCTCGCAGACTTGATTAAATTCACAGACTACAATCATTTTCCTGCTGATATTCAATATATCATAAATTTATTCGAAACCCCCTGTCTAAGTTCTGATAATACTAAATTAAGGTAGTAGCATACGCCGATGACTTGATCCTGATGGTATCGGGACCGTTTCCCTCAGTAATGGGTGAGATTTTGGAAAGGTCACTGGCTGTACTCGGTCGCCGGGCTGCCTCTTGTGGCCTCCGAGTCAACTCTGACAAAACGGAGCTGGTGCTATTTACCAGAAAATATAAACCTCCACCCTTTCGACTTCCCAAATTAAACAACCACGTTCTCCCGCTCTCATCGGAAGTTAGGTATCTTGGAGTGATACTTGACTCCAAACTTCATTGGAAGCTACACATTGAAAATCGGGTAAAGCAGGCCAGTATATGGTAGTCTTCTCTTCCTGCAAATCTATGTTCGGTAAAAAATGGGGACTCAAGCCACAGGTCGTGCTGTGGATGTACATACAACGCAGTGGTTTTGCCAATTTTAACGTATGGATGCCTGGTTTGGTGCGAAGCTCTTCGGAAGGGCTTTAATATCACTTAACTGGAGAGAATGCAAACGACTGCATGCATTGGCATCACCGGAGCATGTAAAACTTGCCCCAGTGCTGCCCTGGATGTCCTTTTGCACTTACTACCCATCGACTTTTCTGTCATTTCCATCGCAGCTCAAAGTGCAATCAGGTTAAAGGAGATTGGCCTCTGGAGACAATCTCGCAAGGGACATGGTAGCATTTTCGGGGAGTTAACACCAAATTTCTCCGAACTTCGAACAAACATCTCTATCCGCAAACTAGAGTTTGAGGGTCGTGCTAGGGCAGACTTTCCAAATAGGCAGGATTGGATCGAGGGGAAAAATCTGCACCGAAACTTGCACCTCGGTCTTCACTGATGGTTCCAAGATGGAATCGGGAGTCGGAGCAGGGGTTTTCTCTAAATCAGTCAATTTATTTATCTCCTTTAAACTGCCGAATGCTGCTAGTGTTTTTCAAGCAAAAGTCTTTGCGATCCTGCAGGCATGCAAAAAGCTGAGGGAACGCGGAAGCGAGGGAGATATTAACATTTTTTCTGATAGTCAAACCGCGACCAAGGATCTAACGACAGCAGAACGAAACTAGTAAACTCCTGTAAAGAGGAGATCAAATCTCTTGGGTGTGCAGGTAACAATTCTCTGATCTGGCTTCCAGGACATAGGAACATAGAGGGAAATGAAATTGCTGATGAGCTTGCCAGGAAAGCGATTGAATTGGCCTCAGAGACCTCCTATCCTACCCGGTCATCGGCATCCTCTTGACAGTTCTTAAAGGGGAACTACACAAATTATTTCTCCGAAAAGCGCAGAAAAGATGGAGCTCCATTTCTTCATGTGCTATTTCGAAAACCCTTTGGCCTCAATAAGATATACAAAGGACTCAGAAAGTTCTTTGGACTCCTCGCCATTATATTTCCAAACACGTAGCTGTGTTTACCGGTCACTGGACGATCGGCACACTCGCGGAAAAGCTCGGGTTAGCATTTAACCGCTATTGTAGAAGCTGTGGGGTCTTTTAAGAGAAGGAGACTGTAGAGCATTTTCTCTGTACATGTCCGAGTTTGGCAGCTGGACGACTATGGTCACTGGGAGCTCCTTTCTTCGACAGCCTGGGGTCGTTCGCCAACCTAAATCCAATCAATCTTCTCCATTATATCAACAGCTCTCGTTGGCTGTAGATATTTGCATGTTGGAAGTCTCATAATTGTATCAAAACGGCGCTTTAGTGCTACTTGAGCAGTGCCAGGTGCACTTCAACCATTTCACCTACCTACCTATATAAGTATGTTTAGAGTGGTTTTAAGTGGCTACAGCGAGAAAATATTTTAGTTCATAGTAAATAACTACTTTTTGTTGAGCAACTATTCTTATTATTATATAATATTATGAAGAGTTTTTTTTAAGCTTGACAACTTAAAATGATAACATAAAACAGAAATAATGTGAGAATGTGTGTTTTTTTTATTATAATCTGGTAGATCATTTCATGGTATTTATTTTTGGATATGAAATCCGGTATGTTGCCGCCACGACTACGAGTTGCATGGTCCATTCGATCAGCCCATTTTTTCGCCTACTTTTTCCAATAAATCTGAGTAATAAATCTAAGTGAGCGCCCAATCAGCAAAACCGCGACGCGAACGAAAGTCATTTGGCTTCAGTTCTTGCGCAAGCTGAATTTTATAGGCACGTAAGCCGAGATCCTTACATACAATTTTCCACATAGTCGCTGGGCAAAGACAGGCAAGATGAGAATGGCGTCGCGACATTTCGACATTTCTTCAACACTTCCCTCTATGGACTTCGGGAACAGATTCATTTTGTTCAAAGTAAATTTGGCGTTAAACGTTTCATGATGATTTTCCAAAACTTACTCAACAGAAATGTCAACACAGTTTGCCATTCTCAGCTGTCAAACCATAGCTATCGATATCGATGTTCCCATAGAGGTATAAAAGCACCCGATACTATTATGTCATTATATTAGGGAGCACTTTGACCACTAGTGGAAAAATTTATAAAAATATATGAATATCTTTATAAGTGTACTTCGGATTAGCTCCGCCGCTGTGCGAGGTTTACTAATGAACTACTTCAGGCTCTACGCCACTTGCCTCTGCATGAGTGTAAATTTACAGACGAATGGTATACAAAAACAAAAAGTTACATGTATTTTGTTTTTGCTTTTTTGTCAGAAGTGTCAAAATAATTATTTCCAAGGCGAATTGGATTAGGAATAGTAAATAAACACAAACAAAGTTTTTCGAGTGTCGCATTAAATCTTCGAAGTACATTTGTGTTGTTGATAACAAAAATAATTAACAACTAGGATTATTACTTACTCCTGAGCAAGAAGTTACAGCATTCATAATAACAAAGTGTACAATTTTGTTATTAGGGGTATTAACTGGTCATTGTTTAATAGACAGCCACGTTAGAACGTTAGGACTCCCGTACTTCGATTTCTGTAGAAGCTGTCGTAATACAGGAGAAGAGGAAACAGTCAGGCACCTTTTATGTGAGTGTGAAAGCTTAGCTATGAAGAGGCTACGCACACTTGATCCGGCATTTTTAGCTGATGAAGCGGACATAGCGCATTTAAAACTAACAAATCTCTGCTCGTTTATTAAAGCTACCGGATGGTTTGAAAAGGATCCCATAGGGTAAGAAAGGTCTAAGTGTGTCGTTGCGACAGCCACCCTACCTACCTACCTACCTATATAAAAATGTCCGTTGCCAAACTTCAAATCGTTAGGCTTTAAAACACAATTAAGGGGGGAAACCGGTTTAGGAGGCCGAAATTTTAGTGTTTTTCGAAAATTTTTTAAACAAGGAAGGAATAATCAGAAATTTTTTAAACATGGAGAGTATTTTACTCATATTTTTAAGTACACTTTAAAATTCCTTCAAGCCATTTCCGCCCGAAATAGTGGCGTTAGAGCGTTTTATCCATTGACGATCGCCATCCGAGTATCTTGTTGGTGGGCATTCCTGAAGTTGCAATTTTTCTCCGTAATCAACAACAATTTTTTTTTTTCGTTAACAACATGTTTTCTAAGAATATGAATCTAATTGTGATAAAATAATATTGAAAATTGCATATCTTTGAGGCGCTTGAACGCAATGTAATTTTTTCATACCATATGTTTTCATCTATTTTGCTTACAAAAAATATTTTTAATGATAATATAATCCCAGAAATAGGTTCATATGAATAAGGATGGAATAAAGAATACTCCGAAAAAAATTTATAACGATTGGTCTATAACTTTTTGAGCTAGAGTGCCTACCAGTTGAAAAAAATTAGTTTCGAGAAAAACGTCGTTCTAACTAACGCGCGTTATGGTGCGGAACCGATGGGCAATCACTTAAGTGCTCATAGAATCGGGATTAATGCGAATTTTGCTTTAAAATTTTTACCACATATTCTTGAGTATTTATACTAAGAATTTATCCAATAAAAAAAGTCGATTTTTTGATAAGTTTTAACTGTTTTCCCACCTTAGGTTTGTAATAAAAATTAAATTCTTAGTTCCGGTTTTAATTACAAAAATTTTTTATATAGAATGCAACCGCTGATTTTAAGTCAGTAGATTCTGTTTGCATGCGGCTTTTTTTATGCGGTTTTGAAATAGTGCTGTTTTTAAAAAATTAAAAATGCATGTCGACCTATCGGGAATTGTACATATAAACAAGATTCTAAACCAGCTAAGCAAAAACTCATCACACATTATATCAAAAATGCTAACCTTACAAGTATGGAACCGCCTGCATCACCATCCAGATCAGACGTGTACATTTCCTCAAGTGACGGAAGTGATTTTACGCCAAATCCTAAACGAATGCGCAACATGTGGGTATTGTCTGATTCTATTTCTGACGATGTAAATTTATTTGTCGATTCTGACGTTTCTTAAATAAAGATATAATATAATTTTCAAAAATACAATTTTTTGTTTATGCGATTTTATTTAATTATTTCAGATTCATGCGGTCTATGGAACGTATCTATAGTTATAATATGGGACTCGTACCCTTTTTTATGCGATTTTATTACATTATTTCAGATTTATGCGGTTCTTAGCACTTTTGAAACGTATCCATAGTTTTACTATAGAACTAGTACCTTTTTTATGCTGTTTCTTGCGGAACGTATATACCGCATAAAAACAGAATCTACTGTAATTGCAGAAAATGTAAATCATTTAAACCATAATTTTTAAGTCTTTCCGTAATTACAAGCACAACTCCAGTGACAAGTTTATCGCATACACTTCATTATCATCGTGGATTGACAAGTTTAACTGCAGCTCTATTTTTGAAAATAGTGCCTTATGCAACTAATCGATTGTCTTAACAGCGATCGGAGAACGGTGTAAATCCCCTAGAAGACAGTCAAGATAATTAAAACATGGAAGCCAGAAAGCGGCACCTTTGTCATACTTAATGTACAATGCACCTAAGCACATACGCATATACATACACATACATACACATACATATACACTTACACTTGCTACTTCCGTATGTACAGCTACATATGAGCATCCCAGAAATGGAAAATACGTGTTACTTATTTGTTTTCTACAGCCATGTTATCACTACAAAATTTGAGGCAACAGCTTGCGGTAAATCCCATTCGTTTTCGAATAAAGGTACATTTTTCATTGTCTGCCAAAAGAACAAAACTTAGGAAACACTGCGATAAATTTCATATTTACATATGCAAATGCCTGAATGCATTTTTTAACCTAGACGCATTGTGTTTTATATCAAAGGAAAAATACTTAAAGCATATACGAATATATGTAGGTACTTATAACGGGTGATTTTTTAGCTCACATCTGGTTTAAACAGCTGACGCACGTTTCGTGTTTTGTTTCACTGTCAAACATCTTCAGTTTGGTCCATAATTTAACCATGAATCGTCTTACAAACGAACAACGCTTGCAAATCATTGAATTTTATTATAAAAATGCGAGTTCTGTTAAGAAAGTTTATCGCACGCTTCTTCCATTTTTTGGTCAGTTTAATCAACCCACTGAAGCTGCTATTCGAGCTATTGTGACTAAATTTAGAACCAAATTTACATTATTGGGCATCAAACCACCAACACGCTTACGTAGAGTGCGAACTGAAGAAAATATCGCAGCTGTATGGGCCAGTGTTAATGATGACCATCAATTATCGATTCGTCGCCGTTCGCAGCAATTGGGCCTCTGTTACTCAACAACGTGCAAATTTTTTGCGATAGGATTTAGGTGTGAAGCCTTCCAAAATACAGCAGAAAAGGTCACAGTTTGGTGCTGTTTATGGGCTGGAGGTATCATTGGACCGTACTTCTTCAAAGGTGCTGCGAATTGTAACGTAACTGTGAATGGTGAGCGCTATCGTGAAATGATATCCAACTTTTTTTTGCCCAAAGTGCTAGAGCTTGACTTGCATGACATGTGGTTTCAGCAAGACGGTGCCACATGCCACACAGCACGTGTAACAATGGGCTTGTTGAGAGGCGAGTTCGGTGAACATTTTATTTCACGTTCGGGACCTGTCAATTGGTCACCCAGATCGTGCGATATAACGCCTTTAGATTATTTTTTGTGGGGCTATGTTAAAGCTCATGTCTATTCAGACAAGCCTGCTTCAATTAACGCATTGGAAGACAACATTAAAGCATTTATATGTGAGATACCGGCCGAAACATTGGAAAGAGTATGCTAAAATTGGACTAAGCGGATGGACCATTTGAAGCGCAGTCGCGGTCAACATTTGCATGAAATAATCTTCAAACATTAAATTATATGGACTGTACTATCGTTTAAATAAAAATTTCATGCATTTTTCTGAATTTTACGTGTGTTTTTTTTTAAAGAACTTTCCTATAGCTCTTAAAAAATCACCCCTTACATATGTAAGTAAAATATAAATATTTATCAAAAATTATTGAAATGTATTGTATAATGTATTGCCCATTACTTAACTCATCTCACCGAACGGAGCTTGTCAATTCTTCATATTCACGTCATCAATGCGCACGTTGATGATATCCTAATTTGCTAAGTGTCTTGTCGTGTACAGTTGTTGCTTTCAAAATTCATTACAATACATATGCCGATACATACAAACGAACGCGCACAAAGAATCAGCAAGCTTTGCGAAATGCCCAGTTCTGGTGCAATTTGTCAGGGCACGTGGATGTGGGCACATTGAGTGAATTTTACTTAAGATTTACGTAGTTATAGTTATTCTAAACAATGGCGAGCTGGGAAAGTTAAGAGTGTGGGGAATACTACTTAAATGATAAAATACTATTCATGTGCCGCGGTAAAGCCAAAAATATGGATTTCATAACTGAGGAATATATGTACTTGTAAGTGTCCAGTTTTATGTGTGCGCCTCTAGCTCGGTTTGCTGGCAGGTTATACCTCACTTCATCTCCCCAACGTTGATTAGGTCTTCTTCTTTTTCTTCTTCTTCGGCGTGCACCAGTGGGCTCCCTCTCGAAGGACTGCCGTGACGGAGCAATTTCGTTCATCCTCGCGACATGGCCATGCCAGCGCTGCAGCTATATTTTAATACGCTTCACTATTTCCACATCTCGGTATAGTTCATACCGCCCACTGTTCCATCGGACACTCATTCTCGCCTGCGCGAAGAGGACCAACGATTTTTTCGGAGAAATTTTCTCTCAAACACTTTTAGTTCTCTTTCATCAGTTGTCATCATCGGCAAAGCTTCTGCGCCAAATACAAGGACATGGATGATTAGGGTTTTGTACAGTGTACCTATTGTTTTTCGAAAGAGGGCTCTACTTCCCGATTGCCTACTGCGTCTCAAGTGGCACCTGTTGGCAAGAGTTTTCTTTCGTTTAATCTCTAGGCTGACGTTCTAGTTGTATTGCAAAAGTAATCATCCAATTTAGTTTTTATGGATTCTTTAATTTTATGGAAATCTTTAATGTATGGAAATCTTTAATTTGACTTTTACGCTTCCCATTGCTTGTGTGTTTGTATACTGCAGTTTCCGATAAGGTGATTAGTTTTGAGCCTTCTTGTAAATATTTTTTTATTTATTTATTAATATTCAAAATGGTCTCGGCAGTCTAGCTTAAGTGCACTAGCTTGCCATCCCAGAGGTTGTGGGTTCGAATCCCACGTCCAAATTTACCTACTTTTCCTGTTTCTAAAAAATAAAAAAAAAATTCCTCAACCCCAAAAACTTATCCTTCCTATCCGTACTCCCGCACAATAGTCAGCGCATTATTTGCATTGTGACTGCTTAAATAAGCAGTGGAATTGCATCAGTGGAGCCAGCAAGAGAAAGCGGGCAACCGCAGTAATAGCGCAGGCACACCAAATTTAGCGAACTCCTCGACCATCTGTGCGATCCTTCTGGCAGAAAAATGTGAAACACAGATGCCGCTCCAAGCAGTAAGAAGGTGTTGTTCCTAAGCATCGACAGGTGGGCATTCCCACTACTTAGGACTGGTAACGGGAGGCTACCTACCAGAAATCAAAATAGATTAACGAAACCAACGCCAGACTCAGTCTTGCCGAAGCTCTATGCTCCTGAGAGGAGTGAACAAGGGGGGAAAAATATTCAACACAACAATCTTTGACTATAATTCAGTATAAATGAATGACTGAATGAGGTTTGCACTTGACCTAATGGTCCTGTGTGCTCAGGATAGAGCTGGGTTATTAAGCTGGATTGGATTGAGCGTATGGGCCTTTCCTCTGGTTACAGGTGCCCAAGATGTCTTCGCGTTATAGCGCTGCATTTCAGGAGAAGGTGAATTAGAGCTTTTATATTTCAGTATTGAACATAAAAAATTTAAAATCTATCTATAAGAGGGATAATATTTTAAATGTACTCATCTTAGAAATAAGATAGAAACATGTTAAATAGCAAGAATGAAAAAGAGGCGGTAAAATGCTTAGCTTCGCGCGTATATTTTTTGTTAGGTATAGCCGAGCTTCTCCTCGAAATTGTGGTGTGCTTCTTGATGTTCCCTACAAATAGTGTGGCCTACGTACATAAACGAGAAGCCAGAAGCATTTTGAAGCAAAGTAGTTAAATATTTATTATTTTTCATTTATTATGAATCTGGCTAAAGTCAATACGAAGCGAAAAGTGCTCTTGCAATTACAAATCTGGAACTTTTTTGCCCTTGACTCTGAATACTACTTAGTCTAATCGCTTTATGTAGGAAATTTTACAAAGTATTATTCGATGCTCTATTTTTCTTAACTGCGGAATGATACCAATCGTTCTGATTTAATTGAAATACCATAGCTTGACTAGAAAATTGAGAATTCCATGCATTAATACATATAAAAACATAAATATGTGCATTCCATATATCCGCGTCATCATTTACAAAGTCACTGTCTGTCGTTTAATTGTAGCCTCATTTAGGGTGTTTCTTATTGATGACGATAATATACTTACACATATTTACATTACGTTACCTGAAGCAGCGGGATTAATTACTGAATTGCACATTCTCATGCAGACGTAAGTATTGTTCATTCTACAAGTCTAACAAAACATAGTAATTGCTGCTTAAATATGACGTTTCCGTGAAATTGTTGCTTAAGTCGAGGAATTACATATCACTCAGTAAAATATCTGAAAAATGGTCCCCAGGCTTTTTTTTTTTAAATTTGACTTCATATATAATTGGCGCATACACCCTTTTTGGGTATTTGGCCGAGCTCCATCTCCTATTTGTGGTGTGCGTCTTGAAGTTGTTCCACAAATGGAGGAACCTACAGTTTCAAACTGACTCCGAACGGCAATTATTTTTATGAGGAGCTTTTTCATGGCAGAAATACACTCGGAGGTTTACTATTGTCTGCCGAGGGGCAACCGCTATTAGAAAAAACCAAGATTCGAACCGACGATCTCTCTTTGAATTCCGAATAGTAGTTACGCACCAACTCATTCGGCCACGACGGCCGCCGTCTTGACTTTACTGTACAAAAACTGTGAAAAAAAGCCAACATACATTCCGTCAAAAAAGTACCGGGAAGTGTTCAATAAAACGCAAAATAATTTTTTAATCATCAAAATTTATTTTGTTACCTTCAAAATAGGCGATTAGTCTAGTCATCAAAGCACCTTTCAAACGCATTTAAAGAGATCTTCTTCAGCTCCTTCAACGAATTCTCCTTAATGGCCTCTATCGACTCAAAGCGGCGTCAGCGGAGTGGCAATTTAAGTTTTGGGAAAAGAAAAAAGTTACAGGGGGCTAAATCCGGTGAATACGGTAGTTGTTCGATGATATTTGTCGAATTTTCGGTCAAAAAATTGTTCACAATAGAAACTTGTGAGACGATGCCTTATCATGTTGCGAGATCCATGAGTTTTCTTTCCACTAATTGGGCGGTTTCCTACGCACATTTTCTCTTAAACGACGCATAACTTCCAAATAATATTTTTTATTCGCCGTAGAACCATTTGAAACGAATTCCGAGTGCACAACACCATGACAATCAAAGAAAACGAGTAGCATGACTTTCACTTTTGACCGACTTTGACGTGGGTTTTTGGGTTTCGGCTCATGTGGATAGCGCCATTCAGCCACCTGTTGTCTGTTGACTGCTTTGCATGTCAAACTCATATACCCACCCACGTCGCATAACCTGTTATGATGCGCTGGATAACCGTTGGGTCCGAATTCTCTTGCTCTCAAGCATGCTTCCGCCACCTTCTTCCGATGAATTTTTTGAAAGAAATTCAACTCTCTTGGAACGATTCGAGCAGCCATGTGTCTCATGCCCAATTGATGCTATAAAATGTTGCGTATTGATTCGTGAGACATACTTAGGTCACGATTTACCTTCCTCAAACTTAAATGATGGTTTTTCAGCACCATTTCCTTGACTTGCGGTCGTTTTCATCCGTTGAAGACGTTGATGGGCGACCAGATCGGTGCAAATCTTCCACGACTTCTAGGCCCTCTGCAAAAGCCTTATACCACTCGTGGACCCGCGTTTTTGATAAAGCACACCCATAGGCTTTCAAAATTTAAGACAAATTCTTTGTTCGATAGAAAATCGCAAAGCACACCTGCGGTTGACTGATGTAATTAAATGCCAAAAACAAGCTAATTCACAGATCTCGCACAAACTCTGCTACACTATAGAGGAGAGTTATACCAACATTCCAGCAAAAAAAAATTTAGACATACATAATATAATATTTGTATGCGTAACGTGCGCATTTTAAATGAACAATTCCCGATATTTTTTTGCCAGAATATATCTGAGTAGTTGCGGGAAAGCCACGTCCAACTGGCGAGGCTCGCACAAGGAGTGAGATGACGCCATTGGTAAGGTTGTCATAATTACCCAAATCTGGTGCCATACTAAAGCATGCCGGTTACTATGAGCTAGGAATTCATGCTGGCTGGTAACAACAACAAAACTAGTATGGGACTATTTTCAACAGTTTAACAGTCTGTCTAAACAGTTCCATTATAAAAAAATGTAAATGCGCAATACGCGTTGTGCAATTGGTTAGTTTTTTGAGAAATTTAGAAAGCGTACTTTGGTTTTACAAAATGAGTTCCGCATATGAAAAAACAATTTGAAGCTGTTTGCCTATGTACACACCCTATAGGCCCAAAAATGTCACCTGCATCTGCAGCTAAATATTTGTAGAGTAAAAAAAAATCATAAATAAAAGCGTGCAACGGTATATATTTATATATATATATTATTGGCGCGTACACCCTTTTTGGGTCTTTGGCCGAGCTCCTCCTCCTATTTGTGGCGTGCGTCTTGATGTTGTTCCACAAATGGTGCAACGGTATACCGAAGTTAAAAACGTTGACGGCTTCCCCGGACGAGGTAAAAAAAAAAAAATATGCTGCTGTTCTGCTGATAATCGACAACTTCAACGAATTGTTAAGGCTTTTTGTCTTACCGCCAATTTGAATGCACTTTTGATGAATAAAATTCGCCAAAAAACATTATTACCGTCAGCTGCGAAGATGTTTGGAAGATTTGCATAGCTAAACTTGCATTTTACAAGGCAACGATCCTGGGCATCGAAGCCGAAGGCGTGCGGAGTGGGATTGTAATGCTAGATTGGCCTTCCCATTAAAAAAACTATTTGATAATCTTTGAGTTCTAAAGAAAGTGAATGTTTAGTTTCGATGGTTATCTGTTCTCTCTTGAACAGGGGAAATGCTGGTACCGTTTAATGCAAAGGTAAAAAAGAAGAAAAAGGACGGGTTGTGAAATTTGAAATTTTGTATAGAAAATCACTGCGTGATAATGTGAAAATTTCACACGCGTCTAATAGCCCAGCCTGGTAGTTCTTCTGGCGGAATCAAAAATTGTGTGGGAAGGTGGTGATGGTAATGGTTGTACGGGTTAGGCTAAGGCCTTTATGCACTGCGACCAGATTGATCTACAGGGTTGGGCATATTAAACTGACCCATTGAGTAACCCTATAACTTTTTACTGTAATTTGAAATCTAAGGTTTACGTCAACAAGCCAAAGACACTAGGCGCACTTAAGGCCAATATCCGACGGGAAATAGCCGCCATATCGGCCGAGACGCTGGCCAAAACTATGGAAAACACCGAAAAACGGGCACATTACGCTATACGAGCTAAGGGCGACCACTTGCGCGATATCATATTCAAAAAGTGATGTAAACGAATCTCCTTGAACTAAATTAAATGTTTTTCACAATGAAACACAAAAAAATGTTTCTTTTTCCATATTTTTTTAATAATCACATGGGTCAGTTTAATATGGCCAACCCTGTATTGTGCGCCCCTAATTACTTAATTATAGATATTTAGTATGCTGAGGAATCGAACCAGCTCCTTAGGAAAAAGCAATTGTAGGTCTTCTTCCTCTAGTAGGTACGAGCCCAGGATTCTGTGTCTTCTGTGGCCTAATGCCTCACAGTTGGTAATAAAGTGTACCATAGACTCCTCTTCATCACAGCAGAACCTGCATGATCTTGTACTATGTAGATAACCCCATTGAGTTAAAGTGTTTATTACAGGCAAAGCGACCTGTAAGTGCTCCACAGAGTAATCTGAGGCCGTTTTTATCTAGGGTTAGAGCAAATTTTGCTCTGTTTGCATTGAAGTTCAAAAACTTTTTGGAGTGATTAAGGCCGCTTGTACCGTTCAAGTGTTCCCTGATTTTAGTTTGGATCTATTTTTTGGTTTCCTGTTTTATATTATTTTTGTTAAAGCCGAAAAATGGGGTAGATCCAATAAATAGCCCTTCCGCCTCTTTTTTGGCATACAAATCTGCCTTCTCGTTTCCTTCGTGTCCCTCATGTCCTGGTACCCGAATCAGTGAGACCTGATTATGCGTGGCCAGTTTGTTGAGTGCATTGTTACACTCTATTAGGACTTTTGACATGAATTTGAAGCTATTCAAGGCTTTTAGAACCGATTGGCTGTCCGAAAGTATTTTAATTTTTACTTTCTCTAACCCTCTTTTGGATATGATTTCCACTGTTTGCATTATGGCGAAGAGCTCCGCATGGAAAATTGTGGTATCTGTACTTAGTGTTAAGGATTTGTGTGCTCGACTAGACCCCACTAATCCTGCTCCTACTCCTTGGCGCGTTTTGGAACCATCTGTGTACCATTTTTTTGAGTCATTGAGTGGGAAGATAAGTGAGCCTTAGTGCCCGAAGGCGCAGAAGCGACGCGCAGCTATGTTGAGTCACACGGCATGGATTGCCCTGTTAAGCCCGCACAATGAACAATGCGGTTGCTCGATTGCTGCTGATTCATCTGGACTTTAGTAAGACTTTACAGGCCAGTGCTAAGAGCAGCCTACAGGTAACCAATAAAGGGAACCACCTAACACTCTTTGTGCGAAGAAACCACCTAAAGAAAGCTCTGCCTAGCCAACTCATTGACCTTACAGTTTTCAGTAATGCCCCTGTCACCGGCTACTCATATCAGCCCGATACCGAAGTATATTCGGATGAGATTGAAGAGAAAGTCACGCATTCGCAGACGCACAATCAATGAGATTCGAGTGGTGGTAAGCTGAATACTACAACAATGAGATATAGACATTCAATAAGAGACTTGGTATTATCTGCTTACATATGTGGGTCTTTGATCTTGGAATTTGTGTCCTTCTGAATTGACGTACATATATTACATTCCTATGCATGTGAGTGTGTATGTATATTTCAAGCTACTTTAACTTTATTATTGCCAGATATGTTATGTGTTCACACAAATATTTCCAACTGAAGTGTTTCATTTCCGCTTTCCACTCTTGTTTTTGTTATTTTCGTTAAATTCATTTCAAACTCAAGGTGAATTTTGGATTGCCTGATAAGGGCTAAAATGTAATATTTGCCACATACCGATTAACACACTCACGCAGCTGCTTACTCTGCTACTTTGTTGCTTTTGTAAGAGTTCAAGTTCTTACAAAACTGTTTCATTGGGACACGATTATTTACACATTAGCCACATTGTAAATTATGTTACTTTATGAGGGTACGTACATGATTTTCGAAGCCAAGTAAGAGGAAGAGAAGAATCGGCAGCAAGGGCGTTCCTTTGAAATACCAAAAATTTAATAATAAAAATAAAAAATGTTTATATACAAGCAAATTGTTTTGAGCTACTTCAAGTGAAATTAAGTAAAAATAAAGCGACTAGTCTATAGAAGTTATTTTTAGTCCGGAACTTAAATATGTTTTAATTACTCTGCATACCTCGAGCAAGGCAACCTTGAAGAAACTTATTGCAGCTTTTAAAAAAAGAGTGATTTTCCTTTGATTTGTTGGTTGTGCACACATACATATATATAAATATTTAGGCTTATAACCATAAACAATGTGCGAAGGGCGGAATATATAAAAAAAAAAAAAATAGGCTAATAGGAAGGTAATTTTTGCTTTGGCTGTTGGTTGTACGATTTGCATTATTCAAAGTTGCGACTTATTTTATTTTATTATTTTATTTATTTTATATTTTATTATTTTATTTATTTTATATTTTATTATTCTATTGTTAAAACCATTTGCGAAAATACTAGGCGCGCAACTAAGTTCTCGCTGTTTTTTTCATGAAAATACAACTTTATTCTGAAAAAATTGTTACAAGTGCAGCATTGAAAGTATTGTCCATCGCTGGCTACTACTTTTCCCCATCTTTCTGGTAGATCTCGTATACCGTCGCGTTAAAACTGTTCATCGTTTGAGGCTATCCACGGATCAAGCCATTTTTTGATGTCTTCATATGAATGGAACTGCTGGTCAGCTAGACCATGTGCCATTGATCGGAACAGGGGATAATCGGACGGCGCAATATCTGGAGAATATGGCGAGTGGGGTAGGATTTCCCATTTCAGTGTTTCCAGGTAGGTTTTAACGGGTTTGGCAACGTGAGGCCGAGCGTTGTCATGCTGTAGAATCACTTTTTCATGCCTCTCCGGGTATTACGGCCGTTTCTCGTGCAGTGCTCGGCTCAATCGCATCAATTGAAGTCGATACCGATCCCCAGTGGTGGTTCGCTTGGTTTTAACAGTTCATAATCAATAACACCACCTTGGTCCCACCAAATACATAGCATAACCTTCGCAGCGTGAATATTCGGCCGAGGCGATGACGTAGAAGCATGAACGGGCAGTCCCCATGACTTTCTTTTCTTTGGATTGCTGTAATGAATCTATTTTTCATCACCCGTCACGATGCAATGAAGAAAACATTTTCTTTTTTGCCGCTGGAGCAGTTTTTCACAGGTTAAAAAACGACGTTCAACATCCCTTGGTTTTAATTTATAAGGAACCCAATTCCCCTACTTCTGAATCATTCCCAAAGCATGCGGGGATTAGCGGCTAACTCCTAATACTGAAGCAAGCTCTTCTTGGGTTTGACACGGTTCCTAATTGAGCAATGCCTCTAATTCAGCATCTTCGAAGGTTTTTGACCTTCCTTCACGCGGACGGTCGTCAACATTAAAATCACCGTCTTTGAAGCGACGGAACCAGTAAGAATTTTTTTTAAATGCTCATAACTTAGTCAAAAATGAACCGATTTTAATGATTGTGGGTTCAAAATGATCGTCATTACTTACACGAGCGATTTCATGTAGAAACAATTGCAAAAAAGTAGTTGAAAATTTTTTATTTTACAAAAAACAAAAAGTGCGAAACAGGTTTTTTAGTCAAAAATTCATTACTCAAAAACAACTCATTTTATTTACTGGGCATTCAGCTCAATTGAAGTTCGAAGTGTCCTCTTGATTTGGAAAAAGTTGCTAAATAAAAAATTGTCAACTACTTTTTTGCAATTGTTTCTACGTGAAGTCGCTCGTGTAAGTAATGACGGTCATTTTGAACCCAGAATTATTTAAATCGGTTCATTTTTGACTAAGTTATGGGCATTAAAAAAAAAAAGTTTTCTTATATAATTAAAAAAAAATCGATTTTGAACCGAAAAACAAAATTGCCGATAACTCTTGAAAAAAATTTTTTTCGGGCGAACAAAAAGACGTGTCTCATTATTTTGACCAGAGAGCAACATATTTGAGTTACATCGAAATCGAAGAACATGTCCTGAATAGCCCGGTTGAATTGAAATGGAAAGCATCACAAGTGTTTGATTTGTTGAAACTGATATAACTTATACACTTGTAAGGCTGAAAAATCAAAAAAAAAAAAAATCAAATACAATTTTTAATTATTCAAATAATGTCTAGTTAAGTTAATTATAGCAGGTAAAGTTAGTGAAAATATTGAAGTTCACGGCTCCTGCAGATGATTTTCCAAGCGTCCTCCAAGAAAAAGCGTTCGGCGGTGGACAAAATCCCTCCGGTTTGGATTATCTGAAATCGAAAAACCAATAAGATTTTTTTTGTGGATAAATAAAGCTATGTATTAATCCAAGGAATAGTCAAAATTTTAATTTTTGATAAAATGGCGGCTATAGGGGGAAAAAATTAAATTTTCTACAAAAATTTTCGCGAAAAATTGCCTAGAAAAATAGAAAAAATCATCAGAATTCTTATTCCTTCCATTAATACCTGGAGAATATATCTGAGAATATTGTGTTAAAATTTCAAGGCGATCGCTTCAGGCGTTTTTTAAAAATCGTGTCCACCGACTTCGAAAACACGGTTTTGAGAAAAACGCGTTTAAAGTTTGAAAAGCACTTTACATAGGGTAAAAATTCTCTGAAACGCCTTTTCAAATTTGCGTGTAACTTCGAAAATATTCACCGGAACGATATTAAATTTTCTGTGTGCATTCTTAAATATATGTAAATTAAGAAAATAAAATAAAAACAAAATCAATTTTTTGAAAATTCTAACTGTATATAACCCCTTATGCTGACAACGTTCTCATCATCGCAAAAAACAAAAACAAACTAATTCGCATATTCAGGCTGCTAGAAACAAAAGTAAAAATGATAGGATTGAATGTCAACGCCGAAAAAACTTAGTTTTTGCTTCGCCCAGCATGTAAACTGGATACCAACAATATAGTTATAGATGATTTTGTTTATGAAAGTGTAAATGAATTCAAATACTTAGGATTCGTTCTATGAGCGAGTAAAGACACATCAATTGCAATAGATGAAAGAATTAAATCCGCTAATAAGACGTAATATGCAAATATAACATTGTTCAGATCAAATGTTTTATCACGAATGCAGAAAATCAAGATGTATAAAACTTTGATACGTCCGGTTCTTACTTATGGTGCTGAAATCTGGACACTGGAAGTTAATGATATAAAGCAGGTATTGCGATTTGAAAGAACCATAGTGCGAAAAATGTACGGTTCTATTCGGCTTGAAGACAGCAGGAAAGAATTAAAAAAAAAAATGTTTACTTTGCGGCCAATTGGCGGAAGAAAGAGAGGCCGACCAAGAAAGAGATGGCTTAATGACGTAGAAGCAGACTTAGCAGCATTCATTCTATTTATAATACTCGTAGGTATTTGAATAACCGTAGACGAATGGGTCTCTGCATGACTGCCATGAGATTATCTCGGAATCTGAATGCACAGTAGGTGTGAATCACCAAAATATGAAAAAAGTTTTTCTAATAGAGGTCGTGCCTCGGCACGCAATGATAAACCCTGTATTGCTGTCATGAAAAAGCTCCCCATAAAAAACTATTTACCGTTCGGAGTCGGCTTAATCTATTTGTGGAACAACATTCAGATGCACGCTACAAATAGGAAGAGCTCCGCCAAACAGCTAACAGAAGTGTACGGGCCAATTATTTATTTTTATTATTTAATTTTTAAGATTCGTAAAATGCTCCTGAAAACTGGAGGGATGCATAGTAGAAAACTTACAGGACACTAGCCGCGAGGTATACATGCTGTGAGACTCGGCATTACTTCGAGTCCTTTTTGCGTCAGTTGTGTGGAATCATCTCAGCACTTTCTTCTTAACGCCTTCACTGCTAAGAGTTAAATATCTTGGCTCTCATCTCTTTGCTACGACTGCTGATATAGCGGGCATTGATATTAAAAACCCGATGAATTTCATTAGTAGTACACAGCGGCTAACACCACCGTAAATCAGTCATCGTTCGGGTGTCTTCAGCAAATACAACACAAACAATGAAATAATAAGCTTTCTATAGAAAAATTTAAGTCCACCATAGGTTTTTTTTTTTGAACAACAAAATTAGATCATAAAAGTAATTAAGTGAAAGCAATTAATATTATGGTTCACTGTATTTTGCATTGAAATTAATTGTGGTGGTATGCTTATGAAACGGAGTGTATATATATTAGTAGACTTGACAACTTCTTTATCATACTTTCTTAACGCTCTTCATTTTGCCGCTATGAAATCTCTTTTAATTAATCTTAAGATAAGGCAAACAAGTGGAATCACAGAAATCGCAAAAGCCCAATTGTCATTAATTAAACTAGATTAAGTGTAAAAACAAAAACAAAAACCAGGAGTAAGCTTCAACGGTCAGTGATCGTCGACAAGTAACACAAAAATGGGCAATACAAGTAGGGTAAAAGAGAAATGTAGAAACACGCGGAAGAATGAAGAGAGCGTAGTCAGTTGAAGAGTTTTCTGCTTGTGAGATTGTGTGTGTTTTCGTTCTCATAGCGTGAACCATACAGGTGTTTAGTGACGACACCGTTAACTTCGACGTCAACGTCAACGCTAACGTTGACTGCGACTACTACGTAAGCTTTTACAACATGTATGTATGTATGTACTTGTGTGTTGTTGTCGCGCCACAATAACATTACAAACCATCAGCGATTTCTTTGTTAATGAACTAAAAACCGTAATGATTCATGCATTCATTCATGATTCTTATCAGCGGCGACCACTATCACTGATTAAATGAAGATTTCCGAACAGCAGCACTACCAACGGGATCGATAAGTGAGACAGATGTGAGAGAGTTAACACATACACATACATGCATTCAACCTGTTGGGTGTCAGGTGCTTACGAGCACACGACCAAGTTGTGAGTGAGTGGTCGAGTCGTTTTTTCGAGTAAACGATGATTTGTTGGCTGATTGAATGTTGGTCGTTTATTGGGGATCTAGCTAAAGTTATAGCGATCACTGCTAGTGCTTTATTATAATACCGAGTGTCAGTCGCCATCGACTACTCAGTGTACGATATCCCGGTGAACGGTTAAGACGGTTGAAATTTCAAAAATTCGAATTTCGACCAAATTTCGGTTCCGTTTAGACCAGTTTCTATTCGTTGAGTGTTGTGCGATACGCGTAGATACAAAACTTTTTGAATGCATATACCAGAATAACTAATTGGTGGTGTAGCATTTTTTATGTTGAAATTTAAATAAATTGAGTGAATATTTGAAATTCCAAAATAATTAACGTGGCTTAAGTATAATTTTATGCGTTAGTAAAATTATTATTTAATTTTAAGTTTCCAAAGTGTTTGTGTTGAATGTAAGCAGAAATCTTTTTTTATTTTTCTTAATAAGTCGACACGTGCATAAATTTTGCATATTTTTGCTGGAAGACGAAAAGAGTAAAAAAAATTTAAAAAGTTGTTGAGTTGAAATTAATTGAATTGTGTTAAGTGTTTTTATTGCTTATTGGTACACAAATGTTTAAAGAGTCAAGCTCGAAGAAACAAATTGAAACAAAATAAAAAAACCTATATCGCTCAACGGCACCTCAGACATGTTTGGCCGTATTGGCCACTAGACTGGCCAGGCGAGTGGCAAACGTCGAGGGCGAACTTGGCTAAAAATTCAGCGACCCAAAGACGATTGACAGCCTAAAGGCCGCGCTGCTAACCTTTAATATACGTTTAAAGAAAATACGAAAACAAAAAAGTAGAAAAAATGCACATTGAAAGGTTACCAAACCAAAAAAAAAATAAAATAAAATAAATCACATACTGAAAGAGAACAATCAATTATAGACAAAAATTATCATAATGACCATGTGGCTATTTTTAGAATTTATTCTTAAATTTAACGATATCATAAATTGGTTCTGTAACTTTCATATACGCATAACCATTTTTGCCTACCTTCTACAGTTTTTTTTTTATTTTTGTTTTGTCTCAAATAATTTGAGTTTCTTTCTTCAACAATCCAGCTAAGATTTAGTTTCAACTGTAAATTGTGATAATAAGCAAATTTCTCGATTTAATTAAAAATAGTTTATGCGTTAAAATTTGCCTTACTGCAGTCACGGACCAGTTTAATAAAAGAGAATAATGTAGCGTGATTGAGCGGCCGAATACTCATAACTGCAACTGTCAAAACAAAAATAATTAATAATAATACAAATAATAATAAATTAATTATTCAAAATAACAATACGATAATAAAAAAAATAAATTTACTATTCATAATAATAATAATTAATATTAATAATAAAAATAATAATAAGAACTCAAAAAAATTTTTAAACTTGAAATAATTAATAATAATACAAATAGTAGCAATAAATTAATTATTCACAACAATATTAATAATACAAATAATAAAAAGAACCCAAAAAAAAAATTTTAACTTGTTCGAATTCATAAACAAGATTTCGAAAAAAGGTAATGAAGAACGAAAATGTATGTTGTCACATTTTTTTATAGCAAGCCAGGCCGTTGGTAGGGTGTGCTAATCTGTCCAGACGCTTCTAACTCAAATATCATTGCCATCTGAAACAGAATTTACATTTGCCCACAGTTTCCTGTCAGTGAAGAAATCAAGAATCATAGCACAGAAAAGAGTTCATATATTGATTTTTTGTAAAAAGTGAACTTCCAACAATTGAACGCCATTTTCAAGCAATCCAAACATTTTGTGCTATATATATTTACCAAGGAACGCCACAATAAATGCGTCCATCAAATCAAAGCTTTTCCAAAAATTTTTTCATTTCGTGCTCCTGAAAATCCCTCTACATTCAACTGTTTTAAATATAATAATTGGTTTATATTTAGGAACTAATAACGGCTGTTTGTGGAGCAATTTCCAGACGCATACCACAAATAGGAGGAGGTTTGGCCATGCTCGCCTAACAGAAGTCTATGCGCCAATTATTTTTATTTATTTTTATTTTTAATAACGGCTGTTCTCTCATCTCTTTTTATCATGCTGATAAACACATTAGTGTTTTTCATAATCTTTTTAACCACTCGCTACGATATATAATATTTAAATGCTAACACAAGACGCTTAAAGTTTGCAGTTATATGTAAAGTGAGGTAAAATTAATTAAGGTAATGAAAATAAAAATAGTAAAATCAACTACCAACATTACCAGCTTTTAGAATAGTTGCGCAGAATAGTGGATTTTTAGTTAAGCCTAGTGATGCCGAACATTTTGAGTAAAATTTACCACAAAAATTACTCAATGAACCGCTTCGCAAAAACAAATCCCTCAAATTCACAAAGAGTTCACATTGCCGCGAAAACACTTAAATATCTATGTATAATGTGTATGTGTATGTTTCTTCTGTTACAAACAGCTTTACACTACTACTTTTCTTTCTATGCATCAAACTTAAATTTAACAAGATTTTTTCTCGCGGGTATTTATTGCTTAAAGCTAGGGATAAGGCAGCCTATCAAGCTGCCAGACCATAGCAATATTTTCCAAGCGGAAGTTTTTGCTGTGGGGAAAGCCGCGGAGCTAGCCTACACCAGAACAAGAAAAAACTCAACAATTAATATATACGTGGACAGTCAAGCAGTAATAAGAGCATTAAGCTCATACTGTATTAAGTCCGAAAATGTTCGACGGAGCGGGGAGGCCATAGAAAGGCTAGCCGGAAACAGTAGGCTGCATATCTACTGGGTACCTCGTCACAAAGGCATTATGGGGAACGAAATAGTAGATGAGATAGCAAAAAGTGCTGTTAGACTACCTTTTGAACAAGAGAACGGCATACCAAAACCGCTAAATACAATATACAATGAAATGGACGACTACATAATAAGGCGAGTGGAAGCTAGGTGGACTAATCTGACCACATGCAAAACAGCAAAAGTCATGTGTAGAACTAACGACAAAAAACTGACTCAATTCGTACTTACGCTCTCGCGAAAGGACTGCAGAACTATCATAGGTATGCTGACAGGTTATAATCTATTGGCTGCACATGCCTACAAGATAGGGATTGCGAACACGGACTAATGCAGGACGCCTTCTGTGAGTTTGTCCGGCATTATTAAAAACGCGACTAAAATGCCGGGAAACCCCACTATTTGAGGGTCTGGAGTTCATCTCAAAAGCGAATCTCTCAACTCTGCTTAGATTCGCCAAAAGCGCTGACATCCTACATGATATCTACTTTAGGTATTCATAGAGGTCGGTCTCCATCTGGTATCGCCAGGGACCAAAAGGTCTATTCGAGGCTTATTGCCATCCAGGCTAACCTTACCTAACCTTTTCACATTCATAACCAAAGTTACAATCATTTGCGGCAAATAAATATTCATATGAACATTCCAAAATTTTTAATGAGATTTTCACGGAAAATCAGACTCGAATGCATCTCGAACGCATTTCTTATTGATGTGTACACGAGTAATTGTCATCAAAGTACACTACGAATGAAAATATTTATTGAGAGTGCAGCACGAGTAAGCACCATGAACAGTTATTCTTATATGAATTCTGATCAATTATGTATCGATGATTGTGTTACAGGAAAATCCATTTAAATGCAAAAATGTCCCATTTTTCCCTTTTAATAATTTTTGTCTCAAAATATCCCTCAAATTGAGAAATTTCCCAGAGTCTGCCACCAAGGATGATAGATGATACCAGGTTTGTTCGTTAGATATGGGGGGAAACAAATTGTTTGAGGGGAACTATCGATTCTACGTCATTCGTTTTGTGTTTCACAAAATTAGCTTTAGCTTAGGGTGTTTCACAAAATTAGCTTTAGCTTAGTGAAACACAAAACGAATGACATCGGCATATCTGTCAAATTTGCTCAGAGCCGAATAAGTACTAGGTAGTACACCTCTACAAATCTTTTCACCATGCTCTGCCACCATTAGTCAGTCCACCTTTGCCAAACTACTAAATTTACCTTTGTCAGGCAGTTGAGAAAGCTAGAACCCAAGTTAGAAGTACATATTTTATCACGCTTGCTTAAATAAAGCTTGCTCGCTTCTTGATTAAATGATAAAACAGTTTTTAAGATTAATTTAATAAAAATTGCTCACGAAGCACACACTTAAACTGACTAGCCCATTGGGTTCTACCGCCCAAGGTCGTAAACAACGCCTGTGCTTAGTGCAATTCATTATTTTCAGCTATCGCAAAGTGCTATTTCTAACAAAAGCCTGCTATTCATAAAAACTAATTATTTACTATGAATTTGGAATTTCGTATAAATTAAACACAAATTAACAAAGGTTAAACATTGTTGCTATAAGCACGGTGATATAAAAAGCAACACTTAAATAATACAACAGAACAATTTAGTAATATTTTTCTTTATGCATACCCTTTATGGCCAGCAATCGCACTAATTGGGCATGCAAAGCGCCTTTGCGCATGCGTGCGCGCTTTTACCTATCGCATTGTAGCGTGCGCTGATTGATTGCGTGCAAATGAATGGAATTATAAATGTAGAAATAGAACAAATTGTTATAAAAAATCAAAACAAACGAGTTCAATGCAACCCAAGCAACATTCAAAGTGAGGTCAAATTAGCCAACGTACACCCCTTTAACAGCCTAAAAATACAATAATTATGAGAATATTTTTATTTGAAGTGCGCCAAACAAACGAACGTAAACATTTGCAAAAATGCTAATATTAAAAAGCTACAAATTGTGTTAGCCTTTTTATTTATATGTTTTAAATTTTGTGCAAAATATACTCCAACATATGAATAATAAACATTTCGTACAATATGCCGTTACTTCTTTGGCATACACAGCACATGCGTACTACATACGCACATACATACATACATATATATGCAATGACATATCATGTCACGTCGCCACCCGCCTCAACAAAAGTGCCAACTCGATGTTGATTCTTTATTTTGTTTCTCATTTTCATTTTCTGCTAATTATGCATAAACTTAATAGCTACACTTCGGCGCGTGCGTGCCGGCAGACATATACATAATAGAATATGTATGAATGTGCCATCAAAACGCCAAACGTCATCATTTTCAAAATAATTCGTTGTGTGTGCATGTGTGAATTATTTTATTGCTTACTAGCTTGCTTGCTTGCTTTTCCCCTTTTTGCCTGCTTACTGCAAATTCACATGCAAGCAGTGTATAATTCTGTGGAAAATAAAACACAAAAAAGCAATAATTAAATGCTTAAAGCACTTCTTATAAGAATATTGTACTCGTAAGTAAGAGTTATTGTCATTGTCTGTTTGCATACTCATGTGCAGTTATGTAGGTATAGTAGTGCGGGAGTGCTTGAGAGAGTGCAAATGAACAGTGAATGGGCATTGCCCGTTGCTGAAACCACCGCTGTCGCCACTGACGCCACTGTTGCCGGCGTTAATGTATTGTTGGTTGACTGTGTCTGGTTGACGGATTGGCTACACGTGAATTACTTCTACTGCATGTATGTAAATATGTTAATGCGGATGTATGTATGTATATATGTATGTATGTGCAAGCGTAAAATTGCTGGTGTTGTTTTTTCACATGTGCATATTTGAACTGCATTCTGCGGAAGTTCAATGTTTCTAAAAATAAATGAACGAAACATTTTTAGGCGGATTTGTTTGAGAGCATATCAAATTTATTTAGGTGTGTTTATTTTTTTCTAATTTAACATAGCAAATCATATTTATTTGGGTGTGTTTTTTTTCCTATTAAACATAGCACACTTAAGCATATGTAACTCATGAAATCTTAAACTGTGTACTCTTATTAATGGTTTCCTCGAATTTTCTTAATGCCTCCGAGTACATACTTTTTAAACGCTAAAAACTTTCCTACTAGAACTCTAAAGTCTAATAGATACTTGATTATTTTTCATAACGAAAACTTGTATGCATTATTATTATTATTATTATTATACTGATTAGCTGAGAACGAGTGGACGGCCGTTGTTAAGAGGAGAGCGAGATTAGTGATTGCGGTACTTTTGATAACTGGTTATTTACTTGAGCTTTATAGGTGGAGAAACATGCTAGTGCATATCAACGACTAACTACCATTTCTTAAATTTATTGACCGCTCTGAAGAGTTGAGAGAGTATGAGTATGTGTTAATCATATGAAGTTGTGAGGGAAAAACGCAACTTGCTGTAACTCACAGGCGAGGATAATATTAATTTCAACACGCTTATACACCTTTGACACAAATCATCTGAACACTTTATTTATATACTATAATTCCCTATATTTTTTAACAACTTGAATTTTCTAAATTTTTAATATAAGTAAAAAATAATAAAAATTTTGCGAAAATAAGTAAAAATCTGAAAATTAAAAAAAATTTAAACGACACCTTCAAATTAATTGCAAATTGCTTAAAAAAGCTTTCAATTATTTTTGTAGCCACACATTTATAAAAGGATGAATTATTGAAGAAAAAATTATAAAAATGCTGAAATGCTTTGTGCATACTCCAAAAATTTAACACTATACCACTATATGTATGCAAGAGGCCCAATGTCCCATACAGAAATAAAAGGATACTTCTTATATATGTATGTACATATGTATATCAAATACTCAATGAGTAATTTAGAGTTTTCTTCGATTCTCAACTAGCTTACGAAAGTAAGAGTTGACAAATCATATGGACTCCTCTTTGAACTCTGCCTGGTAGGCGCTTGACACGGATGCTTATCACTGGCTCTCTCACTAGCGCGAGCCCACACGAGCTTTCAATGTCAGATAAATATGAGTTAAGGGGGGACTCTACTGTAAAACTTAAAAAAAATCGATTTTTTACTTTTTGTTGAAACATACTCAGAAACAACTCCAGAATGTTCCATGAAAATCTTAAAAAGAAATCTTGAATAGTTTTCAAGTTATAAAAGTTTTAGCAAAGCAGGTATAAACTGAGCGCTCGAGAGGTTTACGGTCATATGCGTGTTTTTCTCGAAACCACGTTTTCAAAATTGCCCACATCACAGCTCCGTGAAAAATTAACATATCAAGCTCAAACTTTGATAGTATATTTTAAACAATATTTACTAGTTTTTAAAGCTATGGTGGGGAAAAATTTATTATTTATAACCCCTTTTTTAATAACAAAATGACAACAAAAAAATGTCGATTTTTTAAAAAACTTCAAAAATTTTACAAAAAAATTTTTTTTTTGCAAGTAATAGGCTTAACAACTAAAAATAATGATATATAATAAAAAAAATTTGGGTTTTTTGATTTCAGATTTTTTTTAAATGCGCGACAGTGTGGGCAGATTTCAAAAGGCGTTTCGGGGGAGCGGCTGTACAGCTGCCATTTTGAAATGAAAATAAATTTAAAAATTTTTTTTGTACACTCAAGACCTGTGTTCATGTAACCCTAAACTTTTTTTTACTAATTAAATTAATACAAGTATGAAAACAAAATCCATGAAAATTTGATTTTTACAGTAGAATCCCCCCTTAAAGATTTACCCCTTAAATGTAACTATAGCACCAAAAGCCACAAAACAGCTATGCGTGTATGTATATGCATATAATTAGCGGGTACATCCTTTGTTGGGAGTTTGACCGAGCTCCTCCTCCTATTCGTTTTTATGTTGTGCCAGAATTGGAGGGACCTACGGTTTTATGCCGCCTCCGAATGGTAGATGGTTTTTTATGAGGAGTTTTTTCAGGATAGAAATTCACTCTTAGATTTGCCATTGCCTGTAAAGGAGCGACCGTTACTAGAAAATCCTTTGCTCTCATTCCGTGTTTCATGCTCACAGTCAGTGTTGCCGCGAGTGTCAAATAAGGATTACCATAAAAATAACCAAACTCTCAGTCGGAAATCTTTTTTTTTTATATTCTTATGTACTCATGCAGAGAGGTGCACAAGTATTTTCAACAAAAAAAATAATCACTCAACAAATATATATTCATGTGCCTCATACTTAGGGTTAAAAAATTAAAGAAATTATTATGTATAAAATTATCACAAAAAAATTACTGTAAGGAAATAAAAAAAGAAATATTAGTTAAAAATTGAAAATTTAAGCCATTCTTCAGGAGTTCATAATTTTAAATCTATTCTGCTAACCATTGGATATAACACTTCGTTCAATAGTGTGTGTGACTAATTAATTAAAACACATTTTTTTGCCAAACTTTGTTTTTATTCATCAACACAGTCCCCTTTTAGGGAGATACAAGCATTCCAACACTTTTCCAACTTTCGATACCGTCTTTGTAAAACGATTTTTCTTTGCCTTCAAAATAGGCCTCAGTTTCGGCGATTACTTCATCATTTGAGCCAAATCTCTTACCACGGAGCATCTTTTTGAGGTCTGCGAAGAGCCAGTAGTCGCTGGGGGCCAAATCTGGAGAATACGGTGGATGGGGAAGCAATTCAAAGCCCAATTCGCTCAATTTTGCCATCGTTTTCATTGATTTGTGACACGGTGCGTTGTCTTGATGGAACAACACTTTTTTCTTCGCCATATGAGGCCGTTTCTTTGCGATTTCGTCTTTCAAACGCTCCAATAACGCTATATAATAGTCGCTGTTGATGGTCTGCCCCTTCTGGAGATAGTCGATGAATATTATTCCATGCGCATCCCAAAATACAGACGCCAAAATCTTGCCAGCCGACTGCTGCGTCTTTGGTCGCTTTGGGCGGCTTTCACCGGCTGCATGCCACTCAGCAGACTGCCGATTTGACTCTGGAGTGAAATGGTGGATAGAATTCGAAGTACAAAAATGTTACCAAAGTGTGAAATGAAAATGCCCAGTTTCATATACATATACATATGTATGATATATATATATATATATAAATTGGCGCTTACACCCTTTTTGGGTGTTTGGCAGAGCTCCTCCTCCTATTTGTGGCAAGCGTCTTGATGTTAATCCACAAATGGAGAGGCCTACAGTTTTAAGCCGACTCCGAATTGCAGATTTTTTTTTATGTGGAGTTTTTTCATGACAGAAATACACTCGAAGGCCTGCCGAAGGGCGAACACTATTAGAAAAAACTTTTTCTTCATTTTGGTGTTTCACGGAGATGCGAACCAACGTTCTCCGAATTCCGAATTGTAGTCAGGCACCAACTGACATTCCGCTACGACGGCTGCAGTTTCATAAGGTAGCCAAAAAATTCCAACTATGCTTTTTTTGTGAGATTTCACCAATTTTCAGAAATATAATAACCAAATAACCAAAATACTTGTGAAGAGAAGTAAATAACCAACTTTGGTTAAAAATAGCCAAAACGGTAACACTGCTCAGAGTGTGCTTCGCAATTGACGCTACCGAATAATAGTCACGCACTAACCCATTCGGCGATGGCTGAGGGGTAACTCACTATACCCCTCTAATTTTAACTTCTCACATTTCTTGATGGATTTTTCAGATTTGTCCCATTTAGTCCCTGGGTGATCCCCAACGTACATAGGAATGTGAGTTATTTGCAACCAACATCACTTTTTCAATTAAATTCAAGAAGATGTTGTCAACCACTACCCGCATTCGCTTAATTTACCGTATGAACCGTAAGACTTTTACCATTTCAGAGAAATGTATTAGGCGACAAAAGAAAAAAATTTAATTACTTGACTGTTTTTTACTACACTACATGGGAACCCAAGCTTTGATAGTAATTCTATGCCTTTAAGGAAATTCTGCCTTAGTTACGTTACCGATAGAATTATTTTCGGCAAAGGTCCTTTAAATTCGTAGTATTCGAATTTTAGTAAGAAAGTATATTTTTGGCAAGAAAGTAAAACGTGATAATTTTTTAAGACACAAAGCATTTTTGACAAAAAAGATAAAGGTTCAAGGGCAACAACTTGCGTAAATCATGGGAAATTTATTTATTGAAAACTCAAGAGTAAACTCTTGAAAAGAAGGCAACAAATCGATTGACGTCATAACCGCTCACTTAAGTGTGGCGAAGTGGCAGTGCTACGGTATCCGCGTATTATCTTATTAAACAAAAACTGATTATTGCAATACAATAAAAATTATGTAGCTATTTTTTTTAATTTTTTTTTGCGGTTTTTGTTTTTAAATAGTGAAAAGTATAAGTAGAAAACGTACTTATCTAACTGTTCAGCTATGACTGTGATTCAAGTAAATATTTTTATAGCATTTCTATGCCACCCCTGATTAGCCACTGCCAATAACTTTCCGCTGAGAAGCGCTAAATACCAAGTGACGAATGTCCACTTCAAATGCAAATACACGAATTTATTTGACAAATAACAGCCGGTACACAGTTTGATTTGCACTTTAATTTGGGTAAAGAAATTGTTACCAATGTGAAACGATCATTGAATTCGCAGTGATCCGAAGTGATCCTCAATCAAATGATCAATTCTGAGAAATTGTTTATTATTTAGTAAGTAAAAATTTCCATTATTAAATGTACTTATGTAGTTTTATGTGTGTGTGTGTGTAGGTATGTATGTTTATGTATATGCATGCATGTTTTTAAATTTAATGTCCACGAAAGTATAATAAAAGTTATGCATTTTTTGTTAACGAAAGCTTTTTAGAATATAAAATGCCGAAAATTGGTGTTATAAAAATTCATATAAATTTTTGCATTTTGTCGCCGGATATTTGCATAAAAAGTAATACTAATTAATGTGTAGAATTTCGCAAAAAATCATTTTGAAAATTTAATAACAGTGCAGTATAATAATTATACAGGTATTATACAAAATGCGTCAATAAAAACAATCACACCGCCAGAAATGCAAAAAAAAATTGTATATTATAACTAAAGATGAAATAGCATGTCGCGTAGACCAGGTGTCAGGTACCTGCTGCTCGCGAGCCACATGCGGCTCTTTGGATTTGAAGCTGCGGTTCTTTAGCTCCATACGTAAACACTATTTATTTCATCAAAAACAAAACAAAAAAACAAAAAACATTTAAAAATCGCTCTGAATCGTTTAAGGGGTTATATACAGTTAGAAGGCTGAAAAAAACGAATTTTCGAGAATTTTTTCTGAGAAAACTTTTAAATTTATTGATCTAAAAATTTGTACACGTATTATGTTATCTTTTAACTGTATTTTAAGACTTAGTATTAGTAAAAATATTTATTTGGAAAGGAGCTACAGCTGATCTTCGGGAGCACTTTATCTTTGAACTGGACCCGCTGAAATTAAAAAACCAAACAGATTTTGTGAAAGTAATCGAAGTAATAAGCAAAATAAATTTTTTTCACAAAATGACGCTTTCTCAAAAAAAAAAAATGGTTTTTGACCGAAATTTCGGCTTTAAATTATTTATAAAAAAGAAAAATATTTATCGGTGACAAAAAATCTTCGATTAATTACTAAAAAATATATATTTAAGAAGCTCGTGTTAAAATGTGACACCATTTTCGAGTAATGTTGCCGCTCCGGCCTTGTACTTTCAAGCAATCCGAAACGTCTTTTCAAATTTGCGTGTAACTTTGAAAATATTCACCGAAAAGATATAAAATTTGCTGTGTGTATTCTTAAATATATGTAAATTAAGGAATTAAAATTATAAAAAATTAAAATTAAAAAAAAATCAATTTTTTTTATATTCTAACTGTGTATAACCCATTAACGAGAATAAGGCACCGATTCTATCTCTCAACCAGTTGTACTCGCTAACTCCAAAGAATTCTTAAACAAAATGAAGACTATGTATTCCAATTTTTTATTTCTTCACAATAAAGTGTGCTGGCTTTCCAAATCTGAGGTGTTGAAACGTTGTGCTTTGTGTTTGTGAGATAAATACATACATTCCTAAATGCAAAATGCCAACTATGAATTAGAGAACGGCACATAGCTTCAAACATTTTTCACACAACGAAATTAAATGAACTGAATCTAAAACTGCAAGGAGAATTCCAGTCTAGAAGAATTGGTTTGATTTGAAGAAAAATTTGTTCTCTGTGTAGAAGGTGTTCAGAGCGGTAAATTACTTCAATTTAAATTTCTAAAGCAATATCGCGATAAAACCAGTGCAACTGTTGACAAAAATTACTTCGTTCCAGTTATAAAAAAAAAAATTAAATATGAATTTACTAAGAGATTTGAGCAATCCAAAACCAACAAAATCACTCTAGCATTCATAATAAATCCTCTCAGCTCTAATAGTAACGAAATTCACATTGAGCCATTTGGAATTCATACTGGATCTCTAGATTTTTTTTTCTTATGAAAAATTTTTTTTTTAATACATATTGTTTTCTTGATAAAATAAATTAAATATATATATTTTTTTTGATAAAAATAAAATTTATTTATCCGAGTACTATTTATTGTCGGCAAGAAACAATTTGTCACTCTTTAAAAACTTTAAAATTTTGTAAATTGTAATTTTTGACTCTTGAAAGGCTGCCGACCTCTGGCGTAGACAATAAAATTAAATGCACGCAGTGACTTAGTGTCTGGTTAATCTTGCCGTAATTAGGAACCCATTTTTTTCGTGAACTTCTGGTCAAAGCCCTCGCTTTTAGTAGTTATTTCATTAATTCTGTCGAATGTTCATCACCTTGATGTTCGGAAGTCAAATTTTTTTCTTCAGTATTATTCATTATTAAATCGTAAGTGGGTTGTGATATTAAAGCTCGCATGTTCATCAATCCACACCTTGCTGCACCTTTTAACCCTTATCCGAGGACTGTCATGACAAATAAAAATCGTCGATTTATTTTATAAGAGTGCACGACAAAAGGACTAGAATTTATGTTACAATTTGCACACTCATCACACTGCAAAACAATTTTAAAACCAAGTCCTCGTTCAGAAGCAGTGTGAAACTTAACATTTCCGTCACGGATCTTACATTTCACATACTCAGAAATTGCTGCAAACACTGCTATAAAATTTAAAATGCGATACTCAACAGACGGATCACGCGGAACTGAGATTTCCTCTTGTTCTTTAAATTTTTTCGCCAAGGCACTGAAACTTCTTTCATCCGTTTCAGCTGTTTTTGGATTAAAAACATTTTTGCGCTTTTTTGTTCTCGACTTACGTAAGTTAAAAGATTTTCTCATTTCTCTAGAAGACTTCATTTTCACGAAAAAATTACAGAAAAAAATATGAACGAACTCGCAAGTTTACTGCTTGGCTCTTAAATGTTTTCCAGTTTGGGGAGAGAAAAATAAAAATTTACCTTTCAGGTATAAGAAACAATAACACACTGTTTTTTCTAACAAAGTTTTTTTTTAATAGCGGTCGCCCCTCGGCAGATAATGGCAAACCTCCGAGTGCATTTCTACCATGAAAAAGCTCCTCATAAAAGAAATTATCTGTCGTAGGTCGGTATATGCATTTGTGAAACAACATCAAGACGCACATAACAAAGAGGAGTAGAAGCTCGGCCAAACACCCAATAAAGGGTGTAAGTTCCAATTATATATATTAGGTTGAAGAAAAAAATATGTTCTTAGTAGATGGCTGTAGTTATCGATATCTCGTAAAATATCTGTCAAACAATTTGTTGTTAAGGTGACATTTCACACTAAAAAATTCTTTTGCTATTTTTTGTTTGTTCCATTCAGTTGCGAGTTACAAGGTGTTAACAATGGAAGTTAACAAAGAGAAAATTCGGTACATTTTACGGATGTTTTTTACGAATTTCGATAAAATCACAGAAATAATCAAAGTTGGCCGGCATGTTAGTAGTCGTAGCAGCGTGCAGAAGTAAAAGATC
Source organism: Anastrepha obliqua (assembly GCF_027943255.1). NCBI lineage: Eukaryota > Metazoa > Arthropoda > Insecta > Diptera > Tephritidae > Anastrepha > Anastrepha obliqua. Next base: position 32,417,225 of record NC_072893.1, read on the forward strand.
AGCCATACAAGAATATTAGAGTATTTGCGCAAAAAAAAAAAAATAATAATGGATTTCTATATGTATATTATTTTTAAAGTTATAAATATAAAGAACGCCCGCCCTCCGAGTGAGTTGCTTAGAAAATCTACTAGAATCTGTTCCAATAACCACTTTTGAGACATCCATAAAGGTTGGGATTTAGTAAACGCAAAAAAGGGGCTTCCATTTAGTAACGTCTGTATGTGGAGTACCTCATCACTTGAAAATGGATTCACAACCTTTGTTCGTTCAAATGTAAATCTATGGGGTCTCCGTTAAAAAGTGTTTTCAGCGTCGTACAGAGTGCTTCACACTAATAAAAAATCTAAAGCTATTTGCATATTAAGCAATTGATTTTAGGTGTTGATCGCTTCCACCGACACCAGCAAATAAAGTAAATTAAATTACTAAAATTTTGAGAATCACAATAAACAAACACTTCTATGGAATTGGAAACTACAAGACAAACATGTAGTTCATATGTACTTAAAAAGTTCAAAATTCTGACAACGTACAGCTGTGCAACGTGTGTTGAAATTAATAGCGACGAACGCAAAATACTAAGTAGTCAATTTATTGAAATATGTAATCACCTACGTTGGGGTTTTTGGGTTTTTTTGGGTTATTCGTAATTATGTGCCTATTATTTATTGATACACTTTGATATACGAGATTATTTTGTCAATACTTTAAGTATTGTAGATAAAAGTAAATCTCAAATAAATTTGGCTTTTATTTTGATGTACTTAAGAACTATCCTGAAATTTTTTCCGCGAATTTTGTTATAGTAAAAATCGAAAACAACAATAAATTATCGAAAATAACAGCAAATTTATTTATTCATGATATTCAATGAGAGTAAATCCATTCATGCACAATCACTGCCATTAGGACAGCACAGCGACTCCATGTTAAGTGATCCAAATATTTTGGACATTGCCATTAATGCTGCTAAATTTTGGTTTATTTGTAGCTTGAAGAAGAAGTAAATTGAAATAATAAAAAAAATGTATTTTAAGATTTATGCAGTGTTGAGAGTTTTGGTATAGAATTTTTTAAAGTGAAGTATCTAGTTTTCGGGGTAAAAGATACGTCAGCAAAAAATAATTTAGGAAAAATATTATAAATTTTGGTTCAATATTTTTGCTTGTAATTATTGAGAAATTCCTTTCCCTGTTCAAATTGTTTAATTTTCATTATTATTTTTTTATTTTATTTTTTTTTTTATTTATTTATTTATTTATTTATTTATTTATTTATTTTTGCGTTAATAGTTGAGTAATCCCTGCAAGTTTCATTTTGTGCTATGTTCAAAAACGCACAGCAAATCGAAGCGAAGCGCCAGCATCATCATCATTCCCTAGTCTCCATTGCGCAGCATAGAGCCAAAGTAAAATTTTTCCATTTTGTGCGATTCCCGGATATATATTTCACTTGCTGCCAGGTCATTGTTTTGTCCACGGCTTTGTATTCCTCTTCGGCAGCGTCGCCAAGAGCCCCTAGATCTGCCTCTTCTGCGCTGTCCTTAGGGGTTCCAGTCCAGCGCTTGTCTGCTGATTTCAGTGCCACCTTTCCGTAGGTTCCATCTCCATTTACGTACACTTATTTCAGTTATGATTGGTTTTTGATACATCGTCGATGCAGTTCGGTGTTAAGATATCCAGTTGTCTGACCACCAGATACGTAGAATGCGTCTCAAGCAGCCCTTCACTTGAACACTTGAAGCTTTTGTACAATTTCCGCAGACACGCACCATGTTTCACAGGCGTAGAGCAGAACTGATTTAACATTGAAGTTCAGAATTCGTATTTTTGTTTTAATGTGTATTTGCTTGGACTGGCACATCGAACGAAGATTTGCAAATGCATCTCTTGCGTTTCGCAATCTTGTAGATACATCTTTTTTGCATCCACTTTCCGCTAGAATACACACTCGTAAAAGATTTTTGATTTTGTAGATGTAAATTTTGTTTTAAAATAAAATATGTAAACAAATAGATTCTTTCAGGTTTCACTTGCGTTTATTTAAAATGCGGCTCTTAACAATTATTTATGAAAAATCACGTCATTTATATATCCACCATGAGCACCTCTACAGGTAAAATTCGCCAAACAGTCGATTCATGAATGCCTAATTGTTGAGAACGTCGAGATATCGACGTTGAGAGTTGTTCAGCAACACTTTACAGCAACAATATTCTCAGACGTCCAGTTTTTGGTCAGCAAGCCATTTTTCGATCGTCGACAGAAACAGTTTCTTGAAATTTTTCACCAAACCTTGAATTGTCCACTCATTCGGATGATTATTTCCACCAAAAATCACGAATATTGCGATATGTTGTCTAAGGAGCGGTTAATGGGTTTCAATAATTTCTAAAAATAATAATGGGACAGTCTAGGAATTATTCACTACTGACATCTAGGCGTTACCTTTGAAAGGCCCTTTGCATTACGCCCGCTTGAAAATCGATCAAAGCATCGCTAAGTATATTAAGCAGGCCAAAATGTTAGTATTGATTGCTCTTATGTGGCAGTTTTTAAGTTAAAGAGGACTCATTTTCTGCACTGCAGCCAATTAGAATTGTGTAAGAAATAGAAGGCTAGCCATCATGTAGTCTTTTTAGCTAGCACTGATGAATATTAAAATAAAATATATGAAAATTATGTCTCCAAATAAACGCAGTCTCTTAATCGACATTTGCGCATAGTAATTCATTGCGATGCAATTGCCCCAAAGCTCGTTTCATACGTATTAATCGTCAGAAAAAATTTTACCATGGACTAACCCCATTCAATTGGGAGCATAAATTCGATTACACTTTTTAACAATTCTCTTCTGACTTGTATCCAATTTCGCCAATTAATTGATTATTCGACTTTGCTTAATGTTTGCAATATTTTTATCAGAGTTGCATTTTTGTATAGGCAAGAATTTCTCTGTTGTTCTTATAACAGCATAAACACGCCCCATAAATATTCGGGGAATTCTTCTGGATTGGCACTCCTTTGTCGGACTCTATACCTTTGTAAAACTGCTCAGTGTCTGATTAGTTGTAAAGCCATTTCTGATTGCATCTTTTATAATTACGATAAACACCTGCCTGCTGCAAATTCCCCTGTAGGGGAAAACATTAGTTACGAAGTGGTGTGCGTGTAGTGATTTTAAGGCCATGACTTTTTCGCATAAAATTAAATTTTTAAGCATACATATAATCAACTGCATTCCTCTTTCGTTTGTCAGAACAAGTTCGACTCGAACGTTTCGTGTATTTATTTATCATTAATTTATTAATGAAATTATCTATGTATTATGAAATGCTGTCGCAAAAGTTGATAGGACATTCGCGATTTTAAAAGTCCCAATTTCAATTCATTGTTCGAGGGTTACTATTTATCTTTAAGGAATCTTTAATGCGCTAAATACACTCAAAACGTTTTAAATGTGTGAGCCACATAAGTGTTTACCGTGGGTTTGAAAATGTATCTTGGTAAAGAAATGTAGTTGGTTGTCCATTACGACTGCAAAAGGTAGTGATTGTAATATACCATATGTAAGTGCGTAAGCCTAATTTAAAAATTGTTACACAAAGATATGTTGAATAGTACTTTTCATTTATAGTACTTTTTATAAATTACCATTAAGAACTAATAGGAATATTTAGAGAATATTAGTCCATATTTGTTCCACTATAATACAACAGAAAGAAGAATTCTATTCGTGAGCGTATGCATATCCCGAAGGCCAACGTATGCCACCACTCCCTTGCGCATGAGCCACGCCAAACTTTTAATTTTATCAGTGATGAAGGGTCGCTTTCTGCACTTTTTTTAAAATATCATTTTTTTTTACCTATTATGAATAAGCCCTGTCCAAATATTAATATTTTTAGACATAAGTAAAGAACAAGCACTGTTTCGCTGAAAAAAAAAAAAACAAAAATTGAAGTTCCATAGAACTTTTGTGGTTTTTGAAATGAATGAAAATGACCTTTGGCCTTCGATAAAACAATATACAATATTTTTATAAATTGCGCTCGTCTGCGTCGCTTTTTTGTTTTAAATATACATACATATATACGTGTTACGATAAAAAAGTATTTTTATAAAGACAGAAAATTTGGAAAAAAAGTGCGATTACTAATCTAATCGAAAATTGGTTCAAACAAATCCAAAGTGTATTGATCTTTCTATCATAGAAGTATACTCATATATCATATAGTACATCAATAAATAAAACCGTTTTCAATTACCAATGATAATTTTTCCAATGTTAGCCTATAAATATAAATACCAATTCTCGTGTAGGCAAAACAAAGTTTTCAGTTGTTATACAACCATCCCGTCTCGAACCAGGCACTTAGAAACAAACAGCATGAAATCGTTGTCCACTCGCAAGGCGATATTCATAATTTGAGATAACTGCGATTTGGTGCTTTTATAGTACTCTTCGGAGGAGAGGGAGACGAGATAAATGTAGCGCATTTGCTCGCGATTGGTGTAATAGTATTTGTGCTGAGCAAAAATAGATTGGAAAAAAATAAGTGAAAGATTGATTTAAATTATTAATGGTTGTTTTACGATTTTTCTTATGCTTTTTTTTGGACCGGAAGTGCAACCTTACCAATCAAAATCCAATTTAAATACGGCAACAGAGAAGGTCGTTAATTAACCTTAATTGTGCGTTTGACAAACATTAATGTTTTTATTATGTATGCACAACTATAATACAATATTTTGCTGCATATGTGCATCTGTATGTTTGTGTATGTGTAGATAAATTTGTAAGTTCCCAAATTTATAAATTTAAATCACAATCATTAGCGATAGAAAATCCATAATAAATGAATACTAAATGCATACAATTTTTAAATTATTTATTTCCAATAACTCGTAGTAAAATTTGTTGATGAATTCAGTAACAAAAGTGTTACTAACCAATGACCAAATAAACGAGTGCTTATCAGCCATATAGGTACTTAGATGCAGAAATAATAATTTATGGAGTATTTGGAAAACATATTTCGCAAAGCAACGCGCGCATGCCTATAATTTATATTTCCGTTATAGGCCATAGGAAGTTAGTCATACTTAATTAGTTTATTTGTTCCAACTTTTTTTCAAAGCACTTCATACTTAGGTTGCAGCGAAAATTATATGAGTTTCTGCTGGTCATAGCACATAAAACAAGTTCTTCGGCTTCAAAGATTGTTGAGATGTATTCGAGAGCTTATCACACCACTTAATCGAAGATATGCCCAAAGTTGTATATTAGTAGATGTATAATCTGATGACGATTGCACAATAAAAATAAATAAATAAAAAAAATTGATAATAGTGTTGAATATTTAATTTTTGACATTGGACGAATATCAATCCTGGGTTCATAACCACTGTTAACATGGCACATAAAATGATGGAAAAAGGTTTTTCTAATAACAGTTGCTCGAGCATTGAGTAGCAATGATAATCTTATGGTAATGTTAATGTTAATAACATGCTGATATTACCAGGTTTGCTCGATAAGAAAATAAGCCATCACCAGAGAATGTTATTATTAACATTAACATTCTCTGCCAACACCAGCTAGCAATGAGAGTAAACAAGAATTATCTCTCAAAACAAAGAATATCAAAAAATGTTAACTAAGTTCCGATTTACACACAGAGACATCTGAAAGGGACACACTGGAAATTCTTCTTGGATGTTTCATTCGCGGTCACTCGAGCAAAATTATTTTCAGCAACATTCGTTGCTTCTAACGTTTACTTCTCTGGCATCTTTTGACATATCCATCATTCGTGCATCCGTGATTTTTATGAAGTGAATAAAATAATTTGTTTGTTGTACTTTACACAATTATTTGCTTGGCAGTGACGAAATGTACGCTGATAGTAGAGGTGATGCAGAAGCTGTAAACAAAACCGCCCAACTGGTTCGGATATATTCCACAATCCGCAAAAAAGCGGAGAACGTTCGTCAACAGACTTTCAAATGCGTCAAGGAAGAAGACAAACTGAATTGGTTAATTAATAAATAATTTGCTGTTTTTTATTTGTATATTTTTGTACTTGAATTTAATTAAAAATACTTCATATTAAGATTCTTTCCTTTACTTCAACTTAAAATTCACGAAATTAATGGTGTTAAATGCAGTAAACTTTTCTTTACGCTTGAGTATCTAGAAATGGAAAAAATATGCAGAATTCAATATATCCATTAAGAATTTTAAATCATACCTACTTTATTAGTAAAACTCATCCTGTATTTCCTAAGCAGTATTCTGCTGTTTGTCATCATCTATTTCTTCCATTTGATTGGAAACCAACACAGAACTTTCTGACACAAAAGAAGGCAAAGAATGAAACTACCGTCAAAAATAATTTTGCAGCTAACTTTAAATTTGACAGTACGAATAAAAAGCACAAATCGTATCACCAGTACGAGAAACAAAAGCACCTCAATCTTCCCCGACCGTCATTCTCCCACGAACAAAATGTTTCCCTTCCAAATGTTTCCCTATGTAAATAGGGACTAATTCAAATCTTGTAATTATTAGCAAAACTTGATATGAGTAGAAGACGCCTATACAGCTGGTTGTGTTTATAGTTTGTATTTTAAGAAAATTTTAAGGGGTTACAGTTAGAAGGCCGAAAAAAGCGAATTTTCAAGAATTTTTTCCGAGAAAACTTTTTAACTTATTGATCTAAAAATGTTTACACATATCATTTAACTGTATTAGTAAAAATATTTATTTGGAAAGGAGCTACAACTTATCTTCGGGAGCTCCTCTTAAAAAAGAAGTTTTGCGGTGATCACTACATCTCTAAACTGGGTCCTCTGAAATTAAAAAAACCAAACAGATTTCTTTAAAGTAATATTCAATCTAGTAATTAATCGAAGGAACAAGCAAAATAAATTTGTTTGACAAAATGGCGTTTTCTCAAAACAAAATCGGTTTTTAACAATAATTTTGGCTTTAAATTGGTTATAAAAAAAGAAATATTTATAGGACAGAAAAAATCTCCAATTAATTACTAAAAAAATATATTTAAAAAGCTCGTGTTAAAAGTTGAGACTAATCGGTCTAGTCGTTTTCGAGTAATGTTGGTCACCGACTTGGAAAGCACCATTTTGAGAAAAACGCTCTGCCGCTCCGGCCTCGTACTTTCAAGCACTCTGAAACGCCTTTTCACGCCTTCACCCATGGAAGAAAAAAGAAAGCTGGCGTTACATATTCACCAGAAAAATTTCAGAGACTAAAAATTAGTCCATAGTATCATTTCTGGTTATAAATCGTAAGTCCAACAGCCAACAATCCAGCACAAAAGCACACATAACTCCTATTTCAATGAGTGGCGCCCTCTGTGCGGTACATTTACCTTAACCTAGTAAAAAAACAAAAAACACTTTGTAATAACAAACAACTCTACTGCTTGTAATTTTACCTGCATACGTTAAAAACAATTTAAACTTAATGTGAGGGTTTCTTAGAAATGCATGGAAAAAGTTAGTTATTAAACTTTGTGCCTGCCTTGAGTTGCTTTAAAAAATGTTACAAACCACGTGAGACTTTTTGTAAACCTTAATTCAATTAAATAAAAATTAGTATTTAAATGCGGTTCGTTGCATGAGTATGTACTCATATACATATATATATGTATGTTTATTCATGTGCATATAACTCATTTAATTTGTGATACACTTTTCCATGACCATCTAATCTACGGAGCTCGTAATGATCTGCTGATCGATGAGCTGCAACGCTTAGCTGATGCAGGTTTGCATAAGCGCTTTTTAATTTCAACTACTTACGTATGTTTCTAAATGTAATTCACTCTGGGAAACAATACCAAACACCCGGGATACAAAAACAAAAACAAAAGACAAATGCAGACCTGATAGTAAGGCCTTTATTGCACGCCCGTAGTCATGCATCAAACCAATCAACTTTGCAACAAAAAATCTAAATCTATTGAATATAACCCATTGTTTAAACTTCCAACAATGAAAAAAAAACAACAGAAAATGCAGTTATAGCTTAGTTGTTTTATGTAAGTACCCTGTAGGGAAATCTACCAATTAGTATTGATGCACTTCATTTTTTAATAGACCGGGCGAATGTATTTAAATCCGATAAATTACATCAACGATGGATGAAAATTGTAGTCTTACTCGCCCGGAAGCCACTTTTGCAATCTATATACTATGCTTTATATTAAATATATGTTTAAGAGTGAAATTCTTTTTTGGCTACATAAAGGCTCTCATGGGAACCGTTGGTGCCGTGCTAGTACCTGCAAAACAACTAAGATGTTCCTGAAAAACTTGGCGGAGTGCTAGCGAAATTCCTTCTCAGACAAAGAGGGGGTTGAGCTACGATCCCTGACCAGATTAAGTACGGGTCACAAGATGATTCAATAAAAATGGGCTTCGCTTCAATTCAGCGAGTGATGGGCAAGTACACAAACTTGTAAGGTCGCGAAATCTCTCTGGCCACATGTGGATCGGGAGCGCTAGAGCGAGCTTCTGAGGTTAACAAAATCTCAGCTCTCGAATCTCGTGGGCTGTGGGCTTTCTCACAGGACACTATGCATGCTGTGAGACTTGGAATTACCTCGAGTCCTTTTTACGTCGGATGTATGAAGGATGAGGTGAAATCATCCCAGCAACTTCTCCTAAGCTGCCTTGCTCTGGTAGGATTAAAATCTCTACGCCTTAAAAATCTGATGAATTTCACACACTCTAAACCCATCCTACCACCACCTCTCCCCGCCCTCTCCCTTCATCCCATCGGTTTTCTCTTTCACCTTACCTCCTTCACAAAGGTATCACAAAGGACGAATTCGTTTATCTTCATCCAAGTGTGCCCATTCCTTGGGTAATCATTCCAACCTCACTTAACGGGTCACAATTCACTGTCTACATCTCGTTTGGAGGATGAAGTTTGTACATTTTCTTTGCCGCTGTCTGGTATTGGTACATATTTACATATTTATCTACATATACGACAAACTGCTAAGATTTTTCAAGAAATCTGAGGAGTTGGCTGGGGAGGGGAGTAAAGAATCCGCACCCCACTTGTCCCTGCCTATCATTTTAAATACTATCTCTTGGCCTTAAGTGTGATCGACAATATTGCCTGAGTGCTTGGAAAAGTTTTCGGTCATCCTCAATTCCATTCCTAACCAAGTTTTGTGAAGCTCAGGAATTCTGCACACACTGCACACAGATTAAGCTTAGCTTTTCGATAAATGTACTTGCGTATTCGAATGAAAATATTTCTCAATAGATATGGATCGCTTATTGAAATTGGAATTGTTTTCTAACCATCTATTCAATTTTCTGCGAAGTTTTAAGTATTTTTTTATTAACATTGGGTTTCATAGCATTTTTCATACAAAAATGAATGAAAGTGTTCCCAGTTTAACCTTTGGGAAAGATTAATTGAATTCCTTACCAGGCCCCAGTAAAATGTGTTAGGTTCGCCGGAAAGACGCTGCAAGACGAAGCAGGCAGTCACAAAATGGATATCGAAGTGCTCTATTGCTGATTACTATGTATTCTTTCCCCACTTCAGATTTTTCCTGCAAGGTATTTAGTGCAAGATTAGAAAGAACATTGAAAAATTGTAACAGAACAGAAAATTGTATTTACTTGAAAGAGCGTTTGTCGGTCGGTTTTGTTTTTTTTTTTTTTGCACCGTAGGTAACCTGGGGTGTGTGAATTTACACAAAGAAAGGAATATAATAAATATACAAACAAAAAAAAACTTACCCATATCATTACAATAATTGTAACAAATTGAAGCCAATCAAACAAAAACTAACTAATAAACTGCATTACGGAAATTTTGTATAAGAAATATATAGATAATTATTCGAATAATAATTTATATTTTGTTGTACTAGCGTAGCAATAAAATACGTTAGTAAACATTTCCGCATTTATATATGTATGTATGTGCAATCAATAAACCCTTTCATATATGCACCAACTGGCGGTAAATTATTTTTAAGCTGCTGTACGCACACACTCACGCGCATAAAATTTTGTGCATTTATGCAAGCACTCAATCAAATCCTCCACCAGCAATATACATATGTATGTATGTATGCATGTATGTGTGTATGCACGAGAACATACACTCAGGTGCTGTTGGCACACATCTATTGTGCTAGTTGTTGCTTTGCCTTAATTTTTACGCTTCCTCTGGGTTACAGCGCCACGTGCATAGTAAACAATAACAATATAATTGAATTGCTCAATTTGTTGTTGTTGCTAATTATTATGTGTGTTTTGGGAAGTGACTTATACAAAAAGCTAAACTAAATAAGTCACCTAATTGAGTATAAACTAAATGACAGGCCGTGAAGTAGAAAAAAATGCGATACAAGAAAAAAAAGTTAACAAACAAAAAACAGCTTAATGCAGTTGACCGAATTCAGTTTTTTATCACCACATAGTAGCTAATTTGGTTTACATTGACTATTTACGAAGCGATTAGCAATAGTTTAATATAGACATTAATAACTTTATAGCCAGTGCCAATGAACTTGACTTGAGGTTTATCCACCAGTGGTAATTACTAATCATTTACGTATTTAATGTTTTTTATAACTTAGTTTATTTTTAGCTTAACTTTATGAAATATATCAAAAAGTTAATAATAACCAATTAACTTTTTATAAACAATTTTAAAGTTACTATAACAACTATTGGTTTTTTCTCATCCAACCACTAAAGTGAGCCGATAAACTGCTCCTAAATTTGAAGCGCCCTTTAATTGTTTTTATTTTATCAACTGCTTAGCAAAAGTAAATTTCATACCTGTTAGTAGTTCCAGGAGATAGAGGGAAATGAAATTGCTGATGAGCTTACCACGAAGGGGACTGACTTGGCCTTAGAGACCTCCTACCCAGTCATCGGCATCCCTCTGACCGTTGTTAAAGGGGAACTGCACAAATTATTTCTAAGGAAAGCGCAGAAAAGATGGAGCTCCCAAGCGAATTGGGTAATAAATAATAGAGAAACGTAAATAATCGAGTAAATCGAGTGTCGCGTTAAATTGTTCGAAGTAAATTTGTAATATTATTAGTAAAATTATTAACTCCTGGAATTATTATTTGCGCATTACTTATTTAACATTTGGGATAGATTTGTGTCGAATGTAAGAGAAGTGTACAATTTGGGTATTTGAAAAAACTCATTTTTCCTTCCATTCTTTTCGCGCACAACACAGTTACATTCAGTTGTGAGTTACAGGGTATTAACAATGCAAAATTCTGTGGATAATCGCGATTTTCAAATTAGACAAGGTACGAATTATACAGAAATTAAACAAATAATGGGAAAAACGTGCGGCGTTTTGAAACATGAAAAACATTTTTGTTTTTAATATTTTGGTAGACATATTCCTTAAAAAAATATATAAAAAAAGTTCAACTTTTTAACAAAAGCTATTTAAAAAATAAGTTGAACTTTAAAAAAAACTTTATATATTAAAAAAATTAAATTAATTTAAATTTTAAATTAAATTTTTTGGGATTTTATTTTTGGAAAATTTTGATAAAATTAATGAAATCTTAAAAAGCATTGAATATATTTAACTTGGTTGTTTTGAGTTTATTCAACGAGGCATAGCAACGGATGCCGGGTATTGTAAAATTATGGTTATTAATAAAAAATTATTTTCTATGAAATTATTGTTTGTAATTCTTTTATATACATATCCTAAATCCCTCAAAACTACTCCTGCGTGAGCGGGGCCGCGGGTTACAGCCAGTATTAAATAAATCTTAAACTTACTAATTTTTTTTTTAATTTTTTCAGTTTACAAAAAAAAAAATTTTTTAAGTTGAAAAAAAGTGTAATTAATTTAAATTACCTTTTTTGGGAATTTTTCTTTTCGGAAAAATGTTGATAAATTTAATGAAATCTTAAAAAGAATTAAAGATATTTCACTTTAAAAAACTTTATATAATATTAAAATTCATCATAGACATTGACTTTTTTTCAGTTTATTCCTTATGTCTATATCTATATCCATTTTCAGAAAAGTTGGCATCTTTTCTTTTAGATTTTTTTATAAAAAAAGTTGAACTTAAAAAAAATGTTATAAAAAACTTCAGTTGTGAGTTGCAGGTTATTAATAATGGAAGTCAACAAAGAGAAAATTCGGTATATTTTACAGTTTTTCTTTTTGATAAATGCGAAAATGCAAGCCAGGCCGCTGAAATGTTGAATGCCGTGTAGGCATTTTTGTTGTTAAAGGAAATGTCAATAAAATTACAGAAATAGTCGTAGTTGATCGGAATGTTAGTAGTTATAGCATCGCCCATAAAACAGTTGTAAGCCATTTGCGCAAAAATAATAGATTTCTCTTTCTTTAAGGGGGAACGCCACTGTGGGGGGTAAAAAAATTGTCGATTTTTGGGAAGTTTTTTTTGTAAGTAGGAATGATTATTCGAGGATCGGACAAAAGGCAATTTATTATATATGTATTATATTAAACTATGTTGATGTACATAAATTTTTATTAAAAAATATTGAAAATTGACAAATTTATGTAAATAAACGTAACGAGTTAAAAAAAAATGTTGTCATCTAGTGGCAGCGATACAGCAATGAATAATCATCTGAAATCAAAAAACCAAACATTTTATTAATCTACACAATAGCGGCTATCGTTTTTGTTTTTTTTTTTTTTTGTCAAAATGGTGGTGATTTGAATTTCGATGTGTGTTTTTCACCATTTTTTTGATTTTCTACAGGCCAAAAAAAATATTGTAGTTATTTTCAAAATTTTTAAAATCCGCTACGTATAACGATAGCCAATGTGATAACAAAAATTTTGAAAAAAAAATTAAAATCGGTTCATTAGTCTTCGAGAAATCGTTGCCACCGTATCAAAAAAAGTCGTTTTGAGAAATAAGCGTTTAAAGTTTTCATTGCGTATTCAATAGTTTTGCATGCAGTTACATCTATCTTGTATATCTCAGTCAATTTTTAAGATTTTAAGTTAATAATTTTTTTACATATTACATAAAAAAATCGATTTTTTTGAATTTTCACAGTGGCGTTCCCCCTTAACTAATATTTCTTTTTTTTTTTTGTTTTTTATTTGCTTTGTTTTTTACTTATTATTATTTTGAATGAACACTATTACATATTTTGACTTCAAATAACAATGTGAACAATGAAATATGTAAGCAAAGAACAAATTTTTGGCATAAGTGTTCAAAGCGGATTAATCAGCTGTTCTACTGATATCACTTTCTATAGATACGGCTTGATAGCGATACTATCCAAAAAAAATCTAATTGGCAAAATCTAGTACTCCTAAACATATTGCATAAATCTTCTCTCCTATAATCAATACTCCCAAGGAGCTATCTCGTTTGGATATCAGTTCCCGCAGTAGGCACTTTCATACCTGGTTTCATGTTAACGTTTGATTACCTTTGGGAAATTTCATTATCCACTCCCATCTCCTTTCTAGTGCCATCACAACGATCAACCTTATCAATAGATTTGTTTATGTAAAAATGATCCAGAAACTTGCCAGTAACTTAATATCCTAGAATTTGCATTCACAGAGAAAAATACGAAATAAGGTACAACTGATTAAATTTTTGGCGGGAAAAACTACAAAAATCAAAAATTGTTTCAGTCGAGCTACGTAATTAAATAAAAAAAAATGAAGCAAATAAAATGCAAAATAACGAGCTTAGCATCACATGATTTTATTTTGTCCTCAATAATTTGTTCCATTTCATCATTGCTGTCAGATGGAGAACTTTTCATTAGCAATTGCCTTGTAGTGGCAATCACGGCTTTCTTCATATAATATTTTCCTTGCTTCCGTCTTTGCATGTGTGCATTGTGCATTATGTACATGTAGAGCCAAGTCAGTTAATAACCAAGAAGTACAAGCATAAATCACAAAGGCTGCTTTCAATGCTTGGATTTGGATTTCGGAAATTGCAGCAACGATGACTGGAGGCTGTGGTTCAGAAGTGCATGCCTCTATATCATGAGCCGATTCCTGTTTAATATATGACCTCAAATGAACTTTATTAACTTTATCTAAAATATATTTACTTACATTCTCCATTTTAATCACCTATTTTTTACTTTATAATTTTGATTCAATTCGCAAATTAATTCGTTTATTTTTATTTTGCGATCAGCTACTTTTCTTTGCAATCAGCTGTTTTTCTCACGTCCAAATTCTTTCAATTAAATATTTATCCAGCATAAACTTACAGCTTCCCCTCAAAACGAAATGTCATTTTGCTCTCTCACTTCCCCCTAGGTAGGTAGGTTAGATAGCAAGAGTACACTACAAGTAGCAAGTCTCTTTCTCTGCAGGATCCCCACAGCTTCTGCAATAGGGGTTGTATGGAGTTCCAAGTTTCTCTGCATAAGTACCGATCACCCAGTGACCAGTGAACACCGCAATGAGTTTGAAAATTGAATGGCGGGGGATTCCCATCACCTTAAGCGTTCTGTTTCTATCGTATTGGGACCATAGTGTTTTCGAAATAGCACACGATGAGACAGACATCTTGCGCTTTTTTTTAGAAAGAAATTGTGTAGCTTCCCTTTAACAATGGTCAAGGGGACACCATTGTCTGAGAAGGGGACAACTGAAACCGGTTCTGTCGATCGCTTCCTGGCAAGCTCATCGGCAATTTCATTTGCCTCTATATTCCTGTGCCTAGGAACCCAGATAAGGGAAAGGTTTCCTGCACGTTCGAGACGTTTGAGTTCCTTCTTACAGGAGTTTACGAGAAGAGAGCAGCAATACGGCGACGACAGGGCTTTGATCGCAGCTTGACTATCGGAAAAACTATTTATGTCTCCCTACCAACAGCGATCCCTAGGCATTTTGCATGCTTGCAGGATCGCGAAGACCTCTGCTTGAAAAACGCTGCTCGTTTCCGGCAGTTTAAAGGAGACCGAAATATTGGCTGATTTAGAGAAACAGAGGCACCTATATCCGTGGCGACTCTCCCTGCTCTAAAAGATAGCCCTAGCAGATCTCTCAAAACCCAGAGAGATCAGTCTGCAGTACAGAGAAGGAAGGGGAGATCTGCTTCAAGATGCTACTATGTCCTACAGCAAGTTGCCTCCAGAGGCCAATCTCCTTCAACCTAACAGCGCTCTGAGCATCAATGGATTAAACTTGCAGATCCACGGGAAGAAAGTGCAGAATGACGTTGAGGGCAGCAGTGGGGCATGTTCTACAAACACCAGTGATGCGCACACATGCAGTTCTCTGCACTCTATCTAGTTTAGTGGTGTTGTAGCCCTTCTGAAGAGCTACCCAGCAACTTTGCAAGTTTTTTGGAGTTCATGGGCACTAAATCTTGATAGTTTGTAAAAATTGTTACAAGTTAATTAACTCTTGAACAGACCTAATGTCTTGTTTATCCTATTCTGAGACAACCACCTAAACCTAATCTAATCTAATAAATAAAAAAAATATTAAAAACATAAAGAGTGCGCTTGAGCAAACTAATATATTTACCTGTTTAAACTAGAATTTTATTACCGCCACTGTATGCTTCCATATATATGATTGCCATGCAGATCAGAATCTTACCACAATTTTTGCGATATAGGTATAGCTTCTGTATATTATTTACATTTGAACGTAAATTTTGGCATTTGATTTGTTTTAGCAGCGCACGCTTAAGCCCTATAAATATGATACCATATAAATTTAACATGGCTTTGTTAATTTAACTGATTATAACATCGATGCGTAAATACGACCATACGATACATACATACATATGTTTAATAAATTTCTTTGTTAGCTCTTAACATCGACTTTCGAGCAAAATTTATTGTTCTGCCTCCCAACACAAATTAGATTTGTATGGCCGCACGCTTAAGGCAACGTTCCATGCAAGCGTGTATGTGTGTGTATGACATATGGGCATACATATGTATGTATGTGAATCCTATAGGCATGTCATGTGTTACTGTGTATTTTAATCAAGTGTTAATTAAATAAAATTTTTGGTACAAAAATAACTTAAGTGCTAAGTTACCGCAGTTCTGTAGCGTGAGAAATGGCAAATTAAATTTATTGGCACAATAAAAATCATTTAGATTTTCACCACAAAGATTTTTCCCCAATAAACCAAATTATGCTTATGTGATTAAACACAGTAACATTTTGATTGAGTAATAAAATCCCATTATCAATGACTATTAAACTAAAATAAGTGTATAGAACTGGGTTTATTTTTAACCTGATTTCAGGTACTATTCTTTGATTTATCATTCATTTGCAAGACAGGAAATGTTTAAGTCAATAAAAAGGCTAATCTCATTTATAACTGATTAACTGATAGTGAAGGCCACAATCGCACTCTAATCGGAGTGCTCAGTGGTGCAATTAACAAAAGCAGCGGTTGTAGGATTTTTCGGGGTGCAGATGCCCTAAAATTTCGCATGGTAACTCGATACAGTGCACGCAATTAACAAAAAAAGTTATGACTATATATTTTTGAGGAATCTACCAAATTATAAATTCTGGCTACTCTTATAAAAAAGGTTAATGTGAAGAATGGCACACAGAGTTCGATTTACACACCTATACCTACTCAAACTGTATGCATAGCTAATACTTGGGCTGACTAGTTGATGAAATGCGTACGGAAAAAGAGTTCTGTTGGATCCCTCGGTCAAAATGACTGAAATTGCATCAGAAACGCTCTCCAAATTGTACTCTCTGGATAAGTGTACAGAAAAGCTCGAGGGAATGAGCACCACACAATTTCCAGCTGGCTTGAATAAATAATGCTTTTTGCGTGGCGCCCGTTTCTCCAGAAGTCCCTTGCGGTGATCATAACAAGTCCGTGGAGATTCATCTAAAATCAATCGTACAAAAAAAATTAGTTTTATTAATATGATCGACGCTTTTTCTTTTCAAAATTAACAATATGGCGGCCGCAGGAAATATTTTTCAGATTTTCGAGAGAAAAACCGACAAGTAATTGTTTAAAAAAATTGAAATTTTTGAAATAAAAATAAAAAAAATAAGTTTTGTTGAAATCTACCAAGCGGTTTTTAAGTTACAGTGATCACCAGTTCAAAAAACATAGTTTTGAGAAAAACGTATTTAAAGTTTTGCTATCGATTTATGTATAGTTATACGAATTATTTAATTACTTGTGTACACTGTGTCATCTATTCCTGGGTATGGTAATATGAATTTGCTGTTGCCTACGTAGCATTCTACCTTATCGACTGTTATCGTTAGCGGGCTTATCTGCAACTTCCATACGTGCAGCTGCTGTTAGCTACTTTCTCTTGAATGCTCCGGATCGTCCGAGCGCCCTTCGTTAATTGTTGAATAACCCAAAAAGTATTTGTCGGATTCACTTCAAACTTTCACACAATATTTCTATGATATTATACTTTAAGGAAATGCAAAACAACTTAAATTTTTTTGAAAATTCTGACTATCCTCAACTCCCTAAGTTTAAGTAATTTTCCTGAAATTAAATTTACAATACATAAATTTGCGGGTCATGTTTAAAATTTTATAAAAGATAATTTATAAGACGCAGATGGTGTCGAAGAAGTGCTCTTCATACACTTCATATAAAAGTATAGCATCCGTGGCGGTAAAGCGAGATCCAGTAAAGTACCCTAATGAGCGAACTCTGCCCTTACTTCTATACAAACTAATTTATTTTACTGTATTGCACATACCGACAAATATACTCGTAATTGAACGAGCAGTCAATTGAACACTTAATTTTACTCGTGCACGTACATATGTTTCCATTTTTATTGCCACATTTAAATTAACCTGCATCGAAGCTTAATTAAAATTTGTTAAAATAAACTTAGCTAAACTCGTTTTCCTGTGCTTCAAATAGAGCAACACACCACCTGAAATCTTTACACATACAAGTACTCGTCCATACATAAGCTGTAGATATTATCAGTCACAATTTCTGCTTCGAATGTTCAAATCTTATAAGAAATACGTCGTTTTAAGGCGTTTTACAGATAATTTAAAGAAGAATTTGATATTTGATGAATGACGATAAATAAAAACATGTGCTATATACTCACAAATATATGTACACCCAGGTCTATATGTACTAATATATTGTTGTGTTGCACCTCAGTGTTTAAGTGTGCGCGTACTGTGCTGCTGGAGGCTATGATACAGCGGACTTTTTCTTTCGCTTTTATGGACCAAAAAAAATTCAAATCCATTGTCAGTCATTTTAAAGTCTTATGTGAATATTTAACTGCTCACCTCTTTAAAAAGTTTTCCGAACGTCTGGCGAACAGCCAACCACTGCCTCTCTGATAGCGGCTACTCTGCTTGCAAAACTTGATTATTTCAAAAATTAAATGTAGTATTCACAGCTGTCGGTGATGCCATGATGATAACTACATATTTATGTATATAAGTAACTTTAGTGAGAAAACAATTAATTATTTATTCTACACATAAAATATTCGATTAGATTAATAAGTCTCTTGTGATAATAAATTAATAAATATTTGATTTATTAACATACATATATACATATATATATATATATATTCACAAGCACCTACGTGCATTCGTATTTCCGTTCAAATGTCCATCACGCACCACTTGGGTTCAGTGTATCGGGGTAATAACACTGAGCAACAAATGAGGAAATTTGCTACCCCACTACAATTTTTCTCTTATGTAATTCCAGCTCCAAGCAGCGAAACTGAATAAAAAAGGAACGTTTTTCCTTAGAAGTTTTTTTTAATTTTTTCTACTTTTTAAGGACTCAGTCCAATGTATGTATGTATATATTATATGTATGTATGTACATTTGCAAATATGTACGCCAATTAAACATTTTAGTTGCTGACTTTCGTAAAAAATAGTGTCGATTCGAGATGTAAATGCATGTTGCTTAGTATCATCATCCATACTGGTATTTATGTATGTACACAGACACCTTCTAGCTGTTTATGTATGTATGTACAGACATATTTGCGCCAAAGCTGACAGTTATGCCGACAGAAGTTATCTGCTTGAGATAAACTAATTTCCATTGGCGTAATTAGCATGCATATATACCCATATATACCTGCAATTGACACTTTGCGTAATAAAATAATAATTTACAATATAACTGATAACAATAATAGCTTTAATAGCAAATAAAAGAATATCTTGTATTATAAAAGGTTGAGCGCCTGAAAGCTGAAAACAATTAAGTGTCGCTATTGTTGTCTAATATTTGGAATCTTTCTGTAGCAAATAGCAACTTAAAAGGTGGTAAATTAAAAAAATTATTATATGTAAGCACAAATGCTAGCTAAGTATGACTAGATAAGCACAGTGATGCAAACATTCAAATAAATGTCTTGGCAGCAATGTAGTGTAGTGAAATGTTACTCATACGCCATGCTGAAACATACTGAATTCTGTAATTTCTCTAAACTTAAAGGGGTATTCCAGTGTAGAGGCATGAATTTCGCTCGGTTTTTGAAGCGCTGTACAAAGAAAACACAAAAAATTGTACTATCCAATTTTTTACCATTTCTTTATTGATTATAAATTTTTCCATTAAAAACTAACCAAAAAAACCTAAAATTCACAAAATTATGCGCAGTCGAAGCAGAGGGTCCAAAAAGAGGATGTCCTGGCGTGTATGGATCGAACCCTCCTGGTGATCTGAAAAATAAAAATCAAATGGATTCTTAATTATTATAGATTCCATTATCGAATGAGCCTTAGACAAGTTAATTCACAATATGGCGGCTGTTTGAAAAAAAAACATTTGTTTTTGCATATTTTTCCAACAATTCCGATTTTTTTGTTTAAATACTAAATGAAAAGTTATAGTTTCGAGCTAAGGTCATTCGATGAAGGTCTGTACGAAGAAAATCCTCCCCAAATTTGAAGTAAATCGATTCATTAAAACTCGAGATATCTTTACCGCCAGCTCGAAAAAAGAAGTTTTAATAAAAAGACAGATTGGAGCCGATGCCATGTCACCAAAAAGACTATAACTCATAAAATAATAGGAACTTTAAAAAATCCTCTTAATGGCATATTCTTAAATGTCTAAACTTTTAAAAAATGCAAAAACCAAAAATTCGATTTTTTTTTAATTCTACACTACACATTAAAGCTCTAAAGGAATATTTAGTTTACTAATCATTCAAAATTTTAGCAAGCGAATTGATTTAAAAAATTATTATCGCATTTTTCTGCAACACATCATCGTTTAATAATCCAAAAGCAGCACATTTCTTTTTTGTAATATCCTTAAACAAATGTTTTTATTTTAATAGAACAAAATCATAATTTTCTTATCATTTAAGGCTATTTTCGGCACTCATATAAATATCTGCAACTATGGTTTGACAGCTGAGAATGGCAAACCGCGTTAACATTTTTGTTCAGTGAAGTTTTCTCAAGTCATCACGAATCGTTTAACTCCAGAAGAATGCTCCCAAATGTGGAAATTTACTTTGCAAAACATAAGTAAAAAAATCTGCTCGCGAAGTTTATAAAGCGAAGTTTTGAAGAAGACGTCGAAATGTTGATTCGTCGTCGTGCTCAACTTGTTAGTCTTTGTCCTTCGACTATGTGGAAAATTTTACCTTAGGATCTTAGTTTACGTGCCTATAAAATACAGTTCGTGCTTTACTTAAGTTTTTGACCATCTGAAGTTCTCTTACCAATTCCATGAAATTACCATCGAACTCCATTATTTTTTTTTTGGCACTTTTTCTCAGTAGCTCGTTAACACCTTTTTTACCTCTCAAGGTGGCTAGGAAAAATATTCTACTCTGTCAACCCAATCTCGTTGTACAAGTTTCATTAAAGATTTAAAAGTGCATTATTTTTATCTGAACCCGAACTAAGATCTTATTATTATTATTGCTATTATTGTTATTCTATGTCTTCTGCCAATTTGCAGATATCAGCTAATGACAGTCTTTCTCTGCATACACATTTTACATTGTCTTATGGCAAACACTATTTCAAGCACGAATGCGCTTCACTATCTGCGCTCTTCCTACTATAATTTAAGTGTCCACGTAAGTGTGGGAAGATTTGCACTGAGATGCTCTGAGTAAGAACCAGAGACGCATTTTGGCGCAATTTAATATAGTAGGCGAATGATGGTTATGTTATTCCGATAGGCAGATATTTTTTATGAGGAGTTTTTTTATGACAGAAATAAAGTCGGAGGTTTGCCATTGCTTGCCGAGAGGCGACCGCTATTAGAAATAACTTTTTATTCATTTTGGTGTTTCACGAAGATTCGAACCAACGTTCCCCGTATTCCGAATGATAGTCACGCAAAAACCCATTCTAGGTTTCCTAAATTTTTGCACTAGCCCAATGACCCATATATATGTATGTGTGTACTATATGCAGATAAATACCCAAAGAACTACTTTTATTGTGCATACTCGCATAATGGCAGTAATTCTCTGCTAGAATCTATGGCATAGCCATAAGGCTATGATGATGATCGTTTCGAAACGTTGAGGACTAACAATCATATATATATATACGGAGATTCTAACCTACGTACTCAGAATGGTAGTCACGCGACCACTCTATAGGTTTCGTAAATTTGTTCACCAGTCTCAAGGCGGATTACAAAGGGAATATATTCGAAGAATTATAGACTGTCGTCTATAGGCGTAGTTAGTAACCAGTGAGGCCTGCTTCAGCCTCTTTTCTGATTTTGGGTTTCCTCCTTATCAGCTTAGAATGAATTGAGTATTTCTGATTCTTTGCTTTAAATTATTTGGTTTAGATTTGTGTCTCAAAGCAAGGAATTTAATTTACTTCGTTTTGTATGAACTCTTTCGAAATGAGCCAATTTATTTTAAAAGTGGTTATGATATTTTCATATTTATTATGTTAGAATTACCGCTTCACCTACTTTTATGGAACAGCATCACAAATTGGAGGAGACGCATAAGCTTCAGTCATTTATATTTATTTCTTTTTAAATATTATAATTCAGCTTATAAACATTGCTTTTAATGAGGAACAACAACTTTGTTAAACATAAAAATACGTTTTCTTCCGGTTTTTTTGCGACTTTAAATTATACTCATATATTCGCATGCATAAAATGTTCTTACTTTCAATTTCAATTCCTTTGTTTTACTCACATATTTTTCAATTTCAAATTAATTTGATACGAGGGTAGTTATTTATATTCCGATCCTTGAGTCTGATGTGTTTGCAGCCGCCATTTGCCAGTTCCGTTGGAAAGTTTGACATATTTTACCATAAATACACTCAGAACATTTTGATGGGTGAGCCATATTAGTGTTGTTTATAGAGGCTTTAAACACTCATTTCGATTTAAAAAAAGTTAAATTCAACGGTGAACATTTTCGTGCGATTGATTACACAATTTTCGATGTAGATGAAAGTGGCAAGAATGTACCGATGAACTAAAATCATTATAAAGCGAACAGGCACCATTCTTTAGCACCTTAAAAAAACGGCGATTGCTGATCGCTCACCGACGAATTCCGTAAAGGTCGTCCAAAATGAGTTCTTGTGTCTGAAAATCCGCCATACCACATGCAGTTAGATTGAGATATACCTATTTGGGCATTAGAATGTCAAACATCAATAAAATCTTGCTTGATCACTTTGCGGTAAGGCCGATGTGTTCGCGTACACAAAACTTAAAAAACGTCCCACGCGAAGCTCGCGCCGATTGGTGTAAGAAAATCTTGAAAAAATACGATAGCGGTGCTTGAAAATCTGTGTAGAACTTCTACACGCCTGAAATTAGACAACAATAGACTGTTTGGGTTTTCCAAGATGAGCCGGATCCAACAAAATTGTATAGTTTTTCATAGTATAAAACCAGTTGTTTGTCACAAATATTTGAGAAATTACCAAAAAGAACAAAAAGGCATGAATCATCTTTCACCCATTCGATGCGAACTCCCACACATCTTTTAATAGGATTTTTAACAGACCGAAGTAGTGAATGATGGCCTATTCGCCGTACAATTCTGAGTTGGCACGAATGACTTCTTTTTTTTCAAGAACAAACTACGATTTTCGACGCCAAAAGAAGCTCTTAAGGAGTCCCGGTGGTCTTGAGCTCGAAAATTTAGGTTAGTTTCACGAACTTTTTCTACAAGAAAAAAAATTTAAATTATATTTGAATTTCTAAGCATTTTATTTAACGTCTTTCACATACAAAAATTAAAACAAAATTTGTTTTTAATTTTAAAAATTTAAAATGGCCCTCCCGAAAAATTGGACCAGGACGATGTTGTCCATTTTGGCTCTTCTATTTATCTGAAACACAAAAACCAAAAAAATTATTAATCAGTAGAACTGTAGCTATGTCCCGCCACTAGAATAAAAAAAAGTATACAAAATGGCGCGATTTTGAATTTTGAAATAATTGAAATAATAATATGATTCTGGTACGGGCGATAGCCATTGATGTTGTGAACATTATATTGACAACATTAGGCCGAAAAAAGTCGCTTCCAGATAAATTAATTTAAAATTTAAGGTACAGGAGCGCGCAGACCGCTCTCTACCTAGTTAATGGGCTGTAGAAGTTATAATATGGGGAATTTCCGCATGAAAATTTCACAGTATATTCTTAAGATCCTATACTTTCGAAATATCAAAACAACAAAAAATCGATTTTTTGAAATTTATAGACCACCGCGTTGCATTCAAAATACATGTTTCAGAGTTGTCTCAATCGTACTGGACGAAGTCCTTCGCTTGCGTGGTTCAAATGACTGCAAAAGGGTATTGATCATCATGGAGAAGATTTTGAAAAGCAATGAAACCATTTTCAACCACCACTGTTAATTTTTCCATTGTTAGGCCAGAAATATAAAATGAAGGTCAGAAATGAAATGCAAACAGGTTTCAGTGCAACTGATTTCATTAAAGCTCTCTGCCTGTTGCCATATTCGTTTTTCTTTTTAAATTTAAAGCTATCTCGACCAATTGATTACTTCGTTATAAAGATAGCCAAGCTGTTCTGATGATTAAATTAACAAGATTTAATAAAAACAATGCGGGCAGGTAGCAATTTGCATCTGTGTGTGTGTGTATTTCATGCACATTATTTTCTTGGTATTTTGAAACAGGTCTTTCTCAGCGAAACTCCAAACGAACAGTTCGAATGAAAGAAAACAAGGCAATTTGTCAGGCAGAAATGTTTTGAAACAAAGCATTTAAGAAATTGAAAATATTGTGCATAAGGAATCAAAAAGTAAATAAATAAATTTATTCTGCAAATAAAATTTCGAGTAAAATTGCAATTAGGGTCCAATTTTTCTGAAGTATCTTCAGCGCCGTTTTTAAAATTATTAAAATTAAAATTTTCTTTTTCATTTTTGTATGTCAAAAAAGTTAAATAAAAAGCCGAAAAAAATTCTATATCGTTTTTCATTTTTTTATTGTAAAAAAATTCCTGAAAATACCCTTCATTTTCGAGCTTTAGACCACCGGGACCCCTTAACGGCAGAACAGCGTGCCGGGCATTTGGTAATTTGATTTATAAACTAAATAAAGACATTTCTGAAGTTACGTATTGACCTCAGGTAATGTGTTCTGGAACTTTCAAATCACTATTATACCAAAAAACTTACACGTGTCTGGAATTTGGGGTTTGATTTTTATGACTTGAAATAAAATGTGCTAACTGCATTTCTTGTTCTTGCTTTTCTATTTTTAGTTAACATAATTTTATATTTCGTTTTACGTCGTATTATCTCATTACTTTTTTTCTTGGCTTGATCATCATCATTAAGCTAGCGCGCTCGGTAGCTTAAGAAATTAGCGAAAATTTCAAGATTCTTCCATTGTACGCTGCTAGATCCAGCGGCTAGCTTTAAACATATATATGTGTGTATGTAGTTTGACTTATGAACCATAAGTTATGGTGATTGCAACTTTGAAACCAGTTCATTTGGCTAGACCGGTCACATATTAGCATCTTCGTTTTCGATCCATGCACAGACTCAAAGCGTGCGAATCTGCGAAATTTTATCTATCCATATTTTATTAGTTGTGACTGTATTGTGTTAGTGTGTCTACTTTTTTATATGTATGTTTGTATGACGTCACGCCTATAAATACAATACATTTGTTTGAATATGTGACCGGTTCAGCCCTCTGATTTGATCGCCGCCTACTAAGCCAATGGCTTATTCGCTGGCTTAAGGTTCATAACCCAGATCCAATACGAATAATTTCAATAATGCGGCGGCTTAAATTAAAGCCTTTCATATTTGAATTAATTTAATGTATGTATTTTACAGTTTGTTTACGAAATATTGCTGCAATATATTGTAGCATCAGTTCAGTTTGCATATTTCGTTTATTTAATACTTTCTTTCAAAAATAACAACTTATTTGCATAAATTTATTACTCAGTTCCCAGAATTTCCAGAAAGTTGAAAGCTGCAGTTGCGAGCAAATATATAATCAATGCAGTATTTTGTCAAAACATTTCATAAAATTTATCACTTGAACTCATACAATATAAAATGGTTTACTAAAACAAGTTAAATAGCTGCTGAAAAATTTATTGCATTTTTAAGCAGCAGACAGTGGTGAAAGTATGAAGCGATTTTCGATAATGCACATAATTTATATTATATCATTAGAGAGCAAGAAAAAGCAAAAATATTGCTTACAATATATGCAACCCACCTTTCTACCAGTCACGAAAGCTGCAAGAATCATAAATAGAAATAGTAAATAATGAGAAAATTAAACAATTAAGAATAACTAATTTCATATTTCTTATAAAAATGGAATAAATCTAATTAGAGTGCCTCTATTTCATATTATATATTTTTTTAAATTTCCAATACACATTTTTTTCTCTTGTTCACTCCTCTCGGGAGCATAGGGCCTCGACAAGACTCAGTCTTGCGTTGGTTTCGTTAATCTATTTCTGACAGGGTAGGTTATTAGCCTGCCGCTACCAGTCCTAAGTAGTGGGAATGCTCACCTGTCTATGCTTAGGAACAACGCCTTCTTCCTGCTAGAAGCGCCATCTGTGTGTCACATTTTTCTGCCAGTAGGATCACACAGATGATTGAGGACTTCGCTAAATTTGGTGTGGCTGCGCTATTACCGCGGTTGCCCGCTTCCTCTTGCTGGCGCCACTGATGCAATGTGTAGCTATGTGTTTTTCCTTGTTTTTGCTTGTTTTAGCAGCCACAAGGCAAATAATAAATAATGCTCCGACTATTGTGAGGGATTAAAGATGGAAAGTATAAGTTTTTGGGGTTGAGGAGTGAGATTTTTTTTTTTTATAAACAGGGAAAGTAGGAAAATTTGTAAAAGTGCGAGGACCGAGCTTTACGTGGGATTCGAACCCACAACCTCTGGGATGGCAGACTAGTGCACTTACGCTAGACTACCGAAGACTACACATAAAGTAATATACATATATTCCAAAGTAGAAATTAGTTTAAAAACAGAATAAAAACAAACAGTTTTTTTATCAATATCGACTTTTTTTAGTAAATTGTACCCTATATTAATTCGCTTCCAACTCGAAACAGCCTTGGGTACGGCCATTTACAGCAGCTTAAGCATGAAAAGATTGTATTTTTATTGTAAATCACTAGTTGTAAGGCACTTTTCGATGAACGTATTTATAAGACTTTAAGATACTTTCTAATTTCCCAAAAAAATGCCTTGGCATGGGCAAAAGCACTTTTTCATAAATTTAAAGTCAGATCAATTCGGCAGAGTTGACAGTTAAAATTTAATTTTTAAACGAAAATTCGGTTACAATGTCGATCGATGAAGCATCGCTTTATCATGCAACAAACACGAACTTCTCTCTGCGTAATATACTGGCGCTTCACTTTTTTCTGTCAGTTACAATATTTAAAACAAAATGTGTGTACTTCGTATATAAAATTGGACGCAATTATTAGCTATTTAATATTCTTGTAATAAGGCGTTTATATTCTTTGAGTGTTTCGCCGAGCTCTGACTCCAATTTGCGGTGTAATTTTACAGTTTTATGTCGCTTCCGAATGGCAAATATTGTTTTTTATTAGGATCCTTTTTATGACAGGAATGCGCTCAGAGTTTTGCCATTGTTTATCGAGAGCGAGTGTTCTACCGAATGGTAGTCTCGTATAAAGCGATACGGCTACGGCAGCCGCTGAACGTAAACGATAATATTGTACACGTTCAACGCGCTGCTAAAATGGTCACCAACGTGTACGTTTATGAAACAACGATCTACGATATTACGGAACGGAACGGTGGGGAGAATTTATTTACATGGGACTCTTATTAGTCTCACCGTGTCAGCTGATACGGGCGTACGTATACGTTGGCGAGTGTGAGCACCATAACTACTGCTTAGGCGTTCAAATTTTAATGATCAAAATGTGCGGGGTTAATTTAATACTTATACATTTTTACCATAATCACAAAAAATATTTATTTGATCACTAACTACACACTATACATATTTAAAAAACTTGTACTTCTTAAAAAATGTATGCTTTAATAAATCAACTAATCTGACTGGGGCGAGTAATTAAACATTTTATTCAACTTTTTATAAGAGGACTTCTTTAGCTGTGCATTTTTAAGGTTTACATTTTGCTTTTTTTCGAAAAATTAGTGACTAATAGGTCAACTAAAAAGGCTTTGCCAAAAATCCAGAAATATGTGGCTAAAAGATATGCAAATTTCATTAGCGTGCTTAATAATTTGGTCACTGCGTGGTAGCCTCGAATTGTTAAGTAGGTTTTTAGAAAATGTATATGTAATCGAGTAAAACAATATCTGAGCAGGGTAAGGGCGCTAAACGTGATGACAAAGTAATATAAAACCATTTTTGTTTTTCTGGTTTTTTTGTAAACTTTAAAACAAAATTCTATCATTGCTAGGTTTGAAATAAAGGCGATAAGTAAAATAATAGAATAAATAAATAAAAATGTTGTGATTTTTTATGCCATTAGTACTATTATTATTTTTGTTTTTTTTTTTTTGGTTTTTTTCTTTGTTTTGTTTTTGTTTTTTGTTAACTTTGAACTGCAGGAGGTTTTTAGTTTTATGTACGCATTATTCGAAACTTTATTCAGTTTCAAATAATTTTTGCAATTTTTTAATAACACTTTCTTCTACAAATTCTCTCAGGAACACTTTCCAGCGGTCTTTTGATTTCAGCTCAATACAGAAAACTAAACTTTTGTATCGCAAAATATGTTTTTTAAAGCAAAAGTTTTAAAAGCAAAGGTCTTTTAATTTCAACTCAACATGGAAAACTAAACTTTTTTTAATAAAAATTTAAAAACAAAGAACTTCGCAATGCAAAAATATACAAAAAGAATTATTTATTTTTGACACATATCCGAAAAACTCAAGCAACGAGTTTTGCCATAGAAAACGAAAAAAAAATAAAAGTATAAAAAAATGTGCCCGTGAACCAACGTTTCTTTTTTCTGCTTCTGATCTATTTCTTTTAGCCATATCAACGGTCCGGTGACTAAAGCCGAAGGCGCACTTCTGTCTCGCGAACAGAATAGAAGCCAATAAATCAGAAAGTCTTAGCAAACACACACAGGCGTTTCAAATCAATTCAAACACCTTACCAACTACAAACTTTCCACTCAACACTTTTTTCACTCGACCACTCAACAATTTTCCGCTCCTTTCTACTAATTCACAACACACGAAATACCAACAATAACTCAAGCCCCACAAATACAAGAAAGCTCGCAGTAACAGTCGGAAGCAGAAAAGTCACAGAAAAGGGGAAACCACAGTTAAGTTACCAAAATAGATTTCACCAGATACCAGCGCGCATCAGGCCTTCTGCTACGCAATTCCCGATTGCGAATCGTGCGGCTGTCTGTCAACGAATTGTCAACGAAACGCTTCCAGCACGAGACATTCACACAAAATCACCACGAAGATGTAAACCAAATGTCGCCAGAGCCTACCGCTGCACGCACGGAAACCTACGCCATATAAATTAAAACAAAAAACATTAAACAGTTATAAAATAATTTTATTATTTTAATTTAAAATTATAGATAAAAAAATTGTGTTAAAAAGTCTGTGTGATATTATTGTTTTAATTTTTAGTATTATTGTTTAACTGGTAATATAATTCTAAAGCGTCAAACTATATAAATTTCTTAATTTAAGAAAACAATACCATTAAACTATTTAATTTTTCGAAAAAAAAATTAATTAAATCGCGTGTAATTGGCGCTCCCATTACGTTTTGTACGCTTAAATAAGTTAAGAGATTAAACTTGATAGATTCCGAATTTCTTAGTCAAATTGAAATTATTTTCCACTTAAAAGCAGGGTTTCTGTATAGTAGTTAATTTATTTGAAACTAGTTAAAATAATTCAACGCAGAGCAAGTTATTTTTGTTCACAAGCGCTTAGAGCATTTTTTTCCAACTGACTTGTAGTTGTAAAGTGCTTTTAAATTAATTTACTGATACTTGAAAACTTTATAATTTAATTATATTAATTAATTTTTTTGTTTTTAAATAATTAAAATTCGGAAATAAGCATACAAAAATGCTAGGAGATTTCACGCCTTGCCTACAAATCGTCACACATTTTAATTATTAAAAACCAAGTAAATATTATTTTATATATTTTTAATTTTTTTAAATAAATATTAATAAAAATAACAAATAAAAACACATTATGCCGTCGCCGAGTAAGAAGCAATCGCAGCCGCATTTGTCTTTGGTGACCAACAACAGCGATGATTACCGTAAATTACCGGATAGTGGATCCATCAATAATGCCTTCCAAGCACCGTCAACCCCACAAACGGCAACAACAGATATCATTGATAGTTCCGATTTCATATCCTCCACAAATACAATCAACACTAATCCCTCAAGTAATGATGATGAGCTAATTTTAAGAAATAATGCCAAAAATGAATTAAATATTCGCTCGTTGAGCAAAAATAAATCTTACAACCAAAACAACAATAACAACAACATAAATGACAACACACCCTACTACATTAGTAACAATGGCGTACCACATGGACACTATCGCTATACATTGCCATTACCGCTGGCAGTGCCATTGCCACAACCCTTACCGCCATCAATAACACTACTACAACAACAACAATCAGAAAAAGATCCTACTCAACAACAGGATGATAAATTTAGATTATATACAATATATGGAAATGGTGAGTTGAAAAGCTAACATCAGCAACAACAACAACTACAACAGGACACAAATGAAATGATTTACCCAATATATGAATACTTTTTCTTTCTGTCCACATATTTATGCATTGTAATGAATCTTTTCTATTCTTATTAGCTACTTATTTATCACTATCTTTTCTCGTTAGTACTTACTATGCTTCACTTTTCCCCTATTTTACCCTACTATGCTCCTTTTTCCACCTCTTCTCCTAATATTTATATCTTTCGATAATTTATTTATTATCTTAATGGTCAATGTGCCAGGTAGTATAGCGTACCCTTTTTATGGTGTCTGCAATGAGGCAATTCACTACTCCCGTGAAACATTTCACACACACACACACACACACGAACTCCATGCACAAAAAATTCCAATTCTTGAAGATGTATACCAATTTAATTTAAAAAACATTGTTCTGAAAATAATAAAAAAACACAAAGGATTGAGGAATTTAATGAACGCCCTAACCGCCGTGCCTACACACATCAGAATTTTTCCAGTAAAGGCTGTAATTTTTCAAATGTAGGTCAAAATTCATACAATCGCCGCGAAAAAATAATCATCTTAGTTTTTTGTTGGAATGTTTATAATACACCGTACAACAGTGCTTTTCACACACATGGGAAAATCGATATGTGCGCGATGCTACATATTACTCAACGGTAGTAAATCTGCGTTTTCAGCATAGCATGAGAATTTCAAAGTTTCAGTTAGGACCCAGTATTAAAAAAATATTCTATTTCTAAGCTTCAGAATTCAAGCATCGTTTCCAATTTGTAAATTCAGAATGATTGCTATTTTTGGTCACTGATTTTCAATCTTCAACATTCTGGAAGAAAATTATAGGGTTAATTCCAAAGAGAAAAGTCATGTAATTGTAACAGTTCGCCTTTAAAACAACTACAAGGTGGCGCAAAAATAATCGTCCCATGTTATTTGATACTTGGCAACTAAACAGCTGCACTACACAAACAAACAAGCATTACTCAAAATCATAATCATATTGTTTTATTTAGTAAAAAAGTAAAAAAAAAAAAACAAAATCTATTCAATTCTAATTAACTTTGCGCCACCTTATACAAGGTAAAGTCCAAAATACTTAAGGCTGGCGTCATAAAATTGTTCTTGAGGGCGCCAGCTTTTTAATGAGCTAATGCGTTGGAAGTTACATCCTTAGCTGACTTCCAGTGAAAGCTTGGTGACATTCGGTTCAGTGGAAGCGAAGTTATTGCGTATAAGATATCAGTATGTTTGTATCATCGGTACAAAAATCAGTTTCAAACAAAGAGCTAATATCAAATTTTGTTTTAAAATCGGTAAAACGTTTACCGAAATATTTGAATTGATCAAAAAAGTTTATGGGGATGATTGTCTATCTCGTGCCGGAGTTCATGAGTGGTTTACATGTTTCAGAGACGGTTGTGATGATATAAATGACAAGGAACATACGGGCCGCATAAAATCAGTAATCACCGAAAACTTCATCGAAATTGTTCGTAAATTTATCAAAAATGAACCGAAGATCTCCAAAACATCGTTCGAAAGGTATGTGCACGTTTCATTCCACACAAGTGAACTGAGGACCAAAAATTTCTCAGAACTCAGAATTGGAAAGACCTCATTCTCTCCTGGTGATGAAAACGTGGAGTTTCCAACATGAACCTGAAACTAAGCGTCAAAGTGCCGAATGGAAGGCCTCAGTCGAGCCACCACCCAAAACATCGCGTCTGGAGAAGTCAAAAATCAAGTCGATGCTCATTTGTTTTTACAGTTCCAAAGGAATTGTCCACAAGGAGTTCATGCCAATGGGAAAAATCGTCAATGTAATTTTTCAAAGTCGAAGTTATCAGAACAAAGCTCCTGTCGTTTCTATTTTAGCTCAGTCTTGCTTATTTTGGACTCCACCTTGTAGATCTACAAAAATTGAAATAAGTAGTAGATGCATAAGGTTTATTTTATTTTACCAAAATTGTTTAAAGCAGTAGAAATGTTTGCATTTACTAAATTACGACTTAATGCAAAATTGTTCACAATTTTTTACCTTTAAATAATTTTTTCTTTAATTTATTACGTCTCGCATATGTATAGGCATTTAGACACGTACAAGCATACATTTTTTTCAGTGTATTTTTTGTTTGGACTCAGTTTTTCTGAAAACGAGTAACTAATTAAAGTTTCGCGTGACTCAGCCCAGTTGCAAAGTATTTTATTTATTTTATCGATAAACGTGCATAAGTAAAATTGTTGTATAATAATATATACAGAAGTTTGTGGTAACTTAAAAACATACATTTTTACTTCCTAAGTGCACAATTTTAGAACGTGACTGTTTCTGTGTTTGTTGAATTCTCTGTTGGGTTAGTTTTAATTGAGCCATCAATAAGTCAATCTAGTTTAATTGAGCTACTCATGCACCAACGTTCGGCTTATGCACGATATCTCCTTTTTCAACGTTTTTTTATCAATGTGTATGCGCTTCAATTCAGAATTCCATAAATAGTACTTATAAACAAAACATACATATGTATGCATATAAATATTTATCATATATAAATTTATTTTCTTACCTACGTACAAATGCACTCATACCTGCATTTGGTATTTCAATAAATTAATTGTTAATAAATTAATTATTAATTTCGCTTTCTATTCTCTCTTCCCGCACCTTTTGTCTTTCTTTTCTCATATTTAGACACCGACAATGACAAGTTGTCCGGTCTACCACAATCGACGACTGGTTCACTAAGCTCAATCATCACGACGTCCATAGCATCCTCAGAACCAGATCCTGGCACGGGTGGTGGTCGTGGAAGCGGTGGTGGTGCTGGCGGCGGCCCTGGCGGTGGCGGTAGTAGCATCGGTGCATTAGACGCGAGCAGTATTGCTGGTGTGCCTGGTAGCAGTGATGAGAAGCTGGCACTAAATCGACCGGGTATAAAACAGGAGAAATGGTCCTCAATATTGTTGCAAGTGTCAATACCATTCTTTTTGGCTGGCGTTGGCACTATCGGCGCGGGCATTATACTCGGACGTGTGGAGGTGAGTTATGCAATGTGATGTGGGCGTTTGCTAAATGTTCATAAAAAATAACAGCTACAACTACAACTAAGTAAGATTGCATGTGAAATGCTAAATGTCACTTTTATTTGCTGGTGCTGTGTGGGAAATGCCATTGTCATGCGTTTGGTGGCAAAGTTAATTGTACAATTTTTTCAAGTAGTTATTGCACTTCTCCATAAAATAGTCATAACTCTCTTTTGTTGTTTTTTTTTACTACCTATTTTCATTTTTCACACATTACAATAGATTCCTGCATTTGATATAAATTTTTAATTTAAATGCGCAGTCATTTGGTATAAATACCAAATCAGATTTTGTAGGGAATGCAATTAAAAGTGCGATAAGAACGTCGTAATCACTTGATGGGATAATACAGGCATTATTGCTTAATGCACTTACATGTATGTATGTACATGTACATATATAATACTATTCAAAGCAACTAAAAGTTCGGGTAAAATTTAAAACTTTTTACCCCACGTACATATTTATAGGCTATAAAATTCAAGCAATCGAAGCGTTAAGCAATCGAAGCGTTAAGCTAGAATATTTCAGGTGTAGTATATGGGCACTCACGCGAATTCTTTAAATGATTCGATTGTAGTGTCACGAACAACCTGCGTTGGCCACGAGCGTGCGCTTCTTCACTCACACTCTTTTCGGCGGGGAGGAGAGTATTATAAGGTATACTAACTAGAGCCAAAATCCAGTTACTTTATTTTCCTGAAGTTGAATGATAGTAAAATAGTTGAAGGAAGTCAGTTTTGTTAGAAACTTTTCAGCAGTCTTATTCCTGGCCTTCCAGAGTGCTTTAATGTATTGCAAGCAAAGCTAGCCATCAAACAGCCAATCAACTGACTTATAATACCCATTCCTCTTAATTGGAGCGATAACCGCTTACGTGATTTTGTGCTAACCGACGCCAGTTGGACTCACCAAGTGAAACCAAGTGTATTTCCACCTGATCTTTCCAACGCAGAGGCGGCCTTCTTCTTTCTTCTGCTACCACCAGCTGGTACCGCATCGAATTCTGTTAATACTATTAAAGAGATCGATATTCAACTCAGGTAGTCGAGGTTCACTAACAGTACATACGAAATGAGTCGTGTAATATTAGACTGCTCTTTTGATTGTTAAAGCTGATTAGCTGCCAAGACAGAGTGACATTTTAGGAAATTTCATGCATGCTAAGGTAGGTATGCTCCAAGTGGTTTCACCGTAATAGCCTAGACAGGCGATGACGTTAATCGGGATTAACGACTGAATTCGGAATTATCTCAGGAATTAAGGAATGCGGATTGGCAACTAGAGGAATTAAGATTAGATTAAGCGGATTAGGGAAATGTTCGATGGTTAATATCTATATGAAAAATAATAAAACTGTTAAAGAGAAGAACAAGAAAGACTGGATGCAATGCTAGTTTGCACTCACACGTTCGAAATTACACTAATTGTTTTGATATTGCGCAGCAGTATTTATTAATTAAAGATTTTTTTTAATAAAAAAATACATTTTTCTTAGTATCAGGGCAGCTAATACCCGTATTTGTCGTTTGCAATCCATATTCTGCTGGCAAAACTATGCAATATGCAAATCAGCTGTTCACTAATTTCCGTAAAAACCGTCTACCAAACTACAATTTTAATCAGAATTAACTGCGCCGGTAATCCCGATTAACGCTATTGTTAGTCTAGACCATTTATTAAAGGAAACTCTGGAGGTTCCTTTAACTAGCACAGTGAACCTCATGCCACCTCAGTTAGCGCTGAGTAAACCAGGACATATAAAATTCCCAAATTCATTTCCATCCATGCAGTGAGACACATTATTACTTAATATCAAAGTTAAAGTTAAACTCTGAAATACCCACACTGCCACTGCCCTGCAGTTAGCAAAACACGAATAAACTGTTTAGGATCTGCATCGTTTTCAACCTAAGAAAGTGTGGCAGATCAAAAAATTATCTTACTTACTTACTTATATGGCCTGATCAAGGCATCACAACCCGTTACCGGATTAAAGCCGACTGTAACAAGTCTCGCCAGGCGTCACTGCTTTATGCGCGCCTGCGCCAATTTGTTACACCAAGCGATGATAGAGTTCCCTCGACCCTATCCATCCATCGGTGACATGGTCTTCCCCTGCGTCGTTGTCCTCTAACTTGCCATCCGAACACCTTCTTTGCCGAAGCTTCTGCATCCACACACTCGACGTGGTCCAGCCAGCACAAGCGCTGAATATTGATGCGCTTCGCTATGTCCACATCGTGGTAGAGCTCGTACAGCTCGTGATTCATTCGGCGGCAGTAGTTATCGCCAACACGAATATGACCGAAGATTTTCTGAAGCATCTTTCTCTCGAATACCCCAAGAGCTGCTGAATCAGTCTGCGACACAACCCATGCATGCCATAGAGTAACACAGGCAAGATGAGCGTCTTGTAGAGTGTTAGTTTTATTGGGCGAGAGAGATCTCTGCTATATATTTGCTTACAAATAATTAGCAGCCTACTTAAATTATCTAAACTGTGTTTTTAAAAACAAAATATAAAGTTCTTAAACTATCCATACAAACACTTGGTCTCGCTATGGATTAATTTCTGGTATATGCGCGATCTGCAGGTTCAGGGAAGCCCAACTTAACCTAACCTTAAGTCAAAGTAAAGTTTAGAATAAATCTACAACTTGAACTTAAAGTCATTGAGTTTTTGTGTGACCAGTTACTTATGAAACCAGCAGAATATAAATAGAATGCCCATTGCGGAGCATAAATCAGTAGGATCCTCAGTCACAATAGGTTTGGCGTAAGTGTCTTTCAAGGATGTGTGCGCCAGTCTAATTGTCACATCTCGATGTCGCTGCTAAAAGCAAACGAACATTGGGTACAACAAGGTAATTCTCCATTTGAAAAAGACGCACTGAGACAATCGTCAGAGAAATGATTAAAACTACAAAAAAATTCAAATAATTGTGACAAATGAAAATTATTATGCATTAAGTGCAATTGCGGTAATTAAAATTGTGAAAAAAAATTCTAACAATAAAATTAGCGTCGACATTTTCAAACAGCTGTAAGATACAAGCGCTGGCATATATTTAAGTGTACACGTACATACATACATCTAGACAAAATTAATCGGCATATTATCTACAAACATTACTTTTACAAGTTTGAGCTTCACTTAATGACTACCATAAGCGTATAAAATTCATATTTATTTACTTACTTTTTTTACTTAATGCCATAACATATTATGCCATGCATTGTCTGAGATTGCGACACATCTTATTAAGTAGGTATGTTTACAGGTATATGAATTCGTTTATTGACATTTTCATGGCAGCATGCTAAAATGTTAAATAAACAGCATTCAGGCTAATCAGGGGCTAATTTGTATGATTTTTGAGCGGAAAATTCCGCCAAAGGTTGGTAGACTTTTTTTGGTAATCATATCAAGTCAAGATAATATTATAAATAATTTAACGAATTTCACGCAAATTTTACAAAAATCTAGGAAATTCACAATATAAAGGTCTTAGTCAAACACTGAAAAGGTAAACTGCTCGCAAAAGTTCTAAGAAGCGCTAAGTTGCAGCTTTATGCCTTCAATAAACAATTTTCTTTTTTTCTTTTATCACATATTTCTTCACCATTCTAAATTTATTTAGCGTAGCAGTGCATTCGCGGGAAGTTTGAATTTCATCAAATTAGCTTAAGTTAGTCGCATTAAGAGTGCAAAATTTCATTAAAACTCATTTATCACATTTCGCACTTGACGCACTCCACTTTTTAACAATATAGTAATTTGTATATACTTTAAACTTGTGTTTTAGGTGCAGTGAGAATATAAAAAAGAAGCAAAATTCATGTAGATATAAAATTAAAATAATAGGCATAGAACTTTCAATAAAGATGTCAAGATGTCAAGATGTCAAACCAGCTGCCCCAGTAAATAAATGTTTTTAACCTTTGTGTTCAATGCACTCAGGTAAATTATTAGGTAGAGATTTTCCTGTAAAACCGTTAAGATAGATTAGATTAAATTCTTTGTGAGGTTTGCATTTCGACTTCATGGTCTTTTGTGTCCTCTACTCATCACAGTATCTCAAAGTTTGATATAGTCATACACTGATCTTACCCACCACCCTTCTTAATTATCTTTATTGTTAACCACACACTCTTACTAACTTCTGTAACATAACGCATTCTCTTAAAATTTGCTGATTGATGTAAGTGTGAACTCTAAGTTTGGATTCCTTTAATGTTAGAAATAAGTTTTAGTTTGTAATGAAGAACAAATGAATAAAGCTGGTCGTTGACGACTTTATAAATATAGATTCACTCGTAACATTTACACCAATTAAAAAATTACTCATACGCCATGCCCAAATATCCATTACTAAAACTAAGCAGCACTGTTAAGCTCTTGAACGAGTCCAGCTCTTCATAAACTTTCCTGAACAAACTGGCATTATATGTATATACAATATATAACAATAAACATTCATATAAATGTGAGAAACAAATAATATGTTTAATAATAACAAATTATTTGAGCAACAAAACCGTAAGTTTCTCTATCAATCCCTTCCCTTAAAACTAAGAAATTTAAATCGTATGCTAGATCAGTGCTGACTGAAAATAAATTGTCGTTCAAGGGATTAATATACTGGCAAGTAAACCAGAATGGGTCCACGAAATTTAAATGTACTGTGAAAAGCTTTGTAGTATGCGCACATGAGTTAAATCTACTGTTGAACGGGCAATGGAATCTGAAAATCATTTTCTTAGTCCAGGTTTAAAATTCAATTCACTACTTTCAGTTGCAAGCCGATTTTATTCCAAATGATAAAAAAAATTGTATTCGTCCAAGCAGAAGTGAACTTATCTCGCTTTATGCGCCTGTTTCTCATATAATAAGTTTACACATCTTCCATTGTCGCAATTGTACATATATCTAGTGGCAATATAATAATAAATTTATTTGAGAACGCAACATTTTGTTTCTTTTTATGCCGGGTAGTTTTCGGTTGTTAAAAAAGCAATTTAGAAGGTATAACAAAACTAAATTTATTGCACAAGTGATGAAAGAGAACTAAACAATAATGTTTTACCGACTTTAGTGTTTCTTTTTACGCTCGTGTTCGTGTAAACCCAAAATCTTAATTTTCATGTAGCGCTCCCTACTAAGTTTGCTTTTGTGTTAACTTTATTTGCGAAAACAACTCAGCTGTATATCTAGTGTCGCACTTGTTGAAATGCATTAATTTATATACTTTATTACAATATTAATTATAAAAGAAACAAATTTTTCTGAAATAAATTTTTTTTTTTTTTGAAATTTTGAAATTAGCGCATTTACATTCCATTAACTTAAGTTTGAAATTTCATCAAATCTCAATCATTTCCTATTTTTGCTGCCGATTTGTAATGAGACTGCACCCAGTAATGGCCGTTAGAGAAACTATAACTTCGAGTTTCACTGTAGATTTTGAATTTAGAACCTTTATGGTAGACTTAGTACTTGACAGTTTGTCCCTCTTCAATTCAGTTCTTGTCGCATTGTTGCCCGCCCTTGGAACTTCCTATTTTCTTCTCAATTGACGCGATAGCCACTTACGCGATTTCGACCGAGTTTAAAAAAGCGCGCCAGTCGTTTCTTTCTCGTGCTAACCGAAGCCAATTGGTCACACCAAGTAAAGCCCTGTCCTTCTCCACCTGAGCGTTTGTATTCATTCAGATGACATAACCCAGCCAGCGTAGCCGCTGGATCTTTATTCGGTGCGCTATGTATATGTCGTCGTAAAACTAATACAGCTCATCGTTCCATCGCCTGTGATATTCGTCAACTCCATACCTAAGTTATTAAGTTGTTTGAGCCAAAACAGGTTTTTTTCGTAATATGCACTGTGTAAGTTTGTGCGGGAGTCTACTGCTGTTGTATTCATAGATAGTTTTCGAAATGTATTTCATGTGTAGTTCTAACGAATTTAAGTAGCTATCTTCTACGTTAGTTTCTAGCGTTATTGAATAATTCGGCCTGAAGTCAGGTAATTTGAAAATTCTTTTAATAAAATAACGCTGAAGTTTATTTACTACTTACTTAGTAGATACTTCTTCAAACAGCGTATAACCCCAGATTTGAGCGGCGTATGTTTGTATGGCTCACACAGCTTCCATTTGGCTTTGTGTGAGATGTATGGCTTAGCTAAGAAATTGTTCCATGTACAATCAATGCTTGCTTTTGCGGAATTATTTCTGGCTTGCACATGTTTAGCAAACGCCATTTTGGATGTGAGAATGACACCAAGATATTTTTATTCTGCTATCACTTTTATTTCCTCATCTTTGTACCGCCATTTTTCTGCCTTAGCTAGTTGACCACCTTTTCTAAAGACCACCCTCTCAGATTTCATTAAATTTACTTCCATGTTCCACTCTGCGCAATGGATTTCTAGTTTTTTAATCAAAGATTGCATGACATTAGGTTATCCACAAAGAGAACAATATTATCAGTATATAGAATAAGGTGTACATTTAATCCATCAATCAGTAGACCATCTTTCAAACAGTCATGTAAATAATTCAGGTATAATGTGAAGAGCAAAGGTGATAACGAACAATCTTGTTTCACCTCTGTACCGGTTTCAAAGTAATCTGATACTTCCCTTCCTGTCCAAACTGATGTTCTCGTATTCGAATATATATTTCCAATCAGATTTGTTATTTTACTGCATAATCCCATCTGTGGAAGTTTATAAGTTAATGGCCTCCTGGACACCCTGTCGAAAGCCGCTTTGAAATCCACAAAGTATGCGTAAACTTTTTTGTTTTCATTAAACTTTAAATGTACTATAAATGCAAAATTGTATATGTTATCCACCGTTGAGTAATTTTTTCTAAAGCCTGTTTGAAATTCAGTGAGCATGTTAATGTTTTCTATCCTGTTTGTAAGTCTTGCTTCAATCAATCCCATTAAAACTTTTGCGATACAGTTATACTATAAAGGATATTCCCAGATAATTACTTGCTATATTTGCATTTCCTTTTTTAGGGGAAACTATTGTTTTAAATAATGCTTCCACGATTCTTCCGGTCTCGAAAATGATGTTGTATACCTTCGTTAGCTCCATGATAAATTCTGTTGAGGCAGCCTTTAGTAGCTTATAAGGTATTCTGTCTTCTCCAGGTGCTTTGTTTGCTTTAGCATTTTTCATTATTTGTATGACTTCGATTATTGTTGCATCTTTATCAAGATCCGTATCTGTATGCAAAAAGTTAACTGAGGCTGATTTAGTAAGTCTTGAAAATAGTTTTTAAACTCCGACGTCGTAATATCTGCACCAACTTTAAATGATTATCCTCTTATTTTTTTAGCACTTACACTATATTATTATTGAGAATAATATTCATAAGTTCAAACACAGTAAAACAACTTTTGGTTGTGTGCTTGATAAGCAAATAAAAAACGAATGATATCAGTCAGTGGCATACAATATTTTCGGGCATTTTGCGTACACTACATAACTTTGGAAAAGGCTAAATAAGAGTTATACAGAAAGTGAAATCGATAGCCGACTTTTTTTTATTTTTTGTTTGCAAATGATTACAATTACGGGAAAATACAGGAAACAACGACAGTTACAGAAAGAAGACTAAAACTGCCGCAAAAACTAGGCAAACAATTGTTTTGACTAACGGAAATTAAACAACATAATATCAATAAATAATTCATAATGGTTGAATTCGTGTTTTTGGTTTTGTTTATTAAACATTATTTACTATTTGCGATTAGTCATGCAAATGTAACCGTTCATATTTAGCTAAATTGTTGGAGTCTATTCAGTTGCTCGTAACAGTACACGAAAGGGAAACATTGCATAATCTTTTTCTATATATTATATATGTATGTATGTAGTTAGTCTCTGTAAGTAGTTTACTACGAAAAACTGTATATTTGTTGGTTCTATGTACTGCGACATGATAAAACGTTTGTCCGCGTAACAGTGTTAATATAAAAATATTAACTAAAGGGGTTACATAGTACGCCCAACAGCGCCAAAAATGCGCTAAAAGAAAAACTGTTTTTAGAAGAGATAACAATAGAAATAAATATAAAAAAACATTTACACATTGTTTATTAGTACTTAAAAAACTATAACTTACTATAAAAAATGTATTTAAATTTTTCTTTACAAAAATTAATATAGTAATATATATAAAAAATCACGTGACCCAAAGTACAATAAAAAAAAGTTGCTCCACAGTCTGCATCATTTCTTCTTGAAATGTTGATGGATCTGCTAAAAGTAAAAATTTTTTTTTAATTTCGAAAAATTTTGTAATTTACGGCATTTTTTAAAAAAGTATGCGGTTTGCATAATAATTGTCACACTTTAATTATGTTTATAAGATTTTTTAATAAAAATATCAAAAATCCGGATCGACATACTATAGAGAAAACACTTTCGAATATTTAAAAAAAACCGCATCAAAAACCTGTATGAGTTATCATGCAGACCGTGTCGGAAATAGTTTCGAGAAAAACGAGGTTAAACTTTCAAGTGCATTTCGCTCGAGACACACAACACACAACAGTTCGTTTCGAATGATCAAAAACAACTAGCTTTAGCTTTTTTATAAACCTTAGCATATCAACCCTACACATACTCTCATAATGTTTTATAGATGTCCTATACTTTAGAATTACAAAAGAACCGACAGGATGGAAGACTCCGAAATGAACGGCCAGCTGCCTCAAACGAAGGGCAGCTACCTGTGCTCATCAAACTCTCGTCGGGCAGTTACATTTTCTACCATAACTTTGTATCTAATAATTTTTACAAT
This sequence comes from Anastrepha obliqua, assembly GCF_027943255.1. Classification (NCBI taxonomy): domain Eukaryota; kingdom Metazoa; phylum Arthropoda; class Insecta; order Diptera; family Tephritidae; genus Anastrepha; species Anastrepha obliqua. Next base: position 32,459,399 of record NC_072893.1, read on the forward strand.
CCACTTCCACAGAAATACGCCTAAAACTATAATATAAAGAATAATAATCTGTAAAAAAAATTTTTTTAAAATTCTGTACGTATAGTATGCAACCCCTTAAACTAAAGTTGCCATTTGGAGGTTGAATGTATGTTTTAAAATGATGAGTAGTTCGAAGTATTGGGATTTCCCGCTTTTTATTCTTTACGCAATATTGGTTTATAATTTTTCGATAACATTAGTACATATAAACACCGATTATTGCAGTGCTAATAGTAAAAATAGATTAGAAATATCAAAAATTTAACATAAATAAAATTAAATATACCTATAGAATGAGCAACAGCAGTTCAACTGCATTACTGATACGCTGATAAGATTTGAGATTTTGATAGCACATCGTAGCATACATATAAAGTTATTTATTTGCACATTTAAATGTTTACTAAAGAGATTCTTTATTTTATTTTGAAGTGACGATTAAATATATTCGCTCAATTGCACTCAATTACCAATGTTTCACAATAAATATTTAAAGTTTTAAGCATTATTTACAGCGACTCGAATATTTATGTGAGATTAAAAAGGCATTTAAGTTTGGCATTTACGTGGTTTACATTTTAACAATTTTGCTTAACGGATGTTAATTGCCGTATTTTCCTCTACAGCTACCACTTACCATACTATTACTTTCTGTGTTTCGTATATACATAAATATTATTCAATGATTTTCGTAATTATTTATGCTATTCACATTTTATGCGTAGAAATGGCGTGTCTTCAAAGAGATCACCGAACTATACATTCTCGTGCCATCACTGCTGGGCCTCAAGGGCAATCTCGATATGTGCCTCGCATCACGTCTATCGACGCAGGTCAATCTAGGTAATATGACAACACGCAAGGAAGTTATCAAAATGATTGTCGGCAATATTGCATTGGTGCAAGTGCAGGCGACGGTGGCTTCTTTTTTGGTCGCTATGTTTGCCATTGCTGTGGGTGCGGCGATGCATGGCACATTCTATTTCGAACATGTTATGCTACTGACGGCGTCCGCTATGTTTACGGCGACCTCATCGTGCTTTGTTTTAGGTAAGTTTATCTAAAGAGAATTGCATAATACATATATGTATGCTTCTGTTTATGTGCATATGAGAATAATATTGCAAATTAAGAGGTTAGAGGTAGTCAGAGGCCCGAAAAAATTATGATTTTATATAATTTTCTTTTGCTAGTCAATTGCTTTATTTTACAAAAATAAAAACATCGTGTTAATACATGTTTAATAATTGTAAAAGTTATCGCTGTTTGTGTGGAGCCCGTTTCTCCAGAAGTCCCTTGCGGTGATCATCGCAAGTCCTTGGAGATTCATCTAAAATCAATCGGACAAGAGAAATTAGTTTTATTAATAGATAATCTTGTCCCTGGTCGAGTCATTTCAAGTTTTGCTATAGATTCCGGAGCGCTCGAACGCCCTTTGTTAATTGTTGAATAACTCGAACTCACTTCAAATTTTCACACAATATTTTTAAGATATTATACTTTAAGAAAATGCAAAAAAATAATCCAATTTTTCCAATTCTGACTACCCCTAACCCCTTAAATAGAACTCGATTAGAGACTATATGAACAGTGAACAGAACAGATTAGTGACTAAATGATTAAAATGATAACACAAAACAGAAATGTTGTTTGAATGAAATTTTTCCATTACTAAAATTACAATTATCTAACAGATTATAATTTCATGACATTTTTTTTCGAATATGATATCCGGCATTTGTCCGCCGCAACTACGAGTTACATGGTTCATTCGATCAGTTCGATTTTTGATTACTTTGTCCAATAAATCTTAATAATAAATCTTAATGAGCCCAATCAGCAAAATCAAATCTTGCACATTCTGTTTTTTGTAGGCACGCGAGCCAAGATCCTTACGTAAAATTTTCCGGGTAATAAGGAAGGACAAATGCCAACAAATTGAGAAAGGCGATGAATCGACATTTCGACGTCCTCTTCAACACTTTTCTCTAAGAACTTCGCGAACAGATTAATTTTTTTGAAGTAACTTTACACAATTCGGAAGAGTTGTCCTGGCGTTAAATGTTTCGCAATGACTTGCTAAACCTTATTGAACAGAAACATCAATACATACAGTTTGGCATTCTCAGCTGTCAAACCATAGATATAGATATCGGCAGTTCTCATAAAGCTAAAAAACACGTGATATATATAATATGTGCTTGAAAGCGTCTATTAAAGAGTGATGATCGACATGGAACGAATTTTCAGTGGCATTTTTGCTTACAAAAATAAATACATGTTCACTTCACTTTTTTTTAATCGTTTGATTTCATAATTGCACCGGAATTAATTAGTAAATGCATTTTTTTCGAAGCTCTCGTTTCGTTAAGATAGAAAAATCAGACAAGGCGGTTGAGCCTCTCATCTTCGATTACGCGAGATGTCAAAATAAAGCGTCTATAATTTACCAGAAAAAGAGGAAAAACAGTAATACTTTTCTGACGTTTTTGATGTGCTGAATCCCAAATCAGGATCCAAGTCTTCAAGATATTTTAGTCTAAAAGTTCAAAAATCGAATTCAATTTTTTAACCGCATATACATATGTATATATATAATTGGCGCGAACACCCTTTGCTTGGGTGTTTGGCCGAGCTTCTCCTCCTATTTGTGGCGTGCGCCTTGATGTTGTTCCACAAATGGAGGGGCCTACAATTTCAAGCCGACTCCGAGGAGCCTTTTCATGGCAGAAATACACTCGGAGGTTTGCCATTTCCTGCCAAGGGGCGACCGTTATTCGAAAAAACTTGTTCTTCATTTTGGTGTTTTACCGAGATTTGAACCTAAGTTCTCTCTGAATTCCGAATGGTAGTCACGCACCAACCCATTTGCTTACGGCGGCCCCATGCAGCATCTTAAAAGGCAAGTTTCCTTTTTGCGAATGTTGTTGAGTTTGCTTTAGTATCTGTTTTTTGCGGATATAGCGCACTCACACATTTTCATACTCGCATTTATAAATTTCAAAATTCTACATGCACGCGTATATTATAGCCCACGCAGACAATAGACAGTTAGAAAAAAAATTTAATTTTACTTCGTGCATAATATATTTTTGAAGCACAAAAATGTATGCATATAAACCAAAATAGCGTACCAAGCCATAAGTAATAAATCGATGGTACAAATTTTAGAAATATATTTTTAATAATTACTGCACTTGTTCTATCACACATATGTACATGTAGATTAGCTTAGTTTATGGTGGTAATATAGTCGGTCTGTACGACCAACTCACTTAGACCTTACAGGTCCGTTGTGATACCCACTGTGCTGCACGGGAACCTCATTTACTTCTCTTCGTGGAACCATTTTGTGGCTCTCGTAGAATTGATCCCATCCCCACTCCAGACAGCTCTGTAAGTGAACTGAAAAAGTATTTACCTAGACAACCTGCTCTGATTTTAGCTAGGGCTGGACAATTGCAAAGGAAGTGTTCAACTGTTTCTTCCTCTTCCTCTACAACTTCTGCAATATTCATGGGAGAAAACTGATAGTCTCGAGAAATGTCTGCCAAATAGCCAATGACCGGTTATACAAGACACGACCTTCGAGATATCATCTCTTGAGAGACTAAGCAGTTCCTTTGTCTTTTTCTTCTTTATTTGCGGCCATAGTAGCCTAGCTGTTACACATGTATTTTCATCTCTCCATGACCTATTGCCCTCTTGGATATTGTTGTTTTTGATATTAGTTTACAATGGTACTTTTATCACTGAGCAGTTGAAGAGCAGTACCTTTCCTGGCTAGCTCATCGGCTTTACAATTTTCCTCCATATCTCTGTTCCCCGGAACCCAAATAAAGCTGACCTTGAATACGGTTGATTAAAACGAGTTAAGCAGGTAAACACTATTATTTATAAAAATTTGTTTCAATTTACCTTATTTTGCTTATGTAACTACAAATTGTACTTTGTTTTGCACTTATGCATTTATTCTTACATTAACTGTTTCTTTTTTTTATTCCTTACAGATTTTGTGTTAGTGGCTGTGATATTATTATCTGAGAGATATCGTTTGAATCCTGATAACCTAGCAACACCGTTAGCGGCATCTATCGGTGATGTCGTTTCTATTAGCTGTTTGTCCTTCATTGCTTCATTGCTCTTCGATCACATAAGTGAGTTAAAACTTGTTTCTTTGAGGTATAAAGTCGACTTCAAAAATACAAGCTAGTCGGATTCACATTACGCTCGTCAATTGGGCAATACCTTACACGGTAGTTCGATAAAAACTATGAAAATGTGGTATATTAGCTGTGTAAACTTATTTTGCTTTTGCTTCTGGGTGGCAATATTTTGCAGCAGGTGATTGCTTTGTGCATATTGCATTACGAATTTCCGAGCCTGATTGCACAGCAATTCGTTTTTTGATAGTTTCCATGCATCAGAGGATTTAAAAAAATATGTAAATATTATAGCGCATTATTTGCATCGTGGCTGCTAAAACAAGCAAAAACAAAGAAAAACACATAGTTACACATTGCATCAGTGGCGTCAGCAAGAGGAAGCAGGCAACAGCGGTAATAGCGCAGACACATCAACATTAGCGAAGTCCTCAACCTCCTGTGCGATCCTTTTGGCAGAAAAATTGAAAAACACAGATGGCGCTCCAAACACTAAAAAGACGTTGTTCCTAAGTTTAGAACTGGTAGTGGCAGACTAATCACTTAGCCTGCCATAAATCAATTAGATTAACGTAACCAATGCAATACAAATGTCTAGTCGAGGCCCTATGCTCCCGACAGGAGTGAACAAGGAAAAGACTTAAAAATATTATACTCGTATATAGGTACATAAGTTAATACTGCCAAGTGACAATGTAACTGCTCTGCTGTAAATTGAAATTTGTGAAAATATGCCAGTATATTTGAAGTCGACTGAGTATTGCTATATTTTGATTATAATCAAACGAAAAATATTGAACTTTCTTACCAATTTACTTGATTTCATCTTGCAGAAACTCACTTGTGGATCACATTCGTTATAGTCGCTTGTTATTTAGTGCTTTTACCTATGTGGGTAGCTATTGTGCTCAAAAATAAATATACTCGTCCGATACTGAAGAGTGGATGGGTGCCGGTACTATCTGCGCTTTGTATAAGTGGGTAAGTAAAAAAATATATATATCTATGTACATATATTCATAATGGTATCAAAACGGCGCTTCAGTGCTACTTGAGAAGTGCCAGACTGGCACTTCAACCATTTCACAGCTCTTTGCACCCATCCCAGTTTAGTGTTATTATAGCCCTTCCGTGGGAAGCTAAAACTAGGCATCTGTAAGTTAAAATTGGCAAAACCACTGCGTTGTATATCCACAACACGACCTGTGGTTTGAGTCCTCATTTTTTACCATTCTACTTATATAAAATCTGAAATTCAACAAGAGTTTTAGCGATAGATCTCTGTAGCCATAACTGAAACTAGAGTTAGGCTAAATTTTCATTGTTGTTATTATTTTGTTATTATTATTATTATTTGTAATGAAAATGTTGGTGCGTAACTACCATTCGGAAATGACGTTAGAGCACGAAGCACCAAATGATAGACAACGTTTTTCCTAATGCCGATCGCTTCTTGGCAGACAATGGCAAACCGCCGAGTGAATTTCTGCTATGAAAAAGCTCCTCATAAAAAACTCATCTGCCGTTCGGAGTCCGTTTAAAACTGTAGATCTCTCCAAACTCGGCCAAATACCCAAAACGGATGTAGGCGCCAAATATATTTATAAATATATATACAATAAAATATAATTATTTTGTTCTCGTTTTTTCTTTTGTTCAACATGACACTCAAACCATTGGTTAATAAAGTGGTAGAAATTATCAAACTGAAATTTCTTCTTCGCTCTCGAAATGTTTGCCTTCTAATTCAGCCGCCGTAGCCGAATGGGTTGGTGCGTGATTACCATTCAGAGTTCACAGAGAGGTCGTTGGTTCGAATCTCGGTGAAAGCAAAATTAATAAAAACATTTTTCTAATAGCGGAGTCGGCTTGAAACTGTAGGTCCCTCCATTTGTGGAACAACAGAAGTGTACGCGCCAATTATATATATATATATAATTTTTATAAAATATGGAAAAATAGAGCTTTTCTCTTAACGAAAACTTAGTACGTTAGGAAATGTTAAAATGAGCTAAAATTGGTCACTACGAATCTAATGAGGATGAGGCGCAAATAGAAGCTGCGATATGAATTATTTGTATTCGACTGCAACTTCAACTTATATACATACATTCTGTCAAAAAAGTACTAATTGTTCAATAATTGTTTAATCATCAAAATTTATTTTGTCGCCTTCAAAATATGCTCCATTCGAAGCAATACACATATGCCAATGATTTTTCCAGACATCAAAGCACCTTTTAAAACCGTTTGAAGAGATCTTCTTCAGCTCCTTCACCGAATTCTCCTTAATGGCCTCTATCAACTCAAAGCGACGTCCACGGAGTGGGGATATAAGTTTTGGTAAAAGGAAAAAGTCACAGGAGGTTTAATCCGGTGAATACGGTAGTTGTTCGATGATATTTGTTCAGCTTTTGGTCAAAAATATGTTCACAATATGAGCCTTGTGAGACGGTGCGTTATCATGGTGCAAGATCCATGAAGTTTCTTTCCACTAATTGGGCCGTTTCCTACGCACATTCTCTCTCAAACATCGCATAACTTCCAAACAATATTTTTTATTTACCGTAGAACCATTTGGAACGAGTTCAGAGTGCACAACTTCATAATCAAAGAAAACGAGTAGGATGACTTTCACTTTTGACCGACTTTGACGTGGTTTTTTGGGTTTCGGTTCAATGGATAGCGCCAATCAGCCGCCTGTTGCCTGTTGACTAGTTTGCAAACCCATACGTCTCATCAACGTTATGATGCGCTGGATAAACGTTGGGTACGAATTTACTTGTTCAAGCATGTATTCAGCCAGCTTCTTCCGATGAAATTTTTGAAAGAAATTCAACTCCCTCGGAACGAGTCGAGCAGCCAAGCGTCTCATGCCCAATCGACGGTGTAAAATGTTGCGAATTGATTCGTGAGACACTCTAAGGTGACGAACTACCTTCCTAAAACTTAAATGATGGTTTTCCACCACCATTTACTCGACTTTGACGACGCTTTTATCCGTTGAAGACGTTAATGGGCGACCAGATCGGGGCAAATCTTCCACGACTTCTCGACCCTCTGCAAAAGCCTTATACCACTCGTAGACCCGTGATATTGATAAAGCACACTCGCTATAGGTTTTCTGCAACATTTTCAACGATTTGGCACTCAAAATCCCGTTCAAAACACAAAATGTTAGACAAATTCTTTGTTCGATATTGTTATCCATAGTGAAAATCGCAGAGCACACCTGCTATTGACTAATATAATTAAATGACAAAAATAAGCTAATTGACAGATCAGGCTCCGACACTATAGAGGAGAGTTGACCAACATTCCAGCAAAAAAAATTTAGACCTGTGTGCAACGCGCGCTTTTTAAATGAACAATTGCCGATATTTTTTGACAGAATGTATTCATATGCATATACAACTTTTCTAATTACTCTCTTTCATTGCTTACACACGTCCAAATTCACACGAAAAAATTCCAATTAAAATTAAAATAAGCTTGACTTATGTTTTTTCTAAGCCTTCGTGTCATAAATGTGGCCATAAATTTAAAATATTATGGAACTTTGCTCCGAATCGCTTATAACACTTTAGAGCGCCAAAAAAAGTTTATTGACGAAAGAACAAAGCAAAAAATAATTTGAACATACGAGTAAAAAATTATTAAAAAAGTTATGAGCATCTCTAGCTGAAATTGACGTCATTCAAATAAATACGTAAATACATATGTATGTATGTATGTACTCGTACATGAGTGTGTACTTTGGCACATTTGCGCAAGAGTCGTGTGGCGTTACATTTCATGTAAAAATGATGCAAACTCACAAAATCTGCAAATCATCCATCTGCAATTAATGGGAAAAAGTTAAAAATAATAAAATTATTAATAAAAGTAATGATTTCTAAAAATATTGCAAGTAGCTCAAGTGCCTAGTTACTATGAGTGCTTACGTATATTCGTATCGCGAGCTTAAAAGGAGATTAGATTACCGAACAAAAAAATAACACTTTAGATTTCAAACATTATCAACATTTTTCTTCTTATTTACTTAACCCGTAATAACATAAGCAGTTTAAACCGAGTTTAGCAAACAACGTCCCAACTCGGGTCAATCATAAATGCCAAGTGAAGCCAAGCCCTTCCCTGTTTGGTCTTTACAACAAAGAGGAGTATTTCCTCTCCCTCTAGCACCATCAGCAGGCACCTCATCGAATGCTTTCTACGTTGGTAAACCAATGTATCCATTGGTATGGCTTAACCGAGATGCTCCAATTGGCGCGCCCACACAATTATTGTACGTACTTCTCCTCCATACAATTGGATGGACTTGATGGCAGAGTTTTAGAGAGTTGTTTGTATTGTTATTTTTGAGAGAGATTGAAGTGTTCTTTTTGTTCGTCAAGAGGTAACTTTGATACTCACTGGCTTTTATATTCTGTCCAAAGAATCACTTGCAAAGAGTTATTCTACAGAAGATGCATCGTTTTGTCTTTGTTCACCACCATCGTTCTTTATCCTGTTTAGAAGAGAGTTGGCTCTCAGTGTACAACCAGTTTCTAGGGGTTTTTGGTATTCGATCGTAGATGCCCCTACTGGTGTGCCCTTAAGCTGAATAAGTTTAACGCCCATATCAGGGTTTGCCTTGTCACTTTAATTGCTTTTAATTGATACCCAAAGAATACTTGACCGAAGTCGGAATTGCTTTAATCGCATGCAAAAGTATTGTTTCTGGCCACTTTCAGGTGAATAGAGCAATCAAAACTCTTCAATACTCGCGTAGACTTTTGCCCGCACACCATTCCATTTCACATTACGAACACACAACACAACATAAATCAGTAAGCCATTTTTTATACTCAATGCCAATACTTTGTTACTTTTCAGCATCGGCGGTCTAGTACTCGATGCGGCTGTGGAAATATTCGACGGTTTCGTTGTATTTCAACCAATTATCAATGGCATTGGTGGTAACTTGGTGTCAGTGCAAGCCAGTAAAATCTCAACCATGCTGCATCAGAGTTCGATTATTGGCATCATTCCACCACATACGAAAATCTTCGAATGGCCATGGAAAGCGCTGTTCAAAGGAGGTGAGTTGAATGATATAATGAAAATGTAAATGAAAAATGTCTCCAACACAATATCCTCTTTCGCTTTGTTCTAGTTCCATACGCGAAAACGGCGCGCATACTCCTTGGTATGTCAATCCCCGGTAATGTGATCTTCGTTTTCGTTGCCGATTACATACATATGTCAACATCGACGGTTTCCTTTGCTTTCGTGATGTCGTACCTGGTGGCGAGCTTAATACAGGTTTGTACCAAAACTAGAAACACGAAAAAAATGTATGCTTACAACTTTATATTAGTCAAAATGGAAATATTTCAACATATTCACTTGCTTTATTAATTTTGCAATACAGAGTCCGACTCTCGAAGTGTAACCAATTAAAAGGGCCATACATTTTATTTGGAAAATTACTTTTATTCAGTTCAAAGTAAGATATTCAATACAAAATTAAGAATAAATTTACTTCTGCTCGATATGGCCACATTTTGCCTTGGCAATGGCCTTGAGACTGTCCAGAAACGAATCTCAAGCTACCCGAATGTGACTTGCAGGTATTTTGGGTCGCGTACAATGACTTTTTTCAGCGCCTCGAGACTGGCGAATCTCTTAGTTCAGACCTTGCTCTCCAAAATGGCCCATAGAGAATAATTCATCGGATTCGCGGCTGGTGGATTTGAGAGCCATTGTATGGACGTTATGAAGTTCGGAACGTTGTTTTTTAGCCATTCTTGGTTCACTCGAGCTTTTTGAGACGATTCCGACTCCTGTTGAAACGTCCATGGTCTGCCACGGAAATGGTTGTCTGCCCACGTCTTCAAAGCAACCTGCAGAATACTTTAACGATAATATTTCGCATTTACTTCGACGTCAGGCTCGATGAAAACGATTGGAGAGCGCCCTTCTGCGTTTAGAGCGGCCCAAACCATTACCTGTGGCGAGTGCTGCCTTCTGCCTTCGATTACTCAAATTTTCGTATGAATGGTCGGTCAAATAAAACCTATCGTTGTGAGAGTTTACGAATTACTCAATTTGAAAATTTTGCTTATCAGAAAACACAATGTTCGGAAATTGACCCCTTTCGGCCAAGTGAAGCAATTCCTTCGCTCTCTCAAGTGCGACTTGTTGCTGCTTTGGTGTGAGATCATGCGCCTTTTTGGATCTTGTATGGCTTGACTTTGAGATCATTTTTCAGTATGCGGCGGATGCTAGAGTCAGATATTTTCAGTTCTTTCGCCATTTAATTGGGACTTCGTCGGGGATTTCGCTCAAGTCGCTTCTTCACTTTATAAACCATTTTGATGACCACCTCCATGACGCTTCGCGATGCTACCAGTATTATTTTAACAAGTAATGGTGCGGTAAACAAAAACTTTATTTACTTTGAGGTACTCGAACTCACGAACAATCACTGGTTGTGATTTTCCAGCCAAATACAATGCAATCAAACTATTACTTTTGAAATCCATTACTTTTTTTCTTTTTTCGCGTTTACTTTTGGCAAAATGCTTACGCGCGCTTTTAACCAATACTCCGGACTATCATTTAGCTAACTACAGACAGCTGAAGTCCGTGCATCAGCTGCGCGAGCGGTCTGAAGTTGGTAACACTTCGAGTGCCGGACCCTGTATATGTAACAAATAGGGAAGCATGAACTCGTTCCGGGCCAAACTTTATATACCCGCTCACATTTCAGTAAAATTTGATTTGGACAGGCTGGCAATTTTTGGAATCAAACAAACTTATAGACAATAATAGTTTTTACTTGTAAAATCACAGGAACGAACGGAAATTTAGTCTTGATTGATATTAAAAATGGGCGTGGTTTTTACCCGGTCTCAATTAAATTTATGCCGGATCTAAATGGGGTGCACGTGCATCGCACATTTTTCAAAATTTTACTTACGTCGTATTTTAGGAATTTTGCATCAGAGTATCATATTTTTTATCGCGCCAATTAAGAAGAAGTATCATATTTTTTTCTGTTTTGAAAATTACTTTTTATGCGAGTTGGGCGTCTTCATTGACCGATTTCTCCCATTTTCAATACCAAACTCTCTTTGACAAAGTTATCAGAGGGAGGGACAGACAGACACGGCTAAATCAACTCCTCCCATCATTCTGATCATGTTTGTCTATATAAACCATATTTGTATATCTATCTCGATTCCGTTATGCTGTTGCACACAACCGTTATGTGAACGAAACTATGATGATTCAAAAAAGTTGGCCGAAGCATTAACCCTATTCCAAGCGCTCTAGCTTCTTTAAGTCAAATTTTGCATCGGCCTCTGAGAAAATGTTTTCTTCGATATATAATACAACCATCTATTGACTTCGGCAAGCTTGTATTGTCCACTGAAGACGTCTTTAGAGGCATTACTTGACTTAAATCATCTTCAAACACTGATGTCGATGGTTTGTCTGCGGTGTTATTCAAGCAGTGTGATTCTTTACTATACCCTCTGTTGTTAATCTTTAACAAATCACTAACATCGGGTACTTTTATTAATGTCTGGAAATTGACTTTCATTTCACCCCTTTTCCCGAGTGGTAATAAAAACGATATTAGTAACTACAGGACTATTTAAAAGCTTTCCGCCATTGCAAAGATTTTTGAATACATCATCTAGGACAAATTGCTTTTTACTGTCAAGAACATGGTCCGTTCGGAGCAGCATGACTTCTTTCCGGACCGCTCAACTGTGTCGAATTTAGCTGTATTTTCGGATGATTGTATCGTTGCCTTCCAATGAGGGCACCAGCTTGACACCGTTTATACCGACTTTTCTAAGGCCTTTGATCGGGCTCATAGTTCCGATTTCTCCTACCCTTATACGCTGGAGCTTTTGTATATGGCGTTTGTGCATTACAAACTGGAGTATGCATCTTTTATTTGGTCTCCGTGTTATTTCAGCAATGCTGCTAGCATTGAACGATTCCAGAAAATATTCTTACATTGCGTAATTTATGCTTTTCGGATCCTATCCCTACATATGAAGCGCGATGCTTATTGATCAACTTAAAATCATTGCAAAGCAGGAGAATAATCCTATCTTTATCTTTCATTTTCGACTTAATCCGTGGTGCTGTTGACTGTCCGGTGCTTCTTGAGAGGATTTTCTTTAATACTCCGGCCAGAGCTTTGCACATTGTGAATAAATGTAAAGCAAAGCACATCATAAATACTCATATCATCGATCAGACCACCATATTTACCAGATCTGGCCCCGTCTGACTTTTATCCTTTCCCAAAACTGAAATTACCCATTTTGAAACTTTTTCCTTTAAGAAATTAAATTTCCTAGTAGGTTGAAGGCCACAAAGAAAAGAGGTAGATACTTTTTTTGAAAACAATTAAGAAACAGCTTAAGGCAAGTACAGTTTTTTTATGATTGAATGCAAATTTTGTTTGTTATTAAAAAATAATAACTAAATAAATAGTTGGCGCGTACACTTCTGTTAGATTTTAGGCCGGGCTCCTTCTCCTATTTGTGGCGTGCGTCTTGATGTTGTTCTACAAATAGAGGTACCGAACGCCAAGTTGTGTTTTTAAGAGGAGCTTTTTCATGACAGAAATCCATTTTTTGATGCGCATGCACGAAGATTCGAACCTACGCACTCTTGAATGCTAGTCACGTAAGAACCCATTCGGCTACGGCGGCCGCCTTTATTATTAAGGGGTTAGGGATAGTCAGAGGCCCGAAAAAATGATGATTTTCAATCATTTTTTTTTTGACGTGATAACGTCTTATAATTCGATATAGCCGGCTGCACGCACCAAAAAATGCGTCGTTATCTTGCTCATGTGTCGTTAACTTGCTTGAACTGCTAGCGAGAGCGCGGAACGAACGACAAAGAGTACAATCGGCCCCCGCGTTCGGCAACGTTCGACATCTGGCTCTGTCCTACTTGAGTGAGCATATATATGTATGTACAGTACTATCTCGATAATCCGGACACGCGGTAGTCCGGTCACATCTATAATCCGGACAACTGCTAAATTCGGACAGTTTAACATTTTTTACTCTATAATCCGGACATTTTTCAAATTTGCTTCGCAATATGTACATACATACATATGTATTTTAATTTTTAGTTTGCTTTGTGAGTTTTTCGTAAAATAGCGGTACTTTAACAACAATATATGTATGCGAAATGCAACAGCATAAATCCCGCGTTGTGTTTATTCTTTAGTGACAAACTGAATTGAGTGGACATTATTATTATGAAAATAATAATATAGAAGAAGCTGATTCTGATTGAACCATAGTTGAAGCGGTAAATACTATAAGTAGCGGTGAAGCAAAAAATATTTTTTCCAAGGCTATACAATGGGCAGAACTAATTGACGCTTCGGCTATGGATATTTTAGTTTTAAGACTGCAGATAAAATGTTGCTGGCGAACTCGCAGCAGACCAAAATTAATAATTTTTTTGAAATAGTACATACTGAATAAAAAAAATTTTTGATTATGTACAGATGTACATATTATTATGTAAGTATGATTGTACTGTATTTAATAAAACTATTTATGTACATACATATATCTGAATTGCGTTATGTTCATTTCAAAAAAACAACGTTTAGTTGAAAAAAAAAATCATCTATAATCCGGGCACCCCCATAATCCGGACGACCCCTAACATTAAGGGTGTCCGGATTATCGAGATAGTACTGTATATGCGCATATGTAGGTATATAAATTCACATACTTGTATTTGCATATGCCTTCTTCCTGTGTGCATGGTAAGGAACCATTTCTCTGTTGAGAATAAGATGATGCACAGTGTGACTTTTTTCACTTTTAGGATGCCAAAATTAATAACAGCCAAACCAATGGAGCAATTCATTTCAAATTTTGCAGTGTGGTTGCAGATATCTAAGTCTGATTTGAGAATAAAATTGCCCACATATAAGGTAAAATTTCACATAATAATATTTTCTACTTTAAAAGCATTTTCCAGTGCCAATTTAAATACAAATTGTTTAGATTTCTTAACTTTAGCTTAGAGGCTTATGACTAATATTTAAAAGATTTCATTCAGCCCCTGGATACCTTTTTATACTACATTATACTACTCAATGAAGGAGATAATCACAAATTGTTTCAATGATAAATATGTCACTAATCTTTATTTTATTATTGTAATAGTAAGCCAATAAACAGTTTCTAAAGATTAAACATAAATAAAAAAAAATAATAAAACATAAACACTTATTCGAAAGCAATTATTCATAATACTTCTTCCTGGGCCAGCAATGCAATTACATCTTGAGGCAAAGTCCCGCGCTTGGTTTTCGATAGCTTACGTAAGCTGCTGCAGTACTTCTTTTTGTGCGTTACACAACCTTTTTATACTATGATCAATAAGCGCTTGCAACTCAATTTCGGTATACGTTTCGGTTACTGTGATTTTTTCTGTGTAACATAAAGCTTTGGACTTTTTTATGCAGTTATACGACGGATATAATTTGAGATTTATTTCTGCTGTATGCTGTCTATGCATATTATAGTCATGTGTTGAATCATTTGCATCTATTATCAGCGCAAGTGCTTGGTCTGGCGATAAACTTTTGTTGCGCTTTTTCGAAAGTCGAGATTTTTTCAACACAGTACCTCTTGACGGTGAAGACAAACACAGCTCTTTAAATAATATTGCGTAATTTCTCTTACCGTTTGATCTAAGTCCCATTTCTGCCGCCATTAACACTTGTTCGCTATTTGATACTGCTAAAAGACTCTTTGCTTTTCTTTTCTTTGTGCGAAGAGAAGAATCGGAAAACGCCACATGTGGTCTACCTACATTGGATCTAATAGAGGATGAAGTTGATGGCCCAACATCAAGACGGTATTTTCCAAAGTCTTCACTCTTGGAAAACCAACTATAATAACGGGCTAGAACACGGGCCTTAACTCGGCAAGACCCCTCCCACTTTGAAGAAAATTGGTAACACAGTTTTTTTATACGCTCTCCTAGCTTTTTAGTATCCACGTCTCTTCCGATCACCTCAAAAATTTTCTCTAACACCGCATCACGACGCGTTTCTTTTGAGCTCGTCAGCCAAATTTCAAAAAGTTCTTTCCGAGGAATCGCCATGAAAATTTCTTTTAAAGCTGTGGTAGCAAATTGTAGCAAAATTTTATTCCAGTATCTCAAACACAGAATCCTAAAGGTCGTTTCGCTGTTAAAGAATGGACGGAACTCGATTGACCAATATAAGTTTTTCTCAGTAAAATATCAAAAATAATATTAAGCTATGGCTGTTTTAGTGATATTTTACTGAGCGGATTTGTAACGATAGTAAAAACTTTATAATCCTCTTACTTACCCCTGAAGTACAAAATTTTTGAAATTTAATCAGCAAATACTCAATTTTATGAAATTGATACTTATTCGTATTATATCTTTTGACAAACTTCACAGCGATGTTCGGATAATAAATCAAAATTATTCAATTGATGCACCGGCTTGTGTTTGTAAACGGTTATCTTTCTTAAAACTATTGTTTTGATAAATTTTGAGTACACTGTCGTAAAATTTGGTCATTTTTACACAACATACCGAAAGAAAATCATTTTCGCAGAACTTTTTTTTTTTAATTTTGGCATCCTAAAACGATAAAAAGTCACAGTGTGCGATGATGGGAAAAGTAGGAAATGAAAGGGAGTGTTTCGAGTGTAAAGTGTCTTGAAAAAATCAAATCGATGATGGTGCCTCTTAGTGTTGTTGACTTATTAACGTCTGATGCACAATCGAAATTGAACATATCTTTGATTTGATAAATTTTTCGTAACTTTTCACGTTTGTGTAAATGTAACTTGATCAATTCCATTGCGATTCCATTTACCTCCTTCTTTATATCCATACAAAATATCTACCAAACAAATAGAATTAAAACTTTCTTTCAAAAAAACATAGTTTTGAGAAAAACGCATTTAAAGTTTTGCTATCGATTCCGGAGCGGCCGAGCGCCCTTCGTTAATTGTTGAATAACTCGAAAAGTATTTGTCGGATTCACTTCAAATTTTCACACAATATTTTTATATTTTTAAGATATTCTACTTTAAGAAAATGCAAAACAAAAATCAAATTTTTTGAAAATTCTGACTACCCCTAACCAATAAATTGCATACGTAACTGATGTGACATAATTTTTAGAATCATTTCATAATTATAACACTATTTTATTACTATTCTAGGTTATGTTACTCTTATATATTGCGCACGTACTTGTACACGCCATGTGGAAATGGAAAATCGATCCTGACAACTCATCGATTCCATATTTGACTGCTCTTGGCGATTTGATCGGCTCGACTTTATTAGCGATCGCGTTCTTCTTCCTACTTTCGATAAATCAAGAATACGGTGCTGATCTAAATCAACTAAATGCATCGAACTGAATAAATGAGCCCCTCGAGAAAAATAAACGGAAAGCGAAAGCGAAACGTGTGAGGCTTCTAATAAATAAATTAAAAACAAAAACACAAATATAAAAAAGGCTTTAAAGAGTTACAAAAAAAACAGTAAGAAAACAGAACAACGCTGAGTGAAGTAAAAATTATGAAAGCGAAGGCGTGGTAGGCCACCACCAAAACACACTAACCAACCAACCAACCAACCTTCAGTACGTACCTAAAGAGCATTAAATTATTTTTTTAAGCCATAAATATTAATATTAAAAATATATAATAATACTGTAATAAAATGAAAGCATTAAAAATCGATAATTATGCTATGCTATATGTAAAAAGTTATTTAAAAATATTTATTTTAAAACGAAATGCTAAATTATGCGAGCATAAACAGGAAACAAAACGATAAAAACGAAAGGGGTACAAAATTAAACAAATTGTATGTGCGACTATTTGTAATAAGTGTAATAAAATATGTAGATAAGAAATCGATTAATAAATAAAGGCAAAAACCAATAGCAAGGCATGTACAATAAAGATCGAGTTGTGTACGAATTTGTGTTTTATAAAAATTTCAAAACCAACTTCTTAATTGTTCTGGTATTCAAAGCGTAACTACTAAAACGCCTCAAAAGTAATATACACAAATACTTAGTATTAAATTGAAGCCATGCGTATACATACATAAAATTAAATAAATACATATGTATATGTAAAGTAATACAAAATGCAATTAGGAACTCGTTTCCCCCGGTAACGATAATGATTGAATACAATAATATTGTTAATGATGAATGCGAAAAAAGCAAATACTAAAACCGAAATTAAAAATAGTCATACAAAATATTTAAATAATCTATAAATACATAATGCATCATAGCTACATATAACTGAAAAAAAAAATAAATTTTCGAATGATTTGTTAGCTGTATTGATTTCGATTAATTAAAAAAAAAAATAAAAACAAAAAACAATAAGTATTTAGTTCATTACACCTTGTTGAAATGCAAAATCACAAAATAGCGTAAATAAAGTAAATTGAAGGGAGAGCAACTCAACTATTATAAATTTATGGATAAATAAAAATACAAAAACATTTCACTTAAAAGGACAGCATAATACAAAAGCCTTAATTTATATGCCTTTAAGTATTTTTGCCTTGCAATTGCGTTTTTTTTTAATGTTAGTTCAATAGTTTTTCCCTTTTAAATTCACATTGCCCCGAGCCATCGTTAACCATTGCTTGCTGTGAAACTTTCGCTTCCCTCTATTCCCACTTATTGATTAAAAATATTTCTAAGTTGTAATTTCATAATTTTGATGTAGAAAAATATAACAAATTTTAATTAGGCGATCTTAACTTAATTTCACTATCTGCGAGATTTAGTTTTTATAATTCTGTACCAGTTTTATTTATACATATACGTACACACATACATATATACTTTTAATGCTCATTTAAGAATTTATGCCAATAACGCTAAAAATCATTTTTTTTTCTTAATTCTGCAATTAAATCCTTAAAATAATTAAATAAACTAGTGAACGAAAAGTTGGCAAAAGAAAGATGTAATGTTTTAGAAATGTTTTCACAGTGTGAAATTTACTTAAATATTTATTTGTTTTTTAAAGTTTCATTGTCATTCTTAACACTAACCGCACCGGTGTATCACGTATACCTATTCTTACCGCAACCGGTCCTTTGACCGGTTATGAAATAATTGTTTTTTCAAAACAAACTTTTTTTAATTTTTTCTAATACATAAATCAAACACAAAAAAAAGCAAATTGCTAAATTTGATAATATATGAATTTATATAAAGTTAAATTAACCAAGGAACAAATAGTCAGTTTATATTTATAAATTCAATTTCGTAATCGGTCATATGACCGGGCGCGGTACGGATAGTGTTAATATCAAAATTTCGCTCTAATGCTCCCATACATGTACGAATTCCTATATGTATGTATGTAAATGTGTATGTGGTTATATTAAAGCGTTAACCTTAGGCACTTAGTATTTTAATTTAATTATTTCGTATTGGTTATTTATTAGTTTGTACTACAGATTAGCACGTTGTATGTGAAGCGTGTGCGAGCGATTTAGAGACGTTTTTGCGGGAAATGTGATCGATATTAATTAATTATATAGTATATGTATATTATGTATTTAAAATTGTAATTATGTATTATTGAGTAATTATTTTAATTTATATATGTATAATATTATAAGTTATGCGAAAACAATAAAACTATAAATGTAAAAACAATAATTTAAATTGCGAAATAAATTAAAGTGCAAAACATTTTAAAAGGATTGTGTGTGATTTTCTTATAACGAATCGAATAGCCAGAAAAGCATGGAATACCGGAACTCGATCTATACGGTAAGCGTAGCATGATTAAGACATTTTTATTATTTTATTTTGTTTTTACAAGTTCTTGATGCATAAAAATGTCTTTGACGCCATCTTTTTAAAGAGTTTGTGCGTTGGAAGTTACATCACTAGCTGACTTTCAGTAAAAGCTTGGTGACATTCGATTCAGTGGAAGCGAAGTTATTGCGTCTAAAGTGTTAGTATGTTTGTGTCATCGGTACAAAAATAAGTTTCGAACAAAGATAATCCGAAATCATCGATTAGTTTCGAACAAAGTGCTCATATCAAATTTTGTTTTAAAATCTGTAAATCTGTTTCCGGAGCATTTGAAGTGATGAAAAAAGGTTATGGCGATGATTGTTTATCTCGTGCCAGAGTTTCATGTTTCAGAGATGGTTATGAGGACATAAATGACAATAAACATACGGGTCGCCTAAAATTAGCAATCGCCGAAAACTCCATCGAAATTGTTCGTAAATTTATCAAAGATGAACCGAAATCATCATTGAAATTCATGGAATCAGAGTTGAATATCTCCGAAACATCGATTTATCGCATTTTAACTGATCATTTGGGCTTACGAAAGCTCTGTGCACGTTTCATTCCGCACCAGTTAACTGAGGACCAAAAATTTCTCAGAACTCAACATTCGAAAGACCTCATTAAAGAGACGAGAAAAGACGAGAACTTCCTTTACAACATTGTAACTGGTGATGAAAAGTGGTGTTTCCAACATGAACCTGAAACTAAGCGTCAAAGTGCCGAATGGAAGGCTCCAAACGAACCACCACCCAAAACATCGCGTTTGGAGAAGTCAAAAATCAAACTCCAAGGAAATTATTCACAAAGAGTTCGTGGCAGTGGGCCAAACCGTCAATGCAGCTTTTTATCTTGGCGTTTTGTTGCATCGCATTCGTCGAATTCGCCCTGAATACCGCGAAGGAGGAAGCTGGCGTTTATTGCATGATAATGCACCATCTCACCGATTCACTCTGGTGACTGATTTTTTGACAGTTTAACCATCAATCACTCACCGTATTCGCCTGATATGGCTCCCAGTTACTTCTACCTATTCGGAAAATTACATTTGGTCATGAATGGAAAACGTTTTGCGACCGTAGAGACCGTCCGAGCGGCTTATACCGACATTCTAAAGGACATTTTGGTCAATGACCTGAAACACTCTTTCGAAAAGCTTTTAGATCGCGCAAAACAGTGTATCGAGGCCAGAGGGGACTATTTCGAATAAATAAACTCGAAGTTATCAGAACAAAACTCTTCTCGTTTCTATTTTAGCTCAGTCTTGTTTATTTTGGACTTCACCTTGTATATATTCGTTTGTGGAAAAAGAAATCCATTATTTTCTCGGTAGATGGCTGTAGTGATCAATATCTCGTAAAATATCGATCAAACAATTTGAAGTTTATGCTCGTTGTCAAGGCGACATTTCATACTAAAAAAATTATTTTTTTGTCGTTTTTTGTCGATACATTTTACAGTGTAGTCAGACTTTTAAAAGAAATTGGATCATCATCATTTTTTGGGCCTCTGACGGGCCCCTAACCTCATAAAGGCAAAAAGGGCGAAAATGCAAGCCAGGCCGCTGAAATGAATTTATTTGTGGGTGCTTGGCCGCGGACCTCCCATTTGTGGTGTGCGTCTTGATATTGTTCCACAAATGGAGGGACCTGCAGTTTTAAACCGACTTCGAACGGCAGACGGCTGTTTTAACATTGAAAATAATTAAGCGCCGGAAAATATACAAAAGCGACACAACATAAAAATCATCATGCAAGTAAAGGTTGCTCAATTTAGAGGTATCGGATTTTGAATTGAAATAGAACAACGAAAACTCAAATTGATTGGGCAATCTTTCTTATTTTTGTGTAAAACTATTCATGGAATTTATTTTGTAGTGATAATCACTTTCAAATGTTGGCAGCAACTGCACCGTAACTCGGCCATCCGTAAACACCAATTTTGAATAACTCGCTGTAAGACTTCGGTCAGTATCTGGTGAATAACTTAAGTAATGTTGGCTTGCAATGTCTCACTCGAAGCTGGTTTATCCACAAAGCATTTAGACTTATAACCCCACAAATATAAGGTTGTCAAAAAAGTCTTGCGGTATTTTTATTGAATTTTCAATTGTTCATAAAATTGGTTATAATAATGCGATTTAAGTGAAATATACTCCGTTTTGTTCGATGACGAGTTCCCAACGAGATGCCAACTTCATAATGCCCCTCTTATAGAAGCTCGCTTCCCTATTGTCAAAAAACTCGGAGAGCCAATTTTCACAGGACTCTCTTGTGGACAACTTCCGACTACCAAGCTCGTTCGCCATGGACAGGAATAGGTGGTAATCACTTGGTGCGAGATCCGGACTATACGGTGGATGCAAAAGAACCTCCCATCCGAGCTCCCGGAGCTTCTGGCGCATCACCAAAGATGTGTGTGGCCTGGCGTTGTCCTGATGGAAGACAATTCGGCCTCTGTTGATCAAAGATGGCCTCTTCTGCATGAGTGCTGCATTCAAGCGGTCCAGTTGTTGGCAGTGCAGGTCCGAATTGAGCGTTTGGCCATAGGGGAGCAGCTCATAGTGGATGATTCCCTGCCAATCCCACCAAACACACAGAAGAACCTTCCTGGCCGTCAATCCAGGCTTGGCCACCGTCTGGGCAGCTTCACCGCTTTTCGACCACGACCGTTTGCGCTTCACGTTGTCGTAAGTGACCCACTTTTTATCCCCAGTCACCATCCGCTTCAAAAACGGGTCGATTTTGTTGCGATTCAGAAGCGATTCGCATGCATCCATACGGGCAAAAATGTTGTTTTGCGTCAAGTCGTGTGGCACCCATACATCGAGCTTCTTTTTGAATCCAAGCTTCTTCAAATGGTTTATAACGGTTTGATGACTCATGCCCAGCTCTTGACCGATGCTACGGCTGCTACTATGCCGGTCTCTTTCGATCAATTCAGCGATTTTATCGCAATTTTTGACGACAGGTCTTCCGGACCGTGGCGCATCTTCGATCACCTCTGCACCAGAACGAAAACGTTGAAACCATCGTTGTGCGGTGGAAATGGAAACTGTATCGAGTCCATAAACTGCACAAATTTTATTGGCAGCATGAGATGCATTTTTGCCTTTATCGTAGTAGTACTGTAAAATATGCCGTATTTTCTCTTTATTTTGCTCCATGTTTGCGACGCTATAACTCACGAACGACTAAAAGCAAACAACAAATAATCAAACACGTGTTAGCACGTGAAAAGAGCTTTCCAAAAAGCTCTAGCGTGAACCGATGCGACGAATACAACTAGAACTACGCGCTTGCAAAGACAAGCTTGCGGAAATACCGCAAGACTTTTTTGACAACCTTATATATTCTGCCAAAAAAATATCGAGCATTGTTCATTTAAAAAGCTCGCGTTACATATTAGTCTACATTTTTCTTGCTGGAATGTTGGTCAACTCTCCTCTATAGATTCACAGAGTTTGAGCCTGATCTATCAATTAGTTTGTTTTTGGCATTTAATTATATCAGTCAACCGCAGGTGTGATCTGCGACTTTCGCTATGGATAAAAAAGAGGTTGTCTGTAAAGTCGGTTTACTGACGATAGTTTAACGTGATAACGTCATAAGAAAATACTAATTGAATGGTTGCATTTTTCAAAAGAAAATTGTAATTTTATTTGTTTGATAGATATTTGGTATGGATATAGAGAATGAGTTAACATTAACATAACATAATATACTTTAACATAACATAACATAACATAACATAACATAACATAACATAACATAACATAACATAACATAACATAACATAACATAACATAACATAACATAACATAACATAACATAACATAACATAACATAACATAACATAACATAACATAACATAACATAACATAACATAACATAACATAACATAACATAACATAACATAACATAACATAACATAACATAACATAACATAACATAACATAACATAACATAACATAACATAACATAACATAACATAACATAACATAACATAACATAACATAACATAACATAACATAACATAACATAACATAACATAACATAACATAACATAACATAACATAACATAACATAACATAACATAACATAACATAACATAACATAACATAACATAACATAACATAACATAACATAACATAACATAACATAACATAACATAACATAACATAACATGACATAACATAACATAACATAACATAACCTAACATAACATAACATAACATAACATAACATAACATAACATAACATAACATAACATGCTGTTCAAGCAAGGTAACGACGCATGAGCAAGATAACGACGCATTTTTTGGTGCGTTCAGCCGGCTACATAGAATTATAAGACGTTATCACGTCAAAAAATAATAATAACATTAAAACAACAGGTATTATTAACAAACTTGGTTTCATTTTAAATTCTTCAAGTAAATCAAATTAATAATAATCAATAAGAAGGCATTGCAAATACAAATACGTGAATTTATATTATATATGTACATATGCGTATATACATACACATATACGCTCACTTAAGTAGGAGAGAGCAAGATGTCGAACGTTGCCGTTCGTTTGCTTTGTTTGCTTTGTCGTTCGTTCCGCGCTTTCGCTTGCAGTTTATTCAAGGTAACGGCAATGAGCAAGGTAACGACACATGAGCAAGGTAACGGCAATGAGCAAGGTAACGACACATGAGCAAGGTAACGGCAATGAGCAAGGTAACACTAATGAGCAAGGTAACGACACATTTTTTCGTGCGTGCAGCCTGTTAAATCGAATTATAAGACGTTATCACGTCAAAATGTCGAACAAAGAATTTGTCTTAAATTTTGTGTTTTGAACGGGATTTTGAGTGCCGAATCGTTGAAAATGTTGCAGAAAACCTATAGCGAGTGTGCTTTATCAAAAACACGGGTCTACGAGTGGTATAAAGCTTTTGCAGAGGGTCGAGAAGTCGTGCAAGATTCGCCCCGATCTGGTCGCCAATCAACGTCTTCAACGGATGAAAACGTCGACAAAGTCAAGGAAATGGTGGCGGAAAACATTATTTAGTGTGTTTACACCATCAATTGGGCATGAGATGCGTGGCTGCTCGACTCGTTGCAAGAGACTTGAATTTCTTTCGAAAAATTCATCGGAAGAAGGTGGCTGAAGACATGCTTGAGAGCAAGTGAATTCGGACCCAACGTGTATCCAGCGCATCACAACAGGTGATGAGACGTGGGTAGATGAGTTTGACATGCAAACCAGTCAACAGGTGGTTGAATGGCGCTAGCCTTATGAGCCGAAACCTAAAAAACCATGTCTAGGTCGGTCAAAAGTGAAAGTCATGCTACTCGATTTCTTTGATTATCATGGTGTTGTGCACTCGGAATTCATTTCAATTGATTCTACGGTGAATAAAGAATATTGTTTGGAAGTTATACGACGTTTGAGAGAGAATGTGTGTGGGAAACGACCCAATTTGTGGAAAGGAAACTCATGGATCTTGCACTATGACAACGCACCGTCTCACAAGTTTCATATTCTGAACACTTTTTTGTACGAAAGCTCAACAAATATTATCGAACA
This sequence comes from Anastrepha obliqua, assembly GCF_027943255.1. NCBI lineage: Eukaryota > Metazoa > Arthropoda > Insecta > Diptera > Tephritidae > Anastrepha > Anastrepha obliqua. The sequence goes on from NC_072893.1 coordinate 32,484,061, forward strand.
ACCACCGTATTCACCGGATTCAACCACCTGTGACTTTTTTCTCCCAACAACTCAAATTCCTACTCCGCGGTCGTCGTTTGAGTCGATAGAGGCCATTAAGTAGAATTCACTGAAGGAGCTGAAGAATATCTCTTGAAACGCATTTAAAAGGTGCTTTGATAACTGGAATAATCCGTGGCATCTGTTTATTGCTTCGAATGGAGCCTATTTTGAAGGAGACATAATAAATTTTGATGATTAAACAATTACTAATATTTTGCGTTTTATTGAACAATTCCCAGGAAATATGGGCCAATGATTCCTCCGGGTCAGAAGGCCGCACCAAACGGTTATTTTCAATGGATGTAATGTCTGTTCTTGAATGGTTTGCTCTTCAGCCCAAATACGGAAATTGTGCTTATTGACGTAGCCATTAATCTTTATGTAATATAGGGAGAGCTCCTGGAACATTTGTAGGTATCTTAGGGGCATTCAACAACAGTCCAAGGATACTATACTGAATAGCATAGTAGCACTAAGTATAGGGTTATTCACATGTGGATCAAAAATCTATTAGGTTGCAGAAGAATAAGAGCAGAGTGGAAGGAAACGAGGTTAATCAGAGTAGTGAACAGGGGTTCCTCTTAAGTTGGCGCGCTATCACCACTCCAACGGCTACTAGTAGTTAATGGGATACTAAAGAAATTTGATGGGAAAGCCCCAAGCTAATGACATGGGTGGATGACATTGCCATAGTAGTAACGGGAAAATGCCTTACCACCAAGAATGATGGAGAAACAGATTGCGCCCTCCCAACTCACCAAGAGCCTATAATAAAACAAGAATAAGGAAGGGAAATAAACAAGAATAAGGAAGGGGGATTACTTGTTTGTGAAGAAGAAGAGTAGACGAAAACAATGGAAACAACCAAACTCAAGAAATTATATGCATACACATATACTTTCTTGCCACGGCATGGCAATGGACATCGCTCAATAAACCGGATGTATATATAGTCAATATCAGAGAGTCAATATAGACTTGAACTGAATAATTTTATTTATTTCGATTTTTTTGCAAACAATTGTTTCGAGTTGCTTATTGATATTTTTATTAATTTGAAATTCAATAATATCACCCTGCTTTTTTCTGAATGCAACCATGCGCTAGGTAAATGCAGTGTTGATTTATCATTCGAGACTCGTTTGACATCAGGGCGCGGAGTATTTCTAACGATTCCCAAATTCGATTTTACCTATGTTTGTAAATACAATTTGTAATAAATTGAATTCGATCGAAAATATATTATTTACTTTATTAGTGTAATATAGGAGACGTTACATACGTCGACATACAAATAAATTAAATATTAAAAAAAAGATATTATAAATATTATACTGTCCGGTTGGCATCAAAATGCAGTTTCCAAGACGTACCTCGGAATTCCAGGAGGTTGCAGATACCGCAACTAAACGTACCTCACGGTTGGTAAGAAAATAGTTTTTGTAGATCAGTTTCTGATCTTTGAAATATGATTTCCTTTAGGAGTACCCAATTGCGGCAAAGTCGTGTCGCACGCCCACCTTCGATAGATCGTCATACTGTGGGTCTACCGAATTCGGTTAATCGCGGCAGTCGTACCACGCCTCAGAAGCAAGCACAACTTTTAACGACTGCGGATGCTCCAGGAACTGCAAACAAATACAGCTCAAGGTAATTATAGTTCATACTCTTGATTCTATTTGCATATAAAAAATTTACGTCCTTTTATATTATGTAACGTAGAGCGAGTCGCATAGCGCGTACCTCTTCTCTGGAACGCTTGGCGAACTCGGCGCTTCGCGGCAGTCGCACTACCCCGCAAAAAACACCAACGTCAATAACTAAACCAACAACTCGAGTGCTTTTTACAGCTGAAAAACAACGCAACGCGCATAATGACAAAAAGTGGGTGCAAGAGAGGGCGCAACAGATTACAGAACATTTGTTCGAAACCGCCCATGCCGGGTCGGTGCACGGTTTGTCAAGCGATTTCTTCGCTCGTAGTGGTTGTCTGCGTCAAATATCAACAAAACAATTTGTAGGTATAGTCAATCATTTTCTACAGTACATTTGGGGTACACGTTTCACAGTTGGCAGCAATTATATCGACGATATCGTTAATATACTGCAAAAACTTAAATATCCCTATCAAATAAACAAATCATGGCTAAAAACACCCAATACTTCACACTCATTTGGCTACGTAATCCAACTGTTAGACTTCCTAATGGATTTTGTGCCACCACAAAATGAAGAAGAAGCTTCTGATATGAAATTTGAATTCGAAGATCCACAGGAACTAAGTCAAAGCTCGCTTATGCACGAGTCGCCTGACGCCGATTTTACGGCGCTCATACTACAAAACTCGGAAGAGGGCTTCATGCTCTGGGATAAACAGATGGACGATGAGTTGCATAATCTACAGGAGCAAACATGTGATGTACTAATATACAAACGCTGTGGCCTACAAGGTATCTCCTCACTAGATGCACAATTGCATGAACTCAAACTAGAATTACAGGAAGAGCAGAAAAAACGGCCACATATACGCAAAGAAGATGAGGAACATTGCCTTCGTTTGGAAAAAGAGCTTAAAGAGACCCAACAGCAGGTACTGGAGGCACGTGAAACTCTCGAAATATCTACTAAGAAAATTAGCGAAATGCAAGCTGAGGAACAGCGATACAAAGCTGAGTTTATGGAACTCCTAGAGAAAGTCAATCAAATGAAGGGTGCACTTGCTAAACAAACGTTGAGTGTGGCGCAGCGCGATGCATATATTGAAGAGCTAGAACAGCGAAAGTATACACTGCAACGCATGGAACGCACGTTACGTGATCTTGAGGGCCGCCAGCACCATCAACAGGTATTAGTGTCACGTCACAAAAAACAATTGACCGATAAAATAGCCAAATATAACGATCATATACGTGCTATTAGCTGCACTAAGCTACAATGCGATGCGGGCGCATTACAACTACCGCTCAATCCACAACTGGATGATGTTAAGAAACGTATAAAAATGTTGGAAGAAACACGCGAACGCGCGCAAAAACGTATGCAACAGATTAAGCAGAAACAGCAAGAGCTGGAAAAACAGGGACATGAACTAAATCATGAGATAACTTCAAGTCTAAGACCAAAATGTGCTGAGCTGGAAACAGCTCTAAAACTCGCCGAACGAAACAGCAGAGAATTCGCAAAATACAAACAAAAACAAAGTGCTGCATTTGATGCTCAGCTGCAGGAACTCGATGACCGTCTGCAAAAGTTACAAGTGGAATGTAAGATCCTGCAAGATACAAAGCGTGAAAAGCAAATAGAATTGGTAGAATTGGAGAAGCAAAACGAAGAATTGATTGTACGCACTGAACATGAATACAAAGTGGCCGCCGATGGACGCGAGGCATTTCTCAATGACTATGAAAAGGCACTTGACCAATCAAATAAGTTATTAGTGGAGTTTGCTGAAGAGATTCAACAGCGCGAAATTGACTTGCAGCGAATCGCGGAAGAGGAGGGGAAAAAATAATTTTTTTTATCTATTAATTTTAATGAAATTAAATTCAGTGTTTTACGTTTTTTTTTTTTTAATATTAAATACACAAAAATTTATTGCAACATACACATAATCATCATATAATTTAATTGCTATATCTAAGTATAATATTTTCAATAACTTGTCCAAATACAATATTCTGCGTGTAAATGCTTGAATTCTTACTTTGCTGTGGTTGTGTGAAGCTTTCTTTGGGTTTAGTGATAATGTGTCGACCATTGGCTATGAAAATGCGTATCCAATTAAATTATGGTATGTGTGAAAATTTCATTGCAATCAAGTATCTGAAATTTCATCTTGTTTACCTTAACGCATCTATAGTACTTTTGTTACATTCTTGAAGACGCGGCCACCGAACTCCTTCCGAAATATGGAAAGGAACCTACAACGTGTTTTAATTGAACCCAAATTTCCATACAAAGAATGAATAGTCAAACACAATTGGACACGTTGGAGGTCACACAGTGTATTAGGTGAAATAAACAGACCCGAATGTTTTCCGCTAGATGCCTTTATTGAGCCATATCTCACGGTGCACACATAAATGAAGAAAGTTCTTTGAGAATTTTGGTTTGACTGAATATATACATTCGATGTATTTTTTAACAAAAGTCATGGAGGCAAACGGCGATTTAATAATGTTATTTCTAAGAACTTCCGACAAAAAGTTTAAAATGGGTCATTTCACCCGTTATGGCAGGTTTAGTACTAAATATATTTTTTAGTAATTAATCGAAGATAAATATTTTTTGTTTTTATAAACAATTTAATGCCGAAATTTTGGTCAAAATCGATTTTTTTTTTGTGAAAAAACGCCAATTTGTCAAAAAATTTTATTTTGCTTATTCCTCCGATTAATTCTAGATTTAAAATTACTTTAACGAAATCTGTTTGGCCTTTTAATTTCAGAGGATCCAGTTCAGAGATGTAGTGGTCACCGCATAACGTCTTTTTTGAGAGGAGCTTCCGGAGGTCAGCTGTAGCCCCTTTCCAAATAAATATTTTTACTAATACTAAGCCTTAAAATACAGTTAAAAGATAACATAATATGTGTACAAATTCTGGGAAGTTCGCTTTTTTTCGGCCTTATAACTGTATATAACCCCTTAAAAAGACAGCTGTTAAAATTTCATGATATTCTATTCATGAGTGAGTTATTTCAAAACAATGGATCAAAAAGATTTTTGTGTTTTAAAATTAGACTGCTTCTTGATGGGAAAAAATACCGTTCAAGAGAAGAAATGCCTTGAAAAGTGGTATGGAGACTCCGCTCCATCAGAAACAACAATAAAACGATGGTTTGCTGACTTCAAACGTGGTCGTAGACACACCGATGATGCATTTTAGTCGACGTCCAAACATAAAACAAAAAAATGCACTAAATCGTTTTCAATAATCGAAAAGTGAAGTTGCGTGAGTCACCTGACATCGTACAGATATCAAAAGAAAGGTGTTGGCTTTATATTGCATGAGCAATTGACTAAGAGAAAGCTCTGTTCAAAGTGAGAGCCACGTTTGCTAACTGTTGACCAAAAACTAGAACGTGTTGATGACATGGATCCATCACTTCGTCCGAGTGGACAGCAACTTCGTCCAAAGAGTCCGAAAGCACAACAATCGGCTGGAAAGGTTATGACCTCGGTATTTTGAGGTGTGCGTGGTGTAATTTTCATCGACTATCTTGAGAAGGGAAATATCAATGAATATGACATAGCATTATTGGAGCGTCTGAAGGCCGAAATTGTCAGGAAACGTTTGTATATGAAAAAAAAAACACTCTTGTTTCATCAAGACAAAGCACCGTGTCACAAGTCAATCAAAACAATGCCAAAAATATATGAATTGAACTTCGAATTGCACCCACATCCACCGTATTCGCCAGATTTAGCTTCCAGCGACTACTGGCTATTCGCAGACCTAAAAAAAATGCAGGCCTATTAAACTGAGGCCTATTTTGAAATGTTGGAGGGGCTCAGGAATGATTGACGTTGTTCTTGATGGAAATTACTTTGATGCATAAAGCTTATTTTGAACTACAAAAACAATTGGTTTTTTTTTGTTAAGCCCGGGACTTTTCAGTCCAAGCGTTATAACTAAGTTAATTTCCTTACCGAAATACAGCGAGAAAACCGTTGGAAACTTTTTACTTCACCTAATATTATGGTTTACAGATAATATTACATTCAGATACATACATATATCTCCATGGTCTAAATTCGAAACATAATTTAACAATGCAAATTTCGTAGTTTCGTAATTGCTTCACATTCACATCACATCAACTTGCATATTAATTTAAACACTTGATATTTTGCTGCATAATAATTTGTGTGTGCTTCTGGTGCCCATAGGTCTTCAAGTCCATCGAATGTAAGCAAAGTTTCAGCACATAGCATTAGGGTCTCCACTTTACTGTTTTCTTATTATTTTTATTTATATATTTTATGTAATTTTATATGTAACAAGTACATAAAAAACCTTTACGAGTTTCTTATATTTTTTACTTTTGTTTTTAATTATTGCCACACAGTTTCGCGCATAACCTCCAATATATCTTCATTTTTCTTTGAAAGGTCATTGTTTGTCAATCTAAGTTTAAATTTAAATTGCACTTGAAACAGCTACAAAACTTTTTTGATTATTAGTTTTATGTATATATACTAGAGAAGGACGATTGAGAGCTTATTATCGATGAAAATGTGTTGAAAGATACGTTCAAATTTTAAATGATGCCGATTTTGTTGCTAAATATGAAAAATATTTTATAATTAAATGCCAAAGCGAACAATTGTCACTGCTGAAAGTCATGAAAACAAAGGGGTTTTTGTTCGCTTACAAGTTGCATACTTTTGGGCGCAATACTAGATGAAAGCCTTGAAGTCAGTTTTTCTCTGCCAGATCAAGCACTATTTACCTGATATACGCAATCTAAGCAGCTAACCGATTTCTTTAATTCATCTGAGGTGAACTGATGACCGGCCTTTAGCGTTAACGCAATTTGCGATTAGACAGCGAGTTGATGTTTACAAAGTAATCCTACCAATTTCGATTAATTCGAAAAGTACTTTGGCCCAGACATGCACATGGCTTCTACAACTATACGAATTATTAAATGATAATAATGATAATAAAATAATAGCCAGAAGCACTATATGATGAACAATTATAACAGAAAAATTTACGTTTTTTAGAAGATGGATAGAATAGTTCGCTTTGCAGTCATTAACTCATTAACCCAAAGAAAAGGGCTTACTTGGGCGTGAATACTATGTCCGTTGCGATTCATTAACGTATGTATTAGAAAATAATAAATTCATTTCATTAATGGTAACCAAGACTTTTCACAAAAACTATAACAAGTAAAAAAATTATATAATTTTTAACGGATTCATACAATAAATACTTCACCGTTGCCTCTGGGTGTCTCATTTGCAACATCTGTACCGCAAGTAGGCGTTGGCAACGGTGCAGCTTTGGGTTTATCTAATATGTCGGCTTCTCGTCCAATCTCGACAATCCCTTGTTGCAGTTGTTGTTGTTGTGCACTCATGTTGTCTGCATCATTTGCGTTGTCTTCAGCCATCGTCTTATTGTTCAACACAATCTCATCTTCATCTAATTCTTCGGCGCTGTCAATAGGTTTCTCACTGCCGCTACTACTGGTATTGCTACCAATGTCGGTCGTTGTTTTCTTTTCACCCTCAATATGTATATTGACACGTTCTGGGTCATCTACATGTTTCTGGAATGTTACAGATATTTCTTGTTGTTGTTGCTCCTGAAGTTGTGCTGTTGCTGTGCTAGCGTCTGCATCTCCACCCCCACCAACGGCTGGTGTGACGGCTTGTGTAGGCGCTGTGGTGATGGATGACCACCAGGTTGAGAACGTCCCTTTCGCCTGTGAGAGCGCAACGCCTGTGAATTGATAAGAATAGTTAAGTGATGATGATGAACAACACTAGCTCTAAGCTCTACTGAACTCACCAACTACGCGACTTGTTGTATTTACGGCCTGATTGATTTTACGTCCACTTTCACTGTTTTGCATTGTTCTTAAAAAGAAGTTAATAGATATAAAAATTGTGAAAAATATGTAGATAATTTTCAAATATCCGTACTGTGCAATTTTTAGCTTCATATCGGCTACAGAAAGTGTCCCAGCAAAGGGATGACCGGCGGGCAAGGCGTCGAAAAATTCAGCGTCAGGACGCACATCGTACCATTCCTGAAAACATTGCGTACACTTAAATGCCTGCATAAACTGGGCATTGAAGTGTTCATTGTCTTTGGCAATAACATCTGAAAAAAACAAAAATACCAAGCAAACTGGTAAGCCGCATATGTAGATATATTCTGCAAATTAGTCATACAAACCATTAGCTACGGCAGTACGCAATAAGGCTAATATATAACCTTGGAATTGATCACGTATCCAATGCTCACTGCCCTCAGCATCTTCTTTAGGCGATTGCACATGTTTTAGTATGTAGTCCATAAATCGCAAATCCTCTGTACTCAACACCAGTTGACGTCGTAGATCTGCATCAAGTGTATCTATGTTAGCATTCTCCACATCGACCAGCACATCGGCGAGTTGGCGCTTTTGTTGAAACAAAACATTCGAAGTACCTATGACATAGCTCAGTACAGACGGATCACCTAAAAGATCCATATATGGCAACGAGAGATATGGCAAGAATAAATTTCCGCTGGCGAAAATCGAAATAGGCGCACGATACTCATCTGGATTTATTGAAGCCAGAGTGCAGAGTGTGGCTGAAAAGAAAAAGAGAGACTAGATACAAACATATTCATATGTACCCAACCAGCCTATAAGATTTCCAATGTCCCCAACCAAGGGCTGCCGCCCCAGCAAACTAGCCCTGTCTAGTGAACCGATTATCACATTTCCAATTCATAGATTCAATAAAACAAATATAAACGCAAATATGATATATTATATATGATTTTCTGACAAAGCCTCTCTTAGAATTAACTGCATCTGCGTCTATAAAGAACTTAGTCGCAACTAACTACCCATTTTCATTAACTTCCCGACCATTTTGATATGGAACTGTGTGTTTTTTACTCTAAACGTACAATTCATGAATATTACAGTAAGTTTTCATATATGCAAAAGTTTTATAAAATTCATACAAAGAAATAAATACGAAGTTACTACTCACATGCCAAGGTGTCTACACTCCCTTCGCGAGTTAGTGAATCGCTGCGCCCAAAACGTTTACTTCCCACTTCACACGCACCCTCTAACGAGTCCAGACGGTTTAACTCTCGCGTGGACTGCGATGATGTATTGGTTGAGGCTGCTGTCGATGTGTCATCACTCGCCGCTTGGCTCGCTGCCGACATGGCAGACGATACCAAAGTGCAATCGTCTACTATGTCAGTGACTGTAGCAATACCATCGCCGATACTATTATCGGCTTCTTCACAAGCACATTCATTTAGTGTAGTTGCTTCTTCTTGTTGCGCACTTTTCACCGTATCCATTAGTGGTTCCTCGCATCGCTTCAATTCAGCTGCTTCCTGTTGTATGGAATCTGTAAAGTCCGGCATGGGCGATAAAGGTCGTGATGTACGCACACATGCCACTTCCTGAAAGCCTTTTTCCAGCAGACGCGGTATTAGTGATGCGATGCCCAGCACTAACACGCACATTCCACGTACTGGTGAACCAAAGCACACAACACGTCGTTGCAAGAGGAACAATTTGAAAAGTATAAGCATTTTGTGACGCCAATGTAGTACGATCTCTCGCAACGATAGGCCCACATAAAAATTACGTAGTGGTCGCTGGCTTTCATCGTCCAATAAACAGGCATTGAGCTGTTCATATGCCTTTATTAGTAGCTCAGTGCATGAGAAATCGCCTTTCTCGAAGAACGCGTCTGTGATCAAAGACAATTTCACCTCTATATAACCGTAAATGGGCAGACGTGCAAGGATCACTATTGATTTTTGCACAGTACTGCGTGTCATATCGGCGGTACGAATTTTCAATTTCTGCACAAGTAGAAATAGTATTTCTGTAGTGATCGCTAGCGTATTTAAAACATGATTACCTCAATTGGTATTTGCCGGTAGCACGAAACGCCATACACGCTCTCCGTTGGTTCAGTTAGACTGGGTAAATTGAAGAAAACCGTATCATCGGCGAAGTTATGTGAGCCATCGGGCAGCGCCAAAGTGGGTAAATATTTCCATCCTGATGGGCACTCATTCTTGCCAGTTGTTCCTGGTATAAGTGGTGGATGAGAGAACTCAACCTATTAGATGAGTTATAAAAAAGACGTATTTCATATATATGTATACATATGTACATATATTCTAAGGAACAAGATAAGCTATACATGCCTGGCAACCTAATTTATGATGAAATCCTACCACCACTATATGAAGTATTGGTGGTTTATTTTCTCCCGCAGAAGCTAAGGCCATTGCGTACTTTGCCGCTTATTTGCTCTACTTTCTTTGTTAGTTTTTTCGGCCTTTGACGCCACAATTCAGCACAACACCGCCGATGCCGCAAATTGTTTGCTTTCACAACTTAGGAATAAAACACATTACTGCCTTTTTTATTTAGCCGTAATTTAATATAAATTTTGTATCACTTTGTTTATACGCTCGGCTCGGATTGAGTATTTTCTTGTCGCTATTATAATTTTGCTTATAAGTTTTGCAGCAGTCTGACAAATGATTTTTCGCGAATTGTTTGTTGCAATTGCCAACAGTAAACCAACAACTCTTTGTACAACTATTGTGAACATGCCGTTGTTTACCGAGGGCCATTGTGAATTCCAAGTGTTAAAAAGCACCGAGAAAAATGATGTCAGTTTATATAATTGTGCAAGTATGTGCAAAGGGTTAATTGTTAAGGATTGTATAATAGTTCGTAACACATCTTTAGGCGCTATAAGAAATTCGTAAGAATTTGAATAATGTTATATACGTAGAAGCACATTAGCAAATATATTGGTCGAATTAAGTTTAGAGAAAAACAAAATGAACTCACTTTTCAATTATACTTTTCTTACCGTTTAATGCCGTTATCATGTATGCTTACAGTCACTCATAGCTTAATTGATACAGATGCGATTTATTTGTAAGGTGTTCTATATCACAATATTTTGCGAAATTGGAAAAAGAGAATATGCCAATATTTTATTCTATTTGTTTATTTATTTCATTTCTCAAGATAAAATACAAAAAAGTGTCCACTCATTTGTACAGGAATTCAAAATTCACACCGCAGCTTAAATGATGCAGTTAAGGAAGAGCATTTATTTATTTCTAATTTTTTAAATTTTAAGGTATTTAATACTTTGTTGGGTATCCTTTATTATCAATTACAACTTAAAGTCTACGTTTTGTGTATTCTGGACTAATTTTTGTTTCCACTCTACAAGTATCGCTTTTTTAAGATCAGGCTTGTTATGTATGCTTTTTTTTTAGTTTTTTGCACTACAATGAAATGAGAGGACTCTGTTTTGCCCTTTATGGTGAGTAATGAAATAAAAAAAAATATCTGCATACTCTGTTTTGCCATTTTCGCGAAATATTATCAAATAGGGGACACTTTACAAAAAAAGCGTATCTGTATTAAATAACGTGGGAGTGACTGTACGTATATTATATTTGGATATGCGTAATTTTTTACAGCAAAATATTTAGAATTACAGATTTTTTTTTACAAAACTTTTCTTACCGTTATCGTTATTATTATTGGTAAGAGCTCATTCCGCTCACTTACCTATCTATCTATACTGGAATAAAACTTTAGCACCGTCGTATCTGTAAGCACACTGAATGTATTACTAACAAAACAAATATGAATTAAGTAGGTAATGTAAAAGAATATTTATTAATAACTAGCATTTCCCAGTGGGCTTCGCACCACCATACATAAAATGTTTTCTTTATATCGCAAGAAAATTTTCATATTAAGTTTTCTTTATAGAACTCGTAAAATGTTTAAACAGTTAATTAGTTGATTTTTTTCATTCAACATACTTTTTAAAGATGTCACAATATCCTTTTCTGTACTTTTTTAAAATTTGATTGTGGTGGTCACCTATATACAGGTAAGGTGAAAGAGCCGATAAAAACTTGTAATTAAACTTTGATTCTTTAATTTCCATTTCAATTTTTTGCGCTAAATAAATTATGCTAAAATAAATAAAGTTAAAAATGTTTTTCCAGTTCCTTGAATGCTCCAGTTTTTATTATATTTTCGTCCAAAATTAATATTAACATAATACAACACACAACACTTACAACCACAACAGTACAACAGAAAGGCTCATAAGCGGCTGTGTATTTGTTGTTGTTTTCCCCATACAGGCATTTCACATAAAATGTCATAACTCAGGAACGGCTGCACCGATTTCAATCAAACTTCACACAAACCACCTCCTCAAAGATAGAAAAGAACTCTAAAATTTTTGTGGCAATCGGTTCGGCGGTTCTTGAGTTATAAGATTACCAAGGAAATGTAACTTCTTTTTATATATATAGATAACCAAATTAACAATAATTTAGTCTGTCGCGCTATTAAACTCGCTTATCTCATGAGCGCATGAATCCAAATTTATAGGACTTTTACTAAGAGATGAAGGTGTTTTCTGAACAGATTAAATACTAGTTTTTATTTTGAAAATATCACTCTTCACGTGGGTTACATTCAAAATATATATTGGCCAGGTGAAAACAAAAGTTTTCTTTAAAAAGCCGCGCTTGGATCAAGATATTTTTAAGAATCGTATTTTTGAAGCATTTAAGTTGAGATTCAGATTATTTGTATGCAAGTAACTTGCGTATAAAAATATGTAGGTAACTCCTCTGTCTGGCATTCGGGTTGAGATATTTCGTAAAATTTGCTTACGTACATACATAGAAGAAAAAGTTCGCCTACAAGGCTAAAAAAAAGAAGGAGCTACAGTATGGAGTTGAAAGCTTTAATCCAGCGCCACATACAAACATTCCTTACAAAAATAGTCTAATGGTATACCAAATATAGTACATCTATTAAATAGTTGCGGGGATAAAAGTGGTCGTGGCACGACCAATTTTTTCCAAAATGATTTACAGTGTGACAGAGAAGATACATACAGATTTGGCAAAAACTATAGATTAGAAATACAATTTTTTTGCATTTTCTTTTTTTCATATTCAATTTTTTTAATTCAAAAGCTTAACATAAAAAGTTTATAGTAGTCAAAAATTCAATGGACAAAACTAAGCACCTTCTATATTAGTGAAAACAAATACGTTCCTATGCTAATATTTTGTAGAAAATCCCTACGTCTTTCAGGCATTAAAGATTTTAAGTTATCAATAGCATCTTGCGATATGCCTTCCCTTACTCCTCTTACAGCTTCAAACAGTTCGTCCTTTGTGAGTGGTATTGGAATAATAAAAATAGCAAGAAAACCACAGTTTTTAAGGACAAAATATACAGCGATTGGAAAAATGGTTTATCTCGACACAAAATTAGTGTAAAATATTCGATCAACAGATCAGTCGTATTGCGGCTTATAAGGAAATATCAACAAACTGGTAATGTTATAACCGTAAAAAACCGAAAAAAGAAAAACTTCTTAGCAGGACGACTCTTTGATAGAAAAATTATATAAATTACTAATTATATTTTTATTTTATCTATATATATAAAAATGAAATGATGTTCGTTTGTACGCATTGTTTTGGGCCGATACGAGGCCAATTTTATTCGTTCTTTTTTCATATTATAGGGATCCACTAGGGGAAGGTTTTTAGCAAAAAAAAATTTCTTTTAAATATTTTCTTCATATAAAAAAAGAAAAAATCAAAATATTGTACAAAACAAAACTTGCTCGATTCTTAGATTAAAGTAAGTTTCGAATCAACATTCATTTTATGTGTACAACTTTTTTTGAATTTTTCGTTATTGTATACAGAAATTTCAAATGATTCGAATGAAATTTTTTTTTTTTATTTCTTCCATAAAATATTACACCTGTCGTTAGACAATAAGTAATTTGATTTACAAAAAGATGGAATGAGAGTGATATTGAAGGGCCAATGCCCCCAAGCTCATTTAGAAGAAATATATATGTACATATTATTTAAAAACAAGTGGTTAACAAACAATGACATATACGATTAGTTGACAATTGATTACAAGGATTTTGCAAGATCTGTTGGTGTTTGACGGTTAAGCCGACTTTGGGTAGATTTTTCTTTATTTGGTAGTCTTCTCATCATAGGATTTGTATGCGTTAATAGTCTATTTATGTGTCTTCTGCTAGCGCTTTGTATTGTTTCATCAATAGTATCGATGTCAAGGTCGCGATGAATATCTGCGTTAGGTATGTACCAAGGTGCATTAGTTAAGGTCCTAAGTATTTATGAAAATAATGTTTCAATTCAATTGAGCAATGCTTTCTTTGACCAATTCTATATGGAAATGAATGCGTTTGCAAACGATGTTTTCGGCTATGAACATGTTGGAATCGAATGAAAAAGGAAAGAAACGCGAAATGATAAAAAAAATTCTTGGAAAATTTAAAATGAATGGTGCTTCATTGGAAAAATTCAAAGGTAATAAGAACATACACAAGATAAAGTTAGAATTCGAATTTTTGGATTTATTTTGTTTATTTCTCATTTTTTCAGAAGTACACCACACAACAACTCATTCCAACTCTGATTTTGAAATCCTGTTGGAATTGGTGATCGATAATTTTGTCACTATAATGGTCAATGGAAATTTGCGTGTATCAGACCCTGCATATTATTTACCATATGAACTTTTTATGGAACATATGGACCAAATGAACACAAAAAAATAATTTAGTTTTGTTTTGATTTTTTGCAACATTTTGGTTTTCAGTTAATACAATAAAAACAATACTGTTTTTTCGTGAACACAAAATTATAAATTTATTACGTTGTTTGTTTAGAATTTTTTTAGAAAAAAAGTAAATTTTTTGGTTTTGAGGAAATTTGTTTATTGTTGCTATTTGTGAAAGCGTAGATATTTGTAAGTATTTAACTATAATCCTAAAAGTTAATGGAATACCACTATGACACATAGAAAACATTTTTTCAAAGGGGTGTTTTTCGAAAATTATAAAAAAAATTGTTTTCAAAAATTTTGAAGAAATAAAGTAAAATAAAAAAATTTCGAAAGCATGAAATTTTTTCAAAACCAAATTTTCCTCAAAAAGATAAAAGAAATTTCTTCGAAGAGGTGTTTTTCTAAAATTACAAAAAAAAAATTTCTAAAATTTTAAACAAATAAAATAAAATAAAACTTTTTCAAGGGTATGAAATTTTTTCAAAACGAAATTTTCTGAAAACCAAACAAAATTTAAAAAAAAAAATGGTGTTTTCAAAGCATTTCATATTCCACTATTAATAGAGAATACATTTTTTCGAGGGGGTGTTTTTCAAAGCGGAAAAAAATCTTTTTTAACAAATCAATTTAAACTTTTAAAAAAGTATGAAATTTTTTCAAGAACAAAATTTTCTCAAAAACGTTAAATTAAAAAAAAAATAGTTTTTTCAAAATATTTAATTTTCAGCAAATAACTGAGAAGAAATTTGTTAGAGCGAAGTGTTTTTCAAAACTTCAAAAAACACTTTTTAACCAAAAAAAATAAACCTTTTTTCAAAAACAACAGGAATGATAACATTGCCTAACAATTTCTGCACTTTTGCACAGTCTAAAGAGGCATTGATACAGAGTGTATTTCCAAACATAGTTCAACATTACAAAAACCATGATTGACTCAGCGAAAGAGCAATTTTAGTTGGGAAAAATAAGGACGTCAATGATATAAATTCAGCTATTTTAGATCAAATACCTGGTGACATAGTTGCGTATGAGTCAATGGACACTATTACTGATCAAGATGAGGTCGTAATTATCCAACTGAATTCTTAAACTCACTCGATTTGCCAGGCTTACCACCTCATAATTTACGATTAAAAATTGGAGCACCGATTATTATGCTGCGCAATAGTAATGTGCCCCGACTTTGCAACGGTACCAGACTCGCTGTGAAGAAGCTAATGGGTAACGTTATCGAAGCAACAATTTTGAAAGGGAAGTACAAAGGAGAAGACATTTTGATACCCTGAATTCCACTGATTCCGGCGGATTTACCATTCGATTTCAAACGTTTGCAGTTCCCTATTCGCCTTGCCTTCGCTATGAGAATTAATAAGGCGCAAGGACAGTCTCTACAAATGTGCGGTATTAATTTAGAATACCCAATTTTTTCTCATGGACAATTGTATGTAGCTTGCTCACGAGTTGGCAAACCATCGTCATTATTCACGCGAAAGATGAAAAAACCAAAAACGTTGTCTACCAAAAAGTGTTACAATAAAGTTCGAATGAAATTGTATCAAAGAATTTGCTTTGTTTCGTATTAATTTTATTCTCTTTCAGCAAATCATTGAATTTATCGTCTAGCGAAGCGGGCGAGGGTACGCTAGTTATATATAAATTTTTCAATAACAGGTGTTATTTAAATATATAAAAAGCTATCGAGAGATGATTAACGATTTTTTTATGGCCGGAATTGGATGGTATTGATCTGGACAAAGTTTATTTTCAACAAGACGGCGCTCCGTGCCACACAAGCAGCGAAACCATTGATCTTTTACGGGAAAAGTTTCCAGACCGTGTTATCTCTCGCAGAGCTGATCACAATTCGCCACCGAGATCTTGTGATTTAACATCTTGAGACTTTTATCTTTGGTGCCACGTGAAAGAGAAGGTCTACGCCAACAGCCCAGGGTCGATTCAAGACCTCAAAGATGGAATTCGTGAGGCTATCTGCAATTCGGTTATGCAAAAATTTCATGAAAATGATATTGTTCTATAAGCGTGGTCGTCGTGGTCATTTGCCTGATGTTATTTTCCACTATTAACGCATACTTTCTTCTTTATAATGAAATAAACATCCGATCATTTATATTAAAAAAATAGCATTTTTCTTTGAATATTAAAATAACACCTCTTATTGGAAAAACCTTTACATACGAGTATGTGTCGCCTGTATTGTGCCCAAAGATCACAGGAAATGTCATAAATATCAGTTGAGTGCTTTGGGCGCCTATAAAATACACACACACGCATACACATTCATTTTTATTTATAAAGTAAAAGAAGTATTTTGCATTTAAAATATATTTTTTTATTTCAATATCTAGCATTAGGACAAATTATAACAGAGTTTTTGGTTTTTAATTTGTTGCATTCGTTCTTAGTAATTATCTTTCTAAAATGTCTGCTCCTTTTCATAAATGAAATTTATTTTCATACACATACCCCTGTGTCATACACACAATTTTCCTCTTTTATCAATGAAAACTGGCAAAAATCTATTTTCCATTATTTATTGTTTTATCGTAGTTTTCACCCGTTTGCATGGTGGCACTTTCACTTTTGCTAAAATTTCTTTTCAAAATCTTGAGTTCAGTTTTGCTTGGCAATCAAGTATTTCTATTTTATTAATCACGTATGAATATATAGTATGTATTATGTATGTATGTATGTATGAAAGATAAGCAGTTTTACTTGTTTTTCACATCAAAAATAATTCATTTCTTTGCATTTATTTTTGCAATCTACAATATTTTTCAGTTGTTTTTGTAATTTCAGTTGATTTGATATTAATTTCTTGATTTCAACTTGTTTTCAAAATTGAAATTGGAAATGTTTAAACACTCCTGTTACAGTTGTGTTGAATGTTTCGTGTTGCTATTTTTTAATTTTTTTTTATTCCGTTTTTTTCTAATTCTCATCTTATCACTTATTAGTTAACAGTACTTTTTTCTTTCTCTGCTGCATAATTTGTGTCAATTTAGTGATAATCGGACATGTTCCGACATTTAAACGAAGTATTTCCCTGTTGACGAATTCGAAAAAAATGGTATCTGGGACTTAAATAAGTGAGATTTTAGCAAAATTAATAAATATTTATTTATGTATAAGTACATTATATTATTCCTAGCTACTGAAAAACATACAGGTTAGTGCAAAAAAGTGACCAACGAGTATATACATTAGGGGATAAATTCGTTTACGCAAAATATGAAATTACCATGGGTGAAGAGGCAACCCTTTTCTCTTTTAAATTTTTATTTTATATATAATATTTGTCAATTACTGGTAACTGTATTTCAAAATAACGGTGGTCAGACAACTGGATATCTAACACCGAATTGCAACGACGATGCCATCAAAAACCATTCGCAACTGAAATAAGAGAACGTAAATGGAGATGGCTTGGCCATACCCTAGGGAAAGGTGGCACTGAAATCAACAGACAAGCGCTGAACTGAAACCCCCAAGAAAAGCGCAGAAGAGGCAGACCTAGGAGCTCTTGGCGACGCTGCATCGAAGAGGAATACAAAGCCGTGGACAAAATAATGACCTGGCAGCAAATGAAAAATATATCCGGGAATCACACAAAATGGAAAAATTTTACTTTGTCGCTATGCTCCGCAACGGAGACGATAGAATGATGATGACGATGATGAACAGTATCGAACGCAGTGTATATAAAATAATATTTTGTTTGTTATATTGTAAACTAAAATGTTGTTGTAAGTAAAATCGTTTTTTGTTTTTTTGTTGGTTGTACAGGCAAGTAAATGGCAAAACCGAAAGACTCTCTACCAAGAAAGCCACGTAAATGTAAAAAATTCTGGGTGTTATCATTTTATTACAGATATATAGAAAATTTCATTAAGGGGTTATATACCTTGTGTTTTTCAAAAAAATCAAAATAAATTTTATTTCTTTATCGTAAAGTACAATCCCTTGAGAACATTTTCCAAAAATTTCATAGAGATCTGAGCAATAGATCGAAAGTTACAGCGTTTTAAATTGTGCGTCGTCACGTCCTGAGCGTACGGCCTCATGCGGCGCTTGAAACTTTAAACGCGATTATCTCAAAAACGTGTTTTTCCAAAAATGCTTTTGCGGTGGACGCGATTGCAAAAAAAGTATTCAACCGATTTTTATAATTTTTTTTTTTAAATTGTTCGTAATTGATGTCGCCTCTTAGTGAACGATCAACTTTTTATGTATAAATTTTTATTTTGCAGATATGAATTTTTTAATGCCAATTTTAGGACTGTAGAAGTGGAGTTTTTTAAAAACATGTTCCTATTTTCACAAAAATCAAAATATTTAATATATTGATCGTTCACTAAGAAGATATAACCCTATACTAATGAAATCTTTTCGATTTTTTGATTTCAGTTGACTTGGTGGACTTGACTCGCGTCCACCGCAAGCCTCTTCCAAAAAAAGGGTCTTGGAGGAAAACGCCATAACTCCGCCATTTTTAAATATTTTTACACAAACAAAGCCTTTTTTTTTCTTTAAACATTGTAATATCCAATAATAAAAACTTTTATACAATAAAATTATTGCTACATATCTTAAAAAAAAACCCAACTTTCGCTAATTTCACCGGACCACAAGGCATATAACCCCTTAAGGGGGGAAGCTGGTCTAGAGCGCAAAAAATGGGCATATTTTATGAATTTATTTTGACTCAACAAAGGAATCAATCGAAAATCTGTGAAATAGGTTTAATAATACAGCTTTCATGGTACAAATACAAAATTTTTCGTCTGAATTAATTTCAAAATGGCCGCTGTCCAGCAGTTCTCCTAAGGCGCCTTTTTTCTAGTGGGTCCATTGCCGAAGACGTAAACTCCTTAATTTTTGTCCTGGATCAAAAAATAAAATTTTTTTAGTTTCTATATAACAACAGAAAGAGACGTACGTAGGATTTTTTCGATATTTTGTTTTTTCGCGAAATGGTGCACGTTTGAACAAAAAGTTACAATTTGCACTAAAATTGTTGATTAAAAAAAAAACTATGTAATATAAATAAAAAATCCTACGTACGTCTCCGGAGAAAGGTATTTCGAATGTATTGTCAAAATTTCGTAAGAATCGGTAAAGATTTGTTCGAGTTATGTCTTCGGCCAGTTTAAAAAAAGTGATTTCGAGAAAAACGCGTTTAAAGTTGTAAATAGCGTTCGGGGCATACCTGCGAGGCACTGCCGTCGAATGAAAAATTTGGGCATTTAGACATTTTTGCTGGCATCCCTCATTTGGTATATTATTTCTAAGACCCTAAAGCACCTTTTAAGACAAAAAAAAATTTTTCGATTTTTTCAAAATTCTAGACCAGCTTCCCCCCTTAAACCAAATAATTTTAATTTGGCGATAACTAATCGCATTGTATCATAGAAGTGAAATAAATGGAGTTTTGAATGAAAAGTTTGAAAAGAAAAGAACGTCTGGTCAGAACTAAGGCTAGAAAACCTTTTTTAAGCCAGAAGCATCGCAAGCAGCTTGTGAAATTTGCCAAAAAGATTTGAATTTCATAGTAGATGACTCTAAGACGTTTATCGGGAAAGTATTCTGGAGGTTGCTTGGAAGCCGTGGGCAGACAAACATTTCAGTGGCAGACCATGGACGTTTCAGCAGGACTCGGCACCGTCTCACGAAGCTCGAGTGAACCAAAAATGGTTAAAAAACAACGTACCGAACTTCACAGCGTCCACACAATGGTTTTCAAATTCACCAGATGCCAAACCGATGGATTATTCTCTTTGGGCCATTTTGGAGAGCGAGGTCAGAACTAAAAGATTCACAGTCTCGAGGCGCTGAAAAAAGCCATTGGCCGCGAGTGGGCCAAAATACCTGCAAGTCATATTTGGGCAGCTTGCGATTCATTTCTGGACCGTCTCAGTGGTTTAACCATCCGCTTATTGCATTAATCATTTATTGCACTATGCCCAACCCAGTGGCTAATATTACACTGGACTTTGAAACCCTTCAATTTATAATAATTTTAATGTTCTACCATAAGTTTATGTAGTGGTAATGCAAAAATCGTTGAAACGTTTGTTTCTAGTCTCCCCAATATCCCCATCAGGGAAAAGTTTGCCAGATACGGTACTGTTAAAAATGTCCACAAACAGCATTCCGGGAGGCCACGGATATCCACAAGTGCCACAAGAAAAGAAGAACAAATGGAAACTTATCGGAACATTTTAAGAAAATCTGTTCATAAAGCGGCGCGTGAGGTGGGTATTTCAGAGTGGATCAAAATGGGCAGAAATTCGAACATTTTTGCTGACTAAACCTACAACTGTCTTCTTTAAGATTAAACCTACCATGACGAGTCAAATGACCCATTTTAAACTTTTTGTCAGAAGTGCTTAGAAATAACATTATTAAATCGCCGTTTGCCTTCACGACTTTTATTGAAAAATACGTCGAATGTATTTTTCAGGCTTTAGTCCTCTCTTGCTAAATGTTTTACAGAGAAATATGTGTGATCTTGGTAATATATATAACTTTTTAAAGATGGGTAATTTGACACA
Organism: Anastrepha obliqua; assembly: GCF_027943255.1. Classification (NCBI taxonomy): domain Eukaryota; kingdom Metazoa; phylum Arthropoda; class Insecta; order Diptera; family Tephritidae; genus Anastrepha; species Anastrepha obliqua. The sequence continues at coordinate 32,505,071 of NC_072893.1, forward strand.
CTTTGGTAGGAATAGGAATACGTAAAGTATCGGTAGGTTTAGTGGTAATTTTCTCTTTTAATATGTAACCCTTCTAATTATATACTGTTTTTCGAATAACGTAAAGTGTGTTGTGTTTTTTGGAATACTCTGTATTAGTAAAACCTAAAATCATATGAATTTCGATATTTATCCTTTTATTATTTTATTTACATACATATGTATGCATGTATTTTCATTTCTGCCGTTTTCGCGGTCAATATTTTTCATGCGGATATCAATAGCAGTTTTTAATATAGAACTTTTTGATTTTATAAAATTAATTAGTTTTTTAATTTGAGTTTCAAATATTTGCCACTATGCTACATTTGATTTTCTTTAGAAAAAACATTCAATGTACAAATTTTAATTATTAAGAATTTATTTTACATCTATTTACTTTTAACTCCTGTGCCCTTTTTAGTTATTCATTATTACATAAAATTTTGCATGCACCATAACTGCATTTAATATTTGAACATTTACATCTTTCACTTGTTTACATTTTTCTTTTATTATTTTTATGAAATGTAATTCCATGTTGTTTTTTTAGTTTTGTATTTCGATTTAGTAAGCTTTGTAATCTTATAAAGGTTACTCATTGAGTAAATTGTTTTACTTATTTGCAATCAAAAAAGTGGCTTTGTCCACGAGCACTTGTCGCATCTCCTCTTCCTAATACAAAATATATACAGCTGCAGTCAAAATAATAACCCAGAGAAAAAGAAAAACAGCAAATATAAGTAGTATTCCGTTGGTTTTTGCGATTTTTTTTAATTTATATTTTTTGCGTTTTAGTTAAATTATAAACCAATTTATGAAGCATCTTTTCACATTTCACTTTAATATAATCCAATTTAATAAATCTAAAATCTCAAAACGGAACCATCGAAAAAAATTATAATGAATGCATTTATTTGGGTTATTTTAAACCATATTAAGTCGTATTAAATTCGTATATTTTGCACTAAATGCACTAAATTTTATTTGCCCTCACCTATGTTTCTCATCATTTGTATTTGATTAGAGGATGCAGATGGACAAAACGGATGTTACCTGTCATGCCCGACCATAGCAGAGGGAACTGTAAGAGGCTGGTTGGACTGATGACGGGCCACTTTCTATGGGCAAAGCACATGGAAAAGGGGGGCATCTCAGATAGTGCACTCTGCCCAGCGTGTGGAGGGGAGGATGAGACTGCGGACCATTTTCTGTGCATCTGCCCCGCCTTCGCTCGCATCAGGCTTGAAGTCTTTGACACTAATGTGTTAAGAAGCGACCACGTTGGCTCCTTGTCACCACAAGATCTACTAAGATTTCTTCAGACGTCGAGTAGATTTAAAGAAAATTAAAAAGGGAATCGTGTAGTAGAATGGATTTAATTGTGTCTGAGTCCTGTACTTGCTAGTCTGTCCCGACAAAAAAAAAATTTATTGGTACGCTGGTATTTGAAATTATTGGAGCTCAGTTTATTGCATTGAGATCAAATCTTACTCGTTTCTGTTGAAATGACGTTCGAATTGCTAATGATTTATTTATTCAAAAATTCCAATTGCCATATAGCAAATTCACTCTCGAATTGTACTTAAACTATTACGCGACTATTCCATTTGCTTGTGGTCATGACTCTGTTGGAAGGTCAAAAACAATGGCACAGCCTATCTGAGCATAGTTTAGTTAGTAAAAGTAAAAGATCCTTCATGATTGCTAGTTTTAATAGTAAATTTTGTGTTGAATCGAAATTTTGCTGGTCTTACCAATTGCTCTGTTGAAATAGACGTGGCAAATTTACAATAAGTCTTTTATTGCGATTATTTTGACCGCAACTGTACCTACATACAGATCGTGTCACTGAAAAACATACAGCTGGTTTTTTGCAATGTTTACAATATGGTTCATACTCCAACAACAGTCTGTTAAGAAAAATTTCCTTAAAAAAAAAACTTCCAAAAACATTACGAAGTTTCTAAAATTGCAATCCGTCTGTTTTCGTAATTTCTTAACTTTTCTAGAAACTTATTAAAAATTGCTCCATATGAACCTACCACTAAAATTAAGTAATTAAGTAAGCTAAAAAAATTTTTTTAAGTGAAACCAAATTTTTAATTAAGTGAACCAAAGACACAAAAAAATGATATATGTTTGTGTGGGACTATGATTCATACTGTTAGGAAACTACAAGGTGACGCAAAATTAATCAATTTTGTTTTTGCTTAAGTTTTTTATTAAATAAAATAAAAAATCATTTTGAGTATCGGAAACTTGGCTTTGACCTTGACGGTCCATTGTTTGTCTGTTTGTAACCCGCAGCTGTCTAGTACACAAGTGTCAAATATGATTAACATAGGACGTCACTTGCAAAAATTATAAATTTTCCGATAGGGTGATTAATTTTGCGCCATCTTGTATATATTATAGAAAATCAACAAAAAAGTAAGCATTGCTAACATTGCGAAAAGAAGCTGCACGATTTGCGGTGCGCAAACTCGCATTTGGTGGCACCAGCAGTGAAGGGGTCAACACAAATTTATTTAAAATAAACCAACTGTATGGCATTTAGTGTTTATAAATAATTTCCCACATATTCCTGCACACACAACCTTTTTAACCCCTTGCCATGCCATTTAGCTAGACGAAACTCGGGCGAGAAAGGTCACAATTTGAGCCGAAATGTCAATGCCTCCGATATTTGCACGATACTGCCGACTCTTTGCACAATACTGCCGTTGTGGAAATAAACTGTAATACCTTTTGTACTTAATACTTATTTGAAATCGATTTATTGCATTACAATCTGTTCACGAGTCTGGCTCGTCATATTCATGTTTGGGCAAAAATTTTCATCGCGAGTCAAACTCGTTAAAGCACGGCAAGGGGTTAATCTGTCTAGCACGCCGTGCATTTTTTAATTTAGCAAACATTAGCCTTATTTAAAAACCAATTTCCTGATTACACTTTCTTGAAATTTGTTGTATTATATAAACTCAGATGTGCGATTTTTAAAACTGCAATCGCTTGAGCTCCAACGCGGATTCTTTAAAGTAATAGGTAGTGACTTAACGGTTATGCAACATGTAAGTAAACTCCTTGTTTACTCCACGTAGCTTCGATATTAAATGCTTTTAGCATCTTGCTATTACATTCATTAACCATTGCATTCTAAATTGCTTTGAATTGTACTCTGTTGTAAGGACATTTCATTCATTAAACATTTCGTTGGTATTCAAAACCACTGTTAGGTAATCGGGAAAAAAACTAAAACACTTTATCGTGATTTTCGATCTCGCCTAAAGTGTTTACCTCCTAATTTTTCCCTTATTGGTTTTTTGGCCCAAACATTTCACCATTTCGAACAAAATTCTTTTTTATACTGAGCAGAACAAACCATAGCCACTTTACTGTAGTATTTTCGTGTACTTGACCTTTGTTTTCATTTAATAATCCGCGCCTTTTTTTTGAAACTTATGATAAGGCGATTTGCTTTTGAGCTTCTCCTCGTCATTTAAAATCTCCTTATATTTAACTTTTCAGTATTTTTGTATTTAAATTTTACATCTGCCTACCTATTTAAAAATTTATTTTCCACAAACTCTTTTTCATTCAATCCAAGACGTACCCAATCAACCAATAAAACTGTGCTAAAATTGTTTAAAAAAAATGTACTACTCCTACAATGGAACTAAAGTAAGTGGAATTTCTAGTGCGACTATAACTAAATCTTAAGAAGATTCAACGTTTCTGTGAACAAATTATGAGTCCAATCATACTTGTACATATAAGGAAAGCATAATATATATATAAATAACCACTCAACACAAAAACAAATAACTAAATCCAATTCCACGCCAAGCAAGTTTATATTTAAAACAATTAGTTTAAGGGGGGACCCTCATTTAGACGGTCGAAAAATGCATCATTTTTGGGAATTTTTTTCTCAGGTAAAATAACTTCAAACGTTTTGTAATTCATAAAGTACTTTAATAAATGTCTTGACTGTCTACAAAAATTTTCGGAGAAGAAAAAAAACATTTTAAGTATGGAAATATACACCTCGTCCATGGCACCTCATTCTATCTGTGTACATTCTAGCGCTCTGAATTTTTTTCTGAAATAAAAAAACCAAATTTTTTTTTAAACTTTAGGATAATACCTTCGATGTGACATTTTGATTTAAAAAAAAAATGTCGAAATTGATATTTTTTACCCAGTTTTATGTTAAAAGTGATTTTTCATGCATAAAAATTGACTTTAAAATTACAAAAAAATATGAAAATCTTTTTTTTTAAAAAAACACTTAATGTCACATTGAAAACAATTTAGTTATCTTTAAAATGAGCTATTGTAAAGCCTGATTGGTTCAATACAGCGTTCTCAATTGTGTACACAAAATCGAAAAATGATGTTTCGAGAAAAACGCGTTTAAAGTTTTGGATACAGGCGATCAGGCCACCCGTCGCGTCCTGTTAAAAATTTTGTCACTCCTTCAAAAATACAGATATCGACTTGAAATTTTGAAAGTATATTCTTAAATAGTTGTAGAATAGATTAAAATTATTTCCAAAAAATCGATTTTTTTGACCCGATAAATGAGGGTCCCCCCTTAAGGGGTTAGGGGTAGTCAGAATTTTCAAAAAATTGGATTTTTTTACGTTTTGTTAAAGTAGTAAATTTGAAGTGAATACGATAAATGCTTTTCGAGGCGCTCGGGCGCTCCGGAGTGTTCAAAAGCAAGTAGCAAAGCTTTAAATGCGTTTTTCTCAAAACTACGTTTTTTGAGCTGGTGATCACTGTAACTTAAAAACCGCTTGGTAGATTTCAATCAAATTTATACAGCTTTTGAAAAACATAAAAAACTCGTGCTTGATTGAATTATTTTTTTTTTGTATAAATTTCGATTTTTTTTAAACAATTGTGGGTTTTTTCTCGAAAATTTGAAAAATATTTCCTGAGGCCGCCATATTGTTAATTTTGAAAAGAAAGCGTCGATAAGGGACCAGATTAACTATTTATAAAACTAATTCTTCTTGTCCAATTGAGTTTAAATGAATCTCTAATGACTTGTGATGATCACCGCAAGGGACTTCTGGAGAAACGGGCTTCACACAAACAGCCCACAAACCATTATTAGTTATTTTTTTTTAATTTGCTAAAGTCAAGTCGAAACATGATGTATTAATGATATGTTTTTATTTTTGTAAAATAAAGTAATTGACTAGCAAAAAACAATTATTTTTCGGGCCTGTAACTGTCCCTAACCCCGTAAGAAGTAATAGCCATTTAATGATATGAGGCACAAGTCGTAGTTGAGTAAGAGGGAGTTTGCAAACAATGGCAACACAAAGAAGATTCTAGGAGTGAGAGTCGATTTATAGATAGACACCATTATTTTTGGAACTTTTTTAAGCAGAACTTGAGAGCAAAATTTGGAGTCGTGGCATCGTTAACCTCGTTTTTGCGAAAATAGTGCTGGAAATACGGAGTCATTTTTACCGACTTTTTGGGGATTAAGTTGGTTATATGAACGATAGTGTTGACCATTGGTTTTTGTAAGATGGGATATCATGTCAAACAGTCAATATTTTTGGACACTACATATATTCGGCAATCGTGCTGGAATTCAGGGTCAAAAAGCATCAACAGCGCGTTTGAAAGTTGTTTTTAAAATCATGAAATCATTGAAGAATTTGTATGGAGTCATTGATAAAAAAAAATAGTCATTAACCTACCTATAAACTATATAAAAATATTTATTCATTCCGCACCAGATATCTATCATATAAATCAAAGTTTCAAACTTTGTACAAGATTTGTAAAAACTCGACTTTTTTTCATGAAAATTCTCAACTTTTTAATCAGAATTAAAAAAAAAAAAACTCAGTACTCAGTTTTATAGCCCATACAATTTTAGTTTGCAGGCGCAAGTTTGAAGTGGCTCAAAAATCTCGTTGATTTTTTATAATTGTTTCCCCCTGACGGTGTTGTGTATTTTCTCTACATTGGAATTTTGGTGAAAATTTGTTGAATTTTCATAAACCTAGCACATGAAAAATATTAGGGGTATGGTAAAAAGGTAAAGAAATTAACTATACAAGCACAAGTGTATGTATGTACACACATTCCGTCGTTCAGAGTACAATTCGAAATTTTTCATTACCAGAGCCAGGTATCCAAAGATAAAAGGGCAACATACCCTATTACATACCATACCAAATTTCAATTCAATAGTCTGGGGTATATACGATTTTAAGTGTAATGTTGCGAACGAAAAAATAAAAATCAGATGGCAATCAATTAAAATTAGGTTAGGTTAAGCTAAGTTGACCTGGTTGGCTGAAAGTCATCATATAGACCTAAGTAAGCTCTGAAGCTCTAACCGCGAGAGACATTCTAAAATCTCATATTGTAGAGCTCCTAAGCATTTCATTCGGCTTCTAGCTAATACAGGGCAAGAACATAAAAGATGTTCAAGAGTTTCCCTCTCTTCTAGTTCATTGCGAAATCTGCAGCTATCATTGTTTGCAATTCCCATCTTGTATGCTAACAAATTGTGACCTAGGTGTACTGACCTACGATAGTTCTGCTTTCCTTTCTAGACAGGGCTAGTACGAATTTGGCGCATTTGGGTGCCAATTGGGGATTTTGTACCTTCCAGTAAAAAGTATCAATTAAAGTGCAAAAAATAAAATAAAAATCAATTACAATTATTCCTGCACCGTATTCGCCTGATATGGCTCCATGTGACTTTTTCCTGTTTCCCAAGCTCAAGTTGCCGCTCCGTGGAAAACATTTTGAGACAATTGAAGTCATAAAAGAGAATTCGAAGAACACACTCGAGCTTGACTTGTTTACAGTAGCACAGAAAACAAACTATGTGACATATCACGCTGAAATTTGCCATGTAAGCTTATAACAGTCCTACCAAAAAACAAAAAATTTATTTTTGCCATATGCCACGGACCGTTTTATTGATAACGTCTCGTTTATATTTGAGCAGAAGTTATTCCTTGTAGTACATAAATAGATTAATGGACATTATCAATTAATAATGACAATAATAATATAATACATTCCATAGGTATGCAAATTCGATTTTCTAAATATGCTGAAAGTATCATTCGTTTTGCCATTTTCAGAGCCTAGTGATAACTATAAAAAAGAAGTTAAAGCAAAAAGCCGCCGAACGTCCTACTTCAGAATCATGGTTTCCCCACATTCACACATTTTGTCTCGAAAAAATGTTGCAGTTTTGCATTTTCATCACATAGAAACTTGCGACAGTCATTTTGACTGGTATTGGCCTAGGTGTCAATAACAAAAAGTATATTTGTTACGAATATTTATAAAATAATATAAAGTCCATAAAACTGATTCTTTAGTTATAGGCGCAAAAGCCAGGATATCATTGCGGAAAGAAATTGTTCATGCAGCAAGAATTTTGACTGGTCAGGTAAATTGGTGTTAATCATTATGCTCCAACAAAAAAATAAAAATCGAAAGCTGAGTATTAATCTTGAATGGAAATATAAAAATCGAATCATAATCAATCTTTGATCAAAAATATTAAAATCACGACGGAATCATTAGTCACGAATGAAAAAATAAAAGTAAAAAATAATCACTTTTAATCTAAAAGGAAAACAATAAGAAATTTTTGATTATGCATAAACAATAAAGATAAAATAATTTTAATTCAATGTAGATCAATACTTTTTAGCTTATAATGGTTAGTTCCTGTAAATTAGCTGAATAAACCTCTAGCTTAGAGCGAAATTCGATTCTCCTTTTTGTATGCCAAAAGTTACAGAATTAAAAAGGCATCTAAAATTGCAATACGAAATCAATAGTTTTTTATGTAAAACGGCATGCTGAGTTGCTAAGGCCAACTAACCTTTATTTAGATAAATTGTACAGAAAACCACTTTAGGAGCTAGTCGTTGTTATTGTAAAAGCATAAGCAATACACATTCAAATTTGGGGAATGCTGCTAAAGTGACAGTTTTTTCCCCGGATACAGTCGTGGAAACGAGTAGTACGGATATCTAAGTCTCATAAGAAGCAACATTTTAATGTTAACGAAGACTTGAAATTCAGTATGAGTTTTTTTATACTCTCATAGCGCAAATTATTCGACAGTTTAAACTGTCCGAGAGCTTTTTTGTAATACTCGCCCATAAGACGACGGAAAATTAGGTGAAGTTCTAAAACGTTTATGAGGATGAAAACTTGAACTAAACATTTAAACTGATTTATTTAGATATGAATTCAATATATTTACTTGATTTATAATTTTATATGATCAACAAACCAGAGATGTACAAAGTTGCAATATTTGTTAGAGAAAACTACAGCGATGATAAATAAATGAAATGAAAACTGAATTTTTTTCATGCCCCGTAGTGGGGCCTTTCGGCCGCTAAGGGTTAACATAAAAAATTTATAAACGCCCGAAATTAAAAAAAAATAAAGCAGCATCTATGTAAATCAATAAACCTTGTAATAAAGCACGCGAACACACCATTCACCACCGAAGAAACGAATTGGTCTCAAAAGGAATCTTATGTAAAGAGTGATCAAATTGGAGCTACTTTTACCAATAGGAGTTATTTTTTTTTAAACAGATCACGCGTGAATACTGTCAAACTAAATACATAATTTTTTTCATGCCCGTATTTAAAAGGGCTTGTCTTGAAAAAATAAATGTCATGAATGGTTCTATACAAAAATAATGAAGATATCCCAATGAATTTGAATTTTCGTTATTTTATTTTAATTTAAAATCCGACACCTCTAAATTGATCACCCTTTAATTTGCGCAAAGCCCCCTTTTCTCTTGTTCAATGCGACCTATAAATTACACGATTTGCCCGCATTTTCACAAATATACATACATATATTGTACAAAAAAACACATCTATTTAAAAAAAAGTTTTCCAATTTTCTTTTGACTCTGATTCATGCCCCTTTTCGGCACATCTTTTTTATTTAAATTAATTAAACTAAAGACAGTAATAACAAAGAGCTTTTGTAATGAATTATGGTGTAGTGATTTACATTTGTAAACGAAATTAAATTAAAAAATAAGCATATAAATTATTGTTGGCTTCAAAATATAATGTAATATACCTTGCAAGCAACAAATAGATTTAGGATCAGTTTTTCAGTGCATGTTTCAACCTGGTTTGCAGTTAAACTAAGTTTTCAAGTTGAGTCTTATCGGGTTGAGCTTAGTTATAAACTCGCACGAAAAAATGGTCCTTACTATTTTACCACATAAGCGAGGAAAATCGGAGGACTAACTACTGCGATTCTGCCTCGTTTGCTGGTGATGATTTCGGTTTCGTCCTTTGCGTTGTTTTTTTTTTTTCTAACTTTTACTCTCTTTTCTCACAAATATATAAATACACATAAAAAGAAATGTGCACTATTAAACAATTTAAGTATAATTTACAACTTTTATTTGATATTTAAGTTTCGAAATGTTTTCGTCATTTAGTTTTTATTTTAACCTTAACTTCAGTTTTATTTTCTATTACTTAACTTCCAATATGTTTTCTCATTTCATAATTTTCTACGGAGCCAAGGTATCAAAAGCATTTGCTACTCCTTTCCACACTCCTCATCATCATCTATAGTACAGTAGCATACAAACTTAGAAACAAATTCATTTTAAATTTAAAATTGTATTTAAAACATTTGATGCAAATTATTTTTGCTTTCACTTTGTAGTGGGTCCATTCACTTAAGGTTTTTGCGAAAATCACCACGGCCTTTTACATTTTGACTGCCGTTTGCAATTTCCACAAATTCCATTACACATCATTACACATGAAGTTGAATAGCATTTACACAACTAAAATGCACCTATTCTTATCTTATATCTCATCTAATTTTAAATAGAAAGATATATAAATTTAATTACAAAAAAGTATTTTCTCCTTTTCACTTTTCCATTCTTGCATTTTTTGTTTGTTTTTGTTTTTTGTTTTTTTTTTTCTTCAAAAAATTAGTTCAGTCGAAAAATTAGTGCAATGCTAATTCTTCGCCGAATCAGGTTAACAATTTGTGGGAGGTCTAGCGGGCACAAAAACAACGGTGGCGGCGGTGGCATTCACGGCAGTGGCAGCGGCAGCATTCACATTCGCAACTACAAGGCGACGCACAATAGTTGTTGTTGTTGCTGTTGCCGCTGTAGACGAAGTGGTTTCCAGATGCACCACTTGCATTTGACAATTATTGGCTGGATCATTTTCTTCAACTTTAACACTTTCCGATGCAGCATCCTCCTCGTAAAGGTTGCTATCATCGTCGTCAACATAAGTTAACCCATCAAGTATTGTAGTATTCTCAGTAGTAAGTCCTTCCGTTTCAACTATTGGATTGAGATTAATAATTCCTCTGGCAACAACAGTTTCAAAGTTATCAGTTCCTATGGTCGCAGCAACAGCCAAATTCCCTGCACTTACTGCCTCAATTTTATCGACATTGCCGTCGTCGTTGTCTTCATAATCAGCCGAAGCCGCCACCTTCGCCTCAACCGCATGGTCGTCCTCGTCGTCCTCCTGCCTTTCTCAATCGATCTTCGTTTGACAATAGAGCTCTTTGAGTGACTTCAATTCTTCAATGAGCGCTTTATTTTGGTTCTCAAGCACCGCCACACGATTTTCCAGGCACTTTATGTATTCCTTCTTTTTACGCCGACACTCGCGCGCTGCCTCACGATTTTTCTGTAAACGTATCTCTCGCTTTCGCGTTTGATCTTCAGCTATGCCACTATTATCTGTAGAAAGCAAGAACAAGAAAAAATGTTTCATTTACTTTAAAAATGTTCAATAAAGATCGTGCAACGATCATTACAAAAACAAACGATTGTATATTATACGAATAATTGGAAACGTTCTTTACTAGTATTATATGGAATCCTATGAGGTATGTAAAATGTTGGCGCGTTGTCCGGCGGCAATTGTATTAGTGTGCCACTTGTACTGCCCACCGTGCCCGGTAACGTAGGTAATCCACCAGTATCTGACATTTGCAAAGTCGCTCCACCTTTATTGTTCGTTATCACATACGATCAGATCAGTTCGGTTCAGTTCAGTTTATTTCAGATAAATAATCATTTTCAGCACAATCGATAAATGTAGTGAAAATCAATTAATTATACCGATTTCATCATCGCCAGTAATTCGTTTTATTTCAAATCACATTTTCGCATTCGATATTTTTATTTGTGTGTGTTTGGCAATCAAAGAGTGTCGGGAATTGTTGAAAAGTAGCAACATGTCGCATAGTCATGATTGCAGAATTTGATTGTACAGGGTTGGATATTGCATCGAGAGTTGAGAAGAGGCGAAGTTGAAGTGTTGGAGTAGGATTTTTTGAAAAGGCGAGAATAAGATCAATAACAAATTATTAACTTACTGACTGACATAAAAAAAACGATTCTAACACTTTTTGTGCAAACCTATATACACGAATTTATGAATTGTATGTATTGCACATTACATATGAAGATTTTTATTGTTTTAGGTACGTTTATGAGAGTATGCAGTATGTTTAAAAAAGCCTTAAATTTAATGTTAGTGCTTTCCTATGAATATAGGTTGTTTGTTTAGAATTGGTTGAATTGAACATTTCGATATTTAGTGAATGGTTACATTCGATGCGGTGATGACAGCAAATTTATCGATTTCAGCAATAGGCAATAAGTTGAATTCACAAAGAATTTACAGAGCGCAAAACACACACATGACAGACAAAGACAGAGACAAAAATAGAGATATTATGGGAGACAAGCGAAAGAGGGAGAGAGAGAGAGTAGTAGTATGATAGGCGTGGCGATTAGAGAGACGTAGTACATACAAACATATATTTACTCATATATGAAGAAACAAGGACAGGCATTTTTAACGCTTTTCATTTTCATTATCATTGAAACAGAGTTTAATTACAAAGAGTAATAGACCAACATTGACAAAAAATGAGCGCATATCTAATAGTAATTGTGCTTCTTAGAGAAGAGAGAGTGTGAGACGAGAGCGGTATTAGGCAAAATATAGAGATGCAACGAGACGTAAAATGGTACAATGAAGAGAATGTTAAATTTTGTTGTTATCACACAATGCCATTTCAGTGTCTTATTCAAATATAAAGTGATTTAAAAAAAAATGTTGTGTTACAAATAAGGTAGTATGCAATGCGTTGGCTTCCCAAAAGAAACGAAGCCAATTTTTATGAAATAACTGACCGCAATAATCAAGATATGCCGATACTGTTTAATGTTAAAAAGAAGCAAGTACATTTGAAAAATTTAACAGTGCAGCGTTGACTGCACGCTCTCTCTTCTCTCTGCTCGCTACGCCTAAATATGCATATTAGGCCACTCTCGCTTGTAGTTGTGTTCAAGACTGTGTAGATATATTCTATTAGCGATTAACCCTTCTGCATCACCGCTCGAAATGGGTGATGTACTCAAATAATACCTTGCGTCGGCAAGACTTTCACTGTTTGTTCCGATGAAAAAGAATGTTACAGGATTACTAAAATTATCTATTTCGCTCAAACTTTAACCAAAAAAAATTTATTGCGGATTATTCCGTTCTTGGTGATAAGAGAGAGCTTTTGTTCGCACGGACTCTTCGCTCTTGGTGATAAGAGAAGCTCCTCTCTCTTCGCGGATTATTACGAATGATGCAAAAGGGTTAATATTAAATATTTGACAAAATATATTTATTAAATTACTTAATGTTTGACGGTACTTTTATTTATTTAAAATGATTAAAAAAACACACTATTACAAAATAATTTGAAAAAGATTAACCAAAAAAAGTTTTTTGTTTCAACAGGACGGGCACAATGAGAAGCTTACAAAGCGTAATTTGTTCGCCGGCAGAGAATTGCTTCTCAATTGCTTACGTAGTAAAAAATCACGATGTACAGAATGCAGAGGTGTGACACACAGCAGCCCGCTAACCGTCTCTCAGCGATTTTAAAGGAATCAGCTGATTGGCTGATCTAAGCGCGGTTATGACATCGATTTGTTTACGAAAGAACTGAGATTGCGGTGGTGATATACGAAAAAAAATCAACGCAACCACTGCTTATGTTACTTGATTGCCCTCGGAACAACGACTAATTGGACGAATGTGTAATTACGTGTTAAAGAAGCGGGCAGAACTTACTGTCGAGTACCCGGTGACGTGACAGTAGAAATTATTCTTACAATTTTGCTGCGACAGTCAAACCTGGTTTACAGTATGAACTATATTTTTATTGTATAAATTTAGATTTAAAAATTAGTAAGTAAATAGCCAAAATTTGTCGATAGTAAAACTTGTACATACTCGCACGCAATATTAAGAAGACTGATTCCACAACAATTGGCGCATATTGCAGCATAACGGTTTCCATAGATTATTCTGAGCTGGCAAATACAAAACTGCACATCTTTCATCGAGATCAAATGGATCCGAATAAAATCACGAGTGCTTCCGTTACAGATATACTGAAATTTGTCTGCAAGGCGAAAATTACTGAAAAAATGTGGCTTTCAACCAGGCCAACAACATCCCTGCCTTAGGCTGGGAACATCTAGATTAAATATACATAAACTGATGTAATAAATTTAATCAGGGAAGTTTCCGCAATATACACCTCTGTGAATAACCCCACCCCCATACCATCTAAATGTATAATTTATCAAGGAATAATAAAAAAAATACATTTAATGGTAGTAGTTCCGGTCAATAGGACTAGTATTAACTACTTATACACAGAGTAGTAGAACACAAAAGATCTTTAAGGTCGAAGTGTCTGGCGGCTTGATTGGCGATTTTCAGTTGAACGACCCGGGCGAACACGCATTGGTGTTGTATGTTCATTATGTACCGCACCAGTCGACTCAAATTTATCAACCAAATTTTTAATAACGGACTGAGAAAAAAAATACCCGTCCACATGCATTTATGCACCAACGATAATGATTGAAAGGAATCAACTAACTATTTTTGCAAATTCTCGTTTTCGTCGTAAAATTGAAAAGATGTGCGAAATCAGTTGAAGGAATATTATAATAAAGCATAAATAACATTCATGATTTTTTTCACCAAAATGCATCGACATAAATTCCAATAAAAAGTTGTTTATGTTTGTTTTATATTGAAAAAAGTTTTAAAAAACATTAAAAAAACGCACGTATCATCTATCGACTTCCATCGTTTGTCTGTGTTGTGTTTGTTTAGAATAGTTTACGCGTCTGGTAAAAATTTCGTTTACGTGAAAGAGACTTTGCAAAGTCAGCAGCATTAGGATTAGGCCGACAACAAATTCGTATGTTTTTTCTGTTGTGTTTGACTACAGTGAGCTCTCTTCTCTTCAGTTGTATGTACAATGAAATCACAAACATACATACAAACAAATAAACAAGCGCTAAAAGAATTTTTAAAGATGACTGACCCACTCAAAGTGGGATGAAAAATGCATAGCCATGATAACAGCCTATGATGATATGGTTACTAATATTTACTGTAGTGTGTAATTAATAAGAAATATAATATTTACAAGATATAAAAATAAATATTTAAAAAGAAAATTTTACTGCATAAATAATGGTGTATGATGACCCAGTGAGGTTGAGCAATGCAAATGCTTATATGAATAAGATTGTGGTGATAAAATGATGACGAGATGACACTAAAATACATTAACGCACACACATACAAATGCACAAGTATTTGTGAGAATGTATGTTTGTTACACGAATGCGAACATGATGATCATGGAATATGTTTTATTTTTTGCGAATTCGTAGTGATGTTGGCGATTGTGATGATCGTGACGTACGGTACGAGCAAAAAGGTAGGCAGCGCTGGTGGATTTAGCGATGACTAGGATGATGATGATGCAAGTCACGCAGTATACAATAGATAGTAACTCACTTATATTGCAATACAATATAATACAATAATACATAAACACACAAATGAATTTTGTGTTAGTTTTATAATCATTATTTTATTTATTTTAAATGTAAAAATATAAAATAAAACTAATTTGGCAAAGTGTATAAAAAAATTGTATGTAGTGTTTCAATCAGAATGCAGAGTATTTCAAGTTCGAGTTTCTTTTTTAAATTCTGTTGAATTCTAAATGCAACTCTGCAAACCAATCCTACTCTCTTGTACTTCACTTACATGGAACTTTATACTTGTAATCTATGGATAAGTTCGTGCGGTTTTACAACAGATGGCGTAACTTGATTATTATTCCATCGATCCACATTTCCAAACATTCATTGGAGAGCTACTGTCGTAAGGCACAAACGTCAGTATAAGTTTTTTATTTGAAGCGTAAACAACAATATTTTTACCACACTTGAAAATGTCGAATTTCGTGCCAAATAATGTGTTTTTGCGGGGAATTCTTTAATATGAAGAAAAAAGCAGCCGAAAGTCATCGTATCTTGGTGGAAGTTTATGGTGAGCATGCTCTAGCTGAGCGAACGTGCCAGAAGTGGTTTGCACGCTTTAAAAGTGGTGATTTTGGCCGCGCCGCCAAAGTTCATGGATACCGAATTGGAGGAATTGCTCGATCAAGATCCGGCTCAAACGCAAGAAGAGGTTGCAAAAACTTTGGGAGTTGATCAATCAACCATTTCCAAACGTTTAAAAGCCATGGGAATGATCCGAAATTCAAATTTCGAAAAAAAACCGCACGAACTTATTCATAGACCTATACAATTATACGTTAGATAGTATCTCAATATAACTCACATCCGCATACAGAGCACATGCAGGCGGCAAAATACGTTCTTCGATATTTGAAGAAAACCCCTTAAATTCAATTGAAGCACATATTTTGAATGGGGAGGAGACTCATTATTTGACCACATCCTACAATTTATGAATGATAATCTCGTAAAGTATCCATCAAACAATTTAAAGTTTATGCTCATTGTCAAGGTAACATTTCACACTATAAAATTTCTTTTGCTGTTTGTTCCATTCAGTTGGAAGTCAACAAAGGGAAAATTCGGTACATTTTACAGTTTTTCTTTGCTAAAGGCGAAAATGCAAGCCAGACCGCTGAAATTGTGCAATTACGTGCAATTTTGGTTTCGGCGATTCCATTCAGGCATTTTTGATGTTAAAGAAAATATCGATAATGTCGATGAAATCACAGAAATAATCGAAGTTGACCGGTATGTTAGCAGACGTAGCATCGCCTAGGAGCTAAAGATCGGTCATAAAACAGTTTAAAACCATTTGCGCAAAAATTTTACGCAAAAATAATGGATTTCTTTTTCCGCAAACTAATATTTTCGATGACATTTGGACTTTATCTCGAGTATTTCGGGCTGAATGTTATGTTATTTATACAAATCACGTTCATCAAACAAAGCGGTTAAAATGGACAATTTTGGACGTCTGGGTGAAACCACATTCGGACATACATAATTGGCGCGTACACCCTTTCTGGGTGTTTGGCCGAGCTCCTCCTTCTATTTGTGACGTGCGTCTTGATGTTGTTCCACAAATGGAGGGACTTACAGTTTCAAGCCGACTCCGAACGGCAGATATTTTTTATGAGCAGCTTTTTCATGGCAGAAATACACTCGGAGGTTTGCCATTGCCTGCCGAGAAGCGACCGCTATTAAAAACAACTTTTCCTTCATTTTGGTGTTTCTCCGAGATTCGAATCTACGCTCCCTCTGAATTGCGAATGGTAGTCACGCATCAATCCATTCGGCTACGGCGACCATCAATATCCATACTCTTGATAATACCTATTCTAAAATAAACTTCGTTAACACATCTCGATATCGCTTTTCCGTTGCTTATATTCCCGGCCGGTTTTTTATTTCTTTTAATGCTTTCCTTTCAAAGATCCCCCATTTTTGTAGCGGATTTTAATGAATTTTATACGGCTTTCAAACGAACTCGAGCTCATTTTGGTAAATTGTATAGATTTTGTGCTTAATATCGCCATCGAGGTGTTACTGCTGATAAAAAAGGAACTCGAACTTAAAAGATCCTGCACTACATTTACATACGTCAACAGTTAAGCGATTCATGCAAAAAAAAAACTCTTTGGTTTCATCATGTTTTCAATTTAGTTATATAAAGTCAAATATTATCTATTCATTGCCACATAAACAATAACCAGTTTTCTAATACTTTTTTAGCTTAGTAAATCTCAGACTGTATGAAAATCTGGCGCTGAAATCTTTGGCAGATGTTAAAGTGTGAAGCTTCTGCTCTTATTTGTCTGTGCATTTTAATATATTCCTACAAACTATCCTGAATATGCAACTTAAAAGGCGTAACTTTACTAAATAGCTGGACAACAATACATTTAAGTATATATGACAAATGTTATGGTAAGTGCTTAGGTTGTCCTTCCAGCATCATTCCCTATATATTTGTGAGAAGTTACTACGACAACAACTAGCGGGGGCGTCCAAATTGACGCTGCATAGTTTAGAGATCTTCTTAAAGGTTGCCACCAACTGTCAAAAGTTGCCCTTAGTAACTTAGAGTTATTTACAGTAGGAATTGTTCACGGATACAAACGCTCCGGCCCTGAAAGTACTCGATGTGGTACTAACTGGTGGTAGCAGAGGAAGAGGAAGGCCTCCTCTGCGTTGGAAAGATCAGGTGGAGAATGACTTGGCTTCACTTGGTGTGTCCAATTGGCGCCGGTTAGCATGAGAAACGACTGGCGCGCTGTGTTAAACTCGGCCAAAATCACGTAAGCGGTTATCGCGCCACTAAAGAAGAAGAACAATTGTTCAGTCATCGAATTTAATGTTCTTTGCATATGTCGGGAGTAAGATGCCCGTAGATTTAAATGGGAGTATGCGGGGTTTCTTGCTATTTTCAGTCGCTCAGTAAAACTCATTCGTAGGACATTCTCAAAAAATTTGAGCCTATAGCTAATAACACAGGCCAACAACCAAAAAACTTTTTCGATAATTTTAACTAAGGTTTTAAGGTTTTTTTTATGCTGAAAACGAATATGACCTTGAAAATGCTCCAGCACGTCAGGATTTTTGGCAATTTGAGGTTAAAAAGTCAAAAAATGCAGATTTTGGCCATTTTTGATAATTTGTTTTGGGATAGAAAATTTTTTTTTTTCAATTTTCGACAAAAAGGTCGCATAGTACAACTCTTTAACTTTAAAACCCATTTTTTTAAATTATTGTACGATTTTTTAAAAAAAAGTTATGACATTTTGAAATTAACAGTTTCAGTTACGCCAATAGACGTTATACCCAACGTATACGTAACTGAAACTGTTAATTTCAAAATGTCATAACTTTTTTTTAAAACATCGTACAATAATTTAAAAAAATGGGTTTTAAAGCTAAAGAGTTGTACTATGCAACCTTTTCGTCGAAAATTGAAAAGAAAAAATTTCTATCCCAAAAAAAATTATCAAAAATGGCCAAAATCTGCCTTTTTTGACTTTTTAACCTCAAATTGCCAAAAATCCTGACGTGCTGGAGCATTTTCAAGGTCATATTCGTTGTCAGCATAAAAAACCCTTCAAGAAACACCCATAGCCGTTTTAAAAGCTGTAACAAAGCGAGATTTTGTTGGCCTGTGTAATCAACGTCTTTCAAAGAAGCGTCACATTCAAATGAAAGGAAGCTTAAGAGTGTTAGTCGATTCTATATAACTGAAAGGAGACGGATACATGTTTATCCGACCAAAAATTCACTTCAGCATCATTCTCTAAAAAATAAAAAACAAAAAAAAATGGGAATGTTTTGTGCTGTTACAATTGTGTATTTTTCATCTAATTCCTTGTAGCTATTAAACCTTAAATTTTTCTTTATCCTACCTCTTTATAATATTTAATGGTTTTCCTTAGAACTATTTATAATAAGCCAAATCCGAGTTTAAGCCATTCATTTGGCGCTTGAAGAAAAAGTTTTCCTAATTGTGGTCGCCTCTCGTCAGGCAATGACTCTGCCATGAAAAGGTTTCTCATAAAAACCACATGCCATTCGGAGGTCACAGGAAACTCTAGGCTCTGCAATTTTAATCTATCAAAACGCACCAAAATTGGAGCAGAAGCCCCCACCAAACATCAAGCGAAAGGATATACGCGCCATATTTATAAGTATATTTCTATCTGTACGTTAAAACTGGCATTTTACAATTAATAACCGGATTTTGGATGGATGAGTTTTTCAAAATTTACATTGACATTTATGTATGAATGTATGTATAGCAATATAAGTGTTAATGTATATATATGCCAA
The DNA here is from genome assembly GCF_027943255.1 of Anastrepha obliqua. Lineage (NCBI taxonomy): Eukaryota > Metazoa > Arthropoda > Insecta > Diptera > Tephritidae > Anastrepha > Anastrepha obliqua. Next base: position 32,524,353 of record NC_072893.1, read on the forward strand.
TCGTGCAGGACACAATGTAATTTTATGAATTTACAAAAAAACATCAATGTAAAAAATTATGCAAATATTATACAAATTTTTTCGTATAGTTTCCGTATGATGATTTCGACTGAAATCGTTAGTATGGCATAAACTTGTTGTGTATGAACAAAGAAGTAAGTTAACATAGAGTACAATATAATAAATATGCGCATATCTATGTATTTATAGGAGAAATAATTGTGACTTGTACATAAATACATATACATTAGGTCTATTTTTCGTTGTTTACCTGTTATATCAGGTCCACTAATTTCGGTGAAAATTTTATGATACGATGGTCTTCGTGTAAGCTCTATTCGTCGCTGCGGTGAATCGTCATCGGTGAGACTGTCCTCACTATTGGTATCGAGGTGTTGTGTAATTGGTTCGGGTTTGATCTTACATTGAAAATTTGGAGGGAGCTAAGTCAGTAATAAGGTTGATATTATTTTGTCATAAGAGTCACGCCAATTCGTAAATATATACATCAAAACAGAAGGAACAGAAAAAGTAATAGAATTTTAAGTAGTTTTTTTTTCTTGGTATTCAATAATTAGTTTCATTTCCACATATTACACTCACTTGTACACCACTGCCTGATGTTGTGTGTATGACCGTTGTACTTGGCGGTTTATTCACATATAGCACACCCTTGGGCCCTGTCGCCGCCGGCGATACCACAGGCATCGCATTTGTGGCGGCTGTTTGAATGACTGACGACTGATTGGCTGCCTGAATTACAGACTGCATTTGCTGATGGTATGACACAAGGCAATTTTATGGAAATATAACAGCTTTTTAATGAAAGAAATACGTAAATTTGATGTGAATATATTCAAGGTACCTGTAGATTGTGTACTGGCGCTAATGGATATTGTGCATTCGCAGTTGTAGTCAACACTGTGGCCACATTCGCTGTTGACGATGTTGCTACACTATTGCCGGCGGTTGAATTCGAGGAGTTGTTGCTTTGGTGCTGCGTTGAGCTAGTCGTCAAATTGTGACCTTCCTCAATGTTGCTCGAGTTGCCGTTCTCCTCACCGATGCTGTTCATTTTTTTAATTTTCAACAGCACCGTCACGTCTTGCGACAATTGCTTCAGCTTGACAATTTTTTTTGTTATGAGGGCAACCCAAAAAGATGCGAAATTGTAGTATTGACGCTACTACGAAAAGCAAAACTATTAATGGTTGCGGCTGACTAATATCGTCCTTTGGTGTGGTTTTTAATTTCTTTGATTTGGATGTTCCCAATGTTCTATGGTATAACAGCAGGTATTTAAGCAAGCGAATAAGACAGTGGTGATGATGATATTGTATCCAAGAGCTGAAATAAAAAAAGAAAATACTTTGAGTTTGGGAAAAAATCGGATGCTTCAAAAAAATCGCAAGCACCAAAGTGTAATATGAGCAGTTGCTTCTACTCGACTGTCAATAACTTGATTTAGATTTTTTTATGAAATTCAAAATTTATCATAGGATACAAAATGGAAGGAGCCGCTATTCTTTTTCTCATGTACCTCTACAAACGACTGTGCTTGGGTCGAGACCAAAATACTTCTGCAGTTTTCTCACTTCATTGCGAAGTTGAGCAGATTATTCACATCAAATACAGGCAGGTTCTACCGTTGTATCCTTTTTTTTACTTATAATTTTGTTAAGGCAAACAATATAAATTCATGTTTAACACGTTCACGCCGGCGCGTACCACCGGTGGCTCGCACAAGATTCCTTCATGAGGCGGCGTGTACCAGCGGTGGCCCGCACAAGATTGCTTCATGGGACGGCGTGTACCACCAATGGTACTTTATTAAACGGTACCTATGAGATGAGATGCCATAAACGACTACCCTTATGAAAAAATTTCGTTTTATGACCTGCAATCGCTTCCGATTGCATTAATATTGCATTTTAAAACTAAATAAATTACAAAGAATATGTTATGGGGCGAACAATATGAATAATTATAAAACTATTTAAAGCTTAAAAATGACAAAAATAGTATAGTTACAATATTTTACTATATAAACGTAGGAATACAATATAGACCTCAGCTTCTAATTCGCGGGGGTTCAAATAAAACAGATACATTATAACGTTTTTATGAAAAAAAAAACAGTACGAAAATTTATGAAATAAGCTAAGATTTCTGTGACCTCAACAGAACGAGGAAAAGAGTTGAAACGACACTTACACCTGTGCTTAAAATAATAGGAACACTTTTTAACCAGAATTCGTAGAACCACACACCTGATCTTTCTATATTAACACAGAAGATACCTTCCTCCTTCTCTGCTACCACCAGCTGGTACCGCATAGAATACTTTCAGAGCCGGAGCGCTTGTGTTCCATTCGGCCGACATGCCCCTTTCAACAAAATGGCTAGATTTTTATTCGCTGTGCCATGTCTATGTCCTCGTAATGCTCATTCTTCCAGCGCCTACTATACCCGCTTTCGCTAACATACAAAGATCCAAAAATCTGCCACAGAATATTCCTCTCAAACATTCTAAGGGACGCCTCATCGGATATTGTCATCGTCCTAGCTTCTGCGTTATACGTTGGGATGGGTATGATGGGAGCCTTGTAGGGTGTTAGTTTTGTTCGTCGAGAGAGCACTTTATTGCTCAAATGCCTACTTAGTCCAAAGTAGCACTTGTTGGCAAGAGAGATTCTACGTTGGATTGCAAGGCTGACATTGTTATCGGTGTTAATGCTGGTTCCTAAATAAACGAAGTCTTTTACAACCTCGAAATCATAACTGTCAACAGTGACGTGGGTGCCGATACGCAAATGCGCCAACTGTTTATTTGATGACAGGAGGTACGTCGTTTTGTCCTCGTTCCCCACTAGACCCATTCGCTTTGCCTCTTTATCCAGCTTGGAAAAGGCAGAACTAACAGTGCGGTTGTTAAGGGCGATGATGTCAATATCATCGGCATAAGCCAACAATTGTACGTTCTTATAAAATATTGTGCCCGAGCGATTAAGTTCTGCGCCTCGTACGATCCTCTCTAACATCAGGTTAAAGAAGTCACACGACAGCGAGTCACCCTGGTTGAAACCTCGTTTGGTATCAAACGGCTCGGAGAGGTCCTTCCCAATTCTCACAGCGCTGCTGGTGTTGAGCAACGTCATCTTGCAAAGCCGTATTAGTTTTGTGGGGTTACCAAATTCAGACATCGCGGCATACAGATAATTCCTTTCCGTACTGTCGAATGCAGCTTTGAAGTCGACGAAAAGATGATGTGTGTCGATTCTCCTTTCATGGGTTTTTTCCAAGATTTGGCGTATTGTAAATATTTGGTCGATGGTAGACTTTCCAGGCCTAAAGCCACACTGATAAGGTCCAATCAGTTGGTTGTTGGTGGGCTTCAGCCTTTCACCCAATACGCTCGCTAGAACCTGATAGGCGATATTTAGAAATCTAATCCCGAGATAATTGGCACAGGTTGCAGGATCACCCGTCTTATGGATTGGGCACAGCACACTTAAATTCCAATCGGCGGGCATGCTTTCATCCGACCATATTTTGCACAGAAGCTGATGCATGCACCTTAACAGCTCCTCGCCGCCATGTTTGAATAGCTCAGCCGGCAGTCCGTCGGGAGGTTCGAGAAGTGTTCCCTCCATAATTTAAGTATGCTCTGGATGTCAGTCAACAGATCGCCATCTTTGTTCTTACAGGAACACGCCCAGGTCTTGAAACCTTCTGTAAGCCGCCGAACTTTCTTGTAAAATTTTAGGCCGTTGTTCCTATTGGCCTCTCGTTCCTTCTGTTGGTTAATACGTTTCTCTTCCTTTCTTAGCTCTCGGTAGCGATCCCACATGCCTCGCGGTGCGACCGATCGCAGCGGGGCTCTATAGGCAGCATCTTTTCTTTCTGTGGCAGCATGACATTCCGCGTCGTGACAACTGTTTTTTCGGGCTCACCGGAATCCGATTTCTTCTTCGGTGGCGGTACGTAGAGAACGAGAAAGGTTGCTCCATTGTTTTGTTGTTGTTGTTTTAACAGTAATGGTAGCCCTGTCAGTGTAGGGCATATCACGGGTCATCTTCGTCTAGCTCATCTTGAGTAGGCCCAGGAAACATGCTGTTTCGACAGGTTGGGTCCAGAGGGAGAGCGGTGTTAGATGAGTCGGTTTTAGGGGGCATGTGAAGATGTGGTTAGTGTCGTGCGGGGTACATTCACATGCCGGACATGTGTTTGAAATGTCGGGGTCGATTCTGGATATGTAGGAGTTTAACCTGCTACAGTATCCAGAACGTAGTTGTGCCAGTGTTACACGAGTTTCACGGGGAAGCTTGCTCCATTGCTCGTGCATGCCGGTTTGTTGGGCAATACTCTCTGAGAGCAGGAGTGAGAATCAAGTGGCGAATTTTCTGGCTGTCTGTTGTGATTGCAGCTTTTCGATGTTGAACATTCTTTGCGTAATTAGATGTACGTTTTTTGTTGCACAGAGGCGTGTGCGTAGTTTGGCCGCAACAAAGTAATGATCCAGTCGGTGTTGGGTCCTCGGATCGTACGTACATCTAAAATACTAGAAGCTTGTCGTCCATCTATCACAACATGATCGATTTGGTTTCGCGTTTTTCGATCAAGAGACAGCCAGGTAGCTTGGTGTATCTTCTTATGCTGGAATCTGGTGCTGCAGACTACTATGTTTCGGGCCCCGGCGAAGTCGACCAGCCTCTGTCCGTTACCGGATGTTTCGTTGTGCAGGCTAAATTTTCCGACTGTGGGACCAAAAATTCCCTTCTTGCCCACCCTGGCGTTGAAGTCGCCAAGCACGATTTTTATGTCGTGGCGTGGACAGCGCTCATAGGAATGTTCCAAGCGCTCATAGAAGGAAACTTTGGTTGCATTGTCCTTCTCTTCCATCAGGGCGTGGGTGCAAATCAGCGAGATGTTAAAAACGGGCCCGCAATACTAATTAATTAAAATTAAGCATTTACGGGTGCACAATAGATCAATCTGGTCGCAGTGCATAAAAGCCTTAGCCTAACCCATACAACCATTAGCATTACCAAAAACTGGATATCTATATATATATGCGGCCGCCAAACAATACGAAATAGAAAATTTAAATATTATACTCAACTTGTGCAATTATTTCATTCAATCGCAAATACTTTTCAAATTCACGCAAACTTTCATACAGATTCGTTTCCTTCACTTGATATATGTAAGTAGGTACGTTTAAGAGTAAGTTCACTAAGAACACAGTCAGGCACTGCGAAACCAACTGGCCAAATAGTAGTTCCTACGTAGCATTTAGTCGTATTAAAGCAGCCCACAATGCACTCACTTGATAAAGATAAACTCGCTAGCAATAATAACTAATAACTACAATATGAAAACACATATGTTCACAAACACATACATATGTACGTACACATATTGCACATATGGAAAGGGCAAAAAATGAAAACACCAAAATGGCCAGAGATAAACAGAAAAACGAAAACAAAACATAGTAGTTGCCTGTGGCTGCATTGGAATTGAGATACTTGAACAAACCACTATATGAGTCACAGCGCGCCATTCTTACCGATCATCAGGCAGTAAAACCAGCCACACCGTCGCAGCCACCATATACCGAAAACAACGTCATAATGGGCAGATACGACGAGTGCGAGTCAGACCGTCAGTTGTGCGAACAGCTACAGAGGCAGAGTGATTTCGAATTCATAACGAATATTCGTACGCGTAAAGTGAATATGTATGTATATGTACATACGTAAGTAGTGATTAGTGGCAACCAAGTTGCGACTGCGACGCCAATCACAGTAGCAGAACTGGAAGTTCATCGCATTTCACCGAACAACCGAAAAAATATTGCGCCAAGAATAACGAATGCCAAAGTATGCTTGAATGAATGAATATATTTATGTGCATATACAGTATCGGACGAAACATTTGCAACTAAAATGTGGGCAATGAAAACTTTCGATTGCTCAGCCGTTATTTGTTTGGAACCTGTTAATTTCACTTTATTTGTAATAAAAGATGTTGATTTACGTAAATAAATCAAATTTATTCAAATTCAACAGTTCATATCTTAAATTTAAAAATCAAATTTGTCCAACACCTGTATCTAATAAGACAAAACAATTGCAACTAAAGGAAATCAGTAAACTATTTTTATTAAACTTAGTATTTCGTGGCAAAACCATTGCTCTGAATAACAGCTCTGCATCGTCTCGGAATTGAAGCTATCAAATTGTCAACTATCGTTTGTGGTATATTTCTCCATGCCTCCAGGACTCTTTGAAAAAATTGGTCAGTATTTGCCACATTAGCCCGATCAATTCTCTTTTTTACTATTTCCCATAGGTTTTCTATGAGGTCAAGATCTGCGGATTGTGGGGGCCACTCCATTACGTCCGCTTTATTCCTCTGGAACCATGATTTCAGGACCTTCACCGTATGCTTCGGGTCATTATCCTGTTGGAAGACCCACTTCAAGGGTATTTCCCACTCAGCATGTGGCAGCATTACCGATTCCATAATGTCCATTATGCCCATAATAATACGATGGAGTGGTCCCAAACCAGCAGCAGAAAAGCATCCCCAGACCATAATGTAAGCACTATGCTTAACAGTCTTTACACAGTATGATTTTTGAAGACGCTTGTTACGTGGGCGTCGAACGTAGGATACGCCATCACTTCCGACCAAATTAAATTTGAATTCGTCGCTGAAAAGAACAGCTTTCCACTTGCTTAATAGCCAATCTATGTGATCCCTTGCGAACTGCAATCGTTTTTGTTGGTTACGCTTACTAATAAGCGGCTTCTTTGCTGGTCGGTACGTCCGTAAATCAGCTTCAGCCAGGCGACGACTGGCAGTTTTTGAGCTGATTGGTAACCCAAACTCCTTTACCAATTGGGGGGCACTTCTAAATGGATATTTTTTTACCTCTCTCGCTATCAGTTTGTCAGTTCTTTCATCCGTTTTTCTGTGTCGGCCTCCTCGATGCACCACCGCGATAGTTTTGTTTTTTATAAAGTTCGCAATAATTCGAGAAATTGATGACTTATGAATATTATATTTTAAGGATATATCTTTCTGGGTCATTCCTTTGTTATATTCATCTACAACACGCGCGCGTAATACTTCACCGAACTTATTTCGAGCCATTACTTCATTTAACTCAACTTTACAAAAAAAATTGTGTTATCGCTACAAATTCTGCACAAAACTGATGTTCACAAATTGACACGATTAAACTAAACTCAGAACAGTTAGAAAACAAAACCAAGCTCAAGCATTTTTACCGTTATATAGCTAAGCTCACTAGGTTGCAATTGTTTTGTCGCTCATAGTTGCCAGATAATTTAATTTTTTTTGTTAAATACAGCTACAAAAAGGAAAGGATCTTGAAAAGATTTTTTGGAAAATATTACTCAGATGCTCTAGTATCCATAGCGTGAAATTGAATTGCAATTGAGTGAAGAATGAGATTATGACAAAAAATAAATTGAAGGCTGCATTGCAGTTGTAAATGTTTTGTCCGATACTGTATATGTACGTAAAGAGCGCCAAACTGCAACACATCACAACTTAAATGAAAACAATTATAAATTACAATGAAGCGAAATAAATGCGGTGACGATGTGGAGGCAATGTGCATATGTATATATGTATGTATTGAGTAAGTTGGTCGCGAACCTAAGCTGGCGTAAGACGCAAGTGCTATGAATGATGCCGGCTCGAAATATATGCGAGCGTATGTACATATCTACACGCATACGTGGTATGTACAGTGGCTCACAAAAGTATTTTGCATAAGAAGACGATTAAGTTCACCCTTGAAGTTTTGTATTTTTTTTTAAATTATTATTTTTATTATTTTATAAGTTCTTAAATATAAATCTTAATGCTACATAAATAATGTGTTAAAACTTAAAAAAAACAAAAACAAATATGTTCTAATGCAAACGTAAAAAAATCAGAATTCATTGCTCACAAAAGTATTTTGCTTTTGACTAGGTGATGTACCTATAAATATACTAGTTTCTATTAATTCAATATTTGGTATGATAACCATTATTTTTGGAAACCGCTTCCAAGTGTCTTGGCATGGATTCTATCAGCCTTCGACAAAATTCAGTTGGTATTTTTTCCCATTCTTCGAGCAAAACAGATTTTAGGTCACCTTTTGACGAAATTTTGTGTTCACGCACTCTGTCTTCGAGATAGGCCCAAAGATTTGCTATGGGGTTTATATCGGGACTTTGGGGAGGTGTTGGCAAATGTTTTGTGTTAAAAAGTATTCACATTTTAACATCATGAGCTGTATGTTTAGGATAATTGTCGTGTTCAAACAAAAGCTCGTTGGTTGACATACCCATTTTTTCTGCACTGGAATGTAAGTTGTCTTTGAGAATGGACAAATAAAGATGTTTATCCATCGTTCCATCTATAAAGACTAGTTTTCCAACTCCGTGAGCCGACATACAACCCCACACCATAACGGAACCGCCACCGTGCTTAACAGTGGATTTAATATTTTTGATTCGCAGCTCTTGATTCGGCTTCCGCCATACTATACGACGTCCGTCCGGTCCAAAAATATTATATTTGCTTTCATCATTAAAGATATCGGTTTTCCAAAACTCAAAATTTTTTGTTTTATATGTGTTGGCGAATAAAAGCCGCTTTTCCTTATTTACTTTTGAAATGAGTGGCCTTTTCCGTGCTGCACGACCGTGAATATTATTACATCTGAGTACTCTGCGCACTGTCTCATAGGATACTTGAATGTGAAGGGTTGTCTTTAACTTGTCATTGATTTTTGGGGCTGATAAATGTGGGTTTTCGCGATTTTCTTTCAATGTTTGACGCTCTTCTCTCACTGTTAGCAACTTTCGACGACCAACACGCGTTATATTTTCTAAACTAAGGCGTTCTGTACACCGTTTTATTACGTTTTCGATCGTTTGGCGACATCGACTAAATATATTACAAATGTACATATTTCGTAGACTTGCCTTCGTTGTGAAGATATAAAATAATTTTTTTTTTTTGAGCTGTAGTTAATTCCTTACCAATGTTCAATAATACAATTACGCATTTAAATTAATATGTTCGAATACTTAGTGCATACAAAATTTTAAATTTGTGCATACAAGTAACTTTGCAAAATACTTCTGTGAGCCACTGTATGTGTGCATAAAACTTCTCGGATTAATTTCGAAGTCATTGATCAATGCATACATACATACGTATGTGTACATGCTATCTTCGTTCGCCATCGCAACAGACACGTCATCAACACTGCGTTTATGTAGCACAAACATTCACAACTTCATAGAAATGAATGTCGATCACCACACAGACGAAAACAAAACAAGCAAAAATCATAACTGACGTGTTTAACCTTTTTAGGTGTGTGAATACGTAAAATGTGGTATTTTATTAAGAATGTTTATTTTTGATTAAAAAAATGCCTAAACAAAATACATAAATCCAATAGTTGGCGGATGTCGTCATCAGCAGCAATCAGCATTGCTTATCACGTTTGCTCTTAGGACAGCTCACTTATGTACATACACACATGTATATTTATGTACATACACATATGGTCATTAAAATAGTTCCACGTTCATACGGAAAATACGTTAAAGTTTCTCAAGTTTAAGATATTCAATTGTATGTGGTTTTTATTTCACCGATTAATAGAACAAATATAAATAATAATTCAAGGATCTTTAAAACTTAAACTAATGGCAATAGTAACAAAAAAGAAATACTGATCATTAAAATAGGTACGAAATAGAAATAGATACGATACAAAAGAACTCAGCGATTTCACTAAAAAAGCTGTTTAAATGATAGAAGTTTAATCAATAACCGATGTGACCACCATGAATGTCAATAAATTTTTTTATTCGATTTGGCATGATTGGCAGATATTATCAACTCACGGCAGATTTCTGTGGGAGTAGAATACCATAGTACTTTCATTTGTTGCCAAAAATCCTCTTAGTTTTGAATGTTTCCTTCCTGCTTCGTCTCTTTAAACCTCAAACCTCTCCAACGATTTTCAATGGGGTTAAGGTCGGTTGACTAGCTTGGCCAACCCATAACTTTAACATTATTTTGAAAAATCATTCACGTGCAATACTAACTAACATTAAGGAGTGTTTTGGGTTAATATCTTGCATAAAAAGCAACCCAAGTGGCATATTCTCCAAATGGTAGCATCACTTCTTGTGTAATTTGTGCATTTTAATGGTTACGAGGTCAATAGGTCGTACTCCATACTTCATACCAAGAAAAGCATCCTCAAATCATTATGTTACCGCCACCATTTTTTTTTTTTTTGTTAGCCCCGGTGAGAATACTTGTCCTTTAGGACGTCTGACATTTCGCCCAGCATCATTTCCAAATAAATTTATTTTTGTTTCATTGCTCCAAAGTATTTTATACCATTTTTTTATATGCTCTGGTCCACACCATAACTTACTTGTGCCCTTGAGCAAAATTTTCCACTTTCTTAAATTTGCTTGTTTCAACAGAACAACTTTACGAGCCATTCTTCCTGGTAGATTCATGTTGTACAATCGTCGCCGCACAGTTCTCGCTGATACTGCTTTGCTGATTTCAGCTGCAATGGCATTTGATGACTCAAAAGGATCCCTCTTGGCAAGAGTGCAAGTCGATATTATTATATTATCAGTAGTGCAAGTCGATTTCTTTCTGCCACCACGTCGCTCTGTGGATTTTTTGCACTTAAGGGAACTTACAAGATAATTTTTGTACCGTCCAAGTGACTCAACGATGCATTTGTACGATTTCTTTGGTTTTCGAAAATTAACAACTAGCCTCCGCTCCTTATGTTAAAAATAAAATGCAAGAGTTATCCGCAAAGTACCTTTTTTAGTGGTCACGCAAAATTACACTTTATGAAAATAATCGAATCTGTAGGCCTTTTCTATTCGCCATTTCCCCGCTCTCTATGGCTATAGCTCATTACACTGCACTAAGGCAGCTCCCTTCCCGCGTTGCCAACATATGTTCATTTCTACCAGTTACTTCATCTATTCGTCACTCTTGGCGAAAAGAAGAGCTCCTGTACAACAAATAACGCAACTTAAGGGGGGAACAGTTTAGACTTATAAAAAATCGACTTTTTTTATTGCATAAATTATTAGTATAACTACTCAAGAATATGTGGTAAAAATTTTAAAGCGAAATTCGCATTATTCCCGATTCTATGAGCACTTAAGTGACTGCCCGTCGGTTCCGCACCATGGCGCACGTTAGTTAGAACGACGTTTTTCTCGAAACTACTTTTTTTCAACTGGTGGTCACTCTAGCTCAAAAAGTTATAGACCAATCGTTATAAATTTTTTTCGGAGTATTTTTTATTCAATGCTAATCCATATGAACCTAATTTTGGGATTATATTATCATTAAAAATATTTTTTTTAGGCAAAATAGATGAAAAAATATGGTATGAAAAAATTACATTGTGTTCAAGCGCCTCAAAGATATGTAATTTTCAATATTATTTTATGACAATTAGGTTCATATTCTTAGGAAACATGTTGTTAACGAAAAAAAAAATTGTTGCTGATTACGGAGAAAAATTGCAACTTCAGGAATGCCCACCAACAAGATACTCGGATGGCGATCGTCCATGGATAACACGCTCTAACGCCACTATTTCCGGCGGAAATGGCTTGAAAAAGTGTACTTAAAAATATGAGTAAAATACCCTCCATGTTTGAAACATTTCTGATTATTCCTTCCTTGTTCAAAAAATTCTCGAAAAACACCAAAATTTCATCCACCTAAACCGGCTTCCCCCCTTAATGTAACGAGTCTTTCAACAAAGCAATGATGCCATATATAAAATACGAAATTTCAATAATAGCTTTAAATTTTTCCGAGCGCACAAGGAAATCATTAGATAAAGGCAGCGTACCTATTTATATGGCCATATGTGTATGTTCATATGTGCTTACATAAATTTTCTATGTATTAATTAGAGGATTGAATGTATTAAAGGCACCTCGTGACTTTCTATAATTTTCAATACAATCGATATTTCTTACGGTGTTTTTTTTTTTCTCGCATTTATTCTGCGGGTTGAATTCCCTATATTATGTCGCTTATCGAACGTCGAAATGAATGAACCAAAATTAATGTTCCTCACATACACACCTTGCTAAACGTCCTCACTTTTGTATAAAAGTACTTTTATTGTTTTATATTAACTAATTTTACAAAAAATACCTCTACGAAAAGGAGTTCTGCGCAAAAACACTATCGCCTACGGAGAAGCAAACTCTGCTCGAAAATAACGTAGATAATGTTGCTGCAATAAATTTTACTAGAATTGTCTGAAGCGCGTCCACAACGGCCATTGTAGCATTTAAACGATTTTAAATTCATTTAAGTATTTGGAATATTCGAGTTTTGTAAAAATATAAAAAAAAATAGAATTATTTAACTAAATTAAATTATACATCTATAAAATTGTGATTTTTGGCCCTTTTTCCATGGAGCCCCTAGGGGTTCATAGGTGGCCTTGGTGGCTGAGAGGTTGCATTGCATTTTTGGATTATTGGAGCTGTAAAATTTGCTTCTTATACTTTTCTAATATTTGCTAGATTTTTGTCGAGGAAAAACTTAAAGAAAAGAGGATGCCAGAATCAATTATTCTGCTTCGGCAGTACGGTAACGGTATCAAGGGATACAGACACTAAGAGACTAAAATAATATAAATATTAGTTGAGCTCCATCAGACGATGAAAAAGGATTAGAAAATGTGTTATATTTCTTATTTGATTATAATCACCAACAAATTAATTCAAAGAAATTTGTATTCAAGAATATTTACAACAAAAACAAAATACTGCGTAAAGCGGACTCACAGCTTGTTTCGTGTGCGAACTTTTACCGTTATTGGCGCCAATGTATCGATTTTTCAAATGCTTCTCTAAATCAATTCTTATTGTGCGAGACCACAAATTAATTTTTTACGAAAGTGGACAAAAGATGCATATTGAGGAAAATCAAGTAAGACTCAACCATAAGCGCACCATCGTTGACAAAAGCTGATGTTGGGAAAGTCTTGTAATCCCAGAACTATTAAAATATTTCTCCCTAATGCACATTTTCAAGGAATAATAGATCCAAAGAAAGTACTTCTTAGTGCGCAATATACGAGGTTTGTTCAAAAAATAAGGTGAATTTTCAAAATTCGCGAGCTACTACGTCTCGAAGATATTTTTACGGTTTTAGATACATATATAGTTTATTTTGCTTTGCTTGTGAGAGGCATAAATAAGACAAGTGTTCTGCGTGTTCCGTGATTTTCTGCTATCGACTCTTGGCTCTCTTAGACTTTTCCATTGGGACGATTGGGCTTTGGTTTCGATGTCATAACCATATACCCGTAATTTGCCACCAGTTATGACCCTTTTAAGCAAATCTGGGTCATCGTTTCAACAATTCCTGAGCGATGCTCATGCGACGTTGGTTTTGGTAAAAATTCGGCAATTTTGGAACGAACCGATATGCCGACATCCTCAGAAACTTCTCTAATAGTGATTCGACGATTCTTCATAAAAATTTACTTCACTTTTTCAACATTTTCATCGCTCGTCTAGAGCGAGCGTCGTCATTCACATCTTCTCAACCTTCTGTGAAAAGCTTGTACCACTTGTAAACATTTTTTTTTGTACTCAGTGCACTCTCACCGTATGCCACTGCAAACATTTCTAGTGTTTTTGAGCACTTAATTACATTTTTTACACAAATTTTGATGCAACTTCCATTTTTTTCGATAGTCGAAAATTGTCGAACACGCACTACACTTGCCTTATTTATGCCTCTCACAAATAAACTAACATTCTGTATTGCTAAAACCGTGAACATATCTTCGAGACGAGTGTACCAATATACATACAAAAAAAATAATCGAAAGTCGAATGTACGTAGCTCGCGAAATTTGAAAATTCACCGATGTTTTTGAACAAATCTCGTATAAAGCCCAGAATACAGTTTGCGAAAATAATAATAATAAAGATAAATAATACAAGGATAAGGATAAAAGGACCGCACCAAATTAAATCTTTTTTGTTCCGATGGAAATACTTTTATCTGGCGCCAACCTAGTTCAGAGCTGTGGCGGAAGGTGGATATCACATTATGGTTTCATGTTGTATGTGATCAGCACTTTGCTTTCTTAGAGGAAAATATGGATAAAACTACTTATTTAAATTTAATACAAAATAATTTATTGCAAAGGGCAAAACAACTACTACAAACACAAATCAAATATTGTTTCATCATGGCTTAAGCTGCAATTAGTGGGGACGTAGCCATAACGACATAGCCGTAACCATAACCATAGTCGCAACATTACAGCATTTGTCGATTAGTCAACCCGAAACCATAAACAGGGGTTAAGGGCAGTCAGAATTTTCAAAAAATTGAATTTTTTTTTTGCATTTTCTTAAATATAATATCTTTAAAATATTGTGTCAGAAGTTAAAGTGAATCCGATAAATACTTTTCGAGTTATTCAATAATTAACAAAGGGCGCTCGGGCTCGGGCAAAAATTTAAATGCGTTTTTCTGAAAACTATGTTTTTTTAACTAGTGATCACTGTAACTTGGTAGATTTCAATCAAATTTATACTGCTTTTGAAAAACATAAAAAACTCGTGCCTGATCGAAAGATTTTTTTTCAAAAATTTCGTTTTTTTAAACAATTAATTTTCGGTTTTTTTCTCGAAAATCTGAAAAATATTTCCTGAGGCCGCCATATTGTTAATCGATTAGGCACAAGATAATCCCTTAATAAAACTAAACGAGACCAAGAGACTTCTGGAGAAACGAGCTCCACCCAAACAGCGATAACTTTTACGATTATTAATTTTTTTTTTTTTTTTTTGAAATTTTGCTAAAGACATCATTATCATTTTGTCGTAAAAACAAGAATCATTTTACAATAAAGCTGGGCACAGACGCAAAACAAATCCAAACAATCGGTTGAAATTTCAACAGATTGCGTGTGTGGCGGAGTTGACATACCGATCGAAGATTGGCAAACATTTTTGTCAACTTGCAATCTACGCTACTACGGAACGGAAGGGTGGTGTGAATTCATTTACATGGGGCTCTCATTAGTTTCATCGTGTCAACTGATACGGGCCTGCGTTTACCTTGCTGAGTGTGAGCACCATAAGCAGTCCTGCACCCAAATTGATCGCATTTTTTCCTCTTCTTTTCATGCACAAATAAATACCATACATACATTATATGGCAAACATTTATTTTCCGCGTTCAATGTTTACTCATCGACGATAAGCGTGAATCTAAAATTGTCAACAAAGCCACACGTGTCTGGCAAAATGAGTTTCAAGCGATTGTTTGGATTTGTTTACCGCCTGTGCTCAGCTTAAGTCCATTAATTTTTCCTCGTTCATTTTTAATATTTAAATTTTTATCGCAATTATCAAAACATATGTAAAGTATGCTCAGCTGCTTGCGGATACGGGGAAAATCCAAAATTCATTAGATACATACGGTTACGGTTATGGTAGAAACCTACAATTGTTTACAGTGATCCCCATATGTTTGGTCCGAACAGCTAATTGATATGATTATGGTTATGGCTAAGGTACGGCATCACTACTTGCAGCTTATTTTCGGAAAATACACCATGTGCGTAGCGTGATACGTCGTGTATTTACTTTTCAAATTTCATCAAGTCGACAGGCTTCTTGAATCCTTGATTCGCCTGAGCAACTATAACCGCCGCAGCTTAAGAAACATTGTAACACGGTTCATCTTTATCGCATATGCCCTCTCCCCGCCCCACACTTATCGCCTTTATGCTGTTTTCTTTGTGACGTTTTATGTTTTAGGTGACGTCATGAACGCCAACATTGAAAATGAGAATTCAGCCATATAACATATAAGTTGCTCAAATGGTCGTGCACACAGCCAACGAGCAACAAGTAATGAATTGATTGAAGTTGCTTTCCATTTTCTCCATATCTTACATATATACATATGTACAGTTGCGGTCAGAATCTTAGTAGTGCTTATGGCTCATTATATTTAAGTGGCCACGTTTTTTTTATCACAACAATTTTTCGCCATCCACTGTAAAATCCGTTACATTGAGAAGTCAGCTTCAAGTTATGCAATCACTTGTTAAACTTAACCTGTTGGTTTCGTTAATTTTGTTTGGAATTTTAGTTGCAACAGCTTTTTAGTCAGTCAAAATCTTAGTAGTGTGTGAAAAATTAATATCATCGCGACTATCTTTGTGAAAATTAAAAAAAAAAAACGGTGAGATAAGTTTATTTAATTGATATTCTGTAGCTAATGGCCAAATTTTTATTATTCCTCATTCAGTAATGTCCAGAAGGAAAAATTGTACACCCGAGAAACGCGCCCTCATAAAAAAATTGATTGCTGATGGAAAAACTTATGTGGAAGTGCAAAATATCATTGGTTACTCACCAACAATGGCACGTACATGTAATGCCATCAAGTACAAACCAAGTGGCAAAAAGCTAGGAAGAAAGCTAGCAATGTCGGCAAGAAAAGTTAAGTCTATCGTCAGATACTCAAAGCAGTTTCCCTACGCATGTAGAAAAGAGAATTCGATTCGCCAAAGAACATATAAATTGGCCTTCGACCAAATGGCGCAACATTTTATGATCGGATGAGGCGAAGATTGTCTTGTCTGGTGGAAAGGGATCGCGCCAATATCTAAGACGACCATCTAACACCGAATACCAGCCAATGTATACAACAAAAACAATAAAGCATGGTGGTTCTAGCATTATGGTCTGGGCATGCTTTTCTTGGCTAGGCGTGGGACCCATTATTGGGTTAAGGAACTGATGATTGGCAAAAAAAATAAAATTGTTCATAAAAGCGATTACCCGCACTTTTTTAACCCATTCCATTTTATTTGCACTACCAAGATTTTGACCGCAACTGTATATGCAGCATTCATACAATATTCTAGCACTGGTAGGGGCAACTGAAAGTTTTTTAGCAAAGTGGTGCAGCTCAATATGTCTCTCATCGCCAGTCACTCCCTTCGATCGCAAAAAGTTGGTGCTGTATGTTTGCCTTTGTGCTCTTTTTGTGTATCCATAAACGTGCTATCTGCCCTAATCTAAATTTTTTTTGCATATATACATAAATGGATGTAGATATATACCTTACATACATATGAATGTGCGCCAAGCATTTGGAAGCTTATCGCCTAAATCTTTGATGCCGCAGCGTAAAAGTTAGCGCTAAGAAACGATAAAAATCGCAGCAGTGACGTAATTTTCTATTTTGCGGTGATATTTACTGCCATAGGGATTGTGCGATGACATACCCTACCTGAAAACTTGAATACTTATTTTGACTGCAGTTTTATTTGTTTATTTTTGGTAAATAACAGTTTAATTGCATGAAAAGCTTTCAAACTAATAATCTAATGACTAAATCATTATGTTTCAGTTCTAATAAAATTTACATGATAAATGTGGCATTTATCAAATTGCTTCGTTTTGTATTCCTTACTTATTAATTAAGGTAGCCAATCACGTTTTTGCTGTTACACTGTAATTACAAAGCAGTAATGATTATGAGGTGCACAGTGGAACAAAAAAAAATTTTCTTACATGAAATAAAAAATATTTACTTAAATTTTCAATGGAGATTTATAATTGCTTTGAACTTGATACATATGTATGTATGTATGTACAAAATAGTATAATGCTAGCAATTATGTTTGCCTTGTGGTTAACCTATTAACCTTGTGGTATATGTCCATCTGTTGAAAAAATATCACTTGTTAGTTATATTAACTAGGTGTAATAGCAGGAAATGTAAAAATAAATTTTTAAGGTTTCAATTGAAAAAAATTTACTTGCATGCTACTCTAACAGTTTGGGCCCAGTTCAAGCCTAGTTTTGATTTTTCAGCTGTTGGAAAAACACACCACGAATTTTCGGAAAGTGCTACTAGAATATAAAATAATATTTGATCAGAGATACACAGCCCAAGGCGCTGTCATTAATAGAGATTAATATATTCGCGTTGGCATTGGCTAATCAAAACACAAACAGAACCAAGCCGAATCTATTAACCCTTAACGGCCGAAAGGCCTCGCTACGGGGACATGAAAAGAATTGTAGTTTTCTTTAACAAATATTGCAAATTTGTATATTCCTGATTTGTTGATCATATAAAATTATATTGTATATCAAGAAAATATATTGAATTTATATCTAAATAAATTAGTTTAAATGTTTAGTTTAAGTTTTCGTCCTCATAAATGATTTAGAATTTGACCTAATTTTCCATCGCCTTATGGGCGAGTATTACAAAAAAATGTATCGGCCGTTAAGTGTTAAAGGTGGCATAGGTAAATCAGCTGATTAGTGTTTTTTCTTTCGCGTTGTCTATGTGGCTGTCAGCCCAGAATGAAATATAGCGAACTCATTCTTTGTTTTCTATTTTACCAATACTTTGCTTTGACAATCAAACACACAAAACATTGTTGTTGGTCTAGAGCCACCACCTTTAATGAATGCGACTTGGACAAAACAGGAAAATGGGAAAACTGTCCAATATATTTAAATAATATTTGGTCAAAAAGCGAGCTAGGGGTAAAAGGCATTGCCAACATTTACCAGGTCTTTGTAGAAAATATAATTAAAAACGTTTAAAAAAAAAGTAAAGTGTAACCCCTCAATGTATTTAGTGATAGAAAAGAGAAACATCATAAAAGTGTTTTTGTTAATAACTTTTGAACGATGAAAAGAGTAAATTCGTCATCGTCATTTGGTCATCGTGGTCATCATTCAACTTAACCGAATCAAAACAGGCGTGTTAGTGAAAACCGAAACGAAACGACCCGGATTTATATCCGGCCAAGGACTGTCAGACACTCCAGCAGCATTCACCGTATGTAAGTATGGGGAATGTTTATGCTGCTGCAACAACAACAACAGGCGTGTTAGC
The DNA here is from genome assembly GCF_027943255.1 of Anastrepha obliqua. Classification (NCBI taxonomy): domain Eukaryota; kingdom Metazoa; phylum Arthropoda; class Insecta; order Diptera; family Tephritidae; genus Anastrepha; species Anastrepha obliqua. The sequence continues at coordinate 32,543,382 of NC_072893.1, forward strand.
GAATTGGCCGGTCGGCTCTCCCCAGCTAGTCATATGTTAAGTATATCAGGTTTTATTTTGGATAGGTAAGAATTTAACTTGCTGTAGATCTAACGAGGCAAATCTAGGCCTTCGACAACAATATATCGATATATTGATCCTGCTATATTACACTGGTGCCCATATTGTGTCCCTTTAAATATTAACCATTAAAAAAGAAACAACCGGCAAATATCAGTAAATTTAAAGATGAAACGCATTTCCGTGTATGAAACGTATTTTCATCTCTATGTGCCGGGGCCTTAGAAGTCTAGGTAGGTAGATGAAATGGTTGAAGTGCCAGTCGACACTCCTCAAGTAGCACTAAAGCGCCGTTTTGATACCATTATGAGACCTCCAATAGGCAGATATCTACAGCCAGCCAGCGGTGTTAATATAATGGAGAAGATTGATGGGAGTGCTCAACAGTCTCCTTCTCTGAAAGGTCCCCACAGTTTCTGCAATAGAAGTTAAATTGTAACCCTAGCTTTTCCGCGTGTGTGCCGATCGTTCAGTGGCCGGCAAACACAGCTACAAGTTTGGAAATTGCATGGCGAGGAGTTCAAAGGACTTTCTGAGTCCTCCGTATATTGTACTGGGGCCAAAGGTGTTTTCGAAATAGCACATGAAGAAATGGAGCTTCATCTTTTCTGCGCTTTCTTCAGAGATAATTTGTGCACTTCCTCTTTAACAACTGTCAGGAGGATGCCGATGACCGGGGTAGGAGATCTCTGAGGCCAATTCAGTCCACTTCCTGGCAAGCTCATCAGCAATTTCATTTCCCTCTATGTTCCTATGTTCTGGAACCCAGATTAGAGAAATGTTACCTGCACACCTAAGAGATTTGATCTCCTTAGAAGTCTAAAAGTATTTAAAATTCTATATTACTTAAGGGGGGAAGCTGGTCTCGAGCGCAAAAAATGGGCATATTTTATGAATTTATTTTGACTCAATAAAGGAATCAATCGAAAATCTGTGAAATAGGTTTAATAATATAGCTTTCATGGTACAAATACAAAATTTTTCGTCTGAATTAATTTCAAAATGGCCGCTGTCCAGCAGTTCTCCTAAGGCGCCTTTTTTTCTAGTGGGTCCATTGCCGAAGACGTAAACTCTTTAATTTTTGTCCTGGATCAAAAAATAAAATTTTTTTAGTTTCTATATAACAACAGAAAGAGACGTACGTAGGATTTTTTCGATATTTTGTTTTTTCGCGAAATGGTGCACGTTTGAACAAAAAGTTATAATTTTCACTATAAAGAACGACATAAAATTGTTGATTAAAAAACTATGTAATATAAATAAAAAATCCTACGTACGTCTCCGGAGAAAGGTATTTCGAATTTATTGTCAAAATTTCGTAAGAATCGGTAAAGATTTGTTCGAGTTATGTCTTCGGCCAGTTTAAAAAAAGTGATTTCGAGAAAAACGCGTTTAAAGTTGTAAGTAGCGTTCGGGGCATACCTGCGAGGCACTGCCGTCGAATCAAAAATTTGAGCATTTAGACATTTTTGCTGGCATCCCTCATTTGGTATATTATTTCTAAGACCCTAAAGCACCTTTTAAGACAAAAAAAAATTTTTCGATTTTTTCAAAATTCTAGACCAGCTTCCCCCCTTAAGAACTGAAATGACACTTCTGGCACCTAATTAATCAAATGTATACTTATAAAATTGGATTATCAGATTTTGTTTTAAGCTTTGTGTGAATCTGTCAGAATGTTTATGAAATTTGAATTCATTGTTGAATTTTATTAGCAATCCTGGAAAAACTTTCCTTTACTACCACGATATATTTGAATGGGGGGCGGAGGGGGAGGGGGCGTGGCACCACCCACCACGCCCATTAGAAAGAGCAAGGTCGCACCATTATAACTGTGAAAGTCCCAACCTCCTAGGGTCCCTATAGAACCCCCAGGAGAAGTGTAAAAATTTGGTTTTTTTCGACCACATTTGCAGTTTGTACTGAAATACAGTTGAAGAGAAGAGAATACAGCAGTCGACAACCCAGCAAGCATTTAACTTAGGTTTTATAATTCATAGCACTTATGAAAATGTTGTTTTATCGTAAAAGTTATGAGTGCCGATGGCGAAAATTTAGGCGAGTTTTATTCCAAATTTTCAGCTTTTGTAAAAATATTTGTTTTTGTAATATATATGTATATTTGAAAGCAAAAAAGCGCCGCAGGCGAAAATTTGGACTAAAAATCGCGCGATTTTTTTTCCAAATTTTCAGTGTTTGTAAAAATATTTGTTTTTGTAATATGTATGTATATTTGAAAGCAAAAAAGCGCCGCAGGCGAAAATTTGGACTAAAAATCGCGCGATTTTTATTCCAAATTTTCTGTATTTGTAAAAATATTTGTTTTTGTAATATGTATGTATATTTGAAACCAAAAAAGCGCCGCAGGCGAAAATTTGGACTAAAAATCGCGTGATTTTTATTCCAAATTTTCAGTATTTGTAAAAATATTTGTTTTTGTAATATGTATGTATATTTGAAAGCAAAAAAGCGCCGCAGGCGAAAATTTGGACTAAAAATCGCGCGATAATAATATAAGAGTTATTCCCTTTATGTTGACTGGGTTTTCTCATTTCGCTTTGTTCTTCTCTCTCTCATCGTTTGTTTGACAGTTCGCTCCTCACATTTATTCTGCACGGCATTACAAACGTTTAGAAGAACATTTGTAATAATAAAATTCTAATAGAATTTGTAGAATTATTTAGTGAAAATAGCTTTAAATCAAATCTTCAATTAATAAAGAGTGTTTATAAGTGAATTCGTTACTTTTCTGTGTTTGTATTTAAGTGAAATAAGCGTCTGTAATAGGGCATTTTTTCAAGCTTATGCAAAAAAGGTGCATTTTTAACGTTAAATATTGCTATTAATTCTTAATTTTAATTTATAAAAAGTAATATAAATCAAAAGGCTGATATAGTGACTACATTTGCGTGTTATAATTTTTAAATTCGGTCCACGCACTTAGACATTATAAGCAAATATATCGTGGTAGAAAAGGAAAGCTCAGCCGCAATCCTTCGTTCTACGTAAATATTAGAGTCATTCTGTGTATTTGGTGGCTAGATAACTGGACATCGAATGTCAAGCTCCTTACGCGAAGTGGTCAAACACCAATTGAAATTGATGTGCGCGAACGAAAATGGAAATGGGGTTGGTGACACAAACCGTAACCCTGATACTAACATCAGTAGAATATCGTTGGACTGGAACCCACAAGGCTCTCGTCGTAGAGAACGACCAAAAGGAACATGGAGGCAAAGCCTATTTAATGAAATCACAGCTGTTGACGATTCGCTCACGTGGCCACGGATAAAGTTAAAAGCTACAAATCGACTCCAATGGTACTTATTTGTTTTGGCACTTAACGCCCTCCGGCCGGCGCTCTAGCAAATAATAATAATAATGTTAATATAGTATTTATGTTATAAGTAAATAAACAACAAACTATGAAGTGCATTTATGTATGGGCACAGATTTATATGTGCATATACCAAAATCGAACGCTTTGTTGCGGAGGATTTTAACAACATGTCCTTCAAATTTAAACACAAAGAACTTGCGAAGGAATATCTTTCAATGAAGGACAATCACATACTTTCATTCCCAGTCACTCTCCATCCAGTTTTTACATAACTTCACGTTATTTAAATATAATACTTGTATATGTCCTTTGACATAGCAAATTTGTACCTCAATTATAATCTAAGCATTTTTCCACAAACGGCTGACAGTCGTTGAAAAATTCTATTCTGGATTTTGGCACCTTTTACAAAGTACTCAGTATAACTAACCACTTCAGAAACTGTTTTCACTTCGTCATCAATTCCTGTTTTTTTACAACTTATCGGTTAGTCGCGCGAGCACTAACAAGCACCACACAAAACCATTATCCCAAAAAGTCTACGAGTTGTGTTTTAGGTAAGTTACACGAATGCTTCATTTAATACTCATACTTATCAAAAATTTTCATATTCGATAGATAAAATAATCATACTGACAACATTAGATAGAACAAATAAATTTCGCTTGGAAAATATTGGCAACAGAAATTTTCAAACTACGTCGACAACTACGACGACAACGACCACGAAACGAAACTTCTGATGACATCACTAAAAAATTACAGTAATGTTGTTGTTGCTGGCGATGCGCCTGCTTTTTCTTGCTTTTGTTGCCGTTGTTGTAGTAATTACTCAGTGCTCACGAAAATGTAAACAAACTATGAATTCGCCTTTTAGCAACCATGGGCGAGAGCAACTACACTATATTCACAATATTCGAAAAGTCGCACTGACGCACTCACTCTACACGATCCATTGCGATTTGCCGAGAAATGACGTTATACAAAAGTATATTTCTACTTTTTGCTTTTCTTTCAACTTTGCAGCAGTGATTACCTGAGATTTCACTCGAATTTTACGCGATAATAATATTTTGTGCCACTCCACTTTAGTTGGAACAGTCAAACATCATTTTCACAAATCGCAAATTCACTTTTCCACAATTATTTCACTTTAAATCTGCAAATAAATTAGAAAAATTTACTCCGCCAATTTAAAACCGACCCGATTGTACTACACTCTTTTTTTCTGTACTGTATACACTTCCTTCGTATGCGTTTTACGTAGCTATTGGTTTCATTCAAACGCATGCGAATACAGACGTTGAATTGAAAGGTAGAAAAGTCCTAAAAAGTTGGTTTAATTGACCATTACCATGTGGTGAAATTGAATAATATGTTCAGGGTTGCATCTCGAAATTTTAACATCAATTTAAGATTTGGATTTGAGAATCGGTAATGATTTTAATGTAACGTTCGTCTTCCTGGCAGCAGAAATAGAATTTTATAAACCCTTTCTAATAGTAATTCACGTAAAATAAAATATTGCAGGGTAAAACTTTGTTTAAAAACTCATTCAATTAACACCGATTTCTTGGCGCTAATTTAGCTGGTGAGAATTTTTAAACTAATTATTTAATAATAATAATAATTAATAATTTAATTAACGCTGCATATTGATAACACAACGATGTAGATAATACACAGGTGGCGCCATCCGCAAATCACTACTTTGTTCTGCGAATTTCCAAACAATCAGCTGTTTTAAATGATGTCAGCACAGAGAATAAACAAACTTTTATGTGCAATTTGTTTATGAACCAATCAGTAAATATTTTGATTTTTAAATTAAACTAAATAATAAAAATGAAATGAAATTACGTATAGTAATAAAACCTTCAAAAGTGGCTTCGTAGTAGTCGTTTATTTATCATACTTTCTGTGTTGATATCACACAAGGAGAATCTATTTAAGGTGGTGTTGGTAAATCAGCTGATTTGTTTTTTTTCTTTCGCTGCGTCCATGTGGCTGTCAGCACAGAATAAAACAAGGTTTGGTTTTCTACTTCGCCAATACCTTGCTGTGACAATCAAACGTACAAAACATTGTTGTTGGTCTAGTGCGCCTTGACAACACATTAGACGCAAACATTTCGTTTTATACATTTTTAAGCTATTTCGGTGGCGGTAGTTTGCAAACAGAATAAATTTGCTGGAAATTCCTTTATTTCATCTGTATATATATGTAATTGGCGCGTACACCCTTTTTGGGTGTTTGGCCGAGCTCCTCCTCCTATTTGCGGTTCATGGTCTTGATGTTGTTCCACAAATGGAGGGACCTACAGTTTCAAGCCCACTCCGAACGGCAGATATTTTTATGAGGAGCTTTGCGGAGGTTTGCCATTTCCTGCCGCGGGGCGACCACTATTAGAAAAATGTTTTTTTTTTTTAATTTTGGTATTTCACCGAGATTCGAACCAACGTTCTCTCTGTGAATTCCAAATGGTAATCACGCATCAACCATTCGGCTACGGCGGCCGCCTTATTTCATCTAGTTTAATTTATTATACGTTTTGGGCATTTTCGGGGCATTGAAGTGAAAATCTGGTCTGCATAAAAGGAATACCCGGTCGAGAATTGTATTCACAGAGAAGCTTATTGCAAATTTGGAGAATTGACATAATTGACCCATTTCCTTTCCATTCGAAAATGATGTAAAATGATGGCTGACAGAATGCGTTTTTGGAGAAGAAAACTTCTAGGCGAATTAAATCGGATTTCATAAATGTTTTGTACAGAAAAAAGTTTAAATAATTTTTCTTCATTTTAAAAAATAAATTTTTATGTAATCGACATGTCCATTGTCCAATATATGTATGTACATATGTATATTAAATATAAAGAAATATAGAGGAATCCGAAAAATTTCCACAGAAAGGCGCAAGAAAGTACTAATGGGCCACTGATATTTTTATAGATTTATGATAAAAAATCTGAACGAAATTGCAAAAATACGGCTATCGCCGTTGATAAGTTAGTTCATCAAAAGCCGTCAGAGCTGAGTATATTAGTAACCTTTTTCTCATAGTTGCCACTTTTCTGCTCGCTAGAGAATTTCACTGCTAACCAAGCGCAAAATTTCTATGCGAAAGCAACAACGATTTAGCGATGATCAAGTGTCTTTATTTATAGCCGTTTATCTAACAAGCGATATGCTTATGCCAGTGCTTCCAAGTAAACGTTTTTTTTATTGCATCCTTTAATATTGCAACTGTGTTGAGACAATAAGTAATTATTATCGAGGTATATGTAAAATTGCTACAAATTTAGGCCCATTGCCCTACAATTTTGGTATAACTAATTCGCTAGTAATTACTAGCAATAAATATTTATCAAAGGGTGCACCATTTCGACTATTGGAATTACAAAATATAAATTAAGGACATTAAAGGGTTTTCTATAAAAACAATATTTAAATAGTTATTTGCTGCGGTGGAACTTTGCGTTTCAGCCTTCGTTGACTTGGTTTTCCTCATCAAGGAGTTTATGTGACAGTAGTCGATTGTGGCACAAAGGCGTTGCGTTTCACTTCCTCAACATTGCCAATGTTTAAGTCAGGACGTACAAGGTGAAGTCCAAAATAAACAAGACTGGCGTCATAAAAATGTTTTTGATGGTGCCATCTTTTTAATGAGTTAGTGTGTTGGAAGTTACATCCCTAGCTGACTTCCAGTGAAAGACATTCGGTTCAGTGGAAGTGAAGTTATTGCGTCTAAAGTGTCAGTATGTTTGTGTCATCGTTAGAAAAAAAAATTTCGCACAAAGATGATCCGAAATCATCGTTGAAATTCATGGAATCGGAGTTGGATACCACCAAAACATCGATTTATAGCATTTTAACTGGGGATCAAAAATTGCTCAGAATTCAACATTCGAAAGGCGAGAAAAGGCGAGAAAAGACGAGAACTTCCCTTACAAGATTGTAACTGGTGATGAAACGTCGTGTTTCGAACATGAACCTGAAACTAAGTGTCAAAGTGCCGAATGGAAGGACCCAGAAGAGCCACCATCCAAAAAAATGCGCTTGGAGAAGTCAAAAATCAAGTCGGTGCTCATATGTTTTTAAGATTCCAAGGAAATTGTCCACAAGGAGTTCGTACCAACGGGCCAAACTGTCAATGCAATTTTCTATTTTGGCATTTTGAAGCGTTTGTTGCATCGCATTCGTCGAATTCATGCACCATCTCATCGATCCCCTCTCGTGACTGATTTTTTCACTAGAAATCGCATTTTAACCATCAATCACTCACCGTATTCGCCTAATATGGCTCCCTGTGACTTCTACCTATTCGGAAAATTTCATTTGGCCATGAAAGGAAAACGTTTTGCGTCCGTAGAGGCCATCCAAAAGACTTGTACCGACATCCTGAAGAACATTCCGGTCAATGACCTGAAACAGTCTTTCGAAAAGCTTTTAGTTTGCTCAAAACAGTGTATCGTGGCCAGAGGGGCCTATTTTGAATAAATAAACTCGAAGTTATCGGAACAAAGCTGCTGTCGTTTATATTTTAGCTCAGTCTTGTTTATTTTGGGCTTCACCTTGTATGTCTGCACTATTCATATACACCCAACTCATTTTTTACGCGGTAGATACGTTCCTTAGAAAAGCGAGCAAACAAAAATCGTGCACAAAATATATGCGACATATGGTAAATTTGCGGTTATGTTTCACTACTTTAAAAAGTAGTGTAAAATGATTTTTTTTTTTAATATTTCCCCAAAAAATCGTGCAAAAGAAGTAATAATCAAGTCCTTATTAGATAAAAAAAAAAACAATTAATTTTTCTTTCAGAAAAAAAAAAATCAAAAGTAATGTTCAGTGAAAAATCACTCCATAAGTACAAAAAATCTATATATATAAAAATCAATTGCTGTTCGTTAGTCTCGCTAAAACTCGAGAACGGCTGAACGGATTTATCTTATCTTGGTCTTGAATTATTCGTGGAGGTCTAGGGAAGGTTTAAAAGGTGAGAAAAATTCGAATAATTGCCGGGAAAATCCTCAAAACAGCATTTTTCTATTTCCCATACAAACGTTTACTATGCGAGTTAATTACATAAAATATGAGTCGATTTACTTTTGTTTTTTAAGTTGTGAGGAGAAAAAAATAAAATTTTTTTTGAACAATAAAATAAAATTTTCTTTGAAGAATAAAAGAAAATTTAAGTCGTGCGCGTTGGAGGATCTAATATCGCGTTCTGAAACTCAACAAAAGTGAAAGTGAATCGCGAACGCGACAAAATTGTCATTCGTTCGTCCTGCATATGATAACTCTGAGTAAAAAGACATACTCGACGACAAAACATACCATATAAAATCCATGCCTGCATACATAAGTAAGTACATAATAGTTTTGTTCCCAGATAAGTTGGTTAAAAAATGCGGAATTTAAAGATTTCTACCAGTTTTGATTATGTATTTATTTTTTTAATGTTTTTTTTTTTCATAAATAGTGGTCGCATTTCAGAGCACGGAAAAAAGTATTATTACGATATTATATCTATCTTTGTGGCAACGTGCGCGAGAACTTTCTTTACTTTGGTGATCCTTTGTGATAGTGACAGTCCAAATAATGTGCTCTTTTTTGTGATAGTGACACTTTACTGCTAAATGAGCGGGAAATTTTCTCATTTTGATTAATTACAATTTACGATGCCGAGGAGAAGACGACCTGACTTAGGTCGTCGTAGTCAATCAAATGTGCGAAGAGCTACCTCACGTGCTAACCGCACTGATGACCAGAGACAGACAGATCAAGAAAATAGTCGTATTGCTATGTCAGAATTGCGTTCTTTAGTGAGTGACAATGTAGGAGATAGGCTTAGAATGCAACGAGTTCGTGCACATCAAACACAACAACAGCTAGCTAGACATAATGAAATTGAGCGAATCCGCAGACGCAGTGCTCCTGTGATTCTTGAACGAGCTGCATTCCACTATGATCCGTCAATTGATTATTGTGCCGACAAATCGGTAACAATTGGGGAAATGAAAACAATTTGTAAATATTGTATGCCTAAAATCATCAAATTTGTGGCAGTACGTAAAGACACTCCACTTAACAACTAACATGCGAGTATTTTTGCAACAAGATGAAACTGCAAATGTGTTTGCGAAGCAGTTGTTAGACATTGGAAATAATAAAGTTACAGTGGACACCTCGACCGGATTCATCACATTACCTACAGATTTCTGTCACACCACAGACTCAAAAGTGGAGCTTATTCAGCGAGTTTTCCCAGATATAGCGCAAAAGTTTAATAACCATAATTGGCTGGGTGAACGAGCAATATTAGCAGCGAAAAATAAAGATGTCGAGGATCTTAATGCGACCATTCAGAATTTTTTTCCAGGACAGTTGGTTTCCTTCAAATCAGTCGACACCGTAATGAACCAGGATGATGTAATCAACTATCCCACTGAGTTCTTAAATTCACTGGAATTGCCTGGATTACCACCTCACAATTTGCAGTTAAAAGTAGGATCAGTTGTCATCATTCTGCGTAACATTAATCAACCACGACTATGCAATGGAACAAGACTGGCTGTGAAAAGACTGATGAATAACGTCATTGAGGCGACAATCATAAAAGGAAAATACAAAGGAGAGGATGTCTTGATCCCGCGGATACCGATGATTCCAAAGGACTTACCATTCGATTTTAAACGCTTACAATTTCCAGTACGTCTGGCCTTTGCGATGACCATAAATAAATCGCAAGGACAGTCGTTAGAAGTTTGTGGAATCAACTTGGAGTTTCCCTGTTTTGCGCATGGACAATTAACCGTCTTCTTTGTTTATTTACGCACCACAAAACAAAACAAAAAATATAGTTTATGAGAAAGCTTTAAATTAATTAACAGACTGTATTTTAACAGTGTGTGTCTGTGAATATCAAATTTAAACCTTATAAATAGCCAGTATTTCAAGAAAACTCTGTTTTCTAAGTAAGAAACATGATGTATCGAAAATAATAATAAAACTTCATGCTTTATTCAATAAATACTTTTTTATTAAATACGGATACGATTTGTTTGTTTTAAAATCATTTTATACAAAAGATTAGGTCTTTTATTTATCGATTGAGGTAGTATGAAGTCTGCCGGGTTAGCTAGTATTATATAAAAATTAAAATTGAAATTTCGAAAAATAATAAATTTTGGAACTATCTATCGCTCCTTGAGAACAAGCGTGCACGTTCATTATGGGCTGGACCAAAAATACTATCATCAGTAGATACATAAGTACATATGTCAAATCCTATATCAGATATGTACAGGTTCAGGTTTTATTCAAATTATTATTATCTGCCCTTTTTTCGTTGTAACAAAATCTGTTATTATACATATATATGTACATATATATAATTGGCGTGTATACCCTTTTGGTGTTTGGCCGAGCTTCCCCTCCTATTTGTGGCGTGCGTCTTGATGTTGTTTCACAAATGGAGGGACCTACAATTTTAAGCCGACTCCGAATGGCAGATATTTTTTATGAGGAACTTTTTCACGGCAGAAATACACTTGGAGGTTTGCCATTGCCTGCCGAGGGACGAGCGCTATTCGAAAAAACGTTTTCTTCATTTTAGTGTTTCACCGAGTTTCGAACCGACGTTCAATGTGAATTCAGAATGGTAGTCACGCACCAACCTATACGGCTACGGTGGCCGCCTGTTATGAGCCATTGTTTTTTTGGTTTCTCAAGTAGTTTATAAAAGGTGGCACAAAATTAATCACCCTATCAGAAAATTTATAATTTTTGCAAATAAAGGCTTTTCCAATAACAGGTGTTATTGGTGAATGGAGTGCGCTATCGAGAGATGATTAACGATGTTTTATGGCCGGAATTGGATGGTATTGATCTGGACAACGTTTATTTTCAACAAGACGGCGCTCCGTGCCACACAAGCAACGAAACCATTGATCTTTTACGGGAAAAGTTTTCGGACCGTGTCATCTCTCGAAGAGATGATCACCATTGGCCCCCGATATCTCGTGATTGAACACCTTGTGACTTTTTTCTTTGGAGCCACGTGAAAGAGAAGGTCTATGCTAAGAAACTGAAAAAAACCCCGATTTTTAGAGTGCCAAATTCAAAACCGCGCCATTTTGTCAATTTTTTTTATTCTAGTAGCGAGACATAGCTACAGCCATACTGATTAATAATTTTTTTCGTTTTTATGTTTCAGATAAATAGAAGAGCCAAAATGGACAACACCGTCCGGGTCTAATTTTTCGGGAGAGACAAAAATTTGTTTTTTTCATTTTTGTTTGTAAAAGAAGTTAAATAAAAAGCCTGAAAAATTTAAATATCGTTTTTCAATTTTTTATTGTAAAAAAAATTCTGAAAATATCCTAAGTACCACCGGGGAGCACCGGGACTCCTTAACAATACATCTTTTTAGGAATTATGTTTTGTTTAGAAACAAATTATTTTGATATTCGTGCAAGAACGACAATTACGTGTACACATTTTTATTAGTAAACCCTGTTATTTGAAGATTGTTAAAAAAGGCGATGTAAGAAGACAGTTGGGTGTACAAATATGTATACATACATACATACATATATTGAAATCTAAAATGATAAAACAAAAAATTTTCTTCATACCACCTAAAATACTTCGTAAAGGTAGCACAAAATTTAATCTTGTATCGATTAATTAAATAAATTTCATCACCTCCCAATCTGCCAGCCATACAGTCAGTAGTTGTGTAGTAACACATAATATACATACATACTTACTCGTGTATAGTGCATAAATCTTCCCCATTCCAGTTCTCCCGCTTTCCCTTTTAAACAAAAATATTTTTGATGTAATAAATATCAACTGTAGTTTCTTATCAGCATAAACGATAGTGAACTTAGTTATCGCAATGACGATATTCATGCTTCGTTTTTTTCTCGCTTTGGTACCTTTTTAAATATTCGTAACACCAACTCATGTTGGTACTTATTCTTATGTTTCTAGCGTTGCTTGCTTTACTTTGGTGCAAACACTTTTGGCGCGCATTTATGGCTTGTTCATGTGTGCGAATGCACATACATATGTATAGTATGTATGTGTGTAAACAGATTCAGAAACAGCTGGTGAAGTATGTGTAGAGGTTATTATTGCAATTATTTTACGAAAACTCTTTAAATAGTTTCGATGATGCATTCCATGAAATCTCACATATAAAAATGAAATTTTATCTGTTCGTACGTATTTTGAAAGCTGCCAAACCAATCGTCGGATTGCAATGAAACTTAGTAAATTAAACATAATAAAATTAATCTAAAATAAGGGGTGGGAGGCTGGCGAAAATCCTCCACTGAACCCTCCCCGAGGGTGCCAGCTGGTAATAAGTACCACAGTCTTCCTATTTACAGGAGGTACTTAGCTAAGTTAAGGGTACTATGGGTTGGGTTCGACACTCCTCAATAGTACAGCACTACCCAAAGTACTCTTAACGTGGTCGGGGGTGAAGGGCTGGATTAAGGTGTGATGCGACCCGTGCCGAGAATCTGTCAGGCTTGGCGCCCTTCTAATAAATAACCAAGTCTCGAACGGAGCTTACGGATACCTGGCGCCCTCCGTAATAACTAGCCTTTCCCGTGTAGTTCTGAACTATGCACGGGCGGACATCCTTTCTCCGACACTCGTGGGTCCAAATATGCAAGCAGACTTTTCAAAAATAAATAAAAAAAAGGAGATCGGCCCTCCTTCGAAAAGACCGACAGGAACAAACAGTTCCGCAATAAGAGCAACGGTCGCACCGAGCTCAAAGAGAACTCCATCCATCGGCCAAATAAGTCGATCGAAATACACAGCGACAGCCTCAGCGAAAGCGAGGCCAGTTGCCACACAACCAGAGCTGGACACAGGTCCAAGCACAAGTAGGGGGGCACTAGCCCGGCAGTCAACTGTGATTCAGCCCCCAAAAACGGTCCCGACCGGAAGCACTGCTACTGCTAGCTCCGGTACCGAAGGATGGCCGCTTGTGAGGGTGGTAGACCCAGCGAAAGCGAGCTACCAGGATCGCAGAAATGCAGCCAGGCTCCTAAGGAGGGTGCACGAAACTCACCCAAAGGAAGGTGAATTGTCTCAGGAGTTGAAAGAGGCGATTGAAAGAGCGAAAGCGATCATTCCTGATTTCAACCCCGACTTCAAACCAGTGGTATCACAATGGACCTGCCGAAGGTCTAAGTGTGTCTTACGACAACCACCCTACCTACCTACCTAAGGGGTGGTGGTATCTCCTGTGAAAACCATTTTTTTTAATATTACATATTTCCGGAGTCATTCGTGCCTGAATACTGAAATTCGATACACGGGCATACAATATTAATATGTATCTTAACAGTTCAGCAAAGTGGACGGCATTGGTAAAGGAGGCGTCCGCTCACACGTGTATCGGCTTCCAAGTCACTGCTGACAGCTATGAGATAGAAGTCTCTTCGTTTATCTAGGAACCAGCATTAACACCGATTACAATGTCAGCCTGTAAATCCAACGTAGAATCTCTCTTGCCTACTAATGGTACTTTGGGCTAAGTAGGCAACTGAGTAGTAAAATCCTCTCTCGACGAACAAAACTAACACTCCACAAAGCTCTCACCATGCCCGTTCGGAAAAAAGTGAAGGAAAACGATAGGACGAAAAGGAGAAGGGTGGATTGAGTCGTTGTGGACTATGAACGGTGACTAATTTGCGGTTGTGTTAGCCGTTTTATGCTGCTGATGAAGTTCATCAAATTTTTGATATCAAGACCTGATATTTCAGCAGGGGCAGAAAAGAAGTGAGAATCAAGATACTTAAATTTTAGTCCTGCGAGAGCGGGGCAGCTAAAGAGCAGGTTCTGAGATGATTTCACCTCATCCACCATACAGCTGACGCAAAAAGCACTCGAAGTAATTCCGAGTCACACGGCATTTATGCCTCGCGGATATTGCCCCGTGAGGATGCCCACAAAATTTCATCATCTTCAGAATATCCCTCGAACGCCTCCGATCCAAACGTGACCAGAAGCATTTCACGACCTTACACGTTCGTGTAATTGCCCAGCGCTCGCTGAGTTGGTACACAGCCCATCCTTCCAGGAGTAGAGCGCAAGTTGTCCAGGGGATCCCGATTCTCCCCTTTTGCAGGCACACTACCTCACAGGTCCCTTGTCTGGCGAGCTCGTGGACTTCGCACTTTTCAGCAATGTCACTATGACCAGGTATCCAGATTATCCTTACGTCGAAGAATTCTGACAATCTGACAATCGAAAGTGAGACCAGGCATTCCCTGACAGGTTCGAGTGTACCATAATAGAGCCTAGGGCGCTAATTGCCGCTTGGCTATCGGAGTAAATACTTGCCTTCTTAACAGTTATTACGCAAGTAAGCAGCCAGTCAGCTGCTTCTTTGATTACGGCCACCGTATTCAGTTGACTCAAGGAAAAAAATTTCTAAGCGTTCGTTAGTTCAAGAAGCCTCTGGGCAGACCCATATGAATCTACTTTTCAAGCGAAATATGATTAATTTCTTTTTGCAATGGGTTCCCTTGTTTTTGTAGAAACACCAGACCCTATTCAGGCAGCGTACATAGAGTGTTCGTGTCCTAAACACCACAGTTGACAGTTATAAATTCCAAGTTGCCTATGTCCATATGTGGGATGTCGAATAAAGATGAGAAACCATTAAAGTATGTGAAAGAGTTATTTTACGTAATTTGTAATTTTGTTACAATTTTTTTTAGTTTTTGGACGGAATGCAACAGTGACTTATTACATACATACATATGTATCTGTGTATGGTGATCCATAAACATTGAAGCCATTTAACCTCTCTAGAAATCAACGAAATGTAAAACATCATTTGTCGAATTGAGTCATCATGCGACTGATAGGCAACAGCTGCCGGCATACACAGACGGTTGAAACAATATTTGTAAGGCTAGTAAGTAAAACACATATATATGTATGTATATATGCCTGTACAGGGTGTTGGGTGGCTAAATTAAAAAAAAAACAATCACTAACGATAAAAGTGTTGATTTATTTGTTTAAAAATATTTTCTTTTAAATTTTGACCGTTAATTGGGATACACTTTTGGAGGCTGGTCTACGTACTCCGTGCCACTCACTGGAGAAGTGTTGTCGGGATGCCATTAACCTGAGAACGATATTTTATTTTAGTGTTTAGATGGTCGCTAGGTTTGTTTCATATCTTTGCTTTGAGGTACTCCAGCAGAAGAAAGTTCATAAGAGTAAGACCGTTCGACCTGGGCTTAACAGTTTGTTAGGGAAGGTAGGTAGGTACATAGGTAGGTGAAACGGCTGAAGCTAGCTCTCCCCAAGTAGCACTAAAGCGCCGTTTTGCTGCCATTGTGAGACCTCCAACAGGAAGATATCAACAGCCACCCAGAGCTGTTGATGTAATGGAGAAGATTGAAGGCGTTTAAGTTGACGCACTGCCCTAGGCTGTCGAAGAAAGGAGCACCCAGTGACCTAAATCGTCTAGCTGCCACACCCGAACATTTACAGAGAACGTGCTCAACAGTCTCCTTCTCTGAAAGGTCCCCACAAGTTCTGCAATGGGGGTTAAATGGTAACCCTAGCCTTTCCGCTTGTGTGCTGATCGTCCAGTGACCGGTAAACACAGCTACGAGTTTGGAAATTGAATGGCGAGGAGTTCAAAGGACTTTCTGAGTCCTCCGTATATTGTAATGGGGCCAAAGGGTTTTCGAAATAGCACATAAAGAAGTGGAGCTCCATCTTTTCTGCGCTTCCCTGAGAAATAATTTGTGTAGTTTCCCTTTTATAACTGTCAGGGGGATGCCGATGACCGGGGTAGGAAGTCTCTGAGGCCAAATCAGTCCCCTTCCTGGCAAAGTCATCAGCAATTTCATTTCCCTCTATGTTCCTATGTCCTGGAAGCCAGATTAGAGAAATGCCACCTGCACACCCAAGAGATTTGATCTCCTCCGTACAGGAGCTCACTAGTTTGGTTCTGCACCATGGCGTCGTTTAACATCCCTCGATCCCACGTTTCCTAAGCATTTTGCATGCCTGCAGGATTGCAAAGTCTTCTGCCTTAAAAACACTAGCAGTGTTCGGCAGTTTAAAGGTGTTAGATAAATTGGTTTATTTAGAGAAAACTCCTCGCTCTGACTCTCGATTCCATCTTGGAGCCGTCAGTGAAGACAGAGGTGCAAGCTTCGGCGCAGATTCTCCCCTCGATCCAATCCTGCCTATTTGCAAATATTGCCCTAACACGACCCTCAAACTCCAGTTTGCGGATCGAGAGATCTGTCCGAAGATCGGAGAAATACAGTATTAACTGCCCAAAAATGATGCCATGTCCATGTTAGTGAAGAAATCATACAATATCGTCATGTATCACTGTATGCGACGTGTGTGTACTGAAGGATAATTAATAGCAGAAAATAATCGTTAAGCCTGCGGCGATAAGACATACCGTCCACAGAAATTACTTGCGCTCGACAATTTTCAAAAAAATATGGTCACTTTGGGACTGTGAAGTGACTGTTGATGTTTTAATAGTCGGCTGTGTCTTTTAGGAGACCAATAACGACAATTTTTCTTATTTGCACTTCCATTTAAAGGAAAATTAGCTCCATCACTACCGTTTCCCGTATGAAATCGCTTCGACATTGCACGACTTAAATTTTGAAGGGGTAAAGTCTAAGATCCTTCCTCAATATGGCATGTATAATAGTTTTTAAAAGTCTAAAGACAGCCGCTCTCTTGCACACTCAGCGGTTAGGGAGAAACTTTAAATTTAAAACTTTGTTCTAGTACCGGACACCCAGTATGTACACGGAGGTACAGATGGAATAGTGTACATGCGTATGTATAAAAATTTTTGTGTACATACATACATATCTATCATACACACCATATAAATAAAATTGGAATGCTATGTAAGACTTTAGCAACTGGTTTGCCGTGATTACCATTCAATTAGTCCCGAGTTCGATACTCACTGTAGACATGTATAATGTGATCTAAGGTATACTATACTTTTCGCAGTGCAGTCGAATGTTCTTCTTTGTGCCAAATTTCATTTATAAATAACGGTTTTTGCCTACCTCGGACAAAGAGTATTGTGTGTAGCAATACAGGGCCCGGCACCCGAAGTGTAACCAACTTCAGACCGCTCCCGCAGCTAATGCATGGACATCCGCTGTCTGTTAGTTGGCTAAATGACAGTCCAGAGTATGGTTTACAAGCGCGCGTAAGCACTTTGCCGAGAGTAAACGCGAAAAAAGAAAATCAGTAATGGATTTCAAACGTAAAAGTGTGATTGCATTATATTTGGCTGGAAAATCACAACCCGCGATTGTTCGTGAGCTCGAGCACCTTAAAGTAAATAAAGTTTTTGTTTATCGCACCATTACTCCTTACAATGATAATGGTAGTATCGCGAAACGTCATGGAGGTTGTCATCAAAAGACTGCAACGTCACGTGAAATGGTTCAAAAAGTGGAAAAGCGACTTAAGCGAAATCCCCGACGAAATCAAATGGCGAAAGAAAATAAGAAAGCAAATACCTTACCGTAGCATTCGTCGCATACTGAAAAATGATCTCAAAGTTAAACTCTACAAGATCCAAAAAGCGGATGATCTCACGAAAGCGGTCAATTTCCGAACATCGTGTATTTTGACGAGAACATTTTTCCCAAAACGATAGGATTTATTTGACCAACCGTTTATACGAGAATTTGAGTCATCGATTGGCCATCAGGAGGCAGCACCCGCCAAAGGTAATGGGTTGGGCCGCTGTAACCGCAGATGGGCGCTTTCCAATCAATTTCATCGAGCCTGGAGTCAAGGGAAACGCGAAATATTATCGGAAAAGTATTCTGGAGGTTGCTTTGAAGTCGTGGACAGACAAACATTTCGGTGGCAGACCAAGGACGTTTCAACCGGACACAAAGCTCGAGTGAACCAGGAATGGCTAAAGAACAACGTTCCGAACTTCATAACGTCCACAGAATGGCTCTCAAATTCACCAGACCCGAATACGATGGATTATTCTAGTTTGGGCCATTTTGGAGAGCAAGGTCCGAACTAAAAGATTCACCAGGGTCGAGGCGCTGAAAAAAGCCATTGTCCCCGAGGGGGCTAAAATAGCTGCAAGTCACATTCTAGCAGCTTGCGGTTCGTTTCTGGACCGTCTCAAGGTCATAGTGAAGGCAAAAGTTGGTCATGTCGAGTAAAAGTTATTTGATTCTTAATTTTGCATTATTTTCACACATTTTTTACTTCGAATTGAATAAAAGTAAATTTCCAAACTAAATTTATGGCCTTTTTAATTAGTTACACTTCCAGTTCCAGACCTTGTATATTAATTTTTACTCGAGTTCTCGTACATACGGACGAGTGGACGGACGGGCGCACAGGCATAGCTGAATCGAAGCTAAATCGATCCAAAATCAAGATGTTTTTAGCCGTTTAGCGTCTGTGGGAATGCTCGTCGCAACACACTGGATTTGTAGAGAAACAAATCCTGGCTACTTCACCACCACAATGGACCGGCTCACACAATTCATCTTGTATTCAACTATCTATTTGATCACAAAGAACTTTTTTTCTTTTAACCCTTTACCGCATATGAGCCCATATATGGTATGGCAGTTTTGATTCAATTTTTATTTCCAAATTAAATATTATGAAATAATTCAAACTAATTATTTTATTTCGAAATAACCTCACTTTTGCGCAGCCTGGTGAAAAATAAGAATTGAAGTGTGAGTGATTTTTTTTTCAAAAAACGATGACAGAGTATAGCGTAAGTGCTTTTCGACAGAAAACAAATATTTGCATGGAGTCGATATACTCATCTTTCTCGACGGATGAAACTCAATGGGAATTGGTACGGCTCCTGTCCAGCACTGGGCAACAGAGTAGGCATGGACTTCGATCCAACGATCCTCGCCATGCCCCTTTACTCCATGCCTTCCAGAGTCGTGCTTGACAAGAGATAGAGTGTGGTGTTGCCAGAGGCTCAACTGTGGTCAAACTCAGAAAATGAGCCCGGCAAACACTGTTTTCGCATTTTCACGGATGGCTCCAGGAACGAGCATGGCTTCGGCTCTGAGGTCTACGTGGAATACAGCGGGACACAACTGCACTTTGCTCTTGGAATACAAGCATCTGTGTTTCAAGCGGAGGTGTATGCTGTTCAAGAAGCGATGAACTTTGTTGTGGAAAACAGATGGAGAGGCAGATCTATATGTGTCTGCAGCGACAGCCAAGCTGCGCTCATGGCCTTAGACAACCCCCCAACCACTTCAAGGGTAGTCGAGGCCGGTAAATCCAGGCTGAACTATGTCGGTAGACATAATAGCCTAATTTTAACATGGGTCTCGGGACACGTGGGTATCGTGGGTAACAAAATCTCTGACTCTTTAGCAAAAATGGGATCTGAGGCCAACTTTAATGGCCCGGAGCCCGTTCTGTCCCTCCCTTCTGCAGCCAACAAAGCCACGATTAGCAAACGGGCTACTCTACCCCACCAGCGAGCTTGGCAGGCTGAGAGAGGCTGCAGATTGATAAAACTGATGTTACTTGTCATGTCCGACATACTGTCGCAGTTCCTCCTGTCACTAAGCAGAGGGGACTGTAGGAGGCTGGTTGGACTGATGACGGGCCACTTTCTATGGGCGAAGCATATAGAAAAGGTGGGCATCTCAGTCTGCCCCGCCTTCGCTCGAATCAGGCTTTAAGTGTTTAGAAGCTACCACCTTGGCTCCTTGGCACCACAAGATCTACTCAGATTTCTTCGGAGGTCGAGTAGATTTAAAGAAAATTAAAAAGGGAATCCGAGTGCGGTACAATGGTCTTAATTGTGTCTGAGTGCTGTTCTTCATAGTCTGTCCCGACAGATGTAACCTGACAACACCACTTGCGAGTTTCTGCCTCGTGAAAAGCATTCTCGGACAATTGAGATGATAAATGAGTTCAATGTGATTGAAGGCGATAATAAAAATTAAGATTTGATCAACTGTTAAAATACCTGTTATAGGAGATTATTTTGAAGAGAATGAAATAAATATAAATTAATAGTCGAACCGTTTTCGTTTTATTCACGAATTCCGGGTACTTTTTGAACAAAAGGTGCATACATACAAAATCCCAAAGAAATTCCGTCATCAGAAACCAATCAAAAACTCATCTAAACAACCGTCAACACGTGTTTTGTGCATAAAGTCCAAACCGCCGCTCTTGAGTAAATACAAAAATACGCAAAGTGCACATCCAATGGTTTTAAAGCGACAAATGCAATAGCGTTTAGTTTAGTGGGTATACATTTCAGTAGTACCATCAGCGATGCGTTGAATTTTGAATGGGGGTGACAGCAATAAACCGCTGACTAAACGAACTTTGTATTTGCAAACATGTGAATGCACATGCGAACATACATATGCATCTACATGCAAAGATTGCAGCGTATTGTGTATAAAACGAAAGCTCACTTGCAAGTGCAACTGTGAGTGATTACGAAAGCAACGCAGAGACAGCAACAGCGGCAAAACTCGTAGCAGCAATGACATTTACAGTAACAGAGAGAAAGAGGAGCACCAGCAACGTGAATGAGATTAATACGTATGTCCATATGTACACAAATGTAATACGCTTATAAACACACAAATTTGCATACTCGCACAAATGTCAATCACTTATAAGCACCGTGAAGAAATAAGGAAGAAATATTCAATGAAACGATGTAAGGGTGCCTGCCCATTTCACGCAATTTGCACTTGAAACGCAAACAACAGCAATCATAGCACGACGGTGGTATTGGCAAAAGCAACCGAGGCAACAACAAATTCAACAAACTTTTCCGCTCTTCTTCGTAGGTGTGTATAAAAATAAATTATTCACAGAAGCACAAATGCCAAAAAAAAAACAACTAACTAGTAGAAAAAGAAACGACACAATCAGCCATCGACCAGCCGACCAACTGACCAACTTAAGCGGACAGTAGGCCAAAGCAAGAATTATAAGCAACAGCCCAAAGGACCGCTGGCAACAGGCACGGACGACTTGTATAAAAACGATTAATTGAGGCTAAGCAATTGAAAGCAAAGTATTTCTGTATGAAAATAGTCGATATTTGAAAATCGTCTCTGAGATTACGTCAAGATTTCTTCCTATACATGATTGAATTGATGGTCTAGCAAAATTGCTGATTATTGCGGCTTAGCCCCTTCGTACATTCGACTTGTCAGAGGAATCACTTCCAATAGAGGCAGCAATACATAAGTACCTATGTATGTGCACACAAACAGAGACACACTGTGTGTCAGATTTGTTTTGTATTCTAACCTTTTTTATATACTATATACATATATAAATAAATAAATATGTATAAACGTTTTCGAATTACATATTTTTTATCAGGTCTAACTGGCTGCTGAATTAAACTGGCATGGAGTGGCGACTGTGTCAGCACTATCAGTAGTCATTCGTACGAGTATCCGTGTCCGTGCAAACATTCGCATAATTATTGCACACGTACGTGTATGTGTACGTTAACATATATACATATATAAACTTGTATATGCATACAAATGCGCGCACACTGTTCAAGTGTATGGTTATGTATCTCATAAGTAAACATTTTGTATTACTAGAAGCCCATTTTTTCTGTTTATACCAACGAAATTTAATTGTTTGAGCCATATTTTTAAGGCAGCTTGATTTATTATGTTATTTCCGTTTTTCTGTTAAACTGTTTTATTTTTTTATTTTTTTTTTTTTTTATTTAATTTTGCCATTTTCAAAAGTTATTTCGGGAATTTTTAAACCGTTCATACATTTGTACATACTGTCACATACATACATACATAGAAATGTATGTATGCACATAAATGTGCTGTGTGTTTTTATTTATATTTTTTGCACCAAAACTCACTCACACGAAATATGATTACCGCCTCTATCTCCGACACAGTCTCCGTCACCGTCACTGTAGCTGTTGGAACAGCCGTCCTCCACGTTTCAGTTTCACGTTCAAAGAGGCTGTATATTTGTGCAGCTACAATACAAAACCACCGCCGCGTACGTATTTCACACTCGTCACTCGTTCACTCATTCGCTCCGAATGCCTTACGTCGAAGACTGTGACTGACGAAAGCATTCAACGGCAACGCAGAGACGGCCAAGCAACGAAAGCGACTACGACAACGATTCACAGTGGGTAATTTGTCAAAAAATCGCATGTTTGTCGATATAGGCATTGCCTCAGATTGATAGAATACAAAATTACGTCGTCCCAGGTCCCTGACTTCAGCACAGAAAGCAAACAAACGAAAAGAAGAGGAAGAATAACCGAAAGCACGTGGAAAGTCGCCGTTGCCGAATGGGTTTGTGCGTGACTACCATTCGGAATTCGGAGAACGTTGGCTCGAATCTTCATGAATTGAAGAAAAACTTTTTTCTAATAGCGGTCGCCCTTCGGCATGCAATGGCAAGCCTCTGAGTGTATTTACCGTTCGTAGTCGACTTAAAACTGCAGAACCCTCCATTTGTGGCACAACATCAAGGCGCACGCCTCAAATGGCAGGAGTAGCTCGAACGAACACCCAACAAGAGTGTACGCGCCAATTATTTATTTAATTTTAAGTGGAAAGCCAATAATTATAGAATACTTCCTGGTGGAAGCAAAGAAAAATACTGTATTATTGTCATTCGCGGAACACACGGACCTTAATTTGAATTTTTTTGTTCGCTTTAAAAAGCAAAATATTCACAAACAAGTAACTTTGCATATAAAATTCTTTTTTTTCTGTGCTGACGTTACTAAAACACCAAATTCGCCACGAAAAAATTACGGATTTCTGATGGTTTTCTCACCACATTTGTATTCTCTACGTCGTGATGGCTTCCTGACTTGCAGGCGAGGGCTTTATGGAATATCATATATAATGGTGAAAGGTGAACGGAATTAACAGCATAATAATTTCTTATCTGAAAATCCTTTAGAGACGATAGTGCAAAGAAAGTCGTCACAGAATCTGTGCTGCAAAGGATTTGATAATTTTTCGTTTTATCCTGAGCGCATCACGCAACGGTAACACCAAGGAAAAATCAGGGTTGTTGGTTCCATATGCTCTTGTACTTACTTTCCGTTTTTCGCTAACTAAATGGGAAAGAGTATCACGTAGCAGTGGATATTGAGTCGCACTATCTAGGTGCACTTTCTCCATAAAGACACACTGTGCAAAGTCGACAATGACGACAACAACACTAATGGTACAGAACGAGCCCGCAAGAGGAAGCAACAAATATAAAAACAAAACAAATTTGGTTGGGAAAAGAATTTTTTTCGTTTTTTCTCGTATATTTTGTATATAAATAGATGAATACAGATGTTTGTATAAGTGTGTGTATGTATGCACATATATGTACATGCACTTGTATTTATATAGTTACATACATATGGTACATATGTATTTATCATATAAAATATCTATTAAATACAAATATATATTATTTATTTACATATGTACGTATATATGTACATACATACATCCTTTTTTTAATCAATAAGTCGAGTACCGCCTTTAACGGCACGTGTACTGAACTAAAGTAAAATAACAATAAGCCAAAAATAATAAAATTTAAAGTGTATTATAACAACAATAAACCAATAAAACCACAATGAGCAGAAACACCTGAATTCAGAGCTACCGATAAATATTCACACCAATTATTTTGTCACATTTTTGTATGTTCATACAAATATACATAAATATGTATATTATATATTAATACGCATCAACCATTTTCGTAAAAAACGCACAATGACGACGTCGCCAACAACGACAAGAATTCACACATATGTATGTACATATATATATGCATACATATATGTATATGTGTATCTACGTCGACATTATCTAGCCACTAGTTAGGTGATCATGCCGTTACCCGTCCTTCTCCAAGCTCGCAATCATCAGCCATATCACATACATTTCACATACACATATGTACGTAAGCACTGAAGAAAAAACCTATACGTATTATCATACGACACAACATTCTCATTCGTTACAGTAACTCCATAGCAGCTGTTTTGTATTTATTTATTTATTAATTTTTTTCGTAAAAGGACGTTCTCAAGTGGTTTTCAAGAAGAGAGCAAAAGCTTTATTACGTACCACCTCATCCAAAAGTTATATATGTACATATGTACATACAAACTCGTATGCATTAGCCGATTGTGTTCTCATGGTTTCGTAGAGATACGATACCTGTTGTATTGTTGTTTTTGTGGGATGTTGCTGGGTGCTTGCGTCTTCAAAATTGTCGCTGTCGCAATTGTTGACTTTGCAGTTAATCCCGTTGTTAGCTTTTGTTGTCACTATAATCAACCCGACTGACTAACTAACTGGTCGACACTGTCACCCTCGCTGAACTGGCATAGTTCGTTGCTGCATATAAACAACAGCTATCTACACACATGCATACTATTTATGTACACATTTATACTCACTACATCACTCTTCTTTCGGCTTTGTGTGTGTATCGAACATATCGTGTCGTATTGGTAGAGAGTATTCGTCAGATACAAAAACAAATCGAAAACGACATTGAATTGTTAAAAAAAGTAAAAAATTAAATTTAATTTAATGGAAGACTAATTGGGAGCTTATAAATACCTACATACATACATTCATACATATAATGTGCAAGAAACAAGCGTATCTGAGTATGGCGAGGTAAAAGTTCGTGATTCCACAGTTTCAATCATTCCATACTACCGTTTCTCACATCATTGCGGATGTGTGTTCAAATACATATGTAGGATAAAAGAATATGGGGCTGTTGGTTCAATAACTTGCAGCGCGAAAATTTGGTAGCTGGAAATTCAATTTAACAACCAGGCATTACCACTTCTACACCGGTACCTTCAAGGTAGATTGTGAGATTAGGCAGGGATTTACGCTGACCCCCTGGCGTTAAGACGAACCTTCCATCTGACTGATTTTGCGATTGTTTTCCAGGCGAAAATATTTGCTATTGCCAAAGACTGTCTTTTTCTGGAGCGTGTTAATTAAACAATGCAGAACCCTTTAGAAAAGTGTCTGCGATAAGCTGTTGATAGACTTAATTTGTATTCGTGGTCATGGAAGCTAACCAGGCCTCCGTCATTTTTAGCAATCGTCAAATATGTAGCGTAAAGTATCTAACTACAGAGCTTCCAAACTGTTACCACACTCTTATGGCCTGCATATAACCATTAGAGAATATCTGATCTGAAATCGAAACCCAGGCCTGATGTCCCACAATGATTCCTGCAGCAGCTGCAAATGCAAGGATGATAGATTCCAAGTTTGGCCATCTGCAGCAAAATTCTGAGAGTAACTTCGGTTGCCACGACACCAGGTACTCAGAAACAGAATTCTACCCGCTCATTTCACACATGGCTGTGGTAATTTTTTTCGTATATCACCAACACAATCCCAGTTTCTTCGTAAACAAACCGCTATCATGACCACGCTTATGTCCAAGAATGATAGAAAGAAGATTGCGCCCATCAGAGAGTACGTGACGTCACGCTTTTCCAAATTGTGCAGTATTGCCAACCATTTGCTCTTCGTAATAAATTTAATGCTTTTTTATACCGAATATGCGAAAATTTTGAAGTTCCGTGTTTGCTTCTTTTTTTTTAATTTAAAGCTACCGAAACCTTAATTTAAAAAAAAACTGTATTATTATACAAAAGAAGGTTAAAAAAGGCCACTCTGAGAAGATTTTAGTGCTAATGAAAATTAGTTGGTTTCTTATAAAATTTGATATTTTGAAAGTGTGAATTTAATTTTTTGCTCCTTTTAAGATTATGCAAGAATATTAAATGTCCCTCTCTCAACTATTCTTAAGATTGAAAACCTTTTTACACATTTTAAAAGGCGTTTGAATTTACTGAATGCGGATTAAAACCATAGAGGTGTAATCGTTCTTCCCGCGATCAATCCCTAGTGGGACATAGGGCATCAAGAGGTGTATTCATTGTAAAAATAAGCCTCAAAATACCAGAATATACTAAAGAAACCATACTGACATTTTTACAAAAAGAGTACCTTTTCTAGTTACATTACCTCAAATTTAGCAAATAAGTCGTTCCCTTAACAAAATAGTCTCGCTTAACAAAAAAAAAATCATAAATTAAATTGTACATAAGCATAACACATTTATTTAAAAAAAAGCACATTCTAAAGACAATTTGTCACGCATACAAAGTTCTTTTAGTGATTCAATACAAATTTGGTGTTTTATTTTCTTTAAATGGGCATTTTAGTGCGTTTTTATATCCAAAGCTAGGCAACACTGCAGTAGGGAGAGAGAGATGTGACTGCCGAAAGCAGAAGAAAAAAAGTAAAGCTAAATAAAACTGAGTGAATTATTTAACTAATTATTAAAAAATGTATATTTTACAAAATTATAAACATTACATTTTAATTAAAACAGGCTAGAAAAATGTCATGAAGAAAGAACTAAAACTCCGAAACTAAATAACAAAAAAAAAGCTAAATGAAGTTACGAAAATGGTAATCTGGCCATACTGGAGCTAAAATCACGTAACTCGTTGTCAAATTCGCTGAGAGCAAAGTAACGGGACCACGATAGGCGCCATCTCATTATTCTTTCCATCATGGCTTATGTCAGTCAATCAGCTCTTTCCTTCAAAATCGCTGAGAGACTAATACGACACCTTCACTATGACGTCAAAGCTGTACTTACTCTCTACCACCTCGGCGTTGAGTCTTATGGTGCTCACACTCACCAATATGACACTGCCAAAATTCTTGCGAGACATAGGTACATACATATATATGTGCCTCCATGGTATGGTATACTCGTATTAAATCTAATCTAATTAAAATCTTCAGTAAAATGTTGAGATTAACCTGATGATAAGAAGAAATGAAGTAAAGTTAAAAATGTTGTATGTATGTATGTAAATATGTATATTCCTTCTAGCTAGTATATGAGTGAAATATAATTCTTCTCACTCTAACTACCATGTAACTACAAAATGTTGAAACTATAATGTTAAGAAACAGTCTTTCGAAAATAATAAAAAATAAAATAAAAAAGCATCCAAATTAATGCGAGTCGAATTTATATAAAATATTGCGTTCATGAAGCAAATAATTTGTAACAATTGTAGCCAAAAAGCTTGCAAAGTAGGGGAAAGTGAGAGAGCAAAATGATATTTCATTTTGAGGGGAAGTTGCAAGTTTTTACTGGATAATTTTTTACTTGTAAGAATTTGCAAGTGAGAAATACAGCAAATCGCAAACTAAAAATAAGCATAAATTCAAATTTGCGTACTGAGTCCAAGCTTTAAATTTAAATAAAAATTGTGATTAAAATTGGGAACGTATAAATATGTACATATATAAAGGGTGGCTAAGTTTCAAGGGCCGGTGTTGATTTTGAATAAATAAAATTTTTTTAGAAAATTATTGTCATTTCTCTTTATTATGATAATATTGGTATGGCTCAAAAAAATATTGGCGAAATGACCGCCGCGGCCTCGGCGGCGCACCTCCAAAGACCACCAAATGCAAATAGTTCCTTATCTAAAGGGTGGTTAAGTTTCAAGGGCCGGTGTTGATTTTGAATAGAGTACAATTCTTTTAGGAAATTATTGTCATTTCTCTTTATTATGATAATATTGGTATGGCTCAATTACGTATGGAACAAAATATCGGCCAAATAGCCGCTGTGACTTCGGCGACACACCTCCATCCGATGGTCCAAATTTTCGATGACGCTGAGGCATAGTTGAGGTTCTATGCCGTTAATGTGCCGAATTATCTCATCCTTTAGCTCTTGAATTGTTGCTGGCTTATCGACGTATACCTTTTCTTTCAAATAACCCCAAAGAAAGAAGTCCAACGGTGTCGTTGACGTTTAGGTGTGGGTCACATTCAACATCGGTCCTTGAAATTTAACCACCCTTTATATAAATATGATATATAAATATATTTTAGTTAAAATTTAGATAATAGGTTTTTTTTTCAGATAAATTTGAAGTATTGGCCCATGATATAGAGGTATGTACTTCTGAACCACTGCCTCCAGTCACCATTCCTGCAGTTTACGAAACACAAATCGAAAGCATTGAAGGTTTCTTTTGTGTTTTATGATTGTATTTTTTGGTTATTAACTAATTTGACAATATATGCATATACATACATACATGCATAGACGGAAGCGAGGAAAATATGAAGAAAGCTGTGATTGCCACAGCAATACAATTGCCAATGGGATGTTCTTCTCTGACAGCGATGATGAAGTGGAACAAATCCTTGTGGACAAAATAAAATCGTGTGGTGCTTAGCTCGTTATTTTGCATTTTATTTGCTTTATTTTATTTTTTTAATGAGAGCTAGCTCAACAGAAACAAATTAACTTTTTGTGACTTTTCACGCCAACAATTTAATCAACTGATCGTAAAACTTGCAAATTGTTTCTGGTTTGGCATTCGTGTTAATTTTTTGATATTTTTCTCTTTAAGAGCAAATTCTCGGAAATGAAGTTACTGGCAAGTTGCTGGATAATTTTTACACTAACATATCCAATATTAATCTTAATATTTTGAGAATAAAGTGTTGTTAAAATACCAGATGATTTCAATTGTGGGTTGTCTTGTTATTGACATTTCTTTTTGCTCAAATATTGAATTTCATTCGGTATTATGCCACGAAATGAATTGCAACATTTTACACTCTTAAACTCATTTTCGTAGTGAGTGCTGTTTTGTGCGAGAAAAAAAGAGGTTGTGTGTAAAGTCGGTTTACTGACGATAGTTTAACGTGACAACGTCATAAGAAAATGCTGATGGAATGCTTGCATTAAGATATAGGGAGACACTCCCTTTCATTTCCTACTTTTCCTATCATCGTCCTATTCTCAACAGAGAAATGCACACAGGAAGAAGGCATATGCAAATACAAATATGTGAATTTATATACATATGCGCATATACATACATATATATGCTCACTCAAGTAGGAGAGAGCCAGATGTCGAACGTTGCCGAACGCGGGGGCCGATTGTGCCTCTTTGTTGTTCGTTCCGCGCTCTCGCTTGCAGTTTCAGCAAGATAACGCCGCATTTTTGGTGCGTTCATCCGGCTACATCGAATTATAAGACGTTATCACGTCAAAAACATATTTTCTACAAGCGAGCCAGCTTATAGCTTCAAGAAACCAGGCGCGTTCACTTTTGTGAATAAAGAGCTAAAATTTGGCACATATTGTCACTCCCTTATAAGTAAGGTAAACGTATAAAATTGTACTTAAATTTCAATAATATTGTTTGAATGTTTGCTTTGCTTCAATTCTCAATGCCCACTCAACCGTTCAAGCGTGGTTTAATTAATATATTCAACAAGAATACGAGCTTTGCTATTTTCAATATATGCATTCACGCTTCGTCTCTCTGAGCTAACAGAGGGAGAAGTTTCGGATCTCCACCATTTCATCTGGCATAACAAATATTTCAATAAGACTAAGTAACTCGATTAATATAACGCATCCCGATTAGAGAGATTTGCCTCCTGCCGTTAATCATACCACCGGATGAGATTATGAGATTTTCTCACATAAGTTCTCTCAATCTAACCTTACCTTATAATGCCACAATCGTGTTACACAACCAGCTACGATGCGAGAGTATGAAAAAAATTCACGTCTGTAGCGAATTTCTCTTTATGCTCGGAATTGGTAATGTTTTTTGTATTATATTTTTATTTTTATTTATTATATTTTTCTATATTAAAGAACACGAAATCAAAGTGTTGCACTAAAAAGCTTTGAACTGCGTTATTTCGCTCTATTTCATGAAAGGGTTTTTCTTTCCCGCCAATTTGTGTAGCAACAAATAAAAACAAAAATCAAATAATAGTTACGTAAAATCAACAGCTTAAAGCTGTTTGCAAACGCGTGCAAAACTCGAAGCTAACGACAAAGAAGTAACAAACAGAAGCCGGCACCTGTTATGGTAGAGAAATAGGAGCTCCTATGCAAAAATATAATTGTCGATATCTGAGAGTGAAAATCTAACAGCTAAAGACTTATGTATGCATGCAATTATGCGAGTGTAAATTGTAAGTGAAATCCATAAAGTGATTTTTTACTACATCCAACTACCAGACATACTTCTAACTATCATTTATTTTTGTTGTTGTACGTAAGCGTTTTACGTAATCTCGTATACTTTGCTCTTCCTTTATAAGATTTATAGCCCCATGGCCTTTCAGAAAATGACGCGGTCGGAGCCAAGTGTTGTATATGCATATTCATATGTATGTATTCATGTGTATGTATATATATAACTGGCGTATATATTCTTTGTTAGGTGGTTCGCCGAGTTTGTCCTTCAATTTTTGGTTTGTGTCTTGATGTTGGCCGCTTTTGTACCACCTCCGAGTGGCAAATAGTTGTTTGTAAGAACTATGTAACTTATTTCCATAGCAGAAATGCCTTCGCAGGTTTGCCATTGCCTGCCAAGGGGCGACCAGCATTAGAAAAAGCTTCTCTTATAATTTGATATTTCCCCTCCATTCATTTAGGGCCTAACACTGACAATCGATGTTTTCTGAGTAACAGCTGAACTTACGTGAACATCGCGGCATTCCATTGAGGAGCTGATCACTCACTACTAACAACCTCAATCAGAAATGAGCAATCTTCTAACTCTCCGACAGTGAGTTGAGAAAGAGGAATAGGCCGGAATTTCAACTCCGGTTTTGATACGTTCTTTGCCCGTAATAAAAAAGCATACGAAACGGAAGTAGAATATTATAAAGCCTTAGTCGTGGGTTCATGTTTAGTAAAAAAAATATTTTTTCAAAGCATATGTTATGTTATGAAAGAAACGGCGACCGTCAATGTCACTTACAGTGATCAGCAAGTAAATTCTCATTTGAATGGCAAAAATCCACTAAAAATCCAACTGTGAACTAGAAACTGAAAAATAAGTTTCTTTAGATTTTTCCTACAGGGTTCATTTGTACTCCTATTTACAATACTATGCAAATTTTAATTCAAAATGACCTTTACGTCACTCACATCTGATACATTTTAATATATATGACCGGGTCCGAGTAATACCGAATAGGTAACATAAGAACGTACATGCGGAACGTAAGTACAGTTACGGGCATATAATTATCAACGCCATATAAACACTCATTTCCAAATGACTTAATCCAGGTTAAGTTTTACAAATAATTAGTACCATATTAAAAAGAAAATCACTTATGGAAATTGTACTAAAAACCCCTTTTTAAATGCGAGACGTATCTCTCTTGCCCACAGTGCTACTTTGGACTAAGCAGACAATTGAGTAGTAAAGTCCTCTCTCGACGAACAAAACTAACTCTCTACAAGGCTAAAAAATAAAACTCTAAACACAGGATCCAGCACTGGAAGTGTAACCAACTCAATGATAGTCCAGAGTATTGTTTACAAGCGCGCTGAAGCGTTTTACCGAGAGCAAACGCGAAAAAAGAAAATTAGTAATGGTTTTCAAACGTTAAAGGTTGATTGCATTATATTTGGCTGGAAAATCACAACCAGCGATTGTTCGTGAGCTCGAGCACCTTAAAGTAAATAAAGTTTTTGTTTATCGCACCATTACTTGTTACAATGATTCTGGTAGCACCGCGAAAAGTCATGGAGGTGGTCATCAAAAGACTGCAACGTCACGTGAAATGGTTCAAAAAGTGAAGAAGCGAAATCCCCGACGAATTGTTAATCAACTGGCGAAAGAACTGAAAATATCTGACCATAGTATCCGCCGCATACTGAAAAATAATCTCAAAGTCAACCCTTAAAAGCTCCAAAGGAGGACTTGAGAGAGCGAAGGAGTTGCTTCGCTTGGCCAAAGCGGTAAATTTCCGAACATTGTGTTTTTGACGAGAACATTTTTCAACTTGAGCAATTCGTAAACTCCCAAAGCGATAGAGTTTATTTGACCGACCGTTCATACAAGAATTTGAGTCAAAGATTGGCCACCAGGAGGCAGCACCCGCCACAGGTACTGGTTTTGGCCGAAAAAAGCCATTGACCGCGAGTGGGCCAAAAGTCACATTCGGGCAGCTTGCGATTAGTTTCTGGACCGCCTCAAGGCCATAGTCAAGCAAAAGATGGTCATATCTAGCAAAAGTAAAAAGTGATTCTTAATTTTGTTTTATTTTTACAATTTTTTTTTTTTTTTTGAATTGAATAAAAGTAATTTTCCAGTGCCGGACCCTGTATGAGGCTAACGGACATACTATTGGCTTTATTTCAAAATTCCTTTAATGCCATAAATGTTGGCATAAATGGCCCGATTGAGGCACAATCTGCAAATACAATTCGCACCCGCTCTTTGGACAGCAAGTCTAAATTCTAAATGGCCAATGTCGTTGGTTGCTTTTTTCGCACAGACTAGCGACGATGGAGATCGTTAAGGAGTCAAATAGCCTTCATTAAAGAAGATGAACTAATACTTCAACATTTGGGAGAATCCTCTGCTTCCGGAACGAAATCGTAACTAAATAACTGCAGGAGCTGGTAGTTATGACACTTGTCTATAATATATTGGAAAAATATAATTTTTCCGGATGAAGCGAAAGCAAATCGGTTGACCGAGCTCCTCCTCCTATTTGTGGTGTGCGTCTTGATGTTGTTCCACAAATGGAGGGACCTACAGTTTCAAGCCGACTCCGAACGGCAGATATTTTTATGAGGACCTTTTTCATGGCAGAAATACACTCGGAGGTTTGCCGTTGCCTACCGAGGGGCGACCGCTATTAGAAAAATGTTTTTCTTAATTTGGTGTTTCACCAAATCGAATCGGCTGCCATCCATCGAATTCGCGTCTGGTGAATTTGACAGCCATTGTGTGGACGTTATGAAGTTCGGAACGTTGTTTTTAGCCATTCTTGGTTCACTCGAGCTTTGTGAGACGGTGCCGAGTCCTGTTGAAACGTCCATGGTCTGCCACCGAAATGGTTGTCTGCCAACGTCTTCAAAGCAACCTTCAGAATACTTTCCCAATAGTATTACGCATTTATCTTGACGCCAGGCTCGATGAAAACGATTGAAGAGTGCCCATCTGCAGTTACAGCGGCTCAAACCAAACCTGTGATGGGTGCTGTCTCCTGGTGGCCAATCGTTGACTCAAATTCTTGTATAAATGGTCGGTCAAGTAAATCCTATCGTTTTGGGAGTTTGCGAATTGCTCGATTTGAAAAAAAAATTTCGTCAGAAAACACAATGTTCGGAAATTGACCGTTTTGGCCAAGCGAAGCAACTCCTTCGTTCTCTCAAGTTGTTGTTGTTGTTGTTGTTAACAGCTCTCAAGTCTGACTTGTTGCTGCTTTGGTGTGAGATCATGCGCCTTTTGGATCTGGTAAGACTTGACTTTGAGCTAATTTTCCAGTATGCAGCGGATGCTACGGTTAGATATTTTCAGTTCTTTCGCCATTTGATTAACACTTCCTCGGGGATTTCGCTCAAGTCGCTTCGTCAAGTTTTACACCATTTCATATGACGCTGCAGTCTTCTAATGACCACCTCCATGACGTTTCGCGATGCTACCAGTACCATTGTAAGGAGTAATGGTGCGATAAACAAAAACTTTATTTACTTTGAGGTACTCGAACTCACGAACAATCGCTGGTTGTGATTTTCCAGCCAAATATAATGCAATCAAACTATTACGTTTGAAATCCATTACTCATTTTCTTTTTTCCCAAAATGCTTCCGCGCGCTTGTAAACAATATTTTGGACCGTCATTCAGTCAACTAACAGACATCTAATACCCGTGCATCAGTTGTGCGAGCGGTCTGAAGTTGGTTACACTTCGAGTGCCGGACCCTGTAGAAGAACTAAGCGTTGTATGACAGAGAGGTTAAAGTACTCCCCAGTAATTATTTGTATAAATTAAAGCATGAGCAACTAATTGTACGTTGGATTTAATTTACTATTAGTAATCGTTTATAAACATAATGCCAGCTAAAATTAAGAGTAAAATATTTTAAAAACAAGTGTTTTAACCGATGTGTTCTAATTATTTGAAGGGCAGCTGTACATTTGCATGAATATTTTTATTTATTTTTGCTTGTTATGCTTCAACTTCAAGAGAACGTACTTCCCGCCTCTTCCACAACAAATACTCATTTCACTCGCTGCCTTCTCCCTTGTGACAATTGGCTCATGTTGCTGATACACGTGCGCGCGGCAATCAATCTTGTATCTACGCAACGGCAAAAAATGCAGCTACATACCCCAGTTATGATACATGTATGTATGCGTATGTATGTCTTTTAATACGTAACCATCGCACGCGTGCAGGCTGTCTACTTGCTGTATTCTTCATTATTACCTCGCTTCTTGGCATTTTCTGTTTTTTTTTTGTGTGTTTTTTATTTTGCGAAGCAGTCAGCCAACCACCTTGCCACGCGACAACTTGTTGCGTTGCCGCTTCTGTTGCATTGATAGCACATGCAAACACTCGTCCATGGCACTATGTACATACACACACACACGCAGATATGCAGTTGTGTATATGGAAATGTTGGTGACAGAATTGTGTCTCAGTTGAATTAATTTGAATTGAATTGCGTCAAATTGTTGCGGCGGGCTGCTCAGCGTGAGACTAAATTCATGATGATACGTCGGCAGAATTTCTCTTGTTGACGTCAGTTCAATAATTTATCCGTTCGTCTTTCAGTTGAATTCAATTTTGTTGTTTATTTTATTTAAATTGGCTTATGTTGTAGAAAAAGTGCTGATATTCTCCAAACATATAAACATAAAAAAAAAAACAAAAAATGGTTAAATCACGGCAAGTATTCTATTTTTTAGCATCGATATGTACACGCAAAAAATCCCCTAGTCTGGTGTCAAAGAAGTTGCTGAGCCAGTTTTTAAGGACCTCTTTGTTATCGAGCGTAACACCCTTCATGTGGTTTGACAGCGAGTAGAAAAGATAGTATTCGGTCGGTGCAAGGTGCAGAGAATACGGCGGATGCTGAAGTGCCTCCCATTCTAGCTCTTGGAGTCATGGGGTCTGGCGTTGTCCTGAAGGAGTATGGCTTGACCATGTCGATCAGATTTTTTCAGTCGAATAGCCGCATTCACGCGGTGTAGCTGGGCTATGTAGAGCTCCTCGTTGACCATGGCATTCTTTTCGAGCATTTCCCAATGCATCATGCCCTCCCAGTCCCACTAAACATATATCATGATCGTCTTTGGACAAAGATCCGGCTTGATTCTCGGTTTTGGCGTATCTCCTGGACACACCCACTCCGTTCTTTGCCTCATATTGATGTATAGGCCCCATTTCTCATCTCCCGTGACGATTAGGTGCAAAAAGTGTTGTTTGTGACGGCGTGTTGCTTGATGGCGGGTAAGATGCTAAGAAGCTATTTGAAGGCGACTTTCTTTGGTTTTCTGTTGAGCTCGTGAGGCACCCAGACTCCCAATTTTTCGGTAAATCTCATTGAATGAAGGTGATTGAGAATCGTTTTATGATCGCAGTCCTTTTTTTCGCCAATTCAAGACTGGTTTGGCGACCGTTCACCTTCAAAAGTTATTTCAGACGTTCTTCATCGAATTCAGCAGGCCTTCCGCTGCGGGACGTGCCATCGACGTCTAAGTCCCCATTTTTGAGCTTTGCAAGCCATTTCCGATGTTCAACATCGAAAAGCCACAATTCCAGCTCCTGCTCTCAGACAATGGGGCAACATTTCTTTCTATGTACCGCCGCCGAAGAAGAAATCGAATGGCGGCGAGCCCGAAAACACATTTGGTACGACGATGAATGCCGTGATGTCGTAGAAAGAAATGATGCTGCCTATAGAACCACGCTGCAATCGGGCGCAACGCGAGGCATGTAGGATCGTTACCGAGAGCTAATAAAGGAAGAAAGACGTATTATCCGATAGAAGAAACGAGAGGCTAAAATACGTGAGTGCGAGGAGCTTGAGATGCTGGCCAACAGGAACAACGCCCGAAAATTGTATCAGAAAGTTAGGTGGCTTACAGAAGGTTTTAAGACCGGGGCGTTTTCCTGTACGAACAAAGACGGTGATCTGGTGACTGACATCTGCCATCTAGTGATAGGTGCGCATGTCACAGAGAATGTGAAGATCCCGATACCCCAATCGTTGACGACGGAATTTTCGTTCCGCTACCCGACCATAACGAGGTGAGAATAGCAATAACGTGGCTAAAGAACAACAAAGCCGCGGCCGCCGATGGCCTGCCGGCTGAGGAGCTGGTAAGGTACCTGCATCAGCTTCTATGCAAAATATGGTCGGGTGAAAGCATGCCTGCCGATTGGAATTTAAGTGTGCTCTGCCCAAACCATAAGAAGGGTGATCCTGCAATCTGTGCCAATTACCGCGGGATTAGTCTTCTAAATATCGCCTAGAAAGCTCTAGCGAGGGTATTGTGTGAAAGGCTGAAAGTTCGTGCGAGCCGCAGAACTTAATTGCTCAGGCGTGATATTGACATCATCGGCTTCAATAAAGGCGCTTTTAGTTCTGCGTTCTCCAAACTGGATAAAGAGGCAACGTGAACGGGTGGTGAACGAGGACAAAACGAAGTACCTCCTGTCATCAAACAAACAGTCGGCGGAGCAATAGCTGCATGAGCTTTACGACGACATAGACATACCGCAGCGAATAAAGATCCAGCGGCAACGTTGGCTTGGTCATGTCGTTCTAATGGAATACAAGCGCTCCAGCTCTGAAAGTACTCGATGCGGTACCAGCTGGTGGTAGCAGGGGAAGAGGAAGGGCTCCTCTGCGTTGGAAAGATCAGGTGGAGAAGGACTTCGCTTCACTTGGTGTGTCCAACTCACGTTGGGTAGTACGAGAAAGAAACAACTGGCGCGCTTTTGTTAAACTCGACCAAAATCGTGTTAGCGGTTATCCGCCAATTAAGAAGAAGAAGAAGAATTGTCGCGAAAATGACAACTGTTTAAAGAAAAACAATTTTGTATCGCGCAAATTTTTATCGATGGTGTTTTTCATTATATAAAATTAAATGCCGGAAATAAAAGAATTTAAATTAATTGTGTCAATTCAAATTCACGCTTACCTATTCGATTAAAGCTTGAAAGCTTAACTAAGTTGCCCTGAAAAGTGAATGTTCGCCCCGATCTCGAAGTTATGGTCGCACCCACCGTCTACGACTACCACAAATTCTAATAAAACTCTCCTTCGCTTCATTAAGCATTTGCTTTATAATATATTTCACTACCAACAGAAACCTGTTATACACAACGAAATATAATATTTTGCTTTCACGACAAGAACATCGGCTTTTTTTTTATTTGTATGCGGCGATGCGGTGCCGCATCAGACGCAAAACGGAGCCATTGTGAACGCCCTATAAGCTATTTTAAAATTATGACTTTAATTGTATATGTGTCGCCCTGTGAATGAATGCGCGCTGCCATCTGAAACGAAGTTCTTTCAGAATTATAGAAATCAAATATTGAACGAACTTTGTTAAAGTAATGCATTATTTTTAATTATATTCCGCTATGAAATTATTTCTTAGATATTCCCAATCACTCAATGTGGCCAAACTGGCGCAAGATGAGTATTTTTAATTCAAAATGCATTCAAAGTGTGCTAAACCAAGTGAAATAAGGACATTGACACGTTGGTGTTTCTTTGTGCCTGAGGTATTAAAAGCCACTTATTTTAAGTATGCATGTATATTGGTGGTACAAAGAATCCATTCAATCACAACGTTATAATTATTTCATATGTATTTCACTAATAATTACCTTGAAATATGAAATACATCCACAAATATTAAGGCTACAGTTTTATCGGATGGAGCAGAAAACATTAACACGTTGTTGCCTTGAGTTGTTCTATCCGAAAAACGAGTGCTTGGCATTAATTAATTAATCTGTTTTTTTTTTTAATAATTTTTTTATTCAATTGTTTTCCAAGATCACATTAATTAATTTGTTTTTTGTTTTCAAATAATTTTTTTAGTCAATTGTTTTTCAACTTCAAGATCACAATTTTTTATTAAAAACAAGAGGTAAAAAAGCTGTAAGCAAGGACAACCTACATGACAAATAAGCGTATGGAAAGAGTAAATTTCATATACTTATCTTATAAAATGTTCACACATATATATGTAAGTAGATTATCTGCTTAACTTCCAATCCGCAATTAAAATGCGAGATTACTCATACGAAATTTCTCTCCCAAAATCAGAGATTATAAAATAATCCTGGATAATAACCATACTTTTTTATATACAACCCTGTGTTTCCTGTGTAATAGATCGTTATTTTTATGAATATAAAGAGAAACGTCAAAGTAAAAACTAAATAAAATGGATGCCGGCAAAGAAAATAGATTTGTAGTTATAATTCCAATAAAATGTTTATTAGGTATTATGTATTAACTATGCATTTATATAACCGAAAAAAGCGTGTGTCTTCTTATTACTTATTATAAAATGTAATATCGAATTTCGAATACGTATTTTTTGAAACCTTAGTAAATGTCGTTTACGGATTCCCTCCAACTGTTTATTATTAGCAGCCAATTACGCAATTAAACTAGCCATTCCTTCTATTTTTCTAAGTTAGCTACGTTAATAATATTTAGTTAAACAAACCAAAAACATCGAAATATTCCACCAAAATAATTTCTGTTAAGAAAAACCTTTCACAACAGTATTGACAGCTGATTGTCAACTTTGCAGGTAATCTGCCATATGTGAACGGGTAAATACATTTTGTGGATTTGTTGGAAATTAATGCATATGTGAACGTACTTTTATTTAATACACCATGTTCGAACCTAGTAGAGCACAACAGCTGATTGCCCATCTGGTCATAGAAATTATTTTAGTCCGGCAACTTTGTTATTGCCAAGTGTCACTGTCACTTGGCGAATTTTATCAGTCTTCTAAGAATTTGTTGTTATTTGGTTGTAATAATTTATTGCGGGTGTTCTGCTTAGTTGATGAAAAAAAAAGAAAAACTTTCTACGCTGCAAAATTGCAGCTAGAAAAAGTAGGACTCGCGAAAAACACCCAAAAGAGTTATAAAATGATGAGTGTAGAAAATTAATTTGGAAATTAAAATTACTTACAGTGAGAGTGATTATGCCACTACCGTACACACGATTCTACTCGTACAAAAGTGAAAAAATACATATTGCAGACCTTTCAAAGCAGGCACGAATAAACATAAATATAATATTTTATAATTTAAGAAAGGCTTATATGTGTGTTGCTAGTGCAACTTGCTTACCTAAGGCGAAGTTATACGCAACACTTGCAACATTAAAAATTTAGTAATACGTATGTATTGAGTTTCCAACCCACATGGTGCTGGCATATACGTAAGTTCTTCACATACATAGAATTCCTACATAATTTCTTCCAGGTGTTACCTTCTACACATTATCTGATTACCTCTTACCTTAACAAAGTAAATCAATTAAGCCAAAGCAATTGTATTTGCGGTGATTTCATTTCAAAGTCAAGTTGCTTGGTGATATCAGACAACGGTTACCTTCAGCTACAAGCTAGCAATAAACCAGATACAAAAGCGACCCACTCACGAAAATATTAAATTTGCCTATGCACTTATATTGCTCTATGATGGGCAATCCATTTGAAAGTACGCTTCTCATACCGGTTGATGTGCTTGATGTTCGTTTCCATCACCTGAATAGGTTGTAAACGCATATCCACTGAACAGTGAAATCAATCATACGTTTTGTTTACATAGAAATGTATATAAGTACAGTAGGTTCTGTTTTTATGCGGTAGATACGTTCCGCAAGAAGCAGCATAAAAAAAAACAGCATAAAAAAAGCTACTAGTTCTATAGTAAAACTATAGATACGTTTCAAATGCTAAAACCGCATAAATCTGAAATAATGTAATAAAATCGCATAAAAAAGGGCACTAGTCCCATATTATTACTATAGATACGTTCCATAAACCGCATGAATCTGAAATAATTAAATAAAATCGCATAAACAAAATATTGTATTTTTGAAAATTATATCTTTATATATCTTCCATACTTGTAGGGTTAGCATTTCTGATGTAATCTGTGATGAGTTTTTGCTTAGCTGGTTTAGAATCTTGTTTATATGTACAATTCCCGATAGGTCGACATGCATTTTGTAATTTAAAAAAAAACCGCACTATTTCAAAACCGCATAAAAAAAAGCCGCATAAAAACAGAACCTACTGTAAATTATTTGGTATTACCGCTTTCTGTCTTCCATAAAATACACAATCGTAATCTAATTTGACATCGTTGGCCATAAAAATGAAATATTAATATTCGTTGAATACACCTTAGCCACAGCGATTACCGTTGACCTTTTTAGGCGTTTACTGAATGTTTGTGCTGTTATTTCCCGGTCGCATG
This sequence comes from Anastrepha obliqua, assembly GCF_027943255.1. NCBI lineage: Eukaryota > Metazoa > Arthropoda > Insecta > Diptera > Tephritidae > Anastrepha > Anastrepha obliqua. The sequence goes on from NC_072893.1 coordinate 32,584,262, forward strand.
TGGTTGTATACTTTTTATGCATGATAAAAGTAAATACGTATTTATAAGCGGCCGCGAACGCCCTGTGTGTTCGTATGTGCCTTACCGGCTCTATGTCTTGGCATCTCAACCTACTGCTGGCGTATTATACACAATCGAATATATTTCCCTAACATTAGTCGACTCTCGAAAGGCAATGGCAAATTCTGAGTGTATTTTAGAAATAAAAAAGACTCATTATAAACCATCTGACATTCAAAGACGATAGGACATCAACACTCGTACCACAAAATAGGGCAGGAAAAGCGGAATATGAAACTTTATGGTAATGGAGGTGTTGTCAGTGACACAGCCCAGACCCAATTGGCACAAAATATGCCATCTTTTATACACCCCTTGTAGAACCACTATTTTTTATTAGTCGGATCTTCGTGATTTGACTAAGAATCTGCCGCTGTCGATGTATTTTCTTTCCTGCAATTTCTTTCAATTTGAACATTGAGAACTCCCTCAGCATTCTACATTATGTCGTCGAGCAACCCGACTTGGGCACTCACACAGATAGTGAAAGACTGTTTCCTTAGATTATTCTTGATTGCCACTGCCGCCGTAGCCGAATGGGTTGGTGCGTGATTACCATTCGGAATTCACAGAGAGGTCGTTGGTTCGAATCTCGGTGAAAGCAAAATTAATAAAAACATTTTTCTAATAGCGGCCGCCCCTCGGCAGGCAATGGCAAACCTCCGAGTGTATTTCTGTCATGAAAAAGCTCCTCATAAAAATATCTGCCGTTCGGAGTCGGCTTGAAACTGTAGGTCCCTCCATTTGTGGAACAACATCAAGACGCACACCGCAAATAGGAGGAGGAGCTCGGCCAAACACCTAACAGAAGTGTACGACGCGCCAATTATTTATTTTTTTTTTAACTGCCACATCTATTGTTGTACGACCACCCCATCTTCCTGGCATGGTCTCTCAAAAGCCAGTGGCCGGTTATTGTTAATGTAATTGTGAATTTATATGCTCGTGGCTTTCTTAACAACTCATAATTCTGGATTTGTTCAAATTGGGCCACGTTTGTTTAGTTATGAAACTTTATAGGATTGATAAGAATGTTGTTGTTGTTTCTATAGCAACATAAATATTCCCCATACATATACGGGAATGTTGCTGAAGTCACAGTCCTTCGTCGTATATAAATCCGTGTCGTTCCGGTTACGTAGAACAGACTGTCGTGGAAATAAGAATACTTACCCTTGCTTATCAACTACAACCCTCATTTTTGATCTTACTGCCACTTCGATATACTTAATAAGGTCGAAAATATCTTTGTTAAAGGTAAAATCTTAAATATTTACAGAACTAAAATTTTCCGAATCCCAAAAATATAAAAATATTCTGAATCTTAATAAATTCTTGTAAATACATAAATGTATGCACTTACGTCTCAACAGATTATCACTTTGGTGTAAAAGTCGAGAACTAGAAGTAAATCCGAAAAAAACGGACCAAATACTGTTTACCAAGAAACATAAAACACCTGCTCTTAAACGAATATTCCTAGGGGGAAAACAATTTAGAGTAACAGAAAGGGCAAAATATCTAGGACTTGTACGAGATAGGCAGCTAAACCCAGAATGATACATTGGCTCTACACAGCAGTGGTTAGGCCACTTCACACATTAAACTTCCTTCCGGTAGTTTTGCAGGCAAGATGTAACGCACGCAGTGCGGCAATAAGGCTGAACACTCTAAGTAAGTGGTCAAACACGGATTACGGTCACGGTAAAGTCTTGGGGCTTCCCAGATTGGTGGACTATGCACTCCCGCCTACACTTGCCACTACATCGTTCTCGACCCTCCTACCCTCAAGGGAAGAGTAGGAACGGAACGATGTAAGACAAGGTGATTCCATCCATGTATACACAGATGACTTAAAGCTGGAGGTGTATACTCCGAACATCTGGGGATCTCCTTCAGTATTCGGCTCCCCGACTACTGTAGTGTCTTTCAGGCTGAACTGATGGCAATAAATACCGCGACACTGGAGCAGTGTGATGCGATATCTAGAAATGACAGCCAAGCAGCGATCAAATCCCTCACAATACAGTCGACAACCTCCAAGATAACCATGAAATGCCGCGCATCTCTTAATGAAATGGCTGAGTCATTTCACCTAAAGGTAACACGGGTTCCCAGCCATCGCGACATTGAGGGTAACTGTAGAGCCGATGAACTAACGAGACTCGGCACCAAATTGACCGATGAGTACATAGACAATGAGCAGCGAATGAAAGATGGAGTAATGAAACCACCTACAAAATCGCCCTTCAACTGTGACCGACTCTCAATGCTAAACGCACGGAATCTCTGCTAAGCCAAAATAAGCACAGTCTTAGCACACTGATTTCAGTTATAACGGGGCACTGCGTAATAGGTAGACACGCCCAAGGGATGCTCTCATTAGGCAATGACACACCTACGTAGTGTGTTGCCATACAGATCTCAAAGTCCTTCTGAGGCGGTGCGCACCACAGATCGGGGGAGAAGCTTTGTCACTTATTTAAAGCGGGGTGAATGCGCCAACTATATATGTATGTATAAGTATACACACATATTTACATATGTATAAATATAAATATGTATATGTGCATACATAAAGTGCATTAAATAATATCAATATTCAAATTTGTGCATATTTACTTATGGGCTTATACTAATAAGTACATTGTGAGAGAAGGCTATTGATAAGCTTTTGTGAAGTGTTGCTGATAAGCAGGGTGGCGTTATCTCTCGGGAAAATAAGTTAATTAACGTAAAATCGATTGATTTGAATAAAATAGTAGAGTTATACTTCACCAACTGCGCATAAAACTGCCCTGTTTTCAAGGCAAAAGGTTGATTCAGGGGATGGTAACATTTTGTCAATAGAAAAATTATTAAAATTATTGCATTTACATTTTTGAAAATACCAGATTCTTTAATAAGCTTCACTTTTTCTCATACAATAGTCGAAGTCCATGCGTGAGTATTAAACAGCTGTATTTTTTGCTTCAAACATCTGTGGCAAACGCTTGCGGAAAAATATCTCACCTGCTATAAATGCAGTAACAAATATTACCATATGGATATGTATTAAGTTGTAATCAACTGTGCAAAATTACATATACATACATATATACAGCATCTCATTTTAAAGTTGAGTGAGCGACTTACATATCTACATTCCCACACCAGCTGTGTTAAGAGACATAGAGAGAGATCGAGGAAATTCAAGGTTAGATGAGGGCGCCTTTGAACTAATTTACATAGTCCAGATACTGCCTTTCTCTCTATTCGTTTTAAGCGCAATAATCGATCTTGGTTCTGTGCAGATGAGGAATGCAGTGAGCTAGGCAATAAGATGAACTAGGTTTTTATCCATATCACACCTTCTCATGTTCAGCGTTTTCTTATAGGTAGGTAGGTGAAATGGCCGGTCTGACACTCCTCAAGTAGCACTAAAACTCCGTTTTGATACCATTATGAGACCTCCAACAGGCAGATATCTACAGCCAGCCAGAGCTGTTGATATAATTTGATATAATGGAGGAGATTGATTGGATTTAGGTTGGTTTATTGGTACTTGGAAGGGAATCAGACATATTTTTATTTTATTCTTGCCTAAATTTTAAGTGGACATCCTAGCTACAGCGAACGCAAAATAAACTGGGTTACTTGTTTGTTCTAACTTCAATCTTTATATTTATATTCAGTATTTTATCATAAAAAGCGAAAATAATATTGTATAATATTTAAATTATTCGGAAGTTTTCCAGTAAACACGACAATCTATACTATAAAGGTGAATTTCTGTACGTTGTCCGCGCATCACTACGAAACGACAACACCAAATGACGTAAACATTTTTATACATTCATATTTTCACCCAATGAAGGTTATAGGCATGTTTTTATGATGGAAATCCCTTTCCACAGCCCCAAGCCCGCGCCGCCCTCTTTCGTCACTAATAATCGAAGATTTGCTTAAATTTAATCTACAAAATCTTAGTTTTTCCTATTTCTCATTATTTATATTATAGCACACTTTAGACTTCATAATCCGCATAAGCTGTTCAACTATGACCAAAATGCAAAGTTCAAAAACGGTTTGAGATAGAAAATTAATAAAAATAATTTTGCTTGATATTTTTCTGATTGGTTGTTTTGATTTTATTCAACGAGGCATAGCAACGGATGCCGGGTATTGTAATATTAAGGTTATTAATAAAAAAATATTTTCTATGAAATAATAGTTTGTTATACATATCCTAAATCCCTCAAAACTACTCCTACGCGAGCGGGGTCGCGGGTTAAAGCTAGTAACTTAAATTACAACTCACACATATTTTGTGCAGTATCCCCTTGCACTTATTACTGCTTGTAGACGTCGTTGCATGGGGTGGTTTTGGTGACATCTCTTGGAATATTTCCCCATATCTTTTCAATGGCTGATTTTAGGTAATTTTTACTACTAATGCCGTTTGCGGAATTCTCTTTCAATGTGGACCCACAAGTGCTCTGTGGCATTGATATCTCGGCTCTGAGGAGAATGGGGCAATTCCTTTTTCACATTGTAAAGCAACCATTTCTTTACAATCAGCGCAGTTTGCCTTGGATCGTTGTCGTGCATGAAGGTGAACGTTGCTGGTAACTGTAATTTTTCGACAGTTTTGCTCCTTTAATATTTCTAGATAATTTATTTCAGTCATAGTACCTTCATTAAAACAATATGAAGCTCACTCAATTTGCCGTCATTGCTCCCCAAATCATAACATGCCTGCCGTCATGCTTCACCGTACCAACAACACTAACGGATTGGGCGCTGTACCTTCCCTTCTCCAGATAAAATTGCGGCCATTCGACCCAAATAAGTTGAATGTCGACTCGTCGATGAAAGTAACGTTGCTTCAAAATTCATTCGGATTCCTAACGTATTTTTTAGCAGAGTTCAACTTTTTGCTCGCATTAATCCTTGAAAGAAGCGAACTTTTTCTAGGAATATACGTTCTGTATTCGTTACTGTGCAAAAAATTTCTGATAGTTTGTAAGCGTACGTTCACAATTGACGGATTTTAAAGTGATTTGGCAATATTAGCTGCCGAAATTTCCGGGTTCTCGTTTATTAAATGTAATAACTCTTCCAGCACCACCTTTTCTAAGAAAATAATGGTTTTCATCATATTTTTTCAACATATTAAATACTGTGGACCTGAGTTTTTTTTTTCAAAGTTTCCGCGATTTGACGCACACTTTTCCCTCCGGAATGAGATTTCGCCAGTAGTTCTGTTAAACCACTCGATGTTTGCTTATTCATCTGCACTCTGAAAAATGACAAAGTATGAGAAATAAAACTAAACAGTTCCATTACGAAAAAAATAACGGTATACTCGTATACATAGTTTATTTAAATAGGGTGCCCGACTTTTTTTATTGACTTTGAAAAATTATGTTATTACGGTTATTACTTAAATAAACGGAGTTACCGTTGATATTAAAACAACAATTATGCCAAGGCGAATCTATTAAAGGTGGTGTTGGTAAATCAGCTGAGTTGTTTTTTTTTCTTTCGCCGTGTCCATGTGGCTGTCAGCTCAGAATGAAACAAGGCGAATTCATTATTTGTTTTCTAGTTTCTCAATACTTTGCTTTGACAATCAAACGTACAGAACATTGTTGTTGGTCTAGTGCCCTTTAATGAATGTGCCTTGCATATGCCTATAGAATAGTTAAAATTATAATATATTCAGCGCAATTAATTTTTTTAAAAGTCTGTGAATAATTTCTTTTATATAGAATACATTTATATAAATTTGAATATTTGAATATTTGAATATTGCTGTACCAGTTTCTTTTGGTTCATTGTACATTATTGTTCACATTAAATACCACCAATTAATGACGTCCATAGCCAATAGTTCGTTCAGTCATTTTGATTAATCTGTTGTTTATTTTTGTATAGTATTTTCGCCAATCTACTTTAATTTTTACATCGTCTTTGTAGCAACAACAACCATACTTAGTGCAACAGACTGGAGAGTGACAAGTGACAAATTTTAAAATATGCGCTTCAATAGGTCGAGTTTAATGACATTAGCCTCAAACCCAGCAACGAAATTTGAGAAGGAAGGACTATTGATTATCACCGAACGTCAAGAAGGATTCTTTCGTCGTGTTGATGGTAAGAGGACATAAAAAAAAAGATACAGATGTACAGATGTATCTTGCTTTATTCGAGAGTATCAAATTTGAAATGTTAAGTTGCGTTTCATAATCATAAGACACCTTTGGTATACACTTTTAAAACTACCATAAGCTCGCTTTTACTTTCCGGAGTAGCTTTTATTTGGCGTCATTTTAACAGTTATAGACTTAAGACTTCCATCAATTGTTTCTGCTGCGAAAACTCACACTATTTTGTAGAACCGTTATCTTTTTCAAGAAGCTGCACTTTTACTAGTCTTTTCGGCGTTTCATAATGATAAGACACTAGTCGAAAATAAGCTTCTGAAGAGATATAAGGTGCTGATGGCTTTAATTATAATTTTATTCAATTTAACCTAAAATGCCGAGGGGTTCAATATTACACAAGAGGTGCGTGGAAAAATTTTGGCCTACAAGGATTCAGGATTGTCAATCAAATTAATGGCAAAAAACAACACAGGCAGAAGTCGTTGTGTTATCCGGAATTTTTTATGCAGTTCTGAGAATTACAACATTTTGAAGACCGTTGGAAGAAAATTATAACTATCAAGTCGAGAACAGCGAGCAATCATAAGAAAAGCTTCTAACTCGACTAAGTCTTGCGCTAACATGGCCGCTGTTGTTCAAAACAAGGTTTCAAAAAGAACAGTTTGGCGCACATTACTGAGGTGCAATCATTTATCAAAAATAAGAAAAGGACCCCTTTGTTGCGGCACAAGCTGGCGCGTCTTCAATTTGCAGAAAAACCAGACACCAACTGGGACACAGTAGGATATTTGGAATATTTTTAATGTTGCCCAGTTTCATATTATTTTTTAAAAAAGTTATATTTTCGGGTGAAAAAAATGGAGCCTTGATGGGCCCGATGGTTTTTTAAATTATTGGAGATATTTGCGCAAGAGCCCCCTCTTATTTTCCAAGTGCAACTTCGGTGGAGGCTCTGTTATGGTTTGGGGTGCATTTACATCGAAATCAACTCTTGATATACAGTTTACATCATCGCGAATGAATAGTGGGGGGACTACAAAAAAGTTTTGAAAAATAGTCTCCTTCCCTTTATTCAGGATAATCGGGAAGTGCACTTCGTTTTTAGCAAGACAACGCCCGAATCTACGTAAGCAGGGAAACAAGGCAGTATTTGACCGATGGTTCCATAGAAACTATGGACTGGCCGCCGTGTTCTCCGGATCTAAGCCCAATAGAAAACATTTGGAGTACATTAGTCAGAAGAGTTTACGCCAACAATCGCCAATTTGACTACACCAACGAGCTTAAAGCGACAATTAAGGCAGAATGGGCTTCTCTAGATGTAAATTTACTTAAAAAGTGTAAAATGATGAAAAAATGTTATTTTGTATCACTAAAGCAAATGGTGCTTCCATAGAGTACTAAAATATTCTAGACGACAGAAAAAAAAAATTGGAAAAAGTATACTTTTGTTAACGATCACTTTAATTAAACAGTGTCTTATCATTTTGAAACGCCTGGAAATACGTTTTTGCTAAAAATTTTGTTTATGTATTAAAAAAGTTCTAAATTCTGTAATGAAACAAATAACTTTTGTTACTTTAATCGATGTTAAAATTTGTATTTTCCTCTGAAATCTATAAATTAAAATACTCTGAAAAATTAGGGTTGCCTTATGATTATGAAACGCACCTTACTAATAGTTGTAGGCGGTCTAGTTATTGCAAGTTGTAAAAAGCAAATTGGGAATCTTCTTTTGTAAAATATTTCCTGTGCATTGTGCAATTTTTAGCAAAAACATGTGTCGAAATTAAGGGGTCAGTCTACTTTGGAGACTCGAAAAAAAGGCTATATTCGTGATTTTTTTTTTGAGAAAACTATAAATGATAGTAATATAAAATTTGTTTGATTTAATAAATAAAGTCTTAAAATTCAGAAATAAATTTTTTTTTATTCAATTTTATAGTATTTTTAGTAAAAAAATAGCAGTGAAGCGTAACGTCTCAAACATGGGTTGGTGAGGCAGCTCCATCAGAACTCAAGAACGGCTTGTCTGAAACAAAAAAATCAAAATGTTTCAGATTCAGTAAGATACTGGCTACAAAATGACCCTCGGATATTAGGTTTTAATGAAGACAAAAAAAATGGCTGATAAAAATGGAAAATTTTTGATAGAACGGTTTTTTTTTCGCATATTTAAAAAAAATATATAGTAAAAATTTAAAATTTCAAAACCCCCGAGCGTCAATTTGGTGCAAATTATGTCTAGAATAGGTGATCCAAATTTTATGAAAATCGGTTGATTAGTTTTTGAGATACAGTGGAGCTAGATTTTGAAAACGTTGTTTTGAGAAAAACGCGTTTAAAGTTTTTAATGCACGCTATACGCGCAGGTAGACGAAATGATGTTCAGGTAAAAAAAAATAGTTAGAGTGCTCGGATTTTCTTAAAATTTTTACACAATATTTCTGGATATATATACTTTCAAATTATGCAAAAAAAAAAAATTGAAAAATTTTAAAGTGACAAAGTAGACTAACCCCTTAAGTTGGGCTTATCCAGCTTAGTTCGTCAGGTCCTCAATTACTTATAAACATATCGTCCCCTTAGTATAACAATAGCCTATGTGCTCATAGGCTATTATTTTTTTTATTGAATTTTTGGATTGTCCATCGTCGATTTTATATGTGGTCAAAATTTTGTCAAATTCTAGTTCCACAAAGTGGGTCAAAACGTCAGTCAAAAAATAATAAATATTTACAGACATAACGAGATTTGAGTGAGAGCTACTTTCGACAAAAAGTTTGAAATTCATTTTCTTAAAACATCAAAAAATTTATAGGCTATTTTAATACTAAGGGGACGATATGCTTGTGATACATTATATGTAAATTATTATTTTTAGAAATATCTGAATAATGAAATGACTTTTGTTATATAAGATTAATTAATTTCTTCCATTATTTATATTTTACTGTTATTGGTCTCCAAGAATGTTTTAAAAGCATGATGAAAAATCCTTTCAATATTTAGAACATTTTTTTTATTGCAAAAATACATATATAAATAATCTCTCATTATTTTAACCGTTATATTTTTTTCTCATATTTAACAGGACTACAAATACCATACATAAACGAACTCTTTTACACAAAACCATGATATATCTTTTGTAACAATTATAAATATAGGTAAAGAATTTATTTTTGTTCCACCTATCGCACCACACCATTCTAATTCTAAAACACGCATAACATTCATATAAAAATGTATTCTAGCGCTGCACTGTACAATCGGCATATTTACTTCTGTATTCTATGAAAATCTACACTACTCAGATTTACACATTTTTAGGGAGATTTCGGTGTCGGTTTCTAAAAGCGCGCTTCTTTAGTGTAATTTACTTCAATTGTCAATCTTTGCGTTTACTTTCACTTTCCGAATTAAAACCACTATTTAGAAAAAAATCAGTTGCTTCTACACTTACAATACATTTACGCGTATTCTGAAATAAACTTTCCTTATTATATATTTTTGTTTATTTTTTCAGTGAATTACCCACGTTGGTGTAAACTACGTGGCAATTTGTTATTTTATTTAAAGGATCGCGATCCGCAATCACCTCCCTCTGGATTGCTGGTGCTTGAAAACTGTCGACCATTGATACGTAACGAGGAGCGTGAATTCGATGGTTTCGCTTTCATTTTAGGTGAATATCGAGTATTTATCATAAATTAAATTTACATTTTTTTATAATGGCTTAATTTTTTTTTAGAATTCGAAGGCAGTCAACCACAGCGCATTTCCACACGCACAGCTAAAGAGCGCCTCGAGTGGGTAAAGTGCATCCAGTTGGCTTCTTCTGCGTATTTAGATCGTCAAATTAAATATCTACAAGATCAAATCTTTATTAAAATGGGCAATCGCATCGCAGGTGGTGTATCACCAGTGGGGATGCTAACAACGGCTAGTGATGCGCTTTTATTAAATGCTGCACGCATTGGTAGCGGTGCGTCTGCAACGACAATACAAAGCGCTGTAGCCACCAAAGTGGAAGAAGGTGATCTTATACAATTTTGAGTATTCTCGAATTGCCATAGCTCAGTTTAAAACTAATGTATGTAAATATTTAGCTATAGTTAAGATCTCGTAGAAAAAGAATTTAACAAATCTCATTGAAGTTAAGAGCAATTTCATTAAAAAAAGAATACTTTTTTACCTCATGAATTAGTTGTGTGAATACTTTTTTAAACATCCTTTGATAGAAAAATCGCTGAATGTTTGTAGAAAGACTTGCCAAGAAGACAGTATCTGATCCAAAAGTAGAGTTAAATTGAAGTATATAAATAGGGGAAATTTCAATTCAAATATGAATTATTGAAATCTATATATGTAATAGATGCTCTGCAGAAGTATTTAACACGTTCACGCCGTGGTCCATTTTCATGTTTTTCGCTACGAAGCGGCGTGCGAATTCATGCCGCGCGTTGATATAAAAAAAAAAAAAAAATTTATGAATATACAGGGTGCGTCATCTTTTATGTCGGTATGAAAACATTGAATAGCTTTGAAAAAAAAGCAACTGATTTGTATAAGTGCGGTATGTTTATTTGGTTTGGTTATTTACAATTTATTAAAACTATTTTTTGAATACAATATCAATCAAGTGGCCACCTTTATTAGCAATCACAAACTGCGATCTTTTTTCTGCGTTTGTCAAGCATTTCGGCTTTAATAGCGTCGATTTCGGCACGAATGTTTGCCTTAAGCTGGTCAATAGTCTGCGGCTTGTTGGCGTAAACCTTACTTTTCAGATAACCCCACAAAAAGAAGTCCAGGGGGGTTAAGTCAGGTTATCTGGGGGGCCAGTCGATGTCGTCTCCTTTTTACACTAGACGTCCCGAGAATTTTCGTTGCAGAAATTCAATTGTTGCATTCGTAGTATGGCATGGCACACCGTCTTCTTGAAACCAGTAACCGTCTAAACCTTTTTCACGCATTTGCGGGCACACATAATGAGCCAACATCCATCGATATCGGTTTCCATCGACCGTTTCGTTTTCTCGGTAAAAATATGGCCCAATGATGGTTTTCGGTCCAAACAGTTACTTTCCGGTCATGCAATGGCGTTTCATAGATCTCGTGTGGATTCTCAGTTCCCCAAATGCGGCAATTTTGTTTATTCACGCTGCCAGAGAGGTTAAAATGTGCCTCGTCAGTCATTGAAATTTGCTTCCAAAAATTGGGTTCAGTGTCAATCATTCGAGCGATTGTTTGGCCTTATTCCAAGCGACGTGAATGGTCTGTCGGCAATATTCTTTGTGTCAATTGCACTTTATATGAAAACAAATTTTAATCATCCTTCGAAATGCGCCGCATTGTGGTTTCACTGACGCCAAAATGCTGAGCGCGACGACGATACGACACTGTTGGCTCCTGGGCAACGCTCTCTCTTACTGCTTTAACAAAATCATTGGAACGTCTTGGTCGTTGATGAACGGCATGTTGACGATCTCCTACTGTCCCATGCTCAAAAAAATTCGATACCAAATGACGGATAGTATTGTCAGACGGTGCCTGTTTGCCGCGATACTTTTTGCGATATGCGCGTTCAATTAGAACTATAGAACGACTATTTTCGATGTATAGAGCCACTATTTCAGCTCGTTGTTTCGGTGTAAAGCAATCCATGGTTGAAATTGTACTGAATTGACGTATCGAAAACATGTATGTTGAAGTCGATCGGTTGGTAAATGACAAAGCGTTTACATACCGACATAAAAGATGGCGCACCCTGTACGTTAAATTTTCATTATTTTCTTTTTTCTAATAGCACAATCGGATGCGTACCATCGCTGGTCCGATGAGGCAGTCTAGTGCGGACCACCGTGGTAAGCGCTGATATGGACGAGTTAAATACCAGATACGGTTTTTTATTTTAGTGACTGAGTTGCTTTATTTTTGGATCAGAGTAAACATGATACTATATATTAATATTTAACACATGCCTTAGTTCGAAATTATGCTAAACCTAAATTGAGTAGAAAATTTAGAAACTATATTTAGTATATTAAGAAAGTTTGTTTTTGCATGCAAAGAAATTCAAATTAAAAAATTTTGATTTGTGTTAAGATTTCGAATAGATAAATTTCAATAAAAAAGTATAAAAAGGGTTAGGATAGTAGATCAAGGAGCTCAAATCTCATTTTATTAAAATGTTATTGAAATTAAAAAGTATACTCACTTATTTTTGTTATAGACCAAAAGTTGTAGCTAAATCTTTCAATAATCGAATGATGATTCGATTGTTGGTACTTTATAGGAGTCCTTAGATATTTTGTTAAGCATTCTAAGTCTACATTCTTTGAAGGGCAGTTTTATGCTCGACCCTTAAAGAGTTCGTTGTTTTTGAAACTCGAATGAAAATTCGTGCTATGATTTTGTGGAATGCAACATGAGTGACTAGGCTTGGTCGGATATAAAGACGGGTTGTTCCGGTAACTTAGGCCCGTCTGTCGAATGAACGTTGACGTTACTGTTTACCATTTAGCTATTTAGCTCTATCGATTCAACTTCGTTCGCAATTGCGTTTACCACAGGGGAGAGAATTGGTTTGAAAAGATTATATTTTATTGAGAAAATGAAGAATATTGGGAAGTTTTAATTTTCATAAAAATATATGTTTGTGTTTATTATTAATGTGCACATTATTTATGCAGTGTATACATTTAATTTTTTTGTTTTTTTTTTTTGGGAATGCGCAAGATATTTATGTGGTTTTTTCAACCTCCTAATCTCGATCCTCATAAAGGAGTGCCAAACTAAGCAATTTTCTTGTGCAATGCTGCTCCAGAAATAAGTTTTCAACCGATGCAAGGTTGAAAATTACCATTCGTTCGGGCGCAGCACGATTGCACCAATATTTGTAAAATAAAGGGTGTTTTTTTTAGAGGTTAGGTTTTCAAGATGAAATATTTAAAACGTATATAATTTAATGTTATGGCCAAGAATTTAGCTTTATTATAAAGATAAGGGTTTGCCATTATGTTTTAAAAATGATTTCGGGCAAGTGGCCGCCGCGGCTGGCTCGAATAAATTCCAGCCGAGAGGCCCAATTTTCGACCACTTTTTGCAGCAATTGTGGCCGTATGTCAGCAATAACGCGCCGAATATTCTCTTCCAAGACGTCAATCGTCTCGGGCTTATCTGCGTAGACAAGCGACTTCACGTAGCCCCACAAGAAATAGTCCAGCGGTGTTATATCGCACGATCTTGGAGGCCACGCCACAGGTCCACGGCGCGAGATAATGCGCTCACCAAAAGTTTCCTTCAATAAATCGATTGTTGCGTTGGCTGTATGGCATGTAGCGCCGTCTTGTTGGAACCAAAGGTCGTCCACATCAATATCGTCCAATTCAGGCACGAAAAAGTCATTAATCATGGCTCTATAGCGCTCTCCATTGACTGTAACATTATGGCCGGCTTCATTTTTAAAGAAATTTGGACCAATGATTCCCTCTGACCATAGAGCACACCAAACAGTGACTTTTTGAGGATGTAACGGCGTCTCAGCAATGGCTTGTGGATTATGTTCACTCCAAATGCGACAATTTTGCTTATTGACATACCCATTCAACCAAAAGTGAGCTTCATCGCTGAACAAAATTTTCTTGCGATGCGTCGCGCGAACCGAACCATTATTTTCGTAATAAATTTGCACGATTTGCAAACGTTGTTCAGGTGTAAGTCTATTCATTATGAAATGGCAAACCAAACTGAGCATAAATCAAGTGACAGGTGTCAAAAAGACCATCTACGAAAAAAGGAGTGCCAACTTGAAAACCTAACCTCTAAAAAACACCCTTTAGAAAATTTACGGATAGGGGTTTTCCTCGCACGTAAATAAAAAATTTTAGCGAATTTCCTTTGATCGTTGCTCTAGTATTTTCTTTTATTTTTATTTATTAATATCCCAGATTATTAATATACAAAAACTATACAGATGCCATATGATCATGTTCTGGCACTAAGTTGTCAATACGAAGATATTACAAACACAAAATTCGCTATACTTTTTGAACACACCTCGTAATATGTTGTAAACTCATTTGTTTCATTTTCTTTCTTCACGTTTGCCGGTTGCTCTTGCTTTCCAAAACAAATTCTTAGCTGGGTAATATATTCTGCATTTTATTTGGATAACAAATTTCTGTATTTTATAAATTTTAAATTGATTTCGTCGGAATAATGATTAAGAACGGGAATATGGTTCAACCAAAATTGTCCTCTGACTCTTCCACATACCCTGAAGGACTTAAGTCTACATGCAGCAGCATATTTTCTTATTTCCCAGAAGGTATACGAGGCCAATAATTGAAGAAACTGTTGATGTATATTAGTTTTTTTCGAAATTCGTAATTATTCATAAAAATACAAAAATTAAATTATTTCATTTGCTTTTTAGCAAAAAATTAACAAAGAACAAAAAAGCGGTACGAAAGAAGTCTGCATACATCCATCTGCTTTGGTTCACTCAAGTAAAGCAAACATTGCAAAAGTAGATGTGAAGTACAGTTATTCGAAAATTTCAGTTGATAAATCGTCGTCAGAAGAGATATATAGTAAGCTCCATTTTAAGGGAATTCCGAGAATTACCTCCTCAAAATTGGTCCAACATATCTTCGAAACATCCGGAAAAAGTGTTCATCCAAGAACTATTAAGAGATTTCATAATAATAGCGAATATTTCAGCAGGACACCACCTAGAAAGCCTCTGAAAAAATCGTTGTCTTCGACTTAATTTTCCACTGTCACATATTGGAACTGGATTTTTGGTCTAAAGTTTTATTTATTGACGAATCGAGGTTCAATATATTTGGAACTCCTGACCGGGCTAAAATATGGCGACTGATATGGAAATATAAAATTTGACATGAATTGTCAAGCATGGCGCGGGTAGCTTAATGGCTTGGGGAGCTATAGCTGCATCTGTCGTTGCCAAGGCGACCTTTTTTGGACGTACTATGGACCGATGTAAATTTAAAGACATGTTGGAACAACATTCGAAGTCATCAGTAGAATTCTTGTGTCTTGGGCAAGGTCGATTTTTCCAACAAGACAATGAAACTGCACTAATTGTCAAAGAGGCTCAAAAAGGCTCTTATATTACAAATATTAGAAAAATTCGACGCCGTCTAGTCACTGATCCTTCATCCATTCATTGAGGCAGTTTGCGTTGCTCTCGTAAGAAGTGAACCGCTCTCCAATAAGGCTGATTGCAGGAACAGATGGTAATCCGAAGGTGCGATGCCTGGGGAATACGGCGGGTGGGGCAAGATTTCCCAATTCAGTCCCTCTAAATATTTTTGGACCGATTTAGCAACGTGTAGCCTGGCGTTGTCATGCAGCAAAATCAGTTTGTCATGTCTACCGTCCCATTCCGGCCGCTTTTCTTTGAGAGCTCGATTCAAACGCCTTAGCTGCAGTCGGTAAAGAAGTTTAAGGAGTTCATAATAGATGACACCCTTCTGATCCCACCAGATGCAGAACATAACCTTTGAAGCATGCATGAAACTTATTCCCATACCCAATAGTAATCTTCTATTGTAAAATATTTCGTTCATAACATTAAATTTTATAGGACAGATATTGTAGAAGAATTACTTACATAACACCTTAAGCGCACTTGATAATAATTCTCATATTGCCTATCATAAATAAGATTCCCATAAAAATTATCTATCTTAGGTGGCATAAAGCAGGAGTTCTTAATTTGTGAAAGAAAATCGATTCTAACCTCACAAATGGAGGTATTCTTTTTTCCGTAACAGTTCGTTTTATCTTCGATGACTTCTAGTAAAATATTCTATTGAAAAACATTTTTTTTTGGAATATTTTAACTTCTTAACTGCCTTTTAAATAAGCTTTTGTGAAACTTCTTTTGAAAGATAGTCAAAAAGACACATTCGAGCACAGACTAAATTTTACTATTGGTCCTGAAGATATCAAACATGACTTGCCTGCTAATGTATAAAATAAATATAAATAGCAGTCCAATATTTTTAGGGCTAAAAACTCCGTTTCATAACCGTAAATGTAGGAATTCGTAAAGTATCTATGCCAAATGTGTAAGCATAACCTTGAACTAAGCTTTTTACATTATCTTAATCAGTACGAGTTTTATAGCGACCCCCGTTGTTGTTGTTGTAGCAGCATAAACATTCCCCATACATATACTGGGAGTGCTGCTGAAGTGACAGTCCTTAGCCGGATACAAATCCGGGTCGTTCCAGTTACCTAGAACCGACTGTCGTGGGAACGTAAAAATGTCTGCCTAAAATTTTCTTGGTCATTTTAACCCTCTAATTGCTTTTTTAACGACCTTTCATTATAACTATATTGAGAACGGTTGAAGGTTAAAATCTACTACAAATCCTCGTTAAATTCGACTGTATACGTCTGAAGTCATTTATAATCATGATATTTTCCATAAATTAATTGCACTTTCGACCCAAAATGTTAAAATTTTAGCACTCCATGAAAAAAAATCCGATACTCTGGCGAGTGCTATATTCGGCGAAGTTGGTCTAAGTCTAAGTTTCCGGAACGAATCGAATTTATATTCAGCCAAGAACTGCTACTAACAGCCACGATATTTTATCCAAATGTAGATTTAATCCTTTATTTGTCTCAATCTCAAAAGAATACTAATCATTTACAATTTATTACAATTTAAGAATTTTTTATTTGGTTTCAACACGACTTCTCATGTAGTTTTGTTAGCAAAACAAAAAAACTTTGCATGAATTTTCTTTATCTATTTTATTGTAAACCCTATTTTTTCTGCTATATAACAAAGCTCAATAAATAAAACAAAAAGTTGCACTAATAAAAGAACTAAAGCAAATATATTTGTGTTGTGCCTTATTTTTGAAATAAAAATGCCATTTGCAAATACTAATTTCCACCAAACGCCAGTTTCATTTTCTTTCCGCTCTGAACGTGTGGGCTGTGCTCGTAACTTATGTTGTTTTCTCACACTCTATTTCTATTTCTTCCTTTCTCTGTCTCCCTCTTTGACTTATGCCTCGCTTATTATTCCCATTAGACCTCGCCGAAATACCGATCTGTGAGTCTGCCTTATCCTGTGATAGCTTGCCGTGTGGCGATCACGGACGACTGCCCAATACGCGCGTGGTTTGCTCGTCGCTCTCCCCAGGTGATACGATGCTGTGGCGTGATTTTGCAGGTACTGAAATCGTCGAGCGCTCTGCAAATCCGCAGTTCTTGTGCACCATCCGATTTAAGCGAAGTGATGGTTTTACGGCAAATACATTGTTGCGTTTTACTGTGTACGATGTACGCGAACGGTTGTCGCACACCGCCGTGCCACTCGCCTTTGCTGAGGTGGCATTAGGTGTCATACAAGTGGGTTTTGCAATTTTGAATAGATGTAATTTATTTTTTACACCATTTTTTGATTTTCTAATTCCGAAGGATGCAACGCGTTTTCGCATTCCTCTACGTGCAATGGATGGCGAATGCGGCTTTATAACGATTGCCTCATGGGCTCCAGAGACAGATCGACAATCGCCACCACGTTCCACGACGCAAGTGTTTCAGGAACAAACAAAAGGTAAGTAACGATGCTTTCATCAATTTTCGCATCTTTAAGTTTTAGTTGTTTGTACTTTTCTCTTTAGGACATCGACGCTCACAGTCTCTACCACCCAAACTGGGCGTTAAGTTATTTGTACCTTTTCAAGGACTTTTGCAAGCAGTATTCGCAAATCCATTGGTGAGTTTTCTGAGCTTAAAAATGTATTTTATAATGTTTGCATGTACTAGGTTATACAATAAGTTTTGCGGTTCGATAAGAGAGGATGTCGGCCTGGGTAGTTTAGCGTAAGTGCACTAGCCTGCCATCCCAGAGGTTGTGGGTTCGAATCCCACGTCAAGCACGGTTCTCGTACTTTTCCAAATTTTCCTACTTTCCCTATTTCTAAAAAAAAAAATATCACTCCTCAAACCCAAAAAATTATACTTTGCATCCTTACTCCCGCTCAATAGTCAGCGCATTATTTGCATTGTGGCTGCTAAAACACACAAAAACACACAGTAACACATTGCATCAGAAGAAGGCGTTGTTCCTAAGCAACGACAGGTGGGTATTCCCACTATTTGAACTGGTAGCGGCAGGCAAATCAGCTACCCTGCCAGTCTTGTCGAGGCCCTATGCTTCCGAGTGGAGTGAACAAGGAAAAAAAAGAGAGGGTGTTGCTACTAGCCTAATTTTTTTTTTGTTATGTTGGTACCTTCTTCATATGCACGTATGTGAAGTTTCATTTCAATATGTCAATTCATTTTTGTTTACAAGCGATTTAGTATCGATGTACACAGTAGAAAGATGGGTTGCTGAATTTAAATGTTTTCGTGCAAGCCTTGAAGACAATCTACGCCAAGGCCGTCCAAAATCAGCAACAACACCAAAAAACTAGAAAAGATACAGGATATCGTATTGGAAAATCGTCGAGTGACTAAAAGAGATTTAGTAGAGGCGCTGGGCATCTCATTGGGCAGTGTAAGCAACTGACTGAAGTTTTGGGTTTCAGAAAGCTGTGAGCACAATGGATGCCGCATTCCGCTTTCGCTAATAATGAAACAAAAACTTTCGATTGCGACTTTCGCAGCAACATTAAGAGCGTTTTCGAAAGGATGAAGTGGATTTTGTGCGTCGATTGATCACTATGGATGAGACTTGGGTCTATCACCGTAATCCTAAATCAAAACAAGAGAATAAAGAGTGGCATGAACTGTGACCGAAACGAGTTCGTGCCCAGAAATCGGCCAAGAAGGTGTTAGTATCAGTTTTTTGCGATGCGAAAGGCATTTTATCACTTCATTCACTTGCAAACTGGTAAATCAATAAATTCTGAATATTATTGTAACCTCATAGACCAGTTGAAGGAAAAATTCGTGAAAAAATACCTAGTTTGCAAAGGAAAAAGATTATTTTTCATCAGGACACTGCACCGTGCCACAAGAGCATTTTGAAAATGACTAAAATTCATGACTTAAAGTTCAAATTGTTGGAGTATCCACCGTATTCACTAGATTTGGCCCCTAGCGACGTCTATCTGTTTCCAGACCTACAAAAACTCATGTGTGGAAAGCGTTTTTCATCGAATGATGGGGTCATAACAACCGTGGTAGAGTATTTTGCAGCCCTTTCAGTTTCTCACTTCAGGGATGGAATTCATAAATTGGAAACTCGTTGTAACAAGTATATTGATGTTCATGGAGACTATACTGAATGATAAAGTGTATTTCAAAGAATAAAATTGTGTTTTTCTTATCGAACCGTAAACCGTATTAAACAACCTAGTATATATGTTTTAAAGTTTTTTTTTTTCAATTTTTGTAACTTGCCTTGCAGATTCACACATATCGTTTACACTCGAGTATGGGAGGCGACATTAGTGTTCATGAAACGCTGCTTGAGAGCAAATACAGCTTCTCAATACCTCAGCAATTGCTGTAAGTGAAAAAAATTCTTAAAGTGTATCAAGCTAAAAAAATGTGCGTATATCTAAAAGTCATCGTGATTGGTTATGGCGAAAAAATTTACAAATCAAAAGCAAAGGCAATCATGAGTGAGCACATCTGAGGCTGTAGTTTGAAACTACGTATCATTCTTCACAATATTTTTTTATTGTGAACATATAATTTTTTTTGTTTTTTTAAGAAATGCCAAAATATATAGTAACGGGTGATCAATTAAGAGGAGTTTTTTTCATTTGCGTTTTTTTTACAGATCGCGCGCGAGTTGTGGCAAACTGTCATCGTGGATTTGTTGAACAGCGTTTGGCATTTCATCATGGAAAGACTCACACCGCAACAACGTCTACAAATTGTTCAACTGTATTATGAAAATCAGCGTTCTGTGACAAATGTTTTTCGTGCGCTTAGACCGCATTATGGTCAACATAATCGGCCTGCCTTAAACACTATTCGAAATACCATCAACAAATTTGAATCCGAATATTCATTGGTGGATAATTCTCGACCGAATAGACCACGTCCAGCAAGAAGCATTGAGAATATAGCGGCAGTAGCAGAGAGTTAACGTGAAAACCGCGATGAATCGATTCGGCACCGTTCTCAGCAACTTGGACTGTCGTATGGAACAACTTGGTCAATTTTACGGAAGGATCTTCATTTAAAAGCATACAAAATACAGCTCGTACAAGAACTAAAGCCAAATGACCTTCCTGCACGTCACCGTTTTGCTGATTGGGCTCTTGAAAAGATTGAAGAAGATCCGCTGTTTTCGAGCAAAATTTTGTTCAGCGATGAGGCGCATTTCTGGCTCAATGGTTACGTCAATAAGCAAAATTGCCGTATTTGGGATGAAGAGCAACCAGAACAGGTTCAAGAGCTACCTTTACACCCAGAGAAAACAACGGTCTGGTGTGGTTTATGGGCTGGTGGAATCATCGGTCCATATTTTTTCAAAAATGATGATGGCCGCAACGTAACTGTGAATGGTGCTCGCTACCGTACCATGATATCGGACTTTTTGCTACCTGAAATTGAATCTAATGATCTCTACAACATTTGGTTTCAACAAGACGGAGCCACTTGCCATACAGCTCGTGAAACAATGACTTTATTGAGAAGTCATTTCGGAGAGCAGCTGATTTCACGTTTAGGACCTGTGAGTTGGCCACCAAGATCTTGTGATATCACACCTTTGGACTTTTTTCTTTGGGGATTCGTGAAGTCCAAGGTCTATGGTGATAAACCAGCTACGATTGAAGCTCTGGAAGCCAACATTACGCGTGTTATTCACGACATACCAGTCGAAATGCTCGAACGAGTGATTGAAAATTGGAACTTCAGAATGGACCACCTTAAGCGTAGTTGCGGCCAACATTTGAATGAAGTCATATTCAAAAAGTAAATGTCAAAGAATGCCCTTTCAAATGATAAATAAAGGTTTTGAACATAATTTACATTTTTTTTTTTTTAACTATTGAAAAAAGCACCTCATGATTGATCACCCGTTACATTTGTAATAATTTTGTCTCACTCATTGAAGGTTTACTTCTCAAGTAAACTTTCTTAATGATGTCATTAACATTTTATTCTTAACACTTTGCCGCCCGTTAAGGTTTTGTTGAAATTTACTATAGACCGATGATTTTAGACCTGAAAATTATTTTGGAAGGCGCACAGTGGTCAAGTAGCCAGACGTTTTGGTCATAAAACAATAAGTCAAAGAGAAATAGTACGATTTTGATGAAATTTTTACATCTAGGGTTTTTTGTGTCGCTGATTTTGAAAATGAAATCAGAATTTCAAAATTCAAAATGGCGGACCCAAAATGGCGGACATTTTTCGCGAAAAGTGTTCAGATTTTACTAAAATTCACATTACCAAGGTTTTTGGGGTCGCTGATTGTGAATATGAGATCAGAATTTCAAAATTCAAAATGGCGGACCCAAAATGGCGGACAGTTTTTGCGAAAAGTTTTCAGATTTTACTGAAATTCACATTACCAAGGTTTTTGGGGTCGCTGATTGTGAATATGAGATCAGAATTTCAAAATTCAAAATGGCGGACCCAAAATGGCGGACAGTTTTTGCGAAAAGTTTTCAGATTTTACTGAAATTCACATTACCAAGGTTTTTCGGGTCGCTGATTTCGACAGTAGACGTACGATTTTCAAAAGAATATGCCACATTAAAAGGAGGGAAAATATGTCTTGAAAAATAATACACTTAAACTGAAAGGGACGTATCATACATTTATTTATGAAATATTTTATATTATTCATATCTCCTCGTCATTGTTTACATCAAGGATGCTGTCTGCCTCAGCATCTGCGAAATCATGCCTTTCATAACTGAGAAGGGCAATTGCTTCCGGTGACAACATTGATGTACTTGCTTGCTCGCATGGGAGATGTGGTGGTAACATCTGCGACGACTTTCGATGCTAAGGTAGCTCCAGACTCACGAAGAACCATTTTCGTGGCGTACGATAGCTCTTGTGCACTGTAACTGTCACGCAATTTCTGAGCTTTCCTTCTCTTTGAGCGATCACTGGATTCCGAAAAAGAAGTTTCTGGACGCCCGCGCCCACTACTGTTCCTTGGTGTCGTTGACTTCAAACTGTCATCAGCACTGACTTCTAGATCCATAAAGTTGATCTGGTTTAATGAAAACTTCATTAATGTATATAAATTACTATAAATATATTTATATTAATGTAAATTTATGTAAACTATTCACCGTTACGCTCGTTGAATCGTCCAACCAGCTTTTATTACTCTCCAGAAAACGATTTTCCGTACTGCGAGCATTTTTCCATTTCTTTTTCAAAACCGAAATAACTTTTATCAAAGCCATTTTTGATTTTTTTTCGATAACAAAGGAAGGTGTGGCGTCGTCCATTAGTTTATTACAGAGAATTTCTATTAAATTATCAAATTTTTCTGACAGAAAAACATCATGGATGGCATCGAATATTTTCATCCTTGTCCATGAAAAAATTTTGCTCTTGAATCCTATTAAAAAAAAATTACTTTAAAATAATAATTTAATTACCATTTAAAAATACTTATTACATTAATTATTTTATTATTATTATTATATAATTTTTGAATATAATCAAAACATGATTTTTAGCACTCTTTTGCATTTATTAATAATTATTTATTGTTTTAATAACAATATTCACTACAGAAATTGGGATAAAAGTAGAAATAAACACTCTGCATATATTATATTCATTCCTAACATTTCCCAGGCATACACACAAATAAAGCCAGTTTCGATCGCCCCCCGCGGCTCAAATGCCCCAACACGCGCTTCAAGCTCGGCAGCGACCTGCTGCAAAGAAAGCGTATTTTTGACGAGCGGGGATAGCGCGGGAGCAAGATCTAAACGGATTCGAAATCTGTATACTTTTCTGCACTAGGAAACGTAAATATCTCCGTGGCAATTCGTGGCAATAAAAATAATTATCTACGAGAAGAAGTGCAATTGAAAAAAAAGGGGGGAAAAAAGCTTGTATTGCGTCATTAATATTGCCTCTAAAAATACAACAATATGGCTACAGTAAAGTATTTTCGTAATGTACGTACCTTTCCGAACAACATCCATTTTAGTTTGCCCTTCTTCGTTGAAAAATTGTGAATTTGCAACTATTTTTGTGTGGCGCTCGAAAACGTGCATGTGTACTGTCGCGCGCGATTCCCGACAAATGTCAAGTTTGAGCGTTCACCACGGAACATCTGTTCAATGTAAACATCTGTCCCTTTGGATTTTAATGCTCCAGTGCCATCTGTTGACGAATATATGAAGCTTTACCTCAAACGGTAACTTTCGATTTTGGGATTTTTGGCCAGAACGCCGGGCTACTTGACCACAGTGAGGCGTGTAAATTTCGATAACTTTTTTGAAATTAATATATATTAGATATATGAATTTTTCCAAATATCGGTGCTTCACTTAATGGATCTGTTGACCAATAACTACGTAATGTAGCCTTTTTCACCTGACCTATTAAAATTGTAATGTTAAGAAATCGCTTCAATTCAGGAATAATACCATCAATTGTGTTTTTCTCAATTGTTTACCTATGTTTTTGTTGATACTAACTATTTGTTTCACGGCACAAATTTGCAAAGTAATCTCCATTAAAAAATAATCTCCATTAAAGAACAAGTTAATTTTGTCAGTAATGTTTTCCAAATTTCCAAGATTTTTTAACCAAAAGTTTCTAGTTGTGGCGGTATATAAACATCATTCCACACAAAATTACTCTTATTTTCATTTATGTTACCAATGTTTTGGCTTATATCAGGATCACTGCCTTCATAAGATGGAATACGAATACACATTTTTTCTAAAAGAAAATATGTCGCTATCTGAACTTTCTTCTTATATCACTATTTGAATCACTTGAATCACAGAAATCTCGTTTCCGGGCGTCAACGTGTTAAGTTCCATTTTTGAAGTGAAAACTTCTTTAGAATCGTTGATTTGAGAAAAAGTGAAACGGAAAAAGCGACCCTCTTGGCTACGAAGCGTTATATTATATGTTGATATAAACGTAGCGACGAACTAAATAACTTTTATTTTTTCTTGTGATTCGAACCAAGGATTTTGGATCGGAAGCTCACATTGCTAGCCGCTCGGCTACCGCGCCATGCTGTCGGCGCTGGCCTAAAAGCTATTTAGCTACGAAGCGTTATATTATATGTTGATATAAACGTAGCGACGAACTAAATAACTTTTAGGCCAGCGCCGACAGCATGGCGCGGTAGCCGAGCGACTAGCAATGTGAGCTTCCGATCCAAAATCCTTGGTTCGAATCACAAGAAAAAAAAATTTTTTATACAGTTATTTTATTTTATTTTATGATATGTTTATGAGGAGCTTTTTTCATGGCAGAAATACACTCGGTGTTTTGCCATTGCCTGCTGAGGGGTGAGCGCTATTAGAAAAATAGATTTCCTTAATTTTGGTGTTTACACCGAGATTCGAACTGACGTTCTTTCTGTGAATTCTGAATAGTAGTCACGCACCAACCCATTCGGCTACGGCGTTTGTTTAATTTTACTGATGCAAAAATGAGGGAAAATATTTGAATAAAGTTTGCTTACTGTTTACACATTTTCCAAAGGTGACGGAGAACCAAAATCAATAAATAGCATCACGGAATTCATTCACGAAAATTTAATAAAGTATACACCAGAAGTATCGCGGATACGATAAAGTTCCAATGATTTTAAGAGGTGATTTCAACGTAAATTTTGCATTGGACACAGCGGTTCCTTCAATTGACTTTCTCAATACAACATTCAATTTAAAAATGTGTAACAATCGCACTGAATCGACAACGCGATCAAAAACAACAATTGACGCGGTATTTCAAAGATATGTTGACAACATCGAAACCAAAGCATTTGTATCATATTTTAGCTATCATAAGCCACTCGTATCATTTGTTGAAATTGAAAACATTGAGGATGAATGAACCTATAATTATCCCGCCCCTAATGCTGCTTTCGTCTCATTCTCTCTCAGTTTGTTTTACGGAAGGTTTCACTTCTATCGCGTCTAACCGTTAGACTGGTATTTTTTTTTTTAAAAATCGAGCATTATTTTACTTATTACAACTATTTACAGTTCTTGTGTCATTACTAAATGTGCATAAATGTTACCTTGTAAATTATAAATTATATTAGTTAAATATACTTTAGTTATTTTATTAATATGTTATAATTTTAGAAATTCATACTGTTCGATTATAACTTTGGGCCAGTGTACATATATTTCATATTTGGTTTTGTTTTAATATTTAAAGCTCTATATGGATACTGCGTGAAAAGGAGTTATTACAAGAAATCTCTGGAATGGGCGAGTTAGGTGGCGAGTGGCGACGGCGTCAAATGGATTTACTTGATAAACACCTTAAATTATTGAAAGACTATTCGCAAGCGAAACAAAATCTGCAGCAAATTACAAAGGAGGAAGGTGAGCTAATGTTAGATATTTAAGAAAATAATTCAAAATATGTATGGATTAACCGAATCCTGTAAAAAGCCAATGTTTGTTATTAAATTTCAAGCTTGTCTACAATTATTTACTGCTTATTGATGGTCACTATGTGCTTCAAAGGTTGAAATGCTAATTAAACAAAATTTTTGATTTGTAAAAATACGGCCTTATAGAAAACAATGTTTTTTGTCCTTAAAATGTAGCACTTTGACAAGCTTGTTGAAATATTTAAAAAATAATAATTTCACAAATTCCTAATAATCGTGTACACCATCCTGAAAAATATGGCTTTAAATAAACGGAACGATCATGGCTATATTTGAGGAACTTTCAGACTGAGTTGCAGTGCAATTGAGTTCAATTAAATGGCTGATTTTTGTTTACATATGAGGTTTCGGAAAACAGATGTATTTGTGCTAAAAGTAAAGTAAAAAGTAGAAAACTACCGATCTTCAGCTTCGGCCACAAAATTTCAGTTCAGTTTGGTTCAGCTTCGGCTTAGAAGACCGAACTTTGTCCAAATAACTCTTTAAGATTTTTTTTTTTTTTTTTTTCAAAAAATAACGTTTAATTTATTTTAATTATTATTGTAATTTTGAGTTTTTGTAACATTTTTTGATACTAATATCAAAACCGCTGCCGAAAAAGAAATCGGTTTCCGAAAAAAAAATTGGTTCCACGAGGAATATCATGGAATGCCGCAGAAAGAAAAGATGCTGCCTATAGAGCCACGCTGCGATAGGGCGCAACGCGTGACATGTGGGATCGTTACCGAGAGCTAAGAAAGGAAGAGACACGTATTATCCGAAAGAATAAACGAGAGCATATTTAAATTATGGACGGAACACTTCTCGAACCTGTTAAACAGTGATAGCTGCGCATGTCACAGAGAATGTGAAGATCCCGATACCCCAATCGTTGACGACGGAATTGTCGTTCCGAGAATAGCGATAACGCGGCTAAAGAACAACAAAGCCGCGGGTGCCGACAGACTGCCGGCTGAGCTATTCAAACATGGCGGCGAGGAGCTGGTAAGGTACATGCATCAGCTTCTATGCAAAATATGGTCGGATGAAAGCATGCCTGCCGATTGGAATTTAAGTGTGCTCTGCCCAATCTATAAGACGGGTGATCCTGCAACCTGTGCCAATTATCTCGGGATTAGTCTTCTAAATATCGCCTATAAGGATCTAACGAGCGTATTGTGTGAAAGGCTGAAGCCCACCATCAACAAACTGAATGGACTTTATCAGTGTGGCTTTAGACCTGGAAAGCTTACCATCGACCAAGTATTCACAATACGACAAGTCTTGGAAGTCTTTTCGTTGACTTCAAGGCTTCATTCGACAGTACGAAAAGGAATTACCTATATGCCGCGATGTCTTAATTTGGTATCCCCGTAAAACTAATACGGTTATGCAAAATGACGTTGCTCAATACCAGCAGAAGAATTGGGAAGGACATCTCCGAGCCGTTTGATACCAAACGAGGTTTCAGACAGGGTGACCGGCTGTCGTGTGACTCCTTTAACCTGATGTTGGAAAGGATCGTACGAGCCACAGAACTTAATTTTATAAGAGCGTACAATTGTTGGCGTATACCGATGATATTCACATCATCGGTCTTAACAACCGCGCTGTTAGGCCTGCCTTTTCCAAACTAGACAAAGAAGTAAAGCGAATGGGTCTGGTGGTGAACGAAGACATAACAAAGTACCTCCTGTCTTCAAGCAAACAGTCGGCGCACTCGCGTATCGGCACCCACGTCACTGTTGACAGCTATGATTTCGAGGTTGTAAAGGACTTCGTATACTTAGGAACCAGCATTAACACCGATAACAATGCCAGCCTTGAAATCCAACGTAGAATCTCTCTTGCCAACAAGTGCTACTTTGGACTAAGTAGGCAACTGAGTAGTAAAGTCCTCTCTCGACGAACAAAACTAACACTCTACAAGACTCTCATCATGCCCGTCCTAACGTATGGCGCAGAAGATTGAACGATGACAGCATCCAATGAAGCGACGATTGGAATGTTTGAGAGAAAGATTCTGCGGAAGATTTTTGGTCTTTTCCACGTTGGCAAAGGCGAATATCGCAGGCGATGGAACTATGAGCTGTATGAGCTTTACGACGACATAGACATAGCGCAGCGAATAAAGATCCAGCGGCTACGTTGGCTGGGTCATGTCGTCCGAATGGATACAAACGCTGCGGCTCTGAAAGTACTCGTTGCGGTACCAGCTGGTGGTAGCAAAGGAAGAGTAAGGCCTCCTCTGCGTTGAAAAGATCAGGGGGGGGAAGGACTTGGCTTCATTTGGTGCCGGTTAGAAAAAGAAAGAACCGACTGGCGCGCTTTGTTAAACTCGGCTAAAATCGCATAAGGCGTAAAAATCATTGATTGAAGCGAACGTTAAGCTTCGGTTTCGATTCGGCCTTGGCTGAAATTGAAGTTCGATTCGGTCGTTGATGTTCGGTCGCTCTCTGATAAAAAATAATATTTCGTATGAAGATTTTATGATAGAAAAGTTAGTGAAACCTCTTCTGTTAGTATAGTTGTAAGGCTACTCCTTAAAGTATCTTGTAAAGAATGTTGTTCTGAAAAATAACATGGGAATTGGGGCATTATTATTTGATGCTTAACTGTAGTTAAGGGTAAACTGCAGTCAAAGGTTTGTGGAAATTACTGTTCTGGTGCTGGTTTACTCTATGATAATCCTCTTTTTAGCATGTGTAGCTCATTTTTCGCTTATCCTCATTGTATTAAATATTTCTTTATTTCGTAGGTCCGCACTTCAAACGTTCCTCCGTAAAGACTGATGAGTCGCTCGAGTTTGTTCCAGTCAATTTGCACTTGCAACGAATGTGGGCACAGAATGATACGCTGAATCGGTCTGGTGTGCTAGACATTATAACAGTTGGTGCATTTACACGCCATGCAACCAATGGACGCACTGGAGGCCTTATAAAGTAATTTTATTTGAAATTTATGCTTGAAAAAGTATTTTAAAATTATTCAATTATTCTTAGCTTAAAATTAAATTTGCATAATTTTTGTCGCATTTTTTTCGGAATATCACTTTTTTTTAAATAGAAATATCGTAGTTACGAAATCTACTGCAGGGAAAAAAGTTTTATTATGCATTCAGCAACTGTTTTTTAATGGAATTTTTCAGACTTCTGCAAGAAACCAAAGATTCGCCATCGAAATTTGAACAGGGCAACGCATGCAAAGTGCAGGCCGCCAATGACGCCGTACAGGCCATTAAGCAGCTACGCAAAGAGATCGTCGAAATAATGTCCCAATTGCTTTTACTCGCAAAAAGTAAAAACCCGAAAGGTATGATGCCTTTATGTAACGAAATGATCACAAAAACCAAAACGCTGTTGAATATTTGGGAACCAAATCTGGTCGAAGAGGCTTTCGCATTTGTGGAGCAACATCGCATCATTGACGAACCAGATAATGTGTTGATGGTAAATCGTATTCTATGAATATTTTAAATTAAGTACTCAACTAATAAATCGAATAATCACTTCCGCAGCCAATGTCACCGTTTCGCAAAATCACGCAACAACTCTGCGCTTTGGATTTGAAATCACCAGAGCTGGAAGATTTTGCCACACCCATTGTGGCGCCCCCTGATCTCTGGCCTCGCACAAAAACATCTACGGGCTTTGCTGGTTGTACAGGCCGTCCATTGGTTCGTTCCAATAGCCTCTGCCTGCGTCCGTCACCCTCAACAATGGACATAAACGCCATACATGCACTTCATCGCACCGTAAAAACATACAACGAACAACTACGTAATCGTGCTGTCATAGCCAACACTGTAGCTGCAGCTGAAAATGATTCTGAGATGGAAGCTACATTCCAATCCCTACCCGTACATTTAAATGATACCACATCTGACATGGCATTTAACGATGGACACTTTAGTGTTGCTGATAGCGAGAATGTCAGCAATCGTTGTGCAGGTTCAACGCTTCAATTGATTGACCTAGATGATGTTGATGTTGCGCAGCCTGCCTTCGTAGGCAACATGCCCACTTCGCATGCGTTTACTCCGGGTGAGAGTAATCCGAACTTCTATACGCACATGGATCCGGAATCAGATGTAGATCATAATTCCACCACAATACATCACCATGGTAGTTTCCTCGATACAAAAATTATGAGTTCTTCTCCTTCGGCAAACTACTATCGGCCGACCGAGGAACCAGAACCGCTCGATCTTACGCAATTGAACATCGAGGCGAGCGTAATGTGTTTGGTGAGCAAAATCAAGTTTCTCTGTGGCCGTTGTGGTAGCCCAGCAATACGTCTGCGCCATCCAAAAACCAATATGAAGCGCGCAGGATTCACGCACTCGCCTGTGCCCCCGGATCTTGTGGCTAGCCAAAGTAAAGTTGCCGAAACCCTAGAAACTGATACGGTCGCAGATGAAGGGCAGACGAATGACAACGGCAATGGTCTTAATTTGGACTTAACGCAAGATGTTAATGCGCAAACACATCAGACAGCAGATATGGAAACAATCCTGGCGCCCAAAAAAGGCAACAAATTCACGGACGGTGAGGAATACCTATATTCTCATTTTTATTCTTGAGTTCTTTCATTACAAAGACCGACTCAAATATATTTCAGTTATTTAGCAGATCCATACCGAATTTCGCGCCCTGTGTAGCAATTGTTGTAAAACATTATCCATTCTACTAAGGAATACTGCTGTGGTACAGATCTCGGCTGTATATAAATAAGGCATTGTTTAGGCAGCATGAACCGGGCTGTACTGTGTATACTGTAGCTAGTATGCTTGTGCGGCATGGAAACTTTTTTTATAATAGCGGCACCCAGTGATGAAACCATAAAAAATCTCAATAACGGTATTACGCTACATAGGTGTTCAGATCCAGATTCGGTTCCAATTATTGCGGAAGATTTTTGGATCTTTGCACGTTGGTGACGGCGAATATCGCAGACGATCGTACAATGAGCTGGAAGCTGGAGTCTCCATTCGCCATTCACCTGGGAGTGGCCAGGACGATTCTTTTGCATACAGTTCCAGTAGCTCACAGCTTCCGCGCTTATCCAAAGTATATTCTAGGTAGCTTCCGAACACCCGTTCGGAATCGAGCCACTGTGAAAAGGCGAAATAGCCCATGATTATACGCTGAGATTGAGATCCCCACGTAAAAATCCTTTTCAATGAAAACACAAGGAACGCCTCAAATGAGAACTCCACACTCTGATGGCGATATAGACATATTGCAGCGAATGAATATCCAGTGGCTCCGCTGACTAAATCAAGCTGTCCGAATGGATGCTGTACCTGCTGATGGTAGTGGAGGAAAAGGAAGCCAAAAACTTATCTTAAACGCGGCCAAAATCGTTTTGGCGGTTAAGACGCCAATCAAAAAGAAGATCACAAAGATGACTCAAAGAAGTTTATTCAATCTTAATGCGTCCGATGTGAAATCAAGTCTTAAAATCTGTAAAACATTATTTATCTCAAATAGATAAAAGAAAAAAATGGTTGGATTCGTTTGTGAAAAGTGTAGAGATTCGATAATTCTACAGGGTACAATAAGTTTTTACCTTGGTGGTTTGCATATCTCAGCCGGGCCTGGACGTTTTATCTGGCTGTTGTTGTTGTTGTATCAGCATAAACATTCCCCATACTTACATATGGGGAATGCTGCTGGAGGGACAGTCCTTGGCCGGATATAAATCCGGGTCGTTTCGGTAACGTAGAACCGACTGTCGTGGAGACGGTATTTCATTCATTCTGGTATTTCATTCTCCTCACTATTGCTACTGCCGGATTCCAGCAGAACTGACATTGTTGTGTTATAGTTCCATTTTTTTACCCATTTCAGTTTACTTCATCATATATTTGGTATTATAAATTCCAAGGAACACTTCCTTATTTACTTTATTTTATTTTAGTTATTTTGTTGTGGGTTGTTTTATTAGTATTTAGTATTAGCATTTAAAGCCCACAACTTATCTAACGTTTTGCAATAAGGTAAATTCATATAGATTTAAGGAGACAACTATGACAAGGAGGTACTATGACAAGTTTTTTTACATGATTTCTTCTATTTCAGGTCTCGACTTATCGCTTACGACTGACTGGGCTTCCGAGCTGCGCCCCTCAATGCGCAAACTACGCCATGCTATGGACGGTCTACTGAAAACGGCGCGTCTGATGCACTCTGTGCAGCGCCTACAACAGGACATGAAGCGCAACAGCATCAATTTAGAAATCATGTATCGACGGGATGTGTGCTTTTCACAAGCTGTGAGTAGATTGCTGCAATTAATTTACATTCCAAATTTAATTATTAAAATTTTGTACTTTTTACATTTCTACAGTTAACGGCATTAATTAGCGCACTGATGGCCAAACTGTGGGGCAGTGAAATAACCGAAAACTTTATAAAGATTCTCAGGGATTTAGGACCATTAGCATACTTTGAAGGATTGCTATCGCTGTATGGCAACGAGACGGATATGTGGGGTGATATGTGCATCGCCATCGAAGATCTTTCGGCAGTGAATTTCACGCTTACGCGAAGTAGCACACAAAAGTAATTGATTTTCAAGAAAGTAGCGCTCTAAATACGATTAACTAATGCATTTCTTCTATTTCTCTCTCTTCACCTACAGCAGCGATGAACGCACACTAGTGCCTCTGCCACGTGTTGTCGGTTCACGACAATCACTAAACGTCTTGCTGCCGGTTCCGGAACACGTCTATGCCATTATGCCAACGCAGGAGACGCTTACTTTCAAGCTTACACCGGTTTTCTTCAATATCGGCATTAACGAGAAGGCAACACTCGCCGAGACGTTGGGGCAAACACGCGAGCAACATCGTTCCAATTGGGATAACTTTGTGCGTCTGAAACAGTATTACAGTCGATATCGTAAACTACAACTAGTTACACCAGATACGCCCAGCAAGCAGGAACCACATCCGCCAGCAACACAAGCGCTTGCCAATATACTCAGACTCATGGAGGAGCAACTGCGTTCTAATGTATCGAAAAATGTGAAAATTTTACACTTGGCCGAGGATGCGTGTCGTCTGATGTCGGGTTTGCGTTTTACCTCATGTAAAAGTGCCAAAGACCGTACGGGTATGTCGGTAACATTGGAGCAATGTCGCGTGCTGGTGCAAGAATTTCATCTGCCTGCCAAAAGCGTGCCACATGTGCTGAGCACAATGCGGAGGTAGGATGATGGACTTAAATGGTCAATTGAGTAACTCTTTTTTGTTTAAATATTTTCCGTATTTTCTATTTGTAGCGAGGGTACCCGCATGGATAATGTATTTAAGAATATCGATAAGCGTAAGTACGCGTTCAATCTGCCACAGATGCTCTCACTGCCGGCTATGTACCGGCCACCAGCAGGTTCCTATCGCAAGGTAGAGACTTAAAAGCGAGGAATATGTGCAAGATAAAGCAAAAAACAAGCGGCAAGACTTAAGCCATTCAAATAGGCAGTAGAAAGTAATTACATCTAACACAATAAGTAATGGAATGAAAATTTTTAAGTAGGAACCTTTATTAACCTCATAAGTTAGTTGGAAAATGGATAAAACCAAAAACAGAACCTCAAGTATAAAGCTAAAATTAACTGATTATATTAATAGTTTAAAAAAATTAACAATAGGAATGACTTACATAGTTAGAGTACTCACAGTTCGCTTCTAGAATTTCCATGTTCTGATTTTAGAAGCATATCAAAGGCAGCAAATGTACATCTTATTTGGTATTTCCGGCTAAATTATGAAGTTATTAGCCTTTACAACGCAAACAAATGAACAATTAAATCGACATGTGGCAAAATGTCACAAACTGAGTAGATGCTAAAATTGAAGCAACAGATATCACAAATTGTGAGTGCTCTAACCTAAAAATAAAAAATAAATAATTCGCGCGTACAGTTCTGTAAGGTTTTTGGTCGTGCTCCTCCTCCCAATTGTGGCGTCCGTCTTGATGTTGCTCCACAAAGGACCTTACACCTACACTTGTGAAAATAATCTCACTTTAGCACAAAATGAGAGCAGATTAGAAGTAAGCAGTGCAGCGACATTTAATTCATTTGCGCAAAAATCGCACATCTCAAATAAGCAATTTGCTTAAAACATTCTTGCAATTTGTTGTTTTTACATGAAAAGTTTAGTCTAGTTTATTTAGCTGGTTTTTGTTTTGGTGCCAAAAATTCTGGGTTTTAAAATCTATCTCTATAGTCAATCAGACTACTAGACTACTGAAAACTACATGAGCCAGTAATTAGAGGTAAAGAGAAAAGTGTTACTTATAACTTTTGGTTTATCATTCTAATTACCCAAAAAAAAGCTTCAAGTATTCTCAAAAAACAAGGTGAAGTCCAAAATAAGCAAGACTGGCGCCATAAAAATGTTTTTGATGGCGTCAGCCTTTTAATGAGTTAGTGCGTTGGAAGTTACATCCCTAGCTGACTTCCAGTGAAAGCTTGGTGACATTCGGTTCAGTGGAAGCGAAGTTATTGCGTCTGAAGTTTCAGTGTTTGTGTCCTCGGTACAAAAATGAGTTTCGAACAAACAGCTAATATCAAATTTTGTTTTAAAATCTATAAATCTGTTTACCGAAACATTTGAATTGATGGAAAAAGTTTATGGCGATGATTGTCTATCTCGTGCCAGAGTTCATGAGTGGTTTTCACGTTTCAGAGATAGTTGTGAAGACATAAATGACAATGAACGTACGAGCCGCTCAAAATCAGTAATCACCAAGTAATCAAAACTCCATCGAAATTGTTCGTAAATTTATCAAAAAATGAAGCGAAATCATCGTTGAAATTCATGGAATCGGAGTTGAATATCTCCAAAACATCGATTTATCGCATTTTACCTGATCATTTGGGCTTACGAAAGCTCTGTGCACGTTTCATTTCGCACAAGTTAACTGAGGAACAAAAATTTCTCAGAACTCAACATTCGAAAGACCTCATTAAAGAGGCGAGAAAAGTCGAGAACTTTCTTTACAACATGAACCTGAAACTAAGCGTCAAAGTGCCGAATGGAAGGCCCCAGATGAGCCACCACCCAAAACATCACGTTTGGAGAAGTCAAAAATCAAGTCGATGCTCATTTGTTTTTACGATTCCAAGGGAATTGTCCACAAGGAGTTCGTGGCAACGGGCCAAACCTGGCGTTTTGAAGTGTTTGTTTCATCGCATATATACGCCCTGAATACCGCGAAGGAGGAAGCTGGCGCTTATTGCATGATAATGCAACATCTCATCGGTCCACTCTTGTGACTGATTTTTTGACTAGAAATCGTATTTTAACCATCATTCAAATAGCATTCAGCCATTTTCCTAGTTGGGAAATTGTATTTGGCCATGAAAGGTAAACGTTTTGCGTCTGTAGAGGCCATACAAAACGCTTGTACCTCTTGAAGGACATTCCGGTTAACGACCTGAAACACTCTCTCGAAAAGCTTTTAGATCGCGTAAACAGTGTATCGAGGCCAGAGTGGAGTATTTTGAATAAATAAACTTGAAGTTATCAGAACAAAATTCCTATCGTTTCTATTTTAGCTCAGTCTTGTTTATTTTGGGCTTCACTTTGTATAAGTAGTCTCTTGCGTGTATACCATTATTCCTTATACAGTTTGGCATAAGCTTATTACACTTATATTGTATACTCCCAAAGTAAAAGATATCCCATAAGAGTGGGTAATGAAAAAATTCTATTTTACCTCTTAAACCAGTAATGACAGTAATGAGGAATTTGTTCCAGAAAAATCTTCCTGCGAACATCCTACATCGACTCATAAGGGCCTACATATTTAGATAACTTATATATAGATATAATTGGCGCGTACACTATACACTCGACCAAACAGATCCTCCTTCTATTTGTGGTGTGCGCCTTGATGTTGTTCTACAAATGGAGGGAGCGACAGTTTCAAGCCGACTCCGAACGGCAGATATTTTTTTATGAGGAGCTTTTTGATGGCAGAAATACACTCGGAGGTTTTCCATTGCCTGCCAAGGGGCGACCGCTATTAGAAAATACTTTTTCTTAATTTGGTGTTTCTCGGAGATTCGAACCTACGTTCTCTCTGAATTTCGAATGGTAGTAACGCACCAACTCATTCGGCTACGCCGGCTGCCGTTCTTTTATTAAATTAATTAATCTTCTCAATTTATGTTTTTCTCTTTTTTTCTTTTTTTTTAACGAGATATTTTTCTCATTCAAATCGGTTCTTAAATACTTCATAATCTTCAAAACTATTAACAATTTTGAAGTATATTTTGTCGATGGGGATAACTCTGAAGGTGATGAAATATAATTGGGAATATAATATAGATTGCTAAATTTAAAAACAAAGTCACCTTTTAATTTTATTAAATTAGTATTAGCTGTGCAGCGCAAAAATTTTAAAAGCTTGAAAGTTGAAAAATGCATTTACTAAATTATAAAATACTTGGCAAATGTCCACGATGATCAATTCGAGTTAATAATATGAAGCTTAAGGTCAATGACTCCCAATTTTTTTTTTTTGTTTTTTTTTTTTTTTGACTAGGGGCAAAATAGTCTGCATCAGAAATCGCATGAATATTGTTTTACCTTTATTTTTAAAGCTCGTTTAATGGAAAAAACAAAATGTTTGACTGCTAAAAATGCGTAAACTACGTAATTACTTTTTTTTCGAAATGTGTCTTTAAATAATAAACGCTATTTATTGTCTTTAATATAAACAAGAATTTATTACAATTAACAATTGTGCCAAATATTTGTTAACGAGTATACATACATACAATATGTATTTGTTTTTACAGGGACCGTAAATAAAAGTTATAGAAAGAAATTTGTATACAAGCAATCAGGCTGAAGGAAGGGTCGGAAATATATACATGAGATGATCGTTGTTTAAAGATTCATTCAAATGTGCTATAAAACTATTATTAGCAATTATAATTTTAATTTTTTCATTTATTTTCCTATTCAATAAATTTTACTATTTCTTCGCAATATAATTATTTTATCATATGAGCTCTATTTTCCAATCAAAAAATATAGCTTATGCCACATAATAAACTTAAGCACGGCCCAAGTAAGGCCTAATGGGTTATATACAGTTAGAAGACCGAAAAAAACGAATTTTCCAGAATTTTTTCTGAGAAAACTTTTAAATTTATTGATCTAAAAATTTATACACATATTATTTTATCTTTAAACCGTATTTTTGTATTTTAAGGCTTAGTATTACTAAAAATATTTATTTGGAAGGGAACTACAGCTGGTCTCCGGGAGCTTCTCTCAAAAAACACGTTTTGCGCTGAACACTATATCTCTGAACTGGTTCCTCTGAAATTAAAAAACCAAACAGATTTCGCTAAAGTAATGTAAATCTAGTAATTAATCAAAGGGTAAAGCAAAATAAATTTGTTCTGACAAAATGGCAGTTTTACAACAAAAAATCGATTTTTGAGGGAAATTTCGGCCTTAAATTGTTTATAAAAAAATATTTATCGGTGAGAAAAAATCTTCGAGCAATTACTAAAAAAGATATTTAAGAAGCTCGTGTTAAAATTTGAGACTAATCGGTTTAGCCGTTTTCGAGTAATGTTGGTCACCGACTTTGAAGACACCATTCTGAGAAAAACGCGTTGAAAATTTGAAAAGACCTGAGTCTATGCCTGAAACGCCTTTTCAAATTTGCGTGCAACTTCGAAAATATTCACCGGAACGATATTAAATTTTCTGTGTGTATTCTCAAATATATGTACCTACATTAAGGGGTTAGGGGTAGTCAGAGGCCCGAAAAAATGATGATTTTCACGAATTTTTTTTTGCTACTTAATTAATTTATTTAACAAAAATAAAAACATAGCATAAAAACATCATGTTTTAACTTGACTTCACCAAAAATTAATAATTGCAAAAGTTATCGCTGTTTGTGTGAAGCCCGTTTCTCCAGAAGTCCCTTGCGGTGAACATCACAAGTCCTTGCAGATTCATCTAAAACCAATCGGACAAGAAAAATTAGTTTTATTAATAGATAATCTTGTGCCTGATCGAAGGTTTTTTTTTGTTTTTCAAAATGAACAAAATGGCGGCCTCAGAAATTTTTTTCCAGATTTTAGAAAAAAAAACCAACAGTTAATTGTTAAAAAAAATCGAAATTTTTGAAAAAAAAAATCCTTCGATCAGGCACAAGTTTTTTATGTTTTTCAAAAGCTGTATAAATTTTATTGAAATCTACGTAGCGGTTTTTAAGTTACAGTGTTCACCAGTTTGAAAAACATAGTTTTGAGAAAAACGCATTTAAAGTTTTGCTATCGGCTCCGGAGCGGCCGAGCGCCCTTTGTTAATTGTTGAATAACTTGAAAAGTATTTGTCGGATTCACTTCAAATTTTTACACAATATTTTTAAAACATTATACTTTAAGAAAATGCAAAAAAAAAAAATCGATTTTTTGAAAATTCTGACTACCCCTAACCCCTTAAGAAAATAAAATGAAAAAAAAAATCGATTTTTTGAAAATTCTAACTGTATATAACATCTTAAGAATTGAGTAATATTTTTAAGAATGTCTAAAACAGAAGGGTATCTACGCTACCGCCGACATCCCTATTTAATTGTATCGATTACCCAAGTGATAGTTATATAAGTTAGCTTTATTTAATGAAAGAAACATAAAACTCATCATATAAGTCGTACTATATTTCGAACAAATAATCAAATCTACGAAGTATGTATTTTCAGTTGAGCGTAAAGCAAAAATTAGCACTTAAGGATGAAATTTGACTTTTTCAACGTTACTTACAATCGTTACGGTCCCTGTTTTTTTACCAGTGCTAATATAGCCATGAAATTATTTAAGTATCAAATCTTTAACCTTACACATACACTGAAACATGTCTGTTGTGTAAATGAGTTTTTACTAAAAAACGGACCCTATTGAAGTTTTCTAATTTTAAGCAATTTCTTTGTTAATGTTTTAATAAAATCATTAGGAATTCATAACTATTTATAAAAAGCATCAAAGATTATCCGAAGAATGAGCTGTATGAACGGTTGTAACGTTTGTGGTGGTGTATCCACACACGCTTAGATTTTATGCATTAAAAGAAATCGAAACGTTTAAAAGGAAATTTCCTTTGTATTTGTATTATTTATGTAAGAATAACCTCATTAAACTTGTAAAAATTGTGCATTTAGCGTACAATAAAGGTTGCTGAGGAGTCCGCTATTTGAAAATTCAGAAAGGTGAAATGCAAATATTTGCGCAAAAAGTACCAAAGCAACAGGAATTCTCACTAAACAATTTCGACACCGCAGTTGTTGTTGTTGTACTAGCAAAAACATTCCCCATACATGTACGGGAAGTGCTGCTGAAGTGGCCGAATATATAGTAAATTCGGGCCGTTCCGGTAATGTAGAACCGACTGTCGGGGGAACGAACCGACACCGCAGTCTATGCAGATGGCTCTAAATGGTCTGTAGTGTTGAAGCAGATACACTTATACTATATTCTCATAGACTTAGAATTGAAAAATCTGTATGGCTTCCTAATGCCTGCAGTCTCTTCCAGGCGGAAGTACTGGCGATTGGGGAAGCTTGTGAGTTACTAATCGTAGATTTCTCTTCTAAGGACAATTTTTTCGGATAGTCAAGCTGCAATCCAGGCACTGGATTGGACTACAACAACCTTTAAACTGGTGGAATAAAGTAGGAATAGCCTTACCACCTTGAGTAAACACTATAACATTACCGTAATCTGGCTCCCGGGCCATCGGAACATTGAAAGAAACGAAAACGCATGTGAACTGGCAAGAAGGGGTTCTGCCATGCAGAATCGGTATTCACACCACTGGATGCAATCAAGAATACAATTTCTTTAAAATACTTCCGAAACGCGGATTGTAGATGGAGGGACCAGACAGCATGCAAAGTCAGCAGAACGTTATGGCCTATCTACGACCTGAAAGAAACGCCTGGAGACTGGGACACGGCAGTCATATCTGGCTTTTGGTCTGTCGGAGGACCAGCAGCCAATATGAGCATCCCTTACAACGCACACTGACACAGTTGCAAACGGCCGAAGAAAACGAAAATGACAACTGTTTAAAGAACAATTTTGTATCGCGCAAATTTTTATCGATGGTGTTTCTTTATTATAACCGCAACGGACCCATTGTGACAGCGCATTAGTTTTGATTTTTGGACGCAAACCTTCCGCAGTGTTCTCCCGAAAACTCCAATGTAATTGAGAATTCAAAAGCTATAGTTTTATGTTGCGTAAAATGTAGATTTCAGCGCATATATTTTATAACTTTTTCCTATATTTTGCATTTCTTTACTATAGTTCTACAAATTTGGTAAAGCCGCATAATTTGATACATCATTTCTTTATCATGCACCAATTAGAGATGAACGATTATTTATAATCATTAATACGGCCAATGCCGAGCCGGCGTTTGCGTATTTCGGTTTTTAACCATGACGGCACGCCACGTATAGGATGCGCATTTGGGAAACGTAATGGTTTTTCCGGACCTTCAAATGGGTGTGTTTTCGCTAATTTACGTTCCAAAAATTCTTTATTGATTTCTTTGGGGTCACGATAACGATCCAAATACAGGTTAAACGCTTGCTTCAATGGGAAGAATTTCTGATCGGCAACGTATGGTTTGGGGAAGTCGTATTCAAAAATTGGTTCCTTCATATCTACAAAAAAAAAACGAAAAAGCCAAACTTTAATATTAACTCAAATACGTACTATGAAATATAGCAATCATACTTAGAACATTGTGATAGAACTTAGCAAGAGAACTGTCCCAATCACTTTGGAAAAAGGCAAGTCCTGCCGGTGTTATATTATCCTGTTGTTCACGATAGAAATCGAGTGTCTTAAAGGTACGTTTTTCTAAATTATTTTTCTCGCTCGATGGCAGCTTATATTTACTGAAATCTAGTTTGCCAACTTGTTTGTATAGCACAAAGACTATGCGTTGGTAGCCAACGCCTTTTGGCGGAAAAGGTGGTAAGTACTCTACCATTACTTCTCCCTGCTTAACGTCGCCATTTGGAATATTTGAGCTGAAAAATAGGAAGAAACATATTTTCTTTAAAAAAAAAAGCACTGCATTCAACAAATGAATAGATTCAACCTACATAAACCAGTGCACATATTCGGACGAACTGTCGGTGAAGTGGGCATCTGGATTAGTAGCAATAAGCGTCCAGAAGGATTCCCCATCAGATTTCTGTAAAGCCGGACAAATTTAACATATTAGTGGCCTATACTGGTTCTAATCCAACTAAACTTTATACGAGAAAATCGATTATAGAAGTTACTTTTGTACTTCCAACGCTTTAAACATCCACATACCTTTCCGGTTATTGGATCGATCGTGCCATCAAAAATAACCTCGGGCGCATTAAGCGCTTCTGCTGGCTTTATAACGTTACCATTGTAAACTGGGCTGAACGTATTATCATCCAGTTGGTACTAAAAATATTAACCATTAGTTCTAAAATATTTTTATTGACGTTATAAGAAAATAATTTTTATTTATAGTACCTGCACGTTCAACGCAATACGCGGCACAAAGTATGCCAGACCAAATAAGTCATCAAAAATACCATAATGGTCGGCAATTACACGCAAATCATATTGGCCAGTTGTTGCCCTATATTCCGACTGCACTGCATCCAGATCAATAAGCACTGGAATTTCACACTTATTATTAGAATAATTTTATTTCATTTAATTGCCATTCATACATTTGTTAGCACGGGCCAACTTCTCCACTTGTGCGTTAGAACGTTGTGCTTTCAAGTGCGCCAAACGTTGCTTCAGTTGTTCGGAACGCGAGGGCTTTAAATGTGGAAAGCCAATGTTTACGCGTGCAGTTAATTCAGGATCTTTGGCATTTTCCTCTGTAGTATATCGGAAGAAAAAAGTACATTTTATTTAACTTGGTTAATACGTAACATTCGATTAGAAGGGGCAACTGGCACGCGACAATGACCACCTACCCTGCAAGCGTTGCTCTAAAGACTTTGCGACACCTGGCCGTTTGCCGCGTATTCTATGTCCCAGTCGCACAGAAACCAACAAAGGATTGTTATTGCCGATAAGGGCGCCTATACTGTTTTTCCCTAATAAATTAGTTAATGCCATTTTACCACTCAGATTTACAATAAACACAACCTAACATTTCTAATGTAGTGAACTCCAAACAGCTGTTTACCCGTTCACAATAGCCGAAAGAACACAACCATTCAGATTTGAAAATGTTAAGCTGCATTTAGGCTGCGCATATGCCGTGCGATATATACTTGAAAGTTATCAGAAAATTGAAGTTAAGCTCTGTTTATTTATCAGGAAAAATTTATTAATTCATTAAAATTTATAATTTGGAGCTGAGTCCGTAATTTAGTTTTCCCAGTTTCCGCTAAACAGGTTTATTCTGGTAAACACATTAGGAAAAAACCTTTTCTAAAGGGTAACATTTTGTATTCGCCAAGAGTCCCCTGATTTGATTGTGCCAATTGTTCGGCCTTTGTAAAGCTAGATCTCCATAAAAAGCGTTCCAGGCGCTATGACTTTCAGAGCTTTACGCAGCTATAAGATTCATTTGCTTTGGATCTATATTCTGCAGAGCTCATACTAAATACCATATCTCTAATACATTGGAGCATGGTGTGAACTTCTCAACTCAGTGCTTAAATATGGACATACTGAAATACCAGTCTTTCCTCA
Source organism: Anastrepha obliqua (assembly GCF_027943255.1). Taxonomy (NCBI): domain Eukaryota; kingdom Metazoa; phylum Arthropoda; class Insecta; order Diptera; family Tephritidae; genus Anastrepha; species Anastrepha obliqua. Next base: position 32,626,802 of record NC_072893.1, read on the forward strand.
TATTTCAAAAGTCATCTCTAAGGGCTGAATGGTTAAGTCTAATACACAATTTGAATCTGATAGGCTATCGACAGAACTTCAAGCACGCAACAAATTTCATAAGCTCCAGTGTCGTGAGTGCCATTTTGAAAAAAAGCACGAGTTGTATCGTAAGATTTATATATAGATATATATAATTGGTGCGTACACCTTTTTTGGGTTTTTGGTCAAGCTCCTCCTCCTGTTTGTGGTGTGCGTCTTGATGTTGTTCCGCAAATGGAGGTGCCTACAGTTTCAAGCCGACTCTGAACGACAGATATTTTTTATGAGAAGCTTTTTCAAGGCAGAAATACACTCGGAGGCTTACCATTGCCTGCCGAGGGGCGACCGTTATTAGAAAAATCATTTTCATGAGATTCCAGTTCTTACAATAAATAAGGTCCGCCTCAAAATCGTTGAAAGCTCTAAATTCTTGGGCTCGCATGCCAGCAAAGATGGCACCTTCGAACGAGAAGTTGCTCACCGAGTTCAATGTGGTTGGCGAGGCTGCAGAGCAACCTCCCGTGTCCTGAGTGACAAGAAAATTCCACAAAAATTAAAAGCTAAAAGCAACAAAAGTATGATCAGGCTGGCAATGATATATACATCCGAGTGCTGGGCTGTACCACGTAAACTAGAGCTCAAACAGTGCGCGGTAGAAATGCGGATGCTGAGGTGGGCCAGCGGCGTTAAACTGCTGGACAAAACAATTTTATTCTTGGTAGTAATAAAGTTGCTTCAATCAACACTAAGCTTCAGGAAAACCGCCTACGCTGGTACGGTCATGGTATAAGAAGGTAGCGAGGGGTAGCGAAAAGAGGGCCGGGCAGAACACCATAAACCTGGAAACATCATTGAAAATGACATGCGATGCAGGAATGTCAGCCAAGAGACGACTCAGGACCGCGTGATATGGAAACTTCGCAGAAGGAGAGCCGACTGAACATAAGGCTAGGTTAAGGTAGAAGGTCAAGCCACCACTGCTCTGCGTAGGATTTGAGCTTAAGAAGAACGTAAAGGTCCACAGACCTTTTTTTCAAATTTAATGTTTAGTTTTTATAAGTCGGTTTAATTTTGGACCACTTTCTCTTGGCAATCATTAATGTTTATTGTCCATAATCGGTAACGCGTTAAAATCGGGTTTAGTTAAGGGTAGTCAGAGGCCCGAGAAAATGATGATTTTCAATAATTTGTTGTTGCTAGTCAATTGCTTTATTTTACAAAAATAAAAACATAGCATTAATACACCGTTTTCGACTTGACTTTAGAAAAATTAAAAAAAAAAAAAATTAATAATTGTAAAAGTTATCGCTGTTTGTGTGGAGCCCGTTTCTCCAGAAGTCCCTTGTCCCTCGTCACAAGTCCTAGGAGATTCATTTAAAATCAATCGGACAAGAGAGATTAGTTTTATTAATAGATAATCTTGTGCCTAATCGAAGCTTTTTTTATAAAATAAACAATATGGCGGCCTCAGGATATATTTTTCAGATTTTCGAGAAAAAACCAACAATGAATTGTTTAAAAAAATGTTTGAAAAAAACAATCCTTCAAAAGCAGTAAAAATTTGTATTGAAGTCTACCAATCGGTTTGTAAGTTGCAGTGATCACCAGTTCAAAAAACATAGTTTTGAGAAAAACGCATTTAAAGTTTTGCGAAGACTCCGGTGCGCCCGAGTGCCCTTTGTTAATTGTTGAATAACTTGAAAAGTATTTGTCGAATTCACTTAAAATTTTCAAACAATATTTTAAAGATATTATATTTAAGAAGATACAAAAAAAATGTTATTTTTAAAATTCTGGCTACCTCTAACCGCTTAAACTGGGGCTATATATTTAGAACTGGGTTTATTTTCTTAACTACCATGGCAATTTAGCACAATATTTTAGAAAAAAATCAGCTTTGACGTGTGTATGCGTACTTTTTATTTAATTTTGCGTTTATTTTTTTTGGAAAAATATAGTTCATATCGGAACAAAAACCATATAAATTAAAATTTTTCATAATTTGCACAATTAGAAAAAAAAAATGAAAAAAGTGTATAAAAATTTTAGACTTTTAAAGCAGAATTTTGGGAAAATGGAGTTTTGTCATTGGATTTTGGTACAATAAAGTGTTAGTTTAAAGTGACGCAAAATTCACAACTTTTTTTGTTGATAAAACGCCTTTTCACCTAATTTAAATGTATTACAATCTCTTATAATTTGTAAATATATAAAACTCTATTCTATATACATATATATCTCAATATCCTGAAAATGAAACATTTTTGTTAGGTTTCAATATTTAAGTGCACTTACATACATTTGTAAATTTCTTTTGATTTTAATTTGCTTAAAACCAACTTTAGTACCAGCTGGTGATAAGTTTAATTTAAAGCCGATTCTAAGCTAAAAGTCAGATACTTATTCATCTATGATTAAAATAAACTCTGGTTTTTCTTAAACCGCTGCTTAATAAATACAGAACAGGCTTAATTTAGACTATGATTATGCACCAAGCGCTAGTTTAATTATGCTTCCCAGTTTCCAGGCTCAAACTCAGTTCAAATATTCACCACAATTAAACTTGCACTGAACAACCGCCCCTAAGATATCAACTTTAATAAGTTCTACTAAACACATTCAGACCACGTTAATAAGTAAATATGTGTATACACACCTCTCTTATGCACATATGTATTTTATGTACATATTTATTGTTCGCAATCAAAAAATCAATAGCTCCTGCGCCGATTTCCCTTCCAAATGTACACAGAAATAAGAAAGCCGGGAAATCATACGGCTATAAATTACCGCATGGACGTAGGCAAACCCTCAGACAGTACATCTCTCAATGCAAAAAAATAAAATAAAATATTGAATCGGCGCACATTTTATTTCTGACGCATGCGCTCAGTACACCAGCCCAACCCGGCATGCACAGCATACAGTGCAGTGCCCGTACCGGTCGTCAAGTGACCCAGCCCAAGGCTGAGCAACCCGGCCGGTACTAATATGTACACATGCAAAAATGAGACCGATGCAAACATACAGACACACCACGTATATAAAGAAGCGCATTGCGATGTTGTCAAATTTCACTAAAGTTTGCACAAAATTTGCACAAAACTCAAGCATTGAAATGGACGTGTGGTAGTTTGCCTATACATAGTAGCTTTGAATGCGAGTGAATTTGTGTGTGAGTGAAAAAGTGCCGCATTCTGTGAGCAAGCAACAACAACGACAAAACAATGTACGCTTCATTTTATTTTTATTTTCTAACCTGCAGTTTGGCGTACTTTTAGGCGCAATGGCTTTGTACAGTGCATTTGTTAAAGTGCACCAACCGCATTGCCTGCAAGTTTTCACTTTTTATGAAGTGTGCTGCTGCGATGGCGGTGGCGTTCAAATAAATATCTCGAGGCGAAACTGGTCTCAAGTGCTGTGGTGCATTCGCAGCAGTGTTATAATATTTTATGCAAATAAATAAACGTTCGGCTAGCCGTACTAGCTGGATTGTGGGTGAAGTGTAGAAGACCTCAAACTTTAGTGCTTTAGCATTCAGCGTTTGTTTTCGCTCATAGCCTGAGCTTACAAAAATTTGTATTCAATTCAACGTTAAAGTAGACTATAGCGCCACTCTTTGCTTGCTCCTTTTACCATTCTCCATGTATGGGAAATTCTATGCACATAGGCATGTACATATGTATGTGTATGCAGCTATAAATAAATAATGTATGCAATTTCATGTATCAGTAGATGTGCAAACATAAGTAGGTACGTACATACGCGTAAATATGTGTGCAAATATAATTTTGAACTTGAACTTACTCTCTTCTTTCGCACTCCTTTACCTGTGCACGGTATTCCTATTCAACATTCTGTCTTTTTCACATTTTCATTGGAACTCGGCTCAGGGCACACGCCCAATTACTAAAAGCAAATAAAGTGTAGTTTCGTACGTTATAATCAAATAAGTAGTTATCTATAAACGGATATGTGCATACCGGCTACCTACGTCCGGCCGTTGGCCTTTCACACACACGTATAAATATTATATTTGTGTACTTTTCATGCACGAATGTATGTTTTTAGTTTCTTTTCACAGCTATGAAAAATATAATAGCAGTATCTACGTAATTTTATAAAACTGGCGTCGATTTACCTTAAAAGATTCACTGTTCCTGGTATGCGTAAATCACATTATAAGATTACATTTATAGAACTCAGGAAAATGCTGAATAAAACACGAGTTTTATCACTATAAACTTTGCCAATATAATTTCAAAATGATTACAACTCCTTTTGAAAATCCCTCTTCAATGCATAAAGCGCCTACAAAATTACTCAAGATTATGATAACCGAAATCGGTTTTCTGAGCAAATCTCATATATGCCTTGATTGATTAAGGGGGTCTTCTGGTCTCGAGGCCCTGAAATGAAGGGTTTTTTTGGGGATTGATTGTGACAATTCCTGTGAATATTTAAAAAATTTTTTTTTTTATTTTAAAGGTACATGTCTTGGCTTTTAAAAAATGGTTTTGACTTTGAAAAAAATTAACACCCGCGACCTTGAAATGGCGCTGAAGACGTCCACCTCCAAACGAAACAGGTCTCCATTTTGGTCACGGTTTTTCCACCTGGGTAATCAGAAAGCAAAAATTAGATATGCGTTGTCTTCAGAGTTGCCCTGGTTAAGTCTTCCCGTGACAGATTTTTTTTTTTTAATTTTTTTCAAAAGTTATGCAACAATTTGCAAAAAAAATTTTTTTTGCTCATTTTTTGAACTTTAAAAGGTTATAAAAATGGAATGAAAAAAAATTTCAAAAATCGTACACGGGGAAACTTAGCGGTAAGTTTTCCGAACCTTTTAAGACCAAAACCATTGAAATCGGAGTATAACTACTATGAAAAGTGTGACCAAAATGCTTAAAAAACACGATTTTCGGGGAAACGCGTTTAAAGATAAAGTTTATGATAAAACGGCCGGAGGAGGGTACACTTCGGTGCCCAGAAAAATCTGAAAAAATGCGATTTTCAAAAAATCCTTTCTGTGGCGTATTCTCGCATACACATACAACAAAATTATGCAAAAAAAAAATCGATTTTTTTTTCGCTGGAGACCAGAAGACCCCCTTAAACAAAAAGCAGAATGAATATTAACGGAGGCCTTGGCGAATTCTCTGAAGTTTTATAGACACATTCACTAGTGCCCAAGTGCCAAAGGCGATAGATTACCAGGTTTGGCCTTCAGCTTTGGTGAAAAAAGAAATTGAGCGATTAACTTCGGCTGCCACGTCACTGGGGACTCGGCAGCAGAATTCTGAACGCTCATTTCACACGCATTCACAAACTTGTCCAATCAGTAGATGTTGTTCTTCTGCTGGGTATTTATTCGCTGCGCTATGTCTATGTCGTCGTAAAGCTCATTCAGCTCAACGTTCTATCACCTGCGATATTCGCCGTTGCCAATGTGCAAAGGTCAAAAAACCTTCCGCAGAATCTTTCTCTCAAACACCCCAAGTGACGCCTCATGCGATGTTGTCATCGTCTAAGTTTCTGCGCCATACGTTAGGACGGGCGTGATGAGAGCCTTATAAAGTGTTAGTTTTGTTCGTCGAGAGAGGACTTTACTACTCAGTTGCCTACTTAGTCCAAAGTAGCCCCCAAAACTCGTTTCAATACTTGGCACCATTGACAATCCATGGACTGATAAACAGCTGATAGTCCAAATGGCGGGCTGCCAGGAGTAATTCACCAAAAATAACTGACGAAAACAGTTAGTTTTTGCGTTAATGGAAAAATGTCGCGATTTAAATATTTATAATTATTTGTTTTAAAATAAATTCAATTGAAACATAATAATTTAAATAAAAGTGTGTTTTTAGAATTTCTCAAAGCCTCTTCGGCTGCTACTTTTAATTCGTCTTGTGTGAATAAATGAATACATTTTGCATACATGTAATTTTACTGAAAACTGTATATGTAAATTTTTTATGGTTGAAAAGCCTGGGTAAGGAATTGAGTTTGAGATATTTAACAAACATACTTTTGTTAAGGCGTTAGGAGTAGTCAGAATTAAAAAAAATTAATATCTCAAACATATTGTGTGAAAATTCGAAGTGAATCCGACAAATTTTTTTCGAGTTATTCAACAATTAACAAAGGGCACTCGGGCGCACAGAAGCCTTCGCAAAACTTTAAATGCGTTTTTCTCAAAACTATGTTTTTCGAACTGGTGATTACTGTAACTTAAAAACCGCTTTGGTAGATTTCAAGAAAATGTATACATACTATTTTTGAAAAAATTTAAAAAATTCGTGCCTGACCGAAGGATTTTTTTTTTCAAAAATTTCGATTTTTTTTTCTCGAAAATCTAAAAAATATCTCCTGAGGTCGCCATATTGTTAATTTTGAAAACAAACAAAACTTCGATCAGGCACAATATTATCTATAAATAAAATTAATTTCTCTTGTCCGATTGATTTTAGATGAATCTCCACGGACTTGTGATGATCACCGCAAGCGACTTCTAGAGAAACGGGATCCACACAAACAGCGATAACTTTTACAATTACTAACTTTTTCCTTTTTTAAATTTTGCTAAAGTCAAGTCGAAAACGGTGTATTAATGCTATTTTTTTATTTTTGTTAAATAAAGTAATTGACTAGCAAAAAAAAATTATTCAAAATCATAATTTTTTCTGGTCTCCGACTACCCCTAACCCCTTAACTATTTGTAAGTTATAAAAAATTAAAGGTTTTCTGCTTTAACTTACTTTGTTCGTTGTTTAATATTTTATTTTTTACTTTAATTATGTTTTTCGTGTTCATTACTTTATTACTATTTCATTATTTTTGTATTTAAATTTTTAAAAAATTTAATTTACATACAAATTTTTTGCTTATTTATTTATTTCATACTGAATGTGCTTATTTTTATAATATGTAGCTGTATACGGGTGATATAAGCCTATTGGTCAACTACGCACTAAATACTAACCTCAATGCGGGTGGGAAAACTGAAAATTTCCCATTTTTTGTTTAAAAAAATACCCATTCAATGTTTTTTCCAGTGTGGCATTACTGACGAATGTTATAAAAAACACTTTTGACAGCTATCTCACGTAAGTTTTCTCGTAATCAAACAGCTGTCACCCGGGTTACGTCATCAAATTCGCTGAGAGCCACTTAACGGTCCACACACCTTCTGAATTTTTTCACCAAGCACAAGTGCATTATAACTTTGTACATATAACGGCTGTTTGTAAAAGACTGACGGAATCGAAACAGATGGAGAGATATGTATGTATGTAGGTGTAGCAAAATGGTGAGAGGAAATGATTAACTCATGTCTATCTTGCCGTCACTATGTACAAGATAACTCAAATGAAAATTGAATTGCATTGAATTAAAAATGAGATAAATCGCGTACGAGACACGCCCACATTTCACATGACGATAGCTCTTAAAAGCTAAAAAATACGGGGAAAATCCACATCCATACCCTCCTCCCACAAACAGATATTTTGATATTCGTCCATGCAATGAATAACTCAATTAAAAATTTAGATCCCTCAACGAAATTCAACTTCTTTCATGCCCCCCCTTCTGTTATATGCTTCTCATTGAAAAACTACTATCTCAAATTCTATAAACTCATTCCCTTTGATATGATTTAAAAATTTATGAATAGCAACCAAACCCTTGCCCAATATAACACACATTTCGATATTCGCCCATTTATTCGTCCGAACATACAAATAGCCGAATAATAATTTATTTGTTTTGAAGTTATACTAAATAATTTTTTAAATAAAAGTTCTTTCCTCAATAAATCGTGTAGTTTTCTCATAAAAATATCCATCATTCACACAGAAAAAAATTGTACCTAAGTAATCTAGGTCCCTTTTTGCTTTTGTGGAGATTTCCATTTTAATTATAAATATGTAAATTTAAATCCATTAAACTATGAAGACGTTTTATATAATTTTTTCTTTTAAATAGTTTTCGAGTTATGACGACAGCCAATGAAAAAAATGGTCTATTGACAAAATTCAAGTTGAATAAAGTATATGGATGATTTTCAAATACCAATTGAAAGTTGTTTATAAATGTAGTAACACAATTAATTAAAAAGTAACACAAATAAAATTAAATTAACAATAATATAATATATATATAAATAAACAATATAATAAGTAAATTATTTGATATATTTTTAATATATTTCCAATTTTTTTTTTTTTTAATTTTTATTGGTTATGAAGATTAAGACTAATTTTGTCCTAACCATTTATTTCAATGGTCGATGTAACATAAGGTTGAAGTACTGTCGCAAGACCTCTTCCGACGATGACCGTCACATGCATTAGTGCAGAAGATGGCAACAGACAAGGCGTACTAGAAGGTGGTGTGATTAGAGTACTTGATTGCTGGTTCTTCAAATCGCGTTTAATTTTGAAATGTCAGTAAAACAGAATGACGGAAAGTTGTTGTGAATGTCCAACAAATTAATTTTATCCATTTACCATTCATTCCATTCTTCTTTTCTCTTTCCCTTGACAGTTCTAAGTTAAAAAATGTTGTTTTGGCTCGAATGTTAGCACCTTGAATAGATTCGCCTTGGCTAAAGAGATTTGATAGATGAACTGAACAGAAGAAGCCCCTCTACGCTAGCATATCGCTATCTTTCTCAAAGTTTGTCTTAAAGCTTACTTTCTAGGATAGACAAATAGACGATGGACTGTATAAGGTGGCAGAACATTAACCATCTAATTTTGTTTTTGAATATTTTTTTCATTAAATAAAAACAAAATGACTTTGAGTTATAGAAATATTTATTTTGACCTTTATTTGTTTGTCTGTTGGTATACTGCAGCAGTCTAGTTCGTAACTGTCAAATATGATTGACATATGCCGACGCCATTTTCAAAAATAATAAATCTTTCGATAGGGTGGTTAATTTTGTGCCACCTTATATCGCGTGGCTGAAGGATAACTATCAATAACTATGGATTGACAGCTCAGAATGGTGAACCGTATTCACATTTCTGATCAGTAAGGTTTGGCAAACCTCCAACCAAGGTTGGGCAGGCCATCAGGAATCGTATAATGCCAGGATCATTTAATGCTTCCAAATTGTGGAAATTTACTTTGAAAAAAAAAAATCTGTTCGCGAAGTTCATAGAATACTGGCGGCATATCGGTCCTTATTTCTTTCGAAATGAGAAATGAGCTGCCGTTGCGATGAATGGGGAGTCCTATCGAGCTATGCGACTGAATTTTTGTTTCTAAAAATTAATCAGCTAAACAGCAACGACATTTGGTTTCAACAAGACGGTGCAACTTGCCAAACAGCGCGATTTATAACAATCGATTTATTGCAATATTCAAGCCACCATTGACGCCATACGGCAAGATTTATTGGAAAGAGTAATCAAAAATTGGACTGATTGAATGGACCATGTAACTTGTGACCACGGAGGCCATATGCCGGATATCATATTACAAAAAGAAATGCCATGAAATTATCTACCAGATTATAATAAGAAAATTCATTCCAACAATATTTCTGCATTGTATTAACATTTTAAGCTCTCAAGCTCTTAAAACACACCGTATATAATCTATTAGATGAGGGACATTCTAAGCCGCTTGTTAAACTGGTTCACACTCTCGTGAACTGATCAGGATTACCAGTAATTTCCCAAAGAGACCTCAAGCAGTAACGATCGGATATCTCCATCTCTCTCTCAACTACCTTCTAAGAAAGAGACTACTTATGCATGCACAGATACATTATTTTTCTTCAATATTCAATTTTTTTTTCTTAAGTGTCAAGCAATGATGTAAGCGAAGAAAATCAAGCCTCATATAAACTTAGTATATTTTTTAAAACAAAAAGCACAATTTATAATTCTTCTCCTTGATTGAGAACTTTATGGGACAATTTATTACTTGTATTTGTATTTTATTTTTACATACTAATTCTGTTCCGAAGGTGTAAACTTTTATTTTTATGGTACATAAAATAATATTGTGAACTATCTGACTTCGAGGTTCTGCAATTTAAGTGTTCTGAGCTGTAATTTTTTAGATGTACACTCACACTGTGCATGTCGATGTGTAAGTGCGCTTGCACGTAGTTTTACAAAATGTTCATATTTCTTTAGATTTTATTTTCTTCATACCAACCTTTCAATAATAACTCTTGCATGTGCCTAGCATAAATAATTTATTACGTACATCCGTTGGCATGTTTATTTTTAAATCCTTAACACATAAAGTTGACATAAATGGCTTTTTAGAGGGCAATATTTTTGCTGAAAGCGTTTAAGAAAAAATTATATAAAATTTTACCGGCGAGAAATGGATATCCGTAGACGTTTAATGAACTTTCTTGTGTATGTTGGATAGGAAGTTTGTTGCTTTTGTACTAATTAAAATTTGAAAAATAATAGTAAAGTTCGATGCTTTCCAATTACTTAAAAATATTAGATAATACCTAGAATCGAATAAATTTGATGAGATTTAAAAAAAGTATATAATAATATTAAAAAAAATATATATAGAAAATTGCATTGACGGTTTGGCGCATTGGCATGAACTCTTTGTGGACAATTAATGAAGTCTTTCGGATGTTGAATTCTGAGCAATTTTTGGTTAGTTATCTTGTGCGGAATGAAACGTGTGAAAGGTCTGTGTAAGCCCAAATGATCAGTTAAAATGCGATAAATCGATGTTTTGGAGATATTCAACTTCGATTCCATGAATTTCAATGATGATTTCGCTTCATTTTTGATAAATTTACGAACAATTTCGATGGAGTTTTGATTACTTGGTGATTACTGATTTTGAGGGACCCGTATGTTCATTGTCATTTATGTCCTCACAACCATCTCTGAAACGTGAAAACCACTCATGAACTCTGGCACGAGATAGACAATCATTGTCGTAAACTTTTTTGATCAATTCAAATGTTTCGGTAAACGTTTTACCGATTTTAAAACAAAATTTGATACTAGATATTTGTTCGAAACTCATTTTTGTACCGATGACGCAAACATACTGACACTTTAGACGCAATAACTTCGCTTCCACTGAACTGAATGTCACCAAGCTTTCACTGGAAGTCAGTTAGGAATGTAACTTCCAACGCACAAACTCATTAAAAAGATGGCGCAATCAAAATCAATTTTATGACGTTTGGTGGGTGCTGGCACTAAACTCATTGCTAAAGAGCCTAGAGGAGAGAGGACAACACGTTGTAGCATATGCGGACGATGTTGCAATGGTAGTAAGGGGGAAATTCCCCAATACACTTATAGAAGTCATGCAGGATTTACTAAACATGGTTGAAAACTGGTCAAAAGCAAATGGGCTATAGGTCAACCCCAATAAAACTGAACTCATCCTATTTACCAGGAAACACAAAATTCCAAATATAACTCCTCCGACTCTAGGTGGAACGGCACTGTTATTTAGTGATGAGGCCCGCTACTTAGGTCTAATACTAGACCGAAAGCTAACATGGAAGGCAAATGTCGAAGATAGAGTAAAAAGAGTGACAATAGCACTATACTCTTGTAAACAGCTGATAGGACTAAGTTGGGGTCTCTCCCCATCTATCGTATACTAGCTTTACACGGCAATTGTCAGACCTATCCTAACATACGGCATATTAGTATGGTGGCCAGCTTTAGATAAATTGTACGTCAAAAGAACCATGGCACACGTACAAAGAATGGCCAGTCTTTGCATCTGCGGGGCCCTCAGAACCACACCCACAGATGCATTAAATATCATGCTTAACATTTTACCAATAGAGCAGTACGGTAAGCAAACAGCTGCCAAAGCAGCTCTCAGACTAAGAGAAATCGGCCTACTCAGAACGAACCAAAGAGGACACTCCTCAATTTTAGAACAATTCCCCTGCATTCCCAGCACAACGGATTTCTGTAGGACCAAGGACATCAATTTTAATAAATCCTTTGTCCCAGTATTTCCTTCCAAAGAGGAATGGGATAACGGGCTCATTGTTAAGATAAATGACTTAAACATCTACACAGATGGCTCAAAACTGGATAACAAAGTAGGTGGAGGGGTCTACTCCGACAAACTCGGAGTAAGCCAATCATTTCGCTTACCTGATCATTGCAGTGTATTTCAGGCGGAAGTCACTGCCATAAAAGAGAGGCTTAAAGAAATAAAAACGACAGTATTATCCACAAACGAAGTCTTCATTTACTCGGACAGTCAAGCAGCAATAAAAGCGCTGGAATCAAAAACGCACTCGTCAAAAACAGTTCTAGAATGTTTTAAACTACTAGATGACGTTTCTAAGTGCTACAAGGTGCACCTTATCTGGGTACCAGGCCACAGGAACATTGCAGGAAATTGTAAGGCGGATGAACTTGCAAGAACCGGTACAACGCTCGATCTCGAAACGGATAAGGCGCTGATACCTATGCCCATAGCCACTTGTAAATTACTTATAGACAGGGAAACCATCAAAAAGGTAAATACAATCTGGCAAAACCTCACAACATGCGAACTAAGCAGACAGACATGGCCGAACTGGAACAGCGGCCGATCTAAGATCTTGCTAAGATTCAACAGAGAATCTATAAGAAAAATGATAGGTGTATTAACAGGTCATTGTTTAATAGGCAGCCACGCTAGAAGGTTAGGACTACCTTACTTCGATTTCTGTAGAAGCTGTCTAAATACAGAAGAAGAGGAAACAGTCAGACACCTTTTATGTGAGTGTGAAAGCCTAGCTAGGAGAAGGCTGCGCACTCTTGATACAGCATTTCTGACCAATGTAGCGGATATAGCCCATCTAAAACTAACGAAGCTCTGCTCGTTTATTAAAGCAACCGGATGGTTTGAAAGGGAACACGTAGAGTAAGGATGAGCTCCAGTGGTATCACAATGGACCTGCTGAAGGTCTAAGTGTGTCTTACGACAACCACCCTACCTACCTACCTACCTATGCCTAATAGCCAGTCATCAGAATGGGCTATGAGCCCGAATGTGTCCCACAGGGCAACCGCTTCAACGTAACCTAACCTTCGCAGAACGCATCATGCTGATGTTTTTGTGTATCCAAACAATAATATTCACAACCATTGCGTTCAAGTGCCGTAGCTCAACATGCACCTTCTTGGTCTTCTTGGTAGATCGTTGATTTCACCAATCTACAGGCACAAAAAACCCCAAAAACCCGTGCCATACACTTCTAAAGAAAATTCACATAACCGCTTGAACAGAATCGCAGCGGGTCATGTCAGCCAGTCAACCCGTTACCCGCTGTTAAAATTAGTACTCATTTAATAGCATGAAAATCGGTTCTTTTTACGGCATCTAAATAATTAGATTTATGTCTATTTTTTCCAACGGTTTGAAGACTCAGGGTTGCTTTTTTAATCGTTGATGACTATGATATTATTTACAAGCAATAGCAGGCAAATATCAAGCAACTAATATTTATTCGATTTGCAAAAGAAAACCCGCAAAATATCAATAATTTAAAAATAAGTTCTTTTTTGTAACAATGAACTTCAACGAGTTGCTTCACAAATATAGCAAACGAAAAGATTTCTCTAAAAAAATTAAGTTTATTCAATCCTCAAAATTTCAGCTGAAAGCCATTCCGTCGCAATTGTGTTTAACTGAGCGAATTTTCCAATGGAATTGGATGAGCTGATCACAATCCGTCCACCCATTACCCGCTGTCCCGCTGCAATTCTGTTTCGAGTCTACTTGTTTTTTCAGTCACGTAGTTTTCGAAATATCAGTAAAGAAGGGTTTTAAATTAAAGGATAAAATTCAATTTAATTTAGTCGATCAATTTTAATTGTTCATCGGCCTCCACAGAAAAAATCCACTCTTTCTGGACAGTTTGCAATGAACCATAAAATGAAATATCGCAAGGCACGCTAATCATCTGACAATTTCTGATTTGTCGAAAAAATTGCCCAGTGTTGCCGACTAAGAAAACTTTAGCTAAAACCTCGCAAGATTGTAAAAATTAGCGTATTTCAATTAATTAGTAAAATTAGTGTATTATATTAAAGAAATCTTCTCAACACTCTGTGCCATTCATAGCATTTAGAAGGAGTAAATTATTATTTGAAAAAATACATTTTTTTGTTTGCTTTTCGAAATGAAATTGCGATTCGAAGGAAGTCATGTCCCATTCCATATGCGACTTTTCACGCAGACATTAGTGCATACTTATTTTTTTCAACGCACAGATGATTCATCAAGCCTTTAACCGCAGATGCATTTTGTCACCCTTTTGATAGACAGACAACGAAGGAGAGGCATATTCGTATAAAGGAGCACCAAATAAATACCAAATAAAGTTATGAGGGAGGGAAGCCACACATGTCTACGGAGCGTACGTGCATATGTAAGTGCATATGAATCCAATAACATTAAATGAAATAACAGGAGAACTTAAATGAGTCATTTTTAAGTGCATAATACGAAATACAAAGGAACGTATTTTCATATCTATGCATGTGCTACAATACTCGTATGTATTATATGTATGTATGTGTTATGGTTATGAGTAAAATATGTGTTATTTATGTAGAAATTTAATAACCTAATTTATAATATTTTAGTAATACAATCTGTCAAAAAAGTACCAGGAATTGTTCCATTAAAAAAAAATAATTGTTTAATCATAAAAAATTTGTTTTGTCGCCTTCAAAATAGGCTCCACTCGAAGCAATACACATATGCCAACAATTAGACCTGTCATCAAAACACCTTTTAAACGCATTTGAAGAGATCTTCTTCAGCTCCTTCAACGAATTCTCCTCAATGATTGATTCAAAGCGGCGTCCGCGGAGCGCCAATTTAAGTTTTGTGAAAAGTAAAAAGTCACAAGAGGCTAAATCCGGTGACTACTGGGGTTGTTCGATGATATTTGTCGAGTTTTTGGTCAAAAAAGTATACACAATATGAGCCTTGTGAGACGGTGCGTTGTCATAGTGCAAGATCCATGAGTTTTCTTTCCAAAAATTGGGCCCTTCCCTACCCATATTCTCTCTCAAATTTCGCATAACTTCCAAGCAATATTCTTTATTCACCGTAGAACCATTTGGAATGAATTCCGACTGCACATCACCATGATAATCAAAGAAAACGAGTAGCATGACTTTCACTTTTGACCGACCTAGACATGGTTTTTTGGGTTTCGGCTCATGTGGATAGCGCCATTCAGCCACCTGTTGGCTGGTTTGCATGGCAAACTCATATTCCCACGTATCATCACCTATTATGAAGCATGTCTTCAGCCACCATCTTCCAATGAAATTTTTGAATGAAATTCATTTTTCTTGGAATGAGTCGAGCAGCCACGCGTCTCATGCCCAATTGATGGTGTAAAATGTTGCAAAATGATTCGTGAGACACGCTAATGTCACGAGCTCCCTCCATCAAACTTAAATAATGGTTTTTCGTCGCCATTTCCCTGACTTTGTCGATGTTTTCATCCGTTGAAGCCGTTGACGGGCGATCAGATCAGATCGGGGCAAATCTTCCACGACTTCTCGGCCCTCTGCAAAAGCCTCATACCACTCGTGGACCAGTGTTTCTGATAAGGCACACTCGCCATAGGCTTTCTGTAAGATATTCAATGATTTGGTACATGAAACCCCGTTACAAACACAAAATTTAAGACAAATTCTTTTTTCGATATTTTTATCTACACACCTGCGGTTGAGTGATATAATTAAATGCCAAAAGAAGCTAATTGACAGATCCCACTCAAACTTTACGACATTATATATAGAGGACAGTTGTACCAACATTCCAGCAGAAAAACAGCAAAATTTAGACGTATGTGTAACGCGCGCTTTTTAAACGAACAATTCCCGATATTTTTTTGACAGAATGTATGTATATTAAGGAAGCTTCCGATTTCTCTAGATTAAGTGTGTAAATACATAATACATCTGAATGTATGTATGCATGTATGTACCTCGGCATGTAATCGCATATTTTATTTCACTTACTTTAATGACTCGTTCATAAACTATGCTTTGTTATGACGTATTGATTAAAATATTGTTTTATCAGAATAGACGCAATAAAAAAATTTCATTACTCGCTTATTCCGCGATAACGAATGGTTTTCTGCTGCCATATTAGTGATGATATGTAAGCCAAAATAAATTTCCTTTTATGGTAATGTTTAACGCCACACAATTCAATATAATTAATTTCTTATATGTTTGTATATAAATTTATATATAAAAAATCACGCATACACACATACATATGTAGGTACATACGAGTATAATACATATCCACATATGGAATTCAGCAGTTTGTGATGATAAAAACTAAATAGAACGGTATGAGCGGATAGGCGGTGGCTAAATCGCATATATGTACATATGTATGTACTTGTAGTATATGCCTACATACTAACATATATATATCGGCTGTGTTTTTAGGGCTTGAGAACTTAAAATGATAATACAAAACAGCAATATTGTTGGAATGATTTTTTTTTTATGACTTGCCAAATCTTACTGAACAGAAATGCCAACACAGTTTGCTCTTCTCAGCTGTCAAGTAATAGTTATCGTTAACGATAGTTTTCATGCAACTAAAAAAACACCCGATACAATACACGTAATTTTATAAAAAAAACTACTCTGACATTGCTTTTCCGCTGATATCACGAAAATAATGAATTATCTTTATATGGCGACACACTTGCGTACATTTTTGAGTATGCAGAGTAAATATAATACGTTGTGAATTCTTCAATCAACAGTATGCATACATACATATGTATGTATGTAAAGGGTGATCAATTTAAAGACATCGGATTTTAAATTGAAATAAAACAACGAAAATTCTAAATGAATGAGCAATCCTTATTATTTTTGTGTAAAACAATTCGTGAAATTTATTTTTTTAAGATAATCCCTTTCAATTGTTGGCCGCAACTGCGCCGTAATTTGGCCATCCGTAAGCACCAATTTTGAATGACTCGCTGGAGGACTTCGGTCGGTATCGCGTGAATAACTTTAGTAATGTTGGCTTCCAATGCCTCAACCGAAGCTGGTATATCCACAAAGCATTTAGAGTTTGCATACCCTCACAAATAAAAATGCAAAGATGTGATATCACACGTTCTTGGTGGCCAATCCGGACCAGTAGACGAGAAATAAATGGCACACCGAAACGACGACGCAGTAAAGTAGCGCCACCTTGTTGGAACCAAATGTTGTGGAGATCACGGGCTTCAATTTTAGGCAAAGTTGTTTATCATGACGCGATAGCGTTAGCCATTCACTGCTACCATACATTTCGCCAGCCCCGTTTTTGAAGAAATATGGGCCGATAATTCCTCCAGCTCATAAGCCGCACCAAACAGTTGTTTTCGATGGATCTAATGGCTGTTCTTGAATGGCTTCGGATTACTCTTCAGCTTACATACGCCAATTTCGCTTATTGACGTACCTATTAGGGCAAAACCTAGGACGGTTATGTAGTGTCGATTTTCGTAATACAAATGTACGTTGTTGAGGTTAAGGCTTTCCAAGATTAATTGCCAATAAATACTGAAAAAAATTATGCATTTAGTTTGACAGTAGACATTCATGATCTGCCAAAAAAACCCTATTGGAAAAAGTGCCTACAATCTGATCACCCGCTATATGTATACTATTATGCATATAAGTATAATATACAGTATGTGTCAGAAGAAAAGAATCGGTTTTTTTCTTGTAACTTCAAGATATATTTCGTTGCTGCATAATAGTCCCACTCAAGGGCTACGACGCCAGTGCTATCTCAGGTTAGCGCCGTTCGAAACTTTCCCGTAAATGCAACCAAATAAAAATGAGTGAGAAGTACGCGAAGAGTTTTGAGACGGTATTTTTATGCACGCATTCGAAAGGGCCGAAATAATCTTACGCCGCGGCTGCAAAAGTAATTAAAAAATCAAAAAAGTTTGTTGGGATGTGGAATCAGCGGTACAAAATGTACAAAAATGTTGATGACTTTTCCGAGCTCGGCTTGAAGTGAGTGACGAAAAAAGCAGGATAAAGTGATTGTGCGACTTTTTAGGCGGGACCGTTCTTTGTGTCCCCGCCAAGCACGATCAGTTCTTGCTAAAAAGGTAGTAGGTGTGAGTATTAACACCATCGAAACGTCGACTGAAGGAGGCCAACATATCCTACCGTCCCACATCATCAAAACCACTGCTCTCAGAAAAACACATTGAGAAACAAGAAAATGCAATATGGAAGCATCAAAGGCTTTAAAGGTATTAGAGAACCCCGGCAGCCGATTCTACATTACCGGAAAGACCCGTATACGAGTATATGTTATCCGCAAAACTGGGATGTCAGACTATCAGCTCAGCGTTCCCACGCCAATCGGTGCTACGTTACGGCAACTATCCGGATTTATATCCGGCCAAGGGCTGTCACTTCAGCTTATTATGCTTTTATAGTTTTGCAACAGTTATATTTGCCTACTCTCTTCTTCCCTAATACGAATGATGTTGTTTATTTTGCTTATAATGTAAACTTATTTATCTTGTAAGTGCATACAAAATATAATATTTTCTCTAAAACACAATAAAAAATATATGTGAGATTTTCGTGCGTTTATAATTACGCAACGGAAATTCAATTGAAATTTGATAAAACCTACTACAGTGAGAATTGTTACTAGTCAAATTTTCTATCACGGGCGATACCAGCAGTTTTTAATGCGACGTAACTCTTCAAATAAATGGCAAGTTTTTAGAACCAAACGAGGTAAGGCGCACGTGAGGTCTCAAATAATACGATTTGTCACCAATATCAACAAGGTCTCCAATGATTAATCGACGATTTCAGCGCCTTGATTTTCCTGCCGTATTGCACATCCTTAATGTTTGATTAGAACACTACTTTTTTCAACACATTCTATGTCTTCTTGGAATTGTTTGAACCAATTAACAGTATCTTGTTGGAAAATGCTAGGCCATCAAAGGTCTTTAGTAACATCGTCAACAAAACTTCATTACACAAACAAAATTTTATTAACATCCATTGGGAAAATCGAAAAATTTAATGTTAGTTCTTCATAAGCCACAAACGTAACGAATGAATGGCACGAAACAAGAACCAAAACGACAAAACTTTGTAGATCCAACCTAATGTACCTATATGTGGGAAATAAATATGAGGAATCGCATATAAATATAATATTGCCGCCTAAATGCGCATATCTAACAAGGATGCATTTGTGTGTCGATCTTATCGCTTCAGTAAAAGAAGTCAAGTAGAATTTAAATACGAGTATGGATTGTGCATAATATGGAATATACCTATACATACATATATATGTACATACATACATATGTTTGATGAGCTAAAAATACGCAGTGCAATCAGTTGGGCACCAAAATAAAATGACAAAGAAACGCTTTCATAAAAATATGTATACCAAAACAGCGGCAAAATTTATCAAAAATACATATGCACATACATATGTCCAGTTCAAATTAATTGAGTAATCGCTACAAGAGGGCACCACATTCCTCCTGATTAAAAATATTGCAATTAAAACTTCAAATTTAACTAAAATGCAATAAAGTTTCTTTCAAGTTCACGTGTGACATGCCCCAAATGATTGGAAATTTTAAAATAAACACTTAATAACTGACCCTCAAATTATTCGATGAATCCAGCAATTTGGTAGAGGTCATTTAGATATATTAAACTTACTAATACTCACATACGGGCACGTGTTAGTACTGTCAGTCACGCACACGCATCCACCCACCCTGTTGCACCCAGCTGTCTACATATGGGCCAAATTTCCTGACATACCCATTTCAATTGTGTGTGTATTTATTTTATTAGACATTTCATCTACATATTTCGCTGTCATTGTTATTTTTACTTCCGTGCAATAAATTTTAAGCAAGGCTGTTGTTGCATTATTCACCACCCAGTTGACTATAGTAGCGCGAAGCAGTGCACAAGGATTCTACATTCAACCACATTCAGGTTAGCATGTCCGACTTTGTGAACTGAAATTTATTTCGCTGCGTAAGTACTTTCCTCGCAGGCATAAATAATTGTAATATAAAATGAGCAGGAGTACCATAGACGTAGCCGAATGGTTGGGGTGTGACTATGATTCAGTAGGGGCCGGGCTCGCAACTCACTATGCGCATGAAAAACCAAGTGAAATAAAAGGTTTCTTCTAAATAATAGCAGTCGCTACTTGGCAGACAATGGCATCCTCTCAGTGTATTTCTGCTATGAAGAAAATCCTCATAAAAACCCATCTGCAGTTCTGAGGCAGCATATAATTAAAGGTTCCTCCGTTTGTGGAAGAACATCAAGATGTATATCACAAATTCTAGGACGAGCTCAGCCAAGCACTTAAGGAGACCCGGTGGTCTAGAAATTTCAAAAATCCGATTTTTTGTTTTTGCGATATTTCGAAAGTGTAGTATCTTAAGAATATACTATGAAATTTTCATGGCAAAATTCCCAATATTATAGCTTCTAGAGCGCATCGACACTAGATTTACGAGGGCATTCATTTTGACTGGTTGTTCGATTTCAATTCAAAATTCCTACTACATATAACATTTGCTCTCCGAAATGATACTGTGACTTTTGTAGCTATAAGTGGATAATACATTTTATGACCTTAATGTTACTTTATATATACATATAGGGTTTTTCAGTAAGAGCACTTCAACTTTTGAACTTTTTTGAATAAAACACAAACGGTTTGACTTTTTTAACTAATTTTTTTTTATTATCGAGTTTGAACATATACATTTAAGTATGAAATTCGATTTCTTTTGCATGACCACCGCGTGCACGTTTTACGAAGTCCAATCGTTGAACCCAATTTTCGACCACTTTTTTGCATAAATCGGCCGAAATTCCAGCAATTTCGCGTTCAATATTGGCTCTGAGCTCACAAATCGTCGCCGGCTTGTTAAATGGACCGTAAAATGGCCGTAATGCTCTTAAAGTAGCAGCAACAGAACGATTATTTTCATAAAAAATTTGCACGATTTGCAATCGTTGCTCACGTGTGTAGCGTTCCGTGATGAAATGTATACTAATGAAGTTTACAAATGACAAGCGAAAAATAAAAAATATTGCGTCGTTCGCCCTCCCTATCGGAAAAAAGTTGAAGCGCACCTATTGAACAACCCTATATTAATAACAAATATATTTTTTGCTATTGACGTTTATATAGGGTGGGCCATAAAACCTTTTGCTTTTTGAACCACCTATTTTTTTGAGAATGGTAACACAAATGACATGTCAAATATGTTCATAATTTACTTAAAGGTTTGACATTTACGAAATGGGACGCCATACGCTTCAACAATATTTGGAAATATTGAAAACCTATTTCCAAAGTGGTGAATCTTCTTCTTCTTTTCTGATTTTCAGATCGGTGGCTACGTCGGATTTGGGGCTCAGAAAATCCACACGTTGCTGTAGAGAAGCAAATGCATCCACAACGAGTCAATGTTTTGTGCGGTTTTTGGTCTGGCGGCATCATCGGGCCATTTTTTTTTTTTTCGAAAATGAGCGAGGAGCCGCGGTTACAGTAAATGGCGAGCGTTATCGTGACATGCTCAACGAGTTGTTTCCAAAAATTGAAGAGGATGACATGAACGACATTTGTTTTCAACAGGACGGTGCAACTTGTCACACTGCCAAAGTTACACTCGAACTTTTGGCGTTTTTGAAAACCGAATAATGAGCCGAAATTCCGATATCAATTGGCCGCCTCGGAGCTGTGATTTAAGCCCGTTGGACTTTTTTTTGTGGGGAGCCGTTAAGGACAAATGCTATGCGAACCATCCAGAGACGATTGATACTTTAAAACACGAAATCGAAGTTGCCATTCATGAAATTGGAGCCCAAACAATTGAAAATGTGCTTAAAAATTGGGTTGATCGAATGGCCTACTATAAAGCCAGTCGTGGCAGTCATTTGAACGATATTATTTTGCATTCATAAATGACAATGTTCAATCTTCAAAATAAAAGAAAAAAAGTTTGAAAAAATATTGATTAGCTGTTTTTTTATAGCCGATTCAAAAAGCAAATTTTACATGGCCCACCCTGTACCAGTATCAGTCAAAATGACTGGTGCATGTTTCTATGCCGAAAAGTGTGATTTCGGAGGAATCATGAGGAATATATCGCCAAGTGGCTTCGTTCGTTTCGTTATCGGCATTGAGCCGTTGCTATTGTGTTCCTATTACAACCATATTTTGGAAGATATAAGTATTTGTACTGAGTTAGAAGCCTCTCGAGTTTTGGGGAAAAACGGGATAAAGTTATTGAAAACAGTCAAAACTGCTTCAAACCGTGAGCTCATATTGCCGTGGATGAGCAACTGTTTCCAACGAAGGCCAGATGCAGATTTACTTCGTCGCCGACTGTTGGAGGCACGTATTTAGATTAGTAAAAGAACTTGCTTCAAAATTTCAGACTTCACGGCAAAAACTACACGAATATGATTTTCCAACTACAAATGTCACGGTTTCTGTACGCAAATGATGCCAAATAGAATATTTCAATAATAATCAGACTACAAATATTTGTAAGACATGCAAAAAATATATATGCGGAGAGTGTACTCACATGAAAATCTACCTATGTAGAAATCGTGACCGACAAACTGTAAACAATTAAGTAGGTATAATATTTTGCTATTTGACGATGTCTATAAATTCATTTATCTATTACAACTAATATTGTTCAACTTTTTTTTTTTCTTTTTTATTTTCTTAGGAGTGCATAAAGACTGGAAGTCACAATAAGCAGTTTTTCTTATACACCAGTCATTTTGCCTGGTTTTGGTAAAAATAGGTATATTTAAATAACTAGCTGGTAAATCTAGTGTTAGTTAGGTGGAGAGCGGTCCGAGCGCTCCTGTACCTCAAACTTTAAACTCATTTAATTCGAAACGACTTTTTTCGGCCTGGTGTTGTCAAAAAAAAAAAAATACAACCGAATCGTCTGAAATTTTAATATGTAGCTATCGCCCGTACTAAAATCATACAATTATTTCAATTATTTCGTATTTTTTTATTTAAAAACTGAAAAATAAACGATTTTTAAGTGTCAAATTCAAAGCCGCGCTATTTTGTCTAATTTTTCTTTATTCTAGTAGCGGGACATAGCTACAGTCATACTCATTAATAATTTTTTTTCGTCCTTGTGATAGATAAATAGAAGAGCCAAAATGGACAACACCGGCCAGGTCCAAGGCGATAGCCATTGATGTTGTGAACAATATATTAAAATTTGAGACGATTCGGTTGAATAGTTTTTTTTTTTGACAGCACCAGACCGAAAAGTGTAGTTTCGAGATAAATGAGTTTAAAGTTTCAGGCACAGTAGGGCACGGACCGCTCTCTACCTAGTTAATGGGCTATTATAGAAGCTATAATATTGGGAATTTAAGATACTATACTTTCGAAATATCGAAATATCAACAATTCGATTTTTTGAAATTTCTAGACCACCGGATACCCTTAAATTAATTAATTCAACCCAAATGATCTGTAAGTTTTTTCAAAAAAAATGTAATCCACAGGATCTCATTTTCCTACCTAAGTAAGAATGCATGAGAAAATATACACTGTGGATATTTTTTTGGATTTGTTGTTGTTACAGTAACTGAATAAAACATCGCTCATAAATTTTTACCGAATGCTGCTGAAGTGACAGCTCTTGGCCGAATTTAAATCCTGGTCGTTCCTATAACGCAAAACCTACTGTCGGGGAACACTTAGGTTTGGTTGTTTTCATTGCAACAGCTTAAACATTCCCCATGCAAGTACGGTGAATGCTGCTGGAGTGACAGTCCTAAATCCAGGTCGTTCCGGTAAAGTAGAACCGACTGCTGTGGAAACGCTTTAAGTTTGGTCAACGTTATTGCTTCTCAACCCAGGTTTATCTTATGGGGTTATATACAGTTAGAATTTCCAAAAAAATCGATTTTGCATACAGAAAATTTAATATCGTTCGGGTGAATATTTTCGAAGTTACACGCAAATTTGAAAAGGCGTTTCAGAGAATTTTTACCCTATGATGATTTTTTCTATTTTTTTAGGCAATTTTTCGCGAAAATTTTTGTAGAAAGTTCGATTTTTTTCCTATAGCCGCCATTTTATCAAAAATTAAAAGTTTGACTACTCCTCCGATTGATACCTAGCTTTATCTATCCTTAAAAAGAATCTCTTTGGGTTTTGGATTTCAGATAATCCAAACCGGAGATATTTTGGCCACCGCCGAACGCTTTTTTTTTGGAGGACGCTTGGGAGATCATCTGCAGGAGCCGTGCACTTCAATATTCTCACTAACTTTATATGCTATAATTAACTTTAAAGTAGACATTATCTTTGTAAAAAATTCTCAAAAAAACGTGATTTTTCATAATTACATATGGACTATACTTTATCCTATTAGACTCGCTGCAATAACTATTTTGTCACTCAGAAGAGCTATCGTATAAGTTTCCAAATTAAAAAATAATTTGATTTTTTTTTTTAAATAATTGGGGCTTTTAGATCTTCTTTATTTCACTTCATTTTTCAGACTGATTTCTTATTACAACTTATTTGTCTAACTAAACTTATTAGTAAATATGATAAATGCTTTGTTTGCGTTTCCGGCACGCTTTAATATTTTATGCTGACCTAATGTCTGCTTACAATTTTGTTAGTATTGAGTTCGCTCGAATTCTATGCGAAATTAAAAAATTAAATTTAAATTTTACTGGTGTTAACTTATATAATCATATACATACATATACATACATATGTATATAAATATGGGCATGTTCATATAGCAAAGAAAAATACTTCGTCCAGAAGTTAAAAGCGTTTTTTCCTTACAAAGCACATTTCCTCGACACTTCAGTTAGTTTGTGTACAAAAGGGTGTTCCACAAATTTCGGAGTGTACATACACTAAAGATAAAGACATACATGCATACATAAAAATTTCACTTCACCCTCAGTCGATTGCCCTTGAAAGAGGGTGCAGTTTTGAAAAAAAAAACATTCAACCCTCACCAGAAATAACAATTTGCCAAATCCTACCCCAAAATATACCGAAATTGGCTAGTTGCAAGAGAAAAGTCTCGCAGTAGAAATAAAATTCTCAAAAAAAAGGTCATTCGCCCGCACATATTTCTACATGCATACATATGTATGGACGTATTTTTTTCAGTAGAAACGGATTGATATGATAAGTATGTGTTAATACGCTTATGTGTGTATGTGCGTACTATTTTTAAAGACATTTAAAATACACTTCTTGCAATCTGCTGCTAAATATTCACTGCACTTATAAATTTCCTCCGTCTCAGTACTCATATTTTTTTTAAAGTTGGAAAGATTTTCGGCAGGTTACTTCTCGCACTCATAACTAAATGTATTCACAGTTTACATAAAATTGGGCTTCATCGGCATAAAAAACTAATTATTTTAAGTACAACAATACTTTAGTACATTTTGAAGATCATTAACGAACAATACAAACAGAAGTGGGTAAAGAATTTAACCATTGGAATATCCTTACTTATATGTAAATAGCTGGATATGATGTTATTGGTACGTACAGCTTGTCTACGATCACTGAGGTTTGATTTTATCAAATTCAATGATGGCACTGAAAAATTAAATATTTTTCTAAGTTTCAAGCCAAGCAGTCCGCGATCAACAGTGTGAAAGTTTTGGAATGGTCCGGAAGCGTTAGAAAAGTTAAGTGGTTGTTGTCTACGTTAAGCCTGATATTGTCTGACCCTTCAATAAGCAGAATGCCGATCGAGTAATATAGACAAGGAAGGTAATATTGCGATGGGCTTATAAACTCTATGGGATTTCTTAATTGGTGTGAGCAATTGGAGAAAACAGACGACGTCAAAATATGTATTGTAATAAAATTAATGATTTTCCTTCATTATTTCGGTAGTTTTCGCAAATCTACTTATAAACTGCGAGTGTATTTCTGAAAAAGCTCCTCATAAAAAAATATCCGCCATTCGGAGTCGTCTTAAAACTGTAGGTTCCTCCATTTGTGGAACAACATCAAGACGCACACCACAAACACCCAATAAAGGGTCTGTGTAAGTCTGTGTAATTCAAATTAAATTTTCACAGATTATGATTGCAAAATTGACCATCAGCTGTCAAGGCTGTTTTTCATAGAAATTGGTTTCGTGGAATATTTTAGTGTTTTTTGGTTTTGGTTTGCTTAATTATTATTAACGACTAGCTTTAACCCGCGGCCCCGCTCGCGTAGGAATAGTTTTGAGGGATTTAGGATATGTATATAAAAGAATTACAAACAATAATTTCATAGAAAATATTTTTTTATTACAATAATAACCTTAATATTACAATACCCGGCATCCAGTGCTATGCCTCGTTGAATAAAATCAAAACAACCAATCAGAAAAATATCAAGCAAAATTATTTTTATTAATTTTCTATCTCAAACCGTTTTGGAACTTTACATTTGGGTCATAGTTGAACAGCTTATGCGGATTATGAAGTCTAGAGTGTGCTATAAATAGTGGGAAATAGGAAACACTATGATTTCTTAGATAAAATTTAAGCAAATATTCGATTATTAGTGACGAATGAGAGTGATGGCGCGGCCTGGGGGCCATCATAAAAACATTCCTATAACCTTCATTAGGTGAAAATATGAATGTATAAAAATTTTTACGTCATTTGGTGTTGTCGTTTCGTAGTGATGCGCGGAAAACGTACAGACATTCACCTTTATAGTATAGATATGAAGAAAATACAAGGAGAAGAAATAAATTTAATTGTGCAATTGGCTGCTAATATCGTCCCCTTAGTATTAAAATAGCCTATAAATTTTTTGATGTTTTGAGAAAATGAATTTCAAACTTTTTGTCGAAAGTAGCTCTCACTCAAATCTCGTTATGTCTGTAAATATTTATTATTTTTTGACTGACGTTTTGACCCACTTTGTGGAACTAGAATTTGACAAAATTTTGACCACATATAAAATCGACGATGGAGAATCCAAAAATTCAATAAAAAAAATAATAGCCTATGAGCACATAGGCTATGTGCTCATAGGCTATTGTTATACTAAGGGGACGATATATGGCCGCAATACGCATGCGAAATTCGATATTACATTTTTTAATAAGTAATAACAGGCCAAAGCGTTTATGAACACAGGTCTTTGCCTGTAATATAATATAAATGCTTAATTATTAATATCTAACAAACATTTTATTGCCGGCGTCCATTTCAATTAGATTTTACATTACATAACATACAACGTTTCAGATCTGTACAACAAAACTGGTTTGATGCTTGTGTTGAAGATTCCTATTTTAGTGTTTTGATTGAAGTGTCCGCGCTTGGCCGGATTGTGCCGGTGACGTAGTACCGACTGTCGTAGTTACTCCCACTCATCGCAGTCTTGACAGATTCAGGAATTGAATTCCAGAGTCTCGCAGCATCAATGAAGAATTGCCTTAACGGAGACAAGTAGAAATATTTGTGGATTTTGATATCTATTAGATCTCTATTTTTTCGTAAGGTATTTGGGAGTTGGTAATATGCCAAGGAAGGAACAGCCGGAAAATTTGACAACCCTGGCGAAGGGTTGAAATGCTTTGCCTACTTTACTAATTTACTTAAATTTCTACAAAAGGCAAATAAAATTGTCTACACTTAAATCTTAAAATATAGTAAAAAGGTTAGTATGTATGTACGTATGTGTCTATATATTTATAAAGCTTTCATTGCCAATTGAAATGTTAATATTTTACATTTTAAAGCAGTTAAACTAATTGTATATAAAAAATGTTATGCATACAGTGCATACAACCATTTGTAACAGTCCGTAGATTGTTGCCATGCATACACATGCACACACACACATACATACGTACATATATGGCAATAAGCTCGTGATGAACGCTTCTGTTTACGGTCTGTTTGGTCCAATGAAAGTACACGCACCTTCAACCAAATTTATTCTTTAATTGTTTTACAATATTTGTTGTTGTTAGCTGTGCACAAATGGCACGTTATCGCTCCCCACCTTTTTTGTCGACGTTACGTACAGATACGAGTGTGCTTATGCATACATGCATGTTTGGTGGAAAATATTTCCATTCGTACGTTTGCTGCAACAGCTGCTTTTAACATATTTGGAATTTTTCACTTCTTATTTTATTCATTATTATTTTTTTAGTTTTTTTGTGAGTTTTGTTTTTGCATTTTCCAAAGCCAACTCGAAAATAAACTGTTTGTTTGCAATTTTAACACATCTCAGCCACCCAGAAAACGCTAATTTCACTACTTCGTGTTACAGCTTCGATCATCAGCCGTTAAGTAGCTACATCAGCTACTTAAGCAATTATGATAATGTGAAGTGTTACATTAATTACAATAAATTATAGATAAAACCATTTCTGGGGTTAGAAGAAATATGCGATTTCTGTCTGTTCAAGTTTAATGGTTTCTTTTTCCATCTTTCTTTCATAATTATCATTATTTGTTTGTTAATTAAGTGCATGCATTGGAAATCTTTTCAAATACTCATATGTTTGAAGACAAATTACTAATGTCTCTCAGCTATAATTAGCTACCGCGAATATATTCTGCTTTAAGTTTGGCATAAATTCTTAATAGAGATAGGTGAAGAGATAATTTGAGTATTCTTACAACTAATTATCTACAATGTTCCACAGTTAAGGTTTCCTAGAGAAACCAATCGGTGCTACAAGATCGAATATATTCAAAGTTATTAAGATATAAGATTAATGTATCAGGTCAGTCCATAAGTTCGTACGTACTTTACCTATAATTTCACTTTTGTAGGATTTTTGCATACAAAAAATTATTCGCGGAATTTAACGGAACTATTTATATTTTCTTTGATAAATTGTGCATTCAACAAGTAATTTTAATCGCGGATAGATGCACGTGCTGTTAAAAAATAAAATGGAATCTTCGATCACGTATAAGAGGCATATTTTGTATTTTTTTTATAAAAGTGGAAAAAATGCAGCAACTGAGGATACTGCGCAAAAGTGGTTTTCAGAATTCCGAAGTGGTACTTGCGACGTGGAGGATACCCCGCGCGCCGGTCGTCCTGAAGTCTTTAACTCCGATGCCTTGCTCGAACTCGTGGAAGCTGAGCCAAATTTGACAGTCGATATGATAGTTCAAAGGTTAAATTTATCGCATGGAACAGTTCACAGGCACCTGGTTCAGTTGTGAAAGGTTTCAAAGCTGGGAAAATGGGTTCCGCGTAGACTTTCCGTCGCCAACCTTTAGCAGAGAGTGAATGTGTGTTCTCAGCTGCTGCAACGGCTTGGAAATGAAAGTTTTTTGCACCGTATCGTTACTGGTGATAAAAAATGGGTGATTTACAATAATCTTGTTCGCAAACGCCCATGGTTAGACAAAGATGAAACACCAGAATCGACCCCTAGAGATGGCCTTCACCCAAGAAGGTTCTCCTATCTATTTGGTGGGATATGGCCAGTATTGTTCATTATGAACTTCTTGAACCAAAACCAGACGATAACTGCTGATTATTATTCCCATCTGCTATCAAACCTGAATGAGGCAGTTAAAAAAATAGACCGTCTTTAGTGAATAGGCGCAAAGTTTGATCCACGACCTCATACCGCAAGGCAAGCTGAACGAGCTAATGGGAGCTAATGCCGTATCCACCATACGCTCCGGAATTGCACCTCGTGATTATCACCTTTTCCGTGGACTTGAATCCCATATGAGTAACAAGAACTACTCCTCAAAAGAAGCTATAAAAAGGGATATCGAAGCGTATTTTGGCTCCAAGGACAAACGTTTTTTTGAGCAGGGAATTAAAAATTTGCCTAAATGTTGGGAAGACATTGTAAATAATGAAGGAAAATATATTATTGATTAATAAGTACTTTAAATATCTTTTTTATTAATTTTAAAACCACCTTGAAAAAACGCACGAACTTATGGACTGACCTGGTATGAGCCTGTATATCCCCTTCGCTTATAACTTTTCCAAATCACCATTGAATTTGATAAGCGAAGTTCTAAATAAAAACATTCAAAGCTAATATGTAAAGAAACGTTTCCAAATGAGAAGTCTTAGATTAGGTTAGGTTGAAGCGGTTGTCCTGTGGGACACACTCAGGTTCATAACCCATTGTGTGGTCGCGTGGAGAGCTTTCCTATCTCTCCTAAAACCAGTGGGTGCTTTTGAAACATTTTAGAATATCTCAGATTTCTGCACAACTAAGATCTTCCAAATTGTCTGCCTAGAATGGTAAATCTGGGTCTGGATAGAGCAGGACAATGGCACAGAAGGTGTAAGATTGTCTCCTCCTTATCTAGATAAGTTCTACCGAAGTCATGTGTTTGCATACCCATCCTTTGGGCGTGCCTACCTATTACGCAGTGCCTCGTTATGACTGAAATCAGTGTGCTAAGACTGTGCTTATTTTCTCTTAGCAGAGATTCTGTGCGTTAAGCATTGAGAGTTGGCCACAATTGACGGGCGATTTTGCAGGTGGTTTTATTACTCCATCTTTCGTTTGCTACTCTTACGATTCCTCCAATGATAAGTAGCTTGCATGTTTGTAAGGGTTTCCCTACGTTATTGTCTATGTTCTAATCGATCAATTTGGTGCCGAGTCTCGCTAGTTCATCGGCTCTACAGTTACCCTCAATGTCGCGATGGCCAGGAACTCATGTTGCCTTTAGGTGAAATGGCTCTGCCATCTCGTTAAGAGATGTGCGACATTCATGGTAACCTTGAAGGTTGTCGACGGTTTTGTGAGGGATTTTATCGCCGCCTGGCTGTCAGTGAAAATGTAGATATCATTTCCAGATTTCGCATCACACTGTCCCAGTGTCGCGGCTTCCATTATTGCCATCAGTTCAGCCTGAAATATACTACAGTAGTCGGGGAGCCGAAAAGTGAAGGAGATCCGCAAATGTTCGGAGCATAAACTAACTGAAATCATTATTGAAATTCATGGAATCGGAGTTGCATATCTCCAAAACATCGATTCATCGTATTTTAGCTGATCATTTTGGCTTACGAAAGGTCTGTGCACATTTCATTCCGCACAAGTTAACTGAGGACCAAAAGGACCAAAAATTGCTCAGAATTCAACATTCGAAAGACCTCATTAAAGAGGCGAGAAAAGACGAGACCTTCCTTTACAACATTGTAACTGGTGATAAGACGTGATGCTTCCAACATGAACCTGAAACTAAGTGTCAAAGTGTAGAATGAAAGGCACCAAACGAGCCACAACCCAAGAAATCGCGTTTGGAGAAGTCAAAAACCAAGTCGATGCTAATTTTTTTTACGTTCCAAGGGAATTGTGCACAAGGAGTTCGTGCGAATGGGCCAAACCGTGAATGCAGTTTTCTATCTTGGCATTTTGAAGAGTTTAACAGTGCAAAACAGTGTATCGAGGCCAGAGGGGGCTATTTTGAATAAATAAACTCGAAGTTATCAGAACAAATCTCCTGTCGTTTCTATTTTAGCTCAGTTTTTTTTATTTTGGGCTTCATCTTGTAACGGGTGATCAATCATGAGGTGCTTTTTTCAATAGTTAAAAAAAAAAAAAAAATGTAAATTATGTTCAAAACTTTATTTATCATTTGAAAGGACATTCTTTGACATTTACTTTTTGAATATGACTTCATTCAAATGTTGGCCGCAACTACGCTTAAGGTGGTCCGTTCTGAAGGTCCAATTTTCAATCACTCGTTCGAGCATTTCGACTGGTATGTCGTGAATAACACGCGTAATGTTGGCTTCCAGAGCTTCAATCGTAGCTGGTTTATCAGCATAGACCTTGGACTTCACGAATCCCCAAAGAAAAAAGTCCAAAGGTGTGATATCACAAGATCTTGGTGGCCAACTCACAGGTCCTAAACGTGAAATCAGCTGCTCTCCGAAATGACTTCTCAATAAAGTCATTGTTTCACGAGCTGTATGGCAAGTGGCTCCGTCTTGTTGAAACCAAATGTCGTAGAGATCATTAGATTCAATTTCAGGTAGCAAAAAGTCCGATATCATGGTACGGTAGCGAGCACCATTCACAGTTACGTTGCGGCCATCATCATTTTTGAAAAAATATGGACCGATGATTCCACCAGCCCATAAACCACACCAGACCGTTGTTTTCTCTGGGTGTAAAGTTAGCTCTTGAACCTGTTCTGGTTGCTCTTCATCCCAAATACGGCAATTTTGCTTATTGACGTAACCATTGAGCCAGAAATGCGCCTCATCGCTGAACAATATTTTGCTCGAAAACAGCGGATCTTCTTCAATCTTTTCAAGAGCTCAATCAGCAAAACGGTGACGTGCAGGAAGGTCATTTGGCTTTAGTTCTTGTACGAGCTGTATTTTGTATGCTTTTAAATGAAGATCCTTCCGTAAAATTGACCAAGTTGTTCCATACGACAGTCCAAGTTGCTGAGAACGGTGCCGAATCAATTCATCGCGGTTTTCACGTACACTCTCTGCTACTGCCGCTATATTATCAATGCTTCTTGCTGGACGTGGTCTATTCGGTCGAGAATTATCCACCAATGAATATTCGGATTCAAATTTGTTGATGGTATGTCGAATAGTGTTTAAGGCAGGCCGATTATGTTGACCATAATGCGGTCTAAGCGCACGAAAAACATTTGTCACAGAACGCTGATTTTCATAATACAGTTGAACAATTTGTAGACGTTGTTGCGGTGTGAGTCTTTCCATGATGAAATGCCAAACGCTGTTCAACAAATCCACGATGACAGTTTGCCACAACTCGCGCGCGATCTGTAAAAAAAAACGCAAATGAAAAAAACTCCTCTTAATTGATCACCCGTTATATATAGAAGTAATTATGGTACAGTTATAATAATGTTGGTCCGTAAGAATTTTTTACTTCAAGGCTTGAAATAAATATAAATATAATACGATTTTTCCTCCATTTCTTTATATTATGATACATACAAATACATGCATAGTTCGTGTGTAAAATATTATTACTTTTGAATATTGTCTGAGGAAACAATATCTGGCTTTAATAATTCATTTGTATCGAGGCTCGTTTGCCAAACTGTAGACTACTTAATTGTTAGGGGTAAACCTTTTTTTTATTTTTCCGCATAGTCTCCTTTTAGTCTTACACATAAATTTCGTCCAACGCTGTTCTAGTTTGTTGATCCCTGTCGAATAATAGGATGTGTCCAAATCTTAGAAATAGACATTCGTTTCTGTAATCCCCTCCTCGTCTCAATAAAATCTTTTTCCTGCCAGCCTTTTCTTCAAATTGGGAAATAAATAGTAGACTCATGCGGAAAGAGTTGAAACCCTATTTCCATTGATTTTGTGACCACAACTGCTGAGGCATGAGCTGGTGTGTTGTCGTGATCGAAAAGCGAAAAAACTCGACTCGCATTTAAACTAATAAT
This sequence comes from Anastrepha obliqua, assembly GCF_027943255.1. Classification (NCBI taxonomy): domain Eukaryota; kingdom Metazoa; phylum Arthropoda; class Insecta; order Diptera; family Tephritidae; genus Anastrepha; species Anastrepha obliqua. Next base: position 32,660,320 of record NC_072893.1, read on the forward strand.
AAACACACAGAAATAGACCGATTTCGCTAAAATTCGGTGTGTGTTCTTCCAAGAGATGTTACTAACTAAACCTAACCTCGATACGCGCCAGTAGTGCCATCTCTCTGACTTTGCACGGACTTTTCAAACGCGCCTCGTATTTGTATGCTGTGGGAGTCCCATTAAAGCTTAAGTTATTTTAAATAAATACGATTAGAAACTCTCAAAAGTATATTTATATGTATGCACATACATATGTATCTTTGTACAATGTGCATAACGTTGTCTGATCTCATTTCGATACCAAATACCAAATACGCAACAGGTATGCTACGAGTACGAGTATATGCTGCCTTATAAGTCGCAATTATTTATTAATAATTTAAGACGCTGGACATATTTTTTTAGAAGTAAAATGTCGTAATTTTCTTTACATGGTCAGAAATATGCTAAAATGTGTGAATATATATAAGAATATACAAATACATTCTCGAGTGGTTAAAATATTGCGAAGGTGGAATGACAACAACTAATTTACATTTTCGCATAAATATGAGCAAAGAATTTTTCTTGAATCAACTAACAATGGCATAAAATGTAAAGAGGAGAGCTTAATTACATGCCATATGCACATCTATTTATATAAATTTATTATATGTTCGTATATGAAAACCAATATTTTTTAGAAACCGCACTTTAGCTTCACAACTTTTGTAGCAAAGTCTCAAATAAGTTTGCACTTGAGGAGGGGCACATACATACATGCATGTAAGTATGTTAGTATGTGCTAGGGTATTCGTGAGAACTACAAATTGAAATTGAATACGATTAAATTTAATTCACTCAAGCAAACATAAGACAGTTGAGTAGCTATGGACTATTCAAGCCCACCAAGTAACCGAAAATAATTGGTCAACCTTGGAGAAATTTGGAACTGGAAGTTGATAGCTAGAATCATTTTCTATCGGAATTGCAATTGCAACCTTTGATTAATTTCTTTCCATTTATAATTCTCAGGTTAAATTCTCATCATTTTTTACTGGATCTCCATCGTTTACGAAATTTTGTATCTCACCCAACTTATGATTATCGAGTTTATATCTCACCAACCTTTGAGAAATTTCCAAACCTCTAATGGATATCAAACATAATTTTCCACTGGTTTGCAATCTGCAAATGTATGTGCAAAAAATATCTCTTTTAAATTGATATCTGGCATTTTTTTCCAACATCATGGCGTTGGCTTTAATTTACATAACTATACGGAACAGTCGGCGCATTTAAAAGTGAAATAAATTATTTACTTTAACACTACAGGGTCCGGCCTTGCAAAATGATTTGAAAGTCAAGCCTTACAAGATCCAAAAGGCGCATGATCTCACACCAAAGCAGCAACAAGTGAGACTTGAAAAAGCGAAGTAGAACTTCGATTGGCCGAATGCGGTCAGTTTCCGAACATTGTGATATTCTGACAACAAATTCATTGTGTTGGCCTACGGAAAGAGTAGAAGTTGGATGGTTTTTTTGCATTTTCTTAAAGTATAATATCTTAAAAATATTATGTGAAAATTTGAAGTGAATTTGATAAATACTTTTCGAGTTATTCAACAATTAACAAAAGGCACTCGTGCGCTCCGGAGCTCAATAGCAAAACTTTAAATGCATTTTTCTCAAAACTATGTTTTTTGAACTGCTGATAACGGTAACTTAAAAACCGCTTGGTAGATTTCAATAAAGTTTATACTGCTTTTGAAAAACATAAAAAACTCGTACCTGATAGAAGGATTTTTTTTCTAAAATTTTTTTTTAACAATTAATTGTCGGTTTTTTTCTCGAAAATTTGGAAAATATTTCCTGTTCTTATATTGTTAATTTTTTTTTTTTTTTTATTGAAACGTTATAAATATTTAAATACATTTCATTCTATTACACCTAGTTCACAACTATCAAGTAATATTATTTTATTAAATTCGAGAGTATTTACAGGAAATACGTATACCTATAACTGGAAGACAGCTGACAGAAATTTACATATATCTGTCAGTCATCAAAATTTCTGGAACAAGATCATTTGGTTTTTTTTCGTTTAAGTCTCCGGCATTGGTCATCTAAATTGGCAAGTCGCCGAGCCTCCGGGTTAGTATGTTTTTCGAGGCTTTCGGCATGATCTACAGCGTAATGATTGACAACTTCTGATACTAATGACATCTTGAGGTCACGATGTAAATCAGTGTTCCTCACATACTATGGTGCGTTTACTGCGTTCTTTAGAAACTTGTTTTGAAATCGATGTATTTTTTCGATATGAGTTTGTTTGGCACAGCCCCATAGCTGTATACCATAAGTCCACACAGGTTTAAATACTTGTTTATAAATTAAAAGTTTGTTTTGTATATAGTATTATATTGTTAATTTTGAAAAAAAGTTTCGATTAGGCACAAAATTATCTATTAATAAAATTAATTTCTCTTGTCGATTGATTTTAGATGAATCTCCAAGGACATATGATGATCACCGCAAGGGACTTCTGGAGAAACGGGCTCCACACAAGTAGAGCTAACTTTTACAATCATTAATTGAAATTTTGCTAAAGTCAAATCGAAACATGATATATTAATGATATGTTTTATTTTTATAAAATAAAGCAATTGGCTAGCAAAAAAAAAAAAATTAAAATCATCATTTTTTCGGACCTCTGACTACCTCTAACCTCTTATGCAAGAGAAATAGATGTAAGAGCCTTTGTGCTAAATGCAATGAAATTTCAAAAACAAAGTTTATATGTAAAAAATGTTTCCCATGAAGTTTGTAATAATAAATATTTTATATCAATTTAATTGAAACCGCTTTTTTTTGCAAAAAGCTTAAATTTTGTTATATGTTGAGTCAAATGGGCCCACTTCAGTAAAAATAGGTATATAATCAGCACACGTAAATCTAATATATCTGTGGATCTTTGACAAATTTACTTACTTGAATTTAACAGGTTTTGCTTAGTCAATAAATTTTGATTTTAATATAGCGTAAAAAGCAAGCGATTTAGTGCCCAACGGGAAACAAGGACTAATTCGTCTTAAGTTGTTTTGTGAAAAGTCTACAGATATTTTCATATCAGAAAATCAATGAAAATATACCCTCTTCGTCATATGTATATGTATATAGAATTGTAGATCCAGTAAATAACGAAAATCCACTGAAGCTTGGCGCAGACATTTAACCCTCTTAGCTCATCATAAAATCAAAATTAACGTACATATTCTGAAAAAAATGGAAAACGATTGAGTAAAATTTATTAATTTACCATGAATTTGTGCAGCAAAATGCCCCAGCGAATAAATAAAAAAAAATACAATTATTTTATAGCGTTGCGAATTATTATATTGGGGGCAAGTGTAGAATCTTTTTGAGCACCTGAGCTCAAGTTAGTAGCTAATTTCCTCATATAAGAAAATGTTTTTTACTGCGAATGCTACCATTTTCAATTAGAAATGTTTTTTCCTTGACAATAAATTGAATACAGAAAAAAAATTTATGTAACGTTACCATTTAGTATCTTTCCTAATAGGAACATAGAGCGGAGGTTTTAATTTTAAATTTAAGCTAAGTTGATCTCAAGCCTGAATGTTTATCGAAAGCCCCTAGTTAGATAAAACTGCAATGGTTTATTTGAATGCATGTTTTACTCGTTGCATAGTCGTACGATTACACACCCTGATTGTGAACGTGATAAAGTGAGAAATCATTCAGGTGAAACAATGAACTACGCTTTTTTTGTTTTGCTTAACTGCTTTTTTCGAAATTTCCATAAGTTCATGTACTACATACACCCACATATTTACAAAGTATGACGCACATGGCATAGTCAGTGAGTCGATTTTTTATATATTGTACCTATAAACGAAAAATCACAAATCTACATATAAACTCATAAGTATGCATACAAATAAATAATATGTACTTGTGTATGTAGTATGTTGTTGGCATGCTGTTAAAATAATTCTGTTGCGCTTATTCGGTGGGTCAGTATAAATTCGTCACAATATGTTGGGTCACACCCTTTAATGATCAGCGAACACTGATGACGAAGAAGGCAACGCCGACGTTGACAGCAATGATGATTATGAAGTTGTAGTAGAAGCGACATCAATGACGCCCTGATAAATCTCAATATTGCCATTTCACCGCCAACACCCAGTTGACGACAAGCAGAATTATGCTGAGTAATTTTTAAGTTTAAGACCACAAACAGCTGAAGCTAATACTTAACTACAAGTTTTCTATGTGTAAGTACAATACATAAATAAATATACTCACATATAATATAAGTGATCTTTCAAAAGTGACGTCTGGATGTCAGTAGTGAATAATTCCTAGGCTGAATTTTTTTATGTCATTTTAGACAGATTTACTATTTTAGACGATATAACAAACCGTTAAAATTATTTGAACTTATTGTGAAAATAGTCGATTTTTAAGAACAGCATATGGCAAAAGTCGCAATTTTTTTGGTGGAAATAATCGTTCGAATGAGTCGAGAATTCAAAGGTTGGTAACAAAATTTCAAGAAACTAGTTCTGTCTAGGTTAGCAAAAGGACTAGCAGATCAAAAACTGGACGATCTATTCAAAATATTGCTGCTGTAGCGCAAAGTGTTGCTGAACAAATTTAAACGTCGATATCTCGATGTTCTCAACAATTAGGCATTCATGAATCGACTGTCTGGTGGATTTTACCTGTAGCGGTGCGCATGGTGGGTATTTAAATCATGTCATTTTTCACATATAATAGTTAAGAGCCGAATTTTGCATAAAAATAGTGAAGCCTTACAGAATTTATATTTTACATACATACTATATGTATGAACATGTGAACTCTTTGGGAGATGATCTCGGTAGGTGTGTCGCTAAAATTAACCAACTAGCAAAACCTAACTAAAGGAGGTACACCAACAGGAATGTCGAAATTTGAGTCCAAATGTAACTAAAAAATTAGTTAACTGCCAAATAGATTGCTTTATTTTACAAAAATAAAAACATGTTTACATAATACATCATGTTTCGACTTGGCTTTAGCAAAATCAAAAAAATAAATAAATAATTGTAAAAGTGTTCGCTATTTATGTGAACCCCGTTTCTCCAGAAATCCCTTTCGGTGATAACACAAGTCCTTGGAGATTCATCTAAAATCAATCAGACAAGAGAAATTCATTTTATTAATAGATAATCTTGTGCCTGATCGAAGCTTTTTTTTCAAAATTAACAATATGGCGGCCTCAGGAAATATTTTTTATTTTTCAGATTTTCGAGAGAAAAACCCACAATAATTCTTAAAAAAAATCGAAGTTTTTGAGAAAAAAATCCTTTGATCTGGCACGAGTTTTTTGTGTTTTTCAAAAGCAGTATAAATTTTATTGAAATCTACTAAGCGGTTTTTAAGTTACAGTGATCACCAGTTCAAAAAACATTGTTTTGAGAAAAACGCATTTAACTTTTGCTATCGATTTATGTAGACATATACGAACTATTTAATTACTTACACTGTGCCATCTATTCGTGGGCCATATAATAGTTCTTCAGCCGTCATAACAGCTTCCAAAATATCGATTTGCTGTTGCCTACGTAGTATTCTACCTATTCGAGTGTTATCGTTAGCGCGCTTATCTGCCACTTTGATACGTGCTGCTGCTAGGTACTTGCTCTCGAACGCTCCGCTGAATAAGTCGAATAGTATTTGTCCGATTCCCTTCAAATTTTCACATAATATTTTTAAGATATTACACTTTAAGAAAATGCAAAAAAAAATCCAATTGTTTGGAAATTTTGACTACCTAGAGGTACCCCTTAATGAAGTCATCAGGCAAAAAGGCATGCCTCATGCTAACTGGCGCCAATTGGACACACCAAGTGAAACTAAGTCCAGCTCCACCTAATCTTTCCAACGCAGAGGAGGTCTTCCTCTTCCTCTGCTGCCATCAACTTTCAGAGCCGAAGCGTTTGCATACATTCGGACGACATGAGTCAGCCAACGTAGCCACTGGATCTTTATTCGCTGCACTACATCTTTTTTTTTTCATTTAAAATTTTTTTTTTTATTTTAAAATTGGAAAAGTAATTTTATTATATTAAAAAAAAAATCCAAAAATCTCCCGCAGAATCTTTCTCTCAAACACCCTAAGTAACGCCTCATCGAATGTTGTCATCGTCTAAACTTCTGCGCCATACGTTAGGACGCGCAGCATGAAAGCCTTATAAAGTGTTAGTTTTGTTCATGAAGAAGTTTTTATTACTCAATTGCCTACTTAGTCCAAAGTAGTACTTGTGAGCAAAACAGATTCTACTTTGGATATCAATGCTGGTTCCTAAATTAACGAAGTCTCTAACAACCTCAAAGTCATAACTGTCAACGGTTACGTGGGTGCCAATACGCGAGTGTCAGGCGGTACTTCGTTTTGTTCTCGTTCACCAACAGACTCAATCGCTTTGCTTCTTTATTCAGTTTGGAAAAGACAGAACTAATAGTGCGGTTGTTACGGACGATTTTTTCCAGCATCAGGCTAAAGAAGTCACACGACAACAAGTCACCCTGTCTGAAACCTCGTTTGGTATCAAGCGGCTCGAAGAGGTCCTTCCCAAATCTGATTACGCTGCTGGTAATGAGCATCGTCATTTTGCATAGCAAACAAAAATATTGTGTGTATCGATAATTCTCTTACTTATCATGGGACTTTTCTTGGCCCATTGTAGATTTTCCTGGTCTAAAGCCACACGGATAAGGTCGAATCAATAGGTTGATGGTGGGCTTCAACTTTTCACACAATGTAGTCGTTTACAAGCTCTTATAATTTCTAATTCAAAGCAAAATTATATGAAACCTTTGTGAAAAAGTCAGATCTCAGTTATTAACAAAATTTTTATGGTCTAAGAGGTAACTGCCTTTGTCGTGCATTAGTTGCGTGGTTTCACTACGTTTCGATAGTTCATCATATACCATACCAGCATGACCCACCAAATACACAGCACAAGTTTCGAGCCACGATTTTTTTTCATTACTTGAGATTACCCTTTTTCGAAGCAAAAACATCGTCATATTTGCTGTTGCATCAGCGATTTATATGTGAAAAATATTGGTCGATGCCTCCCTATTTCATTTCTTGCGGATTCTTTGTTTTCGGATCATTTCAAAAACTTTGAAGTTTTGTCAATGTGTTAAATGGATTTTCATGCAGAGATGTTAGAACTCTTTCGTATCGAAGTTTTGCTTCCATCCGAGATGCTTCTTGTATTCCACATCAGCATTTTTCTATATAATGTTTAAAGCGTTTCAAACTGAAACTTTACAATAAATATCCAAAATAATTTGACGCAGCTTTTTTCTATTAAAAGCAAAAAGCCATACTATCCAAAAATGACGCTGATTTAACTGAATGTTGACACTTTTACGCATCCAAAAGGCTTTTGACAAGCATTCGTCGATGGTGCCATCTATTGCGAAATCTATTGTATTTGTGCACCCAATAATCAACGGATTATTTGAAGTATTTGAGGAAAGACCAACCACAACAATTCTTTTTTTTCCTAGAAAGTAAAAGTAATCTTCAAACGCTCATTCACACATACAGATTACGTGCATATATAGCAATCTCGGTACGTAGTAGGTAATGGTAGTGACAGTTTCATAGAAAGTAAAACCCAACAAAGGTATTAATTCGTACTAAAAAAATATATATTGAATCGGAATGAATTGAATGAAATGTTTTTGTGTCTGAAGAAAGCTCTCATAATACAATTGTTTTGTGTTGGTATAAAAGATACATACATACGTGCATAACTGTCGTGTACACAATCATAACTCGCATACTAAAATTTTACGCTGTAGAAATATGTGTATACATCTGTATGTGTTGCTGTATAAGCGCAGAAAAGTGGTTTCCTAAAAAGCCAAAGTATTAACACCGTTTTGACGCGAATGGCGCAAAGTCGAAGTCGAAGGTAAAGTTGAAGTTCGCTGCTGAAGTCTTTTATTTATTGCAAGCATTTGGCAGTCCGACTTGCCATTATAACTATGGGTACACATGCATCTTCTTCTTGTTAACTGCACTACGTATAGACTAAAAAGAAAATGAAAATAAAAATTTGCATTTGCGAAAGTAGTGAGAAAACTTCGAAAAATCACAAGCGTCTAAACAATTTTGCACACTACTTTTTCTCTAACGGCTATAAAATTGTTATTTCTGTACCTATGCATATATACAATATATATACATATATGTTTGTATCTATGTTTGTCCACTGTAAACAGTTAGAGCATAAAATGTTGAAGCGTTACTCAGTCAGTTATATTAGTTCAACCAGTTTTGGTTGGAGGCAAAAATACATTTGGCGAACAATTTTTAGTCTATGCAGGTCAGCAGGGGAACGCGCGTTCCATTGTCAGTTACAATTAATGCAAATGCGCACAAGACGAGCTCATACAACAATAAGAATCCAAATAACGAAAATCAACAATCAACAATAACCGAGTCAATAACATTTAAATAAGTTAAACGGCAAAAATCGAAACATTGTTAACAACAACAAAAACTAAAAAACTGAACAAAAATATTCGCAGCAGCCGCAGTTTGTTGGATTAGCTGGTTTAACAGGTGTAGTAGTAGTAGTAGTAGTAGTAGTAGGCTGTGTGACACAGTGAAGAATGTGGCTGGAGAAATGATAACATTGCACCGTATTCATAATGAAGAGAAAGGTGAAGTCGCCGATTCGGCTCCAAAGCGACTAAATAAATGAGCATACAAAGCAATGGACATTAAACCAATGAATGGAGAAGCGTTGCTGATGGTTGTGGCAATCATGATTTGAAAATAAACCGTACAAACATACACACGAGTATATATAGATTCACTCTACCAGAAATACAATAGCAAAGCTGTGAAATAAATTGGGGGTAGAAATAGCGAATAGTGGGTAAGACTGATTGGAATGTGTTAATACTTGTAGCATACGATAACCACGAAAATATGTACGTAGAGACTTATATATAAGTTTACTGATGTACACAAAAAAACAAAGAGTAATAATTTCAGTCTCAGTTTAGAACATTTAAGAAACATTTAAGAAGGGGGCAAAACTCCTCTTGAATTTTCAAAAAAAAACAAAAAAAATAAAAGCAAGGAAAGTAAGTAGAAGCTCAAAAATATATATAATATTTATCAAGTGAAAGCTAAAAAGTTATTTATTTGTAATTTGTAATATTTGTAAAAAATTCAAAAGAGAGTTTTTTTTTATTTATTACTTTTTTATCTCGAATAATTGCACTCGTTTAAGCTGCTCAAAAAAAATTAAAACGTGGCTACGAGTCGCTGATGAAATAGATCAACTAAAAACCGTTTCTAGGAGTACATGGAAAGGGTCCAACAAGCGCCTTTGCTGACCCACCATTATCGTACACAGTAATTTCAAAACCCGGGTGGGGACAAGAAGTATATTTTTAATTCAACAGCCTGGAAATTTAAAACCTCTAATTGATGTTGGGCAATTCCTATATTAATTATTTGTCTGAATATTCCTAAATTTGAGGAGCAATATCCAGACGCACACCACAAATTTGAGAAGGAGCTCACCCAAATATCTAAGATAAGTGTACGCACCAATTATTTATTTTTATTTTTTATTCCTAAATTTACACATCTCTAAGTTTATTTTAATTTCAATTATGCATACACAAATGTGCAGTTAACTTAAGTTAAGTTAGGTTGAAGCGGTTGTCCATTGTAGGACACACTCAGGCTCATGGTCCATTGTGATGCCGCGTGGCGAACTAGCCCTTATCCCTCCTGAAACCAATGTGTACTATTCAAAAATTTCGCAAGATCCTTAATTTCGACAGAGCCGACGTCTTCTAATTCGTTCAAGAAATGTCCGCCCAAAGTGGCGAGTTTACGTCTGGATAGAGCAGGACAGTGTCATAGAAGGTGCGGGATCGTCTCTTCCTCGTCTAGACAACTTCTGCAGAAGTCATATATTTGCAAACCCATTCTCTGAGCGTGCCTACCGATTAGGCAGTGCCTCGTAATAACTGAAATCAGTGTGTTAAGACTTTACTTATCTCTTCTTAGTAGACGTTCTGTGCGTTTAGCATTGTGAGTCGGTCACATCTGTCGGTCTATTTTGTAAGTGGCTTCGTTACGCCATCTTTGATTCGCTACTGTTACAATTTCTCGCGGATACGTAGTCTACAAGTTTGCAAGAGTATACCTATATCACTGTCTATGTACTCGTCAGTCAATTTGGTACCGATTGTCGCTGGTTCATCGGCTCTGCAGTTCCCCTCAATGTCGCAGTGGCCAGGAACCCATGCTATCATTAGGTGAAATTACTCAGCCATCTCGTTAAGAGATGCGCGGCATATCATGGCTACCTTGGAGGTTGTCGACTGTTTTGTGAGGGATTTTATCCCTGCCTAGCTATCAGTGAAAATATAGATGTCATCTCCAGGTATCGCATCATACTGTACCAGTGTCACGGCTTTCATTATTGCCATCAGTTAACTTTAAATAATAACTTTTCAATTTTTAGTTTCAAGTTTGCGTTATATAAAACATAAATTGATTTTGAATGTTGTAACTTTCAACCAGTTGAGGTATTATAAAAGACTATAAAGTCATACGAATACAGCCTCATTTTAATAATAAATAAAATAAAAATGTAAAGCGAAAAACGCTCAACATTAAAATTCAAAAATCAACGAAATTTTTGAACGACTTCAATCTTGCACTTTGTTATACCAAAATTGAATGGACTAGAAACCTGCGTACGCCGAAGCTTTCTAAAAATTCTGATTAAAAAGTTAAGAATTTGCATGTTAATTTTTTGAATTTTGTTAAAGTTTTGTTAACTACCATCAATCATCATCTTCATCATCATAGCAATTACAGCTCGAGGTAAGCCAGTGCTTCATTCAATGTGCTTCCTCCGGTTCAACACGACGCTTATCCTAGCATTTATAAGTCATAAATCTGCCGCAACATCGTCTGCTCATCTGCTTGGTAGTCTTCCAAGCTTTTTACTCCCCATAATAAGGGAGTTGAATGTCTTTTTCGTAATTCTGCTGTCGTCCACATCCTGAATAAATATGTAAGTAAGTGTCTAAACAATCTCAGCCGCTGAGCTTCAGCGAAACACACACAATGATTTGACTTGATTTCAGTCGTTCGATCTCATCACCTGGTTCTGTAAGACCTATCAGCTTCCCTTCTTCTTCTTAATTGGCGCGATAACCGCTTACGCGATTTTGGCCGAGGTTAACAAAGCGCGTCAGTCGTTTCTTTCTCGTGCTAACCGGCGCCAATTGGACACACCAAGTGAAGCCAAGTCCTTCTCCACCTGATCTTTCCAACGCAGAGGAGGCCGCCCTCTTCCTCTGCTACCACCAGCTGGTACCGCATCGAATACTTTCAAAGTCGGAGCGTTTGTATCCATTCGGACGACATGACCCAGCCAACGAAGCCGCTGGATCTTTATTCGCTGCGCTATGCCTATGTCGTCGTAAAGCTCATACAGCTCATCGTTCCATCGTCTGCGATATTCGCCGTTGCCAACGTGCAAAGGTCCAAAAATCTTACGCAGAATCTTTCTCTCGAACACTCCAAGCGTCGCTTCATCGGATGTTGTCATCGTCCAAGCTTCTGCGCCATACGTTAGGACGGGCATGATGAGCCTTGTAGAGTGTTAATTTTGTTCGTCGAGAGAGGACTTTACTGCTCAATTGCCTACTTAGTCCAAAGTAGCACTTGTTGGCAAGAGAGATTCTACGTTGGATTTCAAGGCTGACATTGTTATCGGTGTTAATGCTGGTTCCTAAATAAACGAAGTCTTTTACAACCTCAAAATTATAACTGTCAACAGTGACGTGGGTGCCGATACGCGAGTGCGCCGACTGTTTGTTTGAAGACAGGAGGTACTTCGTTTTGTCCTCGTTCACCACCAAACCCATTCGCTTTGCCTCTTTATCCAGTTTGGAGAAGGCAGAACTAACAGCGCGGTTGTTAAGGCCGATGATGTCAATATCATCGGCATACGCCAGCAATTGTACGCTCTTATAAAAAATTGTGCCTGAGCGATTAAGTTCGAAAAGCTGCAATCACAACAGACAGCCAGAAGATTCGTCACTCCTGCTCTCGGAGAGCACTGCCCAACACACCGGCATGCGCGAGCAATGGAGCAATATTTCTCGTTCCCTACGTACCGCCGCCGAAGAAGAAATCGGATTCCGGCGAGCCCGAAAAAACAATTGGTACGACGAGGAATGTCATGCTGCCGCCGAAAGAAAAGATGCCGCCTATAGAGCAACGCTGCGATCGGGCGCAACGCGAGCCATGTGGGATCGCTACAGAGAGCTAAAAAAGGAAGAGAGACGTATTATCCGACAGAAGAAACGAGAGGCCGAAATACGTGAGTGCGAGGAGCTTGAGATGCTGGCCAATAGGAACAACGCCCGAAAATTTTACCAGAAAGTTCGGCGGCTTACAGAAGGTTTTAAGACCGGGGCGTTGTCCTGTAAGAACAAAGACGGCGATCTGGTGACTGACGTACAGAGCAATCTTAAATTATGGAGGGAACACTTCTCGAACCTGTTAAACGGTGACAGCTGCGCATGTCATAGAGAATGTGAAGATCCCGATACCCCAATCGTTGACGACGGAGTTGTCGTTCCGTTACCCGACCATGACGAGGTGAGAATAGCAATATCACGGCTAAAGAACAACAAAGCCGCGGGCGCCGACGGACTGCCGGCAGAGCTATTCAAACATGGCGGCGAGGAGCTGGTAAGGTGCATGCATCAGCTCCTATGCAGAATATGGTCGGATGAAAGCATGCCTGCCGATTGGAATTTAAGTGTGCTCTGCCCAATCCATAAGAAGGGTGATCCTGCAATCTGTGCCAATTACCGCGGGATTAGTCTTCTAAATATCGCCTATAAGGTTCTAGCGAGCGTATTGTGTGAAAGGCTGAAGCCCACCGTCAACCAACTGATTGGACCTTATCAGTGTGGCTTCAGACCTGGAAAGTCTACCATCGACCAACTATTCACAATACGCCAAATCTTGGAAAAGACCCATGAAAGGAGAATCGACACACACCATCTTTTCGTCGACTTCAAAGCTGCATTCGACAGTACGGAAAGGAGTTACCTGTATGCCGCTATGTCTGAATTTGGTATCCCCGCAAAACTAATACGGCTATGTAAGATGACGTTGCTCAACACCAGCAGCGCCGTCAGAATTGGGAAGGACCTCTCCGAGCCGTTTGATACCAAACGAGGTTTCAGACAGGGTGACTCGCTGTCGTGTGACTTCTTTAACCTGATGTTGGAGAGTATCGTACGAGCCGCAGAACTTAATCAGCTTCCCTTACTGGTCCAAATATCCTTCTTAGGAGTTTATGCGCAAAGTGGAGAAGGTAGTGTATTCTAGATGTCAGTACCCATACTTTGCAGCCATATGTTGCTACTGGCCTTATTAGCGTCCTCCTGTATATTTGTAGCTTACACGACTGCGATAGTAATTTATTTTTGAGAAGTTTCAAGTGAGCAAAATATCTTCTATTACCACCTTTTAGTCCATCACTCACACCTATAAGGGGCTCTGCACCGCTGCTAAGGATTACAACCAGGTATTTAAAACTCTTTACTTTGTGGAAAATATACGAACCGGCCTCTAGGTTGCCATAGAGTGTGGCATTTAAAGGCCTAACGAGGGGTTTTGCCTTATCGACATGAGCTTCAAGGCCGGCTAGCTTTACTTCAGTTATCAGCTCCAGCGCACAGTCAGCAAGTGCGCGTTGAATTCTCGCAACGATAGCAAGGTCATCAGCATAGCCGCAGGTCTGGATGCTTTTCGTGAAAATGGTAGCTCCAGGGTCCAAATCGCTGATTTGATAATTACATAGTATATAAGGTCTTTGTTAAACAAGGAACTATATTTTTTGTGAAAAAATTCACAAAAATTATTTAGTATGAAAAGTATTGCGAATATTTCGAAGAGATAAATTGACTTAATTATGTGACCACTAGTCTACATACATACATATATTGCACAAACAACCATTCCAATGCCATACATTCCATGTTTACTACCCCATCGTCCTTGCGTGGTGCTTCGTCAAGTGAGAGAAATCTCGACTATGTTGGGGAACTATTTCGAAATGTATGTATGATTGTCTATAATAGCATAGCTACTGCATTCGTATTTGTATTGCATACATCCAATGAACAAAGTCTATGCAGATCACTAGGCTTCGAGACATTTTATTCGGTTTGCATGGCGTCTACCACATTCTCGTATGGGCGCAGTTGAATTACGTTTCCGCCGGTTCGTCGAGGCGGTAGCACAGCCACTGTTGGCGTTAATAGCTTTTCAAGCGTTTCTTAGTCTGTTCGTGACTCGCCGACAGACATAATCTTATTGTGTGGACAATCAATATGTGTGCATATGTATGTACATACGCATCTACGGTATATAGTTGCATGGTATTGATATGCATAGCAGCCAACCGCCAAGATTACTGAAAGATGGAGAGTGTGAAGTGTAGATATGTGAAAAGTGATTGCCGTTGCTGGCATTGTGATTGACAGTTAGCTTCACATAATGGTGCATTGACGGTCATATATTAAAGTAAGTATTTCCAAGTGTGGGTATCTAAGACCGGAGAGCGTGGGCTTTGTTAGAGACTAACGGCAAACGACTATTTATTTAGAGGAGTCGAAGTGAAATGAAGCTTAAATTTTTTAGAAAATATATGCACATTCGAACACATCAATCCCCATACAAAAAAAACAGGATTGGTACTATTTTTCCATCGGAATTATAAAATTAAATTTTTTTTAAACTTCCGCCGAAATTTTCGGAAAAGTATTAAGATTTATGAGACTAGTGCGATTTGCTTCCGTTGGTAAAATTGTTAAACATTTTTATGCAGACCTTTTAACCGATGAACTTTGTTGTGGAAAACAGATGGAGAGGCAGATCAATACTCATATGTGTCTGCACCGACAGCCAAGCTGCGCTCATGGCCTTAGACAGGTAGTCCAGTCCTATAAATCCAGGCTGAACTATAAAACTGATGCTAACATGGATCCCGGGACACGTGGGTATCGCGGGTAACTCTGATCTATGACTCTTTAGCCAGAATGGGATCTGAGGCCAACTTGCTTGGACCGGAGTCCGTTCTGCCACTCCCTTCTGCAGCCATTAAAGCCACGGTTAGCAAACGGGTTACACTAACCCACAAACGAGCATGGGAAGCTGAGAGAGGCTGCGGATGGACAAAACTGATGTTACCTGTCATGTCCGACCGACTGTCGCAGTTCCTCCTGTCACTAAGCAGAGGTACTGTAGGCGGCTGGTTGGACTGATGACGGGCCACTTTCTATGGGCAAAACACATGGAAAAGGTGGGCATCTCAGACAGTGCACTCTGCCCAGAATGTGGAGAGGAGGAAGAGATGGCGGACTACTTTCTGTGTGTGTGAATAGCCTTAGCTCGAATCAGACTTAAGTTTTTTGTCACTAATGTGCTAAGAAGCGACCACCTTCGCTCCTTCGCATCACAAGATCTACTCAGATTTCTTCGGAGGTCAATTAGATTTAAAGAAAATTAAAAAGGGAACCCGAGTGCAGTGCAATGGACTTAATGTGTCTGAGTGCTGTATTTGCTAATCTGTCCTGACAAAAAAAAAAAAGCTCTTGCTTAATGCAGACCTTTTAAGCTTAAACTAAAAAAGGTCATAAAAATGTTCTTGATTTATCATCTCGTAGGATAATTTGGCAATTGCCCAGAAAGGACTCGTGTCGATTGCTGTAGAGAAATAATGAAGAAATTCAGCCACGGTGGTTCAAAACACATCTGTGACATCATGACAGGTGGCAAATTTTGGATCTATGCGCATGAGTTGTTAAGAAAGTTGTTCGTGGAAAAAGCACCTCAGAGCAAATGATCGCCTGTTTTTTTCGGAAAATCTGGCCGTGTCCCAACTGTACCACTAGAGAAACTTAAAACAGTTAACTTCGAATGGTAACAACTATTTATTTGCCAGAAGTTTTCGGAGAATTAAAGAAAACTAACCACCGAAGACGAATCATCCTTCACACAAACAATGTAAGCGCTCACATATCGGTTCACACGAGGGAGTTTTTGAGCACCCAAAAGATCGAATTAATGGGTCATACACCTTACAGCCCTGATTTGGTACCTAGTTTGTTCTTTTTGTTCTCAAACATCAAAAATAAAATGTGAGGTTTACGTTTTTCAACGCCTGAAATAGCTTTTGAAGCCCTTAAACAACTCCTTTTGCAGGTATCCAGTTCTGAGCGGCAAAAGTACTTTGCGAATTGGTTCAAGCGAATGCAGAAGTGCTTGTATTGAATCCCAAGGAGAATATTAAAAAAAAAAAATCCAGTTTCTTTAGTACTTTACTTTGCTTTCATTACTGAGCGCAATAAGGCAACCTTCGCATTGAGCATCAGTGGCAGTAATTGATTGATCAGCCTCATTTTCGAAGAATTGCGCTCTAGCCCAATATAAATAATAATAAAATAAATAAAAACACGAATGTGGTCACATATAATATTACAGTTCTGAAACATGATAGCCAGTAGACAGCATGCAGATAATACTTCTGTAATAATTAAAGGCAACCACAAAAGAACCCTAAAGGACTTGGTGCACAACGCCTTCAATACAACCTAGGAATGGTGTAGGAAAGATATACATATTATTAATAAGCACTTCTAAATCGACTAACGTGCCCTTTACAAGGAAAAGGGTTTTAAATATACCCACTCTGGAAATAAATAGAATAGAGGTGTCTCTAAAGGAAGAGTTTAAATATCTAGAAATTATTCTGGATAAAAAACTCACTTGGGAGACCCACCTCAACTCAGTAATAAAAAGGGCAACGAAAAACCTTTGGAAAACAAAACAACTTTTGCGTAAATCCTGGAGCCTGTGCCCTAAAATGGCCTTCTGGTTCTACACCCAAATGGTAAGGCATATCCCACTGTATGAGGCATTGGTATGGTGGACAAAAACTAATCAAACTACAGCTATATCAAAAATGTGTAGACTACAAAGGCTGGCGTTCCTAAGCATAACAGGGGCTACCACCAATACTACACTTACCAATACTAGAGAAATCTGCTATACAAGCACTCTGTTTTTGACGTGATAACGTCTTATAATTCGATTTAACAGGCTGCACGCACGAAAAACTGTGTCGTTACCTTGCTCATTAGTGTTACCTTGCTCATTGCCGTTACCTTGAATGAACTGCAAGCGAAAGCGCGGAACGAACGACAAAGCAAACAAAGCAAACGAACGGCAACGTTCGACATCTTGCTCTCTCCTACTTAAGTGAGCGTATATGTGTATGTATATGCGCATATGTACATATATAAATTCACGTATTTGTATTTGCATATGCCTTCTTATTGATTTTTATTAATTTGATTTACTTGAAGAATTTAAAATAAAACCAAGTTTGTTAATAATACCTGTTGTTTTAATGTTATTATTATTTTTTGACGTGATAACGCCTTATAATTCTATGTAGCCGGCTGCACGCACCAAAAAATGCGTCGTTATCTTGCTCATGCGTCGTTACCTTACTTGAACAGCATGTTATGTTATGTTATGTTATGTTATGTTATGTTATGTTATGTTATGTTATGTTATGTTATGTTATGTTATGTTATGTTATGTTATGTTATGTTATGTTATGTTATGTTATGTTATGTTATGTTATGTTATGTTATGTTATGTTATGTTATGTTATGTTATGTTATGTTATGTTATGTTATGTTATGTTATGTTATGTTATGTTATGTTATGTTATGTTATGTTATGTTATGTTATGTTATGTTATGTTATGTTATGTTATGTTAAAGTATATTATGTTATGTTAATGTTAACTCATTCTCTATATCCATACAAAATATCTATCAAACAAATAAAATTAAAATTTTCTTTTGAAAAATGCAACCATTCAATCAGTATTTTCTTATGACGTTATCACGTTAAACTATCGTCAGTAAACCGACTTTACAGACAACCTCCTTTTTTATATGAAAGAAAAATTTAAACCAGAAACTGAACAGCTTAGTAACCTAAACAGGGTTGAACGTGCAACATGCTTGACCCAGGCCTATGACCACACAGAATCCGTACTCAATTTTACTAAGAGATGCAAGGTTATCTTCCCGTCTAGGGAAGAGTGGGCCTAGTGGGTCAGCATGGCTACATGATGACTCGCAAAGACGGTATACAGATAGGGGTAGGAGCAGGATTAGTGGGGTCTAGAGCATACAAATCTTTAACACTGAGTACAGATAAAACAATTATCCATGCAGAGTTTTTCGCTATAAAGGAAACAGCGGAAATCGTATCCAAACGAGAGTTCGAAAAAGTAAGAATAAAAATACTTTTGAACAATCAATTAATCGTTTACGCTATGTTTCATTTAAAAGTCCTTATAAAGTGTAACAATACACTCAACAAACTGGCGACTCCTTATCTGATTTGGGACAGGAGGGGCACGAAGGAACCGAGAAGGCAGATTTTTATGTCAAAAAAAGAAATCACATTTTAACCATCAATTACTCCGCGTATTCGCCTGATATATGTAGCTCCCTGTGATTTCTACCTATTCGGAAAATTATATTTGGTCATGAAAGGAAATCGTTTTGCGTCCGCAGAGACCATCCAAAAGCCTTGCACGGACATCCTGAAAGACACTCCGGTCAATGACCTGAAACACCCTTTCGAAAAGATTTTAGATCGCGCAAAACAGTGTATCGAGACCAGAGAGGACTATTTTGAATAAATAAACTCGAAGTTATCAGAACAAAATTCCTGTCGTTTCTATTTTAGCTCAGTCTTGTTTATTTTGGACTTCACCTTGCATTATCTATTTTTAAACAGTCACAGATTTTTAAACGTTAAACCTGCCCTGCGATTCCTCTTGGCACGCTCGCCCTTTGACGATTGCAATTTCCAACGCTTACCTCATTTGCCAGTTCATCTTCTTTATTTAGTTAGTTAGCTTTCAACTAAATTAATTATCTGCTTGTGGCCTGAGCTATTATTATTTATTATTCTCCAGTACAACAAAAAAAAAATATCTGCCTGAATGGAAAAACTCATTTTCGCGCTCTTTACCTCATTTAGCTTACACAGAGTAGCCGTTTAGTTAAAACTGTAGCAAAACCGGTATGTTTGGTTTTATATTATATTAGCGCGTTGAAAACAGGGCAACACTTTCTCGACTTGCTGGTTTTTAATAGAATTTGTCTATCCTCCCTATAGTGATCGCTGTACAGTTAGCTAAGCTTATACGATATCAAATGCGAGCTCTCGATTCTTAAATGATCTTGCAACTAAAATCGTAATGGACAATAGTTCTGACTACGTGGAAAAGGAATTCGAAAGGAGTTAATTTTCTAAATGCACTTAGACAACTCTAATCAGAAGCATACAGTCAAAAATTGGTGGAGTAAAACGTTTAGTCAATCACTTCCGAGTGGATTTCATTGAAATTTCCGAGCAATTTCATATTAAATTTATTTTACTAGCGATATACATATGTTCGTACGAAATATTTAGTCTTGGCGATTTTTCTGGCACTTTTTAGTATGCATTTTTTTTTGATGTGGCAACACTGCACCTTAGTGTCAACTGTTGCTGCTTTCTTCTCTCTCATTACAAGCTTTATTTACATATTTGCTGATCCGATCTGCTTGCCATAGAGAACGCCCCTTGGCGTGCGTTGCTCACCAACAGTGTTAAGAATTCAACTTATTTTTGTGAATGGAGCTTTCAGAAATTAGCGCACGAATTAATGAATGAGTGAGCACCCTGGAAGCGTGTCATATTCACACGATATACAGAGATTCACATATGCACATACACACTCGCACACATGTTAATTAGGGCGGGAATAGCATGTTCGCTTCATCCATGTTCACAGCTGTCTAATAATTATAGTAACGGTTGTTTAACGAGAGTTTGTTTTCCACTTATCTTATCGCTTACCACAATGCCGTAGGAAAATATTCCGAAAGCAATTATGCAATTTCACAGACATGTGATATTTTGTACGAGCACAAGTAAACGCTTTGGTTGTATGTTTGTAATGAAATTACTTATATATTTTTATACCCGTGCACACTCATGCAAAAGGGTATTATGATTTTGTTCATATAACGATTGTGTATGTATGTAACAGCAGAAAGGATCGAGGTAGATATAGACGTACATATGTATGTATCTATACCAAAATGCTCGGAAGATCCGAGGAGTCAATTTAGCCATGTCTCTTCGTCCGTCTGTCCGATAACTCGAGCAAAAATAAATATATTCTACTGAAATTTGGTACACATATTTACATAAATACATATACATATGTATGTCTTTTTTTTCAAGGTAGTTTGGTATTGAAAATAGGCGAAATCGGTCAATAACCATACCCATATGCCATGTAATGGTAATTTTTACACAAGAAAAAAACTTGATATTTCAGTAATAAATGGAGCAAAATCCATTAGATTTGGTACAAGTCATGAACCCAAAAATCAAAATACGACGCATGCAAAATTTTACCACTTATAGCTAAATGCGGACCACTCAATAACAACTCAATAAAACAAGTCCAACTGATTTATACTTAAGGGATGGTCTAAAATTTTCAAAAAATCATTTTTTTTTGTTTTTGATATTTTAAAAATAAATATATGCTTCTCAGAATGTACTGTCAAATTTTTGGAAGGATATCCCCAGTATTTTCAATTCTACAGCCGTTTTAGCAGGTAGAGTCAGATTCGTCACGCGGCCACTCTCAAAACTTTAAACTCAATTATCTCAAAACTACTTTTTTCGGCCTGGTGTTGTCAAAAAAAAAACTATTCAACCGAATCGTCTGAAATTTTAATATACTACACACTATTTTTAGAGTGTCAAATTCAAAACTGCGCCATTTTGTCAATTTTTGTTTGTTTTTTAGTCTAGTACGGGACATAGCTACAGTCATACTGATTAATAATTTTTTTGGTTTTGTATTTCAGATAAATAGAAGAGCCAAAATGAACAACACCGTCTAGGTCCAATTTATTAGGAGGGTCAACGCCATTTTTAAAATTATTATTTTTTTTTTGCATTTAAAAGAAGTTAAATAAAAAACCTAAAAAATTCAAATATCATTTCTCAATTTTTATTATTGTAAAAAAGAGGTTTACTGACGATAGTTTAACGTGACAGCGTCATAAGAAAATACTGATGTAATGGTTGCAATTTTCAAAAAAAAATTTCAATTTTATTTGTTTGATAGATATTTTGTATGGTTGTAGAGAAGGAGGTAAATGGAATCGCAATAGAATAGGTCAAGTTACTTTTAAACAAACGTGAAAATTGACGAAGCATTTATCAAATTCATGAAAGATATATTCAATTTCGATTGTGCATCAGAAGTTAATAAGTCAGCAACACTAAGAGGCAACATCATTGATTTGCCTTTTTCAAAACACATTACACTCGAAACCCCCCCTTGCATTTCCTACTTTTCCTATCATCGTCCTATTTTCAACAGAGAAATGGTTCATTACCATGCACACAGGAAGAAGGCATATGCAAATACAAATATGTGAATTTATATACAAACGCGCATGTACATACATATACATACATATATATGCTCACTCAAGTAGGAGAGAGCCAGATGTCGAACGTTGCCGAATGCGGGGGCCGATTGTGCTCTTTGTCGTTCGTTCCGCGCTTTCGCTAGCAGTTCAAGCAAGGTAACGACGATTGAGCAAGATAAAAGCAAAACGCATTTTTTCGTGCATGCAGCCGGCTAAACCGAATTATAAAATGTTATCACGTCAAAAAATTCTTGAAAATACCCTAAATTTTCGAGCTCTAGACCACCGGGACCCCTTAATGTACGGCACGTCATTTAAATTCCAAATACATATGTATGGAGATGGTATTGGAATCGAATAAAAATTATTCCTGGTTTTTATATGTTAACACTTTCACGTCCGCACGGTTGCGAGAGGCCAAATTAGATTTTACTAAAATGTACACGGGTATACAAAATACGGTCCGGACCGAATTTAGCCGTCCTTACTTGCCCGTCAAGACTACTTATATATTTATTTCTTTTAAATAAATTTCCTCTTCTATATAAAAAAATTTGGATATGAACGTTAAATGATTTTTGCAAAGTTTCCATTGAAATTAAATCGTGCAATTGATAGTTCTTCATACAAGGTGGCGCAGAATTAATCACCCTATCGGAGGATTTATAATTTTTGAAATGAAATGGAGTGCGTAAAGATCAATATAAAGATTTCTATCATTCAAAACCATTTAACTATTTTTTTATTGTATTTAGCACAGAAGAAAATTGTAGAAGCTAGTACATTCAACACTAGAGAGCACGACCGAGAACAAGATGGACCGACGAACTAGAGAAGGACATCAATAAACTTGGGAAAAGGAATTGGAAAAAAGTCGCAAGCGATCGAGATGTGTGGAGGCCCTCGTGCAGCAGGCCAAAGCACACAAAGAGTTGTAGTGCCAAAAGACAATGATGATATGCATGTATGTACGTATATATGTATGTATGTATCTCCATATCGTACAAAACGTACATAACAAATCATTTGATCAGTAAACACATTGCATAATTAATGGAAACTTGTCATCACTGTATACATAGGTACACATATTTGAGAAAATATCATCCATCCTCACTTATTTACAGAGCAGTGAACTCAGTAGTAAAAAGGCAGAAATATTTCGACAATAGAAAAAAAAATTGTAGAACCAATTTTGACCAACAAATTTAACACAATTAATTACGTATGTGCATATATGTATTTATAAACTTATCAATTACATACTTGTTTGTTAAAAAATAACAGTTTCACTCTCATTCCTGACTTAGAGGTGAGATGATGTCATAGTAACTTAGAAAATAAATTCCATCATCGAAGAATTCCATCGAAAACGGGAATACATATACATATGTGTACATACATATACAAAAAAATACCTTACCCTATAGGAAAAATTTAAGTTAGTAAAATAAAAGGGAACCATTTCTTGCGCAGAATTTCGGTCGAAGAGCGAAGAGCCTGCTGAGGTTATATTAAACCTGACACAAGGACTTTATAAATTAGTACTTACCATATTTCTAACCAGGCTGTCTTTCATACTGTTGAAATTGCGACATTTTATTATTGTATCCATATGAAATATGGCTGGCACCGAATAGAAAGGGAGTTCCCGCCAAGATAATCCGCCTCATCGAAACCCTCTACGAGAACTCCGAACTGGCAGCGCTTCACAAAGGCGAATCAGCGGTCCATTCACTACCAATGCAGGCGTAAGGCAGGCCTCCTCTCTCACAAACTCTCTAACATGCAAGCGAAGGCGGACAAACTAGTCGCGCTGACAAGCACTGTTGGACTGGATGTTAACATGGGCAAGCCAAAGGCTATGAGAGTTAACCACAACATCGCAAGGCAGATATTGGTTGGCGGATGCCCGGTGAAATTCGTCGAAAGCTTCTGCTACCTCGGCTGCATGATCACGGCAGATGGTGGAGCAGATGAAGATGTCAACTGCAGGCTAAACACAGCAAGGGCGCCATTCGGGCGAATGCATACAGTATGGGGGAGTTCGCAAATCTCCAGGCGCACTAAACTACGAATATTCGGTTCTATCACCATCACATAGAGGCTACAATCCTTCGTCAACAAATACCTCCGCATCATCTGCAGAATATTCTGGCCAAACACCTTCAGTAACGACGCACTGTGAAGTTTGACTATGCCGAGGAACCCATCCTTAAGCAAATCAAACGCAGAAAGTGGCGATGGATAGGTCACACATTGAGAAAGCCACCAGATAGCATCACGAGAATGGCACTGGACTTGAACCCGCAAGGGAGCAGAGGTCGCGGGCGACCAAAAAACACTTGGAGGAGGTCGATGCTGCGAGAACTAGCAGATGCCGACAACTCATGGGACGGTGCGAAAACAACAGCACAGAACCGTGTACGATGGAAGAGTCTTGTCGAGGTTCTACGCTCCCGAGAGGAGTGAACAAGAAAAAAAAATTTATCTACAGTACATCCTCTATTTAAAAACAAGAAAACAATAATTTTTTTAATTAGAAACAATCAGCGGATATTTTGTCAAAAAGGTTTTTTATTAATCTATACATTCCCCCGCTTCTCCAATTCATCCAACGAGCTATCTGTGGCCTGTTTAGAAATGTTGTTTCGGACGGTGGTCGAAGCGGCTTGAAATGCTTCGGTCGGTGCATGATAATTTCCTTTCATCGCCAAATGCAATATAATAATTGAGATCTGGTGAATACGACGAAGTGTGTAACGAATTTTTATTTTTACCAAAAATTCTCTCATCAATGAGAATTATCAATATCTCGATATTTAGGCTAAATATGGCACTAATCAGTTCAAGTCGGTTCTCTAAATCCGCCAATGGGTTTTCCATGCATTTTCTTATTATTTTTGATAATATCGCGCCCATTTAGAAGTAATAGAATTCCCTGCAGGGTGGATGTCAAAATATAAGAAAGTATGTGCATATAACCGTTCACAATTACATATATGTACATATGCATATATATGTGTGTGTGTGTATCAGTCTTGCGGAATGCTAATAAAAATATGAAGTCAACAAGCCTCAAGACCTTTTTTTGCTGTTTTTGCTGTTAGCGATAACAAATATCTAAGCACCCACGTCAGCCTTCGTACATGCATATATTTATATTTTGTATAATACCTAGTAAGCACGTAGAGCACAAAAAGACGTTACCTAATTTAAAATAATTGATATATGTTTATACTTTTAAAAGCTTTTTGTTTTTATTTATTCTTACATACACAAAAACTTCAGTAATGCGTCACAAAATAAAAAAGGTACAACATATACATACATACATACATAGTTGATAAAAAAATAAAAAAAGTACATGTATGTACATTTGATATGGATGCATGGCATACATACCTACATATATATGTATGTATATCGTATCGGATTTAAAGTATTTTGTATACCTACACATACTGATGTATGAATGTATTCTTATGTACTTGTTTGGCGTTTTTTTAATTTTATCATACAGCAGTTAATTAAGGTATACATGTATAAGTGTGTGGTGTGAAGCGTACATGCCTCTGTATGTAGGTATGTGTGTGTATTGTTGCTTTTACGGTATAAAACATTGTTGTTTTTAAAGCCTGTTTACTCTGTTGTTATTGTTTTTGTTTTTTATTGCTCTTGCTGCCGTTACCATTTGTTTATGTATTAAAACAATTGCTGACATTGAGTTTTCGCCCAAATTAAGCCAACAAAGCGCTACAGATTTCCCCATTCGCACTGATGCGATTGATCGCCAACTCGCTTGATCACTTTTCGTTTTTGCCTTTCTTGTTGATATATGCTAGTACTAAGTGCTTTTTTATTGTTGTTCAATTCATCAACAGTGATCACAATAACATACATATATGTATGTAAGTATGTGTGTAGAGATGTGTAATTTGCTTATGTACACAAGCGTAAATACGCATACATTCATATGAAAGCATACTTGTCATATGTTTGTTCGCCTTTGACGTTATGTTGACGATTTTTGGCCTAAAATGGCAACACTTTCCGTTCGTTATGATTGTACATGCAATCACATATGTATGTCTATATGTATGCATGAGAGTATTTTGTCCAATTTTGTGGTGCGGATTTTAATGAGTAGCTTATAACAATTTTATTACACACTCACTTCAATGTATGTACCTCCATATCTCCATAAGTACACACATATGTACATGTGTAAGCTAGAAGCAGTTATTTTCCAAATACGATTTGCACATACTAACGATTATTATACTTACATATGTATATGCACGCACATACATTTACCAAATTGTTAGTTTAAAATTTCCCCACAAAAACCGAGCGCACAGAAATAACTCATTAAATGTGACAGACTCTTGGAGAAAATAGAGCGAGACGACTTTCCCAATGAAATCCTGCCAATTCCATTCGGAGACTTTGTAACAGTTCTTCGTTTTTCCACTAAATGTTCTCAACTGGTGTTCAGTTGAAGTATTAATAACTTGCACACCATTTTGATTTTCATATGAACGGAATCAATAGAAAAGCTTTTTTTCTCAGAATACTAAGACCCCTTTTTAGGAATGCATATTCACAGAGAAAGCATTCGGCTGATCCCAATTCCGAGTTTTTTAAATATTCACAAACGTCGTCGGACATCTATTTTAGGTCAGGCGCTAAGAAAAATTCAATGGAATAAAAAAAAGAAAATTATGTACCTATACATTCATATGTACTCGTATGTAAATAGTAATAGTGTGGAGTGTTTACCGACTATATTTCAATAATTGCTCTATCCACGGTAATATTCAACGGTAATTTTGATAACCATTTCTGCGTATAAAAACGATAGTTTCACAAATGAAGAAATTTTAATGTAAATAATATATTATTACCAGTTTACCAGTTTTTTGGGTAATCCACATACTTATATACATATGTATGTATGTGTATGCATATAAGCCCGTACAAAATAATGGTTGAAAAAATGTAGAACTAATTTTTAATTGCCTTTGTTTGGAAACGGTTTGCATAAATTTAGTTCATTAATAAATAAATACGTACCCGAAATTTTAATTATTATCAGATTAAAGGTACAAATTAAAGGAAACAAATGTAGAATTTACTTATTTGTAAATTAATTAAAAATAAATATAAATTTATAGTTGAAAACATATTTTATTTATTTATTCTTTCATACGATTCTTAAGGTACAAAAGCAAAAGAAAATAAGAAGATTCCTCACTTCATTTTTTACATACCGTTTTGGGTATTTACGTTTTTTTTTTATTATTTATTATAATTAAACGGTTAGCGAATGCAAATTATAGGAGACAAATGTAGCATTTACTTATTTAGTCAGCGCAAACTATTTTGATCAATTTTGAAATGCCTATCTCTCTTGTCGCTTGCCGAACAGATTTTCGTGAATTATCGCAATAAGTTTCCAGTAGTTCTTCTCTTGCAGCAATTGTGGATGTAAGTGGTCCCACAGAATGCTCTTTGCACGAAGTGGAAAATTATTTTTATTCAATTCAAAATATATTAAAAAATGTGTGAAAACAATAGAAAATTAAAAATCAATTTACTTTTGCGCGATATGACCACCTTTTGCCTTGAATATGGCCTTGAGACGGTCCAGAAACGAATCGAAAGCTGATCGAATGTGACTTCCAGGTATTTTGGTCCACTCGCGGACAATAGCTTTTTAAAGCGCTTCGAGACTGATGAATCTTTTAGTTCGGACCTTGCTCTCCAAAATGGCACACAGAGAATAATTCGTGCCTGGTGAATTACACAGCCATTGTGTGGACATTATGAAGTTCGGAACGCTGTTTTCTAGCAATTTTTGGTTCACTCGAGCTTTGAGAGACGGTGCCGAGTCTTGTTGAAACGTCCATGATCTGCCACCGAAATGTTTGTCTGCCCACGGCTTCAAAGCAACCTCCAGAATACTTTCCCAATAATATTTCGTATTTACCTTGGTGCCAGACTCGATGAAAATGATTGGAGGGTGCCCATCTGCGGTTACAGCGGCCCAACCATTACCTGTGACGGGTACTGCCTCCTGGTGGCCAATCGATGACTCATATTCTCGTATGAACGGTCGGTCAAATAAACCCTATCGTTTCGGGAGTTTACGAATTGCTCAATTTGAACAATTTTCTCGTCAGAAAACACAATGTTCGGAAATTGACCTCTTTCGACCAAGCGAAGCAACTCCTTCGCTCTCTCAAGTCTGACTTGTTGCTGCTTTGGTGTGAGATCATGCGCCTTTTGGATCTTATAAGGCTTCACTTTGAGATCGTTTTTCAGTATGCGGCGAATACTATAGTCAGATATTTTCAGTTCATTCGCCATTTGATTGGCACTTAGTCGGGGATTTCGCTCAGGTCGCTTCTTCACTTTCTGAACCATTTCACGTGACGTTGCGGTCTTTTGATGACCACCTCGCGATGCTACCAGTATCATTGTAACGAGAAATGGTGCGATAAAAAAAACTTTATTTACTTTAAGGTGCTCGAGCCCACTGGTTGTGATTTTCCAGCAAAATATAATGCAATCACACTATTACGTTTGAAATCCATTACTGATTTTCTTTTTTTGTGTTTACTCTCGGCTGCTGCGTGTTTGTAAACAATACTCTGGACTGTCATTTAGCCAACCAACAGACAGCTGATGCTCATGCATGAGCTGCGCGAGCGGTCCGAAGTTGGTTACACTTCGAGTGCCGGACCCTGTAAACATCATGAACAGTTCTGTCTCTTTCAAACTTGTGCCTGATGCGAGTAGTGGTGAGTAAATTTACGTATTTTAAAGTCTAGTCTAATATCAGCCATTCTTGCAAACAGGTTACACCTAGAAAATAAAAAAAATAATGAGAAAGGATTAGGTAGAATATGGTATATCTAACAAGGAATAAGGTAATAAGTAGTAAAGTGTGCATATGTGTGTACATTATTTTCGCGCAACTACATACATATACACGTTTACATATGTAGGTGTACATAGGAAGTTAGAGAAGATCCTTCAGTTCCCATATAACATCGAATGTTTCTTGGATGATTTTAAACAAAAGAAGTCAGTGTTCTTAGGAAATCGACTATTACATTTTTTTAGTTAGAAGTAAACCCTAAACTGATATGAAGCTATACTAAAACCTTAGTATGTATGTATGCATGCGCAAAATTTATAGCTGCTATAAAATTTTGAACGATTAACAACTTACTTGCGATTAGCAACTACTAACTTACTCACACTTCACCTAATATCGACTAATTTTATTGTTTACAAGATTGTAAATAAAAGTTGCTATTGTTCAAGCTCTTGAACCACTCCATATCAGTAAAGTTCTCGTGACTCCATGAATATATATACATATGTATATTATATAATTGACGCTTACACCCTTTTTGGCTGTTTGGCCGAGCTTCTCCACCTATTTGTGGCGTGCGTCTTGATTTCTTTCACAAATGGAGGGACCTACAGTTTTAAACCGACGCCGAGCGGCAGATATTTTTTATGAGGAGCTTTTTCATGGTAGAAGTAGACTCTGAGGTTTGCCATTGTCTGCAGAGGGTCGACCGCTATAAAAAAAACGGTTGTAAAAACCGCATTTGTAAAACAGTTTGAATTTACCAAACAGTTTAAAGCAAGCAATGAGATTAAAGGGAGCATATAAAGGATGATCAATTAGAGGTATTGGATTTTAAATTAAAATAAAACAACGAAAATTAAAATTGACTATTTTTGTGTAGAACCATTCATAACATTTTTTTTTAAGATAATCCCGCAACTGCGCCGTAGTTCAGGCATCCGTAAACACCAATTGAAATTTTTTTTCTTCACTCATCTTATAGTGAATCATTTCAAGAATGTTGTGTAAAAATTTTAAGTGGATCGGAGCAGAACTATCAAAGTTATAGCCTTTGTAGGCAGTCTACCGAGAATGCGGAGCATCGATAGTTTTTCAGAGTCATTTTTTCAAACGCGTTTTTCCCGAAACGACTTCTTAAAAGTCGGTGCCAATCACAACTCCGAAACTATTCAACCGATTCTTTTCAAATTTGGCACACGTTTTCTAAATCAAAAATACCTCCCCCCCCCCCCCCCCCACTGTTTTTTTTTATTTTTTTTTTTAAGGTTGTTTTTCACTTACAAATATGGCGAAATTTTTCGCCAAAAATGCTCGTTTTACGTTTTTTTGCCACCAAAACTACAAAAATGAAAAAAAAAAAATTTTATTAATGGGGGGGGGGGGGGGGGGGGAGCATTACGTCATACTTTAACTGAAAAATTCGACTTTTTTAGTTTCAGATGATTCTACGACGAATGCCGATTGGCACCGCAGAGCACCTCTCGAAAAACATATCTCCAAAAAAACTCTGTCATGGGCTTATTTGTCAATATTTTATTATTAATATTTTTTAAAAACTTATTGAAAAGATGTACAATAACATGCAACTGATTTTATTAAAGTATCTTAAGCCATATTTCTGTAAAAAATTAAAAAAAAAAGTGTTTTTTTTAGCGCTAAACCCTACCACCCCCTTAAACAAACAAATAGAATTTGCTAAGGCATTACTCGCACTGACTCATCGAAAGGGGAAAAAAATAAATGATAAAAAATCCAAAACACCAAGGAGCACAAATCCATACATACATATGTACATGTAGATATTCAATAATAAAATGATTCATCGAATACTGAGGTATATGAATCAACAACGAACACTTGAATCACTTAAAAGAAATAAATAATGAGAAATTAGTTAAAACAATTCGTGGAGAAATAGCTGAGTTTCCGCTGAAGTTTAATGTGTTAAACTAAACAGACTTTCGTCTGGAAATGATGAAGCTAATTTGAAACTTTAAACCAGTTCATATTGTTCAAATGTTAAAAAACAAAAACAAAACAAAAAGGTAAGCATTACTACGAGTACAAATACAATAAAGATGAATCGTAAAAAACAACGTCACATATGCAAATGAAACGTCATTTGCGTTGATAATCACAACAGCAGACTAAGTATTAGTACCGGTTTCAGTACCACTATGTAGACGAGGTCAGCGATTTGATGTTTATCAATAAAACGTGCGCAACGGCAAATGATAAATGTTGTTGTTTTAATTGTGCATTTTTTGTGACTAAACAAATTTTGCATGCAAATGTTTTAATACATCATACATATACATATGCACTTATGTGTACATGTACATACATACATACATATGCACTTATGTGTATATGTACATACATACATACATATGTATATAGTCATGAAGCTATTCACTTTTACTAGTCCTGCATGCACTTGCACTTGCACTATACGCACCTGTACATACATATGTACATAAATATGTCTTTTACTCGCATGTTACTCTGTTCAACGACCCATTCATGTCCATTGACCACGATCAGCTGAAGCTGGTGTAACTGGATTTGATTACCTTTTTTTGTACTAATGATCTACTCGTAGACATTTAGTCATATACATATAAGTTATGTTGCCATACACCACTACACTTCCCAACGTCGCACCCTGTGATCACATTGCACTACACGTGAGTTCATTGCTCCAATTAAAGTTCACACAAGAACTTTCGCTGACGCGACACACGCGCAAGCGATCAATTGCAATATCCAATGCTTGGGAATTGCAAGGCCAGCATATTGGCCAACACGCGCAACCCAACGATTGCGAAATACCAGCAAGTGGTGGGAACTGCAACGTTGGCGAATTAGCTTAGGTTAAGAAGCTAGTTGGTAAGAATTATAATTTGTAAAGTTTAGTTAGAATCAGAACCGCAACTAGTGCGGAATAAAAATTATATGTGAACAATTAAAATCGCGTTTTTTATGTTATCGGTGAACAGTTGGTTCACCGCAACTTTAATTTTTTGGAAGCCCCTATCGGTCAGGGCTTAAGTGGCGCCCGAGCAGTCGGTGTAAAGTGACTTAAAAAAATAAACGATAATAATAATAAAATTTTCCATGGCAAAGTCGAAAACGGAGTCAAAATCGAAGTCAACAACAAATCGGCATAGGCAGTTGCTGTAACATAAAGTGCTAATTGAACTAAATTTTACGTGGTTTGCCACAAACGAATTGAAACAAGAAATTTGAATAGAATTTTCGTTTTTTGGATAAAAATTAAGCTTTGTTGGAATGCCAGTTGGTGCTTGTAAAATCAGTCAAACATCTTTTGTGAAGTGCAATACTTAGCTGTGTGTGTGCGTGCTTTTGTGCATATTTGCCAATTCAACAGCAAATTTCGTGTAAAAGAAATCAAGTTCAAAAAAAAAAAAAAGGGAAAAGTTAATCGCATTGATTTATTTTGCATACCAAAAATCAAAAAAAAAAAAAAAAAAAAAAAAAAAAAAAAAAAAAAAAAAATAATAAAAAAATTGACTGAACTCTGAATTTGGAAACATTTGGTACCGCCGTTTTTTCAAGAAGCCCAATGAAATATTGGTTTGTGTAAGTTTACAAATCTATTCTATCTATATATATTTCTATTTTCAAAAAAAATGAACTCCGACGAGATTTCGAGGTCCCTCACAGAGATGAATGGCGCTCTGAATGCCATTCTTGGTAAGATAAAGAAGTTCGAGGAGCGCCTCAATAGGGTGGAAGCAACGAACAGAGATGACTCCTTGCAAGGCCTTACACAGGACCTGGAACGAATAGAGAGGGAAGTAGTGGAGGTACGTAGACAGTCCACGGACACCAGGCCACAACCAGTCGAGCCACTAGTTACGCCTCGAACGGAAGATGAACTAACTCAAGTGGCCAAGCTTCCGGATTGTGTCAAGGAGCTGCAAGTATTCGATGGTTCACGGGAACACTATGGTTCCTGGGTGCATAGTGTAGAGTTAGTAATAAAAGACTACGAAATTGTGCGGCACAAGCCGATATATACCGCCATCCTAAGGCATATTAGGGGAAAAATTAGGGGGGCGGCCGATTCTGCGCTACTTGCGCACAACATCCACGATTCAGACTGGGCAAAAATTAAAGAAACCCTTTCGCTGCACTACGCAGACACTAGAGACTTACAAACGTTGGAACAGCAACTGACGTTAATGTCTCAAGGGCGGCAGAGGTTATCCGACTTCTATTCGCAAATCCAAAAACAGTTATCCCTAATGATAAACACGATAGAACCAGAAAAGTACGCACATAAGGAGACAATTGAAGCGCTGACAGAGGCGCACCGTCGAAGAGCCCTAGATGTGTTCATTAGAGGTCTCAACGGGGATCTACCAGCCCTGCTCCTCGTTCAAAATGTCAAATCCTTACCAGAGGCATACTCTGCTTGCCTGAAGTTGCGGAATGCGGACTGCAGAAATACATTTCACCGTCCATCTCTAGCAAATAGAGGTGACGGGAATATTATTGATACCCCATCCTTCTCCCGTAACAGGCGGGATTACAATGGCCAAGGCTATTCTGGCCAGCAACATCCACGCCAGCCGAACAACAATCGAACGTGGCAAGACGGCAACCGGAAAGTACCAAGACCGTCTTACTCAAATTCAGGGCAAACAAGACCGCAAAATTGGCGGAGCACTCCGTCGGCGTTAGTAAAATCAAATTACGAGCCATCTTCCCAGTCGCGAAACACTAGATTTACCCCATATGACGGCGCAAATAGGGGTGCAGGTTCCACGGGACACATGAACCAAACAGCTAGTAAACAACAAAAGCTGTTCCATCTGATACCGGTAGATAAAGAAGTTATCCCGGATACAGAAAACAAAGAACAACTCACGGAGGATCAGGTAAATTTTACCATAGGAGCCTCATGTCTGGCGTACCATATTTAGAATATGTTACGCATGATCAGGGTATGTTAGAGTTTCTAGTCGACACGGGGGCAAACAAAAATTACATCAGTGAACGCGTAGCACGCAACACCGTGCCAGTGGAAAAGCCATTCAAAGTAACCTCTGCCGGTGGCGACATAGAAGTAGACAGAAAAGTATGTGGATATTTTTTTAAGTTTGTAGGCAAGGACACTCCCACCACATTTTTCGTCCTCCCAGGACTCAAATCGTTCGACGGGATCATAGGCGACGACACGTTGACTGAAGTCAAAGCGGTAATAGATAGAGAACTCAACGTCCTTATGCTGAAACCAAATGTAGTATTGCCCCTTAAGCGAAAAATAGCGCAACAAGTTAATAAAATAGAAACAAACATCCCGCTGGATCCAAATATCACTAACCTTACTAAAAATAAGCTCTACCAAATATTAAATAAATACGAAACCTTGTTTGGTCCGGTTGACCGCAGTATGGAAATCCAAACCAATGTCCAAGCCGAAATAAGAACTAATACCGGAAACCCTATCTACACAAAAAGTTACCCCTACCCTGTAAACATGCGCGAAGAAGTTGAGAAGCAAATCCAGAATTTACTTTCAGAAGGAATAATTCGTCCTTCAAAAAGCCCATACAATTCGCCCATATGGATTGTGCCGAAAAAATCTCAGTCTGATGGGGAAAAGAAATATCGAATGGTCATAGATTTCAAGCGGTTAAACGCAGTAACTGTCCCTGACACGTATCCTATACCTGACATTAATGGCACCATCGCGAGTCTTGGTAATGCTAAATATTTCACAACACTTGACCTCACTTCGGGATTTCACCAAATTCCAATGAAGGACAGCGACATCGCAAAAACGGCATTTTCCACAATGAATGGAAAATACGAATTTTTGCGGCTTCCTTTTGGTCTCAAAAATGCACCCTCTATCTTTCAACGAATGATAGACGACGTGCTCAAAGAATTCATAGGTCGTACATGTTTCGTATACATCGACGACATCATAATTTTCAGCAAAGACCAGGATACTCATTTAAGGGACATCGAGACCATTCTCCACAGGCTTTTGAACGCAGGTCTCAGAGTTAATCTAGAAAAAACGCAATTCCTTAAAACAAGCGTAGAGTTTCTAGGTTATATTGTGACCTCCGAGGGAATACTCCCAGACCCAAAAAAAGTAGATTCAATAAGAAAAATGCTTCCTCCTTCCAGCTTAAAGGAACTTAAAAGTTTCCTAGGTTTAACATCATATTATAGAAAATTCATCCGAGATTACGCTAAAATTGCAAAACCGCTTACCAACCTCACACGAGGAGAGCACGCACAGGTAAAGGCAACGCAATCCAAAAAGGTACCCATAAGCTTGGACACAGAAGCGCTAAAGGCATTCATTGATCTCAAGGAGATACTGACGACATCGGAAGTCCTAACCTTCCCCAACTTCGACAAACCCTTCAATCTGACAACTGACGCCTCCGACTTCGCTATTGGTGCCGTGTTGTCACAAGATTACGATGGTAAGGATAAACCAATAGCATTTATATCAAGAAGCCTAAGTACTACGGAAGAAGCATATGCGACCAACGAAAAGGAAATGCTCGCCATTGTTTGGGCATTGGACAATCTCCGGAACTACCTATATGGCGCTAAGAGAATACGAATATTCACCGACCATCAACCATTGACGTTTTCCCTCAGCAACCGGAACTACAATGCAAAACTAAAGCGATGGAAGTCTAGGATCGAGGAATATAATTATGAAATAATATACAAACCAGGTAAATCAAACGTCGTGGCAGACGCTCTTTCCCGCTTAAAAACTCAGGCGAATCCCCTTACATCGATAAGCGACGACGATTCAACAGGCAACACCGTCCACAGTGCGGAGCAAGACAATTCGGATCTGATACCGTTCGTGGAAGCGCCAATAAACGCATTCAGAAACCAACTTCTATTTGGAGGTAGGTTGGAAATATTCGAGGAACCCCATCCCGGTTACTCGCGACACTACCTAGGGTCAGAGGGAATTAGCGAAGCAGAGCTTATCGACGTCCTCAAGAAAAAACTAAGACCAAACGTAATCAATGGTATTAAGATTCCAGAAGCTCAATTAGGACTACTCCAGAAGGTATATTTAGAAAATTTTATGCAATATAAGATCCGAGTAGCTCAGACTATGGTAGAAGATTTGAGGGATCCGGATAGGATTTGCGATATAATATGGGCAGAACATAAAAGGGCTCACCGCAATGCCACAGAGAATAAGAAACAACTCCTGGAGAAATACTACTTTCCCAGAATGAACAGTATAATCAAAGGATATGTCTCGTCCTGCGAAACTTGTAAGGTCAGTAAATACGATAGGCATCCGAATGCACCAGAGCTGCAAAAAACACCAATCCCATCACGTCCTTGTGAGATAATCCATTTGGACATTTTCGAAATTCAAGGGGAGAAATTCCTCAGTGTTATCGACAAATTCTCAAAATTTGCGAAACTTTTCCATTTACGTAACAAGTCCACTTTGCACCTTAAAGACAAAATAATAAAACTCCTACACTATTTCACAACACCTGATATTCTCGTGACCGACAACGAGCGCGGTTTAATTAGTCCAATTATCCAGAACCTGTTAGACTCTTTAAGAATAAAATTGTATCGCACACCATCCCAAAGAAGCGAAGTGAATGGTCAGGTAGAAAGACTCCACTCTACCTTAATTGAAATAATTAGATGCCTGAAGATAGACAACCCAAAGTTAAGGACAAAAGAATTAGTTAACATAGCAGTGGATCGATACAATAATTCAATTCACTCGGTTATAAACCAAAAACCAAGTGAAATATTTTTCAATCGAGCAAAATCCTCTAACTATCAGGAGCTGTTAGAAAAAAGTAGAAAAACTAATAAATATTTGAAAGCCTTGCTGACAAAAAAGCAGCTAGACCAGATCAAACGTCACAATAAGAAAAGATCTCTTCCGGAGCGTTATGACGAAAACGATGTCATATACGTGAAGGATAAGCAGATTAAGGGAAAGCAAAAACCCGTGTATAAAAAAGAAATTGTTGCAAAAGACAATAAAGTATCAGTCACCACGCTAAGTGGCAAGAAAATACATAAAACTCACATAAAAAATGTGAAACGCAGGAATACGTATCCTAGCACTTAAACAAAAAAAATGAAACACACAAAAAAAACATTAAAATAAAAAATAATAAAGAATTATACAAAAAAAAAAAAAAAAAAAAAAAAAAAAAAAAACTTGGTACTAAGGGGTAGTTAATCTAACAAGAGCGGGCTTGTAAGTGGGACAAATCGTGCCTTAACCGGATAACGCGATTCTCCATAGCTGGTTCGAGAAATGATAACACCTCTAGTCCAAAACAAAAGGAAATGGTCATTACTACAAGAGCGGGCTTGTTAGTGGGATGAATCGTGCCCTAGTAGGCTCGTAGTGCCATCGAATTTGACAAATGGCTACACTACTTCCAAACGGGATTCTGGCGATCTCTCCGTAGCTGGTTCGAGAACAGTATGGCCCTCTGTCCTAAGCAAAATTTAAAATGCCTCCCCCGCATAATCGGCTGGAGAAGAAATAAAAAAAATTTTTAAAATTCCTCCCCCGTATAATCGGCTGGAGAAGAAAGAAAAAAAAAAAATTTAAAATGCCTCCCCCGCATAATCGGCTGGAGAAGAAAGAAAAAAAAACAAAATTTAAAATGCCTCCCCCGCATAATCGGCTGGAGAAGAAATAAAAAAAAAAAAAAAAAAAAAAAACAAAATTTAAAATGCCTCCCCCGCATAATCGGCTGGAGAAGAAATAAAAAAAAATTTTTAAAATGCCTCCCCCGTATAATCGGCTGGAGAAGAAAGAAAAAAAACAAAATTTAAAATGCCTCCCCCGCATAATCGGCTGGAGAAGAAATAAAAAAAAAAAAAAATTTTAAATGCCTCCCCCGCATAATCGGCTGGAGAAGAAAGAAAAAAAAAAAAAACAAATTTTTTTTTTAAAATGCCTCCCCCGCATAATCGGCTGGAGAAGAAAGAAAAAAAAAAACAAAATTTAAAATGCCTCCCCCGCATAATCGGCTGGAGAAGAAATAAAAAAAAAAAAACAAAAAAAAAAAATTTAAAATGCCTCCCCCGCATAATCGGCTGGAGAAGAAATAAAAAAAAAAAAAATTTTTAAATGCCTCCCCCGCATAATCGGCTGGAGAAGAAAGAAAAAAAAAAAAAAAAAAAAAAAAAAAACAACAAATGTTTTTTAAAATTCCTCCCCCGCATAATCGGCTGGAGAAGAAAGAAAAAAAAAAAAAAAAGAAAAAATTTTTTTTTTTAAATGCCTCCCCCGCATAATCGGCTGGAGAAGAAAGAAAAAATAAAAAAAACACAAACCCAACATATTTCCCATTTTGTTTTTTTCCTAATTTTTTGTTCCTTTTCATTTCTATTTATGAATATTTTTGTAATAACAATATAAAGTAAATTTAAACAAATTTTTCTTTTTAATCTTCCCTCCTAATCATAATAAAAAATCGTTTTATCCAAAAGAAAAAAATATACTAAAGGAACATAACTTGTAAACCACTTGTAAACTTTAAACCACTAACACACTAACAAAATAATATCGCAGGAAAAGCTAAAATCCTAAACCAGGATAGTAACACTAGTTTAATGATATTCAATCTAATCCTGAGAATTCCGCTTACTAATAATACCTTCCTACTATCAACAACATTTTTCGCTTTTTACGAAATACCTTCTTAGAACCTAACAACTACTAACTTACTAACTACATTAAAATAGAATTAACATCTTGCGTTGCAGATTCCCACTGCTGGCAAATGCCATCAGCGGTCTGAACATTTTCAATTACAAGGCTCCGATCGTAACAATCCAAAATGGAAACGGGTGGATCATTGGCGGGTCATTCAAACTGGTACACGTCATCAATCTACAACAATATGCTACAACCTTGAGGCAAATGGAAAACTTAACAAACCGAATTGAGGACCAGATATTAACACAGCACTACATCAATCAAACGCTAGAACGACTTCATGAACTAATGGGCAACACAGGTAGAGCAAGAAATACTCGATCTATCGACTGGCTAGGCTCAGCGTGGAAATGGATAGCAGGATCACCTGACGCAACGGATTGGAACAATATCCTGCACAGTCAAAATCAAATAATTCAGAATAACAACCATCAGTACAGGGTTAATAAGAAACTATTCACGGCTACACAGGAGGTATTGGAAAAAATCGACGAGGTCGTGGATCGCACGAATAACGTGGTAAAGGAAACAGAAATCATGGAATTCAGACAAAACGCACTTCACAACATTTTTCTTCTTCGCGAGGATGTAAACGAAATGGTGCGGGGATGTCAGTTGGCAAAGAATGGAATTGTCAACACCAACCTACTGGATATGGACGAAATTAACCAAATTCTATCAGAAATAGAAACGCTCCCATATCAGAATATAATAGAAGCAATCGAATATGGCCAACCGTCGGTACTGACTAACGGGACACTTCTCCTCTACGTCCTTTCAATGCCAAAAGTAACAACTAAAAAATATAATCTCCTGGTTACTCGCGCTGGAATCTATGGAGGTAAGCAACTAAATCTCCCTTTTGACAGGATGCTTGTCAACCAGGAAGAGACGTACGGTCTAACAAAGAATTGCCTGGTAATCAGCTCGTCCACGGTATGTAAATCAGAATCCTTGATTAAACTGGAAGAAAGCAGTTGCCTACCGCGACTCCTAAAAGGTGGAGAAGCCCACTGCGAATTCATCAGACAGAATGGGTCACAAATAGAGCTGATAAACGAGAACACCGTGTTTATATCAAACTTCCAAGGAGTAATCAAAAATAGCAATGCCTCTATTACGATAAATGGCACCTACGTAATCCAATTAAATAACGAAACAGTCACCATTGGTGACCAAGTATTTTCTAGTTATGAAACTATTACCGCACAGGCCCTTCCAGCAGTACTATCAAAGGTGAAGAGCCATACAATGAAGGTCAACCTAGAATACGTCCACGACCTGACCATGGAAAACATAAGGTATCTTGGGTACGTTAATGAAAAGGTAAATTTCTCTCTCGCTTCAGAAATCCTCTCGATATGCGCAATTGTTCTTATTGCCGCCATGCTGTGGAGATGCTACAATAGAAAGCTAGACCTTCCGCCAGTTGAAATCCCGACTGATTGGTCAGATAACACTAACAACAGCAAAATCATTAGAGGAAAGTCTGCTCCTGAAATTCATCGCCTGGACAATAGCCTGCCAGTCACACCAGTCAGTATCAACATGTCACCAGGAAACTGTAGTTACTCTCTACAACATTTTACCCCCTCGCAATTTTCGTCTTTTGATCTGCGAGACGCAGATCTTTAAAGGGGGAGGAGTTATGTTGCCATACACCACTACACTTCCCAACGTCGCACCCTGTGATCACATTGCACTACACGTGAGTTCATTGCTCCAATTAAAGTTCACACAAGAACTTTCGCTGACGCGACACACGCGCAAGCGATCAATTGCAATATCCAATGCTTGGGAATTGCAAGGCCAGCATATTGGCCAACACGCGCAACCCAACGATTGCGAAATACCAGCAAGTGGTGGGAACTGCAACGTTGGCGAATTAGCTTAGGTTAAGAAGCTAGTTGGTAAGAATTATAATTTGTAAAGTTTAGTTAGAATCAGAACCGCAACTAGTGCGGAATAAAAATTATATGTGAACAATTAAAATCGCGTTTTTTATGTTATCGGTGAACAGTTGGTTCACCGCAACTTTAATTTTTTGGAAGCCCCTATCGGTCAGGGCTTAAGTTATATATATGTACATACGTACATATAGACTCAAGCAAAATGAGCCGCCTCAACGTGTTCCACAGCCATCACTTTCGTATGCACAAACGTGACATGATGTTTTACTAAATATAAATACATTTCATATTCGATTTCAATTCATTCACCATAAAATTACCATTTAATGAGTAACAAGTAATTAAGCAAATTTATAAACGACTTTGTTAATAGCTTGTTGCATATTAAGTGAGGTGGTGGGCATGAGACTATTCAATTCGAAATTTTTCACAGAAAATCTGACCGGTTATTCGTTATACCTTTCGATTGGATGAATTGCAGTTGTTAATCGATCTTGAAAATAATCCAAGCCTATATTGCATTTTTTCAAATGAATGTACTTACACATAAGAGTCACAATATTTTTGTTTTTTAATATATATTCTTCCATTGTACTACATAAGGTGAAAACATAAGAAATGTACATATGTAATTATTAATAGCACAAAGTTTTTGTGAGAAAAGATTTAAACCCTCCTACTTTTTTAACAGAACATTTTAGGTACTTGACTTCAAAAGGACCAACTATGAGAGACAATAACGGCTTAAAATGTTTTACAAAAACAACATTATATTTATCTCACATTGGAACTTTAAATGTTATTAAAGTTTTTTAACGTTATTCTATTATAATTTTGTGAAGCAACTCTCATATTGCGTAATCTTAATTTGACTACCAAAAAAGAGTATCGAACTCCGTGGATCGAAGTCTTTTAGAGTTTAGATATACTATATGTGTATGTATATACAACCAATTAGAAAGGTCATACATTTAGTTTGGAAAATTACTTTTATTCAAATCAAAGTAAAAAATGTGTGAAAATTTACAAAATTAAAATACATTTACTTTTGTTCGATATGAGCACCTTTTGCCTTGACTGTGGCCTTGAGACGGTCCGGGAACGAATCGCAAGCTGCCCGAATATGATTTCCAGGTATTTTGGCCCATTCGCGAACAATGGCTTTTTTCAGCGCCTCGAGACTGGTGAATCTTTTAGTTCGGGCCTTGCTGTCCAGAATGTCCCAAAGGGAATAATCTACCGGATTCGCCTATGGTGAATTTGAGAGCCATTGTATGAACGTTATGAAGCTAGGAACGTTCTTTTTAATCATTTTTGGTTCACTCGAGCTTTGTGAGACAGTCCCGAGTCCTATTGAAACGTCCATGGTCTGCCACTGAAATGTGGCTTCACAGCAGCCTCCAGAATACTTTCCCGATAATATTTCGCATTTACCTTTACGCCAATTTCGATGAAAACGATCGGAGCGCGCCCATCTGCGGTTACAGCGGCCCAAATCATGACTCAAATGTGTGGCCAATCGATGACTCAAATTATCGTATGAACGGTCGGTCAAATAAACCCTATCGTTTTGGGAGTATACGAATTGCTCAATTTGAAAAATTTTCTCGTCAGAAAACACAAAGTTCGGAAATTGACCTCTTTCGGCCAACCGAAGCAACTCCTTCGCTCTCTCAAGTCTGACTTGTTGCTAATTTGGTGTGAGATCATGCGCCTTTGGG
This sequence comes from Anastrepha obliqua, assembly GCF_027943255.1. Taxonomy (NCBI): domain Eukaryota; kingdom Metazoa; phylum Arthropoda; class Insecta; order Diptera; family Tephritidae; genus Anastrepha; species Anastrepha obliqua. Next base: position 32,702,239 of record NC_072893.1, read on the forward strand.
ATCTTGTAAGACTTGACTTTGAGATCATTTTTCAGTATGCGGCGGATGCTATGGACAAATATTTTCAGTTCTGTCGCCATTTGATTGGCACTTCGTCGGGTATTTCGCTCAAGTCGCTTCTTCACTTTTTGAACCATTTCACGTGACGTTGCAGTCTTTTGATGACCACCTCCATGACGTTTCGCGATGCTACCAGTATCGTTGTAACGAGTAATGTTGCGATAAACAAAAACTTTTTTTTCTTTACTGTCCTGAAGGACATTCCGGTCAATGGCCTGAAACACTCTTTCGAAAAGCTTTTAGATCGCGCAAAACAGTGTATCGTGGCCAGCAGGCCCGGCAAAATAGGTGGGTACGGTGGGTAGTTGTACCCACTCAGAAAATTCCGGGTGGGTAAAACACCCACCCAGATTTTGATGACATTTTTCGAAAAATTTATGTTTTTTGAGACTGGCAGTAAAGTACGTGCCAGAAATCAATCAGCTGAATCAAGGTGTATTCATGTTAGGTGTACGCAGTAGCTTTCCCCATGTATTTGTTAGTGTAATTTGAAAGAGACTTGTCAAAGTACAAACGAGAACATAAACACACACACACACAAACAAATGTAAGCGCCTTGATTTTGACAACTATGCTTGCAATTGAAAATGAAAAAAGTAAAAATCAGCTGTTCAACTAACTCGACCTGCAAGGCTGCCAGTATTCTCCCTTAAAAATCGCCAAAATCACCAAATTTTACTAGCATGTTACAGCTGCTAACTAGGATTGGAAATTATGGAACTATTGAGTTTATCGAAATATGCGTTGGTATTGCGATGCCTACTTTTCCCCACAGACATTTTGTTAATGCAGAGCCCTAATTTGTGATTTTGAAAAAAATACTGGCAGCCCTGTCGACCTTCATGTCTATTGTTAAAAAGTAGTGATGAAACGAAAATAAAGAAAAGAAACTGGAAAGGGGGTTGAAGTGAAAAGAACGATGGATAAATTTATAGTGCGACGGAAAAGAAATAACGAAGTGAGCGTGGAAGATGCGGTTAGACAAGTCGAGGTGGAACAACTGACAGAAATTCAGTATACTAAAGCTGACGAGCGCGTTGATATAGTAGATTGCAATCAAAATCAATACCAAGAAAGCAATAAAAACGATATTAAAAAACGTAAGTAAAAATAGCTTTTTATACACATGTGCATGAAATACATTTATATTTGTATTCATGTTTTTTCAGATACTTCAAAAAGTCTAACCACACCCCCGCGTTTCAAACGCTATAAAGAACAATATCCATGGCTTATAATCAAAAATGATAAAGGATTTTGCACTGATTGTACCGATGCATGCGAACGGAAATTAGTCATCAATTTGCACACGCGTGAAGTCCAATCTACAAAGCCTGGATTGACGACGGTTTTTCAAACTGGAAGCATGGAGCAGATCGACTAAAAATTCATTCAACAACTTGCCTACACCTCAATTGCGTCGAAGCATTATTGAACGTTGCAAAAACTAACGTGGTTCAGCAAATATCGACAGCCCATTTCAAGCAGATGATGGATAATCGTACAGCGTTATTAAAAATATTCAGCACATTGAAAGCACTGGCTATACAAGGTTTGCCTATAAGAGGAGACAACAATGATGAAAGATCGAACTTCATGACGTTCCTACAGGCCCGTGCAGAAGATGTCGTGGAACTGAAAGCTTGGCTCCAAAGAGATGGTCATAAATGGCTACACCACAGAAGTCAAAATGAAATCCTCGAACTAATGGCCACCACAGTTTCAATGGAAATTATAGAAGACATAAGAAACGTCGAATACTGCTCCATTTTATTGGATGAAACCTCGGATGTATCCCGAATCGAGCAAGTATCTGTTTGTCTGAGAATTGTTTCCGAAGATTTGACAGCAAAAGAACACTTTATTTCATTTTTTTCGACTTCGGACACAAAGGCCAAAACATTGTTCGATCTTGTCGAAGAAATCTTCCAAAAATACAACTTGCCATTGTCAAAAGTCAGGGGTCAGTGTTACGATGGAGCTTCCAATGTTTCTGGCAATATTTCGGGATTGCAGACGCGAATTCTTGAAAAAGAGTCTCGAGCATTGTATGTACACTGCAATGCTCATAATTTAAATCTCGTTGTCCAGGATGCGATTGAAAATATGTCATCAGCAAGAAAATGCATTGGAATATTAAGAGAAATTATAAACTTTGTTAGAGACTCTCCAAAACGAATTGCAGAATTCAGAGATTTACAGATTCAAGCGGAAAACGAGGGAGAGGAAAACTTGCCTTCTCTTGCAGCCTATTGCCCGACCAGGTATTGATAAGGAATCGAAATTTCGTCTTTAAAATGTATACACTGAATAAAAAAAAATTGGTACACTAAAATTTTTTTGAATTTCGTTAGACATGGTGCTAAGATGGTATTTCTAAAATCTTGTAATTAAAAAATAGCCAATTATATAACAGGAAGAAAAAAAAGTTTGCACAAAGTTCAGGGGAATTTTTCAAAATTTGCTAAACGGCCATCAAAATGTTCACCTTTTTTGGCAGAATGTTTAGAATTAATTTTTTTTTTGTATGGAAGAAATTAGGCAAAACCCTCGACGAAAAAAATTCTAAAAAATCAGGGAAATTTCGCTACTTCTAGCTTGCACATTATTACAGTCAAATTGACTGGCCTACAAAACTGCGTACTCAGAAAATTTCTAAAAATTCTGCCAAAAAAGGTGAAAATTTTGATGGCCGTTTAGCAAATTTTGAAAAATTCCCCTGAACTTTGTGCAAACTTTTTTTCTTCCTGTTATATAATTGGCTATTTTTTAATTACAAGATTTTAGAAATACCATCTTAGCACCATGTCTAACGAAATTCAAAAAAATTTTAGTGCACCAATTTTTTTTTATTCAGTTTAAATCGGCGTGCCATACGAAAACTAACACTAGAAATTTTGTGTCTGAAGAAAACTAACACTTTCACTTTTTGTTTGAAGAAAATGTACTACCTAAAATTGTTTCGTTTTCGCCAGCACAAATTAAAAGTGTTAGTTTTCTTACATCATTTTGAAAGTGTAATTTTTCGTAGGCAATTTTAAAAGTGTTAGTTTTCGTATGGCACGTCGAAATATACATACATGTTTAAGATTTTTAGATTTTGTTATTTTCATGATATAGATGGGTTGTACGAATAAAATCTTTAAAAACTGTGAGGGACAATTATGCTCAACTGATGCAATTTTTCCATGATCGCAGTGTCGACAAGGAAATTAACAGTGCAATGTCAGCCAAGGCATCTGGATTCTACGATTACATGGAGTCTTTTGATTGTATGTTTTATTTGAACATGTTAATAGAAATGTTTGATCGCATCGAAATATTGAACAAAGACCTGCAAAAGATGAATCTTTCCGTCATCGAATCATACGAAAAAGTCGGAGCAGTGACTGACGTTTTAAACGCTTCTCGTGACTCCAAATTTGAAGAAATTTGGCAAAAAAGCGTCCAAGCATCTGAGGATCTCGAAATTGATGAACAACGAATTCCGCGTCAACGAAAAATTCCGAAGCGCCTCGATACAGGTACAACCACAAACGTTCAATTCAAGACTGCTAAAGATTTTTTCAGAAAGTCGTACATCGAAATTTATGATCAATTAATTTCGTCACTGAGAAGGCGATTTGAAAATGATTCCGCGCAATTTTTCAAATTGTTGGAAAGGTTTGCAATCGGTCAGGCCGCAGACATTGATGTCATTGTGAAATTTTATAAAGATGATTTTGACAAAGAACGTTTGCTTAGCGACAGAAACATGTTTATGGAACTTCTAAAAAGACAAAATGAGCGAGCTAATAACTTGAGAGAGGTTGTAGATTTTCTAAAAAAATATGAATGGGTTAGAGGGATTATTCCAGAATTCCAGCGATTTGTTCGCTTGCTCATCACGATTCCTGGCTCATCTTGTTCAAATGAACGAAGTTTTTCTGTTCTCCGTCGACTCAAATCATATTTAAGGTCTACAATGTCGCAGGATCGGCTTAATAACATTGCTATTTTACATGTGTATCGCGAGATTACAGACAAACTTGATTTAGAAAAGTTATTAAATCAGTTTATTTCACGAAAAGCAAAGCGCACCGCAATTTTTGCACTGCGCACCTGAGTTTCTATTAAAGTAGGTTGCTTATTTATACGTAGAGTTACGATATTTACCTTAATGATAATATTTTGTAACTTCAATAAGAAATGATAGTAAACAAATTTTTGAAAATTAAAAAAAATCTTTTTTCTTGCCGACATCGCCCCCCCTTCCTCCTTCACCCTAACCAACTACCCATCCAGGCTGAAAGTCTTCTGCCGGGCCTGGTGGCCAGAGGGGACTATTTTGAATAAATAAACTCGAAGTTATCAGAACAAAGCCCCTGTCGTTCCTATTTTGGCTCAGTCTTGTTTATTTCGGACTTCACCTTGTATGTATAAAGTGCTCGAGCTAACAAACAAACGCTGGTTATGATTTTCCAGCCAAATATAATGCAATCACACTATTACGTTTACTATCGGCAAAATGCTTTTGCGCGGAGGTTGCCATTGCCTGCCGAGGGGCGACCGCTCTTAGAAAAAACTTTTTCTTCATTTTAATGCTTCACCGAGATTTGAACGAGCGTTCTCTCTGAATTCCAAATGGCAGTCATGCACCAACCAATTCGGCTACGTCAGCCAGTTATAATAAGCTAACCAGAATAAAAAAAAATATATTCTTGGAACCAGTTCGATTAAAAGTATGCATAGCATGTCAATATAAATAGGTTCCACCATAGCTTAACGATTTTATTGATAATAGTAATGAAACGGGATTAAGAGAACCGTAATACTAAATATGTGGAGTAGCGATACTCCTTATGGACCAGTTAGTCTAGATTTAATTTAACTTAAATTAATTTGTTGACCAACATGCTTTCTTGAACGCTATGTAAGCGATTAACAAAAAACTTACTGTAAGTAACTAAACATTTTTTATAACCCATCAAAAAATATGTGTAAAAATCATTTTTGAAACGCATTTATTTGATGTAGTGTCTTATAGCCTAAACAGACGGTGGCGTTAATCGATATTACCGGCGCAGTTAATTTTGATTAAAATTGTAGTGTTATAGATGGTTATTACACGGATTAGTGAACAGCTGATTTGCTTATTGGATAGTTTTATCAGTAAAAGATGCACCGCAGGGACGGGTAGTAGCTGTTCTGACACAAAGAAATAATTATTTATTTAAAAAAAAGCTTAAATTGCGAAGCAATTTTTCGTATTAGGCGGCGAACTGTCAAACAGCTAAAAAAGCCAGCTCAAAAAAAGTAAATTATTCCGTTCGGTAACAGAAAAATGTATTACAAATGTAATAGTAATTCCTAATTAATTTTTGCAAATAGGCGTTCCATATCGCTAAAAAATTAAACCATCACATAAAAATTGAGAGTGCAAAGTGACAGATCGATTTCATGCTGGAGAAATTTTAACCGTCTCAGCTAATATCTCTTCTCAGCTGCATATCTTTGTATGTATTCAACAAATTATATCTGTGCCGCAAAGTTTCAAACCATGTACAAAATTTTTCAACATATCAAAACTTTCAACTTTTTAGCCATCATTTTGGAATTTTTCGGGGTATACAGTTTTATAACGCAATACATGCAGCGGCTCACAGCTTATTTCATGCAGTTTCAGTTTATAAATTTAAATTATTGCAGAATGAAAAATTGTCGCAATTTAAAAAAAAATTAATGTAAATATTTAGTTAAATGATTTGCTAACATAATAAGTAGAGCAGAATTCGTGGAAGTATAGTCCCACTCACACTACGGGACGAAATGCAACCACAATGCGGTATCTTTGCTCACAGCTTATTTCATGCAATTGTTTTAGTATGTTTGTGATCGCCAAATGGACAATATAAAAATATATCAAAAATGGGCCGACCTACTACGATTGAACAGCGAGAACTGGTCATCAAGCATTTTCAAAGCGGAAAGTCGCAGCGAAAAATTTCGGAAATAGTTTGTTTGAGTAGTGCTACAGTTGAAGTATCATTGAACGCTTCGTTCATGAAAATCGGGTGCGAAATAAAGGCCGATGAACCCCAAATAAAATTTTTAACGAACGTGATGAGCGTTTAATTGTTCGAAAAATAAAAGAAAACTCAATGCTATCGACTCCAAAACCGCTAAACGAAATTCAGCAGGAAGTGGGCAAATCATGTTGCGTCGAAACAGTGCGACGGGTACTACGTGAAAAGGACTTTAATTGTCGAGTAGCACGAAAGAAGGCATTCATAAATAAAAAAAAAATCAATTGAGCCGAGTTGCCTTCGCCAGATAGCTCGAAATTAATGATTTTGATTTCTGGAAAACGGTGCCGAGTTCAAATTCAACCTATTCGACTCAGATTAAATGTCTTACGTCTGGCGGGAACCAAATACTAAGCTCCACAAAAGCAACATAAAACCGCCTGCGAAACATGGTGATGGCCATGTAATAGTATGGGCATGTATGCCAGCAGCCCGAGTAGTAAATTTAGTATTTGTCGAGGGTATTGAGGACAAAACTATGTACCTCAATATTCTAAAAGATAATCTACTCGAAAGTGCTGGGAAACTTGGAATACCTCAAGATTTCCGTTTCTACAAGGACAATGACTCTAAACATAAGGCGGCAATCGTGTAGACATGGCTCATATGAAACTGTCCACATTTAATGCAACCACCGGCTCAATCACGTAACATGAACGTCATCGAGAATTTATGGTCATTACTGGAAACAACAACCCGTACACATCACATAAGCAATAAAGATCAGATAAAAACCGTAATTTTGGAGGAGTAGAACAAAATCGGGAAGGAAGTAACGAAAAAGCTGGTAGAGTCAATGCCAAAAAGGTTAAAAGCTGTTAATAAAGCCAAAGGATACTACCACACAAAGTACTGAATCATTTTTAAATCATTAGTTTAACTAAAATTTAAGAAAAAGTGAGTACTGCATGAAATAAGCTGTGACATAAAATTTTGAACTGTTCTGTGTTTTTGTTTTTTATATTTTTTATTTAAAGCTTAAAAAATATATGAAGTACCTTTTTTATACTGCAATTGCATATAAATTATTTGATATTTAAATTTTTTCAAAAAAATTTTAACTTTCAAAATACAGCATTCGAAGTTTTAGTAGTTCGCCTGCATGGAATGAGCTGTGAGCCACTGTATGAATAGATTATTATTTATTAAAAACAAACTTTTTATAGGCGCCATTGTTATTGTTGACATATTAAATATTTCAATCAACCTTAAAACTTGATTTTTTCACTCTTTTGCCACTCTATAGTATTTCGTAGTACCTCAGCACAAATTTTCGCTTAATTCAAAATTTCGAACCAACTTTTTTCACTCACTTGTCTGTGCACGCTTTTGCACATTGCCTTTCTCGTGATGGTAATACTGCATGCACGAAATGAGAACGATGACTTAAAGTGGCGTTTTCGGCATGGCAGGCACTTAACGGCAATACCAACAACACAAGTGGAAATAAAAGAAACACTCGACCCAGACATTGAGCGGCGCGTCTACAATCAAGTTTGTTTATTTGTTGATGAGATGCTGAGAGTGGTTGATGTTGTTGGATAGATGTGTGTTGTGTGCGCTGGCATACTACTATGCATGCAAGCCTATGTACATACATACATACATATATACATGAACTTGAAGTCATTTACGAGTCTTGCAAATATTCACCACTTAAAGATATGTAGGCAAAAAATTGCTACTGTTTGTGGAAATCATTAAAAGATATAATAATTTTTTATTCAGTAACTAAACGCAAGAATCAAATTCAATTTAATTTATTATTTCTAAACCCATGCGCACTTGCATACTCTTCTGGTATTATGACTTCGGGCTCAAAATCGAGATTTCGCTTTATAATGTCAGCTACAATAACGTTTGCTGCCCTCCATATCCTTTCGTGGTCAATCATGCTTAGTAGCAAGACTTCTGGGGTTAAATTCATTCCAGTAATTTCTTGCAGTCTACTCCTGTTCACCGTAAAACGCGGGTGGATACTCAAAGAAGGCAACCTCCTTCGAGACAAAACAAATAAACCTAAACATTAAGAAAATAAATCGCCAGCAATCTTATAGCGCAACCCACACGCGTCTAGAAAACAAAATCCTGTCAATTTAGGAATCACTAAACTACATACATATGTATGTATGTATGTACACATATAAATATACAGTATTCGCGTCAATACTCTAAAAAAATTGCTAAACGAAGCGCCCTGTTAACTCTGTTAAAATAGACTCGGTTATTATTGACTCCACTTATAATGAACAAAAAATCGCTATTTCGTCCGTTATAGCCGGAGCTATGATGAATTGTATCAAAGTAGGTTTTGCAGTTGGACACGTAGCAACTAGATTCTGTAGAAAATATCTATAAAAACAAAGTTCGGTATTTTCCCGAATTCATTCAAATCTGAAGTAAATTATAAATACCATTTCATTCTTATTTTATATCAGCGATCAGCGATGTTTGCATTGAAAAAATATCGAAAAAAGTTTAGAGAAAGTTTAGTGTAAAAAAAATAGACAAGCATAAACATTTCCCATACATACGGGAATGCAGCTAAAGTGACAGTCCTTGGCCGGATATATGTACATAAATTCGGGTCGTTCCGGTTACGTAGAACCGACTATCGTGGGAACGAATCTGTTCTCGTCGATTCGACGGCTTGTTGGAGTTTTATTTAAAAAAAAAGTCTGTATGAACACAGATAAAAATGTATTAAAAAAAATTATTGATCGCTAGCGGCAGCAATTGCAAGCCCGATCACAATTTTAGAGTGGTGTTTATGATGCCGATACTGTAACAGGTAATTAAGTGCAATTTTGGTTTCGTCAATTCCATTCATTTTTAATGTTAAAGAAAATGTCGACGAGGTGGGAAAATCACATAAATAACACAGGCCGACAAAATTTAACCAACATTCAGACCCAGAAACCAGACTATATATTTCCGCAGATTTATGATGCGCTGAATCCAAATCTGGCCTCGGAATTGCTCTATCAGCTCTGGTTTTCGAGATATCCCAACCTAAAAGTGCAAAAAACACCGTTTTGCCCATATTTGAGGTTATGTAGCCTTGCAGATGTTTTCTTTCACCAAAATTAAAGGATGGCATCTTTAAATACAAGCCTTCTTTTTTCAAATGGCGTTGAGTTTGCTCAAATATCATTTTTTTTCGCTGAGATATCGCATTTTGAAATTTTGATGTTTCTAAAGGATAAGTAGATAATAAGCGTTATGTCCCTTAGGGAATCGACGGGTTACGTCACTTGGAGTGTGGGATTTAATTTCGAGAAAAATAAGACTTATCGCAAAAGAAATATGCGGCTACACTGATTTTTCTAAGGTCAGGTGGGTTGAGCTGCTTGTAGTTTGTTAGGGATGGCTTCTAAAGGTTCGATGGTAGGTAGGTCGGGGTCAGGTGGTATAGGGGCTCGGTAAGTTATCCCATATAAGGTGTGAGACATAATTTCAATAAAGACTCATTCCAAGAAAAATATATTAGTAAACTCGCTTCCTCCAGAGTCAGATGGGTTATATAGCCCGCTTGTGGTTTGGTAGATGTGGTATTTGGAGTTTAGAGGGTAGGTGGGGATCGGTGAGTTAGAAGTTTAATAAGTTCGACCGCTTCTGGTGTGAGATTACAGGTAAAATAACACTCATTCCAAGAAAAATATGCGGCTTAACTCGCTTTCCCTAGGGTCAGGTGGCTTAAATTGTTTGTGGTTTGGTAGGGATGGTTTCTAGGTATTAGGAGATACGTGGGGGTTGGTGGATTAGGAGTTAAGTGGTTAAGCCTACTTGTGTTAGGAGACATCAAGAAAAATAAGATTTTTTTCAAGAAAGATATGTGACTAAACTAACTGCCTCCAGGGTTAAGTGGGTTAGCCTGCTTGCGGTATGGTAGGGGGGGTTTCTAGGGGTTAGGGCTGTGTGTGACTCGGTACCCGTGGGTTAGATAGTGTAGGGGTTTGGTGAGTTAGCACACTTATGGTGTGAGACAAAATTTTAAGAAAAATAAGACTCAATTGAAGAAAATTAGTAATCGACTATATCATGTCTATGTTATCTTAATCGATTTTCAGGTGTAGGAAAATTTAGAAACATGAAAATTTCAAAATGCGATATCTCTGTGAAAAAAATATTTGATATTTGAGCAAACAAAACGCCATTTGAAAGAAGAAGACTTGTGCTTAAAGATGCCGGCCTATTTTTTTTGGTGAAAGAAAACATCTGCAAGGCTATATAACCTCAAATATGGGCAAAAACGGTGTTTTTTGCACTTTTAGGTTAGGTTATATCGAAAACCAGAGCTGATAGAGCAATTTTGAGGGCAGATTTCGATTCATCGCATCAAAATCCTTCGAAAATATATAACCCGGTTTCTGGGTCTGAGATGCTGTCGACCTGTGTAATCAAGGAACCCATCCTCAGGCAAATCAAACGCAAAAAGTGGCGATGGATAGGTTACACATTGAGATAACCACCAGATAGCATCATGAGAATGGCACTGGACTGTAACCCGCAAGGGAGCAGAGGTCGCGGTCTACCAAAAAACACTTGGAGAAGTTCGATGCTGCGCGAACTAGTAAATGCCTACCATCCCATGGGACGGTGCAAAAACAACAGAACCGTGAACGATGGAAGAGTCTTGTCGAGGCCCTATGCTCCCGAGAAGAGTGAACAAGGAAAAAAAATTGAAGTTAACCGGCATTTTAGTAGCCGTAGTATCGCCCAGGAGCTAAAAATCGACCATAAAACAGTTTTAAACTATTTGCGCAAGAAATTTACGCAAAAAATTATATTTATTTTTCCCCAACCTAATATTACATATCGGAAGATTTACATATAATTTTTGCAAATGGCTTAGTACGTCAATCACATTGGACACTTCTGAACTATGTAGACAGCTGCGGTATACAAACAAACAAGCGTTAAAGCGCACAAAGGTCAAAATAAAGATTTCTATCATTCAAAATCATTTTGTTTTTGTAATAAAAAAATTATTAAAAAACAAAATTGGATGATTATTTTTGCGCCACCGAGTATATGTGTGTGTGTATGTAGAATACTAATGAAAAAATATAGTGAACCTAATTTTTGGATGTACATAATTAAATATTCTGTTAAGATGAACGCCCGGTTATAATGGACAGTTCGCATCAGTCCCGTGAAGTGCATTGTAACCCAATTGCACTGTGTATAGTTACACATGTATGTACATATGATCGTAAATGCGAATTTTTTCATACAAGTATGCGTATACATAGACATACAAATACACGAGCATCTTTCAATTTCAAATGGCTTGTTTTGCAAATTTTCAAACTCTACTTGCATACGTACTTACATACTTACATATATTCAACAAGTTGATGTGAAGATGTTTTTGTTGTTACTGTTACTGTTGCTTAACTTTTCGTGATTGGCACTTCTTATCATGAATTCCCAGCTCATTTCTACTTTCTCAAGGTGATGCGTGCCTTCAAGGAATGTTGGAATGTGTTTTTGTTACTTTTATTTTCAAGCTTTTTATAATTTACGAGCATTATTATTTTTTATTGTGTTTGTTTTCTGCGCTTTTGTCTCAAAAATATGTATAAAAAATGAATTTCTGTGACTTTGCGTCTGTGCACAACACCTCTTTTACGATTTATTGTTGTTTTTGAATTAGATAATTGAGTATTTTTTATAAAAAGTGAAACTTAAGCGCCATCTGCGACTTGAATTGTAAGAAAAAGAAGGCGTGCAATAGATGAATAAAATTGGTCAGAAATCTCGCATGCCTTATATACTTGTATAACGGAGATTTAAAAGATTACATTCAACCAATTTTTATAATATAGAAAAATGTTTGACAATAAATTTGAAGGCCTAAATCTTTTTCGGAGAGAAATATTCAATCGCACGAACTCAGTGGCCAGCTGGCGTTGGCGAAATGCGGACATCGGTGCACCTGCGTTGAACCAATATCATATATTTCATGCTGAAGAACTTCAATGGCAATGCCGTCCTGTGCAAGCCTTTTGGTAGATGCTAAAACTTTCCAAACTCAAATCATCGCTTTGCAAATATTTCTTATAATCTATACTATATATATTTTTTTTTTCTTGTTCACTCCTCTTGGCAGCATAGGGTCTCGACAAGACTCTTTCATCGTACACGGTTCTGCTGTTTTTGCACCGTCCCATGCGACATCCCATCTCGTGCTAGTTCGCGCAGCATCGACCTTCTCCAAGTGTTTTTTGGTCGACCGCGACCTCTGCTCCCTTGCGGGTTCCAGTCCAGTGCCATTCTCGTGATGCTATCTGGTGGTTATCTCAATGTGTAACCTATCCATCGCCACTTTCTGCGTTTGATTTGCCTATAATCTACATATACATAGGTACGAGTATAATAACACATGAAAAATCCCGGCCTAACAAATAGATGGCATTAGTTTTATTGCATACAACTCTTTTTCAGTTAGTTTTTTTTTTTGTTCAATCCACTCGGGAGCATAGGGCCTCATTCTTGCGTTAATTTCGTTAATCTATTTTAATTTGTGACAGGGTAGGTGATTAGCCTGCCGCTACCAGTCCTAAATAGTGGGAATGCCCACCTGTCGTTGCTGGAACAACGCTTTCTAACTGTGTAGAGCGACATCTGTGTTTCACGTTTTTCTGCCAGAAGGATCGCACAGATGGTTGAGGACTTCGCTAAATTTGGTGTGCATGCGCGATTACCGCGGTAGATAAATTTGGAAAAGTGCGAAGACCGTGCGTTACGTGGGATTCGAGCCCACAACCTTAGTACCAAATCTATTTCATTTTCATGATATTCTATTCATTCGTTCGTGAGTCATTGTACTAAGAGTGACGCTCCGTTTGTTATTTTCAAAACAATAGATCAAAAAGAATTTCGTGTTTTAATTTTGCGCTGCTTCTTGATGGTAAAAATGCCGTTCGAGCGAAGCAATGACTTGAAAAGTGTCATGGGTACTCCGCTCCACCAGAAACAACAATAAACGTGATCGTATATACACCGATGATGTACAACGTAGTGGATGTCCAAATGACGAGATAACACCAGAAAACATCAAAAAATCCACAAAATCGTTTTGAATGATCGAAAAGTGAAGTTGCGTGAGTTAGCTGATATCGTAAAGATATCAAAAGAAGTTGTTGGCTTTATATGGCATAAGCATTTGACTATGAGAAAGCTCTGTTCAAAGTGGGTGCCGCGTTTGCTCACTGTTGACCGCAAACTAGAACGTGTTGATAATTCTGATCCAAGGCAAAACTACACGAATTGAACTTCGAATTGCTCCCACATCCACTTGGCTCCCAGCGACTACTGGCTGTTCGCAGACCTAAAAAAATGCTCGCCGGTAAGAAATTTCGCTCGAATGAAGAGGTTATCGCTGAAACTGAGACCTGTTTTGAGGCAAAAGATAAATCGTTCTCCAAAAAGTAGTATTGGAATGTTAGAGCATCGCCGGATTGATTGCGCAGTTTTTGATGGAAATTACGTTGCTGCATAAAGCTAATTTTGAACAAAAAACAAAAACGCGTTTTATTTGTTAGGCCCGGAACATTTCAGCCCATATGTTAATTCTACATATACATCTATAATTTGCTGCCACTAGCGATCATACATTTCATCTGTATCCATACCGACTATTTTTTAATTAACTCCTACAAGTCGTCAAGTCGACAAAAACAGATTACATAAAATATTTTACTTTTAACTTTAACCATTTTATAATATATAATTTCCATCGTATGACATTTCAAATAAATCATAAAGCTATATCGGCCACATCACGGCCGACCGGTATAAAAGTTGGCTTGCACAGAAACTTGATTTTTTTTTTCTTACACTAAACTTTTTCTTAATTTGATTAATTTCATTTATTTTAAATTTTAACAATTGAATTGGTGCTTACCAAAATAAAAATGCGAGGTTTTAACAAAATACTATATGTTAAAAAAAAATGTTTGCGAAATTTTTTCAGAAATTAAATTAAAAATTACTCAAGAACTTTGTTCGAAAATTTCTTTTAATACCCATTATGTGCTTCTAAATATGATCCAGCAACTATATTTTGTAAATGTTATCGATGTAAAGGGTTTTCCAATAACAGGTGTTATTTGGAATAGCCCGCTATTTCGGTAGGTGTCACTTTTGAAGCTGTCATTTTTTGATATTTGACAAGCAGAAACTACGCCATTAATAAAAATAGAACGATACACGCTTAAACAACGCATTGAAATTATTAAATTTCACTATAAAAATGGTGAAAATTTAGCAGAGACGGTTCGTAAAACTCGAATATTTTGGGTCATCGTGAAGCACCTTATCGGACCACAATACAGACATTGGTGAAAAAATTCGAGCTGTTGGGGCAAGTTAGTGATGTGAAGAATAAAACCCGTGCACGTGCAAGAACAGCCGAAGAAATTGCTGTTTTAGCCGAAAGTGTTGAAGAAAACCCAGGATTGGCCATTCCTCGTCGTTCTTTGGAATTAGGCATTTCACAAATGTGATTACACCGTATTTTGCATAAAGATTTGGGCTTAATTAAGGCTTATAAAGTCCAGTTAACACAAGAACTCAAGCCGGCCGATCGTCAACAACGTCGTGTCTTTGCTGATTGGGTCGTTGAAATGCATGAAAATGGTCCGGAATTTCATCGAAAAATCATCTTGAGTGATGAGGCCCATTTTCACCTCGGTGGCTTCGTCAACAAGCAAAATTGTCGGATCTGGGGCTCAGAAAATTCAAGAGTTATTGTTGAGATTTATGGTCCGACGGAGTCATTGGACCTTACTTTTTCAAAAATGAAGCTGGAGCAACAGTTACGGTAAATGGATTGCGCTATCGAGAGATGATTATCGATTTTTTATGGCCGGAATGGGATGGTATTGATCTAGACAACGTTTATTTTCAACAAGACGGCGCTACGTGCCACACAAGCAACGAAACCATTGATATTTTATTAAAATAACACCTCTTATTGGAAAACCCTTTAGGTATGTACGTAACTAAGTGCCAGTGTTTCTATCTCACCTGCTTTGAAATGCATCTTTTAGTGCACAAGCGAAAAAAACTTATACAGCTCTCGAAAAAAATATAGCACTTTAACATTTGGTCGAACATGCGAACTAAGCATACAGACATGGCCGAAATAGAACAGCGGTCGATCAAAAAGCTTGTTAAGATTTAACAGAGAAGCTATAAGAAAAATGATAGGGGTATTAACTGGACATTGTTTAATAGGTAGCCACGCTAGAAGGTTAGGACTCCCGTACTTCGATTTCTGTAGAAACTGTCTTAATACAGAAGAAGAGGAACAGTCTGACACCTTTTATGTGAGTGTGAAAGCTTAGCTATAAGGAGGCTCCGCACTCTTGATACGGCATTTTTAACTGATGTAGCGAAATAGCTCATCTAAAACTAACGAAGCTTTGCTCGCTTTTTAAAGCTATCGGATGGTTCGAAAAAGAACCCATAGGGTAAGGATGATTTCCAGTGGTATCACAATGGACCTACGAAAGGTCTAATTGTGTCATTGCGACAACCACCCTACCTACCTACTTACCTACATTTCCTCCGTTTTTTTGCTTTAATGGTAATTATTATTTTTTTAACATAAATAGGTCATGGTCTAACAAAAAACCATATAAATCCAAATTTTATACTATATATAAAAATTATAAATACATATTGCACAAATTTTCAACAAAATTTCAAATTATTTAATCAAAATTAAAAGAAAATATGTGTACGCAGAAAAAATATAGCACACCAAAATTTTGAGATGATTTGACTATTTCTTTATTTATTTTTAATTTAAACAAAAATTCCTATCAGAATTAAAAAACCAAAATTGGATACGCAGTTTTATAGCCCATTAAATTTTAATATAAGAAAGCGCAACTTTCAGGTGTCTCAAAGCTCTCATTAGGTTAGGTTAGGTTAGGTTGAGCTGGCAGGCTGAAAGCCATCACATATACCTACTAGTCCTTAGTGATACCAGATGGAGCTTGACCCTTACGTTTCCTTGTAGTAGGCTTCTTGTAATAAGTCTGCGTCTTTTGCGCAAAACTCTCATAATTTTTTTATAATTTTCCCCCTGACGGTGTTGCGTATTTTCTCGATATAACAAATCCGAAATATGCAACAGCGCCAGAGAAAAAAATGATCAAAAATCAATGAGAATGTGGAGCCACTTCAAACTTGCACCAAAAATTTAATGGGCAATAAAAATGCGTACCCACCTTTTTTTCTGATAAATATTTTTGTAATTTTCATGAAAATTTGTGCAATTCGTATAAATCTTGTACAAAGTTTGGTATAGAATAGCTGCAGAGCCAACTATATTTTTATACAAAAAAAAATATTTAAATTAAAAACTAAATAAAGAAATGAAAACTTTTGAACGTTAAAATATTCAGATGATATATTTTTTTCGCGGGCTGTATATACATACACACATATGTACCTATACGTACATACATGCATTGAGTATGCATTTGAGCGCATACATATGCATTTAGAGAAGCCGAGATTTGTTGTTGCCACAATGAAAATAGACGTGCATGATAAATAAAAAGGAAACTTGATTAATTTGTTGGAAATTGAAATATGCCCGCATTTGTGTGTACGTAAGTGGCTATCGCACACACGTCGAAATTCAATGACCTTGACAATGCCTTTTAAGGCGTTAACTGAGTACTTACGCATGCAAGTGTTTCGCGAATAAAAATCGTATATATGTACATACATACATACATTTGGTAGCATATACATATGTATGTACATATATGACATTATAGGTTTTGCTTTTTAAATTGATTATTTTGCTGTTTCAATATAGGCAGTTCCACACATACAAATGTGCATATTTAAACCATATGACAAATCTTTTTGTGACCTTAAACTTTGCAGGCATTGTCAATGCCATATTTTCAAGTTTAAGTAAAAATTTTGCATATAAAAGTTTTATTCTTATGACTTTTCTAATAAATCGCTGCGAAATTGTTTTTTTTTCGTGATATGCTGTGTAAGAATCTGCTCATTTCCGCTCAAAGTGATTTTCAGGGGAACTAAAAAGGAGAAGCCTTGCAGCTGGGAAGATACTGTGATAATTGAACACTGATAACACTCCTTAAAACAGTTTTCACAATAAAGACTTGTCAGAATATTAGTTTGGAAAAAAAGAAATCAATTATTTTTGATTTCAAAACTTGTTTATTAATTCCTGTACGATGCTACGACTACTAACATTATCGATTTTTCTGTGATTTTATCGACATTTTCTTTAACATCAAAAATGCCTGAACGGAATCGATGAAACCAAAATTGTACGTAATTAGCTGTTACAGTATCGACATCATAAACACCATTCACAGTATCCGCGGTCTGGCTTGCATTTTCACCTTTATCAAAGAAAAACTGTAAAATGTACCGAATTTTCCCTTTATTGACTTCGATTAACACGCTGTAACTCACAACTGAATGGAATAAACAAAAGGCAGCCAAAGCATTTTTTAGTATGAAATGTCAACTGGACAACGAGCATAAACTTTTAATAGTCTGATGGATACTTTACGAGATATCGATCACTACAGCCATCTATCGAGAATATAGTGTATTTCTTTTTCCACAAACTAATATTTTACAGCCTCTGTCAACATTTTAAGATTTACGTGAATTGGACCGATTTCAAAATAACTTTAAAAATCGAATTTACTATAAATAATATTAGTTTAAAAAAAAAAAATTTTTTTCATAAAATCACACAGGAGATAGAAAAGTGTAGGCTTAAAATTTTTAAACATGTTATCGGCGGGACAGAGGTGAGTTGTTCTTTGCGAAAAGAAAATTAGGACCGTGAATAAGTAACAAAGAAATAAATTAGGCAAACCTCTTCAATGATATCTGGCTGAGTTATTCAAACAGCTTCAACAAAGTCAAAAATAGCGAAAAAATTTCATTATTTTGATCCTGTTTAATAAAATTTTTATAAATTTTTATGCAGAGCTTTTGAGTGTAAACTCTTTTTATCATTTGAAGTGATCTTTTGGAAAAAAATATTTTTAAAAATTAATTTTATTTATACTTTACAAAACTATATTTTTGGAGGTATTTCCAAATCGCTTCAGCTCACGTAAATATTAATATTTTTCCAAAATCTTAACCCAAACTATTGTATAATAAATCGTATTATTCTGATGGAAAAACAGTACCTACCGATTTTTTTTATATGGAGAGTAATACCCCCTAATGTAAATGCTCAATACATGCATTCGGAAGTTAAATACGACAACAATTCTTTACTCTCCCAAGGTGCATTGAGTAGGTACAGACGTGTAACTGGATTTCGCTCAACGACCAATCACTTTTATACAAACACGTCTTGCATTTCCATTGATTTAGCAGCATGGAAATTAAATTTTGCTTATTGAACTCTCATTCGAACTTAGAAACTTATATGCATGGATGTTCATACATATGTATATCCACATGCATACATACACACATATATATGTGCAAAGGCGCATTTATCTACATATATTACAACTACTACCTCAGCCTATAAAGGAAACGTAAAAAATTTGTATGCAGATGATAATGACGTGGAAGGTTGATGCGCACACATTATATGTTGATGGATGTTTTATATACATACATCTTTAATGGCACTTGTGGCTATATGTGTTGCCTTACAGTCACATACATACGATATATACTTTTCAGTGTATTCATGCATATTTATGCATTTATATTTATGTACATTTGCATATGCTATACTAGACGGCATGCCAAGCATAAGCACACTTGATCAGTGAGGTAATTTTTTGAAATTTTTAAACAATGGCAAACAATTTCAAAATTCCTAGGACTATAGCTTTAAATCAAGGCAGAAGACCAGCCTCTTCGTTCCCACGACAGTCGGTTCTTCGTAACCGGAGCGAACTGGATTTATATCCGGCCAAGGACTGTCACTTCAGCAGCATTCCCCGTATATGTATGTGTGGGGAATGTTTATACTGCAACAACAACAACAACAACAACCAGCCTCTTAACTTTGGGAAAATAAATGCAATTACTAAAATAGTGGAATAGTCTGGAAAACAAAAAGAAAATTAAAAATATTTCTTGTTTCGAAGAATGCGAAGTTTCGAAACTGGTTATTGATTTTGTTCGAGTCGAAATTCTGATACTGCACATTTCCAAGGTCACTGGTTTAGCAACTTTTAGAGTACAATTTATGCTACAGGGTCTTTTCGATAGGGACATAACTACCAGTATTCTGTACATATTTAAATAAAACACAGGTTTATTGAGACATCGGGTGGAAATGTTTTTCAACTATAGTAAACAATTAAAATGGCGGCCGCCGTAGCCGACTGGGTTGGTGCGTGATTACCATTCGGAATTCACAGAGAGAACGTTGGTTCGAATCTCGGTGAAACACCAAAATTAAGAAAAACATTATTCTAATAGCGATCGCCCCTCGGCAGGCAATGGCAAACCTCCGAGTATATTTCTGTCATGAAAAAGCTCCGCATAAAAATATCTGTCGTCGGCTTGAAACTGTAGGTCCCTCCATTTGTGGAACAACATCAAGACGCACACCACAAATAGGAGGACGAGCTCGGCCAAATACCCAAAAAGGGTGTACGCGCCAATTATATATATATAAACAATTAAATTTATGCGTGAAGCTGTACACCGGTAATACGAAAATCCCGAGAATATCTGCAGCGATCTATTTTGCATACTTTCACACATTTTGTCCGCCGCATTCACAATTTCACATTCGATTCCAGCTCCTCCGGCGAAGTTTCAATTAGAGTTAATTTGATCTTGCAAAGGTGTAGGCCAAAATCTTTATGCAAAATTCACCACAATGAAGACTGAGAAATTCCTGCGAAGACAATGTGAACGAAATAAGCGCTCCTAAATTGTTGGGCAACTATAAAGAATTTTTCTGAAACTCGATACATGTACATATGTACATACATACATATGTACAGTCTGTCTAATGGAAGCGTGACCGGCAAAGTTCAAGCTTAGATGCGGCTTAATAGGCCTATCCATTCCGCAATACGCGATGCACAATTTATTGGTTGTCACGTGAATCTGCAGCAAAATATTTTAAGAAGTCGAAGGCTTTCATAAATAAATGGGTGCAACGATATACCCAAGTTAAAAACGTTGACGACTTCGTCGTACGTGGTCCAAAAAATATACCCCTCCAAAGCAAGATCAGAAGATCAATGATTTGTTCGTGACCAAGCCGAACTTATCGTTGGGTGAAGCTGAAGCGGTTTTATGGAAAAGTGGTGTTAATGTATGCAAAGGCACGATTCGAAAATGTTTACCTGCAAAAAACCTCAAATTTCGTAACACATTGAAAATCCCGCTGCACTCATTATCACACATTGAAAAGGAACTTATGTACATATGTATGTACATACATGGGCTATGGCAAATTCAGAGCGGAATCGGACAAACATAATATTCAGAGGTGAACCTTCCTTTGGGCGTCGTGTTTTAAATATTTTGCCGGCTCCGAACTGAAAATGGATTTTTTTTTTGAGAAGCTTTTTCATGACAATGTATGACACGCACAAACGGCAACCACCCGATGTACTTTTCACAAATAGAGGTCACTAAGATGGTGAAATTATAAATTAACATTTATGTACAGTGGCACAGTAAAGTCTACATACCCCATTGAAAAGCGAGGTTTGGACATTTCTGTGAACATTGTAGCATTATAATATATTCCAAACAAATCCAATCTAACAACAAACAATAAATTTTAACAAAAAAATTTTAATCCAAAAATATTTATTAACAAAAACAAACAAAATTCATTTTCCAAACACAGAAAAGTCTGCATACTTTGTAAAAAGAATGTGTTTCACTTAAAAGGAAATAAAAAGACAACAGAATTAATACTTGGTGGGTCCGCCACGACTTTCTAGAACGGCATTTAATCTATTTTGCATGGAATTTACCAATACTTTTGTGTAATTATTCGAAATTAAATTCCACTCTTCAAGTAAAGCATTTTTGAGGTCCTGTTTATTTTTAATTGTCCTTTTCCTAATGCGACGATCCAATTCATCCCATAAATTCTCTATGGGGTTCAAATCCGGTGACTGGGGTGGGGAATGAAGTTGATGGGGCACATTATATAGTAGCCATTCTTTGACAACACCAGCGGTATGTTTTGGGTCGTTATCTTGCTGAAAGTACCAACCCGCCGTAAGACCCAGTTTACTCGCGGATTGCTTCAAATTATCTTTGAGAATGTCCAAATATACCATGCGATCCATATTAATATCAATAAATGTTAAATTACCCACCCCAGCAGCTGACATGCAGCTCCAAACCATTATGAAGCCACCACCGTGCTTCACCGTAGGAAGCAAGTTTTTGGGCAATAATGCTTCATTATTTCGACGCCATACTTTTTGTTTGCCATCATAGCCAAACACGTTGAACTTGCTTTCGTCACTAAATAAAACATTAGCCCAAAAATCTTCGTATGCATCAATATATTTCTTAGCAAATTCGACTCGTTTCTCCATATTTATTTTGCTGATGAATGGCTTCTTTCGAGGCACACGGTTGTGGATTCCATTGCTTCTCAATAAATGTCTCACCGTTTCTGGATGCTCTGAAGCAATATCCTGATTTTTCAGGGTTTTTGCAATTTCTATTGCTGTTATTCTTGGATTTTCTTGCACGTCTAACAATATTTTTCGCTTAGCACGAGGAGTCAGTTTAGGTGGGCGACCACTTCTTGGTTTGTTTTCTACACTATTAGTGTGATTATATTTCCGAATAATTGTTTGAGTGCTTGATTTTGGATGTCCGACCAGTTCTCCAATCTCTCTTAAAGATTTTTTTCCTTATAATATTTCACAATTAGCTCACGTACTTTAACACAGATTTCTTTACCCATTTTGGTTAAATTAACACAGCTACAATATAAATATCGAAGAACTAAACTTCTTTCTAACTAACGGTATCTAGTAAAGGCGCCTGAAGTGATTGGTAGCACTGTTTGAGTACAGAACTGCATTTTGTGTACTCCACTACAAAGCCGTATGCAGACTTTTCTGTGTTTGGAAAATGAATTTTGTTTGTTTTTGTTAATAAATATTTTTGGATTAAAATTTTTTTGTTAAAATTTATTGTTTGTTGTTAGATTGGATTTGTTTGGAATATATTCTAATGCTACAATGTTCACAGAAATCTCCAAACCTCGCTTTTCAATGGGGTATGTAGACTTTACTGTGCCACTGTATGTATCTTCCAAATGTTTCTAAATTTTTTCCACCCATACATACATATATTAGACTCTTTAGACATCACACGCATAAATACAAACATACATATATAAATTCATAAAAAAAAACATTCATACATACATATAGGCGATGTGCAAATGCAGAAGAAATTAGTCAGCTGGTAAAATGATAAACCATAGCACTTTCGAAGCCGGCTACGCCTTGATACTTGCTCAATGCTTGCAACTGCATGCAATCCCACATGTGCAAATGTATGTACATACAGAAACAAATGTACACACATATGTATGTATTGTGTTTTTGTATGAAAACACATGGTAAGTGCTATGCTTGTGTCCACACAGGCTTCATTACTAATACCAAATGTGCAAAGGGTGTTCACAAACTGTAAGAACGGATCCAAGAAGTGGAACCTACACTCACTTCAACTGTGTTTACACATTTTTATATGTACATATATGCATAAATACATGCATACATATGTATGCATTTGGACCTCCATGCGAACATGGATATGTATGCATAGAAACATATACATACATATAATATGTAGACACATACCAACATAAGTAAAAGCAAATATATATAAATACATTCTTAGACGTTAAAACGAAAATATTTACTTCCATATCCAGCAGTGAGTCACAATTAAATCCAAGCCAAACTTGCATACATACATACATAGATATAGTACATACATACACACACACATATGTATATTGACCACACTTTTGTACATACACCGTACAAGAAAGCAAACATACTACATTTGTAGACAGATAAACTGCTACTTGTTCAATACAACGCTAATGAATGCCGCATAAAGAGACGATATTTTCAACTTGAAAACAAAAAACGTAATAAAACAAAACAATATTCATACCTGAAATAGTAAAATATCAAATGCTTCTTTTTTGTTCGTCCATTGTTGAGTTAAAACGCTCACATTGTAACCGAAAAATCAACTTTAAAATCTTATACGAAATAAACAAAAAACTCAAGCCGACATTTCGTATTCACTTTCCGGCTTTCCCCTCTCAAAACGGCCTTTTGCACAAAAAATAATGAAATTCTCTTTTGCGGTTGAACACTATTATTTTCTTCTCCTTTTTTGTGTGGGGAAAAGTTGAGAGCAAAAGAGCGGTTACAAACCAGCACAATGCACTGAAATGAGTACAGCTTACTGTAAGCAAGTGTTGCATTTAAATCAAAATTCAATATGTATATATGTACATATACGTATAAAAATCAAAAGACGATTTTCTCAAAATTTGAATTAAATAAAATAGATAGCAAAGCATAAAATCATAGCTCAAATAAGATTCGAATGAAAAACACTAATACATACAATACAAAATTACAATTATTTTATAAGCATATGTATGTAAATAGATAGATTCTTTTATATAGAGTACTTATTGATTATTATAAACATTATATTTGAATATGTCGAAGAGAATTGGGAATAATATTAGTTAGCACTATCATTGAACTTGATGAATATGTTCCTTAAATGTTACATTTATATACACGATATATTTAGACCAGTTTTTAATAAGAGACTAATTTGTGGGCCAAAATTTAACTACATATAATGGGTACATGCACGGATGTATATTTTAGCTTCTATTGCTCTTTACTGTAGGCTTAATACTGTATTTAGATAAAATTAAAAAAAGTACTAGAGATTAATTAAAAAATGTTAGAATCAATGCTTTTGAAATTATTTGTTTAATAAAAAATTGTATAATACATACATATCGTTTGTTTGGTCGAAAACATCGAGAAAACTAGGTCTAAAGTTTTTAGTTTGCTATTCCTTTCTTAGTAAAAATAGATACCTGTTAAAAGATACCATTTATTACACAGCGTGTAAGAGCTGACAGTTAATTCTGCATACCTATCTAAAACAAGAAATGTAGTTAAAGAACAATTCAAAGCGATTAAAATTGATAAAAATTATTTCGGAGATCACTAGATCTTCTTATGAAACATATTTATAGGCTCTAAATGAATGAGAGTCACATCCGCGTCTCTGCACATACTAAAGGTATTCTGAAACTTCTCATAAAAACCAAATAAAATTTTCAACATTAATTTGATTAACTGTTGATTAAGTCCACTATGTTTAGCAAGTGGCGCCCCTATTGCTTATGACGGCGAACACAGTTGCATTTTATTTGATAAGATAGGGAAATTCCCCTTTTTGTCCATTATAGATTATAAATTAATTGATAAGGTTAAAAAATGTAAAATATAAGCAAACAAGTTTCCAATTTAGCCACTAAGCACTTTTAATTGGGCCGAAAGGATATTTATCAGCTGCAAAGAGTAAACTTATGAGTGTATGACTAAAGAAGCAATACTGGCAGGCCTTCGGAGCGTATATAGAGAGAGAGTGTAATAACATGAAAGAGCTCGCGCGTTCGAAAAACCATACATTCCATCTCTGTTTATTCGCTCATTCTATACTATTCGCACAAGTGCTATTTCAAGCCTGGTGTATGACAAATTCGTTGGCTTTTGATTTGTACGAGTACGTTTAGCGAGAAATTCTCCAGTATCTACGGCCGGCGGTTTCACATCCATATATGGTCAAAGTTGGAGTCGTTACTGATAAGGAGCTACTAGCGTAGTTGGGGCCTTTATAAGAGCGTGTTAACGTGTTTTGGTATCATTACATTTTGCGTTCTTGTAGTGTGTGCGATACAGAAAGGCACAGCAGCAACTCAATATAAAGTCCTATAAGACTTCAAATAATATTAATTAATTTTAGTACACTTAAAACTTAAACAAAAAGTAAGTATATAATAGTCGAAAAGAGAAAAAAAATTAATTTGTGAAAAAATATCGCTTAAAAGTGCATAGGTACGATAAAACAAAAATGAATGGAAAAGTGAAAATAACGGTGATTTGAAGATATAATGCTGGCTTAAAATCGCTAGCGAAAGAATACATTTGAATTGCAATATAGAAAGAAAAAAGAACAAAGTGCATATTTGTATGTATAAATGATGAGTAAAAAAAGAAAAAAGTGAAGTTAAGACACTGATGGATATTTAACGTAATCCCTTTTAGTTGTCACGTGCAGCAAATCGCAAAAAAGTAAAATTATGCAATTAAGAACTTGGACCTTGAGAGCAGTTAAGTGTGAAATTGATAAGATAATACGATTCCTAGACACTTCTTAATATGTATATGAGAATGTGCAAAAACTCACACCTATATACATATAACTTCTTTCAGAAGTATTTAAGAAAAAATGATCAATGGGAACACCGCTTGGTTCAGACGGGCGTGGCAACTTACCTGTGGGTTCAAGAATGAAATCGCCCCATATTTTAAACTTTGGATTGTGAACTTCTGATTGTGTGTATATATGCATTGACTGGTGTTGAAATGAGTCAGATTAAAGGCAATTGGGGTTGTAGACATTGACCTCGACAACGCCCTTGTGTTTCCGGTTACTCCTACGTTCACCTTGTTTTGTTAACACGCAGATATCTATTTTTTTCGGAAGTTAACGACTTGTATTATGTACATTTGTATGCCCAACGTACACTTTAAATGAATTCACTTTCATTTCGTATTTATTCAATAATTTTCTCCCAATCTATTTTAGTAGCGCAATGACTACTTTCGCAATACTCATTTTAGAAAGAAAGTTGGCTGTATCTACTTGTGAATTTTACCTGCTGTTAATGCGCTACAGCTGTGCTGATGTGTGAACAACAGAAACACGTCATTCCACAAGCCGGCTTTGTCCCCTATATACAGGTTTTGAATGTACATTTTGCAAATGGAAAAGAAAGAAAATTGAAAGATGCGAATTTTCGCGCGACATGCATATACATACAAGTATATTTGTGTGGGTATACTTATAACAACTGTATTTACTGCATGACGGACATTTCACGCTTGGGCGGTCATATATTGGATCTATTGGATATTGATGTGTAAAACTGGTTTTTACGCTCCATTTCTATATATGGATGAAGCTCTGCCGCACCCTGAAAACGATCATGAATTCAATCTCCCACATGAACATGCAAAGATGCATATGTATGTATGTATATACGTAAATCCATATATAGTATATGTACATACATATTTAAATGTATACATATAATGACCAACGCTACCTACATTTGAACTTGACTCATTTTTTTGCGCTTCCGTTCTTACAATTTCTCTGGTTTGCACTACTCTTTAATTCAAGAATTCCAAATTTTTGAAGTAATAACGGAACGTTTATTCGTTTCAGTTGCCATTTTAATCAAACAAAACACGCAAACAGGCATAAGTGCGGTTGTGTGTGCATGTGGGCTAACGCAAACGTAAAACATAGGCAAAAGATGCCGGTTTTGTCGAAGAAACTTTTAAGGCATCAAATTGGAATCGTTCCCTCTCTTTGTCAAATGACTTGTTCTTTTACTCGTATATTTATCTCACTCACTCATATCCACGGCACACGCACCAAAATCGTGATAAGTAGAAAAATGAAGTTACTTCTTTTCACCGAGCCTGTCCGTAGGGGTAATTCGAGAAATCTCGTAACGATTTTTCACTGCTGTACACCAAACATGACCATATATGGTCACAAAAATGGTATCGCCTAAATTGCACAGCTACTAATAGGTAAATTGAGAGAGTACAAGTGGGGGTTAATCGAAAACACAATTCAGCGAAGTGGTTTGACAACTCGGGAACTAATACCGCGCACTCGCTCACTCTTTATGTATTGCAGAGCCGAAAGAAAGAGTCGCCTAGAGCTTAGTTCAAAGACTCTCTCGTCGTTCGTTTTCGAAAAAGTGGGGGAAATAATGACTTGGTACTCGTTCGTTTAGTCACTCGTTGAAATGAATAAATTTTAACTGACATTTTTTGCTTAACGGCGGCCCATTCGTTGTTGGAGTGTCAAAGTGTTCGGTTGAATTTCTATTCCCAATTTGCAATCCGAGATTTCTAATTTAGTGCCAAGTCAGCAGCTAAAAGCAGCCGCGAAATTTAAATAAAGCGTGTAGTGTGTCGATCAACGAGTTTTAATTTAATTTGATTGTAAAAAAGATTTAGAGGTGAGACATTTTGAGGATTTGCTTTTTCTTTTGTATTTCGTTTTTTTTTTTTGTATTTCGTTTTTTTTTTTTGTATTTCGTTTTTTTTTTGTATTTCGTTTTTTTTTTTTGTATTTCGTTTTTTTTTTTATTTTACCGGTTTGTTAATGGAGTTCCGTTTTGAATATTCGTCAGCCGGGTTTCGGTAACGAATTCGTTGGGCAATTGTCTCTTTAATCCCTGCTTCCTGTGTTTCATGGTTATAAATCGGGCGTTGGCCTTCTAGAATTCTTATATTACATTAATTGCACTTTCTTCAGGAACTGGTATGAAGGGAATTTAGCTGCGGAAATGGCTTAGCTGCAAATATTCAAATTATTGGAATATAAATTTTCGTTTTAAATTTTTTTTTGTTTATTTTGGCCAAAGTGATTTCTTGTTTTTTAATATTGCTAGTTTGCTTCGTTGCATGCTTCAAAAGCTGTCATTTTGTGCTGAAATTATAGTGAATCTAATTTAAATTTAATGTTTGTACTTTTCTCGCGTTTCATTGATTTCCGATTATTGAGCACATTAGATAATTAAAAATTATTTACAGTTACACACAAAATTTTCTTTAAAATTGGAAATAAAAAGTCTAAGCTCCGCTGTAAATATAGAAAAGAGAAGACTAACTGCCAGCACTTAAAGCGAAAAAGTCACAGCTAAAGATAATTGAATTTCATGGGCATTTGTACTAATAAGTTTTCTTTTTTGTGCTCGTTTATTTCAGCAGACAAAATGTGTGACGAAGAAGTTGCTGCCTTGGTTGTTGACAATGGTTCCGGTATGTGCAAGGCCGGTTTCGCCGGTGATGATGCGCCCCGCGCTGTCTTCCCCTCAATTGTGGGTCGCCCACGTCATCAGGGTGTCATGGTCGGTATGGGCCAAAAGGACTCGTACGTCGGTGATGAGGCACAGAGCAAACGTGGTATCTTAACCCTGAAATACCCCATCGAGCACGGTATTGTGACCAATTGGGATGATATGGAGAAGATCTGGCATCACACCTTCTACAATGAACTGCGTGTAGCCCCCGAGGAGCACCCAGTCCTGCTGACTGAAGCCCCCTTGAATCCAAAGGCTAACCGTGAGAAGATGACACAGATCATGTTCGAAACCTTCAACACACCCGCCATGTATGTGGCCATCCAAGCTGTGCTATCGCTGTACGCCTCTGGTCGTACCACTGGTATTGTGCTGGATTCTGGTGATGGTGTATCCCACACTGTACCCATCTATGAAGGTTATGCCCTGCCACACGCCATCCTTCGTTTGGATTTGGCTGGTCGTGACTTAACCGACTACCTAATGAAGATCTTGACTGAGCGTGGTTATTCATTCACCACCACTGCCGAACGTGAAATCGTTCGTGATATTAAGGAGAAGCTGTGCTACGTCGCACTTGACTTCGAACAGGAGATGGCCACCGCTGCGTCCAGCTCATCATTGGAGAAATCATATGAATTGCCTGATGGTCAAGTGATCACCATCGGCAATGAACGTTTCCGCTGCCCAGAAGCCCTCTTCCAACCTTCATTCTTGGGTATGGAAGCCTCCGGCATTCACGAAACCACATACAATTCGATCATGAAATGCGATGTGGATATCCGTAAAGACTTATACGCCAACACTGTGCTGTCTGGTGGTACCACTATGTACCCAGGTATTGCTGACCGTATGCAGAAGGAAATCACCAGTTTAGCTCCATCAACAATGAAGATCAAGATCATTGCGCCACCAGAACGTAAATACTCCGTCTGGATCGGTGGTTCTATCCTTGCTTCTCTGTCTACCTTCCAACAGATGTGGATCTCGAAACAGGAATACGACGAGTCCGGCCCATCAATCGTGCACAGGAAATGCTTCTAAACTGGTTAATGGTATTTCACATAACTGTAACCAACCAAAATTTTAGAACTTTAAATGATTTTTTTTTAAGTTTCCATTCAAATGTATTATTTTCTAATTATTTAAAATGTTACAAAAACTTGAGAGAAAAGAATAAGATTGGCAAACTCTTCTTGTCATGCATTCGTCTATGTGCGAGTGGGACATGAGGGAATATTACAACCAAAAAGCTAAAAATGTCGATTTTTTCTTTTTATTTTTTGGAAATTTTCAAAATTCACAAATTCAAATGATTGTACCAATAAAACACCACAGTTCCATATGGAGTTTAAATCATCTTCATAAATGCATAAAACACATTTCACAAAATGTTTTCATTACATACATAACTGACTAGTATATTCATATGCACCATCAGCATAAAAACTTTTTGTGTTCTAATTCATAAAGAACAAATTTGCTCAAGTAGATGCTAACGATGGAATTAAGCTTGTGCAGCCATCGCCCTTGGTATCCAACTGACGCAAATTTCCATTTTTATATGTACTTGCAAGAAATGTAATGTTAACTTCAATGTTTATTTTTTATGACATTTGGTTTTTAATTACATGCGTATTGATTTTCTTACGCTAAAATGTTAATTAAACAAGAAAATTACTAAAGACTTGAACAACAAAAAATATTAATAAAAAAGAAATATTTTCTTAAACAAGTAAGACTTTGCCATCTGGCCTACTTTTCATTATTAAGATGGTAAGGTGCAGTCGGAGGGACATACTGTATGCATAATAACCGCATGACCGCACACCATTCTCGTGGAATTATTAATAAGAATTGTAAAACCATGTAATGATGTCACGATCAATGTCAACTTTTTCTTTAATGAGACGCGAAGCTGGCAAAGGGTGATGATTATCTTAAACTATGCATATGGATGTATGTTTTTTCTGACGTAGAAGAGATGTAAAGAGGAAGGATAAATTACCAAGTATGAATGAAACGTATTGAATTGCTACCACAAAATCACGAAAAGCAAAATCCAGCAAATAATTGTAATAAATTTGTCAACAAAAATAAACCAACATATACATACATAAACAAAATTGACATTTTTATTCCGGGGGAATAAGTTACATGGTGCGATTCTTGTTGGTGTGTTAGTTGAAATGTAACAGCAGGCGTGGGGGCATCCCATTTATTGCAAAACCAATCCTCAATTTAATGACCTAATACTAAGCATGAGTTGCTTTCGTCTAGACAGTTCCTGTCGGGGATGTTTTTCCGTAAGAACCGTCTTGTTCCAAAAGGAGTCCCCTCAGCCAACTGGAGGGATGAAGCAAAACCTCCAAAGAAGGAACAAAACTCATCGCAGGGCGGAGATGTCTTCCTGCAATAATATCGCAAAGCGGCTGTTGGTCGTTCTCCCGACATTACCAGAACGACTCAGATGTATTATATGTTTGTCCAAACAATACACCTTCAGCAGCAGTCCTCTGGCATATAGGAAGAATAGTTTTTCTGATACGACAACGAAAAACCTACATTGAATTTAGCTAAAATAAACCGCGCGGATACTAGGATATGCCGACACTATGAATAAACAGTCAGTTTGGACGAAGCAACTAACCAGTCAATATATAAAAGTTATACGTCACACATGCGTATGTATGTAGGTATGTTTACTAAGGTGAATAAAAAAATTTAGGTTCAGGGTAAGTTAAAGGGAATAATAATTCTTTTTTAAACGATTTTCAGAAAAAATTTAATACAAAATCGTTTAAAAATTGTATCTATGCATATGTATGTATATAACAAACAAATCTATACGCCTTAAAGTATACTCTGCAACACAACTATACATAAAGCCGTCCGACAAAATCCAAATATTTCTACAATTGAGATCATCCAAAACAAAAAACTTAAAATATACTTCAAAAGAAGATATACATAAGCATTTGGCGCTTTACTTTAGCACGTGACACGATTTACTTTTTTTTTAATTGACTTGAAAGTTTGCACTTGGAACGGAAATTTAATACAAAATTTGATTTCGTTTTTCCCAGAACAATTCTGGCGCCAGATGGAGCCACTATGCCATGGTAAGGGTAGAGGTCGGAAATGAACGAATTAAATGATTTCTTATATTCAGATTCAGTAACTGCAAAACTTTACTCCGTAGAAGAAAAATTTAACTCTTTTTCATTATACCTCTGAAGGATTAGCTGAATTCCTATATGAATGTATTTTCGGCACAATAATAGAGTCAACGTTAGTGTAGGTTTCTTATAAAGTATAAATACAATTACAAGCATCCGGTGAACTTCTGTACTCGGCAATTAAATACGCGGCTGAATATACTTAAGGGGTAGTATGGTTAATTCGGTGTAAAACAAGCATATTTTCCAAAATTTTTTTGGTCGACACAGTTGATTTATTCAAAATTTTAAAATTACTTCATTATAAAGTCATATTTAAAGAATATTGTGTGAAATTTTCATTGATTTTTATGAAGAAATGAGTTGGTGGCAGCGAATCTTCGCGGACGTCTCATAAAAAAGTTTTATTGCGGTGTCCCTCAGAACTCATTACTGGATCAACTAAAATCAAAAAACCAAATTGATTTCATCAGCTAATAAAGTTTCACAGGTAACAACGTCGAATTTTTGAAGTGAAACTTCTTTTGTCTCGAAGGATGAAACGCTGTGAGGAGTAAAACCATAGCGTTTCATCGATATGTGACGCTACGCCAGCGCCATCTGTTAAAAGCGTGGCGTGGATGAAACGCTGTGAGGAGTAAAACTACGCTAAACTACGTAAAACTCACGCTATGCCAGCGCCATCTGTTAAAAGACTGGCGTGGCGTGTCGTCGTGAATGTAATGCGGTCGTTTATTATTGCATTCTTATCGAATGTAATTTGTAAATATGACATTTGATTGACGGCCGCCGTAGCCGAGTGGGTTGGTGCGTGATCACCATTCGGAATTCACAGAGAGGTCGTTGGTGCGAATCTCGGTGAAAGCAAAATTAATGAAAACATTTTTCTAATAGCGGTCGCCCCTCGGCAGGCAATGGCAAACCTCCGAGTGTATTTCTGCCATGAAAAAAATCTGCTCATAAACATATCATAAAACAAAATGAAATAAATGCATAAAAAAAAAAAAAAAAAAAATTTTCTTGTGATTCGAACCAAGGATTTCGGATCGGAAGCCCACATTGCTAGCCGCTGGGCTATCGCGCTGTGCTGTCGCCGCAAAATAATGTATCATAAATCTGTTTACCATACCAAAGACCATACACTTTGCGAACGCATTTCGGTGGAAACAGTTGACAGTTATCCCAAACACAATATTATATTAGTAACGCGAGACGCGTCATAGAGTGTGTGTGTAGTTTTGAGCAAATCTTACAAACATATTTTGTTTTGTTGATTGATTTCTGTTAAATATGGCATCAAATCAACAAAAACGGAAACCGAAAACAGGTGCTGAACGGCAACGTGAGTATTTGGAGCGTAAAAAATTAAGAGCTACTGTTGAACACCGTGACAGTGAATCCTCCGGTTGTACGATAAGTGATAATTTGTAGTACCAACAACAAGATGCGGAACTACCATTGATGCAGTATTTCATCGATACCTTGATAGATTAGAATGTAGATCATTTTTTACGTATTTCAGTTACCATAAAGCCCTTGTTTCATTTTTGGAAAACGAATCCAATAATGATAATGACAATGCCGAGAACCAAATGTAATTGAGTACAATAAATTCATTTCTTTTTATATTAAAATAAATAAATAATTCTGTTTAATAAAATTCCATTCCATGCTTTCCATGACTTCTGCATGCATTATATTGAAATAATAGTTAAATTATTGATTTGTTGATAAAAGAAGTTTCACTTCAATCGTGCGGGTTCCGTGAACTACCACACACTTTCTTTTTTTTTTTTTTTTTTTTTAATTTTTTAAAGCGCTTTGAAGTCAAAACACCGATTTTTCATAAAAAAAAACTTGAAAACTTTGTTGTTTTAAAATATGACAAAATTAAAAAAAAAAAAAAACTCGACGTCATTACCTCGTGAATAAAGTAAAGAAACAAAAAAACCAAATTTGAAAAGAATCGGTGCAGTAGATATGAATCTACAGTGGACACCGACCGTAAAAAAGGCAAGTGTGAGAAAAACGCGTTTAAAGATTTGTGAAGCGTGAAATCCGGTTGGAGAGGTAGATACTTAATCCTTTGTGTCTTTGTCAATTTTACTCTAATGCACTTCAAACTTTCACACAATAATCTTAAGATGTTATAGAATAATTAAAAAAAAAAAACAAAAAAAAAAATGAAAAAAAAAAATACCATACTACCCCCTTAAGAAAATGTTTACCACTTCTGAAGCAAACATTAATTGCGCAGCTGTTAAAAAGGATTGGCTTTTGAAGCATTCATTGTGGATGGTCAAAAACTTTTTAGCTCGAATAAAATGGAAAAGCAGAGAGGTTTAACAGATCGCGATAAAGGACAAAGCGATATACGAGTATTAACCTCAGGGGGACTTGCAAACCGCCTATTTACCAAAAAGATTGGTTGCAGTCAAACGTTATGGAGCTTTACGTGAAATAAGGTGCCTCCTATAATAATAACAACAAAGACAGCCATCGCAACCGAAAGAAATCCGCAAAATCCTTATGATTGCATCAAATACCGCCCTTTTAGTATCAAAAATTAAAGAAATGACAAATGTTGCAGCAAGCAAATCCCTTACCCGAAGGACTATTGTAAAAGTGCCTCATCTGAAGCATAACAAATTACAAAAAAACACCTTTGAATAAATTTCGCAAAGAACGCCGCATCGATTTTGCAAGGGACCCCAGAGCTTGGAGTTCTGTTACAAATAACGATCCCGGTGAATGGGAAAAAGTAGTATTTAGTGACGAAAAGAAGTTCAATCCGGTTGGACTGGATGGATACAATTACCATTTCCATCACTTAAGAAAGGAGGAAAGGTACTTGAGTCGGCATCACAACCGTGAAGGTCGTGTTAGGGTATGGGGAGCAATGTCGTACTATGGCGCGTTCGAATTGAAAATTGTAGACTACAAAATGACGGGAAACAGCTACAAGCTTTGTTGGAATCATCTTTTCCCGAGATTCGTGAAACATTTGAACCTATTAATTGGACCTCTCAACAGGATAATGCACCTGTGCACACTTCAAATGTGGTCCAAGCTTGGTTTGCTTCCCAAAGCGTTGAAACTTTAGCATGGCCAGCGTATTCCCCAAATCTGAACATTATTAAAAATCTATGCGGGTGGCTTACTCGTAAGCCTTTTGAGAATCGGCAACAATTTGAAGACAAAAATGCTTTAATTGGACTGGTTAAAACGGCCTCGTCTGAAATTTCATTCTATCTGAAGAATCCATTCATCAACATATTTACGAAGTAATTTATAAACAAAGCGCCGCACAAATTGTTAAGCTTTAAATCGTTGTCACGCCAGTCGGTTCTACGTAACCGGAACGACCCGGATTTACCCGCCGAGTGTACGAGGTGTGTTCAAAAAGTATAGCGAATTTTGTGTTTTTTCAAAAATTATTTATTTATTCATAAGTGTAATATTCCTTATTGACCGTTTTACCCTGTGGCAAGAACTCATGATGCAAAACGCCCCTGCAATCGAAGGAAACGGTAAGCAAAACTTTTACATTCGACCGAACTTGTCGCGCTTCCATTGGGATGATTGAGCTTTGGTTTCCACGATTCGTCACCAGTTATGACCCTCTGGAGCAAATTTGAGCCGTCGCGGACAGAGTCCAGCATCTCATTAGCAATGTTCATGCGATGCTGCTTTTGGTCGAAATTGAGCAGTTTTGGTACGAATTTGGCGGCGACCCGTCTCATGCCCAAATCATTGAAAAAATCGAATGGCACGAGCCAATCGATATGTCTAGGTCCTCAGTAACTTCTCTAACGGTGATTCGACGACTGGCCAATACCATTTTCTTCCCTTCATCAATTTTTTCGTCTGTTGTTGAAGTGCTCGGGCGTCGTTCACATCTTCTCGGCCTTCTGAGAATGTTTTATACCACCGATAGACGTTGCTTTGGTCTAAAGTAGCTTCTCCGTATGACACGGTCAACATTCGGAATGCATCTGCGCACTTAATTTCGTTTTTCACACAAAATTCGATACAGGTTCTTTGATCCATCTTTTTGAATGGGTAAAAATCGAAGACGAGACGAAACACGTGCAAGGAGAGCAGCTGTCAACAATTAACTGAACATTCAAAATGGCCGAACTCGTCAGCATGAGTACCAACATATCGCCACAAAAAAATCGAAATTCGAATATAAATAATCTGCGAAAATTCAAAATTCGCGATACTTTTTGAACACACCTCGTATTTCTGCCATGAAAAAGCTCCTCATAAAAAACCATCTGCCATTCGGAGTCGGCTTAAAACTGTAGGTTCCTCCATTTGGGGAACAACATCAAGACGCAATCCACAAATAGCAGGGGGAGTTCGGCCAAACACGCAAAAAGGGTGTAAGCGTCAATTATATAACTCAACTCTGTTTTTACACGGTAGAAATGCGTGCAAAAAACAATAGTGTAAAAAATACATGCGACATATGGTTTGGGAATATGTTCCATAACTTAAAAAAAACGTGTAAGATGAAAAAACTTTAAATAATATATTTTCCCAAAAAAATTGACAAATGAAATAATAAATAAATCTATATTAAATATATAAGTATTTATAAAACAAAAGATATTTATTTTTATTACAAAAAAATTACAATTAGTGTACGGTGAAAATTCAATCCATAAGTACAAATCATATAAAAATTCAGAACATAAATAAATTTTGCAACTACTCAACTCCACAACAAGCGTGCAAATTTATTATGGACTGGACCAAAAATGTTATCATCAGTAGATATGACAAACGCTATGTCTGCCACTTCAGCAGCATTCCCCATATATGTATGCATGAGGAATGCTTATGCTGCTACAACAACAACATACGCTATTTCAAATATGCCTTGCACATCTCTCGCGTTTTATTCAAATTAATAACGGCTTCTATTGGCTTTTTCGTTGTAACAAAGTTTGTTATTGGCAACTGTTTTTTGCTTCTTCTAGTTGTTTAAACAAGGTGTGGAAAAATTAATCGCCCTATCAGAAAGTTTATATTTTTGCAAATAGCGTCGCACGTCCGTCATATTTGACACTTCTGAACTAAACAACTGCAATATACAAACAGACAAGCAATGGGGTGCGTAAAGGTCAAATAAAAAATTTCCATCACTCAAAATCACTTGTTTTGTATTTGTAAAAACTGATTCAAAAATGAAATTGGATGATTAATTTTGCGCCACATTGTTAGATATTTGTACTTTTTTTATTGACAATTGTATATATTTATAGGTAGTTAACTATAAAATACAAAGAGCTTATAGCTATGGCTACTGCGGCCTTAAGCTAATATACTGGATGTGTATATATGTATGTGTATGTAGGGTGTTAGGTAAATTTCATTTAAGATATTACAATATTAGCTTATAAGTTTAATAATGTTCTCTGTAGAATTGTTTAAAAGTAAATCAGTAGGTTTTGTGTTGTTTAGAGATTTTCTGTGGTTTGTAAAATGTGTACAGTCGTCTAGGATGTGTTTGATGGTTGGAGCTGAGGTATTGCAGTATTTGCAGATATTTAGGTATTTTTTTATTAAATATTCGTGTGCTAGTCATGTGTGCCCAAGTCGTAGTCTAATTATTTTTGTTATTTCCCTTCTAGTTATGTTAGTATTATGTGTAAATGTGTGTTCATTGATTGCTTGCTTCTTTGGGTTAACAAATTTGTACCAGCTTGTTGTTTGTTCGAATGTGGAGTGCTGTTTATTTTTGAATATTTTTGTTATATGTTTTTTAATATCTGTGTGTAGGAGGTTCAGAGACATAGTTAGGGGGCGGTTTTGTGCTTCTTTTGCTGCTAAATCTGCTAGTTCGTTGCCCTTGATTTTCGCGTGTCCTGGTATCCATATGAGTTCGATTTTATTTTTGAATTTAGTAAGCAGTTTCTTATGTAGTCTGTATAATAATTATTATTGTTTATATTTTTTACCATTTCTAATGAGGCTAAGGAATCGGAACAAATTGCAAATTTTCCAGGTGTTTGGCTAGCTTTTTATCCAGCTAGATGCTACCTAAAGATTACGTTGATATTTTAATGCACAGTTGGACTTGATTAGTTCTTAAATGTACTTATTGCTCTTACACGAAATTGTTTTAGCTTCTTAAGATATCCTTTTAGGAATTATGTGTTGTTTAAAAAACAAAAACATTTTTTATTTTAAGATTCGTGCAAGAACGAAAATTTCGTGTAAAAAAATTGATTCGTGAACCGTGTTATTTCAAAATCGTGTAAAAAAACCGTGTAAAAAGAGAGTTGGGTGTATTAGCATATATTAAAAGTAATATTAAAAATTCAAGAACATTTATTGATAATAAGCATTTGATGCATTATAATAAAAATGGATTTTTCTTTTAATATTTCAATTTAGATCTATACGAATGTTGCATAAAATTTTGCATAAAGAAAACGTCCTAAGCAGCGCAGAATCAGTACACTTCCAACTAATTTAATTAGGAAGTGCAATGCTTTGTAGATTTTCATGCGTGTCAGAGCGCCTTGAGAACACTCTGGCGGTTCATTTAATAAAAATACTCTTGCGCCGCGAATACCCATGCGAAAGAATTGTTCATAATCCACATTTGTATATTGTAAAAATCCGAATTGATCACTGCAATATTGAGAATTTTTATATAAAATTACTTTTTATTTGTATTAGAAAACGTATGCAGTTACTTACACTTCCGATTCTGGCACAAATGAGTTCAAAGCGTAAAAATTATCGTATCGGAAGTCCCATTCTGTGGTTACAAACAAATGCAAAGCCAAAGTAGCAGCGTAAATGCGCCGTTGCAATTTCAAAAGGCTTAAAAAATCATAAACGTAAAATTTTTACATTTATTAACAATATTTTCTATTAGATATTTAGAAATTTGCTACTTACAATGGTTTCGTGTTGGTAAACCGCAAAGCAAAATCAGCCAAAATTGCCACTAAAACATGCAGAGTAACGAACTGGAGGGAAAAAGGAAAAGCAAATATATTAAAAATAACTTAAAAGTGTATACAAATATATTTTTTAAGAGCGATAACCATTCGATTTACAAATGGAATGGCAAAAAGAGAAATCAGTTCCATGCACTCGATGAATTGCTATATAATCAATATATTTGTAGATTTGAAACTGAACTTAAAGAAAACCCCAAAGCTTTTAGAAAATACATTCGTTCCAAAAAGGGTTGCACCAACATTCCAATCTGTGTGAATTTCAATGAGCAGAAAATTTTATGGCAGAAATATCGTACACTCGGAGGTTTGCCATTGCCTGCCGACGGGTGACCGCAATTAGAAAACACGTTTAAGGGATTACGTACGTCCAGAATTTACAAAAAAGTCGATTTTTTGTTGATATTTCAAAAGTTTAGTATCTTAAGAATATAATATGAAAATTTCATGCGGAAATTCCCAATATTATAGCTTCTACAGCCCATTGACTAGGCAGAGAGCAGTCCGCGCGCTCTTTTACCTCACAATTTAAACTATTTTTTCTCGAAACTACATACTTTTTCCGGCACAGCCTGCATTATAACTCATACAGTTTTTTATATTTTTTGATGCGGTTTTTTTTAAATATTCGAAAGTGTTTTCTCGATAGATATGATTAATGATATTTTTATTAAAGAAATTTATAAACATAATTAAAGTGTGACATTTATGACGTAAAACGCATACTTTTTTTATAATGCCATAAATTTCAACATTTTTCGAAATTCAAAAATCCGGCTCTACAGACTGTAACTACAACTTTATTTTACAAGAATTTTTTTACTTTTTACAGATCCATCAACATTTGAAGGAGAAATTATGCAGACCTTGGAGCAACTTTTTTCTTCATTGTACTTTGGGTCACGCGATTTTTTATATACTAATTTTAGTAAAAAAAAACTAAAATAAATTTTTTTATAAAGTTAAACTACTAATAAACAATAAATAATTTTTTTTATATTTCTACTGTTATCCCTTCTAAAAATAATTTTTCTTCTAGCGCATTTTTGGCGCTGTTGGACGTATGTAAAACCTTAATGTTTCATGCCCGAAGATTCGAATCTTCGCTCTGTCGAATGGTAGTCACGCACCACGTTGCAGTGGCCGCCGTATTGTACTCACTCGTATAAAATTCCATACTGGGCAACGCGTTATGCTTCCACCTGGTACCCATAGTGTTTTTTCAAATGGTGTTTCCTTGATAACTTTTGTGCCAATTTCGATGACTTCACCAGTCGTTATGGGACACATTTTTGAAGCAGCGCAATTGATTACTTCCATTTTTGGATCTTGTTTATGACTATCAAGAAAAAAAGTATAGATAAATTAGTTTATTATAAATATTCTCAAATAAATATTTACCTTTCTTCAGTTCCCTTACGATAGGTTGCAATCAGCATGGCACGCACCACTATGTCCACCGGTACAAAGTCAGAAACAATATTCGGTTCGCCACAGCTTGTGCGGAAAATACCAATGCCGCAAGCTACCAGCATCCCAATCGGACCATTGAAGTTATCCACCCAGCCGGGTACGGGGTCTTCAATCGACGAAACAACTGTGAGATACAAATAAATGTTTAGTTAGGACAGTTAAAAGTATGTACATATATATTAGGGCGGGTCGATTTAAAAATCGCTCATTGCTCTGTGAAAATCGTATTCTAGGGATCAAAATAAGAAACTTTGCCGAAGGAACCATACCCCTAAAACGAATTTTGATGTCCCCCAATTTGGGCGATTTTTTTGCCTCCCCACAAATCGACCCGGCCTAATATATATTTATATAAGTACATACATATGCATATATGCTTATACTTATATACATTTTTTGCATTAACCAATTTTTTCCAATTTCAATCATCAATAATAATCAATAATCAATTTTAATGTTCTGCGGAGGCATCTTCGAGCCTCGTTGCCTTTCTATGCTGATAATTTTACAACGAATTATGTCCGCAATGCCCCTATTGGCAGTGCTAAAGGGTTTTCCAATAACAGGTGTTATTTGGAATAGCCCGCTATTTCGGTAGGTGTCACTTTTGAAGCTGTAATTTTTTTGATATTTGACAAGCAGAAACTACGCCATTAATAAAAATGGAACGATACACGCTTAAACAACGCATTGAAATTATTAAAATTCACTATGAAAATGGTGAAAACTTGGCAGAGACGGTTCGTAAAACTCGAATATTTTGGGTCACCGTGAAGCTCCTTGTCGGACCGCAATACAGAAATTGGTGCAAAAATTCGAGCTGTTGGGAAAAGTTAGTGATGTGAAGAATAAAAAAAGAAAATATTGCTGTTGTAGCCGAAAGTGTTGAAGGAAACCCAGATTTGTCCATTCCTCCTCGTTCTTTGGAATTAGGCATTCCACAAATGTCATTACACCGTATTTTGCATAAAGATTTTGGTCTTAAGGCTTATAAAGTCCAATTAACACAAGAACTCAACGTCGTGCCTTTGCTGATTGGGTCGTTGAAACGCATGAAAATTATCCGGAGTTCTGTCGAAAAATCATCTTGAGTGATGAGGCCCATTTCCACCTCGGTGGCTTCGTCAACAAGCAAAATTGTCGGATCTGGGGCTCAGAAAATCCAAAAGTTATTATTGAAAAGCCTCTCTATCTTCAACGTGCGACTGTTTGGTGCGGTTTATGGTCCGGCGGAGCCAATGGACCTTACTTTTTCGAAAATGAAGCTCGAGCAACAGTTATGGTGAATGGATTGCGCTATCGAGAGATGATTAACGATTTTTTATAGCCGGAGTTGGATGGTATTGATCGGGACAACGGTGCTATGTGCCACACAAGCAGCGAAACCTTAGATATTTTACGTGAAAAGACCTCCAATAACACCTCTTATTGGAAAACTCTTTAAAATCAAATCTCAACATCAATCGATTTTGATTTTTTGTTTTTGTTTTGTCTAAAACAACTTTTACTGATGTTCTTAATTCGTTGCCCTGGCTTAAGGGGTTAGAGGTAGTCAGAATTTTTTTTTTTGCATTTTCTTAAAGTATAATGCTTTAAAAATATTGTGTAAAAATTTGAAGTGAATCCGACAAATACTTTTCAAGTTATTCAACAATTAACAAAGGGCGCTCGGCCGCTCCGGAGCCGATAGCAAAACTTTAAATGCGTTTTTCTCAAAACTATGTTTTTCAAACTGGTGAACACTGTAACTTAAAAACCGCTACGTAGATTTCAATAAAATTTATACAGCTTTTGAAAAACATAAAAAACTTGTGCCTGATCGAAGGATTTTTTTTTTTCAAAAATTTCGATTTTTTTTTAACAGTTAACTGTTGGTTTTTTTCTCTAAAATCTGGAAAAAATTTTCTAAGGCCGCCATTTTGTTCATTTTGAAAAAAAAAAGCTTCGATCAGGCACAAGATTATCTATTAATAAAACTAATTTTTCTTGTCCGATTGGTTTTAGATGAATCTGCAAGGACTTGTGATGTTCACCGCAAGGGACTTCTGGAGAAACGGGCTTCACACAAACAGCGATAACTTTTGCAATTATTAATTTTTTTTTTTTGAAATTTTGGTGAAGTCAAGTTAAAACATGATGTTTTTATGCTACGTTTTTATTTTTGTTAAATAAATTAATTAAGTAGCAAAAAAAAATTCGTGAAAATCATCATTTTTTCGGGCCTCTGACTACCCCTAACCCCTTAAGGGGTAATATACAGTTAGAATTAAAAAAAAATCCATTTTGTTTTTATTTTATTTTCTTAATGTAAATATATTTAAGAATACACACAGAAAATGTAACATCGTTTCGGTGAATATTTTCGAAGTTACACGCAAATTTGAAAAGGTGTTTCTAAGTGCTTGAAAGTACAAGGCGAACTTTAACGCGTTTTTCTCAAAATGCTGTTTTCAAAGTCGGTGGCCAACATTACTCGGAAACGACTAAACCGATTAGTCTCAAATTTTAACACGAGCTTCTTAAATATATATTTTTTAGTATTTAATTGAAGATTTTTCTCACCGATAAATATTTTTTTTATTTATATAAACAATTTAAGGCCGAAATTTTGGTCAAAAATCGATTTGTTTTTTTGAGAAACCGCCATTTTGTCAAACAAATGTATTTCGCGTATTCCTTCGATTAATTACTAGATTTAACATTACTTTAACGAAATCTGTTTTTTTTTTTTAATTTC
Organism: Anastrepha obliqua; assembly: GCF_027943255.1. NCBI lineage: Eukaryota > Metazoa > Arthropoda > Insecta > Diptera > Tephritidae > Anastrepha > Anastrepha obliqua. Next base: position 32,744,961 of record NC_072893.1, read on the forward strand.
AGAGGACCCAGTTCAGAGACATAGTGGTCACCGCAAAACGTCTTTTTTGAGAGGAGCTCCCGGAGATCAGCTGTAGCTCATTTCCAAATAAATATTTTTACTAACACTAAGTCTTTAAATACAGTTAAAATATTACATAATATGTGTAAAAAATTTTAGATCAATAAATTTAAAAATTTTCTCAGAAAAAATTCTGGAAAATTCGCTTTTTTGCTTGTAACTGTATGTAACCCCTTAAACATTATTGTTAAATAGTCTGTAAGGAATTGTTGTTTCATAGACTTACTAAGAAAATAAAGATATAAATATATATACGTATATACATAATTAACTAAGTATTCCCACCTATTGATGGACGAAAAATCACCAATGGTAGACGATCCTTATACTCTTTGATAATTTGCTCAGCTAAACTTTTCGTGAATGTGTAGGTGTTTGGTTGGAAATCGCTATATCTGAAAAATTACACGAAAGAGTTTACGTTATAAACATATGACCATATACATGCATACATTCACACACATACATATATACATATATGTATGTTGTAATAAATATAATTTGCAAACGATCAACTTACTTTAAATTTAAAATATTCAACGATTCTGTGCTGTAAGTTTCTGCCAGTTTAATCGTTGTTCGCCAATCAGCATACGGTGGATAAAACTAGAACAACGATTTGTTTCATTTAAAAATTGATCAGCCTAAAGAAAGTTTGTATAGCTGTACCTTCTCCTCAACAACACGTCTGTTTGGATAACAATAAGTGGTGGAAACATGCATAAAGACCTTAAGATGCTTGAGGGTTTCAGCAATTTTGATCAGCTCATAAGTACCGCGTGTATTCATTAGTATGGCATCACGCAATGGATCATCGAATCTGAAATCGCATTGAAAATTCCAAAAGCGTTTAAGTTATATACATAAATACTAAATTTTCTATTTCATTGTAATTTCATAAAGGGTGGCGCAAAATTAACCATTCAACTTTTTACTAAAAAAAAATTATTTTGAATGACGGAAATCTTTATTTTAACCCTTACGTGCTCCATTGCTTGTCTGTTTGTACATATGCTGCAGCTGTTTAGCTCATAAGTGTCAAATATGATTACCGTAGGACGATATTTGCAAATATTATAAATCTTTCCATAATTTATTAATTTTGCGCCACCTGTTATTTTTGAATGTACTTATATGAAAGCGTAAAAGTAACCTGTAGACTGAGTTAAAAAAATTAAAGCCTTAAATATTTAAATGTGATCTTCATTGTAAAATTAATTACTAATGCAAAATATATGCAAAATAACAAATTTTGTTTGTTTAATTATAATATCCCCTTTTTTTAGTCAGCTAGGCACAGGCGGCCGCCGTAGCCGAATGGGTTACTGTGTGACTACCATTCGGAATTCACAGAGAGAACGTAGGGCCGAATCTCGGTGAAACACCAAAATTAAGAAAAACATTATTCTAATAGCGGTCGCCCCTCGGCAGGCAATGGCAAACCTCCGAGTGTATTTCTCCCATGAAAAAATTCCTCATAAAAATATCTGCCGTTCGGAGTCGGTTTAAAACTGGAGGTCCCTCCATTTGTGGAACAACATCAAGACGGACACCACAAATAGGAGGAGGAGGAGCTCGGCCAAACACCCAAAAAGGTTTTACGCGCCAATTATATATGTATATATATATATGTATAGGTACAGTCAAGAATGTAAGTTGTTTGTGTATGTAGCTATTAAGGTGTAACCCACAAAAATATGCCGATTTCGGGTGCAACTGATCGTCGGAGATTCTGTTCACGTTGCAATATTCGACGTTTGCGTGAAGTTTGGTGATTTGGTGGCAACAGCCTACGTCCGGGCCCAACCGGACAGCGAGAACAAATGAAATTATTGAACTCATCGCTATAAGTTTGCATGTTAATCAGCTTCAGTTAGTGCACAAGAGAACCCCTGCCCTGGGACTTCCAAAAACCATTGTGACCTAGCAGATCATTATTCGGTTCGTAGCGAATTTTACAGAATCAGCTGATGTGCTGAAGTCCTCCCAGCAGGCATTGTTCAGACGACAACGAAGTGTCATTGGTTGATTTTTTTCGTATATCACCAACATAATCTCAGTTTGCAAACATATCCCAACACGTCACGCACATCAGCTGATTCTGTCGAATCCGCTTAGAGCCGAATAACGGTCTGCTAAAGGGCACACCTCTAAAAGTCTTTTCACCATGTCTGACAAGCGCATAAGCTCAACGATTATAATTTGTATAAAAATTTCTGCCAGACAATGCTGGAGCAATTTCGTACGGTAAACACCATTTGTTGAAGTGATGGAAAGCAATTTCATTTAAATAGAAGTGTAATTAAGTATAATAATGACCGTTATTGGTCATCTAAAGAACAGAACCCACTATTAAACCATCAACAGCCATTTCACATTCCCAAAGTGACAGTTTGGTGTGTATTGTCAAGCAGTGGAATAATTGGAACATATTTTTTTGACAATCGTCGAGGACAAGTAATTTATGTGGATAGTGCCTCCTATCGGTGCATGAGAAAACACCCTGCTTTTAGCAAACACACATGATTTCAGCAAGATGGCGTTACGCCGCACATGGCTAGAGAGACCACGGCGACACTGCGTGATTTCTTTCCTGATATTAATGAACTGATAAACCATTTCGGTGGCACATCCCGGCTTTCCAGGCCGCTCGATCTTACCGCTATGGACTTCTCTCTGTGAGAGTACCTCAAAAGTAAAGTCTGTGAAACAAAACCAGCGACCATCTCAGCACTAAAAGAAAATATTGTTCGTGAGGTTTGAGGTTAATGGCATCTTTAAAACCCTTTTCCAGCGAGTGGCACGAAGTACCGAGGCCAGGTTCCAAGAGTGTATCCGACGTAACGGGCAACATTTAGAGGAAATAATTAAAAATAATAATAAAATCGCATCGTGATTGAAATAAACCTTTGTCATTACTAATTCCTTTCTAATTTAGCTTTTAATTCATAATTCTCCCGCCGAACACCTTGTACTCAAATTTTTCGAGATCTTCTATGCTTAAAATCATATTGTTACGATTTCACAGAAAATAACTGCCATATGAATCTACTTATATAAAGGGTTTTCCAATAACAGGTGTTACAGGTGAATGGATTGCGCTATCGAGAAATGATTAACGATTTTTTATGGCCGAAACCATTGATCTTTTACGGGAAAAGTTTCCGGACCGTGTTATCTCCCGCAGAGGTGATCGCAATTGACCACCGAGATCTTGTGGTTTAACATCTTGTGACTTTTTTCTTTGGGGCCACATGGAAGAGAAGGTCTACGCCAACAGCCCAGGGTCGATTCAAGACCTTAAAGATGGTATTCGTGAGGCTATCGAGGACATAGGGCAGCCACTTTGCAATTCGGTTATGGAAAATTTCATGAAAAGGATATTGTCCTGTAAGCGTGGTCGTGGTGGTCATTTGCCTGATGTTATTTTCCACTATTAACGGCATACCTTCCTCTTTCTAAACATCCGATAGCAACACGACTTATTAAAAACCCCTTTATATCGCTCGTTTCCGTTTCACTCCAACGTCACAACCTAAAAAAAAAAAATACTTATGTGAAAGTAAGCAGAAATTACCTTCAGCTTTTCCTGCTTGCTGTGTAAAAAATTCTTGGTGTTATCTATTAACAATACCTCATTAGATGAAAATGTGTCTTTACTTTAATTATTTATTTCTTAAAACTTCGAAGCCCTTTTCCTCAAAATTGTAATTTTTTGAGTGCGTCTTGGCGTGGCTTCACAAATGAAGAAGCATTCAGTTATAAGCCGCCTCCGAACAGAAGATAGTTGGGTTTTTTGAGGAAATTTTTGCATGGTCGAAATACCCTCGAATGTTTGCCTTTGCCTGTCAAAAGGCGACTACATTCGGCGATAGGCCTTTGCGAATATATTTTCCTTATTACTTGTTTTCTTATGGAATCCAGAAGTTAACGAGACAATTGTTTTTATTGTTGTAACTAGAGACTACGAAAAAATATTAAATTTGAGTGTTCGTTTCGTTTCTACTCTCGGATATCCAGTGGAATTTTTCCCGCATTCACTCATGGTAGGTATAGGTATTGAAGATGATTTCCGTATAGTTTGAATACCTATTGGTAGATAGGGTCTCGAGATATAGGTCAAAACGTGGACCCGGGTAACCTTTGGTTGTGTATGTACAATAGGGGTATCAAATGAAAGCTGTTGATAAGTGCTTTAATACGGGGTAATTTTCATACCTATTGATGACTAGGATCTCGAAATGTATGCCAAAACGTGGACCCGCCGTGTCTTTGCACCGAATTAAACCAAACTTACGCACATTGTTAAGTAAGTATTGAAAATGGGTTTCGTAAAGTTTGGTTGTAATTCGGAGCACTGGCAACGGGTACAGCGTTCTTTTGAACCAGCCATAATGTCGCTTACTTTTTTAACGCTTGGGGCGGAACTGAACTGTCAAATTGACAGTGTGAGTTACAATGTGTCAATATTTCTTTCTGATTTGGATGCCATAAGGAAAAAACGTAAGTGCAACATGTAAAAATTGTTTGTGAATTTTTTTGGAGTGGATTTTGGAACAGTGAATAATTTCTTACGAAATTTGAGAATTTAATGTGAAATCCGAATGAAATTATGTGTTCGTGGAAAAAAAATTTTTTTTCGTTTTTTGTTTTGAAAAATATAAATGGATAATGGTTAAAAAAGCTGCAATGCTTAATAAAACATACAAATTGAAACGAAAAATTCATGGATGATCAGGAAAAAAGACGATGGTTTATTCATATGCGTTGATTTGAAATTTAAAAACAATCTTCTTTTTTCCTGATTTTCAATTTATATTTTATATTTACTCAAAAACAAATACAAAAACAAAAAATATTGTTTATGCCAAAGCGCTTGAATAAAGAATAAAGAAATAAATAATATGAAAATCATATATTTTCTGTTCTAAACCATATCTATTCTATTTTAGTGTGCCCAGCGAAGGGGGCCGGGTTTGCTAGTGTTATATAAATTGCTCTGTAATAGCACATATACTTATATAAGTACTCATATAGGTACATGTATTTATACACATACCATACATATAAACATACTTATACATATAAATAAAAGAAAGTATACAATACCGCACACTGGCTGCCGAATGATAAATTATGTTCACATTCTGCAATCGCACCAAATCGGCTTCACTTATACCCAATCCCAATTCAGTACAATCACCGGCAATCGGGTGGACTTTCTGCAAATTTTGCGGTTGCTCTTCTCTCAAACGTTCAAATAGTTTTGAATTCAATATACCATCTAGGCGATCTTCGATACATTTGCCCTTTTTTGGACGCAACAGCACATACACCGCAGCTACATTTGGGCAAGAGCGCAATATTTTTTCAATTAGACCCTTACCAATGAACCCTGGAAAAAAGAGAAAATAAACTGAAAATCGGATTTTGTATACCTGGTGTATGGTTTTAATGGAATGTCATGGTCATAGTCATAAAGGGTTTTTCAAAAGTGACAACTAGATGTCAGTAGTGAATAATTTCTGCACGATATCTCTGATATTTGTCAGATAGACAGATGCACAATTTTACACTATAGAACAATGCATTAAAATTATTGAAACTTATTATGAAAATGGCAGATTTTTAAGAACAGAATATCGCAAAATTCGTGATTTTTTGGTGAAAAAAATCATCTGAATAAGTCGACAATTCAAGTGGGTGCAAAATTTTCAAGAAACTGATTTTGTCGAGGATAGAACATGGACTAGCAGATCAAAAGCTGGGTGTTCTGTCGAGAATATTGCTGCTGTAGCGCAAAGTGTTGTTGAACAACCTACAACCATCGGTATCTCGACGTTTTCAACAATTAGGCATTCATGAATCGACTGTCTGGTGGATTTTGCCTGTAAGTGTGCTTATGGTGGAAATTTAAATGATGTAATTTTTCACATATAATTATTAAGAGCCCCATTTCGCATGAAAATAGTGAAACCTTAAAGAATTTATATTTTGACATATTTTATTTTAAAACAACATCTTGGCGCATCTTTTGAAACACCCTTTAGAAAGATCGTGTAGGATTTAATATTGTTTGAAATATAGTAAACGTAACTGGAGGACGAACTTTTTAAAGCATATGAGTGAAATGAGGTATATTTAAGAAGGTAATACTCGTAGTATAGATCTAAAGAAACCAAAAACAGGGATCCGCAAAATAATGGTTTTGGAGATATGGCAAGTTATTCTCTTCTGAAGCATTTATTTTCAATCACTTGTAAAGGTTGATCAGATTGGAGGTACTTTTTCGAATAGGGTATTTTTATATTACGAAAATCGACGCTTTATGAAAAGTGTTCATTGCTCGCTCAGGCCGCTCAGCCTGTTGTCGGTATATCTAAGTTGACATCCTCTGGAACACTGTTTCATGTTAATTAACGCAGGGCGTTAATATTATTTTGCTCTAGCTGCCGGTACTGAAACAGCTATATTGTTCGCCTTTCTTCGACCTGCTTCGTCCTACGCAATACTTGCTTAAAAAACTTTCATGCAGCATCCCAGCAATGTTTTAAAATGCACATACTGCCAGTTAAATTTGTTTAATTTGGCAGGTAGGGCCGAGTGGTGAAGCGGAGAGACCAAACCTATGCAGATAATACTGAAAGCAGCCTTGTCCGCTCACCATCTGGAATAGGAAGTAAACCACTTTTCCGTGTCTTCGCAGTAACCACGTGTCAAAGTTAGGGATAAGTTCGTGCGTCCAGCGGCCTTTAGAAGAATGATCCCATCTTCGCTGCCATTCGTCGAGTGACGTCATTCGCTGTGCCAACTTTTGGTCCCTTGAAGATTTTGCACCTTGCCTTAGATAGAGGCGGTTTAGTTCACGTGCTGGGATATCCAGTGTAATTTTTCCCGCATTCACTCAAATTACATCATCCGATATGTCCGGTATGCAGTCTACTTGCAAAACACACACCCTATAAACCGGCCTGGCTCCTTGTAGGTGTGTTTCTCTTATGGTGTACGAGTACATAACCGTTCTGCGATGAGGCCCATTTTTTGCTTAATGGCCACGTCAATGTAACAGTGAGTGGCGAACGCTATCGCGTCATGATAAACAACTTTTTGATGCCGGAAATTGAAGCCTCCTCCTTGTGGAGGTTCCGACAAGACGGCGCTACTTGCCATACAGCCCGTGAACAAATGGATTTACTGCGTCATCGTTTCGTCGCACAATTTATTTCTTGTCTCGGACCAGTGGATTGGCCACCAAGATCGTGTGATATCACATGTTTGGACTTTTATTTACGGGGTGTGTAAAGCCTAAATACTTTGTGAATATACCAGCTACGATTGGGGCATTGGAAGCCAACATTACTGAAGTTATTCACGAGATACCGACCGAAGTCCTCCAGCAAGTCATTCAAAATTGGTGTTTACGGATGACCAAATTACGGATCAGTTGCGGCCAATATTTAAAGGGATTATCTTTAAAAAATAAATACCATGAATGGCTTTTACAGAAAAATAATAAAGTAACTCCAAACGTATGGCGCAGAAGCGTGGACGATGACAACATCCGATGAAGCGACGCTTGGAGTATTTTAGAGAAAGATTCTGCGCCAGATTTTTGTACCTTTGCACGTTGGCGACGGCGAATACGCAGGCGATTGAACGATGAGCTGTATGAGCTTTACGACGACATAGACATAGTGCAGTGAATAAATATCCAGCGGCTACGCTGGCTGGGTCATGTCGTCCGAATGGATACAAACGTTCCGGCTCTGAATGTATTCGATGTGGTACCAGCTGGTGGTAGCAGACGAAGAAGAATGCCTCCTCTAAGTTGGAAAGATCAGGTGGAGAAGGTCTTGGCTTCACTTGATGTGCCCAACTGGCGACGGTTAGCACGAGAAAGAAACGAGTGACGCGCTTTGTTAAATTCGGCCAATATCGCGTAACCGGTTATCGCCCCAATTAAGAAGAAGAAGAATAAAGATTGTGTAATCAATTCGAATTTTCGTTGTTTTATTTCAATTTAAATTCCGATACCTCAAAATTGATCACCCTTTATATATCTGTAAATGGGAAAAATGCGCGGTTGCTTTGGATTTCAATGAAATCGAATAAAAATTCAATATGAAATGCAAGTTTGTTAGTGTTCGACATTATTGTAGATATATACCAGGTGTATAAGCTTAAATCCGCTGTTTTTTAGTAAAAAAAAAAACCCTGTTTTTTTATAGAAAGCAAAAAAATTATTTATTCAAAGTATTTGCCCTCGCTAGCTATACATTTTTCCCATCTCTCGGGCAATTTGTGTATACCACGCCAAAAGAATTCTTCATCTTTCGAGGCGAACCACTCGTCAAGCCATTTCCGGACGTCTTCGTACGAATCGAAGTGCTGTTCGGCGAGCGCGTGACCCATCGATGAAAACAGATGATAGTCCGAAGGGGCCAGGTCTGGTGAATAAGCGGGATGAGGTAGCACCTCCCAATTGATTGTCTCCAAGTAGTTTTGGACCATTCTTGACGTGTGCGATGGGACGTTGTCGTGGAGGAAAATCAGCTTCTCATGTCTTTGTTCATAACGAGGCCTTTTTTCACGCAAAGCACGGCGCAATTTGATGAGTTGTTGGTGGTAGCGATGAGAATTAACAGTTTCACCAGGTTTCAACAGCTCATAGTAAACGACACCCTGCTGATCCCACCAAACGCACAGCATCGTCTTGCGTCCAAAGCGATTAGGTCTTGATGAAGAAGTTGATGGTTGGCCGGGATCGAACCATGATTTTTTTCGTTTAGGATTCTCAAAGTATATCCACTTTTCATCGCTAGTCACCACAAGATGCAGGAACGACTTTCTTTTATGCCTAGCCAGCAAGATTTCGCATGTGTTTTGGCGTCGCTCCATCTGTCTATCGTTCAATTCATGGGGTACCCATTTTCCGACTTTTGGACCTTTCCCATGGCACGTAAACGCATGGAAATGGCTGGTTGAGTGACACCTAACTGCTCGGCAAGCATTTTTTGCGATTGGGTATCGTCCTCATCCTAAAGAGCCTGCAATTCACGGTCCTCAACTTTTCTGGGCCGATTTTCACGCTTCTTGTCACTCAAGTCAAAATGGCCGTCTTTGAACCGACGGAACCAGTCTCTGCAAGTTGTTTCCGATAATGCACTGTCACCATAGGCCTCCACAAGCATTCGATGCGATTCGGCAGCCGATTTCTTCAAATTAAAGCAAAAAAGTAGAGCTTCCCGCATATGCTCTTTTTTTGGCACAAAATTAGACATGATTACGCAAGGAATGCTGTATGAAATCACTGATGATGTGCAGTGATTGATGTAAACAGGTGTCGAACCCATGCAAAAAATAATATGGCATTTCTATGGTAACTTGATATGCTCACTAACGCCATCTACGAGCAATCAGCGGATTTAAGCTTATACACCTGTAAATGTTTCCGAAAAAGTTTTAAATAATAATTTGTTTGCTGAGATATCGCATATTATATATTTTTTTTAAATTAGATTGGCTTATTATCGGTTTTAAACTCCCAATTAACTTTGTACCAATTGTATCGTGGATAATGAGATTCACCACGATATCTCAAAATTTTCTTCGACATACTGAAATGCATGCTTTGAAATCTAAATAATTTTTCTTTTTTTGTCTTAATTAACGGTGCCAAATTTGTAGTATGGATTGTCTTAAATTATCATATATCAGACTTACCTGAGGCGCCAGTAACAAAAATCTCCTGATTTGCAAAAAAATTAGCTATTGACATTTTTTCTGAAAATATTAAAACATTTATTTCTCATTTAAAGCACTGTTACAATATACCAAACAAAAGTATTGTTATTTACAATATTACAGCACAAGTTCTCACTCAAAAAACAAAAAAAAAACAAATCACATAAATACGGTTAAGTTTTATTGAACTTGGTATATTATAATTTTCGTATAAAATCAAGTATTAATGAACATTTTAAACGCGCAATCATTGACACTGTACTTGTGTCACATGGACTAAGGGCCATCGTTGCAACGATTCGTCATAAATTTGCATTTTTTTCGATAGGCTAAGTGTTCATTAGCAATGCTCATACATATGTATGATAGAATATTTACATACATTTATGCAATTCATTTTTGCATATACGTACATACGTGCATGCACATGCAAATGAAAAAGATATTGAAGCAAAATTTTGTTTATGGACTCTCAAAATTTCACTCCATACAAAATACTCGTGGAAGTAAATTTATGTAAATAAGTGCGATAAGTCATCGAACCTTAAATGTCGTACTTTGTTGCATTTAATTTCAAGTTTGATTGACATACCAATAAGTTGAGAATAAGATATTTAATTAGTTTCTACTGCAAGTTTTTGATTTATTAATTTTGGCATTTCATAATTTCTGGCCTCATTTTTATGTATTAGTTTTAGTGTTTAATATATAATTTTCGTGTTTTGTGTTATTTTTAGTATTTAATATATGATTTTCGTGTTTTGAAATTTTTTGTAAGACTTTTTGCTCGGTATTTTAAATTCGTATGGTATTTTCAATGCTCATTTAATTATTACAACGGAACATAAAAGACATCCAACGCAATTAAATATAAATGGTATTTAATTATTTCACTTTAGGGCTTATTAAATACAAAAAAAAAATTAATAAAGCATAAGAACAGAAATACATATTTTTTTGGACTCTATTTAACCCGGTCTTCGTCGCTACTGGGTAAAAAAGACCGCAGAGGTAATAAAACCACTTTTAACTTTTTTGCTACAAAATATGACCTGCCGCTTTAAGTACCTTTCTGCATAGAAACAAAAAAAGAGACGCTCCCTACGTAAAACAAATATTTAATTAATTATACATCTATATATTATGTAGTCATTTTTACCCGGTTGCGACCGTTTGTGTTTGTATTTGCCTAGCGACAAACCCCGGGTTAAAAAACTGTTATTTTTATGTAACGTTATTTTTGCTAATGAACATATTCCGCCAATTTTTGATTTCTTCCACAAGAAAACATTAATATTGCTTTACATACATACATATACATATATACCCAACTCTTTTCTAACATGCTCTTTTTTTATACCGTTTGAAAATAGCCCGGTTTACCAGTAAATTTTATTACACGAAATACTGGATCTCCGAAACAGTTAACAGAAGTCGTTAAAAACGAACGAGATTCTGTCTGCCGAATCAAACCCGACAGATGATCCAGTGCATAAAATACGCTTTATAAAGCTAGAGACCACGAATTATTTTCAAAGATAGTTCAAAATTTCAATTAAAAAAAAAAATTGTATTACTTTTAAAATGTATAATCGCTTACATTCGATTACGAATAGTAAATAAAGAAGAAGAAAGTAGCGCTGAGTAGTGCAAAACTGATTTTTATTCCTAATTGCCATTTCAATTTTTATATTTATTTGTGGACTGAATTTTAGCTTTACATAAATTTAAATTTTTTTTTTGTAATAAAAACTATTTTTTTTTTGTTTGTTTTATAATTAGATAACATGGATCTGATTATTACTTTATTTGAAAAAATATTTGAAGGTATTTCATCTTACACGATTTTTTGAAGTTGTGAGGCATATTCCCAAATATATATTTTTTAACACGGTTTTCTCCTCACGATCTTCAAATAAACGTATTTCCCATGTAAAAAAAGTGTTAAGTATATACATATACGAGTGCATATGTATGTACTATATATATTTGAATTTAAATGTAAATGAAGTATTTTTCGATGTTTCGACAAAAAAATTATTCACTTATACAAATTTCAATTTCAAAACACCACCACATTGAAGAAACTACGATTTTCTAGTACAAGTTCTTCATAAATAAGAATAAAAAAACTCAAATTACAATTTAAAATATTACTGGAAGTATACTCTGTCGTTGTCAAATTGAAACTGATTGCACCTTTCAGCTAGAGCAGCCTATTTGGCTTTGCTTCTGCAATCGCTTTCAATACTTTGTATTCGACTATCAATCATTATCATATCATTATTTTCTATTCGACGAACAATCAAAAGAAAAGAGTAAAAGAAGGAAAAGAAGGAAAAGAAAGACTTAATTTAATTGAATGCGTAAATTACACCGATCCTTTTTATTTTTCTCTTTCGTTTTTGTTTAATATATTTTATTTTATAATTATTTAATTTTCGTTTATTTACTTTATTTTATATTATTTAATTTTAGTTTATTTACTTCATTTCATTTCTTAATTTCTTCTAAATACGTTTATTTCATTATATTATATTTTATTTTATCTTATTTTATTATAATTTTTTTTTTTTGTTTATACAAGTCAAAAAGCCCGGCAAATCATTTTGATCAAAATCTACGAAGAATTATTAAATACATAGTACAATCAATAATTTTTGTAAAATTCCATATTAACTCCTAATTTGTGGCAGGAAAAATATTCGTAGTGGCTTGCCCACAATATCGTGTGAAACAGCAGGTGTGTTTTATAATGCATTTCAACGCACACTTTGAGGCGGAATAATTTGAAAGCAAGACGTTTTATTTTTTATTATAATTTTTTTTTATTTTTCTTTCATGTCCAGTTTTAAATTTACTATATTTGGAAGGTTGAATTTTATATTCTCCCCAGAGATGGACGCTCTAATAAGCGCATATCCTCTATAAAGCTGCACTTTACTTGGAAATATTCTCCTTGTTTGATTTTCATGTTTATAGACAGTTCGACGATTTTGTTTCTTTTTTATGAAATTACATATACTTTTTCTACGCTAATTACAATAAAAGAATTATCTCAGCGCTTTTCTAGTTTATTAGTATTGTTTTTTAAGAACAATCCAGTTTAATGTACACTCTTGCGCACACAATATCACCGAATGAAAAGTAGCGGCAGAACCCAGCAGCGTTGACTCTTAGAAAGAAAGAGCACTTCAAATTTTATTGAAAAAGTGAAGTTAATCAGAACGAAAGCTCATGCAAAGTGATGTGGTCTAAAAATTTATAAGCCGTCGTTACATTTACGACGCTTACGACACACAATTTTATTCTTTAGCTGACCATCAATTCCCGCTTTTGGCAGCTTTTACTGTATTTCCTCCATCGATACCTGCTGATATTAACAGCTTCCCAAATTTTCTTGAATTATCAAATAGAAGTTATTTAATTGTTAATTTTTTATTTTCCAATCTTCAAAATATGCGCCTTTGTGTGCGTAAAGTAACCATAGCACACGAACCCATTAACTCGCTACTCGTTACTGCATATTTATCTACATCACTATTGACAACCAAGCGTAGATAAAAAAATTCAGAAGAGTTAATCGAATGTCAACTAGCAAGTAAAAGAAAATTGTAATTTTCAGGCATTACTCTTAAAGAAAACAAAATAGTGAATCTACTCTTAATTGTTTAAATTTTGAAAAAGTTTAGAAAGTGTACTTTTCTAAGAAAATTAAATATAATAGAGTTACACACATTATACGGCTCGAGATACTATATTCATATACAAGCGTCGTTGTAGCAAGGGTGCAAAGGCGCCAGCGCTAACAGCCGCAGTCAGTATAATAGCATAAAATAAACCCCAACAAATATTGAACAATATATGGTTTGGATTGTTTCTAAAGCGGCAATTAAATGAAGAATGGCCACTACACAGCAATACTCGCTACGTTGGAACAACTACTTTCGACATTTAACATATGCTTTGGACAATCACCGCAACAACGATGATTTTGTTGACGTGAGTTTGTGCTGTGATGGAAGAAAAATCAAAGCACATAAAGTGGTGCTCTCCTCCTGCAGCTCTTATTTTAAAGAAATATTCAGGGATAATCCACATCCGCATCCAGTGATAATTTTCAAATTCATTAAATTCGAAGATCTCACCTCAATCATTGAGTTTATGTACCAGGTAGGAATAAGAAAAGTAAATGTTGCTTGAAGCTTCAGGTGTTTTCAAAACTTTTTTAAAGTTCATTTTAATTAATATTATAAATAAGTATAGAGTGTTTTTTCACATAGGGAGAAGTTAATGTACAACAGGAAGCCCTGCAGTCATTCCTGCAAACCGCCGAATTGCTTGCAGTACAAGGTCTTACTGCTGATGAGAAGGAGAAACCAAAATTGCCTCCAACACCTATCATTGATGAACAAAAACTTATCAAAACCATCCCCAGTACTATAAGAGCGGTGAACGATGTAACGACTGCAACACAGACTACACCGCAAACAATCGAAATTCCAACTGCGACAATTTTGCAACAATCGCAGTCTCAGCAGCAGCAACATACCGCCACTCAGCATCATCATGTACAAACACAAATCCAGCACATTCAGGTGCAGCATCAACCACAGACTCATGTGCAAACCGTTCAAGCAGTGCAAACTCAGGTGCAGCAGCAACAAACTTCAGCAACTCATCAATTGCAACATCATCAACAACAGCAACAACAATTGCAACAAACACATTTAGGTACGCTGCCTTCAACGAATACGATCAAGAAACGTAAAATGACTTTCTCAGATGATGATGATAACATTTATACAACAGAGGGTGTCGATTACGGAGTCAAGGATGATTCGACGATTGTTAAAAGTAATAAAAGTTGAAAAACAAAAAAAAAAAAACTATTGACTATTTGCCGCTAATATAAAATTCGTAAATTTCAGCGGCGGAGATGACATTCCTACGAAGCGCCGTCAAAATGGATATACCCGAATACATCGTTAGTGAAGTGGATGATGGCGACCAGTTAGCTGACGGTAGTGCGCAGCATACATCGCAGGACGGTGGCACGACGGGCACACAAAATGTTACACAATATACATCAGAATATGAAATTTTGACAGAATCCGAAATCGAGGAAAAATTTCAGCAGGCCGATGCAGAAAACGCTGAAATAACAATAGAAATGGGTAATTAAGCTAAACAATTTACATTTGTATTGCCTTTATTTATAAGACATTTATGTATGTAGGCCGTCTTTTAAATCCAACGACGAGTACACCATCGAATACAACACCGCAAACGTCGTTAGACGAATCGGGCAATAGTGTCACTAATGCTGTGATGAAAATTGATAATAAAGGCGGCGGAACTGCAGGTATGTTGATTACAAATTATATGAAAATTCAAAGTCATGCCAAATAATAATAGAATTACCGGGTTTAGAATATAAATTAGACAATAAACCTTTGGCGAAACTTGTGTTCACATAATAAATTATAGGCAACCATTTTTTATCACTTAATGTTGTGTTTAGGTACTTTATTATGGGACTGTAGCAGCCTAGTGTGCTTCTGCATTGATAGTTCAGAGGGCATGAGCAAAATATCTAAAAAAAAAAAGATTTTAAGAGAGATAAAACCACTTTAAATACCCACTTTCTATACAGAATGCACGAAGCTATTTTTCTGTTTCTTTAGAATGGCACAGCTTTCGAGTGATTGATTCACAGTTTACCTGGGCCGATATGCAAAAGTGATATGATTGGGAAATTTATTTTTCATCTTGTATATTATTATTAGTTGGACACAAAATTGGTCGTTTTGAGATAGAAGAACCGACTATTGAGTGACATAGCTTATGATTGTAGCAAGGAATAAATGCAACGAATATCAGCAATATATATAATATATAATAATATATAAAGAAAATAAAATAAAATAATAATATCTCTGAATCTATGCGAGTTTCCCCAACGCGAACTACTAATTTTCGGCGTTCGACGACAGTCGGTTCTACGTTACCAAAACGACCAGGATTTATTTCCGGTCAAGGGCTCTCACTCCCTTGATGTATGGGGAATGTTTATGCTACCACAACAACTAATTTTCGTAGAATGACGTTATTAGCTTGTAATTTCGAACTTTTTTCATCTGATGCAAATAATGGTTCAGTATTTTCCTTTTCCACAATTACAATTTCTCTCTTGATATGGACATTTTGTAATTTTTTCATGCAAGACAGGCATTTGAAATCTACATAGTTCATCGCAGATCGCAGCTGCAGTCATATTAACTATATAATTAATGGTAAATTACATTTTTTTTTTTAACTAAATTGTATGTCTACTACGATGAATATGTCTCCAAATATTAACATTTTTGTTTATAATTTTTTCTATTGAAATAATTGCCGTTTCATCACAAATTTATATCACTATTGGCGTTTTTCAATGCTAGCGCATTAGCTGCTAATTAATATAAATTATAAGACTTATTTACAAAATAGAAAACAAAATTACTATAAAGAACAGAAACAAGTTAAGTCACCGCATAACATAATTTTTGTGCTATTTTTGTGTATTTTTAGATTTACCAAATAATAAGTGGACAGAATGTCAATTTTGCAAAATGGTCATAACCACGGTTAATCTTTGGAGACATATTCGTACGCAGCATACACCACAACCGCCACGCAAATGCGAGTTATGCAACAAAAATTTCAAAAACAAATACAGCTTACGCGAACATATACGAATTTCGCACGAACAAAAAATCACAGTGAAGTCAGAAAACTGATTGACAATATTTCATTTGCGTCGCTAAATTGTCACGCAGGAAATGACTATATTATTAAAAAACACTGAAATAAAAGAATGAATGAAATGAGACAGAGGAAAAGGATGAATTTTGAAAAAAAAAAAATGCATTGGAACATGTGAAGAAAGCTCGTTGACGACAAACAAAATGGCAACTAGAGAAAGAGTGAGATATGTATTCAAGAAGATGCGCAATAAAAGAATCGTTGTAAAGTTAAAACCGTTACAACCAGTGAGCAAAGTACATAAATACGTCCAAATAAAATGTGTAAAAAAAGAGTAAAAATACAGTCTTTAGAAAAATTTAACAGTCGCTAAGTAGTGGGAATGAAGTTCGCTGAAGGCTTATCCTAAAAAGTGCAAAATAAAATTATTTTAATATTTTCCAATATTCGATTATTTAACTGAATTGCATTCAGCCATCTTAGCCTCTCTTACATGTTGGCTGACTGGATTTGTTTTTCTTTTTATTTTTGAAGTATAAAGTATTTGCAATTTCCCATGAGCCGTTATCACGTTAATATTTATTGAAAACAATACGTTGTGAATTTTGTAAGAAATACTTGACTACTTGTTAATATCCATCCGATTCTTTCCCCTTAAGCAATATAAACATTTTAATTGTTGTAAATAAAAAAATGTCTAGAGGACACAATTTTAGGGCAATTTATCATTACTAAGCATCAGTCGCTTTTATTTCTGATTCATAAGTTATGGTAATGTGCAATCCCATTGGGACGGTAGTTTCTAACTAAGTTACGCAAATTGGATATTTCCAGCGCCCTTTGCAAACTTCGAACTTTTAATTAAATCTATGAAATTTTAATTAACCAAAAAACGATAGCCGCAGTATCGGACTTGTGATCGAATGAGATAAAGGCCAATGAATTGTTTTATTCAATATTAAATAACTTCCGCAAGAAGTAGCGCTCATCATGAAATGAATTGAAAATTCAGGGCAACCTCAACCGCCTATAGATTTATCTGTCCCTTACAAGTGGCGTTTTTAGAACGTTTGCCAATTTCCATTTAAAATTCTATCTTTCAACAGAAAAGTTACTGGCTATTTTTATTTATTAATTCCAAAGGTGCGAAATAAACTTGACAGCATACTGATTTTCGTATATTAGGTAAATTAATTAAAGTTGAAATATATATTAAAGGTCATTCTTTAAGTTAAAATGTACAAATTTACAGCGTCTGCCATTGTTTGGGCTTTCAATTATTTATTCAAACTTTAACAGCGATGCGAGCTAAACTGTATTCTCCTCCGCTTATCTAAATATTGAATTATGAATGATTTGCTTTTCACTCTACTTAGCTATTCCAAATCCGGAAAGAATAAATAAAAACAAGCATTATACGCTGTAAGGTAAAAGTAAGGATGTATAAATTTGGTGAATATAATGTTCCAACAATTAGATATCAGCTGTAAAAAATATTTATACACTTAATATTTAAATAAATTTCAATAGAATATGAATGTAGCATATACAAAAATAAAATAAGAATGATTAACAAGTGCATACATACATATGTACAAATAGTATAGACTTAAGTGCGGACGTGCAAAACCAGAAGAAACATATTTGATATATTTAACTTGAAGTATTTGCAAAAACAATATTTATGTTTGTAAATATTTATTTGTGGGTGAATTTTTCAACCAACCCCAGATACATACATACTCTGTAAGCATAGAAGAATTTTTGATTAATTTCGTAAGATTAATATTAATTCGCAATTTGTACAAATTAATACATAAACATAATGCAGTGCTGTTGAACAACTTGAGCAAAGCAGAAAGCGAACTCCAAAATCATAATTGGCACGCAAATGGCATTAAGAAAATCATTGGAAAATTTCACGAAAAAAATATCACAACTGCCTATTCGATTAAACGAACCAAATTTCACCAGCGGATAATTAAATGTATTCAATCATTTACGGCAAATTACAAAAAAAACAAAAAACAATTTTTGTTGTTGACTGTAAATCTTCAAAAATAGAAATGTTATCAAAACCGTTTTACATTTTTTATAAATGTTCAGAAACTTATAGAAATTTCCCACATTTGAAGTAAAAAAAATTTGTTTGAGCTATAACGCTCACTTATCCAGCGTGTAAAATATGTGGGTGTCTCCTCTAGCATAAATTCAATACAATTCATATAAAATTTAACAGGCGCGGTTTTCAGACCCGTTCTGCATTTTGAAAAAAAAAAAAATGTTCTGAATAGAAATGAATTCCGTCTATTGCCTATGAGATGGCATAATGAAATGCATCGATTCGATCTAACTGGGAATCGAAAAATAATACACAAACAGGAAGATAAACTGTGTCGTTTTCATTTCACGACCGAATCGATATGCAGAACCGTTCTGAATTTCTGCGAAAATTATTATGAATTTGATGTCTCCGAATTAAAAAAAGAAATAAGAAATAATTTTGAGCTGTAAAATTCAAGTTTATTTTTAATGTTTAGTTATTTATTTATATTATCATTTAGACTTCCCATTAGTATCATTGAAATATTTTTTCTTCAAATTCAAATCTCGATCAATAAATTGTATTAAAAGTAGCAATGGTAATGAAATTTTGTGTAAAAATAGGAATTATTGACACGAAAAATGAAAGAGTTAATTAGGAGATAATTTAATTACTTGAAATGCGAACAAACGACTTAATGAAACAATTTTTTTAAATCATTGTAATATTATATGTATGTATAAGCAGAATAGACTTTTATTATAATTTTCAAAAATATAAATGAATGTCGAAAAATATATACGCAATGTTGATAATTATTATTATTTGTAGGGGATATATACAATATAGCTCTAACTTAAAGGGTTCAGAGGCTCGAAGAAATGATGATTTTCAATAATTTTTTTTTTTGCTAATCAATTGCTTTATTTTACAAAAATAAAAACATAGCATTAATACATTAAGTTTCGACTTGGCTTTAGCAAAATTTCAAAAAAACAAAATCAATAATTGTAAAAGTTATCGCTGTTTGTGTGGAGCCTGTTTCTCCAGAAGTTCCTTCTGGGGACCATCACAAGTCCTTGGAGATTCATCTAAAATCAATCGGACACTAGAAATTAGTTTTACTAATAGATAATCTTGTGCCTGATCGAAGGTTTTTTTTCAAAATTAACAATATGGCGGCCTCAGGAAATATATTTCAGATTTTCGAGAAAAAACCTACAATGAATTGTTAAAAAAAAAATCCAAATTTTCGAAAACAAAATCCTTCGTTCAGGCACGAGTTTTTTATGTATTTCAAAACCAGTATAAATTTTATCGAAATCTACTAAGCGGTTTTTAAGTTACAGTGATCACCAGTTCAAAAAACATAGTTTTGAGAAAAACGCATTTAAAGTTTCGCTATCGATTTATGTAGAGTTATACGAATTATTTAATTACTTACACTGTGTCATATATTCCTGTGCCATATAATAGTTCTTCAGCCGTCATAGCAGTTTCCAAAATATCGATTTTCTGTTGCCTACGTAGTATTCGACCTATTCGAGTGTTATCGTTAGCGCGCTTATCTGCCACTTTCATACGTGCAGCATCCAGCTGCTGGTAGCTACTTGCTCTCGAACGCTCCGGAGCGCCCGAGCACCCTTTGTTAGTTGTTGAATAACTCGAAAAGTATTTATCGGATTCACCCAAAATTTTCACACAATATTTTTAAGATATTATGCTTTAAGAAGCAAAAAAAAATCGATTTTTTTTTTTAATTCTGACTACCCTTAACCCCTTAATGAGCACACTGGCTATTAGTGCCTTCGGTGAATATGCTGAAAATTATTTCCAATCCTCTAAACATTTCTATCCGGTATTACCTAGTTAAGGAAATTCAAAATCTTTGGTGGAATTTTTCGCCTTACATATATGTAAGTATGTGTATACGTGTTACTATGAAAACTCTAAATATCCACATTTGTAGTCTTTTGTCAAAACAAACATATTTCGACTTAGCACGTTCCACTCGTAATGCATTCAATTCTACCTCTTTGGCAAGTTTTCTATGATCTTTTCAAGTGATATATATAGGTATATATAGTATACTAGCTTTAACCCGCGGCCTTGCTCACGTAGGAGTATTTTTAAGGGATTAAGGATATGTATATAAAAGAATTACAAACAATAATTTCATAGAAAATATTTTTTTTATTAATAACCATAGATAATATTACAATACCCGGCATCCGTTGCTATGCCTCGTTGAATAAAATCAAAACAACCAATCAGAAAAATATCAAGCAAAATTATTTTTATTAATTTTCTATTTCAAACCGTTTTTGAACTTTGCATTTGGGTCATAGTTGAACAGCTTATGCGGATTATGAAGTCTAGAGTGTGCTATAAATAGTGGGAAATAGGAAATAGGGGGCTGTGGGAAGGGAGTTCCATCATAAAAACATGCCTATAACCTTCATTGGGTGAAAATATGAATGTATAAAAATGTTTACGTCATTTGGTGTTGTCGTTTCGTAGTGATGCGCGGACAACGTACAGACATTCACCTTTATAGTGTAGAAGATATATATAATTGGCGCGTACACCCTTTTTTGGGTGTTTGGCCGAGCTCTTCCTCCTATTTGTGGTGTGCGTCTTGATGTTGTTCCACAAATGGAAAAGTGATACAAAATAATAATTAACCTTTCAGTTTGAGTGACGGGTTTTCTTACCCCAAGTACACTTAAAGTTGCAATTAGTGGTGCCGTAGGCATAACCATAGCCGCAATATTACAGCATTTGTCGATTAGTCATGTCTTAACCATAAATAGCAGATATTGAAGTAGAATTAATGGCAACATTTTTGTCATAGAAGCACTGATAATTTTCCATTAAGTCAATTAATTTTTTGTCGTTTCGAATATTAAAATTTTTGTCGCAAATATTTAAAAAAAATTTTAAGTATTTCATAACTGCTTATGGTTACGGCGAAAAACCAAAATTCAATTGATATATACGGCTACGGTTATGGTTACGGTATTATGGTGGGGCACCTGTAAAACCCAAAGTAGAGGTATAATAACCATAACGCCATAAGTATTCTGACCGAATCAGCATATGGGTAACACTGTAATTTATTAGAGGTGACATGCCCGAAATCCGTAGTTATAACCATAACCGTAGAGACCAATTGAATTTTGGTTTTTCGCCGTAACCATAGCCAGTTGCATTGTGCTATACATTTTATTATTCTTTCTTTAGTTTCTGCCCTTCGAAATACGCAAATAAGTGATAGTAAGTGTAAATATCAGCTACTTATGGCTAAGGCACCAATAATTGATGATATAAATATCATTTTGGTTAATACTACGGTTAGGGTTATGGCGTTATGGTATCGCACCTCTACTTTGAGTTGAATACTTTAAAGTTATGTCCATATGTTTGATTAGAACAGCTGCAATTAGCTCTGCATTTTGTTAAGAAAATAATCTGCTTATAGATTTTTGACATTTTATTATACTATCTTTTTTTATTTCTCTTGTGTAGTACATAGATGGTAGATACCTCAGCACTAATGCTAGCACTGAAAGATTTTTAAAATACCTTTCATAGGATTGGATTCAAGAAATGTCAATATAATCAATATTAATTTCTTGGAGCCCATTTTTCATGTCAAGATAGAATCTTGTTGTTGTTGTAGCAGCATGTTGCTGAAGTGACAGTCCTTGACCGATTATAAATCCGGGTCCTTCCGGTTACGTAGAACCGACTGCCGTGGAATCTCTCTTATACTACATAAATCTAATTCAAAAAATTATATGTGTAATTCCCCTAATAGTTTTTACTTTATTTTCCAGTCGATGAACTTAATTTAACGTGCAAATTTTGTAAACGAAAACTACAATCGATGAATGCCTTACGCCGCCACATCACTTCACGCCACTCAGAAATTTCTGGAAAGGAACACGAGTGTACCATCTGTAGCAAGAGCTTCAAAACAAAATGGTCATTGTCAACGCATAATTCACGTTTCCATCGAGACATGCGTGTAACAAAAGAATGTATCAAAATGGACTTCGCCTAGTGGAGCACATCTTATATTACAAATTACGCAAATTCAACGTACAGAAAATGCACATATTTTCGTTGTAAAAATTCGTAATTCTTCTTCAATTTTACCTTTCAAATTATAATTAAAGTAGGTCAAATCATTAGCATACATCCATTAACTGTACCTATAAGAAACCTTTTTTCGTGGAGTCCATGATATTCGATAGTTTTACAAAACAAAAACAAAACACAAAGCACAAATACAAAAAAATAAAAACTAGTATGCAAAATTAGTTTTTTATGTTTATATTTAATTAATAGTAGCAGACATAATACAAGAAGGCAGTTCCATTTCTAATTTGTGTGATTAAAAAACATATTTTGTACATTTAACCACATGCAAATATCTGGCACATTTTTTTTTTTTGGGCAGAGAGCTTCACATTATACTTATACTTATTATACTTACATTGACAAGCCGGGAAAAATTTTACCAAAAACATCTAAAAAATATTCAATATAAGTCTTCATTTTGCCTAGTAATTAATTGTGGATATTTTTTTCGAGCAGTGGTTAATAAATCCCGAGTAATTTTGGTAAATCTCAAGTTAGTCTCTTCGTAAAAAGTGTGGGGTATATATGGTCTCCTGTTGTTGTTATTGTATCAGCATACACATTCCCCATACATAAACGGGGAATGTTGCTGAAGTGATAGTCCTTGGCCGATTATAAATCCGGACCCTTTCGGTTACCTAGAACCGACTGTCTATGGTCTCATCTTCGATGGTAGTTAATTGCCGCATGTAAAATTACATCCAGTGTTTTCCACGGGGTTATATGATTTCAAAAATCAATGGCTTCTTACTGTTCTTTATAAAAATATTTATCTAAAGCTGCTCTTTTGAATGCAAGAATTAATTGATTATATAGGAGCATCATACATGTCTTTAAAAATATTGAGTCACTGTTTCGTCTCAAATATTATCGAAATACATTTTGCAAAACATTTGTTTACTCCATACTTACTTATGATAATCAACTAATTTATATTTTTTTGATTCGAATACAAGACTTTCACAACTCAATATCGATAGATTTTCCCGGGAGGTTTGGTAGATTTAAATGTCATGATACATATATTTAAATATCAGGCGAGTACTGACGATGGAACTACCTTCTTTATTGTTGTTGTTTTTTTAGCAGCTTTTTTAATGTACATCATCGTAGTAGTTAAAAGTCTTCAAGACCCGGAAGTGGAAATTTCGCACTAAACTTTTCAATGTTACTACGTAATTCGCTCAATTGTTCTGCAATTTCTTTGTTAGACTTTAAGACTTCTTTGAAGTCCACCAATTTCGGACCGGATATTTTAGTAGCTACAATACAAATTTTCAGTGCACGATCAATGAAATCCACGACAACATCAATATCAGACTCTACTAATCCACGAGTAGTTAAAGCCGGTGTACCAAGTCGAATGCCAGATGGATTCAAGGCAGACTTATCGCCTGGTACAGTATTCTTATTGCAGGCAATATTCACTTCTTCTAGTATATATTCGCCTTTCCCACCGGTCAAACCGATGTTGCGTAAATCCAGCAGTATCAAATGCACATCAGTACCGCCTGTGGCAACATTGTAACCACGCTTTATTAAACCATCGCAAAGACGACTCGCATTGGCGATAACCTGCTTTTGATAGTCAACAAATTCTTTTGTCTGCGCCTGTTTCATGGCGGTGGCAATACCAGCAATAGTGTTATTATGTGGACCTCCTGCAACAAAAAAGTATAATTAGAATAATAATAATATAAAAGCTTATGTATTTGGAAAAATTATAGAATATTTGTTGGTAGTAGGATATAATTGGCTCTCACAGCCTTTATTGGGAACTCTACACCAAATTGTGGTGCGCATCTTGATGTGTTTCCACTGTTCACTGTCTTCACTGTTTTTGAGCAGCTCTTTCATGGCAGAAATACACTCATAGGTGTGCGTGTGTCCGCCAAGGGACGACTATGACGGCCGCCAACTGTTGACTGTAGATTTCGTTTGCAGATTTGAGTTGTTGTTACAACAGCGTGAAATTTTCCTCAGAAACATTTGGAAATGTTTACTACCATACTTCTGCTTGAGCATTAGCCCTCTGGAACGTAAACGCGACTGTTGTTCTAACAGCATAAATAGCCCCCAAAAATGTTTGGAGAATGCTGCTGGTGAAGTGCCAGTAGAATGCGACTGTCGCCCATACATCTTCTTACGGTTAAGTTATTGTTATTTTTGAAGATCCAGTCATCACACTATAGTTTGTTGCATGTAAACTACATGAACCCAAGAAATCTTTGCTGTAGTATAAGCACTTAAAGCACTTACACTTGTATAAATATTTCTAACTATTTCCAACTTTCGGATTAATTACTATTGCTATAGCGATGTTTTTGCTGTAGCAGCAAAAACATTCCGATTGCGGTCTTGTTTTCTGGTTCAATTCTAGAACAGTGGTGTGCCAACGTTCAGGAAGTTCACAACTTTTTCTATCTTCCCAGCCAAAGGGTATAGAAGCAACCTCACCCACCATCAAAAAAAGTATACCAAATTCATCTTATTCTGCTGATACTCACCCTGTAGACCTGGGAATACTGCTGCGTTTATGCGATCTTCCAAATCGTATAACACTTTTTCGCCATTGGGTAGCACCTTGCGTACACCCTTGCGATAGAAAATTACGCCAGCACGTGGACCACGCAATGTTTTGTGTGTCGTAGTGCTCACCACATCAGCGTATTCAAATGGCGATGGAATTAAACCGGCTGCAACCAGGCCAGCAACATGCGCCATATCAGCAAAAAGATAAGAATCATTTTGATCACAGATCTTACGAAAACGACCATAATCAAGACAACGGGAATAACATGAAATTCCAGCTATGATTACGCGTGGCCGGAAGAGCTCAGCATTCGCCTCCAGGTGATCATAATCGATTAAACCTGACTGTGGATCCACCTTATAGGGCATACTCTCGAAGAATATGGATGTGGCAGAAATACGCTTTTTAGCTGTCATAAATCCGTGTGTTAAATGGCCACCATCAGGCAAATCCAAACCCATAATACGATCATGCGGTTGGCAAAGTCCGGTGTACACTGCAAAGTTGGCAGGGGAACCCGAGTAGGGCTGAACGTTTACACCCCATTCTTCGGGATTAAGACGGAATACTTCGAGGGTACGCTTTTGTGCAAGGCGCTCTATTTCGTCAATGAATTCATTGCCCCCGTAGTAACGCTTACCGGGCATACCCTCCGAATACTTATTGTGCAGGCACGAACTCAAGCATTCTAGCACCGAAACCGATGTGAAATTTTCGCTGGCAATCATTTCTAAACCCACAGACTGTCGTTTCTTCTCTTCCTTTATGATGGCGTACAACTCAGGATCACTTTCGCGAATGCCATCACTTAATAGTTTTAGATTTCCAGGCATATTCTTGAAAAAAATTAAGGAAAAATCAGTTTATTTTAAATAATATTGGGCGATAATTATTATATTTATATGTAAGTATGCATATGTATATTATGTATACAAATATATGTATGCATGCATTTACAAATATACATAGGCTAAATTGCTAGAAAAACATACTTATAAGTAAAATAGAATATAAAAACTAATAAAATGGGTATTATACTTTTCAGTTTTCCGGTTTCCGTTTAAAAATATGTTGCTAGCAATGGACGAATGAACAGTTAATAATTGCTAATATATTTTGTGAAATCATATAGAGCTTATTGTTATTACTTGTGTTACATTGATAAAGAAATCTGGCAAAAACAACGCTTGTATGTGTACACAGGTCACAGGTTATTCAGATTATTGACGTTGAAAGGCACTTGTATCTGTGCTCGAGCAATTAAGTATATTTTAAAATTCTGGACGCGTTAAAAGAAAACATCTCTACAAATATATTTTGTAAGGCTGTTTCTACAACAACAAATTTAATATGCTTTCATCACAAAATTCCTCCCTACGTTTGTGGAGTATTATGTATATTATAATGCTGTGCTCTATATATGTATATACAGATTTAACGTTATTACTTATCAATTCAAAAACGTGCAAAAAAATGTGCAAAGTGAAGAAAAAAATCTGTTGTTCATTAGCGAAAATGCCTTGTCAATAGCTTGCAATACTTAATGGTACTAATACTGCAATTTTTCTCTTATAAATATATACATGGTATGCGAGTGGGATATGTAAGCTCTAAAATAAATTTTAAAATGCTTGAATTAGATTCAAAATTAGCGAAAAATTGTTACGTTATGCAAATGTCAGAAGTGTCAACGATAAGTGTTTGCATACACTCAATCGCTAAATCTTCGCTTATTAAGATTTCACACCGATAAGAAAGTGAAGAGTGTCTTAAGCAATTGAATGTGCATATGAATGTATGGCTCATTGTAACAATTGAATTTGTTATACTTGTGTAAAAATACATTCGGCGTCCAATAATTGAAATTATACTTATACAGTATGTCTAATATAGGGTTTTTCAATAGGTGCGCTTCAACTTTTTTCCGATAGGGAGGGCGAACGACGCAATATTTTTTATTTTTCGCTTGTCATTTGTAAACTTCATTAGTATACATTTCATCATGGAATGCTACACACTTGAGCAATGATTGCAAATCGTGCAAATTTTTTATGAAAATAATCGTTCTGTTGCTGCTACTTTAAGAGTATTACGGCCATTTTACGGTCCATTTAACAAGCCGTCCCGTTTTGGGGTTATGTGAAGTCATTGGTCTACAGTAACAAGCCGACGACGATTTGTGAGCTCAGAGCCAATATTGAACGCGAAATTGCTGGAATTTCGGCCGATTTATGCCAAAGAGTGGTCGAAAATTGGGTTCAACGATTGGACTTCGTAAAACGTGCACGCGGTGGTCATGCAAAAGAAATCAAATTTCATACTTAAATGTATATGTTCAAACTCGATAGTAAAAAAAAAATTAGTTAAAAAAGTCAAACCGTTTGTGTTTTATTCAAAAAAGTTCAAAAGTTGAAGCGCTTTTACTGAAAACCCCTATAGAAGCGTGATCGGTAAAATTCAAACTTAGAGTTCCGTTATAAAAAAAATGTAAACGCTTTAAATAGGGGTATCCTTTCCGCAATACGTGTTGTGCAATTTGTTATTTTTGTAAGAAATGTAGAAAGCGTACGTTGTTTTAACAAAATTAGTTCCGCGTATAAAAACCGAATGAAATGTTCATAATAATTAGGTGCAATGATACTATATACTGAAGTTAAA
The DNA here is from genome assembly GCF_027943255.1 of Anastrepha obliqua. Lineage (NCBI taxonomy): Eukaryota > Metazoa > Arthropoda > Insecta > Diptera > Tephritidae > Anastrepha > Anastrepha obliqua. The sequence goes on from NC_072893.1 coordinate 32,772,896, forward strand.
AATATTGACGGCGTTAACTCTATAAGTACAGGCATACATATGTACACATGTGTAACGTGTATAACTATGTTTCTTCTTTTTACAGATTCAACAGTCAACAACATGCCGTTGTATTTGAAAAATATACAAGCATGTATGTATGTATATATTATATGTATGTACATTTACTTTGACGTACTTTTTACAAATAGTATGCTGATCGTCATACATAAATAAGAGAAGGGCGTGAGTGTATATACATATGTATGTATATGCTGATCGCACATCGTCCTTCTAGTAAGATTTATTTTCATCTCATTTCATTAATTAAGTCTATAGTTACAAAACCTTACTTAAATATAAGACTTAAAAATAATTTGATTCCACTTAGATAAAAATAGAGATGTATGAAGGACTATTAAAAATTATATTAAGTTCGTTAAAAATTGTAGACTCTTTTTACCTTTTGTCGTTTTTATTTAGTTTACTGTTCGGTTTGATCAGGGGGTTAAAATTGAACGTAATCAGAGAAAAGAGCGTTTAAATTTATAAATTTAATCTTGGCAATAAAAATTATCAGTAGTTTAAACCCATTATAAATATGTTCAGGAATAATTCAATAGAGCGGACATTACAAGGATCATTTGGTTAATTTAATTTTTTTATTAACAATGTAAGTAATATTTAACGATTTTTTTGGTAAATAGAGTTGAAATATATTACAATATGTATAAAGTGAGGTTTGGTCCTTAAATGTATTCACTTATGGAAAAGAGCAACTTTATAAATGCGTTTTTTTTCTGTTAACAAATTTTGAACGGAGGATAAAAGTCGTTTCGCTACTTCAGATGCAGATACAAACATAGAATACATTTTGAAATGCAGAAAATTTTTATGGTTTCCATTGAAAAATAAATTACATATACAAAACGGTCTAGTACTGTTCTGTATAATACAGAACGTATGATCTCCGTTATTACAATACTCTGCCAGTAAATTAGCGATATGTTAATTTACTTGGTAGCCGCCGAATGAACCAATTACAAAAAAACCCGATTTCGCACCACCATATATAGGGGAGATCGGGGGGTCGTGAGACACGGGGGGTCATGAGACACGCTCACAGCCCTGAACTGAAGAGCGCGGCATCTGTCTGGTATCTGCGTAACTTCTTGCTAGCTTTCAATCATAATATTTACATGACAAATATTTTGTTCATGCAGGTTATTTGTGTGTCCTCATACCGCGACTCCACTTGTGTGATTGAAAGTTTTGCTGATAATCGTTTTTGTTGTTTCTTACACTTTGTTGAACAAGCTAATTATAAAAGTGCATGCATCAAAACCTTCCTTGGTGAGTAGCCTTTTGACCCACAACAAGAGTTTTGCGTAAATATTAAATGCATCCATAAAACAGTGGCCACATTGAAAATAAAGCAATTGGGGGGTCGTGAGACAGCGTATTCGGGGGGTCATGAGACATGCTATTTCCGTAATCTAGGAACATTTAATAGTATTCTACAGCCGTATCTCGCATTTCTGTGTTACGTTTAGTGTTATTTACACTGTATTGGATAAATACAGGGTTTTTGATAATTAATTATTTATTTTTCAGACATTATGGTGCGTCATAAGTATAGTCAGACTGTTAAACCTGCGATTGATGCCAATGTTTTTGTGGCTGCTATTAAGGAGGTTACAATCGCGAAAAAGTCTCTACGATCCGTTGGTAGCGCATATAAAATCGATAAGTCGAAATTGGAAGAATAAAGAAAACCAGAAGAACAAGGCAGCAAAAGCATTACCATCGAAGCGCGGACGTCCTAGAAAATCTTCGGTTGTAATGACGATTCAAAATATGTCGGACTCTGAAGATGAAGACTTTTGTATTATCTGCAAAGGTGTAATGCCCAAAAAATTAAACCGAAACAATTCGATTCACTGTAATACTTGCGATAGACCTGTTCACTTGAAATGTGCAAATTTAACAGCCGGCTATTACACCTGCATCCATTGTGAATCTGATTAATCTAATATTTTCTTTTTCGGATATTCATTGACTTGATTGATTAGGTATATTATTCATATTGTTCATATCAATTATATTGTAGAAGCCAATATATGCCTTTTTAACGATTGAAATAAAAAATTTTTATAAAATCAGGCCGTTTTCTTTCTGATGAAATTTGTGTCTCACAACCCCCCGAACATGCGAAAATCCGAAAAAAATGATTTTTGAGCAGGCAGGCAAAACTTAGAGATTTTTCTATAATTTTAAGAAATTAATCTTTTGTCAAAGTGTTGTTATACTTAATCACAATTAAAAAATTTTAATGTGCAGAAAAATGGATAGGTTATATTATGTTTATGGTCAAAAAACAAAACCCGTCTCATAACCCCCCGATCTCCCCTACGTGTGCATGTATGTAAGCGAATAGTTTCTACCCCAAGCTACTCGTCAAATTCCAAACTCTTGTTTTATTTAATTTTGAATAATAATAAATTCGTTTTTTTATGTATATATGTATATGTACGTACTAAGCACAGTGCATAGAATACAAAATATTCATCATTCTTGCATTAAGCTTATACACATGTTCATATGGAATTTGACAAGTACAACAATAAACAAATCCACATGCGGTGTACAAGTTGATAAAACCAAACATTTTACTTAATTTAAATTATTGTAATTTTACACCACTGCCATTTTATTTAAATGTGAACAGAAAATTGCTTACCGTTGAATAATTCGCCACAAAACTTTTAAATCCAGACTTAATGTCATATAATTTACCAGCCGCTGAAAAATGTGATCGTAGGCGAATAGCTACAAATAAAGCTTGAATACCGGGTCGCTGATTGATCATTTTATTGACGGCGTTAGATAACTGAGTTCGCGAACCGAGTATGCAGATGGCACGGCGCAAATTATTGTGTACTTGCATTTTTTATCTAAAGCTAAACAATTTCGATATTTATTCACTTTGAAAGGCGTGTATTTTGGTTGTTTGTTTTCTCAATACTGACTAAATAAATGTTAGTTAATATTCATTGATTGACCAAGACACTGATAACCTTTGACTTGACTGAAGCGATAATACTATCTCCGTTAGTACTGATAAAGAGTGCCGAAAAATCAGTAGCATGAAAAATATACATTATGTACCTTTTTGAGATGACGCCTCTGTTTACATATCACAATCTCATGTTGAACATTAATAAAATTTTATAAAAACACATTGGAAAAGTATATTTGTTATTCTCAGTTCCATTCACAACTATCAACATTGCAGATATTGTTCCATTGCGACCGGTTCTGATCTTCATTAATAGCGATTATTGTTAAAGCTTTTTTTCACAATATTCCTAGATATAAAACCCAAAATGATAGATACTTAGTGGAGTGCTCAATAAGTTCGCCTTGGTAAAATTTATATAATATAATATCCAGCATATAATTTGACATTTGACCAGCCATTAAAACCAACCCATAAACAAAGAAAAGATATAATCATAAACATCGACTTTATACTTATAAACACTAGTATTGACCCATCGCTATTCGAATTGCTTATATTCGAGCAAGGCGAATGCTTCGATTCATAGTGTTATTTCGAAAAGAGTCGCACCGATATAACAACATGGATATATTGGATTCTGAACGTGAGAAAGATGGTATGGAATTGATAATAGAGCCTGGATATACATGGGACGAATTGCGTGAAAACATTGCAAATAGTTGTCTTAAAAAGAAGTGTGGCTTTCTTTTGCAAGATGAGCTTAAAATCGAAGACGTAAGGACTCCTTTTTCATTGAAAATGAAGAATTTTTAAATATTTTAATGCTAGCGGTATAAAAAAATACTGGATTTACTGAACGCCGAACTGAATTTGGACGAGATTACGTCTCTTTTCGTAATAGCGGGAACAATATACTTCATTGAAGCTAGGCCAGAGAACATGGAGTGGCGAACCCTTCTCTTACAGAAAACATTCAACTATACAGACACACTGAGCCCGATGCATGTAAGAAATTATTAAATACCAGCACGCTAGAATCGAACACAAATTTCATTATCGCTTCAGCTCCATTTAGCTACTAAACGGCTTTGGACAAACTTAAAAAAAAAAGATACTGATGTGTTCAATATACTTGAACTGTGTAACCAAATGGTTATCATAAGTGAAACAGCACGAGCTATATCTATATGTCTTATGTGGACTATATTATCTGAAATAACAGAAACCCCTAGTGAAATGTACTGCTTTCGACAGGTAAGACTAACAACATAATCTGTGTTACTGATTCGCTTTTTAATGTGTCAATATGTAAATAGTTCTCCAAATTGCTAGAAATGCTAAATAATATCGATAGTGAAACATTGCAAGAGGAAGAAAATACGAAAATTGTATATATATTAGTACGTGTATTAAGTTATCTCATCAATGTTACACTTTGTGACGCCCAAAATGAGGATATAATTAAGGCCGGTTATCGAATGTACTTCAAATACACTTCACCATTTTTAAAGAAGCTGCACGAATGGTGCGAGAACTTTAAAAAGACTATAGACTCATGCCCAAAGCCAAAGCAAAATCAAACAGATTGGGATCTCCGTATGATGGTAAAACTATATTTTGTTCTTATTATATACACTGAATGAAACTAGATTTTATATTGCAGATTACAGAACACATCAGTTTTAACATCATTAATGTTCTACAAGACCGAATAGAGCATATGAGTGCACCAGATTATTCCTAGTACAAATCCTAAGTATGAAATAAAGTAAGAAAATCTACAAAAATTACAAATTCTTTTAGATATTTTTCATTAAAAATGGCATGGATCCAAAATTGAATCAAGAAATCCATGTAAATGAAATAAAAGAAAAATTATTTTTGTTGTAATTGTAAGAACGTCAAAATTTGAAGGTACGCTGCTCAAATAACAGCCCCTGGACGGATACAAATCCTGGTTGTTCCGGTAACGTGGGGCTAAACAAAATAAAAATTGGCAATTTACCCCTACAGTTGAAAAAATTGTTTTTATATATTCAACGATGGTGTAAATAATTCTTTAGTGTTTTTTTTTCGCAAAAAGTAAAATCTTCTAATTAAATTGAATGCAAAAATTACTTGATTTACAGCTGTGTTTTGTTTTGGTTAATAGATTTGATACATTTTCGATAAGAAATTAGAGATGACTGATTTAACACGAAAGATTACAGTCAGATTTGAAGTTAATTAAATTAGCTCTCGTTTTTAATGGTCGCGAATTCACGTTTGTCAGTTCATATTGAGTTGAAGGAATAATATTAGAAATATGGCTAGTTTAACTGTGACGAATTTTTAATTCCGCAAAATCGATGATTTACATTTAGTTTAGTTAGAAAGCAGAGTTAAACCTGCACTAAAAAATTGGTCCTTAAATGTTGCAGAGATTGCAGTAATACGCTTGCAAAACTCATTGTTATGGTTTATGCTATGTTCCCTACATGCTTTGGTGAGTAAGTTAAAACAAGTATTTTTTACTTTCCAGTAATAAGGATAAGTGCCAGTAAATGAGAACAGGCCGCCAAGAGGGCTATTGTAGAGATAAGAGGCGAGATAATTTCTAGTGAGAAATAACACTGTCTACTTTTTGGCTCTTGTTGGTGCAAACTTGTAGGAAATATATATTTAGTGCCTACTTTTTGGCGTTATATTTCCTTGGTGCCTACTGTTTGGGACGTATTTTGGTCCCAATTTTTTTGGCGTTTTTTTTGGTGCCTACTTTTTGGCGCTTATTTCCGTTTCTTGACTAGTGATTGTGCGTACTATAAAGTACTATCCATACCGGCGTCGGATTTATTGGCATTGCCTTGCAGTAATTTGTGCCGTTACTGCGGTCCTGGAATCGTTGCGTTTGTGCTGGTGATAAACGCTCGGAGTAGTGCGCGTTGTTGCCATGGTTTGTGTCCGCCGTTTACCTATACCGTTCGACCCTTCTCCGTTTTTTATAAATTTTGTCTATTTGTATTCCCTGCACATATTGTGAATTTATTTACATATACAGTGCACTCGCGGTAACTCGAATAGCCGCTAACTCGAACGACATGCTAACTCGAACACATTTTTTCCCCTATTGACTTCTTTGTAACTCGAACAATAAAAAAGCGCTATAACTCGAACAAAAAAACAAATTTATTTGTACACACATTCTTTTCAAACATGTACATTTTGTACATAGATACATATGTGATAGTATATGTATATAAATTATATGTATACTAGTGTATTGTCCATATGAATATTTTGGCGTTAATATCCCGTTAGTTTTCTGGGAACAACATCTTGCATTGACCAAATTGCTTTAAATTTGTCATTTGTGGTGTATCAGTGCACGTGAGTAATGGATCGTAAAAGGTTGAAGTGTTTAACATTAAAAGAGAGGGCTGAAGTCCTTAACAAAATTAAACATGGACGTAGTGTTACTTCTCTAGCGAAGGAATATGGGGTAGCCAAGTCCACCATAAGTCTTATAAAAAAGAAAGATAAGGCAATTTATGGCTTGCACTAACGCTACCGGCAACCATAAGCTTAAACTTCTCGTTATTGACAAAGCAAGAAATCCTCGTGTTTTCAAAAATTTTCACTGTCCGGTGGAGTACAAAAATTCCAAATCAGCCTGGATGACTTCGGCGATTTTCAAAGACTGGTTTCATAATTCGTTCGTGCCGCAGGTAAAATCCAGATTCATTAAAACAATTTTTTTAACCAAGTTAAATGACTTTAATATTTAGGTAAGAAAATATTTGAAAGATGGGGGACTCTTCTTCTAATTGATAATGCCCAATCACATCCCAACGAAATCGAATTAAAGTTCGAGGATGGTTTAATTTTAACTATGTTTATGCCGCCGAATGCGACACCATTGATCCAGCCAATGGACCAAAATGTAATTCGTATAACGAAACTACACTACAGAAATTTTCTACTGGCTTCCATTTTCAACAATCGATCGAAAAATCGATATCGATGACTGTTTTTTTAACATAGCACACTCAATTGATAAGTCGAACAAATTCGATAAATCGAACAGCGCCTGTTTTAATTAGTTCGAGTTATCGGGAGTGCACTGTATGTATATATTCTTTCTCTCTCTCATTCTTTCTCGGGTCTCTCCCTCTTTCTTTGTCTGCCTTGAAAATTCCATTATTATAAAATAACTTTTTCCGGTTATTATTTAACGTTGGTTAACTTTTTTTTTTTTGCTTTGGTTTAATTTTTTCGACAGGACTAGATTTAAGTAACTTAACATAGTAGTATGCCCGACCTGTTATATGGACATCTGTGTGAGCGGTTAGTTTAAACTTATTTTAACTGAAGAAACTTCGAAAAAATTTCATATGATGTGCATTACGGGCGAAATTTAAAAAAAAAAACTATCAGTTCGCTAGCACGACTTATATCGATAAAAAATAGCTTTTCTGTCCTTGTTTATGCATGACTATCGTTTCCACTGAACATACTTGTGGATAAAACAACCCTGGGTATATGAAACTTCGAATTTATTTCGAAAATTCATTGTGACATTAAAAACGTAACTTTTGCATAGTCATTTTAATAAAAAGGAATAATTTGCATTCATCCCATAAATCATAAATATAAAATAAAATACAATGACCGTCACTAATCGGGTAAGTAATTGTTTATTCAAGTTACACATTTACTATGATCTATTGCAATTTGCAGATGGAAATTGACGCTGCTCTAAAAGGCGAGGGCTTTCGTTCCTATTACATTCAGAAGATAGAAGAATTACAACTGATTGTTGCCGAAAAGAGTCAAAATTTGCGGCGTCTGCAAGCCCAGCGAAATGAGTTGAACGCTAAAGGTAATTGATGATGATTACAACAAATTCTATTTATTTATTCTATTTTTTTATTTAGTTCGTATGTTGCGCGAGGAACTTCAGCTATTGCAAGAACAAGGGAGTTACGTAGGCGAAGTTGTTAAACCAATGGACAAAAAGAAAGTGCTTGTAAAGGTACATCCAGAGGGTAAATTTGTTGTGGATATCGACAAGAATATCGATATCAACGATGTTACTCCCAATTGTCGTGTAGCTCTACGAAATGAGAGCTATACTCTGCACAAAATATTACCCAATAAAGTTGATCCCTTGGTATCGCTTATGATGGTTGAAAAAGTACCTGACTCAACTTATGAAATGGTTGGCGGATTGGACAAGCAAATAAAAGAAATCAAAGAAGTTATTGAATTACCGGTAAAACATCCAGAGCTGTTTGATGCATTGGGCATAGCTCAACCGAAAGGCGTTTTACTTTATGGGCCACCTGGTACTGGAAAAACTCTACTGGCAAGAGCAGTAGCTCATCATACAGAATGTACTTTCATACGTGTCTCTGGTTCGGAGTTGGTACAAAAATTCATTGGAGAAGGCTCGCGCATGGTCCGTGAATTGTTCGTAATGGCACGTGAACATGCTCCATCTATTATTTTCATGGATGAAATTGATTCAATCGGTTCGTCGCGAATCGAATCTGGTTCAGGGGGTGACTCTGAAGTCCAGCGGACAATGTTAGAGCTGCTTAATCAGTTAGATGGTTTCGAGGCCACCAAAAATATTAAGGTCATTATGGCCACAAATCGTATTGATATTCTAGATCCCGCACTTCTTCGACCTGGTCGTATCGATCGTAAGATTGAATTCCCTCCACCAAATGAGGAAGCGCGTTTAGATATTTTGAAGATCCATTCCCGTAAAATGAATTTGACCAGGGGCATAAATTTGCGGAAAATAGCTGAGTTAATGCCTGGAGCATCGGGAGCCGAAGTTAAAGGTGTATGCACAGAAGCTGGTATGTATGCTTTGCGAGAACGACGGGTGCATGTAACCCAAGAAGATTTCGAAATGGCCGTGGCGAAAGTAATGCAAAAAGACTCGGAAAAGAATATGTCGATTAAAAAGTTGTGGAAGTAAAGGAAACGTACATTGTAGGTTTAGATGTTGAATTTTCTTATGTGGAAATCCGATTTATAATACCACAAATTACAAATAAATTATAATAATAAAAAAACCGACTTTTTATATACCAACCACAATCACACGATGTGCACATCATGATGCTACTTATCTATGGTACTTTATGAAAGAATCGTAAGTAAATTCGTGGAGCAAAATTTTCAAAAAACAATATTCTGTTCTTATACTATTCTTTCTGGTTTCACTTTCCTCGGTATTTATTGAATTCATAAAATAAAATAAAAATACCTGTGTACTTCGTACAGTTTTAAGTCAACTTTAAATTGAAATTACTTTTTTGTTCGATAAACAAGGAAATTTTATTTAAACAAATCGAGCCCGAAAATATTTTTTCTTTAATTTGATTAAAATAAAACCAGTTTAAACGTTATGTGCGAAAATATAAGGTAAGCAAACAACTTATAAAATAAGCTTTGGTTTTTATCAATTCAAATCAAATTTTAGCAATTCATAAATGTCTGTATTATCGGCAGCATCGAGACACGATTTTCCATCAGCATCTTTTATTGAGGGATCAGCGTTTGCATCGAGCAAAATACGTATACATTCAACATGGCCGCAACTGGCTGCATAATGCAGAGCCGTCTGCTGCTCAGAATCGCGGAAATTAACATCTGCACCATTTGCAATAAGATGTTTTAATATTTCTGCAGCATTACGGTCAGTTGCCCAATGTATAAGCCCCATACCATTTTCATCTAGTAGTTCCAGAGCTTCCGATGTTAAGGTTTTTTGAAGTTGAACCAAATTCCCTTCTTTGATGTAATCAAAAGCATTTTTTTCATGTTCCTCTTTTTGATCTGAGTCATCTTGCCGCTGAGGAATGGAATGAACGACCCAGCCTACCGAAGATGTTTGCTTATTAGAAATTTTATGTTTCGGTTGCCAATTCGTGTCGACCTTTTGTACTTTCTCAATATATAAGCGCTTTGCCTCTGCGCAAGACATTTCGCCCAAATCATTCCACGCACACCACTTGCTTCGATTCTGCATATTGAAAACACTTGGTTTTTGTGTATTACAGCGGCCGACAGTAGCCTGTTTATACAAGCCGTATATTTCTAAAAGATCAGTTACTTCGATGGAGTGATGAATTGTTTGTAAATGACTTGCTGCTTCGGAGAATACTTCATCAAGAGGGTCTATATCCATGTCACTGTCAGAAAAATCTGTTGTAGACATTATGAAATGCTATTTATCGTTGGTTTTTTATGGACTTCGGGATTCGATTTTTTTATATATAAAATATTTGTTTACAAATTTAATTGTAAAGGTGAGATAGTTTATCTATGACTTTTGAATGTTTAAATAATTGCCCTCAAGCACGTGCTTTTGTTCGCTCTCAATCTTCTCTAGTGGCGTAATATCAGTGAACACAACGAAACCGTACCCACGTGAACAACCTGTCTTCTTATCAAATATTACGTTCGCGGAGACGACGCGTCCAAATTCCTTAAAATAAGCACGCAATTCCTGATGTCCCACCTACGAGTATGTTAACAAGAGATTTAGAGAATTCAGTATTAAATTGAGTGTACTCTTAATTTTTAGTTACCGTCCACGGCAGATTTCCCACGAAAAGTCTTTGCAGGCTTTTGCCTAATCTATTTGCTGTGGCCATTTGCTTAAAATAATAATTATTAATTAAATACACGACTCCACACCTATATTTGTTGCGTAAATTTGTGCACAATAAATATTTGAGATATTTCTAGCCCGTTCCAAAAACAAAGTGTAATGCGTGACAAGTGAAACAGCTGCTTACGAGTTTAGAATTCGAAATTCGGACTTGAAATGTCACATTATGAACGTTCTCATTTACTATGCAGTCACACGATCAATAACTTGCTCTCAAGTTTTTCACACATACCTTTGACGAAATTTATTTGAATTGATAGCTGTGATGCAGCCTCGAACAGAACTCGATAGTTAATTTTAGTTTCAAAATGCCGTTATAAAGGAAAAAACTTAAAATTCTCGTCTCAACGAAAGTGCTGCCAGAACTAAATAGTTCTTTTCTATCGTGACATTCCGTGTCAATAGCGGGTTTCGAATCCCGCATCACCGAATGGTAGTCATGCACAATTTAATCTGTTGGCCGCCACCGTAAAAACACAACCTACGTCGTATTCACGTATTCCCTATACAAAATCTATCTCTTTTGCAGGCACGATCGGATTACCCGATCTCCCGAGCCAACGTTTCCACGACAGTCGGTTCTACGTTACCGAAATGACCCGGATATATATTCGGCCAAGGAGTGTCACTCCAGCAGCATTCCCCGTATGGAAGTATGGGGAATGTTTATGCTACTGCAACAACAACATCTCACGAGCCAAATATTTAGTATATATCACTTAATATGTATAAAAAAAGTACTTATCAAATATAAAATATTTAATTTGAGGAAAATTATATTTATCATTAGGCTCTATGACCACAAAATATGACTAAACTTCCAGGTTTGAGGATGGAACACGATTTAAAGAACCTCATGGCTTTTGCATAGCTCTATGAATTGCAATACTTCGCTGTTTATGAATTTTTTTCCATCGTTTGAAAGAATGAATAAATTGGAAGCTTGGCACTTCGATCTATCCACACTGTCGAAAAGGCAGCCTTCGATACCCACGCGACCGTTCTTTATGTTATCGTTGGCCTAACTATTATAATGCACATCCATCTCAACTTTATTGGGCCACAACCACAGGATTTTTCTGCTAAACGTTTGCATACCATGAGAGCCTTAGTTGCGTTACTCAAGGTTGAGTCAGCGTGCCTGTTCCAGTTAAGATTGGCATCCAGGATAATGCCAAGGTACTTAACTTCGCGACCATTCCATCAGTAAACTCGCCCATATTGATTTCCCTCATGCCTGGTGGGGCTTATTTCCTGATGACTGTTTTGGATGGATTTATGTTCAGACCCAACCCAGCACACCATGCTGACGAAGAGAGCATGTCGTAGAGTAAAAGAGTATTCTGGAACTTACTCCTTGCTATGATTTCAACGCCAACCGCATATCCCTGACAGCGGATGCCATTGTTTATCAGCAAGTGCATTGAGTCAACGATAGGGGTGCCCCTGCGGGCACTTTTTACTTGTTTGAAGTAGAATTGTACTGTCCACCGTTGCGGTTTCATCTATCTTTGTCTGTAGCAGGGACTCTATGCATTTGCAGATAGGTCTTTGCACGTTTCTCATCTCTAGTGCGCGATATATAGTGAGAGGCGCTGTTGGAAGCTCCATCGATGTCAAAAAAGACTGTGACAGTCCTGACAGTCCAAATCACTCAGAATCTCCGTATATAGCTGATATAGTATAGCATCAGTAGAACTTCTTGCCTTGTAAGTTGGTTTGGATGGAAGGATGTTGTTCACAGAGTGTTTGATCTGAGTTTTTTTTTCGTGTTCACTCCTCTCAGGAGCATAGGGCTTCGACAAGACTCTTCCATCGTACACGGTTCTGTGCTGTTGTTTTTGCACCGTCCCATGAGATGTCGGCATCTACTAGTTCGCGCAGCATCGACCTTTGCCTAAGGATGGGTTCCTCGTCGTCCTGCGTCGTTACTGATGGTTTTTGGTCAGAATATTCTGCAGATGATGCGGAGCCATTTGTTGATGAAGAATTGTAGCCTCTGTGTGATGGTGTTAGAGACCACCTCTGTTTCGCTTCCCTACAACAATAGGAACTTCCCGCATGAGCCGAATATTCGTAGTTTAGTGGGCCTGGAGATTTGCTAACTCCCCCATACTGTATGCATTCGCACGCATGCCGCCATTGTTTTGTTTAGCCTGCAGTTTACATCTTCATCTGCTCCACCATCTGCTGTGATAATACAGTCGAGGTAGCAGAAACTTTCGACAAATTACACCGGGCATGCGTCAATCAATATCTGGCTTGCGTTATTGTGTTTAACTGTCATAGCCTTGGTCTTGGCGATGTTGACCTCCAGTCCGACAGTGCGTGCCGCGCGACTAGTTTGTCCGCTTGTTGTTGTTGTTTTAACAGCATAGTTAGCCCTGTCAGTGTAAGTATATCATCGGTCGTCTTCGTCTAGCTCATCTAAGGGTAGGCCCAGGAAACATGCTGTTTCGACAGGTTGGGTGCTTGTCGCTTGTGTCGCTTGCATATCAGAAAGTTTGGGAGAGAGGAGGCAGATGTCATCGGCGAAGTCTGTGATCTGATTTAATTGCCAATAATCTTCTCAATTGCTTTCAATAAAAATAAGGTAAGACTAATCGGTCTGAAGGCATTGGCCAATGAGTAGTCCTTTTTTCTTATTTTTGGTATGAAAACAACTTCTGCTCATCTCCGCACTCTTGATACATATGTGGACCAGTACGAGACTATCTCGATTATTCCAGCAAGATGTGGTAAAATTACAACACCGTCTTGGTGTAATACTACGGCGCAGATTCCATCAGCCCCCGGAGTATTGTATTGACTAGGGGTGTCTTTACTCCTTTCCAGTCCGATTAGGTCGGCCTTGAGAACCCAGTACAGGGCTCCGGGATATGGGTCACAGCTCTCGGAAAATATGTAGCCAGTAAGATGTCCTCATTGCTCGTATATGTGCCATCTGTTTTTTTTTTAGCCAAAGCTCGTGGAATCTTGCCGCAACGGGGGTTTAGGTGATTTCTGCGCAGAGCTTCCTAAAACCATCCCTCTTTGCTTTTCTTATCTTATTACTATGTATATTTAGTTAGAATGGTAGCATACTCATTCCAGCAGACTGTGCGTTTGGTTTTATTAAATTCGCACGGCGCTGGGAAGTTCTTGTTCCTGTGGTTTCTTCTCGGGTTCCCTTGAATTATATTGATCATTCTGAAAGGGAGTAACCCCTCTAACTGGAGTTGGTACATGCCCATGCGTCGCTGTGCGCATAGGCATCGCATCCTAATATGAGTAGTAGCTTTCTGCAACTGCAGTTTCTCCCTACCTGGTGCTTGTAGGTCTTGACTAGGTTCTTGAGCCGGTATTATGCCCAGATCCTCCCAGACCTACGTGCTATGACGGCCGAAGCCGCCACTGTCTGATGTAGGTTGATCTGAGCTACTGAAATGTGCTGTGATGCCTTATCGAACTCTGGTTTCCCTTAGGTCCAGTCACTCCATTATCATTCATCGTTTATTTACAGCAGAATCTTCGTAAAGGGAAACACGAAAATGTATTTACAAATTCGTAATAGTCAGGTTGTAAAAGTGCGAGTGTGTTAGTAAAGGAGTGCGAGTTTATTGAAACTTGAGAGCAAATTCTTGATGTTGTTGTTGAAGCAGTATACTTAACCCTGTCAGCGTAGTGTAGATCATCGGTCGCCTTCGTCTAGCTCATCTAACGGTAGGCCCAGGAAACTTGCTGTTTCGACAGGTTGGGTCCAGAGGGAGAGGGGTCTTAGATGAGTGGGTTTGATGGGGCATGTTAAAAGGTGGTTAGTGTCGTGCGGGGAGCCTTCTCATTAAGGACATATGGTATGTTGGGGTCGATACTGGATAGGTAGAAGTTTAACCTGCTACAGTATCCAGAGCAGATCTTGATCTTTAAGGTCAGTTATGTATTGGATGAGAAAATAAAATAATTATTAATTAATAATTTCGGGCAATTTTTACTGGAGTTCTCTTTATTTAAAATTAGTTTTAACTTCTTTCAATTTCAGGCAGTCAACATAGCTGCCACATTTTCGAAATTTGAATTTTTAATTCTTATAGTATTTATATTGAATTTGGATACTTTGATATGTACAATTATTTTCAGTTCGCGAAAAGTCTACTACAATGCCCGCCACACTCAAACCAATCATCTCTAAAAATTGGAAAGTGGAAATTCGTTCCTTAAAGAAAACCATAGCTGAAATAGTAATTGTAATCGTTTGTTTTTTAATTGTTGTTTTATTTCCCTCAAACCCGACGGAACCACAAGATTTGACTGAGGATGAGCATGGAAAACTTGTGATTCATGATGAACAAAATCTGGATAATCTGGAAATTTTGAAGTAAGTTGTGGCTTGCAAGAAATTTAGTTTTCTGTTTTTGAAATTAGAAAAAAAGATTAAAACGTATTTTATCGTTTTTTGTGTAGTTTTCATTAATACAAGAATAACATAATTACGCCGAAATAATTAAATTTGTATAAGAGCTTGAAATAGTAGCAATGAAAATAATCAAAATTAAAAGCTATTTTTATAAATGCTATCACGATTTCAGCAAGCCATTCATTTATTTTATTTTACCATAATATTTTCACTAAGGACTTTATTGGGTGCCGCTGGAGAACCAGTTCCAGTAAAACTTGTATATAGTCCAGAAGAAACGACGGCTACCAATTTAATGAAGGGTGTTGCGAGCAGTTTGGCATTATCGGAACCAAAGGCATATAAAACGGAAAGTGCAATGATGCACAGATTCCAAAGCAATAAGTCACTAGCAGCTGTTGAACTCACTTCAACAACTCCATCTTGTCTAAATGTTACCATACATTTCCCGAATGAGTTTCGTACAACAGGATCAGATCATGACGGTGAAAAATTGTGGGCCACACGATGTAGCGGTATAATTTTGAAGGACGCAAGCGACAGGGAAAACCATATGCAAGTTGATTTATATATACGAGAAGGATTCCTTCAGTTACAACATCACATCTTTCTGGAATGGTTAGCACAGGTGCATAAAAAAGATACAAGTGCTATAAAGGTTTCAATTCGTT
This sequence comes from Anastrepha obliqua, assembly GCF_027943255.1. Classification (NCBI taxonomy): domain Eukaryota; kingdom Metazoa; phylum Arthropoda; class Insecta; order Diptera; family Tephritidae; genus Anastrepha; species Anastrepha obliqua. The sequence goes on from NC_072893.1 coordinate 32,788,630, forward strand.
CGTTTCAACAACACACCAAATTTAAAACGTGTACCAGAGCGGTCGATACCAATATTTTGATGTTTCTTTACAATTTCACCTTCTTTTTGCCATTTCTAAATTTGCTTTGGGTAAGGAAAATGTCTATGTGTCTTTTTGTTTTCTTTTTTATTATTTTATTTAAATTTCTTAAGACATATGGACGTGAGCGAGAAGAAAATATTTTAGCTCATCATTGGCGTTATGGATTTGATTATGCGAAATATTGGATGGGCCGCGGTATTGTTTCTTTTATGCACTTGTTGATCTTGGATGTACTCATAGTTACTTTGGTATCGGTGAGTAATTGCTTTTATTCGCCAGGCTGTATTTTCTTAAATACTTTATACACATATCGTACAATACGCAGTATTGTTTCATCGATGTGTAAATCTATCGCAGGTATATCAGCCAGAGCATAGCTTCTAGTCAAGCCTACATACAAACACCTTCTGCTTATCATCTGCTTATTTTGACTTTCATCCATACGCTTCACAAAATTTACTAAGAACAATTTCGGCCGCCGTGGCCGAATAGTTGGCGCTTGACTACCACTCGGAAGTGCCCGGGTTTGAATTTACGGGCATAAAACAGCAAATGATCCGAGTGTATTCCTACCATGAAAAGGCTTCTCATGAAAACCATTAACCGTTCCGAGTCGGCTTAAAACTGTATGTCACTCTGTTTGTGGAACAACATCAAGAGGCACGTCCCCAATAGCGGCAGGAGCTCTGCCAAACACCTAACACAAGTATACGCGCCAATTATTTACTTTATTTTCTAGGAAAATTCGAACTAATAAATTATTCCATTTCAATTTTCTCTTCATCTTTATCCTCTTATTTCCATCTCTATACCTCTCTCTATCTCTAGTTTTGCCTCTGTTTCGACCCTGTTCTCCATCTTTACCTTTCCTTGCTTAATCTTTAACTTTGCCCTTATATTAAACTAATTTGAAATATGATTAATTTTCATACCTTCAGCATGAAAATGCATTTCGGATGACCATAGATATATATGTGGGTTAGCTGTAAAAGGGATGTAAGGAAAAGATTTTAACCTATCAGAAAATAAGCAAATAAAAAATTTACGCGTACTTCCTTAGGTGTCTAGTCGAGCTCCTCCAGCTATTGATGGCGTGCGTCTTGTTTCACAAACGGAGAGAACTACAATTTTAAGCCGACTCTGAACAGCAAATGGTTTTTATGAGGAGGTTTTTCTTGACAGAAATATACTCGGAGGTTTGGCATTGTCTGCCGAGGCGCGACTGCTATTAGAAATTTTTTTTCCTATAATTTTGCTGTTTAATGCACGGAGATTCGAACCAATACATTCGGCTACGGCGGCCGCCTTTTTTATCTATAATGGGAGCCCATGTAAATGAATTCTCACCACCTTTCCGTTCCGTAGTATCGTAGATTTTATCGTAGGATTTTGGAAATTTCCATAGAATCGTGTGAGTTGATTGCTCTTTCTTCACACAGTGTTGCCAAACAGTACATTTCGATATCATATACAAAATAAACTTAGAAAAATTTTAATTCTTATTAATATAACTTAAAAATAATATATAATAATGGTAATTATAGATAAATGAACTATTTGCATTTGTTGGTTTTGGTTTATTATACAATTAAAAATTGTAACTGATAACGCGGATGTGTGAAAAAGTGTGTATGGAAAAATATCAATAGCAACATTGTGTCGATACAACCGAACACAAACTCACACAAATCGATGTATTGTGTAAATATGCAACTACAATAAAAAAATGCATTTGTTCTCTACGGGATAAGTTTTGCTCAATTTTGTGTGTCCTACGGGCAGCGGAAAGGGACTACGATACGTTGGTGAGTGTGAGCTCGTTAATACACGGCATACGCAAAGTATATACGTCATCTATGGTATATACGACAGAGTAGTGAGCAGCTCTAACAACAACAACAAATCAGCGAGTAAAGAAAATCAGAGAGCATATATTTTTCTCTTCACTTTGCGGGCATACCGTAAACAGCAATTTTAATTAACGCAGAGTGGCAGTAAATATTTCAAAATCTTATAGCAAAAAAAATATTCCAATGGGCTGAGTCATTGTTGATTTGTTGCAGTTTGAAAATTAATTGTGTTATTGCGTATTGATTGTATCATTTTTGAACATATGTACATATTTTGGCTTTTAGAGACGCCTCTTTTTTAAGTTTATACAATTTATGTCTTCCATATTTAAAACTATATTTTAGAAATCGTAGAGATATGTAGTAGTAACTACTACATACAAGTATATCTATATGTTCACATACATATACTCAGAAACTTTTTTCTAATTTAATAGCTTCCACTTGAGGGTAAATTCCCCGGTTCATCACTGCTACTGGCCCTCTTTCTAATAGTTTACAACATAGCGCTCCTGATTTCTGTCGTCTTTTTGGTGTCAGTTTCAAATAAGGCTTCGCACACTGTACTATTTGGTGCCACGATTTGGTTGACCATGTTCTCGCTATTTTCGATTTTAGTGGAACATCATAGAAGTATGAACCCGATCTTGTCCATTTGTTTCATTGGGTTTTTCAACAATGGATTTGCATATGGAATGCGCGCCTTACAAAGTGGGGATGAATCTTTATATCCCACTTTGACCATGGCCGGAAGCTGCCTCTTTTATTGGATACTAATCTCGTTAGCTGAGTATTTCAATCCGGGGCCTTATATCAAAACGTTGCCCTTTTCTTTATGTTTCTCTGGCTATTGCCTTACCACAATGAATAAACCAGCCAAGAAATCAAAAAATAGTTTAACACCTGAAAAAAGGTTAGTTTGGCAAGATTCTGAATTTGGATCCTTAAGTTCTGTTGAATTCATACGTTTAAAAAATGTGCATACGACATATAGTTCAGGAAGAGTGCATTTGAAAAATATTACAATGCGTATTTATGCTAACGAAATCACAGTCATATTGGGACCACATTGCTCTGGCAAAACGGCAATTATTCAATTACTGGCAGGTTGGAACCGACCAGTTCTTGGACGAGTACAAATTAACAATGAAGATTTGTATGAATGTTGGAATAAATACCGTCAACAAATAGACGTTTGCATGCCCAACAATGCATTATTCGATTTGCTAACTGTCGAGGAGACTTTAATTTACTATATGCATATTAAGCTTTCGAAAATAGACAATGAAAAAATCAACATGGAATTGGATAATTTTTTTGAATCGGTTAGATCAACTCGAATAGAACGGAAATTATTGGTAAAGAATTTAACATTTAGTCAAAAACGTTTGCTTAGCTTGGGTTGTGCACTTGCTGGAGGAACAAAAATCATATTACTTGATGAACCTACACTTCATATGAAAAGCAAAGAGCGACGCATATTCTGGAATATTTTGCATAAGGAAAAAGCCGATCGCGCTATTGTATTGACTACTTTCGATGTAAATGAAGCCGATAGTGTTGGTGATCGTATTGCGATGCTCGGAGGAGGCGCTCTCCAATCATATGGCACACCCTTTTTTCTCAAAAATAAATTTGGTGTGGGTTGCGATTTGGTAAGATTAAAAAACTGCTTAAAATTTTTCTAATGCAAATATATGTATATTTATCCAGCAAATACTTGGCATGAGCTACTCTACCGTTAAGGCAGTTTAGTGAGCAACACAACAAATTAGCAGACATGAAATCAGAAGCATACTCGTATACTTGTGTTTTTAGACTCGCGCTTATTTTGTACACATAGCAGCGTAACGGAATTGAGATAAATGTAGATATATATACACTAAAATGCTCAGAATGATGAGGGCAGCCGATTAAGCCGTTATAATATGGTATACTAGTACTGTCCGTGGTCGAAAATTCGACAAACAACAGTTCTTACTGTAAATAGTATCAAGTCAGTCCATAAGTTCGTGCGCTTTTAAAGCTAGCTTTGAAATGATTAAAAAATACGTTTAAAGTATTTATTTATCAATAATATATTTTCCTTCATTATTTACAATGTCTTCCCAACGTTTAGGCAAATTTTTAATTCCCGGCTCAAACAATTTTTTGACCTTGGAGCCAAAATACGCTTCGATATTCCTTTTTATTGCTTCTTTTGAGGAGTAGTTCTTGTTACTCATATGAGATTGAAGTCCACGGAAAAGGTGCAATATCCGAAGAGTACGCTGGATGCGGCATTAGCTCTCATCCAAGCTCGTTCAGTTTGCCTAATGTTTGCCTTGCGGTATGAGGTCTTGCGTTGTCGTGGTGAAACAAAACTTTGCGTCTATTCACTAAAGACGGCCGATTTTTTTTAAGTGGGAAGATGGGAATAATAATCAGCAGTTATCATCTGGTTTGGTTCCAGAAGTTCATAATAAACAATATCGGCCATATCCCAATGTATATCCCATTGTAAAGGACCATTTTTCACCACTAGTAACGAAACGGTTCAAAAAACTTTCATTTTAAACCGTTGCAGCAGCTGACAACACACATTCACGCTCTGCTAAAGGTTGGCGACGGAAAGTCTATGCGGAACCCATTTTCCCAGCTTTGAAACCTTTCCCAACTGAACCAGGTGCCTGTGAACTGTTCCATGCGATGAATTTAACCTCTGAGCTATCATATCGACTGTCAAATTTGGCTCATCTTCCACGAGTTCGAGCAAGCCGTCGGAGTTAAAGACTTCAGGACGACCAGCATGCTACGTGCTTCCACGTCGCAGTTTCCACTTCGGAATTTTGAAAACCACTTTTGCGCAGTCCTTACACTCACGGTATCCTCTCCGTGAACAGTGTTTATTTCTGCAGCAGCAGATGTTGCATTTTTACCACTTTTATAAAAAAATACAAAATATGTCTTTTATACGCGTTCGAAGATTCCATTTTGTTTTTTAACAACACGTGCTTCTATCCGCGGTTAAAACCACTTGTTGAATGCACAATATATCAAAGAAAATATAAATAGTTCCGTTATATTCCGCGAATAATTTTTTGTATGCAAAAATCGTACAAAAATGAAATTATGGGTAAAATACACACGAACTTATGGACTGACCTGATACATAGATTCTATCCAATTTTAATTGAACTCTGCAATATGAAAGATGCTACGCCCCCTTTATCAATATCTATCACTTTTCACAATAAAAATACGTTAACATATGCAGTAATTTCCAATAAATCCACAAAAGTAATCTGCCCGTTCACATATGGCAGATTACCTGCAAAATTGACAATCAGCTGTCAATACTATTGTGAAAAGGTTTTATTCATAGAAATTATTTTGGAGGAATGTTTCGGTGTTTTTGGTTTGTTTAATTATTATTAACAAAATGGAGAAAAGGAGAAGAAATAGCTAATTTAATTGCGCAATTGGCTGCTAATAATGAACAGTTGGAGGAATGTTATATGAATGCATAGTTAATAATACCTAACAAACATTTTATTAGAATTATGTCTATAGACCTGTTTTCTTTGTCGGCATTCATTTTATTTAGTTTTTACTTTGACATTTTTCTTTCCGCGCGTAAAAATAATCATCTATTACATAGAAAACACAGAGTTGTATGTCGAAAAGTATGGTTATTATCTAGGAAATTTTGTATCTATAGACATTTTGTATGGGAAACCTTGCTTTTCAATTGCGGATTGGGAGTTAAGCACGAAAAAGTAGACCATCTACTTATATGTGAACATATTTTAAGATAAGTATTGGCAATTTGTGTAACTGTAATTGTAACTGTAACAGTGATTTCGGATACAAGCGATTTGGAAATTTCAATTTATTTCCCCACAACTATCACTTTTTACTATAAGTGCGGTATACACAATTTAAGCATTCGTGCCAAGTTTCAGTTCCCTAGCTCATTTTTTTACAGATACTCGTACATTAGTTTTTAAATTTTGGGTTGCATGTCAGATGTCACGCTCCTATATGTCGGGGTTAACATTGCTGCAGGAATCTATTTTCTTTAAATTAGTGCAAAAAAGGGGTTTAAATGCTTCAATGAAACTTGGTACCCTTGCCCTTATTACCCTTTGATCTAGGCCCTTCAGTATTGAAAAGGGAAAACATTGGTCAATAACCACGCCAGTGTTGTTGGAGCACGACAAGTTGGTTAACCTGGAAGAATACATCTGCCATAAGCTGTACTCTCATATTCCCAAGGAAGTAAAATACATTTGACGAGGAGGAATTTCGATGGATAAATCCCCTTACCGAAGAAGTTTATCAAAATCCACTCCAGCAACAAGCATAATTTATATGATTTGTTAATTTGAATTGAATGTGCAAATGCCTTGTATGCATGGCAGTTTTCACAGAGGCCGCAGTCTGAATAATGTTTTGAACATGTTTTATTAATTTAAAGCACATAATAGGATATTTTTAAGAATTTCCCTCAACCTTCAACAGATCCAAAGCAAAAGCAGAAATTTATGGTACGAATTCCGTCAGAGCAATCATTTGTGTTTAGTTTACAAATGACGGTCGCGATATGTCGTTCATGTTCGTTGCGTATACGCCCGGGCTGTTGGAAAATGTGTGAATAAAATCGAGAGCTCTGCTTGTAACATCAGACGGACGAACAGAAATTTAGTCTTAACATTTAAAAGTGGGCATGGATTTTATCCCATTTCAATGATACTTAGTCGGATCTAACTGAGGTGGGGAGCAATACGTGTACCAAAATTGGGCAAGTTTTTTAAATCGTGACGAAATACCACATTTACCCAAAAATAGGCGCGTCACCGCAAATTTCTTGAACTTCTCTTTTATTGTGATTCTTTTCATGGGTTCATCATTTGTGCGAAATTTTAGTAATTTCATTATTTCGTCATTAATAAAAAATATCACGTTTCAAAAATTACCGCAATAGGAGAGGTGGAGATTTGCACATTTGCAATATCAACCCACTTTGGACAAAGAGTAATAGTATAATATATGTACTAAATCTCATTAAAAATAATATAATAATTTTTATTCGAGTTATCGTACGTACTAAGGTATGGGCAGACATGACTAAATCGACTCTTCTCATAATTCTGAGCAACTACTATGGGGTTTTCCAATAACAGGTGCTATTGGTGAATGGATTGCGCTATCGAGATATGATTAACGATTTTTTATGGCCGGAATTGGATGGTATTGACCTGGACAACGTTTATTTTCAACAAGTGTGCCACACAAGCAACCAAACCATTGATCTTTTACGCGAAAAGTTTCTGGACCGTGTTATCTCTCGAAGAGGTGATCACAATTGGGCACCGAGATTTTGTGATTTAACTCCTTGTGACTTTTTTTCTTTGGGGTCACGTGAAAGAGAAGGTCTACGCCAACAGCCCAGGCTCGATTCAAAACCTCAAAGATGGAATTCGTGAGGCTATCGAGGACATAGGGCAGCCACTTTGCAATTCGGTTATGGAAAATTTCGTGAAAACGATATTGTCCTGTAAGCGTGGTCGTAGTGGTCATTTGCCTGATATTATTTTCCACTATTTACGGCACACCTTCCACTTTATAATGAAATAAACATCCGATCATTTATATTAAAAAATAGCATTTTTCTTTGAACATCAAAATAACACCTCTTATTGGAAACCCCCTCATATATCTATCTCATTTTTGCATCTTGAAAACACTTATTATTATTATTATTAGATTATCTCAATTTTTAATCAAGCTACCACCCGCGCAGACGAATGGAGAAAGAAAAACAATAAAACTATAATACCTTAGTTTTTCATAGCGTAAGGCGGGTGACCTTCAGAAGGCAACAGCAAAGCTTCGCAAAAACCAAACAAACATCAAGAAGCACACCACAAATAAGAGGACGAGTTCGGTCAAACACCCGACACAGGGTGTAAGCATCAATTATTATTATTTTTATTATTAAACTGTTTTTCTACTTAAATTTTTTTTCACGTTTATGTACGTATATATTTATTTGCTTATTTAATCTATAAATTAAAAAATTTACATAAAAGTTAAAATTAATTTAATAAAAAATCTGCATTTACAAAAAAAAAGTAAGCAAAACAAAATAAGTGTAACCGACCCAAAGCTACTGTAGAAATAAATAGGAAATGTTCAGCATTAAACAAGCCGGCGGAAATTGTATGCGACATATTGCTTGTATAAGTATACAAATATTTTTTGACACGGCCATCCACATATGATACTACTTATTCATGATTCACGATAAAATTTAATAAATGTTCAAATCACTATCGTTTCCTAGATAATAGTTAAATTACCAACAACATCCACAGAAGCGATAACCGAGCTAATTGCTAAATTTATACCAGGAATAATGCCAGAAAACGAAATTGGTGAACTGCTATACTATAAACTGCCAATCAATATGCGTCCGAAATTTCAAAATATGTTGATACATTTAGAAAAAGAACAACGCAATTTGGGAATAGTTGATTTGCGAGCACTTAGTAGCGAACTAGCTGAAGTTTACATGTCAATGGGAATTAGACACACCAAACAAGTCATTAGTGACGGTATGTGTTAATCTTAGTAGAAATTATAATTTTAATATGTATATATTTTCGTTTAATTTTAGAAAAACTAAAATACAAATTTGTTCCTCCTAACAAACTCGGTCGGCAACAAACGTATGCTTTATTAAACAAAAAACTAATACATCAAGTACCAAATTATATTCCCCTCATAACGATTGCTGTGTCATTCCTCTTTATCTTCTTAATTGCGACAATGGCTAAACATAGTCTGCGTCTGCCAACAGGGCGATATAATCCGATAAATTTGGGTGCTACAAAAGAGCTTAATTTAGACATGATAAAAGACTGTAAAAATATTCAAATTAAGAGTGTTATCAAGAGCAAAAATGATGGTGAAAAGTCAATGAAATTCGATGAAAACTCACTTGACTGCTTAGATACACATTACGAGCAGCACTTAAAAGAATCAAGAAGTGTAACAGACAAATTTGGTGCAGTGGAAGTTAAAGGCGACACATACACATGTTGGATTAATCAACGTATATTTCATTCAGCTCCAGTAGTTCTGAATTTAATGCATAATATTTACCTTGCGTAAGTTACTTATTAAAACAAAAATACTTAGAGATTAATAAGTATATCTTTCGATGAGGGAATCAAAACTGTTAATTCAATTTTTGTTTGTTAGATGATTTGTGATTTTCAATGAGCGCGCTAGTAATTTCTTCAAAGCTATCGGATGAATGAAAATTCCGCAATTATAGAATAGTTTGTTAGTTTTTACGAGTAATCGATAGTCTCCCTATCACTATTTAAAGTAAATTTAAGCATATAAAATCAAAATCAGTTGTTCTTCTTGCTGGCAAATTGCTACTGGTAAAAGTTTTAGCAGCTTCTCCTCAAAATAAAATTCCACGTCGCGCTCTCAATATCTCCACCTTTACATGTATTTGGGATATGCGAAAACCATCGATAATTATCACCTACGGCCACAAACTTGGTACAAACTAAAAAGTGGTCCCTAATAACTAAAATTTGGCATGTCACTTATTGAAAATATGAAACAAGTATGTTAACACAATTTTTTTCATTTTCTTCTTGACTGCTTAAGCAATTTCGGCCGAGTTTAACTAAGCGCTCCAGTCAAGTCTTCCTCCACCTGATCTTTCCAATGCAAAAAAACAACCATCACCACCTCTCTTCCCTTGGCTTGTGGCCATTCGGACGACTTGAGCAAGCCACCGAAGCCGCTGAATCTTTATTCGACGCACCGTCACCGCAAAGCTCATACAGCTTATTGTTCCATCGACTGCGGTATTCGCCGTCGCCATTATCCGCATTATCTTTTCCCGAACACTCTCATCGGTTTTTTTTATCGTCCATGCTTCTGCGCCATACAGCACGACATCATGCACGAAAGACTTATAAAGTGTGATTCTAGTTCGTCGATAAAGGACTTTACTACTTGGTTCAAAGAAGCGCCTACTGACAAGAAAATCTCCATCCCACTTCCCTCCAACATTGCACGCGCATTTTCCTAAGATCAGCTTCCACATCTTCTAGCCACCTTTTCCTCGGGCATCCCCTTTTTCTTTCTCCAATAAATGATTGACACAAATTTGCACCAATGAAAAACGGAGGATTTTGAGCATCCAATATTTTTTAAATTCTGTACTTATGGTTTGTGGAAAAACTATATATTTAAATAGTAAATTTTTATTGTTTCGTTCATTAAGTAATTTTCAATAGCTATTTTTTTGATTATAATAATAGCTCTCATAACTCTGTCATTTGTAAAAGCAATAAACAAATTTAATTTCCGTGGGTTTTGATTATAATTATTTTTTACCTGTCACAGCTTTGGTCATATTTTTAAAAATCTGCTGTCTGTTTTACGTAGAGAGAGTTGAGGTCGCATGTTATATAATTTTCATGACCATTAATTATTGGCTTTACAAATTGGGCGACTTCGCTCTGATTTTTTACCGTTAGTCCATGTGGCACCTACACATCATGTTTTTTTTTTTTTTGTTTTGGAATACGGTTGGATGTTTAGTTTTCTAGCAAAGTCATGACTACTTGTATTTGTGTCGGTCTGCATAAATGTTTTCTTGAATTCATTGACATTTTAGTAATTGGTTGGCCAGAACGATGTTTATGTCGACCAAACCATTTGGTTTCTATATTAGAGAAACCGCAAGCATACATGTTTGTGTCCGTAAGCATCAATTTTTGTAGAACACTTCGCCGTACTCTTCTTTTGTTTTTACAAATTGGTATGAACATTTTCCAGATTGTTCACTCATTTAAGGAAAATACATTAAGGCTTTTCAGCTAGACACAGTTGGTTCAGTTAGAAGAGTTCCTACAGAGCTAAGGTAGATTCAAAAATCGCTGATATTAGACCGTATATTCTACTTGCCTCACCCATCTGACACCTTGCGTACTCTCTGGGACATAGCTTACAGGAGTACGATGGGAAAAGTGATCAAAAAAGTAGTTTGAGGTTAAAGTGCAGCATTTATATTACACAAGATACTCAAGCTTTAATCCATCTAATTTGGTACCAAGTCTTCAAATAAGTTTATTTTGTGCTTTATTACAATTTACTACAGTTGATAACTTCATAAATTAATTAGAAATTAATAATAAGTTGAAATAATGAACTGTCCGTTTACAAATATTTGTAAATTTGTCTCTAGCAAGGAGATAACCGATATTAAATCCATAACCACCATCCAGAACCATCCAGAACACACTCCATTATGGGCCAAAATTCATATGATTGACCAACAGAAGACTCATTTACTATTACCAATGGTCTTAGGTATTGCTATACCGATCTCAATTGCTTGTTTTATTGTATCACTGGTGGAAGAGCGCAAATATCACTTGCTGACATTACAAAAAATAGCCGGTGTCGGCATGGCACGCTATTGGTGTATCAACTTTATGTGGGATTACATAACTTTCTTCTCATATATTGGCATATACACAATCATACTCGCATTATCGCCTGTCGAGGGATACTCTTTCTCAGACAAATTATGTAAGTGTCTCAAGTAATGAAATATAGTATAAACTTTTAAATTGAGCTAACTGTAAAATATTATATTCCTAGATGCAATGTTACTAATGACTATCTATGGCATACCGGGATTGGCCTTAATATATGTTCTATCTTTATACTTTTATTGGACAATGTGGTCCGCATTTTTAATAGCAGTTATAATACAAATTGTGACAGGTAAAACTAAATATTTTCACAAGTAACCTCAATATAATAATGATTAATTTGTCATTGATGTTACAGGCATATTTTCGTACATTATATATTGGGACGTTTTGGCAAACAATGAAATATTTTTTTATATTTGGTCAATATTTCCCACATTTGCGCTAATGGAAGGTATAAGTAATGTATATACCCAAACCAAGGAAGAACTATATTGCGACCAAGCATGTGAGGAGGATGATGACTGTCATCTGAACGATATTTGCGCTTATCTGTCGCAATGTTGTCGTAAGTAGCTAGTTAATACATATGGCTTTAAAAACTTGCGTATAAACGTTTAGCGATTTGGCTGAAGTTTAAGCAATACCGAGTGCGAAAAATGGTGAAACTTTTTATTGAAGTGAAACTTCTTTTGTCTCGAAGGATGAAACGCTGTGAGGAGTAAAACCATAGCGTTTCATCGATATGTGACGCTACGCCAGCGCCATCTGTTAAAAGCGTGGCGTGGATGAAACGCTGTGAGGAGTAAAACTACGCTAAACTACGTAAAACTCCGCTATGCCAGCGCCATCTGTTAAAAGACTGGCGTGGCGTGTCGTCGTGAATGTAATGCGGTCGTTTATTATTGCATTCTTATCGAATGTAATTTGTAAATATGACATTTGATTGACGGCCGCCGTAGCCAAGTGGGTTGGTGCGTGATCACCATTCGGAATTCACAGAGAGGTCGTTGGTTCGAATCTCGGTGAAAGCAAAATTAATGAAAACATTTTTCTAATAGCGGTCGCCCCTCGGCAGGCAATGGCAAACCTCCGAGTGTATTTCTGCCATGAAAAAAATCTGCTCATAAACATATCATAAAACAAAATGAAATAAATGTATAAAAAAAAAAAAAAAAAAATTTTCTTGTGATTCGAACCAAGGATTTCGGATCGGAAGCCCACATTGCTAGCCGCTGGGCTATCGCGCTGTGCTGTCGCCGCAAAATAATGTATCATAAATCTGTTTACCATACCAAAGACCATACACTTTGCGAACGCATTTCGGTGGAAACAGTTGACAGTTATCCCAAACACAATATTATTAGTAACGCGAGACGCGTCATAGAGTGTGTGTGTAGTTTTGAGCAAATCTTACAAACATATTTTGTTTTGTTGATTGATTTCTGTTAAATATGGCATCAAATCAACAAAAACGGAAACCGAAAACAGGTGCTGAACGGCAACGTGAGTATTTGGAGCGTAAAAAATTAAGAGTTACTGTTGAACACCGTGACAGTGAATCCTCCGGTTGTACGATAAGTGATAATTTGTAGTACCAACAACAAGATGCGGAACTACCATTGATGCAGTATTTCATCGATACCTTGATAGATTAGAATGTAGATCATTTTTTACGTATTTCAGTTACCATAAAGCCCTTGTTTCATTTTTGGAAAACGAATCCAATAATGATAATGACAATGCCGAGAACCAAATGTAATTGAGTACAATAAATTCATTTCTTTTTATATTAAAATAAATAAATAATTCTGTTTAATAAAATTCCATTCCATGCTTTCCATGACTTCTGCATGCATTATATTGAAATAATAGTTAAATTATTGATTTGTTGATAAAAGAAGTTTCACTTCAATCGTGCGGGTTCCGTGAACTACCACACACTTTCTTTTTTATGCATGGAAAAAGGAATCCATTATTTTTGCGTAACATTTTTGCGCGATTTTTGCCGATCTTTAGCTACTGGGCGATGCTACGACTGCTAACATGCCGGTCAACTTTGATTATTTCTATGATTTTATCGAAATTTTCTTCGACATATGTGAAGTGCCTGAACGAAATCGACGAAACCCAAATTGCACGTATGTAATTAGCTGTTACAGTATAGGTACCATAAACATCATTTACAGTATCAGCGGCCTGACTTATATTTTCGCCTTTATCAAAGCAAAACTGTAAAATGTACCGAATTTTCCCTTTGTTGACTTCCATTGTGAACACGCTGTAAATCACTCCTGAATGGAACAAACAAAACCAGGAAATGAAATTTTTTAGTGTGAAATGTCATGATCGATACTTTACGAGATATGGATCACTAGAGCCATCTACTCAGAAAATAATAGGTCTCTTTTTTCTGCCAAGCTTAGCAAGTGGCGAATAGATGAAGCAAATGAACATATCGCACCCTAAATACAAAAGGGTCACAACTCAAAATTTTCCACACTCGAGCTTGACTTGTTTACAGTAGCACAGAAAACAAACTATGTGACATATCACGCTGAAATTTGCCATGTAAGCTTATAACAGTCCTACCAAAAAACAAAAAAAATTATTTTTGCCATATGTCATCCGCGGACCGTTTTATTGATAACGTCTCATTCATATTTGAGCAGAAGTAAATTTTTAGTAATGACCCTTTTGTATTTAGGGTGCGATATGTATATCGGCAACGCGGGAAGGGAACTGCCTTAAGGGGTTAGGTGGGTTTCAAAAGCTCAAAATAGGTACATTTTTATGAATTTTTTTTTATTTAATCAACAGAATATTTCATTCCATCAATTTAACACATAAAAGATACATATTTTATAAGTAGTTTGTGAAATTTTCATTGAAAAATTTTGAAAATTAAGGCGTGGACACGTCGTCTCCTATGACCCCTCAAAAAAAAGTTCTCTCGGCGTAGTCAGGATAACTCATGACAGATTCATCTGAAATTCAAAAACAAAAAATTTTCTGTTAGTAGATGTTTCAAACTCGTGCTTGGATGAAGGAAAAAAAAAACAAAAATTACATTTTTGGCGGCGTTGAAAACAAAAAACCCTTATTTTGAGTAGAATTTGCACCCTTCATGCCCTTGAAAAATTACTTGGAATAGAAAAAAAAAATTCCTTCGTTCAAGCACGAGATAATGTTATTCCAAAGATGTGTGCAAAATTTGAACAAAATCGCTTCATAACTTTTCGAGAAATCGTGTCCACCGACTTAAAAAATCGAGTTTTGAGATAAACGCGTTTAAAAACGAAACGCTGCACTGACATGGCCTGATGGGCGGAACTTCTGAAGGATCTATCTCGTAGAATTTTACTCGGATCAATTTGAAATTTTAGGAGAATATTTTAAACATATTATACTATTTAATAAGACAAAAAAAAATAAATCGATTTTTTGAAAATTTGAAACCCACCTAACCCCTTAAATTACATGTGCTGGTAAGGCAGTGCGGCCTAATGAGCTAAGCGGCGAATCTTATTCGATACTTTGTTGTTGCTTTCGCATGCAAATTTTTCGTCAAGTTAATCGAGCATAGAGATAGCGAGGAAATGGCAAACAGAAGAGGCCTAACGATTTCTTCTTCCCCAAACTAATATTTGCATAAAATATTTCGAACTATAAACAAGTTTTTCATACAAACTCTTTTCCATTCAGATGCAGCATAGAACTTTACAACCGTTGAATGTTAGCAATCAAATGTCCTCCCAAAAAGTGGTATATTTTTATCAAAAACTTCTACATTACAATCCTTAGTAGAGAATTAATCGTGGAGCGATGTTATTACTAACAATAAATGCCAGAGATAAGATAAGAGCAGCTCACCTATAATCGTTGCTGATTGCTATGGTTAAGGTTATGGCTAAGGAAAAGGGCTGTGCGTTGACCTAGTTTAACAAAAAAAAAACGTCATCTTTGAGTTTAGAAACAAAATATACGCTAAAACTTATTCGAAACAATCACATTACCTTATCAAGCGCGAATGAAAATTGCAATCTAATCTAAAAAATCGAAGCTTCAATTTGAACGGCTACATGAGAATTTTTCCCATCTGGATAGTACCTACACAACAAACTCTATAAATTTTAACATTCTGTTGGAATGGCTATATGAAGAATGAAGAATTAAGTTTCGCTTGGAATCCCTAATTACTCTCAGCCCCATCCAACACTACTTCCACTACTTCCACTCTTTGTTAAAGTGGGACAAACTTCTCTTTGACAGTTATAGCTCTTAGCAGCTAAAAGAAGATACATGTATGTACATGATTTGAATGACCGATGCCTCCAGTATATGTCAATTGTCGCTCTTAGACACACGTGCAGCGACACGAAAGTCTAATCGATTCTCAATATCAATTTACATAACCCTATTAATTTTGCGACGATACCAAATTCAGACAAATAGGCATGAAAAAAGGCTATGCTTCGTGCTTTCGAATACGATTTTAGAATCGAAAATGAGGTAATTATTTTATCTTGAATAGTAAATAACTAGTTACTGGTAGATTTACGAGATCTAAGGTGACAATGATAAAGTCTGACCAGATAATCTTTCCCAAAATACGCTCCGCCATAGTCAAGGATACCATTCCTCTCATTCCGCTTATAGTAGATATATAGAGCGCACTTCCATTCGGCGAGCAGATATTCTGAATAGGAGTTTGTGCATATACTTTATTAGTTCCTTTTCACCATATTCGAATAGCTCAAGCGGCAGTTCATCAGATAACACGGTCAACCTATGCTGTTCTCACTTGGTAATATGCAGATAATGAAACTTTCACATTTAACAATTTGTGGTACTGCAAATCTCTTGTCTTTAAATGTACATATAAATGTACAGATCTACACTATCGTTTACATATCTTATTTCTTTTGTTTTAATTTAACTCTTTTGCAGTGAAAACTATTTTCAAATTTGAAAATCCAGGAATTTTAGGAGCAATTTGTTATATGCTGATTTCTGCTTTATTTCTGTTTATTGCGCTTTATCTTATCGAATCAAGGAGAGCTCGTAAAAGATTTGCGTCGAAAAGAGAGTGAGAGTATACTTAGTTCTTTCAATTAAAATAGAAAATTTACACCAGTTTTTTATAGTGTAAAAACTCTTCATTCCAAAACATACCCTTACGATGATCGCGATGTAATGGAGTTAAAGCAATTTGTAGCCCATCAGAATTTGCAAAGCAGTCTTAAACAACGTTTTATGGTTGATCAATTGGAATATGAAATACCGAAAAAAGAGAGCTCGTTGAACACAATTTCATTTTTAGCTGAAGAGTGAGTACTCTTACTTCAATTATTTAATTTTAAAATGTTACCTTGTTGCTAATGTAACCAGTAAAATAATGAAAGATTTGTTCACGTACTCGATAAATCGTAACGATAAACAAACTAAAAACTCCAAAATATTCCACCAAGGCAAACCTTCCGAAACATTAATGACAGCTGATTGTCAATTTTGCAGGTAATCTGCGATACGTGAACGGGTAGATTATTTTGTGGATTTACTGCTAATTACTGCATATGTAAACGTACTTTATGTCTTTGAAGGAAGATTATTATTAGTTGACTATGTTGTACAATATCGTAAATTTTAAAAACGAGTTGCATTCGTTTGACAGCTCCCTTCACTTACAAACTATCACGTTTTGGTGTTCTCTAGCGCAAAAATAAGCAGAAAACTTGCAAAGGGTAAATTGAGACATTAAGGGGTTATATACCTTGTGTTTTTCAAAAAAATCAAAATAAATTTTATTTCTTTACCGTAAAGTACAATCCCTTGAGAACATTTTCCAAAAATTTCATAGAGATCTGAGCAATAGATCGAAAGTTACAGCGTTTTAAATTGTGCGTCGTCACGTCCTGAGCGTACGGCCTCATGCGGCGCTTGAAACTTTAAACGCGATTATCTCAAAAACGTGTTTTTCCAAAAATGCTTTTGCGGTGGACGCGATTGCAAAAAAAGTATTCAACCTTTATAATTTTTTTTTTAAATTGTTCGTAATTGATGTCGCCTCTTAGTGAACGATCAACTTTTTATGTATAAATTTTTATTTTGCAGATATGAATTTTTTAATGCCAATTTTAGGACTGTAGAAGTGGAGTTTTTTAAAAACATGTTCCTATTTTCACAAAAATCAAAATATTTAATATATTGATCGTTCACTAAGAAGATATAACCCTATACTAATGAAATCTTTGCGATTTTTTGATTTCAGTTGACTTGGTGGACTTGAATCGCGTCCACCGCAAGCCTCTTCCAAAAAAAGGGTCTTGGGGGAAAACGCCATAACTCCGCCATTTTTAAATATTTTTACACAAACAAAGCCTTTTTTTTCTTTAAACATTGTAATATCCAATAATAAAAACTTTTATACAATAAAATTATTGCTACATATCTTTAAAAAAAACCCAACTTTCGCTAATTTCACCGGACCACAAGGTATATAACCCCTTAAACTGGCAATTGATTATGAGGGACAGTAGTTGCATGTTTTTCTAGATAAATTTTTTACAAGTAAAAATTTTCCAGTGAAAACCAGCTGTGCAAAAAAGATGTAAAACGAGTGTGCACTTGTGACCGATTTCAATATTACCATAGTTTTGTCAGTAAAGTTGTGTAGCGTTACATGCATCGGCGGATATACTCATTTCTGAGTAACAATTCATTGGTGAACCCATGGCCATCGGGGCTTAGATTCAATAGGAGCAGCACGACTGTGCTCTTAAAACTTTCGGACGATATTAGACACAATATTGGCAAAAATAATATGACTTTTCTTACTTTACTTGATTCTATTCCAAAATGTTTGACTCTGTGAACCATAAACTTCTAATCTTAAAACTTGTTTAATTTCACTACGTCGTCATCAAATCTTGGGAAAATGTATCTCAGCGATCATTTACAAGCAGTATGTGCTAGTAACACCTTATCCAATTGTTCACATATAACTAGAGGTGTACCTCATGGCTTTATTCTTGAACCCTTACAATTTGTACAGATGTTCAGTTGTATAAATATGTTAGTTATCTCCTTGGCTCTATTGATTTTAGTATAAATATTTAAACACTGACTTCGAATTTATAACCAGAAGGCCTTCTGACAATGGATTAATGCTCAATCCAGATAAAACTCAATGCATCACTATACCTATACTTGTATGTGTATACAACTTTTCAAACTTGATAACTGTACGGAAGTTAGACTAAATAAATCACTGATTAAATCTGTGTCAATATATCATAACATCTTAAGTCAAGTTATGACGAAATCGTATTTAGGCCATATTCTAGCTCTTCTTATTGCCCTCCATATTTCTGTCCCGTCGATTCTCAAAAACTCTATTTTTTTCATAAGTTATAGGGGTTTACTTTTCAACGTATATATTTTTTGAATATTTTGTCCAAGTCAAATTATCCCAAGTAAAATTAAGCTCTTTTGAAAAGTTCAGTTTGTTATTTATGACTTATTCATAAAAACTTATTTAAACTTAAAAGTTATACACCCAGCACAGTTTCCGCAAAATGTATATTAATTGATCTCCTAAGTTTAGATAAGCTATTATGTTAAAAATATCATTTGAAATATCCTTCACTTAAGTAGACATAAGACCTTATTATAAAACTTAAACTATCATAAATTGTACATTTTTCGTTTTACAGAACATCTTAATTTTACATAAGGCATTCTGTTGAATGTTCGTTTGAAAATAACGGTATACTAAATCCATATAAGTTTGTTTTTGTGTGTGCATTTTGTATTTTTTTCTCTACATAAGCTGTTCAGTTGATAAGAGTTTGTTGAACTGTGAGGAGTGCTTGCTCGTCAAATGGATAGTGAAAATATATTTGGTTCGCTAGATGTCAACAATTTGAGTTAAGTTGACTTTTCTAGCGATGATTCGTTTGTTGATCCTAATTTTGATATAAGTGGGTGTGCTGTTTCTAGCTCAGGTTCAGAAAACGATACTGTAAGTATTAAAATAAATGTTTTATAATTTGTGATACAAAAATTTTAAACTAGGTGAATTCCGAGAATGTTACGAAAGAAATTGTGGCAAATAAAGTGCAATCATCAACGCGAAAAGTATTAAGAAATCGTGGTCAAAGTTATACTTCAACAGCTGGAAAACATGTTCCAACCCGTATCGTTCGTCCGTTGGAATCATGCAGAAAAAAATGCGCTCAGAGAATAACATACGAAGAACAGCAGCTCATACACAAACAGTATTGGGGACTAGGTTCTTACAACTTACGTAAAGCTTATGTTAATGGCTTGATTGAAATTGAAGAAACCAACACGGTAAAAAGAGTTAAGCATGAAACCAATCCGAGGAAAAGGCCATATTCATATTATTATTTCATGGAGATTAGTGGTAATAGAGTTGCAGTGTGTCAAAAATGCTTTAGATTTACATTATCTGAAACCGAACAATTTATTAAAACTATTGCGAAGGCAAAACTTGATGGGATTGGTGTTAAGGTAGACATGCGGGGTAAACATAAGGGTCCTAAAAAAGAAGTTTTGGATTTCATTAAAAGTTTTCCGTCATATGAGTCGCACTATACTCGACGTGATACTTCCAAACGTTATCTACCCAGTGATTTATCGGTAGCTGAAATGCATCGTCACTATGGAGATAAATATGAACAGTCTATATCGCTTTCCAAATTCGCAGAACTTTTCCGTACACTTGACTTAAAATTTAAAAAACCAAAGGTTGATACTTGCCACAAGTGCGATTTGCTTCAGTCGAAAATACAAGCTGCTAATAACGAAGAGATTGATTCGCTAAAATTAGAAAAAACTGAGCATCTCAATCTAGCACAACAAGCATATGACTAGCACAACAAGCATATCGCTATAAATAATAATGATTTTAAAGTGTTTTGCTTTGATCTACAGCAGTGCCTGCCCACACCGCTACTGAGGACTTCATTGTCATTTTACAAAAGACCGTTATGGACTTATAATCTTACCGAGCATGACTGCACAACAAATCAACCAATATGCTATATGTGGCATGAAGCAATAGCTAAAAGAGATGGAAACGAAATTTCTTCCTGCATATTCGCTCATTTATTAGAACTGAATACAAATATAAAAAATGTGGTTTTCTATAGCGCCTGCTGTCCAGGACAAAATAAGAATTCGTTCACTGCAACGATGTTTGCATTTTCTTTGCAATTAGATAACGACGTAAGTATTATAGATCACAAATTTATGGTACCCGGTCACACACACATGGAGTGCGATAGTGACCATGCTGCAATAGAAAAAAAGAAAAAAAAGTCTTCAATAAAAATCCATCATCCTCGCGATTGGTACCAATTTATACGCACGGTAGGCGTAAAGAACAAATTTATAGTGAATGAAATGGAGCAATCGAAAATGCTGGATTTTGCATATGCATCGAAAAACTTGTTTACTTGGCGAAAAGTTGATGACAGCGGCAATAAATTCAATTGGCAAGACATTAAGTGGCTCAGATATACAAAAGAATTTGGTAAAATATATTTTAAAACATCTCTAAGAGAGGATGATCCGTTCAAATTTATAAATATATCAAAGCGAGGAATCCATTGTGTTAAAATAAAAGACTTGAAAAAGTGCTACGACTCTCCAATAAAAATAAGCACAAAAAAGAAAAATGATCTTTTAGAAATGTTACCTCTTGTAGATGAAATTTATAAAGGCTTTTATATAAACTTAAGAACCGAAGATATGTTAGATTTTCATCCAGATTTAACGTCGTATGACGAAAGTGAAGAATAATAATACGTATATATAATATTACTAGACGAAAGTCTGACTGTTATAAACATTGAAACAATGAAAAACGAATTGAATATTTTACTTTTATACGTAGATATATACCTATGTACATACATATTTTTCTTTTTAGCTAAACGCTAACGCAACAAACTGTAATGTCCTAACGGATTATTTAAATTAATATTCTCCTTGAACTGAAAAATGTATTAATTTTACTACTTTAAGGTAAGGAACTGAATAAATAAAAATATCTTATCTAAATTAACTTACTCTTTTTAATTACAACAGAAGATCTTATGTTCTCGTAAGAATTGATTAATTTATATTTATATCGATAATAATATCTTAAGTCTATATAAGATGCTTCTTTTTCTTGTCGCGAGTTTTTTAAAACATCTTAAGTACGAAACAGTGAAAAAAACATGCTTACAAACCACAAATTTTTAAATTTTTGTTAAATTTTGTTTGAAGTCTAGTGAGCCCTCTCATTGGATTAAAAACATTTTCCAAAAGCCACGCAGTACTTATTTTACATAAAATCGTTAATATCTCGAAATGCAATTTTTGCACTTAAGATGTTATGTTAAAACGCCACAGAAATATTGACATTAAATGTGTTGACATTGTCAAAAATTTAGAGGTTATGTTTAATAGAACTTTGACGTGGAGTAACCAGATGTTTTGCGCTATAGACGAAATACATATATCTATGAGTCGCTCCGAAATCTATGAACTACTCAACACTTTACACCAGTAAAAAATTGACTGCCAAAACGTATTTACTACATTGTCGACATTACTGTACGGCTACGAGTTGTACATGTACTAGTTGTGATAGTGGGCGCCGTAGTAGATTTAATGAATTGTAAAGGTAAATTGTGAAAACGCAAATTTATGTAAATCCTTGCAGGATGCATTTTCTTTGCGTTTTTATACGGATGAAGCCGTGTGTGTGTAATTTCTGGTCTTTGGTAGTTTCTACATATTGCTTTCGTATACTCTTCTTCTTCACAAACAAGTAGTTCCCCTTCCTTTTGTTCGTTTATTCACGGGCTCTGACGACACAGCGAATTCGGAAGACGCAACCATGTATTCTATCATCCTTGATTATATTCTATTGTATAATGCGTGTGCGCTGTTGAACATTCCGGCAATAAAGGCGTTAATGCCCTCTCTCTTTTTTCTTTTAAAATCAGCTCGAAAAGTCTTTACGTTGGCTTGTAAATACCGAAACCACTGAATGAAAATCTGTTTTTCCAAGTGTAGAAGTTTTATTGAATTTTATTTTTTTGGAAACTCATCAGACACATTTTGTTTTTTTTTTCTTGGGATAAAATATCTAAGCTGTACAGATGTGCCTAAAAATCAGTAACATCTGCAAACAAACATTAGATTCTTCTTTTATATTCAGAATTGGCCGCTTTCAAGTTGTATATTTTTAGAACTGACGAACTTATCTTAGAAGTCCAGAGCAACTTTCGTTCAAGGATGATAGAAATCTTTCCACCATGACTTTCGTTAGAAATATTTACATTTGAGTATATTAAGATATTTAGTCTGTTCGACAACGTGATACTGATATTGAACTCGCTTACGCAAGGAACATGCAAAGTGGGAAAATTGAGAGCACAAAGTGGCAGTTGACTTGAAGGGGATATTGCTAATTCCTCCTAGAAAATCTCTAACTGTCGATTGTTTTCATGCAAAAAAACTACTGGTTAAAGACAGTTGCCATTTAAACAATCAAACAAAGCGACAAACTAATTTTAAAATTCATGAAAGAAATTCAATAGAGAGTACTGCAGATGCGTTAGTATTAAAGGAAAATTCAGATTGTTTAGTAAAATTCAACTATTGAAACAATATACCTGCCAAAAATTAATTCTTTGTGAAGTGCGTTCTGCTTGCAATTAAGAAAACAAGACGCCAATCAGTTGTCCTCGATGCCAGTAAATTTTGCATTCGCGTCCTTTTTTGGGTATTTTTCTATTTGAAAGAGAATTGTGCGTTACTCGCTTGCAAGTTGCTGCTGGATATTTTCTCTGTACATTTATTCGAACAGACTAGCTAAAAATTCAATATTTTTTTTGCATTACTCGTTTACATTTTTTTTAATTGCTCTACAAAATACCTCTCAACATTTTTAAACACCATCAAACCCTAAAAATTTTAACTACAACAAAACATACAGGCTCAGATCAAATGATTCTGAAACCCTATGTTAAAGAGCTTCTGGTATTGTTAGATAGAGCTAAATATTAATAATATAATTATTATAATAAACTTACCTAATAAATGCATTCTCCAGGGGTCAATGTTTGGCCATATATGGCACACATCATTGTGGTAAATCATTTGTGGCGGGACAGCTTATTGGGGAAAACAAATTCGCCTTTGGTGATATTTTCGCTGATGGAACCGAAATGAAATGTGAACTTAAAAAATCCCTTGCAAAAATGTCATTTGTGCCGCAAGACCACGGTCTATGGATAACCTTTACGCCACGTGAGATTTTACGTTTCTTTTGCATGCTGCGCGGCATAGAAGAGAAAGATATCAAAGGAGTGTTGCGTCATCTTTCCAATTCCTTCATTATGAGTTCTTTTATGGACACGAAAATTCGTCTTCTTAGCGTTGATCGCCGTCGCAAAATTAACATAGCACTCGCAATGATTGCACAACCAACTGTTATAGTACTGGACGAACCCACCCGTGGACTTGGACCACAAGCTCGCCGTGAAATATGGAATGTTCTGCGCTTTAAGCGTTTCTTAGGCAAAACCCTTGTGTTCACAACATCGAACGCGAATGAGTTGGAGGCATTATCCGATCGTGTCCTTATCTATAACGAGGGCGAGATGTGGGCAATTGGTAATGTTCAATACCTCCGAAGTAGATATACAAGAGGCTTCTACTTATATGTGAAATTGAATATTGATGGAACAACAGCTGAAGAAGCCAAAGAGAAGTATGTAGACCAAATATCGTTAACTGTTCATACAATATCCGACAAAACTATGTATACTCCTCAAAGAATTATTTTGTTCTTTCAATATATTGTCCGTAAACACAATAATAACTAAACTAGGTATGTACATATATATGTACTTTTCGCTGGAGTCTAGGTCAACAAAAATTAGGTGTATCATTTAACGTTAGCTTTGGTTTCAACTGTGCAATGAGCGCATTTTATTGATTAGTGGAGCGCGATAATATCTACTTGGGTCGTACAGCTGTTGTTTACATTATTTTAACTAAGAATTTGCGGAAAATATTTTGTCCAAAAAGTAATTAGTAACTACAAAAACAAAAACTTTTAGTTTGAAAATGCTCAAAGGACCAGTCGACAAAGAGTAAAAGAAGGACCAAATAGCTTCATTTCCATGGCAGCCGATTCTACGTTACCGGAAGGTCTCGGGTTTTTTCCGACCAAGATCTGCTGCCCCAGTAAACTAGCCCTGTCTAGTGTACCGTACCGTACCTAATAGCTTCACCTACATTTATAAAGGAAAGTTTTGAAATCGATTTTCATATGCGACACGGCAAATTTAAGAAACATTATGAAAACATTGCATAAGCAAGAAAACTTAAAAATTAGAAATTATGGAATAACTCGTGCAAAGCCACCATGTGAGCCCAATTCTCGCATATAAGATAAAATTAATCGATCTTTTTGCCACACAAAAATACAATTCATGATGCTTGGAAAAGATTATTACAATATGTACACTCAAGAAAATACTACAACTATATACAGAGTTTTGTTCTCAAGACGCCTTACTTTTGTCGTTATTGAACATTATTTTTTACAGATAAACGAGGATATAGAACTTTTCAGTAGATATTGAATCATCTTAACTTGAGGAACTAAGGAAAAAGTAACAGAGGGCTTAATCCGGTGAATACGGTGGTTGTTCGATGATATTTGTCGAGTTTTTGGTAAAAAAAAAAGAGGTTGTCTGTAAAGTCTGACGATAGTTTAACGTGATAACGTCATAAGAAAATACTAATTGAATGGTTGCATTTATCAAAAGAAAATTTTAATTTTATTTGTTTGATAGATATTTTGTATGGATATAGGGAATGAGTTAACATTAACATAACATAACATAACATCACATAACATAACATAACATAACATAACATAACATAACATAACATAACATAACATAACATAACATAACATAACATAACATAACATAACATAACATAACATAACATAACATAACATAACATAACATAACATAACATAACATAACATAACATAACATAACATAACATAACATAACATAACATCACATAACATAACATAACATAACTTAACATAATATAACATAGCATAACTTAACATAACATAACATAACATAACATAACATAACATAACATAACATAACATAACATAACATAACATAACATAACATAACATAACATAACATAACATAACATAACATAACATAACATAACATAACATAACATAACATAACATAACATAACATAACATAACATAACATAACATAACATAACATAACATAACATAACATAACATAACATGACATAACATAACATATCATAACATAACATAATCACGTCACAAATAATAATAACATTAAAACAACAGGTATTATTAACAAACTTGGTTTTATTTTAAATTCTTCAAGTAAATCAAATTAATAATAATCAATAAGAAGGCATATGCAAATACAAATACGTGAATTTATATTATATATGTACATATGCGCATATATATACACATATACGCTCACTTAAGTAGGAGAGAGCAAGATGTCGAACGTTGCCGTTCGTTTGCTTTGTTTGCTTTGTCGTTCGTTCCGCGCTTTCGCTTGCAGTTCATTCAAGGTAACGGCAATGAGCAAGGTAACGACATATGAGCAAGGTAACGACACATTTTTTCGTGCGTTAAATCGAATTATAAGACGTTATCACGTCAAAAGAGTTCACAATATGAACTTTGTGAGACGATGCGTTATCATGGTGCAAGATCCATGAGTTTTCATTCCACAAATTTGGCCGTTTCCTACGCACATCCTCTTTCAAACGTCGCATAACTTCCAAATAATATTCTTTATTTACCGTAGAACCATTTGGAACGAATTCCGAGTGCACAACACCATGATAATCAAAGAAAACGAGTACCATAACTTTCACTTTTGACCCACATTGCGTGGTTTTTTGTGTTTCGGCTCATGTGGGTAGCGCCATTCAGCCGCCTGTTGACTGGTATGCTTGTGAAATTCATATATCCACGTCTCATCGCCTGTTATGATGCATTGGATAAGCGTCGAGTCCGAATTCACTTGCTCAAGCATGTCTTCTGCCACCTTCTTCCCATGAATTTTTTGAAAGAAATTCAACTCTCTTGGAACGAGTCGAGCATCCACGCGTCTCATGCCCAATTGATTGTGTAAAATGGTGCGTATTGATTCGTGAGACACGCTAAGGTCACAAACTACCTGATGGTTTGATGGTTTTCCAGCAACATTTCCTTGACTTTGTCGACGTTTTCTTTCGTTGAAGACGTTAATGAGCGACCAGGTCGGGTCAAATCTTCCATAACATCTCGGCACTCTGCAAAAGCCTTATACCACTCGTAGACCCGTGTTTTTGATAAAGGACTTTTGCCATAGGCTTTCTGTAACATTTTCAATGATTCGGCACACGAAATCCCGTTCCAAATACAAAATTTAATACAACTTCTTTGTTCGATTTTTTTATCCATAGCGAAAATCGCAGAGCTCACCTGCGGTTGACTGATATACAATAATTGAATGCCAAAAACAAGCTAATTGACAGATCACGCGCAAACTCTGCGACACTATGGAGGACAGTTGCACCAACATTCCAGCAAACAAATTTAAACGTATGGCTTTTTAAATGAACAATTCCCGATATTTTTCTGACAGAATGTACATACATACATATATTTGTCGGCTACTGTATGAGTATATACAATAACTGCATGAGTATAAAATAAATTTCATATTTTTTGTTTACAGTTTGTATAAGGATTCCGAAAATTTAGTTCGCTTTGTGACCTTCTTGCATGAAGAATCGGAATTACAGTTAAGTGAAATTAACAGGTTTTATTAGTATTGAATTCATTATATAGTTTTTGGGCCTGTAGGATACGCATCGATGATTTCTTCAAATTTTATTTGCCAGTTCCAATTGTTAGTTACTCGTTTTTGTATGGCTCCATGGAGAAAAACAAGCGACGCTTGAATATTGCCGATTATAGCATCAACCAGGGTACCCTTCAGGATGTTCTCAATTCAATTGAAGAAAATCGGAGTAAACAACATGATAGTAGCGCTTGATTGCGTTTTCGGATTTCCATACGCTTCATAATAATTCCAAATGAAGTATCTTATATGTGGCCATAAGCTCGTAGATAGAAATATGAACAATCTCAAATTTGAAATGTTTCATAAAGGAAAAAAATTTCAGTTTTACGGCATTTTCAAGCTTGTATTTTAAATTAAATTGAAACATGGTGAGTATCAGCAGAAATCGTTCAAAAGCTATAAGTTTTTTATAAACCGCAGCGTATTTGATGGTCGGACAATTGGATATCAAACGCTGACTTACCATAAAAACCACTAGCGCAAGAAATCAGCCAGCGCAAGTTGATGGCCATACACTACGGAATGGAGCTTTGGAGATCAGCAGGCAAGCAGTAGACTGGAATCCTCAAGATCACCAGAACCGAAACAGACCTAGGAGCTCATGGCACCGTTGCATTGAAAGTGAAACAAAAGCCGTGAACCTAACGTGGTAGCAGGTAAAAGCAAATCCAGGGAACAGAACGGAGTGGAAAAATTTTGCTTTGGCCATATGATCCGCAACGGAGCTCGAGGAACTATGAGGATGCTGATTTCAAATTACGTATTTTTAGTACGTGGTTTCGACTCGCATCTTGTAGATCCGAGATTTCAGTAAAAATTTTGGAGTTGGTTTTTAATGAAAAATTATTTTCTATTGTACATTTTTTAGCCCATTTACATATGTATATCTGGTGTTTTTTAGGAGAAATTGAACACAGCATTAAAACGATTGTTAAAAGCGCTGTGTGGCAAGTTGCGCCGTCTTGTTAAAACCAAATGTGGTCGATGTTTAGCTGATACATTTTTGGAAACAATTATTTAGTCAGCATGGCTCGAACAACTCTCTTCCTTTTGTTGGTTTTGTATTGCTAAGGAGCCTGATGACAGACTTGTCAAAATCACGAAAAATAAAGCAACTGTTTTGGGAAGACTCCACCTTCAGTATTCAATTGGCCTTGATATATAAATACATATAAACATTTACAGTTGGCATCATTAGAGTCCTTAAAATCAAGTTTTTGATGCATATTTAAGGGCGCATACTGAACAAAGCACCATCCAACAACTTGTATATAAAGGGTGGTTAAGTTTCAAGGGCCGGCGTTGATTTTGAATAAAATACAATTTCTTTAGCTCTTGAATTGTTGCTGGCTTATCGACGTACACCTTTTCTTTCAAATAACCCCAAAGAAAGAAGTCCAACGGTGTCGTTGACGTTTAGGTGTGGTTCACATTCAACATCGGCCCTTGAAATTTAACCACCCTTTATAAGTACAGAATGTTAATGAACACAGAGCAGAGAATGTTAATGAGATGATAAGACGCAAATGTTAAATAACATGTTCTCGAGTACTAAATTGAACATTCGCTAGCAAATTCCAAAGAGGTGACCAATATCAGACCGTCAACCAGCTCTCAGCGAATTTGAAAGAACCAGTTGATTGGCTGACGTAATCGGTGTGTGTTTACGAAAAATCAGTGTCAGTCGAAATTCCCCTCATAATTTGGTTTTTCACCATAGTCATTGGCCAAACCCAATAGTCCATCATCCTTGAGCTCTATTTTAGTATTCGGTGCAACAATTGCACGGTGTTCACCAAACAAAATTATATATATACGCAAGACCTAATAAATCTAAATTGATTGAGCGTTTCCACGGCAGTCGGTTCTCTGTTACCGAAACGACCCGGATTTATATCCGGCCAAGGATTGCCACTCCAGCAGAATTCCTCGTATGTAAGTATTATCCAACAAGACCGATAAGCAGTATCTGTATCAGTGTCTTTTCCTTCTATTTTTGTACCGTAAACGCATTTTCTGGATCAATTCCCTTTTTCATAATTAAAATAAAATTAGGGGCATTCATTTTAACGTCACTTTGATAGATGATGTCGTTCCCACGACAGTCGGTTCTACGTAACCGGAACGACCCGGACTTATATCCGGCCAAGGACTGTCACTTTAACAGCATCCCTCGTATATGCACGGGGAATGTTATGCTGCTACAACAACAACAGGAATAATGAAACGAACGATCACAGGAAGTTAACTTTCAATTAGCTTTCAAGTAAAAAGTTATTTTCGAGCATGAAACCATTCTGCTTACATAATAATAAATGATTCTTCAGAAAATTTTCGAATCAGATCTCATCCATATAAAACATATACATTAGTTTATCCAAAATTTTGATTCGAAAAGCAAAATGTTCACACTAATTCTACAAAAATACTATTGATGTCCTAATAAACTCTTAATAAGTCGAAAATTATTCCAGAGCTGAGTATTATTTATTTATAATAAACTTTAAAGTGTTTAAGCTAGTCTTTCTGAATATCTGAAATAAGCAACGACATGCATTTTTTCTCACTTTAAAACTAATTATGCGGTATGGATGGTACAGCTATTGGTTTTTACTTCAGAGTCGTGACAAAAACAATCCATTTAAATGAAATGCAATATTATTCTCGTAAAATGATAACCTCATGTGACAGAACTATTACATTTGCACGAAATAAATGCCACAAAATTTCTAACGTTATTACAATCACTTCATTTTTTTAATATTTATATCATTATCATTATAAATGTAATCAAAATGTTAACACAACTAGGCTGTGTCGTGTATATTTAAACGAAAGATGTCATGTGCACAGAAAAATGTACCGCCGAGTGGCCTCAAAACGAAGACTTGCGAGAAAGCATGAGGTGGATCCTCATCACACTGTAAATAAAAAAATTACCCAAGTTATGATATGTTTATAGATAGCAATAATATATATTAAATAATAATAATTAAGTAAAAATTTTATACATATGTAAATTAAAGCAACTCCATCTGCATCAAGACAGCGGAAATAATAAAGAATTAAGCATATAAATAACAATATGGAATGGTTATCCAAATATTAAACGGTTTGTGCATAGTGTTAGCTACGTTATATCTTTTTATAATGAATTAGAATGGATTTCAAAACTTTTCTGATTCACAAATTATGGTATATCTACTATTATCTGCAATTATTGTCTGACAACCCAATCGCGGTCACTCCTATTCGATGTTGATTCATTATGCAACAATATTTTAAGATTTAGTTATTAAGCAAAATAAAGTAAAGTTTCAGGCATTTAACTTTGTATTGGATATTTTAACATTCCAAAGCTATTGAGAACAGAAATATATAATAGTTAGATTGTGAACAGGTATTAATAATGGAAGGAGCAGGGGGTTCTGTTATTTTTTAAGCGGCCTAGCGTCCTTTAATAATTTTCCGTTACACACTTGTCACAATGCAAGACCTATTGACATAAAATTTGGACGTACATAAATCGAATGTATTAATACTTTAAAAATGCTTATGAGTATGGGTGAACATCACCCACAAAGCGCTACATGCAAATAATCTAATATTAGGTTAACAAGATGTTCCATTACAAAAATGAATATAACTTTTGTTAATGTTACACTAGATTTTCAGTTTAAATCTGTTGGTAATTCGTTTCCTTTTTAAAAAGCTCAATATGTAAGGGATATGTAGATCAATATTTGCTGATCCCTGCTATTTAAAATTTACTTTGAGAAGTTAAATGTTTTGCAATGTTCTAAAGATAGGTAATTAACTTTAACAAAACTGGTATAACTAATCATTTACCTACTAATTTTGCTATTTTTTGTAAAAGTATATTTTCTTTTATTCGGAGTTGGGGGAACCATGACCTCTTTCAAAATGTGTATTATGTTTTTGATTGTAACAGCATATATCGGTGCCTATAAATTTAACATACTACTAAATTGGCAATCGTTAACGTAAAACCGACTGCCGGAGAAAAGTGATCATATGGGAGAGGTATTAGATTCTACATTACAATATAATGCATCAATCAACATTTTGGAAGAAATTTAATACAAATTCTAAATAGCCTAGTTTGTGTCATAATTCTGTATTTTTTAAATTTCTGTTTTAAAATTCTGTATACAAATTTATTTTAGGCCACAATTCTTTAACAACTTCCCTGTCCACATACAATGCATTTTGTGAATGCTCCACGTCGTGTTTTTTCTGATGCGCTAAATAAGATCCATTTATGTACATATGTCATTATATGTATATAATTTTAATAAATTATTTTATAGATTTATATTATTTTAGGTTAGGTTAGGAGAAATGAGTCACATATGACTCATGAACTTATTTTAAAACGCTCGCGTGAGTCACATATGACTCATTGGACAAGGAAGTTCTAAATAATATTTTTCCAAATACTGTAAAGAAAAAATTGTACGTTATGTTTTCAATGAAAAAGAAACATATGCATCTTAAAAACCCAAAAAGAACATTCTGTATTAAAAATTCTGAGAACGAATAATAAGAAGTGCGCATTTCCGTAATTTTGCAATGCAGAATTTTATAATACATATATCAGTTCGCAATAAAGAATTGCATTAAGTAGAATTTTACAATACAAAAATTTAAATATTTTACCAACCTATACTACTATGTATTTTAAAACGTTTGTATTTGACGTTTCCACGACAGTCGGTTCTACGTTACCGGAACGACCTGAATTTATACCCGGCCAAGGACTGTCACTTCAGCAGCATTCCCTATATATGTATGTACATCATTGTTGTGACGATATATTTCATTTCCCCAAACTTTGTAGGAATGCTATTTTATTACTATTTGCCTGGATATAAATCCCAATTGTTATGGGAACACGAACGGACTGAAAGTGTATGTATATACATATTTCGGCGGATTTGACTATCATATATGTACATATATGATATTTTTGCTTTTTTTTAATCCCTCATGCATGTATATACAATTTTGGGCACCTTTACAGTTTACTAACATATAATTTTTTGACAGTTTGAAGCAATTATAAGAAAGGTTAGCTTTGTTATCTTCCCATTTCAAAATGAAACGTACTTATTGATATTTAGCATTGAAAATTTATACATATTTGCGTCATCGCTTGCTCGAACTAACTTGTTAAGTCAAATCGATCCTTTACGTCGTTCTGAACTTTTTTACATTTATTAATATTCTATCTTGATTCGGATGAGCCTTATTAAGTGGGTTATGTTATATTACTCTAGTGCACTAGTGAGTTGGGTACAGTTACAAATTTTTTGAACCACGCTACAAATGAATACCATATATGTATGTTGTTAATGCCATGATTAGGGTTTTTAGGGTTTAAATCCCAATGTGTAAATAAAATAATATAAACACATAAAGCATTAAAGGGAAAAGTAATATCTATAAGGGGCAGTTAATTGAAAGTATTCCCATAATTTTACATACGTAAAACTCATGTTCGTGACCATCAGCTCGTATCCTATACGATTTCGTTTATGGTTGATTGAACACCGAAAACGCTGAATAGGCTTCATGTAATAATCACACTTCATGCCGTATCGGCAGCGACGGCAAAGGCGATGTTGACGGCAAAGCTGGCGACTTTACGCGCGACACAGTCACTAGTCAGTCAAATTTATTATCCTAAATTGTTGCCATTTTATTCGTTTTTTTTTTTCTTTTCATTTTGTTATCGTTAATTAAGGTAACATAAGTTAGCAAAATAGCATAGTTTATTAAAAATTTTCTTCTATTTAACGAGCAGTAGCTTTAGCGTTCACTGTCGGGCGCGAGTCGTGGGCAGTTTACGCGTTGCTTATTGTACGCGGTACTATACATCGTGCAGTGACAGTCTGAAAATATCATGTTGTACGAAGAAACTACCACCTATTGGTTTAAGAACAAATGTCTGAATGTACGCATGTGGCTGATCATCATCGGTCTAATGAAGCGTCAATTGCAGCGTGTACACAAATAGATCAATAAAAGGAACAAGTTCGACAACTTAAAGATATACATGTATATAGCAAATGAGATATGAATTTTTGATGGGGTAAAGGGTTTAAAGAAAGGACGATAATCTATATTTATTTTGTACAATTACTATTACCTTAAGCCTTCCTAATACGTTGATTAATACACCGCCATCAAACATAGGTTGCGAGTCAATGGCTGTTATAACTCGCGATATTTTCTGGAACGATAAGCTCTACATAAAAAATTAGAGTTAATTTAAAATCATAATAATTATATAAAAAATACTCACAGATAACTTTTCCATTATTTTAGGAGCTCCTTGTAATTGCACTCCTTCAAAGGACATAAATGAATCTGTTGCCTATAGTACAATTATATTGTTTATTAAAATCTTCATTACTACTTATGTATAAATAACACTCTTGCGCCGCTACTGCTACTTTGCCTATGGAATGGTCCAGAAGAAATGCATTAGTTGGAACGTGCAATTCACTTCATGGCAATGCTAAAAATAGCACAAACGGCGGATCTGGACACTTCAACGTTTTAAAGCAAATATATACTTTAAGTAAGTAACATTTGGCCGGACATATGAATTAGTCATATTTACTTCCGTAGAGACCAATAGGTGGAGCAGCAGTAGCGGACACCGATTTGGGCGGTAAGACAACAGCGGTCACACCAGCTGCAAACCACATTCACACTCACACTATAAAAATTGGCCACATTCGCTCTGAGGTTGGGATCGTCGAAAGTCGCATAATATTGTTGCACAAATCCTTTACCGATATCCTCGTACTGTGGATTCAATGCCATGATTACTTTACAATCAAATAACTAAAACAATGCAAAAATACGAGTAACTTATAAAAAAAATAGGAATTTATTCCCGTGCAAATTTCGACGGATTTGGTTCGTCTCTCTGCCGTATGCGGAATCGGTTGATTGAGCGCTGCCAGTGCAGCCAGATGATTTGTCGTGTATTTCCACATTAAAGGTTAATTCACACTCAATATGCTATCACTAAATGCTGTAAGTTCCACTCTCGTTTTTTACTCTATTGTGAACTAGTTTGCTAATTTGATACTTGAAAAAATCCATATATCCGTGATTACAAGTCTGCCGTCAACTTAAGATATTTACAGGAAACTCCTACCTTTTTAGTAGTATTTGATGTTGTTGTAAAAATATATTGAATAGGAAGTGGTTTTCTCGAAAGTTTGATTTTGTCAAACCCTTTGATGAAAACAGAAGAACTGCAAGACGGTTAAAATTTAACAGATATATAATAATAACTATAATTTGACAAATGAAGTTGAACAGCTGAAAAACGAGTTGAGTATGCATACCTTTATTCTGTCTTCAAAGTTATGTCAAATTTTCATATGGCAGCATGTGAACTTTCGTACACTTCGCTTCTTCTGAAATCAGCTACATTTGCTCCAACATACGACAACAATTGCTAAGAAGACATCAACCCAGGTTTTGATGAATAAAATGAATGAATAAAATTATCTATGTCACGTGCATCCTTTTTTAAATGTTTGACGAAGCTCCCCTTCCAATCAGCAGTGTACTATATGATTTAATTATATTTAAATACGACTAAAATGTGATTAACGAAAACCACCTTTGCCTAAAGTTTTTCTTTTTTTAGTTTTTTTAACATGTTCAATATTTTCCAAAAAATCTTTATGCAACGTATATATCAAATAGCAGGCTTTCTATATACCTCATTTGTATTAGGAAATTCGAAAAAGCAACTTAACAAAACAAATAAAAGTTTTTTTCACATATGTGGCAACGTTTTTCAATACACCTATCGGTTTCAGGCTGAATTAACTGTTGGGATAAGTCATGATATGAATTGGCCCGAGTGATTGAAAATACGTTTGTATTATTGGATATCATTACTCATATGTACTTTCAAGTGAGTTTAAGATAAAGTAGCGGGGGATTATCCACCGATGCCAAGTCAAAGTTGTACAAAAATGTTGAATATAGACATAAGCAATAGATCAGTTGCTGAACAGTTCGATATCCAACTTCCTGCTGGATTTGCTGCAATGGAAACGCAAGTGGCTGGTCACACATTTGATACAGCTCCAGTAGGCCTTTTACAAGATAGCAGTGGCTGTGTACTTAAACCATTAGGTAAGCCAGAATGTGGCGAACGTGAACTAAATTTTTACGAAAATTTGCAACAGGCTGAAAAATCAAACGATTCAAGATCATTATTGCTGCCGCTACGTTCACTTGTGCCCAAATACCATAAAATGGTAAAATTAGTTGTTAACAACCGTCAGCATACTTTCCTAAAAATGGAGGATCTCACATACGGCATGCAAAAACCTTGTATAATGGATATTAAAGTCGGAAAACGTACTTGGGATCCTATGGCATCAGAGCACAAACGTCGCGTAGAAGAACAAAAATATGTACGCTGCAAGCAGGTGTTGGGTCTTTGCGTACCAGGTTTCCAAGTATATACACTTAAAGAGAGCAAAGTACTTCGCTACAGCAAAGAGTATGGAAAAAATTTGGATGCTGACGGTTTCCGCGCCACTATTGCGCTCTTCATAAATGCTCAAAATGGAAAAGTTTACAGACCACTTGTATATGAAATACTCAAACAACTATACAGAATAGAAGACTGGTTCAAGATGCAAACACTTTACAATTTCTATGCCAGTTCCTTATTAATAGTTTACGACTTTGAAAAGTTGGTAGAATACTTAAAACAAAAAGATTTAGATCATTGTAATGGGGTGCAACAATTGGCCAATGGCGATGGACATAACAATTGCAGCGCACATATAAATATAAAAAAAATCCCCGAGGGATATTCTCCAAGTATTGCACAGTGGGTTAAAGTAAAAATGATAGATTTTGCGCACGTGTTCCCCGCCGAAAACCAATCATTAGATACCAATTATATTTTTGGATTAAAAAATTTAATTTTGGTATTCGAGGAACTCATGGAACGATAACAGTTTGGCATAAACAAGCGAACAAATATTAAACTTTAGATTAAAAATTCGAGTAAGAATTTTTGTTATTACTAATTTTTTTATAGGAATATTGTATTATATTTACTTGGTATAAATATGACCAGTACTGTGTATGTATATATGTCTATGAGTAGATGTTCAATATAATTAAATATTCTTCAGAAATGAAGAGTAGTGTACTAAAACTAATTTACTCTTTTAATATTTGAAGTCAAATTTAGTATCGGCCCATACACCTGAAATCAAAGGACCAATATGATGGAGATAATGTCGGTTAGGTTTTTGTTACCAATACCGCTCGGTTTTATAATCAGCCAATGTCTTTTACTTCGAGAGCATTCCATTCCAAAAGTATATGGCAATCCTTTCATGTTACAAGAACAACATGGAAAAATATATAATTTTACCTGATTTTATTGAGACTCAACTAAATCACTAAGCAAATAAATAAATAAAATAAGTGCAGAAATTGAGCCAAATATAACTATTTATATATAATTGTTTCGGAATTCTTGTTACATCTAAAACATTGTTCTGCTACATAGTTTGTATTAATATTGTAAAAATGTTACATTCTCACTTTTCATCGACGCCTTTTAAAGCATATAGTCCAATTCATAACGCTCATATTGATTCTTTGGGTCATTAGTAATCCTTGGATAGCCTGCAATTAATGCGTCCTGTCCCCCTATGTATAAAGAATTGTAAATCTTCCAATACACATCACGCACCTTTCGTGCTGGATGAAATAGACCTTGTAGGGTATATTGCAAAATTTTTATAGGTCCTAACGAAACACGCAATCCATCTACAGCGTCCATGAATGCCTGAACTAAATGAGGCGAAGTTTCGAAAATATTCGGCCATACATAGTTGAGTAGATGAATTAATGCATCCTCACATCCAAAGCCGTATACGCCGAGAGCCATATGTTTAATAGCAGCACAAGCAGTTTGTCGATGCACTAAATCGCGATCCATTAATGCGTCCTCCAGCAGGGGACAAACAGCATAAATATAGTCTTTGCCCATTTCGCCAATATATTCAAAAAGGAAAGAGAGCGATTTAAGTACACCGTTTTGTACATTCAATTCGGGTACGCGGTATTCATTCATTAACGCCGGGAGCACTGTGAAGGGCCGACAAGTTTCAGCTACAATAGCAATAGCCACTGTGGTGCATACACGATTCTGACGTTCTTGAACCTTTAAATTATTAAGCAAAGTTGCGAGTACATCATGTGGACCGATTGCTTTGGCAATGTAGCCAAAAGTGTTGACTGTAGCGCGGCGAATAGCTTTCTTATGTGCCTTAAGGAGTTCGAGTAACTCGAAGCATATACGCATCCATTCGCGTGCTGACACATATTCTGGTCCTCGATCAGCAATCCTTCCGACTAAATCAATGCAGTTCTCTTGTACCTTCTCATGTCGATTCTTTAGAATAGGTGTTAGGCGGGGTAGTAAATCTTTAATGGGCGGGGTCATTTTTGTCATACCTATAACGTTAACGATTGCCTTAAGGGCACCTAAAATACTGCCCAAAACTTCTGGGTATTCCTCACCCAAATACTCATATAACACAACGCCCAAATGTCCCATCAACTTTTCTTCCTGACATGTCTTCATTACTATGGCAATACGAGATATCAAATCGGCGGCTTGTTGACGCACTTTAGCCGATTTATTATTTAGACGCCAAAGAATAGTACCACATATCTGCGGTAAGTATGGTTTAACTCGTTTGCCCAATTGGTTTACAATTGTGCCGAAACCATTTAGCATGACCACGTCTTCGGTTGTTTGTTCTTGAAAAGCGTATAGTATGCCATCGATAAGCTGTTCTTCTAAGCGAGAATCAATGTCGGCAGCGCCTAAATTACCCATAATCTTCTCTATAGTCTCCATTACCATCTTACGATACTGCTCGTTCTCGTCTTTTAAATCATCTACTACCCGATTAATTATTTCAGAAGCGCCAACTTTATTGGCGATTTCTACCGTCGTGTCCACTAGTTGGCGATAATTTCGGCGATCTAAAGCCATACGATGATTCCAGAAAAACTTAAAGAAATGCGGTAAAATTTCTTCCTTGATGTATTGAGCCTCCACACCATCAGTGGCACAGCATTGCTTCACTACCTTCAATACAATCTTTTTCATTTCCTCGTCTGGCGATTGAAACTCGCGAATTAAAATCAACATCACTTCACGGGTGTAGTAGTTGGCGTATTCAGCATCCATTAGCGGAATTAAGTACCCAATCGCTTTCAAGAATGCAGCCAAGCCTTTGCCACGATGCGTACGAATACCCTTCCAGAGGGGCTTCAAAACGGAATCAAAGGACTCAATGCCATAAGGTGTAGCTGCTTCCGCTAAGGCAGCAATGGCCAAGGCCGTGATAGTTCGCACTTTCTGTTGCTCATCCACCAGCCCATGCTCAATGATTTCCACTAAAGCTTTTAGATGTGGCAGTATAGCACAGCCCATTAATATGGCAATTTGCTGCACAATCTTTATACCGGTGTGACGAGCTTGCCAAGATTTTTTTGATTTGCATACGGCTTTTAGAAAAGGTAGTAACGATGGAATTCCCAAGGCTGATGCCACAACGGCAAATGCACGCGCTGTTGTGTTACGCACATATTCATCGATATTGTCGATATCTGGACGCATCGTGGAAATCATAGTGGCAAGACCTGCTGCCTTGGCTAGATTCGAAATGATTTCACGGCCCTCTACACGAGCATAATAGTCTTCGTCGATAAGCAGTGGCTCAATAACTACAAGAATTTTGTGTACATAAGGACGCACCAAGTCATCCAGCTTATATAGCACGCGGTCAATAACCTTTACAAGTAAATGGCGCTCTTGGTCTTCCAGTGTTGGGGACATAAGCAGTGGAAGGATTTGATTAAAAAGTGGTCCAGCGCCAAATTCACGTGCCTTGTCTGTTATTTGGCGAAGTGATGATTTACGCATTGGGGGCGAACCATTTTTGATAGTCAAGAGTAATTTCATAATTTTTCGTTCCTTTGCTTCCTCTGGAGAAAGACTGTCTTCGTCCACATCTACCAGTAGTTTGTCAAAATATTGGGCATCCTCTGGTTTCATAAATGGTAGGTTTTGACCTTTTGGTTGGTTGTCCATAAATTTGGCATTTTTATCTTCAACTTGAATAAAAAATCCAGCGGGTGTACCCGCTATTGGGGTTGGTGTTGCCATCAATTTACGACCAGGTGTGCGCAGTGGCACATATCCAGCAGGGGGCGGTAATATTTTATATCCTGGCGGAAACATCTGATCAAGTTCCTCATCTGTTAGGGGCCGATTGCGTTCATCGATCTCTTTTTCCCAGCGGTATGCCTGAAGTTGCTCTGGCGTCATAGCGGCTAACGCGCCCGGAGTTGGGGTAGCCATGGCCATTGCCTTGACTCCAATAGGCGTAGTACCACCGGGAGTTAAGAGAGGGGTAATATGCCCTGGTGTGGCATGTGGGGTCATACTCGGTGTGAGATTGGGAGTCATTGCCGAAGAAGGCGTCATTGAAGGTGTCGCATTTGATGGGGTTTCGTCCCAACGTGATCTTCGTTTCGAAGCACCGGGAGTTAATTCGGCGACAACATTTTCACTAGTGCCACGATCTGGCTTCGGTGTTTCAGCCCATCCACTATGACCGGGGGTTTCGCGCTCTGTTTTTGGTGTTTCGTCCCACCGATTGCGTCGTGCTGACTTTTCATGGCCTGGCGTCTCATGACTTGGAGTCATAGGATGTGCAGGTGTGGCATCCCAAATGCGGGTCCCAAGACCAGGCGTGGCACCAGGAGTTTCACTGCCTTTATGACCCGGTGTTTCATCCCAACGATGATCGCCTGGAGTTTTCTGAAAAAGATAATTTATAATAAAATAAAAGTTATGTTTCTTATAAAAAATCCCCATTTGAGAGCTTACATCTTCCCATGTTGGTGTTGATGCACTATTAGGTGTTGCTACTACTTTTGCGGGTACAAAGCTCTCGCTTACTGTTTGATCCCAACGACCCCGCTTGCGTGTAGTTGTCTCTTTCGGTACCTCTCCATTCGAAGATTTTACTAAAGTTCCGTCCTTAGATTTCTCTTGGATTTTTCTCCTTAACTGTAAACATTTATTAAATATTTAATTTGAAGTGGCATCCAGAGTTATTTTTTATATAAATGTACTCATTGTAATTACCTCATTTTCTTCCCCCTTTAGCATTTGTTCACGCATAATATCAGGATATGTCCTTGACCCAATATCAGGAGTTTTTCCACCTATAGATGTAATTAAGGCACATAATGTATTGTACGTACAATGATATAATATATTGTACTCACCATCAGCAAAAGGGTCAGCACGCTCAGGTGAAATAATAATGCGGCGCCGCTTTTGCCTATATTCATCTTCCCTGTCTGCTATTGTTGGTCGACGTCTATCAGCCATAGGATCAACATCTTCCTTACCCTGGGTAACATCTTTAAGGACAGAAGTGGGTGCCGTATACGCTGTACGTTTCTGAGGTACTGGAAATCCATCGTCTTCATCTTCATCCATTTCATCATTGGCCGCAATAGATGTATTATAGCCTTCATAGCGATTCTTTCCTTTACCGCCTCCTTCGTCATATAATTCTGTATCATAGAAACCTCCACTGTCCAGTAATCCGACCCCCGTCGTTGAATTTTTCTGTATTTCTTTTTTCTTGGTCTGAATATCGGCAATTTGTGCCTCAATATCTAGACAAAATATAAATAAATATGGATTAAATATTCCATAAAATGGTTTGTACGGTGGGCGAAAAGGAAAATTAGTATGGCATTGAGTGTGAGTGAATCGATGAACATTACATCTTCCCAAATATGTACTACTACTTCAATATTGCTTGAAATTACTGATGTACATGTGAATTCTAAACTAATAATAGTAAATATTCAGTAATAATTCGTTTACCTTCGTGCGTACGCGGGATATTTTCCATTTTTCCAAACGTTTGTTATACCAAATATAATGCTGCACTGTGCGTAGAATGGGAGATGGAAGCTAGTGAAATAAATTAAATGTCACAATTGGCATAACAATGTTGCCAGACGCTTGAAAAAAGTTAAAACTGATAGTAGCTTCTGATGACGCTCAAGCATGCATGTCCTGCAGCTTATATGTGTGCGTGTCGTGTGCATGACCCTAATATCTAAAATTTTTGATTTTCATCATGCAAAACCGGACAACAAGTATGTGTGACACGAAGCAAGTTCGTGTGTCATCCGACACGCACACATAGAAGCTGCGTTATAGGGAGCTATAAGTTTGTTAAAGGTGTTGGCCCAATGCAGGTTGGCATTGCCTACTGCTCTTCATCTGCTTGGCTTTGAAAACTTGTTTGACCAAATGAGCGCTTTAGGTCAGACTCGTAAAAAGAAATAGGAAGCAGAGATGTTAGCCATATTCAATACGTTTCCATGACAGTCGGTTCTACGTTACCGAAACGACCCGGATTTATATCCGGCCAAGAACTGTCAATCCAGCAGCATTCCTCGTATGTAAGTATGGGAATTGTTTATGATGCTACAACAACAACAACAAAAACAAACTAATACATTTTTGAATCATGATGTTTGCTAAAAACTGAGCCAGCCTTCATTGGGCCAGCACCTTAATCTATGTACTTATAGTCCCAACACAATGGGTCCGTTCCGTAAGTTGCGGTAACGAGTTTCCTTGACAGCAAAATATATTATGTTTGTTTGAGTCGTAGACACATACGTGCCGTTCACTGTGCTGGAATGCTAGAGAAACAGATTGTGCCTTCCGGATTCGCCGTGTCGTAAGAGTACATCAATAAACAAACAAAGAGAAGGGGAATTACTTGTTTGTGAAGAAGAAGAGTAGGAGAAAGCAATAGAATCGACCAAAAAAGTCAGTCCCACGACAGTCGGTTCTACGTAACCGGAACGACCCGGATTCATAACCGGCCAAGGACTGTCACTTCAGCAGCATTCCTCGTATATGCACGGGGAATGTTTATGCTGCTATAACAACAACAACAACAACTACACAAGAAATTGTACGCACATACTTACCTATATTTTCTAGCTATGGCGTCTTTCGCATAAAAACGCAAACAACTGCATTAGGAGGCTTTATATTCATTTGTGCTTTAACAATTTAACACGCGGCTCTTCATTTGCATGAGATTATTTAGTTTTAATCTCATAATTTACAATATTACCAAGAAAAGTTTAGCCAAGTTGTTCTGAGAAATGAATGTGCGTCCCGATGTCGAAATTATGGTTGCACCCAC
Organism: Anastrepha obliqua; assembly: GCF_027943255.1. Lineage (NCBI taxonomy): Eukaryota > Metazoa > Arthropoda > Insecta > Diptera > Tephritidae > Anastrepha > Anastrepha obliqua. The sequence continues at coordinate 32,831,394 of NC_072893.1, forward strand.
CGTCTACGATTACCATAAATTCCATTGAAATCCTCTTTCGCTTCAATAAGCACCCATTTTATAATATATTTCACAACCAACAAACACGTGAATATAATATAATATTTGCTTTCATGGCAAGACCATCTGTTTTTTTTTTGTTCATATGCGGCAATACTTTCACTGTGATGCCACGGTACGTTTTACACGTCATGTCAGTCAAATGCTTTGTCGTAACAGACGGAACGGACCGATTGGGACAGGCCTGTTACGTCTATTCGTCACTGTCATTGTCAATGTCAGCTTCAACGATGTTATGCGCTATCCGCTTGACTTTGCAGCTTACCAAAAACGGGTTCATTTTTACAACTTCTTCTGGAGATGTGGATCCCTCCTATCATTTGAATATTCCAAAGTTTACTCTATATTCTTGGCGTCGCATTCACTTTCGCTTATTCTTTCTCTTCTTTTTGTTTATTTATCTAATGTATTGATATCACGGCCGTGATATTCGAAACCGAATAAATTGATGCGTTACTACCATTCGGAAGTGCGCAGATTCGAATCTCCGTGTATGAAACTCCAAATGATAGAAAACGTTTTTTCTAATAGCGGTCGTTCCTCGGCAGGCAATGCCAAATCTCCTAGTGTATTTTTGCCATGCAAAAACTCCTCATAAAAAATCATTTGCCGTTCGGAGTCGGCTTAAAACTGTAGGTCCCTCCATTTGTGGAACAACATCAAGACGCACAGCACAAGGCACAAGTAGGAGGAATAGCTCGGCCAAACACCTAAAAAGGCTGTATGTGCCTATTATATATGTATATCGTAAACTTACGTCCTTTGGAAAAGTGCAATCTTGTATTATACTATTCTTTGGCTTTGCTCAAGTGTTCCCTTTTGATTATAGTACGCTTTGAATGCAACCTTGCAGAAAAAAAATTAGGCTCAACAACTCTTTTGCCGGGTGGATAATTTTTTCACACTAGAAATTTTTGGAGAAGATTTACGGGAAGCGTATTCAATGGGGAATATGTGGAAGTATTTTATATTTATTTTCTTTGCTATTCAAGTCTCAGACGCAGTATTGGAGACCGATGCTAATACCCTAGTGTTACTGGACAATTTGGCCATTCGTGAAACACATTCTATTTTCTTCAAATCTTTGCAAGGTAAACTCAAACACATTTATAGTGACGTGGTCAAATACATTTATCAAATATTGAAAAATGTTTCTTTAACAGAACGGGGTTTTAAACTAGTTTATAAATTGGCTGATGATTCCGGACTAGTTCTTTCGCGTTATGGTGAATATCTTTACAAGAATGTTATTATCTTTGCACCAAGTGTTGAGGAGTTCGGAGGAGAACTTAGCGTCGAAAAGTTAACCGAATTCGTTGACGATGGTGGTAATGTGTTAGTAGCTGCCAGTGAGCAATCGGGTGATGCTTTACGTGAATTCGCTTCAGAATGCGGTTTTGAAGTGGACGAAGAGGGCGCAGCTGTTATTGATCACTTAAACTATGACGCGTCTGATGCTGGTGATCACACTACTATTTTAACTGCAGCGCGTAATCTGATAGACGCCCCAATCATTGTAGGTACTAAAAAGAGCGCTCCTTTAATTTATCGAGGTACTGGTCTGCTAGCCGACAAAGAAAATCCTTTAGTATTGCAATTGCTCACTGGTGAAAGTACAGCATACAGCTATAATCCAGAAAATTCCGTGAAAGAGTACCCACATGCAGTGGGACGCGAAACATTACTCATTGCCGCTTTGCAAGCACGAAATAATGCGCGTGTTATATTCTCGGGATCACTACACTTCTTTTCTGATGAAGCATTTACCGCACCTGTACAAAATGCGCAAGATGGTATAACCCACAAGCAAGCAAGTAATCAGGAAGTGGCTACTGCGATCAGTAGATGGGTATTTGGTGAAAGTGGACGACTGCGTGTATCTACGGTGAGTCATCACAAGGAGGGAGAATCACTGCCACCAGAGCAAGCCTACACAATAACTGATCCAGTTGTCTATACAATAACAATAGAAGAGTTGGTGGAGGAAAAATGGCAGCCTTTCAAAGCAAATGATGTGCAATTGGAATTCGTTCGCATTGATCCATTTATACGCACTACGCTTAAGCAAATCAACGGGGGCCGTTATGAAGCCAAATTTAAAATACCTGATGTATATGGAGTGTACCAATTCAAGGTAAACTACGATCGAGTTGGTTATACACACCTTTACAATACCACCCAAGTATCGGTGCGTCCACTTGAACACACTGAATATGAACGTTTCATACCAAGCGCATTTCCGTACTACACTAGTGCTTTTTCCATGATGATTGGTGTGTTTATATTCTCATTTGTATTCTTACATTTCAAGGAGGAAGGCAATGTAGTTTCCACAAGGAGTGGCAAAGGAGAAGATAAAAAAATACAATAAATATAAAAGAACTTCTCACAATGTGGGAAAAAATAAAAAATAAATTTATTAATTATATAAAATAATTTGTTTACACAAATAAAAACTATAATTTCACATTAATATAAATGAATTACGCTTGTATATCGAGTGGGTAACTTTTTTCCTGGGATTTGATTGTAAAATAATGCTAACGACAGGGGTTTAATACCTAATGTACATATGAGAATTTCAAAAAGTGATGTTTCTTATTCACACATTCAACCCATTTCGTCAGAACAATTTTAGTGGGTTATGTTGCTTTCGCTTTTTCAATTTTCAGTAGAACTAAATTTGGCAGTTGCGCGGCAAAAATGAAATTAAAATTCGCCGATTGATTCCTTCATAGCTAATTTTGTTTAGAAAGGTAAAGTGTTATTTCCTACTGCATTTTCGCCTCGAATACAATAAATGTGTACGGAATAGATGATGTATGTATGTGAACAAATTTGTTTATCGAAAATTTAATTCCAACCAATGTTAACTGACAATTTATTTGAATATTGATGAGCTGGTGTTAATTACTTTAAATATATATAAAAATATTTATTTATTATATTATATATATAAAAATATAGTTTACCTGTTGTTTCACCAATTTGATTTGCAAAAAATAGCCAACACCAGGTAAATTTTAATTTTTTTAATTTAAAGTTTCTTGTAATTGATTACTTTCTTCTTTCAAATTTCTTTTTAGAAGCGAGTAAGCATATGATGATCACCTATTTAAATCATTGTACAAGCAATTCCATTTTTTTTTTCTCACTTTTTTACAAACATTTGATCTCTTTTCATCTTATTGCAAAAATTACAATACACACATACATATAGTAGTGAATTGAGTAGCTGTTGATAATTAATTTCTCTTTATGTAAAAAATTGATAGTATCTTATATTTGTTATTAGGCAATACTATTCTAATAATTTTGCATCCGTCCTTTGCCTCTTACATTTTTTTAGTAGCAATGAGGATTTAGAAGTGGTAGTTGGTGGTGGTGCTGTTGGTGGCTGGTAGGTTGTGGGGGGCTGTTATGATAGGCAAACTTAAGAACAACAACTTTTATAGGCTGGTGCCTTTTCATTATTTCGACGATCAACAACTAAACGATCAGTATTTTCTGCTGCCTCACGACTAGATGTTTTATCTAGTATAGCTTCAGCCAACTCACAAAATGCGCGTTCGATATTGATGTTAGATTTGGCAGATGTTTCCATGAATCGTATACCATGTTCCCGCGCGATCTGTAAGCAGGCGTAATGAATAACTATAAAAGATTTGTAATTTAAGTAAATTTAATTTTAACCAACCGCTTCTCCGCGTTCTTTGCTCACGACCCGTTTATCTGTCATGTCGCATTTATTGCCCAAAATCATTTTCTCCACATCTTCGTTGGCATGCTAAAATTCAATTTAAAGTATATACGTACGTATATGTACCAAATAACATATAAACTGCAACTAATTTTATTACTAAAACTATCGGAGCCACAAAAGCACCTTGCATGGCATAGATAATCCAACAAAACTAACGATATAATTTTCAATTAAGCCAAAATATTGTATATTCATACAAAAACGTTGCCTCTTATGTACTGTGCAAACAACCATTTTTATCTTTCGTATTCTTAAGAATGTAGATACGCATGTTGTCAGCATGAGTAGTTTTGCTTACTTTAGCGAATTTTCCAAATATTTTTTGCGCAGATAAGATTCATTATTTTGCTGTTCAAAATGTTTGGCTAAATATGTACTTCTGTTAACATACTACATATAATATGTAGTTACATGTATACGCACAATAAATATTTATATGCGAAATTTTAACAAAACTGTCCTTTCTGACTTTGTGTTTTTTGCTGCGGTTTAAGCAATTAATTTTACCTTAAAATATTACAATAACATTTTCATAAGAAAACTGATTGTATGTACATATGTATAACATCGAATGCCCATTAAGAATAACAGGAAAAAGCTGGAGCGGCTTCCTCTAACCCACCAATATATTAAGGTCAAAATATAAAGCTCCATTGTTAGACCCACTTGAGCTCTTAAATATGCATCCATACATGCATAGTTGAAGAAAACCACTACTAAAATTGAGCAATAACTTAAAATTATTGGAAACTTGAATCTAGAAGATGATGTCGGAATTCGCTGATATACATACATACATATGTATGTATGTGCACATATAACCGCTTTAACAATAGTCAGAGTTACACAGGAAATTATTTTATAAGGATTTAAAAGCCTGATGTGATTGCTCTTATTATGTGAATAGTTGTAGTCTATCGTAGTTGTACGTATGTACATATGCTCAAGTAAATTGCCTTATTTGTGAAAATGACTTCATTATATGAAGTTTGGTATAGGCATGTATGTATGTTTATGAATGACCCAGACAATCCTTAAAGTAGAGCTCCACACTACTCGTTTATTGTGAAATATTATCGTTAGTAATGCATAGATATGTATGTACAAATGTACATGTATACGAAAACACACCACTACTTACCTCATCTATATTTCGTAACCATTTTACTATATTCTCGAAACTTTTTTCATTTGTTATATCATATACCAGCATTATCCCCATGGCCCCACGGTAGTAGGATGTTGTGATTGTGTGGAAACGTTCTTGGCCGGCAGTGTCCCATATTTGAAGTTTGATTTTTTTACCCCTCAACTCGACTGTTTTGATTTTAAAGTCAATTCCTTCAATTACACAATAAGGATATTTATAGTTTAATCTAATATATTGCTAAGATTTTATTCAATGACTTAAAATTTTCCAAATATGTAATTAAAGTATATCATTTGACTGACTAAGTTTGAGCTAAGTGATTTATGTAATAAAATTGCTTTTAATATACCATCCAATTAAATAAAATAGCAAAACAAATAGACTTTGGTTCAAAAGCAATATACATATATGCATATTTGATATACGTGAATACATACATATTTATATTCATTTATATATAATATTCACACACATATATATAGTATGCGCATAGATATGTAAACAAAGAAAATGTTTGCCGGGATCACATATATTTATGCACATATGTATGCACTTCTAAACTCATAATTGTAGAAAATAAAATCGCGTTGAAACTCAGAGTATTGGAGCGTAAGGTTACCCCGAATCAGTCATTAGCAACAGCGGAAGGCTTTGCCACGCCCATGTCAGTCAATGTTCTCCCTCATATGTGTTATTTGTCCCTAGATTTCTGACCTCGACAGCAGGTCAACTTGGCTTACCAATGGTCGAAATAAAAGTGGAGGTGAATGCATCGTCCGAGAAACGGAAGAGTATGCAAGTTTTTCCAACGCCCGAGTCGCCGATCAGCAACAACTTAAAAAGTAAATCGTAGGTTTTCTTCGCCATTATACCTAACGTTTGTTATTGGCTTTTATATTCAACAAATCTGTGAGTTTAGATTGACTGTACGAGCAATGGAAGGTTTTTGATGATTAGAAGTTTTATATTTTTTCGCAAAACTTTGTCGAAACCTTCAATAGCACAGCACAAAAATATTCACAGTGAAGTTAAATCTATTTTTTGTTCTTTTTCGATTTCTTTTGTTCTCTGCAATGAGTCAAAGCAGAGCAAAGTGTCATTTTTATCCTCCTGTCATGAGTGCAATTCTTTGCATAGTATGTTCAGTCCTTATTTATACGCAAACTGCACACGACTAGCGTTCAATCTTATCGTACAACTGTGTTGTGCAGTAGGTTGAACGCCGCTCGATATATTTAGCATCAAACGTTAAGGGTTAATGTTGTGTACGTTTTACGGTAACTCGACTCGCCTCCCCTTTAAAATGAAAGTTAACCCCTTGCCATGGAAAGACATACAATTCTCGTTGACTGCTCTCTTACGTGCAATTCTCGCCTTTCGACCAGCAATTATTTTCAAAATTTCAACTTTTCCTTGAAGATGTCAGTGAAACTGTATGGGAACATGAAAAAAGTCTTGTTGCACTGCCATGGTAAAAATATTGTATCATTCTTGTTGCACTGCACAGTACGAAATTATTAATAAAATTCTTTAAAATATTATTAATATTATTTAGATATTTTTAAATACTGTGACTATATGAATTTGTTAAACACACTCTGCTAAAAGCTTTATAAGAAATTATTCAAAGCAATAGCTCGTTATAAATTTAAATTAACTGAAATAAACGAAGCTTACCATGAAGCAATAATTAAAGGTGATGTAAGTAGCCAATTTTCACCCTGTGTTAGCCATCTTGAAGCTACTTAATAAATCCGTGTTGTCCTCTTGGAAAAGCTACTTTTTATTTCAGAGCTAATTCTAAAGAAAAAGTACTCAAAAGCGTAGAAGTTAAAATTTTTGCTGAAAAAGTTAGCAGGCAATACTGTTTTGCCTATTCCATTTTGCTTAGACTTTCGCATCTTTCAATTCTATTGAAAGTTCTGTGAAAATTACATTACAATTGTGCTTTTCATTGTGATAAATAGCTACCATATAGCCACATTTAGGTAAGTCTTTTGTTGCAGATTATCAATCTGATTTTTATTTTAATAACTGCTTAAAATTTATATACACAGGTGTGATTAGAGCCCGTTGCTGCGTTTAATACAACAAAAAAAACCCAGTTAGTCAGTTATGTAAACAGCTCATGTTCGTATTATAACATACATAAGAATAGTCCACGACTGCGCTTCCGAGTAATATTTGTTTTGTAGGAAGATGAATAACCAGGATGATTGGGAATTAATTTTGTGTTTTGATTTTGCTGCTGCTAATATTTTATTTTTGTGCGTACGTCCTTATATATGAAATTGTAAGTATTGTATTATTGATTACATGAAATCCAAATATGTATACGAGGATATTTTAAATAAAAAAAAAAACAAAATTCAACTATTCAACTAATTGTTTGCGTGCCGCCGTAGCCGAATGGGTTGGTGCGCGTTTACCATTCGGAATTCACAGAGAGAACATTGGTTCGAATCTCGGTGAAAGCAAAATTAATAAAAACATTTTTCTAATAGCGGTCGCCCCTCGGCAGGCAATGGCAACCTCCGAGTGTATTTCTGCCATGAAAAAGCTCCTCATAAAAATATCTGCCGTTCGGAGCCGGCTTGAAACTGTAGGTCCCTCAAGACGCACACCACAAATAGGAGGAGGAGCTCGGCCAAACACCCAAAAAGGGTGTACGCGCCAATTATATATATATATATAATTGTTTGCTATCTTACAGCTGTTGTCAGCTAATTAGAAACGCTCCCTTTTGATAAACGCTTGATGAGCATAATATTAAACTGTTTAAATTTACCGTTATTTTTTCTCTTAAAATCATTTGCATTGCTTTTGTTACTCTATTTACTACCCAATGCGCCTAGTTTTGTAGTTGTGAAATTGAAGTACCGTTAATATTATCCAACGCAGTGCATGGGTTCTTAGTTCAAGGTAAATAAACTGAGACAAGTAATTAGAAACAGTTGTTCAATGGAAGCATATTCGGCAAGTTGTGTTATTTTAATAGCAATATAATCGACTTTTTGGTGTGTATATTATATATTTTAAATTGGTTGTTTAAAAGCAACTAAAATATTCGTCTTCAAGATGTGTAATGGGAAAAAGCAGCAGCTGTACACCTGCCCTGCGCAGCTCCATTTTTGACCTTCGTAAAGCTGGAAAGTCGTACAGTGAAATTTCTAAACAAGTCAAATGCCCAAAAAAATGGTTTTTAACGCCTTAAAGCATATCCAACTCTTTAAGACTGTTGACAATGTTCAACGTAAGAAAAGGCCCCGGAAAACTTCAGCAGAAATTGACCGCAAGATAGCAATCATCTCCAAAAGAGACCCAAAAAAAACTTTCACTGACATCCAACGGGAAATTCAGGATCAATATAATTTCGAAATATCCAAGAGGACAATTGCTCGGCGTCTGGTCGAATCTGGACTGCATGGCAGAGCAGCACGCAAGAAGCCCCTTCCCATTGGTCATGGACTCCAAATCAATGGAAATATATCGTTTGGAGCGATGAAACCAAGATAAATCGCATAGGCCCAGATGGTAAAAGGTATGTTCGACGGCCAAGCAACCAAGAATTCAATCCTCGCTACGTTTCACAAGGGTAGTGAAGCATTGTGGAGGATCAATCATGGTGTGGGGATGTTTCTGGTGGAATGGTGTTGGCCCAATCCATAGGATTGATGGAATTTTAAATAAGGAGAAATACGTCGATATACTAAAAAATGTAATGTTGCCGTGGGTTGAGGAACATTTGCCTGTTATATGGAAATTTCAACAGGATAATGATCCAAAGCACACGGCAAAGTTGACGAAACAGTTTTTCGACGAAAATTCCATCAATGTTTTGGAATGGCCATCATCCAGTCCGGACTTAAACCCAACAGAGCATCTCGGGGGTGACATTAAAAAAGCCGTGAGTGCAAAAAATATCCCAAATATGGATGTCCTTTTTGCCGAAGTAAAAACGGCATGGCAAGCAATACCTGTGGCGCGCTGTCAGAATCTCATTCCATCAATGCGCAATCGATGTGAGGCAGTGTTGAAGCAAAAGGGTTATGGAACCAAATACTAACATAATCTTTATGTTGATCTGATAATACATTACTGTTTCTAATTAGTTGCCCTATCCAAATCGGGCATTTCACATGCTTTAAAAAAATATATATATATTTAATAAAGAATTGCGATTAAATTGTTTTCCACTAGTTTTTAAGTTTATCATATGTTTAAATAAAATTGGCAAACAGTTATGAAAATACGTGTTTAAAAGGAAAATGGAAAATTTATTCTGAAATAAGTGTCGTTTCTAATTAGCTGTCAACAGCTGTATATATATGACACAAATCCATGGGAATAGTTAAGTTAAAAATTAAGTACCACTTATAAAATAACATAAAATTATTCTATGGCTTACAACGACCTTTTTCAATTTTTTACTACATTTTCAGAAAGGGGATAAACTTATGCCCTTTTTTCCCTTGCTTCCAAATTGCATCAATGGATTAAGTAGCATCCGAAATCAGTTGTCAAACTTTACTTAACCTTGTATAATTGAATCATGGAAGCTTACATAAATATTCAGAGAATCTTCACTAATTTGGCTGAAATGAAAACAAATGTCGAAAAATATAATTTTGATTTCAATGTATGTTAATTGCAAATAGTATAGAATTCCATGTTAATTCAACAAGATGAAGAACTCTGAACTCTACGGATTATACGGAGAACATCCTACACAGATTAACATTTTCTATTGTTTCTGTTCGTTTACTATTTTAAATACTTTTCCTTTAGAGAGAGATTAGATGGCAATTCACTGCTAGACAATATCTATTGGCAACCTAGCCGAACAAACTTAGTTTAGTATCTGGTGGTATACCATGGTTTAGAGCCAAACGTGTTACAAAGAAGACCTGAAAGCTTCAGTCGCGGAGTGTTTCCTCGGAGCAACGCTCCGAGTTCCAGGCAAACTCTTCTAAGACGGGGATCCACCAATGAATTCTCATCTATTCCGTGAACATTTTCAAGCCCTTATAAGAAGAATCAGGTCAGGTTTTATAACTCACCACAGTCGACAGAAACCCTTTTTGCTTCAAAGAGTTGTCTCAAAGCAAACAACGTCTTGGACAACCGTATTTAGGTCCGCACAAAGTCGTCAAAAGATTGGATGAACGGGTCATCGTCATAGAGGTAAATGCCAAGGAAATGAATGTGAGCATTGAACGCCTAACCCAGCCCATTTAGAAAGCAACGAAGTTTTCGACAGTACACCCCACAGACGCGTTCTCTTCAGACCAGTGAACTCGCAGCAGCTTTGCATATCAACGAGCCTACCCATGCAACGGAGAAGGGGGGAATAGCGCCAGGGCTTAATTCGGAATATTAAACTCGACCTTATGGGTATCCACCTAAGGCTCTCATTTGTGGGAAGTTGTGTGGGAACACAGCGAGGAGTATCGCATCTGACTAAACTGTTTTCTTTATTCTTTATACATTTTAGTTATTATTCGTTTTACTTACTAATACTCATTAAGCGGCTCCAAACAAATGTAATTTTTGGCGGCCCTTTTCCAGTACTACCAATACATGTTTATTCATACCAATTGCTCCATCTATTCTATTCCACTTGCTAACGTTTGGCGAATCGAAGGGGTATAATAACAACGCTTCAGAGGGAAAAGCCCTTATATTTTCTCTGGTAGTCGAATGGGGTGTTTACATAAGCTCATTTTATATGTAAATTTTAGGTGCAATTAACAATATCCTGGTGTAAAAGGCCTTTCAACTAATCCTTTTAAGCAAAGTTCATTGCAAGCCAACTTCTTTTATTCGCCACTTCACTGCTTACTTGACGAAAAATTTGCAAGAGAAAGCAACGATAGAGTTATTGGCCAGTTTACCAACTGGCGAGTATGGTTATACCTAATAAAATACCATATTCATTATTTCCTAATTCCTATTCAAATAAAAATCTTTTCGTATGAACAGTGTAAGCAACTTTTTCATATTCAACTTTTGGTTCAACTAATCGCCTGTAAAATACCTTTATCACCTTTAATATCTACGCTGGCAATGACACAGTTCAAGCTACTGTACTCAACACTGAACACACTTAATTAACGAAAGCTAGGAGCAAAGCAAAATACGGTTAAAATTTGCTCCAGCTTGTGAAAACGGCAAAAAAGTAAAATTTTTATATTTTTAATGAATCGAAATTTTCAAGAAAAATTATTAGATACGAACGAATTTGAAATTCGCTTATTTGCAAATCAATTGGAAGCAAATTTATTTTGACTATCAGTGTTTCAAGAACGGCCTCAAAATTGGCAAAATAAGGAAGAACAAGAAAATGAGCTACAACGAAAAGTGTGATGGTATAACAAAGGAAGATTGGATGCGAAAGTTGGAACAATTCCCATATAAACAAAGCGATATGAATCGATTAATTATGAATTATTTAGTGACTGGTAAGTAAACATTGAGAACATAACATGAAGTGTATATATGTGTGTAATTTTTATTTTTGACAGAGGGGTTCAAAGAGGCTGCCGAAAAATTTCAGTTGGAGGCTGGACTCGAACCGAGTGTTGAATTGAGTTCATTAGATGATCGCATATTGATACGCGAAGCCGTACAAAGTGGACGAATTCAGGAGGCAACACATCTCGTTAATCAATTGCATCCGGAGCTGCTAGACAATAACCGTTATTTATTTTTTCACTTGCAACAATTGCAACTTATTGAATTGATTCGGTAAGAACTTCTTTATAAAATATGCCTTTCACATGAATATAAAAGTTATTCATAATTTGTAGTGCTGGACAAATTGAAGAAGCTTTAACATTCGCTCAAAATAAATTATCTGAAGCCGGTGAGGATATACCTGAAGCGCTTAATGAACTTGAACGAACATTGGCTCTATTGGCCTTTGAAAAGCCACAAAACAGTCCTTTTTCTGATTTATTAGAGCAATCGCATAGACAAAAGGTAATGGTAATTATTAAAACTTAATTAAAACACGACTTATAAAATAATTTACTCTCAGATTGCCAGTGAACTTAATGCAGCAATACTTAAATGTGAACATAGCACTGATTCTACTCCTAAAGTGATGTTCTTACTAAAATTAATTCTTTGGGCTCAGTCAAAACTCGACAGTCGAGATGTTCACTACCCAAAAATGGTTAAATTGGAAACTGCTCTCATTGAGAAGCCGAAATAGCTCGAAAAGGAATTTTGAAAAATTCGAAAATAATCAGAAGCAAAGTACTTTCTAAGGTTATATTGACTGGCGCTGCTTCATTAATAAAAAAAATTAATAAAATATATGTATTCGTGTGTACATCCAATTAAAAAATAAAAGAGATTAACACAAATATTTATATGAACGGAGCGAGATTTAACAGATTTGGCGCTGTATGGAGATTAGAGTATATATTTTGTTTATAAATATGTCGAGATATTTTTCACATTTTACATCAATCATATATTAAGAAGTTTTAAGGACTTGGGAAGGATTATTAATTCTGGAATATTGTCTTTAGCACTGTTACAAGAATAATAAGGTATATTAGTAAAGTAGTAATGTTTGCTTTTCTCCTAAAATACAATTAACATATAAATAATTATATCGACGAAATATTTCCATCAGCAAAATTTATTAAATTAGGAAAATACTCTTATTTTGCAAATATTTGTTCTTGTATTTTGTGACCTGAACAAGTAACATCAATTATCGGTAAATCAAAATGTACATATAATCAAACCAAAATCGTATTTATTTTACCAACCAAAAAACAAATCCATTGCCTTATTCATCAATCCAGAGCTTTTTTGGGGCATATTTGCATTATTAACGACAGCAGAATCATTTTGCGCACTTTTGTAGGCAGTCTGCGATAATGGGCGCACCTTGCACGGTTTCCTGCAATTACATATAATGAGAAATGTGTATTTATAAGATCACTTTTTGCCTCGACTTACGTATTATTCTCACAAATGTTTTCTTTGTCGATGATGTTTTTATCCTTGCATTGTGTAACACCGATCATAATGTTATTTCCCAGTATCTTCTCGTTATAATTTAGTGCTTTATCGCATTCTAGCCTTGAGGCGTATTTGAGGTGAACCCAATTACCATTTTGCGGGGGAAATACTTTGTCAACTATAGTACCGCATTGCGCAAAGTGCTGCAGAATCGTTGAAATCGCGCTTGGCGGGAAACCATAAACAGTCACCCAAAACTCTGTGTAGCGTGGTGTTGGTGGACATTGAAGCATATATGAAGTATTAATTGCACCGCTAGCATTGGGCGTACCAAGCGCTCCTAACGGCGATGTTATGCAGCGTGATGTATTATATGAAGTGTTAGCTAAGTATGGTGAATCATTATACGGTATTGTTGACTGTGACGGAAATTGTTGTTGCTGCTGCATATGCTGTTGTTGAAAACTTATATTGCCGCTGAAGGTACTCAGATTTTGCTGATTTGCAATTGGTGTACCAAATCCAAGGGAAGATTGTGCTTCTATACCACGAGTTGGTGTCTCAACAAGATTGCGTTCGTTGCGTAAAGAATCAAATAAACCCTGTGTGGGAGGACCTTGTGCACCTGAATAATTGGCACTTACGCTACTATTGAACAGTTGCTTCTGGCCTATCGAAAAACGACTGTGTTCACCAAGCGGACCGGACGAAGGAGAATTTTGTATTGGCGACGTTGCTAACGTGGATAAAACAGGAAATTTAATACTTTAGCCTTAATACGAATAATAATTCCTTACCAAATGAAATGTTTCTGCTTCCCTTATTAGGAGAAAGCGTGTTGCGTGGTGTTGAAGGAATTTGTGCATCTCCCATAAGAAATGGCGGCAAATATGGACTTGGGTTGGTAGCTGGACTACCGCCGGGGCTTCCTAATGTCATAGGCTCCATTTTCTCGTTGATATTGCTTTTCTTTATAATTAAATTAGAATTTATTCGGTATTTTTGTCGGCATCACTAGGCAAAATAATGTAGAATAATGAATCTGTCAGTTTAATTTAAATGTCAATTTTATGTTTGTTTCCGTACGTATCACTATTTATAGTGCAGTTACTCAGTAACGTAAACTCATAGAACGTGTCAGCTAATACGTTCATTTTATGTGAGTGCCCCCACAGACGAAGGCGAATTGAGTATCGAAGGTGGCGACTTTAAAAAATAGTTACTTAATTTTTCACAAAATTGACAAGTCTGACGTCAGCTCCCTTCGCAATACAAAGCAAATGAACGAAACAATCAAAAAGAGAAGAAAATTCAGTGAATGACTTGGTATTATTGTGATTTGTGAGATTTAAAATAAACAAATTAATGAAGGCGAAATGTCGTGTGTTAAATTGTGAAAGCCCAAATTAATATAAAGTCTCCAAATGTAGTTCGTTTGCGTTTTTATACAGAACAAACCGTAGCAAGAAAGTGTGTATGTTCGTATAATGCCTTGTGCTTGGTTGTTTCCATTGCTTTCGCCTACTCCTCTTCTTCATAAACAAGTAATTCCTCTTCCTTTTGTTTGTTTATTCATCGTACGACACGGTGAATGCGGAAAGCGCAATCTTGTATTCTATCATTCTTGTATTTATTGTGATATTTAGAGCCAATTTCATAATAATAAAATTCTCTGCCATAGAGCAGAATAAACAAAATAGTTTGCGATCGGAAAATTTGCCATAACTGACAAAAACCGGTAGATATACTCACGTTTTTTATTATTAAATTTTCGTTTGTGACTATAAACTGCAAGCCAGTGCAAGACCAGAAGTTCACAAAAGACATTAGTCTACCCAAAATAAATTTGTTTGCTTACATTCATATGTTTTCAGATCATAAAATGAGCACCGAACTGTATATTTATATGTAGAAAACAAAAGGAAATACATTCAAAAATAAATATAAAATAAATAAAACTATTCATTGTGCTTCACATTTTTTACACAAAAATAAGCAATGTCGTGTTCGAGTGAAAATAAGGGACTGATGAGTTTTAAAAGTTCCAAATATCAGAGGATAAATATTGCTAAGTTTTTCTCAAATAAAACGCTACTCTATAATTCCTCAGAGAATTAAATGCAATAGAACTCATAAATTAATATTAACACAACTTCTTCGCTTTATTTCATTTCAATATTTAATCTCTTTATATATATAAACTAAAATCAAAAATAACCCGAAAGCCTTCTTCGTATAATTTAAAGATGTAAAACCTCAAGTTCAAGTATTACTCCATCGGTATTTATTAACTATAAGCACGTGACTTCTTCTGTTGATGGTTTTCAAAAACTTCTCATCGTATTTTCAGTAAATCTTTAGCAACTGGCATTATTATAGGTGAGTGGAAAGGGAAAAGGAAATCTATACATATAGTTTTGAAGAGCGGCAACAAAAGTGATGCTAAAAATTATATACCGATTTGGAAATTATCCACGGTGTCTAAAATTTTCGAAAGCGTTGTCAATGAGAAACTTCAATTCTTGATTAGTGGTTTTGTTTGTTCCAACTAACGTGGATTTATCAACGGCAAATCAACAATAATAAACCTTGCTTCTCATAAGGACTTCCTTTCGTGACGGGAAACCAGTCGATTTAAATATACTCTATAATCAAATCTAGAAATTGCGTTAAATATATTAAGCAAGGATGATATAATACAAAGTTGCCCCTTCCGAATTCGCTGTGTCGTTAGGTTCCATGAATAAACAAACAAAAGGAAGGCAAATTACTTGTTTGTGAAGAGTAAGAGTAGTCTAAAGCAATATAAACTACCAAACACAAGAAATTATACACACACACATATATTCCTGCCACGATGTCATCGATAAAAACGCAAAAAAAAAATGCATTTGGAGACTATATATTAATTTGTGCTTTCACAATTTAACACGCGGCACATGGTTTTCATTAGTTTGTTTAGTTTATATGTATAAATCAGAATATTACCAAGCCATCCACTGAATTTTCGCAAACATGTAATTTCTTCTCCTTTTATTTGTTTTGCTCTATTAGAAAAAAGGCTGACGTCAGACCAAGGTGGATTTATTAAGGTGACAGCATTCACCCAGCTGAATTTTTCGCCGTAGGTATGGCTTACGTCAAAATGATATGCTTTGTTTGTATGTATTGGTATGTTTACATTTGATTACTGATTTTGACGTGATGCTTGGACCAAACGCAACAACAAATACATGTAGGGTTTTACTTATATGTGTTTGCTGTCACCTGTAATAAATTCGCCTTGCGTCAGACTTATCAAAATCGCGAAAAATAAAGTAACTGTTTTGAGAAGACGCCACCTTCAGTATGCAATTAGCCTTGGTTATAATATATATATATGATTTTGCTTTGCGTGGTGCACTGGATGTGGAGAGATTTCGTGCAAGAGAAATCTTTATTTCGTGTGTTATCATAAAGTCCTTTATTATCTAATACTTTTTAAATTTATGGATTTAGTAGAACAAAGAGTACAATATGAAGTTCCAAATTGCTTTGATGACGAAGTTGTATATGGTGACAAGTTACTGGTCAATCGAAAACGTCGTTGTATTGTTTTGGCGCGTAATTTGAAATTATATGAATTTTGCCAGAAACAACTTGTTAACAGCATTGATTTGTCTGAGACTTGCTTGAAAAAGGTTGGTAAAAATGTGCAAGACTACAAAGGGCCAAAAGGAAAATGGTTTAAAAGTGTTGGCACTCGAAGTGGAGAATCTTTCGGCAGCACAGTAAAACCAATGGGGCTAATGGAAACTTCAGAACTACAGAATTCTGTCCTACTGGAAGAGAAACCCATTGCTAATGTAAATATTACCTTTGGAAAATATGTTTACAGAAATTTTGATGTCAACAAAGTATATTTGTTAATACATTGTTGGGATAAATTGGTAGTAGTTGACCTACCTGATTATAGCTTTATAACAGAGAACGAAGGTGTTCAAAGTTTTCGAATAGTACATGGTAAAGGAAAGTTTGAAGCTATGCTGGAGATGCAATTTGAAAATGGTGAAACCCAATGCACGGACTTTCAAAGACATGAAAAGTTGGTGAACCGAACATCTCCTTGTAACATTGCTAGTGATAGGACTAGTTTAAAACAGCTGCTGGAACGAGCACGGTGCTCCCAGGCAGAACTTCAACTGCATAAGTCGATCACGCAGAAAGAATTTGATGTATTACGTGATGAGAAAACGTTTGGCTGTAACTATATTCGGAGTGATCAGTTAGAGGAAAAACACATGATTTCCCGGTGTGGTGACATTTGGTTACGATTCGTAACAAATGATACTATGGTTTTTGGTGTGCCACTGGTTAATAACTGCTCTTCAAATAGCCTAACAATACTCAAAAATTTAAAGCCAATTTTAAAGATAAATGACTCCTCTGTAGAAAATATCATTTACAAATACCGTTTATATCAACTACAGCTATTTTTTGAGGATTTAGACACAATGGAAACATTTTTTCAGATTGAAGATGAAGAATTACGAACCGCTGCACAGCCTTGGGTGAATTGTGAATTACCGCAATTGCTGCCAGCTTCCTTTGCTGTACTATTAATTGGCATAAAAACTTCCCAAATACTTCTAGTCGAGAACTGTCCTTTACTTTTATATTTTGAAGTCGAAAAAGAACTACCACGTCGTCATGATCATCACATGAAAACCGTTATTTATGAGCAACATCTTTTTTTGAAATCTTTAAAAATTTCGCATATACTTCTCAACCGGGCGAAACATGAACTTAATTTTAGTTCAACGAGTTTTCATCAGGACTTCCTGGCTACTGCATTTATAAACAAAGAGGCAACTCTCCGCATCCAATTCGCTTCTGTGCCAAATGCTTCTATATTCGAGCAATTAATTGCTGAACAATTTAATTTCAATAAAGTTGAAAGAAAATTAACTCCTCATGGATATAAAGCTAACAATGAAAATGCATCTGAGTCAGAACAAGTGAAAGATAAGTTAATTCGAAAACCTTTTGTTTTGAGCATATTTTTTAACAAAGATCCTACGTCGCTGTGGTTTGGTTCTATGATTTTACAAACAATTTCAGATGTTGAAGATATTCAAACCTGGAAACTATATTTATACAACAAAGAAAAGACATTCGTTTGCTTGAAATTGCTGTTCAATGAGCTCATGATGGTTAATTGCCAGATCAAACACATGGAATATTTCGACAAAACACATGATACCACTGATAGTTCTTTTCTCAGAATTAAAAATGCGCTTATTGGTGAATACGAGAGTTTGAAACATTTGAACGATCGCACTGATGCGGATGAGAAGAAAAAAATGTTTGAAAAATTGATGAAAGCCCAAATTAATTCGGATATATTGGTAACAAGTGTGACGTGATTGGAAAAGGTTAAGGCGTGCGTTGACTATGTATTTATAGATAAGAATATTTTGTACATACCTATAAAGAGCTTAACATTTTTTGATATTATACTCTGCCAATCATCACAATAAAACACTTAGTAATTGGTTAACGAATGTGAATTAAATATTATATATTAAAAAAGCTTATGGCTAAAACTTTTCATTTGTCTATCTTTGTTTAATTCGATGGACCCCAAAATAGCTACTATTGAGTTTCAATCCGATTAAAGACCAACCTGTGGAAAATCACGTACCAAAGAAAGAATTATAATTTCCATTTCATATGATTTTATTTTATACACCACTTAGCAGCGATAAACCTGCAGTATTTATGTGTATGTGACTTATTTTTGCGGCCGCCGTAGCCGGTTAGTTTGTAAGTGACTACCAATTGGCAGGGCCGGGCTCGGAACCCACTGTGGCCACGAAGTAAGAAATGACGCATAGTA
Organism: Anastrepha obliqua; assembly: GCF_027943255.1. Classification (NCBI taxonomy): domain Eukaryota; kingdom Metazoa; phylum Arthropoda; class Insecta; order Diptera; family Tephritidae; genus Anastrepha; species Anastrepha obliqua. Next base: position 32,850,225 of record NC_072893.1, read on the forward strand.
CAAATTTGAGGAGGAGCTTGGCCAAACGCCAAATAACGGAAGTAGATGAAACTTGTACATACATATATACATATATAGGAGTGGAGGCCCAAATCATTAAAATGCTAGGTGAAGCGTGTTTCGTCTGCCGTGGCGAAATTAGAAATTAATTTATCTGCATTGACTCATTTTATGAATATCAGCTAAGGGAAAATTTCTCTATATACATTATTTTTGTAAAATAAAATTGTAAAAGTAATGCCTCTAATTTGCTTCCTTAATAGTTTTCCAAACATTTAAAGAGAAAATCATACCAGAATTGTATATTTAATTCAAATCTGTAAAGCAAACATAATTTTCCTAACAAAACTTTATTCCTACATACTACATACCATATCCGAGGCTGTGAATGTTTCTTAACATAAACATTTTTGTAAGTGTGGGTTGTTAGCCCAACGACTAACCCCTTTTTTAAGACAGTGGGGACTACCAACATCTATATAGCGAGCCGCTTGCTACAAGACAGACGCCCGCTCTGCATGTTTTGGTCCACGGGTGGTATTTTATTTCCCACCTATCCTGCATATCTGCCGAGCATTCCCCTATCCGCCACCTGGGGACGCGTCCGATGGAAGACTGCCAACTGGCTTGACCAAGCCGTAGCCGACCTGAAAAAGCTACGAGTTAGGAGCTGGAGATCTGTTGCTATGAACCGTGCAGATTGGAAGAGGATTGTGGATGAAGCTAAAGCTCACCCTGAGCTGTAATGGCTACCTGATGATGATGATGATGACTACATACCATATTGCTCGTTTGTTGTAACAGTGTCATAATCAAAAAACATATTTTAGATAACTGCAGAAATGACCACCAGACAATTAACGGTATCTCATTAAATGATACTCATTTCTACTTAGGGAGGCATAGTAAACTGAAAACTTTAAACCCGTTTTCTCTTCATATTACAACTTTATTTGAAAAGGTAGTTCTTGTAAAAAGAAAAAAATATTATTTTTCCACATGATATTTAGCATAACCTAAAAATGAGAGTCCTTAGCCGGATATAAATCTAGGTCGTTCCGGTATTGAGGATTCGATGGAAATCATATGAAGACTAAATACTACAATTTTAAAGTGATACGCATATAGAAAATAATGTCTAAAAGGTTAACTCTAGTTATCTTTTCAAACACTCTGTGAATTGAGCACCTTATTGAAGTTATGTAATGTATTTCAATATTTATATGTATTAGAAGACTGCGGAGTAATGATAATTTTTAATATTACGAGTTAAGAAAAACTTATACAGCATTTATGAAAGTTGTTAAAAATTTATTTCTCTAAATATAATTTTATATATATTATATATTATAATCAACATATTCAGAGTTGCGTGTGCATATTTCTATATCGAATTCGAGTTTTATGTAAAGCTATGGAAAGCAATACATCCAACATTTTCTCGTTAAAAGAGCGGCCTTTTTGTGAATTTTATCATCAAAACGGCTCAGTTCCGGTGTGAATATAGCATATAATACCAGAATGTTTGTAATTTATACTTCGGAGTCGGGGTATGTGTTAGATGTTGCAATAAAAATATAATTTTATTCAAATGCAAAAATAAAAATAAAAATTCATATTCACTAGTTTTCAGAAAAAGATTTATTAATTATATTCCATCGAAACAGATTTTAAAATAAGTTGCTGCCATCTATTCTGCACATTACACTTTAGCAGTACCGTTTTTAAATTAATTATCATCTTTATGATTATAAATATAATATTATTGCATTAAAAGTAAATGCTTACTAAAATTATTTAGATGAACTTTCGAACGCTGTTTTTACTGCCCAAGTTACACTGTGCTAAAAACAAATTAATAACGAAAAACAAAACAATTCATAACTATGTAATGTAAGAACTTATATAATGAAAAATATATACATATGTATTTAACTAACAAGCATTGGTTAAGGGATGCTCTTTATTCTTAAAAATTTTATAATACAATAAAAAAATAATCAGGTTGAAGTAAATTAAAGAGCATTTAATGGCCAGTGTTTGTTTCTTTGAGTCTTAAATGTTTTTGTTTTTGGTTGATTTCTTAAATTATAAGATTTTTTATACTATAAACTAAAAATTAAATGTTTTAAGTACGACACCCAAAGTTTGAGAAATTTTTGTTTATGCATAAATAATTTTCGTCAATATAAATAACTAAACCAAAAAACTATAATAATATCCAGAACAAAACATCAACTTTAAAAGTATTTATATGTATGTGTCGAAAGTATAAACAATAAATTATATGTTTAAACTATCACAGAAATTTATAAAAATCCAATAAAACAAAAAAATAAATTAAATGAGAGTCATCAAATTGAGTGCATATAATTCGTGTACATCTAAGTACATACTTATGTACAAATATAAAATAAATTTTGAATATACAAATATAGGAACAAAAATTACTAAATTGTATGGCGCATAAATTTGGCTTATAAAAGCGAAAGTTAGGTAAATTTTAAATTATTAACATTTATTCATATGTATACATTTGTTTTTTCCGAAATATTATATTTTTTAAACTGAATATTAATTTAGTCGTTAAGTAACATAATAAAAATTAAATAGGTAATTGGGTCACTTATCTTCTGAGATCCGTGCGTTTTTGGCATTGCGTATTTGCGATCTATCAAATTTCGATTGTCGATGGGCACTGCACGTTCCGTTTGATTGTTCGTATGCCTGCTGCATGTGAACAAGTGTATAAATTGGTATGTTTGCGTGTATATGTGTTCATAAGCGTTTGTGCCATCAAGCAAATTTTATTTGTGTGGGCATATGAACGTGGACGTTGATACTTAGAAAGATTAAATAACCTACTCTTGTATCATCTGCATTATTGAGATTTTTAGTTTTTCCTGTGTCTAAGATTCCGCGAAGACGAACCCGTCAAAGTCGAAGAAGCGGAAAAGCCTTTAAGGGACCGCATGGCCATGGCACGATTGAAGTGTCGCTGCGTTTTGGGCTCATAGTCATTTTGTGTGTTATTGCCATTTAAACTGTTGTATTTATCATTGTTGTTGGATGATGTTATTATTACAATGAAAACTGCAACTACCTGCAAAAGAAATACTCGTATATTTACCAAAATATTCTGTTCTGTGATATTTTGTGTCTGAGTACTAATCTGGTTATTAAAGTTTGCATATTACCTAGGCATAGTATTTAATTAGAAGTATTTAAAAAAAGACCTTTTCTAAATCAACGACTTTTGAATTCATGGCAAGACCACCGTGGCCTTTTAAGAATTTTTTTAACTTCCTCATCGGACCTTTCCTCTATTACTGCTTCTCTCCTAACTCAAAAAAGTTACCAGAACCTTCGTCGACTGTAACTTATTTTTTACAACCAGGACTCGAATGAATATCCCACATTCAAAATCGTTATTTAAAATTTTTAGCGCGTTATATCTAGGGTGTTGAAAATCTTTCGAGGAGTTTGACTTACCAAAGCAACAATTATGACAACGGTGTATACATGCAAAGTTGATGAAGGATTATTCTCAACGTCCCGCAACGCCTTCAGTATGGGTTCATGCTGTGGATAAAGCTCAAGTGCATGTCGCAGATGTAGAACTGATTCCTGGAAATGTCCGTAAGCCTTGAATATTTCACCGAGTGTAAAGTATTGTTGCCAAGCAGAGCGTCCAGGTGGTTGCATTTCCAATGACCTGCAAGAAATTGGCATTGATTATTACAATCTTATAACATTTTTGTCTGCCACGAAGCCCAATATCAATTAAGTTAAGTGAATCCAGTAATGCAGTAAATGAAAAAAATAACGTTTCGATATTCGTCATGTTCGAGGATGAGTGATGTAACTAATGGAGCACATTCTATGAAGGTAATAGGCTTTATAACTGAATTGACTGAGCAAAATCGATTGGAATTTTGGGTTTAAAATAAGCGGCTCTACCTCCTAGTCAAATGTATAGCATCATCCAGATATTGCAGATTGTAAAGTACACGTGCTAAGTTTAGAAGAACTTCGGCATTTGTGGGCGACATTGCTAATGCACGCCTGAAGCATTCAATAGCCTGTCGAGCATCGCCAATAATTCGCCAATAGTTCCCGATTTGGTTATATAATTGTACGGATCTAGGCTTTTCGCGCTTGGTTCGCTTAAGTCGTCGTTCCAGAGCGGTGATGTCAAAGTTTTTATATGAATTCTCATCCTTGCTTTTTAGAAAAAGGTATGCAACCTAGAGAAATGTGTTATACTATTTAGTGATCATACGTCAATCAATCATGCAATAAAATTTACCTCTGGTTCCGGTATCTTTGGATGATTAAATCGCTGTCCCACTCCAATGAGATAATCGTAGTAGGTAAAATTTACTGGTTTGCAATCTAGAGTTTCATCAACAACTAATGCAGTGTCGGCATTTGTTACACTTGGCAGTCCTCCATTACCGACAGTTACAGTTGCCTTCTTGCTTTCAGCCTCAGCTTCGTCATTTTCATGCTCCGCGGTCTTGCTTTCGTTGGAACGTTTAGAAAGTGTCCCTAAAGATTCCAAAGAATTTTCGGGAGACTCCCTTACCCATCCATAAACAGCGCCTCTATTAGTGCTACCGTTCCCCTCACTATTGTCAACATCAGTACCACTTGTTATAGCTGCAGCGCTTGTGCCCAGTGTTAAAGTCGATGCGATAATATAAAACACTTCATCTTGAGCATAAACATCTGCGCTGGCATCAAACATCGGGATGCTGAACTCTTCCAACATTGAGTTATCGCCCTGGCCTCGACTAGCGGAATAATGTCCTGTTATTTTGCCACTGTCTGTATTTAATTTCCATAAGGTAGATGTACGGGAATTTGTCAATTCAAATTGCCAACATAAAGCCACTACTGTCAAGTAGACAACCATCCGCATCATGTTCTTTTTTATGATGCTGTTCTTTTCCAAAAAATAGTCCGAACTATTGCCAATGAGGACGATATCAATCTTCCATAAATATATCACAAAACGTCAAATTTTCTTTTCGAATTCACCACAGTTGCGATTATGAAAACAAAATAAGTGGGGAAAACAGGGTAACCATTTCTCTTAAAAATCAATCTTGAACGGTGAGCAAGACAGCATCAAAATGCAAAAAAACGAAGAAGCGAAATAGTCACGAGAGAGAAATAGTGACGTAACGTAATTTTTTCTTAAACATGATTATATATAATATCTTGTAAGCAAGCGGGATTGAGAGAACAAAGAGACATCTCATTTTGAGGAGAACTTTCAAGTTCATAGTAGATAACTATTTCAAATTTTTTTAAATAAATTAAAAATTTTCGCCTACTGATATTGCAAGTTTCAAATTCGACAATCAGTTTCAGCGAATAATTGTAATTAAAGAATTACCAAGCTTCGACTTTAACCACAAAAGTTCAATTCGATTTCGGTATAAAAAGGATCCGAAAATTTTTAATTATTATTCCTTCAAAAAAAATTACAGCTTTTGGACTTTGCATGATAAAGATATGATTTCCCGTAATAATTTTGAATTTATTTTTTCATTAATTTCAATTGCAACATTATTATCAGAGCGCATATTTGCTGTAAACAAAATCTATAATATATTATATCTACCTCCTCCATTGAGTGTACGAGTGAGCTATTGTTTTTTTTTTATGAAAACTACTGGATTTTAAAATCATTGCTTTGTTATTACTTGGGCACATGAAAATGTTCGGTTCGTCATTAAAAATCGATGTTCGTTCGTTCTCTACTTGTAATGGTTGCCAAATCCATCATCTTTGTCCTTAACGGGATGCTAACGTTTTTGAGTTATGTACATTTGTTTCGTTTATTACAGAAACCCAAAAATTATTCTTCATTTACAAGGGGACTTTATTATTTATTGACTATAAATTATTTGTTTAATTTAGGTTAATATATAAGTTATAGTGTTATAATGCATAATCTGAGCATTAAAGTAATCCTTGCATTTCATTCATAAATTGCATATATGCATCGTCCTTTGTGGCTGCTTTATTAGCTTCTGCGGTTTGATTGCTTGGTTCTTGAACCAGCTTGGCTCGACTACCTGGTTTTCGAGTCTCCTCGCGTTTTACGCGTAACGTGGATGGAACAAAGCGAGTAACATCTGCACTTAGATTCCTAAAAACATATACAAGATATTTACAATTGAGAAATGTGTATATTTTGAAATTTCTTACCTAATCTGTGGCTTTGCCGTTATTGTAGTTACACCTTTACTTTGGTCTTTGTGCATTTGTTGTTGTTTATGATGATGTGCCATTCGAGGCGGCATACCAGGTGGTGGGCCGGGTGGCATTCGTATTCCCATTCTTGGTGGCATGCCTCCCATGCCATGCGGTCGTGGTCCTGGTGGTGGACCTGGTGGCATTCGAATACCAAAGCCGTGTAAGGCTCCAGGTGGGCGTAAAGGTGGTGGTCGTAAAATCATAGAAGGTGCCAAACCAGTTACTGGTGGCATGGGTGGAGCGGGTATGGCGAGATGTGGACCTGCATGAGGCGGCACTGGTGGCAAAGGTATAGTAACAGGCACTGCCGCAGGTCCAGGAATAGTTGTGGCAGAAGTAGATTCATGTTGTGGACTAATTATTTCCTTTCGTTTTCTTTTAGGAGAACGATTAGCATCTTCACTTCCATCACCGCTATCTGAATCTTCTGAACTACGGCTGCTTACTGGTGTACCATCTTCATCATCAGATTTGCGAGATATTTTGAGGTTGGCTTCTTCATCAGAAGTAGATACTTCATCTCCACGTATAGCAGCCTCACGCGCCTTTTCTTTCTTCTTATGCACGTTTTCCATTTCCTTCATAAATTCATCAATATTTTGACCAGAAATTGCCAACATTCGTTGTTGCAACGAATTAGGTTTACTTATTGACTTTGACTTGCCGCTTTTTAATTTTGGATTATATTCTTTGATCACAACTTCATCATCTTCGTTATCAGTGTCTAAATCTTTCAATTCGAGGAGATTGGGCGGAGGTCCAGGTGGAACACCCAAAAGCTCTTTCCTCTTAGTGTCATTAGATTTGTCCGATGTTTTTATAATCTTTTTTGTTAAAAATTATCAAAATATTTACTAATTAAAGTGTGTATTCAATATCACTTACCGATTCACTGGGTTTTTTTATTGCGCTTGGTGGTGCACCTGGTGCGAATGGGGGCAGTGATAACGCCGTTGGCGGTGGAGGTAATCTATTTGCTACATGGAAGGCTATAGCATTGGTTGAACCAGTAGTAGCCGGTCCCTGTGTGGATGAGGGCAAAGGAATTTCATCAATTTGTACGCTTTGTGCATGTTTCACACTTTCGTAATATTGTTGCTTTTTAAGGCGTTTTTTCTCGTATTCCACTTCCTTACGTTTTAATTCTGCCCAGTGTTCGGGTTCATCATTATGCTGATAGAAATTATTCATTAATGCTTTTTTGTTTTCAAATGTTTCATGTAACTCACATAAAGACGCATCACTCGGTCAAAAGTCTCTTTCAGTTTCTTCCTTTTATCCCGAAGAACCTTTTCATTTAAAGGTGATGGTTGTAGCACATTGTATTCTGTTTTATTCCTCTGTATAGTATAGTTACACACCTCTTATAAGCATTTCTAACTTACCCATTTCATCGATTTTCTCCATTTCTTCCAATATTTGACCAGGATCCTTATTTTTGAGAACAGCAGCGCGGACCATTTGTCTTTGTCGTTTATTTTTCTTCAGTTCCTTTTTACGAGCCTCCTTACCTGAAAATAGTTTAGGAGCATGCACCAATGGGGATTATTAGGGCATATTTCAATAGTGAAAATTAACTCTACATACGTGCTTGATCTGTCGGATTCATGTATTTCCCACTTTTCGTGGTGTTTATAGAACGTCTACCCATTTTTATGGTTTTAGAATGTTTGAATCCTAAAAGTAAAATTTAACGAAATGCTTAACAAATCTTTATTTACCGGATTCCTATTACCTTCTGTCAATCAGATATTCTCATTGTTGACATTTAAAATGATCGATTATGTGATGTTGCCATCTCTGTGGAATAGTTGAAAAGTTGGACATTTTTGCGTATAAAAATTAAAAATTTAATTTATTTCTTTATCTTTTTGTTCTTTATCTATGCATTTAGAAATAATATGCTGGACTGAATTTACCTCAATTGAAATTATGGGATTATGATAAGTAGCCCTTATAGGATTACAGAATTATGCACACCAAACTTGTCTTTCGTTACCCTACATCTACACCTTCTACTAAATATGTCTTATTATCTATTAAATTTTCGTTTTCTCATGTGGGCAAGATGCTATCTTAAAATATCAAATGCAAATGGCGCAGTAAAATGAAAATTGAGTCGTCGAAGTAAGTTATATGTTAAAACAGTAATAGTAAGAAATTAGCGATTTTCACATTTCTATTTTAACAGAGCTTTTTGACGTGATAACGTCTTATAATTCGATTTAGCCGGCTGCACGCACGAAAAAATGTGTCGTTATCTTGCTCATTCGTCGTTAATTTGCTCATTCGTCGTTATATTGCTCAATCGCCGTTACCTTGCTTGAACTGCAAGCGAAAGCGCGGAATGAACGACAAAGAGCACAATTGGCCCCCGCATTCGGCAACGTTCGACATCTGGCGCTCTCCTACTTGAGTGAGCATACATAAATATGTATGTATATGCGCATTTGTATATAAATTCACATATTTGTATTTGCATATGCCTTCTTCCTGTGTGATTGGTAATGAACCATTTCTCCGTTGAGAATAGGACGATAATACAAAAAGTAGGAAATGAAAGGGGCTGTTTCGAGTGTAATGTGTCTTGAAAAAGGCAAATCGATGATGTTACCTCTTAGTGTTGTGGACTTATTAACGTCTGATGCACAATCGAACATATCTTTCATGAATCTGATCAATGTTTCGTCATTTTTCACGTTTGTGTAAATGTAACTTGATCAATTCCATTACGATTCCATTTACCTCCTTCTCTATAGCCATACAAAATATCTATCAAACAAATAAAATTAAAATTTTCTTTTGAAAAATGCAACCATTCCATCAGTATTTTCTTATGACGTTGTCACGTTAAACTATCGCCAGTAAACCGTCTTTACAGACAACCTCTTTTTTCATTAGGCGATAGCGATAGCCTGTACTGTACGACCCCGGGCAGACACTTACCTCAATTGTACCGCTTGTAGCACGACGGTTTAGAGAACTTGGCAGAATATATCTAACATAATAAGCTGTACTCTTAGATTCACCAAATTAGGGAACGAATTTTTATGGGTAAATTATATGGACCATACCAACAATGATGAGAGTCTTCAATAAATTGCAACTACAACCAACACGTGTAACCAAAATAATGGTAGTATTCATCTAAACCCTTAAAATTATCAGACGCACAAAATTACACTATATGTAGTTTTAACCGATCAGCTGAGCAGTTGTAAAATATTAAAGTACTAAATGCCGAAAGTAAATGAAAAACAAAATTTATTAATCTTCATAATGAAATTCAAAACGGCATGTATGTAGCTAATATTTATTATGTTTACTCTTGAATTTCTATTTAATTCCTTTCTATTGCAGAAGGCCAATGTAAACTTCAGAAAATTTAGAAGTATTAAGTCTTACATTTTGAATTTATTACATTTTTTTAATTTCTTAAACTTATTTCACCATTTCAATTTTGCAGTTCAATTCAAATTTGTTTTGTGATTGATCAGCTGATAACCGGGCAGTGCCGTATAATTTGATGTATAAATTTGCACGTATAGTTTACACAACGAAGTCAAAGCATAAACTTATCTCAGCTAGTTTATTTTGCGGTAAACTAATACTGTCTATAATGTTTACGTGGTTTACATGAATACTCTTAATTATTTTAGTTATTTTTTTTAATGAGAAACATTGAAATACAAGTATTTAACAAGCCCCATGTAAATGAATTCCCACCACCTTTCCGTTCCGTAGTATCCTAGGATTTTGGATAGTTTTCGTAGTCAATTTTCATGTCAGCTGATTACTCTTTCACCACACAGTGTTGCCAAACAGTAAATTTCGAAATCATTTACAAAATAAACTTTAAAAAATCATAATTTGTATAAACATAACTTAAAAACAATGTTGAATAATGTTAATTATAGATAAATGAACTATTTGCATTTGTTGTTTTTAGCTTTGGTTTATTATACAATTACAAATTGTAACTGATAACGCGGAAGTGTGACAAAGTGTGTATGCAAAAATATCAAACACACACAATCCGATGTATTGTGTAAATATGTAACTAAAAGAACGCAATAGTTTTCTACGGGATAAGTTTTGCTTAATTTTGTGTATCCTACGTTGGCGAGTGTGAGCACCATAAGTATACATTCTTCGTTCTAGACTAATTTCCCTATTACGCTTGGACGCTAGTATAATTGTAAAAGAATAAATTTCTTTCAAATGTCACCTAAAAAGTAACTCTGTCTTAAGAAGAATAAGAGCAAATTATTTACCGACGCGTTGAGTTTGAATTTATTGTTGTGTTGTATTTTTATGACTTAGTTGCGGTTTGGTTGTTATTTTTGTTTGATAATAAGTCGATTTGATTTGTTTAATGGACGAGGAACAAAAATATAAACTAATAACTTGTGTTGATCCCAGGAAAATCAATGTTCCTATTAGAGATAGTATGATTTGTTCTAAAACATTGCATATGTTTTAAGAATATTGAATTAAGTTTCATCGTTTTCAGGATTTGCAAAGCTAACCTTATCGAATAAGAAGAAACAAACAGAAGTTACAGATGAATTTGAAGGAGGCATTGAAAGGGTGGTTGAACCTACAACACGAGTTAGCCGCAATCTTTTGGAAACTTTGGATAATATGAATGATAACATCCCCCTCACCGAGTGTGAGTCTTTTAATGGGAGTGTTGTATCTACCACCTCCACACTTTCCAACCTTGAAAATATGCCGCAGTATATTAATCCACTTCTACGCAGTGATAGCAGTGGAAGTATTCCAGTAACACAAATAAATTCTTCCTATAACAATGATGCTTTATCGGCAGAAAATACACAGTCTGATGATATGCAACCTTTACAAGTAAGTGAAAATTTTGACCAATCGGCCCATGATAGTTTTCTGGAAAATGAGATATCTGTACTGACGAGGGAAGTGTCAATAATGGCGGTGAGTGCAAAAGATTTGGAAATAACTAGGAATGATAAAATTGCACACGAAACTACTTTATCTATGCCTACTGAAAGTCTACGAATGACTTCTGAATTTCAATCACTCGGTCTTCAGAATCTTACGGTAAATCTTGAAAATGAAAGCCAAATCACAGTGTCAGTATTGGCTGTGAGTGCAAAAGATTTGGAAATAACTAAGAATGATAAAATTGCAAACGAAACTACTTTATCTATGCCTACTGAAAGTCAACGAATGAGTTCTGAATTTCAATCACTCGGTCTTCAGACTCTTACGGTAAAACCTGCAAATGAAAGCCAAATCCATATTAATACAGAATTCCTTCAACCAGAATGTATATCGTTATCATCTACGGAAGATAGTCGCAGTGCAATAACCGTAACGGATAGTAGTGTTTCCGAAATCATGGACTTTGATTGCATGACTTCCGATATACCAGAAAGTGGTCATTCTGCTAATGCTTTTATCCCAAACACGTTTAGTAATGAAAAGGCTGACCGGATGGAAGCGTTTTTACGTGATGTATCGCAGCAACGTAGAGAATTAGAAAATCATGAAATCGAGGATGATAATTTTGATTCGCATAGAGTGGTTGATAAAAATGATTTGAAAGAATGTTTTAATGAAGCACATGGATATAAAAAACTTGATGGACTGGCATATGCTGATACAGAATCAATGACTAGTTTCTGTAAGGAACAACCAATATCAGAGGAGTTAGACAAGATAATAGATACAAAGCAAATGCAAGAACCACAAAAAGAAACCCTATCAATGAGTCAAATTGATTCAGGAGAGTTTATAATTCCCGACCAAAATGTCAAAGAAAAAAGTGAACATCCTCGTCCTATAGCACATGAAGAGACACAAGCAAACACTTCTGTATCCCAATATGTCACAGAGCACAGGCCAGCAGTTACATTAAATCAAACTACTAATCAGCAGGAACAGGACTGTTCTATAGTTTGCAGCGAGAAAAGTTTCATATCTGATGTTGCTGGCCCGGATGTACCCGATGACTCAGTTGTTATCTCAGAGACTTCCAGCGAAAATTTGACTAGTTCTTCAACACATGATAGCAGATGCAGCAGTAGGGAAGTAGGGGCCAGTGAATATAGCCCAGCGATAGGTAAGTGTAAGCAGCATATGAAGAAATAAGCTCCAAATACTGTGAGAATATTGTTTACTTTCAGACGAAGAGAATGCTCAACAATCACCACGGTGTATGGATATTGGTAGCATCAATATTTCGGCAAAGATCAATATAAAAATTTCAATATCACAATTGGATAGCTCGGAACAAATATGTGTAAACGAAACGGATTCAGCGAATGAGAGTAATAGCTGTAGTTTTGAAAGCAATAATATGGATCCAGAAAACCAAGAAAATAAAACTACCCTAACTTCTAACGTTCAAGAATTGGAAATAACTTGCGATACACAGAAGCAAGATAAAAGTATAGACTTGGTCAATGCTATAGAAGACAATATGAGTGAAGATGTTAATTCAGATGACAAAGAGGAGGACGTAAACTTCCTCACACATGCTGAACGTCTTCTCAACCAGGTGTACGGCAAATCGTGGCAAACTCCAGAAGTAATACGCACACTAAAACGAACCAGCCGTACACCTAAGAAAACTGATTGCACACCATCGCCAGATACATCCAAAATACCGAATTTATGTGAAGAAAATAAGTCGGATAATAATGGTAGACATAATGATGAGTCAGCCAGCGTCGAGCAAAGTATCCTGGATGATTTTTCTATTTGTGCGTGACAGTTTAAGGAACCTAAGTATGTGAAACTAATTTTTCTTTTTTACTTACAGTTCGTCGCGATATCGTACGCACAAATTTAGATTCTACTCGCTTTGTGACGCCAAATACGCCTAAGGCACGTCGTGGTACGGCAAATAAATGTTCCAATTTTAACAGCGAACCGCGTTGCATGTCTCAGGGTAACGAACGCCAGGAGCAAGACTTCCAAGTTCCAAGAACCGAAGTGAGAAGAAAATGTTTGACAAAGCGACAGCAAAATGCAGCTGCAACTGAGCGTTGGCGGCAATTAGTTGATGAGGACAGTGAAACGTCAGGTGATAATGCTTCAAATGATGATACATTAGAAAAGACGGAAATCATTGACAACGAGGAATGGAGTCCCACCTCTGGTGATAGTGATGACAGTGACTACAAAATCTCACGTCCCAGTAAAAGCATTAAACAGAAAACTAAGAAGCAACAGCAACGTGACTCTAACAGTAAACGTGAAACCAATTTCAACATTCGTAGAGGGGTTCAAACTACATCGAATGATGATTTGATTTACTTAGATTTATCTAAAGACGAAGTGACAATACAAGAGGGTGAACCGAGTTCGCCACTTGCAAATAATGGTAATTTGTTGAATTCGTTGGTATAAGAACTTTATTATTTTTTAATACGTTTTAAACAGTAGTTTCTTTTTTTCTATTCCATTGTAAATATTAAGATGCCAAATTTAGCTCTCATTTGGAGGATATTTTGCGTACCTGCAAGGCAACTGATAAAGCAAAATTACCAGCTACTCCAAATACCGGTGGTAGATCAAAACGAAAATTATTTACAGCCAATTTTGGTGATGAAGATGTGGATTTAACAGTTGGTGAAGATGGAGTACAGCCCCGTACACCTGTTAAACCTGCTCCAACCACCGACGATGAGCAGCTCCTACGAGATATGGAACAAGTAAAGTTAAACGATGGTTCATTGAGTAGTTTTCCTATCATCAATAAGCATTTAGAGGCCATAAAACGGGGAGATCCTATTTTTAAATTGACATCACCGCTTGTTTCAGCTACACCGAAATCAACAGGCAAGACACTGAAATGTTTAAATATTTAATTTTGACAGTATTTTTATTGTAGATATTCCATAAGTTTATATATATCTTAACTCTAATATGTAATAGGAATCATCTTCTTTCAAATAATGTTCAAAGATAGAGGGAAAATACAGAATTTAGACCTCTAAGGGACTAATTTTGTTGTGAATTCAACAAAGGCCAAATTATACCTAGAAGATGATGTATGGACTATCTTTTTCAGCCACAGTATTTTTGGCAGCAAATGTTTAGCTCACGCGGCTATGATGTTTTTGACTTAACTACTCATATTCGTACTTAAAATTAGTCGAGTAACGGAACAGATTTTAGCCGCGAATTTGTGAGATCCGCTTAACCTATATAATTACAATCTGAATATTGTAGTATGGTAAATTTCTACCTAACCAGAATATATTATGATATTCACTTTACGACACTAACAAACTCTTCTCGTGGTTAAACAGACCAACTACCTTAACATCTTCATGGTCCTGATAGAAACAGTACAAATCTTGGACTTACTTCAGATCAACTTAAAGGTAATGGTTAATGGTTAATGATTTATGATTTAGGTAGGTCCTAGTAAGGTTGCTACAACAACAACAACAACAACAATAAAACTTAGTCTTATACTTTATAGAAGGGAGAAGTGGTTACCAAGCCGTAAAGTTTTAAGAATGTTTCATTAATTATTATAAGCTTCTGTTATTTCAAAAAAAGGCTATTAATTTTAAGTAAAATGCAATTTTCTGTAACCACAATGATAGAAAACTATCTTTCATTGATTTTAGAAACTCCTAAGCAGATTAAACCCTCACGGATACTAAGGGAGAGACAAAGGCTAACAGATCAAATTTGGCCTACACCGAAAAATAAATATGGATTTCTCAAATCGCTTGATGGTAAATAGATGTAGTAAGATCCATATATCAAAGGATACAAATTAAATTAAATATTTTTTTGCATATGTATAATTTTAGTGTGTGTTGCTAAAACGCTCTGTCATCCAGACGCGTTGTGTTATCGTGAAAATTATCGCACCAAGAAAGAAGAATTGGCGAAGTTGCTATATGAACTTTATAATGAAAAATTATTTGAAAACAAATTGCATGTTCCACTTCAATGGAACAAAAAGCTTTGCAATACGGCCGGAAGGTGCTTAAATAAGAAAAGGTAACATAAAATACCAATTAAAAAAAAAATGCAAAACATTTTTCTACTAAGATTATTAAAGCCTTTATTGGCATTCATATTTTTTGTATACTTAGTAATTAAAAATTAAAATGAATATTTTTTGGAGAGACTGAATAATCAAGCATGTATGCGCCAGTATACTGTAAAATCTTTTTGAAAAATTCTAAAAATATATATTTCCGTTATTCAATGCAGAATGGGTGTGCGGACGAGCATGATAGAATTGAGTGAAAAGGTTCTTACGAGTGCGGATCGATTGCGGTGTACTTTAATTCATGAACTGTGTCATGCAGCTACTTGGGTATTGAATGGCGAGGGTGGACATGGAAAAACTTGGAAGCAATGGTAATTAGTATTTGATAGAAATTAAATTAAAATTTCAAACGTAGAGATTTAGTACCAAGTGAGTTGCCTTAAAGTGTATGTAAGTAGAAGAAAGCAAGAAGAAATGGTACACTTTTGGGGTATGGTATACGTTCTTTTATTAATGTAATATCAACAAAGTACATTTTGAATATGAAATAAATAGTTCTTTTTTACTTCTAGGGCGTCGAAAGCCAATAACGTTTTTCCGGAAATACCGAAGATCGGAGTGTGCCATCAGTACGACATTGAGTACAAATACACTTATAAATGCACCTTATGCGGCGCCAAGTATGTTCAAATTAAATATGTATGCATATTGTTTATTTATTAAAAAATCGAAAAAATTTACAGGTCACATGCTCATTCGAAATCGAAGAAAGTGGAAAATATAAGGTGTTCGTATTGTCATGGCGCCATCGAGATATTTCTAAATAAAAAAGATAAGGACGGAAATATTTTGCCTACACCAGTTCGGGAACCAACTGGTTTTGCTAAATTTGTTAAAGACAACTATAAACAGTATAAGCGGCCCGATCTCAAACACGCCGATGTCATGAAGATATTAAGTACTGAATTCGCTGCTTTAAAAGTGCAGGATATTGGAACTTGACTTGGAGTGTATATGTTTTATTGGCTGTACAAACATTTAGTTTAATACATTTATGTTTTAAGTATAGTCTAGTGCAAGATGGATTGGTGTGCTTTATTTTATATATTTTTTGTATTGTAACTGAGACTTTTAACAATTGTACTTGCCATAAAAAAATTTCAGTAGCAGTTTTTGCAAAGCTTCTGCCTTCGATGTTCCCCATTATCAATATCTGTAAGTAGAATTTCACAGTTTTCAGTTAAATTGGCTCCAAGGCATATTTGCATTGCATCTAATTCTGCAAGCATGTCTGATATACGTTCTGGGGTTAAAACTTCTCTAGGCCAGTGCTCTTCTCGAATTAACCGCTTTGCCAAATATATTTTAAGGTCACCATTATCATCCACAGTCAACATTTTATTAATATTTAGTTGTTCTTCATCTATGCAGACGAACATTACATTTTTCTGCAGTGTAGAGCGATGAACACCCCAGAGAGTAGTAGGTAATACTACTTCAAAAACACTGTCGAAGAGGTCGAATGATTCTCCTTCGAAAGAAGTTGGAGAATCAGCACAATGCGTAGAGTTTTCTTTGACCTTATTGCTTGTATTTGTCTCTACTCCTTTTTCTGGAATTCGTATAATGTCAACCCCTTCCCTGACGTTTTGCCCGTTGTTGCACTCGTCAAAGCTGGTTTCTTCATAGTTGTACAAGACAGTTTTTTCTCGACTTTCAGAAATGTCAGTTGTTTGTAGAAGTGGGCACTTAGATAAGCTCTGCTCTTTAGTTGACTGTTCAATTTCTGCAATTTCAAATGTTTCACGGATAAGTGGTATTTGGCCACTGTCCTCAAATGTGACTGCCTCATTTTCCGAATTCAGTTGTTCACATACCCTCTCATTGATAACATTGCCTTTCTTAGATGGCTCCGTTGTAAAATGCTTTTTTTTCGATCTCGTTTTACTCCCCCTGGTTGTGATCTATGAAAACGAATACATGATAAATCAGTATTAGGATACATCTGAACTTTTCTTACAATCTGATCGCTCTGAAGATTTTTACTGGGTATCACATTTGGTTTCAGTCTTGGTCTCTCTCTTTCGATAAGATACACTTCTCCGTTAATTGTGTGACTAAATGCTTCTAAAATGTCCTCAGGTTTAAAATGATATTGGCAAACGCGCCAAGAACTCTTGATTGGTCGTTTAAGATTCGGTATTGCTTCAAGCCACTTTTGTAATAATTCCTCCTTTTTGGGAAAGGTAAACATGCAACGTTTATTTTGATTCTTGTTGCCCTTTACGCAACCCGGAACCGAACAATACACCATTTTAAATCCTATTTAATTTCCTAATGTGCAGGAGTTTTTATAAACAAAACCAAATGCTTCTTTTTCGTATCAACTCCGTAGCCATTTTATAGCAAAATAGCATTTTATTGTGAATAGTAATGAATTGTTACGAACAGCTGTGCAATGCATTGACGTGTGTTTTAAATCCTTAAGATTTGTTTATTCCGTCCAGCAACTGTTGTTTTGTTTCCGGCCCGTCTAAGAGAAATGTTGAACAACTTAGCTTGGTACTGTAAGTAAAACAAATCGGAGAAAAATGCAACGCAATGTGCTTCATAGCAGCTTACTTAGTGCGGCTTTCAGTATTATATTCCAGGTGCGTTTTTCAATCTATATTTAAACAAGTTCTAAATTAATGACTGTTGTCAATGATGGTTGATGAGCCTATTTTATTTCGTTTTTGAAAGGTGTTTTGCCGTGTGATAACCTTTGCCATCAATGCATTCATTGTACGAAACGTTGGACGAGATGTGTTGGGTATCATGAACGTGCGTTTGTTGCTTTTGGAAAGTACTCTACTGTTTTTGTCGAGAGAAGCCTTTAACCGAGCGGGATTGAGTGCCACCACTCAAAAAAATGACAAGTGCTCATGGGCGCAGTTAATCAACCAAATGTGGCTTACGTGTGTACATCCAATATAATTTCATGACTACTTTACGTTAACGTATTTATTTTAGAGCTCCTACTTGTGTGGTCATATGCATTCCTTGTGTCTATATTTGGTTGCATCTGCTGTCACCGGTTGAGGATCAATTCAGTTTACAATATCAGTTCGGTTGCTATTCAATGGCTATTTCATGTGTAATTGAATTATGTGCTGAAGCTCCTAATTTTGTATCGCAAGTTTTTTGCTTCGTCCGTCTTAGAATTGTACTGAGCACCTTGCATATATTGGTACGATCAGTAGTATTTCTCTGGATTGTAATAAACGACAAAAGCGCTGCGATTAATGCGTTTGCCATTGCACAACTTATGAGCACTGCAACAATCATACTTGGTAATTATGGCTTCTTTTACTTTTACATTCGGAGATTCAATCAAGAAAAGGAAAAAAAAGAAAGATATGCGAAATTGGATTCGACGATGTA
Organism: Anastrepha obliqua; assembly: GCF_027943255.1. Taxonomy (NCBI): domain Eukaryota; kingdom Metazoa; phylum Arthropoda; class Insecta; order Diptera; family Tephritidae; genus Anastrepha; species Anastrepha obliqua. The sequence continues at coordinate 32,868,922 of NC_072893.1, forward strand.
CAACGATATGAAAGACTTTCCTTTTAAAAAAATTACTGATTTTCTCCCTGGAGTTATGGAAAATCAAGTGGGTTAAATTATTTTGAAAAATTTGAAATACTTATGCAATCTTTTCAAAATAGGGAAAGTACTTGAATTCCGAGCTGCAGATTCTTACCCTAAGCTTCGTTAAACAAGGCGTGCTAAAACAAATCTTAACTGAAGGTGAGAAATACGTAATGTCTATAAGCCCAGTGTTAAGCTTTAGTGAACAAGCGACATACGACGTGGTAAATAACTTGGGCAGCTTGGCGGCACGATTTATTTTTAGGCCAATAGAAGATAGTAGCTATTTTTTCTTTACACAAACGATAGCTCGTGATGTTGAATTATATAAACAAAAGCGGGTAAGATTTCTAGACAAATTAAAATTTAACTCAATTTGTTGTTATCATATTACTGCTCCTAGGAAAATGTTTTACAAGCAGCAAAAGTGCTAGAAAATCTGTCACTAGCAGTTACATCTATTGGTTTATTGGCTCTAACTTTTGGGCAAAGCTATTCGCATACTCTACTTACGTTGTATGGCGGTGCTGACTTCGCTGCTGGGGGACTGCCAGAAAAGTTGTTGCAATGGCATTGCTTAGCTATATACTTTTTAGCGATAAACGGTATTACGGAAGGCTATATGTTTGCCACGAATACTAACAGGGATATTGACAAATACAATTACCTAATGGCTATATTCTCAATTAGTTTTCTAATACTCTCCTACATTTTAACAAGCTGCTTAGGCCCGGTGGGATTTATATTTGCAAATTGCATCAACATGTTTTGTAGGATCTGCTACAGGTTTGCATTTGGGATATTGTTTAGATTCAAACAAGACTAAATTTATTTTCGTATTTTAAGTACATGTTTCATTTTTCGACAATACAAGCCGACAGGTTTGAACCCACTGCAGGGTTTGTTACCTGGCAAATGGTTTGCCATGACTGTCTTGATAACAGGTATATTTTGTAAATATTCAGCGGTAAGTTCATGAAATAGTATCTGTTAATTAAAGTAAATTATATTGTATTGCATTTTTAGCACTACTCGACGCCGCAATTGGTGCACATCACATATGGCTTTTTAAGTATTGTTTCTTGCCTTATTGTTTGGGTTATAGAAAACAGTGAACTGGTGAGATTAGGTTGGCGATATGGACGACGCATTAAAACTGATTGAACTGAACTGTATATGTAGTATTAATATGTGTATATGTACATAAGATAAACAATCCTAGCAGAATTTGACGTTATGTTATTTTTGATTTGCAAAACAGTTAAGGATATTTTGTTAAAAAATCAAATTTTCTTTTATTTATGTTATTCACGTTGAAATATATTTAACATTAAGCGCACTTACGATTTTAAAAATAAATCTATGTATACACCTTTCGTTGCTGTCTCAAAAGTGTACCAAGCAAGGTTTGTTGAATTATCAAATCAAATATTTGCACAGAGCATACATAGAACATACACAGAGAACGTTTTAGAATGTCGATCATTAAGAAGACATAACTACATGGCAGCCGGTTCTACGTTACCGGAATGAATCGGGGTTTTCCTGACCAAGGGCTACCGACCCAGTAAACCAGCCCTGTCTATTGATCCGTTTATTGTAGAGATAGCCGACTTTAAAAGCCGACCCGGAAACCCAATAGCTGCGGTCCAAGAAGCCAAGTTTCACGCTAGCTCTTCTCTGATAATCAGGGATAGCCATAACGTCCACAGACATGATCGCGAGCGAGACAACGGTGGCAGCCTAGCGTTCATAGTCCACCACGCAGTGCAGTATCGTCTGATCGACGAAAGCATCGACCGCAGGGACAGCACCTTAGAATGTCAAATTATAGCTGTCCGGTTAGGCGATGCCGAGCTCGAAATTTTTAACATATACATATCCCCTGACCCCTGCTGCCCGGCTGAATATCACCCTGATATTGGTGCGCTTATCAGAGATGAAAACCGATTGGTCGTAGGTGATTTCAATTTGCATCACAATCTTTGGCATTCAAGATCAAATCGGTTGAGCATCTGAAGACCTGCAACTTCACCATTGGCTCTGGTCCACCGTAAGGTCCCTGTCGAACCCGACTGAGCACAACGATAAGGTGGCCATCATTATTAACGGTTGCACTTCGTCCGACTTGAAGAAATGCGCGAGCTATTTTAGCCGACTATTCAAACTGCATCCTCTGGCCGACAGATCCAAGCGTCTCGCCACCAGACGGCTGCACAAACTGACGAACGACGGTGCGCCACTTACTTCCTCCTGTGATGAGGTTCAGGTGGCCATCAACAAAACCAAATCATCTAAATCCATTGGTTCTGACGGACTAAACTCACAAGGGTTTTCAATCTGTTCTTCGCCCCTCTTATTATCCCTGACAAGTGGAAAGCAGGGAGAGTGGTCTCACTACTGAAACCTGGGAAACCCGCCACCCAAAGGGAATCTTATCGGACGATAACTCTCCTTCCCCCAGTAGTGAAGACATTTGAAGCACCACCATGGTTTTCGACGAGTGCACATCGCCACCACAGCACTCACCGTCATAAACGCCCATAGAGTTGGACTTGAAGAAGGCTTTTGATACTGTCAGCCATTTCACGCTACTAGATGATATTTTTCAGTCGACACTCCCGCCAGGGCTAAAGAGTTGGTCCGCCAACTATCTAAGCGATCGTCACTCGTCAGTGATTTTTCGAGACCAAACATAGGTAGATCAAGTAAGGTGCTCCGCAGGGTGGTGTCCTTTCACCCTTGTTGTTCAATTTCTACCTATAGAAGCTCCCCCAATCACCAGAGGGAGTCTCCCTGGTCCCATACGCTGACGACTGCACGATAATGGCGTCGGGCAATGACATTGATGGCATGTGCGCCAAAGTGAACGTCTACCTCACCGACCTTTTTGGCTTTTTCACTGCGAGGAATCTCCAACTTTCCCCCACAAAGTCCTCGGCGACCCTTTTTACTACCTGGACAAAGACAACTTAAAGTAAAAGTCGACGACACACCAATTCCGACTGTTACCAATCCCAAAATTTTGGGTGTAACCTTCAACAGTCTGCTCTCTTTCTCTGCGCACACAACCGCAAGGGCTACTAAAGTCCGAAATCGCAACAAGCGCCTCAAATCGCTTGCCGGCAGCCTTTGAGACGAAGACAAAGAATTGTTGCTGTCGACATTTCAGGCAAGTGGCCGGCCGGTTCTAAACTATGCGGCGCCTAACTGGTCGCCTGGAACTAGTAACACGCAGGGGATAAAGACTTGCCAAAACATTGCCATTCGGACAGCGACGGGCTGCCTCCTGATGTCCCCTCTTCAAAACCTTCACAACGAGGTACAGAGTGCAATGGAGCGCAATACTGCTCAGCAAGCAGTTCCTGTTAGGGTGCTACCGCAGGTTTCACCCTTGCAGACACCTGCTTGAGCCACAGTCGCCTCCCAGGAACCCAGAAGACACCTCCTCTATTACGCCGACGAGACCCAGGACAAAACGAACAGACATTTACTGGACCAGAGAGTGTTTAGGCAGACAATAAACGACATTTATCGGGAGACCGTCACCACTTTCCTAAGCTCCTAATCATCGAATGCCATAATCGGAGTCCAACCACCACCCACAGCAGATAAAGAGCTTCAGCTTCCCCGTGAGGCCCATGTAACACTGGCACAACTACGTCCTGGATATTGTAGCAGGTTGAACTCCTACTTATCCAGAATTGACCCCGACTTTAGTGGGAGATGTATGCAAGGTAGCCAAGATGCAGTCGGTGGACAAGAAGGGTCTGGCTTCCTTCCCAACTCTCTATTTTAGGAGATGGAGGATGATTCTTCTATTGAATCCTGGGAAACCCACCAACCAAGGTGTGTCTTAACTGCCCACTAACACCCCTTTCTTCTTTCTTCTTCTATTCCCACTCTTCACGAAACACCTAATGCTAGCTACGCACAAGCAAAGTACCATCATCGCACTCACCGCCATAAACACAGGTTGGTAAAAAGCTTAACCAAAACCGTCCTTGCGAGAGGGCTGTCCTAGTAGCGGTGCACCTGTCGAAGACTTTCGACACAGTCAGTCATTCTGCGCTACTTGAGGAAAACCTTCCGAGCCTCGAATGGTGGACTCCGATGGCACCATTTATGGCATCACTTAATATCTGCCCTCTTAAACCCACTCACCTAACCCTCCTCTCGCTCTGGGCCCTACACATCGAAACAGCATATTTCCTGGGAATATCTTTAGATGAGCTAGACAATTGGTGACTACACCGCAAAAATATGTTTATTTTACACTTAAACACAGAGCGTTATGAAAAAAAAAGATTCTTTGGTTCAAACAAATTTAGTGCTTTTAGTAAGCAATGTCGCTTTTCCTTCCTCTCTCATTTTGAAACTCAAAAGTTGCTGACACTGTGTGTACGTGATCGAGAGAGAAAAATTTAACCCACGTAGCGTAGCTATGAAATGGTCAGCTCTGATATAATTGATGATACTTGCTGTTCGTACGACATATTTTTATTTTCAGGAGTTGCATTACTTCCCATTAACTTATGGTGTTTTATCATCTCTCTCATATATATTTTTACATGTGATATATCATAAAATTTAATGATTTCCTTCGATTTATTGTAACAATTAAAGGTATTGTTAAATGAAACCTTATGTGTCCGTATGAAAGTTGAAAGGTTAAGTTTCTTATTGTGAATGGTCTCTTACAGATGCAAGGAAGAAGAAGCAGATTCGAAGCCAACTTTATGTTTGAGATTCTCGATTGTTGCTGTATATCGGTTTTATTGTTGAAAGTGCTCACTTCTCTACGCAGAAAATTAATATTTATAATTTCGCTACCTGCTAGAAGTAAGTGATAGTGGAAGTTAAAAGATATACCATATCAGTTACTTTCTGTATCAAAGGCGAGTCGTGTGACTTAAAGAAAAGTTTTGAACTGAGAAAATTCTCACAGATACATAAGAAATAAATTGATTCTGGTGTAAAAAAAAAAACAAAACAAAAAAGTGGGTGCAGTCAATTATTGTTGAATTCAGTTTGATATTAAGTGAAGATGAAGAAAGTGGCTCGCCTGCGTATTGCACAGCAAGATGATGCCTCCAACACAGGAAGTCAGGAACATGTGGGCGTGCGCACTACAGGACGCATAAAAGTAAGTTTGCTTTATATATATATAATTGGCGCGTACACCCTTTTTGGGTGTTTGGCCGAGCTCCTCCTCCTATTTGTGGTGTGCGTCTTGATGTTGTTCCATAAATGGAACCCAGTTTCAAGCCGACTGCGAACGGCAGATATTTTTATGAGGAGCTTTTTCGTGGCAGAAATACACTCGGGAGGTTCGCCATTGCCTGCCGAGGGGCGACCGCTATTAGAAAAATGTTTTTCCTAATTTTGGTGTTTCACCGAGATTCGAACCAACGTTCTCTCTGTGAATTCCGAATTGTAATCACGCACCAACCCATTCGGCAACGGCGGCCGTTTGCTTTACTCTTCATAAAAACATAAAATGCGTTCTATATAACTTATGTATATTTGCATTGCAGAAACCTAAAGCCGTATTTGATCCATCTGATAACTACTTGCCCCGTTCACAACGTGCTAATATTGCAGCATCTCACTCAAGTGGTGCAGGGTCGCCCGCCGCTGGCACATCTATTCTAATAGATCGTAAACGTGATACACCAACTTCAAATTTATTACAAGGCCAAGATGCTCAGCAAAACAAACGCCTATCACAATCGTCTACTACTTCGGGTACTACAACTGGTGGATCCACACCTGAAAACGCGACTGCAGATGTGTGTGATGTGTGCCAAAAACGTGAGGCTAAACGAGGCACACACGCCAGGAATAAACTGATCACTTGCTTGGAGTGTGAACGACGCGTACACAAACTATGTTTACCGATAGATTTCGAGGATATTGATGTTTTGCGTCAGCACTACAAATGTGAAAATTGCCGCACGTGTGATGTATGTGATGCGTTTGCCGATTGTGAACCCAAAATTAATGTAAGTGTTTATATTATATAATATATACATACATATTTTTTTATTTGATGATTTATTGGCTTCAAGCGTGCAAAAAAAAAAAAAATAGTTCCCATACAAGCAGCCACCCAAAAGATAAAATAAATATATAGTTCTTTTTTGGCATTTCCTTTTAGCAACCGATGGTTACATGTTCGAAATGCGTAAAATCATACCATCTTACCTGCCACATTCCCAATGTGTACAAATTTCAACAGATTTTTCGATGGAAATGCAATAAATGCCAGCCAAGTGTTAATAGTGGGGGCTCTGTATTGCCGGTAAAAACTATAAGAGAAATCATAGGTGATGAACCGGAGCGAGCAATCCGCAACCAAAACTCTCAACTGCAGCAACAACAGCAACAAAATGTGAACATTGCCGCAGCTGCAGCAGAGGCAAAAAGTACAGCTACAAAACTTTCGCTACAGAATGTCCAAAAAAGCAACGAAAACGGACAAAAGCCAGGGAATGGAGAAGCAGAAACTGATGCTAATTACTTGGAAAGCGGTGGTAGTAGTGCAACGAGCAGCATTAGTACAGGTAGTAGCAACATTACTAGTGGTAGTGGTGATGGAAAAGTTGCTGACGCCACAGCACCAAAACGACCAAAATCTAATCAGGATGAAACTGCTACTACTACACCATTCATACGCTACAGCCCGTACGAACCGATCGATGTACCCGATGTAAAGGATTGGAATATTGATCAAGTCGCTTCTTATTTTGCCAAGTACTTCCCAAATGAGGCGCACGTTTTTAAGGAACATGAGATCGATGGAACTTCATTGTTGTTGCTGAAGCGCAGCGATGTCATTAAAAAACTGCCAATCAAACTAGGGCCATCATTACGCATATACAGTTTAATATTAAAAATACAGACACAATTAAATGATCCAACACTCGGCTGGAATTGTGGTCTATAAGCCAAGCCAATGAAGTTTTCGTTTTAATCAATTTAAACAATTTTTTTACTTTACCACATTAACGCATTATCATAAACTATATATGTTATTGTTCTTTTTAAGCATTATATGAATTCAGTTTTGTATCAAAAAATATTTTTTTTTGTAATTATTTGTTTCAATTAATTTAAATATGAGTTAAACATTTCCATTTTTTACGACTGCTGAGTTGTATTCACAAGCGCATATTGTAGAAATATATCTACACACTTGTCTGGTAATATCCCATCATTTACTGATAACGGACAGTATAAGTTGGGGATGGACCTGTAATAATTTTCAAAGAAAAATTAATGTGAATAAAAATATTACTGTTAAAAACATAAAAATATCTTTCTTTTCAGAGTATATTTTTTTATTATATTCAGTAATAGTAGACACAAAGAAGATGGCCCTTACTCACATTTTTGGGATAGCCCTTATTATTTTTCCTAACCCGATTCACCATTCCAAATATATTCTTTTACGACGAATTACATTAGGACCTGACTATTCACGACGCCTGTCGTGGGAACGATGCTTCACTGATCTCAACAGCACCTCTTATATCTTACCCTGCTAATACCGATACTACAAAATCACCACTGGTGAAACTGTAGACTTATCGATCCTGCGTGAACCTAGACGAATGAGGGTTAACTGCAGTTAAAGCTGAAAGCCGACGATACACCACTACTGATTGTAAATAACCCTAACATTTTGGGGGTAACCTTCGACAGATGTCTTTCCTTTTCGGCATATAGATTCAAAACCGCAACAAGTTCCTTAAATCGCTAGCTGCAGCACTTGTGGCAAGGATAAAGAAATGTTGCTGGTGACATTTAAAACAATTGGCTAGTCGGTGAGTTACGCTGTGTCTGTCTGGCTGTTGTTGTTGTAACAGCATAAGCATTCCCCATACAATTACGGGGAATACAGCTGGTGAGGCAGTTCTTCGTGGGATATAAATCCGGGTTGTTCTGGTAACGTAGAACCGACTGTCGTGGGAACGCGCCCGTCTGGTCGCCTGGTAGTGGTGATTCGCAATGGATTAAGCTTCAGACCTGTTAGAATACTACCATCAGGACAGCTACGGGATGCCTCATGATGTCTCCCGTGCAACATCTCCACAACGAGGCTATTATGCCTCCGGTTAACGAGCATACTAAGGTGCTTAGCAAGCAATTCCTGCTTGGTTGCTAACGTAGGAAGGCATTTGCTTGAGCTGAGCCACCACCCAGGCTAGTTAGAAGACAACTCGTCAACTGAGGCACGGTACACTGGAGAGGGCTAGTTTACTGCTGCGGCAGCTCTTGGTCGGGGAAAACCCCAGTCATTCCGCTAACGCAGAACCGGCTGCTATGGGACCTGTCGAAACACATGTTTCCTGGGCCTACCGTTAGACTAGTTAGGCGATGATGATCGGTGACTACACCGCACAGGCAAGGGTTGATTAACTGCTACAACAACAACAACAACAACTGTTCAACTAAACTGAAGAGATCCAGGATTGAACACAACTACAACTAATGGATCAGATAGTTTTACAGACAGGCATTAAGCGACTTCAACTTGAAATTCCTTAGTTTTTCCGGGGGATTGTACATCTAAAATATGAATTTTCATATTAAATTAATTGGCTAAATAAATAAATAAATAGAAAAAAATGAAGAGCCTCAGCTGTCCCTGGTACTCGCATTGGCACAGCACCTCCATTCTCTTAGGCATAATCTCCTCGAAAGAGGACGTTTCTTGGATCTGCAGATGACAACGATGACGAGAACTAATTGATTAAATGGCCTGAATGGGACTTGGTAAGTTGCTAAAATAACAACACCTGCACGATTTTTGAAAAACGAAATTATCAAAATTCAATATAAAATATCGTACATAGCTGATTATTCCAGTAATGGAGGTTTAAATTTATCACTAACATCAGGTTAGTCCTATCGTCTATATCCCCGTTGCGAACAAAATAGCCCACGGTCCGGAGGGATCCTTTCCAAATCTAATCTTGTAAATTTAGAAAATCTATTATATGTATTTTATTGTTATTATTAGAAACCCTTCAAATAAAATTGTGAAATCAAAGATCAGTATTTGTAGGCAATACACTGGCTTAAAGTGTTTGTTATGCTGCATAGTTTTGAGAGCAACATCAATTGTTTTTTTTTTTGTTTTTTTTTTTAGAATTTTTTATTATAAATAATTTTATTTTACAGATCACGCTAAAAATACAAAAAAAAAAAAAACATATTCGTAGCAATTACTGTAAATTGAAAGACTTTTAAAGATACTTAAGTAAAAAATTACTCTTAGTTGCATAAAAAAATATGCTTTAGTTCTACATAAAAACTTAATTAAAATTCGTGACGTGAATATTAACAATTATTGTATTAATTCTATATATATATTTTAACCAGTAAGTTGTTAAGTCTGAATTCAGTTACTTAAAAATCTAAATTTCGAATACTGTTCTTAACACCGATATTTAAACTCTGGGCAAGAGTTTCTCCTCATCTTCCGATTGAATAGATGCGGCTGCTTGTTTAGAGTTTGTAGAAGCTTTCTTAGGATCATAGCCATAGAGGAATATGGACGCTATTACTAGCCCAGCTCCGAATGCAAAGCCCATCGTCAATTTGAAATCGAAAATATAGATAGAAGCAACACATGAAACGACGATAGCTAAGGAGGTGGCAAATCCTTTTAATATATTATCAGCATATTTAACAACGACAGCAACAATAAGGCCCCCACCCGCCTGTAGGAATATCAAATACCAAATGAATAAGTCATAGCCATTGAAGAAACCGGCTTTCGTAATTTGTCGGCCATCGTTGATGAGGCAGGTAAGTATGCCGAATGGTATACTTAGCAAACTGAGTTGCACGTTACGCATCCACACGGATATATCGGCGCCTTTAAGAATTTTTTCAAAGTATATTCCAGCGAAGCCAGATAGGAAGCATGCACCAAGTGCTGCCCACAAACCAAGCAAACGATTTTGTTCCGGTCCAGTTGGTGGGGCAGTTCCCACTTTATCTTCCACTGTTTGCGCCAATTGCACCATCACAACGCCAGCAATAAGCAACACCAATGCTCCCCATTGCGTATGTATTAAACGCCGACGTAGAATGAAAACTGCAAACATGGCTGTGGTGAGAATTTTTAGTTGATAGGTCACTTGATAAGTGGCCGCATCCAGATGCGAGGCTGATACATATAGTAAATTATTTTGTACAATGTACACTAGAGATGGAACACACACTTTCAGAGTGTCCACAGGATTCGCAATAATAGTTTTGTGTAGAGTGCGCACAAACTTTTGTGCGTCCTTACCCTCCTCATTGAATACCAGCGCTAGACAGGTGACCAATTTAACCAGTTCGGACATAAGCACGGCTACATAATAAAAAATAAAAAAAGAATACGAATATGAGTATGTATATATCGGTATGCAAACTATTATTTTTTTATCAACAAAAATTAAAAGGCAACAGAGTTCAAATAAACGAGAATACAAATCCTATTGTAAGCAATTAGTTTTTAGGCTATGACATAGAACTGTTTCTCGCCTTGCTTTTAGTGCAATGGCTTTGGAACTAAAGTGTAAATGCCTTTTTGGTAGAAGTGAAAAGGCTCTATCTACCTACGCGTCATGATAAATTTCATTTACATGTACATGCTATAAGTTATTGCTTCAACAGCAAAATAGTGTTCTATCACTTCAGAAAAACGTTACGAGGAATACTAAGTAAGTTGTAAAAAGAAATATTAGTATACGAAATAAAGTAATTTCGTTTTTGACTCCTCTTGCAAAATTATCGTATGAAACTATTTTATTTTGTTCAGACAAAAAACAGCTAGAACTGACTCTTAAAATTTGTGCGCCATCTACTTTAATTCTGATTTGTCAAATCATAATAAACTTAAAAAAAATATAGGCATCTAAATGTGCGAGTTATAAAGAGCGCCAAGTGGGAAATCTCCCTTCGACGAAAACCCATTGAGATTTGTACCAGCACAAATGTATGCACATACATATATTTGCACATAAATTACGGACCAAGTACTTAACAGAGTATTTTGAATTTATATGGTGGGTAAATAATTTCTCTTTCTGATTAGGAAACAGGAAATGTTTCTTATCAGCACCGATGTCTGTAGTGTAAAGACGCATTCTAATAAAAATACCAAAAAAATACAGGTAGGAAAAAATAAAAGAAAAACGAAAAAAACAAAACAAAGACTAATCAAATTTTAATTAAATTTTTATTATTAAAATAGTAGCTATATACGTACCTGTAGAACTGATAAAAATTTCACCGGGTCGAGTACGTGCATATCGCATACTAAGTCCAAGTATCGCATTTTGCAATGTTAATGTAATTAAGCTGATGTATTTCAGCGTGTTGGCATTTACTACAAATCGAAAGAACATATTTGTATAAATGCGGAAATGCCAACATCCGTTTGATATATACATACTTACCGTGTATATTCATGGCAGTTGTTGGTATAGAAGTTGAGGTCATGGAAGTATGTCTAGGGATTACAACTACGACCGATGAACTTCCACCAAGGTCTTGAATGCTGGTCCGTCTATGATCAAACACCTGTAAATAATTATATGCTAACTGTAATTTTCACAGAGTGCGACCCATTCTTTTTATATCTTTTCATTTATGATTGTTCTCAGAGCACCCTGGAGAACCTTTAGTAGAAGATCGCTGTCAACCCAGCAGAGCAGACACGTACCGTACCACGTAAACAGAAAAATGGCATGAAGACAAAATGCCGCAAAAGCAGCACACAAAACAAAAGAAAACAAATAAAAGGCAAGAGAGATGGTTGCACGTTGCTCAAAAGCAAAGCGCAAATTAGAAGGGGTAAACAAAAGTCGCAATCTTTCGCTGTGTAAGTGAAATAAATAGCGACGTTGCATTTTGGTTTCGCGGACGGCGGCCTTAACTAAACTTAATAATTCGATGAGGTGAAGTGCCGCGTTTTCTTTTTATTTACATAAGGAATCCACAGAAGGCAATTAATAAAATGACACTATTTATTTTGGGCATATACTCACGTTTTCATTTGCTTTTCCCATTTTACTAGTAATCTCTTCTGTCGGGGTACGTGTGTGTATGTTAATAGGTAATATATCTTCTTATTGATATTTACTTTCACTTTTTTATTTCCTAATTTCGTTGTTTAACTACTGAACTATTATTAACTACGTTTCCATGCGTTCTAAGTGAGACTGAATAATTTTTCAAATTTTAATGTCACGTTAGCTCAAAGCGCCCGAGAATATTTATTCAAGTGTTTCACCTGAGCAATTATATCAACGATCTCCTATATTCTCATCTACGTACTTCTACAATTGTTTATCTGCACATATACTAACATGTAATGAAAATCTTTATATGCTTATCAATGACAAAGTTTTTGTTTTTAGCTCTCTTTAAGGTTCAAGATTAAACACCAGTTGTTGTAGTAAAATATACATACTATCTAGCGTATTAGCAACCGAAGAATTCGACCGCTACTTCGGCCCGATTATAAAAGAACGAATATTTCGCCGAATATATGTATGCCAATACGTATTTAAACTTTTTGCATAAACGCGCTAATGGTTACTCGCCCAATTTTAAAACTGACATCTTTAACAGTTTGTGTCTTAAAAAAGTTGTACACCCTACTTCCTATAAAATAAACGAGAAGGTAGCTAGAAAATATATAATTTATGTTAACCCAATGAATTATCAAACCATATTGCAGTTATGTTAAAAAAAAAAAAAAATTAATGTATATACAAAACGGTATACAATTTTTCTAATTTTTTTGGGAATGTTGCTGAAACAACAGTACTTGACAGGATTGATCCGATCACACTGATTCAACTAATTTTGATTCGTCTAATTTACGTATTTACAACCAATTTGGATATCCACAGTGATGGTTGGTTGGTTGGTTGGTTGGTTAGAGTGGTGATTCATCCAGAATCCAACTAGCGCTTCCGCACCATTTTGTTGCCACATCCTCGTTACCAAATTGTTTAACAGTTATTTACAGCAGGACTATATCCAGTCTGTGCGGTTTAGGAACCTTATTAGGTTGTTGACTTCTAAGCCAGACAGCTGCTCGAGACTCTCGAACAGCGGTTTGCCCAGAGTTAACATTCTGTCCTTCCATAGGGCAGGGCATTCACAGAGGAAATGGAAGATTGTTTCTTTTTCCCCCGGTTGTTTACAACTATGACAGTATGTGTTATGAGGGATGCCCATTTTGGCGGCTTGTTCTCCGATAGACCAGAAGCCAGTTATGACTGCCGTAAGCCTACAGGTGTCCCGTCGTTTCATGTTTATTAATGTCGACGATTGCTTGAGGTTGTAGGTGGGCCATAACGTTCTGCTGATTTTGCATTTCGTCTGGTCTCTCCATCTACAATCTGCAATTCGAAGGTATTTTATGGAAATTGCATTCTTGACCGCACATAGTGGAGTGAATACTGGTACTGCAAGAGCGCTATTCATGGCAGATCCCCCTCTTGCCAGTTCATCAGCTTTTTTGTTACCTTCTATGTTCCGGTGTCCCGGGACCCAAATTAAGGTTACTCTGTGGTTTTCACTCAAATTGGTGAGGCTACTCCTACTTTGCTCCACCACTTTAGAGGTTGTTATAGTCGCGTCCAGCGCCTGGATTGCAGCTTGGCTATCCGAAAGAATAGCGATATTGCCCTTGAAAGAGAAATCTGCGATTAGTAACCTACAGGCTTCCCCAATTGCTAGTACTTCCGCTTGGAAGACGCTGCTGGTATTAGGGAGACGCACAGATTTTTCAATTCCAAGTCTATGAGAATATATACCAGCTCCTACACCACAATCCATTTTACTGCCATCTGTATAGACTGTGGTATCGAAGTTGTTTAGAGAGAATCCCTTTTTCCACTCTTTTTTAGATGGAAAGAGTGTGGCAAAATTCCTATTGAACGTTACCATCGGGACGATGTAGTCAGTCCTCACCGAGGTTAACTGAGTTTGTCGCAATAATAGACTGGCGTGACCATAAGTTTTTTCTTTCCAGCGACCCGCTTCATTTAACCTAAATGCACTCATGGTTGCCGTCTTCTTTATACCACAGTGATATTGCTAAACAAATTGCAGCAGTGAACATTTGTATTTTAATAGGTTAGTTAACGTCAATGGTACTAAGTAGTATATACATACATATACAAAATTAGCATTCGCATTTTTACAGATATGGGACTATAAAATGGTTACAGAAACTGTAGATGCTCGCCGTTCGGGATCAAGCGATAATTCATTGGTTTTTAGTTTGTCCAGTATAAAGCGTCCTCTGTTATGAAGTTGGTGACCACAGCTCCTGGTTGGTATCGGATTGCGACTATGAATTAGAACCATTTTTGTGTGTCGATTTTTGATGAATGATGATGACACCATGACCCCATTTTTTCCATGAGGTAAGCGTAACCGCTGCTTCGCGATTTCAAAAAGGGGAAAAATGGCACATGACAGATCGTTGCAATTTGATGTTTGAAAACGAAAACATGAAAATTCGTTTTTAGACGGCAACGAAGCAATATGAGAAAAGACTGTGTTTAGTTTTTCGAATATCATCAACACAAACTCAATTTTTTGTTAAACTCATGACACATGTGGCGTCAGCCAATCAGCTGATTCTTTCAAATTTGCTGGTTAACGGTCTGATCTTGGCTACATATCTAAACTTTTTTCACCATGGCTCCACGGAAATTGAGAGTAACTCCGGCCGCCACGTTACCGCCGGGTACTCAGCAGCATAATTGTACTTATTTCACTCTAATTCACACACTCGACCTGATTGGTTGTTGTTGGTTGTTTGTTTTTCAGTCGGCGAAAGAGTATCATGAGCGTAGGCTGTTTTAGTTTTCTCGTAAACAACCCGCTATCATGATCTCGGCTATGCCAGCAAGTCAGCTGATTCCTTCAAAATCTCTGAGAGCTTTTGGCCAAATCTTCTGAATTCTCTTCATCGTGACCCATACCCGTATGTGTCAATAAGAATCATGGTCCGTTGTGAGTGACGTGCCATCTACATTAATTCCAACATTTTGTAAATTACTTTAAGATGTTTCTTGTTATTTGCCTTGTTTTGTTGTTGTTGTTCATTTGTTTGTTTACGTTAAATTTTGATAATCAAACTACCAAAGCAAAAACAAAAGCTTGAAAATATAGTTGTTGCTCTAGCAAAGTCACCTTCTATCATCTCTTTAGGACGGGGAGTTACAAATTTGTGATGTATTTGTAAATACTTAAGAGTGGCAATATTAACAAAAGTTGGTGTGTGAATTTTGCATTTTGTGATTTTTGCGTAAATTTTAATTCAACATTTTCAACCTTGACAGTTTCTGAAAGGGAATGACTACCACAATCTCTGAAGAGTTTCCGGTATATAATAATAAAATGTAATTGCTATTTAATATTCTATCTGGCTATTTACAGAATCCGGAAAAGAAGTCACTCGATCAGCTAGTCTTTCGCTTATCAGCGGAAGATGGATTAGCACCCCGTTTCATACCAGCTTTGGTAATAATTATTAATTTGTTATGAAGTTGTTTAAAAACCATGTATTTCAGCACAAACATTGGGCGCCTCGAGAAAATTTTACCATTTATATAGGTTTACTGACACAATATGGTCGTGCAAAAAGTGGCGTTGAACTTGACGAGTGGCAGTACAATTCAAACTGTTTTTGCAATGATATGAAGTTTTTGCTAAATTGTCGCCATCACGAGTAAGTTGAGTAAGATAACTATTTTAGAGTCCAAAAACATATTTTTCGGGTTTTACAGATTTTGGTCGTATATGGTGTTCCAGAAGACAGCATTGGCGGCGGTCGTTTCCTTCTTACAAAGGTCAACGCCATTTTATTTAAACGTTTGGACACAGTTGGTTTCTCAACAAACAATTATTGATTTATACGAACAGATACTGCAGCTTGTGCTGCGTATCGTATGTCGTCTCATTACCAATCGAGAGTCTGATGAAGCATGGCTAACTATTGAGCATCAGCGCGAACTCATTTACAAAAACTTTTTAATATCAGTGCCAATGTTATTCGATCTGCTTATGGCTGTAGGGGATGCCGATGCGCAAAACACTGCCGTGCTCCGTCGAATCTTCGATTCAATCTTGCGCATTGAACCAAATTATAAGAAGGATCTTTTAGCTGCGTCTGCATTTTTCCGCACCGCTTTTCGCAGTATACAAACGCAAGCGGAGAATGAAGGTTTCGAGGGTGCAGGTGGCGGAGATTTGGATGAAAATGCTGAAACGCCGTACGATGATGTTGCGCTATATACATTAGATTGTGCCTACTCACTGAGTGTGCTGCTAGAAGTCTGCCCAGAAGTGCAGTCTATGTGTACCGAAATTAAATTAGGACAGAGGTATAAAACATATTTGCGAAATGTATAACTATTTTGGTTTAAATTTTAACTCTTTCAGTATTGCACAGTTCTATGATAATACTATTCCATTTTTGTACAAAAATATATTCCTCATAAATGAGGCCGCTTCGAGTTTGGGCTGGCTTAATCTGGCACGTTTACAATACCTAAAGGCCTTTCGCAGCATTACTTGCAGTTTCATTGAAGCAGTAATGGCGAATCCGTAAGTCTACTTTGATCATTCCCGATATATGCACATAACTTTAGCAAATAATAAGTAAATAATTCACATTCGTTACCAACTGCGATATTTAAGCTTCGAAGATAGAGATAAACATAATTTTTTTTCTTTCAGAGCCACAAGTATTACAATGGCAGAACAATTTATAGGACTACTCACTGAGTGCCTATCTGAACAGATTTTCGTAAACGACTATGGCCGGTTATATCCTGTAGAGCTAGATGTGGATATACTGAAACAAGCCTGTAAAGAATTGTATGTATAAAAATATCTTGGAATATAAAATTTATAGGCAAATAACCATTGCTTAACTCTATTCAAAGGGACGACTATAAAGCTTCGTTCATTGTGCAAGGCTATAAACAGGAATCAAAACCTACTGGCAAAAAAATCAATTCGAAAACTAATAAAGCACAAAATTCAGGAAAATCCCATAAGAAAAACCAGCCAGCAAATAGCAATTCCAATGTCACAACAGCTACCAACCTTAGTAACGAACGTGATATAGATTTAGAAGTTACTTCAGTATTGGATGTGCTACCTCACTTAGGTACCGGTTTTGTGCGTCGTGTACTTTCACGTTATGATAACAGTGAAGAGGCGATCACTGCTATACTTGAAGCGAACTTACCACCCGATCTAGTGAATGTTGACCAATCGGAAGTATATATACCACCCGATCCGCAAGATAAAACTTATCAACAAACTGGTGTTAAACATTTTAATGTCTATGATGGCGATCAGTATGATGTTATGACACAAGACAATCCAAAGTGCATCATAAAACAGGGTAAAGGTATGCCAAATGCACCGAAAAATGCTGCAGAACTACTGGATGATAAGAGTGATTTAGCACAAATTAAATCACGTTACCAAGCTTATTCACTAGTCAGTGAAGGTGAAAGTAGTAACGATGAATACGAAGATGAATATGATGACAGCTATGAAGCGTTATTGGAAAGTGAAACGCGTGTTGTTAAATCGAAACAGTTCAAAGCTGGATTAGCGAATGTTGAAGACTTTTCCGATGATGAAAGTGAGGATGACGGCGCAGCCACCGACGATAAAACAAAGTCCGAAACGCAATCGGGACACAATAAACAATTAAATTTCTGCGAGAATCCCGAGGATGTGCGAGCTCGTTACGAGGCGCGTCGACAGGCTAAATGGGGTAACCGTAATCAGGGCGGAGCTACAGATTATAACAACAAGTCACGAGATGTCGTTGGGGCGCCAAAGGGACAAGGTCAAGACAAAGAAACTTTACGTAATCGTGACAAAAAAGAAAAGAATAAGTCTATGCGCGCAAATCACAACCGCAAAGCGGGTGCATCATTTAAACGTAGCAGAGGAATGATGGGTTAGATGTGTCTATATTGGGGGTTTCACTAGTTACAGAGTAATAATGATATTTATTATATATGTATGAATGTTTGAAATGCTCCTAAAAACATTTTGATGTGATATTTGTGTTTGCAAATCAAAATTTGAAATGAATTTGAAAAAGAAAATAATTCTTGTGCCTCACTTTTAATACATATATAAAGAGCGAGTTTCATATTTTTGTATATAGAACTTGCTTGAAATGGAATTCGAAGGTGATATTTAACTTGTTTTTCACTTTTTTAAGCTTTTGTATAGGATTAGAACGTATATATATATACATAATTGGCGCGTTCACCCTGTTTGGGTGTTTGGCCGAGCTCCTCCTCCTATTTGTGGTGTGCGTCTTGATGTTGTTCCACAAATGGAGGGACCTACAGTTTCAAGCCGACTCCGAACGGCAGATATTTTTATGAGGAGCTTTTTCATGGCCGAAAAACACTCGGAGGTTGGCCATTGCCTGCCGAGGGGCGACCGCTATTAGAAAAATGATTTCTTAATTTTGGTTTTTTCACCGAGATTCGAACCAACGTTCTCTCTTTGAATTCCGAATGGTAGTCACGCACCAACCCATTCGGCTACGGCGGCCGGATTACAATATGCATTAACAAAATATGTAAAACCCGAAAATTTGAAAATGCGTTATTGTATCAGGTCAGTCCATAAGTTCGTGCGTATTTTACTCATAATTTCTCTTTTGTAACGGAACTATTTATATTTTCTTTGATATATTGTGCATTCAACAAGTGATTTTAGTCGCGGATAGAAACACGTGTTGTTAAAATATGAAATGGAAACTTCGAACGCGTATAAGAGGCATATTTCCTTTTTTTTTATAAAAGTGTTAAAAATGCAACAACTGCTGCTGCACAAATAAACACTGTTCACGGAGAGGATACCGTGAGTGTAAGGACTGCGCAAAAGTGGTTTTCAAAATTCCGAAGTGGTAACTGCGACGTGGAAGCGCGTAGCATGCTGGTCGTCCTGAAGTCTTTAACTCCGACGGCTTGCTCGAACTCGTGGAAGCTGAGCCAAATTTGACAGTCGATATGATAGCTCAGAGGTTTAATTCATCGCATGGAACAGTTCACAGGCACCTGGTTAAGTTGGGAAAGGTTTCAAAGCTGGGAAAGTGGGTTCCGCATAGACTTTCCGTCGCCAACCTTCAGCAGAGAGTGAATGTGTATTCTCAGCTGCTGCAACGGCTGCAAAATGAAAGTTTTTTGAAGCGTATCGTTACTGGTGATGAAAAATGGGTACTTTACAATAATCCTGTTCGCAAACGCCAATGGTTAGATAAAGATGAAACACCAGAACCGACCCCTAGAGATGGCTTTCACCCCAAGAAGATTCTCCTGTCTATTTGGTGGAGTATGGCCGGTATTGTTTATTATGAACTTCTGGAACCAAAACAGACGATAACTGCTGATTGTTATTCCCATCAGCTATCAAACCTGAATGAGGCACTAAACAAAAATCGACCGTCTTTAGTGAATAGACGCAAAGTTTTGTTTCACCACGACAACGCAAGACCTCATACCGCAAGGCAAACATTAGGCAAGCTGAACGAGCTCGGATGGGAGCTAATGCCGCATCCACCATACTCTCCGGATATTGCACCTTGTGGTTATTACCTTTTCCGTGGACTTAGTGCCCATATGAGTAACAAGAACTACTCCTCAAAAGAAGCTATAAAAAGGGATATCGAAGCGTATTTTGGCTCCAAGGACGAACAATTTTTTGAGCAGGGAATCAAAAATATGCCTAAACGTTGGTAAGACATTGTAAATAATGAAGGAAAATATATTATTGATTAATAAATACTTTAAACATCTTTTTTATTAATTTTAAAACCACATTTAAAAAACGCACGAACTTATGGACTGATCTGATATAGAGTAGTCAGAATTTCAAAAAATTGGATTTTTGTTTTTTTTTTATATTTTCTTAAAGTGTGATATCTTAAAAATATTGTGTGAAAATTTGAAATTAATCCGACAAATACTTTTCGAGTTATTCAACAGTTAACAAAGGGCGCTCGGGCGCTCCGGAGCGTTCGAGAGCAAGTAGCTAGCAGAAAAAAGGGATGCTGCACGCATGAAAAAAGCAGATAAGTACACAAAACACAACACTCGAGTAGGTAGAATACTACGTAGGTAACAGCAAATCGATATTTTGGAAGCTGCTATCACGGCTGAAAAATATGGCCCAGGAATAGATGGCACAGGAATAGATGGCACAGTGTAAGTACAATAATTAAATAATTCGTATAACTCTACATAAATCGATAGCAAAACTTTAAATGCGTTTTTCTCAAAACTATTTCTTTTGAACTGGTGATCACTGTAACTAAAAAACTGCTTGGTAGATTTCAATCAAATTTATACTGCTTTTGAAAAACATAAAAAAATCGTGCCTGCTCGAAGGATTTTTTTTTCAAAAATTTCGTTTTTTTTTTTAAATTAATTCTCGTTTTTTTGCTCGAAAATCTGAAAAATATTTCCTGAGGCCGCCATATTGTTAATTTTGAAAAAACAGCTTCTATCAGGCACAAGAATATCTATTAATAAAACTAATTTCTCTTGTGCGATTGGTTTTAATTGAATCTCCAAGAACTTGTGATGATCACCGCAAGGGACTTCTGAAGAAACGGGCTCCACACAAACAGTGATAACTTTTACAATTATTGATTTTGTTTTTTGAAATTTTGCTAAAGCCAAGTCGAAACTTAATGTATTAATGCTATGTTTTTATTTTTGTAAAATAAAGCAATTGATTAGCAAAACAAAAATTATTGAAAATCATAATTTTGTCGGGCCTCTGACTACCCCTAACCCCATAAGCAGCGATATTTTTGAAAATGAACCAAAAACGTGTACCTTTGACAGACGGCGGTGTTAATCGGGATTATCGGCGCAGTTAATTCTGATTAGCCCTCTGTTGGACACTTTTTTTAAAACCTTCGTCCTGTTCGAGGATCCTTTTTAAAAGGTTATATAAATCGATAGAAAATTAAAATTTAGGTAGCTACCTGGATGCTCAAGTCGTTAGCTATAATAGAAATATGTTAAATTCACGTCCAAAGTTGAAAAAATCTGGCCAGAAAAGTCTGATGCCTGAATTTGATATCCCCGCAAAACTATTACGGCTATGCGAGATGACGTTGCTCAATATCGCAGACGATGGAACGACGAGCTGTATGAGCCAGCGGCTACGTTGGCTGGGTCATGTCGTCCGACTGGATACAAACGCTCCGGCTCAGAAATTATTCGATGCGGTACCAGCTGGTGGTAGCAGAGGAAGAGGAAGGCCTCCTCTGCGTTGGAAAGATCAGGTGGAGAAGGACTTGTCCTCACTTGGTGTGTCCAATTGGCGCCGGTTAGCACAAGAAGAAAACGACTGGCACGCTTTCTTAAACTCGGCCAAAATCGCGTAAGCGGTTATCGCGCCAATTAAGAAGAAGAAGCAAAGCTAGGATATCCGCTTTTGAGACGTCCTCCAGACCCTCAAACAGTGAGGTTCCTCTTCCTCAGCTGTATTTGTGCTCCCAACGCTTTCGTGGTCCGAGTCTTCGTGGACAACGGCACCTCCGCGATGAAGAGCGTTATGCGTGTGTTTGGTAGTAGCATTGCGGCCACTGTAACCTGCTCCCGTTACAGTGGAAGTTTTGTCGCTTAAGTGAGTATTCGAATGCATATTTTTCATACGACCACCTGTTCGACGAGGCGAGCGCATTGGTCTATGGATATGTCGTGGCAAGGCCATAGTTACTCCCTACGGCGGCCCGGTGTTAGGAAGGCACCGTTGAAATACAACTGGTCTGGTAAGCCCCTTGCTGCAAACCGTCCAATAGGCACGGTGTCGCATATCCCCCTGGATTAGGGTGCCCACCCTAACGGGATGACGGGGGTTTAGGAAGAACAAGGGATCTTCGTTTGAAATTAATAACAAAAAATATAACTAATTTTGAATCACATTTTATTGTACACTCAATTAAAAACAAACTTTCTAAAATAGAATCAAACGTGTCGGAAATGCTTGCAGGTAAATTCAAATTACGGCCGAACGTACATCAGGGAATCAAAATTTTTCGCCCATTGGCTTTATAGTAATGTTGTGAACCTTATTAAATATAAAGAAAAATAGGCATAAATAATTTGTAAAATACGAGGCTTATCATTTGTAAACGTGCACAGATCCACATAAGCACATACGTATACACACCTGTACATTAGGTGGGGTGCTTATCGCCCATAATACAGCATCAGCTACATCTTCCGATTTAAGGCTCGGCACCATCTCTTTAACTACACGGCGAATGGGGGATGGCAAAATATCCGTATCGACTAAACCGGGACTAATTGTCTGTGAGTGGAAAGAGCCAAAAGTTAATAAAGGATTTTCAATGACTTACACTTGCACAATCCCGCAGCATAACTCAATTAGTACTTTCACCATCCATTTACCGTTATTCGTACGCGTGTCTTGTGCCGCTGAAATTCCTGTCGGTATATTTCATTCATGGCCCGTAATGCGAACTTCGTTGCCGGATATACATTGAGCGATGGCAAATCTGGGCCCAAATTGGGAACTTGTAATCCGGCCACACTGTTGATGATGACCACATGACCCTCAACATTGCGCTCGCGCATCGAGTTGAAAGCCTCGCGTGTGCAAAAAATTGTACCCATCAAATTCGTATCAATCGTGGTGCGTATCTCGTTCGTATTTTTCAAGCCACTTAGCTCTGTGGTCGCTATAATACCGGCGTTATTCACCAATATATCAACGCCGGCACCCAGCCTCTGTAGGGTCCACTTAAATGCATCGCGCACACTCTCCTCACACGTTATATCACATTTGTAGGCATGTAAGTTGGAGCGAAATTGAGTTGGCAGTTCTTGTTGCAGTTGCGCGATGCGTTCCTGGCGACGAGCTAGACCCACAACAACACATCCGGCGCAGACTAACGCCTTAGCACAAGCAGCACCGATGCCACTGCTGGCCCCAGTTACCATAGCGACTTTGCCCTGCCAGCGTTTCATGATGAATGTGGGTGGATTTACAATTTACACATCAGATGTCACAGAGAAGCCCAACAAGCGCTATTGTTAATCGATATTGCAAAAAAAAAAAAACAACAAAAAAATTGCATCGACCCAAATCTACATTCGCGAGTGCATAAATAAGTATGCAATTTTATTTATCCATTATGAGAGGCTTACAATACTTTGAATTCTTCATTCAGTTGCTAGCGAGCTGTCTTTCAAACTACTCTCAGTCCTATGGAACGTTGGCAAGGCAAATTGGCCGTGGTCACTGGCGCTAGCGGTGGCATTGGTGCGGCCTGTGCGCGTGCATTGGTCACAGCAGGTCTTCGAGTGGTTGGTCTTGCACGACGTGAGGCTAAGCTGCAGGACCTAAAGAAAAGCTTACCTCCAGCCTTACAACCTCAATTTATTCCACGTCGCTGTGATGTCTCTAAAGAAGATCAAGTTATAGCGGCCATCGATTGGACTGAGCGAATGTTGGGTGGCGCGGATGTACTGCTCAACAATGCTGGCATCACACGTGAAACGGAACTGGTAGCGGGCAATAACACGGAGAAGATACGCCAGGTAATAGATACCAATGTCATGGCGGTTTTATGGTGCACACGTGAAGTGTTCCGAAGCATGCTAAAGCGTGGAAACGAGGGCCATATATTGGTCATTAATAGCATAGCGGGACAGCAAGTGTTGAATTTTATCGATGTACTACCGAGCTTCAATATATATCCGGCGACTAAGTTTGCCATAACGGCAATGACGGAAACGTATAGGCAAGAATTCCAGTTGCACAGCAGTAAGGTTCGCGTGACGGTGAGTTCATAGTAATATGGCAGTGAATGTATTTAGTTATGCCTGCATATTTGTACAAGCAATGCATTTTACTATCGCTAAATCGCATCAAAGTTACTAGTGAAGCTTCGTACCAAGCATAACGAGCTAAGCTCTTATCGCTTTGGATTTTTGAAAAGTTGATAAAAAGGGAAGGCAGTCTGTGGCTGAGGAATTACTATATTTTGTTGCGATAAAGGGTGCAGACATCTACGTTATGTATAGAACACAATAACCGATGAATGGTCATATGGTGCCGTTGGTCATTTTAACGAAACTTTAAAACTGGTCAAGGATATAAATTCGAAAGCTTCAACTCATCTTGGCTTAATTGAGCCAGAATAATGAAATTTTCGAGCTGTCTTATCATTTCGGCTGCGCATTTAAGAAATTTCGACTGCGTATTTTTTAAAGTGCGGTTGCTCTTCGGCAAGCCATGGCGAGCCTCCGATATTTCTGCCATGAAAAAGCTCCCCATAAAAATATCTGGCTTTCGGAGTCGGCTTAAAATTGTAGGTCCCTCCATTTGTGGAACAACATCAAGACGCACGCCACAAATAGAAGGAGGCCAAAGACCCAAAGAAAGGGTGCAAGCGCATATTATACTTATATATACATATATTATATATATATAAAGGGTGATTTTTTAAGAGCTATAGGAAGTTTTTCAAAAAACACACGTAAAATTCAGAAAAATGCAAGAAATTTTTATTGAAATCCATAGTACAGTCCATATATTTTAATGTTTGAAGATTATTTCATGCAAATGTGGACCGTGACTGCGCTTCAAATGGTTCATCCGCTTAGTCCAATTTTGACATACTCTTTCCAATGTTTCGACAGGCATCTCACATATGAATGCTTTAATGTTGTCTTCCAATGCGTTAATTGAAGCCGGCTTGTCTGAATAGACATGAGCTTTAACATAGCCCCACAAAAAATAATCTAAAGGCGTTATATCGCACGATCTGGGTGGCCAATTGACAGCTTGGCCTCTCAACAAGTCCATTGTTACGCGTGTTGTGTGGCATGTGGCACCGTCTTGCTGAAACCACAAGTCAAGCTCTTGCATTTTGGGCAAAAAAAAGTTGGATATCATTTCATCTTATCTTATTTACGTACCCACTGATCCAAAAATGAGCTTCGTCACTGAACGCAATTTTTCGATAAAAAAGTAGATCTTCGGCCAACTTTCCAAGAGCCCATTCTCCAAAAATTCTGCGTTGCGGTAGGTCGTTCGGCTTCAATTCTTGCACCAGCTGTATTTTGAAAGGCTTCACACCTAAATCCTTCCGCAAAATTTTCCACGTTGTTGAGTACCAGAGGCCTAATTGCTGCGAACGGCGACGAATCGATAATTGGTGGTCATCATTAACACTGGCCGATACAGCTGCGATATTTTCTTCAGTTCGCACTCTACGTAAGTGTGTTGGTGGTTTGATGTCCAATAATGTAAATTTGGTTCTAAATTTAGTCACAATAGCTCGAATAGCCGCTTCAGTGGGTCGATTAAACTGACCATAAAATGGAAGAAGCACGCGATAAACTTTCTTAACAGAACACGCATTTTTATAATAAAATTCAATGATTTGCAAGCGTTGTTCGTTTGTAAGACGATTCATGGTTAAATTATAGACCAAACTGAACAGTGAAACAAAACACGAAACGTGCGCCAGCTGTTTAAACCAACTGTTTAAAAAGATAATAGCTAAAAAATCACCCGTTATATACATTTTTTATCTATAACTATTGTGGATATGAAACTTCAATTTTAGAAAACATCAATCCTCGGTCGCTCTTCGGCAAAAAATGGCAAATTTCCGAGTGTAATTATGTAATCATAAAGTTTTCTATAAAAACCATTTGTCTTTCGGTGCCGATCCATTTTTACGACAACAATAAGACACATCCCACAATGTATTCTAGTAAAGGATATACGCGCCAATTATACAGAATGTCCCAAGAAATGTATACCTATACACTTTACATTATTATGAATACAGTTTACAAATTTAGACGGATTACAGATTAAAAGTATAAATTAAAGAACACAGTTGTATAATTTATTTAGTCAGAGTAAATTTCAAGTTGATGCCCCTATTTTGAAATGCCTACTTTACGCGTCGCTTGTCCAACAGATTTGATAAAAAATCGCAAAAAGTTTCCAGTAATTTTTCTACTCTGTGGCGCTTCTAGCCATCTTGAATTGTCAAATCCAGCACAAAATTAACTCAATCTTCTAAAAAAAATCATAATAAAACAAAAATAAAACATTTTTTAATGAAAATAAAGTAAATCCAAATCACACTGGAGAAAATGATGATATTTAGTCACATGAAACAAAAAAAAAAAAAAATAAAGTTTGATCTCAATTTGTCGCTTGTTTTCAGCAAATTTTCTAAAGTTCTTTCCACCATGGGAGTTTGAGTCTCTATAGATATAGACAGGTCGTACTTCTTAAATAATTTATTAAGGCTCTCACTTGATTGAGACCAAATAACTATTTTCCTTTTGTTTTTGTGTCAAATTTCTTTTCGGAACAACATCAAGAGACAGACCACAAATAGGAAGAGGAGCACATCAAACACCCCTCAAAGGGTGTAGGCGCCAATTACTATTATTACTCATAATATGTATGACCATCATTTTTTACAATTATATTAAAAATTCGATTAGAAACAGAGTCATAAAATGTTTAAGGTAGTTTAAAGAAATCGTAGACGAAGTTGTTTTAACTTCACCATAACCAAGTGCAAGTAGGTTTGTGTAAAATGCTTAAGGGGTTCCGGTGGTCTGGAGCTCAAAAATTTATGGTAATTTTGGATTTTTTTTTTACAATAAAAAAATGAAAAAGGATATTTAAACTTTTTAGGCTTTTTATTCAACTTCTTTTACATACAAAAAAAAAAAAATGTATTTTAATAATTTAAAAAATGGCGCTGAAGTTCTTCCCGAAAAATTGGATCTGCACGGTGTTGTCCTTTTTGGTTTTTCTATTTATCCGAAACACAAAAACCAAAAAAATTATTAATCAGTATGAATGAATCTATATCCCGTACTACATAGAATAACAGAATATAAAAAATTGACAAAATAGCACGGTTTTGAATTCTTCTCTTCTTCTTCTTAATTGGCGCGATAACCGCTTACGCGATTTTGGCCGAGCTTAATAAAGCGCGCCAGTCGTTTCTTTCTTGTGCTAACCGGCGCCAATTGGACACACCAAGTGAAGCCAAGTCCTGCTCCACCTGATCTTTCCAACCCAGGGGAGGCCTTCCTCTGTTACCACCAGCTGGTACCGCATCGAATACTTTCAAAGCCGGAGCGTTTGTATCCATTCGGACGACATGACCCAGCCAACGAAGCCGCTGGATCTTTATTCGCTGCGCTATGTCTATGTCGTCGTAAAGCTCATACAGCTCATCGTTCCATCGTCTGCGATATTCGCCGTTGCCAACGTGCAAAGGTCCAAAAATCTTGCGCAGAATCTTTCTCTCGAACACTCCAAGCGTCGCTTCATCGGTTTTGAATTTCACACTCTAAAAATCGGGTTTTTTCAGTTTTTTAATCAAAAAAATACGAAATAATAATATGATTCTAGTACGGGCGATAGCCATCGATGTTGTGAACAAAATATAAAATTTCAGACGATTCGGTTGAATAGTTTTTTTTTCGACAACACCAGGCCGAAGAAAGTAGTTTTGAGATAATTAAGTTAATAGTTTTGACCATTTATGTAAATGCAACCAATGATGCCACCGACCTGACTCTACCTGCTAAAACGTCTGTAGAATCAAAAATACTGGGAATATCCTTCCAAAAATTTTACAGTATATTCTTAAAAGCCTATACTTTCGAAGTGCAAGTATCAAAAAAAAAAAAAATAAAAAAATTGGTTCTTTTTGAAAATTCTACACCACCACTTAAGCAAAAACAATTTTAATATCCGAAGTTAGTCTTTAGTAAATTGGTCAGACATTTTTTATTGCTAGAGAAGTTTTTGCATGAAGGGTCTTTCAAAAGACGCGCCTTGATGTTGTTTTAAAATAAACCTTGTAAAAACTTTGATTTTTTAAGGTTTCACTATTTTTTTTTTAAACGGCTCTTAAGAATTATGTGTAAAAAATGGCATATTTTAAATGTCCATCATGAGCACACCTTCAGGTAGAATCCGCCTAATACTCGATTCATAAATGACTAATTGTTGAGAAAGTCGAGATATCGATGTTGTTAGGTGTAGGTTGTTCAGAAACACTTTGCGCTACAGCAGAAATATGCTCAATAGAACGTGCAGTTTTTAGTCTGCTAGTCCTTTTTATATCCTCGACAGGAACCAGTTTCTTTAAATTTTTTCACCAAACTTTGAATTATCAACGAATTCGGACTGAGACTATAGCCCATTGACAGCTTTGATGGTGTGTTTGTCTATTGTTGCTAAAGGTATGTTCGCTTTGTCTGGTTGGGTAGGTAATGTGGTACCCAATCTCGCTAGTTCATCTGCTTTACAGTTGCCTGCTATGTCGCTGTGACCCGGCACCCAGAGCAGGTTTATTGTAAAGTACTGTGATAGTCGTCATCGACGTTGTAATGCTTTAAGAGCCGATTGGCTATCTGAATACTATTTATTTCTCTTGTGGGGAGAACACTTTTCTTTAAGGCTAACAGGCTTTCCTTAAAAGCCAGAATTTCAGCTTGAAATACGCTGCAGTGATCCAGTAGCCGGAATGAAATGTTGACCCTCATTTTCTCAGAGTGAAGGCCTCCGCCTACTTGTTCATTGAGCTTGGAACCATCAGTATAAATATTGAGTTCACTTCTATTGTTCATTCCCCATTGTCCCAATCTTCTCTCGTAGGGAAAGTTGTGGTAAAGGATGTATTTAAGTGCAGCTCTACTGAGTTACAAAAGTCTGTCCTTTGTTGTAAGATCATCTAGTATTCTTGTGTGACCCTTCCTGTTAGTGGCTAGGTAATAAGTGCAGCATGACATTCATCGCTGCCGTACCCCACTTATGCAGAGACTAGCACCTCTTTGAATACTTTCTAAACGTTTTACTATTGTTCTTTTCTCAAATGTTGACCACCAAACCAAGACACTATATGTCATGATAGGCCTTTCCACTGCTGTATATAACCAGAGTACTAACTATTTTCGGGGTTAAGCCCCATTTTGCTCCCACAATTCTTTTGCATGTATAGAGTGCTGTGGCAGCTTTTCTTACTCTATCATTCTTCGAAAGCTTCCTATCTAATACTAGTCAAGGGTGGGGGGTTTAGAACATGATTAGTTCTGTTTTGTGGGGATTTACCCAAAGACCACTCAATACAGTCTACCGGCTTATAAATAGTATATCGTCAAAGCGTTTTGCATTATATTGCAGAGGGTATCCGGAAATTTTCCTCTTATTAGTATTGCAACATCATCTGCGAAGGCTACTACGTGTATCCTCCTCTCACGTGTATCCTCCTTTCTCTTTAACAATCGATTCATTGCCAGTATTCACAACAGTTACAATGTTGTAAAGCAAAGTTCTCGTCTTTTCTCGCCTTTTTAATGAGGTCTTTCGAATGTTGAATTCTGAGCAATTTTTGGTCTTCAGTTAACTTGTTAAACGTGCACAGACCTTTTGTAAGCTCAAATGATCAGTTAAAATGCGATAAATCGATGTTTTGGAGATATTCAACTCCGATTCCATGAGTTTCAACGATGATTTCGGTTGAGTTTTGATTTACAAACAATTTCGATGTAGTTTTCGGTGATTACTGATCATTGCCATTTATGTCCTCGCAACCATCTCTGAAACGTGTAAACCACTCATGAACTCTGGCACGAGATGGACAATCATTGTCGTAAACTTTTTTCACCAATTCAAATGTTTTGGTAAATGTTTTACCGATTTTAAAATCAAATTTGATATTAGCTCTTTGTTCGAAATTCATTTTTGTACCGATGACACAAACATACTGACACTTTAGACGCAGTAACTTCGCCTTCACTGAACCGAATGTCACCAAGATTTCACTGGAAGTCAGCTAGGGATGTAACTAACTCATTAAAAAGATGGCGCCATCAAAAACATTTTTATGACGCTTGTTTTGTTTATTTTGGATTTCACCTCCTCCACCGGCACCGTATACCGGTATAAAGCTGAATATTTTCTAATTTTACCGCGGAACAATGAACCACTAGATGTACAGGTATGATATCGCATTCTAAATACAAAAGGGTCACAACTCAAAATGTTCCTTCTGATCAAATATGAACGAGACGTTATCAATAAAACGGTCCGCGGATCACATATGGCAAAAATAAATTTTTTGTTTTTTGGTAGGACTGTTATAAGCTTACATGGCAAATTTCAGCGTGATATGTCACATAGTTTGTTTTCTGTGCTACTGTAAACAAGTCAAGCTCGAGTGTGGAAAATTTTGAGTTGTGACCCTTTTGTATTTAGGGTGCGATATATCAAAGCAATTCAAAAAATATTACGAAAACTAAAAATTTGAAAATTTAGGAATAAAAAATGTAAAGAAATGTTCGACAAAAGTTTGGCTGTTTCTTGCCTGAAGCCAAACACAAGCGGAATTGAATTTTTGTACAGTGAGTTTCGGTGTACTGAGTTTAACATTCATGCCATTATTAAAAATTGGCTATTTTAGGGGCAACACTTTCACCGTATGTGCTATTTCTTGCTAGAATAAAATCCTCAGAGAATGGTAGTCTAAATTGCACTCATATCTCGTTACCAACTGCTTGATATACTTCAATTATTTTCTAATTTTACCTTACCTTGCTACAAAAGGGTATTTGCCCAGGTGCCGTGAACACAAACATATTTCCGGACGAGATACAATTCTATGTGAAACATATGGCGCGTTTGGAGCCGGAAAATATAGCAGATGCGGTTTTGTATGCACTGCGTACTCCCCCTCATGTACAGGTGGGTAACGAAATAATAAGAACATAATTGAATATTATAAAATTCATTAATATTCTATTATTTAGATACATGAGATCACTTTGAAACCAATGGGCGAAATATTTTAAAATAAAATGCAGTAAATACATTTTGCTAAGCATACTGGGGAACTGAATTAGTGTTACATATACTTTTACATTGGTACATTTACTTATTCAGAACACATGTAATAATGAAATATATAAATACCAAGAAATGTTACCCCAAGTTTCGTTAATAAAGAAGGAATTGTGAAATGACTAGCAGAATATGAGGTGTTCACGAAATTTCTCAATGCGAGCAGAGGAAGATCTGCTGGTGTCATCCGGGGCTAATAGAGGTTGCCTCTAAGGTGGTGTGCTGTCTCCATTGCTCTGGTGCATGGTGATCGATCCTCTACTCACCATCTTAAGTGATGCTGGAGTCTACACACAAGAATATGCGGACGACGTTGCCTGTTTGTTAACGGGCCCTTCGCTTATGAGCATCTGTAGAAAAGTGCAGAAAACTCTGGATATAATTGACACTTGGTGCTGTGCGAATGGTCTATCGGCAAAGCCCACCAAAACTGGTATTGTCTTCTTTACCAGAAAGAGGTAGTTTGATGGAATCGTTTTGCCTAAGCTAAATGGAGTCACAATCAAGCTATTAAATATCTTGGAGTAATCCTTGATAGTAAACTCCTCTGGAAATCACACGTTGAAACACAGACATCCAAAGCACTGACAGCCTAATGGAGTGGAGTCTTTCTCCTAGCAAGGTCCTATGGATCTACATGGCTATGATAAGACCTCCCTCTTGTGGGAGTCAGGAGGACCTTATGGAGGCTACAACACACTGTGGCCAGCTGTTTCGTCAGAGCTTTTCCAACTACTTCAGGCCCGGCATTAGATGCTCCGCCACTTGATGTTTTGATCCAAGGAGAGGCCTTGGAGACCATCTTCAGGCTGCAACACAATGGGAATTGGTACGGCTCCTATCCGGCATTGGACAACAGAGTAGGCATATCACTAAGCAGAGGGGACTGTAGGAGGCTGGTTGGACTGATGACGGGCCACTTTCTATGGGCAAAGCACATGGAAAAGGTGGGCATCTCAGGCAGTGCACTCTGCCCAGCATGTGGAGAGGAGGATGAGACGCACTTTCTGTGCGTCTGCCCCGCCTTCGCTCTTATCAGGTTTGAGGTCTTTGGCACTGATATGTTGAGAAGCGACCACCTTGGCTCCTTAGCACCATAAAATCTACTCAGATGTTTAACAAACTGAAGAATGGCGGCAAGTAATTGCAACAACATGTGAAATATGGATGAAAAAAATTAGGAAGCGTAGTTCAGAAAACACTGAAGTGAGATTTGCACGAAATTTAAAAGCTTTATCTTTTTTGAGCGGATGACCCATGGAAAAAGTGGTTTTCATATCCAAAGGAGGGCCTTTTATGAAGTCAAAGGACTTTCGAATTATCAGTCTGGCCATATTCCTTCATAAAATTTGGGACCATATCCGACAACAAATCCACCCTAAATTCATCACACCGTGATAGCACGTGTGCTCTAAAAGCAAATCCGCGGACACAATATAAAAACACTAACACTTGATATTAACGAAGCTTTCAATACTTCTACTTCGATGTTTTTATCAGGACCTCTTTCAGGCAGAATTCGTTCGGTTTATTCTTGAGAAAAGAACCACTGCATCGAAGATGAGGGGAACGATCAAAAATGGGCCTTCTCCCCCCTACTCTGCATTCTTACTGTAAAGAGTCTACCTTTAAGATTGCAAAATACTGGCTGACATGGCGGACGGCATTGCATTAACAGCATCAAGGAAACGTCTCCAAATTCTAAGCGAAGTGTTACAAAACACTGATACCCAACATTGTGGATATAATGTCCAGGGAGAGGGGCAGAAATGGTGCTATTTACAAACAGATATAAAATACCCGCTAGCAAAGCTCCTAAAATGGAGTGGGACTTACAATTGTTACTGAAACTAAGTACCGCGGAATTATTCTATTGTACATAATAAGCTCAGTCAGGTCCAGGAAAGCAGCACTTCCCTATATGAATGCAAAATGGTTTTAGGTATCAGATCGGGCTTGATATGCACATACACTGCACACACTGTACACACTGGTTGTACAAAACGCTTATGAGATCCATCTTCTTCTTTGGGGTCACTATTTGGTGGTCAACGTTGCAAAAGATGGCATCCAAGAGTATACAATTCAGCATCCATTCTTATCATAAGAGTGCTGAGACTCTGTTGGACCTTCTCCCAATAGAAATCGTTGGTGAATTACGGGCTGATTGCAACGCAAATTACTTACTTACTTATTTACTCTGAAAAGTATTTAAGTATTTACGAATTATAGAAACTTTTCCGGAAAAACACAGGGAGCTAAATTACACTACTCCATATTTCTGATAAGAAATATACAAGAAATAATAGTCATAGCAGCGGCATTCGGTCAGAAGTGTTGCCCACTGACCATAATTGACCAACTGACAGTGTCTTTCAAGCGGAGCTTTATAAAAAGCTGCTTTAAAAGAAGCTGCGTTCAACCGATCACTAATTACCTTCTACTACCTTCTCTCGAAGGTATAAGACGGCGGACGAAGATTTATGGCACCGTACCCAACAAGAAATTGCACCGATTGAGCGAACACTCCAGTGGTCCAGCGAACATTTGGCACAGAACCATCGATAGGGAGTTCGACGACGCAAACTATAACTGCAATTACGTGCAGTACTTAAGGGGACCTGGTGGTCTAGAAATTTCAGAAAATCTATTCTTTGTTTTTTCGATATTTTAAAAATATAGTATCTTAAGAGTATACTGTGAAATTTTCATGCCGAAATTTCCAATATTATAGCTTCTAGAGCCCATTAACTAGGTAGAGAGCGGTTCGCGCTCAAACTGTAAACTGCTTTATCCCGACTTTTTTCGGCCTGGTGTTGTAAAAAAAAACAAAAAAAGCTATTCATCCGAATCGTCTGAAATTGTATATTTTGTTCACAATATCAATGGCCAACGTCCGTACTAGAATCATATTATTATTTTGAATTATTTCATATTTTTTTGATTAAAAAACTGAAATAACCCGATTTTTAGAGTGTCATACGGGACATAGCTACAGTCATACTAATTAATAATTTTTTTAGTTTTTGTTTCAGATAAATAGAAGAGCCAAAATGGTCCAGGTCCAATTTTTCGGGAGGGTCAACTTCAGTTCCACTTTTTAAACTATTAAAATTAAAATTTTTGTTTTCATTTTTGTATGTAAAAAAAGTTAAATAAAAAGCTTAAAAAATTTAAATATCGTTTTTCATTTTTTTTATTATAAAAAAGTTCCTAAAAATACCCTAAATTTTCGAGCTCTAGACCACCGGGACCCCCTAATAGAGTGCGATTTAGATCTATTGTACTGGCCCTGTGCTCCCTGAAAAGATCAGGACGGCTGTAAGCAAGTTTGAGAAAAAAATATAACGCAATCTCAGAAAATTGCGTTGCAAAATGAAGTTGTCATATGATCTTACTTATGGGGTTAGGGGTAGTCAGAGGCCCGAAAAAGTGATGATTTTCAATAATTTTTGTTTGCTAATCAATTCCTTTATTTTACAAAAATAAAAACATAGCATTAATACAACATGTTTCGACTTGACTTTAGCAAAATTTAAAAAAAAAAATAATAATTGTAAAAGTTATTGCTGTTTGTGTGGAGCCCGTTTCTCCAGAAGTCCCTTGCGGTGATCATCACCAGTCCTTGGAGATTCATCTAAAATCAATCGGACAAGAGAAATTAGTTTTATTAATAGATATTCTTGTGTCTGATAGAAGCTTTTTTTTCAAAATTAACAATATGGCGGCCTCAGGAAATATTTTTCAGATTTTCGAGAAAAAACCGAAAATTAATTGTTTAAAAAAAATCGAAATTGAAAATAAGGCAGGATTGTTTTATGTTTTTCAAAAGCATTATTAATTTTATTGAAATCTATCAAGCGGTTTTTAAGTTTCAGTGATCACCATTTCAAAAAACATAGTTTTGAGAAAAACGCGTTTAAGGTTTTGCTATCGATTTATGTAGTTATACGAATTATTTAATTACTTACACTGTGTCATCTATTCCTGGGCCATATATGTAATAGTTCTTCAGCCGTCATAGCAGCTTCCAAAATATCGATTTGCTGTTGCCTACGTAGTATTCTACCTACTCGAGTGTTATCGTTAGCGCGCTTATCTGCCTCTTTCCGGAGCGCCCGAGCGCCCTTTGTTAATTGTTGAATAACTCGGAAAGTATTTGTCGGATTCACTTCAAATTTTCACAGAATGTATTTAAGTTATTATACTTTGCGAAAATGCAAAAAGGATTCAATTTTTCGAAAATTCTGACTAACCCTAACCCCTTATATAAGTACACTAGCAAACCCGGCCCCCTTCGCTGGGCACACTAAAATAGAATAGATATGGTTTAGAACAGAAAATATATGGTTTTCATATTATTTATTTCTTTATTCTTTATTCAAGCGCTTTGGCATAAACAATATTTTTTGTTTTTCTATTTGTTTTTGAGTAAATATAAAATATAAATTGAAAATCAGGAAAAAAGAAGATTGTTTTTAAATTTCAAATCAACGCACGCATATGAATAAACAATCGTCTTTTTTCCTGATCATCCATGAATTTTTCGTTTCAATTTATATGTTTTATTAAGCATTGGAGCTTTTTTAACCATTATCCATTTATATTTAAAAAAAAAAACGAAAAAAAATTTTTTTTCCACATAATTTCATTCGGATTTCACATTAAATTCTCAAATTTCGTAAGAAATTATTCACTGTTCCAAAATCCACTCCAAAAAAATTCACAAACAATTTTTGCATGTTGCACTTACGTTTTTTCCTTATGGCATCCAAATCAGAAAGAAATATTGACACATTGTAACTCACACTGTCAATTTGACAGTTCAGTTCCGCCCCAAGCGTTAAAAAAGTAAGCGCCATTATGGCTGGTTCAAAAGAACGCTGTACCCGTTGCCACTGCTCCGAATTACAACCAAACTTTACGAAACCCATTTTCAATACTTACTTAACAATGTGCATAAGTTTGGTTTAATTCGGTTCAAAGACACGGCGGGTCCACGTGTTGGCATATATTTCGAGACCCTAGTCGTCAATAGGTATGAAAATTACCCCGTATTAAAGCACTTATCAATAGCTTTCATTTGATACCCATATTGTACATACACAACCAAAGGTTACCCGGGTCCACGTTTTGACCTATATCTCGAGACCCCAGTCACGTATCGGCATGAAAAATACTCTGTACTAAGGCATTCACCAACAGCTTCAATTTGATACCCATATTGTACAAACACATTCTAGGCTCCACGTTTTGGTCTCTATCTCGAGACCCTAGTCACGGAGCGGCATGAAGAATACTCTGAACTAAAGCATTCACCAACAGCTTTCATTTGATACCCATATTGTACATACACATCCGAAGGTTACCCGGGTCCACGTTTTGACCTATATCTCGAGCCCTATCCACCAATAGGTATCCAAACTATACGGAAACCATCTTCAATACCTTCTTAACATTGTGTGTAAGTTTGGTTTAATTCGGTGCAGACACGGCCGGTTAGCGAACACACACAAAAAGTTGACTTTATTTTATATATAAGATTTTTTTCAGTTTGTGTCCGAAAAATCCTAATATCTTACGGAACCCTATTTTTTTCCAAAATAAAATGTAATCCATGTTACTCTTGGATAATGTAGTTTTCGAATGGTGAAAGAATTTTTAAAATCGGTCCAGTAGTTTTTGAGCCTATTCGTTAAAAACAAACAAACAAACAAACAAACAAACAAAGTTTTCCTCTTTATAATATTAGTATAGATATGGTATGTATGCACTTAATATCAACAGTGAGCATAGTTACGGGACTAGCAAGTCTGCGTGTAGTAGAATTCCCTAGCCTCAAACATTCATTCTGGGTAAAGTTTGATCAATGCTGACAGATGCAGTGCTTTAAATCTTGTAATCTTTGATACTTATGCTGAGCAATATACATTTCAAAAGTTGCCTATGCGCAGCCACTTCAAAACATGAATACTATGATACTACTTTTCAAAATATGCTCCTCTTATTTTGGCTGTTGTTTTGTTTTTCAACCTTCTTCCCTCCGGAATGGCGTTTTTCTAAATTTTTTAATGCCACTTTGCCACCTACTATGCATACATACATACATATCGTATATGTAATCACGTATGTACGAGTATTATGATATAATTAATTTCGAATGATTAGTTAGTTTTGTGTCGCACTGAGAAATGTGAATCGTTTAATTACTTAATTTAATTTTCCAGTAATGCAATTGCTATTAGTCATTGTTGACGCCGTATTTTTGGTTTAGTTAAGATGTTAGTTGAATTATGGAAGTGAAATTAATTACGTAAATAAATGGATCTTACATAAACTTCTTTTTTACTTATACTCGTACACGCGGCCTATTTGTTAAGGGCGTTAAATGAAAATCAGTTGAAAATCAGTTGGGGACACCAAAATCAAAAGTAACTGTATAAATATGAGTAAAATTCAACACGTAATTCGTAAGTTGCATTCGCTTCAAAATTAGTCGATTTTTTTCTGCTTTTTGTTTTGTTGTGAAAATATGGAAGCCAAATACATGTGACTTTTTACGTTTATGCTGCTTAGGTGGATGACATTCGCAATTCCAACTATTTGAGCTCCCTCTACGGTTTTAAAATTATGCTTGACATTTTCAACAAGATGGGGGCATATTTGGTCAATATTTGGAAAATTCAGGCTGCATGAGAATACTCTCGACAATGGAGAACAATACTTTTGTAATGCTCCAACAGCTGCTGGTTTTGTCGTCATTGACTTGCGATTTGACAAATTTCCACAGAAAATAGTAAAATGGCATCATAGTCAAAAATCATCAATTAATTTAAGAAACTCTTCCGTCACAACTCTACCAAACAAAATAATAAACACAGCGAGTTATAATCTCTCTTTTGTTACCCCCCAATTTAGATCACTGGCTAAAAAATGAGAGTGTAAATAAAATATTTTATACAGTCTGTGTTAGGAGAAAAGAAGCGGTTTTTTTCTTGTAACATTGCAGGAAACTGTAAGGCGGATGCACTTGCAAGAACCGGTACAACGCTTAATCTCGAACCGGATAAGGCGCTGATACCCATACCCATAGCCACTTGTAAATTACTTATAGACAGGGAAACCATCAAAAAGGTAAATACAAGCCGGCAAAACCTCACAACATGCGAACTAAGCAGACAGGCATGGCCGAATTGGAACAGCGGTCGATCGAAGATCTTGCTAAGATTTAACAGAAAAGCTATAAGAAAAATGATAGGTGTATTAACTGGTCATTGTTTAATAGGCAGCCACGCTAGAAGGTTAGGACTCCCGTACTTCGATTTCTGTAGAAGCTGTCTTAATACAGAAGAAGAGGAAACAGTCAGACACCTTTTATGTGAATGTGAAAGCCTAGCTATGAGAAGGCTGCGCACTCTTGATACAGCATTTCTAACCGATGTAGCGGATATAGCCCATCTAAAACTAACGAAGCTCTGCTCGTTTATTAAAGCAACCGGATGGTTTGAAAAGGAACACGTAGAGTAAGGATAAGCTCCAGTGGTATCACAATGGACCTGCGGAAGGTCTAAATGTGTCTTACGACAACCACCCTACCTACCTACCTACCTTCTTGTAACTTCAAAATATATTTCCTTCTGCTTTTTACTGCGTAATAGTCCCACGTAAGGGCTACGACACCAGTGCTAACTCAAGTTAATGTCATTCGAAACTTTCCCGTAAACGCAACCAAACAAAAATGAGTGAGAAGTACGCGAAGCGTTTTGAGGCGGTATTTTTACGAGTATGCACGCATTCGAAATTATCTTACGCCGCGGCTGCAAAAGTAATTTAAAAATCAAAAAGGTTTGTTGTGATGAACCAGCGGTATAAGATATACAAAAATGTTGATGACTTTTCCGAGTGCGGCTTGAAGCGAGTGACGACAAAAAAGCGGGATAAAGTGATCGTCCAACTGACTACGCCAAACCCAATCAGATCTTGCTAAAAAGAGAATAGATGTCAATATCAACACCATCGAACGTCGACTGAAGTAGGCGAACATATCGCACCGTCCAACATCATCAAAACCACTGCTCTCAGAAAAACACATTGAGAAACAAAAAAAAAAAAGATGGCGTCATCGTATTGGGCTGGCCTTCTCAGTCCTCAGACGCCAACCCCATTGGAAATGTGTGGAGAACTACGAAAACACATCTTGCCGGAAGGCCAGTCTATGATTTAAAGCAACTCGTGCGCCAAGTTCGCAAAATCTGGTCCTGTATGACGACGAGCTACTCAGAAAAGCTGGTTCAAAGCATGAAGAAGATGCCAGGCTATACTCGACAACGATGGAGACTACACGGATTATTGAGTAATTGCGACTTGTAGTTTTGTAATTTTTTTTTGTTTCCTTGTTCACTCTACTCGGGAGCATAGGGCCTCGACAAGACTCAGTCTTGCATTGGTTTCGTTAATCTATTTGCTTTCTGACAGGGTAGGTGATTAGCCTGCCGCTACCAGCCATAAGTAGTGGGAATGCCCCCACCTGTCGTTGCTTAGGAACAACGTCTTCTTACTGCTTGAAGCGCCATCTGTGTGTCTATTTTTTCTGCCAGAAGGATCACACAGATGGTTGAGGACTTCGCTAAATTTGGTGTGTCTGCGCTATTACCGCGATTGCCCGCTTCCTCTTGCTGGCGCCACTGATGCAATGTGTAACTGTGTCTTTTTTTATTTTTTTGCTTGTTTTAGCAGCTACAATGCAAGTAATGCGCTGACTTTTTGTGCGGGAGTAAGGATTAGAAGAATACGGTTGTTGGGGTTGAGGAATTAATTTTTTTTTTGTTTTTTTGTTTTATTTTATAGAAATTAGGAAAGTAGGTAAGTTTGGAAAAGTGCAAGGACCGTGCTTTATGTGGGATTCGAACCCACAACCTCAGGAATGGCAGGCTTGTGCATTTACGCTAGACTACCGAGGCAGCATTAGTAGTAGTTTTGTACATCCTTTCATGTAAAACATTTTTAAATATATATCTTTTATACTGCATGAATAATCGCATTCCTTTTTTCTGACACATACTGTATATTTTATATGAGACAAAAAATGAAATATTTTATTTAATACATATTTACCCGTGTTACCAATGCTTTGCAATTTACCGTTAAATTCCAATAGGTAAAATTCACTTTTCCGTAAATTTGGTATAAAATATTTACAGATCGATATTATTAATCCCCCCTTTTAAATTACTTCCGCAAATTTTCAAAATAGCACGCAATATTTTATTTAAAAAAAAGTTTTTTTAAACTATTTTTGATAGGGATCCAGAAAATTCCCAAAAATTCAAAAAAAAATTCTAAAAATGAAAAAGCAAATATTTTTTCCTAGTGTTTGGCCTAAGAAATGAATGTAATATTATTGTTTTTTTTTATTGTTTTTTATAAAATTTAATGGATTTTTTTAGAATTTTTTTAATCATTTAGAAATTTTCCAGTATTTTTAAGGGTTCTAATAATCCCCAACTAGTTTAAATAATTGTTTTTTTAATAACTAATAGGGGATCATTTTTCAGACATTTATGTCCAATTACTGTTAAAAGGGGAGATTAATAATATCGGTATGTAAACGTTTTATACTAAATTTACGGAGGAAGTGCATTTTACCCATGGGAATTTAATCGTTAATTTCAAAGCGTTGTTGTCACGGTAAGTTTTAAATAAAAAAAAAAATAAATAAAAAATTAGGTATCTAATTTTCTTGGCCAAAGAACATTTTTTTTGTGTGGGTCATCCAAATAAAAACATACATACTCCATGTGGTATAATAATAAAGAAGGTATTAAGACCATACTATAGGAAATAATAATAATAATATAAAGGTAATAAACTGTAATTCTTATTTATTCCTCCAACAAATCTCTATAATATAGAGGGTCTTTCAAAAGACGTGCCTAGATGATGTTTTAAGGAGTAGTCAGAGTTTTAAAAAATTGAATTTTTGCATTTTTTTAAAGTATAATAACTTAAATATATTGTGTGAAAATTTGAAGTGAATCCGACAAATACTTTCCCAGTTATTCAACAATTAACAAAGGGCGCTCGGGCGCTCCGGAATGTTGGAGAGAAAGTAGCTACCAGCAGCTGGATGCTGCACGTATGAAAGAGGCAGATAAGCGCGCTAACGATAATACTCGAGTAGGTTGAATACTACGTAGGCAACAGCAAATCGATATTTTGGAAACTGCTTTGACGGCTGAAGAACTATACATAAATCGATAGCAAAAATTTAAATGCGTTTTTCTCAAAACTATGTTTTTTGAACTGGTGATCACTGTAACTAAAAAAACGCTTGGTAGATTTCAATCAAATTTATACTGCTTTTGAAAAACATAAAACAATCCTGCCTGATCGAATTCTCGTTAATAATTCTCGTTTTTTTTCTCGAAAATCTGAAAAATATTTCCTGAGGTCGCCATATTGTCAATTTTGAAAAAAAGCTTCGATCAGGTAAAAGAATATCTATTAATGAAACTAATTTCTCTTGTCCGATTGACTTTAGATGAATCTCCAAGGACTTGTGATGATCACCGCAAGGGACTTCTGAAGAAACGGGCTCCACACAAACAGCGATAACTTTTACAATTATTATTTTCTTTTTTTTAATTTTGCTAAAGTCAAGTCGAAACATGATGTATTAATGCTATGTTTTTATTTTTGTAAAATAAAGCAATAAAAATGATTGAAAATCATCATCTTTTCGGGCGTCTGACTACCTTTAACCCCTTAAAATAAAATATGTAAAAATTTAGATTCTTCCAGGTTTCACTATTTTTATTCAAATTAACAATTGAGCCGCTCAGTGCACACATCGATTAACTCCATAAAACGAAAAGTTGAGAAATGCGATGATGTAATGTATATTGTTTTTAAAAATTCCTCTCATAATATGAATTCAAATACACGGTGGGCCATATAGCGTTGCTTTTTGAACCACCTATTTTTTTGAGAATGGTAACACAAATGACATGTCAAATGTGTTCATAATTTACTTAAAGGTTTGGCATTTACGAAATGGGACGCTTGAACAAAATTGGGAAAATGGACGGAAAATCGTTTGACCGAAGATGAGCATCGGAGCTGTGATTTAAGCCCGTTGGACTATTTTTTGTGGGGAGCCGTTAAGGAAAAATGCTATGCGAACCATCCAGAGACGATTGATACTTTAAAACCGAAATCGAAGTTGCCATTCATGAAATTGGAGCCCAAACAATCGAAAATGTGCAAAAAATTGGGTTGATCGAATGGCCTACTATAAAGCCAGTCGTGGCAGTCATTTGAACGATATTATTTTTCATTCATAAATGACAATGTTCAATCTTCAAAATAAAAAAAAAGTTTGAAAAAATATTGATTAGTTTTTTGTTTATAGCCGATTCAAAAAGCAAATTTTACATGGCCCACCCTATATATAATGTGGAATGCATAATTGCAGATATAGTTTTCATCTAACGGTATATAAAATTAATAAGAAAGAATAGCCAACAAACAATCGTCAGTAAAGTTACAGTTTTTATACGACTGATGGGGTTAATCGATTTGGGATCTGAAAAAGTAATAAAGTTAGTAAAAAGTAATAAAGTCTTATAATTTTTAAGTTTTTATAACAGAAAAAATTAGTTATTATACATTTTTATCACAGCTTTTCCATAAAAATGAATATGGGAAGTTCGGTTATAAAATAATTTTCGTAATTAATTTATAGCAGTTTTATGTTAGCGCCATTATTCTTTGGGATGATTCAGCACTATTATAAATAATGTCTTCTTCATCAGCTGTATGCGAGGATTTGTGATTTCGATTT
This sequence comes from Anastrepha obliqua, assembly GCF_027943255.1. Lineage (NCBI taxonomy): Eukaryota > Metazoa > Arthropoda > Insecta > Diptera > Tephritidae > Anastrepha > Anastrepha obliqua. The sequence continues at coordinate 32,911,826 of NC_072893.1, forward strand.
GTTGACAAGTTTTTATAGTAATCGTGTTTAACATCTCATCTATATTTTTCAAACTTTGCGGTCTGTCCACTAAAGATTTTCTTATATTAATGGCTTGAAATTCTGTATCTTCATGATAATCACATTTGAATTGTATGAGATAGGGTTTGGATCTCTCTAACTTTATCCAGCGTATTTTAAGCCAATTTACTGGAAGCCCTGTGACGGTTACTTTTATGTTAATGATAGACTGTTCTAAAGGTTTTGTTGACAAAAAATATTGGTTTGTCATTTGGATTAGATGAAACGGCGCTTTCTTTTTACATGTTTTGATTATATGGTACCAATCATTTGGTAAAAAAATGATTTTTTTCGCACATAATTCAATAATGGCAAAATCTGAGTCATTGGGCAAATAGCTGTGTCCACTTACCAAAAATTTCATGTCAATTAATTCAGCTTTGATTTCTGTGCTTTGAAAAAGTTTCAATAAACTTAAGACAGTTTTAATATTTCTGTTTTGACCGGTACACGAACCCGAATATGTTATTTTTTTTTCGAAGTTTCCAGCGTAAATCTTTATGTACTGAAACGATTTATATTAGAGTATGGAGTTAAGCGAAATGGCTCTGAAATAAATTACTTATTATTCAGCTGCCAAAACAATTTGCCATTTAGCGCGGGTTTAGCGCTAAATAAAAACACTTTTTTTTTTAATTTTTTACAGAAATATGGCTTAAGATACTTTAATAAAATCAGTTGCATGTTATTGTACATCTTTTCAATAAGTTTTTAAAAAATATTAATAATAAAATATTGACAAATAAGCCCATGACAGAGTTTTTTTGGAGATATGTTTTTCGAGAGGTGCTCTGCGGTGCCAATCGGCATTCGTCGTAGAATCATCTGAAACTAAAAAAGTCGAATTTTTCAGTTAAAGTATGACGTAATGCTCCCCCCTACATTAATAAAATTTTTTTTTTTTCATTTTTGTAGTTTTTGGTGGCAAAAAAACGTAAAACGAGCATTTTTGGCGAAAAATTTCGCCATATTTGTAAGTGAAAAACCACCTTAAAAAAAAAAAATAAAAAAACAGTGTAGGGGGGAGGTATTTTTGATTTAGAAAACGTGTGCCAAATTTGAAAAGAATCGGTTGAATAGTTTCGGAGTTGTGATTGGCACCGACTTTTAAGAAGCCGTTTCGGGAAAAACGCGTTTGAAAAAATGACTCTGAGAAATTATCGATGCTCCGCATTCGAGGTAGAGTGCCTACAAAGGCTATAACTTTGAGAGTTCTGCTCCGATCCACTTAAAATTTTGACACAACATTCTTGAAATGATTTACTATAAGATGAGTGAAGAAAAAAAATTTCGATTTTGTGACCCTACCCCCCCCTTAAATGCCCACCATGAGCACATCTACACGTCAAATCTTCCAAAAACTCGATCCACGAAAGCCTAATTGCTGAGAACGTCGAGATACCGATGTTGTTGAGTGTAGGTTGTTCAGCAACACTTTGCGCTGCAGCAGCAATATTATCAACAGAACGTCCAGTTTTTATTCTGCCAGTCCTTCTTCTATCTTCTACAGAAATAGCTTCTTGAAATGTACCTTTGAATTGTGGTCTCATTCGGACGATTATTTCCACCAAAGTAGTCACAAATTTTACGATATGTTGTTCTTAAAGATCGAACATTTTCAAAATAATGATGAAATTCATTCAATAACGTTGGAATACGCGAGATGTGTTCAATAGTGCGCCACTACTGTATACACAAATATTTGCACCTCAAGTTCTATTACTTTTGAATTCAACAATCGCTCAAACAAGTTGCACCCGAATGCATGCGCTAACAACACGCAACAGATTAAGGCAAACTAACTCATGCATTCACAACAAATATTGTTACTCACAACATTACAGTTGCTGTTGGCAACAAAAAGTTGTATGAGTAGTCGAAGACAGCAACATCAATTGTCTCGGCAGCTCAGTAAAACTGATCGCGCCTACAAAATTTTGCCAGGTTCGACAGCATGATCGTTGTAGCCGCTTACAGCCAAGTTACCACGCGCTACACCGAAACTGGAAATGCTTAAATGCTAAATGTTAAAAAAGTAAGAGGTGAAGTCAGCTGCGCTGTCGCTGATGTCTGCTTTTATTCATTGCTTGGAGATTTTCTTGGTTTGGTTATTTCTTGAATTGTGCACTTTCAGTTCGTTTGGAACTTTGTACGAGTGCGGTTTAGTGCGAGTTGGTGAATAACAGCAATTCAACGCTGCGTGTTGCAGTATCCGTTGAAGTTAAATATTGTACGTTTGTCGGCTTTATTTTTTGTTGTTTTTTGGAAAGCAGTGTGCTTACGTATTTCTGACGTTTTGCTATTGTTTTGACCAGTTTACAAGCGAGTCCCTGTGTATAAAATTAGGCATCGTATTACTTACGCCCCTCTTCAATTCGCAGTTGTAGCCGTTTGTGGGGTGTTCTGCTCGGCTAATTGGCAGCAAGCGCACTTAACAATATTGTTTATTATTAATTTATGCTGTTACTGTGTGTTGGTATTGTATTTTATACTTCTGTGTTCTAATTGTTCTTGATTTTGAGTGCATTTTTCGTTGACGTGAACGAACATTGAGTTGTTGTGAATTGCAACTAAGGTGTCAAAAGAAAATCTTAAAAAATGTGAAATGTGAGCCGAACATTGTGGCGAATCGCGTAAAAGTCTAAATCTGTCAAATCAACAACATAAAACAAAAAAAAAAGAAATAAATAAATACTAACAATAAGAAGCCAACGTCAGCAACCTGACTTAAAATACATATGTACATATACATACATATATACAGATGCATCAACCAACGATTTTCTCGTGAATGATTTTCTCAATCGGCATTGGTGTAGTGCGCTTATAAGTAATAAGTAACGTTACTGCCTATTTGTGTTGTTGCCGGCGATCGACAGTGCTTTCATACATGCGTACATACATATGTACACAGTTGATTGAAGGAATTGCACGGCAACGATTTTCCCTCCCGGTGAAAATATTGCTGCTGCAGCTTGAACGCGCGCTGTTGTTGTCTTCTCTCAACGCTACTATAGTATGTGTGTACACGATCGAGATGTTTGCTGCTGTGTCTTACTACTTAGTACAATAAGTAACTGATGTTATTGTTATTGTGCTGCTACTGTTACCGGATTGCAATGTGCGCGCTGAAGTAGAAAGTTGCCGTCAACCGCATTGTTGCTGACTTTTTTTTCTAATTTTCGCGTTTCTTTATGCTTGTGTTATTAATTTATATTTCATACCTGAATTTATGTTTATTAAAAACACTTAATGCTCTTAAAGAAAAGCAACGGACATTCTACTCATACTTTGACCACACCACCACAACTAAAAAGAGAAACAAAAAAGTATTGTGTGTTGTTTATGAAGAATTCTATAATACTACTTTTTGTGCGTTGAAAAAAAGAAATCGTTTGAATTTGAAAAAAATTTCACGGCATTAAGAGCAATAAATATATTTGTAAATATAACAGTAAAAAAATTTTGGAAAAAGAGTGAGTTTCATGTGAAAATTGCTTCTGCAATAAAACTTTGTCAATAGTTTTGAAAGAGCAACATTTGAAGAAATAAGCAACAAAATGTCGGATATTTATTATTGCAGTAACAGTAAGGTGAGTGAAATTGGAATCATTTTAAATTGGATTTGGGTGAGGAGAGTGAAATTGGAATAATTTATATATACGAATACATATTTCATTTTTATGTGAGCACGAGCCCTGAAAAATGTAAGGAAATAGCTCATTTTTCCACTTACTTAGTCGCTTTTTAATTCGATAAACTAACTCCGACGTTTTTCAAAATAATGTACTCGTATGTGATTGCTCGAGCCCTTTAAATTAGGCCATTTCTTCAAATTTGTTAAGAGAAAATAATCTCAGGAGACAAAAGCTAGAGAATACGCTGGATAAGAGAGAACTTTCCTCTCATATTGCATATGCAATGAAATAATAAGGGATATGAGTAACGGTTGATCGACATAAACAGGGGCTTTACACGATGTATAGAATGCAGGAATGTGTCCAGCATCAGACCCTTAAACGGCTCTCAGCGGCTATGAAGAAATCAGTTGATTGGCCATCACCGGGATCGGTTGGTTTACGAAAAGTCTGAGACTGTGTTGGTGATATATGGAAAATATCAACACAGCACCTACTCATATTACTTCGTTGCCGTCTGAGCAACGACAGATTGGACGAGTGTGTGATTGACGTGGCATACGAAGTTACTCTCCCTCTGTGCTTCGGATGACCAAACTGGGGGGCTTTAACGAGTGTGATTTTATCAAGTGAGGACTATTAATTATCAGTTCAAAGTATCAAAGTCGATAATATTAGGCCCGATGGGTGAGCTGATAATTTTTAATTAATTATCATAAATTATCAAGATTTGATCTACGTGCACTGTAAAAATTTGCATGGAAGCGCAAATCGAGTGAGCAAAAATCACATTTCATTCTGAGGTGAAGCAACAAATCCTTGCTGGAAATATTTTTACTCATGAGATTTAGCAAGCAAGAAAAGCAGCTGATTAAAGTTTGAAAAAAAAAATGAATTTATATTCATAAATTAAGTAAATATTCTTTTCATATAGTCGAAATTGCCGAGTAGAATATTTTACGTTGAAGACTCTTATTTTAAATTTTACTGTTTGGATGTAAAAAGGAATCAATCGGCGGCTCCTGAAATATGCTAGTTTTCGCAAAATTTGGTTTTCGAGCACTATTTTGGATACATTGCTCTTTAAGAGAGTATATGCAAATTGTTGGGTAAATAATGCTGGATAATTAATGGTACGCAATTACGAGCTGTGAGGTGACGTTTCGATTTTTTTTTTGTTTTTTTTTTTGTGTTATACACAAGTCCCGAACAAATGTTTACAGTTTCACCTATATGACGTATTTAGTTTTTTTTGACAGATGCAAAGGTTAGCCGTGTTAGGGTGTGCGCGCCGATTTTCTGCTTTCGAAAAAAATTTATCGAAGGGGCGCAATTTATTGCTTTAAAACAACAATGTAATTATGCCTAAGAGACAGCATTCCGCGAACTACATCTTAGGCAAAAAAAAAAAACAGACATATGTAGATCAATAAATACAAGGTGAAGTCCAATATAAACAAGACTGAGCTAAAATAGAAGCGACAGGAGCTTTGTTCTGTTCATTTTGAGCTTATTTATTCAAAATAGTCCAGTCTGGCCTCGATATACGGTTTCGACCGATCTAAAGGCTTTTTCAAAGAGTGTTGCTGAATACAAAAAACTAAAATTTTTATTGTTTATTAATGTCATAATTTGTATATGAGTTAAACAAAAATGGGGAAAAAATTCGCGGAATAAAATGCTTAAAAAAATGAATTTTGGGGCGAATTTTCCTATTACTTTTGCTTCGAAAAAATTATTTTTTCGAAAAATGTTCGAAAACTTGAAACACATAGAAAGTAATATTATAATAAGGATGTGTGCAAAATTTCAGGGAGATCGGTCAATAACTTTTCGAGTTATCGTGTACGCCATAGTTGATAGTGTATAGTTTTGAGAAAAACTCGTCTATAGCTTGAATACATAACTATACTATACCTCTCCCAGCGCTCGGACGCAAAGAATATAGTCGTCACGGCATTAAATATATCTGAGAGGGACTACTTTGAAGGAGGCAAAATAAACATTGAGGAATAAATAAAAATGTTAGATTTATAATTTTTGCAAATGGCATCGTACTTCATTTGACACTTGTGAAATAGAGAGCTGCAGTATTTTAACAGACAAGCATTGGAGCGCGTGAAGGTCGAAATAAACATTTCCACCACTCAACATGATTTTTTTGTTATTTAGTAAAAAAGTTATTCCGAAAAAAAATGGATAAATAATTTTGCGACACCTTGTATATACTCTTCGTAGGCCAGTAATTGTGCACTTTCATAAAATATTAAGCCTGAGCAGCGTAATTCTGCAGCTGGAGCTAATATGGCATTATCCATCAGACTAAATCGCACGAAAATGCAAAGTTACGCTCTTTTTTAAAATTCACATACCCACATACGAGTAAGATGACGTAAATTTGGATTGCCAATGGATGTGGGTGCTCGAAGATGTAGCTATTTCGAAATATTCATATTAATTACGTATTGTTATTGTAAATTGGCTGTGATCACAAGCAGAGTTGACATAAAAGTAAACTTTATGCTCTATAAAAACGGCGTTCTTTTGTTTTCCATTTCTTCATCTGACTCGTTTAGTTATTAGCAATTTGCATGGAAACTTTTACTTTTAAAGCTTATATTACTCGACTGGAGAGGTGTACAATGGCAACTGCAAGTGCATAAACTTTCTATGATTTGCTTGAATAATTTTTGCCAATCACAGTTCACTTCACACATGCGCTGTCAACCATTTAAATAATTTGATTACATTTTACAAACAATACCCATAAAAGTAGTGGAAATGGCCAACACAATGAGCCACTATAAATACTAAACTAACAAAAGCTGTTATTCAATAAAGCAACGACTTGTAAGATACTTTTATGAATCGTATAAAACCCAAATAGCGAAAGTACTGAATAGGTCCAAATATGGGTAGACTAACAAAAGTTCATTAAAAAGGCTTTTTCTAAAAACGGCCGCCCCTCGACAATGGCAAACCTCCGGCGGGAAAAAGCTCCTGATAAAAAACCATCGGTTGTGATCGGAATCGGCTTGAAACTGTAGGTTCCTCCCTTTATGGAACAACATCAAGACGCACGTCACAATTAGGAGGAGGAGCTCCTCCAATGTAAGCGCCTATTATATATGTATATATCATATATAAGGTTACTCCAAATTTAGGTTGATATGAAATCAATTTGGAAAATGATTGGGCAACACTTTTTGAGCTAGGGTATAAAAATAAAAAAAAACACTTAATTTTGAGGAAAACGCAATTGAAAAAGACTTAACGAGAGACGTTTAAAATAGAGAAAAGTAGATTCTGCTGAAACGTTTTTCTATTGTGACTTGGTAATCCCTATTTATAGGAAAGCATCGAAGACATTTACTAAAAGTCGAATCAAGTTGAGTTGCCTAAAGTTGTCACGGTTTCATGAACTAAGCAAGTTTCCAACTGCTGTGCCTATCCACGGATTAAGCCATTTTTTGATGTCTTCATATGAATGCAACTGCTGGCCGGGCGTTGTCATGCTGTAGAAACACTTTTTCATACCTCTCCGCGTATTGCGGCCGCTTCTCGCACAGTGCTCGGCTCAATCGCATCAATTGAAGTCGATACCGATCCCCAGTGATGGTTTCGCTTGGTTTTAACAGTTCATAGTAAATAACACCAACTTGGTCCCACCAAATACATAGCATAACCCTCGCAGCGTGAATATTCGGCCGAGGCGATGATTTTCTTTTCTTTCCATTGTTGTAATGAATCCATTTTTCATCACCCGACACGATGCGATGAAGAAAACCCTTCTTTTTTTTGCCGCTGGAGCAGTTGTTCACAGGCGCAAAAACGATGTTCAACATCCCTTGGTTTTAACTCATAAGGAACTCAAGCCACCTGTTTCTGAATCATTCCCAAAAGCATGCAATCGCTTGAAAATGGATTGGCGGATAATTCCTAGTACTGAAGCAAGCTCTTCTTGCGTTTGACAGAGATCCTTATTGAGGAATGCCTCCAGTTCAGCGTCTTCGAAAGTTTTTGACCTTACTTCATGCAGACGGGCGTCAACTTTAAAATCACCGTCTTTGAAGCGACGAAACCAATCTCGGCACGTTGTTTCACTTAAAGCAGCATCTCCATAAACTTTTTGTAGCTCTCGATGCGCTTCAGCCGTCGTTTTTTTCGAATAAAAGAGGAAAATCAAAACAAAAAAAAAAAATTTTCGATTTTTTCAAAATTCTAGACCAGCTTCCCCCCTTAAGGGGGTATTCTAGTCTAGAGGCCCAGCATTTTTTGACGGCGATTAAAAAAAAAAGCTATTGATATTTTTGCTATCCATTTTTTTATCATTTATTTATTTATATATTAAGAGCACACAAAATGAATTTAAAAAACAAAAATTTCATGGAATTATGCGTCCTTGAAGTGGAAGGGGAAAACAAAAGGCAGTCTCCTCGTCGTCACGATTTCTACCCTTGTGGTCATGGGGGAAAAAAGATGACAAATTCCTAATTAATATGTCATTAATACTCATTTTGAGTACCTTATTTTGGCAGATTTGCAGTTTCTTAACATGCGACTTTGCGATATTACTCCAGGCTGGACAGGCATATAATATTATTGGCTGAAATATAGACTTATAAATTATTAGTTTATTTTCATCACTTAAGCCAGAGCGTCTATTTATTAGGGGATATAACGTTTTAATCGCCAAATTTACTTTCTCCTGTATGTACTTTACATACTCGCAAAAATATACTTTTTTTATCAAAAATCACCCCCAGATATCGTACGGTATTGCCCCACGGGATATCATAACTACCTAATTTCAAACCTGTACTTGGTATAAAGCAATGACTTCTTTTTCTAGTGAAAAAGATAGCTTGCGTCTTACTAATGTTTAATTTTATTTTCCAAGTACACAAGTAGTCTGTCATGTTTTGGAGTGCATCTTGAAGTTTGGTTACGATTTGGTTACCAAACGCATGCGAATAAAATATGCCAATGTCATCTGCATACATAGCATATGAACATTTGGCTAATTTGGGAAAATCAGAGCAATAAATAATGTACAGTAAAGGACCAAGTACCGATCCCTGGGGAACTCCAGCGGGTAATTCGATCATGTCAGAGTATTCGTCATTCAGAAACACGCAAAAGTAGCGATTTTTTTAAAAAGCAATTTATGATTTTTACTAGTGGTAACGGAAATTTTAAATTTATTAATTTGTAAATAAGACCATCATGCCATATCGAATCAAAAGCTTTCTCTTGTAATCGAAGTTAGATTTGACGTGATTATAGATTCGTTTAATCTGATGAGTCGTACTATGATGTTGTCTAAATCCAAATTGCTCGTTTGGTATAATCTTATGGGTGTCTAGGAACAGGGATATTTTATTTTTGATAATTTTTTTAAAAACCTTGCTTAAGCTGCTTAGAAGACTAATAGGGCGGTAGCTATCAGCTGCGTTTGCTGGCTTGCCCGGCTTGCGAATTGGAATTATTTTAGCTGTTTTCCACGCATTAGGGAAATATTGCAATTTGATGCAAGAGTTTATCAAAAAAGTAAAATATATCACGGCCTCTTTAGGTAGGTGTCTGAGCATAATATTTTTTATGTCATCATGCCCTGCAGATTTCCTCAGTGGTGCATTATGCAGAAGATCCTGAACATAATCTCAATCCACGTATTCAGATAGTGGAGTGTCTACTTCTTGCGAATTTAGTTGGTTTATAGCTGTATCAACTAAATTTGAGACGAGTGGAGATCCTAGTTGATTGGACACCTTATGATTTTCTAAAAAGTTATATGCAAACAAATTTGCGATTTTGTCCGAATTTAACAATGTGCGCCAGTCGTTTCTTTCTCGTGCTAACGGGCGCCAGTTGGACACACCACCTGATCTTTCCAACGCAGAGGCGGCCTTCTTCTAGCTCTGCTACCACCAGCTGGTACCGCATCAAATATTTTCAGAGCCGGAGTGTTTGTATCCATTCGGACGACATGACTCAGCTAGCATAGCCGTTGGATCTTTATTCGCTGCGCTATGTCTATGTCGTTGTAAAGCTCATTCATTTCGTCCTTCCATCACCTGCGATATTCAGCGTTACCAACGTACACTCCAAGCGTCGCTTCATCGGATGTTGTCATCGCCCACCCTTCTGCGCCATACGTTAGAACGGGTATGATGAGAGCCTTGTAGAGTGTTAGTTTTGTTCGTCGAGAGGGGACTTTACTACTCAGTTACCTACTTAGTTAATTTGGATTTCCAGGCTGACATTAATGTCGGTGTTAATGCTGGTTCCTAAATAAACGAAGTCTCTTACAACCTCGAAATCATAACAGTCAACAGTGACGTGAATGCGGATACGCGAGTGCGCCGACCGCTTATCTGATGGCAGGAGGTACTTCGTTTTGTCCTCGTTCACCACCAGACCCATTCGCTTTGCTACTTTATCCAGTTTGGAAAAAGCAGAACTAACAGCGCGGTTGTTAAAGCCGATGATGTCAATATCATCGGCATACGCCAACAATTGTACGCTCTTATAAAAAATTGGGCCTGAGCGATTAAGTTCTGCGGCTCGGCCGATCTTTTTCCAACATCAGGTTAAACAAAGCACTGCCAAACATGAAAATCGAACTTGAAAGACCTTGTATTATATATAGAAGTAAGTAAGTATGTGTATGCATATGTGTGTATGTATGCTTGTATCAATCCGACTATTAATCTTTTAAGATTTCTCCAACATCGATTGGCGCTAAGCCGCTGATCGACTGTTTGCCTGCCTTCTCGGCTAACTAAAATGACACAAATGAGTCTCCTCTGCATGGATCAATAATGCTTGTGATGATGTCTTTAATGACGATGACGCCGTTACTACTGGAGCTAGTGCTGGTGATGTTGCTGCTGGCTGTCGCACTGCTGCTGCTTGTTTGCCTTTGTTGCTGTTGCTACTACTACTATAATTGTTATTTTGGTTTCCACGTTTTTCTTTGTTGCCTTGGTGCGGCTGAGTGTGGAGGCATCAGTGAAAGTGTAACCGTTATAATGAGCCTGCAAAGCGAGCCAATACACAAAAACAAGTGAGCTAAGCATCTATAATGTTCGTGCATGAATATAATAGTGTGAGTGCGTTTGTATGTGGTGAAGTCATTAGTATAATTTAAATTTATATACAATTCAAAAATATGCGATTGAAAGCAAAAGTGGAAGCTCGCGTTAATAAACAAAAACTTGCCTAAGGAATCTCAGTTCACATAACTGATTTTTTAACTTTCGTTTGAAAAAAAAAACAATAACTTTTGTCACAGTGTAAAAAAAAAAAAATTTTTATATCTTTGAAAGGCCTAAAAACCGTTATCAGCTACTCATTAACATAGTTTTGCTTGAGTACAAAATTTTATTCCATTCAATATACGATTTGAATTGACTTAATAACAAAGTTGTTCAATGTTGCATGCTTCGCGCTAACCTTGTGTTAGTACGCACCATACATATAAACATACATGTGTGCGTGTGCCTTTCGCGCTGCTGCCAACACATTTGTCATTCCAATTGGCTGCGTATATTTTGCCTTGCCTATTGTTCTCCCTTATTTCCGTGGGAATAATACAGTTTCTTTAAAAGCAAATTTAGCTTTGTTTGTTGTTGTAGTCTTGCCTAACTTTTAATAATTTAAATTTTTCAACACCAACGGCGCAATCATCGCAGCTCCAAGTTGGGCGGTGGCAGGTGAGAATTGACTCAAGGTTTTTTCTTTACATGTAAATTAACCGAAAAACAAATTCACTTTTCAATGGATCTGGTGGAAAATTGTTGTGGGTATTATATAATAATCAAACAAAATTTTCAGAAATTTCCATGGACAAATTATTTGTTATTTACCCAGCTTTGTTCATTTAAAATTAATGGAGGGAACATATACACATGCCCTCTTTTATACTTAAACAACAAAGTGGATTGCTGCGCCCTTTTACATTAGTTTGATCTCAAACGGCTGTTTGGAAGCTATCCAGAGGCCATGTCATTCTATTTGTTGCACAGGTCAGGGACTGAGTGTAAATGCAGGGTAAATACAATAATTGGAATAATACTCAAAGAATTACCCATTGGGAAGTCACATAAGAACTCCCGCAAGCCAAAAGGCTTTTAAACCTTTTATCTACAATAGGAAAGTGCATAATCTGCGTAAAGTAGATTGGTTTTCGACAGATCACTTAAATCATATCACTTAAATTACCATCTCTCAAAAATTCACATTAGGAATGAGACTCTGTCTGGCGGATGATGAAGTCACAGAGCATATTTTGTGAAACTATATTGTCTGGATGAATCCGAATGAAATCAAGAATGCAGATATTCTGAATTTTGTTCACGAGGAGGAAAATTTACTCAATGAATTTGGCTTTCAATTAATTCCCAACCTGATGCAGGGAACATCTAGGACAAATATAACCTGATTAAACACATTTACAGTAGTACTGCCGGTCAGCAGGACTAGTTCTAACTACTCCCAAAAGATCTTTTAGGTCGCAATATCGGCTATTGGATACTAAAATTATTTGTATTAAGCCTGAGTACAATAGGAAGTAAAGTCAATTTTTTTTTTATTCAATGCTGAACCTTTTTATATAGAGTTTTTAAAGTGAAATATCTTCTGTTCTTAACATTTTTTAATTTTTTGTTAAATCTTTAGATAAAATATACTTGTTAAACAAATTGGTTTTTGGAAAAGAATTTATTTTTTAGCAACCATTTTGGCAACAACTTTTGGCAACAACTTTTGGGAATATTTCTTTTTTTGTCATTTTGTTTCTTATTTTTTTATTATGCCCTGTTAACCCTGCAAGTTTTATGGTGGAAAATCAGTGCAAGCTACTGCTTTAGCGAAGCGCTAGCATTCATACTCGTATAGTTCAATTGCAATTGATTGAAGGGCCGCTACGTACATTAACAAACAGATACACTGAATTTTTCATTGGTTTGCTGTACGTATATGTAGTAAACGATTCCCTACAATTCTAAAAATGAACGCATACATAGTTCCCATAGAACCCAGAGTTGCACAAAGAAAAAGTTGAACGGCTAAAAATTGCCTGACGATGAACTTTGATGAAATCCTGTTTTCACCATTCAACTGTTGTATTTAACTAAAAATGAACAGAACTGACGCGACACTGTTGTGTGTAAAAGGACCTTTATGCGATTTGTATAAAAGCACCCGTTCATCTCATCAAAACAAAAGTTAAAACTTAACTAACGATTTAAGTACAGCCTGGTCTGAAAGTTTCTGTATAGAAGAAAAATTTTGCCAAATGCTGGCAGCTTATGGAAAACGTGGAAGAAAAAAATTCCAATGCGACTGATTCTCATTTAAATGCAAGATGGACTAAAGTGACACACCCTAAAGAGCGAGAATCCATCCCACGTGTAAGCAGTAGAACAAGAGTCAGTATTGAGATGCTTAAGCTTGTAAAGTAGAAAAAAATTACAGTAGTTTCCAGAGTTAAAACAGAGTGAAATAAGATCACCACCAAAAATGTGCTTGTTTTGGGTTAAAACTCATTAGTAGAATAGTTGATTGCTACGCAAGCGGAAGGTCTGTACAAAATATTGAAGTTTTATAGTTTCACCATGAAATAGCTTCTGCTCAAATATGAACGAGACGTTATGGCAAAAATAATTTTTTTGTTTTTTGGTAGGACTGTTATAAGCTTACATGGCAAATTTCAGCGTGATATGTCACATAGTTTGTTTTCTGTGCTACTGTAAACAAGTCAAGCTCGAGTGTGTTCTTCGAATTTAACGATGGAAATTCAAAGAATTTGTTTGAAATTTTTCTATTCCAACAAAGGGCTTCAGACGCCTTAAAAATGTTGCAGACAACCTATGGGGACTCTGCTCTATCGCGTGCACGTGTTTTCCAGTGGTACAAATCGTTCAAAGAGGGTCGTACATCGGTTGAAAACTTGCCTCATGAACGTCGTCCAGCAACATCAGTAAACGACGAAAGCATTGGAAAAGTAAAGGAAATTGTGCTTGAAAATCGCACAAATCGCAAAATCGGTTAACGCTGAATATTATTTAGACGTTTTAAAGCGTTTGCGCGAGAACATTCGTAGCACGATAAAACGCTCTGTCAACAGGAGAACCCCTCAGGGAGGGGTCTTGTTCCCTTTGCTGTGGTTATTAGTTGTCAACAATATCCTTACTAAATTCAACCGAAAGGGAATTGAAGTAGTGCTAATGGTTTCAGGAGTGTGTCCAACCATAATCAGTGAGATTATGGAAGGAGCTCTGGGATTACTCAGCAATTGGGCCACGGATTGTGGTTTAAGTGTACTAAACCTAAGCAAATCTGAACTGATGCTATTTACTAAGAAAACCAAGATACCAAACTTTAATCCCCCAAAATTAAGCGGCGTTAGTCTTATGATACAAATAGGAGGAGGAGCTCGGCCAAACACCTAACAGAAGTGTACGCGCCAATTATTTTTTTTAATTTTTTTTTATTTTTTTTATTTAGTCTTATGATAACCCAAAAGGCAAAATACTTAGGTGTTATCTTAGAAACCAAACTCAGCTGGAGGTCCGAATATAGCACTTTGCACGTGTAAGAGAATGTTGGGTAAAAGATGGGGTCTCCAACCAAAACTATCCAATTGGTCCTACACAGCCATTGTAAGACCGATACTAACATATGCGGCACTAGTCTGGTGGCCCGCAATAAAAAAAAAATACAACCAAACCAAGTTGAACTAGATACAAAGAACAGCGTGTATCTTAACTATGTATGTACAAAAGCGCTTAGCACCAGCCCTACTGAAGCGCTCAATATACTAGCTCATCTATTACCATTAGACTTACATATAAAAACAATCGCTACTTATAGCGCGGTGAGACTCAGAGACATAGGAAGCTGGACAACAAGGTCAGACGATCACTGCAAGATCCTCTTACAGGTACACTCGCTGCTCAAAAACAGATCTGACTACACAGTCCCCGACTTTAACTTCAATAAAGACTTTACGGTAGCATTTCCACCGAGAGCCGAATAGGGCAAAGGGAAGATGATTGGAAGATACGATATTGAAACCTACACTGACGGTTCTAAGATGAACTGTGGGGTGGGAGCTGGCTTCCATTCGGAGCCGCCCAACCTATCTCAGTCAATTCGACTTCTTGACGATGGCAGAACTATTAGCGATCAGAGAAGCATGCAAATCACTAAAACTCTACAGGGAAGTTTGTGCAAGAGTAGCTATCTTCTCAGACAGTCAAGCAGCTATAAAGGCCTTATACTCCAACTTCATTTCATCCAAACTAGTCTTACAGTGTAGAGAGGAACTAGAATTCCTTAGTCATTGGCTTGAAATTACTCTGATATGGAATCTCGGTCATAGGAACATACGGGGTAATGAGATAGCGGATGAGCTAGCAAGAAAAGGTTTGACACTAGACATAGCAGAGGCGGTGGCAGTCGAGAACCCACTCAACACAATAAAAGCATCCATTGCTTCACACTATCATGCTTTAGCCGAAAGAAGGTGGGAGCAATTAACTACATGTAATACAACAAAAAACACATGACCGTCGTACAAAATCCAAAGGACGAATTGCCTGTTTGGATGCTCTCGACCAAACATCATTACGCATCACTGCAACCCTTATAGGTCATTGGAAGGTAGGGGATCATGTAGCCAAACTTAACCTTCCCTTCAATTCCATCTGCAGAAACTGTCAAGCGGAAGGGGTGAAGGAAAGTCTTTTTCGCTCCACTACTTATGTGAATGTTGTTCAGGACTAGCTAGGGCACGACTTCGCTCCGTCGGTAAGCATTTCTTACAGCAAATTAATGAGATCTCAGACATCGAGATAAAGAATTTGCTGCTATACTCCTATACTTGGAGCTCGCGAAATGGATCTGACTTAGAAGCAAAAAAAAAAATAAAAACAAAAAACAAGGCATCATCACACGAGGGCAGTGGAAATAAAACGGTGCTGGTTGCTAATTAGGATTATTTTAGTAGAAATACTCAACCACTTCAACAACAACAAAACCACTTTATACACAATTAAGGGGGGGGGGGGATAAGGGGGGGGGGGGGGGTAAGGGATAAAAATCGATTTTTTTTTTGCATGTTATTGTAGTAAAACACTTCAAAAATACCGTGTTAAAATTTTAAGTCAATCCGAGCAAAACTTTTTAAGTTATAGAGCATAAAGCCGAGCCGCCTCAAACATCTGCCGAGACGCAGCAGTTGCGCGCGTAGTCCGTTACAAACTTTAAACACGGTTTTCTCGAACCTTTTTTTTTTAAGTGCGTAGTCATTGGCATTTGAAAACTACTCAACCGATCCTTTTGAAATTTTGCACACATATTTTACATATAAAAGACCTCCTCCCAACTTTTTTTTTTTTTGCCATTTATTTTTTATATTAAGGTGGTTTTACACCTACAAAATGGCGGCATTTTTTCGTCAAAAATCACTTTTTACTTCAAACGACTACCAAATGGCTGAAAATGAAAATAAATCGTCAAAATAAACGTTGGGGGGAAGTTTAACTCATACTTTAACTAAATTATTCAATTTTTTTGATTTCAGATGATTCTACGCTGAGATATGCTGACTACTGCAAAATGTATTTTTGAAAAGACGTCTACGTAAATGTGCTCTCATTCGCTCATTTTGCAATATTTTTACATGAAAATTTTACCAAATATTCTTGAAATGTTACCTTATAATATGCAACAACTTTTAATAAACTGACTTGAACCGTTTCGCTACAATAAATTCATGAAAAAAGTGTTTTTTTAGCGTTTATCCCTTACCCCCCCCTTAAGAGATGTACAGACATTTTTTACCACCTTGTAGATACGTCGATGATTTGGAGAAGTCTCACAAAAATAAAATATGAAAGCTCGAAACTCCAGAAAATTAGTATCTGCTGGTGATAGTAGAAAATAAGAGGGTCGTGACGAGTTTGCGCAATTCGCTCTTAATATTCGGTAAAATAGAGAATAAGAGAAGAGCACATGGGACAAGTTCTTAAACACATACATATATATGTATGTGCTACTGTGAACGTCTTGTGTGAGCTTTGTGCAAGATATGCAACCAAAATTTGTAACAATAAAAATCCGTATTAATGGATTTGGTAATTTTTTGTGACTGTTAATTTGATGCGCATTCGCCCATTTCTTAAGAATTGTCTACGGCCCAAATCAAGCATAGTGGGTTAGCGTTAAAGTGAGCTAGTCGCAGGCATCATCGTCGCCATTGTCGTCGCCTGAATACCGCAAAGTGAAATGCAATGCAATTATTTTTCCACATTCAGCAATGAATGATTGACCTAAACCGGTGAAGTACGCGCAAATGCAATGCTACTACTGGAGTGCAGATGCACAAATACATACGTACATACTCGTGCATGCCTGTATGCAATATATCTGTATGCATATAAGTGCAAGTATGTATGTGTACGTGTGTATGTTAAAGCATAAAAGTCCAAGTTTTTTCACATTTTGCTCACATACTTCATTTTCTTGTCTTCACAGCACATTTCAGGTTGGTTTCTTTATTTATAAAATTATTTTCTTCTTCTTATTTTTAATTTTAATGTTAGGCACTAGTATGTGTTTGGTTTTGTTTTTGTTTTCGCGCATTCATTTGTTGTGGCATTTCGCGTTAAATGGCACTGCAACCTGTTCTGCGTGACTATTTTGGTGCGGCTGTTGTTTGCCACTACCGCTGTGCCATGAATTGGCAACAACTTGACGACAACAAAAACAGTATGAACAGTAAATACCTTAAAAATGAGAAATAAAAATAGCAATAAAAATAATAGAAACAACAACAACAACAACAGCAGCAGCAGTGACAAACTCAACAGAATTGAAACATTTGAACATTCACTAAGCCAACACAACCAACTGACGCAGGCACCAATCACACCACTCTACAACAACTCTACATACAACAAACAGCACATCAACATTGGCTTCTTAGGTGCTGGTTGTAGTTGCTGTTGCTGTTGCTGCTGCTGCTATTGTCTGCATTTTGTTCGAACTGGTGCCGAATAGCGTTGTTTTTATTGCTATTGTTGCAATTGAAAGTCGCCGTCGTGGCTTGAACAAGTTTTGGGAATAATCTATCGCTGATTTGTTGGTACTTTTGTGCTGTTTGTTATTGCTTTTTTATATTTATTCATTTCCAGCAGGTTTAGTACACATAGCAACTATGTATGTTAAGTATTTTGTTTTATTTTCCTCACATTTTAGTGAGACTTCTTGTTATTTTTGTTGTATGGCTTTTTCAATTCTGAAGTGAATTTCAAATGCCGCAATTGCAAAGCAAAGTGCAATTCTTAATTTTTTTCTTGAACATTTTCATACAATATCGGAGATAAACAGCTATTCTTAGTATAGGATGGAACGCACCTTTTAATCCCCAATGGCTGATGTACAATTACGTATTTACCTATATGAGTAGTATACGTAAATTTCTCACTGTAAATATTGTAAATTTTTTACTGGGTGTGCTATCAAATATGACTAAATTTTCATTTTGACAGAAAAGGAATAAATTATCAAAATTAATTTTTTTCTTTAACTTCTTCAAAAACTAATTTCTGCTAGGGGAACTATAGATAATACATTCATACCGCCTTCTAATCAACTCATCTACATCCTAATTTACTTACCATTACTTTCAATATACCTCACTTCCATATATGTACAATGCTCCATGCGAATCTTTCGTTGTTCGAAACATCTGCTTTCTCCTCCTTCAGCCGTTTTCTCTTTCACAAATTTAACAAACTTAAATCTTGTCACTCTCTCTCTCACAAATCTTGCATTAAAGGGTCTCAAATATCACATTAAAGGGTCTCCTCTAGACAGCTCGAAAATTTAGGGTATTTTCAGGAATTTTTTTTTTACAATAAAAAAAATGAAAAATGATATTTAAATCTTTTAGGCTTTTTAATTAACTTCTTTTATATGCAAAAATGAAAAAAAATTTGTTTTAATTTTAATAATTTTAAAAATGGCGCTGAAGTTAGTTGACCCTCTCGAAAAATTGGTGTTGTCCATTTCGGCTATTCTATTTATCTAAAACACAAAAACCAAAAAAATTATTAATCAGTATGACTGTAGCTATGTCCCGTACTAGAATAAAAAAAATTAGGAAAACGGCGCGGTTTTGAATTTGACACTCTAAAAATCGGGGTTTTTCAGTTTTTTAATAAAAAAATAGAAAATAATTGAAATAATAATATGATACTAGTAAGGGCGTTAGCCATTGATTTTCTGAACAAAATATAAAATTTCAGACGATTCGGTTGAATAGTTGCTTTTTTGACTATTTTTGACAACATCAGGCTGAAAAAAGTAGTTTTGCGATGATTGAGTTTAAAGTTTTGAGAGTGGATATTTTCCATTAATGCTGCTGCGTGAAGAATCTGACTCTACCTGCTAAAACGTCTGTAGAATCGAAAATACTGGGAATATATTTCCAAAAATTTCTCAGTATATTCTTAAAAGCCTATACTTTCGAAATATCAAAAACAAAAAACTCGATTTTTTGAAAATTCTAGACCATCGGGCCCTTTGGGGAACCGATCGAAGGCACATGATGTAAGGACCGGCCATATAGATGTTATTTACAAAGAATGTTTTCATGGAATTGAAATGTGGGGTTGTTTTTATTATTTTCCATGGCTCGAAAGCCACAAATCAGTGGCTACACCACACCACTCTAACTGTAATACTGGAAATGATAAATCGCTAAGTATTTTATCTTCAAAAAGTCGAATCCTTCCTAGGTACTTAGGAGTAAACTTACCATAAGTAGTACAGCAGGCCCGCTTATCTGCATAAACAACAGACTGCAGGGTGGAAATAGAAGCTATTATGCACATCTCAAACTGTTTAAAACAAACTTCTGTCATGAACGTGTACGCTACAGACCTCTAGAATCCTTCATTGCTCATATTGATTTTTCTTGTAATGTGCGAAATATGCGAAATATGTATCTTGCCGAACGACCGTTTTCATAAAATGTTTGGATCGCTTGTATGTGCTGTTCAACCGAGTATCGCTCCTTCACCAAGTTTGTCAAGCCTGTAGTACAAATTGTCTGAAAACATATCACAAATAATTGCTGTCAAAGATCTGCATCACGTTTGATCACCCTATACATGCAAAATATACCACCTTCATAAAAAAGTTCCCGGAATAACCATCAGGTGACCCTCCAACTCAACTGATTTGAGGTCTGTAAGGTTGCCACATCTGTGATTAACATTTCTACCAAAATTTTATCGCCATTGCTTGACATTTGTAAAAGTAGCGCCGTCTTGAGTAAATCTACAAGATGAAGCCTAAAATAAACAAGACTGAGCTAAAATAGAAACGACAGGATCTTTGTTCTGATAACTTCGAGTTTATTTTTTCAAAATAGTCCCCTCTGGCCTCGATACTCTGTTTTGCTCGATCAAAAAGCTTTTCGAAAGAGTGTTTCAGTGTTCAGCCTTTTGGATGGCTTCTACGGACACTAAACGTTTTCCTTTCGTGGCCAAATGAAATTTTTCGAATAGGTAGAAGTTACAGGCAGCCATATTAGGCGAGTACGGTGAGTGATTGATGGTTAAAATGCGATTTCTGGTCAAAATCTGCATGTGTTCTCGATTTTTTACAGTTTTATAAATAAATTCTAATTTGCAACAACGAATTTGTATTAATACTTGGGTCCAAAATGGATTCAATGGTGCGAAAAATTCAGAAATGTTGGAAAACTGTTTCGGTAATGATACCCCAAAGAAAGTAGCCGTATAAAAGTGACTTGAATGTTTCTGAAGAGGTCGTGAGTCCATCGAGGATGACGAACGTAGTGGCAGGCCGTCGACATCGAAAACTGATGAAAACATCAATGAAATGAGAAAAAAAGTTGATCAAGAACCGCAAATTAACCATCAAAGAGCAGAGAGAGGATTTAAACATTGCTTTTGAATCCGTTCAGGACATTGTAGTTAATTATTTGAGTTTGTGCCTTGTTGAGGGAGAGTTGGTCTAAAGGACCTGAGTTTCATGCAAAAGAGAGTCCGTCTGAATATAACCACAGACATGATTTCCAAGACAGAGTCTGACGCAAGATTAATCAAACGCATTATTACTGGTGACGGGACGTAGGTTTATAAGTGCGATACGTAATGCAGTCAACAGGCGAGTCAGTGGAGAGCTCCGAATGAAAAAAGACCAAAAAAACCAGCGAAAGCGATGCTCACGGTTTTTAGGGATTACAACGATTTTTTACACCACGAATTTTCGCCAGAGGTCAGACAATTAATAATACGGCCGCCGTAACCGAATGGGTTGGTGCGTGACTACCATTAGGAATTCAGAGAGAACGTAGGTTCGAATCTCGGTGAAACACCAAAATAAAGAAAAAGTTGTTTCTAGTAGCGGTCGCCCCTCGGCAGGCAATGGCAAACCTCCGAGTGTATTTTTGCCATGAAAGAGCTCCTCATAAAAAATATCTGCCGTTCGGAGTCGGCTTGAAACTGCAGGTCCCTCCATTTGTGGAACTACATTAAGACGCACGCTACAAATAGGAGTAGGAGCTCGGCCAAACACTTAAAAGGGGACAAACACCTATTTAGGAGTTGTGAGACATTTAGGTGAAGTAATTCGCCAAAAAATAAAGGATTTGTGGGAAAACAACTCGTGGATTTTGCCCCATGACAACGCACGGTCTAACAGTGTTATCATTATCCGTGAATTTTTGACCAAAAACGAAACGAATACCATCCAACGGTCATCGAATTCACCTGATATGGCTTCCTGCCATTTTTTTATGTTTGATCGAAGGAGCGCGTTTTAACATTCGAAAGGAAGTACTGCATAGACCGAATACGGCACTGATGACTATACCCAAAATAGAGTTCCAGAAATATTTCGAGAGATGGATTAAACGCTGGCATAAGTGCGTTGTAGTTGATGGGGAGTACTTTGAAGGTGATATCACTTTTGAGGAATAAAATTGTATTTTGAATTTTTTGAATATATTCCGAGAACTTTTTGATCAAGGTGGTATTCCTTTCTAGCGCAATGACTTCAACCTAACCTGGCTTGAATAAAAATTACGGCAAAAATGTGATGATTACATCATTTTTTCTTTGTAATTTATGTTTTAGTAAACATATAAAAGTATATTGAAGTTTTGTGTATCCTATTTACATATATTAAAAACTTATATGGCAACGCCATGAGAAAAACTTTTTCTATTACTCGTAAAGTTGTGTCAAAATGAAGAATGAAAGTCCTAATTGCATGCACGTATGTACATATGGTATTATAGTACCGCTTTTAGTAGCAATTACATACCGTTAATATTTCAAAAAGTTTGGTTGCAAAATTTATACAACCGAATGTAATTTTATGTAGAAATTCGTACAGAAAAGCCCTTTTTCAAAAACATGCTGAACACCTCAATAAAACAAAAGTGCTGTTGCGGCTTTTATTGCACAGCGAATAAAAACAAAAATACATTAAACCGTCTGTTTAGTTCCAGCGAATATGAAGCTTAGCCGGCTGGTTGCGTGGCTAAAATTTTGATGTGCATTTGCGATAAGACAGTCGCCAGCTGTCTTGCGCGTTGTGTGGTGACTGCAAGAGAATTCCACCAAAGGCTGTATTTAAAAAGTATAACAAAGGCAATTTTCAGGCTAAAGAAAGCCTAAAGCGCTGAAAAAGTACAAATAGAAATGTTGTATTATGTAACTGGTAATTGGCAAAAAAACATTTGTTAAGGACTGCGCTGTGACAATAGATATACATATACTTACATAAGTAGCAAGAACTAGAGTGCAAGAAAAATAAATTCCCTAATTAGCTGTACAAAGTATTTCACTCTCCTACTATCAGCCATATATTTGTGTCGGTAGTGCAGTGCTGTTGCTGTACAGCTTTCATGTATGAACATGTGTACCATTGAGAAATACACGGACATACAATGGAGAGAAATCGTGTAAATCTAACATCGAAGTGTTGAGAGTTTAGCAGAGATGGTTTGAAAATGTCGGTATTTTTTCGAGGTTTAGGCAAGAGCGAGCACATTGGACAGGAAAAGTTACTCATTCTCTCCCGACGTTTATTACCATGAGACACAAACAACTTCTTCTGACCAGAAATTGCTGAAGTCATTTCCAAAGATATACATTTTCAACATTACGCAACTTGTCACAGAGCGAATATTCTAAGACATCCGTTGAAACATTTTGTTATTTGTAATTATGAGAAATTATCTGTTACCTGTCGGACAAAGTGGAACAAACGCAATGCTATAATTTTTTTTTTGGTAATTTCTAAATTAATGTGACATAATATATAATAATTATCTGGACATTGATAAAGCGATCTTAAAATAAATTTAAGAGGTTACATACGTCCAGCAGCGTCAAAAATGCGCTAAAAGAAAACACTTTTTTTAGAAGGGATTGCAATAGAAATTATTTAATATAAAAAAATTTTATACATTGTTTATTAGTACTTAAACTTTATAAAAGAATTTATTTTAATTTTTCTTTACAAAAATTAGTATATAAAAAATCACGTGACCCGAAGTACAACGGTCTGTATCATTACTCCTTGAAATGTTGATGGATCTGTTAAAAATAAAAAAAAAAATCTTGTAAAATAAAGTTGTAGTTATAGTTGTTGAGCCACATTTTTGAATTTCGAAAATTGTAATTTGTAATTTACGGCATTTTAAAAAAAGTGTGCTTTTTACGTGATAAATGTCATACTTTAATATGTTTAATAAAAATATCAAAAATCCGGCTCGACAGACTATAGAGAAAATACTTTCGAATATTAAAGAAAACCGCATCAAAAAATATTAAAAACTGTGTGACTTATCATGGAGATCGTGCCGGAAAAAGTAGTTTCGAGAAAAATGAGTTTAAACTTTGATGTGGGCAGTTACATTTTCTACAATAACTTTGTATCTATGGGGAACTTTTACAATCGATTGTTTTGTAAATTTTTGACGTATGAAGCCCCCTAAGTTAGACTAAGTTTGACGTGCCATAAAAAGCGCACAGTGGCCGCTCAGGCCCATTTTAATACCCAGGTGAAGGCTTGCAATTTATATGCCACAAATAATATCCCTTTAATTTCCCCGTTCTTCGAAGAAATGGTCCATCAGAAATCTGAAACGTATTTAGCAATGGGCGTGACATTTGCGCATAAAGTTTTGGATGCATTATACCTTTTGCTCATCTCTATATGGATCTTCAAAAGAAAAGAAAAGGAAGAAAGAAAAAAAGTAAGGAAAATGCTCTGAATCTGGTGGTCATACGGTCAGTATAGCCTTGTCCAGTTAGTATGCCCGTGAGAAGCCATAAGAAGGTTTAAAAAGTTTCAGTAAGTGCTTTTCGTCCATCCAGTGATGACCAAACCTTTAATTCAGTTTCGGGATGTTGCTAGATGCCGATACTTGTGAGTCGTCGTCTTTAACAGTTACTTGACCTCAGTTAAATTTAGTTCTTGACAATAAATTTAGATATAGCGATGTTTAGCCTTCTTCTTTGCAAGTTCTTGAAAACACATCTTTAAAATTGCATATGATTGTCTTTGTTTTCTGAGGTGAAAAATATCTAAATTTAAGACTTACATAATATACAAAATGATATATAAAAAACGTATTGGCAACCACTATTTATTACATTTGGCTACGAGGAAGTACTGCCTTGGAGTTTGAAATAAGGCGCTGACCAATGCTAATAAACTTAGGTCGTAATAATTTAGCACTTAAATAGCTTCTTCTATATTAGTGTATACATGCAGGCACTAGTACATGTGCAAGTACATAATTGTGCTAGGTTGTGTTGCCATAAGCCTTTCTGTTTTGTTTCTGTTTTTTTCAACTACTTTCTCTCGCTGCTGCTGCACTCTTTCACAAAATGATCTGTTCATTTGAATGCTTTCTTCATTAAATGCTTTCTTTTGCCCAGCCACAATAACAAAATGTGCTAACACAAAATTCAAAACACTTCGCTCATACTCATACTTATTTCAATAGCTATAGCAATAACACTGCGAGCGGGCACCAATGAGCAAGATGGTAAAGAGCGTACGACTTCATGATTATCAGCAATATCAGCAACAACGGCACCCAAATCGTCGTAGCAAAGAAATGAAATAAAACACCTGAAATAAAACAGAATCGCTCGCACACTTCGAGCTACTCAAAAGGGAGAAGATCGTTCAATTATACGTTTCGCTGCTATTGTTGCTGTTGGCGGCTTACCTTGTTGGTGTCTACCTCATTTCTCACTATTTGTTTTTATTATTTATTTTTCCGTCTTTACATGGTGTTTAGTTTTTAATTTTTCCCAATTTCGGCAGATTGTGTAGGTGCGTGCGTACGCTGCGGAAATGTATGTTTATAATTTCATTAATTAATATTGGCTTCAAAATTGGCGTAGTTTTCTGGGTTACAAAAAAGTTAAAGGAAGTATGTATTTAAAAAAAATGTATTAAATGTATTAAATATTTTCGGCAATAAGTTCGGCGCTTAAGTCTTTCTTATTTGGTCATCTCTCTTTATGACTTTTCAGTTTTCAAAGCTCACTTTTTGCGTTCATCATTTTTAATTGGGAAAAAGTTTAACTCTTTAAGAAGTTCGATTTATTTGATTACAATTTGGTTTTTACTCGTACTTTTTAGTTGTTTTGCGCAAGTGAGAGCGGAAATATTTATTTGTAGTACTGTGCTTGTAAATCTTTCGTTTAAAGTATGATTTTCAGTACGAAGGCTTATTAAGTTTTAGAAAGCAGCTAGAGTAGGTATTTTGGAAACTATCTAGGCAAGTAGCACAGAACTATTTTTAATCGATTACTTATTGTGTGTACTTTGTTGAAAATAGTGATTATTTACGAAAAAGGAAAATAGTAAAAATATAGGCTTTCTCTTACTACTTTCTTCACAATAACTTCATAGTACTTTAGTATACCTACATAGATATTTTGTTGATAAAAATTAAATCATATATATTACGTACTTATGATACAAACAACCCAATAGATATTCAATGCTCACTATTTTTTACAAAAGTATATATACAGTAATGCCAAGAATGATAGAAACAAGATTGCGCCCATAAGAGAGTGCGTGACGCCACATTAGCTGAGTTGTGCAGTGTTGCCAACCACTTGCTCTTCGCAATAAACTTAATGTTTCTTTATACCCAAAATGCGAAAATTTTTAAGTTTGGTGTTTGTTTCTTT
Organism: Anastrepha obliqua; assembly: GCF_027943255.1. NCBI lineage: Eukaryota > Metazoa > Arthropoda > Insecta > Diptera > Tephritidae > Anastrepha > Anastrepha obliqua. Next base: position 32,937,801 of record NC_072893.1, read on the forward strand.
TTAGTTGTAAGTTGTAAGTTAAAAAAAAACTGGATTATTAAACAAAAGAATGTTAAAAAAGTTAGTGGCTTTGAAAATTGGTTGATTCTTATAAAATTTGATATTTTGAAAGAGCAAATTTAACTTTTTGCTCTTTTTAAGGTTATACAAGAATATTAAATCATCTTTTCTCAACTCTTCTTAACATTGAACACTTTTTTGCACATTTTAAAAAGCGTTTGAATTTACTGAATGCGAATTAAAACCGTAGAAGTTTAATCGTTTCTTCCGGTCCTCAATCCTTAGTGGGACATAGGGCGTCAAGAGGTGTCTTCATAGTAAAAATAACCAAAAAAATACCAGAAAATACTGAAGAGACCATAACGATATTTCTACAAAAATAGTATCATATCCTGTTACATAACCTCATAACCGCAAAAAGTCGGTCTCTTAACAAAAAGCTCATAAATTAAATTGTACATAACCATAACACATTTATGAAAAAAAACGCAGCTTTTGAAGACAATTTGTCTGGTTATATATTTTTTTTAAATGGGCATTTTAGTGCGTTTTTATATCCAAAGCTAGGCAACACTGCAGTAACGAGAGAGAGATTTGACTGCTGGAAGGAGAACACCAAAAATAACAGTAATCATGGGAAATGTGACCAGATGTTAAAAAAGTAAAGCTAAATAAAACTGAGTGAATTGTTGAACTAATTTTTAAAAAAAGTATATTTTACAAAATTATAAACATTACATTTTTATTAAAACAGGCTAGAAAAATGTCATGAAGAAAGAACTAAATCTCCGAGACTAAATAACAAAAAAAAAAGCTAAATCAAGTTACGAAAAGTCTGGCCATACTAGTCACCTTTCCTTCATTTACCTTTTGTTTTATTCTCCGTACTTTCCCAAAAAGTGTGGTGGAAATTCGTGGCGGTACCAATCAAGGATGATGTATTACCAGGTTTGGCCTTTAACTGTGGTGAAAAACAAAATTGAGCGAGTAACTTTGACTGCCATGCAATCTCAGTTTTTTCGTAAGCAAACCGCTGTCATAATCCCGATTATATCGGCCAATCAGCTTATTCCTTCAAATCCGCTGAGAAGCGGTTAACGGTCTGATATTGGCCTCACCTCCCGAATTCTTTTCACCATGGGTACCAATGATGACGCCAGTTTTCATTCGTCTTCTCTCAGCAAAGGCCTCCCTTAGCAGCACGGAAGGTGGTGTCGTGCACCATTAAGGCTGAGATCAGCCACAGTTTTCCGGTTTTCCAAATTTGAAATTCCTGAAAAATAGCGTGGATTTTTTATAACTTTTTTAATGAATGCCTAACCTTTTTTTGTATGGAGCAAATGCCATGCAAAAGTTACGTAAAATCAATGGGATTTTTTGGCAACTTCAAACTTTCCCTTTATTATACAAAAATTTAATAAACTATAAACCTGCATATCAAAAATCTTTCTAGAAATCGCAATTAAAAACCGTAGAACTGGAATAGAAAGTTTGTGGATTTTTTCTAATTTCTGTATAAAACTGAATTCTGAAACTTGAATTTATATGGATTTTCTTAGATAGATTAAGTTAGGTTAGTCAGATTGTCTGTCTAAGACAATATACTCTTTGGCCCTAAGGCCCATTGTAATACCTGCATGTGATTTCCATCGCCTAACTAAGTTGCTTAAATCACTTAGATCTTTTTAAGAAAGTAACTAGTCAGGTCTTCAAATAAGTAATCGCCAAGATATTTGACACGGCTCCTTTGAAGTGCAGGGAATTCCCAGAGGAGGTGTTGTACCGACTCAATTTCTTCTTCATCTCCGCAACTCCTGCAGAAGTCATTCTGAGGCTAGGGTGCCAATAGTGCAATGACACGTTATAACACCTGTGAGCTCACTTAAAAATATGTATGTTTAAAGTTTTCACAAGAATTATGTAGGCGCTATAGAGAAGCCCAACACTTCGCAGAATATGCTTCACATTTTGGATAGTTTAGGTACAATCTGATTGGTTATGTGTGCATTCACCATAAGAGTGGGATATTAAGGGGCCGGCATGGCTGGGGAAATCTTTCGTAGGCAACAACATTTGCCTCTGTGGGCGCCGTGTGAATTCCCTTTAAAATTAGAACGTCTAACTTAATCGAATCGAAAAGGTTAGTTTTTCCACAAGAGAATAATTCTGCTGTATGATTATTTTTTAAGTGTGTACATATATTGGATTTTCCTTACGATCCGAGAAACGGTAAATATTTGTGTGCACTGCCATTCGCGAGACAGTGAAACTGTTAACTAGTTTTTAACGATTCCCATGCTCTATGGCCACAATATTACTTGTTTGCCAGCAATAAGTTTTTTTTGCCAACAAATGTACTTTATCTTTGCACTTGAGCGAAGCAATAAATTTCCGAATCGTTTGCTTTGGCTTGTGGGTGGCTTTAAAGCCATAAGCAAGCATTTGTTTGTATTCCTTCACTTTTTTGGTAGTTCGCTGCGCCAAAAGAATTGCTGCTACAAGCCTGTGAAAGAGTAATTTTCAAAATTACATACTGCGCATGCCCAAAATTGGCTGTCAGTAATGGGCGACTAGTTGAGGCTGAGGCTGAGGCTGTGACGCCGACTACAAATTGCTGCAACATGCAATGTCTAAATTAGAGCTACACTTTGAGCTTTTGCAGTGATTGAGTGTACGAGGGGTGCTCAAAAAGGAGGGTGATTTTGTATTTTTCACGAAAAATATTTTTCTATTCAACATTTACTCGTATAAAGGGTGATCAATTTAGAGGTATCGGCTTTTTAAATTGAAATAAAACAACGAAAATTCAAATTGATTGGACAATCTTGATTATTTTTGTGTAGAACCATTCATGATATTTGTTCTTTAAAGAAAATCCCCTTCAAATGTTGTTGTAAACACCAATTTTGAAAGACTCACGACTCACTGGAGCTTCGGTCGGTATCTCGTGAATAACTTTAGTAATGCTGGCTTTCAATGCCTCAATCAAAGCTGGTTCATCCACATAGCATTTCGTCTTTAACTATCCCCACAAATAAAAGTCCAACGGTGTGATCTTGGTAGCCAATTCATTGGTCCGAGACGAGAGATAAATTGCTCACCGAAATGACGACGCACTAAACCCATTGTTTCACGGACTGTATGCCAAGTAGCGCCGTCTTGTAGGAATCAAATGTTCTGGAGATCACGCACTTCAATTTCTGACATCAAAAACTTATTTATCATGATGCGACATTCACTGTTACATTGGCGCCAGCCGGGTCTTTGAAGAAATATGGGCCGATGATTCCTCCAGCCCATAGACCGCACCAAGCGGTTGTTTTCAATGGATGCAATGGCTGTTCTTGAATAGCTTCAGGTTAATCTTCAGTCCAAATACAGCAATTTTGCTTCTAGACATAGCCATTAAGTTAAAAATGGGCCTCATCGCTGAACACCATAAGTTGGCCTGAGCGCACATGAACACTTTTCACAGAGCGTCGATTTCCGTAATACAATTTTACGATTTGTAAACGTGGTTGAGGTGTAAGTCTTTCCATGATGAAATGCCAATGGAAAAAAGTATGTATTTAGGTTGACAATAGTCAAATAGTGAAAAAAACACTGCTAGAAGCAGTACCTCCAATCTGATCACTCTTTATTTTCTCCTCTTCAAGGTGGGGTTTACCAGAAATACCAGAAAATATTATGATTTTATGGTGAAAAAATATGTAATGGTGTGGTCAATATTAGGCCGTTAGCCGACTCTCAGCGAATTTCACTGAATTAGTTGATGGGCTGCCGTAGCAGGGGTACGAATCGGTTTGTTTACGAAAAAACTAAGAATGTATTAGTGATATACCAAAAAAATAAGCACGATGCCAGTTCGTTGCCGTCTGAACAACAACTGATTCGACGAGTGTGTGAATGTGCATGAAATTATCGTGCGGATTTCGGCTGACGAATCACCCCCGTGACTTACTGTAATCGTCAAAATAAAGTGTACAAAGCATTTTGTTATAATATGGATTTTATTTCAGTCTTTTATAACAAAACAATATATTTTCATTTCATGTTTCTTAAATTAGTATTTGATTCTCTACTTAATACTAGAAAACAACAAAACATAAATTACAACAAAAAAAGTTTTGAAACAAAAACTAAATTTAGTGCACATTTTACGCGTCAAAATAAAGTGTACACAGATATATTTTACAAAAATGATTGTTGTATTGTTGTTTTCTAATATTAAGTAGGGAATTAAATACTAATTTAAAAACATGAATATATAAAATCCATATTATAACAAAATGCTTTGAACACTTTATTTTGACGATCACAGTAGTAGCCGAAGTTGTCCTCTCAATTTTGTTTTTCACCATAGTTATTGTCCAAACCTAGTAATCTATCATTCTTGTTTTGTTATGGCTTAAGTTCTGCCAATTATGGGGATTTCATTTCCACAATTGTTGCAAATCTCTGTATTTTTATAGGTATTCTCTGTTTTGGGAACAATCAAAAGTCGCACGGGGACAAATCCAGTTATTACGGTTGTTCAGGCAAGAATACAGTGTTATTTTTGGCCCAAAAATCAGATGTATTTGATCATTCGAAAGCAGAAAATCGCCCAGCACACTAAAACATGTTTTTGTATTTGTCACAAAACAAAATTATTAAAACTGTAAATATATGTTCGCAAAAACAAAAACAAAAAAAATATTGTATATATATAGCGTTTTTCAATAGGTGCGCTTCAACTTTTTTCCGATAGGGAGGGCGAACGACGTAATGGCCCCTATTATGAGCAACATTCGATCTTCGACTGTAGTCGAAAGTGCTGATCGAACGAATTTTCATTTGGTATTATGGTGCTCATTCGTTGAAGAATAGGACTATTGTGAATTTCGATCGCTCGACGCATTTACAATAGATAATTTTTCTCAGCTGATACAGCAAATCAAAATAAAAGAAAAACCGATTGTATTGAAATTCTTTGCTAACAAATATTTTAAAAGTTAAAAAAAGTAATTTATGTGAAAATGAGTACAACGGAGTTGTGGTTCGACGATTCATCGGACGATGAAAGATTAGTGGAACTAGCTAGAAGTAGAAAACAGTTGAGGGACGCCTCCAACCCCCTAGAAATGGCTTCCACTGAGTAAGTTCAGAATTTTCAAAATGTGTTGACGTACTTAATATTACAGAAATTTCCTTACAGATTTTTAAAGAACTTTAGATTATCTAAAGAGGCGTTTGTGAACCTACTGTCCACTACAGAAAACCAGTTGCAGCAGTGCACCCGAGCCAAATCGATTCCTAATATTTTAAAGCTAGCCACAGTTCTGCGATTTTGTGCTCAGGGATCGTACCAATTGAGTATTGGTAATGAAGGTATGATAGGACTTGCTCAACCCACTGTGTCTGTTGTGCTATCAGAAATAATAGATGTCCTGGAAAATTATATTTGCCAAAGATGGGTAAAATTTAGTAGCACAGAGGCTGATCTGCAACAAAGAAAAGCACATTTTTATAGCAAATACCCAACGATGATGCTGAAGATATTGAAGTGGAGTCAAATAACGGAGAAGCAGAAAACATAAGAAATGAAATTCTTAGAATATTATAAAAAAATCTAAAAAGTATTAAATAGAAACCTTTATGCCACAGTTTCTGTTTTATTTTTGTTATAAATTTTCTTTATTCAGTTATTCGTTATTCGAAAAAAATATGTATTTCAGTTCTACGTATTTCAATTTGCTATTTAGTTCAAAATCAATCTCATTTCTTTAATAAAAAACATTAATTCATTTGTTTAACCTACTTTAAATATATAGTCTTTGCCTTATACTAATATAAAACAAAAAATATCACTTCAGTTTCCTCAACACTAAGTATAAAAATTATTTCGATAGCAATTTCTTTTTGATCTCTAAAATCGCTACTTTTAATTGTAGTTTTGATCTGCGGTCTTGTTGCTTCCTCAGAACTTCTTCTTTGTAAACGCGCAATTTCTCCCGTTTTAGTTGCAAGAGTTCGTCGGTTGCGTTTTTTTTTTAACTCGTAATTTTTTTTTTTGAGTATCTCGCTGTTTCTGCAGCACTTTGCTTGATTTTGTGCAATGTAGATATCATTTGTTCATAAAATTGTTTTTGGCCATCAGTCTGCAACTCCAGTAACCTCAATCTCTCTGCTTTTTGAGACTTTTTGTTTGTTCTGGTTTTTCCTGCTGGCTCCTCGTGAACATTTAAATTTAAATCGGCTTCACTTTCCTCATAGTTTTGGACCAGAAGTATTTGAAAGTCCCTGAAGTTTGTTTGTGCCCCCACCTGTTGCTCGGAGCTCAGCTTTGTTTTGCGACATTTTTTTTTCGCTTTTGACTTCATGTCAGCCCATACCTGCCAAGGGAAAAATGTACTTATATAAACATCACACAAAAAAAACCATTATTAACCTTAATCCATTTTGCTGCCGTTCTAATTGGTGGTCCCAAGCAATTCAGCTCCGTTGTGAATTCTTCCCATTTTTTTGCTGCATGTACTTTGCAAATTGTGGATTCTCTTCCATTAATGCAACTAGTTTTTCTAGTTGCTGTTTGGTACTCACGACTTTCGACCTGCATAAAATTAACAAAATTAGTATATATTTATTATTTGGTTACTATAAAACCATAAATAATCGCAAACAACTTACATTTTAACAAGTTTTCCCACAATACGCTACACAATCGAAAGCAAAATTGCATTCGACTCTAAATTCGGTATTCAACGAAAATTTCGACAGGGCTGCACCGCTCATAATACCAAATTGACATTCGATTTTCGATCTTCGACAACCAACGAATATCGAAGATCGAATGCAACTCATAATAGGGGCCAATATTTTTTATTTTTCGCTTGTCATTTGTAAACTTCATTAGTATACATTTCATCGTGGAACGCTACACACTTGAGCAACGATTGCAAATTGGGCTGAAGATCAACTCGAAAATGATCCAGGTTTTTTCCAAAAAATCATCTTCAGTGATGAAGCTCACTTTTGGCTCAATAGCTTTGTCAACAAGCAAAATATGCGTTACTGGGCAGAAAGCAATCCACACGTGATTCATGAGGCACCGTTGCATCCCGAAAAAATCACTGTTTGGTGCGGTGTACATGCCGGCGGCGTAATTGGCCCATATTTTTTCGTTGACGAGAACGATCGCCACGTTACTGTGAATGGAAATCGATACCGCGACATGATAAACGATTATTTTTGGCCGCAATTGAATGGTATGGACTTAGACGACATGTGGTTTCAACAGACGGGGCCGCAAGCCACACAGCACACGCTACAATTGATTTGTTGAAGAGTAAGTTCGATGAGCGCATTATTTCCAGAAATGGACCGGTCGAATGGCCGCTGCGCTCGTGTGATTTGACGCCTCTAGACTATTTTCTTTGGGGTTATGTGAAGTCATTGGTCTACAGTAACAAGCCGGCGACGATATGTGAGCTCAGAGCCAATATTGAATGCGAAATTGCTGGAATTTCGGCCGATTTATGCAAAAGAGTGGTCGAAAATTGGGTTCAACGATTGGACTTCCTAAAACGTGCACGCGGTGGTCTTGTAAAAGAAATCGAATTTCATACTTAAATGTATATGTTCAAACTCGATAATAAAAAAAAATTAGTTAAAAAAGTCAAACCGTTTGTGTTTTATTCAAAAAAAAAGTTGAAGCGCTCTTCGAGAATGACCCTCTATATACACGGTTGGCCATATTAAACTGACCCATGTGATTATTAAAAAAATATGGAAAAAGAAACATTTTTTTGTGTTTCATTGTGAAAAACATTTAATTTAGTTCAAGGAGATTCGTTTACATCACTTTTTGAATATGATATCGCGCAAGTGGTCGCCCTTAGCTCGTATAGCGTAATGTGCCCGTTTTTCGGCGTTTTCCATAGTTTTGGCCAGCGTCTCGGCCGATATGGCGGCTATTTCCCGTCGGATATTGGCCTTAAGTGCGCCTAGTGTCTTTGGCTTGTTGACGTAAACCTTAGATTTCAATTTACAGTAAAAAGTTATAGGGTTACTCAATGGGTCAGTTTAATATGGCCAACCCTGTATATATAAAAATTCACGTGACCCGCCTAATTTGAAAAATCACTATACTTTTTGAACACACCTCGTACATAGGTTTTTGAAAATTTTATGCAACTAATTTTCTATTGTTTTAAGTCGTTTCCCTTAATTGCAGTTTTACATAGTCTCCGTTCGATTGTAAAAAATATGCTTGCGCATAACTTTTAGCAGCTCGGGAATAGGCAGAATGCCAATGAAAGCGAATTATGTTTATGCTACAAAGCTGCAAATTTAACCGATAATCAAGCATTTACATTTTTTATGACTTATTCAAACATCTTGTATATACATTTCTCACATTTTCAGTATTTTCCGTATTCATTTACCCCACACAAAGAGTGTGTATTTATTGGCGAAAAATGCATTGATTAAAGCTGTTACCACAACCATAGTCAAAGCAATATAAGAACATGCCACATGCAACTTAAAGTGTAAAACGGCAATTTAAACCGATTAAATGAAAATAAAACGAAAGCTATTAAAGCGTAGACAGAAAAATATTTGCAGTTGCATGTGCGCACCTAATAGTAATTCTTTGATTTTCTTTAGCAGCTATTGAATTTTTCCATCGCTCCTGTCGCGGCGGTGGATGTCAATGCCTGTAATTACGCATTGCAAACAACGCAGGAAATCTAAAACCAAGCAACAAAGTTGAGAAAAACTATAAAAAAGAATAAATACATGCGTACAAACAAATTTCAATGCAAACATGAAAGACTTATGTGACAAACTTGCCTATGTAGCATTTAATTTTTGGTTTGAGGGGGAACGCCAGCCGTTCCACGCCACACAACCTCATACGTGCGCACGTATGACTCATAAAAGTCAGCTGTCGCTGTGAGTTTAAATTTATGCATTTTTCACCTTTTGTTTTGTAGGCGTGCGCCTGCGCTCTTGCATATCCACACACTCTGTGTTTCACTGTATCATCACTGCTCATCTTTCGGCCTACAATCGTGTGCATCATCGTGCGACCGAGCGTCGTGCGCTTTGTTTGCCAATTCAAGCGCAGCCTACTGAAAAAAAGATTACCGTATAATAATATATGCAAAAACAATTAAAACAAAGGTATGGCAAATGAAAATGTTAAAGCGTATATAAAAAAAACACATTTTATGCAACTCATTTGAATTTTTTTCCCACTCTGTCATTGCTCTTTCCGCTGCATTAATGCGGCCATATTCTACTTCTCTCATTTTATTTGACATCTTTTTGTAATTTTTTTTATTTTTATATTTTTGGTGCTGCTGAAGGTCTTCTCAAATCGAATTAATTCTGGTTTTTGATTTTTTATTTTCATATTTTTTGTCAAGCAGTGCTGGCGTAATTTTGTATTTGTTGCTATGTTAATTTTTTGTTTTTATAATTATTGAATTCGATAAAAATATTATGTATACAAAGTTATTGGAGGCGTGTACACTAAGTGAGAATGAGAAATATAGATGTATAATTGAGTAATAATTCGAACTGTATGTTAGTGGTCGGAGTGGTCAAAAATCGACAATCTTTTTGAAAATGTCACCCAAAGTTTGTGGGACATTGTTGTAGTTGTTGTTTCTGTCATTGAAATGCTATAGTATTTCTGTTGAAATCATCCTAATTAGCGACTAGCGCCATTTTACTACCACTATTCTCGTGTAAAGGACGGTTCCGCGTGTACAAGTCCACGCAAGTGAGGTAAGTACCTGATTGCCTTAGACTTGGGAGTGTCCAGGACGACTCTTACGGTCCAAGCAGCTCACGACTTCCGGCTTTGCCCAAGTATCCTTTGGATAGCTTCCGAACATCCGTTTGAGAGCGAGCTAATGTGAGAAGGCGAGTCAACCCTGGATATTTAGTTGTGCGCTGGGTTTGGAACCCGCCAGTAAAAATCCTTCGCTAATGAAAAACCAAACACAGCCTCGGATGAGAACTGCTTATTCTGATGAAGACCCCTACAAACGAACTAAGGACTATGATTTGAGGGCACGCATCTGGAATGCCCTGGAATGTTTGACCTTCAACTGACCTTCAATTCAACCTCACAAGTGAAAACTGACAACGAATACGGACTCAACAACTCCAAAAAAATTTATACACATTTTTATTTAATTTTTGGCGTATATTCTGCGTTTGACCTTCAACTGACCTTCAATTCAACCTCGCAAAGAAAAATTGATAACGAATTCGGACTTAGCAACCCCAAAAACGTGTATTTAAATTTTTCCGGTGAATGTTCACGGTTTGTTTTGGAAAAAATTAGTTTTTAGGTAGTTGGGGATGATTTCACCTCTTCAAGGGGGCTGGAAATTTGCCTGCTTGCCGGGATGTATTACCGTTGATTAGAACTACAACAAAAAAATGCCAAACCGAATTTTAATGCATACAATTTTTTATTTTTAAAGTTTTTCCGAATTCTTCGCAAAGATGCCCCCGATTCAAGGGTGTGTTTTGATATAATAAAAAAAAAATTGGAAATCTTCCGAAATAATTTACGAGCATTTCAAGAAAAAAATTATTAAAATCGGTCAATAATTGCCTTCTCTAGGATTTATAAACAAAATGTATCGAAAAATCTCCATTGTGCGACGGGCGGCTGTTATTAGAATAACTATATTTTGTCATTTGGTGTTGCGTGCCCATCGTGGGTCTGGACTTCAGGGCCTACCAAATGGTAGCCACACTCAAAGCAATTTTGCTATGGCGCCTATTATTTGGGAACCTAAAAAACTGCTAAATGCATTGATGTTGAATTTTGGTTGATCCAAGAGAATCTTGAGACTAAAAATAAATATAATTTGCAAATTCTTTTGGAAATGTCAAACTTACAAATGCGAAATAGATATTCTATTAAGTTAAATATACAGGAAAAAAGCGATCTTCATAGAGTTAATGCCCATGTCACTGTACTTCAGATGGCGGTACTGAGCTATTAAACTACGAGTTTGCACCAATGTAAATTGAGCTTTAGGGAGAAAAATATTTTTCCCTGAGCTTGTGTGGATTTGCTGGTTTTGTATACAGTTTATTGAATTAGTTGTGCAAGCTTGCACTTTATAGTCTTCATGACTAAATTCAGGATCTACTGATAGGTAAAATCCTTTATCTTTTAATGTAATATAGTCTGGCTATTCCGTGGGAGGGTGACAAAAAGTGCTGGCGCTGATTTAAAGCCGGTGAAGAAGCTGCAGGTGAACCAAAAGCTTGCAATATCGAAATTTTTTTGAACAAAAAAAAAAGAAAAATTAAATAAATAAATTTATATTGTTGCAAAAAAAAAATTGAAAATAAAATGAATTATAAATACGCCATATTAAATTATTTAAACCTCTGTTTTGAGTGTACCGTTTCAAGGAAACACGCATCGATAAGGAAGAGGAAAGGAAATAACTTTGTTTAATGCAGAAATGTTAACTGCGATATATAAAGGGCGTGGCATGTGAAAATGAATATATCTCTAAAGCCAACTAAGCAAGGCAACTGAGACTTGGCGCGAATTCATAAATTGTATATACCTAAGATATGACCTGGTATCTGGTTTGCTCGCTAGGTATGGTGAATAAACATTTTTTGAGGGGGACTTTGGATTCTACGTTACAAAATTTAGCTTTAGCTTAGTGAAACACAGAACGAATGACGTCGGCATATCTGTCAAATTTGATCAGAGCCGAATAACGGTCTGCTAGTAGTACACCTCTAAAAATCGTATTTGGAAGAGGAGTCGTGGCACCTCTCATATGAACTGAAATTTTCAAATCGTTTTTCTACGGAGCCACAAAACCTAAGATAATGAAATTTGATACAGTTACACAAATTGTCAATATCTGCTCTATGGTGAAAAGTGATAGCTATTGGAAAAGGACGCCTAGCGCTCCCATACAAACTGTAACCTTCATACAGCATTGCTTTGGATAAAACCTACCACTTACAATGAGAATGGTTATTGGTCGAATTTTCGGCTTGTTTAAATGTAGGTCGATCGAAAGCCGTGCTTTTTATCTCTTTGCTCTATTTTACTATTAAGAAAGTTTGAAGAAGAAAGCATGATATTTGTGATATCTGTCCTAAAGTAATAGCAAAACGGAAAAAGTACGACAACGAGTTCGATTTAATAATTTAATAATTAATATTTTTTTAGACTGAAATCTTTTCTGTTTGTTTAATTTTATTGCAAATGTTTTTCAAGTTTTGTATTTTGTTCTTGTTTTACTTAATTAGTCGTAAAGTTCTATTTTTTTATTTCCCTCTCCTATTAAAAGCCAAAATTGTGTATTATTGTGCAGATTTCTTTAATAATGAATTGCCATATTTGTAAAATTTAAATAAATACAAAGACTGCCACTCGAAAAGGAAATTAATTAAAATCCATTTAAGAAGCTGCTTCTACAAATATTAAAGACTGGCAGAAGCGCTTGTATGTATCATATAAATGTAAGAATCTGTGATGATATATATGTATGTAATAGATATATATATCTATATATACACCCTTTATTTTGGTGTTTGGCCTAGCTTCTTTTCCAATTTCTTGATGTCTTTCCAAAAATGTAGGGACCTACAATTTTACGCCGCCTCCGAATAGCAGATAGTCTTTTATGAAGAGCTTGGCAGAAATACATTCGGAGGTTTGCCATTGGCTGCGGAGGAGCGACCGTTAGTAGATACACTTTTTCAATTATTTGGCGTTTTATGCATGGAGATTCGAACCTGAAAACTTTCCAATGGTAGTCAGGCACCAAACCATTCGGTTATGGCGCCCGTCGATGATAAATTGAGTAATAAATTAAAGCTCTTTTGCATTTTATGGGTATTGTACTGTTTTAACTTTGAATTCTCCAGAATTATTTAATTAAATATTTACTTGAAAAGCCTTTCAAAATTCTTACTTTTTTATTGAAATTTCGAAATTTTGAAAAAATTATTTTTTCTCTTTTTTAAGCATTTTGATGGCTGTTTCTAAACGGAGTTGAAAATCATTAATATAATTGTGGAATTAAATTTAAGTCTGTGACTTTGAAAAACAAAGTAAAAAAATATATATAAATAATTTTATCAAAAAAAAGAAGCAAATTACAATAACTACTGTAGTGTATTCCAAGCGGAAGTATGCGCTATCTGGTATGCTGCGAAAACACTCTTAGAAAAGAGAATATCACTAGAGGATATCCGCTTTTTCACTGACAGTCAAGCGTCCGTTCGAGCACTCAGCTCCTCTTATACCCACTCAGATGTGGTTCGATCCTGTCTCTTATCTCTTAACGAAATAAGTGTTCAGAATTCTGTCCAAGTTATCTGGATACCGGGTCACAGTGGATTCGAAGGTAACTGCAAAGCTGATGAGCTCGCAAGAGCTGGAGCTGCGCCATCAAATGTTAGTAACTTACCCACAATCCACATTCCGCTCTCAACATGTAAAATGATCATTGATCGCGAATTTCACAGCATTGCTGATCGGAGGTGGCGAGTGGAAACTACTTGCATTACGACCAGACAAATCTGGCCATCCTACAATCTGAAACAGACAAAAACCCTTATAAGTCTTTCGAAACACGAACTAAGGCATATAATATCTCTTATCACCGGCCACTGCCTTTTGGGCACTCATGCACGTCGGCTCGGGGTTATTCAAAACGACCTGTGCAGATACTGCGAGGACGAAGATGAGGAAGTATCGAGCAGGCATTTGCTGTGCAGTTGTCCCGGCCTAGCCAGAAGTCGACTCGCTCTTTTAGGCTCTCCAACAATTGACAATCTTTCAGTACTCTCGGACCTGAAAATCGAATCTCTCATTAAATTCTCGAAACGAATTAATATATTTGACCAAAATCTATAATAAAAATCTCGGTTAGGTGGGGAAATCATATAATATAATGAGCTCTAGGGCAGCACAACGGACCCAACTTGCGGTCTATGTGGCACTCCGATGCGGGGTCACCCTTAAACCAACCAAATAACAATAAGGTGAAAGAACAAGTCGCAAATTTTTGTTTTTAACTATCTACATATGTTGTTGTCTTTCAGAAGCAAGATTTAATGAAATTATCTAGCCATTACCCACCTTGTGGTATTTTTTCCGTTCCCCGAAAATTGGTTCCATGGCAGCACTCCTCAACAATTTTTGGGGAACGCGTTATGCTGTTAGAACAACAGCAAAGAGGCTGAAAATAAGAGTCTGCTGTGAGAGAGGATTGACTAATGTTTTCATGAAAACAACAACAATTACGTGGACTAGAAAGAAAAGTTAAAGGGACTGATTAATGCTGTTACAAAAGTAACAACAATGACGCGGCTTACTGAGAAAAGTTTAAAGTATGCACTACTGCTGCTCAAAAGCAACAAAAAGAATAAAGTCTAGTCGAAAAAGTTCAGAAGACTTATTGAGAGAAAAGTTCAAAGTATTAATTATTACTACTACAAGCCAACAACTGGTTAGAGTTAGAAATGAACTGGCATTTACTCCATAGGCTTTGTGAATGCGGTACCAGTTGTTGCTTGTAGGGCATATACAGGTTCTACAAGTTGTACCAGTTGCACACAGAACCTTGGAGATGCCATGCCTAATAATAAAGAAAGTCAATTCTATGTAAACATACAACTTGTCTATGTTTGTATGTAAATTGTACTAATCTTTTTTATTTCATTTGTTCGTTACTTTTTTGTTGTATATGATTTCGAGTTTTAATTAATTCCCTGTATTGACTCTCAAATTGTAAATGTCGTGCCCAGGCAAGTAGGCGCACAGGTATAAATATAAATATGTATACAAATGTACGTAGTGTGTATGTAAATATGCGTCAACGTTGAAGGCCAAACAACTTTCACCTTTCGCGTAGACTTTTATATGCAAACAAGCCTTTCAACGAAATTCTTAGGGAGATCTGACAATGAGCCGCACGAACGTGTCATAACAAAAAAAAAAAACAAAAAAGAAACACAAAAACAACAAAAAAACCAGGTGACCGATTTACTTATGGTGCTCTCTTATGAGTTTTTATTTAAATATTTGTTTTAAATATATACGAGCAAATATTTACGGCCCCTATGGTTCGGCCTAAATTCCGTTTGCTTTGTGTATTGAATTTGTAATGTTTTGTTTTTTAGGTTTCGGTTAGCCCCAATTTTTATTTAGTTAGTTATTTTCAGATTTAATTCTATAAATATTATTGAGGTGTAATTTCTTGAAAACATATCGAAACATGGCTTTCAGCAACAATTACTTCTAACTTTAGTGTATTTCAAAAAACTAACAATTTTTATTTTTTTTTATTTTTGTAGCAGTGAGAAAAGTGACAGCTGACGTGCCGGGGCGTGTGTGCAATTCGGCCGCATGTTGCTTTAAGCCAAGTAATTTTATGCCGCGCGTTTTGGTGAGCTTTTTTGCTCACATATCTAACCGCTGTAAGTTCATGCACTTAAGCGAATGTGTATGTGTGTGTGAAAATGCTTTTATTGGCACTAATAAAATAATTGGTATGGTTAACACGTAAATTGCCTGATTTCCAGTTGATCGAAGAAAAATTAAACACTCTGCGCATGATATGCGGGTGAGGCATTGCCAATGTGTCCGTTTTTATCGATGGCTGTGCAGATTAAAGGCGATTTTTGGCACACTTTCCAGCCATACCATACGTGATTATACACATACACTATACACACACACACATATACACATACACATACACATATACACATACATATATAAGAATTTTAAGCGTCTGTGTTATACGTTTTTCAGGATACACGAGAATTGCAAAATGTTTAGAATGGTTTTAGATTTCAAGTCATACAAAAATGCATTAAAACATTGATCAATTTTTTTTTGTCTATAAATGAATAACGGTATAAAAGAGGATTGCGGAAAGCCACACAAGATTGATAAAAAATAAAGGCGAGTAAAACTCTCCAAGCGATATACTCTGGTTACCGGACAATTAAATAATTTTGGTACAAATTAATATTTCACCATCGGAGATCTGCGATTGCATAGCTTTAGAACCTTATTTATCCGTTTTACCCCCATTGCAGAAGCTGTGGGGACCTTTCAGAGAAGGGGACTGTTGAACACTTTGTCTGTAAATGTACGGGTGTGGCAGCTAGATGATTAAGGTCGCTGGTTGATCCTTTCTTCGACAGCCTGGGGCAGTGAGCCAACCTAAATCCCATTAATCTTGTCCATTACATCAAAACCCCTGGCTGGCTGTAGATATCTGCCTGTTGCAGGTCTCATAATGGTATCAAAACGACGCTTTAGTGCTACTTGAGGAGTGCCAGACTGGCACTTCAATCCTTTCACCTACCTACTAGCTAAGCACTTCGTTCTACCCACTCACCGCTTTTTCACCATCATCGGTTCCTTTTTCTTCCACTGGAGCATAGGGCCTCAGTATAACACCTCCATCTGATTCTGGTTTTTGCGAGGGGCTTGATTGCGTTCCAAGTTCTTCCTGACGTTTCAACTTCCTTTTGGACAATACTCCTCCAAAATATGATATTTTTGGACGGCAAACCTTGCGAGTACCTTGTGGATTCCAATCCAGTGCTTGACGACATATTTAATTTGCGTCCTTGCGTAGTGTATGCCCAATCCACCTCCATTTTCGCAGTTTTATCATGTTAGCTACCGGCTGGATTTTCTACCTCTCGTATTCGTATTGGGCGTCTCTAATAATAAAATTTATTTAAAAAGATGTTAATTTTAATAAACTTACAATTTATTTACAAATAACTTAAATACAAAAAAAGTTTAACAATTTTTCCCCACTTTTTTGACAAACTGCATGACTGCTTGACTCTGTCCATTATCTTGGTCAATTACAAATAACCGTTATGCATACAAAAACGACAAGGAGAGAGCGTAATTATTATTTTTTTTTGAAAGTAAGGTCCATGACATTAATAGTGGTATGCAATTTCTTCCATGTCATTAGTGATGGTATATGGTTTTTTCATGTATCTTTATTTTATTAATAACAACCAAGTCTCAGTGCTACAATTGTGGCTGGTTTATTGTCGTTGACATACTCGTATGACTTGACATATACCAATCCCACAATTTCATCTTCAATGAAGCGCTTCGTGACTCTACAGGTATGACGAACTGATCTTTCATTTTTTATTAATTTTTAACAACTTGAAAATGATATGACACTCTTATTACAAAAACCGTTATATGTGTGTGAAATTGAAATCTTATTATACATATTTATTTGATAGTAAAAATGTCATAAAAATGCAACTCTTTACTGCAGTTAATTTTTCATCTGTGTATTCACCTTTTTTGAATGCAAAGAGATTAAGGCGTTGAACCTCAAAAATAAATGCACCCAAAGCCGAAAAAAAGTGAAACAAACAAAATAAATGAGACAAGAAAGAAATCTGAAAAAATTGCAAGGTCATTGCCTGTGAAAAATTAAGTTCATAGGTATATAAATTATAATAAATTAAAGTTGAAAAAAACTGATATCTATGAGCGAAAATAAGTGGGCGAAATGGTTAACATGCAAAGAAATAAATAGGAAGGAAAAAAGGAAGCACTGCAAAGTGAAACATGAAAGAGACGAAAAATACGTAGCGAAAGTGAACGCTTGTTGCTGTTTATTCGTCATGAATGATTTGCTAAAATGATTGCAGCGCCCTCAAGCCGTTCATGCGAAGTAGGAAATTTGTTTTTCTCTTTAAATAAAAAAAAAAAAATAGTTCGGCATGCCTGCGCTATGCACGGGTTATGGAATGATTGGCATCGGCTTTTTTATGTTTTTTGGAAAATTTTGTGCTTTTATTTATTAAAATTCCACGCAGGTAGCGTTAACAAGACATTTCGTCGTTGTAATTGTTATTATTTTTTTTTTTTTGAATATTCTTTGGTGCCTGCAGTTGACAATGAAATACTGCTGGTGGCAAATTGCAGCCAATAGCGTGAATAAGACTGTGATTTCACTCGAACGATAACCCTGTGATTGCATTAAGGTGAAGTGATTTGCTTATTTATATTCCGTTTGCACTTTCTTCGCCTCTTTCCTGTTTGCTTTCTTGTTTTTACCTGCTGTTCTCTCTTACAGCATGAAACGGTTTTTTGGTTTTTGTGCTTAGTTATGCGGGAAGGTGTCGTTATCGTTTCGTTATACAGCCTGGATCGGTGGTTGTCTGCACTGCTACTGTTAGGCACGACTTTTGCGTTTTCGATTGAAATTGTAGTTGGCTACCTTGCAGCGTTTGGCGTGTTTGTTCACAGCTTATAGATTGTTTTTTTTTGTGTTTTGCTATTCTATTTGTTTTTACAGTGACTGCAATTGAGCTGCTCGTTCGGCTGCAGCCGCTCTGTTGCTGATCTACTGTCTGTCGATTGGCTACTCGTTGATGGTTGTGGGCGTGAGTGTGTGATTATAATAATTTCGAGGCGGCGTGGAGGCATACGTTGCGGCGCAACAAATGTAGTAATTAGTAGTTTTTTACTATCGATTAAAAAAGAAATTGTGTACAAATCACTTTAATACCAGGGATAGGATAATTGAAATTTGGTGTATGCAATGGGTGGTATCTGGATTGCATAGTCTGAGGAAATTAATGCATCGATCGGTCTTGTTTTTGGTGGTGGTTGAGTGCCAAGGCATTGTACAATACATTCAACACATCTTCGGGTATTTGCTTTTTTTGTTTTGGTTTGGTGGGTGAGGTAGGGCTCAAAATGCCTTCGCACTTAAGGGGTAACACCACTGTAGAAATTTCAAAAAATTGATTTTTTTTATAAGCTTAAAAAATTCTTTGAACCTTTTAAAATGCAGAACAAAAAGTTTTATACGTTACCGAAGTTTATTTCATAAATATTTTAAGCTTTTAACCAAGCGTTAGTGACTGCTACCTAACGACTTCTCCAAATTTCCAAACTTTAAACGCGTTTTTCTCAAAACACGTTTTCTGAAATTGGCACGCAGCATAACTCAAACAATTTTAAATATTTTTAATCAGATTTTTCACTACGTCTGTATAATAACCTTCTTAAGAGAAGAGCGTAGGGGATTTTCGATAGATTAATTTAAACGATTGTTATAATTATTTAAGTGCCGTTTTTTTAGTCCAAAATAGAGTTTTTTCCTTCAAATGCTTGCTAATTCCACAAAAATAAATATTTTTTAAATCCCCTGCGTGTTTCTCTAGCTATTCTTATCTAGATTAAGAAAAAAAATGTTTCTTTGTTCCAGATTAAAATTTGCACCCTCTGTGCTGCGTGCCGCGGAGCTCCTTCAAGAGAAACCACATTACAAAAATGTCTCCAATGCCGCCATTTTGTAAAATTTTTCGATCAAACTTTGTAGTTTTGTATTTTAGTATATAAGTAATAACTTCCCAAATCAGAGTGATTGTTTTCCCTTTCCTTCTATACAAAAAAATTCTTTAAAAATCGTGTTTATTTTACGCGTGTACAGTGGTGTTACCCCTTAAAGCGATCGTCCTCTACTGCGCTGAGTGGTGGGCCCACTAGAACAATTCCTCTTCTTCTTCTGAGAAGACATCCTTCCCGATACTATTTTCTGTATTATTTCGGGAAAGTCCAGAACGGCATCCATAAACGACCAACAAGCAGAAGGGACTGTAGGTAGCTGGTTGGACTGATTACGGGTAACGCCCTATGGGCGAAGCACAAGGAAAGGGAAGGTATCTCAGACTGTGCCCTCTGCCCAGCATGTGGAGAGGAGGATGCAACGGAGTACCACATCTTCTGTGCGTCTGCTCCGCCTTTGCTCGAATGAAGCTTGAAGCCTTTGGCGCTGATGTGAAGAAACGACCACCTGGCTCCTTGGCACTGCAAGATATACTCAGATTTCTTCGGAGATCGGGTAGATTTAAAGAAAATTTAATGGATTCAATGAACTTAATGATGTCTGAGGGTTGTACTTTCTAGTTGTTCCGTCAAAAAGAAAAACAAAGGCATTTTCTTCATTAACCGAATTTCCCAGAATTTATTTCACTATTCATTTGGCAAGTTAATCTTTTGAACGATATTTCTCTGGACTTCCCGCAAGAGCTGAAGCACGGCTCATTTTTTCATTGTTATTAGAGACTATTTATATCAAACATTTCTAAGTTAATTGATAGGAAGGGGCCGAACTATATTATGATCTATAAGGTCACCTGATTTAAGACCTTCAGATTTTTTTTATTTGATATTTCAAAATATTTATCATAATGGGAGCCTTGTAGAGTGTTAGTTTTGTTCGTCGAGAGAGGATTTTACTATTCATTTGCCTACTTAATCCAAATTTGAAAATATTAGTCTATGGTAATTCGGTTAATTGTATTGAAGAACTGCAGCTACGAATTGCATTGTATCGAAAAATGACAAATAATCCGAGCCACTGAAGGGGTTTTAGAAAGAATGAGTATATCCTTTAGTTGAAGAAGCATCCCTAGTTGGAAATGGAATGACGGCTCTTTGAACATTTAAGGAACTCTGTTCTTTGTTCTTGCTTTATTAGGTCATATGTAGAAAGTAAGGAGTGGATTGGAATTTTTCGCTTCTTTTTGTCAAGGAGATAATGAACAACATTAAATATTTTACATTTTTTACAGCCTGGATATTTTTTACGCAACTATTAAATATAACACCTTGATCAAAAAGGTCCGGGAATGTATTCAGGAAAATTCAAAATACAAGTTCTATGCAAATTCAATGTATCCCTCAAAAGTGATATTATCGCCTTAAAAGTACGCCCCATCAACTGCAACGCATTTATGTATTCCATCGTTTGATCCAGCTCTCGAAACATTCCTGAAACTCTATTTTCGGTATAGCCATCAGCCGTTTTCGATTTTTCATTCACATCTTGGTCCACCGCACTTGTAGCCGGCTTTCATGCTATAACCTCGGCTTCTTGTGTCTCTGTCTGAGAGGCTTCGCTTTGTTGCACTGTATCGAGGTCTATCTTTTGTTTCCATAGTACGTCCACAATATATCTCTTCACTACGTTCCAGCTCTCCTCCCTTTCGAGGATTTTGCTGATTATGTTGCTCGGCGCGCTGTCGCCAATCCTAAGCGCATCTCTCTCCGTGAGCCATCTGTCACAACTAAAAAACATGTGTTCAGCGTCTTCGCTTGGCGCTTCGCAGTATATGCACTTGTCCATACGGTATAGGCATCTCCGTAAGTATCCGTGGCCCAAGAGGAACTGAGTTAAGAAGGAATTCACTTCCCGCAGTTCCTTTGGATCCATTTGCCTATTGATGGAATAAGTTTCGCCGTCAATCTGCCACTCGGCTCAGTGTCCTATCGGCTTTAACGCCGCAGCATGGTTTGGCATTTGCGTTCCGCAACAACAGTGATGACGTGTTTTTTCTTGTAGTCCCACGTATCTATTCGTTCCTTGGCTATTATTTTTTTTTTGGCGGTGAGGTTGCGTTGAAAATGCCTTCGCACCATACAGTAAACGTCGCTAGTACGTGTGTGGTGATTCCACTAAAAACATCCCTCCTCTTCTCTTGGATTTTTCCCTCCACCCCGGGACTGCTTCCGCATTGCTAGAGGGACAAGACGGGTTCCTAAGAAGGACACTTACTTACTCACCCTGCGTCCAGGGTCGCGTGCTTAGAGAAACCTATGCTCAATGCTCTTCAGTATAACATTCCATTTCCCGCTTCTATTTTGGGATAATATCCTCCACAAAATTTGGACGGCATTCCATTTTCCTTCGTCTATCATCATTTTCTGGATTATTTCTTCCGGTGTAAATACACCAATAGTTCGTTGAAGACCTATTCTCTCTATGTTCCATCTCTCGCATTTAAAAAAGGTGTGCTCCGCATCATCATACTTAGTGTCTCCATATATGCAGTTTGCTGGGCTCACTTTTCCCATTCGACACAAAAACTACGTAAGGTAATAGTTAACCTTACCGTGCTTTCCTTATACCCACTTTTTTAGATCGGGTAGTAGTCTCGCTGTTCATCTACCGTACCGTTCAGAGTTCCATCTTGCCTGCCAAAGTGTGAGCGTTTGAACTCTAATATCGGAGAAGCGTGGTACTGGGATTCCTGAGATTTTTGCCTCCCATCTCCGTTTGCACTCTTATGCTATAGAATATCTATAGGGATGGTTCCGCTGATAACTAAAACCGCTGCTTCAGATACTGTTCTGTATGAAGAAGCCACTCTGAGAAGGGCTGAAAGGTATCTCCCCGCTGACTACAAAAACTGCAGCGCCAGATACAGTGGGGTAGACTGAGGGCCGCTGTTCATTGCACAGCCTCCAGTGCTTTGCGCTTGGCTTTGCAGTTAAGCGCATCTCCTCATACTTCGCTGCCGTGCAGGAGAATTAAGTTTGTTGGCCGTCTTTTGTTCTGTGTTGGCCCAACGATGTTTGCCATTTTATATCTTCAGGTATTGGTTATTATTATAGAATTCGATATATTTAATTAACTTTACTGAATTTGTAGACAAAACTGCATATTTTGAACAAAAAATCCAGCGAGGTTTCAATAAGTTTTGAGATTTTTTTTGGAAAATTTCTAAATGTTTTTCAAAAATGGGCGAACTCACAGTTTTCATTCGCTTCCGTGCTGAAATTGGTTTTCACGAAGCGCTTTTTTATGGCAGAAATGTATTTGTAAAGGTCTACCTTTGCCTACCGAAGGGTTATCGCTGCTAGAGAACACTTTTTCTGTTTTCTCGAGATCAACCAAATGATATAATCACACAATAAACCACTTAATGCGGCAACGGCCAATCACCATCAAAATACACGCTGAATGCTTCGCTTTTCTTCTCTCTTTTTCTGCCATCTTCTTCTAGTCACTCCCCTCACAATACTTGTTCCACTGCCAGCATTCATTCAACAACTGCGAAAATGTGCAACATAAATTTAAACATAATTTCGGTTTTCATTTCAGTTCTGCCTTTGCAAAATTTCACTGGCGCAACTTTCTTTTTCATAAACCCAAAAAGAATGGCGTAAAAGAAAATTTTAGAAAAAAGCTAAATAATAAAGCCGAAAGTGTAATTTAAGAAAAAATAAATTAAATTAAATAAAAGCATTAAACAGGCGTTAAAGTGGTGTATGATTCCCATAACGAAATCCAGGCGCCACAAGACCCATGTGCGGACGAACAAACTCGTAGAGACATACAGACGTGCCGTGACAAATTGTCTGAGAAGTTGTGCGGACGGAGGGAGGGGAAGGCGAAAGCAGTAGTGGCAAACTCCGACAGTTGCTAAAATCGCTGATCTGATGGCTAAATAATGGTTGTTGGGAGATGGGTAGATTCCGAGCTGCTGATGGGAAGGGAAAATGTGAAAAGGCTGTGGCTGCAGCTGCGGCTGTCGCTAACAAAAGACTCAAACGACAAACATGACGGCGTGAAAGGTGACTTAATGCAGATGCGAGAAACGGCGTCTAATGGATTATTTATTTGTTTTTAGAAAATATTTATTTGCAATTTTTACTTCTGTTTGTTTTTTGGTGTGCGACACCACACACAATATTAACATAATTGAAAACGTGGCGCCGCCTCCTTACTTCGCCGTTTTCAGTGCCTTTATTTCGTAGGTGAAAGCGAATTTTCCTAAATTTGCAAATAAATACAAATTGAAGAAATAAATAAGCCAGCGCAACAATCAGCTTTAATGACACCAAAGTATTTGCAACAGCGTCATGCAACATCTGCGACTATATCATAGCCGAATCGAAGCAGCCATGTCTGCAAGACTATCTTCAAAATGTTGATCAACACGATCTTCTTCAGTATTTTTGTCTTTTTTCGCGTATTTTCTGCTATGTGGCACCCACTTTCTTCAACTGCTGCTGTTGCCACTGCCACTGCCAGCTGCTGTTGGTGCAACAAGCCACACGAACCGAATGAATTGCGCGCCTTTAGCAAATTTTCATGGCAAAATGTCAAGGTCTCGTCGCTGCCATTTTGGCGGCATATTTTTTCCACTTTTTAATTGAAAACGAAACGAAAATCCCCAGCGACCACAAAAACAAAAAAACGAAAATTTACAAATTTACAAAAAAGAGGAATGTGAAATTAATGTGAAAATTTAAAGCCTGATCGGCACCATCAACTAAGAAACACAAAGAGGAAAAGAAGACAAAAATTATTATGCACCAAAAAGGAAAGTGATTTTCGTAGCAAGCCGCCGTAAGCCCGGCCTGTTTGCGGCTGACATTGTGCGCCTTGTGGCAACGATTGCGGCGTGGCATGGCGGCCTGTCTCATGCCGTAAACTCGTTCGACCGCCTCCAGCGGCCGTTGTTGCCAATGAGCATCGCAGTCGTGGCGGCCGTTGTGCGCTTTTCGTCGCCGTCCAGAAGTGAATGTGGGCGCCAACAAGGCGAAGGCGTCTTGCTGGCAGCGGTAATTGCCGGTTATTCAGCAAGTTCAGCCACCGTCGCCGCTGTTGTTGTTGTGTGGTTGCGAGTTCATATATTTTTTACATTGTCGTTGGCTTCATTGCATACGCGTTTTCTTTTACACAATTCGCAATCTGCTACCATAATGTTGGTTATGCATAAATTATTTGTGTTTTTTTGCAAATTATGCCTTCCAATGTTTTTGGCGGCTGCAGTTTTACCATAGTTGCGTTTTTGATGTCATCAACACATTTATTATTCGCATTTTTATAAGTATTGTTTAAAAAATGGGTAGCGTAAATTGAGTGATTTTTTCGCATAATTTTGCGACTGTTAACACTTTTCGGTTTGAAGGCCTAACCGTTGGTCATGCCATCTGAGTCAGCTTATACTAATCTTATGGTGACAGTGTTGGCGAAATATGGACGAAAAGTTGTTGAAATTTAGTTTTTCATATCTCGTTGATACTAAATTCGATTTTTTCGAACTTTTATATTATTATATCTAATTATTTTAATCTGGAAATCGTTTTTTAGTAGTTGTTGTAGCAGTGCACTTGTTCTCAAATTCCTCACATAACGGTGGCAAGTATCTGCATAAAGGAATCGAGATAGATGGGAATGGTAATGGTTGTACGGGTAGGCTAAGACCTTTATGCACTGCGACCAGATTGATCTATTGTGCGCCTCTAATTCCTTAATTATAAGTACTTAATATACTGAGCAATCGAACCAGCTCCTTTGGAGTGAGCAATTGTAGATAGATATGAACAATTATGTACCAAAATACTCAAAATTACGAGAGGAGTCGATTTAGCCATGCCCGTCGCACTATGCAAAATCGAGGAATTTTACGGACCAAAAGTCCATAATTGTTACATTTCTAAAGATTAAGTTGCGGCCCGTGCGCACGATAACTCGAGCAAATATTAATATATTTTAAAGAATCTTTGGTACACATACCCCGGGTATGTTTACGATGCATGACCGATTCCGAATAAAGGAAAAATATGGCTATTGTTTAGTTGTTAAAAATTTATTTTTATTGTACATACAGTGAAACAAAAAGAAACTGGGACACCAATATTCAGAAGATTCAAATTTGTATATATAAAGAAACTAAATATTTAAAAAATTGTATACATTGTTTATTAGTACTTAAACTCAATATAAAAATTTATTTTAATTTTTCTTTACAAAAATTAGTGACCCAAAGTGCAATGAAAAAAAGTTGGTGCACGGTCTGTTGCTCAATAAAGTTGTATGTAGTTATAGTTTGTCGTGCTGGATTTTAGAATTTCGAAAAATTTTGCAATTTACGGCATTTAAAAAAAGTATGTGTTTTACGTCATAAATGTCACACTTTAATTATGTTTATAAATTTTTTTAATAATATCAAAATTCGGCTCGACAGACTATAGAGAAAACACTTTCGAATATTAAAAAAAACCGCATGAAAAATATTACAAAATAAGTTTGAACTTTCAAGCGGCTCAAACGAATGACAACTATAATATATACCTGTGCGCATCAAACTCTCGTCGGGCAGATACATTTTCTGCCATAACTTTGTACCTATGAGGAATTTTTACAATCGACTTCCACAGAAATACGCCTAAAACTATAAAGAATAGTAATCTGTAAAAAAAACAAAAATCGATATTTTCAAAATTCTGGACATATGTAACCCCTTAAGTAAACTATGTATATTTCGTTATTTGGGTTTTTTATAACCGAACTTCAAAAGTTAGTTTTTTTCTCACATTTTGCAATTGAAGTTGCAAGTTTTTAAGTGTGAAGATGAATAAGGTGTTTCCTTATCCGAGTGATTTCCAAGACCTGATGGTGAGATGCCATTTCAGAGGGAAAAGTTTGCGCCAAATCGCGGAAGTTTTGAAAAAACCCAAGTCCACAGTGCTTAACATATTGAACAAATACAATGAAAACTATTCTTTTCTTAGAAATTTTTCTTAGAATTCGTGACTCAAATATAGCCAAGAGAAGGATTATTCATTTAATAAACGAGAAATCCAAAATTTACGCAGTTAATATTGCCTTCTTCTTCTTGATTGGCGCGATAACCGCTTACGTGATTTTGGCCGAATTTAACAAAATGTTAAACGGCGCCAGTTGGGCACACCAAGTGAAGCCAAGTCCTTCTCTACCTGATCTTTCCAACGCAGAGGATGCCTTCCTCTTCCTCTGCCACCTGCAGCTGGTACCGCATCGTATGCTTTCAAAGCCGAAGCGTTTGTATCCATTCGGACGACATGACTCAGCCAACGTAGCCGCTGGATCTTTATTCGCTGCACTATGGATATGTCGTCGTAAAGCTCATACAGCTCATCGTTCCATCGCCTGCGATATTCACCGTTGCCAACGTGCAAAGGTCCAAAAATCTTACGCAGAATCTTTCTCTCAAACACTCCAAGCGTCGCTTCATCAGATGTTGTCATCGCCCACCCTTCTGCGCTATACGTTAGAACGGACATGATGAGAGCCTTGGAGAGTGTTAGTTTTGTTCGTCGAGAGAGGACTTTACTGATCAGTTGCCTACTTAGTCCAAAGTAGCACTTGTTGGCAAGAGAGATTCTACGTTGGATTGCAAGGCTGACATTGTTATCGGTGTTAATGCTGGTTCCTAAATAAACGAAGTCTTTTACAACCTCGAAATTATAACTGTCAACAGTGATCTGGGTGCTGATACGCGAGTGCGCCGACTGTTTGTTTAAAGACAGGAGGTACATCCTTTTGCCCTCGTTCACCACCAGACCCATTTGCTTTGCTTCTTTATCCAGGTTGGAGAAGACAGAACTAACAGTGCGGTTGTTAAAGCCGATGAGGTCAAAATCGTCGGCATACGCCAACAATTGTACGCTCTTAGAAAATATTAAGTTCTGCGGCTCGTACGATTCTCTCCAACATCAGGTTAAAGAAGTCACACGACAGCTAGTCACCCTGTCTGAAACCTCGTTTGGTATCAAACGGCTCGGAGAGGCCTTCCTGCCATTAGCAACATTAAATATAAAGCACAGTCGGAGTACAGTTTTCCAAGCTTCCAAAGTCTTAAGGCTGATTAGAAGTGAACAAGAATTATAGAAGGCGTAGGTTCGAAAAAATTCATAGATCGAAAAACAAGTTTAAGAAATATTTTCTGAACTCATTCGATACCATTAATATAATTACTGCTGGTGAATTGGCCAACTGCGGATCAGCCGTGAACGCGGGACCAGAGCCAATAATCAGAATTAGTTCTGCAGGAATCATGAATTTAATCAGCGATTGGGAATGCAATTTACATAAGGAATGATGGTCCAGTGTAGAACGCTGCAGAACTGCACAGTGTTTAGTGACAAGCCAGAACAGGAAACTGTCGAGCCTTGATTGTTGATGCTCGGTATTATTACAGGACACAACCCATGGTGTCAGCATATGACAATTATTCTAGTTTTGCTTAGAGGAGCCGAATTTGCCTGTCTTGCTTAGAGGAGCCGGATAGCACTGAGCATTTCCTTTGTGAGTAGCTCTGCCTTTGCTAGATCAAAGCTACAAATTTTGTGTACCGATATCATGAGAATGAGTAAAATTCGCTCTCTCAAACTGAAGGATGTTTTCAGATTTGCCAAAGAATATGTAAAATTCTCACAGCAGTCGCTATCTCTGTCTCTGTCTCTATTCTACCCTGTATCTTTCTTTTTGTTACTCCTCTCCTTTCCCCTTAGACTATTACCCTTTTACTTTCTTTTGAATACAATGGGCTTTTTAGTCTGAGGGTTTTAGGAGTTACCGATCTCTCGGTGCTTCTTGGCTTGCCTTTTAAATTTCAAATTTCTTTTCCCTATTGTATGGTAGGTAAAATATCTTATAAGCCTTTTTGCTTGACGGAGCTCTTATGTGACTTTCTAATGGGTAATTCTTTGAGTATTCTCCCAACTATTTACCCTGTATTTAGCAAAAAAAGTAAAAGGTGCGTTTTGTGTGGATACAAATTACTTACTCGCTCTTATACATTTGTGTATGTGAGTGGAATATCTGCCCCTCAGATCAAACTCTCACTCCCACCATGAATAAGAGCTGGTGAGTTAAACAATTTTATGCATATACAGTTACAGGCCACTCTTTATGCATAAGGGCTAATGCTTCCAACATAAAATAGACTGTTCAAAACTCTTTGGAAACTTAAAACAACCATCCCGCATTAAAGGAGAATATTTCAAGTCAATCGATCAAGTAGATGATGCTCCTAGCAACTTTAATAGAGTCATTCTTGATGATTTTATCACATATTATAAATTTTTTAGTTGAAAACATCTTCAGCTTGGCTGGGAACACTTATAAAAAATTAAATTAAAAAAACAAAATATTAGTTGCATGTTTTTTGTGTTAAAACACAAGTTCATACAAATATATGCACGCACGTACAATGTTAACTGCGTGCAGATGTACATATGTATGTACATGTGTGCTTACAAGAATGCATAAGTATGGACATTTGTATTTACATTAAGAGGCGTGCGTACACTTTGGCGGCTGCAGTGGCACCATCGAGCTGCGTGAATAAATATTTCCAACCAGTTGATCTAGTTTCGCACGCAATGGAAACAATAAAACGACGTGGGTAAAAACATGACGGTTACAATGTATACATACGTATATGCAGATAAATTACATTTTGCCGCGCAAACAAATGGAAAAACAAAATTGTGAGAAATATTGTTTATTTGAAAAAAATTTATATAAACAGCAAACAAGATTTCCTGCGGGCGGGTGAACTTTCAATTTTCAATTCAAGCTCATTTGCCTTAAAAAATGATAATTTGTTATTATTCGGTGATTTGCATACATATTTACAAATATGCTACATCTTAAAATCGCAAAAGACCGCAAACCGTGCAAAACCGTGGTAGCAAAAATGAACAAAAAAGTGGCAACGTCACGACTTATAAGTCGAAACATTCACTTATCTTTCGTTGACTTTAATCACACTTCTCCTTTCACACACGCTCACAAAAACACATACGCGTACATACTAGATTGTTCAATAAGTTTTGCGGTTCGATAAGAAAAACACAATTTTACGGTTTGAAATACACTTTATTATTGAGTATAGTCTCCCTATCAATTTCTCCAAATTTCAATATCATGGAGAACGAGTGAGGTGCCAAGAATGATGGAAACAAGATTGTGCCCATCAGAGAGTGCGTGACGTCATATTAGCTAAGTTGTGCAGTGTTGCCAACCATTTTTATACCCAAAATGTGAACATTTTTAAGTTTGGTGTTAGTTTCTTGTTTTAAATTTAAAGCTACCGAAACTGTACGTTAAAAAGAAAACTATATTATTAAACAAAAGAAGGTTAAGTAGGTCACTCTGAGAAGATTTTAGTGCAAATGATAATTTGTTGATTCTTATAAAATTTGATATTTTGAAAGTGCAAATTTAATTTTTTACTCCTTTTAAGTTAATGCAAGAATATTAAATCTTTTTCTCTCGATTCTTCTTAACATTGAAAACCTTTTTACACATTTTAAAAAGCATTTGAATTTACTGAATGCGAATTAAAACTATAGAGGTGTAATCGTTTCTTCCGGCCCTCAATCCTTAGTGGGACATAGGGCATTAAGAGGCGTATTCATAGTAAAAATAACCAAAAAATACCAGAAAATACTAAAGAAACCATACTGAAATTTTTTCAAAAAGAGTACCTTATCTAGTTAAATAAGCTCAAATATAGCAAAAAAGTCGTTCCCTTAACAAAAAAGTCTCGCTTAACAAAAAACACTCATAAAATAAATTGTATATAGCTATAACACATTTATTTAAAAAAAACACACATTCTAAAGTCAATTTGTCACGCATACAAAGTTCTTTAAGTGATTCAATAAAAATTTGGTGTTTTATTTTCCTTAAATGGGCATTTTAGTGCGTTTTTATATCCAAGGCTAGGCGACACTGCAGTAGCGAGAGGGTTATTTGGCTGCTGAAAGGAGAAGAACACCAACAATAACCGCAATCGCGGGCAATGCTACCAGATGTTAAAAAAAAAGTAAAGCTAAATAAAACTGAGTGAATTATTTAACTAATTTTTAAAAAATGTATATTTTACAAAATTATAAACATCACATTTTAGTTAGAACAGGCCAGAAAATATCATGAAGAAAGAACTAAGACTCCGAGATCAAATAACAAAAAAAAAAGAAGCTAAATCAAGTTACGAAAATGGTAATCTGGCCATACTGGTGCTAAGATGACGTCACTCTTTGTCAAATTCGCTGAAAGCAAAGTAACGGTACCACGATAGGCGCCATCTCATTATTCTTTCCATCATGGTGGGGTGCATTGATTCGAGTAGTTTGTTTGAGGAAATAAGCGGTGCTCTACTAAGGAGGAGTTGAAAGATGCCATTCTTCATTCATGAGACACGAAAGTAGTGCAATTATTTGATTCAATTGTGAACAGGCTTTTTGAAGTTAGTGAAGAGAATGGGAGAGCATTACTAGGAAGAGAACAAATAAAACATATTTTAAAACAATTCCCAAAATGCGTTTATAATTTTGCAACAGTTGTATGTATACTGCTGGTCTTAGGTTAGACGCACGTTTAGTTGCATACAACTTTGCTTCATATTTATTTATTAAAGGACGATAGAAAAGAAGTTGATATGCAAAAACATTTCTTATTTAATAATACTTTAAATATAATATTCAAATGATTATACATATTTAACAAAATTGTGTTTTTGAAACATTTTCTTAAAGCTACTCAAAATAAGGCGAATTTTTTTTGGTCATTAGAATAGACGCACTTTGGCTTTTTAATTTTATAAGAAAAGTATTTGGATTTTAACTGAAATTACTATTTGATTTATTTGAAATAAAAAAAAAATAATAATTTCAGTAATGAGTACTGCCTCCTTTGTTAGTAATAACTTCATAAATCCGGTCCTTCATAGAATGATTCAAGGAATCTATGTAGTTCAAGGAACTCTCGCTCCAAGCACGTTTAATATCTGCAGTTAATGCTTCCTTATCTTCGTATAGCTTTCCTCCTTCGTATACCTTCCGTGTTAGCCAGCCCCAAACATTTTCAATTACGTTAAGATCTGGAGAATATGGTGGCCAGGTCATGATATTAACGTTTTGTCTCGAAATAAAAGTTTTTACTACTCGAGAGTTATGAATACGAGCATTGTCTTGTTGAAAAATCCAAGGAATTGGTCCAAAGAGATCTTTTAATTTTGGAAATACGGAATCCAACAATGTTTTGAAGCGATCGCCGTTCATCTTTTGATCGATAAAAATCAAGTCAATTGTTCCATAAAACGTGATAGCACCCCACACCATTATTCCCCCTTCTTGGCTATGGTGGCGACTTAAATATAGCTCATCTTTCCGCAAATCGTGGTAATAATATTGAAGTTCATCAGGGCCATCTAAATTAAAACGTTTTTCATCAGTAAATACAACTGAACGCCAATCATTTAGTTGAGTGTCAGATTGGACAGTCCACGTCATGTATTCTTTCGCGAATTGAAGCCGTTTTCCTTTGCGTATTGCATTCAAAGAAGGGGTTTTCTTGATTTTTAGACGCTTCAGGTGTTCTGCATTTCTGATCGTACGCTGAACAGTTGATAGGCTTGCTTTTACTCCGGCCAATTCCTTGATCTTAGCAGCAGATATAGTCAAATTCGAAGCAATTCTAACAATTTGTTTTGATAGTGCCTTTTTTCCCTTTGAAGCTATTTCCATATGTCTCTGGATCCTTCAAATATCTGTCAACAGTTCTGGAGCTGCGATTTATTTGTTTGGTAATGTTCCGATTGGACAGTTCTTGCGAGTGAAGAAAGTCTACTTTTTGACGTTCCAATAAGCTCATAACAGTAGCTTTTCCCATTTTTTTCTTCAAATGTAGTTCGAAAACACTTTATTTGTTTATTTTTGATATTTTTTCAATACGAAAGTTTCCACTTGTCCACGCAATATGAAGAAATTTAAGCTGCGTCTAATTCAATGACCAACCGAAAACATGTGTGATTACCATAGAAATTTCTATAATCTCCGAATGTACAGTTATTTTTTCGCAAATCAACCAGCTGCCAGCATTTTTTTTCGAACAAGATTCGCACTTTGATAAGAAAAGCATTTTGGACAATTAGAACAAGCATGATAATAAATAATTGATTTTGTTTAAAAAAAAACGATGGTGCGTCTAACCTAAGACCAGCAGTGTATATGGGATAAGTCTACTCTCTTTTTGCCTAATACAAATGACGTTGTTTTTGTTGCTTGTTATGCGAACTTGCTTCTTTTAGCAACACGCTTGTCCAAACAGTGCATGTAAAGAGGTTTTCTCTAAAACACAATAAAAAATGTAAGTAAAATTATTGTGCGGTTCTGAATAATTATGGAACGGGGTGTATTTTTGAGCTACTTGCCAAGAAGCTTTATGAGGTTCTGTTAATCGTGCGGATAATTTCAGATTTTAGTTTAGAATATTATTTGATGATTTTAACACCTTAAAAATCATGTTTAGGCTTGCAGTCAAATTGAGATTATCTCTTTTCATCTGCTTAGATGTTATTTGTATAAGCATTCGTATGCAATTTTTGTAATGGAAAGCTTTTTTTAGTTAAATTTAATTGCATTTAGTGGTGGAAATAAATGTTCATCACGGACACTCAATTAAGATAATGACTGTCAGTAAGTGATGACTGAAAGAGTAATTCACTAAACTAAATGGGGGGAAAATATTTTCAATTTTTTTTTCTAACTATTAACAATTAATCACCTGTAAACACTATTATAAATGATTTTTGTTTTGAACAACAACAAATGAACAATACATGCAATTTAACGATTTCAAATTTTTCATGCAGTTCAAAGGTCATGGTGCATAAGAAAATTAGTATTTTCAAAAATTTAAGAAAAAAAACTTCAAAAATGAAGCAATTAACAAACTTCAAATTAAATGTAGGTAAACACAGCAACACAATGTAGGATAAACGCATTTTCAGTGCTATACAGATAATGACATTGTAAATGTTTGTGTTATCACTTTTTGCC
Organism: Anastrepha obliqua; assembly: GCF_027943255.1. Taxonomy (NCBI): domain Eukaryota; kingdom Metazoa; phylum Arthropoda; class Insecta; order Diptera; family Tephritidae; genus Anastrepha; species Anastrepha obliqua. Next base: position 32,971,282 of record NC_072893.1, read on the forward strand.
TGAAATAATTGGGCACTTACGAATAATAAATATAAAAGAAAAAAGTAATTTGATTTTTATTTTCATGTATTTTTTGTTTAGTTTTATTTTTCTCTGCTTCTTAATATTTATATCGACCTTAACATCTCAAACTAATCATAGGCATACATACATACACACAAATGTATGCATGTATGTGCCTAATAAACTGGAAGTGTATCTTCATTCAAATAATCATTAATCTACATTTGTTTTTGTACATACGTACATATGTATACTTATATAAAGATATTTTATTTACGTGCTGGTACAATGAACCAAAAATGTACAACAGCAATTTATTTTTCCCCCAACAAAAGCTTCGGGTTAAAATGTATGTATGTCACATGTAAGATTCATACATAAATTTAATTTCCTGTTTACTCAAAATTAAAACAAAAAATTATATAAAACATAAATGAAAAAGCTATACAAGCAAAAATACGTTGAATCCCTATAGTCGTTTTTCGAAAACTGGTTTTCAAATATATTTTACTTTATCTAGCATGCAAATTAGATTGAAACGGCTATTTAAGGCGCTAGTTTTAGAAAAATCTTCCATTAATCAGAAAATTATTTTAACTTGCTGCTTCAATGATCACAATTTTATTTACCATTATACCAATAATTGATACCTTAAGGAAATGGGTCACTATAGCGGCGAAAACTAAGCATAATTGGAAAATTGTGTTAAGATTAACAATGACATAAATCAAAACTTTAAAAAAGGCACATGCAATAACTTTGTAAATTAAAGAAAAGACCCGCTACTTTTTCTCCTTTAAGCTGTTTTTGGGTGAGGTACGAGTAACATTCTGTTACTTTAACAGTGATGTTGTTTCTCTCAAACAGTTCACTATGATAACTTCTCCTTTAGTTTTAAGCTAATTGGCGCTTACACTCTTTATTGGGTGTTTTAAGTAAATTATTGTAATTATAATATTAGGATTATCGTTCAATAAAACGCCTGCTTAGTTTCCTTTACCCGAACTTGGACGGGTGGTTGCAGAGCAGTGCGAATTGAAACTGTTCACGAATATCGGGCTGTTGAGTCTTTTACTGGCTCGTTAGATACTTGGTAGGGAAAAGGTGAGATGCGCACTGCGTGCCATCGAACAATTGGATGCCAATTTCAAGGCAATTTAAAAAAATGTTGATTTGATCACATTTTGAACATTTTTATTTATTTTTATCAAATTGTACATCAAACAGGGGTACGTAAATAAAAAACAAAAACAAATTGTTTTAATTTTATTTAATTTGTTTAGTTTTGTTGATAATCAAAAAAAAAAAAAATTAAATAATTTCTTTCATTACTACACAACATAATTACTAAAAAATATTAGCTTTAACATTTTTTTCGTTGATATAAAAAAAAAAGCATTTCATTTTGTTTTTGCAATAAAATATCCTCAGTTGTATATTAGTTTGGGGTGAAAAAAATCCATTTATTTTACGTAAAATTTTTGCTTAGCTTCTGAGCGATGCTACGACTACTAATTTGCCGGTCAATTTCGATTATTTTTCTGATTTGATTGATATTTTCAACATTTTCTTTAACATCAAAAACACCTGAACAAATTCGTTGAAACCAAAATTTCAGGTAATTAGCTCTTACAGTATCGGAACCATAAACACCATTCACAATTTCAGGGACCTAGCCTGCGTTTTCGCCTTTATAAAAAAAAACTGTAAAATGTACCGAATTTTCTCTTTGTTTCAGAAAACAGCTAAAGAGTTTTTTTAGTGTGAAATGTCACCTTGATAACGAGCATACCTGCAAACTTCAAATTGTTTGATCAATACTTTATGAGATATCGATCACTACAACCACCTATCGAGGAATGAATTTCTTTTTCCCCAAACTAATATAGGTAAAAGGTAAACCTCGCATAAGTTTTTGGATAATCAGCAAAAGGAAATTTTTTTGTTAGCTCATAACGATCATATCTAGTCTATTTCTAGACTCCCCTTCGATAGACGAGAAGAGTGTGGCAAACACCAAGGCCATGGAGCAGTGGGGAATTAAATTTCCATACAGATGGAAAGGTTGGCAGTGGATTATTTTCGAAGGAATAAGGACTTGAACTATCCAGGCCACGAGCATATTAATAATTAAGAATAACATTACCCAAGAATCCAATAGGGCATGGGGATATGAAGACACATGGGTAACAGCTGGGTTACTATGGCCGCAAATAAATAAGAAAAAGGCAAAGCAACTGCTCAGTCTTTCAAGTGAGGATATCTGGAAGATCTTTGCTTGTATAACCGCCCATTGACTATTTGGCAGGCATTCCTTGAGACTCAAGGAGTTTTCTCTCATGAATATTGTAGAGATGAGGAGGAGGAAGAAACATTTGAGCACAATTGTCCAGCTTTATCTAAACTCAGAACAGGATTTCTAAGTAAACACTTTTTCAAATTCTCTTATGGAATGATCCGGTGTGGAGATGGGATCAAACCTGCGCTTCATAAGAGCCTTAAAATAGTTCCACGAAATAAAAAATTAATGAGGTTCCCCTGTCGCACAGTGCTTTCACAACGAATTTCTAAGGTCTAAGAGAGTTTGTCGTGCAGACCGACTACCACCATAACCTAACCTAACCTTAAATTACTGATATAAAAAAAACAAAATTTCGTTTATTGATAAAATTAGTGGTAATGTTCAGCCTTCTGTGTGAAGTGTGTCACTCGCATAATTTATTATTATTATTAACAAATTGAACTTAAATTAATTACGTTAATATTGAAAAAGAGCATTAGAGCCAGCGCTGTCAGCTCTGTAGAAACAAAATGAAATATGCCTGTACTTATAAATTTATATACTAAAAACTAAATACTTCATTCAAATTCGACCTCGAATGTGCTTTATATATAGGGGTTTTTAATAAGAGGTGTTATTTTGATATTCAAAGGAAAAAAGTTATTTTTTAATATAAATGAACGGATGTTTATTTCATTATAAAGAGGAAATATGGCGTTAATAGTGGAAAATAACATCAGGCAAATGACCACCACGACCACGCTTACAGGACAATATCCCTATGCCCTCGATAGCCTCACGAATTCCATCTTTGAGGTCTTGAATGGACCCTGGGCTGTTGGCGTAGACGTTCTCTTTCACGTGGCCCCAAAGAAAAAAGTCACAAGGTATTAAATCACAAGATCTCGGTGGCCAATTGTGATCACCTCTTCGAGAGATAACACGGCCCGGAAACTTTTCCCGTAAAAGATCAATAGTTTCGTTGCTTGTGTGGCACGCAGCGCCGTCTTGTTGCAAATAAACGTTGTCCAGATCAATACCATCCAATTCCGGGCATAAAAAATTGTAATCATCTCTCGATAGCACAATCCATTCACCTGTAATACCTGTTATTGGAAAACCCTTTAATTGTTAATAGCGATGGTATTATCGGATGAGCGGTTTTTTAACAATTTAATCCAGTTCTTCGTCAGGCAATGATTTCTGGCGTCTACCAAAACGGAGCAATCCTGGAATATATGGTTTAAAGAGAGAGCTTCTCCGCAGTGTGCGCAGACTGGAGGTGGCTCCCCAGTCAGGATGTGTTGATGTGTCAAAAGACCTAGCCGAGAGAAATGTTTTATTTGTGTTTTCCCTACGCCGGTGGGGTATTGTGGGGGTATATGCTCTCGGTTTATGGTAGTGTAGTGGTGGTGAGTGTAGTTTAGCCACACTAGTTTCGTTCTGGTGTTGAGATATCGTTCAATTGCTGACATTATTGGTGCTGAGGAGGCTTGTTTGGCAGCACTGTCTGCCATTTCGTTCCCGCGAATTCCTATACGACTTGGTATCCAAAGTAAGCGTAAGGAAGCCTCCTTGCCAATGAGCGTGTTTTTTATTCTGCTAATGGTGGGTGAATTCGATAGAGGGTTAAGAAACGCTTTGAGAACAAATTTGCTGTCAGTGTAAATGAGAGTTTGACGGTAATTTCCCAAGGTCATGTTTATAGCATGATAAACGGCAACTGCTAATGCAGTAAAAGCAGATGCACAGTCCAGCAAAGTTGAGTAGAGTAGTAGAGTAGTCTGTAGTAGAGTGACTCCGTTTGTGTTAACCACTGCAAAGCTGGCTGGTACGTTATCAGATTTTGATCCACCTGTGAACCACAAAGTCCAATTGTCAGCTTCATAGTATGTAGTGCACTCCTGGCATATAGAAAGGAATGCTTCGGTAATGTAGTATTTTTTGCAAATTTGGATAGGCTGAGGTCACAGGATACTTTCGTTATCTCACATGGTGTGTTTTTTGCTTGGTAGTTTACCATCAGATAGCATAACTCTAGCTTTTTGGCGATTCCAAATATTTGATATAAATAATGATAATGCTTTCTATTTCAATTCAAACGGGCTTCGGGACATGTTCTTCGATTTCGATGTAACTCAAATATGTTACTCTCTGGTCAAAGTAATGAGACACGCATTTTTTGTGCGCCCGAAATTGCTTATAACTTAGTAAAAATTGAATCGATTTTAATGATTCTGGGTTCAAAATGATCGTCATTACTTGCACAAGCGACTGCATGTAGAAACAATAGCAAAAAAGTAGTTGAAAATTTTTTATTTTGCAAAGAAACAAAAAAAATTTCTTATATAATTAAGAAAATCGATTTTGAGCCGAAAAACAAAATTGCCGATAAATCTTGAAAAAAAATTTTTTCGGGCGAACAAAAAAATACGTGTCTCATTATTTTGGCCAGAGAGCAACATATTTGAGTTACATCGAAATCGAAGAACATGTCCCGAATAGCCCGCTTGAATTGAAATGGAAAGCATCTGATATTTGCGTAACAATTCAAAAGTCTGCCGGGTCACAGATAAGTAGATATATATTTTTTTCTCTTAAAACTTGTTTAAACTTTCCCTTCATTTGCATTCTTTTTGTGCCTAGTTTTATTCTTGTTAACTCGAGAACTACTTACATATGTATTTACAAACATACATACGCATTATACATATGTATTACAGATTTCACTTTACACTGTTATAACTATTTACTTATTCTAATACTTAAACGACAACTGAGCGTGTAAAAGATGCGAAAAAAGAATTTTGAACAAATTTTGAGCCAAGCATAATTAAGGTACTAAAGGTGTTAAAAACTCGTTTTAGCAGCATATAATTGTAATTAACACAATTAGAACTCACTGCCTCTGACAAACAAATGTCACACAAAGAAATCGTGTCAACGTAACAAAATGTCAACAAAGCGTCAAATACCACAAGTGGAGTGTGTCAACAGTTTTTGACACAAACGACGATGAGTGAATTTCAAATGACACAAAAAACGCTTTTGGCGAACAAAAAGAAAACCAAAAAAAAAAATCGTGAAAATGAAAGCTACAAGAAAAGTCACACATTTAGAAAAATGAGTGTTTTGTGGGATGGTATGCGTGTTTTCAACACGTGCCCATTGCCTTTATTACCCCCTTTCACAAATATGTATTGTACGTTTTGTGGCACCGGTAGCTTGTTTGCATTGACCGCTTGGTGCTAAGTGGTAGTGAGCGGTATTTTTGGCTTGGGTTGTCGCACGCAGTGATTCAAATTTGGGTGTGATCAGCAACACATACAGACGTACAAAAGTTATCGTTTTATAATGGCTAAATTGGTTGCGTTTTCCACAAGAATTTTAAATGCATACTTGGGTCCAACTAATTGTTTAATCTCGTTTTTGTTCTGTTAGACCTCATTGAACGCCGCTTAGCGCTTAGTCAGCTCAGAGTTTATGCGTTTGTTAATTATTTTTTTTTTTTTGTTTTTTTGTTTTAGTTGAGGACTAACTAATCGCCCGCGGTTTATTATCAGCTCCGCTGCGACCTCATTTCCCTTTGAACTCAACTCTGAGTTTATTTACTTACACTAAGTGTGCAGCCGATCAGTTAAAAACAAAAAAGTTACTCAATACGAATTTACTCTAATAATTATGAAAGAGCATGCCTACAGGACAAACTTTGCGTAAGACAGTACTAGGCCAGAGGGTCGGATTTTTTCTTTTTTCACGGAGTTACACGAAGGGGTTATATACAGTTAGAAGGCCGAAAAAAAGCGATTTTCCAGACTTTTTTTTGAGAAAACTTTTAAATTTATTGATCCAAACATTTGTAGACATATTATTATGTTATGTTATCTTTTAACTGTATTTTAAGATTTAGTATTAGTAAAAATATTTATTTGGAACGTTTTGCGGAAATCAAAAGATTTCGTTAAAATAATGTTAAACCTAATAATTAATCGAAGGAACAAGCAAAATGGTAGTTTCTCAAACAAAAAAATCGATTTTTAACCAAAATTTCGGCCTTAAATTGTTTATAAAAAAATAAATATTCATCGGTGAGAAAAAATCTTCGATTAATTACTAAAAAATATATTTAAGAAGCTCCTGTTAAAATTTGAGACTAATCGGCTTACCCGTTTTTGAGTAATGTTGGTCACCGACTTTGAAAACACAATTTTAAGAAAAACGCGTTTAAAGTTTGACAAGCACTTTACAAGCACTCTGAAACGCCTTTTCAAATTTGCGTGTAACTTCGAAAATATTCACCGGAACGATATTAAATTTTCTGTGTGTAGTCTTAAATATGTCTATTAAGAAAAAAAAATCGATTTTTTGAAAATTCGGACTGTATAGTATATAACCTCTTGATATTTTTGGCGAAAGTCAAATTCACTTATTGGAAATATAACGTATAAAAATATAAACTTCAAATAAAAAGATTTATAATTTCTGCAAATGGCGTCGTACGTCAATCATATTTAGCACTCGTGAGCTTGACAGCTGGAATTAAAAAACAGTCTAGCGCCTAAAGATCAAAATAAAGATTTCCTTCACTTAAAATATTTTTTTTTTATTTAGTAAAAAATTTAATAAATTTAATTTTTAAAACAAAATTTTTTATATTTAGTAAAAAACAAAATAGATGATTAATTTTGCGCCACCTTGTAGTAGATAGTAAGACGATGTACGCGTTTCTTGTGAAGCCATTTCTTGGCCTGCCCATTCAAACTAACCTAACCTTTATGAAGCGTGGATTACCTTTCATTACCTTTCTCTGCTCCTACATCGAATACTTCCACAGCAGAAGAGGTTGTATCATTCACTGTACACCGTTCTACCCCTTGAGATATGCTGGCGATAGCGTGTGAACCTGATTCAGAACATTTCTTTCCAACATTTAATAGAATGTCTTCATTGGGTTTGGTTGCCGTAAATGTCTTTTACGACCGCTGTAGCCGAATGGGTTAGTGCGTGACTGTCATATGGAAGTGCACAGGTTTGAGACCCCGAGCACGAAACACCAAATGATAGAACAAGTTTTTCTAAAGCGGTCGCCCCTGGGCAGACAATGAGAATCCTTCGAGGGCGCTTGAAAAAGCTCCTCATTAGAAAATCATTTGCCGTTTGTAAGCGGTATGCAGGTCTTTCGAATTGTGGAAAACATCAGGATGCACTGAAGGAGCAGAGCGGGTGTATATGGAGTTTTAATAAAGAGGCATAGTAAAATTCAGCCTCCCTTTCACATCACTACTCGGTTTCATTATTTTGGTTTGAATCAAGGCGAATCTAAAGGGTGATTTTTTAAGAGCTATAGGAAAGTTTTTCAAAAAAACACACGTAAAATTCACAAAAATTTAAGCATTTTTATTTAAATCGATAGTACAGTCCATATAATTTAATGTTTGAAGATTATTTCATGCAAATGTTGATCGCAACTGCGCTTCAAATGGTCCATCCGTTTAGTCCAATTTTGGCATACTTTTTCCAATGTTTCGGCCGTTATCTCACATATAAATGCTTTAATGTTGTCTTCCAATGCGTTAATTGAAGCAGGCTTTTTTGAATAGACATGAGCTTTAACATAGCCCCACAAAAAATAATCTAAAGGCGTTATATCGCACGATCTGGGTGGCCAATTGACAGCTCCCGAACGTGAAATAAAATGTTCACCGAACTCGCTTCTCAACAAGTCCACTGTTACGGGTGCTGTGTGGCATGTGGCACCGTCTTGCTGAAACCACATGTCATGCAAGTCAAGCTCTTGCATTTTGGGCAAAAAAAAGTTGGATATCATTTCACGGCAGAGCTCACCATTCACAGTTACGTTACGATTCGCAGCATCTTTGAAGAAGTACGGTCCAATGATACCTCCAGCCCATAAACCGCACCCAACTGTGACCTTTTCTGGATACATTGGTAGCTCTTGCAATTCTTCTGGCTGATCTTCACTCCAAAATCGACAATTCTCCTTATTTACATACCCATTGATCCAAAAATGAGCTTCGTCGCTGAACACAATTTTTCGACTTTAAACTTTCTTAACAGAACAATAACAAAAATAATAAATTTCAATGATTTGCAAGCGTTGTTCGTTTGTAAGACGATTCATGGTTAAATTATAGACCAAACTGAAGATGTTTGACAGTGAAATAAAACACCAAACGGGCGTCAGCTGTTTCAACCAACTGTTTGAAAAGATAATATTGTAGCTAAAAAATCACCCGTTATTAAAGGTGATGTTGGTAAATCAGCTGATTTTTTTCTTTCGCCGTGTCCGTGCGGCTGTCAGCCCAGAATGTAACAAGGCGAACTCATTCTCTGTTTTCTATTTTGCCAATACTTTGCTTTGGCAATCAATTGTACAAAACATTGTTGTTGGTGTAGTGGCACGACCTTTAATAAATGCGCCTTATTTTCATTTTTTTTTTTAATGCACTCATTTAAGTAACATATACGATTTTTGACTTGAGAAAGTGCAAATTTTGTTTTGAGATCATTAAAAATCATGAAATCGATAATTATTAGTTCTCTTTGATTTTTTATTGTTGCGATAATACGAATTTCGCCATTCGCCAACCTTTCATTTGCGTTGCTTCTTCTCTTTTTTAATGGTGTTAATTTTATTGCTTTGCTTTTAGTAAGAGTTGAGTGTACTTTTGGTTTAAAAGCATAATTCACTTTCAACTTTTATTTCACGCATTGCCAAAAAGTTTATTTCGCATAAAGAGATTCACTAAAAAAAGCTATAAAATACTATTAATTAAGTAAATAAAATTATGGCTTTACAATCGCATATATGCATGTATGTGTGTATCATTACGGTTATACAGATGCACATATTTCGCCACTCAAGTCGGGCCCTTTTGCTGCTCTTGGCCAATGGCATTCGGCTTACCAAATATGGAACTTCGCGGTCAGTCAATGATGTATCTACCGCCAATCCAAATAACATTGTTTATTCTCTAATTCGTCTTTCTTCACTTTTTCTAACTTTTTTTGCTGTTGCTTATGGCGCTCAGCATGAGCTACGACCATCCGATATGTGTGGCTTGTTTTGGTTTGGTGCGCACGTGCACACGTGGCAACACTCATCAGCACTTTGGTCTATTATTATGAGCTTTTTTTCATTTTACATATAAGCAGATATTTCACTGCAGTACCACATCTGTGCATTTGTGTTCGTACATAAATATACAATATTAAAAGTTACGGGGCATTATTTGTGCAACGCTTAATTACTTTGTTATCTGTGCACCTAAACATTAAATGGCTTTAATTGATACATTCACTTTTACTTTTATTTTACCCCATCGAGAGTGTTTATGGATTAGTTGATTTCGTAGTAAAACAGAATTGACCTGAAAAAATGCAGAGGAGATTTGATGGATGGATTTTTGGATAATTAACACAATGGCGTACTCAGCTCAGCTCTTTTCCAGCAAGCCATTTTTCAATGCATTCCTCATACATACCTACTTCTGGAAAAAAAATTATTCAAAAACTTATGGTCGCTCCATGGCTATGATATGCATATCAAAGGGAAGCGGAAAGAGCACCTACTGTTTTACAATTTTATTCGTTTCCGTATTCGAATATTTACTTTGTGTCGGAAAAAACTCAGTACACCTCAGCTCGACGGATCTTAATTATAATTATCAGAGATCGCTCAACAAGGCTCTTGTGTTATTTGTGCTATTATTGCGTATTAATTACATATACTTTTAAGCATACACTTACAGGTTTATTGCAATTATGCACTTAAGTCTAATTTGCTTTGATATGCGTAATTAAAATTAAAATGTTCACATTTTATTGGCTATTTCAGAGTAAACAGAAATCAAGTGCTGATACCAAGTGCAGCTCCGCGGAAAAGTCTACGAAATCAAGCAGTGGCAATGCCGCAAACAACAGTAATAACAATAATAATAATATTAGTAGTCGAGAAAATAACAACGTTTGCGGCAAACACACATCGATTGGAAAAACAAATTGGAATGCTAAGGTAAGTAGTCCTATGTAAATTTCTTTGATAAGTAGCGCAGAAAATCACAAGTTGGGCAGCTACATAAGTGGATGGCTGATATGCCTTGAATTGATTGAGACCAAGTAAACATATTTGAAGCGTGTAAAAAATATATTTTTCTACCAACTCAATTTCCAAGAATGATAGAAAGAAAATTGCGCCCATCAGAGAGTGCATGACGTCACGTTTCTCCGAGTTGTGCAGTATTGCCAACCATTTGCTCTTCGCAATAAATTTAGTGCTTTTTTATACCCAAAATTCGAAAATTATGAAGCTTCGTATTTGTTTCTTTTTTTTTTAATGCACAGCTACCGAAACTTAAAGTTAAAAAAACTGTATTACTATACAAAAGAAGGTTAAAAAAGGCCACTCTGAGAAGATTTTAGTGCTAATGAAAATTAGTTGGTTCTTATAAAATTTGATATTTTGAAAGTGTGAATTTAATTTTTTGGTCCTTTTAAGGTTATGCAAGAATATTAAATGTCCCTCTCTCAAGTCTTCTTAAAATTGAAAACCTTTTTACACATTTTAAAAAGCGTTTTAATTTACTGAATGCGGATTAAAACCATAGAGGTGTAATCGTTTCTTCCGGCCATCAATCCTTAGTGGGGCATAGAGCATTAAGAGGTGTATTCATTGTAAAAAATAAGCCACAAAAAACCATATTGACATTTTTACAAAAAGAGTACCTTATCTAGTTACATAACCTCAAATATAGCAAATAAGTCGTTCCCTTAACAAAAGAGTCTCGCTTAACAAAAAAAAACAACTCATAAATTAAATTGTACATAACACATTTATTTAAAAAAAAAAAACGCACATTCTAAAGACAATTTGTCACGCATACAAAGTTCTTTAAGTGACTTAATAAAAATTTAGTGTTTTATTTTCTTTAAATGGGCGTTTTAGTGCGTTTTTATATATAAAGCTAGGCAACACTGCAGTAGCGAGAGAGAGATTTGACTGCCTAAAGCAGAAGAACACCAAAAACACCTGCAATCGCGGCCAAAGCCACCAGATGCTAAAAAAAGTAAAGCTAAATAAAACTGAGTGAATTATTTAACTAATTATTAAAAAATGTATATTTTACAAAATTATAAACATCACATTTTAGTTAGAACAGGCTAGAAAAATGTCATGAAGAAAGAACTGAAACTCCTAGACTAAATAACAAAAAAAAAATTCTAAATCAAGTTACGAAAATGGTAATCTGGCCATACTGGTGCTAAAATCACGTAACTCGTTGTCAAATGCGCTGAGAGTAAAGGAACGGGACCCCGATAGGCGCCATCTCATTATTCTTTCCATCATGCTAAATTTTATATGACCAATTTTCATAAGACCAAATAAATTTCGCATATTTTTATTATCAGTTTAGAGCTAACAATTTTTGTTTTTAACTTTTAAGCTTTTAATGATAAATGTTTTAAAATTATCCTGAAATAAACATAGATTTTCTACGCGGACAGTCAAGCAGCAATAAAAGCCGTAGAATCTAAAACACACTCGTCAGAAATAGTCATAGAATGTTTTAAACTTCTAAATGACGTATCTAAATACTACAAAATACACCTTATTTGGGTGCTAGGCCACAGGAATATAGCAGGGAGCTGCAAGGCAGATGAACTTGCTCGAACCGGTACAACGCTTGATCTCCAAGTGGATAAGACGCTGATACCTGTGCCTATAGCCACTTGTAAACTCCTTATAGATAGGGACACCATCAACAAGTTCAAGTTGGCAAAACCTCACAACATGCGAACTAAGCAGACAGACATGGCCGAAATGGAGCAGCGGTCGAACAAAAAGCTTGTTAAGATTTAACAGAGAAGCTATAACAAAAATAATAGGGGTATTAACTAATCATTGTTTAATAGGCAGCCACGCTAGAAGGTTAGGACTCCCGTACCTCGATTTCTGTAGAAGCTGTCTTAATACAGAAGAAGAGAAAACAGTCAGAGACCTTTTATGTGACTGTGAAAGCTTAGCTATAAGGAGGCTTCGTACTCTTGATACGGCATTTTTAACTGATGTAGCGGTCATAGCGCATCTAAAACCACTCGAAGCTTTGCTCGTTTATTAAAAGCATGGTTTGAAAAGGAACCCATAAGGTAACGATAAGTTCCAGTGGTATCACAATGGACCTACGAAAAGTCTAAGTGTTTCATTGCGACAGTCACCTCACCCAACTACCTAACTAAGCACAGATTTCATGCAACTTAAATTATTTATTAAGAAAAGTAAAATCTCTAGAACGACAAAAGTAAGTAATACCTTTCTACGGGGTAAATAGCAGCTTCAAAAGTGCCTTTCTATGTGAGCAGGAACAACGAGGCTTAATCGATTACTGGAGAGCCCAATCGGGTATGCGGCAGTCGAAAAGGCTCATAGATCCAGAACGGATAAAGGCAGAAGCAATCCTTAACTTAAGCAGAAAGGACATAAAACTTTACACTGAACCACTAACAGGACACTGTAAATTTAATTATCACATGAAAAAGATAGCTGCGATAGTAAACGATTGATGTAGACTCTGCAAAGAGGCACAAGAAACAGACGAATACGTTCTATGCGACTGTCCAGCAGTGGCACGATGCAGACTAAATTACCTAAGGAATGGGTTATGGATCCAAATCTCCTGATAGAAATTAAGTCTACAGCAGTTTTCGGATTTATTAACAGCCTAAAACTTTTTGAGTAGACTACATGGATGCACAATAGAGCTCTTCAGGTCGCAGTGCACAAACAGCCAATGAATAATAATAAAGTAACAGCAATGTTACTATTATTTAAAATAAACCAATAGAATCCTTGGGGTAAGTTTATAATTTGGCGCTTAGTAATGTTGGACCTTCTTTTGATTATAACTTGTTGAAGATATCGAGGCATCGATTTGATTAGGTTTTTTTATAATATTATTTTTTCTTCTTCTTTATTTGCTATTCGTAATCGAATTTAAGCGATTATACATTTAAAAAGTAATACAATTTTTTTTTTGTATTTTGTTTTTAAATTTGAATTATGTACTATATTTGAAAATAATTCGCGGTCTCTAGCTGCTTCCAAGAGGGGACCCAAACGCACAACGGTTCAATGCCTTATGTTCCTCAACCTCGGAAAACTGCTTACGCCCGATACCTCTTCTTCCTTCAATCTTGCCCTGCAATATGAGTTGCAACAATTCATGCTTCGGGTTTCGTAGAATATGCCCCAAATATGAAGTTTTTCGTCGTTTGATGCACTTGATTAATTGTCTGTCGCAGAGAACTCTTCGCAGCACTTTTTCATTAGAAACGTAGTCGGTCCATGGAATCTTGAGCAATCTCCGGCGAAGCCACATCTATTCATGTCGATGAATTTTTTGGGCCATATTTTCATGCCATATAGCAAAACTGACCATAAATAGCATTTTATGAAGCGCATTTTTAGTTGATGATTGAAGTCGCCACATTTTGGGACATTACCATATTAAAGAAATGCGGATCGTGCCATTTCGATGCGACATCTTATTTCTGTTGAGGCATCCCAGTTTTCGTTGAGAAGGCAACCAAGGTATCTAAATTTATTTACTCTTTTTACAGGAGCATTGTTGATTGTTAAATAAGTGTTGTTGTATGTATTTCTTCTGATAACAACCAGGTATTTAATTTTGCTGATGTTGATTTTGAGGCCTTATAGTTGACTGATATTACTTTGGGCGAAAAGAAATCCATTATGTTTGCGCAAATAGTTTAAAACTGTTTTATGGTCGATCCTTAGCTCCGGAGCAACACTACGACTACTAACATGCCGGTCAACTTCGATTATTTCTATGATTTTTATCGACGTTTTCGACATTTTCCTTAACATCAAAAACCCTGAACGGAATTAACGGAACTAAAATTGCACGTAATTAGCTCTTACAGTATCGGCACCATAAACAGCATTCACAATTTCAGCGGCCTAGCTTGCATTTTCGCTTTTATCAAAGAAAAACTGTAAAATATACAGAATTCTCTCTTTGTTGACTTCCATTATTAACGCCCTGTAACTCACAACTGAATGGAACAAACTAAAAACAGCAAACGAATTTTTTGAGTGTGAAATGTCACCTTGACAATGAGCATAAACTTCAAATTGTTTGATCGATACTTTATGAGATATCGATCACTATAGGCATGTACCGAGAAAATAATGGACTTCTTTTTTCTCAAGCTAATATTACAAGGTCGCCATAGGCGAATGAGTTGATGCGTGACTACCACACAGAAGACATAGTCAACTCCGTGAAACACCAAGTTGAAGAAAAAGTTTTTCGCCCATCGACAGACAATGGCAAACCTCCGAGTGTATTTTTGCCATGAAAAAACTCCCCATAAAAATATCTGCCGTTCGGAGTGGGCTTAAAACTGTAGCTCTCTCCATTTGTGGAACAACATCAAGACTCATACGGAGGAGGAGCTTGACCTAACACCCAAAAATGGAGACAGCGCCAATTATATATTTATATTAGAAGGTTAGATGACCAAGCAAAATTGTGCGAGTAATTTCGGTTGTCCCGTCGTAGGGGACTCGGCAGCAGAACTGTGCGCGCTCTCACGTATTCTTGCGCTCTTCGTTGTTCAGACGGCAGCGAAGTAACATGAGTAATCACCACTACAGTTGTTGTCGACCTCTGTCGTAAACAAGTCGCTTTCATAATCTCGGTTACGCCAGCGAATCAGCTGATTGCTTCTAAATCGCTGCTACCCGCTTAAAGGTCTGATGTTGGCCCACCTTCTTAATCCGTTTCAGCATGGATAGAAATGATATTCCTAATTAATCCCAATCAGCCTCAAATCATTGGTACATATTAGCATTGGTTCCTTCCCGATGCTGCCCCTTTGCTTTAGAAAAACTTTATTTTGCTAACTTTCCATTATTTTATACATTGGAATTTCATGCAGAGATAAGACCTTTAATAGTATGAAGAGTGGCCTTTAAGTTTATTAATAAAAGTTGATTGCATTCTAATATTTTTTCATATCTATTTTCATTAAACATATTTCTGAACTCGGTTATTCAATGCGATTCGCTCGATGTTTATCTGCTGTGTTGTGCAAAATTATGTGTTGAAATTCATAAATTGCATTTCATCTAAAAATTCCATGTTGAACTCAATTTAATTTTACTCCACTTTGAAGTCCAAAAAAAAAAAGTTTATCAGTAAACTAATTTCTGGCCAACTCCATCGCACGTCTTTCGCATACTGACTTTTATGACATTAACACAATTAATATTTCTATTACGGCTATCTTCCCGTTCGACTTCGTATTATAATTGAAAATAAGATAGAGCCGAAAGAAAAATAGAAAAGTTTTCCTTGTTGGAAATCACGTAATTTAGATCAACGCCGCATAAATCTTATTTGGAGCGATAAAATTGTGTGCAAATGCACATTGGGGCGGTTCGCATTTTGTTTGCTGTGTTATGGCATACTTCTGTAGCACAATGGTCCGAAGTTGTGTATTTCATGCACAGGTAGTCGACTTCAAAGAAGCAGTCATTTGGCCGATCCCATAAAGGAGTTAACTTTTACTTTAAAAGCCGAACGTCAGTCGAGGATCACAGACTACATGCATTTGTTTGGGAGTATTACCTGACTTCTCCATCGGTTCCTTCTAAATACTTTCTTTTGAAGTTTATATGGACACAGTTATTTTGTAGGAAATTCTTTTTCTTTTTTCCTTTCCTTTCCTTTTCTTTATTTTTTCTTTTTCTTATCCTTTCTGATTTTGTTTTCCGTTTCTCTTTCTTCTTTCTGTTCCTTTTTATTTATCCTTTCACCTTTCCTTAAGCTTCCCTTTTATCTTTTTCCTATTTATTATTTTTTCCTTTTCGTTTTCCCTTTCAATAATTTTTTCTTTTACTTCTTCCTTTTACTTTCTTTTTCATTTCCTTTTCATTTTTGTTTTCTTTTCTATTTCATTTTCCTTTCATTGTTCTTTTCCTATTCCTTTTACCTTCACCTTTCCCTTTCCCTTTTCCTTCTTCTTTTCTTCATCTCTTCCTTTTTTCTTTATATTTCTGTTTTTACCTTTTTTTTAGTGTCCTTTTCATTTTCTTTTTCTTTCATTTATTTCCGTTTCTCGTATTCCTACCTTTTTCCTTTTATTTTTCCTATTTCTTTTCCCTTCATTTTTTTGCCCCTTTTTCCTTTCCTTTTCATTTTTCTTTTCCGTCTCCTTTTTCTTTGTTTCCCCTTTTTTCTGTCAGTAACTGTAGTTTTAACAATCATTATTGCGCCTAGGGATGTTCAAACCTACACTTTTATAAAACTATAGAAAAATTCTAAAAAAAATTGCTGAAAGTGATGCAGCAAATGTAACCAGCTTTAGAATTTTCGCCTTTCTGTTTGCTTGTTTGAACTCACTAATTTCCGAAACTACTGAATGAACTTTCGTGAAGCTTCAACTGTTGACCATAGCTTAACCTCGTACATAGATTTTTTTTCACAAAATCATACTTTCCAATAAATTCATTTGAATAAAATTTTTTTTTTCAACGAGAAAGCATTAAAACAGGCATTTACCTTTATACAAGGTGGTGCAAAATTAATCATCCAATTATGTGTTTGAATAACTTTTTTACTAAATTATCTTGAGTGACGTAAATCTGAATCTGGACCCTTAGAATTTTTCTGTTGAGTGAAAGAAATGATATCCGTCAAAAGGCTGCCGTAATTGTTAATGCACACTTCTGACCGTTTTATCACATTTTCCTTGACTTTCCGCCAGATTTCCGGTGATAACTGTTCACACATAAGTCCAGAGCCCTTCTATTCCTGGGGCAAGGGGTAACTTTTCACCCTGTTAAAAGTTCAAATTAAAAGACGAAGAAGCTCCTACCGTCGGGAAGCAATAGTCGGGTATGGTATTCTCGCCTATTCGGCGTTTTGAAGATTCATAAGTTTAAGAAGGAGCTGCCGTAATAACGGACAGATGAGTACCGTTGGATGTAATAATAAAATAAAAATAAAGTGGAATATCCTGGAAATTTGTGGATTATTATTCCGTCATTTAAATAAAAGTCCAAAGCTAAGTAAAGTTCCTAGGGAACTATATTAAGGCAATCAATAGTTGTGAAACGTTCCAGAGAACCAAAATCCCTTTAAAGATTGTATGAGCTTGCGTAAGTACAAATTAAGAACTGCCACAGAAGTTTTCACTAAACTGGGAAGTCTGCACATTTTTGCAGAGTAGAGAACGAAACTGCGAGACACATTCTTGAGTACTGTTCCACAAATGTAAAATAATATAATGTGACCATCTATTAAAGGACGGGACATGAAGTTCCATGAACTTAGAATCCATACAAAAGTTCCTCTCGGAAGTAGAATTCAAATACATTACATTAGTGGAAGGACACACAATAGAGCTTGTCTGGTAGGCATGAAGAATCCATCTGATTCCGGGAACCATCACAAATCATTTCATTGGCACATACCACTACCAAGTTACCCCCTGAAAAGCTTAACTAGTAGGTAAACTCCCTCGAATCTAATGGGCTACGCATCAGGCGTACAAAAACTGAAGCTATAGAGTTCCATTTTGCCGCAGCGAGTTGCGAGTGACCAGCTCTGAATAATCGATAATGTCCCTATCGGAATGGTGAATAGTTTTAAATACTTGGATTCGCATGTTAGTGAAGATGTTACGTTCAAAGAAGAAATTGCACACTGAATTCAATGCGGATGGCAAAGCTGGAGAGCAGCTTCTGGTGTCCTGTGCGACAAGAACGTACCACAAAAGCTAAAAGGAATAATTTACAAAAGCATGATCAGACCAAAAATGGCATACCGAAATGGCTTCCGAATGCTGGGTTATACTCCGCAAATCAGAACAGAATCTGAACGGGGCAGAAATACGTATGCTAAAGTGGGCCACCGGACGAGATACAGATCAACTTTATCTTGGTAGCAGCAAGGACGCTCAAAATAGCGCAAAACTTCAAGAAACTCGCCTTTGCTAGTACGGCCATGTTATGAGAAGACCGAAACCATTAATTTAGGTTAGGTTAAGTTAACCGGATTGCTTGCTTACAACAAGACACTCGGTGGCCCCTACGCTCACGTCAATCGCAGTATACAGTTGGTGTACAGGAATGCTTATTTCCTCTACCAGTCGCTGATGGTCAAGCCTTTGCACACTCATCCGCTCTCTCATTTCCCTCTCCTCCAGAGTGGTCGGGGTCCCAACAAAGTGTGGTGTTGTGTTGTTGGATAAGCAAGAGCGACCTTCTGCATTCTTTAATACATCTTGAATTTATGTACGCTAAGGCCAGTGCCATGGTCGTTGCTTGACTATCGTTTTCGCTGCTTTGTCTATAGCCTACATCTCAGCTTGGGAGACGCTACACCAGTCTGGGAGTCTAAAGGAGTAATTTAAGTATAAAAGTTCCGAGTACACTCTCGATTCAGTTCTATTGTCCATCTTTGAGTCTAGGCAGACAACTAAAGACATTGGAAAATACTTAAGGGTGGTTAAATTTCAAGGGCCGATGTTGAATGTGAACCACACCTAAACGTCAACGACACCGTTGGACTTTTTTCTTTGAGATTATTTGAAAGAAAAGGTGTACGTCGATAAGCCAGCCACAATTCAAGAGCTAAAGGATGAGATAATTCGGCACATTAACGACATAGAACTTTAATTATGCCTCAGCGTCATCGAAAATTTGGAACATCGGATGGAGGTGCGCCGATATTTTGTTCCATTCGCTGAACCGAAAAAGGAAAGCCAGGAAAAATAAGAAGAAGAAACTCTGTATAAAAATTTTTAACACTGAATAGATCTTCAAATTATTAATTTTTTGTTAACAATGTTTGAAATAAATCAAAATTCAGAACAAAATGACTTGGATCACTTGACATAGAATCGCTCAGCTAGTACTTGCATATATAAGAATATATGTAAGTATATCTGCAATAATGTCGCAAAACCCTTACAAATGGTACCACCCTAGTGTACTGTGCAATCCATAATGCATAGCTGATTATTACTAATAAAGCTAAATTTTTCATTGTATTCGTTTGTCGAATTGACGATCTATGAACCGTGCAAACTGACATGGTCAATAAAATTTGAATTGTACTGTATGGTACTTCACGTACTCACATCGACACGCTACTTATGCATACCTCGTATGAGTGGAAATGCAAAACAGAAATATGAGCTGCTGTAGATTCGAATGGATGGAGGAAAGAAAGTCGGCTAAGTAATCATAAAACTGTGTTGGCAAGAAAAGAAAGGCCTCATAAACGTCTGCGCTTGCGCAATGAGGAAGCAAAAGAAAAACAAATAAAAAATAAAAATAAAAAACAATGAAAAGCGAATTGAAACGCCTTACGCATCAGCAGCCAGTCTAGGTCTCTCTTTTTTCACCAGGGAGTTGTTGATCAAGCATAGCCTAGCCACATAGCTACATATAAGAAATGGCCATAAGTCACGTTGCGCATTATGATGTTGCATGCAACATGCATGCTTATACGCGAATATATTCACCACACATACACACGCACACATATAAATATTTTTTTCTTTGTTGTTGCAGCAGACGCCCAGCTAGGGGTTTATACATACATTCGTTTGTGGCAGAGGAGTCGGCGACTTACATGTTTCTGCTCGTATATGCCAAAAGAATTTAATTAGTCGTCTTGTCGGTTACCGCAGTAATACAGTAGAGGGAAAGTAGGCCTCTGAGCACATTTGTAAAAATGTAGGGATATGTACATATGTATGTATGCAAGCATACCCATTTATTGTGAAGTTGTCAGGTCATGTCTTGACGTTTTTGACAAAACTTGGTTATAACCACCGATTGACCGAGACATTACCTGTAAGGTACCACAGCAATGAATGAGACTTTGTTCTTTTTAATTTTTTTATTGTTAGTAAACGAATGTTCTTCTGCGCGCAAGTACATATGTATTTCTGTATGCATATTTATTCCATACAAAAAATCACACTGCACTTTTGCGGCGTTGTGGCTTTATTCAGCTATGATATTTGATAGCTGAATAAAGTGCTTGAAAGCTACAATACTTACGAGGGGTGCCTTTTATATTTCGGGATTTGGCAACCTTGGTGTTGCAATCTGGCAACTGACAGCTGTATCGCAAAGTTTGACATTTTTTGGCGTTTACGTACTCAGAACGTTTTGAAATACCAGCGCTATTTGTGTTGTTTACAGTAACTTAAAATATTCATCTCGGTCCAAAAATGTAATTAAATCGTGAACATTTTCGTGCGATTATTTTTTACAACTTTCGACGTGGATTAACTCAGCAACATTGCATGGATGAACTTAATTCATTTTTTAGCGATGAAGCTCCATCAAGGACCAGTGTTTATGGATGGTATGGTGAATTCAATCGTGGTCGTAGTTCACTCCAACACGAATTTCGTGAAGGTCGTCCAAAATCAGTTGTTGTTCCGAAAACCATTGATGCTGTGCGCGAACTGATATTGCAAGATCGTCATGTGACCTATCGTGAGATTGAGACAATCTTAGGCATTAGTGGGACCAGCATACATTCAATATTGCATAAACATTTGACTGTCAAAATTTGTTTGCGTTGGATCCCACAAAATTTGTCAATCACTCAAAAAAAGGCTCGTGTCGATTGGTCGAAGGAAATGCTCAAAAAATACGATCGCGGGGCTTCGAAACACGTCTATGACATCGTGACAGGTGATGAATCATGGATTTACGCGTATGAGCCCGAAAGTAAACAGCAGTCGACTGTATGGGTGTTTCAAGATGAGCCAAATCCAACAAAAGTTGTTCGCGCACGAAGCACTTCCAAGCAAATGGTCGCCTGTTTTTTCGGAAAAACTGGATATGTCGCAAGAGTACCACTAGAACAACGCAGAATAGTAAATTTTGAGTGGTACACAACCATTTGTTTGCCAGTTGTCTTCCAAGAAATTAGGAAAATCAATCGCCAAATACGGATCACTCTTCACCAGGACAATGCGAGCTCTCACACATCGGCTCAAACAACTGCATTTTTGAGCACCCAAAACATCAAATTAATGGGTCATCCGCCGTATAGTCCTGACTTGGCACCGAATGACTTCTTTTTATTCCCGTACGTAAAAAACAAACTGAGAGGTCAACGTTTTTCGACACCTGAAGAAGCGGTTGCGGCATTCAGAATGCATGTTTTGGAGGTACCTCATTCAGAGTGGCAAAAGTGCTTCTACAATTGGTTCAAACGCATGCAAAAGTGTATAGATCTTCATGGAGGATATTTTGAAAAACAATAAAGTGATTTTCGATGATTAAAATTTGTTTTTGTTCTCTAATCCCAACATATAAAAGGCACCCCTCGTAGAACGCTTCGTATGGGGTTCTAGCTTTACTACTTCGCCAGGGCTTATTAGTAATATTGGCACAGCTATGATGTTCAATACTAGTCCGGAGCAGACAAGTGATCGGAACAGATGGTAATCCGAAGGTGCAATGTCTGGAGAATACCGATTTTTCATCACCAGTGGCAATGCAATGCAGAAAACCTTTTCTTTTCTGCCGTTCAAGAAGCATCTCACACGTCAACAAACGTCCCTCTCCTCCAATTAATGTGGCACCCAGTTACCTG
Source organism: Anastrepha obliqua (assembly GCF_027943255.1). Classification (NCBI taxonomy): domain Eukaryota; kingdom Metazoa; phylum Arthropoda; class Insecta; order Diptera; family Tephritidae; genus Anastrepha; species Anastrepha obliqua. The sequence goes on from NC_072893.1 coordinate 32,993,242, forward strand.
CTTTTTGGACCATTCTCATCGCGTGCAAACCGACGTGTTTACCAACTCTTTAGACATATCATCGAGGGTTCGACATGCATCTTTATCTAATAATTGTTGTAGTTGAGCATCTTCTTTTTTGGTGCCCATTCGCGATATTTATCTCTCACGTCGAAGCTGCCGCTTTGAAAGCGTCGAAAGCACTCTATGTAAGTTGTAATGATCAATATACCTACGACACGTTTCAGTTGCACTTTTCTTTAAAAGGTAATAATGAAGCATGACTTCCCGCAAATACTGTATTAGTAGAGCGAACACAAAAATAGTATCAGCAGCGACACCTCTTTTACGAGGGTGGAAACTTATTCCCATACCTATTGTAATATTTGAAAATTGCATTAAAAATTGAATTTGACAGTTTGGCTGGTATGCCTTTTTGTTATTTTCTTTGCGTTATTCGCTCACTTTCATATTTAATTTTACAGAGATGCCACTACCTATCAGTTTTAATAAATAGAAGAAGTCAGCTGCTTAGTGTTAGTTAACATAAGTTTGTGAATAGCAGAATCGTTAGTGCAAACGACAAATATTGTAGGCAAAAATAACGATTGTCGAATCGTTTCATGTTAGCGACTGCATTTAAATGCTGTGAGTTGTGATGTAATTTCCTTCTACTCTTGGATCTACTTTGACGGGCCAGTTTATCTGCCTTGTAGCGCCTACCTATGCCCTATGAGTTCGAGTTCCCGAGATGACGTCTATTCTGTTGAGATAAATATATTTTTTAAGGATCGAAAATAGTTCAGCGGAAGTTTAGAATTGAATTTTAGAAGTAAAAGCCAAATAATCTTATCATTAGGGAAAAAGTCATCTCTGTCTGTCATGCTTATACTCTACAGACCGACTGCAATTGTTACTTCAGTTTGAAAAAGGGTTAACTTAATGGTATAGTACAACCCCCGATTCAAATTTGTGTAAATGACTACTATACCCACGGATGCTATATTAGATTATCAGGTTTGCTATTTAGCTATGGTGAAAAAAAATTGTGAGTAGAATTTCGGCTGCCACGTTTATCTCTCACACTCCAAAGGACGCCTCATCTATCCATCTTAGGGTTCTGCGCCCTACGTTAGGACCGGCATGATGAGAACTTATAACTACTAAGGGGTATTTGAATACCCATAAAACAATATTTGCGCAAACAATAATATCTCGTAAAAGGCATATGATATTGATTTAGATTTCTTTCCTGCTCACAGAAGAAAGTGCAAGTAACTGACTTCGTTTGGAAGGTGTGCTGAAATTCCGGTTATTCTTTCAAAAAGCCAAAGTTCAGAAATTTTCAAAAATTATAAAATGTATTTTACAAAGCTAAAAAGTATAGGAATTAAGGAAAAAAATTCTTTCAAAATCCTTTTGCTGACGATGTTGGGTCTGTTCCTCAATAAAATTCACATGAAGAAAATTCACAGGACTGCAAGGAAATGAAAAATCCAAAAATGCGAGTTTTGCGCTACAGCAGACTTGCACTTTATTAAAGCAAAATTCATTGGGCTTTATTCGATTTTTATTTGATATTCTAAATTATTCATTCATTCGTTCATTTTTTTAGATAGTCTGAATTATTTAATTATTTTCACAAACTTAAAACTTAGATTTACATGGTTTTTGTAGTAGAATGAATTATAGTTTCTTTAAAAAAAATTTTAAATTAAATAAATTGTTAAAATTTGTCAGTAAGGCTGCAATTAGTGGTGTCGTAGCCATAGCCATAACCATAATCATAGCCGCAATATTACAGCATTTGTCGATTAGTCATGCCGTAACCATAAACAGCTGATACTGAAGTGGAATTAATGACAACATTTGCATTTTTCATAAAAATACGAATAATTTTCATTAAGTCAATTAATTTTTCGACGTTCATTTCAATTATTTAAATCTTTATCGCAAATATCAAAACAAATGTAAAGTATTCCATAGCTGCTTACGCTTGTGGGGAAGACCAAAATCCAATAGATACATACGGCTGCGGTTATGGTTATGGCGTTATGTTGCGGTACCTATAATCGTTTACAGTGATTCGCACATGCTTGATCAGAACAGCTGATTGCTATGGTTACGACTAAGGTATGGCACCACTCCTAGCAGCTTATGTCCCTGTGATATAGTTATTGTAATTGCCGCGTGCCTCCTTTGATGAACTCCTCCTTCAATTTGTGGTACGCGTATTTATGTTGTTCAAAAAATGGAGAGACCTACAGTTTTATCTCGCCTCCTAATGGCAGATGGATGTTTTAATAAGGCGCTTTTGTATGGCAGAAATTCACTCGGAGCTTTGCCATTGCTTGGCCTATACAAACTTCTCTATAAACTTAAAACAAAAAAATCGTACAGCGAGGTCTACGGGTAGGCAGTAATGGGTTAAGCAAACTTTGTTAATCTCCGTATTATTTTCATATAACCTACATAATTGGACATGTTGTATATTCAGGTATTTCGAAATTAGTTCTTTCGCCGCCACTTTAAGGTCAAGAAGTAAAAGAATTTAATAAGAAAAGAAAGAAAATTAATCAGCCTACGTATATTTTTGAAATTATGAAAGAGAAGAAATCAGTTGGTAAGCTTTAAGTAACCTAGTTTAATAACAAACTTTTGAGATTTCTTAATAAGACTTCTAAGTAAGAATTAAGATAACTACAGGTAAATAATGAAGCAACGAACAACGTCAACCACATAAACAGCATTACTTCATTGCTCGTAAATGTATGCAAGTACATACCTAGATACAAGTATATGTATATAGTACATACATATATGTGGGTATATGACATGCAACCACAACCTGAAACTTACGAACACACAACACACAGCTTCCGCATTCGCGCTGTGGCTTGCATAAGAAGCCTTTCACGCCAACTACAGTACTTCTGCTGCCGCTGCTTCTTCTAACTACATAAACAACTATTTCTTACCACCCGTACTTATACTTAAATACATATATACTCGTATGTACCTGTATGTACCTTGGCGGCTAGTACTGTTCTAAATCAACTACTGTATCTTAATGCCACGCCAGGTTTCTCACTACTTTGATTTGTCGTGATTATCGCTTGCTGCTGCACTGCTATTTGATTGTCCGCTGCGGTGCGTCGTTGAGCTACTTTGACTGTGAATGACTGCCTCTTTGTCTGCTCTGACTGGTTTCATCGTCAACGGTGGCATTAGTTTTAATGACAACAGGTTTTATTTCTGGGACGTTTTTTCCGAAATCGGTCGGTGCAATTTATAGTTCCTTAAATTGAATTACTTTTCATAAAAAATGTCTTTACCTTTTCTTACTTAATCTTCGTGTTGCTTGCGGTCGCGTTAATGATAGATTTGCTTAGCTTAGGTTAGGTTATACGGTTGCCCATGAGAGGCACCACTTGGATGGTAAATTAGAAATGTTCTTCGTGATACCATTGCAAGGCAGAAATAGAGAAGAAACAGAAAAGGAGCGAATGGGTTTGCTTACAAAGCCACAAACTATTTTTTAAACATTTTATTTGTACATAGAAACTAAGCAACGCCTGTTTGACTTGGGCACGATGTGGGCGTAGATTGATTTGAGGTTTGCACTTCGACCTCTTGGTCTTTTATGCCCACTACTCGTCATAGTACCTCATCCAGACCCAGTTCGCTTATTAAACTCACAGATAGAGCTGGGTTGAATTGAGCATATGTGGCTTTCTTCTGGCTGCATTTGGCCGAGATGTCTCAACCTTCTCAGCGCTATAGCATTCAAGGGGAAGGGGCATTGGAATCTTCTGGGATTGGTCGCAGATACTACAAGAATCAGTGGGCCATATCCTGATCATGTGCAGATGACTGTGCTGTCTGCAGTGGCTTGCGAGATTGCCCGTGAACATTCGCAATTTATTCGTGGGAGGGTGCCATAGTCTGGTGCCAGCCAATCTCCATTATCCTCTTCACTCCCAAGCTTTTCCTTGATGATGTGTTGTGCCATAGCAAGGAAGGGCTTGGGTCCTATGAATGACGATGCCGCAGCATCTCTTGTCAATGCATCCACTACTTCGTTCCCAGTTATCCTCCTGTGTCCTGAAACCTAAATTAGCCGAATGCGATTGTGCGTTAGGAACGCAGGTTTAGTTTCTCAATTTATTTAATAGCACACTTCCTTTTCGTTGGGCTTGTGGACCCTGTAAGAGTGGATCCTTGTAGAGCATGGTTTTGGGAATATGCATGTTAACGTTTTACCCCTCTGCAATTAAAAAGTAGTCAAGTTGCTTCAACAAAGTTACTCTTGTTTTTTGTTATTTAGGCTTAATTATTTATCGCAAAAGAGCAGCTTAATCTAAGAGGTATGTTAGGATGTAGTTACTTACCACCCATAACGGAATTTACCTTAAATAATGAAATAATAATCTATTGCTTATTTCGACTCGAAAATTGTTTGAATCGCCTCAGGACATTTTTTTCTTCGAATACGTACGAGTGCTGCTTCTAGTATTGTCAGGTGCCATCTGGCGTTTCCATCGGAAAGTTTGACATATCGCACTTGTTACGTTAAAGCGTAACAACTCAAAATCTGAACATTTTCAGTAGAGACGAAAAACTGTTTCCGTAAATATTAATAATATAGGTATTACAAGGGAAAAAATATGTAATTGCACGAAAATATCATTAAAAACAATATAACGGTTGTTTCATTCTTATTTGTTTAGTAGTTGCGCTAAAATAACCAATTTTTGAGTGGTTACTCTTTTCCTTTTCTTTTTGAGTTGTTACGCTTTGACGTAACAAGTGCGATATTTTGCCATAAACGCACCCAGAACGATTTGACGTGAGAACCATATTAGTGTTATTAAGGGGGGGGTAGGGTCACAAAATCGAAATTTTTTTTCTTCACTCATCTTATAGTATATCATTTCAAGAATGTTGTGTCAAAATTTTAAGTGGATCGGAGCAGAACTCTCAAAGTTATAGCCTTTGTAGGCACTCTACCTCGAATGCGGAGCATCGATAATTTCTCAGAGTCATTTTTTCAAACGCGTTTTTCCCGAAACGACTTCTTAAAAGTCGGTGCCAATCACAACTCCGAAACTATTCAACCAATTCTTTTCAAATTTGGCACACGTTTTCTAAATCAAAAATACCTCCCCCCTACACTGTTTTTTTTTTATTTTTTGTTTTTTAAGGTTGTTTTTCACTTACAAAAATGGCGAAATTTTTCGCCAAAAATGCTCGTTTTACGTTTTTTTGCCACCAAAACTACAAAAATGAAAAAAAAAAAAATTTTATTAATGTAGGGGGGAGCATTACGTCATACTTTAACTGAAAAATTCGACTTTTTTAGTTTCAGACGATTCTACAACGAATGCCGATTGGCACCGCAGAGCACCTCTCGAAAAACATATCTCCAAAAAAACTCTGTCATGGGCTTATTTGTCAATATTTTATTATTAATATTTTTTAAAAACTTATTGAAAAGATGTACAATAACATGTAACTGATTTTATTAAAGTATCTTAAGCCATATTTCTGTAAAAAATTCACAAAAAAAATGTTTTTTTTAGCGCTAAACCCTACCTCCCCCTTAAGACTGGCTTTAAAAATTCAGCTCTACAAAAAATGGAATTAAACCAGGAATATATTCCTGCTATTATTTTCCACAATTTTCGACGTAGGTTAACAAGACAAGAATCCATCTGTGGACTTAAACAATTACGCGGCGAACAGTGACCATTCTTTAGCACCGTAAAAAACTGGGACAACGAATTTTTTTTGTGGTAATTTTTCGTTATCCGACGAATTTCGGGAAAATCATCCAAAATCAGTAATATGACCAGAAAATATCGATGCGAAATAATTGAGAGGGGTCGTCATGCCAGATGTCGTGAGATTGCGGCATCCTCGGACATTAATATGACGACCATAAATAAGATTTTACTAAAAGATTTATGTACGGGAAATGTTCCTGGAGTGACAGTCTTTGGTGTAAGAAAATGCTGAACAACTTCGCAATGCATTAAAGCTCCGTACTATATATGTAACATCTACACAGATGAAAAATCATGGACTTATGCATACGAGGCAAGAATCAACTGGTCTTCCAAATCCGAGTCAAGTCCTACAAGAATTGTTCGATCCCGAAGCACGTTGAAGCAAATGGTCAATTCTGATTGGATTGATTGATGAAAAATTTGTAAAAAAAACAAAGAGAGGTGAATCATTATCATCAAAGCAATACGAGCTCTCACACATCGGCGCAGACATAACGATTTTTGACCCACTGATTTAGCGCATTTAGTAACAGACCGTCGACATCGAAAACTGATGAAAACATCAATAAAGTGATGGAAAAGTTGATCAATAACTGCAAAATAACCATCAGGGAGCTGGCAGATGACTTGAACATTGCTTAGCGATTTGGATTTACTAACTTTGCAGTCCCAAAGGATCTCAATTTCATGCAAAGAAGGGATCACTTTGATATCCCCAAAGACATGATTTTCTAGGCTGAATCCGATCCAACATTCATCAAACTCATTATTGGCACTGGTGACGAGACGTAGGTTTATGAGTGCGACACGCAGTCCAGTCAACAGGCGAGTGTGGGGAGAGATCCGAACGAACCAAGTCAAAAAAACCTCGTTGTTTTCAATCAAAAAAGAAAGCGACGCTCACGATTTTCATAGATTAAAACGGGAGGATGGCTCTGGACTGGAACCCGCAAGGGAGCAGAGGTCGCGGTCGACCAAAAACACTTGGAGAAGGTCGATGCTGCGCGAACTAGCAGATACCGACATCTCATGGGACGGTGCAAAAACAGCAGCACAGAACCGTGTACGAAGGAGAGTCTTGTCGAGGCCATATGCTCCCGAGAGGAATGAACAAGAAAAAAAAAACAAAACAAACACCACGAATTTTTGGCAGATAGAGTCAGACAATTAATAATGACTATTATTTGGGCGTTATAAGACATTTGCGTGAAGCAATTCACCAAAAAAAAGAAAGGAATTGTGGAAAAAAAACTCATTGATTTTACACCAATGATAACGCATGAATGAATTTTTGACCAAGAACGAAGCGAATACCACGCAAAAGCCATCGAATTTATCTGATATGGCTCCCTTCCATTTTTTTATGTTTGATTGAGTCAACAAACCACTAGAGGGAATGCTTTTTAATAGCCGAAAGGAAGTAATGGGAAAAATTGAAGATGACTCTAAAGCTAAATACACACCAGGCAACCGTTGCAGCAACTCGGCCATGTTGAAGCAACCGTTGCCTCGTGTGTAGCTGTGTTGCCAAATGATTTTCGTGTTGCTGCAACCGTTGCCTGAAATATCAAATAAATTTGATTTTTGGGATAGGTTGCTGCAACCGTTGCTTCGTGTGTATCATTGTTTACTGCTTTTACTCGTTCAGTTCGTTGAACACAAGCAAAGAAGAAGGTTCGTGCGGAGTAAAATAAAGTGAAAAAGGAAAAAATGGCAATTGAAAATAATGAAAATTATGTTAATTTTATTAACGAATATAAAAATTTGAGAGAGCTGTGGGATATAAGTAGTGAAAAATATAAAAATAAAAATTTTAGAAAAAAAGCATACGAACAATTAAAAAATGAATACAATAAAATTGATAAACATTTCAAGTCCGCAAAAGCGTTTCCTGTTGCAAGATACCGCAAAGTTATTGCCAGTCTAATTTCTGCTGATATTGCCTCTCTCATTATGGTATCTTGTTTCGTTAATTTGGCCTTTACAAAGTCCAACAATTTTCTAAACAGGGCTTCGTCCATCCTCATGTAATTTTTATAGTCCGCTGGCTCATTTTCCTTCAGTTCTTTCAGCAGCCTCTCGTTCGAAAATTCGATTTTTTTAAAAGCCAATTTTTGGACCAGATTTTTTTTCTCTTCTTTTGTTGCATCTCTTCTTCCTCATTTTCGTACAAAAGTTCGCCAATTATAATAAGAGAAGTAATTTTACGCATTTCGTCGATCATTTAAAAAATTTAATTTTACGTATCTTCCGCTTGTACCTTTCCTGCACCACAGTTGTACACAATACTGAGATTGAAGCAACGGTTGCAACGTGTTTCTTAAACAAAGGCAACACGTTGCTGCAACCGTTGCTTCAACGGTTGCCTGGTGTGTATTTAGCTTAATGGCTATACCGAAAGTAGAGTACCAGAAATGTTTCGAGAGCTGCATCGAACGTTGGCATAAGGGCATTGCAGTTGATGGAGGCGATAATATCACTTTTGAGGAATAAATTTGTATTTTGAATTTTCTGAATATATTCCGGAAACTTTTTGAACAGGGTGGTATGTTTCTAACTTTGAAACTCCTTGATAGTCGAATTCCAACTCACAAGGGGGGTCGTCTATGTTCAAACTTTTTTTTTCACCCGAGCGGAATATTCGCGCAAATTGTGTTAGGACCAATTGTGGCCATTTTGTCTCTAGTGCCAGATGGAAACGCAGTGGAGTTGGATTGGTTAGGTAGATAGTCAGGAAGAAGTTTGAGTAATATTCACGGAACTTTGCTTGATGGTCTAAAGAAATCTTTATATAGCAAACCTTCTAAAATCAAATTAATATACAATATGTACTTAAATCTGAAAGCGGGATAAACCGAAGATACTGAAAGTCGGTAACAGAAAACGTAATGTATAGAACTGTAAATAACAGAGTGGACTACATTACACGCGCAGAAAATATTACTTATTGTATCATATTAGTTATAAAATATTTGACTCAACGTTAAAGATTCCTTTACTAGTTAATTTTTGTATTTATTTATGGAGTTACTTATTTGTTTTTTTTTTTAATGCGTCTTATCTCATGGGAACGGACACGATTTTTTGTAAATGTGTATTAAGTTATTTTTTAATGAGTAAACATTAACTCGCGTTCACAGATTAAAAAAATAGAGCATGGACTGCCAGAGTGGACTGCTTTAATCGCAAACATTCAGCACAAGCAATGTGGAAAAGAAAAACTAGAAAATATATAAAATTGTTTTGAAAGTTTGTGCAAATAGATTTGTTAATCAACAGTAAAGTACGTGGCAATAATTGGAGAGAAATACCGATCAAGCTGAGCAGTGAATGAGAAGTGACGAGAAGCTCGTCCAGCAATTGGCACAGCGCTCCAGTGGCGCAATTGGTTAGCGCACGGTACTTATAATCAGTAACTTGTGTGTTGATGTTGAGCAATGCCGGGGTTGTGAGTTCGAGCCTCACCTGGAGCAGCACTTGTAAATATTTTGTGACATTTTTTTCACACAACCAAATTAAATATTTGAGTGTTTCTAAATGCTTGCTTTGTGCTCTAATTTCCTTAGAGGGTATTAATGGTGAAAAAGTGCGAAATAAAAAGCGGGTGCACGAATATCGTAATTTACTGTGCATGTCATACTTATTTACATATATGTTAAGAAAATAAAATTCATCCACATTTATGACTCAGATATGTGGCCAGTGGTGCTAATTTAGTGGCACAGATTTATTAGTTTACGTTTAAAAAATTTACTAAATAAATGTAGAGTGAATTGGAAAACAGCTTGAGCTTAATGACTCGTTTTTTTTGTTTTAGTTTTGGTTGTTTGCAAAACACGGAAAAATCTGTTAACAAAAAACTAAAAATAATTGTTTTGTATTCCCATTTTTGTCTAAGTTGATAAAATTAAAAAATAGGATTAAGTTTGGCATGATAATTGATTATATGGTTTTTTAACCCTTTACTGCATGAATTAAGGAAACGTTTAAAAAAATTGTTTCATGGTGGAAATAGCTTTATTTAATTATCAATAGGACATATTAAAAGAAAAATAATGAATAATAAAGTTTTATATTTTGGATTTTTTACAGAAGCAAATATAAAAACTAGTTGTAAATTATAGAAAACAGTTGAAAAGCGGAAAAGTTGTTATCCGGAAAGAAAGTTGAGTATATCGACTCCATGAAAATATGTTTTTTTTGTCAAAAAGTACTTACGTTTTACTCTGTTATTGTTTTTTGAAAATTAATCACTTCCACTACAATTTTGCTTTTTCACCCACTTGCTAAAAATTGAGGTTATTTCGAAATGTCATAAAATCATAGAAAATTTTATGCCTTTTCATTTTTGCTAAATACATATATTTGAGGACTTAAAATAGTTCGAATTATTTTAAAAATTTAATTTGGAAATAAAATTAATAAAAACTGCTATACCATATAAGGGCTCATATGCGGTAAAGGGTTAATAAATTGATTTCTTATATATATTAGGGAAAAGAATTTTTTATTAGTATTTTTTTCTTTTTGAAACTACATAAATCGAAATATTTGAAATTAATATAAAATATAAAATTAAAAATTATATAATTAATAAAAATGTAAATCAATAAATATAGAAAGGAAGGAATAATAAAAAAATGAAAAAATGAAAGAAAAATTATATAAAATAAAATGAAAAAATTAAATTAAATTAAACAAAAGAAAATTCGAATAAATGTATGGAATGTGTGTAAGTGAGATCAAATCAAATGAAACGAAATGAAATAAACTAGAAAGTAAAATTTTTCGATATCCATTAATGTATTATATCTAAAAATATTATAAGATGTTCAATTCAAAATTTTCAGTAGGGTGTACAGTTTAGTTTTTCTTTATTATTTTACTAACTGGGAATCACTTATCTTATATGTTTTTAACAATAGTAAGTAGTAATAACCAAAATTCATACTCTTATACGATAGCTAATTTTTCTTCTTAATTTGTATGAAATAATTTTTTCCGATACTTTTTAATAATAGTTGCAATCATTTTTATTTTAATTTATAATATTTTGTTTTAAATTTTTTATTACTTGATTTTTTATTACTTGATTTTTTGTTTGTTATTTTACAAAAAAAAAATAGTTTTTTTTCGATACTTGTTACCATAGCAAATAATAATAACATAACAATACTTCATATTTTTATATGATAGTTAATGGCTTTTTTCTTATTTATCATGAACTAAGTTTGCTGCGAATTTTTTAATAATAGTCACAATAACAATTTTTATTTTTCTTCATCCCACTCACCGGCACGATTTAATTAATTTTTAAAAACTTTTATTGTATTATTGCAAAAAAGAAGTTTATACACACACACACATATGTATAGACATGCAATTATCAGCAATCTAATTTACAATAGTGATCTTAATAATAATAAGAATTGTTTATGATCAAAAATCCAGCACAAAAATACATTTTATTCATTAAAATTCGGCTGGAACAAATTTTATTCGATTTGTTGTACGATTGTGTCGGCCGGTCGATAACCTCTCCCTTCCGCTATGTCTCCACGCGATATACAGTAGGTTCTGTTTTTATGCGGCTTTTTTTTATGCGGTTTTGAAATAGTGCGGTTTTTTTTTAAATTACAAAATGCATGTCGACCTATGGGGAATTGTACATATAAACAAGATTCTAAACCAGCTAAGCAAAAACTCATCACAGATTGCATCAGAAATGCTAACCCTACAAGTATGGAAGATATATAAAGATATAATTTTCAAAGATACAATATTTTGTTTATGCGATTTTATTTAATTATTTCAGATTCATGCGGTTTATGGAACGTATCTATAGTAATAATATGGGACTAGTGCCCTTTTTTATGCGATTATTTCAGATTTATGCGGTTTTAGCATTTGAAACGTATCTATAGTTTTACTATAGAACTAGTAGCTTTTTTTATGCTGTTTTTTCTTTATGCTGTTTCTTGCGGAACGTATCTACCGCATAAAAACAGAACCTACTGTACATACATTTATTTCTGTATAGCCGCTCTTATCAGTGACGTCATATGACATTGGCTATTTTTAAACACACAGTATTTTTCATTCGTCTTCTCCATTTGCATATATGTGTGTGTTTGTACAATATGCATTTGCAAAATAATTCTTTATATGTGCATATTAACATGTAAGTATGTATTTACCTATATATATGTATTTACGTATGCTCCTAACAAATTCACACCGTACAGTGTGTTCTGATTTATATGCATGTATGTATTTTTTTTTTGTTGTGTTTCTCCCGCAAATTCCGCTGCTCTTTTACCAGAGAACGTTGTGTATTTGTTATTGTTTCTCCCCAATCGTCGGCTGGCGATGACGATTATAAGCATGACGTGGATACCAATGCCACATAGAATAGCGGAGAGTTTGGTTTTGTTGCTTTGGGAATGTTACCAGTGTTTAGGAAAGCCAAGTGTTGCTTGGTAGAGCAATTGGTTGTCTGCTATGATATTCTGTTATTTACTCGGCTTCATTCGCCTTGTCAATGCCATGTGCTGTTTGTTGCTCGATTCTTGTTTCGCGTCTGTTATCCACTGTTATTCGTATTGTTCTGATGATTCATCAGCGTGCTTTGGTTCTAGTTGAACATTGGCCAAACCCCCTCACAGCGCTCCAGTGGCGCAATTGGTTAGCGCACGGTACTTATAATCAGTAACTTGTGTGTTGATGTTGAGCAATGCCGGGGTTGTGAGTTCGAGCCTCACCTGGAGCAGCATAATTATTTTGCAAAACTTTTTTTTTGGTTTTGTTTTTTTGCATATTTTTACTCGCATGTACATTATTTTCTTAATTTTACAAAATTTTGTGCATAAACGTTTATAGATTAACTTAATCAGATTTATGAAGCTATTCATGTAACTTTTTGCATTGCGTGCGAATTCTTCTTTAAGTGGTTTGATCCAGCACTTCAAGTGGTCGTGTAGCCAATTCGTAAGCGTTGGTGTTTGGTGTTACTTTTGCACGCCATAAATACCTAACTTATTTTACACAGTAAAGAAAAATTATAATTTTTGTGTAATAGGCAGAAGTATGCGAGTTGCGATGAAACCCATTAATATCTGTAACCGCATGAGTAGATAAACATTTTAATTGCCAATGAAAATAATAGAGATTAATTGTGTATATTGTATGAATGTTTTAATTGCTGTGTGCGGATGTCGGGTAAATTTTTTTGTTTTTTGTAATTTTTCATATGCATTTTTCAAGCTTGTCGTTAAAGAAGTTTTATTATATTCATAGGTATTAAAAAACCTCCCCAAACCAATACACGGTTTGATCCCTTTAAATAAGCGGTTAAAAGGAACTTTTTAATAGAAAGTTTGTACCGTTTAATATGCCGTTAAGATCTAAAATTACTATATTTACCCCTTCCTCCAAGAAAATTTTTTGATATTAAGATTTTATGGTGTCATGGATTTCTGTTAGATTTTAGCTTTTCAGACTTAGACATAAATAATCAGTGAATGTTGAAATGAGTAAAATGAATCTACAAACGATTTGGCGATTTTGAATTGTACAAACTAAAATGTGTAGGAAATAAAAAAATTAATAAATTGTGTTAACTACGGGTTTTTGCTTGTAGATAGTAAAATCTCTGCACTGGAAGTCGATTCGGTGTTCTTCCCATATGAGGTGCCAAAGTTTGAAAGGTCTGAAATGCCGACCATCATTTTGTCTTCAGTTAGTGTAAAGTCAATGAATCCAAGAGATTTGTGGAAGAGTGACCTCAAACTAATTTATCCGTCTTACCACCCGCTCTTTATCTTTCCTATCTCTATTCTTTCTACTGAAATCTATCCGGGTGTAGTACAATGGTCTACTGACTGAGTGCTTGGACTTGTCCAACCCCCCAAAAATCTAATCTAATCTAGTGTAAAGTCGTATCTGTTACATGATCCGTCGCAGCCATTCTAAACTCCGAATTCTGATAAAAGCATCTTACATCTCTCAACATTTCCAATATTTAGATTCGAGAATATCTACATAATTTACATTTACAAAAAATCTGTTTTGCTATTATAGAAGCATCTTCGCTAGACCTGCATGCTTGCTTTGTTGCCCGCTACGAAGTTCCAAGCGATATCCTAGTGACTTTTCACAAATTAGAGAATAAATGAATTTCGTTTGGTCGTTTTATGCTTTTCCTTCGAAATATTAGGTTAGGTTAGGTTGGTACGGTTGCCCAAGGAGTGAGCACACTTGGACGAAGAAAAACGGTTTCGTCCTTTGTGATACCATTATGAAGGAGGTGAGGTGAAAGAGAAAACCAATGGGATGAAAGGAGAGGGCGGGGAGAGATGGTGGGGGGATGGTTAGGAGGATGGGCTTAGCGTGTGTGGATTACGAACGATGACTGAGCTGCGTTTGCGTCAACCGCTTTGTGCTGCTGATGAAATTCATCAGATTTTTAATGTCAACGCCAGCTATATCAGCAGGCGTAGCAAAGTAGTAAGAGCCAAGATGCCTGGATCTTCAGAGCAGGGTAGCTAAAGAGAAGGTGCTGAGATGATTCCACTTCATCCTCCATACATCCAGCGCAAAAAGGACTTGAGGTAATTCCAAGTCTCACAGCACGCATTCCTCGCGCATAGTGACCTGTAGAAACCCCACGAGATTCGAGAGCTGATATTTTGTCAAGCTTAGAAGCTCGCCCGAGCGCCCCCGGTCCACACGTGGCCAGAAGGATTTCGGGACCTTACAAGTGTGTATACTTTCCCAACGCTCACTGAGTTGGCGCGAGCAGACCACAGGTAGTCAGGGGGATCTCAATTCTCTCCTTTCGCGAGGAAATCACCTCACATGTCCCTTGTCTGGATGGCTCATCCACCTCACAGTTTCCCGCAATGTCGCAATGTTACTTTCTTGACTGTTAGTACGCATGTAAGCAGCCAATCAGCTGCCTCCTTGATTGCGGCTACCTCTGCCTGGAACACACTGGAGTGGTCCGGTAACCTGAATTTGAGTCTGATGGGGACCAACCTTTCCTTCCAACTTCGATCCATCCGTGAACAAGCTCACCAGGCCCTGCCCCCAAGTGTAGCCCCCCGTCCACTCTTCCCTTGAAGGAATATGAGTAGAGAAGGTTCCGGTTGGACTAAGCGAGAGTATACACTGATCCGTGGACAAGAAGATAAACTCGATGTTTCTAAGGATGCTTGAGTGACCATAAGTGAGGTTGAGCTTATAGCCCGAACCCCTCAGTCTGATTGCGGTACGTGTAGCGGTAATTCTGCTTGCGATGTCTAGGGGTACCACATTTAACATTGCCCTTTGAAATATTAGTTTGTAAAAGTTATTTGTGCATAAATGTTTGCGCCAATGGCTCAAAACTGTTTTATACTGCTACGACTACTAACAAGCCGGTAAATTTTGATTATTTCTGTAATTTTTTGTCGACCTTAATTAAATTTTCTTTAACATCAAAAATGCCTGAACGGAATTGACGTAACGAAAAATTTTGATAATTAGCTGTTACAGTATCAGCACCATAAACACCTTTCACAATATGTTTTTGATGAGCTCAACCAGAGCCTCAGAGATTCTATAATCGGTCAATGCTTTATGGTATCCGGTAGGATGCTGAACGCGCCCTCGATATTAAGGAAAGCTACCGGTGTGTATTCCTTATTATAGATTGACTTCTCAAATTCTGTAACAAGCGAGTTAAGTGGATTTTCTCTGCAGATTTTCCTTTACAGTACGGATGTTTCGGGATACTAAGCTGAGTGGGGTTGATATTAGCTTTAATATACTCTTTTATAATTCGTTCTAAAGTTTTATCAGGTTTAAGTTTAAATCAGGATAGGCTAATTGACCGGGAATCCTTGGGTGTTATGAGTGAGCTTTTTCCTGCCTTAGGAATGCATACAACTTTTATTTCTCTCCAAAAGGATGGAACGCATTTGAGCTTCAAATTAGGTTAGGTTAGGTTGACATGGCTGGCTGAAAGCCATCATATAGACCTATCGCTCCTCAGTGGTACCAGATGGAGCTAAGACGAATCTAAGTAAGCTCTGAATTTTTGTAAATGAATAAATTAACTTACATATATTTTTGTCATCGTTTCGTCTGTAGCTGCAGGATTTTGGCTTCCTTAAGAATTTCGTCCCAGGCTACAGGATTTTGTCGTCATATCGTCGCAAACAACAGGATTTTGGTTCAACAGCAGGATTGTGGCTTCCTAACAGCGGAATTGTTGCTTCTCTGGTCAACATTTGTGCACCCCCACTACCTAAGTCTTGTGCTGCCTTGGAAAATAATCCTAGGTTCAATAAAATAATCCTTGGTGTTCTTCCCTCTCTTCTAGTTCATTGCAAAATCTGCAGCTATCGTTGTTTGCAATTCCCACCCTGTATGCGTGGCCTGTCAGTATATCTACCATAGTTCTGCTTGCCTTTCTAGACAGGCCTAGTACGAATCTGGCGTATTTGTCTGGACTCTGTGTACACCTGATTTTCGTGATTTTACAAGTGGCTAGATTATTCCACCTCCTGTCTATCCTTGTTTTCATGTCCGCAGCGATGTCATTGTATCCCGTATTTAAAGGTCTCAGTATGTCGTTTTCTTGTTCGAATTGTCTGTAAACAGCGTTTTTGACAATCTCATCTACAATTTCGTTTCCTGCGATGCTCTTATGTCCGGGTACCCAATAGATGCGTAACCGTCTGTCTGCGGCTAGTCTCTCTATGGCTTCTTAAGAACGTTTTTAGATGAAATTTCATGTGAGCTTATTGCCTTTAATGCCGCTTGACTGCTTTGAACTCTTTGAACTAGACAGCTGCAGTATACAAACAGACTAGCAATGGAGCGCGTAAGGGTCAAATAAAGATTTGCATCAATTAAAATTATTTTTTTTTATTCAGTAAAGAATTTTTCAAAAACAAAATTGGATGATTAATTTTGCGCCACCTTGTACAACACTTGCTATCCAGCTACACATGACCTAAATATTACGTTGAAATTTTCATGCATGGACTTGGTTAAATACAGTTAGAAGGCAAAAAAAAGCGAATTTTCCAGAACTTTTTCTGAGAAAACTTTTAAATTTAAAGATCTAAAAATTTGTACACATATTATGTTGTGTTTTAACTGTATTTTAAGACTTAGTATTAGTAAAGATATTTAGTTGGAAAGGAGCTACAGTTGATCTCCGGGAGCTCCTATCAAAAAAGGCGTGTTGCGGTGACCACTATATCTCTGAACTGGATCCTCTGAAATTAAAAAACCAAACAGATTTTATTAAAGTAATGTTAAATCTAGTAATTAGTCGAAGGAATAAGCAAAAAAAATTGCTTTTTGATAAAATGGCGGTTTCCCAAAAAAAAAAAAATCGATTTTTGTCCAAAATTTCGGCATTAAATTGTTTATAAAAAAAGAAATATTCATCAGTGAGAAAAAATCTTCGATTAATTACTAAAAAAATATATTTAAGAAGCTCCTGTTAAATTTCGAGACTAATCGATTTAGCCGTTTTCGAGTAATGTTGGTCACCGACTTTGAAAACACCATTTTGAGAAAAACGCGATTAAAGTTTGAAAAGCACTTTTAAGCACTCTGGAACGCCTTTTCAAATTTGCTTGTAACTTCGAAAATATTCACCGGAACGATATTAAATTTTCCGTTTGTATTCCATTAAGAAAAAAAACTAAAAAAATCATTGAATCATTTTGAAAATTCTAACTGTATATAACCCTTAATTCTAAAATGTACTTATTGCCCATGATTCAATTATTAAAGGTTTGCTCACTTTGTGACATTAGAATTCTGACGCTCCCTTACAAAAAGTCGCATTTAAGAAGGGCAAAAAAAGTAGAAAAATTAAATACCTTTTTGGTAAAAATGGTAGCAAAAAATGTTTTGTTTTTACTTAAATTATGTATAAATGGAACAAACGGAATTTGCCAGGAATGATAATTAAAAAAAAGGTTATTAAGTTAAACCCAGATTGATATTTTGTGAATTAATTTTTGAATTGAAAACTGATCATGAAGTTGGAAAGTTTTGCCAATATGATGCTATAATATTACCTAAGCATTATGTCCCTTATGAAAGCCTTTCACAGGAGCAGCGAACTCATCATAAATTTATTTGACTAACAACAAGCTGTGAACATACTCACGCATTGCTTTACTATGCTATGCCCACTTAAGAGTGGAGTTTTGAACCCCAAGTCGCGATTATTTTTACATTCTTAACTACTTGACAAACTACCCCGGGTATGAAACACAAAATATTAGAAAATGTTGTTTGTAATAGCGGAGGCTTCTCGACAAGCAATGGCACACCTCCGAGTGTATTTCTGCCATGAAAAAAACCCTCATAATCTCTCCTCATAACCTATCTCCATCTGCCATCAGGAGGCTGTGATTAGTTACATATTGCTAAATGAGCTCTTGTTGGTAACTTATGTATCTTTAAAGTAACCAAGTAAGTACTCCTCCAACCTGTATTTGAAAGGCATCGGATTCAAATTGTCAAATCGTCCATCTTTCACGTTCATTGCCCCAAAAATATGATCTATGATATCCTGATTTAAGCTGTATGTTAGGATGGTTTGCATATTGTTTTGGATATACCGAGCAAGTGCTTATACAGCCTTTTAAAAACGAAATGTTTTTCCTACAAATTTTACTTTTCTTTCATTTTTGCCAAACATTTCTAGAGTTAGTAGCCCAGTGTGTTGCTAAGGGAGCCGATTTGTCAAGAGGGAATGAGAAAGCTGCTTACTGAGCGAACGTTTTGTTATTGAATCATGCTTATTGCCCTTATCTTGCACGCAAATTTTTTACTTAATAAGGCATAATTTTAAATTTATTAATAAAATTTATTAAATTTATTAGTGAACCGTGTAATTTCAAATTTTTGTATAAAAGGATCGTGTAAAAGGAGAGTTGCGTGTTTAGCGACTTTTTTGTCTGGAGAAGAGTTGTTTTTCTGTTTCAAAATTCATTGACACCACGAACCTCGTTGTAGTCTTAGCACTTTCCCTTCTTATCTCAGTTCTTTTTTTTTCGAAATTGCCCAGCAAAAATACTTCAGATCAGGGGTGTACGATAAACTTTTTTCACTTGTAAATTGGTACAGTCCAATGTATATGTGTAGGTTTGTACGTATTATAAAAATATGTATGTATATATATATATGTACATAAAAAAATATTCGTCATTCTCGCTAATTAAGCTTGGCATGTTGATTATGTTAGTCTTTACCACAATTTCCGCCTAAACGTTTCTCCCAAACATTCCCAATATTAATAGAAATGGTAAAAAATCTTCTAATGCTGCAGCCAATGACCACCAAATCACAAAAGCAAACAGTAAATAACATGAAAATTATAACAAAACTAAATATGAGTATGTATGTGTGAGTGATTATACACAACAAATCGTTAAAACAAGAACAGGAACATGAAAAAACTATGCACGCTAAGTTGTCAAATCATTGACTGAGGGGCAGTGGATCAAAAAATACCGCAAATGGAAAAACAAAAACCGAAAAAAGTATACAAATAATCAACGATGCTGCTGAATTAGTGTTGTGAATGGTGGTATTCTGTTCAAGTACTCGTCACTCGTTGATTGCGGGTTTTGCTTGCGAGAAACCCCCTCCTTGGAAAGGGAAATGAGCTTTGAGTTTGACAAACGCTTTAATCAGCTTCACCGTTTTTGCTATGTTTTACGTTGTTTTCTGCTTCTGGCTAAATTTTAATGAATAACTATTATTTATTTTAATTTATAAGTGTGAAGAAAATTTTCATAAACATATCATAAATCAATTTGCTTCTACAGCAGACGAGTCTCATCAGTCTATACTTCACAGTTCAAAGCGAACCGTCACAATGTGGCAAACATTTTCTTCATGCTTTAGTAGCAAATTAATTAAAAAGAAAAATAGTAAAAAAAATGTTCAAATGATAATTGAACACGCCAATCATTACAACAACAATATTGTAGTCATGTTCATGAGCCTTTCGCATGGCTCTAAAGGCACTAATTGGGTAAATGCATTTCTGGTTTTTGAATGTTGCATATGTATGCCCGTATGCACACACACATTTATATCCTTGTCTCTAAACTTTGAATGGTTTTGCATACTCTTGAGTGCTTTTCTATTAACATGAAACGATATCGCAAGCCGTTACCAGAGGGTTTAAGATGTACATCAAAAGTGCATTTGGGAAAGCTTAGATGCGCATCACTTCAAGCTGCAGCTGTTAGTGATTTTGTTTAATACTTGTTGGTAATATCTTGCCATATTGTAAGATGGTAGAAAAATTACAACTAAAAAATTACAAACTTCGCTACGCAATATTTCAAAAAACAGAAAAAATGGTTTATTTTGGAATGCAGCATTAGGGATGCTCAAATGCAAATTGAAATATGTAGCTCTGTTGCGTAAACTAAAAATCCTTGTGTATAAAAATGCAATTTCCATTTAATCAAATCCACTAATATCAAGGTGCATTCATTAAAGGTGTTGATACTAGACCAACAACAATGTTCTGTATTAAAAATTATGAATTCGCCTTGTTTCATTCTGAGCTGACAGTCAGACATGAACACGGCGAAAGAAAAAAAAGAAATCAGCTGATTTACCAACACCACCTTTAATAGATTGGCCTTGACTAATATCCAACATTATTTGGCCGAAATTTTGACTCAAACGAAGGATCTCCAGATTCAGCTGGACCTATTCAAAGCATTTTTGCACTTGTATTTTATAGCTGTGACATTGCTTGGATAGCAAAACCGTACAAGGTTTTTACAAGATTGAGAAATAGGGGGATTTTTTAATATTTAATTCTGAGCCAATCACGAATGAAACTTGTTCTGATATCTCAAACGGATCCAAAGTGTGGTAGTGAAGATATTAAGGGTATACGTTTCGGCAAAATATACAAATATAGTATTAAAGTAGCTTGGGGAAAAAGAAATTCCTAAAATTTTGCGCAAATGGTTTAAAACTTGTTTTATGGTCGATGCTACGACTACTAACGTGCCGATCAACTTCAATTATCTCTGTGATATTATCGACATTATCCCATCTATCGAGAAAATAATCGATTTCTTTTTTCCCAAACTAATATAAGGCCTCTTCTATTCGCCATTTCTCCGCTCGCTATCTCTATGCTCGATTAACTTGACGAAAAATTTGTAAGGGAAAGCAACAACAAAGTTATCGAGAAAGATTCGCCGCTCGCGAGTATGGCTAGAGCTCATTAGGCCGCACTGCCTTGCCAGCACATGTAACTTAAGGCAGTTCTCTTCTCGCGCTGCCGACATATGTATGTATGTTCATTTGCTTTATCTAAGTCTTGGCGAAAAAAAGAGGCCTATATTTCAAATATATTGAGCCATTCTGCTTAATATGGAATTTTGTTTTTTTGAAAGCGTTTGCCCATATAAAAAAATTAAATATGCAACTTAATTAAATTACTCCATAATTCCTATTAAACGAAAGGTACCTTGTGTGCTGCACACATTATCCATCAAGTTCGACAATTTTACACATATTTTTATACTTCAAAGTGTGACCGATGATTTTCGTCAGCCAATGATCCACCACAATGTATGTTCTGCAAATGACTGTTATTTTCA
Organism: Anastrepha obliqua; assembly: GCF_027943255.1. Lineage (NCBI taxonomy): Eukaryota > Metazoa > Arthropoda > Insecta > Diptera > Tephritidae > Anastrepha > Anastrepha obliqua. The sequence goes on from NC_072893.1 coordinate 33,014,663, forward strand.
AAGAGTCAATTCAAAGAGTTAGTTGACTCGTTGAAGTGAGTTTAAGCCACTCAGGAAATTTTTGAAAATTTGCTGCGTTACCCATCCTTAATTTCACGTTTGGAATGATGGCATGAACTCATTCATGGGTAATGGTGGAGACGGCTACAAGGTGCGATTTAAAACTGATCAATTTTTGGCTGACGAACTTGATCTATATAACACAACTTTGACGCACAAACATTTTGATATAGGGCTGCCAACTACAAGGTCCGGCACACGAAGTGTAACTAACTTCAGACTCCATGGGCATCAGCTGTCTGTTAGTTAGATAAATGACAGTCCAGAAAAAAGAAAATCAGTAATGGATTTCAAACGTAATAGTGTGATTGCATTATACATATTTGGCTGGAAAACCACAACCAGCGATTGTTCGTGAGCTCGAGCACCTAAAGTAAATAAAGTATTTGTCTATCGCACCATTACTCGTTACAATGATACTGCAAGCATCGCGAAACGTTATGGAGGTGGTCATCAAAAGACTGCAACGTCACATGAAATGGTTCAAAAAGTGAATAACGACTTGAGCGAAATCCCCGACGATGTGCAAATAAAATGGCAAAAGAGCTGAAAATATCTGACCGTAGCATCCGCTGCATACTAAAAAATTATCTCAAAGTTAAGCCTTACAAGATCCAAAAGTCGCATGATCTCACACCAAAGCAGCGACAAGTCAGACTTGAGAGAGCGAAGGAGTTGCTTCGCTTGGCCGAAAGTGGTCGATTTCCAAACATTGTGTTTGTAACCAGAAAATTTTTCAAATTGAGCAATTCGTAAACTCCCAAAACGATAGGGTTTATTTGACCGAGCGTTCATACGAGAATTGGAGTCATCGATTGGCCACCAGGAGGCAGCATCCGCCACAGATAATGGTTTGGGCCACTGTAACCGCAGATGTGCGCTCTCCAATCGTTTTCATCGAGCCTGGCGTCAAGGTAAATGCCAAATATAATCTGGAAAGTATTCTGGAGGTTGCTTTGAAGCTGTGAGCAGACAAACATTGCGATAGCAGACCTTGGATGTTTCAACAGGACTCGGCACTGTCTCACAAAGCTCCTCGAGTGCACCAAGAATGGCTAAAAAACAAGGTTCCGAACTTCATAACGTCCATACAAAGGCTCTCAAATTCACCAGATGCGAATCCGATGGATTACTCTCTTTGGCCCATTTTGGGGAGCAAGGTCCGAACTAAAATATTCATCAGTCCCGAGACGCTGAAAAAAGCCATTGTCCGCGAGTGGGCTAAAATACCTGCAAGCCACATTTGGGCAGCTTGCGATTCGTTGTTGGACCGGCTCTAGGCCATAGTCAAGGCAAAAGGTGGTCATGTCGACACTTCGAGTGCCGTTGTAAAATACGAGTACAATTTTTCTAAAAATATAAAAAGGATTTATCGTTACCTCATATTTCAGTTGATATTATTTTGCTAATATATAATAGAATTAATTATGATCATTGAGCTTTGGTTGCATATCCGATCAATTTAATTCTTTTTCTTAGGGGGTACTTGTGAATTGCTTGATCTCCTCGGTGTGCGTTCGAAAAATTACTATTGCCTAATTGAATAACAAGCCGTTATTAAATATTTTGAGACATGCAAGTGGAAATTAAACATGACTACTGCATGCAACCTTAGGGAATTAATAAAATGTTTTAAGCAAACTTGTTTTTTTTTTTGGCTAACCTGTTTTAGGAAAAACATAGCTGAAAATATATGTACATATATGTATTTGTTTAAAAAAATGTTATAAAAAATTTAAATTTCAAATATAAAATTTAAATACTACAATAAATACTAAATACTAAACTTGAAGTAAATATGTTAATAAAGTTCTCGTGAAGCCATAAGCCTTTCGAGGTTATAAAGAGTGATCAGATTGGAGTTATTTTTTCCAGTAAGGGTTTTTTGACAGATCACGCGTGACTATTGTCAAACTAAATACATAATTTTTTTCATTATTCATTGACATTTCATTTCGTTTCATTATGGAAAGACTTACGCCTTAGCAACGTTTACAAATCGCATAGTTGTATTAGGAAAGTCGACGTTTTGTGAAAAGTGTTCACCGCGCGCTCAGGCCTCAGGCTTAAGTTCAGCGATGAGCCCCTTTTTAGCTTAACTCAAAATATCGTTCGTCCTAGCTTTAAGTTCCTATGGGCATGATATAGTAGTCAACATTTAATAGCAAACATTCCGATTAAATTTACTCCTGCTAGTTCTACTTTGTATTGCGCTTAATTAATTGGTAATTTTATTGGTTTGATCACAGTAATGCAAGCTTTGACCTAACGAAGAAAAAAAAAAAAAACACCAAGCGTTATTACCACGATTGCAATGTTCTCGAATTAATTTTAAGTACTCACCTAAACTTGTTCTACATACTTTATAGACTGGTCTTGTAGGCACTAGAATTGAATTCAACGGCTGATGTTGTGAGGCAGTCAACCTTGAACGAAGAACGCGTTTCTGGTCGCTAATACATAAATTCTTGCAATGTTGTGAGCGGGGGCAAAAGTTGATGAAGTATTTATTTGTGTAGTGTCTTAGACGTGTGCATATACATACATATATGTATGTTTACCCAGCACCCTGCGGCAGCATTCCGCACAACAGGTGCAGTTGCCATTGAAAGTGAATGGAAACTTACCATGCGCTTGCGTAAGGCGAATTGATATGGTAAGCAAGATCAAATGTAAATAAGAGCTGCATGAATATTTTGAGTTAGCGAGGAACACCATTTCATTGCAATGGCTTCCATGGCTGGCTTCACGGTAGCGCATTCTGTCAGCCCAAATTTTCCGTGCATTTTCTTGATTTTCGCGCTTATCTCACCAAGGACAACTTCAATTTCATGCTTGTTTATTTGTAAGGTATAGAAAACAGTTGAAAAGCGGAAAAATTATTATCCGCTAAGAAAGATGAATATATCGACGCCATGAAAATATTTTTTTGTGTCAAGAAGTACTTACGTTTTACTCTGTTAACGTTTTTTGAAAATGAATCACTACTACATTAATTCCGCTTTTTTATCCATTTGCAGAAAAGTGAGGTGATTTCGAAATGTCATAAAATCATAGAAAATTGTTTTATGTATGAAAATAGTTTGAATTATTTCCAAAGCGAATTTATTAAAGGTGGTGTTGGTAAATCAGCTGATTTGTTTTTTTTCTTTCGCTGTGTCCATGTGGCTGTCAGCACAGAATAAAACAAGGCGAATTAATTTTTTGTTTTCTACTCTTCCAATACTTTGCCATGGCAATCAAACGTACAAAACATTGCTGTACGTGTCTTGCCTTGATTATTTCATAATACTTAATTTTGAAATAACATTTAATCAAAACCTCAATACCATATTTGGGTTCATAGGCGGTACAGGGTTAATGATGCCCTATAAAAAATAGGTTGCAACTTATGGGAAACCAAAAAAGCTACGTTGTGCCCTTCAATTTGGGTAAAAACACAAAAATCAGTGAATAAGCCGCGAAAACGCTTGCCACTGTAAGATTGATTTTATTGCTATTTTTTTAAAAATCAAAGATGGCTCAATGGCACCGTACTAAAAGTCACTCGTTGTCGTTGCTTTAGTCAACCGGTGTATTGGTAGTCGAATGAGATAGCTGAGCTGCGCGAAACATGCAACAAAACAAGAAGACGATCTCAAAGAGTGAGGGATAACTAATGCTCGAAGAGCTGTCGGCAGAATTTCGAGCACACCGACTGAAGTGAAGGAAAGGTATAGAAGCAAGCAAACATGGATGCTTTAAGAAATGGTCATCGACGTGGATGACAACCCATAGGGGGTTGCCCATAAAATATTCATGTCCGAAGTAAGAGATCTTTAGATCTCAGATCTAAAATATTATCGCGTGAATAAAAATTAAGAATGTAGAAAGCACTGATACGACCTGTGCTTACATATGGCTGTGAACTACAGACGCTGAAAGCTAACGAGACAAAACAGCTAATGTGCTTTGAAAGAAGAGTGTTCCGAGAGATCTATGGTCCGCATAGGCTGGCAGATGGCACTTATCGCATTAGGCGCAATGCGGAACTGGAAGACATAGTTAAGAAAGAAACTATACTAAGATGTATAAGTCTCAACGACTTAAATGGCTGAGACATGTGGCTAGAATGCCAAGGGAGCGATCAACGAGAAAGGCACTCGACCTTCGCCCAATTGGATAAGGAAAAAGGGGACTCCGAGGAAAAGGTGGCTAGAAGATGTGGACGCTGATCTTAGGAAAATGCGGGTGAAATGGTGGAGGGAAGTGGCTGTAAATCAAAATCGATGGCAAGAAGCTGTGAAGGAAGCAAGAAGGAATAAGAAGAAGAAGAAGACGAAGAAGAAGAAGAAGACGAAGAAGAAAGAGATCCCGATCACCTCAACCAACTTGCCCAGCATTGCTTGAAAAGCTTTTCATCTCACTTTTTCCTCCACAGGACGAGGGAGGAGGAAAGTAGCAGAGTTTGTACGCAACTGAAGGAAAATGATGAGATTCCTGCGGTTACGGTACCAGAAATATTAAGCACTTTGGCGCGATTTAATGACAAGAAAATACTTGGACCGGATGGCATACCGAATGTTGTATTTAAAGCTGCAGTGTACTCAAATCCGGTCGTTTTTTTTCAAATCTGTATATCTCGTGCCGGACCGGAGGTACGTTCCCAAAGAGGTGGAAAAAGCAGCGTCTTGTAAATATTATTGCTAAAACTGTGAAAGCAGCCTGGTCAGCCTTCATCACACAGATCTCTCTGCATGCTCGATACCATTGGGAAGGTATACGAAAGAATATTAAGCGAAAGATAATAGGAGTTTCTGGAGGAACAAGGCGATCTGTCAAGAGACAAGCAGTTCGGTTTTCGCAGGGCCAGATCTATTGTTGATTGAGCCAAAAATGTCATAACGCTAGATATAAAAAACGCATTTAATCCGGCCAATTAGGCTAATATTTTGAATGCACTCAGCAGCTCCTCGGTAACAAATTACCTTACTAGAATCATTCGCAGCTACTTAAGCCAGAGAGTACTGCAATATGATACAAAGGGGAGGCCAAAGAGCTACTACGTGTCAGGTCTGTGCAAAGATCTGTTCTTGGACCAGCACTATGGATCGTTATATTCGAAGGCATTCTTAAAACGTAAATTCCCGCTAACACAACCGTAGTGGAATCTGCCGACGATATCGCACTCGTGGGGATTGATAAATATATCAATAGATTGCAACATCCATGCAATGATACCACAACAAGGATACAGAGGTGGTTGAATAGCGCCAGCTTGGAACTAGCTGCGCAAAAAGCAGAACTGGTGCTGATCAGTAGAAGCAAACAGAAAAAAAGCTGTCAATATCAGTTGGTGGTCACAATATAGAACCCCAGGAGTCTATAAAATATCTTGGCGTGTGCATTGATTTCAGACTAATATTCCGGGAACATCTTACACCTGTTAGTGTGAAGGCGACAAAGGTTAATAACGCGCTTTTGGGTATACTACCGCACAAAGGAAGACCACAAGGCGCTGGTAGAAAAATTCTTTCCATAGTGACAGACTCTATAATGCTGTACACCTATCCAGTCTGGGCTGGAACAAAAAAGTGTCAAAACTAGCAAAATGCCTATAAACGTCCGGGCAAATAAATATAAGTGGCTGTATTGCTCACAGGTTCCTAAGCCGACAGAAGAACTCAAACAAGCAGAGCATTCAACCTCGATAGCTGAATGCCAATCAAAATATGACTACTCACCAAAAGGCCGGTGGTCGTATAGGTTGATTCCACGAATTAACGAGTGGACCTGCCAGAAACGCGGGAACGTTGATTTTCTCCTGACGCAGCTTTTAAGCGGAAAAGGATGCTTCCAAAAATATCTGCATTGCCTAGATTTGGCTAGTAGTTTTTAGTTTTTATGGCCCAGAATGCTTGGATGAAGGTGAGGCTGCCGAACATGTGGCCTTTTTTACAGCATGTTCGTTAAGAAACGCAAGGTCCTGGCAAACAAAATTGGTGTGCTCGTAACATCCAATAATCTAGTCCCACAAATGCTTGGGTAGGAAGAAAAGTGGAGGACGGTTCAAGCTTTTTGTCACACAAATTATCGTGGAGCTTCGCAACAGCGATTGGGGGCGAAGGAATGGAGCTAGACGAACGCGCAGCAAGAACAACTACCGTGTTGATGAAATGCAGCAAGACGAACAGCAAACAAATGTAACTGACGATTGAGCTTATTGTTCGTATCAGTATCCCTGTAGCATGAACCGACGGACTTGAAGGGGTTTTAGTGGCGGTAAAGTTCCACATTGATTCCAAGAAATGGAAACTTGTACACCTTTTTTTTAAAATAGAAGAAAAATGGTGACGTGTTGATTTTCGGACGTCCGCATAACTCCATTTTCTGTTTTTTCACACAGCCACTGAAGTGAAAATAGACATACATATGTATTAAAAGATGGGATTTCGGTAAAAATTCCCATTTTCAACCAAGCGTTCTTCAGTCCATTGGGCAAACTTTGTTGAGGCACCTTATTGTGTAAATCTCTAAGCATCAATTAAGTTTTCGACGGCTATTTTATTGGGTTGGCAACTAAGTAATTGGGGATTTCACTCATAGATGACTTCAGTTGAATTTTTAGGTTTGCAAATGTAAAACACATTTTGTTATTTAATAGTTGGCAAATCAGCTGTCAATTAGTAAAAAAAGTTTTTTATCGGTTGCGGTATTTTATCGGTTGACGAACATTTTCGTCATATTCTGCTTTTTTATTTCCGCAAAGGGAAAACCGCACGCAAGCTCATAAAAAGCTATGGTGACGAAGCCTTAAAAGAATGGCAGTGGTTTGCCAAATTTCGTTCTGTTGATTTTTTACTCACAGATGAAAAACGCTCTGGTTGCCCAGTTGATCCCGTTGGTCCACATGGGTTCCTCACGAACTGAAAGAAACGCATATAACGCAACGCATTAACAGCTGCGATTTGCTAAAGAAACGTAATGAAAATGATGCATTTTTAAAATGACTGATAACTGGCGATGGAAAATGGGTTGTTTACAACAATATCAAGTGAGAAAGATGGTTGAGCAGGTCAGGTGAACCAACTTAAATAACATCAAAATGTGATATTCAGCAAAAGAAGGTTTTGTTATCAATTTGGTGGGATTACAAAGGAATTGTCTACTTTGAACTCTTACCACCCAACCGAACGATCAATTCTGATGCCTACATTGAACAACTAACGAAATTAAACAATGTAGTTGAGGAAAAGCGGCCCGGATTGACAAATCGAAAAAGTATTGTATTCCATCATGAAAATGCAATGCCACACACATCTTTGGTCACTCGGCAAAAATTATTGGAGCTTGGTTGGGATGTTTTGCCACATCCACCGCATTATTTCAGATTCCAAACATTAGGGGGACCATTTTGCACATTTATACATACATACATATAGTATATGAACACATACTCATAGACTCCATAAATATGGTTTCTGGCACGAAGACGGAACTTCGGGACACAGAGAAATCTTTAGGTTGCTATCTGAGCAATATCCTCTGTTTTTGCTACCTAAAGACGACCTGATACCCACAGTTTCATTTGGAAGGAAATTACATGTCAGATTTCCATTGGGTGAACAATGGAGCAATCCAGAATGAATGCAGGGAGGTTTGACGGATATTTTCTTTACCGATGGGTCCAAGAATGAAATAGGGTCTGGAGCCGGATGGTACTTAAACGATAGTAATAAATATCACTATGCTATGGGGGAAATGGCAACTGCTTTTCAAGCAGAAGTTTTTGCCATCCTGAAAGTAGCCGAAGGGATAATCGAGAGGAGATGGAACGGAAACAGATTGGAGTTTTCCGTGACAGTTAGGCTGCACTGAAGGCACTGGAGAACGCGAGGCAAACCTCTAAGATTGTTCAAGAATGTAAGAAGAAGCTCAATTCTGTCGCAAGACAAAACAGGCTTGAACTTATATGGTTTCCGGAACAGTCCGGTGTGCAAGGAAACGAAATCGCCGACGAACTGGCCAACCGTGGATCAGCGGTGCCCCCACAGGGGCCAGAGACAATAATCGGAATCATTTCCGCAGGAATCAAGAATTGGATCAGCGATTATGTAGGCAATCTACATAAAGAGCGATTGCCCGGTCTAGAACGCTGCAGAACTGTTGATGGTCGGTATCATTACAGGACACAACGCATGGGGTCAGCATATGACCACCATTGGAATCATTGAGGACCCAGTGTGCCTGTCATGCTTGGAGGAGGCGGATAGCACTGAGCACTTTTTCTGTGAGTGTCCTGCCTTTGCCAGAGCACGGCTACGAGTTTTGGGTTCTGATGTCATGAGAATGAGTAATATTCGTTCTCTAAAACTGGAGGATATTTACAGATTTGCCAAAGAGTCTCTATTCTTTCACATCTCTTTCTCTGATACTTTTCTCCTTCCCTCCCTGACTATCTACCCCCTTTCCAGAGCTTTAAATACAATAGACTTTTTAGCCTGAGTGGCTCGACCTTTTCAAATTTCAATTTCAATTTCACACATACTCACGCTTAAATTTAATTGGGAGTTTTATGATAATTACACTGGGGAACAGTCATTTTGCGGCAGGGTTGGTTTACGTCAATTCTGTGTGAGACTAGTGTTCTGAATACTAGAAAAATTTTAGATTTCTCAAATTGACTCTAGTTTTTGAAAAAAAACAGTATTAAAATACCAATATGCACTAAAAAATATTTTTATTAATATATTTCATTAAAAATTATACAAAAACAAAAATATATATTTGCAGTTAACTTAAATAATTTAAAAACATTACAAAAAAGTTTTTCTGTTGGCTTTTCTGTTATGGTTTTGCTTAGGACAATCCCTTAATAAGGTCCAGCAGTAGTCTGCCATCATGTGGCAGTCCCATCGACCTTGGTACCTTTCTTCCATTATTTTTATATCCTGGTGGAACCGTTCTCCCTGTTCCTCACTATAATCGGGAATTTTCGGGAATTTGTCCAAATGGCTATGAAGGAAATGCAATTTAATGCTCATATTAGCTCCTAAACTGCAGAAATTTCGAAGCATTTCATCAACTAGTTTTTGGTAATCTGGTGCCTTATGATTCTCCAAAAAATTTTTGACTACTAAGACAAAGCTTAGTCATGCTTTAGATTCAATTTGTGACATATGGTTTATAGATTCAATGTCTTTTATAAGAGTACGGATCGGCGGCCCATCAAAGACACCTGCTTTTAATTTATCCATACTAAAAGACATATTTAAAATAGTCACCGGTCTTATCAAGGGCTTTGATAAACTGTTTCCATAGCCCAAGCTTGATGTGAAGTGGTGGAAGAAGAATATTTTCTCGGCTTATCAGTGGTTCATGAACCACATTTGCTTTTCCTACTTCCATATTTTCTCTCAAAGGCCAAACCTTTCTAGTCCAATGTTCTTTTTTTGCGCGACTATCCCATAGACATATGAAACAGGGGTATTTAGTATACCCACCTTGCTGACCTAATAAAAAATTCACCATCTTTAAGTCCACACATACTGACCATTGATGTTGTGCGTATGAAATCTTTTCTAAAACAATTTTAATATTTTGGTATTCTTCTTTTAGTTTCGTTGAATGACCAATTGGAACCGAAGCAAATTTATTTCCATTGTGCAGCAATACACATTTCAGACTTCTTTTTGAGCTATCTATAAAAAGTCTCCAATGTTCAGGATTATATTCAGGATGCCCCATACAATTTAACAGACCAGAAACATTGTTACAAAATACAAGCTTGTATTCTTCTTGAAAGAAAGGAAGAAGTTCTTGCTCTCTGGTCCTAAAGAATGTGATGGTAACGCCAGGTTGAAGACATTGTTTTTCTTTTAGTCTTGAAGCAAGAATTTCGGCAGATTTTTTTGATAAATTTAAATCACGAACCAAGTCGCTAAGCTCTGCTTGCGAAAATCCTTGTTTCATACAACTACTTTCTTCGAACTCGCTTTCACTGTTGCTTGCTTGATTGTCAGAATTCTCTAACATTTCAATGTCATTACAGTTAGCAGAAGATGGTCCTGTAAACACAGGAATTGGTAAGTTGTCACTGTGCAATACTGGGGGTCTAACTGATTTAATATTAGGATAAACCCAATTCCGTTTCTTAAAACGGTTTGTACCTTTCACTTTTACTGCACAGAAATAAAAGTCATTAAAATGATTCGTTGGCTCATTCCACATCATCGGTACTCCCAATTGAAGCCCTTTACGTCCTCCTTGGCTCCAGTATCGCAAAGATTCTACACAAGACTTACACACAATATTGGGCACCCAATATTTATTCTTTTGTACATACTTTATCCCAAAGTATGCTCGGTAGGTTGTTTTCACAAACTCTGTGATCTGTTTTCTTAGCTTTTGAGAACAAAATTTGCCACATATATAACAAAAACTGTTGCAATCGTTAACACAAGGTTTTCGTGACGAACTCATATTTTCGAGACAACAATTTCTTTAAAACTAAAAAATGACACTAACTGATAACTTCTGAGTCTAACAGCAAATAAGTGAAAGTGTTGTACCTAAATATGCAAACAGATAACGAAACCGTAGTTAGGTTTAATCAAATTAGTGCAACCGTAGGAGGGCACTTTAAATTTTTTTAGTAATTTTTAATTTTGCGTTTATCTCAAGAACCAGAGTCAATTCAAAAAATGTAATTTCATACTCAAGATATATAATACAAGTGCTAATGAAAACCATTAACAAAATTATTGCCGCAGATTTTTTTTTTTTTTTTGTTGCCCTGTGTTATAATCCAAATGTATGTTGCAAGTAACTATTAGGCAATTAAATTCAATAATCTCCAATTTTATTGTTTTCTTAGGGCATTCAATGCAATCCGAATGGTCATCGCGATTCAACCGGAAATGGTTTAAATGTGCAAGCGCAGCCGCAAAAGGTCTTTCACAATGCGCGTTGCGCGCGCCACCACAAACCACATCACAACCACAGCCACAACACCAGCAGTAATGGAAATAGCAACAGCAATGACAACATCAACAGCAATGGCAACATCAACAGCAACAGCAATAACAACAACATTGGTAGTAATGGGCTGGCGAATGGTGCGACGGCAAATGGCCTTACCGATTTGTGCCACCATCAATTGGGCAATCCACCCGCGCATGGGCATGGACACAATCACACACACACCAATGGCGTTGGACATCGACGTAAATCGGAATCAGTGCTATCCACAGACTCGGATATACGTTTCACACGCCGTAAGCTGGGCGATAGTCAAAAGTGCGGCTGTGCTGTGATAGCAGGTTTTCTAGTCGCCCTCCTAGTGGCCAGCGCATTCGTTTATGTGGGATGTAAGTGGGAAAAGTCATTGCAAATAGTCCGACTGCTGCTTAATTTTTATGTCAATACGCATTTGCATTATTTAGATACATACTTCCGCCCTGAACCATTGCCGGACCGGACGTTCCGCGGCAAGTTTTTGGTGATGAATGACAAGTGGTCCATGGAATTGGCGGATCAGAATTCCTTGCGGTTTAATCACAAAGCACGAGATTTCCGGGAACGCCTAAATTTGATAGTAAAGCGCTCTGATTTACGTGAAGCTTACGAGGGCAGCGAGATACTGGCATTGGATGGGTAAGTTTCTAATATTTTCTACCTCTTCGTATCGCCTCAAAGATTGAATTTTTTTTTTTTTCAATGACAGTACGGAGGACTTTAATGAGATTGTCGTCCATTTTAATCTTATCTTCGACCCATATGCTGGTCTCGTATCGACCGCCGACCTGTTAGCGCTATTCGCAGAAGAGATTAATTCACCGCACCGAAAATACTTTGCCAATATGACCGTTGACCCGCAAAGTTTAACCATCAAAGAAGTTACAGGCCTAATTGAGGAACCCATTATGTCCTCTTCACCACTTGGAGGCGAAGATGAGACCACCGAGATCATTACTACCACACCTAAGCCGCCGCGTCGTTGTGAACCGCTAAAATTGAACTATTGCCGCTCGATCGGTTATAACATTACAACCTATCCAAATCTATTGGGTCATCATTCGTTTGAAGAAGTGCAAGCCGATGTGATCGCTTTTCGTGAATTAGTCGATGCGGAGTGTTTTCGTGAAGCTTTCGACTTCGTTTGCCGCCTATTGCAGCCACCTTGTGACACGCATGGCTCTTTCGAGCCCACGCCAGGTGTTATGTGTCGCGAGTATTGTCAGCTCTTCATGAAGGGCTGCGGCAGTCGGCTGCCTGCGCGCTTCAAGCAATTTTTCGATTGCGAAACGTTCCCAGAATCGACGGGCTTACAAAGTTGCCATCACAAGCCGCATTGCGCGCACGATTTGCAGAACAATGCACAAAGTCCACGACTCTGTGATGGTTTCGTGGATTGCCCAGATTTCTCAGATGAACGCACTTGTACTTTCTGCACGGGAAACGCGCTGTATTGTGGTAGAGGACGCGCTTGTGTGGCACGGAAGGCGCGTTGTGATGGAAAAGCAGACTGCCCGGATGGGTCTGATGAAAAGGATTGCCGTGAGTATTTAAAATTATGAGCTCAATGAATTGAAACTAATACTATCGAAAATATCTTCTTTTTAATAGTTGCTATTGCACCTTTGGCCGCAGATCTTTTGAAGCCCGAGCCAATGGTACCCTACTTGCCACGCTTCCACTCTGAAGGTTTTGCTGTTTTCTCCGAAAAGGGAGTTGTAGGGAAGTTATGTGCAGAGGGTCTAGAGGATGATAGCAAATTGATAGTGCGGCAAACTGTGGCAGAGTCCCTCTGCAAATCACTTGGCTATGAGTAAGTAAATAATCCAAAGCTTCTCGTTCGATGTGGATTTTCTATGAAAAAATTATGGACTTCTTTTTTAGATCTGTGGATATATTTGAAGTGCGCAATGATACCGAGCATGTGGAAGATTACGTGCGCGTACTGGATCCACATGCACCGGAAATCTCCTTCATACGCACCCATTGCCAGAAGCGTCAGGTGCTTTATGTGGGCTGCGGGGAATTGCAGTGTGGTGTGCAGTCTGTATTATCGCCTAAGCAATATTTATCGCTGCCAAAAATGTCCTCACCTGGTGACTGGCCGTGGTTGGTGGCGCTCTATCGCGAGGATATACATGTTTGTGATGGAACACTGGTAGGTTTTTGGAATGCATTTTTGATAAGACTTACTATAACACACACTTTGCTTTCAGATCTCGCGCGATTGGGTACTCACCACTGAGTCCTGTTTTCAGGGCCAACCACGCGCCACTTGGATGGCTATCTTTGGCGCAGTGCGCCTCTCATCGAATGCACCATGGACACAGCGCCGTCGAATTATTGGTTTAATAAAAAGCCCGGTGGAAGGCTCCACAGCGGCGTTGATACGCCTTGAGACACCAGTCAACTTCTCCGATCACGTACGACCCATATGTCTGCCTGATGAGCTTCACCGCAAACAGGAGCAACAAGCGAAGCGTCGTGCTTTTGTCCCAAAAGCTGAGCGTCTAGAGGGCAAACAGCAAATGCCGACAGTGCCGCCAACAATTAGCGCGGTCCAACGACGTCTAGCAGAATCACAAAAATTCTTCGTTTCGCCAGCGGTGGAACAGGATCAATCTGATGCTTATAGAATAAACACCAGCGCGGAAAATAGAGAAGAGAACGCACGTTTCGATTTTGATCACTCTGAAGCGGCGGCCTCACAAATGCCACATGCCGAAGCGCTGACACAAACCATGGAACAAAAATTCAACGAGTATCCGTTGCCAAAGAGTGCGCCACAAGTGCATTATTATGATGGTGCTGCGTCGTCAACTGGTCGGTATGCGCCTGTGCGCGTTGGCCCGGGTGGCATCGTTGCAGTTGCTGGGCGCACGCCATTGGGTGGTGCAGCTAGTAAGATACCGCCTGCGCCGCTAAAAGTTGAGGAAATTTGGACAAATTGCAATACGTTGGGCTGGTCCAGGCAGCGAGACCATCTGCAGCGGGTGCAGTTGAAAATTGGTGATATGGCACCTTGTGAGAACATATCCATAGCGACCGTGAACAGTATGTGCACCGAGGCGACCTACCAGAAGCACGATTGCACGGTAAGTTGAATGAATTTTCTTTGATTTGCGAAAAAAGTTTACATTTTATTACATTCACATTTGAAAAATATACATCAGTCGGATGATCTGTTTCGTGATTTTAATACGAGGGCGGGTCAATAAGTCCGTGACTTTTTGTATTTTTGACCTCTTTACTGAAAAAGAAATACTGCTACTGTCAACAGGCATCTGTCAGTTGACTCCTGTCAAAATTTGAACGTGCTACGTCTGTTAGTTTGTGTACAGCTACCTTTATCAGACTACCCAGTAATTCCCAGTCGACCACAAACGCAATCGTGTAACAACTTCACAGGAAGGTTTGGCGTTGTTTAATCGCAATATGGAGGACCTTTTTCTTCGTTTTGTAACCGTGGACAAAACATGGATCCATCACCACACACCAGAGACCAAACAATAGTCGAAACAGTGGGTTTCTAAGGGTGAATCGGCTTAATAAGCACACGAAATTCAGTTTTTTTCATTTTCTCCTCAAATTACTGGGTAGTCTGATAAAGGTTTCAATGATATTTACTGTATGCAGAATTTGGGTGAATTATAGTTTCAATTTTTAGCTAAAAAGCTGCTGGGATTTCTTTTCTTGCAGCAAACGTCATTGCCTATAACTTTTCTGTATCTCCGGACTTTCCAGCAGTTGACCAATTTTACAATTGTGCTAGGCTATGGGATGATTTGGAGATTGCAGATGCACTTAAGAGTTCCCATACTTTTATTTACCAATTACTTTTTCGTGCGGCTTGTGATGCGCTTCTAAGTTATAAGTTCCAAATATTGGCATACGACATTGCCTTAGTAAAAAGGATTAATGTTTCACCCTTCCGATTTCCTTGCTCATCAATATGATGCCATATCATAACTTGTAGAATCTACACTGAAATTAGAGTTTGGTTTCAAAACTGATCATTTTCTGATACCAAAAGCTTGTCGCATCCCTAAGAGCTTAATCAATTTCTTTCGATGGCGTTGAACCAAATTACCCCTTAGTTTTGTTTAGCAGTTCATCGTGAGTAAGAATTGGCAGAATCATGGCTCTGCTTCGTTTGCATCGCCGTCGCAGTGGCGGGGAACCGCGAACCGCTGTGCTGCTCTCAGTAAATTTGATAGAATCAGTTGATTGGCTGACGTAATTATGTATTAAATTTGTTGTTGTATTGTTTCTCACATATATTGTTATTCACGAGCAAATTTTCCCAACAATGCCATTCTCTTTCTTGTTTACTCATATTTATTGCTACATCACAGCCAGAATTGCACTCACATCTATCGTTCTTGCATCTCGCTCAATGCCAATCAAGGCGCATTCATTGAACGTGTAGTAGAGTAAAAACAACAAGAGTAATGCATTTTGTTTTTGCTTTTGACCGCTAAAATGTAAAAGTCTATGAACAAAGATTGACGGTTTAGCGTAATTTAAAAAAAAATTGAAATTTTTCAGACGTAACAGATAGAAAAAAATTAAATTAGCTGCTTTACTGCTACTACCTGTAGAATGTGGCCTGGTGGTAGGTGCTTTGTTTATTAGAATTTTAGTTTCGCTTCTATTTTCACACGGAAACGGGTATGACATTTGTTGAGTCCACATTTCATCAACATCACCTGGTTCACTTTTCATTTGATCAAATTGAGTTCCAGTTGCTTTGCTTAGTGCTTGATGAGTAAAACACAAGCAGTTTTTGATTTTAAATATTTTTTTTTCATATACATACATACTTAATGTATAACTTAATAAACGCTATAAAAAATGTATATATCCGTATGTACATAAATATTTTATCACTTCGCTTAATTGAGTAAAGGTAATTATTATATCAGTCAATATTTTACAAATTAGAGTATTTTAATAAAATTAATGGAATGAGTAATTCAAAGTTATATACATTCAACGGCAGACCATCTGATCTCCTTTGTTGCTGGAATAAATTAGTAAATTTCTTCGTAAAAAAATCCCCGAGGTTCATATTTTTGCCTCTGTCTTGTTGCTTTATTTTTGCAGTCATCTCTGCACACCCATCTCTACACTCGCATAATGCGCTTTACCTGTGCCAACGGTTTTCTTGTGCGCTTTTTCAATTCACCAATTTGCAAATGCTTTTTCACACGTTTCATGAACTCGCTTCGTGGTGAGTGCTTCACAGTGCTAGACTTCTGTTTCTTACTACTATTATTTTCCGCTTTTATCTTAGTTGTTGGATATTCGTATATAAAACAATTCATGCGAAACACCGGTGTAAACTTATATTTGTCTGCTTCGCACTCGTTATTAACTTTTTTCTCCTCCTCCATATTAATATCACTACTTTCTATTGCCGTTTTTATTTCTTGTTGCTGTTGTTGTTGTATTGATTGCAAAATGCTCACTGCGCGATTGTAATCATACCGTATGTAAAAAATGATGCTGGGATTGGGGAAAAGTGTTAGAAAGTAGTCAAAGAGTAGCCTGTCAAAAATTCTGCCATTTTCGGTGGAGATCAGCAGCGCACGTTCATGTGAGGCGGGAATGTTGAAGCTTTGAATAACTGAAGCGAGAAAAAACCATTTGAATTAATAATTAAATACATTTATACATACGCATATGCATGTATGTATGTACGCATATATAATACTTACTCAATTTAATGATCTGGTCGTAACAATTGGTCGGCTCATAGTGGACGATAGACAAGCGTTTACGATAGGAAACTTTTAAAACACCTCCTTCAACCATTTTTCTTGAAATATTTAAAACACAGTTAATTTCATTTATTTTCACTTGCAATTTCTCTTGATTGTTCCATAAATACAGCTGCACTGCGCGTGCGTTCACTTTAACGGCTCGATTTGTTTTGTCAGGCAATAAGACGGTTTCTTTGTACATACATATGTATGTTCGTACGCTAGGTGAGCAGGGACGAGCTCAATGTACTCGTATTTACGGTAGGTTAACACTATGCTCTTGTAAGAAAAATAACGAAATCGCTGCTCTCTCGCTGTTGTATCTATTTACCCGCCATATGTGAATGTATGTATGTATGTAATAATGCAGATGTAGCGCCGTGTGAACAATGTACAAATACCCAAAAGCCACCCTCAGAAATTGCAATGACGGAACTTGAATGAAGAAAAAAATCCCAAGCGCTCCCCTCTTTTTGGTACGTGCGATTTGACTGGCGCTTGTTTTGGATGTGAAAAGATAGCAGCGGAAAAAATTCAATTGATACTTTTGAATGCAATAAATTGAAACTGGTCCGACACTCTAAAAAATACAAGATATATTTTGAGTTAAAATAAATGATTTAAAGTAGAATTTAATGAAAATAAAATAAATTGTAATTTAATAATGACATGGAAGAGGACTTATGCAATAAAAAAATATATATAATTATAATAATAATAATAAGCATAACATAAAGCAAACACAAAACGCATCATATTTAAATTTAAATTAGTCCTCCTTTGGACTATTCGAGGATCCTTTTTAAAAGGTTATATTCATAAATCGATGGAAAATAAACTTTAGGAAGCTACTTGGAAGCTCATGTCCTTAGCTGTAATAGAAATATGGTATGTTAAATTCACGTCCAAAGTCGAAAAAATCTGGCCATATCCGGGTGCCCAACGGAGGGTTAAATACAGTAAGCATCGTAAATTGCAATGCTTTCAAAGTTCACTTAATTTATTATAAAAATATGTTCATATAATTGCTAATCTAGCAAAAATGATAATACATTAAAGCCCCAAACTTGAAAAAACTTCAATTCTAGAATAAGTAAGATACTGTTGAGGAGCTGCTGTTTGTAGTTTAACACGACAGACATATTTATATATAATATTGTCTAAATATCAAGTTAAATAAAAAAATACGAGAAGAAAATAAAATCAGTACATATGTATGTACACATGTACATATGTATGTATGTCGGTACTATAAGTAAAGAAAATAAAATAAAATAAAATACAAGAACAAAATCCTTTCTCTCACCATTTCAACCCGATTATTGCTTTAACCAACATTTTGTTAATATTATTCATGTAATGCGACTCGTAAATTTAGTTTTTTTCACTGCACTACACACATATACACATGCATACATATAAGTACGTTTTTACGTCACTAACAAAAGAGGAACCTTATTCAATTGCTCACTTGGCGAGTGCAAATTCAAAATTAACTTTTACTTGTACATTCCAAGCCAGCTGTCGAACCACTTTGAACACATTCTCTTTCACATTCAATATCTCTCTTACTCTCTTCGTTTGCCAGACATGCTGCTGCATGTTCATTCATGTTGGTTGTTTTTTTGTTTTTTATTTTTCTGGCAGCCGTTGGACCTGAAATGGATGTGTCATTATCACCGCATACCACATTCAACTATCGCTTAGTAAATACAACAAACACTGCGTGCATCCACCTTCATTTGATTGCAGTGTTAAGGAGGGATAACATAGACTATTCATTTAATGTTTTTATAAGGTTTTACTTAGCTCATTCATTAGATATGTGTACATGTCTGTAAATAATTGAAGTGAATTTAAAATGAGGACCTATTATGTTAAAATATAATATAGGGTATACAAAAACGAAGCCGTTCTAGTTCTATACCTACCTAAAACCTTTTTTATAAGCATCGGTTATATTGAAATGTTTAGATTGACATTTCTCTAGTCTGCCTATACATGTACATAAGTATCTGTCTATTAGTTCTATGTGATGCAAATTTTCAAGCAAGCTCGGTACACATATGTATGTACATACATATTGTTTCTGGATGGTTGGTATTGAAAATGAGAAAAAAGATGCAGTACCCTCGCCCATCTTCCTTGTAATGCTTATTTTCAAAAATGCAAAAACTGCGATATTTAACTAACTAATCAAGAAAATTAGCCAAAATAACATACAACATATACAAATCTACTGTGACTGTGAAAAAAAGTAAACAAATACTTCATTTTATTAATCCTTTTCGGCATAAATCGCCATTCATGAAAAGTTTTTGTTTTACAGTGGTCGCACAATTTATTCGTACACTCACAGTTTATAAATAGATACACCTGATACTTAGCGCGATGGATACAAACCAACAAAATTTTGATATATTCGTAAAGAATAACATATTTATTCAGTATTTAAGGAACAAACACTTTCAATTTCATTTCTGTAATTAGAGAACTTAAGGATATAACGAAATAAGGCATAATTTTATGCAAAAATATTATTCGTACATAGCCACTATTTTATTAAAAAAATAATAGAAAAAATTTGTATTTAGTACTTTGTTGGACCGCCTTTAGCTTTAATAACTGCTTCCAAACGTATTTGCATACTTTTTCCAATACCTTGGTTTCATTAGCTGCAATTTTCTCCCACTCAACACTTAAAGCTGTCTTTAATGACGCCTTTGATGTTACTTTGTGCTTTCTGATTCTCCTTTCTAAGAGCTCCTATACATGATCAATTGGGTTCAGATTCGGTGATTGATGTGAATATTTAAGCTGCTTACAATGGTAAATAAGCCATTCTTACACGAGATAAGATGAGTATTTTGGGTCATTGTCTTGTTTAGTCCAAGTTTAACCTCTATTATGTAAATTATTCTTCAAAATGTTTAAATACAGATGTTTGTCCATTTTATCATCAATAAAAATCATTTTTTCTACTCCAGATGCAACTATGCACCCCTAAACCATTGCATTTCCTGCTCAATGCTTAACGGTAGGAATACGATTTTTTAATTTTGTTCTGTATTTTTTTTCGCCAAGCTTTTAGAGGGCCATCTGATCCGGAACAATTATATTTCGACTCACCACTGAATATGATGTTTCCCAAAAAGAATTTGGCTCATTTATATATAATATATAACATTTGGTGATCTCCAATCTCTTCTTTCTGTTAATATCTGAAATGTACGGCTTGCGGCGTGCCACTCTGATGTGATAACCAGCCTTATGTAGACAATTACGGACTGTTTATGGGATTTCTCTTTTATGCAAAGACTCTAGAATATTTCGGCATACCATAGTAACGTGGAGGTTATTTTGGGATTTTGCGGACTGATGATACTATATTGCATTCCGAACGTGAAGCTAATATTTTTCGCCTTCCGGATTGGTGGTGATTAGCCTACAATTTACCACAATTAACGTAATGAGCAATAACACTTTGCGCCGTATAATGCGATTTGCCAATTTCTTGTCGATTTCGCGCAGAGACTTGTTTTCGATGTACAATTTAATAACAATTTTACACATTTAATGGTAAATCCGAACTTCACCCCATTTTGCCACTTTCAATCGAGATATTACGCTCAACTGAAACCAAGGTGGATTTATTATAGGTGACAGCATTCACCCAGCTGAATTTTTCGCCATAGATATGGCTTACGTCAAAATGATATGCTTTGTTTGTATGTATTGGTATGTTTACATTCGTATTGTATTGTATTTTGACTTGATGCTTGTACCAAAGGCAACAACAAATACATGTAGGGTTTTACTTATATGTGGTTGCTGTTACCTGTAATAAATTCGCCTTGACTGAAACTGAATCAGCGAGAAAAACTTAAAAAAACCTATACCTATTACTTCGTTTTCAGCAACGATTTTTACTGTTACTTTTGTAGCAACAATATAATGAACTGAAAGTGTACGAATAAATGTTTTGCAGCATTTTGCTACGTCTGCCTGCTTTTCTTGGAATCCCTGAGTGTGAGTTGAAATAACGGGAGTTTTGTTTGCGGCAATTCATCAGGAATGTAAGATTCTTACAATGACAAAAAAAAATATATATATATTGTCACAGCAAATGTTTTGCGCAAAGCTAAAGTTTTTTACGCACTACGCAGAGTGTACGAATAACTTGTGTGACCACTGTATATACCGGCTCCATCAACGCTTACTAACGGTAAATATTAAAAAAAATTTAAAAGATTGAAACTTGATGAAAAATACATCCTTATCAATTTCTACAAGATATTGTACATTTGTGGATCAACAACAAGACGCACACCACAAATAGGAGGAGGAGACCGACCAAGCACCCAATGAAGGGTGTAAGCGCCAATTATATATATATACAGTGCACTCGCGATAACTCGAACTAATTAAAACAGGCGCTGTTCGATTTATCGAATTTGTTCGACTTATCAATTGAGTGTGCTATGTTAAAAAAACAGTCATCGATATCGATTTTTTTCAATTAAATTTATTTATTTATTTACATACTGATATGAACATGAATATGTTTAAAATAATTAATTCGTTTCAATATTTTTCATCAAATATTTGGCAGTCTTTGTGTCAGTTACACAAAAAAAGTCAGCTTTAACAGAAAAGTTAGGCCGAAAAGAAAGTTGTAATGTGTGTTTGTCTTTTCTTGCCTGCAGCAATGTTGAAGAGTGTTAACCTTTGCGGGGCTTACTTGTTCAGTTGTGGCCCACTGAATTACCTTATTGATAGAGCTAACTGCCCCCTCAGATGATATCCGCTCACATGTCTCAGTTGTGTTGTTAAACTCAGACTCAGAATCACTAGTTTCAATTATTACTTCTGTGTCGGTAAATTCGGCACCATCATTCCATTTGTTAACATGTTTTTCATGTTATGTTCTTTCAAGATGAGTCCACTTATTGGGTAATTCTTTTTTCTTTGGAACAGAAACCATTTGTATAAAGCGGCTTTCATTTTAGGAAACTCAGAAGCTTTTAAAGTTCTCCTCTTTCTAGGACCCAAAAACGTGTTGTTTACTGCTTTTAAAATTGCCTTGTCTTTCTTTTTTATAAGACTTATGGTGGACTTGGCTACCCCATATTCCTTCGCTAGAGAAGTAACACTACATCCACGTTTAATTTTGTTAAGGACTTCAGCCCTCTCTTTTAATGTTAAACACTTCAACCTTTTACGATCCATTACTCACGTGCACTGATACACTACAAATGACAAATTTAAAGCAATTTGGTCAATGCAAGATGTTGTTCCCAGAAAACTAACGGGATATTAACGTCGAAATATTCATATGGACAATACACTAGTATACATATAATTTATATACATATACTATTACATATGTATCTATGTACAAAATGTACATGTTTGAAAAGAATGTGTGTACAAATAAATTTGTTTTTTTGTTCGAGTTATAGCGCTTTTTTATTGTTCGAGTTACAAAGAAGTCAATAGGGGAAAAAATGTGTTCGAGTTAGCACGTCGTTCGACTTAGCGGCTATTCGAGTTACCGCGAGTGCACTGTATGTACATATATATATATATAATTTTTTGTGAAAATAAACTTGCACCGCTTTCAAAAAAAATGGCTCATACAGGCATATATGTATGTATGTATGTATGAAAATTGTGCATTTGTTCGGAAAGGAGCCAAAAAGTGAAGCATAATTAAAGATCCTTTTGATGTTTTTAAGGGATCCCGGTCTAGAGCTCGAAAATGTACGACATTTTCAGGATTTTTTTGTTCAATAAAAAAAAATGAAAAACGATATTTAAATTTTTTAGGCTTTTTATTTTTTAGCTTCTTCTACATACAAAAATAAAACAATAAATATTTTTTTAATTTTAATAATTTAAAAAATGGCGCTGAAGGTGACCCTCCCGAAAATTGGAGCGGGAGGGTTGTGAGTCGATGGGGGAGTTGTGTTGCACCTGTGTGCTTCTGACCGTTAAGGTTTGGTTTGTGGCGGCAATTTGACGTGCCGGCACATTAGACGATAAAGCCGTTGAGGCAGGGGCCGCCTGGTGGCGGAAGCAACACGTGGCCACATACCTTGTGGACCACTCACACCTGTTGCACTTGTTGCACCTCACCTCCTCGGATGGAGCCGTTTGTGTCATATGCAGCAGTAAAATACTTCTGGTCCAGGGTTACTAGCCCTGAAGAGAAGTATTTGGAGCAAACATGCTGCGAGGGATTGCTCCTGTGACGATAGATTGGGAAAAACCCCAGTCATTCCAGTAACGTAGAACCGGCTACCATGAGAATGAAGGCTTTTGAAGGCACCCCGCACAACACTAACCACCTTTCCACATGCCCCATTAAGCCCACTCATCTAACATCCTTCTCCCTCTAGACCCAACCCGTCGAAACAGCAAGTTTCCTGGGCCTACTGTTAGATGAGCTAGACGAAGACGACCGGTGATTACACTACACTGCCAGGGCAAAGTTACTGCTACAACAACAACAACCCACCCGAAAAGTTGGACCTGGGCGGTGTTGTACATTTTGGCTCTTTTATTTATCTAAAGCACAAAAACCAAAAAAATTATTAAAATCAGTATGACTAGAGCTATGTCCCGTACTAGAATACAAAAAAACAAAAATTACAAAATGGCGCGGTTTTGAATTTGACACTCTAAAAATCGGGTTTTTCAGTTTTCCAATCAAAAAATACGAAATATTTGAAATAATAATACGATTCTAGTACGGGCGATAGCCATTGATGTGGTGAACAATATATTCAAATTTCAGACGATTCGGCTGAATAGTTTTTTTTTGACAACACCAGGCCGAAAAAAGTCGGACCGCTCTCTACCTAGTTAATGGGCTATAGAAACTATAATATTGGGAATTTCGGCATGAAAATTTCACAGCATATTCTTAAGACAATATACTTTCGAAATATTGAAACCACAAAAAATCGATTGTTTGAATTTTCTAGACCACCAGGCCATAAGTGTCATAAGTCTACGCTTCTTTGTGGTGATACGGTAAGCACGAAAAAAGTGTTGATGTTTTTTGATTTTTTTTTATATTTTTAACAATAAAACGGCATTAAACTTATTAAATAAAAGATCGATAGATTTGTTTTTATAAACGCGAAAATGACACACTCAAAAGTCTGCGGTCATTTATACAAATTTTTAAATATTCAAAAAACTCTAAAAAAATGCACGTTTTTAGCAGCTTGTTGGGTACCCAAGCCGTTTTAATACTTCCCTATTGAGCATTGAGTTTACCAATGTGGTAGTCTCTGTGATAGTCATCTTCTCCCACTCCTCTCACATAACACCTTTCAAGACCTCTTTGCGTGCAATTTGGTATTTCTTTATATTTCCTTCCAGAAGCGCCCATAAGTGCTCAATAGGGCTTAAAGCTGGCGATTGTGGAGGTGTTGGCAAAAAAGAGTTACCATCTAATAATCTCGGCATCCCAACGCCTTGCTTTAAATTTTGTTTTAAAATATCTAAATAATCAAAATTGTCCATTGTTGAATCAATAGTGCTGCAATTTTCCCACGCCAACTGCTGCCGTACACCTTTACATCATCACCGTGTTTCACTGTTGGTATTAATACGCAAGATACGATCTCGTACCTGTCGTGCCATTGCCTTGCTCTATCCAGACTGAATTGGAAGATCTCAATACTGTGGAAATCAGGGATCTTCTAAAACTTTTTAAAATGTAACACTGGTTTGGGACAAGTTCTCCGCACGGCAATGATCTATGAGTCTGAGTGGGTCCAATAGCGGGTAACCGCTTCGACCTAACCTAACCTATGCTAGGGGAAGGCTCAGATTTCCTTGAAAGCGATTTTTAGCAATGTGGTTGAAAAATATTGCTAAGCAGTTTTATATTTTTCTTGACGAAAAAATTGCAAAAATTTCAAGTTCTAAGTATTTATTTTACAAAATCATGCAAATGTGAGCATTTTTTAATTATCCAGAGACTGAAGATTCATGGGTACCTCAAGAATTGACGTTAAGTAATCTTTTGCAGCGAATTGGCGCCTGTAATTCCTCATTGAAACCTAACGAAGTTTATGCATTTTTGAAGCGGTGAGTCGGCCTAGACGATCGCCAAGCAGGTCCGAGCCTACTGCGTGTTTGCTGGGACTGGGAAACAGAGGAATCTAGACAAGAGAGTAACTGCTGTTAGAAAAAAAATGTTGTAGCATTTTAATGTTTTTGGTGCTATGTAAATTTGATTTTTATTTAACTTATGAACAATTTGCAGTTGAATCGTGTAATCATTAATAAAAGAGCTCGTGTGTCGCTGTGCATATTCTTTGGTCTTCCCTCGAAATTGTGAGCTCGTGCTGATGTAATTCTTTTACGTATGTCCCAAGCATTACTAAACCGTATACGCGTTATTGGAGGTGCTGCTAGGATAAACGCCGATGAAACAGTTCATGCGAAATACAGGTGTCGTTGGGTAGGTCCAATTGCAGTCCATGTCATCACGATCACGTTGAGGTTTCTGAGAATTGGGCTTTGCAGTGCTTTTGTTATTGTATCGTAGATGAGTTCTCATCCTGAGATACGGAAAAATTAAGAGAAAATTTGTTAAACGACGTCTACTAAAAACTCTCCCAGCATCGTTGGTGAAGACTAGCAATGACTTGTGATTGCGTGGTATCTTGAAATGGCGCATAACTAAGAGAAAATAAATAAAAAACATTCAATAACCGACATTAGAAAACAAATTATTCGTTAGTTATAAAAATATATGTATATACAGGTTGATTTAGTTCTTTTGTACTTACTTTTTGTGAGAATTTTATTATACGTGCTGCCCAATGTGTAGCTGATGATGTGACATTTGCCGAGATACACAATTTTCAAATATCTGAGCTGTGGCATCTTAACAAGTTTTTGTATGGCTGTATAATAACTTGTTTTTTGAAAATTTATTTGATATATTTAATTTTATTTATATTTATTTTGATGTATATTTAATTCGAAGTGTTTTTCAAAAAAATATGGAAATTATATCCGCTCACCGCCTTAAACCGTCTGTTCTATTCAAGTATTTGATTAGTAATGCGGCCTCACTAAAAAGTGTGTGCCTTTTATATGCAGAGGCAGAGTGTGAAAAGGATGCATTTTAAGGTGCATCAATAAGATGTAGCGTTAGACTTCTCTAAATTGTCAAACTTTATTTACCTTTGACGTTGTTGTTGTCTCGCGAATTCAAGCAATAACAAAATCCACGCCATTGTCTTTTCTGCTGTGCTGCCGCTACTTTGTAGATGATCCGTGCGCGCTTATTACTTACAGCTAATTTTGTTATTGTAGCCGCTATCGCTTTCTTTGTTATGCTGCATTTCAAGGATATTTTACCACAAATAGTAAACAAGTATTTAAGTGTGTCATTGTTATTATCCCAAAACATTTTCACTATTTTGAAAATTCTTAAGTGCTGATAACGCCTACATAACGCCTACGCATGTGTGTTAACTTTCCCCAAACAACTTGTTTTTTTGCCTGAAAAACGATAAATTGCTTTGTCTTAATGTAATACTATTTGAGTTATTAGTTTTCACTATGAATCTCGAAATATAAAAGGTCTGTTGATGAGGCAAATAATGAAGTATCTAAAAAACTTGTAAAATAGGGGAAACTGAGAGAGAGAGCAAAATGAGATCTCATTTTGAGGGGAAGTGGCAAGTTTACAGCTAATTAAATTGTTGGCAGGAAAAATCACAAAAATTAAACATTTTTTCATTTGAGCTACCTCGTATTAAAGCAAATAAAATGCAAAATAACGCGCTTCGGAATTACATGATTTCATTTCATCTGACAGCGATGATGAAATGGAGCAAATTATTGTGGATTTTGATGATTTTTCCCGCCAACAATTTAATCAGCTGTTCGTGAAACTTGCAAATTGTTGCTGATTTTGCGTTAATGTACTTTTTTTATAACTTTTCTCCCTCAGCGAATACTCGGAAATTAAGTTACTGGATAATTTTACATGAAAAAACCTAAAATCAAATAAATTCTTCCGTCAAAATTAAATAAAAGAAGTTAGCTGCTGAATTTATGGAAAAAAATTATTCACATAAATTCGATACGAAGTACTTATTACTTCCGAAACTCTCTATAATGAATCTGAGCGGGACCAGAAAAACGTTTAATTATATAGGAATTAGGACATTGTGACTTTTTTATTATATTTTTTATTTTTATTTCAGTAATTTTAAGTCAGTAATTTTTTCAATCTTCTAATATACAGCTATGGACGGAGAAATAGCGCATTCGCCCACATAAGGGGGCGTCGATAAATTACGTGAGATCTTTAAGGGGGGAGGGGGTCGAGTCAAATCTCATCTAATCTTACGTTGGAGAGAGGGGGGGTCTCGGCAAATATCACGCAATTTTTTTCTGATTGAAACAAAAAAAAATTATACTATTTTGGTCCATTATCCAGATTGTACATGCTTAAGATTTAATCTTAAGCGTAATAGTAGTATGATTAAGATCATTCACTAATTCGTTCGAAAGAAAATAATTTCATTAATACTTCGACGTTATATGTACATTACTACTGTCAAACCACCATATTTGTTTTATACCAAATAGCTCAATTTAATCTGAATTTACGGTACAGTGTAGCCCGTCGGTTGTTTTCGCGCCACTATCAGCCGAACGTGCGACTCAATGAACAATAACGTACGAGCTGAGTGGTAGCGACACACGGACAGGTTCCAACCTTCTTTGTTTATTCTTGTAAATGTTTTACTCGACTCAGTTCTTGCTCTAATTTAAAATGAGTTATCAAGATTTTTATAACGCATACGTCAAAAGATATGTCTATAAGGCGAAGAAGTCCTGCCACGACGATGTGATAAAATTATGAAATACTGCGAAGCAAAAATTCCCGAAGAAAGAAGAGTTAATACATCACATTAAACATGAGATTGAACGGCTTCTCAGGGAATCTACTGAGAGAAAAGTTCGGTCTACTTTAGCATTCCTTCAAAATGTAGGTTAAAAATATATTTTTTAAGAAAATACTTTTTTTTATATAAAGTTTATTGTTACAATTAATAGCATAAAAAAACTGAAACAGTGAAATTCTTGATAAAATATGCTAAAATCATAACTACAAAATATTAGCACGGTCATTTCCTTCACTGTTTTCACATAATTCAAAATCAGCTTCTTGTGATCAGCGATGATGTGGATGAAGCTATGTCGAACACTACACCATCTAACGTACGTCCCACTCCAGCACAAGATACTATGAAGAAACAGATTGCTAAGCTGCATATGGAGCTTGACCTAAGTGCTGCACCGCACGCCGGAGTGATCTGCATATGATTCTTCACGACCGTTTTCTGCCACCTCCATACCCTATCACTCAGGTTGATGGATGTTTTACAATTTCGGACTTTAAAGAACATGACGGAAAGTCATTCGCTCCATTTCGAATACGCCTACCGATTCAACCGCTGAATGCCTTCATCAGCACGCCTTATGATCTCTATTGCCCAAGTATACGTGATAATTTAGAGAAAAGATGCTGCAGTACATGCGGTATTTACTTCGTATCTATCACAAGAGCTGCAGACCACAGGCGAGCAGCTCACATTGCACCAGCTAAGCAAGCGCGTATGTTCCGCAAAGTGCGACCCTCACAGATTGTCACAAGACGAGCTAATGAGTTACTGTGCGCAAGCGTCAACGGCTTAGAGTGGCTAGATCAGAACGAAGTTGAAGGAGCAGATGATTTTACTGAAAATCATATGGACTTGTTGGTCCCAATAGTCTCTCTGGAAACCGCGCATGATTCTCCATGGACTGAATTAGAGTAGATATTCTTTTTTTAATCGCAGTAGTTACGATTTAAGTCTTCTATTTTTAACTTTTTATTGCACTTATAACTCTCAGCAATATTGATTACTAGTCTTAACTAATTGTAAATAAAAGCACGAAGCAAATTTTTTTTTCTCTTTTTACAATAACGATCCAACGCGTTTACATAAGAAACCCACATTTTGAAAAATCTCACGTGAGATTGGGGGATGGGGGAGGGGGTTGAATAAAATCTCACGACATCTCACCAGGGGGGAAGGAGGTATAGAAAATTAAAAAAAACACCTCACGTAATTTATGGACGCCCCCTAAAGGGTGATTAACTTTCAAGGGCCGGTGTTGATTTTGAATAAAATACAATTTTTTTAGGAAATTATTATAATTTCTCTTTAATATGATAACATTGGTGTGGCTCAATTACGTATAGAACAAAATATCGGCCAAATGGCCGCCGCGTCCTCGGCGACACACCTCCATTCGATGGTCCAAATTTTCGATGACGCTGAGGCATAATTAAGGTTCTATGCCGTTAATGTGCCGAATTATCTTATCCTTCAGCACTTCAATTGTTGCTGGCTTATCGACGTACACCTTTTCTTTCAAATAATCCCAAAGAAAGAAGTCCAACGGTGTCAAATCACATGAGATTATTCGGCCATCAAATTTTTCGCGCAAAAGATCCATTGTTTCGTTAGATGTGTGACAAGTGGCACCGTCCTGTTGAAACCACATATCGTCCACATCCATATCTTCCAATTCGGGTCATAAAAAGTTCGTTATCATCTCACGATAGCGAACACTATTCACAGTAACTGCCTGACCGGCCTCATTTTGGAAAAAATACGGTCCAATGATGTCGCCGGCCCATAAACAGCACCAAACAGTCACTCTTTGTGGATGCATTGGTTTTCCGGCAATCACTCTTGGATTATCATTCGCCCAAATGCGGCAATTCTGCTTATTGACGAATCCACTGAGGTGAAAATGTGCCTCATCACAGAATAACGAAGTGCGCGATATGCATTTTGATTTGAACGCCCGTTTTCATAGTAAGCCTGAATAACTTTAACGCGTTGCTCGATTGTGTATCTTTCCATGGTTCAAATTGAGTTAGTCTGAAATTGAAAAATGTCTAATGAAATGCCGAAAAAAACTTGAAGTTTAGGTGTGGTACGCATTCAATATCGGCCTTTCAAATTTAACCACCCTTTATAATGATAATTATTTTTACTGGACCACCAAGTAAAGCAAATTTTTGAATATTTTTTATTATCTTTTATTTTATTTTAGTATTATCAAAAAAAAAAAAAAAAAAAAAAAAAAAAATACAAAAAACACAAAATAAATAATAATTTAATATGTTCAATAAAGAGATATTTACTCCCGCGGCTGACGCTCTAGCAAATAATAATACAATAAAATATATTAAGGGGGTTTGTAAAGTATCTTACAAGTCTGAATTTTAAAGTTTCAACTCCTCCAGCTCAGTGATGCTTAAAGCCTTTATGGTATTAGTAAACTCGTTTCGTTTAAATTTAAAGTTTCTCTCTAATCGCTGAGCGTATGAGCGAATAGTTTCGTTATTCGTGCGGGTTACGAGTATCGTGCGTCCGCAATCGGAGCGTATTTCGAAGCCAATAATTCGTATGCAACTGTTCGTCGTAGATTTTATTCACGTTGCAATATTCGACGCTTAAGTGATGCCCCAAGAACGGACTTGATTCGTGCTTGTGTGCGAAGGTTCCGGACAACAAATTCGGTGGCAAACAGCAAACAGCCTGGGCGCTGCCTGACATGGAAAACATATGCAAATATTGAGCTGTGTCAGTCCGTACCCAAGAGAGCAGCCGCCCTGGGGCTTCCAAGAACTATTGTGCATGAAATATTGAGGAAGGATCTTAGACTTGCCCCATTCGAAATTCAAATCGTTCAAGCGCTTAAGAATAAGGTTTACAATTTGCGTAAAAATGTGTGCAAGACAATGCTGGAGTGATGAAGCTTTTGGAGTGATGAAACACATTCTCGTTGAAATGGAAGTGCAAAATTGTCGTTATTGGTCACCTAAAAGGCAGAAACCGGTATTAAAACATCAACAAACAGCCACTTCACAGTCCCAAAGTGGAAGCAATGGAATAGTTGTACCTTAATTTTTTTTGAAAATCGTCGAGGACAAGCAATTTCAGTGGACATTGTTTCGGCACATGCTGAACGAATATTTTCTGTCAATAATAATGATACGCCGTCTATCGCCCGATCTTGCCCTATGGGCTTTTTCGTTGGGGTATCTCAAAAGTAAAGACTATGAAATGAACCCATCAACCATCTCAGCACTAACGGAAAATATCACTCACGAGGATAACACCATCCAACATCAATTCTTCAGCGAGTGGCATAGAGTACGGCGATCAGATTCTAAGAGTTTATCCGACAGTCAACATTTCTTCTTCTTAATTAAGCGATTTTGGGCGAGTTTAACAAAGTGCGCCAGTCGTTTCTCTTTTGTGCTAACTGGCGTCAGTCGGACGCACCAAGTGAAGCCAAAACCTTCTCCATCTGCTCTCTCCAACGCAGAGGAGGCCTTCCTCTTTCTCTGATACCAGCGACATGACCCAGCCAACGAAGCTACTAAATTTTTATTCGCTGCGCTATGTCTATGTCGTCGTAAAGCAAATACAGCTCATTATTCCATCGCCTGCGATACTCGCCGTCACCAATGTGCAAGGTCCAAAAATCTTTCGTTTAATCTTTCTTTCAAATTGGATTTCAAGGCTGGCTTATTATCGGTGTAAAAGTTGGTTTCTAGATAAACGAAGTCTTTTTGAATCTCTCAATTTGGCTGGAATCGGTTCCTGACTCTGCTGTTACTGACTCCCATGAAGCCAATTATGACTGCCGTGAGTCTGCAGGCATCCCTTCGATTTATATTTATCAAAGTTGACGTTTGTTTGTGGTTGTAGGTAGTCTATAACGTTCTGCTGGCTTTGAAGGTTGTCTGATCGCGCCATCTACTTATACAATCCGCGATTCGTAGATAAAATCATTAGCAATTCTTTCTCAATTTAGCTTTTAGTTCCCAATTATGCCACCGGGCACCCTGTTTGAGACTTGCTCGCCCATAAGATGTTTTTGAGCATCACTGCTGCGCTTACTGTAACCGTGAAGATTTAAAACTTCAAAAACTTTGGAGTTTTTTATGATTTGAAAAATATTTTTGCATAAATAAATTCGCATTTTCAAGACGAATAATGTGAATAAGTAATTAAGTAAAATGCATGACGGCAGAAGAATACTATTGAAAAAATACGGGTTTCTTAATAAAAATAAATAAAGAAGTAACTGGCACGTACACTTCTGTTCGGTGTTTGGCCGAGGTCTTCTCCTTTTTGTGGTAGGCGTCGTGATGTTGTTCCACAAATAAAGGTGCCTACAGTTTTAAACCGACTTCGAACGGGAGACATTTATATGGGGAGCTTTTTCAATACCTTCGGAAGTTTGCCATTGCCGAGGGGCAATTTGTTGTTCATGCACGGAGATTCGTACCTATGCTTTCCCTAATGGTATTCACGCACCAATCCATTCGGCTATGGCTGACAAGTTTTTTAATTTTAAAAAATATTTTTTACATAATCTCTGTGAAGCCTCTAACCATCGAAATCGTCAAATGTATTACTATTTACAAAATATAAAAAGATTCCATTTATTTTCACAATAGAACAAATTTAAAATGCATACAAATTTTAAAATCATCTCATAAACAATTTGAATTAAAGTATTAAATATAAGCATTTTTTTCTCACTTACAGCAAGAGGAATTTTCCGGTGCGCCAGTGCAATGCCTCATTCCGGGCACAAATCAATGGGCTCTACTGGGCGTGTCATCGTGGCGCATAGCTTGCGGACCGAGTGGTGTAGAGCGACCAAGAATGTATGACAAAATCACCTCGAATGCGGCATGGATACGGGAAATTCTAAGTGCCGCGTAAAAATGCTCAATATCGGAGGTACCTGCAGCAGTAGCAGTAGCAGAAGAGAATGTTAATGTTAATGTTAACTTTCTCTGGTAGCAGTACACTTAATCGACAAGAACAAGAATCAATTGAAGTGTAGTTCAAGGTAACATGAAGCTAAATAATTACATTTAATACTTACTCGTTAAAAAGTACTTATTCGTAAACGTTTTTTGTTTCAAATGTTAATATATTACATAAATTTTTTAATTTTACATTTTGTATGTTTGTATACTCAAATACTTAAGTGCAGTATAATTAGTTGTGTAAAAATTATGTTTGCGTGTATGTATGTGTGTGTGGCAACAAATTTTGCAAATAATTTCCAATATTAAAAATTTTACAAGAATATTCTCAAAACTAAACTTTATGGGAATGTAAATATCTAAATGCATTTGTGTGTGTGAGTGCGTGTGGAATGTAATGCATTTAAATTAATATTAAATTTGTGTTTTTTTTGTTTTTACATTCGTTTTAAACTAATAAGTATCATATTTTTATCTCATTAATTTATATAAAAAAGCAAAAACATTTTATATTACTTTTTAACAGTTAGTTTACATAGGTGTTAAGTGCCGACATTCGTATGTCTCAATTATTTTCATGTTAATTATCCACTCTTGTAAATTTCCTAAATATTAAAATCATGAATTTATGTACCACAGAAATATATACATACATATGTACTTATTCTTTTTGTAAAATGTGTAGCATATCATTGTAATTTTTTTTAAATAAAAGTTGTTTTGTTATACTGAGTAATTTTAAAAATAAAATCATTTAACTATTAATTGCCTTTGAGTTTTACTTTGACATCGGTTGGCGGCCATCTTCGGCTGTTAAATACGCGGTTACCTACAGCCGTTCAAACATACATAGTAAGAGCAATACGTTCCCAGCTAGAACAGTGCGGCTTATGTAATGCCTTATATGTGCCGTGTCACTAAGACAAGTATCCTCTATGAATTTGAAAACCCTTGATTGCATTATACAAGCCAAATGGAGAAGCATAGGGGTATGTTCATATACGTGTGAGCTTTGAGAGAGAAGCCAGACACATTCCCCGACCAATCTCGAACGCACAAACAACGAGCCCAAATGCCGCCTGGCTATTGGAGTAAACATTTACATCCTTAACGGTAATTACCGAAGTGAGCAACCAATCCACAAAAATTAATATACCCGTTCATATATAGAAGATTAGCTGCAAAATTGGGAATCAGCTGTCAAGGCTGTTTTGAAAAGTGTTTCTTAAGAGAAATGGGTTTGGTGGAATATTTTAATATGTTTGGTTTGTTTAATTACTATTAAATATATGATGAAAAGATAAATAATAATTGCGCAATTACTGTTAGTGAAAGGTGAAACGACGAAATCTGTAAACGACGGCTACTTATGTTGAAAGAAATTATGGAATGTGAAATTCGATATTCGATAAATAAGGCCATTTTACAGGCGTCTATAGGTTAGGTTGGGTTAGCCTGGTTGGCAATAAGCCGCGCATAGACCTTTTGGTCCCTAGCGATACCAGATGGAGACCGACCTTTATGAATACCTGAAGTAGACATCATGTAGGATGTCAGCGCTTTTGGCGAATCTAAGTAGGGCTGGGAGCTCCGCTTTTGAGACGTCTTCCAGACCCTCAAACAGTGGGGCTCCCAGGCATTTAAGTCGCGTTTTGAATACCTGAAGTAGACATCATGTAGGATGTCAGCGCTTTTGGCGAATCTAAGTAGGGCTGGGAGCTCCGCTTTTGAGACGTCTTCCAGACCCTCAAACAGTGGGGCTCCCAGGCATTTTAGTCGCGTTTTTAATAATGCCGGACAAGCGCACAGAAGGTGTTCTAAAGTCTCCTCAACATCCTCTCTGCATTTTCTGCATTTGTCCGTGTTAGCAATCCCTATCTTGTACGCATGTGCAGCCAATAGATTGTGGCCTGTTAGCATACCTATGATAGTTCTGCATTCCTTTCGCGAGAGCGTAAGTACGAATGGAGTCAGTTTTTTGTCGTTAGTTCTACACATGACTTTTGCTGTTTTGCATGTGGTCAAGTTATTCCACCTAGCTTCCACTTGCCTTTTCATGTGGTCGTCCATTTCGTTGTATATTGTGTTTAGAGGTTTTGGTATGTCGTTCTCTTGTTCAAATGGTCTCACAGCACTTTTTGCCATCTCATCTAATATACTATTTCGTTCCCCATAATGCCTTTGTGACTAGGTACCCAGTAGATATGCAGCCTATTGTTTCCGGCTAGCCTTTCTATGGCCTCCCTGCTCCGTCGAACATTTTTGGACTTAATACAATATGAGCTTATTGCTCTTATTGCTGCTTGACTGTCCACGTATATATTAATTGTTGGGCGTCTATAGATACAATCTTTTATCTGTAATATGGATGCATAATTATGCATAATTAGTAATATCTAACAAAAATTTTATTAGAATTATGTCTGTAAACCTCTTTCCTTTGGGTTTGTGCTTGACTACCATTCGGCATTCACAGAGAGAACGCAGGTTCGAATCTTGGTGAAACCCCAAATTAAGAAAAACATTTTTCTAATAGCGGTCGCCACTCGGCAGGCAATGACAAACCTCCGAGTGTGTTTCTGCCATGAAAAAGCTCCTCATAAAAATATCTGCCGTTCGGAGTGGGCTTAAAACTGTAGGTCCCTCCAACATCAAGACGCACACCACAAATAGGAGGAGGAGCTTGGCCAAACAGCCCAAAAAGTGTGTACGCGCCAATTATATATACAGGGCCGTCGAGGTAAATCCGGAAAACATTTCGAAAGCTCTGGAGCAGTAGCGTTAAGTCTAAAACCGCTGATAAAGGGAGATATTTTTAGTGTATTGTTTCCTGATTGACATTGGAGCGCCGGAGTAAGTGCTAGTGAAACGATGAGTCGAGACAGAAGAGCTGCGATACTAGAGTCACTTCGCGCCGGAAAAAGCTCTAAAGCGATAATTGAGTGGTTTGGCTACAAAAAAACGCAACCCTGGATGGACCGCGTGGCTGCTGTAAGAGAATATGTGTATCAGCAGGACTCCGCACCTGCTCACAAGACAAAGAAGTCCAGGCTTGGCTGCAGAACAATCTACCCTACCACTGGTCACCAGATTTGTGGCCACCTTCAAGCCCAGACTGCAATCCTCTTGATTATTACGTGTGGGGCACAGTTGAAGCAAAAGTTAACGCGAAGCCTCATAACACTAAGGATGCTCTGAAGACAACCATCGAGGAAGTGATGACCACAATGGACAAAGAGGAGGTAGCTCGCGCATGTGGGCGCTTCATGTCCCAGCTGGAGCAGGTAATTGCACGAGATGTGTAACCTCCATGAATAATTTTCAACTATGAGTGTACTCACATTATACAAAGTTAAGTGCAAATAAAATTATTTTTGAGTAAATATCCCATAGTTTTGTTTTTAAGTTCAACATTCCGGATTTACCTCGACGGCCCTGTATATTTAATTATTATTAGCGATATGAAGAAAGGATAAGGAAAAGGAATAGCTTAATTAATTGCAACAATGGCTGCTAATAATGAATAGTTGGAGGAAAACCGTAAACGACGTTTACTGAGGTTTCAAAAAATTATGACAGCAATGCGCATACGAAAATCGATATTACATTTTATAATAAGTAAAAGGAGGACAAAACGTTTATGGACACACGCTTTTTTCTGTAAAATGAATCCCTAATTAATAATATTTTATAAAAAATTATGTTTACAGACCTGTTTTCTTTGCCTGCATCCATTTCATTTAGTTTTTATTTTGATGTTTCTCATTACATTCGTAGTAATAATTATCGATAACACAGAAAACACAGGGTTGTAATTCAAAAAGTATCGTTATTATCTAGGATTATTTTAAAATCTCAGATTTTGGAAGACACATTTTGTATGAGAAATCGCGCTTTTTAATTATGGATTTTGAGTTAAGTGCGAAAAAGTAGATCATCTACTTATATGTGAACGTATTATAAGTTTCTTTATAATCTAAGATAATTTTATAATCTCGGATTTCGGGAGAGAAATGTTGTTGTTTAATTACTGATTGGGAGTTAAGATCGCACAAGTGGATATTCTAATTATACTCGTATGTGGACCTATTATTGATAATTAAGATAGTATTTTTATAAATAGTTTCAAAGATCACTACGTTGGAATGAAACCTTCTCCTACCTTCCCCTATAAAATTGAAGAAATAATACACTGTATTACTCCTCAAAGTGTTAACTTTAATTATGACGTGCGCTTTTTCTGCGTATTTTAATTTTAACTAAAAAAATGGTTTTATGGTCGAAACACCGTCGACTAGTCCACTCACAACATATAGGGTTTTTCAGTAAGAGCGCTTCAACTTTTGAACTTTTTTGAATAAAACACAAACGGTTTGACTTTTTTAACTATTTTTTTTTTATTATCGAGTTTGAACATATACATTTAAGTATGAAATCCGATTTCTTTTGCATGACCACCGCGTGCACGTTTTACGAAGTCCAATCGTTGAACCCAATTTTCGACCACCCTTTTGCATAAATTGGCCGAAATTCCAGCAATTTCGCGTTCAATATTGGCTCTGAGCTCACAAATCGTCGCCGGCTTGTTACTGTAGACCAATGACTTCACATAACCCCAAAACGGGACGGCTTGTTAAATGGACCGTAAAATGGCCGTAATGCTCTTAAAGTAGCAGCAACAGAACTATTATTTTCATAAAAAATTTGCACGATTTGCAATCGTTGCTCAAGTGGTAGCGTTCCATGATGAAATGTATACTAATGAAGTTTACAAATGACAAGCGAAAAATAAAAAATATTGCGTCGTTCGCCCTCCCTATCGGAAAAAAGTTGAAGCGCACCTATTGAATAACCCTATACATAAAGGGTATCAACTCGAAATGAGAGGTAAAAGTTGACGTTCTAAAAGTTGTCTTCAAAGTCTTATAAAATCTTCTGTCCACGTCATAAAATATTAAATGGTCAAAGGTCCTGAAAACCAGTTTTTTTTGCAAATGCCTGCTTCCTACGGCTTTTTTGACATTTCAATCCAGTATAAAAAATGCAAAGCATCAAATTCTATACTAATTTCGTATTAAACATTTTTTGAAACGATTAACTGTTTCAGCATGAATGAAATTGTTACAGAGACGATCAAATTTTCGTTAATATATTTACCCTCAAAGCAAAAGAAAAAAATAAATTTTAAGCTGGAAGCTTAAAAGATTTCTGGGCAGATTTCTGTCAAAAAATGAAATTGAAAACTGCGAATACGAATTAAAAAACACCTTCATCAAATTTCACGCCATCTGAGAGATTTTTAAAACTTTGTCCGCCATATTGGGTCCACCATTTTGAATTTTTAAAATATGACTTCAAATTCATAATTAACGACCCCACGTACCAAGTTTCAAGTCAAAATTAAATTTCATTTGGTATATTATGATTTCTGTGTAAAATATTTTCTTATGAGTGAGCACAGGCGAGCAAGTTTTGGAAAATTAATGTCTGTGAGTTTTATATATTATATTTATAAACATGTCAGTATTTGATGTTTTTAGCAATTTATATGTTCCCAGGGTTAGATGATCCATCTTATTTGGCGTAGTGTACGTGGTGTGATTGGAGGATGGTTCCATGTGTAGAAGTCCACGCAAGTGGGGAAAGTTACTGACCGCCATTCACTTGGGAGTGGCCAGGACGATTCTTCTGCATATGGTTCAAGCAGCTCACAACGTCCGGGATTAGCCCACGTATCCTCTGGTTAGCTTTCGAACACCCGTTCGGGAGTGAGCTAACGTGAGAAGGCGAAGCATCCCAGCATAGCTGGTTGTGCGCTGGGTTTGGGACCCGCCACTTAAAAATCCCCCCCAATGAAAACAGCAACAAAGCCTCGGATGAGAACTTCCAAAACTGATGACGACCCCTGCAAACGAAATAAGGAATACGATTTGAGGGCATGCACCTGGAATGTCCGGTCCCTTAATGGGGAAGGTGCCTCTGCCCGGCTGGTTGATGTCCTCGTAAGAGCAAAGGCTGACATCACTGCCATCCAAGAGATGCGATGGACGGGGCAAGGCAAGAAAACCATAGGACCTTGCGACGTCTACTACAGCTGCCATGTAAAGGAGCGCAAATTCGGTGTCGGATTTGTTGTGGGAGAGAGACTTCGTCGCCAAGTACTGTCGTTCACTCCGGTGGACGAGCGTCTCGCAATAATCCGCATCAAAGCACGTTTTTTTAACATATCGCTAATTTGCGCCCACGCCCCGACGGAAGAGAAGGACGATGCGACCAAAGATTCCTTCTATGAGCGCTTGGAGCGTTCGTATGAGCACTGCCCCCGCCACGACATAAAAATCGTGATTGGCGACTTCAACGCCAGGGTGGGCAAGGAAGGAATTTTTGGTCCCACAGTCGGAAAATTCAGCCTGCACAACGAAACATCCGGTAACGGACAGAGGCTGATCGACTTCGCCGGGGCCCGAAACATGGTAGTCTGCAGCACCAGATTCCAGCATAAAAAAATCCACCAAGCTACCTGGCTGTCCCCTGATCGAAAAACGCGAAACCAGATCGATCATGTTGTGATAGATGGAAGACACGCTTCTAGTGTATTAGATGTACGTACGATCCGAGGACCCAACATTGACTCGGATCATTACCTTGTTGCAGCCAAACTGCGCACACGCCTCTGTGCAGCAAAAAACGTACATCTACCTACGCAAAGAATGTTCGACATCGAAAAGCTGCAATCACAACAGACAGCCAGAAGATTCGCCACTCGACTCTCACTCCTGCTCTCAGAGAGCACTTCCCAACAAACCGGCATGCACGAGCAATGGAGCAACATTTCTCGTTCCCTACGTACCGCCGCCGAAGAAGAAATCGGATTCCGGCGAGCCCGAAAAAACAATTGGTACGACGAGGAATGTCATGCTGCCGCAGAAAGAAAGGATGCCGCCTATAGAGCTACGCTGCGATCGGGCGCAACGCGAGCCATGTGGGATCGCTACAGAGAGCTGAAAAAGGAAGAGAGACGTATTATCCGACAGAAGAAACGAGAGGCCGAAATACGTGAGTGCGAGGAGCTTGAGATGCTGGCCAACAGGAACAACGCCCGAAAATTCTACCAGAAAGTTCGGCGGCTTACAGAAGGTTTTAAGACCGGGGCATTTTCCTGTAAGAACAAAGACGGCGATCTGGTGACTGACGTACAGAGCAATCTTAAATTATGGAGGGAACACTTCTCGAACCTGTTAAACAGTGACAGCTGCGCATGTCGTAGAGAATGTGAAGATCCCGATACCCCAATCGATGACGACGGAATTGTAGTTCCGTTGCCCGACCGAGACGAGGTGAGAATAGCAATATCGCGGCTACAGAACAACAAAGCCGCGGGCGCCGACGGACTGCCGGCTGAGCTATTCAAACATGGCGGCGAGGAGCTGGTAAGGTGCATGCATCAGCTCCTATGCAAAATATGGTCGGATGAAAGCATGCCTGCCGATTGGAATTTAAGTGTGCTCTGCCCAATCCATAAGAAGGGCGACCCTGCAATTTGTGCCAATTACCGCGGGATTAGTCTTCTAAATATCGCCTATAAGGTTCTAGCGAGCGTATTGTGTGAAAAGCTGAAGCCCACCGTCAACCAACTGATTGGACCTTATCAGTGTGGCTTCAGACCTGGAAAGTCTACCATCGACCAAATATTCTCAATACGCCAAATCTTGGAAAAGACCCATGAAAGGAGAATCGACACACACCACCTTTTCGTCGACTTCAAAGCTGCATTCGACAGTACGGAAAGAAGCTACCTGTATGCCGCGATGTCTGAATTTGGTATCCCCGCAAAACTAATACGGCTATGTAAGATGACGTTGCTCAACACCAGTAGCGCCGTCAGAATTGGGAAGGACCTCTCTGAGCCGTTTGATACCAAACGAGGTTTCAGACAGGGTGACTCGCTGTCGTGTGACTTCTTTAATCTGATGTTGGAGAGCATCGTACGAGCCGCAGAACTTAATCGCTCAGGCACAATATTTTATAAGAGCGTACAATTGTTGGCGTATGCCGATGATATCGATATCATCGGCCTTAACAACCGCGCTGTTAGTTCTGCCTTCTCCAAGCTGGATAAAGAGGCAAAGCGAATGGGTTTGGTGGTGAACGAGGACAAAACGAAGTACCTCCTGTCTTCAAACAAACAGTCGGCGCACTCGCGTATCGGCACCCACGTCACTGTAGACAGTTATAAATTCGAGGTTGTAAAGGACTTCGTTTATTTAGGAACCAGCATTAACACCGATAACAATGTCAGCCTTGAAATCCAACGTAGAATCTCTCTTGCCAACAAGTGCTACTTTGGACTAAGTAGGCAATTGAGCAGTAAAGTCCTCTCTCGACGAACAAAACTAACACTCTACAAGACTCTCATCATGCCCGTCCTGACGTATGGCGCAGAAGCTTGGACGATGTCAACATCCGATGAAGCGACGCTTGGAGTGTTCGAGAGAAAGATTCTGCGTAAGATTTTTGGACCTTTGCACGTTGGCAACGGCGAATATCGCAGAC
Source organism: Anastrepha obliqua (assembly GCF_027943255.1). NCBI lineage: Eukaryota > Metazoa > Arthropoda > Insecta > Diptera > Tephritidae > Anastrepha > Anastrepha obliqua. Next base: position 33,055,937 of record NC_072893.1, read on the forward strand.
GATGGAACGATGAGCTGTATGAGCTTTACGACGACATAGACATAGCGTTGGCTGGGTCATGTCGTCCGAATGGATACAAACGCTCCGGCTTTGAAAGTATTCGATGCGGTACCAGCTGGTGGTAGTAGAGGAAGAGGAAGGCCTCCTCTGCGTTGGAAAGATCAGGTGGAGAAGGACTTGGCTTCACTTGGTGTGTCCAATTGGCGCCGGTTAGCACGAGAAAGAAACGACTGGCGCGCTTTGTTAAACTCGGCCAAAATCGCGTAAGCGGTTATCGCGCCAATTAAGAAGAAGACGTGGTGTGATTTTTCAATCTGATTGTTAAGGTGGCATCAGGTATAAGATTTGAGTACGTTGACGCTGTGGAAGACAAAGCGGTGTGCAATCTGAAGATGTATACAGAAAAAGGTTAGATTATGTTAGATTGAAATGGCTGCCCACTTGGAGGAAAAACAAAAATTCAAAAGACAGAATAAGACTTCCTCCACGTTTTGGAACAATGGATCGTTGCAGAGATAGAAAAGGTTGGCATCTTGAATCTGATAGAAAGTTAATATGTATTCTTCTCTTCTTAATTGGCGCTATAACCGCTTACGCGATTTTGATAATATGTATTACATTAGAATAAATTGCTTTACAGCGTCGGCCATATTCTGCTCCTGTACCTTTTATTTCAGTCCTGAAAACATATTTCATTAAATCCATCTGCCATTTGGAAGCGAACTTAAAATGATTTCGCTTGGTTTGACACAGTTTTTTTTTTTGGGCGAATGGGGTTTATTAAAACCGATTTTATAGATATAATTTGAGAGAAAGGGCAATGTTCTTAAAGAGAATATCGTCCGTGCCATTCGTGAAACAGAACTAGACCCTGTAAATAAATTTTGGCTGACAGCCTGCCTACGCAATAGACAGACCAGCCGAAGCAGTGAAAAATTAGATAAATTGTGTTTCATAAATATGTAAAATTCTTTTTCTTCGAAATAAATTCATACTACACAAAATGAAATACAGCTTTACCAATTTTTTTAAATATACAGTAAAATCCCGATAAGTACAATTGGAAAATTTCAGCAATGATTGCACTTAGCGAAAAATTGCACTTTTGCGAATTTCTCCTGTGGATCGAGGAATACCTAGGGAAAAATATTTTAACTCTATTCAATGCAATTAATGAGCTCAAAAGGTCAATATTCAAGAAAAATGAACACATATTTATTGAAATTAATACAAAGAGATCAATGCGGAAGGACATATGAGTGTGTGCTCCAAAATTCAATAATTTTTTTTGGAAAAACTTTGTTATTTTCGATTGCGTTTTCTCGTAACACTTTTCAAGTGCTTTTGATCGGATATCATGCAGACATGCGATCTGATTGAATGACAGTACATCGTTCTGTTCACCCCATTTCAAAATTGTATTGACACAGCCAAAAATCGATTCATGCTGGACTTTTTCGGTTGTTTCTTCTTGAGTAGTATCTTCGGGTTCATTGGCTTCACTATCACCTTCATCTGTTCCTAATTCCAAAACCCAATTGCGGATTTCATCTGTGTCTGCTTCACCCACATAGTTTTCGACCATCTCATTTAAACGTTGTAATCCTCCAACAAGAAGGGGGTCGTCAATTTCGATATCCAATGGCATATCGTCTGGATTAGATTCAATAATCGTGTCAACTGTTGGGCTTGTACCCAATACGCTTTTCCAGCATTTAGCGATCGTTTCAGGGAGCAATTTCCCCATGCTTGGCTCAACATGATCACGGCGGTTTTCAAATCAAATTTCTTCAATAGTTCATGTAATGAAGAATCTTTTTCACTAATTATGGTTTTCATTAGCAATGTTTTGTATTGAATTTTTGTCAAGTTAATAACACCTTGATCCATTGGCTGTAAAATCGCTGTGCAATTGGGCGGAAAATACATCACTTCGATCTCACCACAAACTAATTCTTCTTCGGGCGGATGAGATGGGGCTTGATCCAGCAAGAGTAATGCTTTGGGTGGAACATCATTTTCTTTGGCGAATTTTTTCACTTCTTCGACAAAATTATCAAAGAACCACTTTTTGAAAATACCCCGCGTCATCCAAGCAGTCGTGTTGCTAGCATAATTCACCGGTAGACGAAAATTTTTAAAACAACGCGGATTCATCGATTTGCCGATCGTTAATGGTTTCATTTTGTGGCTGCCATCACCATTTGCACACAAAAGAACACTGATTCGATCTTTTGAAACTTTGTTGCCTGGAGCACTCTTTTCATCTTTCGAAACGTAGGTTTTATTTGGCAAAAGTTTCCAAAAGAGCCCCGTTTCATCAGCATTATATTATATATTTTTCAGCGATTTTCGCCGTCAATTTTTCCTTAAATGGCTCAATGGCTTCTGGATCACAAGATAATGATTCACCAGTCACAGTCAAATAGCGAAGTCCGAAGCGTTTCTTGAATCGCGAAAACCATCTATCACTTGCATTGAATTGTTCTCCATTCTTTTTTATTTCATCAAATATTTTTAATGCTTTGCTTTTCAATATCAAGCTAGAAACAGGAGCATTTCGTCGCCGCTGATTCATGAAAAACTGGTACTAACGCTTCTCGAGCTCTGGATGATTGCCAAACCGCATAGTTTTCCGTTTATTTCCAAGTGAAAATGAATTCTATGCATTTTCTTTTAATGAACGGGATTGTTTTTTTATTCGGCAAATCGTTGCGCAATCAACTTTGTATTCGAATGCAAGATCTCGTTGTTTAACGCCTTTTTCAATTTTTTGGAGAATCTCATCTCTTTCTTTCAATGTAAGAAAATGTAGATTCTTTTTCACTTTTCCCATGATTTTATTTAATGAAAGCAAAAAAAAAATGATTCAAACTCCGAACGATTGTTTTACTCTCAAGAACCAGCTTGAAACTAACGCGTGTTGAATGTCACAAACGATTCGATGCCATATTTTATGATATCAGCGCTACAATTTTACAGTTATTTGTAAAAATCAAAAATCACAAAGCGTGAGAACAGTGTTTTTGGTCGCAATACTTCCGAGAACCATAATTGTGCATAGCTATAAAGCTGTGTTTTCGCGCGTGATGAACGCAAATACATTGCCGTATTAAGTAAAAAACTTCTTCGAACAAGAATTCTTTTGCGCCCGAAAATTGCAATTTTTTATTGCTCTTTTCGAGTTTTCTATGGACTCAAAATCAAATTGTACTTTCCGCGAAATTGCAGTTATCGGTATTGCACTTATCGGGCTTCTACTGTACATATTTATTTATTCTCGGGCAATCTGGTAAGCCCGCATCGTTGCAATAGCGTAGACTGCGCTGCTGTAAGAACAATAATCACGCTGCCTAAAAGTATGCTAAACTATACACCATTTACTGTGAGTTTGCCTTTGATTTCCAATTCGATGATATATTTTCTTTGGAAGTCACTAAGTTTTCAATACACATTATACTAATAATATAAAAAAAATCTCCAATATCTCAATATAATAAAAATATTTGCGATTAATTAATATTAGCCACATGTTAAAGTTGTGCTTTTCTTATTTTCATAAGAATTTTCTCCTAAAATATGGCAGCACCACTAGTTACTCGCACTCGCTACAAACGCCGCAGTGAAAGAAAAGTGAGTGCAGAGGAAATAGTCAAAAATACTTGCAACGAGATAAACGGAACTTGTGAAGGTTGATGCCTTTGTGGCAGAGTTATTTCATTCAGCATAAGTAAAAATGTAAAACGCGAGATTCGTGGGAGTAAAATCGCAATAGACAAAGCCGAAGCGATTTGCAGTTATTCAACGGAGCAGCGACCATGACATCTATTTTGGACATGAAACCCGGTCCGCCTGACTACTGGGCGGACATTTGCAACTTCTTTCTGCCGTTGAAGTACTTCATCACGAACGAACGTTTCGATGCGCTGATGCAGCATGTGGACTTGAATTACTTGCTGAATGCAATGTTCTGGATATTTCTATTCTTCGCTGGAGGCTTTATTGGATTCTATAAAATATTTGAGGTAGGCTAAAAAAAGAATGGGCAAAAGTGCATACATACTTACCCATGTTCACCTTTACTAAAATACAAATGTAGACTTGCATGGGCGTGCATAATGCACCGTAGTTTGTTGTTGTTGTTTCCTTTTACAACTAGCGCTACTATAAATAGCACGCGAGTTTGTGGTTTTTTTGTGTTCCATGTTTTTGTTGCATTGTTTTCTCTAGCGGCAGCCGAGTGGCGGCAACAGCGACGCTGCTGTAATCAGCTGATGGTAGCTTTGTTGTTTTTTGTTTACAATCTTTTAGGCAGCAGCGCAGTCGTCAGAAACAGCTGTTGTTTATTTGTCCCAAAAGGTTGCCAGCTGCTATTTTTTTAAATATGAAAAAGGCGTGAAGTCGTGAAAAGATAAGAATTAATAGGTAATTTAATTTGTTCACGTAAGTAAATGACAACAACAACTCGCAAGGCAGTTCTACGTAACCGGAACGACTGGGATTTAAATCTGGACTGGCCAAGGACTGTCGCAACAGCAGCATTGCCCGTATATGTATGGGGAATGCTTACGCTGCTACAACAACAATAATAATAACAGCAACAACAAGAAAATATTAAATATTACGACAGTCAGAACAAAAAAGTTTATTTTGAAAATTTAAACTGTTGAGAATGTTATGCTGCTGCAACAACAACAAAACAAAAATATTAAATTTTACGACAATCAGAACAAAAAAGTTTATTTTAAAAATTGTAAATTTTTTAGGAAAAACCGGCAATGTTTTTAAATTATTTTAATTATTTGCTTTGGAAATTAAATAACGGTTTTTTGAGTTAATATCCTTATAAGAGAATATTTTTATAATAAGAAAAAATTTGTCAGGAGTGAGGAGTTTTGAATTTGATGTTTTTTTAATTCTGAAACAATGCTTCGACTTGACTTTAGCAAAATTTCAAAAGAAAAAACAAAAAAATTATAATTGTAAAAGTTATCGTTGTTTGTGTGGAGCCGGTTTCCCCAGAATTCCCTTGCGGTGATTATCACAAGTCTTTGAAGATTCATCTAAAATCAAACTGGCAAGAGAAATTAGTTTTATTCATATATAATCTTGTGCCTAATCGAAGCTTTTTTCAAAATTAACAATATGGTGGCCTCAGGAAATATTTTTCAGATTATCAAGAAAAAAACCGATAATTAATTGTTAAAAAAAATCGAAATGTTTGAAAAAAAAAAATCCTTCGATCAGGCACGAATTTTTTTGTTTTTCAAAAGCAGTATACATTTTTTTATGTTACAGTGATCACCACTTCAAAAAACATAGTTTTGAGAAAAACGCATTTAATGTTTTGCTATCGGGCGCCGGAGAGCCCGTTGTTAATTGTTGAATAACTCGAAAAGTATTTCTCGGATTCACTTCAAATTTTAACACGCTATTTTCAGGATATAACACTTTACCAAAATGCAAAAATCAAATTTTTTGAAAATTCTGGCTACCCCTAACATCTTATAACAAATATTTATCGGTAAACTATCGTATTTTATATAAAAATCCCTTTTACAATTTTTTTAATTAAAATTGAAAATTATTAAATAATTTTTGATGACAAAAACGCAAAGAATTTTGGAAAGAAAAAAATTATAATATTTTATTCTCACAAATTTTTTAAATTCAGAAATAATAAACCTTAAAACTATTTTGCCTTGCTTGACGGTTTTATAACAAATATTTATCGGTAAATTAACGTATTCTATATAAAAATCCCATTTAAAACTTTTTTAAATTAAAATTGAAAATTTTTAATTAATTTTTTGATAACAAAAACGCAAAGAATTTTGGAAAGAAAAAAATAATAATATTTTGTTCTCACGAATTTGAATATTACATTTTGATTTTATTTCGTTCGACTGTTGTGCGATTTGCAAATTTAGAAAAATATAGGTGAATAATAAATTTATGAATAAATAAAAGCCAGATCTACCGCAATCGCAAATAATTTAATATTAGTTTATTACAACACAAACCATTATTTATTGAAATTTAGCCTTTGTGCCTTTCTGAGTATTAATAATCGTTTTTTCTTATATTTCTCCACAGGTTTTCCTAAAAACGTCTAACATAAAATTCTACAAACGCAAACAATTCGCCCGCTCCGTTTGGAACATTTCCTTCTATGCTGCTTGTACGCTTTTTCTATATTTCTATAATGAGTTTATGCTGCTGCCACAAATTTCTAAAAACCAAGGACGCTATTCATTGTTTTATTCATCGGAGAATATGATTTTCTACAAATCGCAGCAATGCGAAAAATTCCAATTCTATTCGCTATTTATTATCACATTTTATCTGCACAACGCCATATTGGACTTTAAGGAATCCGATTATCTCGAGGCTTGCTCTAAGACGCTCTACTTACTAGCACTGGTGGCCATTGATGTGTACAAGTATGTTGACAGCTCTAAATTGAAGGCAATAGTGCAAACTTATGGACTGTAGCTAACTATGACTACCTTAAAAACAGCATTCAAATCAAAAGTCTTTCTAAGATTGCACTTTGCACTAATCTCTTCATTCAATTATGATAAAGTTGAAAATTTATTTTCTTTTCAGATATGAGAACTACTTCGTTGGTCTGAATCTCAGCTTAGGCGTCTACAATATATTAACCGAGACTCTCTTTCTACTAGCTTTAATCAATTCGAATGGCAGCCGTTTGTTATTTCAAGTGTTCTTGGGTCTACGTATTGCCTCATGGTATGTATGTTAACAGGAAAAAGGGCAATATTTAAAGGGTTTTTTATATTTTAATATTTTAAGATGTGCGCCTTTTCTAACCACAGTATTATTTATTTATTTATTAGAATTAATATAGAATACTAAAACTAATACTAGAACGAGTACTACCTGCCAGGGCCTACAACTGTGTTGTTATTAGCAAATCATAGTAGTTAAGTTAAAATTTTTGAAAAAATTATTTAAAACAGTTATATTGCCCGTAGAGCAGAAGGTTTGGTGGATCCGAAGTGTTTTTTCCTGAAACTTTCTAGGGTGCAACAATCGTTTAAAAGATGTTCAGCTGATGGGTTATTATCACAAAATGGACATCGGCGTTGGGTACCTCCTGTGAGGAGGTGTTGGTGTGTGAGTTTGTTATGCCCAATTCTGAGTCAGACGAACTGGGTTGTTAAATTTCGAGGTGTATTGCTTGGGCATAGAGATGGTTTGCGCCTGCCGTTGAATGCAGTATACCATTTTGCCAGTTTAATCGAGTCAATATGTTTTTTTTTGTATGTCTATGTAAAACATTTTCTGAATAAACTGGAAACAATGGTCTTTTTGCTGGCATAAGTCGGACTGTTTCGTCGGCTTGCTCGTTGCCTCGGATGCCTTTATGGCTCGGTACCCATATAATGCTGATCTTTTTTATGTTACGAATACAAAGTTCTCTTATTTTTTCAACCAGTTTGTAACTATAAAGTTGTCTAATAAGAGGTGTCATTTTGATATTCAAAGAAAAATGCTATTTTTTAATATAAATGAACGGATGTTTATTTCATTATAAAGAGGAGGGTATGGCGTTAATAGTGGAAAATAACATCAGGCAAATGACCACCACGACCACGCTTACAGGGCAATGAAAAGGATCATGAAATTTTCCTTAGCCGAATTGCAAAGTGGCTGCCCTATGTCCTCGATAACAGCTGTTATTGGAAAACCCTTTAGAAAAGAGTTTCGGAATTAGTAGCCGTGTCGCTTCGATTACACGTTTCTTTATAGTACCGAGACCAGCTTTTGCCAAAATGCATTATGGTATGGAGCATCAAATAGCGTAATGTTAGTATTGGCGGTCCATCCGTACATTGCTCTAGTGATATTGACTAAGGTCACGCTGAAGAACGTCAGAGGTATACAAAAAAAAAACAAAAAAAAAAGTGCGTGTAGCGTGTAGTACACATAATATAAGTGAAACTTTCACGGCAGACAAAGAGAGAGAGAGAAAAGGAGAGAAAGGGAGAAAAAGAGAGAAAGAATATATATCTAAATAAATTCACAACATTTGTAGAGAATACAAATAGACAAAATTTACAAAAAACGGAGAAGGATCGACCGGTGTAGGTAAACGCGCGACACATACCGTTGCAACAACGCGCACTACTCTGAGCGTTTATCACCCGCACAAACGCAGCGCTTCCAGGACTGCAGCAATGGCACAAATTACCGTAAGGCAACACCAATAAATCCGACGCCGGAATGAATAGCACTTTACAGTACGCACAAGCACTAGCCAGGAAACGGAAATAAGCGCCAAAAAGTAGGGACCAAAAAACACCCCAAACAGTAGGCACCAAGGAAATATAACGCCAAAAAGTAAGTACCAAAAACATACTTACTACAAGTTTGCACCAACAAACAAGCGCCAAAAAGTAGGCAGTGTTATTTCTCACTAGAACTTACCAACCACAAGGAAAAATTCAGGAAAAATAGCCTAAAGTGTGTCTAAGATCTATATAAGGTATAGCTTTCTCTCTCCTTTTCCTCTAGGCTATATCTTCTTTCTCTCTCGCGGAACGAAAATGCCCAAAACGTTGCATGGGCTTGAAATTTTACTTTCCATTCTCGCTTGTCCATCGACGCCTAAGAAGTTTCACTTCAAAAAAATTGTCCAACAAAATTCAGCTTAAACTCGTTAAAGTTCGAAGATTCCAAGACATTCAAGTCCATATTACCGGAACGAACGTGATTTATTTGCGGAATCACCACAGCAGCATTGTCCAGAGATATGTGTTTCTTATGTTGTACGCCTGTACTATGAGGTGAATTGGTCCTTTTACGAGTATTTTAAATGTGCATTTGATCAAATTCCTCTTATCAAAATTAGGTAATGGAGTAGCGTTTGCCGTTCGGAGTCGGCTTAAAACGGTAGGTGTTCCCTCCCTTTGTGGAACAACATCAAGACGCACGCCACAAATAGGAGGAGGAACTCTGCCAAACACCTAACAGATGTGTGCGCTCCAATTATTTATTTTTATTTAGTTTCGTTTCATATTGCTTTTCATTATTAATAATTATTATTTTTGGGCCTTCATTTGTAGGTCGCACGTATTCATCAGCCTGCTACCATTCAAATACTTAGTTCCTACGTTATTTGCCAAAAATTTTAAAATAATGCTAAATGTCACCATTTGGCTGTGGTACGGCCTCTCTATATGGAATTCACCGGTGCTGCAGTATTTTTATCATCAAATTTATCATTCATCGCCTGTGGATTGTTCGGGTGAAGGATCAGCGGCAAAGTAAGTTTCGGATTTCTACATGTAAAACAACAAAAAAAAAAGAAATTGAACAGCTTAATTTAAAATTGTTAAATTATTAAATTTAAAATTTAATATGATATTAAAATATTTCTGAAACATTTTGCAGATGTATTTTGCTGAAAGACTCGAGCGAGCATCGACATTTTAAAACACTCAAAAAAGCCTACATGGAAGTGAAACTGGCTCAAGAAAAACTGAAAATTAGCACACTGGCTAATTCATCGGGTTCAGAGAGCTCCTGTACCTCAGCCAAGGCCTTTCAAGCTATAAAATGTAAGTGATGTAATGTAGAGAGAAAAAAAAAACAATCTAATTGACTTTTCTTGCATTTCAGGCATAATGACGTTAAAGCGAAAATTGAAGCGTATACGCGAAGGACGTGGTTCGGAAATGGAGATGGAGAATGACACCGAAGATATGACTAATGAATAGATGCGAAACTACTTTTCGAGTTGATGTGTTTCTTGTCGTGCAATCTTGAAACTATATTACATTATATGTTTGACATGGCGATTTTGCTTAACGCAAGCAGACATTTATATTCCGCTTTCTTCATCCTCTCAATACCTTACGCTCTCTATTTTTTCCACTTACCTTCACACTAGACCACTAATTTCTTCATTTTGTACCCTTTTAATATTTATTTGAAAACTTTGGAAAGCACTCTTGCTAAAAAAGCACTACTTTTACGATTTGTAAATAACATTTGAAAAGACATTTTTTGCGATTTGTGATGTAAGGCAATCGCGCTTGCTAGTTTAACCGCTCTTTATGTTTACTTACTGACATTTTACAGTTTTTGTGGTTATTATAAAATGTTAAACCTTTAATGAAGACACACACAAACATATATATATTTATATATATACATAAACGATTAAAAAATGTTTGGCTGTTGCATATTGAACCCGTTTTATAATTTGCTAGGGTGGGTGCTACTGTTGAGTAAGGACCTGCCTCTTTGTATTGGGATGGTAAAGCCTTATGCTTTTATGACATTAATTTAAATAAAATTAGTAAAAAAGATCGAGTTTTTAATTAATAAATAATTACAAGAAACCTTTTATCACTGAAAATGATTGAGCGCTCGAAAATATGTGAAAGTGACGCGACATAAAAATCGTTACGCAAGTAAAATATGTAAACCTATCAAACACTAAAGCCTGATAAATGTATAAATTTTATTTTTTGATTGGTCAAGGAGAATTTCAGAACACAAAATGTGTAAAATTTGCAAGTTAGAAAGCGGATTTTTGAATGTGCAGAATTCGCTTGTTAGAACGCGCGCTGTACAAATGGAGCGTTAAAACACGAGATGTATTGCTGAACATAAAACATAATCGTCATTGGTTTTAATTAGTATTTTAAAGTTTGGATATTCACACGTGTGAGAAAATTGCCATGATTATTTAGTATGGAAACCCTTACTGGAAAATCTGCTTGTGCCTTATCGGCCGCTGAGCGTGTCAAAGAATATAAAGAAAGAAAGAAAGCAATTTATAACAATAAAAGGATGCAATTATCTAATGCCGAGCAGTGTAAAATATGTCGTCACACTGTGAAAAAGAATAATAAAAAAAATTCATTTTCGTTGCTCAAAAGTTACGCTGTAGAAACATTTTTTTTTGTCTCCGTTGAGATTTATTTTTATGTCATCAACATGCCTGTCATTGCTTTGGTGTTTCATCACCATGAATCTCCTGCTGAAGAGCGCTTGTCTGCGTTAGATTGGTGGGATACTATTTTTATGAACCTTGAATGACCCTGGAACAGAATTGTTGCGAACAGCGGGTAACGGATTGACGGGTGTGAAATTGCCAGATATTCCGGCGCAATATTTCATATTTATTATATTATTATTGTAACCACAAAATACCATCTGAAAACCATCCCGATTCTGATTAACCGGCCGAATTTTCCGACAGAAGTGGTTCAGCTGATCTCCCTCCATCATTACGTTACTCGCTGTTTCGAGTCTGAATGAGTGAAAATGAGATTTGCGCTTCGAACTCGTGGCCTTTTGTCCCCTCTACTCATCACAGTACTTCATACAAACCCTAAATAAATCGAAGAAAAAGCAGGGCTGAGTATACCCTATGATCAAAAAGTGCCGGGAATGTGATGTTGACTCTTCTTCGATTGCCAATGCGTAGCGCATCATGAGTACCTGCCCTCGGGCCAGACAGTCAATAAAGAATATTATTTATCCGTTTTGAAGAGATGCTGTACGTCGCAGACGGCCGGAAATGCGGGCAAACAAATCTTGAATTTTGCATGATGATAACGCGCCATCGCACCAAACCCAAATTGTGCTGGATTATTTGACCAAACACCGAGTAAATACCATCGTGCAAGCACCGTATTCACCTGGTATGGCCCCGTGCGATTTCCATTTGTTTCCCAAGTTGAAGTTATCATTTCGTAGAAGGAGATTTTAGTCGATAGAGGAGATCAAAGAGAATGCGACGAAGGAGCTGAAGGCCATCCCTTCGTTTGCCTACCAGGGGTGCATGAAGGACTGGGTTAAACGTTGGCACATGTGTGTTGGCACATGTGTGACGGAAGGAGATAAAATAAATTTGCCTGAAATTTAACTCTGTTTTGTTTTATTCAAGCATCGACGGTACTTTCTGATCATGGGGTATGTGCCTTTCTTCCGACCGGTGATATCACAACTCTCTTCGCGTCATATTGTGACGCTATTGAAAAGAAGGTGAGCTGAAAACTTCGGCACTGGTCGCAGAAACGACAGGAGTTAAGGGACCATTTGCGGATATGAACCTCCTTTGTTTATACGCTCCCAGTAAGTAATTGTGCCAGCTCATGTCTCTTAGCCTTAGCTCTTCACTTCTAAGTTTCTCCTTGATGGTGTGTTGTTCCATAGCAAGGATGGGCTGGGGTGTTATTAATAAAGAGGCCGCAGCCTTTCTAGCCCATACATCCACTACTTCGTTTCCAGTTATAAACCTGTCTTTTTGAACCCACACGAGTCGGATGCAATGGTGCATTGAAAGAACTCGACCCAGCGGTAATACAGGTCTTTCAAATAATATATTTTATTTATTGATAGGCGATTTTTTTTGGAGAAAAGTTCAAAAATTTCGTGATTGATTGATTGTGATCTGGTGGATATACACAGTACTTATCAGACCAATCATAACTTATGCTTCTGGGGTTTGGTGGAGACGGACTATCGTTCGGGAACTATACAGGCTGCAAGGAAGTGTATTTTTATGCATTGCGGGTGCCATGCGCCCAACCTCCGGCGATGCCCTAAATGCTATGCTTGATTTGCTCCCCGTGAATCTTAAGATACAGCAGGAAGCAATAAAAGCAATGTGAAGACTTCAAAATATGGTTTCTGACACGAAAACGGAACTTCGGGACACAGATAAATCTTTAAGATGCTATTTGAGCAGTATCCATTGTTTTTGGCACCTAAGGTCGATCTTATGCCCATAGTTTCATTTGGAAGGAATTTAGACATCAAAGGCGGGTGCGTGAGCAAAGGAGTAATCCAGAATGCATTCAAAGAAATTTTACGGATATTTTCTTTATACTTAAACGATAATAATAAGTATCATTACGCCATGGGAGGAATAGGAACTGCTTTCCAAACGAATTTTTTTTTTCATTCTGAAAATAGAAGAATGGATAACTGATATAAGATGGAATGGGAAACAGAGTGAAGTCTTTTGTGACAGTCAGGCTGCACTGAAGGCCCCGGAGAACGCGCAGCAAACCTCAAGAATGTAAGAAGAAGCTTAATTGTGTTGCAAGACGGAATAGATTTGTACTTATATGGGTTCCAGGGCACGGAGGTGTTCAAAGAAATGAAATTGCCAATGAATTGGCCAACTACGGATCAGCGGTCACCCCACAGAGACCAGAGCCAATAGCTGGAATCAGTACTACAGGGACCATGAATTGGATCAGAAATTATGTCTGCAATTTATATAAAGAGCGTTGATCCGGTCTAGAACGCGGCAGAACTGCAAAGTGTTTTTTGACAAGCCCGAAAAAAAACTGACAAACTTTCTACTAAAACTTGGAAGAAAAGACGTTCGGTTGATGGTCGGTATTATTACAGGACACAACCCATGGGGTCAGCATATGATTCCGATTGGAACTATTGAGAACCCGATTTGCCTGGTTTGTTTAGAGGAACCGGATAGCATAGAGCATTTTCTCTGTGCGTGTCCTGCTTTTACTAGAGCAAGGCTGACGAATTTGGGATTCCCATGTCATGAGAATGAGTAAAATTCGTTCTCTCAGAGGGGAGAATATCTAGAGGATATTTTCAGATTTGCTAAAGAATCTGGAAAATTCTCAGGGAACTAGCTTTCTCTGTCTCTGTTTCTGTTTCTGTTTCTGTTTCTGTCTCTGCCTCTATTCTATTCTATCTGTTTCTCTCTGCCACTCTTCTCCTTTCCTCCTTGACTATCTGCTCTTTTCCGTACAACAATTCATGCGTGAAGTCCGTAATGTTGTACGCAAGCGAAACATGGCTGGCCTCCAACACCACCACACAGAGGCTACAGTCTTTCATCAACAAATTCCTCCGCATCATCTGTAGACTATTCTTGCCAAATACCAGCAGTAACGACACACTGTGGAGATTAACGATCGAGGAACCCATCCTTAGGCAAATCAAATGCAGAAAGTGGCGATGAATAGGTCACACATTGAGAAAACCCCCGGATAGCATCACGAGAATGGCAGGGAGCAGTGCGCGGTCGACCAGCAAACACCTGTAGAAGTTGCGCGAACTAGCAGTTGCCGACATCTCATGGGACGGTGTGAAAACAACAGCGCAGAACCGTGTTCGATGGAAGAACCTTGCACAGGCCTTACGCTCCCGAGAGGAGTGAACAAGAAAACAAAACAAAATCTACCCTTTTACTCTCCAGAGCTTTGAATACGCTGCGCTTTTTAACCTGAGTGTTTTAGGAGTTATAATTCCCTCGGTGCTCCCTGGCTCGGCTTCTTCCAAATTTCAATAAATAAAGGGTGTTCTTTAAGAGCTATAGGAAAGTTTTTCAAAAAAACACACGTAAAATTTAGAAAAATGCATGAAATTGTACAGTCCATATAATTTAATGTTTGAAGATTATTTCATGCAAATGTTGACCGCGACTGCGCTTCAAATGGTCCATCCGCTTAGTCCAATTTTGGCATACTCTTTCCAATGTTTCGGCCGGTATCTCACATATAAATGCCTTAATATTGGCTTCCAATGCGTTAATTGAAGCAGGCTTGTCTGAATGGACATGAGCTTCAACATAGCCCCACAAAAAATAATCTAAAGGCGTTATATCGCACGATCTGGGTGGCCAATTGACAGGTCCCGAACAAGGAATAAAATGTTCACCGAACTCGTCTCTCAACAAGTCCATTGTTACGCGTGCTGTGTGGCATGTGGCACCGTCTTGCTGAAACCACATGTCATGCAAGTCAAGCTCTTGCATTTTGGGCAAAAAAAAGTTGGATATCATTTCAAGGCAGAGCTCACCATTCACAGTTACGTTACGATTCACAGCATCTTTGAAGAAGTTCGGTCCAATGATACCTCAAGCCCATAAGCCGCACCAAACTGTGACCTTTTCTGGATACATTGGTGGCTCTTGCAATTCTTCTGGCTGATCTTCACTCCAAAATCGACAATTCTGCTTATTTACGTACCCATTGATCCAAAAACGAGCTTCGTCGCTGAACACAATTTTTCGATAAAAAAGTGGATCTTCGGCCAATTTTCCAAGAGCCCATTTACCAAAAATTCTGCTTTGCGGTGAGTCGTTCGGCTTCAATTCTTGCACCAGCTGTATTTTGAAAGGCTTCACACTTAAATCCTTTGCAAAATTTTCGACGTTGTTCAGTATCAGAGGCCCAATTGCTGCGAACGGCGACGAATCGATAATTGCTGGTCATCATTAACACTGGCCGATACAGCTGCGATATTTTCTTCAGTTCGCACTCTACGTAAGCGTATTGGTGGTTTGATGTCCAATAATGTAAATTTGGTTCTAAAGTTAGCCACAATAGCTCGAATGCCGCTTCAGTGGGTCGGTTAAACTGACCATAAAATGGAAGAAGCGCGCGATAAACTTTCTTAACAGAACACGCATTTTTATAATAAAATTCAATGATTTGCAAGCATTATTCGTTTGTAAGACGATTCATGGTTAAATTATAGACCAAACTGAAGATGTTTGACAGGGAAACCAAACACGAAACATGCGTCAGCTGTTTAAACCCACTGTTTAAAAAGGTAATAGCTAAAAAATCACCCGTTACTTAAAAAATAAGTAAATAGTTAAGTTCTTACTTACCCAAACTTTCGTCTTACGTAGTAAGCAAACAAAATTGTTTTTTATTTGTGTTTTAAAATTCATTGTTTATTTCGTTTTTCATTCCTCCTTCATTTAATCTTCAATTGTTTCATAACTTAACTGGTAATTTGTTTTCTCTCACGCACACACATTTCGTATGCCACGCCCCTTTCATTGCCTTGGCGCTTGAACTACAATTTTCTACTCCTTCTTAGACAAACAACTTATTTGTAAGCGATTTTGCTTCAATTTCTCAACCTCGAAATTTTGTTAAATTTTTACGTAGTAATTTTGTATTTGAATTATTTTTGTTTTTTGCTGAAACATTTTAATTGTAACTGGTGTAAACTTAGTATAAATCTTATTTAAAACTTAAATGCGCTAAGTGTAAACTTAAGTACTTGCTTATGCATCCTTACTTTAATATATTTTTATGAATTTTTTCTTTTTTCTTCAATTTTCTTTTGAATTTATTTATTTGCTACATTAAATTTTTTTGCTACAATTTCCTTGGTTTAATTGGTTTTTTTTTGTTTTATTAAGTTAAACTTTCACTTGTTTTATTGTTGTTGTCTATTTATTATAAATTTAAAGTTTTAGTATTTGTTAACATTTGCAAGGAATTTTCTCCTGTTTACATTATTTTTTTTAATTTTTCGTTTTAATTATTTCAACTATTTTTTGTATTAGTTTTATAGTTAAAAAAGAATAGTTTTAATAATAATTTTCTTTTAGGTACTTACTTATGTATGTATGTGTAAAATTTTACTAATAATGCATGGGTGAACTCTTTTTGTGTATAAAATTAGTTAATCATAGTTGGTTTGTTTTTGTTGTAAGTTTTGCTTAATATCAATGAATTTCCTTGTTTCGCATGTGCTAGTTAGTTGATTATAATTTTTCTTTATATTTACAATAATTTTATTTTAGGTTTAACAACGTTTTCACCAATAACTTCTTCCCTTTATATGTATGTAGTTTGGAATTATGTTTTGTGTTTTATATTTTATATTTGTTATATTTTCCATTTTTAATTTTTCTATTTTTCCTTTTCTATTTCTTATTATACATACATACATATGAATATATGTACATACTAATACTCGTATGCAAGAATTTGCTTAATTTACTTTAGTTTGTGCATTTAACTACTTAAGTTTAAGTTGTTACTTATTGTTTTTCAGTTGAATGGCATTTCAGTTACACATACATAACTATTCAGTTGTGGAGTATTAGTAAATTAACAAAGTGAAGTATCAGATATAAATATAAGAAGCTTGAAATCGGAGCAAACATTTAAGAGTAAATTGGAGTGCACTACGAGTACAAATTGTGCAATTAGGTAAGCAATAAAAAAGCATAAGAAGAATGAATACCAATACCCCTTCCGTGAATGCCGACTGGCAGTAGAATAGGCTATGGTTGTTGTTGTGGCAGGTGCATACCTATGAAATGAGACTTTCAGCTATTAGTCCATAGATGTCTTGCTTGTCAAAAAACACATTTCCAAACGTTTGAAAGACATGGGCATGATTTTAAAGGTCGGAAGATGGGTGCCGCATGAACTGACAATGTGACAATGTACCGCCACATCGAACAAGAGCGACCCGGGAATTGGTGGAGACGTACGATTGGGAACCGCTGGTGCATGCGGCTTACTCACCAGAATTGGCACCTTCCGATTATCATTTGTTTGCATCGATGGGCCACGCACTTTCCGAGCAGCGCTTCAATTCTCACGAAGAAGCCAAAAACTGGCTCATTGGTTGGCGGCCAAATATGCCCAATTTTTTTGGCGCGGCATCCATAAATTGCCTGAGAGATGGGAAAAATCTGTCGCTAGCGATGGCTATTATTTTGAAGATTAAATTTGTAACCATTTTTTGTTAATAAATTGTTTGAAATTGAAAAAAACCCTTTAACTCTTTCGGTATCGCGTAGTTGCCGGTCGTCATCGCCTATCTCATCTCAGACCTCGAAAACATACTGTATCGATGGGATTGGTCCATAGGGAGAGGGGAATTAGGTTCAAAAGGTGCATAGGGAGCATATGAGTGGATGATAACTATCGCGCGTGCCACATGCTGGACATATGTTCAGTATGCCCGGTTCAATTCAGTGTAGGTAGAGCGCCAAGGATGATAGATTACCAGATTTGGCCTTCAGCTATGATGAAAACCGAAATTGAGCGAGTAATGGGGCTGTCACAGTGGGCCCTCAATGCTTATTGAAAGCGAAAGAGGGTTTTAATAGAATTTATGGTAGTTAATATACAACGAAATGGACGACTACATAAAAAGCGAGTGGAAGCTAGGTGAACTTATGTGACCACATGCAAAAAAGCAAAAGTTATGTGTAGAACTAACGACAAAAAACTGACCTAATTCGTACTTACGCGCACGTGAAAGGACTGCAGAACTAAAGGGGTTTCTAATAAGAGGTGTTATTTTGATATTCAAAGAAATATGCTATTTTTTCATTATACAGCGAAAGGTAATAGTGGAAAATAACGTCAGGCAAATGACCACCACGACCACGTTTACAGGACAATATCATGGACAATGAAAATTTCCATAACCGAATTGCAAAGTGACTGCCCTATGTCCTCGATAGCCTCACGAATTCCATCTTTGAGGTCTTGAATCAACCCTGGGCTGTTGCCGTAGACCTTCTCTTTCACATGACCCCAAAGAAAAAAGTCACAAGGTGTTAAATCACAAGATCTCGGTGGCCAGTTGTGATCACCTCTTCGAGAGATAGCACGGTCCCGAAACTTTTCCCGTAAAAGATCAATGGTGTCGTTGCTTGTGTGGTACGTAGCACGGTCTTGTTGAAAATAAACTTTGTCCGTTGTCAATACCATCCAATTCCGGCCATAAAAAATCGTTAATCATCTCTCGAAATGACATATTCAAACTAACACCTGTTATTGGAAAACCCTATATCATAGGTATGCCTCACATGCGTACAAAAATTTAGCTTTAGCTTAGTGAAACACAAAACGAATGACGTCGGTATGTCTGTCAAATTCGTTCAGAGCCGAGTAATGGTCTGCTAGGTAGTACACCTCTGAAAATCTTTTTACCATGCCATGTTTCCACTACCAAAAACACACACTTCCTTACTCATTCTCTCTTTACCTCTTTAGGTATCTTAATTTGTTCCCCTACTAACTGATCTTTTCTTCAATGATGCTATCTAAACCAATCTATTTCTCTTTGTTACATAACAATAACCACTATTTACATTTTAACTCTCACTATTAGTTTTTAAGCTCATATTTGTTAACAGAGTTTAAAAAATTATGTAACCTTGGAAATCATTAATAAAGCTACCTTCGAAAAGAACTGATTATTATTAGACGTTAGAGCGACGAGAGTTGAACTGTGATGCGCATATAGCAAAAACAATGTTGAGGATGACTTTGGCTGTGACAGCGGCTGTTCCTGCAAAGTAGCGCTCGAGATCATACATAAATATCGATGGTTTTCGAGAACAGCGACACAACTCAAAATTCGGAGTTTTGCCGTTAAAAGCAAAAATCAACTACAGAGTTTATATATTTTTATCTGGAAAAGCGTCATAAGCGAATCTTGAAGCAATTCTGAGAGATGGCGTTAGTGTCGTTTTGTCAGGTGATCGAATTCGCGCGTCACTTATCTAGAAAACTGACCCAACTCAGTAGTGGTGTCGCATTTTTATTTTTGAATTATGTCACTTTTCTCGAAAACCATCGATATGTTGAGAGAGCACATGTTAATGAGAATTTGCATAGCGAAAACGAAAATTTGCGTGAGCATGAGCGGCGCTGATATTTTTTGCTAGGTGCACAATGATATTAATTTTACTTTCAATAAATTGGAAGATATGCTATGTATATCGATAAAAATCGATAGTATCGTAAAAAATTATCAATGAATTTGTAGAACGAATAAGAATGTAGAGAATGTACGAGATTTGCGGGGTATATTCGTATTAGAAATCTTTCACAAAGCATTTTTTGTTGGTTTTACTAGACAATTGGCGAGTTTCAACATAAAAAAACACATTCCACCCTTTTTTTATACAAATGCAATGTCAATTTCGATATGCTGCCTCTGCGTCGCACTTCCGACATCCATAAAACTAACTTAAATTTTTTTTTATGCGGTTGATTTGTGATGTTGACTAATGTTATACATATACATGTATATATAGGTATTAATATATTTTAGCTAAATTGACAAAAATTCTATATACATTCATACTAAAATTGATGAAAAATTTCATTGTTCAATGCTTTTCATCTTTGGCAGTGTAATTACAAATACTTTATTAAAAAAATTCATATTATAACTAAACCTTCACTTTGTTAGTTTAACAACACTACACAGCAGTTGTTTAAACATTTTTAAATTCTCCATTTTTTGTTTTTTTTTTTTGCAAATCTTATTTGTATGCCACTAAAGCTGTTTACGTACAATATTTTTATTATAATCACATATATGTACATAACTACAAAAACAAAACAAACAAATACACATTTATGTTTGCCTGCTAGAAAAATTGTAAGGGCATTTCTTTCGTAAAGTAGTTAGAAAGTGCTAATGAATAAATTTTATTAAAATTTTATTTAGTGTCAGATAAGTTGGATGTGGACTTAGTGTGCTTGAATTGGTGTTGTACAAGTATTGGCAAATTGGTATTGGTAAAGTACAAGATTACATATTCAAATTAATCGTACTATACAGATTTCTGCCTTTCCCAACTCACTTTCATTCGCCTTCGATCACTTGGTGATTTTTTATAAAAAGGATTGACACATACACAGTTACATGACTTCATCGGACTCTAGAAAACTCAGTTGGCATTAGCTTATTTATTGGCATATACTTGCTGGTATACGGAGATAACTCAAGAACTTAACTTCCATTTATTCGGTATTTTTTAGTTTCAAAAAGGAGCTCGCATTTGCTTGTGTCCGAATACTTTTTAATAAATAAATGCTTTGAAATCTCTGGAAAAAATTTCGAGTTTGTTTAAAGCTTTTTTCATTTATTGAACCTATCCATACATATATGAATGTAAACATACGAGGTGTGTTCAAAAAGTATCGCGAATTTTCAATTTTCGCAGGTTACGTATAATCGAATTTTCGATTTTTTTGTAGAGATATGTTGGTACTCATGCTTCTCACTCATGCAGACGAGTTTGGCCATTTTGAATGTTCAGTTAATTGTTGACAGCTGCTTTGATTGCACGTGTTTCGGCTCGTCTTCGATTTTTACCTATTCAAAAAGATGGACCAAAGGACCTGTATAAAATTTTGTGTGAAAAACGAAATTAAGTGCGCGGATGCATTCCCAATGTTGACTGTGTCGTAGGGATAAGCTACTTTGGACCAAAACCACGTTTATCGGTGGCCAAGAAGATGTGAACGACAAAAAGCGTGCCGGACGCCCGAGCACTTCAACATCAGACGAAAAAAATGATGAAGTGAAGAAAATGGTATTGGCCAATCGTCGAATCACCGTTAGAGAAGTTTCTGAGGACCTAGACATATTTTCATTTTATTTTTTCAATGATTTGGGCATGAGACGTGTCGCCGCAAAATTCGTACCAAAACTGCTTAATTTCGACCAAAAGCAGCATCACATGAACATTGCTAATGAGATGTTCGACTCTGTCTGCGACGACCCAAATTTGCTCCAGAGGGCCATAACAGGTGACGAATCGTGGGTTTATGGTTATGACGTGGAAATCAAAGCTCAATCATCTCAATGGAAGCTGCCGCACGAACCAAGACCGAAAAAGCGCGCCAAGTTCGGTCGAATGTAAAAGTTTTGCTTACCGTTTTCTTCGATTTCGGGGGCGTTGTGCATCATGAGTTCTTGCCACAGGGCAAAACGGTCAATAAGGGATATATAAGGGACCCGCAATTTGCGCGAAGCAATCCGCCAGAAACGCCCGGATTTGTGGAAGAACAAAAATTGGCTCTTGCATCACGATAACGCCCCTGCCCACACATCGTTGCTTGTTCGCGACTTTTAGGACAAAAACAACAAATCTGGCCCCTGTGACTTTTTCTTGTTTTCGAAACTGAAGAGGCCCGTTAAAGCACGACGCTACGTTACGATTGGCGAGATAAAGACGGCATCGAAGGAGGAGCTGAACAGGATAAAAAAAAAAGAAATTGTTTGAAGTGCTTCCAAGATTGGAAAAAACGTTGGCACAAGTGCATAATATCTCATGGGGATTACTTTGAAGGGGACAAAATAGATATAAATGAATAAATAATTTTAGAAAAAAACATAAAATTCGCGAGACTTTTTGAACACATCTCGTATGCATATGCATGTAAAGCTGTGCATACGTACATAAGTCGCGCTACATAGTTGGATAAGTTTGAAAGAGGCTGCAGCAAAATACTTTGTATCGACTATTCCGAGGATAATTTGACCGTCTAATTCACATCGAAAGTTTTGTCAAATATAAGATGGAAGATTTAAAATTTTTGCGAATGGCGTCGTATGTTAATCATATTTGACACTTGTGAACTTGAGCAATGCAGTATATATTATATGTAAGTACAAACAAGCAAGCAATGGAGCCCGTAAAGGTCAGAATAAAGATTTCACCAAAGTGTTGAATCACTTGAAATAGTTTTTTTTTTATTTAGTAAAAAACTTATTCAAAAACAATAATATTCCATGAATTTTGCGCCACCTTTCTTGCTTTACTTTAACTTTTTAAGAATAAAAAATAATTTTTTTTTTTCAAATTTATTTACATTCGAAAATAAATAGCCTTTTTGTAAGAACTTTCGGAAAATGTGGAATAATCTGTCTGACATGAAATACGTTTTTGGAGAATTTCTCATACTAGTTTTTAAATGGCGATGATTAAGTAGTAGTTAGCCACGTCCCGTGGGTACTAAATTCCCGTTTCGAGTGGTCACTTTGAAACTAATTATTTTTGCCACATTAGTTGCGTTCCAAAGCTTACTCAACTGAACCAGGGAGTTTTAATACATTCATGAGCAATAACCGCCTACGTCGACGTAAGAGATAATTGAGTTTGTATGTCACTGCATTCGAATGAGCGAATAACTCATTTACGTAACCATATTTTTCAATTACAATATTTCTTCAAAAGTGATTAAGAGAAATTTGTTGATTTCTGCATAAAATACAGAGACATCATGCGAATTTTCTTTCAAAAAACAACTTTCTACTTAGGCGGTTATTGCTGCTGGCCTCTTAAATCGCTTCATATGGAAAATTGTTTAGCTTTTGATATTCATAAATTCAGGAGTGTAAATTTCTAGGCCTAATTTTTTGTGTTTACGCATACAACTTACAGTTATTTCGCTGTCTAATTAAAAAAGTGGAAAAGTTTTATGAATATTTTCCTTTTCATCCAATAAATTGGTACAAAATTTAATTTAAAAATTTAGTAATAACATACATTTTCTCCAATTTATTTTCATTACATTTTCATGAAAATGGATATTACAATGAGAAATTTCTTTTAGCCAAAGCCTTTTCTCCACGGTGTCCTTTAACAATATTTTACTTATTTAGCTAAATTTGGCTTCAAAATTATTTTACGCCCATGTAAAATTAATTTGCTAACAATTTATCGTATCAATTTCATTAGTCATAACTACAATGAATCATGGCTTTGAATTATTACTATTTCATTATCTAACAAATTTACGTTAACATCGAGTGATTTCATTCGCATTCACTTATTTCAAAATTCATTCTAGTCCGAGTGTCTAAATTATCCATTTGCTTTTGTTACAAACCACCGCTTTCCACAAAATATTAGGTAAGAAAATTAAATTTCTTTCTTTTTAATGAAATTTTTTAGCTGAATTTTCTACTAATTTTTTTTACAATACCAAAAAAAAAAACCAAAAAAAAAAAAATAAGAAATTCACATTAGCAAAACGAATTATTACCATTTCATAATTTTATATTATTATAAAATTTACAATATATTTTGAAATTATTTTTTTAGATTAATAACGGCTGCTATGTTTTTTCTTAGTTTGGCTGCTAGGATGTATGTTTTCAAAACAGAAGTATTTTCCAAAAACATTAAATAGTTCTAAACCGTTAAAAATTTATTTTTAATATTTAAATTTAAACATTTTTTAAAATAAATTAAAATTTTTTAAATTTGAATGAAAATATTGTTTAGTTCAAACCTTTGATAAAAAAAATTTCTAAATTTTTTTAACCAAACTCATATTTAGGCATCCAGAGCAATGTTGTGTTTTTCAAGACGAGGTAGCCGCAGTTAAGGAAGCAGTGGATTGGTTGCTGAGTCAAACCACGTCAAGTGGGCCCCGAATTTTCCATCAAATTCCCGATTTTAAAATCAAATGCATTTTTGGATAGAGAATTTGTCACATAATAATTGCTGTGAATAGTTTTTTTTTATTTCGCTTTTTGTTTATGTTATTAACAATTGAATTTTTTTGCATGATATTCTTGTAAAATCAATATCTCAGAAACTACAATTGATAATTTAATGAAATTTATTTCGGTTACCGAAAAATGTTTACTCTACCGATTTAACGTTTAAAAACTGTGTATTTGTTGAAACAATAATTTTTAACAATAATTTTTATGAAAAATCGCCATTATTTTTGCGTTCTTCACGCTCTAAATGGACAATATTACAGTCAGATTAAGCGCACAATGCTCACCTTTAATAATCTGTAAAAAAAACTTTGTTCATCCAATCCGTTCCGAAGATATCGAATTTTTTGTCAGTCGAGGCACTACGCACGAAAACGAACTTGCATGAACTAGCTGAATTCAATTTGTTTTCCTTGTTGAATATTTACTCTCGCTGTATTTTTTTTTTTTCGTTGATGATTTCTGCTATTATCTCTTTGACATTCATATCACTTAATTTTGAAAAACGTCGTTTTTTTATTGGAGGTTCACCAAGTTCCTGTAAAATATTGTTCACCTTTTCTAATTAATTTCAGGTCATTCTGAATTTTCTGGTTTTCAAAATTAGCTTCACTATCCGAACATTCTTCTGTATCCTTGGTCAGCACTAGAAAAAATTAATCAAAATTTTCTCTCACAAATTTTGAGAACTAATTGACTTTATTTGCCTAAATAATAACTATTCAATGCACAATATATGTATATTAATATGAAGATTATACCCACTGTGGACTTGGACGTATATACGCTGCACTTTCATCTCTATATGTGACCTGGTCTATGAAAAGATACCTTACGTGTCAAAAAATCATTTTTCACTTTTTTGTTGATTCGAATAGTGTGTAAAAGGCTCTTTAAAATGGTGAAAACCAGAAAGTCATAATTTGTTTAAAAGTTTGTTAAAAGTAAAATAAAGAAAAGTACAAATACGAAAAAGACTGATTTTTTTGTCTTGATACAAATTAGAATAACGAAGACAATAATTTGTGCAAATTAAAAACTGAACCATTCCTGGGCAGTCTGAGGTGTAATGAATATGATACTGAAGTCTGTTTACAAAAAATTTTTGTCACCGGGTCTTATAAGTTTTTTTTGGCATGGATGTCGGTACAAAAGCTAACTTATTTTTTAAAACGATTTCTGCGATTTGCATTAACTTTTTCTTATTTATTTATATATAAAAAAATGTTTTTCACTGCTTCTGTGATTTTATTGATAATGTGATCTATGCTGAAGAAAATAAGCTAAACCGGATTAAAAATATTAATATTTAAAAAAGTTACAAGGGTTTTTAGAAGTTAAAACTTTAACTGCTGTTTTCTCGAAAACTTGTTTTCGCACGTAAGATACCTTTTCGTAGACCAGGTCACATATATGTATCTTCATGACACGACATGATTTGCAAACGTATTTACCGATATATTGTTTGAATTTTACATCCCAGTGAGCGGTTATTTGGAATAAATTATGACGTACGCCATTATGACCTTCTTTTCCCAACGGATTGCAACACTCATCAGGTCGAACCATTTTCATAACAATGCATAATCATTTTTTTCTAACCTCAAAGCATAGACAACATACTAGGAATCACAGCACACTGACACTAGAAGTTGCGGCGACTGTACGACTCTGCAAAGCCATGTTTATGCAAGTTCGTTTTCGTGCGTAGTGCCTCGACTGACAAAAAATTCGATATCTTCGGAACGGATTGGATGAACAAAGTTTTTTTTACAGATTATTAAAGGTGAGCATTGTGCGCTTAATCTGACTGTAATATTGTCCATTTAGAGCGTGAAGAACGCAAAAATAATTGCGATTTTTCATAAAAATTATTGTTAATAATTATTGTTTCAACAAATACACAGTCTTTAAACGTTAAATCGGTAGAGTAAACATTTTTCGGTAACCGAAATAAATTTCATTAAATTATCAATTGTAGTTTCTGAGATATTGATTTTACAAGAATATCATGCAAAAAAATTCAATTGTTAATAACATAAACAAAAAGCGAAATAAAAAAAAACTATTCAAAGCAATTATTATGTGACAAATTCTCTATCCAAAAATGCATTTGATTTTAAAATCGGGAATTTGATGGAAAATTCGGGGCCCACTTGACGTGGTTTGACTCTGCTTACTTCTGTAATTATGGTAAGGAACGCAAAAATCTATTCTAACAGCCAGGCAATTTGGGTTCTTGGTGCTTTCGAAATTATTCGGGTAATGCCTGATTTCTCTCTCGACTACATCCGACAATCCTTCGATATTAGGTTCAGTTGGGTACTCACTCACAGTGGCATAGAGCGAAACTGCTGGGCTGATGAGATAGGAATACAGGGGACGCTGCAGACGATTTCAGCGCAAAATGATAGGATTGGGATTCCCTTGAGAATCTCTGGTCTACTCATGGAAAAATAGGCCTCACGCACGCTGGGTTATTTTGCAAAGGTGCAGAGTCACGCGATTTCCTTCTGGGCACGGGTGGATCAGCCGCGCTCGAAGGTGCTTCTAAGGCTAACAAAGTTGCAGCTTTCGAATTCGGTGGGTAACCTTACCGAGGAGCATTGTCTGTTAGTTATCCGTGTGCTGAGACTTGGGATTATTTGAAGCTCTTTGTGCAGAAGCTGTCTGGAGAATCATCTCAGCCTCTTTTTCTCAGCTGCCCTGCTATCGTCGGGCTAAAGTTCAGACATCTGGGCTCTCACTATTTGGTTCCCCCCACCAAGTGAAATTCATCAGTAGCTTGAAGCGCAAATGTAATTAGCCACTTTTGGTCGTCCACTTAAATTTAATAGGAAATACTTAAGAATTTTAGAAGGTAGGTTCGAATCCCCGTAAAACACTAGAATGAGTAGGTAATGCCAAGCCTCTGAGTGTATTATATTTCTGCCATGAAAATCTCCTCATAACAGATATCTGCCATTCGGAGTCGGCTTAAAACTATAGGCCCCTCCCCTTGTGGAGCAACATCAAGACGCACACCAAAAATAGGAGGAGGAGCTCGAGCAAAAACCCAAAAAAGGTGTAACCGATAATTATATATAAAGACAATTAGATGTAGAAGAAGAAGAGAGAGTTGAACACCTTCTATGCGGATGCATGGCTTTGTGTAGAAGAAGCTTGAATTTGCTCCCATGCTCCTTTTCTGGATGTTGCATATATACAATTAGCTAAACTAACTAGATGTATAAAGTGCACACGACGGTTTAAAGCAGACCAAGTCAAGTAAGGATGGAATAGTTTCGGTGGTATCACAAAGAGCCTCTCTTTGACCTAGGTGCGTCGTCAAACAGTCACTTCACCTAGCCTAACCTTACTGTTGGTCGTCATCCTTTAATGCAAAGCCCCTCCTTCGTTTTTACCCTGTTTGGTTCTTTTCCCCCTCTCCTTTTTTAATGCCTGAGTGAAATGAAAGGCTTAGTATTTAGCGGGAAATGTTTTCGTGGAATATTTTAACTCACCTTGGTTTGACCTTTACTTCTATTCTAGATACCTTCTAGGGTACAAATTCGGAAAGTCGTTAGCGGACTAAAATATTCTAGAAAATTTATTTTTCAAAAAATTTTACTAGAGGTTTTCTTAGATGATCCGAAAAAGTATTTTTGTAAAAAATACTGAAATGCTTTTGTAAAAGCTCAAATGAAAAAAGGCAGGCCACAACAATTGACGCTACACCCTTTTTGCGTGTTTGGGTGTGTTCCTTTTCCTATTTGTGGCGTGCGTCTTAAGGAGTCCTGGTGGTTTAAAATTTCTAGGTTTCTAGGTTGGTGTGGTTGCCCAAGGAATGAGCATACTTGGACAAAGAAAAAAGGATTCGTCCTTTGTGATACCATGATGAAGGAGGTGAGGTGAAAGAGAAAGACCGATGGAATACAGGGAGAGGGCGGGGAGAGGTGGTGCTGGGATGGTTAGGAGCGTGTGGATTACGAACGATGACTATGCTGCGTTTGCGTCTAGAATTTTCAAAAAATTGATTCTTTTGAGTATTTCCAAAGTATAGACTTTTAGAAATATACTGTCAAATTTTTCGAAGGATATTCCCAGTATTTTCAATTCTACAGCCGGTAGAGTCAGATTCGTCATGCGACGGCATCAATGGAAAATATCCACTCTGAAAACTTCAAACTCAATTATCTCAAAACTACATGTTTCGGCTTGGTATTGTCGAAAAAACAAAAAAAAAACCAGAACAACAAAATCGTCTGAAATCGTATCTTGTTTACAACATCAATGTCTATCGCCCGTACTAGATTTATATTGTTATTTCAATTATTTCGTTTTTTTTTTTTTTTTATTAAAAAATTGAGAAAACACCGATTTTTAGAGTCCCAAATTCAAAACCGCGCCATTTTGTCAATTTTTTTTTATTCTAGTAGCTACAGTATACTGATTAATAATTTTTTTGGTTTTTGTGATTCAGATAAATACGTAGAAGAGTCAAAATGGACAACACCGTCCAAGTCCAATTTTTTTTTAATTATTAAAATTTTTTCTTTTAATTTTTGTATGTAAAAGAAGTTAAAGAAAAAGCCTAAAAAATTTAAATATTGTTTTTAATTTTTTTATTGTGAAAAAAATTCTGAAAATACCTTAAATTTTCGATCTCTAGATCACCGGAACACCCTAATGTTGTTCCATAAATGGAGGGACCTACAGCTTCAAGCCGACTCCGAATGGCAGATATTTTTTATTAGGAGATTTTTCATGGCAGAAATACACTAGGAGGCTTGCCATTGCCTACCGAGGGGCGACCGCTCTTTGAAAAAACATTTTCTATAATATTTGTGTTTCATGCGCGGAGATTCAAACCTACGCATTTCCGAATGATCCATTGGCTACGCGTGCTCTAAAAAACAATTTAGCTCATTCAAATATTTATTTGCTGTGACACCAAGGTTAAACAACTTGATTTTTCGCGACTATCTGATCGATTCAAAATCAACACAAAATCTGGACTTCCAAATATAATTCTAAATATATAATAATAAAATATCTCAGTGCCATCCGAATTTTACATTCTTAGTCCATACGTCATTCCCATTGCTCATTTTTGTTACGACTAAATCACTTAGTGGCGAATTTCGATTGATTTGCAATAAAGTCGTAAATTAATTAGATGAAAATAACAAATTTCTTACAGTAGGCTGAACATTTTTTTGTAGCTTGTTTTATTAAATTTCATTACTTTACTTACAAACAACACTAAAATTTACCCTAACACGTACACACATACATATAAGTACAATAGGCGTTGGATGTGTGCAGTGCGATGCAGGATGCGTAACTAACTTACATTTTATGTATGTATATGTATATATATATATATTTTATAAACAAATTGTTGTTTTTATTTTCGTACATCCTAACTTACGAGCAATTGAATAATTTTGTATTTAGGTATATAACGTTAACTATGTTCCGCTATGCTCCAATGAGTGTGTACAGATGTGTGTGTATAAATGTACGTACATATGTAGATGTGATTACTAATCAATGCTGAGAGTAATATTGGCGCATGTGTTGGTGATTTTTAAACTAATTAGCTTGCGAATGTTTTTTTTTTAATTTAATTTTATTTAATTAATTTATTTACTCGCTTGATGTTGTGTCTTAATATTAGAAGTTTTAGAACTATTTGCTTTAGCTTTGCAATTCTTTGTGACAAAGAAAGGGTTTATACAGGACGTGGTTTTTGGAATATTCTTTTGGTTTTTTTTGTTTTACTATTTTTATAATTCTATGGATATATGCATATATAGTATATAATAGGTGTGTATTTTTATCTACAATTAGTGAGAAATTCCTAATATTTAAAAATGTAGCTAATAAACTTTGGAGCAAGAGAGTTCTTGAAGAGATGAAATCAATAAGAAACTACGAAGGAGTTATAAATAACAAGGAAAATAATATATAACGTATACATATAAATGAAAATTATCAAAACATGCGTGCATATATGTTTTACTCTATGGAAAGAAGCTCGCCTTGCAGTAACAATTAATGGTCAGAAAATGAAATAGAAATATAATATCTTAGAATTCACTTAGTTAGAAGACTCGCATGGCGAAATCATATTGAAAAGAAAGTGGCTACATCAAGCATAAAATGAAAAACCTGAAGTGGATGCTTAATTCGAAATCAGCATTTCCTCTAGAGTACAAAGTGTGACCATATAAAGCCATGCTAAAACCAATATGGACGTAGGGTATAGAAAAATGGGTAACTGTTACGCCTTCGAATATCGGAAAATGATAGTATCGAATGCAATCTTAACTCTTGCGAATAATAGCGGGAGCTCCATGGTATGATATATAAGGAACGTTAACTTTACAGATACTTTTGCATACTTCGTGTAGCCGATGAAGTAGTACGGTTGAGCAAAATATACCTACAAAAGCTAGAATACCATCACAATAAACTAGCTCGAAATCTACTTCTTCTGATAAAGGTCACTCACGATTGAGAGAAAAAGACAAGTCTTCAAGTCTGCACACTCCTAAATATCTCATCTCGCACGCGGATCCGTCCATGAAGGCAATGGAATCTCGGACATTTTGACTTTCAGTACGGCCTCATCGTGATGAAAGATGAAGGAAGTTTCAAAGGGAGACTAGGCATATTAGGCTCTCTCCATACAATTATATCACAGCAGAAAAAAAAAAAAATTAAAAAAAAAAAAATCGGACACACGCTTTAAGGGAGACTGGAAACGAGGCCTTTCCAGCTGCTCAGGAGACTGAATAATTGTGCTTTTCTGCCGCTATCCACATATTCTTCTTCTTTATTGGCGCGATAACTGCTTACGCAATTTTGGCCGAGTTTAACAATGCGTTTCTTTCTCGTGCTAATCGGCGCCAGTTGGACACACCAAGTGAAGTCAAGTTCTTCTCCACCTGATCTTTCCCACGCAGAGGAGGCCTTCCTCTTGCTCTGCTACCAGCAACTGTTATCGCATCGAATACATACAGAGTCGGAGCGTTTGTATCCATTCGGACAACATGACCCAGCTAACGTAGCCGTTGGATCTTTATTCGCTGCACTATGTGTATGCCGTCATAAAGCTCATTGTACCATCGCCTACAACACTAGCCGTTACTAAAGTGCAAAGGTTCAAAAATCTTCCGGAGAAACTTTCTCTCAATCACTCGAAGGAACACCGCATCGGATGTTGTCATCGTTCAAGCTTCTCTATCACATCTATCACACACGTAAAAAAAATCTTGCACACTCGACATGAGGGATAACGGAAGCTTTAAGGCATATTGAAAACTAGGCCTTTCCGGCTCTCAACATCGAAGAACCGAATACTAGAAACCTGTCCTTTCTGGCTCCCTCCATGCATTCACTTCAATACCATTCACATCCAATTTTATCATATGGGCAGATATATATTTCATTTGAACAAATTATTAGTTCCTTAACACAGACAAGTATGTATGCATATGTATGTATGCAATCTATATAAAGAGCGATGGTCGGATCTAGAACGCTGCAGAACTGCAAAGTGTTTTGTGAAAAGTCCGAACAGAAAACTGTCAAACTTTCTACTAAAACTCGTCGGTATTATTACAGAACACAACCCATGGGGTCAGCACTTGACCACCATTGGAATCATTTTGGACCCAATGTGTCTGTCTTGCTTGAAGGAGGCGGATAGCATTGAGTACTTTCTCTGTTAGTGTCATACTTTTGCTAGGGTAAGGTTACGAGTTTTGGGTCCAGATGTCGTGAGAATGAGTAATATTAGTTCTCTAAAACTGGAGGATATCTACAGATTTGCCAAATAATTTGGAAAATTCTCACAGGGCTAACTATCTCTGTCTCTATTCTTTGCTATCTCTTTCTCTGATACTTTTCTCCTTTTCTCCTTGACTATCTACCCTCTTTCCACCCTCTTCTTCCTTATATGTCTAAATATTTTTAGCCTAAAGCTTTGACTGCAACCAAATTTAAGGAAAAGGAAAAGCTGCTCACTTATCGCCACTTTAATTTACTTTATGTCAATCTGTCACTAACAGTTAAGTGTATTTGCTAAGACAAACAAGTGGCAGCCAACCCCTCCTTTACCCCTTCCATCTTTTTTGAAGTATTAAAAAACACAAAATATTAAGATGGAAGCTTTGGCTGCTTTCCGAGTGATTCACTGACCCAACACAATACGCACACATCCATACAGTATAAGCGTTTTTATTACTGTTATTCATTTGTTCATTTATGTTTTCATATTTTACGCATCGCTACCGTAGGCAATTTCTCAAATTAGCTACAATTTCAAAATGGCCTCCTACCTCACTCGCATTGCCTTGTGCTTGATGTTGGGGATTTGTGTAGTACCTTAGACGATGCCCTAGCAGAGTGGAGCAAAAGCGATAAGAATGTACCTACTTGTAGCTTAGATAAAGTGAAGATGAGAACCTGCAATACGCCACAATTATTGTCCTATACGCCTCTTCATTTTGCTTTATTCCTTTATTATTTTACTTATTATTAAGTGTATTGGTATTTGTAGTGCTGGCTAGTTGCTAACGGTAAATTTATGCTTGTGTTTGTATGTATGTATTTCCATAAATAGTACTGTTGTTATACACACATAACTTATAAATATGACCACAAATAACAGGACGTTAACGCAACAACAGAAAATAAGACGATAAAAATGTAGGAATGCCATGGCGTATGAAATTGCGGAAGAAATGTGAAACATTCAAGAAGTTGTAGAAGCGTATGAATACGAGTATACTTTGAAAATACAGCAGCAGCTGCAAAGTGTCAGTGGACTCATAAAATAAACGAGCGTAACTTTATGATTTTTTTATTTCGACCCCACTTAGTAGAAAATATTTTACATTCATATTTGAACGGCCACTTTGTGAACATTTTGAAGAAGATGAGAAGTAGAGTACGCATGTACGAGTACGTGAATGTATGGGTGTACGTTTGTGCTTGTGTTCACGTTGCTGCTTAAAGGCAGCGGAAAGGTATTTTATCTGTGGCCAGTAATGTGCGTTAATGGAGTTTTTGTGCGTGCAGCGTGCCCAATATACGAAAATCTAACAAAAGCGAAAACAGGCGTGCAGTAAAAATAAGGGAAGCCTGTTGAAAGCAATATTTTCTTACAGCTTATGTCGTGGGTATTTACAAATTTACAAACTATTGGTAAATGAATGCAGAGTAAGACGACCAAGCAAGTTAAAGGGGCAAACATCAAAACCTTGGTATTTTAGGAGAAACTTTTTCATGACAGAAATTCACTTGGTGATGTCTAAAGGCAATCAACATTAGAACAACTTGTTTTATAATTCAGGCCCATAGTGGGGTTTGAACTCGCGATCTGCCGAATGATATGTCTATTTAATAACATTCACCGTCGCTGTGACGATAAAGTTAAATAAACGTAGACTAGTATCGAACTCAAAAGCGTCTAGTTCCATGTTCGTCTGCCAGTATTTCGATTTAGCGCATAAAATAAGCACATCATCGTAGTCTAAACATCAAAATATGTTGGTATGTCTGTCTATTCTTCGTTTTTATTGTGGCAATTATGCTTCCGTGGTTACGAAAATCGTTGCTATCTTCTTGCTAAATTTGTATCTGTGTTTGTGCTTTCGCTTTTGCTATTGTTGTTGCGGTTGCGGTTATTTTACACATCAATTCACCAATTCTGGAAGTTCCGTTACAATACTGAATTTTGCGTATCTACATTTGTAAGAGTGAGCATAAGTATGTGTGTATATGGCAGTCTTCATATATACACCACAGGAAGAACCCGGCATAACGCAGCACAATTTTAGTACACGACTAGTCCCATTTCGCTAAATGCAGACCAGTATAAATATTGCTGGCTCATATAGCCGAATTTTTGAAATCGTTTAATTTTCGGTGAAGTAGGCACAAGGACTCATTCACAAATTATTACAATGTATTTGCTTGTTATTTAATTTTAGTAATTTACTTTGTGAAAATGTAAATCATTTTACTACAGAAACCATATAAACTTAAGTTTCAAATTAAAAAAAAAAAAATTTAAAAAAAAATTCAACAAATTTTCATTGAAATATCACTCTTTTTAATCAGAATTTTATTAAAAATCTCGAGTATGCGGGGTATTTTTGTCAAATCTATCTCATGTTCAAGCCCGATTTATTAAAGTGAGTGCGTAAAAGAGCTTTGTCCAAGCCCATTTGATATATTTTATATGGACGCATAGAACTATGGGTATTAGGGAGCATCGATTTTTGCGAAAATCAATTTTTTGGCTCACTGCAAAGCATGTGTTGATATAAAAATTAGTTTGAAATATGTAATTCAGATATAAAATGTTTTCACCAATTTTGTCTAAAATACTGTGAGGTGAATTTTTATTCCTTTCATGGGTATTTTTGGTCTCTTTCATGGGTATTGTTTATGCCTGGCAATGAAAATAGAAACAAATACATACACGAAGCTTAGTGGACTAAAATACAGTATAAGAATTGTTGTCGAAAAATTCCGGCTCATGTCACTATATAGAGGGTCTGAAGGACGGCTCAAAAGCGGATCTCCCAGCTCTGCTTAAATTCACCAAAAGCGCTGACATCCTACATGATGTCTACTTTCAGAATTTATAGAGGCCGGTATCGCTAAGGATCATAAGATCTATTCGTGGCTTAATGCCAACCAGGCTAACCTAACCTAACCTCATTAAATAGAGATAAATTGAAGGGGAGACGTAAACTTTAAAAGCGGCTCTTGGCAGATGCCACTACTCTGTAGTAAAATTTGCCATGAGTCATTGTCAGAGCATTATTCCCTTTTTGTGCAGTGTTTATAGGCTTAGTTGAAAAGGAGAAAGAGATCATTTTTCTGAAGCACCTGAAATGCAATCATTTCGAAACCAGTTGATTTCCCTACGAGGTATACCTTCTTACTTTACATAATTATGAATGCCCACATGAGCCTTATGAGCATCCCCGTGGTCACCCATTATTGTATGAGTTGTAATGTATA
Organism: Anastrepha obliqua; assembly: GCF_027943255.1. Lineage (NCBI taxonomy): Eukaryota > Metazoa > Arthropoda > Insecta > Diptera > Tephritidae > Anastrepha > Anastrepha obliqua. The sequence goes on from NC_072893.1 coordinate 33,091,019, forward strand.
TACATAAAATACATACAAATATAAGTACAAGGTGGAGGAAAATTAATCAATTTTATTTTTGAGAATAACTTTTTTATTAAATAAAAAAAAAAATTCTTAGTGACGAAAATCTTTATTTTGACTTTTACGCGCTTCATTGCTTGTCTGTTTGTATACTCCAGCTGTCTATGTAGTTTACAAGTGCGGCACCTTGCATACAGTATAGGTTATATGTAAAAAGTTGTCCAAAGTTTTTTCCACGTGTTTTTTTACTTTTACTCAACAAATTACCCTTTTTAGATCATATCTTTTTTGGGTGCTTTGGGTGGTTTCCATATATTGAGCGGATATTGTAATAATTTGAAGAGGTGAAAAATATTGCTGCCGAAATTTAATATGCCAATTGAAGGGTACTTTGTGAAAATGATTGGGAGGCACTCTCTCCTTTTGTGGTTGTGATGGCCTAAATTATGAGTTGAATGACTTGAAAATAACTCTTTTAGCCCGTAAGTTGTTAGACATGGTGAACTTGTCTAGAAAGATGTGGCTAGATAAAAAAAACATAAAAAAATAAAAAACAAGTACCAAAGTAAAAAAAAAAAACCGAAAAAAAGAAACAAAAAAAATTAAATTTGCAAAGTGCACAGTCAGAACAGTATACAGTGTAGCGAAAATTGAACGGACTTATTCAGCAAGTATCTATAGTGAAACCTCTCCCAACGGACACCTCTATTAGACGGACATCTCCCATGAGCGTCCACTTTTTTCCCATTTGCAATTTGCCACCGTAGCCGAATGGGTTGGTGCGTGACCACCATTCGAAATTTGAATCTCCGTGAAACATCAAAATGAAGAAAACGTTTTTTCTAATAGTGGCCGCCCCTCGGCAGGCAATGCCAAACCTTCAAGGGTATTTCTGCCATGAAAAAGCTGCTTATAAAAAATATCTGCCATTCGTAGTCGGCTTGAAACTGTAGGTCTTTACATTTGTGGAACAACATCAAGACGCACACCACAAATAGGAGGAGGAGCTCGGCCAAACAACCAAAAAAGGTCGTAGCCGAATGGATTGGTGTGTGACTACCATTCGGAATTCGAATCTCCGTGAAACACCAAAATGAAGAAAAAGTTTTCAGCCAAATACCCAAAAAAGGTGTAAGCGCCAATTATATAATTTGCCTAACTTAAGAATTTAAAATGTTTTTTGTTTAATCGTTTCGGCCCAAATGTTAGCTGAGAGCAATTTCGCATGTTTATAGGCTTATCAGTAGCATTATTTTTGTTCTTGTTTGATGAGCAGTAATGATAACGGTAGTCGTTTGTGGCTGCAAAAAGTGTGATCAAATAATAACTCATTTGTGAAGCATTTAATAAAGTAACTTAAAAAAAAATTATAGTGTTTAGCGAACAATTTTTTTGAGTGTTCAGCAAACGTTAAATTAAATAAACATTTTCCAAATTTGCTCACAAGAAAGCAGCAAAAAAAAAAGGTGACGACTTGAAATTTTGTGTAGACACTTCTAGAGAAAATATGAAAGAGTAGAGAAAAACTATATAGAGGAATCATTAAAAAGTTAAGATGAGGTTAATGAAAATAGCGTATGTAAGTTCCGTTAAGGGGACAGATACCTGTAAAATTAAAAAAAAAAAAAAATTTGGCGTACACGATACCTCGGAAAGTTATTGACCGATTTCCCTGAAATTTTGCATACATGATGTGATACTACTTTCTGTATGAATTTACAATTCGACAATTTTTCGAAAAAATAATTTTTTCGAGGCAAAAACAGTACAAAAATTCACCCCAAAATCATTATTTTTTTTTTTGAAGCATTTTATTCCGCGAATTTCTTTTTTCGATTTTTGTTTACTTCACATAGAAATTATGAAATTAATAAACAAAAAAGATTTTTGGTTTTTTGTATTTAGGTCAGTCACGCCGATGCTACAATGCCCGCCGATTGAGAAGCCCCGCTGCGGCCTTCCTGGAAGAATTGAGTGTACATTCGCCATTTCAAATGATTGAAAGAAAAAAAAAATGTTTGTACTATTTTAATGTATAAATAAACTGTATGCCAATTTTGAAAAAAATATATTGACTTCTTTATTTTAAATAATTTAATGAAAATCAGTGAAAATATGGCCTTAAGTTAAGTTAAGTTTCGTTAAGTTAAGCTGAGCTAATGTTACGCTGATTTAATTTAAGTCAAGTTGATTAGTTCAAGTTAAATTCAGTTAAGTTAAATTATGACTTGCATAACGAAGGTATTTTCTCAATATTGAAAGAAAAGAAAAAGGAGACAACTCCAAATGTTACTCATACGCACGGGCGTGCCTACAAAGTAAAGAATTAATGTTTATTTTAGTCTTATGTGTGCATGCTTTGATTGCAAGTTGCAGATGTGCAGTATCTAAATCGTCCCTTCTAATGGGCAAATACTCATACACACATACGCACACATGTCATAATATTCTACTTTTTGTTTCACCGCATTTTATTGCCTTTAATTTAGTTAAACACTCACTTTGTTATCCCCTTGCAGGCACACACAAACACACCACACACACACAATCACATCACATACACACATACCCATAAACATACATGCAATTAACTTACATTAGTATAGTTTGGCTTTGCAACTTACAATAGTTAAGATAAGTTATTTTTCCATTTGTTATTTTTTTACTATTTGTTTTTGCTGCCTTTGATCATTGCTTTTAACAATTCTCTGACAGCTTCGATGTTGGATTTTTTTTTGTTTTCGTGTGCTCTCTTAAAACTACCAATGGTTGTTTTTGTTTACACAAAAATATCTCAATTGGTACATAATGGCAATAAATACGAGAGTGTGTAACAAAGAACACTCAAACTCATTCTTTTCACACACAAACACTCACATGCACTCCTACATATTTGCGCTCTTTTATGTACACAAACTTACACGAGGGCACTCATGCTAGTATTTATACAGCACTTGGGTAAAAAGAGGAGAGGGTGGTGAGATCTAGAAAGGTTGTTCTGTTGCAGACAGTTATAGCTCAGCTGTTGCCAAGCCGACATACATACACACATGCAAGTGTACATTTATACGTATTTACTCAGTTGTATTTTCGACTACCATTCCTTCTAGCGCTCGAATAATAGAAATACCTTCAAACTTTCATGATAGTCTGCAGTTGAAAACACAGATACCTTCACATAAATAATACGTCCAATAAAACATATGAGCCATTAAAACGTGATTTCTAAGTGACGTTGATGAATTTAATGGAGTTCTATATAGCAAATTTTCAAAACTACTTATTTGGTTTCCGCCAAAAACCAAATACTTACTTTGGTTCGCTTATCAATTGTTTGGCTTCACATATTTACTATCTCCTTCAAGTACATACACTTATACATATAAGTACAAGTATAATCAATGTTTATTTTCCCAATCGAAGTATTTGTGCGTTTTATTGCAATACGTTTTTTCGCCTCAGATGCTGTTACATCATAAATACCTGATTTATGGCATATGAATTTGGGCGAAACAACAATACTTGAAAGCTTTTATGATCACTTTCGTGATTGTTGCTACTTTACCACCACTTGTTTGTTATATTTTGGTATTCTCCCAGTTTGTGTTCGATTTTTGCGTTCGATTTATTTTTTTTTGGAGTCTTCTACTAGTAGGAGCCGCTTTGATGTGCTTACTTAAAGTGTCTGTAAATGTGAATGGAGGCGTGACTTTTCTGGTGTAGCACAGCTTTGTAATTTCTCAACATAATCCCTCTTGTGCTCAATATGCTACGTCCTACATAACCCCACTTCTAACGCCTCTATTGCTGTTATCAGAATATGGGCTTCATCAAAATAGTCATTAACCATATTTCGTTATTAAAGCCAGTTTTTTCAGCTAAGTCTTTTATATTGTAAGCAGGTATCGCTGCGTAGTGTGCTTCTGCGTGGCATACCGATAAAAAATACTAAGGTCAAGACCCCCTGATGACATGAAAAATCAAAATGATAGAAAAGAGGAGGTGGTCATAGTGTGGCATGCAATGGTATACCTCTCAGTGCGTTTAATCGCAGGAAAAGAATGGCTGACAGGGAATAAGTGCTTGAAGGCTTACTGCCAAATTTCCGTGAATTGATCTCTGGCTACTGGCGGCCGCCGTAGCCAAATAGGTTAATGCGTGACTACCATTTGGATGTCAGAGAGAGAACGTTGGTTTCAATCTCGGTGAAAGACCAAAATACAGGAAAAGTTTTATCTAATTGCGGTCGCCCCCTCGGCAGGAAATGGCAAACCTCCGAGTGTATTTCTGCCATGAAAAAGCTCCTCAAAAAAATATCTGCCGTTCGGAATAGGCTTGAAACTGTAGGTCCCTCCATTTGTGGAACAACATCAAGATGCACACCACAAATAGGACGAGGAGCTCGGCCAAACACCCAAAAAAGGTGTACACGCCATTTATATATATATATAACTGAGCGTAGACTTTGAATGTTGCTTTTTGAAGTTAAATTTCAATATTAACTATCAAATAATTCCTCTCGTTGGCATTCAATATAAAACATACAATAAAATATTTAGATTTCCATGACTTCCCAGATTTTTATGACTTATAAGATTTGAATAATGCAGAAAATTCTAATGTAAATTGACTATGTGAATGTTCAGGGCCAGCTAGGCCAAGACTTCGCTCTTTCGGTAAGCTTTGCTTAAAGTAAATTAATGAGTTCTCAGACATCGAGAAAAAAAATTTGCTGCTCACAAAATGGATCTGACTTAAAAAAAAGAAAAGACAAAATACATCATTACACGAGAACAGTGGTAGTAAAATAGAGCTGGTCCCTACTTAGGATTATTTCAGTAGAAATATTCAACCATTTCAACAAGAACAGCAACAACAAGGAATAACTGTGCAGAAAAAACAAAAAAAACATCGAACACCCCTTGCTTTTTTCTTATTCGGAAGCGAAGGCATTGATTATCTCGTCTCGTCTCAGCACTTCTCCTTAACTTTAGTAATAGAGTGACCTGTTTTTTTTTCTTTCGTGTTCTACCATATTTGCTCTTCATATATTGCGCCTATGATAAAGGTTCAGCGACTAGCTGCTTTACGCATGACAGGAGCGCTAAGCCTTCAAATGAACTCTCATACAGTACCTATGGGCATAGCTGAATAAACCGAAATAATATAGCCAATATGGGCTATATGGTCCCGGTTTTTAAACAGGAAAAAAGGTTTAAGATCACTATCGAAAAAAAGGGGTGGCGTAAGGGCTTTAGCTCCAAATGCATTACACTTAACTTTTATAGGGACAGTTCTAAAATGATTAGTGGAGTAGGCGCTGGGACATACTGTCTAAAGTTATACCTAAAGAAGTCATATAAGCCTCCAGCTCACAGGCAGCAAAGCTAGATTCTGCTACTACTGGGACCAACTCCAAGGCTAACTTTTACATAGATAGTCAGACAGCCATTAAAGCAATTAAATGGTTTAGTACAACGTCCAAGATCGTTCTTCAGAGCAAGGAGTCAGTAGAAAGGTTAGCAGCGAATTATAAGCTACATTTATATTCCAGGTCTTAAGCGCATTGGTATCGCTCCATCTGGTGTCGCTATGGACCGAACCGGTCTGTGCGTGACTGCAAGTCAACTAGGTCAATCTAAACTTACCTTCCACGATGGAGAAATTCAGGATTCTGTTTCAGTGAGCACTCTTATTCCTAACTGCAAGCATCTAATCTATTCATGTTTGGTCAAAAATATTAAAAAATATAACTTATTTTATAATAGAGAATCGGTTGCTGGGTTAAGTTCAGCTATTTTGGTAATTTATTTAAATTATCTTGCGTTTTGTTTATATTTCTTATTAGTAAGTTGATCTCACCCTCTTCTCAAGGTAAAGATATTTGATGCGCAACTAAGTTCCCGCTGTTTGTCAATAGACGCCGCCAGCAGTGTGTGTTAGTCGATTCTAACATAACGTAAACGTCATAAACCAAGCTTAGACATATGGTAAACAAACTGCTTCGACACATCAGTGATTTTGTTTTGATATCATCTACTTTTGGTTTTGTGAAAATGTCTGATTTTGTGCCGAATAATCGTCATTTGCGCGAAGTGTTGATTTTCCCCGTTCAATCGAAAAAACCGGCGGCTGAAGCGCATCGAGAGCTACAAAAAGTTTATGGAGATGCTGCTTTAAGTGAAACAACGTGCTGAGATTGGTTCTGTCGCTTCAAAGACGGTGATTTTAATGTTGACGACCGTCCGCGTGAAGGAAGGCCAAAAACCTCCGAAAACGCTGAATTGGAGGCATTGCTCAATGAGGATCCGTGTCAAACGCAAGAAGAGCTTGTTTCAGTATTAGGAGTTACCCGCCAATCCATTTCCCAGCTATTGCATGCTTTGGGAATGATTCAGAAATAGGGGACTTGGGTTCCTTATGAGTTAAAATCAAAGGATGTTGAACGTCGTTTTTTCGCCTGTGAAGAACTGCTCCAACTGCAAATTGAGGCCGGCCAGGATGGGCCGTAGATATGGATGTGGACTATATGTGGTTTCAACAGGACGGTGCCACTTGTCACACAGCTAACGAAACAATGGCTCTTTCGCGCGAAAAATTTGATGGCCGAATAATCTCACGTCGCGGCAATGTCAATTGGCCGCCAAGATCATGTGATTTGACACCGTTGGACTTCTCTTTTTAGAGTTATTTGAAAGAAAAGATGTACATCGATAAGTCAGCATTAATTCAAGAGCTTAAGGATGAGATAATTCGGCACATTAACGGCAATTATGATTCAGCGACATCGAAAATTTAGACCATCGAATGGAGGTGTGCCGTCGAGGCCGCGGCGGACATTTGGCCAATACTTTGTTTTGTACGTAATTGAGCCATACCAGTATTATCATAATAAAGAGAAATTACAATAAGTTCCTAAAAAACTGTATTTTATTTAAAATCAACACCGGCCCTTGAAATTTAGCCACCCTTCATTTGGTGGAACCAAGTTGGTGCCGTTTATTATGAACTGTTAAAACCAAGCGAAACCATCACTGAGGATCGACTTCATCGGTGTCGACTTCAATGGATACGACTGAGCCGAGCACTGTGCGAGAAGCGGGCGCAATACGCGGAGAGGCATACAAAAGTGATTCTACAGCATGACAACGCTCGGCCTCACGTTGCCAAACCTGTTAAAACCTTGCTGGAAACACTGAAATGGGAAGTCCTACCTCACCCGCCATATTCTTCAGATATTGCAGCGTCCGATTATCACCTGTTCCGATCGATGGCAGTTCCATTCATATGAAGACATCAAAACATGGCGTGATCCGTGGATAGCCTCAGACGTGAATAGATGAACAGTTTTATCGCGACGGTATACGAGATCTACCAGAAAGATGAAAAAAAATAGTAGCCAACGATGGGCAATAGTTTCAATGATTCACTTGTAACCATTTTTTCAGAATAAAGTTGTATTTTTATCAAAAAATACAGCGAGAACTTACTTGCGCACCTAATAAATTTTGTTGAATATTTTTTTTTTAATTTAGGCAACTTTAGGCCAAATTAGTAAAACTGCAATGCATTGTAAAAAATTTTGATTTTTAGTGACAATATTCTACAGTTCTTCCTCTTTTATAATTATTTTATGGCATTCTTGTTCTTCTTTTTGCAGCTGCGCAGTGTTATTCGTTGGCATAAAAGTATTATTCGAAAAGGGTCTACTTTGAATGCGTTAGCGTGGATTTGAATGTATAATAACTATTGTGTGTTTTATTGACCAATTCTCAGCACTTTTTCCCAGATAATGTATATTCATATTTAAGCTTAGAAGCTTTTGTATTGCATACCTCCATTAACAGGTCTATCTAGCTTGAACTTCCGTATTTTCCCTTCCGCTCTTCCGCTATTATCATCAGAATTACTTGACCACAAATATTAGCCTGTGGGCGGTCTATACTTTAATTGCCAAAAATGGCAGTGTACCTTGCAACCACACAACACAACGGCACCTTACTCGTTGAGTTGAAGACAGACTGCTAATAATTTACCCCGTAAGGCATACAATATTTGTATATGAGTACATTAGTAGGAATGTATGGGTGCGTATGTATGTATAAGCATGCAATATTTTAGCATGAAATAATATCGTAAAAGGCATCTACAGAAAACCTCGAGCAAATAACGAAATAAATAACCCAACAACATTACGTTTAGTAGCATAAACATAAAATAGCATAAGCATAAACATAAACTGTTTACCTGCTGCAAATTACTAAGCACGAAATATGACTACAATTAAATACTCACATAGGCACATAATTGTACCGTATAAATACTCATACTAATAAGCGATAAGTAGGAGCTGTGTTGGTAGTCTTAGCGCAAGTATCATACAATAATGGAAGCGGAGTGCGTCGGCAAGGCAGGCAATAATAATGTTGTTTCTATAGTGAAAAGTGTACCGAAAGCCGAATTGAATAGCACATTCATACCCACTAGGGATGCCAATACCGAGCTATTAAGTATTGGGAATCTCAGCTGAAATGAGTCCCGGCAAGGAAAATATATAGTTTGTAAAAATGAACAGATGATGATGATAATCGATATACGTCCGGTTCACTTGATTAGAGGAAATCATTTTTATGGAAGAAAATGGTCATTAAAGCAACCATATTTGAGTTAGTAATCCAAGTCTTTCTGATAATTCAAGTGAAGAACGTATGCATGCGTCAAAATAATATTCCATTTAACGGTATTTCACAGCAGTAAAACTTCAACAGAAGGGCGATCCTGCAATCTGTGCCAATTACCGCGGGAGTAGTCTTCTAAATATCGCCTATAAGGTCCTAGCAAGCGTATTGTGTGAAAGGCTGAAGCCCACCGTCAACCAATTGATTGGACCTTATCAGTGTGACTTTAGACCTGGAAAGTCTACCATCGACCAAATATTTACAATACGCCAAATCTTGGAAAAAGTAACACTCTATAAGGCTCTCATCATGCCCGTCCTAACGTATGGCGCAGAAGCTTGGACGATGACAACATCCGATGAAGCGACGCTTGGAGTGTTTGAGAGAAAGATTCTGCGTACAATTTTTGGACCTTTGCACGTTGGCAACGCCGAATATCGCAGGGATGGAACGATGAGCTGCATGAGCTTTACGACGACATAGACATAGCGCAGCGAAAAAAGATCCAGCGGCTATGTTGGCTGGGTCATGTCGTCCGAATGGATACAAACGCTCCGGCTTTGAAAGTATTCGATGCGGTACCAGCTGGTGGTAGCAGAGGAAGAGGGCGGCCTCCTATGCGTTGGAAAGATCAGGTGGAGAAGGACTTGGCTTCACTTGGTGTGTCCAATTGGCGCCGGTTAGCACGAGAAAGAAACGACTGGCGCGCTTTGTTAAACTCGAAAGGACGGCGTTTTGCGACGATTGAGGAGATAAAAACCGAATTGCTGAGCGAGCTCAAGGACATACCAAAAAGTGCATATCAAAACTGCTTCGAGGATTGGAAAAAAACGCTGGCACAACTGTATTTTAAATAAAATTGATGAGTAAATAATTTGTTTTTTTTTTCAGAAACATGAAAATTCACCTTATATTTTGAACGCACCTCCTACATTGCTAGATATACATGTTTCCATCTCTAAGCCAATCAGTGAATGCTTTTTCTAAAATATCGTTCCCCTTCTTAATCAAATCAGTCATTCGGAAATTTCTTTTTCACATTTTCTTAAAAATCGAAGTCCTGCTCCACAAAAGCGCGTCACATCCATGCAAACAAGTGGTAATCAGATCGAGCTAAGACTGCTGAATAAATCATGAAAGGATTCTACCTCATACTTGGCACGCTTTCATCAACGTGATAGTGCAATTGTTTTCAAAGAAAATAATTTTGCATTGACTTCAAAGAAAATAATTTTGTTTTGCCTTTTTTGATTTTGTGCGCGCTTTTGAAGCAAAGCATGATTCAATTCCATTCCATCGGTACCGTTAATTTACAATAGCTTCACTTAAGTTTAGATGCTTATATCAGATTGCAATTCTCCAATCCCCAAAAACAAAGACCGCTGCCTTTGTGTTTCTGAAGCAACTTGGTTTTAGTCGACGTGAACTGTTGACCAATTTTCTTTGCTTGCATTTCACAAAATGGGTACATATATCGACTTTTCAACGACATTAACGATTCGATAAATAGTGATTTCCTTTTGTATTTTGCTAGCATCATTTGGTAGGAGTTTTCTTCTGTGTGCACACAACTTGACGTAGTTAGCACAGCAAAAAAATCCGTTGTTGTGAGAGGCTTGCAAAATCCAGTATTTGCCAGCAGAGGTTAGAGAAGAAAATCGTAAAAACACTCGATTGATGGCGTTCGAAATTTCATAAATTGCTATCTATCGGCAGCTATGTGTGAACTCCGGCCTCATAGGTACGAAAATAGGTGTACGATTTTCCGAGACAGTGCAGTTGATACCCGTATTTGTCACCTATGATCCATCTTTTACTGACAAAATCAACCAATAAACAAATCAGCTCTTAACTAATCTGCGTAACAATCGTCTGCCACACTACAATTTTAATCAGAATTAACTGTGCCGGTAATCCCGATTAACGCCGCCGCCGTTCTAGGCATATTTGTAGAGCAAAAATAATCACCGCATCGCAAGATTTATGATTTCTGCAAATGGCGTCGTATGCCAAACTTATTTTGTACTTATGAAGTAGACAGCTCCAGTATACAAACAGACAAGCAATGGAACGTGCGAAGGTCAAAATAAAGATTTCCAACACCGAAAATACACATTTTGTGCCATCTTGCCTTTGAATTCTGTTCTGGGGCATATGCTCCTCTCATATGAAAGAAAAATTTAAACCGGGAGATCTTACTGGAAACCTCAATATTCTAAATAGGGTTGAACATGCAGCATGCATGACCCAGGCGAATGACCCCACGGAACACGTAAACAATTTTAGTAAGAGATACAAGATTATCTTCTCATACAGGGAAAAGTGGAACACTAGCCCAACTGGCTACATAATGACTCGAAAAAATGGTATAAAGATGGATCCAAAACGCTCCAGGGAGTAAGAGCAGGAATTGTGGGGTCTGGAGCACACCAATTTTTAGCACTGAGTAAAGATACCACAATTATCCATGCAGAGTTCTTCGCTATAAAAGAAACAGTGGAAATCATATCCAAAGAGGATTCGAAAAAGTAAAACTTAAAATACTTTCGGACCGTCAATCAGTCCTCAAAATCTTAAATAGCTTTACGATCAATTCAAAAGTCTTTATAGAGTGCACATATACACTCAAAAAACTGGTGACTCTTACATGAGGCTCCAAGACATGAGGGACACGAAGGAAACGAGAAGGCAGACTTTTAGGCCACAAAAAGGGGTGGAAGGGTCATTTATTAGATCAACCACATTTTTCGGTTTTAATAAAAACAACCTCAAACAGGAAAGAAAAATGGGCCAAAATAAAAATCAAGGTATATTGAAACGGCACACACGACTGTGCAATGGCAAAATCGGTTCTAATCCCAGACAAAACGGTCATCAGATTACTCTCTGGAGTACTTACAGGCCACTTTGCCTGCAATAAACATTTCAATAAAATAGGACTATATAGCACTAGTTTCTGCAGTTCCTGCTGTGATGAAGAGGAGTCCATGGAACATTTAATCAGAAGACTAAAAACGCTCGCCAGTGCATAAAGGCTTCAGCCTAAGTATTAGCATTACCAATTAAGTTTCTAGTGCTCCGATTTCTAGAGCTTTGAGAGAATTTAAGGGGTTACATATGTCCAGAATTTTCAAAAAACCAATAATTTTTAGCAGATTATTATTTTCTATAGTTTTAGTGGTATTTCTGTGGAAGTCGATTGTAAAAATTTCCCATAGATACAAAGTTATGGTAGAATATGTAACTGCCCGACGAGAGTTTGATGCGCACGGGTAGCTGTCGAGCTCTTGAAAGTTTAAACTTGTTTTTCTCAAGACTACTTTTTCCGGCATGGTCTGCATGATAACTCACACAATTAAGATGCGGTTTTTTTAAGTATTCGAAAGTGTTTTCTCTATAGTTCGTCGAGCCGGATTTTTCATATTTTTATTAAAAAAATTTTATAAATTTAATTAATGTGTGATATTTATGACGTAAAACGTATACTTTTTTTCGTTATCTTAGTAAATTATAAAATTTTTCGCAATTCAAAAATCCGGCTCCACAGACTATAACTACAACTTTATTTTACAAGAATATTTTAACTTTTTACAGATTCATCAACATTTCAAGGAGAAATAATGCATACCGTGGAGTAACTTTTTTTTTCATTGTACTTAGGGTCACACGATTTTTATATACTAATTTTTGTAAAGAAAAATTAAAATACATTTTTTTATAAAGTTTAAATAGAGTAAAGTCGGGTATTGTGGGCATCATTTTACCTTGATATTAATTTCTGCCAAAATAATCGTAATGAAAAAGCGATCTTTTGTTTTTCTTTCTAACAGATATTGAATTATCTTTACATTTTATTGCAAAATATACACTAATATAATCGTTTTTGTCGGATAATATAGAAAAACTGAAACCACCTTAAAAGTTGATTAAAAGAAAAATGGTGGATAATGTGGCCCAGGGTATTCGGGTAAAGTAGGCCACTAGAAAAAATCACCAAAAACTATTGTAAGAGTTGATAATAAATCAATAAATTTAGTTATACATTCTTTTATTTTAATTAATGACCTCCTTGGTTGACTATTTCAAAAAAAATTATTAAACATAGGTAAATATAAATTCTCATTCTGTATAGCAGATGGTGGAAATTTGTGTTTCTCATACTCTTGCTCAAGTAACTCGAAAAACATCTTTTGTAAAACCCATTGCTCTATTAAAAAACGTTCCCGTTGGAGTGCGAAAACTAAGCTCATTTTTTGTGCCTGCGCAGGAATTCATGCAGCCAACTTTTCCCTGCAAATGGCGTCATTACTATTATATTACACGCCACTGAAAAAAAAATCGACTGCACTTCACAAAATATTTTGATCCACTGGTCATCAGTAAAGAGTCCAATTTAAAAAGCGAGCAGCGTAAAACATCCGTTATATGAATTTTGAAGTTCATAAGCAATTTTTCTAGTGCATGTTCGTTATTATCAAAAATACAGACGTTGACCACATTACCCGAATAGCCCACAATGCCCGATTTTACTCTCCTAATAAACAATTTATAAAATTTTTTTATATTTATTTTATCCCTTTTTTTATATTTATTATTATCCCTTCTAAAAACAGTGCATTTCTTTTAGCGCATTTTTGGCGCTGCTGGACGTATGTAATCCCTTAATTCGCTTTCAAATCATATCCACTAAGCCTTACTTCAAAATTTATTAAATAAATTCCTTAACTATTGTAGATTTTAAGTGTTATTTAATATAAATCATAAATTAAAAAAAAGGATAACTTTGGGTAAACATGAAACTTCTCCGCTCTATGGGAATGGCAAAACACCTCTTTTTAAGGTTGGGTAAATTTTTAGATAATTTCTTCAAATGTGTCTTATATGAGCTATGCTCCTTTAAAATCCTTTAAATACAACTAAAAATATTGCAATTTCATTCATGCTATAAAAAATGTTGGCTTTTATATTAGGTGCGCAACTAAGTTCTCGCTGTTTGTCAATAGATTCCGCCAGCAGTGTATGCTAGTCAATTCTAACATAACCTAAACGTCATAAACCAAGCTTAGACATATGGTAAACAAACTGCTTCGACACATCAGTGATTTTGTTTTGATATCATATACTTTTGATTTTGTGAAAATGTCTGATTTTGTGCCGAATAATTGGCATTTGCGGGAAGTGTTGATTTTTTGCTTTCATTCGAAAAAAAACGGCGTCTGAAGCATGTCGGGAGCTACAAAAAGTTTATGAAGATGCTGCTTTAAGTGAAACAACGTGCCGTGATTGATTCCGTCGTTTCAACGACGGTGATTTTAATGTTGACGCCCGTCCGCCTGAAGGAATACCAAAAACCTTCGACGACGCCTTCAAACGCAAGAAGAGCTTGCTTCAGTATTAGGAGTTACCCGCCAATCCATTTCCAAGCGATTGCATGCTTTGGGAATGATTCAGAAACAGGGGACTTGAGTTCCTTATGAGTTAAAACCAAGGGATGGATGTTGAACGTCGTTTGCTCGGCTGTGAACAACTGCTCCAGCGGTAAAACAGGAAAGGTTTTCTTCATCGCATCGTGACGGGTGATGAAAATGAATTCCTTACAGCAATCCAAAGGAAAGAAAGTCATGGGGACTGCCCGATCATGCTTCTACGTCGTCGCCTCAGCCGAATATTCACGCTGCGAAGGTTATGCTATGTATTTGGTAGGACCAAGTTGGTGTTATTTATTATAAACTGTTAAAACCAATCTATACCATCGCTCGACTTCAATTGATGCGATTGAGCCGAGCACTGCGCGAGAAGCGGCCGCAATACGCGGAGATTCATGCAAAAGTGATTCTACAGCATGACAACGCTTGACCTCACGTTGCCGAGCCCGTTAAAACCTACCTGGAAACACTGAAATGGGAAATCCTACGCCACCCGCCATATTCTCCAGATATTGCGCCGTATGATTATCACCTGTTCCGATCGATGACAGTTCCATTCATATGAAGACTTCGAAAAATGTCTTGATCCGTGGATAGCTTCAAAAGATGAACAGTTTTACCGCGACGGTATACGAGATCTACCAGAAAGATGGGAAAAAGTATGATAGTAGTCAGCGATGGGCAATACTTTCAATGATTCACTTGTAACCATTTTTTCTGAAAAAGTTGTATGTTCATCAAAAAAACAGCGAGAACTTAGTTGCGCACCTAATAGCTTTCAGCTTATTGAAACTTAATTTTGTTTTGCAAACTTTACGTTCCAATTACAGTTTTTCAATTCCGGTAAATTATATTTGGCTATTAAATTCTTGTTGAATTAAAGAACACAAAACCTCGGGACCAATCCGATTGACAACTTACATCGCTAATATTGGCATCCTTACTACCAAATCACACACGCATGCCGGTTAACTTGTCAGTATTGTATTTGTAGTTGCTACCTATAAATGACTTAGTTATAAGTTACAATAAATTACACACCAATACATATAACAATTTCAATACATTACGCCTAGTGCACACCTGGGGCAGTGCTTGAGAATTTGAATTTCAAAAGCTGCCAGCCTGTTAATCATTGCCGCTTTGCTTCTGTTTGCTATTTCTTATTTTTTTTATATTTACTAATATAGTAGGTAGTGATTTTGGGGATTCATAATAATGCCGGCGGTAGTAGTTGTGATACAATACTCTTGCCACCATTCACTGAACTCATAAATATTTACGTATGTACTTATGTGCTTATGTACTTATGTACTTATGCACTAATCATTAATATACTCGTAAGTTTCTCATTTGGCATTAACTATTCTGTACATTGTTACTTCATTGCTTCCAGCAACCCGTTAAATGTCTCTCTTATTCAATTGCTAACAAACGTACTTAGCAATAGTCGTTACTTATCATTTATTATTACAATATTAGTAGTGGTATTAGTATGCATTAGTTTAGTAGTTGTTAGTTCGTTTTAATAGTAGTAGTAATTTATAATATTATAATAACTTACGTCTTTAGTTGCTATTTCTGTTGTAGTGCGTTTCGGAATTATAGGCCCGCCTTTGCTGGAATGCGCGCCACTCTTTACTGCTGCGTTTCGCTTCTGCTTTATTATTCAATGTTCTTATTTAATTTTTTTTTGTATTTTAACATTTAGTTTTATTTTTATTTTTATTTGAATTTTTTTTTTTTAATTTTATTTTTATTTTCATTTTTATTCTCAGTTTCACTTAAATTTTTAATTTTTTTTTTAGCTTTTAGTTTTACTTTTATTTTTATTTAATTTTACTTTTTATTTTATTTTAATTTTTATTTTCATTTTCATTTAAATTTTTTTCTAACTTTTATTTTTACTTTTAACAAGTTTTTTATAGCATTTATTATCTCTTAACTCTAATTTTTATTTAACTTTTTTTTTAACTCGCTTTGTTATTAGCTTTGTTGTTTTATTATTCCTTGTTTTGCTGTTGCTTTTGTTTTTTCTTTGCAATTTGTTTTTATAACACAGGTTTGGCAATGCTCGGTTTCGCTGTTGTCGTTGCAATTTCCGACAATTTAATATCGATTGGTACGCGCGTATCGTATAACGTTGGCGCCTGCAATATTATCCCGGCTGTACCAACGACAACGGCTATTGTGAATAACCATAAGAATAGACGATCCAATACCATGGCCACGTACTTCCAATCTTCTTTGACCTGTCGCGCGCAAAAGAGAAAGAAAACATATGAGAAAATGGGGAAAATACGTGAAAATAGAAATTGTTGGCCAAATTTTAGAGTAAACAACATCAAAAAAGGGGTAAGAATAAATGACACAAAAGTCTGTATTGAATATGGAAAACATTGTGCACACGTAGGGTAGTACGTAAAAAGTTCATGTACTGTATACGAGTATTTATTACGACACACCCAGAATTGCGCTATAATGAAAATTTCAGGTACTTCCTTCCAAAACATACATATTTTTAAACAGTATTCATATACCTATGAATGAGCCTTGTTTTTTTTTCAATTTCAAACGTTTATTAACAAAAAATGGTTACAAATTTAACCTTCAAAATAATAGCCATCGCTAGCGACACATTTTTCCCATCTCTCAGGCAATTTGTGGATGCCGCGCCAAAAAAATTGGGCATATTTGGCCGCAAACCAATGAGCCATTTTTTGGCTTCTTCGTGAGAATTGAAGCGCTGCTCGGAAAGTGCGTGGCTCATCGATGCAAACAAATGATAATCGGAAGGCGCCAAGTCTGGTGAGTAAGCCACATGCACCAGCGGTTCCCAATCGTACGGCTTCACCAATTCCCGAGTCGCTCTTGTTCGATATGGCGATGCATTGTCGCATTGTCAGTTCATGCGATACCCATTTTTCATGCTCATGTTTTTCAAACGTTTGGAAATGGTTTTTTGGGTCACTCCCAACTGCTCAGCAATCATTTCTTGCGTTTGACCATCATCTTCATCCAACAATGCTTGCAATTCGACGTCCTCAAACTTTTTCGGTGACCGGCCACGGTCCTCGTTCTCCACGCTAAAATTACCACTTCGGAATTTTTCAAACCACCTGAAGCAGTGTGCTCTACTTAGAGCATGTCCACCATAAGCTTCTATAAACATTTGATGAGCTTGAGAAGCGTTTTTCTTCAATTGAAACAGAAAATCAACGATGCCCGCAAATCGTAGTTTGAAGGCATGAAACTCGACATTTTTAAGAACGACAAAAATGCATTGTTGTATGAAACGTAACAAACAATGAACTGAATATTGTTGATAGATGACAGACGAAAAAATCAAGACATTTGGGAAGGTTTAAAAATACTCCTAGCGACATCTATGGACTAATAGCTAAAACTCTATTTCATAGGTATATATCGTTTTCAAAACAATGCTCAGTTAAAAGAGTGATAGACTATACTATAAAAATATATTTTTATTTATTTTATGCAACACTCAATTTCGAGATATTAAGATTTATATGGAATAAGTTTGGGAATATTCTTCAAAATTCAAAATTATTTGCAAATATACAAATTTATTTCGAAAATATTATATATATAATAATAAGTTCCTATAAACTTTTTTAATGACAACATCGGAGATTAACGATTCCCTTCAATATATTGGGTTGCCAACTAAGTAATTGCGGATTTTACTCATAGATGGCTTCAGTTGAATTTTTAGGTTTGCAAATGTGAAACCCATTTTGTGATTTGATAGTTGGTGATTCAGCGGTCAATCAGTAAACAGTTTTTTGATCGGTTGCGTAGTTTTCGTTTGGCGTTCGTTGAAAAATGGAAAATCAAAGGGATCATTTTCGTTATAAAGGGTGGTTAAATTTTAAGGGCCGATGTTGAATGTGAACCAATCCTAAACGTCAAGTTTTTTCTATATTTAATTTGACATTTTTCAATTTCAGACTAATTCAATTTGAACTATAGAAAGATATATAATCAAACAATGCGTTAAAGTTATTCATGCTTATTATGAAAACGGGCGTTCAAATCAAAATGCATACGCACACTTCGTGACCTCACATTTTCACCTCAGTGGATTCGTCAATAAGCAGAATTGCCGCATTTGGGCGAATGATAATCCAAGAGTGATTGCCGGAAAACCAATGCACCCACAAAGAGTGACTGTTTGGAGTGGTATATGGGCAGACGCCATCGGATGGAGGTGTGCCGCCGAGACCGCGGCGGCCAGTTGGTCGATATTTTGTTCCATACATAATTGTGCCATACCAGTATTATCATGATAAGGAGAAATAACAATAATTTCTTAAAAAAAGTATATTTTATTCAAAATCAACACCGAGCCTGAAACTTAACCACCGTTTACATTCACAGCTCGACCTGTGGCTTGAGTCCCCATTATATACTGAACATATATTTGCAGGAGTAAAAGGCTATTCTGGCCTTCTTTACCCGATTTTCAATGTGTAGCTTCCAATGAAGTTTGGGGTCAAGTATCATCCCAAGATATCTAACTTCCGATAAGAGTGGGATAACGCGGTTGTTTAATTGGAAAGTCGAAAGTGTAGAGGTTTATATTTTCTGGTAAATAACACCAGCTTCGTTTTGCCAGAGTTGACTCGGAAGCCGCAAGTGGCAGCCCAGCGACTGAGTTCTTACGAATGGTAGTCGGAGTACAACTTCTTCGGCTACGGCGACCGATATGATTATTGCCTAAAAAGAAATCTTCCTGAACAAATAATATAATATTTTGACTGGATGGATATGCTACAGGAGTCTAGAATAAAAAAAATAAAATAAATAAATAAATTTACATATTCGCAAAAACTCGTTTTTTTCACAACTAGCTACATTCATACATGTACTGCTATATTTTCTTAGTATTTACACCATTTTTGGCATTATTTTCGGTTCATATATAAATATAGTACACAGCTGCGTCCGCCGTAGCCGAATGGGTTGGTGCGGGACTAGCATTCGGAATTCACAGAGAGAACGTAGGTTCGAATCTCGGTGAAACACCAAATTAAGGAAAACATTTTTCTAATAGCGGTCGCCCCTCGGCAGGCAATGGCAAACCTCCGAGTGTATTTCTGCCATGAAAAAGCTCCTCATAAAAATATCTGCCATTCGGAGTCGGCTTGAAACTATAGGTCCCTCCATTTGTGGAACAACATCAAGACGCACACCACAAATAGGAGGAGGAGCTCGGCCAAACACCCAAAAAGGGTGTACGCGACAATTATATATACCTTCTGCTCAAATATGAACGAGACGTTATCAATAAACACACTCGACCTTGACTTGTTTACAGTAGCACAGAAAACAAACTATGTGACATATCACGCTGAAATTTTCCATGTAAGCTTATAACAGTCCTTCCAAAAAACAAAAAAATTATTTTTGCCATATGTCATCCGCGGACCGTTTTATTGATAACGTCTCGTTCATATTTGAGTAGAAGGTATGTATACATATATATACAGGTTTTGATACAATCAAAAATATCTGAAAACTATTTTTTTTTGTTAATTATTATTTTTATGTTTCATTATGCATTTGATTTTCTCCGAAACTGTGTCTGTAAGGGTTCAGCGATTAATCTAAAGTATTCATTCCTGACTCACAACTGAGTTAAAATGCATAATTCTTTCATTAAATGTAGAAACGATTTCATTTCTGTTAAATATGAACTGGTATTTGTGTCCAGTACTGGATTGACGCTTTCGAGAACTTCCTCTGCTCTGTTGTGAGCGTATGCTACAATTTTCACCCGCACTTCCTATAACATGCACACAAAATTTGTGTTTTGGACTTCTTCTACATGCAAAGTAAATATTTTGTCGTTCAAAATTAAAACTCAACCCCTTCCGAATGAAGCCAAAAAATTCAGTACAATTAATAAATTTATCAAAGTTTCTTTGCATATGCCCAGCAGAATTGCGAGAATTGATAAAGTAGGAAAAAATAATCTATTTAAAGCAATAAAATGTAGCGTACAACCTCGCTGATGGTGGAAGAAATTGAAAGGGCAAAGTTAATAATATATTCATTTTACTTTTTGTGATTACTTGTGAAACAACAAACTAAGCAACAAAGTTGGCAACAACGATGTCCCTCAGCTTTTGAAGTATTTGCGGTCATCACTTAAGTGCTGCAGCATATTAGGATTGCCTTCCGATGCTGCACAGTGTGCTACTTTCAGCGGAGTGTTGGTCGAAAATTGTAATAATAGAGGTAATTTTAATTTAGAAGAAGTGCTAAAAGACATTTTTTTAAGACTTTCTGAACCGAAATAAGTGTACGTTTAATAATCTGTTTAAAAGAAAGTTTTAATTTGGCGATATTTATCGATATTTTTTTTAAATTCCTATCGAAATAGTAATAAAATAGTAATAAAAGATCTTCATGGCAACGAATATGTCTTTTCTGTCACTTCTTCTAATTCTAGTACGACTTTTCATAAGCCGAGTTCAGAAATGCTTCCCCTCAATCGTTTTAAAATGATTTCACCAAAATTTTAAATAACGCTCAATATCTATCCAGTTGTGGCATTAAAATTAACAACAGTCTCCCTGATGCTCACCTGATAATCTTTTATTATCATTTTCTTAACCTTTTCGATACTCTTCTTAGTCGCTGTGTTGGATGGACAACCGGAGCGAGACGAATCGTCAATCACAGTACGTCTTGCTTTAAATTATGTCTAGCGCTCGTTCGTTTGTGTAGACTGTTTTTACAATTAAAGTTTCAATTACTTTTTCTTTATTGCAATTCGACCAATTTTTAAAAAACGTTACACCTTTTAAGGTTTCGCACTACAATTGAAGAGGGGGGATGGCACAAAGGCATGAAGTCTGGCCATAGAACTTTTCACATCTATACAGATGGCTCTAAAACTTTAGACGGAGCGGGTATTTACTGCTCAAAACTAGGAATAAGGCAGCCTATCAAGCTGCCAGACCGTATTTTCCAAGCGGAAGTTTTTGCTGTGGGGAAAGCCGCAGAGCTAGTTTACACTAGAACAAGATGGTCTGGAGGACGTCTCAAAAGCGGATCTCCCAGCTCTGCTTAAATTCGCCAAAAGCGCTGACTTCCTACATGATGTCTACTTTCGGTATTCATAGAGGTCGGTCTCCATCTGGTATCGCTAGAGACCAAAAGGGCTATGCGTGGCTTATTGCCAACCAGGCTAACCTAACCTAACCTTACACTTTTTAATTAGAATTAAAAACAATTTAGCTATGAAACTTTACAGCCTATTCATAGCTCAAAATTCGCGTAGGTTTTTGTTTGTTAAAAAAATATGTCCTGCATTCATTACATTATGGAAAAAATGAGCAGTACCTTCAGCCAACAAAAAAAAAAAATTAAAAATTAATGGGATATATGAACCACTACAAATTTGGACTCAATTTTTATTTTATATACTTATAATTGGCGCTTATACCCGTTTTGGGTGTTTGGCCGAGTTCCTTCTCCTATTTTTGGCGTGCGTCTTGATGTTGT
This sequence comes from Anastrepha obliqua, assembly GCF_027943255.1. Lineage (NCBI taxonomy): Eukaryota > Metazoa > Arthropoda > Insecta > Diptera > Tephritidae > Anastrepha > Anastrepha obliqua. The sequence goes on from NC_072893.1 coordinate 33,112,662, forward strand.
TCTACAAATGAAGGAACGTATAGTTTTAAGCCTACTTCGAAATGCACTCCTAGGTTTGTATGGTGCTCCAATCTAGGCGAATAAAACGGATCATGTATCATACTTTCGAGGTTTACAGTCTACCTACCGGTTGTGCGCACTACGCGTATGTAGCGCATTTAAAACGGTGTCCAACGATGCAGCCTTAGCAATATCTGGCATGTACCCGCTAGACATATTAGCAATGGAAACTGCCCTAATAGCGAGAGATAACAGCGACCTATAAGTCCGTCTACTCGGGCCGCGTTACGAGATAATTGCATCGACGAGTGGCAAACTAGGTGGGACAACTCGAACAAAGGGCGTTGGATGCACAGATGCATTCCTAACCTAAAGCTTTGGTTAAAGAGGCCACATGGAGAAGTGGACTTTTACCTGACCCAGTTTTTGAGTGGACATAGATGCCTCAAAGCATATCTATATAGGTTTAACCACGACGACAATCCTTATTGCGACTACTGCGATGGAAACATTTTAGAGGACGTTCGTCACATATTCTTCCCATGCTCGCGCTTCCGTTCTGCAAAAGAAATACTCTATAGAACCTTTGGAGAACCTTCTTCGCCGAAAACATTCGTACATCACATGCTGCGCTCGAAGGAACAGTGGAATGCGGCATGCGACTTAGTGGCCGAGATTATGAAAGAGATGAGGCGTCTGAAAAGACTGCGACACAGCAGCGGCGACTAATCGCCTTCCCTCCCCGCGAAATAATACTTGACGGTTGTCCCGCGGCGAGAGGTGATGGAGAGAAACAGGCTCAGCCTGGTTTCAGAAGGCCACTTGAGGGTAGCGCGCTACCACAACGCCTATGAAAAAAAGACGCGTAGGTTTGCCATTGCCTGCTGAGGGCTGATCGCTATTAAAAAAAAAACTATTTCTATCTTTTAGGTGTTTCGTGCATAGAGACTCGTTTTTCCGAATGATTGTCATAAACATTTATTTAGTTTTATAAACATTTAGACTACTCAAAAGGGGAGTCATATATTAAAGAAGATATGCGGCTAGCTCATATTACGACAATTTTCAAAGCAAGATGTGGTTTACTGAAGCCAAATGCAACTATGTATGGAAATGCTCAGAAAATATGCACCCTCTGCAATTTAAACGAGGAAGAAGATATGCAGTACTTCTTCGGAAGATGTCCGATACTAAATGAGATCAGAACAAAATACCTAAACACAGCGAAGCTAAATGAAGCAGAAGTAATAGATATACTTAATGGCCATAATTGGAAAAGACTAACTTGCTTTATATACTCAGCCTTACGATATAGAGAATTTCTTATTGCAGAGTTAAATTTTTGATTACATAATATTTGAGCTGTGACAGACAACATTGTTATTGCCACAAATTTATTATTTCTTTCTTTATGTATTTATATATTTAAACGAATTATTGTAATGTAAGATGCAATATTTATAAATAAATAAAGAATTACTACTACTTACTAGTCTCGTATCAACCCATTCGGCTATGGCGACCGTCCGTATGGGCACTTTTTTGCACTAAAATTCAATGGACTATAAAATTGCATACCTGAAAATTTTCTACAAATTCTGAAGAAAAATTGAATGGATGCTTAAAGATTTTGTAGAAAGTTTAAAAGTTGAATTTAAGTACGAGGGGTTTGTCAAAGAATGAAATATATTTTTATAAAAAAAAAAAAAATAAAAATTAATTTTTGAAAAAAATAGAAAAGAAAATCAATATATGGTGAACTTATCATTACACTTCCGATGTTAGATTTTTGTGGGCTTGAAAACCTTAAAGCATTGATATTTTCATTTTTATTTAGTTAAATGCCGCAAAAAGGTTTTGCCTAAGTTCAAAGTCAACTACAATAAAATTTAAGCAGGTAAAGCCTGCGTTTATTAGAGTTTATCATGAATTATTCTGATAACACCAAGTGAAATGTTTTCTTAGAGAATTAATTCCTCAAGTACTGAGTGAACTAATTAGTGAATCAATTACTGAATTTTAAAAATTTAACAAAATATTTTTTAATATTTTATTATTTTTTTTTAAGATGCTGAAAAATTTTAATAAAATATCTCATTTAATATTTTGGAATAAACTGAGAGAAAACTGATTTTTAAGACTTTCCATCCATGTGACCTTTTAGCATTTCACCCGGTAGTAATTTCAATAATTTCCAAACACTACCACTTCGTAATCTACGAAAAGCAAAAACAACAAAACAAAAAAAATAAATCCGTGCTATTCAAAATAAGAATCCCGATTTTTTTTATATAAGGCGCCGCAAAATTATTCTGTTTTTGAATAATTTTTTATTGAGTAAAAAAAATAATTTTAAGTGAAGAAATGATCGACGTATGACACCATTTACAAAAATGATTTCGATTAATTTTGCGTCATCCTGCACTTTTACTTATATTTTTTTATTTATTTATTATTATTATTTTCATTTATAAATTATAAGAGCTACTATACTTTGCACTATAACTGAACTATTGCTTTTGTGCATTTATATTATATCTTCATTTGTTTGCTCGCTCGCCACTTCTACCACCACTCAAGCATTTCGATCATTTATTCGGTGCTCATCTGCTGTGCTCGTTTTCATTTGGCCAAAAGGCAGCTGAGCATATTTTGCAGCAATGCTCGTAAAGCGCACTTTATATCCAGCGATTCTTGCATTTATCCAACTATGCATTGCATTCATTCATCCAATCATTCAATCATTCATTATGGCAAACAAATAACTTTCAATCCATCCAAATAGTATTTAAGACACCAAAGCATTGCTAGCACCACTCAATGCAGTCGCTATAATATGGATGTATGTATGTACGAATGGACACATATTTGTTTATTGTATCCCTACAGGAAAATCCACTAATACCGAATTGATTCGCTTCTGGTGAAATTAGCTTCGAGACTAGGTCGTATTCCGTTTCCTTTCCATGTAAGAAGCTGTTGAATTTTACAGGGTAATTACCTAGGAAGTATTAATTGTCCTTACCGAAATCGATGGCCCTCTGATTATATATACAGATGGTTCAAAACAAGACGGTAAAGTGGGATTTGGAATCTTTTCCAATTCCCCTCACATGAATCTATCATTTCGATTACCCGACTACTGTAGAGTATTCCAAGTGGAAGTATGCGCTATCTGGTATGCTGCGAAAACTCTCTTAGAAAATAGAACATCACTAGAGGATATCCGCTTTTTCACCGACAGTCAAGCGGCCGTTCGAGCACTCAGCTCCTCTTATACCCACTCAGATGTGGTTCGATCCTGTCTCTTATCTCTTAACGAGATAAGTGTTCAGAATTCTGTCCAAGTTATCTGGATACCGGGTCACAGTGGATTCGAAGGTTACTGCAAAGCTGACAAGCTTGCAAGAGCTGGAGCTGCGCAATTAAATGTTAGTAACTTACCCACAATCCACATTCCGCTTTCAACATGTAAAATGATCATTGATCGAGAATTTCACAGCATTGCTGATCGGAGGTGGCGAGTGGAAACTACTTGCGTTACGACCAGACAAATCTGACCATCCTACAATCTGAAACAGACAAAAACCCTTATAAGTCTTTCGAAACACGAACTAAGGCATATAATAGGTCACTGCCTTTTGGGCACTCATGCACGTCGGCTCGGGGTTCCTCAAAACGACCTGTGCAGATAGTGCGAGGACGAAGATGAGGAAGTATCGAGCAGGCATTTGTTATGCAGTTGTCCCGGCCTAGTCAGAAGTGGACTCGCTCTTCTAGGCTCTCCAACAATTGACAATCTTTCAGTACTCTCGGACCTGAAAATCGAATCTCTCATCAAATTCTCGAAACGAATTAATATCTTTGACCAAAATCTATAATAAAAATCTCGGTTAGGTGGGGAAATCATATAATATAATAAGCTCTAGGGCAACACAACGGACCCACAGCGGTCTATGTGGCACTCCGATGCGGGGTCACCCTTAAACCAGCCAACCGAACCATCAATTGCCTTCGCTGAATTTATTTTAGATAGATTTTGATAGATAAGAATTAACGCTAAACTGGACAGATGAGATCTTTTTAGCACCAACCAGTGATTGTACACTACTTCAGTTTATTATTTATAAATTTTAGGGCTGTGCCATTAATTGAATGCTCAAAATTTTAGTTAATCGTTATACCAATTGCTAAATTAATTAATTAATTTTAGTTATTGATTAATCGGGTAACTAAATTGGGGCATAAATAAAAAGCAATTTATTTGAAAAGCTTGGATCCCATTTCGATTAAGTTTGTTTCCTATAGCAATATCGAAGTTGTATTTTATTTTATAACTTTTGTTTGATGCCTGCTTTTTGAAACATTTTTTAAATTTTTTTGAATTATTTAAGGGCAAACTTCATGTAGACATGTTAAAAAAAATTAACAGTTTATGGAACAAACATTTTTAAAATTATTTAAGGAATGCTCGTTTTGAGTTACTTTATTTTCTGGTGGGTGAGGTTGGGTTCAAAATATCTTCGCACTTACAGCGAACGTCATCTACTGTGTTGATACCGCTGTGTGTGGTGTGGCCACTAAAACAATACCTCTTCCTCTTCTGAGGAGATACCCTTCTCAGGACTAGTTTCTGCAACACTTCGGGAGGACCCAGAATAACATCCATAAACGACCAATTCTATTCGCCGACGTCTGGGTCCACCGTATTTGTAGCCAGCTTTCATGCTATAGGCTCGTCTTCTTGAGTTTCTGTCAGCGAGGTTTTGCATTGTTGCATTGTGTCGAGCTTTGCTTTTTTCATAGTACGTCCTCGATGTATCTCTTTATTGCATTGCAGCTGTTCTCGCGTTCAAGTATTTTTCAGAGCATGTCTTTTCGCGAGCCGTCTGTCCTCAACGCTTCGCAGTACATGCACTTAACTTGCCCATGCGGTATAGATATCTCCGGAAGTATCCGTGGCCCGAAGGAACTGAGATAAAAACTAATTCACTTCTCTAAAGTTCCTTTGGACCCATTTGCCTATTGATGGAATGAGTGTCGCCATCTACCATCTAGGTTCAGTGTTCTATCGGCTTTGTCACCGCAGCATGGTTTGGTATCTCCGTTCCGCGTCATTAGTGCTGACGTGCTTCTTCTTGCAGTCCCACGACATCCATTTCTTTCCGGGCCATGAGGTTGAGGGATATCTCTTAGCTGATCACAAGGAGTGCAGCGCCGGAGACAGTGCGCTAGGCTGAGGCAACTCTGAGTGCCACTGTTCGTTGCACATCCTCCAGTGTTTCGCGCTTGGCTTTGCAGTTTAGCGCATGTCTCCATACTTCGCTGCCGTACAGAAGATTTGAGTTTGTGGCCTCCATGATTAGCCGTTTTTTGCTCTGTGTTGACCCACCGATATTTGCATTAATATGCTTAGCGTTTCCGTGAACTTTGCTGCTTTGGTGGCCGTATGTCGTATCTGGGTCCAGATCCTTGAGTCTTTAGTCCTTGAGTTTTAAGTTATTATAACTTTAGTTATTCGAATATTGCCTAACTCAGCAATAGGTCACTTAACTTACTCGTATAATCGAACAAGCGTACAGCCTTAATATGCTGAATAAAATAATTATTTTAAATCCGAATGTCAACATCAAGTGGACGTCACTTTTTTGCTTTTGCTACTTTGAGAATAGATTTCGCTACATGCGTCAGAGTCGTACCAGTTCTGAACCAGAAATTTCGTTCACTAGTTGAAGTTTTTCCTTCAGGGATGATGCTGCAGCTGTTTTTTCTGTTTATTAAAATAGTTTTCGGAATTATTGAAGACGAATGACTGAAATATTGCATTTGAGTGAAATTGACAGGGTATTGCAGAGGCAAGGCCAACAAAGGAACGATGAGGACGAAAGAGCAGGCGACTAATGAGCAATGTATATATTGCTTATACTATTTTTTTTTTTTTGGATGCAGCAACTCTGTGATAGATACTATAGAATGGATGATAGGACGCTGCTGCTATTGGACTTTAAGCAAGAATGTGATGATAACGATGATGATAGTAGTCGCGATGTGCAGCGGTAGAGTGGCAGTGGATGTGAAATCGTGTTTGTGGAGTGCTGTGAGTGGTGTTGCTGCTGACTGCTGTTGCTGATTTTAATGGTGATTGAATTGGTTTTGCAGTTGCCAATGCGCTTCTATGACATTGATGGTGTTGGACCTTCAGTTGGTGACAAAGATGAATGACGATTAGTTCGGGTAGTGTATGCGCTTTGATGGGCAGAGTATCGTAGCAGCCAATGTACTACAATATATTTTCATACAAACGGAAAAGCTTGTGTTGTAATGGGAAGTAAGAGGAACTTTTATTGCTTTCAAGCATCTACTTCAGCGAAGCAACGCGAACATCTATATTCTTTCTTAACCTTGACCGTAAAAATCTAAAAATTGTGACTTTTTGTACAAAAACAAAAAGAAAAAAGCAAAAACAAAAAAAAAAATTGTCACATTATTATCTCTGTACGAAAGCTCAGCCAACAAGCCTTTATGCTGCTAATGCCTTGCTGGCAAAGTGCGCATAAAGTCTTCTTATGCATGTTTTTCTTTGGAGCTTAGCATTTGAAAGTCATAAAGTAGCTTTACAGTGCGCTCAGTAGTACAAGCGCTAGCGTTCAAAGCCATGATACAGTGTAATCCGCTGTTGGAATATGTTGCTGAGGCGCATAAACAAACAAATATGTAAATGATGAAAAACAAACGCAAAAACCAAAACAAGAACAAAATATTAAATGCAAATATGTTGAGCCAGTGTCATAAAGTATTGTTGTAAAGAATGTGAATTACTTGCGAAGACACAGAGTGTGGGCAAATAAGCATAAACCAAACAATGCGCGAATTTGAAGAGTTTAAGTTGTGTGAACAACGGGTCGTATACGTAACATTCTTGAGAAATGAAAATATTGAAATGTTGCAACTTTGATTTTGACTAAAAACCCAACCATATGAACAAATATGCTTTAAGTCAATTCAAATAATACAAAAATTAAAAAGGCTCAGCGAATCTATCATTTCAGTAATTTTGGGCAAAACTAACCAAAAAATCATGAATGTTTTATACTCGTGAATAATTGTGGTAAATTTATTTATTAGTAAAATATTGGGTAATTTAAAAAGTTTGGTTATAAACTCGGATTTTACTTGTAGTCTATTTTTATTTAGGCAGACAATGGCAAGCCTCCGAATGTATTTCTGTCATGCCAAATTTTCTAAGTTCGGGTTGGAGAGGAGGTGAGAAGGTTTGTCTTTATTGAAGATATATGTTCGTAGTTCTGTTACAGAAGGATATGTTCAGGGGATAGTGTTGAGTTAGCCTGGCATATGGGGAGGTGTTCGGGTCTATGAGCTATGTATTTGTGAGCTTGTTGTGCCCTAATCGTAATCTTAAAATTTTTGTTTAGTCCAATCTGGTAAGTGAATTTTGAGCATTTTTTAAGTAATAGCAGTTAATGTGTTGTTTTTGGTAAACTCATTGATACCAATTAGAAGCTTGTGATATCAGGTTATGATGTTGTGCCTGGTGTGCACTTTTTAAGATGAGGTTGATATCTTTTATGCTGACGTTGTTGGTAGTAATAAGTGGAAGTCGAGATGCTTCTTCGGCAGCGTGGTCTGCTAGTTCATTATTGACAATACCGGAGTGCCCCGGTATCCAGACCAATTTAATTTTAGGATTGTTTTTGATCAGGAGTGATCTTATATTGTGAGGGTATGTGTCGCAGTTGCTTATATTTAATATTGATTTGAGGGACGAGAGTGAATCCCAGCATATTATACATTTTCCTCTCTTTTTTAATTAGTATAATAGCTTAATTGCTTCTAAAATGACGATGATTTCTGCTGATAAAACAGAGGCATAGGGTGGCAGAATGCCAGATTTGAGACTTTGTTAATTTATGATCCATCGGTGTAGATGAATGTATGATTTTTTAGATTGCCTTTCATTTTAAGGAATTTTTGTTTGTATTCTGATTTAGGTGTTTCGGATTTAATACTTGTGCTGAGAGTAATTTTTGAAAGGTTAAGAGGGAGGTTCCAGTATAGTTCCAGATTATAATTTTTGAATTTTTGATTTGGATGAAAAAGAAGATTGAACAATGTGGTTTTTGAAATTGTTCTGTCTAGTGCCGAATTAATTTTTTCTTCGTTTTTCGAGACCGTTTGTAGTTTTTTATTATTTGGAAAGAGGTGTGTCGTACGCATGCAGTAATGTCTAGTAGCATGCTTTTATTTGGAGTGGTATGCAAGGCTCCAAGGGCTGTACATAAAGCTGAATGAAGTTTAGTTTCAAGCTTGTTAAGTATACATTTCGGCGCATTTCCGAAAAAACCGTAATCTATTTTTGAGTTCATGATTACTCTAGTAATGTTGTGTAGTGTATGAGAGTTAGTATGTGCTAGCGAGGCATTTAATGATGTCCATGGTAACAAAGCACCTTACGTCTAGAACAAACCTTGTATTGTTGTTGATAAGCAGTTTACACATCTAAATAGGAAACTAAATATGAAGTGAGCTATACAATATCGGTAGTTTTAGGTATATTTTTCTCCATGTATTGTGCTTTTTTTATAAAAATATATGTATTTCATTCTACAATAAATGACACATAAATACAAGTTTCAAACTGAGTGGAAAATTTTGCTTATGTACACTTTTTATTCAGAATTTTTACAAAAGTTTTTTATATGAAGTTTTATAAGTTTGAAATAGCTTACCTATTTCATTTGTTTTTGATATTTTTTTCTTTGCAGGCATGACGTTTCTTGAAAATTCCAGTAAAACTAAACTAATGGGTTGCTTAATAATAATGCAAATTAAAAATAATGTAAAGAAAAAGGTAAAAAACACGCCATATGCAAGGTGACGTCCAAAGTAAACAAGATTGGCGTCATAAACATGCTTTTGAGTGCCAGTGCGTCTGACCATCGTTTGACCAATTTTTTTAATGCGTCAGTGCGTTGGAAGTTACATCCCTAGCTGTCTTCCAGTGAGAGCTTGGTGACATTCGGTTCAGTGGAATCGAAGTTATTGCGTCTAAAGTATCAGTTTGTTTGTGTCATCGGCACAAAAATGAGTTTCGAACAAAGAGCTAATATCAAATTGTTTTCTAAAATCAGTAAAACGTTTACCGAAACATTTGAATTCATGAAAAAAGTTTATGGCGATGATTGTCTATCTCGTGTTAAAGTTCATGAGTGGTTTACACATTTCAGAGATGGTTGTGAGAACATAAATGACAATGAATGACCCGTATGCACTCCCAAGCACCGAAAACTCCATCAAAATTATTCGTAAATTTATCAAAAATGAACCGAAGTCTTCATTGAAATTCATGGAATCTGAGTTGAATATCTCCAAAACACCGATTTATCGTGTCTTAACTGATCATTTGGGCTTACGAAAGGTCTGTGCACGTTTCATTCCGCACAAGATAATTGAGGACAAAAAATTGCTCAGAATTCAACTTTCGAAAGACCTCATGAAAGAGGCGATAAAAGACGAGAACTTCCTTAACAACATTGTAACTGGTGATGAAACCTGGTGTTGCCAACATGAACCCGAAACTAAGCGTCAAAGTGCCGAATGGACGAGTCACCACGCAAAAAATCATGCTTGGCGAAGTTAAAAATCAAATCGATGCAGAATCAATAAAATCGGTTCATTTTTGACTAAGTTATGAGCATTTAAAAAAGAAAATTCTTATATAATGAAAAAAAAAATCGATTTTGAAAAACAAAAGAGCCGATAAATCTTGAAAAAATTTGTTTTCGGGCGAACAAAAAAGTACGTGTCTCATTATTTTGACCAGAGATCAACATATTTGAGTTACATCGAATTCGAAGAACATGTCCCTAATAGCCCGGTTGAATTGAAATGGAAAGCATCAAATACTGAAAAAATTAGAGAAAAATTATAGGAAATATAATTCGGCTTAGGAGAGGAAGTTTGTTCCTTAGTTAAAGGTTGAATACCTATTAACCCAACTTTATTAGGACCTTTACGAATTTCAATGTAATCTAGAAGAATAAAAATATATCCACTATTTTTGCGTAAATTTTTTGCACAAACGGCTTAAAACTGTTTTATGGTCAATCTTTAGTTCCTGGGCGGTGCTACGACTACTAACATGTCGTTCAACTTCGATTATTTCTGTAATTTTATCGACATTATCGATATTTTCTTTTACACCAAAAATGACTGAACGGAATCGACGAAACCAAAATTGCACGTAATTAGGTGTAACAGTATCGCCACCATAACCACCAGTCTCAATTTCAGCGGCCTGGTGGCCTGGCTTGCATTTTCGCTTTTATCCAAGAAAAACTGTAAAATGTACCAAATTTCCTCTTTATTGATTTCTATTCTTAACACCCTGTAACTCACAACTGAATGGAACAAACAAAAAACAGCAAATGAATTTTCTTAGTGTGAAATGTCACCTTGGCAACGAGCATGAACTTTAAATGGTTTGATCGTTACTTTATGAGATGTCGATCACTATAGTCATCGAAGGAGAAAATAATGGGTTTCTTTTACCCCAAATTAATAATTCGTCCAACCATTCATGCCAGCCTTCAATTGAAATATTAATGATGAATGGTATTTACGACTATATCATTAATATGGACCTAAAGAGTCTATAATATAATTTGATAGCGCATATTTTTGTATTACAAAAGGACAATTTTACCCTTTTTATAATCTCAAAAAATTTATGCAGTTGTAGAGTCTACTTTAGAGCGCAAAAATGTTCCTCGAAAATACTCTCAAAAAATTTCAGTATTTGTCTTTTCAGGCGAAAACAGTGTGATATAACGCAAAAAAGTACACTACTAATTTGTTTGTCAATTGCTAAACCGCATTTATGTCTTTTTTCTGTTTTTTTGTTTCTTTTGTTATTTTGGAAAATGCACAAATTGGCGTAATTCCAAAGCGTAATGAAGCATATGAAGCTTTAAAAGCAGAAGCATTTTTCCAGGCGCTTTGGCACTACTTCAATCCCACATAAGTACGAAATGAACCCTTAAACTCCATTCCGCTTAGGAAGTCTTATGATCAAATTTGATTTCTGTATTTAAAGCCGCAAAACGCAATTAGTTTATGAGGCATAACATACAATATTTTAAGAAATTACGCTTGCAGTATTCCACATGCAATTAAGAACAAATTTTATATCAAAATGAATCGCCTTATCGGAACCTGTACGACTTGAAGACGGTACCTAGCGCATTCAACGACAACGATGAGTTAGACACATTATCAGGGATGCAAATATAATCAGGTACGTCAAAGCGGAAAGGATTCGAAGGAATGGTCACATTTTACGAATGAGAAAGGATAGAACCCTAAAAAAGATCTTCGGGACGAATCCACAAGGCGACAGAAATAGACGTCGACCGAGAAAACGATGGATGATATCGCAGGCGACTATAGAGAAATGGGCATATCTGATATCAAACGAAAAGCTGATGGCCGAGTGACGTTTAGGCGAATTGTAACGGAAGCAATGGTCCACCCCGAACTGTGATGCTATGATGCTGATGATGTTGCTTGAAGATGTAGAATTTTGGCGTTGTATGCCACATAAATCGGATTTGATGCCTGTGATATATATCAGGTCAGTTCATAAGTTCGTGCGTATTTTACCCATAATTTCACTTTTGTACGATTTTTGCATACAAAAAATTATTCGCGGAGTATAACGGAACTATTTATATTTTCTTTGATATATTGAGCATTCAACAAGTGATTTTGATCGAGGATAGAAGCACGTGTTGTTAAAAAATAAAATGGAATCTTCGAACGCATATAAGAGGCATATTTTGTAATATATTTTTTTTTATAAAAGAGGTAATAATGCAACAACTGCTGCTGCGAAACTGCGACGTGGCCGATACCCCGCGCGCTGGTCGTCCTGAAGTCTTTAACTCCGACGCCTTGCTCGAACTCGTGGAAGCTGAGCCAAATTTGACAGTCGATATGATAGCTCAGAGGTTAAATTCATCGCATGGAACAGTTTACAGGCATCTGGTTTAGTTGGGAAAGGTTTCAAAGCTGGGAAATTGGTTCCGCATAGACTTTCCGCCGCCAACCATCAGCTGAGAGTGAATGTGTGGTCTCAACTGCTGCAACGGCTTGAAAGTGATACTTTTTTGAACCGTATTCTTACTGGTGATGGGTCCTTTACAATAATCCTGTTCGCAAATGCCAATGGGTAGATAAAGATGAAACACCAGAACCGACCCCTAGAGATGGCCTTCGCCCCAAGAAGATTCTCCTGTCTATTTGGTGGCATATGGACGGTACTGTTTATTATGAACTTCTGGAATCAAACCAGACGATAACTGGTGATTATTATTCCCATCAGCTATCAAACCTGTGCCTCATTTTTAACAAAAATCGACCGTCTTTAGTGAATAGACGCAAAGTTTTGTTTCACCACGACAACGCAAGACCTCATACCGCAAGGCAAACATTAGGCAAGCTGAACGAGCTCGGATCGGAGCTAATGCCGCATCCGCCATACTCTTCGGATATTGCACCTTGTGATTATCACCTTTTCCGTGGACTTCAATCCTATATGAAAAACAAGAACTTCTCCTCAAAAGAAGCTATAAAAAGGGATATCGAAGCGTATTTTAGCTCCAAGGACAAACTATTTTTTGAGCAGGGAATTAAAAATTTGTCTTAACGTTGGGAAGACATTGCAAATAATGAAGGAAAATATATTATTGACATAAATACTTTAAACATTCTTTCTTATTAAATTTGGAACCACCTTTAAAAAACGCACAAACTTATGGACTGACCTGATATATAAACAGATAGGCAATGCAGCACTTACAGCTCAAATAAAGATTTCAATCCCTCAAAACCATTTTCATTAGTAAAAAATTTATTCAAAACCAAAATTTATGATTAATTTTGTGCCATCTTGTACAGTGTTGCAAAATAAATATGAATTATGAAGCTGACGATGGCCACCGCAAACAACCAAATAAATGGATAGATAGTCTTCAAGTTTCATGAGATAATTATAATTAGAGTACGCCGTTGAAATATCTAAGATTTTGCTGTGAATTATAGCTCAGGCAACTTACTAGACAAGCCGAATATACATATGTATATAAATATGTATTTATATAGTATATGAACATTCACAGAGTCTGTACAACATTTGCTACCATCGAGCTGCTCGCCTACAACGCAGTTAGCCATTCAGACCCACTCAGCGGACATCTCGCTTTTGTGCCGTCAATGCTTAATAAATTTAACAGCCTTAACGGAGTTGTGGGGGGCGCACGCAGCATACAAACATTTTAATTTACGACCGGCACCACCATTATTGCCGCAATTTTATTAATGGTCTTTTAAGGTTTATTGACCGGAATATGTCGTTTTTGCTGAACTAAATCACAAATCGAAGAACCAAATTTTTCCTATTTTTTCTGCGTTTTTTTTTTCTCTTAACATTTAGGATACTCAACTCACCCTTGTGCTCTCCTCCTCCTTGCGCGTCTGCTCCGCTATATAATTCACGCCATCCATGGCTTTGAGCAATTCGGGGCAGGCATGCCAACGATGCCGCAGACCGCTGCCTTCATTGCAACCTTCACTACCGCCCGTCAGACAACAATGCGGACCCTCCTCTCGTTGACACGCTGGCAGTATTTCACGCGGCAGGGTGCCACCAATCGCTCCTTGTCCACAGGCACCGGTCTCGGCATGTTGATACGGCTGCTCCGACGATTGGCAGGCGGCACCTGCACCCATACCCTGATGTATTTGAATGCCGCTGCAGCAGGAGTCTGCGAGCGTCGAAGCAGTCGCCACCGAGTTCACTGTGGTCGTTGACTTTATCACATTCGCATTGCTGCGACCCAGCAGATCGCACGTTGTGGTCGATTGATGTTGCTGGTGGGGATGCAGTGGAGCTGGGACGGGCGAGAATTGTGCAGATGACGCTGACTGTTGGCGATACAAATGATGTGTGGAGGTGCTGGCTACGCCAAAACCTATGCCGACACCCACGCCCACCGAATGCGTATGTACGTGATGCAGCGTTGAAGTGGACGCTGAGATGGCGCCGCTAGGCAGTTGTTGTTGGTGTTGCTGGTGCAGGCGTCCGAACTGTGAGGTGGATGGTCCGTCGAAGCCATTCGTCTGAACTGACGTGGAAGTCTTTTGTTGGCGGAATTTTGTTGGCGTTAGCGGATGATCGAGCAGTGAACCGCCAGTCTGCTGATATTGACTATGATGTTGTGCGTCGACGAGTGATGATGTGGTCGATGTCTGTTGATTCACAGTCGAGATATTGGAGGGGTAGAGTGTGGAAAACTGCCCAGCTGCTGAGGCGTTGCCGGTGGAAGAAAGACCCAGGCCACCAATCGTCGAGTCGTCCAGTAGATTAAGACTCTGCACGCGATGTTGCAGATGTGGTGAGGTACTGCGCGACGTCGTCTTTGGGCTGTGATGCATTCTGAGAACGAGAATCGAATACGAAGATATATTAACGGATTAAGAAACTATAAAAAATATACAAAAATATATATGTAGGACATAGTAATACCTCGACAAGGCCGCTGGCGGTGGTACCGGTGGTATTTGGTCGCCCAACTCAAATCCATTGCAGGTGCGAACCATCAAGCGACGCGATGATTTGCTGCAAACAAAAAGTATGCACATGGATTAATTATTTACAACAAATTGATTCAGTCGTTTAATTAAACATTTTATTATTTTTTCAGATGCATTTCCTACTCACATCATCTCACTAATGGGATACAGTGGTCGTCGCATGACCAGAAAGCGAGGCAGTTGATTGATGAACACCGTTCGCACCCAGGGCGCCATTGTGTGTGTCTGTGGCGAACGGAAATGTATATTGAGCACCACCACCGTGACACATATACTATAGTATGGTTCCCAGAGGATGACGTGCAAGGATTTTCGCGGTAATAGAATGGCAATCCATGGCGGTGTAGAACATTTTGTGGCAAATATCCGTGCGAGACCAACCAGTGTAGAGCCAAAGTGAGCAATGTTGCGTTCATAACGGCACACCGGAAAAGATAGCAAATTGCAGAAAATAGAAAAACCATTTATATGAAAAAATTCGATTCACGTACATATGTTTGTGTGCATACATAGAGAGAGAGAGAGAGAAAGAGCGAGAGCAAGAGGGAGAGGGAGAGAGGGAATGAGAAAGGGCGACTTGTAAAAGATGTTCTACATATTTATAAATTACTTTGGGGAAATAGATGATGCAATGCACTTCAAGTGATTTTTTTTACTCTCTCGTATGTATTAAAAACTCCTGCGTGGTGCTGGCATACAAACTTCCATTCACTGTTCAAAGCAAAGGTCGCACTGAAATATTCACGGAGATACTCGTATGTGGTAGTGTGGCCATGTGTGTGGGATTTCATGTAAAATGACCTTTTTCAATTGCATGCCAAAGCTGTGTAGAAGATATTCTACATACACTGCATGCATATAATAGTTTGCATTAGGGCGAGCCGTCTTTTTTGAGTTTTTATTCATTCATAGACTTTTTTAAATAAAATTAAAAAATTAAAGAATTGTGGTATATATAATACTTATATTAGCGGACTTGTTTGAGAAAACTGTATTTATTTATTTACTTATAACGAGGAAGGTTAGGTTAGGTTGAAGCGCATGTCCTGTGGGACACACTCAGGCTCATAGCCCATTGTGATGCCGCGTAGGGAGCTTGTCCCTATCTCTCCTAAAACCAGTATGTGCTTTTCAAAAATTTTAAAATATCTCTGATTTCTGTAGAACTGAGATCTTCCAACTCATCAAAAAATTGTTCACCCAGAATAGTAAACCTGCGTCTGGATAGAGTTGGAAAGTGGCACAGTAGGTGCGATATTGTCTCTTCCTCGTCCTCATCTAGACAACTTCTACAGCAGTCATGTATTTGCACACCCATCCTTTGGGCGTGTCTACCTATTAGGCAATGCCCCGTTATGACTGAGATCAATGTGCTAAGACTGTGTTTATTTTTGCTTAGCAGAGATTCTGTGCGTTTAGCATTTAGAGTGGGCTACAGTTGACGAGCGATTTAGCAGGTGCCTTCATTGCGCCATCTTTCGTTTGCTTTCTTTACAATTTCTTCAAGGATGAATAGCTTACATGTTTGTAAGGGTATCCCTATGGCATTATCTATGTACTTATCAGTCAATTTAGCGCCGAGTCTCGCTAGTTCATCGGCTCTACAGTTATCCTCAACGTCGCGATGACCAGGAACCCATGTTACCTTTAGGTGAAATGACTCAGCCATCTCGTTAAGAGATGTGCGGCATTTCATGGCTACCTTGGAGGTTGTCGACTGTGAGGGATTTCATCGCCGCTTGGCTATCAGTGAAAATGTAGATATCATTTTCGGATATCGCATCACACTATATCAGTGTCGCGGCTTTTATTATTGCCATCAGTTCAGCCTGAAAGACACTACAGTAGTCGGGGAGCCGAAAACTGAAGGAGACCCCCAGATGTTCGAAATATACACCTCCGCCCACCCTGCCCTCGAGCTTTGAGCCATCTGTGTATACATGGATGGACTCGCCCTATCTCACATCGTCCCGTTCCCACTCTTCCCTTGAGGGTAGGAGAGTTGTAAACGATGTTATGGCAAGTATAGGCGGGAGTGCATAGTTCACCAGTCCGGGAAGCCCCATAGGACCAGCCAGGATTTTACCGTGACCATAATCCGTGTTTGACCACTTATTTAGAGTGTTCAGTCTTATTGCCGCGCTGCGAGCGTTATAATATATATTTCCTGCAGATCTACCGGAAGGAAGTTTAGTGTCGCATATAATGCTTTCGATGGTGTGGTTGACATGGCGTCGGTTATCAGAACCTAGTTTTTGAACTTTGTCATATTTTTTGATGTTCACACCCTTCTGAAGGAATATAATGAGGAATAAAAATACATTTTTTTATACACGAAGAAAGGAGCACTGGCTGCCAGGGCCTTTGGCAGCGAGAAAACTTTAATCTAGGCGTAATTTTACTGTTAAATGCCCCACAGAAGGTTATTTAAGAAAAGAGGAAAATGTCACTTTTTACAACTACACTATCGAGCATAACTGAGTACATGATAATTTTTTTATACAACATTAAAGAAAAATAGAAAAAAAATTGAGTTCGATTTTTTGTGTTTTTTTGTTTTTTTTTTTAATATTTGCCATGCTTTAACCAAGAGCATATAAACTTTTAACCGTGTACAAAATTTAGAAAAATTGGCCTTGGGTTGACCGCGTGTTGGCCTGTAATCTGATTTTATCGAAAAGCTTGGTATTTTTTAACATAAAATTACATATAACATTTTCAAGTCAGAACTTCATTTGTGCTTTTGTCAGTGAGTGGAAAAATTCATCTTGCTCAAAAAATTGAATTAATTCGTGAAAATTTTTCTGATTGCGATGATTTATAATGATTTTTCAAGACAGGTGGATTATCGATACTAAAGTACATTCCTCAACTTACTTCGACTTTGGAGATGAAGCACCACACTTAGCCACTTAGAAACGCTGATATAATGAGTGCCAAAGTAACAGTCGATCCTTGCAGGATCGCAAATGTACCACTAAAGAAACTTAAAATAATTAATTCTGAGTGGCACATAACCATTCGTTTACCACAAGTTTTCGGAGAAATTAAAAAAACAAATGGCCGACGATGAATCGTTCTTCACTAAGACAATACGAACTCTCACGCAGCGGCTCATACAAGAGAGTTAATGAGCATTCAAAAGATCCAATTAATAAGTCATAAACACTGCGTTGGCACTTAATAGTTTCTTTTTGTTCCTGAGCATAAAAAAATGCGAAGTCAACGTTTTGCAAATCCTAAGCAAGCTGTTGAGGTTTGTAAACAACTAGTTTTGGAATTATCCACTTCTGAGTGAGAAAAGAACTTTGAAAATTGCATCAAGCGAGTGCAGAAATATATTGACATCCTATTGGAATATTTTGATATGTCACAGTGAATATTAGTAAACACACACATTTTTTTTATTACAGTCAAAATGTCTAATTACGTTCCAACAAAACAGCATTTGCGGGGAGGCTTACTTTTGTTCTTCAATTTAAAGAAAAGTGCAACATAAGCACATCGTTTACTCTCAGAAGCTTATCCTGAATATGCTCCAGAGGCTAGAGTATGTCAGCAGCGGTTTGCACGATTTAAAAGTGGTGATTTTGACACAGAAGACAAAGAGCGATCAGGTCCATCAAAAAAGAATTAAGACGAAGAAGGCATTACTCGATCAGGATCCATGTGAAACTCAAGAAGAACTTGGAAAAACATTGGAAGTCACTCAACAAGCCATTTTTAAACGTTTAAAAGCAGCCGGATACATTCACAAACAAGGAAATTGGGTGCCACACGAATTGATGCCGAGAGACGATTTTGCATGTGTGAAATGCTGCTTAATAGCCACAAAAAGAAATCGTTTTTGCATCGTATTGTCACTGGCGATGAAAAGTGGATTCATTATGACAACCCAAAGAGTAAAAGATCATATGTGAAGCCAGGCCAACCAGCCAAATCGACACAAAAGCCGAATATTCATGGTTTGAAGGTAATGCTCTGTATTTGGTGGGATCAGAAGGGTGTGCTGTACTATGAGCTGTTAAAATCGGGCCAGACGATCACGGGAGAGCTATGCTATGCAACGATTGATACGTTTGAAGCAAGCAATAGCCGAAAAACGGCCTGAATGGGCGATCAGACACGAGAAATTGATTTTCCATCATGACAATGCTCGGCCACATGTTGCAGTACCGGTCAAAAATTATTTGGAAAAAGCCGGATAGGAAATTCTACCTCACCCGCCTTATAGCACAGGCATAGCTCCTTCTAATTACTACTTGTTTCGGTCGATGCAGAATCACCTTTCTGGAATGCGGTTCACCAGTGTTGAAGGTATTAAAAAATGGCTTGATGACTTTCTCGGCGCAAAAGATGAGAAGTTTTTTTGGGATGGAATCCATAAATTGTCTGAAAGATGGGAAAAAGTGGCCGCTTCCAATGCACAATATTTTGAATAAAATATTTTTTCACTTTTATACTTAAATAAATGGGTGTTTTAACAAAAAAATATGAAATTAATTAGTTGTTCATTATTGGGCATCAAAGGTATCCGGCAGGACGGAAATATTTTCTGTGGCAGCCAAGCTGCAGACTACCGGACGGGTTGCACTGGCAAGCTGCGAATAAGTTAGAAATAACCAATAAACAGTTCCAGCGGCTGCTATATCAGATTGTAGTTGAGGTGTGAAGTGGGCTCTATAGTCCTCTTATTAAAGAACTGCACGATCGCAACCAGCATCGACAAGGTATAATAGCCCTAACCCTGGGCTAACAACCTATCGGTCCTGAAGTATTGTTATTGAAACTGAATTAGGCACTTTGTGGCCAGCCGGCGCTCTAGCAATTAATAGTATAATAATAATAAAATATAAAAGCTGCAGGGTGCATATTTTCGAATATTTTCGAAACATGCTGCTTTGCCCATTCTATGTTAAATGATCTCCTTTGAGAACTTTCAATATCCATTCAATGGATTAATTCAGTGCGGCGCATCCAGCTGGAGTTTCTTGTTAAGTTTCTTCATTTCGTATACCAGCAAGGCACGCTTAAATTTCTCTTCAAGACAGCTGAATATCATTTAAGCACTCATATTATCATCATCACTATCCTCATCCAAGTACACGTTTTTGTTCTAGCCATGGGAAAGTTCTGATAGTTTCCCCTTGTCGGTGTGATATTCTATCTGTCTTTTACAATAGCAATTTCTTATAACTATAAAAATACATCTACTATGCCCTAAAGGCAAGGCAACTAATCACATTTATTCTTACAATGTAATAACTGCTGACAACTAAACTCCTCATCGTCGTCATCACAAACTTCTCAGCACTAATAATCATACTTCTCATTTTTGTTCTCAACAAGTAATCAGCACTGATGGGCCAAACTACTCATTTTCGTCATCAAATCAGCACAAACTCCTCGGTTTCGTAAAAAGTAATCAGACTGAGGAGTTCTTGTCATCATGTATTAGAGAATAATAAAATATGTACTTGTAAATGTATTGCAATTTTTGTCGAAAGTGCTCAGCACTGTCTTGTAGGGTACATTTTATGTTACTCACAGGTACAACTCAAATATAGGTACAAACGCGTACGAATGTGTGTATGTGCAAATATTAAATTTGTGTGCCTTTCTTTTTTTTGTAGTTTTGCTGTCGATTGTTTTTGCATTGAATATTTAATTGAGAGGCCAATCAATATTTATTTTACTCATTCACGGATCACAAAAAATGTAAATTTAAAAACTCCACTGAAACGAGTAACACAGAATTGGCATTAGCGGAAAGAAAGTCAGTATTGTAAATGTAGTGGAAAAAAATGCGAACATTTTTTGATTGATTGAATTGCAAGAGAGTTTTACGCCACTTTTGCAATTTTTTCCTATGCTAAATAAAATATTCATTTGTAAGTAAATGAAAATTGTGATTTTCATATACACCCGCTCACACATACATACAGATATATATTAAATGTGGAAACAGGTAAATTATATTGAAATTTTTTCATAACTGCTATTCTGTATTTAACAATTTATTTCCTGCCCATAAATCCCGAATTATGTAAATAAAATACATTTTACGGTAAAGATTGAAATGAACTTTCATGTTGATTAATTTGCCGAATTTTTTGGAAAAATATTAGGGGAAGTAAGGAAAAAAGCTGAATATTTTCTGGTAGATGTTTTTTAAGCCAAAGCTCAAGGTAGATAAATTGTTTCGGGTCCTACTGCATGGCGATTTGCAGTTAACGCTATGCTTTAGAAGAAGTTCTTTATTAGTTTTGTGTCTGGCGAAACCAGTGGTGTATTACAGCATTCCAAAGTGAAGTTAAGATATAAGAGAAAGAGGAATAAGAAAAAGAAAATACGATACGTTCTTCAGTAATACTACGGCCAAGGTGAAAAGCCAATGCGCAGGGGATCAAAGAATCTGCTGTTCATAAACTCAATATAGCATAAATAAATAAATAAATGCAACACGAAAATAATGAATCCAAAAATTCCATTCGAGCACTTTTTCCAATGCCACGGAATTCGCAGATTAGTGAGAGCACTGTTGAATAATAAAGCCCAAAAAGCTTGAGCGCTTTTTACTCCTGTTAATTTTCTTATTCAATAGATGCGCGTAGATGTTGTTTTAAAATAAAATGTGTAACAATTTAGATCTTGCATATTTCACTATTTTTATTCAAAATACGGCTCTCAACAAATAGAGAGACTGGCACTCGAATTTGGTTACTCAATTTAAAAGGCTATAAATTTAGTTTGGAAAATTAATTACTTTTTTCAATTCAAAGTAATATAGAAAATGTGTGAAAAAATACAATATTTCAGTCAATTTACTATTGCTCGATATGACCAACTTTTGCCTTGACTATGGTCTTGACACGACCCAGAAACGAATCGCAAGCTGCCCAAATGTGACTTGCAGGTATTTTGGCACACTCGCGGATAATGACTTTTTTCAGCGCCTCGAGACTGGTGAATCTTTCAGTTCGGACCTTGATCTCCAAAATGGCTCAAAAAGAATAATCCATCGCACTCGAGTCTGCTGAATTTGAGAGCAATTGTGTGATCGTTATAAAGTTTGGAACTTTGCTTTTTAGCCATTCTTGGGTCCCGCGAGTTTTGTGAGACGGTGCCGAGTCCTGTTGGAACGTCCATTGTCTGCCACCGAAATGTTTGTGCGCCCACGGCTTCAAAGCAAACCCCGGAATACTTTCGTGACAATGTTTCGCTCTTACCTTGACGCCAGGCTCGATAAAAACGTCTGAAGATCGCCTATCTGCGGTTACAGCTGTCCAAACTATTACCTTTGGCGAGTGCTGCCTCCTGGTGACCATTCGATGACTCAAATTCTCGTATGAACGGTCGGTCAAATAAACCCTATCGTTTTGGGAGTTTACGAATTGAAACTCCTTTGCTCTCTCAAGTCTGACTTGTTGCTGCTTTGGTGTGAAAACATGCGTCTTTTGGATTTTGTAAGGCTTGACTTTGAGATCATTTTTCAGTATGCGACG
Organism: Anastrepha obliqua; assembly: GCF_027943255.1. Taxonomy (NCBI): domain Eukaryota; kingdom Metazoa; phylum Arthropoda; class Insecta; order Diptera; family Tephritidae; genus Anastrepha; species Anastrepha obliqua. Next base: position 33,134,837 of record NC_072893.1, read on the forward strand.
GATGCTATGATCAGATATTTTCAGTTCTTTCGCCATTTGATTGACACTTCATCGGAGATTTCGCTCAAGTCGCTTCTTCACTTTTTGAACCATTTCACGTGACGTTGCGGCCTTTTGATCACCACCTCCATGACGATTCGCGATGCTACCAGTATCATTGAAATGAGTAATGATGCGGTAAACAAAAACTTTATTTACTTTAAGGTGCTCGAGCTCACGAACAATCGCTGGTTGTGATTTTCCAGCCAAATATAATGCAATTTTTTGATTTTTTTTTTCGCGTTTAGTCTCTTCAAAATGTTCCCACTGGACTGTCATTTAGCCAACTAACAGGCAGCGGTCTGAAGTTGGTTTCACTTCGAGTGCCGGGCCCTGTATATGTGACAAATTACATCATTTACATGTTCTCCATGAGCAAATCTACAGGTAAAACCCACCAAACAGTCCATTTATGAGTGGCTAATTGTCGATGGTTTGAATTGTCGACTCATTCGGATGAGTATTTCCATCAAAATAATCACGAATTTGGTGATATATTCTTTTTAAAGATTGACTAAAGATGTCAAAGATCTCATAAAAAACGGTACCTTTTTAAGGAGCTATTCACTACTTACATCTAGGCGTCATTTTTGAAAGACTTTTTATATCTATGTTAAATTATGAAATATGAAATAAAACATAAATAATGATTTAGTTGAGCTTTGAAATAAGAAGGAATTTCAAAGCCGTCAAAGAAATTGGTAAAGGGACTACAACACTACCCCATTAAATACAGGGTGTTAAAAAGTAATGTAAAATATTTAAAAGTTAATAGTATGCTCCAAAAGACGCAAAAAATATTATTTGTAAAGAAAGTGATTTGTGAAGAAAAAATGAGCAAAACCAAACGTCAAGCAAACAGTGATTAAATCCTGAAAGATTTTTATGTATGTATTTCCATTCGCATCTACATTTTTCTCTTACTTCCAACTGCTTTACCATATAATTGAAAAAAAAGTATAACATAGATAATGAAATAAGCAAATACTAAATACGAAGAATATTAATTTTGTCCTATTTCCTCACTGAGCAGGTAATTAAACTGAAAATTCTATATTCCATTTCGTGTATCAACTTTTTACTGAACTACGCAGTGAAGCCGCATCCATCTGAGTGCAACTTAATTAGGAGCAGAGCGAAGATGACGCTTTTCATAGGAATGTGAATTGACAACTCTGATGACAACAAGAGCACGAGCAGACATCCGCCGAAGTACACAAAAACAAAAAAAAAAACAGCGAAAAATTGAGCAGTGCTATAGGGATTTTCGATGATGTTGACACTTCATACCGGTCATTATAGTGGTGATACGGCAGCTGCTGTTCCTGGCAACTTGCCGGCTAGTAAAATGAGCGACAGCGTCATTGTTGCAATGGGCAGGTGGTCCTATTTTGTTACTGTAGTTATGTTGATCAACAATAATGTGGATGGCAGTGTTGATGGCCGCGTTGAAATCATGGCTTCCATTCGCATAAAATTGTCTTTCAATGCTGTGATGGGAATTGGCGGGCCATGAGGGCTCTTTGCAGTTGGCTGAATGCAAATTAACTTAATTAACTGGGAAGAAGTGTGGATGTGAATAAAAGTGTACACTTTGTAAACAATACTAAATTAGACGAAGTGGAATAAACTGAAAAATAAAGTTAAGCCAAATTTAATAAAAATAAAAAATAAGAATAAGAATAAGAAAAACAGATTTAAATAAAATGAAATTAAATAAAATAACATTAAAAAAATGGATTAAAAAATTCTTTTTCCCTTTAAAATAAGAAATACAAAACATAAGTATAAGTATTAAAAATAAGATAAAATATTTATATAAAAAGGAAAAAAAATAAAAAAGAATAATAAATAATAATATAAAAACAAGGTAAAATAAAAACCAGTTAATTAAAAATAAATAAATAAATTAAAATTAAACAGAATGAATTTAAATAAATAAAAAATAAGATAAAGTAAAAAGTTAATTAAAACAAATTAAATAAATTAAAATTAAAATTAAACAGAATGACTCAAAATAAATAAAAAAATAGATAAAATAAAAAAGTTAATTAAAACGAATTAAATAAACTAAATTTAAAATTAAAAAGAACGACTTTAAATAAATAAAAAATAAGATAAAGTAAAAAAGTGAATTAAAACAATTTAAATAGATTAAAACTAAACAGAATGACTTAGAATAAATAAAAAATAAGATAAAGTAAAAAAGTTAATTGAAAAAAATTAAATAAATTAAAATTAAAATTAAACAGAATGACTTAAAATAAATAAAAAATAAGATAAAATAAAAAAGTTAATTAAACAAAATTAAATAACCTAAAATTAAAATTAAAAAGAACGACTTAAAATAAATAAAAAATAAGATAAAGTAAAAAAATATGATCATTAAAAAAAAATTAAAAGTTAATGAAAATTAACATTAAATAAAATGATTGAATGAATGATGAAAACAAAATGATTAAAATTAAAAAAAAAAAAAACGACTCAAAATTTTACTAAACTGAGTATTTAAATTTACTGTTGAGATCAGATAAAATAAAAAAATAAGAAAAAAAAAATTAAATAAACAAATGTACGCATAAAAACTAACTAAACTAAAATTAAATAAAATGCATTAAAATAAAAAAATAATCAAAGGTTTATTAAACTTGGTATTTATATAAATTTACTGATGAGATAAGATGCGGGAATTCACTATTAAAAAGGATAAGAAAATATCGCAGGATGCGTAGCAGGTTTCCTGCGACCCATCGATTTTTGACTTATTTCAGAATTATTTTTAAATATGGCTCCACCAAACTAAATATAGCAACGAATAAAGATCCAGCACCTACGTTGGCTGGGTCATGTCGTCCGAATGGATACCAACGTTCTGGCTCTGAAAGTATTCGATGCGGTACCAGCTGGTGGTAGCAGAGGAAGAGGAAGGCTTCCTTTCCGTTGGAAAGATCAGGTGGAGAAGTACTTGGCCAACTGGCGCTGGTAAGCACGAGTAAGAAACGACTGGCGCGCTTTGTTAAGTTCGCACTTAAGCTGTTATCGCGCCAACCAAGAAGAAGAAGAAGTACTAAGTGGGAGGGAGTTTACCTAAAAAGTGCAATACCATAACAATGCCTCGAAGGGGCAGTACATCTTAGTATTTATAGAGGCGCATACTCCAACGGTGGAAAGAGTTTAAGAAATAGTTGCTAATAATAACGAGTTGATGTGAAATTATAATTTTTTATATTTTTTATTTTTATTATTATTATTATTATTATTATTATTATTATTATTATTATTTATTAGAATAATATAAAATATTACACTAACTTAAAAACAAAAAAAGACCACACTAGCTTCTATGCGATTAATTGTCTTTTCTTTTTGGTTCCATTGTGATTCATTTATTTAATTAATATTCTTTAAAAATGTTTCTTTTCTTGTTTAATTAATATTTTTTTAACATTAAGAGGAAGTTATGCAAGTCCAGCTGAAAAATAGCCCTTGTGCGCCAAGTGAGCTTCAGCGAATCTTTACTAAATAACCGAAATCTGCACCAGATAAAAAAAAACAACAAATAATCAGAGTTTCTATGCGTTGACGGTCACTTTTCATAAGTACCGTTATTTTTTTCAATTTGTAAACACTCGAATTTAAATTTTCACCTACAACTAAACTTCTTCAAGTCGGATATGATGTCTTTTCATGCATATTTACGCTATTGTGGCATGTGGCTTAGTCATCCGTTGTATTCGTGCACGCGTGAAAAAATCGTAACATATGAACTGGATTGCGCATTGTGGACTAGCTGCGTTGCTTCCAAAGGTGTTGGCGTAAGTTTATTTTATATCCTTTATTATACATACATATATATAATATGTAAAGTGAAAAATCGACAGTTGTTTACCTTGTCTGTTTGTGCCACACACATAACTGCCAAGCGTTTATTTGTGATGGAAAAAAAAAACTAACAAATGATTTTTTCTAGAGTTTTGGCAGCAACAACGACGCCAACGTCAGTGGCACCACCAACACAAATTTTCACACCGCCGTTGCGCCCACTGCCAATTCGGCTATCGCTTTCGCTTTTTGCTTGTGGGCAAAACGCCAAGTCATTGCATTTTTCGCGAAATTTGAGAAATTCGCAAACATTTCCGAAAAATGCCAGTTTCCGCCAGCATGACAATAACAAATAACTTAGTCAACGGGCGGTAAAGTTGCATACAAAAATATGGACTCGGCGATGAGTATGAAAAAAGTTTCTAAAAAAGTTGTAAAAGAATGTTTATGGAATATGAGAAAGGTAACAAATAACTTAAAAAGTGACAAAAGTTGTGTAAAAAGAAAAATTTGGCGAAAACGTAAAGACAATTTAGTGGCAAATTTCATTCTACTATATTTCGAATTTATTTTCGAAGTTTGTGCTGTTTGTGCCTTGCATTTGTAGCACTGCGATTGTAATTAAGTTGGAAATAGTTATTATTACAAACACAATTGCATTTCTATATGAATGCATGGGCAACATTTTGCATAACCAAAGTATTTTCTATAGCTCAAGTTTAGCTTCGATTATTTTTTGGTTCATTTATTTATGTACTTTGACACCTTCGTTAGTTCATTCATAATTTTCAGTTGGTATTAGGAGCTTACTGTTTCACAGCTCCTATTTAGTTCAATATTTCGATTGAGTGCTACAATTTTTTTATGTGATCGTAAGCCTTCATTTTTCGGAAGCTTTCATTTATGGAATTGTTTTGCAGCATCTCGAAGTAAAAGGCGAGGTTTTTTGCGAAATAATGACACCACTTCTTTTTTTTTCGACAGCGACACAAAGCCGTTTTTCCGTCCACTTCCAAGCCTTCGTTCCACCGACATGGTTTCTTTTAACTTTTTTAACACACAAGTTACCCTAATTTTCGGACAATTTAAGGGGGTATTCTTGTCTAGAAATGTGAAAAACTCAATTTTTTTTTACATATTTTCAAAGTTTAGACCTTCAGAAATATGCCCTTCAACGTATTTTTCAAAATTCGAATTATTTTCGGAGATACAGCGGATTTTGTGACGTGTCGTCTAAGCCGGCCGAGTGAAGCGAATGGCACAATGATCGGCAGATGTTACCGGACGACTTTAGGACTCGCTCTTTCCAGAAAATCTGTTGTATCCCACAGAACCTTTATTTATTCTATACATATATACTTCATACTTCTATAATATATACCTGTAAATATATCGCCGATTAATACAGAGTGAGTAGTAAATATTATGATCTAAATTATTCTATTGGAATTGTTGCTCAAACTTCAAACGCGATTTTCTCAAAACCACTTTCTGTGAGATGGTCGTCATGATATCTCCAGTTCTACTTGACCGATCGCTTTGAACTTTGATAAGAATTTTTTATTATACATCTGTCTATGGCGCCTGCCTCGGATTTTGAAAAATTTATGTTTGAAGTATTTTTAAAAAATTTGAAAAGGTAAAAAAAGAGGGTAAACAATTTTTTTTTTTCAAGTTGACGCCATTTTGTCAATTTTTTATTTGTTTCATTTGGCGTAATCCTATAGCGACATCTTAACTAATGAAGAATTTTTTAAATTTGTTTGTTTTAGATCACTACAAGGGTTGGAATCATGTCAACATGGAGCACCGTTTTTATATAGCCCCCACTCCGCCGACCTGTAATTCCACGATTTTTTTATTTTTTTTTATTCGGTTTTTTTTTATATTGTACTTTTCCAATATTAATAAAAACCATAAAAAAATGTATAGTAAAGATGGTTTTCATTTTTTTTATCTTAGTTTTAAAAATACCTAAAATTAAGTCGGCTAGACCAGAATACCCCCTCAAAGGTTTTACTATGTCACTATGCCACAAATTGCTATTGTTTTTTTAACCGAACACATGTTGAAGAATACGTAGAAGTTACAAAAAGTGAATACGTCAAATTAATAATGACAACAAACAGTATGAAGAATATGCATATTTATTTTTTATTTACAGTTATTTTTACGCAAGTGACGAGTAAATACAATCGACTAGTTTCTTTTGTGTACATTCTTTATGACCTTCAAATAAAAATGGCATATTCCAGCTTGGATCGTACGAGTAAAGAAAACACTGACATAAAGTATGGATCCGCAAAATCGGAAGCACAACGCCGAATGAAGGCAAGTGTAGAATACGATTTGGCGATGACAAAATTCAAATTACTAAGAAATTGAAAAGTAGAGTCAAAGATATGAAGATTATTTAGACGAAAGGCTTTATAAAATATGAGGTGGAGATTAAATGCTGTAACTTTCAAAATAATACATGAGATCATTTCTTGATATTAGTTGAAATAGATTCCTAATGCACCATGCCATGATGTTGTTGAGGTCTCATTGAAGATTGTGTGAATCAGAGTACAGTTTTAAAAAATTTTAAGTTGTCTCTAAAATGAAACCCAAACGGCTACTTGCGCGTTGAATGGGTCTTTTGACCTTTTTTATTTAAAAAGGTGAATAGGCAGTTAGTGTGTTAAACTATTCCACAATAATTTTGAAGAGAAAATTTTACAAGATGAAGAGTTTCTACTAATGATCAAATATATACAAGTATTAGGCGCGCAACTAAGTTCTCGCTGTTTTTTTTTGTTTTTTTTTATGAAAATACAACTTTATTCTGAAAAAATGGTTACAAGTGAATCATTGAAAGTATTGCCCATCTCTGGCTACTACTTTTTCCCATCTTTCTGGTAGATCTCGTATACCATCGCGGGAAAACTGTTCATCTTTTGAGGCTATCCACGGATCAAGCCATCTTTGGATGTCTTTATGTGAATGGAACTGCTGGTCAGCTAGACCATGTGCCATCGATCGGAACAGGTCATAAACGAACAGCGCTCGGCGTATTGCGACTGTTTCTCGCGTTCGGCTTAATCGCATCAATTAAAGTCGATACCGATCCCCAGTGATGGTTTCGATTTGTTTTAACGGTTCATAATAAATAACACCAACTTGGTCCCACCAAATACATAGCACAACCTTCGCAGCGTGAATATTCGGCCGCGACAATGACGTAGAAGCATGACCGGGCAGTCCCCATGACTTTCTTTTCTTTGGATTCCTGTAATGAGTCCATTTTTCATCACCCGTCATGATGCGATGAAAAAAACCCTTCCTTTTTTTGCCGCTCGAGCAGTTGTTCACAGGCGAAATAACGACGTTCAACAACCTTTGGTTTTAACTCATAAGGAACTCAAGTCCCTTGTTTCTGAATCATTCACAAAGCATGTAATCACTTAGAAATGGATTGGCGCGTAACTCCTAATACTGAAGCAAGCTCTTCTTGCGTTTGACACGGATCCTCATTAAGCAATGCCTCCAATTCAGCGTCTTTGAAAGTTTTTGGCCTTCCTTCACGCGGACGGTCGTCAACATTAAAATCACCGCCTTTGAAGCGACGGAATAAATCTCGCCATGTTGTTTCACTTAAGGCAGCATCTGCATAAACTTTTTGTAGCTCCCGACGAGCTTCAACCGCCGTTTTTTCGAATGAAAGAGGAAAATTAACACTTCCCGCTAAAACCAATTAAAATAAAATAAATAAATAATTGGCGCGTACACTTCTGTTAGGTGTTTGGCCGAGCTCCTCCTCCTATTTGTGGTGTGCGTCTTGATGTTGATCCACAAATGGAGGGACCTACAGTTTCAAGCCGACTCCGAACGGCAGATATTTTTATGAGGAGCTTTTTCATGGTAGAAATACACTCGGAGGTTTGCCATTGCCTGCCGAGGGGCGACCGCTATTAGAAAAATGTTTTTATTAATTTTGCTTGCACCGAGATTCGAACCAACGACCTCTCTGTGAATTCCGAATGGTAATCACGCACCAACCCATTCGGCTACGGCGGCTAAAACCAATTATTCGGTACAAAATCAAACATTTTCACAAAACCAAATCAAAAAATCGATTAGTTGTTTTTTTGATACTTCGAAAGTATAGGCTTGATTAAAAAACTTGAAAAATCCGTTTCTTAGAGTCTCAAATTCAAAACCGCTCCATTTTCTAGGACGGGGCATAGCTACAGTCATACTGATTAATAATTTTTAATTTGGTATTTGTGTTTCAGATAAATACAAGGGCAACAATGGATAGTATTTATGTCTAAAGATTTTTTGAATTTTAGGATAGGAAGAAATTTATTCTGGCATCCTTTTTTTAATAAGAATTAATTCGAATTTGACTAATCTCGTGACTTACAGTTAAGTGTGGACGGTGAATCACAGAAATACCTCTACTAACTGGTCTGTTGAAGATTTATAAAATATATTTTTTAATTTATATAATCTGACACAAATATATTCTTCATATCTTAATACTTTAAACGAGTTTTAGTCCGCTAATTTTTAATACAGATGCCACTTAATTTGTACAAATTTAATTAGCATACATAATGAAAAATTCTTCCAAGCACAGAACTACCAACTGTTTTAGTCACAAAAATCGAAATGAATCAAAAACTGGAATAAAATATTATAGTTTATAGTTTTATACGAGGCATTTCTTTCAAATATTGTGTAGGTGGTAATTCGGTTCTCACTTTAAAAATTTTGGTAAATAGTTTGAAATTTATTATTGCTAAAGTAATAAAACTAGGTCTCGGCCAGTGGTTGAAATATATCTATATCTTCGCCTCCCTTTCTTTATCACTATCTTTCTCTCTCTCTCTCTCTACATATATATATATATATATACAATAGTTATAAAATACATATATATGTACGTCTGGTCGACGTGACTACGAAAATCCAATTATCTATTAAGCTAGATATACACGAGGCAACCGTTGAAGCAACCGTTGCATCAACGTGTTGCCTTTGCTTAAGAAACACGTTGCGACCGTTGCTTCAATCTCAGTATTGTGAATAACTGTGGTGCAGGAAAGGTACAAGCGGAAGATACGTAAAATTAAATTTTTTAAATGATCGACGAAATACGTAAAATTACTTCTTTTATTATAATTGACGAACTTTTGTACGAAAATGAGGAAGAAGAGATGCAACAAAAGAAGAGAAAGAAAATTTGGTACAAAAATTGGCTTTTAAAAAAAATCGAATTTTCGAACGAGAGGCTGCTGAAAGAACTGAAGGAAAATGAGCCAGCGGACTATAAAAATTACATTACAATTTAGAAAATTGTTGGACTTCGTAAAGGCCAAAATAACGAAACAAGATACTATAATGAGAGAGGCAATATCAGCAGAAATTAGACTGACAATAACTTTGCGGTATCTTGCAACAGGAAACTCGTTTGCGGACTTGAAATTTTTATCAATTTTATTGTATTAATTTTTTAATTGTTCGTATGATTTTTTTCTAAGATTTTTATTTTTATATTTTTCACTACTTATATCCCACAGCTCTCTCAAATTTTTATATTCGTTAATAAAATTAACATAATTTTCATTATTTTCAATTCCCATTTTTTTCCTTTTTCACTTTATTTTACTCCGTACGAACCTTCTTCTTCGCTTGTGTTCAATGAACTGAAGGAATAAAAGCAGTAAACAATGATACACACGAAGCAACGGTTGCAGCAACCTATCCCAAAAATCAAATTTGTTTGATATTTCAGGCAACGGTTGCAGCAACATGGCCGTGTTGCTGCAACCGTTGCCTGGTGTGTATTTAGCTTTACATCGCAGAACATACTTTTATATCATAGGTTTGAGGAGATCGTCAGGATCTCCGCAATATGTAAAGTACATTGTTAAAATAGTAGGAGTAAGAGAGATAGCATACTAGTAGTATAGCATAGTAATAATATAATGTAAAGTAGAGTGAAGGATAACTTAACCCTTAGTTGAATACTTACAAGTGAACTTAATATTAACCTTTATGTGAACAGTTTGGTATATAAAATTATTGTATAAATTATTATTATTATTATTATATAAATCAATATATTATATAAATTGTTTAATGTGGGAGCCGCCACATATATATCTTTATACCTTAAAAATATAATTTTGTGGTGAAAAGTATGTAAAAAACATGTTTTGTATAAGACTAGGAAATAAATAAATAGGTATATGTAAATAACTGCTCTAATTTAAAATTATCAGATTCTCACAGCCAATTCGACAAGAGCTCAGCAAAGCTGTATAAGTAGATAAATTACTAAAGCCATTCTCATTGATCGTAATCATACATATTTCAACTATGGCTTTTCATGGGATTTGCATGCAAAAAACAAAAACCCACTCTCTCACACAAACATATACCAGAGATCATTTTATGCATGTACGGGTATATACACAAGCGTAAGCGTATGCTCAATAACTCACCTGAACGTGTCCAGTATCATTGTGAAGAGCACAAATTTCCCTAATAACGGCACAACTAATGACGTTGGTGGAATGATTTCAGCCAACAGCAAGAAGAACACAGTCAGTGACAGTAAAATGGATATGCTTAATGAGACCTGGAATTGAGAGAAACATAGAAAGAGCAAATAAAACATAAGTACATACGTAAATTATTACTGAGAAATTGTAAATGTACTGAATCAAAGGGAGCAGTCGCTATGACTGCGGCAGCGAGTGTCGAAAAAATTCAATTTGGACATAAAGAAGGTAAAGTCATTAAGAAGTACATGACTGATACAGCATGCAGATGAGTACCTATGCTTGTTTAAATTACATGGCATGTACCCAGGAATATAAATGAGTTAATTTTATTCAACCTAATTTTGATTTTATTATTAAGATTTGAAATTAAGGAAAAATAGAAAAAAAACAGTAAAATAAAGTACAAACAAAAAAAACATTAAATTCAATTAAAAAAAAAAACAAAAACAAAAAATAAAGTATAATAATAAAATAAATACCTAGAAAAGCGGGAGGCAGAGGACAGATTGATGTTGGAGCACTGCATGACAAACTTATCTTGAACATAAGAGCATATTTCCAACATAAGTGTTCCCAATCCGAGCTCCACAAGGCTGCAAGTGCTGCGGATGATAATTATACCCCACTTCGGATGAATCAACCCTACGAAATCAAGAACACAACCACAATAGATGAAAAAATCCAAAGATGGTCTGAAATGGCTATCCACGGCGTATATCGAAAAGACTTGCTGAGCCCACATGTCGACCAAAAATTGTCGCACTTATGGCTTACCAACAGGTCGATATTTGCCGAAACGGAGGGTACCATTTTCGCCATACAAGATGGTGTGATTCCAACGAGAAATTACATTAAATACGTAATGCGAGATCCAAATGCCGCTGCAGACAGATGCCGAAGATGCAATAGTCGAAGTGAGACATTAGACCACGTGCTAGCGGGATGCACCACACTGGCAAACTCTATGTACCTGAAGCGACATAATGACATCGCGAAAATAATCCATCTAAAACTGACGCAGATGTACAACTTCAATCCAAGCAAAATACCGTACTTCAGATACACCCCAGAACCTGTTCAAGAAGACTCCAACTACCTTCTATATTACGACCGAACAATTTTAACAAATGCCACAAGAGACCACAATAGACCAGATATTTTCCTTATTGATAAATCTCAAGCGACTGGTTATATAGTTGATATTGCTGTTCCTCTAAACAGAAACATGCAAAAAACATATGCAGAAAAAATATCCAAATATTCTGACTTAGGCATTGATGTCAAACGCCAGTGGAAGCTAAGGAAGGTGCACATACTACCAATTATCATCTCAGCCCACGGACTAGTGCATAAAAACTTAGCAGACAACGTGAAAACTCTCCAACTCCCAGAATATTTAATTTTCGACATGCAGAAAGCAGCTTTACTCAATTCTTGCCATACAGTCCGAAACTTTTTACAGTAAACGTTTTTCTTGTTAGTAAATTTGTTAACTATTTTGTATAATATTTATATATATATTTAATTGTAATATTTTGTACCTGTTATTGTATAAATTATTGGCTTGCAGCAAAGCTGTCGCCAATTAATGTAAAACACTCCTTCTTTGGGATGCAATACAAAAAAAAAAAATAAAATAAAATAAAATAAAATAAAATGAAATAAAATAAATCAAAGTAAAATAAAATAAAGTAAAATAAAATAAAAAAACAAATAAAATAAAAGTTTATGTAAAAAAAAAAATTTTCCTAAGTTTTGCAAGATTAATATTGTAGTTTTTGTTTCGTTAAAATCGCAAGATAAGTATCGCATTGTTTTATGTAATCTATATAAAAAAGGTTGGTTATAAAAGTTTGAAAATATACATATTTACGACACCGTACAAATCATATTATGAGTTTTCACACAGTTAAAAAAAATTTGATCTCCTAAACATTTAATCGTTAAAGATTTTACGACACAAGACAAAAGGACATTTACGACCCCTTCCAAACAACCTAATGAGTTTTCACGCAATTAAAAAAAAGTCGGTTGAGGTTTTACGTCTCCTAAACATTTAACAGTTAAAGATTTTACGACAGTCAAAAGTCAAATGAACATTTACGACACCTTTTAAACAACCTAAATATGAGTATGGCAAGAGTCGATGCGCCACTTCTCTGCTCGCTCTGCTCATTTGACGAAAAAATTTGCATGTGAAAGTAACAACAAAGTTATGGAGCAAAGTTCGCCGTCAGCGAGTACGGTTATGCTTCATAAAACTGGTATTACTCATTATTTTCGATGCCTCTCTCTTCTGATATTAGGCAAGTTTTATTAGACCGCGTTCATATAGGCGGGGGCTTTAGTTGCTTCAACTTTGCCAATTCTTTTTCGGTGCTGACCTTCGTTTTTACTCACGGCAACTTCATTGCTTTCAATTGTTGAGTTTTTGGTTTGCAGTTAACGACACCATTGAGGAAAACGAGAGCACATAGTGTGTTGACAAAGTACAAACATCACTGGTAACGAGTTGAAGCAACAAAAGTTTCCCTGTATGAACAAGTCTTACTATGTAATATGCATTAAGTGAATCACTGAGCAGAAATATCAACACAGATTGCCACTTTCAGCCGTCAAATCATAATTATTGATATCGATATTTCTCATGCAAATTAAGAAACATTCGATATCAACAGATAAATTGATATATATTAGATGATGTTTGTATAATGAATTGAGGTTATCGATGTGCAGAAATACTTAGCTGTTGCCGAGAATACGAAATAGGGATCTCTATCAGTTTCTGGTTACTTATAATCAAAACTTAGAAAAAACTTGCTAAAAATCAGCCTTTCTCCCTGCTAGGTAAATAAAAATATACTTAGATATGTATGTGCATATTTTTTTTATCTTTCGAAGGTAGTTTTCTCTAACCGGAGATAAAAATGTATCATACCTACACTTGTATCTACTTATACATACATATGTAAAAATCTACAAACAATAAAAACAGAAATAAAATAAGAACTGTGTGAGTGTGATAAAAAGTTTGTTGTGGACAAGCAAATGATTTTCCAAATCCATAAATTAATTAATCAATTATGAATTGATGAATGTGAACGATATGCCATTTTATTTAATTTGTGTCGTTTGGTTGAATATTTGATTGGGTAAATGAAATTTCGTTTCATGCTCAAGTCTTCTGGGATATAATGATGATATACCGGATAAATACATACATACACACATACATCTATACATATAAATACATACATACCCATATATATACATAGTGTTAATAGAGCTTATAAAATGTGACGTAACGCTCTCGATTTATGATTTCTTCTGCATTCATTCATTCTATGTGTATGAAATAAAAGCTAAATGCATTAAAAAGTTAAATGACTTTGATTGGTTGGTTGACTGAAGTGGTGATCCACTAAAAGTTCAGTTAGTTATAACTTCACGACTATATCCAGTGCGTTTGAGAAACCATGTAGCTTTGTCTACGTCTATACTCGACTGCTCTTCGAGGTTTACAAAGGCGGGTGCCAAGGTCGGGGTATTCATAGAGGAAGTGGAATATAGTTTCCTTTTTCTCCGGTTTATTACAACTATGGCAGTATGAATTTTAAAGGATGCCCATTTTAGCTGCTTGCTCTCCGATGGGCGAGAAGCCAGGTATCACTGCCGTAAGTCTGCAATGTTGCCATTTACAAAAATTATAAACCTTCCGATGGTGGCCGCTGTAGCCGAATGGGTTGGCGCATGACTACCATTCGGCAGTGTACAGGTTAGAAAACTGGGCACGAAATAGCAATTGATAGAAACAATGTTTTCTAATAGCGGCGGTTCGGAGACGGCATAAAACTGTGGGTCCCACCGTTTGTGGAATAACATCATGACGCACATTGCAAATAGGAGGAGGAGCTAGGCCAGGACATACGATAGGCCACATTAACGAATTTCTCAGGAAGTGGCGGAAGAAAAAATTCGTTGAACACTGGCAGAATTCTTCTCGTCTTGGAACAAGCGAAACAGTTGCTAACGCCGGATAGGGGAATTTCTGATAAGCTACTTTTACTCGTCAGAGTAGACGTAAGACTTTTAGATACTCTGAGACTATCATCAGCGGATTCTGTGAAATGGACACTGAATATTCAGAACACATTTTCCTCTTCCTCTGCTACCAGCAGCTTGCAATGCATGGAATACTCTTAGAGCTGGAGCATTTGTATCCATTCGGACGACTTGATCCAGCCAACGAAGTCTTAAGTTTCGCTTTCCTTTCCCAACATCAGGTTAAAGAAGCCACACGACAGCGAGTCACCTTATCTGAAGCCTCGATTGGTATCAAACGGCTCGAAGAGGTCGTTTCCAATTCTGACGGCGCTGCTGGTACTGAGCAACGTCATTTTGCATAGTTGTAATTATTAGTTTTGCCAAGTTCAGACATTGCGACACATAGGCAACTCCTCTTCGTGCTGTCGAAGGCAGCTTTAAAATCGATAAAAAAAGGTGTGAGTTGATTCTCCTTTCATGGGTCTTTTCTAAGACTTGGCTTATTGCGTTTCGAACTCCTCATTATTGTAAAGAAAGATTTAGTGTGGAAACTATTCTGGAAACTATTTTGAAAACCACTATACCTTAGCTAACCAAAACGGTGAAACTTTCTATGAATAATGTAACTGACTAGACTCAGCAGGTAGTCGAACATAACGAAACATCGATTCCAAATATTGCCAGTGTAATACCAGGTATAATTTAAGCAATCGAAACAGGTCGGTTGAACATATTTTTGAGACTGGAATACCCTTTATGTGTGTTGGGTTTACTGCGTTTTAAACGTTCCTTTTTTGCGTTAGTCTGCTAATGCCATACGCCCGGGGTACATCGAGTCCTTGGAAAATATGTTAATAGTAAGTTAATATGCAGGAACTGACATATTTTTAACTAAAAACAAACAAAATGAATGGATATTTAATAAAAAGTGGGCGTGCAATATAATACAAAATAATAACATAATACGAGGTGTGTTCAAAAAGTATCGCGAATTTTGTGTTTTTTCATTTATATATATTTTGTCCCCTTTAAAGAAATCGCCATGAGATATTATGCACTTGTGCCAACGTTTTTTCTTATCTTCGAAGCACTTCAAATAATCATTTTTTTATCCTCTTCAGCTAGTCCTTCGATGCCGTCTGTAACTCGTAAATCGTAACGTAGCGTCGTCCTTTCATGAGCGTCTTCAATTTCGGGAACAAGGAAAATTCACAGAGGGCCAGATCTGGGGAATACGGTGGCTGTGGCATCATTAGTGTGTTGTTTTTGGCCGAAAAGCCGCGCACAAGCAACGAAGTGTAAGCAGGGGCGTTATCGTGATGCAAGAGCTAATTTTTGTTCTTCCACAAATCCGGGTGTTTCTGGCGGATTCTTCGCGCAAATTCCGCATAACTTGCAGGAAATATTCCTTATTGACCGTTTTACCCTGTGGCAAGAACTCATGATGCACAACGCCTCTGCAATCGAAGAAAACGGTAAGCAAAACTTTTACATTCGACCGAACTTGGCGCGCTTTTTTCGGTCTTGGTTCGTGCGGCAGCTTCCAATGAGATGATTGAGCTTTGGTTTCCACATCATAACCATAAACCCACGACTCGTCACCAGTTATGACCCTCTGGAGCAAATTTGGGTAGTTTGGGTCGTCGCGTGCAGAGTACAACATCTCATTAGCAATGTTCATGCGATGCTGCTTTTGGTCGAAATTGAGCAGTTTTGGTACGAACTTTGCGGCGACCCGTCTCATGTCCAAATCATTGAAAAAAATCGAATGTTATGAGCCAATCGATATGTCTGGGTCCTCAGCAACTTCTCCAACAGTGATTCGACGATTGGCCAATACCATTTTCTTCACTTCATCAATTTTTTCGTCTGTTGTTGAATTACTCGGGCGTCCGGCACGCTTTTCGTCGTTCACATCTTCTCGGCCTTCTGAAAACATTTGTACCACCGATAAACGTTGCTTTGGTCCAAAGTAGCTTCTCCGTAGTATGACACAGTCAACATTCGGAATGCATCCGCGCACTTAATTTCGTTTTTCACACAAAATTCCATACAGGCTCTATGATCCATCTTTTTGAATAGGTAAAAATCGAAGACGAGCCGAAATACGTGCAAGCAAAGCAGCTGTCAACAATTAACTGAACATTTAAAATGACCGAACTCGTCGGCATGAGGGAGAGACATGAGTACCAACATATCGCCATAAAAAAATCGAAAATTCGATTATACGTAACGTGCGAAAATTCAAAATTCGCGATACTTTTTGAACACCCCTCGTAAATATATTTATTTTTTTTTAAATAATCTTTAAAATCAGGTATCGTAAAAACCGTCAAATTTTGGACAAGATGTCAAATAACCAAACTATTCAGAAATTACCTAAATCACCTAACAATGCCCTTAAGTATAATGAACGGCTTTCCCGGAAACCCTGCATAAGGAGTTTAAGCAAAAAAACAACTTAAATTGTTTGCTGATTATTCTGCACTTCTACATCTTTTGGGGTTAACATCAGTTTAGTAGGAAACATCAAATTCAATTCCCTTGAGACAGACGAACAAAAACAAAATGAAATAGGCAAAGAAAAAATTCAATGTACGTTCATACATCTGCTGAGGGCTGGCAACAACGCAAATACCTTGGCTATGGCACCACCATAAACACCGACTCACACATCCGCACCTTCCCGAGTAAATCAGGCAGCTAAGCGTTTGAGTGAAATGTGAATGCCCGCGCAAGAGCAGCGAAACAGCAGGGAAAAACGTAAACAGAAACAGCAACAACAACAATAGTTACCACGAGACCAATATTCATTGTCCACGCTTACGGCAGTTACCTCAATTATGCAAAACGGCACAGAAATATTTCGCATTATTCCCTTGTTGAGTGCCACCCAATCGCCAGCGAGTCAGCGCCGAATTTGGTCTTGATTGTCACAGCATTTCTGTGGTAGTTACGCACGCACCACCAAATATATGAAAACCCATTAAGGCCAGAGCAGGCGCACACATGTAAACATATGTACGCACATACGCCTGTTATTGCGGTTGTAGCGAAATCGCTTCCACGTAGCCGTGTATTGACAATCTCGCGCACCTTTGAATTGGGTTTTTTGCTCCTGGTGCATTTGCGGCACGCGTGGAACCAGCATATTTTGACACTTGCCAACACAGTCTTACACACACGCCTGCGTGTGCCCATGTGCCCGTGTATACCAGGCACAATATGTTTATCAAGCCAGAAACCGAAATGTGTACACAAATGTCAATGCATTTCCTGGTGTGTTGGTGAAGTTTACCATTGGCATGAGGTAGTTCACCCAACACGAGCCATTGACTGAATATAGAGAGAAGGAAATTTAAGAAACGATTTGTGGCTTTAATTTAATTCGATTGGAACTGCAATGAATATTTGTCTTAAAGTAAATACGGTGAGGTTTTTCTATATTGAAATCGAAGTTAGATGGGCTTTTAACAATGAAGGCGTTCGGTAGCCGTTGTTGCATTGGGTAGCAAAAAAAGATGGATAATAAATTCGCTAGGAAACTGCATAAAGAAGTCATTAGAAAGTGTAACTTATGAAGCTTGAAAAGTAATTTTTTGTAAACTCAAACACTATAAAAAATTAGGACTTTTCAACACTAGTTAACAAAAGTTTCTTCGGCTTGTGGCGTTTAACTGTAACTTTTTATGAAATATTGGGCTCTTCATACAGAAATAAATAATACGATAGTGTTGCAGGAAGAGTATTCTGTAAAGAGCTCCCCATCAAACTCAAATTTAGGTTACCGGATCACTGTAGTGGGCTCCAAGCAGAGGTGGCCGCAGTCAAAGAAGCAGAGGACTGGCTACTCACTTCCGTAATAACTGTTAAGAAGGTAAATATTTACTCCGATTGCCAAGCGGAAATTAGGGCTAAAGGCTCTATTTTGGTACATTCGAAGCTGGTCACGGAATGCCTGGTCTCATTTTCGATTGCATCAGGATTATTTGACATAAGGATAATCTGGGTACCTGGTACTGGAAACTGTGAAGCCGACGAGCTGGCCAGACAAGGGACCTGTAAGGTAGTGTGCTCGCAAAAGGAGAGAAGTGGGATCCCCTTGAAAATCTACGCTCTACTCTTGGAAGGATGGGCTTTGCACCAACTCAGTGCAGCAACTCTTAGCACCTGCTCCTTAGATTTAAGCATCTTGGTTCTCACTTCTTCTCTGCGCCTGCTAACAAAGCAAAAAACGGCTAACACAGCCGCAAATTAGTCACCGTCCATTGTCCACAAATATTCAACCCCCCGTCCTATCGTTTTTCTTCATCTCACGACCCGTATGTTTGCCCAGAATCAGTAATCACCGAAAACTCCATCGAAATTGTTAGTAAATTTATCAAAAATGAACCGAAATCCTCGTCGAAATTCACGGAATCGGAGTTAAATATCTCCAAAACATCGACTTATCGCATTTTAACTAATTTCCTAAGTAGTGGGAATGACCACCTGTCGTTGCTTAGGAAAAACGCATTATTTCTGCGTGGAGCGCCATCTGTGTGTCACATTTTTCTGGGAGAAGGATCACACAGATGGTTAAGGATTTCGCTAAATTTGGTATGTCTGCGCTATTAGCGCGGTTGCCCGCTTTTTCTTACTGTCACCACTGATGAAATGTGCAACTGTGTCTTTTTCTTTGTTTTTTTGTTGTTTTACCAGCCACAATGCAAGTAATGACTTTTGCCGGAGGAAGGGTAGAAAGGATAAGTAGAAATTAGGATAGTAGGTAAGTTTTGAAAAGTGCGAGCAGCGTGCTTTACGTGGGACTCGAACCCACAACCTCTGGGATGGCAGGTTAGTGCACTTACGCTAGACTACCGAGGGCGCACATGTGCTTAATAATGTTTCTTAAAAATATTAAAGTTATTTTCCACTTTTATCAAATTTATCACCACAATTTTTATATCTCTAATATTTGAGTATATAAGTAAAGTTGTTTTCTCACGCCTATATATATTAGTTTGGAAAAGGGTCCTAGAGTAGTTACTGGGTTTCCCCAAATGTTTAGCACTTCATCTGTCTCGAAACGCGCCGACTCTTTTTTGGTTCTCTAAATATCGAAAAATTGCCATGTGTCATCTTCTGAGCAGTTTAATTTTATTTAAATTGATTATATTTAACTCAAATTCTTCATAATTCACACAGCCAAAAGAGGAAATTTTATTACACTGTGGGATATTTTTTTTTTTTCTTAATTTAAATCTCTTGGTTTGGGTGAGCAATCCAATATAAGTCAAGTATCGCTGATCTGTTAAAAACTTGGTGTAATACTTATTTCCTTTGCCAAGCCCGTAGATATCAGAAATATTCTTCTAGACTTCGTCCTTCCATCTGTTGTATTTTCTGTAGATTTTTATTTCGCTGGGTTCGAAACGACTTGACTGAGGTAGACGTTTTGCCAAGAAACTAGTTGCCTTGTTCAAAAGGTCGTCAGTTTTCAAATGAACTGGAAGGTATTTCTGTACTTTGCTGTGAGACTGAACTTCAGTATGCTGAATGGAACCGTAAATCTAGCAAGATAACTGAGTTTGGTTGGCTAAAAGAACATTCGAAATCCCAGAGAAAGTTTTATAGGCTCGAAAGATTTGCCATTGGGGTTTCGAAATTTTGTCTGGAGCACTAGGTTTTGAAAAAAAAAAACAATCAGGTATACATTCTGTGATGGACTATAATTTTCTTCTTTCTCACGAACGGATAGTAGTAGTTGCACATCTAGAATAAAGGTTTAGTACTAAGCGGGTGGGTAATGCGTGCGGCTTGAAATTCTATGGAAATATCCTAGTCAGAACTGCAAATTTTCATAGCTTTGAATACCAATTAACGCAAGTTGAAAATAAAAATTATTACATGCACATGGAACTAGAAATGCTCTTGACTTTGTTTCAAATACAACTTTAAAATTTTGATGAAAGCCAATTTTTTCATTATTTTATGTGTTTTTAAAAAGTTGATTATTTTAATTTGCGTTTTGTCAGAATATCATCTGAGCTATTATTATAAATTAAAGTATCAAATTAAATAAAAAAATAAGCTTTAAAAGCAAACAGCTGTGTGATTTTTCGTTACCCCTCTGTATATATTTTACATTCATAAAGTTGTGTGTGTAAATTATAAACCATTCGTTTACTGTATATACATACATGAATAAACTAACAGTTGTAATTATCCAAAAATTGTATTGATAATTTGCAAGTACTTTTGCCTATAAATGAGCTTTTGCGAAATATGGCTTTGCGGTTTCTACTCGGATATTTCACATAACTACAAAGTTCAAACTGCTTCCTGCCTATTATGCACTTGTATTTGTTGTTGATTTGTTGCTGTTTTTACATATATTTGACATAATTTGTTTGCACTTTGGCGACATGCACAAAAAGTTTCAACTAAATTATTCAAAACTTTAATTTGAGTTTTGAATTCACATCGAAACAAAATCATTGATCACTCATACGCCGTGGTTAATGGAATCTCCATTATTTGCCCTTTCTATCATAGAAATAATGTAAATCAATGGCAACATTGATTATTATGACATTATTTCAGATGTAAATAAAGCTGTTTTGCATAACTGTAATGTTTGAATTTTTAAATACGTTGGCGGGCATTTAAAGCCTGTGCTTCCGTTTCCCCTTTCTAAGGCGAGTTTAACGAATGCAATCCGCAATGAAATGTGATGTGTGCTTGTTTTGCATATACAAATATACTTATTTATCTTTATCTTTATCTTTATCTTTATCTTTATCTTTATCTTTATCTTTATCTTTATCTTTATCTTTATCTTTATCTTTATCTTTATCTCTATCTTTATCCTTATCTTTATCTTTATCTTTATCTTTATCTTTATCTTTATCTTTATCTTTATCTTTATCTTTATCTTTATCTTTATCTTTATCTTTATCTTTATCTTTATCTTTATCTTTATCTTTATCTTTATCTTTATCTTTATCTTTATCTTTATCTTTATCTTTATCTTTATCTTTATCTTTATCTTTATCTTTATCTTTATCTTTATCTTTATCTTTATCTTTATCTTTATCTTTATCTTTATCTTTATCTTTATCTTTATCTTTATCTTTATCTTTATCTTTATCTTTATCTTTATCTTTATCTTTATCTTTATCTTTATCTTTATCTTTATCTTTATCTTTATCTTTATCTTTATCTTTATCTTTATCTTTATCTTTATCTTTATCTTTATCTTTATCTTTATCTTTATCTTTATCTTTATCTTTATCTTTATCTTTATCTTTATCTTTATCTTTATCTTTATCTTTATCTTTATCTTTATCTTTATCTTTATCTTTATCTTTATCTTTATCTTTATCTTTATCTTTATCTTTATCTTTATCTTTATCTTTATCTTTATCTTTATCTTTATCTTTATCTTTATCTTTATCTTTATCTTTATCTTTATCTTTATCTTTATCTTTATCTTTATCTTTATCTTTATCTTTATCTTTATCTTTATCTTTATCTTTATCTTTATCTTTATCTTTATCTTTATCTTTATCTTTATCTTTATCTTTATCTTTATCTTTATCTTTATCTTTATCTTTATCTTTATCTTTATCTTTATCTTTATCTTTATCTTTATCTTTATCTTTATCTTTATCTTTATCTTTATCTTTATCTTTATCTTTATCTTTATCTTTATCTTTATCTTTATCTTTATCTTTATCTTTATCTTTATCTTTATCTTTATCTTTATCTTTATCTTTATCTTTATCTTTATCTTTATCTTTATCTTTATCTTTATCTTTATCTTTATCTTTATCTTTATCTTTATCTTTATCTTTATCTTTATCTTTATCTTTATCTTTATCTTTATCTTTATCTTTATCTTTATCTTTATCTTTATCTTTATCTTTATCTTTATCTTTATCTTTATCTTTATCTTTATCTTTATCTTTATCTTTATCTTTATCTTTATCTTTATCTTTATCTTTATCTTTATCTTTATCTTTATCTTTATCTTTATCTTTATCTTTATCTTTATCTTTATCTTTATCTTTATCTTTATCTTTATCTTTATCTTTATCTTTATCTTTATCTTTATCTTTATCTTTATCTTTATCTTTATCTTTATCTTTATCTTTATCTTTATCTTTATCTTTATCTTTATCTCTAACCTGGTTATATAAAAATAAAAATACTAAGGTCTCAACATACCTTTTCGCCGCTGTCCGATGGCAGATAAAAAACTAATATGGTTAAAAAACTAATACCCATGCAGGGTATGATGAGATTGACCGTATAGAAGAGCGTCTTACGGCGCATTGTGATATTGAATGTTATGTCCAGGTAGGGTTCATCGCAACACGTGTAGAATTTCTCATTGCTGTAAATAAAATTAAAGAAATGAACAGAGGAATTAGTATCGAAATAGTCATAGATTTTTGGCTTAATATCACAATATTAAAACATATATTTTGCAATATATTAGGAATTGATTACAAGAAAAAAAAAAATTGTATTTACATTAAAGTTTTATGAAACTAATCGCTCTGCTTAAAAAGCTTAGTTTATTGAATTTTTGCTTTAAATTGAATAGCTTCGGCGGAATATGTGACATTGTATTTAAATATTTTCATTGTACACCCAATATATGTATGTATTTATGTATATTTAATTATATATGTAAAAGTGTAAATACATAAATTTAGTTATTCAGCTAGGAATAAATTAAGAGTCACAATTGACTTAGTGACATTATAAATTGTAAAACACTGAGCAGAAATCAACGTACAGAGAGAATTAATCAATTTTACGTTTAAATAAATGTTTTCGCCTATACACATAACAGTACATTTAAGTATGTGTATGAATGCACAGAATTTGTAGCATCCCAGTAAGAAAATCTAGTAACATCCAGCAAGGGGTATGAATGAATGACTACGAAGTCATGTTAAGTTCTTTTGCTTCGGACTAAATCGAATTTGAAGAAAAAAAAGTAAATGTTTTCCAGTTCTATGGTTGATTAGTTCTGTTTGTTTCGGTAGACATTTGGTTGGCATAACCGTGTGGGATTGTGAGTGGTTACCTGCGTGTTGGTAGTGGAGAAAAAGTCTCGTGGAGCAATATCAAGCAAAGAAGGCAGTAGGTTTTCAAACTAAATGACCCAGGTTTTTTTGGCTTTGTTTTTCTTTGCTTTCCAGCAGCCACATAATTGCCAAGGAATAACTTTATTAATGGGACTGATACCTGTAAAATTTCAAAAAACATTTTTTTTCTTTTTTCATAAAATGTTAACACAATCCTTTAAGAATACTACTGTGGGCAAAAAGTAAGGTGAATTTATTTGTCAAACTTCGCGGGATTAAAATTTCGCTCTAGTTATTTTTTTTATGAGTTCGCAGCACTGTTAATAATATCTGGGCCAACTTTCATGTGAATGTCATTATCACTAATATATTTACGCTTGTGTTTACCAAACGACCAAGAATGCATTTTTCGATTTTTACAATGTCTGATTTGATTGAGCAGAGAAGTGCCATCAAATTTAGTTTGCGGAATGAAATTTCGGCTGCGAAAACGTTTAGCATGTTGCAGAAGGCATTTGGTGAGTCGACCATGTCGCAGAAAAATGTTTATAAGTAGTACAAAGACTTCAAAGAGGGTCGAGAACGTGTTGATGACTTGGAGCGCTCCGGACGACCATCGACGTCAACAGATGACCAACACGTCAATAAAGTGAAGGAGTTAGTGCTCAAAAATCGTCGGTTGACTGTTAAAGACCTTACTGATATGATCGGAATATCAGAAAGATCTGTAAAAACCATTTTGAAAGACGATTTGGGCCTACGAAAAGTAAAATCTCGTTTGGTACCGAAAACTCTCAATTTCTTGGAAAAAAGTCGTCGCGTTGATGTGTGTGAAACAATGCTTTCAGACTATCAGGACAAGCTCAAATGCATCATTACGGGAGATGAGACTTGGATTTATGCTGACGACCCTGAAACAACCGACCAATCAAGCGAATATCGTGCGAAAGGCGAGGCCAGACCGAAAAGAGCACGTCAAAGTCGTTCAAAAATAAAGGTCATGATGACAGTTTTTTTCGATTTTCGTGGTGTGGTGCACTATGAATTCCTTCCACCTGGCCAAACTGTTAATAAGGAATATTATTTGAGTGTTATGCGTCGTTTATGTGAAGCAATTCGTCTAAAAAGACCAGAATTATGGGCCAATAACTCTTGGTTTTTGCATCACGATAATGCACCGTCTCACACTGCACACACTGCACTCGTTCTTCGTGACCATTTCGCCAAAAATTCCACACATATCGTTCCACAACCACCGTATTCGCCTGATTTGGCTCCGAGTGACTTCTGGCTATTCCCAAAACTTAAGAGAACACTCCGGGGAACGCGTTTCGAGTCGATTGAGGAGATAAAAGCTGAATCGAAGAAAGTGCTGATGGCTATACCGGAAATGGACTGTTTGGTATAAGGGTATTTCATCGAAAGGGGATTATTTTGAAGGGGATGAAATTGATTTACAAGAATAAATAAAGATTTTTCATTTTACAACCAAATTCACCTTACTTTTTGCTCACAGTAAAAAAAGTTTTTAAAACGTAAATTTAAGTATTTCTTATATTACAGGTCGTCAACCGTGATGACTTTATTTTTTGCGTTCGAGCACTGGGAGAGGTGTAGTTACGTTGTATTCAAACTTTAGACGCGTTTTTCTCAAAACTATATTTTTCGATTTGCGAATTGGCGTACACGATAACTCGTAAAGTTATTGACCGATCTCCCTGAAATTTTGCACACATCTTTTTTATGATATTACTTTCTATGTGAATTTACACTTTCGAAAATTTTTCGAAAAAATAATTTTTTTGAAGCAAAAATAGTAGGAAAATTCTCCTCAAAATTCAGTTTTTTTAAGAATTTCATTCCGCGATTTTTTGTTTCTCTTTTGCTTAATTCATATAGAAATTATGGCATTAATAAGCAAACAAATTTTTTTTATATTCAAGTCACTGACACCGATGCTACAATGCCCACCGATTATGAAGCCCCGCTGCGACCTTCCTGGAAGAATTGAGTGTACATCCGCCATTTTAAATGATTAAAATAAAAAAAATATTTTTTATATTACTTTAATGTATAAATAAACTGCATGATAATTATTATATATATATAATAGGTCTATGAATAAGTTCGTGCGGTTTTTTTTCGAAATTTGAATTTCGGATCATTCCCATGGCTTTTAAACGTTTGGAAATGGTTGATTGATCAACTCCCAAAATTTTTGCAACCTCTTCTTGCGTTTGAGCCGGATCTTGGTCGAGCAATTCCTCCAATTCGGTATCCATGAACTTTGGCGGCGCGGCCAAAATCACCACTTTTAAAGCGTGCAAACCACTTCTGGCACGTTCGCTCAGCTAGAGCATGCTCACCATAAACTTCCACCAAGATACGATGACTTTCGGCTGCTTTTTTCTTCATATTAAAATAATGAAGAAGAATTCCCCGCAAAAACACATTATTTGGCACGAAATTCGACATTTTCAAGTGTAGTAAAAATATTGTTGTTTACGCTTCAAATAAAAAACTTATACTGACGTTTGTGCCTTACGACAGTAGCTCTCCAATGAATGTTTGGAAATGTGGATCGATGGAATAATAATCAAGTTACGCCATCTGTTGTAAAACCGCACGAACTTATCCATAGACCATTTAAATAATTTTATTGAAAATCAGGGAAAATATGGCCGTTTACAGGTATCTGTCCCCTTAAAAAAAGGCAAAACTTATGGCGTGTGAAAACTTACGAAATACAATAAAAAACTGGCTAACCGTCAAATAAACCAAATTAAAAAGTAAGCTAGGCGAAGTTTTTTAAATTCGACTCAAATAAAAGATATGCTGGGTCTTCCAGTGACAACCAGGCACATCGCACACATTTTACGCAACACAAATTACGTAAAATGAAAAATAAAACCGGTGTGCAAGCCTGTTTGAAAACGTATCACAGACAAGCTCGTTTAAACTTCGCTCAAAAACACATGCAGTGAGAAACTGAGTGGGATAATGTTGTGTTTTTTTCGATGAAAAACAAATTCACCTAGACGGCTTAGACTCATACAGTTGTTATTGTTACGATTTGCATAACAACGACATCTTCTTCTTCTTAATTGGCGCGATAACCGCTTACGCGATTTTGGCCGAGTTTAACAAAGCGCGCCAGTCGTTTCTTTCTCGTGCTAACCGGCGCCAATTGGACACACCAAGTGAAGCCAACTCCTTCTCCACCTGATCTTTCCAACGCAGAGGAGGCCTTCCTCTTCCTCTGCTACCACCAGCTGGTACCGCATCGAATACTTTCAAAGCCGGAGCGTTTGTATCCATTCGGACGACATGACCCAGCCAACGTAGCCGCTGGATCTTTATTCGCTGCGCTATGTCTATGTCGTCGTAAAGCTCATACAGCTCATCGTTCCATCGTCTGCGATATTCGGCGTTGCCAACGTGCAAAGGTCCAAAAATCTTACGCAGAATCTTTCTCTCGAACACTCCAAGCGTCGCTTCATCGGATGTTGTCATCGTCCAAGCTTCTGCGCCATACGTTAGGACGGGCATGATGAGAGTCTTGTAGAGTGTTAGTTTTGTTCGTCGAGATAGGACTTTACTGCTCAGTTGCCTACTTTGTCCAAAGTAGCACTTGTTGGCAAGAGAGATTCTACGTTGGATTTCAAGGCTGACATTGTTATCGGTGTTAATGCTGGTTCCTAAATAAACGAAGTCTTTTACAACCTCGAAATTATAACTGTCTACAGTGACGTGGGTGCCGATACGCGAGTGCGCCGACTGTTTGTTTGAAGACAGGAGGTACTTCGTTTTGTCCTCGTTCACCACCAAACCCATTCGCTTTGCCTCTTTATCCAGTTTGGAGAAGGCAGAACTAACAGCGCGGTTGTTAAGGCCGATGATATCAATATCATCCCAACAATTGTACGCTCTTATAAAATATTGTGCCTGAGCGATTAAGTTCTGCGGCTCGTACGATGCTCTCCAACATCAGGTTAAAGAAGTCACACGACAGCGAGTCACCCTGTCTGAAACTTCGTTTGGTATCAAACGGCTCGGAGAGGTCCTTCCCAATTCTGACGGCGCTACTGGTGTTGAGCAACGTCATCTTACATAGCCGTATTAGTTTTGCGGGGATACCAAATTCAGACATCGCGGCATACAGGTAACTCCTTTCCGTACTGTCGAATGCAGCTTTGAAGTCGACGAAAAGGTGGTGTGTGTCGATTCTCCTTTCATGGGTCTTTTCCAAGATTTGGCGTATTGAGAATATTTGGTCTATGGTAGACTTTCCAGGTCTGAAGCCACACTGATAAGGTCCAATCAGTTGGTTGACGGTGGGCTTCAGCCTTTCACACAATACGCTCGCTAGAACCTTATAGGCGATATTTAGAAGACTAATCCCGCGGTAATTGGCACAAATTGCAGGGTCGCCCTTCTTATGGATTGGGCAGAGCACACTTAAATTCCAATCGGCAGGCATGCTTTCATCCGACCATATTTTGCATAGGAGCTGATGCATGCACCTTACCAGCTCCTCGCCGCCATGTTTGAATAGCTCAGCCGTTGTTGTTCTTTAGCCGTGATATTGCTATTCTCACCTCGTCATGGTCGGGTAACGGAACTACAATTCCGTCGTCATCGATTGGGGTATCGGGATCTTCACATTCTCTACGACATGCGCAGCTGTCACTGTTTAACAGGTTCGAGAAGTGTTCCCTCCATAATTTAAGTTTGCTCTGTACGTCAGTCACCAGATCGCCGTCTTTGTTCTTACAGGAAAACGCCCCGGTCTTAAAACCTTCTGTAAGCCGCCGAACTTTCTGGTAGAATTTTCGGGCGTTGTTCCTATTGGCCAGCATCTCAAGCTCCTCGCACTCACGTATTTCGGCCTCTCGTTTCTTCTGTCGGATAATACGTCTCTCTTCCTTTTTCAGCTCTCTGTAGCGATCCCACATGGCTCGCGTTGCGCCCGATCGCAGCGTAGCTCTATAGGCGGCATCCTTTCTTTCTGCGGCAGCATGACATTCCTCGTCGTACCAATTGTTTTTTCGGGCTCGCCGGAATCCGATTTCTTCTTCGGCGGCGGTACGTAGGGAACGAGAAATGTTGCTCCATTGCTCGTGCATGCCGGTTTGTTGGGAAGTGCTCTCTGAGAGCAGGAGTGAGAGTCGAGTGGCGAATCTTCTGGTTGTCTGTTGTGATTGCAGCTTTTCGATGTCGAACATTCTTTGCGTAGGTAGATGTACGTTTTTTGCTGCACAGAGGCGTGTGCGCAGTTTGGCTGCAACAAGGTAATGATCCGAGTCAATGTTAGGTTCTCGGATCGTACGTACATCTAATACACTAGAAGCGTGTCTTCCATCTATCACAACATGATCGATCTGGTTTCGCGTTTTTCGATCAGGGGACAGCCAGGTAGCTTGGTGGATTTTTTTATGCTGGAATCTGGTGCTGCAGACTACCATGTTTCGGGCCCCGGCGAAGTCGATCAGCCTCTGTCCGTTACCGGATGTTTCGTTGTGCAGGCTGAATTTTCCGACTGTGGGACCAAAAATTCCTTCCTTGCCCACCCTGGCATTGAAGTCGCCAAGCACGATTTTTATGTCGTGGCGGGGGCAGTGCTCATACGAACGCTCCAAGCGCTCATAGAAGGAATCTTTGGTCGCATCGTCCTTCTCTTCCGTCGGGGCGTGGGCGCAAATTAGCGATATGTTAAAAAAACGTGCTTTGATGCGGATTATTGCGAGACGCTCGTCCACCGGAGTGAACGACAGTACTTGGCGACGAAGTCTCTCTCCCACAACAAATCCGACACCGAATTTGCGCTCCTTTACATGGCAGCTGTAGTAGACGTCGCAAGGTCCTATGGTTTTCTTGCCTTGCCCCGTCCATCGCATCTCTTGGATGGCAGTGATGTCAGCCTTTGCTCTTACGAGGACATCAACCAGCCGGGCAGAGGCACCTTCCCCATTAAGGGACCGGACATTCCAGGTGCATGCCCTCAAATCGTATTCCTTATTTCGTTTGCAGGGGTCGTCATCAGTGTTGGAAGTTCTCATCCGAGGCTTTGTTGCTGTTTTCATTGTAGGGGGGTTTTTAAGTGGCGGGTCCCAAACCCAGCGCACAACCAGCTATGCTGGGATGTTTCGCCTTCTCACGTTAGCTCACTCCCGAACGGGTGTTCGAAAGCTAACCAGAGGATACGTGGGCTAATCCCGGACGTTGTGAGCTGCTTGAACCATATGTAGAAGAATCGTCCTGGCCACTCCCAAGTGAATGGCGATCAGTAACTTTCCCCACTTGCATGGACTTCTACACATGGAACCATCCTCCAACAACGACATACGTATGTCAAAAAGAAGCCTTGGTGGTAGCAATATTGTGGTGTGGTCGGCATTTTCATTAGAGGAAAAGCAAATATTTGCTTAGTGTCGAACGGAACGAATTCTAAAATATCAGATGATGCTTTCATCTAATTTTTGGATGATAAAACGAATGAAGACAGCATTTTCCAACAAGTTAACGCTGTCATTCACGTTTCCAAAGAATTGTTAAAATGTTTTGGAGAGCACAACATGCCCCTTATGAAGTGATTTGCATGTAGTCCCGATTTGAGTTCGGTGGAGAACCTATAGTATAGGCGTGCCTTCCGTTCAACATTTTTGGCTAAGAGACGTCAATGTAAGACTGCACTTGAGCTGAAATTGGCCATTAAGAAAGCTTGGGAAGATTTGTCCCGCAATTTGCTGCAAAATTTAGTGAAATCAATGGCAAAACGTATTTTTGAAGTTATTCATAAAAATTTAGCACCAATTAGTTTTTGAAGGAAGAACAAGAAGTTTTTGAAGGTACTGTAGATATGCCCATATAAAAATTTAGTTGATGCGTTTATGCGAATATGTTCTTATGTTTAGTATGATAGGTACAATACATCGAAATGAAACTTGATGTAAACTCGCATGTAATCTGAATTTCCGTTAGTTCGATAAACAATATGAGTTAGGAGTTGTTGTAAGCAATGCATTGAAAAAAGAGAGAGAAAGGAGTGAAACTGAAGTTAAGAGTGATTTTGTACAAATGTGTGCCACTGCACATATATGAGTTACTTATTTTCATAAGATTTCACTCTTGTTTCTAGGCAATCTGTAGGCCCAGTGGGTTCGTGAGTGACCAAACGCAATCAGTCTCTTCACTACTTTCTCCCTATAACTTAAAATTTCTTGCTAGGTACATTTCTGTATCAGCGACAAGCTTCTTTATATATTTAAGTATATGTATGTATAATGTATATGCATATGTATTTGTATGTGCATATGTATTTGTATATATATATATATGTATGTATAATATATAATAAAAGTTCATAGACGAGTTTAAGCGTTTAAAACCATAAAATGTGCATAGATAATTTCTCTAGAGTAATTTTACGCTCCAATTGCAATTAATTTCATTAAACCCACCATCCACTTGGTGACGGCTAAAGGTAATGGCTCCCAAACGCTACAATGTATACATGTATGTATGTATGTATGTGCATCTATACATTGAAAAAGCGTCTGAGAGTAGATAATCTGGTAATCACGCATTTAAAACTTTAAAGGCTTTGTTTTGATAGCTTTCACAGTTCATATAACTTACAAATTAACTACCAAAAATGAAACGTTTTCGCAAAACCTGGACGTCTTAGACATAGCTGGAGGTAAAAATTAATTCAGAAATCACATTTATTGCTCAATTGTGTTCATATTCCGTTATTTGCTTAAGAAAAAATATTTTGGCGCAAAGTAGCCCAACAAACTAGCTCTGTGATTGAAATCGTATAAGTGGCATGATTTATCAATAGATTCATAGAGTTTTAAGAGACTTCATACTTTGACAAAATTTGTTTCTCTATAAAACTTTATTTTATGTTCTAGAGTGGCTTGCAAGTGGTACCAAACGTGAAATCTCTGGCAAGTGATTGGCATGATTTGGGTCACTATTCATTTGAAAAATAAAAGAAGGTCTGAGGTGAAATTTGCTTGCAAAATAACTCATATAGCTCATAGTTGTTTTTTAATTGGCCCTATGTCAAAAGCAGTGGGTTAGTCAATTCTATTCTTGTGATGTAAAGGGATCTGTTGAAATGGGTTCTAGTAAAACATAACCTTAACAAGTTTCGCCCATTCAACAAATTCCTTTTTGCTAATAACTATTAGTGGATATATTGAAATAATATTTTTCTTTAGTAAAAATATACGCCTTTGTAGATGCTAAAGCCTCTTCTTAGATAGTTATATAAAGTGATAAAATCAATAAATAAAATAAACCATGCAGTACTTAAGCCATAGCTTCTTATTGCTCACTAAAAAGATTTGACGAACTTGATGAAGTACGAGTAGTGGAAAGAGTAGAAATAGAAACAGTAGAATAGAAAACAGAAAATCAGAAGTGGACCAGTTCGGGGTAAGAGTACTTCACTGGAGATATCCGAATCGTTATGCATTATACGAGGGGTGCCTTTTATATTTCGGGATTTGGCAACTGACAGCTGTATCGCAAAGTTTGACATTTTTTGGCTTTTACGTACTCAGAACGGTGGTATTTCAAAACCAGCGCTATTTGTGTTGTTTACAGTAACTTAAAAGATTCATCTCGGTCCAAAAATGGAATTAAATCGTGAACATGTTCGTGCGATTATTTTTTACAACTTTCGACGTGGATTAACTCAGCAACATTGCATGGATGAACTTAATTCATTTTTTGGCGATGAAGCTGCATCAAGGACCAGTGTTTATCGATGGTATGGTGAATTGTATCGTGGTCGTAGTTCACTCCAAGACGAATTTCGTGAAGGTCGTCCAAAATCAGTTGTTGTTCCGAAAACCATTGATGCTGTGCGCGAACTGATATTGCAAGATCGTCATGTGACCTATCGTGAGATTGAGATAATCTTAGGTATTAGTGGGACCAGCATACATTCAATATTGCATAAACATTTGACTGTCAAAAAAATTTGTTCGCGTTGGATCCCACACAGTTTGTCAATCGCTCAAAAAAGGCTCGTGTCTATTGGTCGAAGAAAATGCACGAAACACTTCCATGCAAATGGTCGCCTGTTTTTTTGGAAAAACTGGACGTGTCGCAACCGTACCACTAGAACAACGCAGAAGAGTAAATTCTGAGTGGTACACAACCATTTGTTTGCCAGTTGTCTTCCAAGAAATTAGGGAAACCAATCGCCAAAGACGGATCACTCTTCACCAGGACAATGTGAGCTCTCACACATCGGCTCAAACAACTGCATTTTTGAACACCCAAAACATCGAATTAATGGGTCATCCGCCGTATAGTCCTGACTTGGCACCGAATGACTTCTTTTTATTCCCGTACGTAAAAAACAAACTGAGAGGTCAACGTTTTTCGCAACCTGAAGAAGCGGTTGCGGCATTCAGAATGCATGTTTTGCAGGTACCTCATTCATAGTGGCAAAAGTGCTTCGACAATTGGTTCAAACGCATGCAAAAGTGTATAGATCTTCATGGAGAATATTTTGAAAAACAATAAAGTGATTTTCGATGATTAAAATTTGTTTTTGTTTTCTAATCCCGACATATAAAAGGCACCCCTCGTACCATTTGCATCTATACCAACAGCGCATTTGTATATTTGTATTTATGCATTACCGCAGTATTAGTCTTCTAAATATCACCTATAAGGTGCTATTGAGCGAATTGTGTGAAAGGCTGAAACCCACCATCAACCAACTGATTGAACTTTATCAGTGTAGCTATCTCCTTCTTCTTAATTGGGGCGATAACCGCTTACGCGATTTTGGTCAAGTTTAACAAAGCGCGTCAGTCGTTTCTTTCTCGTGCTAACCGGCGCCAATTGGACACACGAAGTGAAGTAAAGTCCTTCTCCACCTAATCTTTCCAACGCAGAGGAGGCCGTCCTCTTCCTCTGCTACCACCAGCTGGTACCGCATCGAATAATTTCTGAGCCGGAGCGTTTGTATCCAGTCGGACGACATGACCCAGCCAACGTTGCCGCTGGATCTTTATTCGCTGCGCTATGTCTATATCGTCGTAAAGCTCATGCAGCTCGTCGTTCCATCGTCTGCGATATTCGCCGCTGCAAACGTGCAAAGGTTCAAAAAATTTGCGCAGAATCTCTCTCTCAAACACTCCAAGCGTCGCATCATCGGATTTTGTCATCGTCCAAGCTTCTGCGCCATACGTTAGGACGGACATTTAGAGAGCCTTGTAGAGTTTTAGTTTTGTTCGTCAAGAGAGGACTTTACTGATCAGTTGCCTACTTAGTCCAAAGTAGCACTTGTTGACAAGAGAGACTCTGCGTTGGATTTCAAGGCTGACATTGTTATCGGTGTTAATGCTGGTTCCTAAATACGCGAAGTCTTTTACAAACTCAAAATCATAACTGTCAACTGTGACGTGAGTGCCGATACACGAGTGCGCCGACTGTTTGTTTGATGACAGGAGGTACTTCGTTTTGTCCTCGTTCCCCACCAGACCCATTCGTTTTGCCTTTTTATCCAGTTTGGAGAAGATAGAAATAAATTGTGCCTGAGCAATTAAGTTCTGCGACTCGCACGATCTTTTCCAGCACCAGGTTAAAGAAGTCACATGACAGCGAGTCACCCAGTCTGAAATCTGGTTTGGTATCAAACGGCTCGGAGAGGTCCTTCCCAGTTCTGACGGCGCTGCTGGTATTGAACAACGTCATTTTGCATAGCTGGTTCCATATGTAGAAGTACACGCAAGTGGGGAAAGTTACTGATCGCCATTCACTTGGGAGTGGCCAGGACGATTCTTCTACATATAGTTCAAGTAGTTAAAAACTACGGGATTAGTCCAAGTATCCTCTGGGTACCTTCCGTACACCCGTTCGGGAGTGAGCCAACGTGAGAAGGCGAAGCATCCCAGGATAGCTGGTTGTGCGCTGGGTTTGGTACCCGCCACTTAAAAATCACCCCAATGAAAAGATGTACAAAGCCTCGGATAAGAAATTCCTATACTGAAAAGATGTACTTATCAGTCGCACTTGGTATTAACGCCTTTTCAATTCCACCTGCGAACAGAAGTGCTTGATTGTGCGAAATTCAGCACGCCAAATGTATTCACGAAAAGCCGCGGGACTCCGGTTCGTATTGCCGCTGGGTATTAGTGACATGTTAGCAAACAAGAAATATGAGCTCAACCACACACGCGCATAAAACCTTATTTACATATAAGTATGCATAAATAAAACGTCAAAGATAGCATCAGTTGTGACTATTCATAAAATATGTACGGGCACATATGTATATAGAAGATAGAATCGAAAATAAAGTGAAGTTACTCGAACCTTTAAGTTGAGGGCGAACTGGAAATTTTATATTCATGTACTTGCATAAGTGTGTGTGTATACTAGCAGGAGTTACTTTTCCATTGTATTTTATTGTATACGTTTGATATATTTGAACCAATTTATCATGTGGTCAATACTTATGCAGTTCACTAACACCAATACAGGCTGCTGAGTGGGCCCAGCTGAGATTTCTGACGCTTTATATATTTACATTCCCCGCCACATTCCTTTGCCATTGTTTGGCAGTTTTTTAGTCTCGGCTGTTGACTCTTGAATGGTGTTGTGTAAACAAACATAAACTTTCCACTTTGTAAATCACTTATGTAGGACTCAGATTTTGTTTGACTTCACATCTTCTTACACCACTTGAATGCGCAATGCTGCTTGTGCTTTGTTTGTAGCCCTTTTTCCATAGCCTCCAATGATATCCACAATAATTTTGCGGCCCTCACGCCTTTGAAACGTTAAAGTTAAAAAGTGAAATCATTCAACCCAAAACCTAAGTAACTGGCAATCGATTGAAAGTAGTTTGTTTGAATGAGGTCGGCCGGAAGATCAGTTTGTCGGTTGTTGGCCGAATAGGTTTTGCGGTTGCCCATTGGTTGCACTGATAGGTGGTTGTTTGGGTTGGTTAGTTTGATTAGCTAATAGAGGAATTGAAGTCATAAAATATTTTGACATTTTAATTTTATTATTTTTTGCTGCAACTAAAAGAGCTTCTTATTTTACATTAGCATAATTGAATGTTTATGCTAAAAAAAAGTTAACATTTTTCCTTACTCAGTCCCGAAAAGCAAACAATTTTTTTTTAATGTGATTGATTCCATTTGCTGTTTGAATTATGTCAATCATTGTATTTGATTTTTTGTTTTTTGGCTACTTGATTGACGCCTGTTTTCTCTTTCGTTCATATCTCTTTACTTTATGAATTCATGAGTTTTGATTTATTGGAATAATAAAATAATACATATAAAATATTTCACGATTGAGCCACGAATGAGTTGAACAGATTATGGAATTATTAGAGTAGTTGGGAATATGCAATACAAGGTTGCTAGGTCAATGACATTAATTATCAGAAAAAATGTTGCTTGGCACTCGCATGTAACGAGAATTGCTGTGGTTCGGCGGGAAGCTTTCGATCACACGACAGTTGGTTCTACGTAACCGGAACGATTTGGATTTATATCCGGCCAAGCACTGTCACTTCAGCAGCATGCCCCGTATTTGTATGGGAAATGTTTATGCTGCTACAACTGCAACAACAACAACAATCATGGCTGTTCTAAGACGGGAGAGCCGTAGCAGGAGCTTTTTCTCCAAAACTGCTCGTAATAGTAACATCGCTTCGGCTGCCTATATACGCCGTACTGTACACAATGCGGAAGCGCTGGCTATCCGTGAAGCCAAAGTCTTTACTTTCTCTCATAGTCAAATAACCGTGAAAACGTTGGAATTGTGTCTAGACAACGAGAAGACTCTTGCTGTATGCCCTCAATTTTTAGTTAAGAGGTCCTAGCATTCTAGTTTTTAACTGAAAAGTGAAAGTTTCTGAGCCTTCTGCATGATTTGGTGCAGTAAAATCTAAATAGGATGATCGCATTTTACTCGAGATGAGACTCCAAGCTTCGGCTCTGACAACCTTTCA
This sequence comes from Anastrepha obliqua, assembly GCF_027943255.1. NCBI lineage: Eukaryota > Metazoa > Arthropoda > Insecta > Diptera > Tephritidae > Anastrepha > Anastrepha obliqua. Next base: position 33,171,379 of record NC_072893.1, read on the forward strand.
AACAACTCGCCATGTCCGGAACTCCGATCGTCGTGCCACATTCCACAAAAATAGATATTGGATCGCTAAGTCCAGAGGTAGCAAATCCAACAAGCACTTAAAGTAGATGCTGATATTGTACACTTGGTGTTCCTAGTACCTATCGCGTTTGATTCTTTGAAGCTCTCTGAAATACGAAGCATCTGGTTTGATTGGTACGCAGTCAGATTGGTTGCAATTGAACCCTTTTTCTCTCACATTCTCTCTATAAATGAGTAGCAGCGCACAACATCAAGACACAAATCTCAGTTACCCATTTCAAGTATGGCTCGAAGCTGGAAGAAGGAAAGCTGGTGAAGAAATCTTCTTCTCTTCATTAAGAAAAAATGTAGGATTCTGTATCACTGCTGCCTTCTCGAAGTCTAGGTGGAAGAATAAGTAAGTGCGCTGCTTCTTTTAAATCATATATATTCTGAAAGTCAAGCGCCAGTTAAGCCCTTACGGTTAGTCGAAATTGGTTGGTAAACAGCAGACATCCCTTTCGACCGCATGCGAATACTTCACATGAAAGCTGACAACCATACAAAGCTCGTTTGAAAGATCCCTACAAAGTCAGAGATGGTCCTACTGGCACGTGTCGAGGTGTAGCATCTCTTGGAAGAACGCACGCCAAGTTTCTGCCCGATCGGTACAGTCGAGTGCTTTTCTTTTTCCATCATGGCAATGCACCAGCTCAGCAGTTGTGACCACAAAATGAATAGGAAGAGGGTTCCAACTCGTTTAATATCACTGTTATTTTGCGAAATTGTCGGATCCCGCGGGCTACTATTTGTTTCTGAATTTGAAGAAATAGCTGGCGTAAAAAAGATCTTATGCAAACTAGTAGGTGATTGCAGAAGCGAATAGTTATTTTTCAGACTTGTACAAATCCTATTATTCGGAAGGGATCAGCAAACTAGAACAGCGTTGGATGAAGTGTATAATCCTAAAAGGAGACTCTGTCGAAAAATGTTTACCCCAAACAATTAAGTAGTTTTTATTTTTGCACGTAATTTTCAAACGATCCTCGTAAATGAAGTCAGGCAACAGTGTATGGTTGTTGAGTTGGCAAGGCAGAGTACCACTGAGAGGATTTCTCTGTGCACGACAATGAACAAGAGAGCCTCGTGACAACTCGGTAAGAGCTGGCTGAAGAAGTTAACTTGCCGAGTTGCAAAGGCCTTCTCACTCTGAGTTGGTCGGAGGCGATGCTAGTAAAATTGTATCTCCCATTGATGGTGGGCGTCTTAAGCAAATACTGTTCGTTAGGAGTCCATGCAGTAAGACTTAATATAATTTTGATCAACGTGTATTTGTATAGTGGCTGCGTGGAGGGTGATATTTGGTTGAATTTTCTCAATATCTACCACTAAGCGTATCTGCTCTAGCAAGGTTCAAATGTTTCGGCCTTCGTGTTTAAAAAATTTTAGAGCTTTTTGGATTTTGACATCCGTCGCCTACGGATTTCCTCATTAACATGCAAAATTTTCCTTTCCCTAACTCCTAATTAGTTATCATTCATTTTTATCTCAATTCTTTCTATCTTTCCCATTTTTAGTTCCTTTCTGAAGGTATCACAATAATAATTAGTCAAGTAATAACAAAGGCTTTCTGGTCACAAAAAGTCAGCTAATGCATTATGAAACCTTGAAGACTTTTTGTAGTCAATTTAGATGGCTTTAAAAGGGATGATTTTGGTAAACTACAAAACCCTTCCTCCACTTTTTCTTTAAGTGATTTTTGTGTGGCTACAGTTGAGTGAAAATAATGGCACTTGTGTATGAAACAAATAAAAAATAATGATACAAAATAAATGTCGAAAAAGTCATGAGTAAATGAAATAAGTGCAAATAAAATTAATGAATTAAAAGTAATGGCGCGCAAGGGTAAGATGTAGTGGATAAGTTGAGGCAAAAAGCTAAGCAGCTACAGCAATGATTGACACTCGCATGCAATAAGTGCCAGGAACAGATTTCACTGTGTCAAATAGTTACATTGGCTATCAAGGCATATATGGGGAAAATACCATAAGAAATACAGACAGTTGTGTACATCTGCATGTGTATATAGATACTGTTTTGATGAGAAAATAGTAGTTGCTGCGATTAACAAGAAAAAAGAGTATCGACTTTTCTTAAAATTTGTCATTATAAATTATTGTTTAAAAGCTGATTCTGAACATTAGTGACCTGGTTAGTGTCTTTGAGCTAACAATAAATCCTCAAGGTATTATTGAAAATCTTCTATAAGTTGTCAAGTTTTTATTAGGAGGTTTTCAGCCAGCATCTCAAATCTTTCATACACACGTATTTGGGTCCTTCTCTTCTTTTTTCGAATAATATGCCTATTTTTTTCTTAACTGTACCTTGAGATAGAAGGAGGTTTTTAAAGGGTATAATGAAAAAAAGCGGCCGCCGTAGCCGAATGGGTTGGTGCGTGACTACCATTCGGAATTCACAGAGAGAACGTAGGTTCGAATCTCGGTGAAACACCAAATTAAGGAAAACATTTTTCTAGTCTAGCGGTCGCCCCTCGGCAGGCAATGGCAAACCTCCGAGTGTATTTCTGTCATGAAAAAGTTCCTCATAAAAATATCTGCCGTTCGGAGTCGGCTTGAAACTGTATGTCCCTCCATTTGTGGAACAACATCAAGACGCACACCACAAATAAGAGGAGGAGCTCGGCCAAACACCCAAAAAGGATGTACGCGTCAATTATATATATATATATAATGAAAATATCAGAAACATTTTAATTGAAACAATTCAATTAATAATACCACTAAAGCAAACCTCCCCTCTTCGGCTGACTTCCACCCTGGACTTCATTTTTGCATTACAACGAGGTGGAGACGTGATTGTGTCTATTGACCACAGAATAAGAACTTGCGTTCAGGCTCTCCGTCTGGGATGTATCAAGGTACTACGCCGAAGATAGTCTCTAATCGTTTCCACTGTAGGTGGGAGCGAAAGGAACATCGAAAAACCGGAAATGTCAGTACCAGACCGTCTTTTAACTGTATCATTAAGTCGTCAGTGATAAAGTCAGTCATTATGGTCACTTCGTCGGAACTCTGCTTCTAAATGAATACAGGCACAGGCGTCATACCTATCAGCCTCTAGCTGCTGCTGTTGAAACAGTTGCTTTTTCGCCTTTCTTTATCGAACTCGCCTAGGGACCGCGTCACCAGCTCGGCTAACTTGTGTTCAGCGACTAGTGGGGTTTACGATGATCGATCCAATATAACCGATTTGTTTTTGTTTCTGCTTTAAGCCTTCTTTTCAGACACGCGACGTAACGATTTTTTTGCTATGATGCTATGGACTACCACGTTTCGAGCCTGGCTAAGTTTTATTGGTCTTTGTTCATTAACGAAAGTTTCATAGAGGATGCTGAATCTTCCAACTGTAGAACCATAAAGTTCTTTTTATCACGTTTTTTAAGGCACTGGTGACGGAGGCGTCATATATTAAAGCGATTTGTACTCGCATAATCCTTGGCTAGAGAAAGATTCTGCGGAAGATTTTTGGACCTTTGCAAGTAGTCGATAGAACAATAAGCTGTATGACCTTTACGACGCCATAGACATAGTGCAGCGAATAAAAATCCAGTGGCTTCGTGGGCTGGGCCACTTCGTCCGAGTGGATACGCGCCGGCTCTGAAAGCATTCGATGCGGTACCAGCTGGTGGTATCAGGGAAGGAGGAAGGTCTGCTCTGCGTTGAAAAGATCAGGAGCTGAAGGACTTGACTTCACTTGGTGTGCCCAACGGTCCTCGGTTAGCACGGTTTGTTTAACTCGGCCAAAATCTTGTCAGCGGCTATCGCAACAATCAAGAGGAAGAATAATCCTTTTCCTCCATCGAGTGAGATATTCAAGTGTCTACGGTGAGATGCTCGTTTAACAGCATAAAGGAAAGTTTTTAGATCTATCATAAGTAAAACACTGAGCCCTTATAGGACACTAAGTCCTTATAGGACTCATCTGGTAGACGTGTTGTTGGCTGGTGATCTTTTACCTTAACCCATCTATTTTATCACTTTTTTGCTCTTGGGTGACGATGATGCTCACTCTTATGCATGTCTTACTGCACCGACATCTGCCAGTTGCTTAGGTATATCTTCCCAATGAAGTGAACAGACGTTTAAGATAGGACGCGCACTGGCCTTTAAAATATTTGCCTGATCGTCATCTATAGAGTAGTGTTCCATACGAGGAGAGTCTCTTTGTAGCACCTTTCATTGAACGTTGATTTAACTTGGCGGGTGCCACTTTCAGCGCATAACTAGATACTGCTTGCTTTATTCGCTTGCTCCATTATATGGACTTACAACCACTCCTGGCACATAGCCGCTGCATATTCTAGCTAGCCTTTAACCCTCCGTTGGCCACCTTTTTTGAAACTTTCGGTTAGTCATCCGTGTCTGGCCTTTTTTTCGTTCCATTCAATAATCCTTTTTAAAAGATTATATCCATAAATCGATAGAAAAGTAAGTTTTAGGAAGCCACCTCGAAGCTCTCTATAGTCGTTAGCTTTCATACAAATAAGTTAAATTTAATTCAGAAAAATTTTTACAATGAAAATGACATTCTGGTTAGATCCAGGTGCCCAACGGATGGTTAAGTCAAATATGTGTTTATAAACCTACCGAGTTTTGGCTTCTTACTTTGGTTTATGCTTTGATTATATGCAATATACAAAAACCCATACATAGAACCTACCAAAAACTAAGCTCAAAAATTATTTAAGTTATTCTTTGGACATATTACTATTATTTTGACCGCAGCTGTACACATGTGTTTTAAGACATGTGCGGGCACATACATGTGTATGTATATTGACAAACATATGCACATATATAACCTAAAATTCGTGAAGAACTTTGTCAAGCGGTCAAACGTAGACCATTCGTGTGACTGTTGAATGGCATACAAAACAGTCCCGAAAACAAAAACTGTTCAGCGCCTAGGCAGCAGTAGGCATTGGTAGGAAATAGAAACAACAGAGAATAGTAATGAAAAGGAGCAGGCAACGCGTGCTCTAGTCATGGCATTTCAAATAATGGCATCAATAAATCAATCTAGTAGGGATTTCGCAACCAGATGCAAGAAAGTGAAAGAGAAGGTTTGCGCGCCGCAACGAATAAATATAAGTCGAAAGTTCGACGCACTGCAAAAACTGGCGAAGAAAGACAATGGCTGTGTAGCAACTACACACAAATATATTTATAAAACAACCAAAAAGAAAGGAAAAAAATACTTGAGGCTTCTTAACAACAACAACGCGTTTGAGGTAAGCGAAGAAAGAATGTTGGCAGCTGTAGGAGTCTACCGCTGTCCTGTGGCGCCAATAAACAGTTTTTTCGGTGACCTTTTGTATCGCGTACAATTCATGCTGCGTTACTTTTGCCGAGGTCAACAATTTTCTTTTGCTCAACATGTGCCTCGCTCTACTCTCAGAATATTTTATGCGAATTGTTCGATTTCGTCTTCCAATGACTTTGTTTTCTTTATTGTTAGTCTTCCACTGTTTTTTCTTATTCAACCGTTGCTTTATTCATTTGCTTGTTATTGTTATCGCGGTTGCTTCATTGCATTCACCAGGGTAGTACAATAGTTTTTTTTACTTTATGTGTGTGCCATGGAATGAAAAGTGGATTGAAGAGCCAGAATAAAGTCGTAGGTCTCAGTTGCTGTCGCAGAACTTATTGTCAATGTGGGGAACAGAAATTGTGTCAATTTCTATGATTTGTTCTATTAATCCCTTACAGTTATGCCTCTTGTAGGAGAATGGAACTGCAAGCTTTATGCTCTATGGAAAGTTATCATGAGAGGCATAGACTAAAAGTCACTTTTATTCTGGATAAAATTTCAGGGCTTACACATTTTCAGCGGCCTCGGTAGTCTAGCGTAAGTGCATTAGCCTGCCATCCCAGAGCCAGCAAGAGGAAGCGGGCAATCGAGATAACCAGACACACCAAATTTAGCGAAGTCCTCAACCATCTGTGCGATCCTTCTGCCATAAAAATGTTAGACACAGATGGCGCTCTAAGCAGTAAGAAGGCTTTGTTCTTAAGCAACGACAGGTGGGCAATCCCACTACTTAGGACAGATTAAAGAAACCAACGCACAAGACTGAGTCTTGTCGCGGCCTTATGCTCCCGAGTGGAGTGAACAAGAAAAACAAATTGAATATAGGTAGTTTGGTAGGTAGGTAGAAGTGGCAGTCGGTCTTTGAAGCAACGCGCTTAGACTATGGCCGATCCATTGTGCTACCACCGTAGCAGTTTACCTGCTACTCCTCATCAAGCTATTTTATTTTAAGTGCAAACCCATTGATCCAACTGACACTTATACTCGTATCCCTAAGGTCATCAGTAGCATTCAAAAACGATGAGCCAAAGAATCTAAACCTACTGGCATGCCCCGCAGGACAGTGACAGAGCAGATGTTAAACAGACTCTTCCTCTACCTCTTTTTTGCAGCTTCTGCAATGTTTGAAATAAGATACGCTCAATCTTCAATCTTTGAGCATGCCTACCTATGTACGAGACAGTGGCCTGTGATTAAAGCAATTAATATATAGACGTTTTTTCTTGACCGATTAAGTAGCACCTTTGAATGCCTGACGTCCCATTCTGGTTAAATTCTCTTTGTAACGTTACATGTCATCTCCTCTTGGCTGAAATGACTATGCGACTTGAACCACGCTGTTTGTAGGTTGTGAATGGTATACTTACAATATCTATACCTATAGGGAGGCGAGTGGTAGTGCTCTTTCTCGCTAAATGGTCTGCCTTACAATTCTTTGGCATGCCACCATGCCCTGGATAGGGAAATATTCCGCCCTCTCTTTAAGAGATCCCCGACATTTTCGAGCAATGAAATGAGTGACAATCCCACTAAGAGATTCAATCGCTACTTGGCTATCAGAATAAGTACAAACTTCTCTAGAGGTAGTCACAGTTTTGCCTAACCAGCTACCTCATTAATGGCTAGAATTTCACGAAGAGGAACAGAGAGAGCTTAGTTTTGACTTTTTACAGTAGACACCAAATTCAATTTTATAGTCAAGCTTTGAGCCATCCGTAAATAACCGTAAGCAGTTTTTCCGACCAGGTACAGTCTGTGTTCGAAAAAAAACCGCGATTATTCATGAAGTATAAAGGATATATGTATATTTGAAATTTTTTTTACATGAAAGTATGTACAGAACCACTAGTTGCAATTACTCAATAAGCCGTATAGTCTCCATCGTTATCGAGTGTAGCCTGGCATCTTCTTGGCATGCTTCTTCACTTTATCCTGTTTTTTTGGTTTCACTCGCTTCAAGTCGCACTCGGGAAAGTCATCAACATTTTTGTACACTTTATACCGCTGATTCCACATCACAACAAACTTTTTTGATTTTTTAATTACTTTCGCAGCCGCGGCGTATGATATGTAATTTCGACCTTTTCGAATGCGTGCATTTGGGAATAGCCAGAAGTCACACGGAGCCAAATCAGGCGAATACAGTGGTTGCGGAACGATATGCGTGGAATTTTTGGCGAAATGGTCACGAAGAACGAGTGCAGTGTGAGACGGTGCATTATCGTGATGCAAAAACCAAGAGTTGTTGGCCCATAATTCTGGTCCTTTTAGACGAATTGCTTCACGTAAACGACGCATAACGCTCAAATAATATTTCTTATTTACAGTTTGGCCAGATGGAAGGGATTCATAGTGCACCACACCACGAAAATCGAAAAAAACTGTCATTATGACCTTTATTTTTGAACGACTTTGACGTGCTCTTTTCGGTCTGGCCTCGCCTTTCGCACGATATTCGCTTGATTGGTCGGTCGTTTCAGGGTCGTAAGCATAAATCCAAGTCTCATCTCCCGTAATGATGCATTTGAGCTTGTCCTGATAGTCTGAAAGCATTGTTTCACACACATCAACGCGACGACTTTTTTCCAAGAAATTGAGAGTTTTCGATACCAAACGAGATTTTACTTTCCGTAGGCCCAAATGGTCTTTCAAAATGGTTTTTACAGATCTTTCTGATATTCCGATCATATCAGTAAGGTCTTTAACAGTCAACCGACGATTTTTGAGCACTTACTCCTTCACTTTATTGACGTGTTGGTCATCTGTTGACGTCGATGGTCGTCCGGAGCGCTCCAAGTCATCAACACGTTCTCGACCCTCTTTGAAGTCTTTGTACCACTTACAAACATTTTTCTGCGACATTGTCGAATCACCAAATGCCTTCTGCAACATGCTAAACGTTTCCGCAGCCGAAATTTCATTCCGCAAACAAAATTTGATGGCACTTCTCCGCTCAGTCAAATCAGACATTGTAAAAATCGAAAAATGCACTCTTGGCCGTTTGGTAAACACAAGCGTAAATATATTACTGATAATGACATTCACATGAAAGTTGGCCCAACAGTGCTGCCAACTCATGAAAAAAATAACTAGAGCGAAATTTTAATCTCGCGAAGTTTGATAAATAAATTCACCTTACTTTTTGCCCACATTAGTACATCTGTTTTTTTCTCTCTTCAAAACTCAACGAGCAGACTGATTCAGGTGGGGGAAAAAGAAGACCTATAACCATGAATAATAGCAGACTGGGATGCTCTGCAACCTCTGGAAGGATATTATACTGAAAGGAAGACTTTACACTGACGTCAGCTCCTCACAGATACAAAATACTCATCAAATGTCATTCACAATAAAATGAATAAAAAACTGCCATTTAAGGAAAATAAAATAGTTTTCTGAAGAAACTTAAAGCGCTTTGTTTTTCTGAGGGTTAAATTTACTATATCCGAATTTCACTTATTACAAATGGTCTAAAAGCCTCCAATCATTTAAGCTGTATGTATGTGTGTATGCGTTTAAGCCATTTCCAAATTTACCTCTTTTACTTTCCAAAGTTGATTTAAGTTGCATACAAGCACAACTAAATTTGTATGTTCACTCATTTAAGAAAACTGTGGCTCCTAATGCGAAAAGGTAAATTTATTCTGGTTCAGGTCAGAGCTTAAGAGTTTAGGCTCGGGGAAAAGTTTCTTAATTATACAATCTGGCGCTTTCTAGTAGCTGATTCAATATTTACCTGCATATAATAAAAATAGACCTACATATGCATTAGTTCACCTTTTTTGACAAACGACCTTGCAGGGAATATATCATGAAATTTTAGCACTAGTACTAAGTGAAATAGTTCACTTCTTGCGAATGCGAGAGTGTGTTCCAGCGTCAAAGGTGAGTAATAAAGAAAAAATTTGTCTCTCTTTTCTCACATTACATCGCACATGACCTCAATAGGATACCTAAAGGATGTGGTGCATCAATTCGCTGGCTGGAGCCGCAATGCAGTTTTTATTTGGAATTGAATAAAAATAAATAATTGCGAGTTATTATAAAAATAATATTATGGTTGGTTGCTTAGATAGCAAGGGCCTTCAGGCCAACTTCTGTGGCCCGGAGCCCGTTCTTCCACTTCGTTCTGCAGCCATCAGAAGTCACGGTTAGCAAACGGGTTACTCTAACCCACAAGCGAGCTTGGTAGGCTGAGAGGCTGCAGATGGACAAAACAGATGTTGCCTATTATGTCCAACCAACTGTAGCCGTTCCTCTTGTGACTAAGCAGAGGGTACTGTAGGCAGCTGGTTGGACTGATTACGAGCCACTTTCTATGGGCAGAGCACATGGAAAGGTGGGCATCTCAGATAGTGCAAAAAAAATAAGAAAAAAATGGTTGGTTGAAGTAGTGATACTCCAAGAATCCAAGGAATATTTCCGCACCTTTTTATTGCCACTTCCTCGCTATCCACAAGCTTTCGACTATATCCAATCTGTGCAATTTAGGAACATTATACATTTCTTTACGTATATAGCAAACAACGGTTTTCAAAAAGCGGCTTACCAAAGGTTAACATCCTCGCCTTCCATAGGGCAGGGCATTCACATAAGAAGCGAAAGATAGTACAACTAAGACAGTGTAAATTGTAAAGGATATCCACTTCAGCTGCTTGCTCTCCTATGGGTCAGAAGCCAGTTAGCACTGCGGTGAGTCTATAGGCATCCCTTCGTTCCATATTTGTCAAAGTTGACGTTTGTTTGTGGTTATAGATGGGCGATAACATTCTGCTAACTTTTCATTCGGTCTGATCCCTCCATCTACCATCCGCGATTCGTAAATATTGGAGAAAATTACATTATTGATTGCACCCAATGATGTGAATGTGAATACCGATTCTACAAGAATGTTGTTCATGGCAGACCTCCTCTTGCCATTTCCATCAATGTTCCGATAACCCGCGACCCAGATTAAGGTAACGTTTTTGTTTTCGCTCAAGATGGTACGACTATTTCTGCTCTGTCCCACCAGTTTAGAGGTTGTTGTATCCGAATCCAGTGTCTGGATTGTAGCTTGGCTATCCGAAAGAATAGCGATATTGTCCTAAGTTAGTAGCTTGAAAGCATCCTTTATTGCCAATACTTCCACCTGGAAGACACTTCTAGTTGTAGAAAGACGTACAAGTTTTTCAATTCTAAATCTATGTTGCCAGCACCACAAGCCTTTTTCGAACCTCCTATGTAGACTGCAGTGAGGAAATTGTTTAGTCCATTACTCCATTCCTCCCGAAATGGAATGAGAGTGGCAAAATTCCTATTGAAACGTGGGGTCAATGCAATCAACCCTTCCCGAGGTGAACTGAGTTTGTCGCAATAATAAATGGGCAATCTAGGTGAGTGAGGTGAGGCTTCATAAGATTAAATTTGTAATTTTTTTTATATATACCCCTACAACGCTTCTTGTAAACTTTTCATTGCTCGAAAGTGCTGTAAAACCTTTATACCAAGACGAATGAGAACTAGGAGGGCCTTGGGTCGATCACTGAAATCAGTGCGCGAATCTCTCATCCAAACACAAAAATATCCGAAACAATGGGCAATGGCTTAGCGTCTTTCAGGCTGAAATTTTAATCTGCGCGAGAACACAGTATACGAGAGTCAACTAGGGTGCACACATAGCCATATACTTGTACAGCAAGCTGCATTGAAAGCACTAGCTTCCCAAACTAGTGTACGAGAGCCTTAGCAACATCAACCAACTTAGCGCAGCGAACATGATTATACTTTGTTGGGTTCCGCGACACTCTGGAATAAAAGGTAATGAAATTACTGATGAACTCGCTAGGATGTGGTTGGCAACATATTTTCACGGCCCAGAACCATACTGTAGTAAGTCGTTGGGAAGTCACACAGAACTCCCATTGGGAAGTTACATAAGAACTCCGTCAAACTGAAAGGTTTATAGGACCTTTTACCTACAATAGGAAACTGCATAGCATGCCATGCCTTCTGGCAGATCACTATTACTTAAATTACCATCTCTCATAAATTCACATTGGGAATGAGACAGATTGTATACTTTGTCGGGAGGATGATGTAACCATAGAGCATATTTTGCGCAACTTTATGGCATTGGCACAGACAAGACTGTGCACCTTTAATCGAGCTCAAACTTTAGATGTAAAAAAGTAGGCGTACCCAATAATGTTTCTAAATTAATTGTATAGTAAATGCGCCGATCGGTACTAACCAGTACGCTTTCCGGCAGGGGCGGCTTACATATGTGTACACACTACTTACCTAAATATTTCTGTAATCTGTGTTATGTACACAAGCTGGGTTTAAGCTCTTTGTCATACATATACACACATACATACATTTACTAGCAGTTGTATTTGGTTTATTGACATTTCAGCCTACTATTCCTGTCTCATTCAACAAGGGTAGTGATTTCCATCAGTCATAAAAGCAATGCCAGTGGTAGCATGAGCACAAATGGAAGTTAAAAAAAAATACTGCAGCAGACTTCATACACGAAAAGTTTAGTACATCACACCGCAAGAATAAATTAAGCAGTAAAAGTCAGTTAAATTGCAGGAAAAAGTTTTGATAGTGAAATGAGTAAAATCAAAAGTGACAAACTTTTTTAACTTTCCGTTAAAAATATATACTTAGTTTTGAGGCATCTCTTACTCGTGCACCTTTTCTATGGGACACCTTTTTTAATTGCACTCAAATGTTGTTGAATAAGAATTTAATTGGAAAGAAATGAAAAGTTAGAACCGACTAAGTTAACACTTGAAAGCGAGAATAATATGAAAGTAGGGCCCGAACGAAATTCACCTATCTTCATGTATTTGTACGAGGGTTGGCTTTTATATTATGCGACTTTGAAACACTACGTTCGATGAGCTGAAATTCGGTATTTCTACCAAAAAGTTTGGTAGTTTTTAGCATAAAACTTCATTAACGTTTTCACTCACGAGCTTTATTTTTTTTCAGTGAGTTGAAAAATTCCATTGAGGGAGTTAACTCGTGAAATTTCTCGTGTGATGGCTTATTACGATTTTCAAAGCGGTTTACAGAAAAAAATTCGATGCTATGCGTCAAATGATAATGCAAGATCGTCATGTGACATATCGCTAAATGGAGGCATCCTTGTGTTTTAGTGGGATCAGCATATATTCAATTTGGCATGAGTATTTGGTCCTTAATAAGAATTATTTTCGTTGGATGTCACATAATTTCACAAATGCCCAAAAGAAGGACTCGGGCCGATTGGTGTAAAGAAATTCAGCCGCGATTGTTCAAAAGAGAAGAACGTGACGAGTCTCAAATCTGTGCATATATATGTGCCGAAAAAAACATCTATCGACAGTTTGGGTGTTTCAACGCGAGCTTAAGGGGGAACGCCATTGTGGGGGTAAAAAACTAGTCGATTTTAGGGAATTTTTTTTGTAAGTAGGAATGATTATTCGAGAATCGGACGAAAGGAAATTTATTATATATATATTAAACTATGTCGATGTAAATTTGTATTAAAAAATATTGAAAATTGACAAATTTATGTAAATAAACGTAACGAGCTAAAAAAAGGACGTCATCTGGTGGCAGCGATACAGCAATTAATAATAATCTGAAATCAAAAAACCAAACATTTTATTAATCTACACAATAGTGGTTATCGTTTTACGTAGCCGTTTTTGTTCTTCTTTATCAAAATGGTGGTGATTTGAATTTCGATGTGTGTTTTTCACCATTTTTTTGATTTTCTACAGGCCCAAAAAAATAGTTATTCTCAAAATTTTGAAAAACGGCTACGTACTACGATTGCCAATGCGATAACAAAAATTTTGAAAAAAAAAGAAAATTAAAATCGGTTTATTACAATAGTTTTCGAGAAATCGTTGCCACCGTATTAAAAAAAGTCGTTTCGAGAAAAAGGCGTTTGAAATAAATCATCGTATCGTAAGCGCTACGGGGCCGAACCGACGGGCGATCACTTAAGTGCACATAGAATCGGGAATAAAGCGAATTTCGCTTTAAAATTTTTACCACATTTTCTTGAGTAGTCATACTAACAATTTATGCAAAAAAATCGATTTTTTTGAATTTTCACAGTGGCGTTCCCTATTAATCCAACAAAAGTTGTTCGCGGAAGAAGCTCCTCAAAGCGAATGGTCACCTCTTTTTTCGAAAGATTTTGCCGTGTTGGAACTGTAGAGCTAAAGAAACTTAAAACAATCAATTTTAAGTGCTACACAGCCATTTGATCACCAGAAGTTTTCGGAGAATTAAGGAATATCAACCGTCAAAGACAAATCGTTCCTCATCTCACATATCGGCTCATACAAAAGAGCATTTTAGCATTCAAAAGATCGAACTAATGGGTCAGGGGTAATTTTGACATAGTATTTAGAAACCACTAAGCGTTAGAATAAAGAAAAAAACCAAAATTTGATATTTTGAAAATAAATCCATAAAATTCGTTTAAAATTTTCTATATTCAAAGTCTCCACAACTAGTGTACTTCGGTTAAAGTCATGTATCTCCTTATGTTTTTTCCAATTTCCTTGAAATTTTGGCACAGAATTTAGGAAGCATTAAGCGTTAGAAGAAAGTAAGAAACTAAAATCCGATATTTGGAAAGTAAATCCAAAAGCAGCCTTGATTCGCGAACTTATGATTTCTTTTTGTTCCTGATCAGCCACAGTAAAATATGAGGTCAACTTTTTTTAACGTCTGAAGAAGCAGTTGAAACAACTTGTTTTGGACGTATTCACTTCTGAGTGGTAAAAGTGCTGGTTGAAAAATAATAAAGCTATTTTCATTATAATTTTACTGTGTTTCCAATATTGGACTCAAAATGTAAAAGGCAACCCACGTATGTATGTACTTAACTTACGTCGGGCGAGTAGGCAACAATATGGCTACATATATACCAAATGTGCCGATATCGCGCAGTGAAAAACTCAACTATTCAATTAAGAAGTTAGTTTCTGAACTGATATTTCATGGAAAAAGTTATAGTTTGTGTCAGAAGAAAAGAACTGGTATTCTTCTTGTAACTTCAAGATGTATTTTGTTCTGCTTTTTGCTGCGTAATAGTCCCACTCAAGGGCTACGACGCCAATGCTAACTCAGGTTAGTGTCGTTCGAAACATTCACGTAAACGCAACCAATCAAAAATGAGTGAGAAGTACGGGAAGCGTTTTGGGGCAGTATGTATATTACGTCACGTCTGCAAAAGTGATTAAACATCAAAAAAGGTTGTTGTGCTGTGGAATCAGCGCTATAAAGTGTACAAAATGTTGATGACTTTTCCGAGCGCGGCTTGAAGCGAGTGACGACAAAAAATCAGGAAAAAGTGATCGTCCAACTTTTTAAGCAGGTCCCTTCTTTGTGACTACACCAAGCCCAATCAGTTTTTGCTAAAAAAGGAATAGATGTGAGTATCAACACCATCGAACGTCGACGGAAGGAGGCGAACATATTCTACCATCCCACATAGTCAAAACCACTGCTTTCAGTTAAACACATTGATAAATAACAAAACAAGACAATGCCGTCTTAGTATTGGACTAACCTTCCCAGTCGCCAGACGCCAGCCCCATTGAGAATGTCTGGGAAATTATGATTATTATTATTTTGCCGGAAGACCAGCCCATGATTTAAAGCAACTCGTGCGTCAAGTTCGCAAAATCTAGTCCTGTTTGTCGACGAGGTACGCAGAAAATCTGGTTCAAAGCATGAAGAAGATGCCAGGCTATACTCGACCACGATGTAGACTACGCGGCTAATTGAGTAATTGCCACACGTAGTTTTATACATACCTTCATTTAAAGAAAAAATTTAAATATATATACAGGGTGGCTGATGAAAGCCGCTACCAAAAAAAAAATTGAATAACTTTTTTTCTTTTTAAGTTGTCTGTTCCATTTTTGTTTTAATTTGCAGATTAATCTTTAAAATTTATTAAAATGGATAACTGGGACACGCAAACAAGAATTTGGATAGTCCGCCGCTATCACGCACTGGAGTCCGTAGTTTTGGTACGGAGAGAGTACAGGCGGATGTTTGGCGGCGATCCCCCGAGCAGATGGACCATAATGAGACTGGTGAATAATTTTGCTGAGCAAGGAACAGTCGCAAGAAGGCCTTATCATCGAAACCCACCAGTTCGGATGGAGGAAACGATCGCTGCTGTAGCTGCAGCTATACAAAGCAATCCAAGGGTTTCAACAAGAAGCTTATCTGCTCAACTTGGTGTCAGCCGACAGTCTTTGCAAACAATAATGCACAAAGATTTAGACTTATTTCCCTACAAAATTCAAATGGTTAACAAACTGAATGCAGCAGACTTGCCGATTCGCTTGGAATTTTGCCAGAAGATCCTGCAAATGGTGGAAGAAGACTAAAACATGTTAAACTGCCTTTTCATGTCTGATGAGGCCCATTTCGATTTAAACGGCAATGTGAACAAACAAAATTGTCGAATATGGAGTACTTCTACCCCACAGATACTCCACGAGACGGAATTGCATCCTCTTCGCGTGACAGTGTGGTGTGCGGTTTCTTCACGCTGTATTGTCGGGCCTTATTTTTTTGAAGAAAACAGTCACACCGTTACGGTTACTGGAGACCGTTATTTGAAAATGCTAAAAGAATTTTTCTATCCACAACTACGCCGAAAGAGAATTCCTTTCAACTCTGTGTGGTTTCAACAAGATGGGACAACGTCTCACATAGCCCAGACTGTTATGACAGAGTTGCGACGAAAATTTCCCAATAAACTGATTTCAAGAAACTCCGAATTTCGTTGGCCCCCCAGGTCGCCTGACCTTACTGCCACTGACTTTTTCTTGTGGGGTTTATGTAAACAAGAAGTTTATACCATAAAACAAATTTGAATGAACTAAAACAATCCATTCGGGCAACAATTGCGGCTATTCCTGTCGCAACTCTCAAAGCAGCAATGAACAACTTTTTACTAAGATGCCGCACTTGTGTCAACGAGCATGGGGGGCATTTAAATTCAATTATTTTTAAAACTAGTTAAGCTACATTTAATAAAATTTAATGACCTTCAACTTAAAAAAAAAATAAATGAATTCCATACACTAAAGAAAAAGTTATTTGAGTTTCTTAATGTAGCAAAATTCATCAGCCACCCTGTATTTTACACGGAAACATGAATACATGAATAATCGCTGTTCGTTTTTTTCTGAGACAGACTGTATACTAGTTTGAAGGTAACTAGTATTGTACCGGTTATAAAATTACTATAAATACAGGGTTTGATTGAAAAGTAATGAGCCTTTCCGCGCAGAGCGTCTGCCAAGCGATCAACCGAATCGGCTGGTGGGGGAAAATGATCGTTAGACCTTGCCCTTCGACTAGAAATCGGTCACAGTTCGCTGGCAACAGCGCTGCAGTCAACATCGCTCCGCGCGTGAAAGCTGTTTTAAAAGTGTGTTAGGATTTTGCAGTGGCGAAAATGCAGCGATCGTTGGAGCAACGTTACTCGATCAAATTTTGCGTAAGGATAAACAGTTTGTACCTCGAGGAAGCACTGTAAACGCGGCATTTTACAAAGAAATGCTCCTTCGGCTGAAAAACCGCGTCGTCCGGGTTCGGCCCGACCTCGTCAACAATTGGACCCTTCATCACGACAAAGCGCCGGTGCACACCGCTTTCCTCTGCACCTTTGCATTGGCCAAGATGGGGATTCCGGTGCTTCCCCACCCTCCCTACAGCCCAGACCTGTACCCTCCGGACTTCTTCTTGTTCCCGCGCCTGAAAAGAAAGCTGAAGGGGAGGCGTTTCGACTCCATCGAGGCGATCCAAAAAACTGTGACAGCCGAATAGAACACGATTCTGGCGGATGAGTTTAAAAAATGTTTCCTGCAGTGGAAGGACCGCTACCAGCGGTGTATTGACGCACAAGAGTCCTATTTTGAAGAAAATTAGATGTATAAGCCAAAAGGTTTAATAAAACTGCTTAAAAAAATAAGGTTCATTACTTTTCAATCAAACCCTGTAGGAATGCTTTGAACGTTAAGGATGCGCGGTATTAGTATTAGATGTAAATGAATGTGTAAAATTGTAAGAAAAAACTCTATTGCAGCACAGTTAAAGTTAAATTCAAGTCAATAACAATAGTTTCTCTTTTTAGAGAAATCTTTCACAGTATTTGCAATATTTCCCATGAAAAAGTCGTATTTCGTTAATTTTTGATAAAAATAAATTTTTTTGTATAGCTCCTTTTAAATCAAAGTTCCAAACTTTGTACGAAATTTACCAGGCTTACGAAAATGTTACAAATACCAAAAAATTTCAATTTTTTTTATTACTTATTTTAAGAGAAGCTTCTGGGTATGCAATTTTATAGCCCATTCAATTCTAGTATAATAAAGGGAAAAATTGGAGACGCCTAAGAATTGCGTGTATTTTTGAATTTTTTTTGGTACGATATTGCCAATTTTCTTCCATACATATAAGCGCATGTTCGAAAGTTTTTATAAGGGGAAAATGCTTATAAGCAAAACGAATTAATTTTTGATATCTAGTTTTAGTTTGAAGAATCGCAAGATGATGCTGTGAAGCAAATTGTAAGCCATTTTTAATATTACAATAGGAAAAGTGTTTGCATGCAATATTTTCTTCTAAAACTTGTAAAAAATCAAAAAAAAAGAAAAAACAATAATAATAATAATTTTAACTTATAACGACATCCTGGGCAAAAAATTCTAAGGGACCCGGTGATCTAGAAATTTCAAAAAATCGATTTTTGGTTTTTTCAATATTTCAAAAGTATAGCATCTTAAGAATTTATTGGGAAATTTTCATGCGGAAATACCCAATATTAAAGCTTCAACAGCCCATTAACCAAGGGAGAGAGCAGTCCACGCGCTCCTGTACCTCAAACTTTAAACTCATTTATCTGGAAACGACTTTTTTCGAACTGCTGTTGTCCAAAAAAAGAACTTTTCAACCAAATCATCTGAAATTTTAATACACAGCATCAATGGCTATCGCCTGTACTAGAATCATGCTATTATTTCAATTATTTCGTACTTTTTTTTATTAAAAAACTGAAAAAAACCCACTTTTAGAGAGTCAAATTCAAAACTGCGCCGTTTTGGCGAATTTTTTTTTCGTACTGATTAATAATCTTTTTTGGTTTTTGTGTTTTAGATAAACAGAAGAGCCAAAATGGACAACACCGTCCAGGTCCAATTTTTTGGAGTGTCAACTTCACCGTCATTTTTAAAATTATTAATATTAAAAAAAAAAAAAATTCATTTTTGTATGTAAAAGAAGTTAAATAAAAAGCCTAAAAAATTTAAATATCGTTTTATTTTTTTATTTTTTTATTTTTTAATTTAAATATCGTTTTAAATTTTTTTATTGTAAAAAAAAATCCTAAAAAACACTCTATTTTTTCGTGTTTTATGGGGTGGCTTAAGTAATTCACCCAAATTACAAAAAAAAAGCATTCACAGTACTTAAGAAAATATTAATCTCTATATTAATTTTGTATTAATTAAAGATATATTAGTTTTTTTTGAAATTTCGGCCTTAAAAATAAATTCACAGCTATGTTAGTATAATTTTTTCTTACAATTTTATGTAGAATCCGAAATTACTAGGAAGGATCTCACCAAAAAAATGTATGATTGTACAGAATCCTTGCTTTTTACCGCTAGACACAAGGTACCCATTTTTACTCTACCACTTAATAATGGACAAACTCTCTCAATTTCACCGAGCGCTGAATCTGTAAACTGGACATTAAAGAACGGGTAAGGAAAGCTCAAGTTGCTTTGTATGACTGTAAAAGTATGCTTGGAAGAAGCAACTTAAGTATACTTAGTGTATAAGAGGGCTATCCGACCAATTTTTTCATAAGGATTGGTAGCGTGGCGGAAAGCTCTAGAAAGAGATTACAATACCAAATTACTTAACAGAATACAGAGATCAGCTTGTGTACCAACGGCCGGTGCAATTATATCATGTCTTAGGGAGGCTCGTAATGTATCGACACACGCTTTTCCGATAGACCGCATATCAAGTAGATGTCAACCGTAGGTGCGTTTAGGTTAAATTTAGCGGATCGCTGAAAGAAAACAATTTATGGTCATGCCAGTCTGTCATTGCGATAAACTTCGTACATCTCGGAAAAGAACTGATTACATCGTTCAAACGGTAACATTCAATAGGAATTTTGCCACTCTCATTCCATCTCAGTACATATGGTTCTCGAATGGATTGTGAAGTTGGTATATATTCTCATAGACTTAGAATTGAGGATTCTGTGCATCTTCCTAATGCCTGGAGTGTCTTCCAGGTGGAAGTACTGGCAATAGCGAAAGCTCGTTAGCTACTAATCGCAGACTTCTCTTTTAAGGGCAATAAAAGCTGAAAAGCGGATAGCCAAGTTAGTGGAATAAAGCAAGAGTAGCCTTATCAACATGGGTGAAAACCCTAAAGTTTCTTTAATCTGGGTCCCGGGATATCGGAACATTGAAGGAAACAAAAACGCGGATGAACTGGCAAGCGGGATATCTGCCATGAACACAATTTTTCAGAATCGGTATTTACACCATTGGGTGCAATCCAGAGTGAAATCTCCTCAAAATATCAGACGGCATGCAAAGTTAGCAGAATGTTTTGGTCCACCTACAACCACAAACAAACGCCAACTTTGACAAATATGACACGAAGAGGTGTCTGCAGACTCACGGCAGTGATAATTGATTTCTGACCCATAGGAGAGCAAGCAGCCAAAGTAGTATCCCTTACAATTTATACTGTCATAGTTGTAATTAAGCAGAGAAAAAGGAAACTATATTCCACTTCCTCTGTGAATACCCTGCCCTTTGGAAGGCAAGGATGTTAACCTTTAGTAAGCCGCTTTTAGAAAGCCTCGAAGAGCTGGCTTATAAGGCTTCTTAAACGCACAGACAGGTAGTCGTCACTTGTTTGTAGCGAGGATGTGGTTGTGCGGAAGCTCTAATTGGATTCTTGGTGAATCACCATTTCAACCAACCAACCAATGTATGAACGTGAATTAAAAAAAGAAACTATGCCCTTTACTAGATCAAAATATTCATTATTAAAAATTAGTTTGTTATCGTATCAATGGCAACGCTTCGGTTAAGTAGTTGATGGTATGACCTTTTTCAGTCTTCGCTAGCTATCAAATTCGTCTCAACTTGATATCCAATGAAAATGCTTATTGGGATACTTCTATTGGTACTTTTCATTATGTAGGTGTTCGTGTGCCTCCCACGGGTCGTATTTGAATCAAACAAAAATCACGCACGTATATTTGTAGCACGGACAGCCGTATAAGCGCGCACTTGACTTTCGTCCCATAACAAAAGTAAATAATTTTAAATACAACCCTCTAAAATATTTCTGATTGTGGAGCTGCTGCAGTGGTTTTAGAAGGTGTTTAAAGGGCATATCGTACCCGTAGTCCCTCAGAAAGGCGAGTCGATTGTTGGCATGGGGATTATATATTATTCCAGATTTATACCCAAATCAAATATTTAATGCGAGTATTTCACGTTTGTGGAATAACAACAAAACGCTCGCCACAAATAGGAGGAGGAGCTCGGCCAAACACCCAAAAAGGGTGTACACGCCAATTATATACTATATATATTTAACTTTTGCATGCAGTTCGCATTGCCAAAGAAAAATGTGTGCATTTGTGTGTCTCAGGTAGAAATAGGCAATATTTTATGTGAACTAAAGTACATACATATAAATGCTGAATGCCTTGAAATCGAAGGGTTTTGGGGGAGAGTATGAAAATATGCATTCATACATACATACAAGGATCTACAAAAGTATTTAAATATTAAGTGGGGCAAAGACAAAATGTAACATAATATAATTTTTTTTAAATTATTCAAACTGTGTAGCCTCTGGGTACAAAATTTATGCAATCCAACCACTATTTGACAATAGCACAGAAATTTTGTATCAATACAAATTTTTCTGTTTAAAAATAACAATAATTTGTTAAACTAGGGAATCAGAAGAAAAAGAACCAAACAAGTGGGAAAAGGTAGAAGGGGCTTTGAATTAGAGGATGACGACCACCAGTGGCTAGTTACGTTCGTATTAACCGCTTCAAGCTACTGATGAAATTCCCCAGATGTATGATGTTTAAATCCGCAATATCCGCAGGTGTATCAAACAAGTGAGAGCCCAGATGTCTAAATCTTTGACCGACGGGAGCAGAGCAGCTTAGAAGAAGGTGCTGAGATAATTCCACCTCATCGTCCAGACAACTTCTGCAGAAAGGAATTGAAGGTATTCCAAGTCTCACCGCATGGTCACCAAACGGATAATGTAACAATGTACCTACCGAATTTGGAGAACTGCGGCTCTGATAGCCTTCAAACTTCCCTCGGGTACGCCCGATCTAACCGTGGCCAGAAAGATTTCGCGGCTGTGCACGTTTGCATACTAGCTCAGCGCTCGCTGAGTTGACGCGAGGTCCATCTTTCCAGGAGTAGATCAAAGGTTCTAAATGGAGCTCTAATCCTCTCGTTTTGCGATGAAGCGATCTCCATTTTTCTTCATGGGAACCCAAATGAGCCTAATTTCGAAGTATTTGGATGCAATCGAGAGAGAAGTCAGCCATTCCCTGACTTATTTCCGATGCACAAACAACGAGCCCAAGGCCCTCATTGCCGCTTGGTTGTCGGAGTGGATAGTTACGTCTTTTACAGTAATTACAGAAGTAAGCAATCATCTCACTGCTTCTTTAATCCACTAGCATTTTGTCGTCTTTTCGGATTTACAGATATGCGATTGCTTTTCCTTGAAGCGGCGGAAGCTCACGCCAGCCCACTGGGCTCAATTTGGTGCGATTGTTGTTGATGGTTTTGCACACTTCCAACCCCTTGCAAGTTTAGTTAACCCTAAAAATTTCGGAAAGGCCACTGAGCTCAAATATCTTAGCCAACAAAAGGGCTAAGGGAGACAGTGCACGATATTTTTAAAGTAACGAAAGCTGTGGCAAAAGTCACTTGCCGGCAAACTTATGCTAGAGGCCTGCATTCTCTTTAGTTAATGATCTGTGATAATAACAGTCACATAGCGTTAATCTTTCGCTGTGAATGAAGAAATGAGATCTTTATTTGTAAATTGTAAGCTAGATTTGTTGTTCTACAAATGCCTCCTACCTACCACTTTCTTTGCCTGCTGAAGGAAGTTAATTAAAAGTATAATAAGCAGAAGTTGATAAGAGCGAGACAAACAATCCTTGCCTTGTAGGCGAATACAGAGTTAATTCATTCTCTGTTTCGTCACTCGTTAAAACGATGCATCAAAAAATAATTGTAAATAACTACAGTCAAAATGAGTTTACCTTGGACAGACGCATACATAGGTATGCACAGGGTAAGTGTGTGGAAGGAGCCCTGACAAACATGCAGGTTATTTAAGTTGATATGTAAATGCGTACTCGTATATAAATTTCTATTGTGTACACTTAAAGTGATGGAGTTTTCTCTTGAATCAATTTAAGTGCGTTGTTTGTCAACTTATGTGGGAAAAGTTTCAAAATTGTCAATAGCTCAATTGTGAAGGGACATAGTAGAATGCATATGTGAGCATATATGTGAGTATATGCAGATAATGTAATATAAATCGTGGCGCGGAATAAAATAGAAACTGTCCTGCGTAATATACAAACTATTTGAAACATTTTTATACAGCGGCTTCCTATTTTCGTACTGGCGCATAGTTTCATATGATGAATATCGCGGATTTGGAAAAAGTTTTTTGATGAGGAATGCGTGGAAATAATGATTTCGTATATGGTTTATGTCTAAGCTAACAACTTCGCCCAAATATCTTTTTTAGAGCAAGAAAGACTCAATAACTTGCTGCGAGTTTTACAACCAGATCAATTTTTTTTTTGGAGGGATAAAGACTTGAAATAAGTGACTTAGGGAATAGGTAGTTTATAGAGTGATTACCTGATATGTGCGACTGTGTTATATACTGCGCATCATTCGTAGTTACTTCACCAACAAATTTTTGCAAACGAATGATATTGCGCTTGGAGTTGCTACATAGACCAGATAGAAGCAAAAAGCTATGACGCTACAGAAAGCGTGAGACTATGGTTGGCAAAGGCTGGATTGGAATTGGCAGCCCAAAAAACGAGAGGGTACTTTTCAGTGCGCGGAGAAAAAAGGAGGAAATTAAACTACCTATCGGCACACAAGAAATACTCTATCAGGAATCGATCACGTATCTTGGCGGGATAATATACAGGCGACTTAGCTGCACTTATCTGCGGTAAGCGCAAGAGCTGATGCCATCAATGGAACTCGGTAACACGAATGCTTTCTAATATTGACGTCCAGTATATAAAATGCAGCACAGGTACTTCGCTGTAGTGCAATAAGAATGGCATGCGGATACAGAACGGTCTCAAAGGACGCAAAAGGTGTTATCGCGGCCCAATTACTAGCTGACATTCAGGCAAAGAAATTGAGCCGCCTCTATGGCAGTCGAGGAGCTAAGTCGTCATTAAAAGAAAATGCTGCAGAGCGACTGCATTCGCTAGAAGAACGGCAAAGCAGATGAGATTCGTCAATTGGCGGATGCTGAACTCATAGGCTTATCTGAAATATTAGCCAATGGGTGGCTAGAAAACATTGAGATGTTGACTACTATCTCACTCAAATACTGAATGGTCACAGCTGTTTTTTGGAGTACCTCCATCGGTTTGATCTGGAGGACATCTCGTTCTGCCCAAACTGCAATAACGCGATTGAAAGTGCTGAACACATATTCTTCTACTGCGATCGTCTCAGAGAGGAGCGCCTAACGCTTGAAGGACAGCTTAGGTAGACAGCTGTGCCCGGATAATCTAATCACCAAGATGGATGCTTGCTGGAATGCAGTTAGAAATTTTGCAGCAATGATAGTGCTATACCTTCAACATACAGAGTGGCAACGCAACATGCAGTACAGAAATCAATACAGGTTTCGAGTGGAGGTAGACTGCCTACGAACTGACGACAAAACTCAGACGCCTGAGCCAAATGTTCACGACGGTATCAGACCCGACATGTCAGTAATACCTACGAAATTTTTCGATATTCCATTTCCTGTAGAACCACCTGTGAATACAGTAGAAGTAATGGATACGCCTATGTGAGAAGAACCTTGACGCAGGTACTTGTTGTGTCAATAGACATAAACGCGGATCTACCGTGATGAAATATTATCACTATCTCTTGGTGGAATTTAGTCTTGAAGGAGGATTTTTATAGTGTTAGTGGGAGCATGCCCCACATATCTTATACTTGTTAAGTGGTTAAAGCAGAGGATATATTGAACTCCGAATAACCATGGCGCAAGTAAAGTAGACGAAGTTAGCATCAATGTATTCTGAGAAGAAAATCTTTGAAAAAGATTGGGACTTTATTTGAATTATGGAGTAAATACATGTGATTTTGGGACATTGTTCCTTGAAATTGTAAAAGTATGGCGGCAATCAACTATTAGAAGTTATCAGAATAAGCCGTATTAGCATTAAAGGCCGCCTAAATTTGTCATACCACACTGGGCAGAATCAATAAGTGATACATAGTGAAACGGATTTACATACATTTACAGATATGAAGGCACGTACTCTCATAAATTCTTGCTAGCCTATTAGATACTCATAATAATGTAGAGTTGTGTCGCACTCCGAAGCATAATGGCTTTAAGACATCAAAAAGTGGGATCCATCGACATCAGCATGATCCCATACGTCTCTGTATATAAAGGTTTATACTATAGAATTGGTAGAAGGAAGCGAGGAGTTTCAGTTTATGGCCTACCAGAGTAAACTAAGAGAGATAGGCAATCAAACAGGATCATGTCTTCTGCACTAAACTTAGCCACTGAAATCTAAAATCTCTTAATGGTTGCTTGGTAGAATAGTGCAAGTCAAGTACTATCTTGGTAAGCTAGGGCTTGTGGAAGAAATGGAATGTAGAAATTACTGGCTGACTAAAAAAAAAAAAAACAAAAAAAAAAAAAAATTATATGTTTGTCTAAGAAACAAAAGGCCTAGAAAAATAACTTAGATTTGAAAGATTTAGATCAAGTTTAGAAATCAGAATGGAGTAAGGTATAAATAGATTTGGGTTAATGCTACACTGGCGAGTTTGCGTTTTTTTCTGATTTATAAATAAATGAATTTTTAACTAAAACTAATAAATTTTTTTTTGTAACTGTTGTACCAAAAAATTTTAACTTACATTTGCCTCGTAAAGGCCTATCTTGCAATATTAATAAAAATCAACTCCTATGATGCCCCAAAATCAAGCCCCTGCTATTGTCTTGTCCAAAACTGCATTTTTTAAATTCGCTACTGTATTCAGGGCTTTGCATTAATGTCGGTAAATATTAGAAGCGCAAGTTTGCATGAGATTCAAGTAGCGAAAATTCAAGTATACGCGAATAACTTTCAAATTAATTAAGTTTGAAGTGTGAACGAGCGAAAATGAGTTCCTATCTAGCAGCTACTCTTGTATGTCTGTTTGCACAACATTTCGAAACTTTGTGTTTGAAGGCACATATTTACGCTTGGGATGCGCTTCAACTGTGGTTGACTTCTGACGAAATTTGGCACTCATCCTATTTACTTATCTTTGTAAGTGTGAGTGTATGGGTGTCTTTTTCTAATACTGTGGTGATGTGGCAAATGACATGTGAATTGAAGGCTTCCAATAAACTGTAGGAGGAGACTTTTTTACTTCTTTTTTTGCTCACAAGGAATTTACATATAAAGACGCCACATCAAAAGCTTTAGCATCTCTAATTTCGAAGTCCCGTTTATTCGAGTTCACTGAAACATTTAGCGATCTAAAGGCGTGATACCTCTAACATGGACCAAAATTATCAGCTCGCTTTTCTTTGAAGCCGTTTATGCTGAACTACTAGAATTCGCTGTGTCTGCATGAAAAAGTGGGAGGTTCTCCAAAAGTGGGTGAACCAAAACTTTCTTATTGCTTATCCCTGAAACAGGTTATGCACGATAGTAGGATTTGATATGCCTGCATATATCATTAATACACTTCTAATTACGAAAAGAAAAATAGCAAAAGGTGCGCCTACTATTAAGGATTAACACTTAATTATGCCAAATTTAATAAGACTTGAATGTTTATGTGCTGCTTCACAGGTATTTTGCTGCTGAAAGGTAGAAAGTTAATTAATTTTCAAATTAGTTTAATACCAAGCGATTAATGTCAAAACATTTGCATACGCCTCCTAAAGGGATGCTTTAATATTGATTTAAGTAAATTGAGAGTAAGAATAATAAAATTATTCAAGGAGGGATGTAAAGGTGAATATGCAGATGAAGAAAAATATAGGGATAAATAAAAATTAGGATCAAGATAAAGATAAAGATAAAGATAAAGATAAAGATAAAGATAAAGATAAAGATAAAGATAAAGATAAAGATAAAGAAAGATAAAGATAAAGATAAAGATGTCAAAAAATGCTTTGCATAACTGATGAATGCAACAACAACTGCATTTATTTCCGCGAATTTCATTCATTTGGGTTTTTTTGCAAATGGTATGGAATGTAAAAGGGGTAAGAAATTATTTAGTTGTAATGTGATTTTTTCAGTGCTACCAGTGATCTCAGATTTTAATAGAAACAAAATGCCAGGAGAACGAGTTTCAAAAAAATATTATTCAATTAATGTATTTCAATCACTACAAAGGCAAATCAACCAGAGAAATCGCCGATATGTTCTGTATAATATATAATATATGTATAACACTGTGCGACAGTGATTTTATACTTTTATGGAGACCTAGTACAACTTGTAGGTATAGTAAAACTAAGAAAAATGGTATAGGAGAAATTTCCAATACACCCCCAAAATCTCGTTTTATGGCCATAAAACCGTTTTTCAGTAGGTTGATGTGAAGAATCACTCCTAACTTCGCCAATTTCCATCCGATTTCAAATTTGTTTTTTTAGTTCGAAAGAACAAAAACAAGCCTTTTTGACAATTTTTCTGAAACGACAACTGACGAGACTGTAGACGGAAGTATTTGGATTTTTTTATTTTTTCTCTATTTTTTCAACTTTGACATAATTTTTACGATATTATCCGATATTGAGGATTTTTTTTAGTACACTACTGTTATATATTAGTAAATTTAATTTTGCGTCGAATGAGTTATATTTGACTGTAATTGAATTAAAATTAAAAGAGTTGTGTGAGTTTTAAGATTTTACTTTTTTTTTACTAATTTGGTATGTAGGTATAACTTACGCTAAATGGGAATAGGGACGTGTTTTGATGCGTTATTATAGATACGTAATATTTATTGGAGTATATATGTATACATAAGAGTACACTCTACTGCATACAACAGAACTGGTTAGAACTTACGAAAATATCTGACATATTATAGCACTTTTTTTTTTCAATAGAAATATGGAAAAGCTCCCAAGTGTACCAAAGTTCACACTGTACATTGATTAACAAAAGAAGTTTGTTATTATAATTTAACCTTATTAAAACGTCAAAGTTTTATTGTTTGTTTCATTGAAATTCAAGAGATATAAATCAAAACGTTGCCAGAAAAGTCGAATTTCTCAATATTCTCCGATGATGTGGCATCATCAGCCTTATCATAAGCCAGATGATTGTTATTTTTATAAAACGGACGTAAACGGTCATCATTATAAAGCTCGAAAGCACATAAAGTATGCTGATGTTGCAACTGTTAAGAACCCCGTAGTCTTGGACGATATGATTGACTCAACTGCAGGAACTGAAGGAAGTTCAACTCATTGCTGATGATGATCAAACTGATAACAATAAACCTGATGATGAAGAGTTCTTTCCGTCTGGTTCTAAGTCTTCAGAACGACACATTGTATCAAATTCAGATTTTCAGGATCTTTCTCGTGATTTACTTCTATCGGGAAGACAATCTGAAACGCTCGCTTCTCGATTTAAACAATGGAATTTAGTTGATGACGACTTCAGATAAATGATGATGATCGAATTTCTTACAGAGAAGTATTCAAAACTGACGTAGAGAATGACAAATGTACCGTACCATACTAAACTCCAAAGGGCCGTTTCCAATGCATTTTTAAGTTTGGAACCAGTTCCGTTGTGTACTGCACCGTACCGCACCGTAATATACCCTACAATGCTGCACTGCACAATACTCCAATAAATATTATCTGTTTATAATGACACTTGTTATCATTTTCATGCTTCGAAACGCATACCAAATCTCGTAGTAAAAAAAAAGAAAAAATCTTAAAACCCACACAACTCTATTAATTTTAATTCAATTACAGTCAAATATAACTCATTCGACGCAAAATTAAATTTACTATAACAGTAGTGTACTAAAAAAAATCCTCAATATCGGATAATATCGTAAAAATTATGTCAAAGTTGAAAAAATAGAGAAATCGGATGGAAATTGGCGAAGTTAGGAGTGATTCTTCACATCAACCTACTGAAAAACGATTTTATGGCCATAAAATGAGATTTTGGGGGTGTATTGGAAATTTCTCCTATACCATTTTGTTTAGTTTTTCTATAGCCATAAGTTGTGCTAGGTCTCCATAAAAGTATATTTAATTTTTTTTTTTTGTCACACAGTGTTATTCGGTTTTCAAAAACGGTAGCCAAAAGTTCGAGTGTAACTTTGGCAGTGTGACAAGTTGCACCGTCCTGTAGAAACCAAATGTCTTCCATGTCATCCTCTTCAATTTTTGGAAACAACTCGTTGAACATGTCACGGTAACACTTGCCATTTACTGTAACCGTGGCTCCTCGCTCATTTTCGAAAAAAATGGCCCGATGATGCCGCCAGACCAAAAACCGCACCAAACAGTGACTCGTTGTGGATGCATTTGCTTCTCTACAGTAACGTGTAGATTTTCTGAGCCCCAAATCCGACAATTTTGCTTATTGACGTAGCCACCGATATGAAAATCAGAAAAGAAGAAAAAGACTCACCACTTTGGGAATATATTTCCAAATTTTGTTCAAGCGTGTAGCGTCCCATTTCGTAAATGTCAAACCTTTAAGTAAATTATGAACACATTTGACATGTCATTTGTGTTACCATTCTCAAAAAAATAGGTGGTTCAAAAAGCAAACGCTATATGGCCCAAACGCTACGGCGGCCGCCGTAGCCGAATGGGTTGGTGCGTGATTACCATTCGGAATTCACAGAGAGACGTCGGTTCGAATCTCGGTGAAAGCAAAATTAATAAAAAAAAAAACATTTTTCTAATAGCGGTCGCCCCTCGGCAGGCAATGGCAAACCTCCGAGTGTTTTTCTGCCATGAAAAAGCTCCTCATAAAAATATCTGCCGTTCGGAGTCGGCTTGAAACTGTAGGTCCCTCCATTTGTGGAACAACATCAAGGCGCACACCACAAATAGGAGGAGGAGCTCGGCCAAACACCAACAGAAGTGTACGCGCCAATTATTTATTTATTTTTTTTTTTTATATGGCCCACCCTGTATTTATAATAGCCCGCAAAGCAGTACAAGAGGATTAGCTCTTCAAGTGGAAAAAGACTACGAGTTAAGAGTTTTTCATGAAATTGTTCGAAAAGTGTTGCAAAAGCACAAATATTCTTCATGAGTAGTTAGGATAAAAACCCTGTTATCAGCAAAATACGTTGATAAAAGATTGCGATTTGCCATCGAGCACATATCACTTCCCACAGAGTACTGGGATGACGTTATTTTCTCAGATGAGACGAAAATGATGCTCTACACCATGATGGGTCCCTGAGAGCTTGGCATAAGCCTCTCACAGCACTACAAAACAAAAATATTATCCCTACCGTAAAGTTTGGAAAACTGTCAGTAATGGTTTGGGGTTGTATATCAACAATGGGAGTGGGTGAAATCAAAATTTTGGACGAAATAATGACCAAGGAAGTATATCTTGATATTTTAAAAAACGAATTGACTTCCAGTATTAGAAAATTCGGCTTTGTTGACCCGGAAAATTGGAACAAATTTAAATACAAATACTGTAAAGATAATGATCCCAGACATAAATCTTATTTATGCAGGTCCTGGTTACTCTACAACTGCACCAAGGTTATTGATACTCCCGCCTTAAGTCCCGACATTAACCCAATCGAAAATTTGTGGGTTCATTTAAAAAGAAAAGTAGGAAAAAGACCGCCAACTAATAAAACTGAATTAATAAGATTCATCAGAGAAGATTGGAAAAAAGTACCATAGGAATATGATAATCCGAAACTAATTAAATCAATGCGAAGTCGTCTTCAAGCGGTAATTCATGCCCAAGGAGGACATACAAAATATTAACCCCAGAAGACCAAAAATTCCACCAAACTCGATTTGCAACGAGCTGTGCAAAAAGTTTTTTGACAGCAGAGAAATATAACTGTTTTTATGTTTGAATATATATTAGCATATTATTATCGCCTTAGAATTTTTTTTATTTAATATATTGGAAAACATGTTTTTGTAAAACATTGCTAAAAGCAAAAATAAAAAAAAGTTGTTATTTCAATTAAAATCCAATGCATCTTTTCATTTTCCTTTTTTTTATTTTCATATGCAAAGATTTTTTTGACAACTGTATATTATATTTATTTTCTGTTTTGCGTAGGTGATTTAAAACTAGTTCATGTCCGATCTTTAGCTCTTGGGCAATGCTACGACTACCAACATGCCGGTTAACTTCGATTATTTCTGTGATCATTTCTGATCGCCACTTTCGGCGACGGGCCAGCCTGTAGGAGGGGCATCTTTAACATCAAAGACGGGTGAATGGAATAGACGAAACCAAAATTGCGCGTAATTAGCAATTACAGTAACGGCACCGGCCTTTGTCAAAGAAAAACTGTAAAATGTACAGAATTTTCCCTTTTTTGACTTCCATTGTTAGTACCCACTTTATTGTTTTTCAAAATATTCTCCATGAAGATCTATACACTTTTGCATGCGTTTGAACCAATTGTCGAAGCACTTTTGCCACTCTGAATGAGGTACCTCCAAAACATGCATTCTGAATGCCGCAACCGCTTCTTCAGGTGTCGAAAAACGTTGACCGCTCAGTTTGTTTTTTACGTACGGGAATAAAAAGAAGTCATTCGGTGCCAAGTCAGGACTATACGGCGGATGACCCATTAATTCGAGGTTTTGGGTGTTCAAAAATGCAGTTGTTTGAGCCGATGTGTGAGAGCTCGCATTGTCCTGGTGAAGAGTGATCCGTCTTTGGCGATTGGAAGACAATTTCTTGGAAGACAACTGGCAAACAAATGGTTGTGTACCACTCAGAATTTACTGTTCTGCGTTGTTCTAGTGGTACGGTTGCGACATGTCCAGTTTTTCCGAAAAAACAGGCGTCTATTTGCTTGGAAGTGCTTCGTGCGCGAACAACTTTTGTTGGATTTGGCTCATCTTGAAACACCCATACAGTCAACTGCTGTTTACTTTCGGGCTCATACGCATAAATCCATGATTCATCACCTGTCACGATGTCATAGACGTGTTTCGAAGCCCCGCGATCGTATTTTTTGAGCATTTCCTTCGACCAATCGACACGAGCCTTTTTTTGAACGATTGACAAATTGTGTGGGATCCAACGCGAACAAATTTTTTTGACAGTCAAATGTTTATGCAATATTGAATGTATGCTGGTCCCACTAATGCCTAAGATTGTCTCAATCTCACGATAGGTCACTTGACGATCTTGCAATATCAGTTCGCGCACAGCATCAATGGTTTTCGGAACAACAACTGATTTTGGACGACCTTCATGAAATTCGTCTTGGAGTGAACTACGACCACGATTGAATTCACCACACCATCGGTAAATACTGGGCCTTGATGGAGCTTCATCGCCAAAAAATGAATTAAGTTCATCCATGCAATGTTGCTGAGTTAATCCACTTCGAAAGTTGTAAAAAATAATCGCATGAAAATGTTCACGATTTAATTACATTTTTGGACCGAGATGAATCTTTTAAGTTACTGTAAACAACACAAATAGCGCTGGTATTTCAAAACGTTCCAAAAAATGTCAAACTTTGCGATACAGCTGTCAGTTGCCAGATTGCAACACCAGGGTTCCCAAATCCTGCCAAATAAAAGACACCCCTCGTACTTTGCGAGATATCGATCACCACAGCCATCTACTGAGAAAATAATGGATTGCTTTTTGCCCAAACTATTATGTTACTTTTAATTTATGTTAGTCACTAGTTCATGATATAGGTATGTAAAAACCTGATGCTGGTCTCAGGCCATATTTGGATTCCAGGAAATGTGTCTGCACGACTGCGCTGCGAAAAATATCAAGCCCCTACTCGTTCTGACTTTCAACTACGTTATTTTTGTTTTACTTAATGCTATAGTTGTTATAGTATTAATCATATAGAGTTTTCTTACATGGCACAGTAATTATCGGGCACCAAACTAATTGCAATGAATCACATTTTTTCAACTGCTGTTGTATGAATACTCTAAAAGACAAGGGCTTGATATAGCTAAAAAAATAAATGCAAACCTGAAAAGCTGACATCAGACATCCTTCTTACCACTTGAGTGTACACAATTTTTTTTATTTGATAATTAAGTTGTCAACAGTTGTGCCTCATATATCTTCAAAGATGGCGCATTGAGAGTTGCATTAAACTGCCCAGAAGATTCGCATCACATTCATACGCGTCACGTTTTGTAATTTTCTCATGACGTGCCGATATGTTTTAAAACGAAATTCGTACTATAGATTGCTTTAGGTGAAAGCCAATACTACCTTGACAAATATACTCATACGAATATGCAGAATTGTTTATAGAGCACCTCAGTATACGCATTGCATGCAGGAAGTGTCAGCGGCTGAAAGGCGAACTAAGCCAATATTCAAGGGCTGTGTAGCAGAAAAGTGGGGCAGGCGCATTCATGCACAACTGTGACAAAGGACAAAGTAAATGTAGCAAATAATGCAATAAAAAGGTGGCTAGCAGCTCAAAAACACCCGTACGAAGCAGAAGAGGTATCTAACACGTACTTTTGTACTTTTTTATACGAGTGGCGGCATACGGCATTCAACATGCGACACGTTTGTTGTGAATACATGCGAATATTAATTCTAAAAGTGCGATATTTCATGCCTGTGAGCACGCATGCATGCGCATGTGTAGGCATGCAAGTGCGCACGATGACATAAAAAGTGCCATTTAAGAGAAAAAGTATTGTACATAAGTGATGTATAAATATTCTGCTCGCTTCAGTTGAGCAGGAAAACGTAATTTCCAGTGCCGCTCACTGGCCGCATACCTAAATGGTAAATGGGTGGAAACTATGACATGATATGCCAATGTACGCGTACGAGGGACGGCAAGTAATATTAAGACCTAAGATACTTATGGATGACTCTTCATCACGCGTGATTTGTGATCAGTGAAACTGACACCTCCCTTTTGGTTTGGTTCACCATCGAAGCGGAAACTTGAGATTCCTGCAATTTGGGGAATCGCGCCGTTATTAAATTCTTTTTATTAAAAAACAAAATAAAAAAAAGTGAACAAATTTTTGAAAAAATCATCGATTCTTGAAGATTCTATGTCTTAATACACTTTTTCTTCTTTATTTGCCAATCCGATTTCGAATGCAGGCGATCAGGCAATTGTACAGATATAAGAAATAAATAATAAAAATAAAATATTGCACTTTTTACAGGGTCAGTATCACCATTTGAAAAATTATGCCTCTTGTAAATAATGACGAATAATTGCAATAAATAACCATAACATTAAATTATATTTTTAACAACTTCGTCATAAACTTGTCGATCTATTCCTGCTGTTACTAATGTTCCTTTGTTTGGGATTCCAGTCGATTGCGTAATGTTTCTTAGACAGGATAACTGTTTTT
The DNA here is from genome assembly GCF_027943255.1 of Anastrepha obliqua. NCBI lineage: Eukaryota > Metazoa > Arthropoda > Insecta > Diptera > Tephritidae > Anastrepha > Anastrepha obliqua. Next base: position 33,205,713 of record NC_072893.1, read on the forward strand.
GCCGGTTCCAAGTTTTCCTTCTAACTTTCATTGAAGTAGTAATTGCAGCGCACGATACGAGTATTTGCCATTAACAGTAGGGAGTAATTCTCGATTTTGCCGAGATCTGTCTGTCCATCTTATTTTTACGATTATGTGAAAGATCCACATCTCAAATACTTCCAGTTCTATAAAAAATGAGTATTTGACCAGACTATGTCCTTAAATCAATGGTTTTTGTTGTCCATATCTCCATGGCATAAAGGAGGACAGACAATACGTAACATTTAGCAATACGGATTTTAAGTTTAGTCAATTTATGATTACTTATTATATTTCTGCATTTCTAAAATACTGCTTTGGAATAATCTATTCTAGCCCTTATTTCTTTAGAAGGATCGCAGTTTTCGATAATCCAACAGCCTAAATAATATGTTTTAGGTTGGGGAATAAGTTCATAGCGTTTTTATATTTTCTTTTATTTTACAGTAGTTTGTTTGCTATTTGGCAAGGCGTAAGTATTCATTCGATAGAACTTTTGCTGCTCTACAAAGTTAAGTTATTGTATTTTTCAGTTATTTAATTTTTTTATTAGTTCTGAGACTTAGTAATGGAATACCCAGAAGGTAAAAACCAACATTTTCGACATTTGCCCTTCTTTGCTATTCATCGAGGTCGAAAAGCTGCCGAAGCAGCCCAGGAAATTTGTGACGTGTATGAAGAAGATGTCAGGGGCGAGTCTTCAGCACGGAAATGGTTTGCAAACTTCAAAAATGGCAACTTTTACGTCTATGACACGTCCCAGCGAAAGGCCTTCTGAATTCAATGAAGATCGTCTCAAATCGCTTTTGAAGAAGAATCTGCGAATCGTTACGGGAGATGAGATATCGTGCCTTTACATCAATATGAAGCAAAGAAAGGAGTAAGTAGCTCCAGGAGGTACTCTATACACCAAAGCCGAGCGAAAAGCCGGATCTTTATCCAAAGAAGATCATGATATGTATTTGGTGGGACTGGGAGGTCATGGTGCACTGGAAAAGGCTCGAGAAGAATGCCACGGTCAACAAGGAGCTCTAAATTGCCCACCTAGACCGCCTGAATGAGGCTATTTAACTGAAAAGATCGGATCGATGTGGTCAAACCAAAGTCCTTCACGACAGTGCCAGGGTTTTCATTACACAAGTCATGAAAGTCATTACAGCCGCACTCCAAAAGCTCGAATGGAAGATCATTAAGTGTCCGCCGTATTTTGCAAACCCTGCACTGACCGATTATCATCTTTTCCATTCCCTGTCAAGCCATACCTTCGGTAATAAAGAAGTTAAAAACTGCCTTAACAACTTCCTTGACACAAGACCAGGCGATTTTTGACGGAACGGCATAAAAAAATTGGTCAAGAGGAGGGAAGATGTTGTAAACAACAACTGCGACTATATACTTAATGAACTTATTGATATAGTTATTGTTTTTTGTTTAAATAAAAGAGCTTCTTTATGCGTTGAATATCTTTATTATCAATATCCATAGTTTTTAGAATATTGATAAGTTTGTCGTGCTGCCCAGTGTCGATTGTCTTTTCAGATTCAATGAAACACATAAATACATCGTTTTGAACATCTCTACAATTTTTAACCATGTTTTTAACGTGTATACAGAGCAGAGCTTTCCGCGTTCCCATACCTGCTTTGAAGCCGAATTGATATTCGCCCATTGCTGATTCACATTTCTTGTATATTCTGTTATAAATAATTTTAAATGATTAATATACTTACACCTACAATATTTGGCTAGGAGTTCGACAACTGTAACAAGCAAAATATACCGGGCACGCGTGGCTCAGTGACAGTAGTGATAGCAGAATATGTAGGTAGGTAGGTGAAATGGATGAGGTAGTAGTCTGGCACTCCCAAAGTAGCTCTAAAGTGCCGTCTTGATACCATTATGAGACCTACAACAGGAAGATATATACAGCCAATCAGAGCTGTTAATACTTCTGTAATGGAGATTTAAAGCTAAACTTAGCTTTTCCGCGTGAGTGTCAATCGTTCAGTGACCGGTAAACACAGTTCGGAAATTGAATGGCGAGGAGTCCGCAAGATTTTCTGAGTACTGCGTCTGTTGTACTGGGGAAATAGCTTAAAGATGGAGGTCTAAGCGTAGAACAGGTAGACCTCCATCTTTAAGCTAGTTTCTGAGAAATAAGTTGTGAAATTTCCTTTTAACAAAAGTCAGGGCGATGCCGGAAACCGTGTAGGACGCCTCTGAAACCAATTCAGTCGACTCCTTCCTGGTAAACTCATCGGCAATTCCATTTTTCTCTATGTTTCTATGTCCTGATGCCCAGATTAGATAAATGCTACCTGCACACCTAAGATATTTGATCTTCTCCTTACAGGAGTTGACCAATTTGGATCTGTACCATGGCGTCGTCAGGGCCTTGATCGTACTTGACTATCGAAAAAAAGATTGATATTTCCCTCGCTACCGCGATCCCTAAGCATTTTGCATGGCTACAGGATAGCAAAGAATTCCGCCTGAAAAACACTAGCAGTATTCGGAAATAATAACAGATCAGAAATAGATAAATTGGCGGATTTGAAGAAAACCTCTCCCGATTCCATCTTGGAGCTGTCAGTAAAGACAGAGCTACCAGCATCGTTACATATTTTCCTTTCAATGCAATCCTGCATATTTGGAAAGATTACCCTGGCACGAGCTGCCACTCCAATTTGCGGATAGAAACCTCTTCTTCTTATTTGTGGTGTGTGTTTTGAAGTTGTTCTGCAAATGGAGGGACCTACACTTTCAAGTCGACTCCGAAGGGCAGGTATTTTTTATGAGGAGCTTTTTCATGACAAAAAATACACTCGAAGATTTGCCATAACCTTCAAAGGGGCGACCGCTATTGGAAAAAACACTTTTATTAATTAATGTTTCATGTTCAGGGTTTCGAACTCGTGCAATTCCGATTGCTAGACACGCACCAACTTATTCGGCTACGGCGTTCGCTAAAAACATGAGCCAATGCAGTGAATAAAAAGGAAACAAAGGACATCCAGGAAATTCGGAGTAAAAAAATCGACATCGAAAGCTCTGGCTATTATTTTTGGAGAAAACGAAGCAGTTTTATTAATTGTTCACTTGGCTGAAGAAACTATATATAATATGTACTATGAACGGCTAGTACTAAATTAGCTTACTGGTTCAGACACGAGAGATAGTCGCACAGAAGTGACGTGGCAAGTTGGCGTGCAAAATTATGTTTCCACAGTTACGAGATGACAGTGAGATGAAGGTGGCTATAGAAAATCATTCTAAAGAGAAATCTAAAGCATATTATTTCAGTGACACAAATTCATTTTATTCACAATGTTGAATACTGAAAAATAAAAGAAATATAAAACCATATTTGACTATCCTTAAATGTAAATCAGCCTTACACCACGAACTTAGCAGGCGCTGTCGTAGGTGTTTGGAGTTCAGATGTATTTACATTCGCAGATATTTCTACTTCTTTTGGCAAATTTTGTGAAATATAATTTATTGAAATATATTTTATCAAATTGCTGTTATTTAGAAGCATACACAGCTTGCTGCCAGAAGTATGTCTCTATGCTGCTATGAAGTTTATGTAAAATTTCTGGTTACTGGATTTCTGTAATCCTTTATATGCCATAAAAGATGTGCTGTTTTAGTGGTACTCGATTTATTTCTTGAAAGAAAAAACCTAAAATATTAATACGACCAAAACTTTAACAGCTTTAAAAAGCTTACAACTCTTACAAGGCTGATAGTTTGACCAGCTCGACTGTCTCTTAAGAAGACGTTTGTGGTATAATTTCATGCCACTCTTTCAGTTGAATATAACAGAGGTGTATAACTGCTTAAAATATAGTACGAAAATGTCTGTTACAAAATTAGTGCAAATTTTTTGGCTGATTTTAGTATAGCTTCTCCATATTTGATACTACAATGACAATTAATTTGAGAGGTGAACTATTTTACTACGTCACAACAAGGATTCTAATTAAAGAGGATTGTGCAACGAAAACTTTCCGAGGAAGAGTCTGCTAGTTTGAGGTCTTAAATTTGTACTAGCAAAGCCTTTTTTACTATATTTTTGTTCTATCCAACTATATAAGTATTTCAAAAATAGCAAAGTGTATATGCACGTCCCTATCAACTCATTTCCACACAACTGTGAAATCCATAGCTGTTGACAGACTACACTACGGCGGGCAGCAGCAAGGCCGCAGAGTACACATGAAAGGATATACAATAGAGACAAGAGAGCAATCACGTAATTATCACGCAGATGGCATTAGTCTCCAAGCCCACAAACAAGAGATGGTGTGTGCGTTAGCGCAAATACTGGAATGGTCAAATACGAGCGTATGTACGCTTATATATGTTTATGTGTATGTACCCACTTAAGTATAAATGTGCTTATTTACCAGCACTCACTCAACACGCATGCCGTTTACTTTCACGTGTCTCTCTGCCAGTTATGTTGCGCACAAGTGTGTGTGTGTGTATGTGTCTTCTATGCTTATGTATGAATGCGCTAGAGTGCGTATGTGTGTGGTAGGTTGTTTGCCATGCTTTTGTGAAAGTGTCTTAATCAATAATTTGGTCCTTGACTTTTGCACGAAGATTGCCATGCCACAGCAAACCCAGTTAAGCGTTGCTGGTGCCAAATTGATGCTGTACTTAACCAAAAGCGTGACGGGGCCGAAAAAAGCCAAAGAGTCAAGTAAAGTCAAGTCAGCAGCGTAATATAAATAACCAAAAAGAAAAATGTGTTGCACTCATACATATGCACGTGTGTGCTAGGGGTACACTAAATTCTTTGGAATTATTATTTATTGCTCGAGATGCTTTTATGGCGTTAAAGGTATGCCGAATTTTCGAGCCTTTTTTTGATTTTTTGTATAGTTTCTTGTGACGCAAAATTAATTAGCCAATTTTTTTTTGAATAACTGTGATACTGCTTAAAAACAATTGATTTGGAGTAATGGAAAAATTTATCTTCATCTTTACACTCTCTATTCCTTGTTCATTGCACTCTCGTTCTTCTTCTTCTTAATTCGCACGATAACCGCTTACGCGATTTTGGCCGCGCACCAAAGCGCGCCAGTCGTTTCTTTCTCGTGCTAACCGGCGCCAGTTGGACACACCAAGTGAAGCCAAGTCCTTCTCCACCTGATCTTTCCGACGCAGAGGAGGCCTTTCTCTTCCTCTGCTACCACCAGCTGGTACCGCATCGAATACTTTCCTAGCCGGAGCGTTTATATCCATTCGGACGACATGACCCAGCCAACATAGCCAACATATGTCGTCGCAAAGCTCATACAGCTCATCGTTCCACCGCCTGCGATATTCGCCGCTGTCAACGTGCAAAGGTTCAAAAATTTTGCGCAGAATCTCTGTCTCAAACACTCCAAGCGTCGCTTCATCGGATGTTGTCATCGTCCAAGCTTCTGCGCCATACGTTAGGACGGGCGTGATGAGAGCCTTGTAGAGAGTTAGTTTTGTTCGTCGAGAGAGGACTTTACTGCTCAGTTGCCTATTCAGTCCAAAGTAGCACTTGTTGACAAGAGAGATTCTACGTTGGATTTCAAGGCTGACATTGTTATCGGTGTTAATGCTGGTTCCTAAATACACGAAGTCTTTTACAACCTCGAAATTATAACTGTCAACAGTGACGTGAGTGCCGATACGCGAGTGCACCGACTGTTTGTTTGAAGTCAGGAGGTACTTCGTTTTGTCCTCGTTCTTTGCCTCTTTATCCAGTTTGGAGAAGGCAGAATGATGTCGATATCATCGCCAACAATTGTACGCTCTTCTAAAATATTGTGCCTGAGCGATTAAGTTCTGCGGCTCGTACGATGCTCTCATCAGGTTAAAGAAGTCACACGACAGGGTGTCTGAAACCTCATTCGGTATCAAACAGCTCGGAGAGGTCCTTCCCAATTCTTACGGCGGTGCTGGTGTTGAGCAACGTCATCTTGCATAGCCGTATTAGTTTTGTGGGGATACCAAATTCAGACATAGCGGCATACAAGTAACTCCTTTCCGTACTGTCGAATGCAGCTTTGAAGTCGACGAAAAGATGGTGTGTGTCGATTCTCCTTTCATGGGTCTTTTCCAAGATTTGGCGTATTGTGAATATTTGGTCGATGGTAGACTTTCCAGGTCTAAAGCCACACTGATAAGGTCCAATCAGTTGGTTGACGGTGGGCTTCAGCCATTCACACAATACGCTCAGCAGAACCTTATAGGCGATATTTAGAAGACTAATCCCTCGGTAATTGGTACAGATTGCAGGATCACCCTTCTTATGGATTGGACAGAGCATACTTAAATTCCAATCGGCAGGTATGCTTTCATCTGACCATACTTTGCATAGGAGCTGATGCATGTACCTTACCAGCTCCTTGCCGCCATGTTTGAATAGCTCAGCCGGCAGTCCGTCGGCGCCCGCGGTTTTGTTGTTCTTTAGCCGCGTAATCGCTATTTTCACCTCGTCACGGTCGGGTAGCGGAACGATAGTCCCGTCGTCAACAATTGGGGTATTGGGATCTTCACTTTCTCGGTGACATGCGCAGCTGTCTTTGTTAGTTCAAAATATTTTTTGTATAAGTAGCGGCGGCACTAGTGACGTATGAAGTTCACTCTGGTACTGTAGAAGTAAGTAAAGTAAGCATGATAAGTTTCAAAGTTTACTTGATAGCTATGGTAAAAAAAATTTCGAGGGCAACTTTGGCTGCCACCTCATTTGGGATATGTTAACCAAAATTTAACTTGTGTTAGTGATATATGAAAAAATTTACCCAGCCAATGATCATGCCATGGCATTCGTATATCACTGACACAACTTAAATTTGCTAAACACAGCTCAAATGACGTCAGCCTGTCAGCTGATTCTGTCAAATTCGCTCAGAGCTGAATAACGGTCTGCTACAAAGACCACCTGTAAGAATCTTTTCACTATAAAAAGACCAAGAGACCGAGTATTTCGTTACCCTTTTGGCCGCCTGGCAAGGCTGCAAATATGCAAACATGATAGATTACTAGTTTCGACCAATAACTATGGTGAAAGCCAGAATTGTGTAGGGAACTACGGCTAATTTTTTTGGTATGCCACTAACAAATTCTTAGTTTTTTTGCAAACAAAGTGTTTCATTAGCCTGCTACGCCAGCCTATCAACGGACTCTGTCAAATTCGCTGAGAGCCGGCTAACGGTCTAATATTGGCCACACCACTAAACATCTTTTCATGGAAAATGATGACGAACACTTAGTTACCGTTTAGATCGATTAGGTTTCTACTCATAACCTTAAATAATTTTTTATTGATTTTTAATATTCATATATCTTTTGATAATCCCTCAAATATGAAGATAATCCGTACAAGTATCACAGGAATATTGTTTTTTGTTTAATTCATGCATAAAAGTTCAACGATCTGTGTTTTCCATAATATTGAAAATTTGTTTAAACTGTTTTTCCCACAAATTTCTGCTGCACATTACTAAAGATTGTCTAATTTTCTAGAAGAAAAATCTTACAAACTTTAGTATTTCTCAAAAATAGTTCTTCGTTTTCTGATCCTATACTCTCAAACTTTTGTACTCGTTTTTAGTTCGGTGCAAGAAAGAATGCGCGCTATTCGTTTGGAGACCGTTTCGTGTAATCTGCGGTGATGGATCTGATTCTGTTCAGATTGCTTTTCCGTCGATGGAATTCGTTGATGCCATTTCATTCTAGCGCTCTCATTGCTTACTAATACATCTCATGTCCTTAGAGTCTAGCCGTGTTCTGTTGTCGATGTATTTTGTTTTTATATTTGTGCGCGCTCAATAGATTGGCCGTATCTGCTCAATAAAATTCTTTCTAATGCTCCCTCCCGCATTTTTCGTCGTAATGCATTGTTTTTGTGGGTACTGCTAAAACTGCTTATGGTATGAATGCTCCTTTTAGGAGGATGATAGGTCAATTTAGTGCCTATCTTTCGTTCTATATTAGGTTGGGGAATAAGTTCGTAGCGTCTTTATCGAAAACTTTTATGATTTTAAGACTTTCGCGTGGTATGAGCAATGTAGAGCACCTTGTTGCCCGTGGCAATCTTTTAGAGCAGCTCTCATACTGAACTCCCAGTCCCTCCTAACACATATCATGATCTTCTTTGGATGAAGATCCGGCTTTACTCTCGGCTTTGTCGGAGCTCCTGGAGCCATCCACTCCTTCTTTGCTTCATATTGATGTATAGGCAACATTTCTCATCTCTCGTGGCGTTTCGGTACAAAAAGCGCTGTTTGTGACCGCGTATTGCTCGGTGGCGGGCGAGATGTTGACAAACAATTTGAAGGTGACTTTCTTTGTTTCTTTCGTTGAGCTCATGAGGCTCCCAGGCTCCCAATTTTTCGGTAAATCCCATAGAATGAAGGTGCGTTTAATGATCAAATTTAATTTTTTCCACCAATTCACGATTGGTTTGGCGATCGTTCTCCTTCAAAAGTGATTTGAGACGTTCTTCATTGAATTCAGAAGGCCTTGCTCTGCGGGACGTATCATCGATGTCTAAGTCGCCATTTTTGAACTTTTCAAATCTCTTCCGTGCTGTAGACTCGCCAATGATACCTTCTCCATACACGTCGCAAATGTCCTTTTTGACCTCGATGGAAATCAAAGAAAAGCAGCTGTTGAAAATGTTGATTTTTGTCTCGTGGGTATTCCATTTTTAAGCCTTAAGACTAATAAAAAATTAAATAACTCAAAACTACAATAACTCAGCTTTGTAGAGCAGAACGAGTTCTAGAATCAACACCTTTTCTCAAACAGCAAACAAATCGTTGCAAAATAAAGGAAAATATAAAGACGCTATGAACTTATTCCCCAACCCAGTACTTTGATTTTCCACAGCTCCCTAAGTCCGCGAGTTTTTAGCATAAATCTTTGAGTGTTGTCAGAATTATTTCTTCTTTTCAATGTTTCCTTCTCATCCTTTCAAATGCATTTTTCAACATCCTGCTTTCACACTCACAAGCATTTTCAAAGGTAGGTTTATGAATAAGTACTGCTTTTCTACATAACATAATCGTACATATTTACAACCATCTCATCGAAAATACCACGAAGCTTACAAAAAGGATATCTTAACAACCGTTAGTTAATTTCATGGCTGCGTGCGTTTTCCTAAAACTTTGCACAAATCGCGAGTTGAGTAACTTTGTATAAGTATAAAGCAGCCATAGTAGTTGTTGCAATGTGTTTTTGAAACTACTCGTATTCCTCTTTTTCATGGAGGCGATCACGTGACACGTATTGGATTGCTCGGAAAGTTGTAATCAAATATCCGTTCGGCGTGTAAAGCAAATTGGTGTCAACTTGTCGGAACGCAAGTGGGTGGAGTTAGTTTGTTTGCAATTTCTTCGAATCTCGTCTCTAAATTTGAATATTTCAAACGAATTTCCAATATCACACATGTCCGTGTACAGGAAAGGACTTACGGCACTTTTCACTTACATCACTTGCAGGGCGACAATGTTTTAATCGCTTTTCTCTTTTTCACTGACTTTGTCATTTTCTCCGATTCATGTCACCTGCACAGGCGATTGCCGGAAATATCAAAGCTATGAGGGAGCATTAACATGCACACACACACACACGTACTTACATTTGCGTTTTACTCAATTGCCGAGTTGTCAATGCCAGTCCAAAATATCACTCCGCTTTCGTCTGCTTGCCCGATACCTTTATTCTACTTAGTCTGCTGACACTGTTTGTTTTTTCAACGCAGCTGCTGTGATGCCACTTTTTATTCAAATCAACCATTTCGAACAGCTTCGCTTATGTCTCTGCCTATATGCCGTTATGTCTCGTTGCAAATACATTTACGCGATGATGTGCTGACAACCGCCGTTTCGTTTAGACATCCATTCTAGCAGCAAGCCACCAAAGACAAGGCAAACTAACCAGCCAGTCTGTCAGTTCCATACTACGTCCGCACATCAACGTCAACGCTTACAGCAACACATTCACAAACACCGTTACCAACCCTATCACAATCATTATCATTGCTCGACGGAAATCCAATTTTTCATTGCCTATTAAAATTATGACTTTGCTTGTAATTCACTGTGCGGTGTAGCACATTTAAGTGATGAACGTGCCACAACCAGCCAGTACATACATCAGCCGGCCACCCAATGTGAGACGTTGAAGAAAGCAGCATCTGCTCAGTTGTTGTTGCTGGGGCTTTCAGCTACCTGCGAGCGAGCAGCTGTGCCCCAACTACTACCTATGGTACGTAGAAGCATACATAGGCAGTCAGCCGTAGCTAGACGGTGCTGCTGGTAGTTGAGTCACTTTGAGTTTAGCTCAGCCGCGTTCCAGTTGTGTCTGTTTTATCGCCGCGCTACTGAGTTAAGCGGAAACGGAAACTACAATAAATTCAACGGTAGCTGAGATGAAATGATAAAAGTGGCGATGATTAAACAGTTTTCATTTTGCGATTTTCTATATAATGCCTGATTTAATTTATCAGCGTGTTGTTGTTGCTGTTTCTCTCATTTTGTTGCATTTTAATTTTTATTTAAGTTGAATGCAAGTTTAAAGCCAGTGGATGGTTTTCTTGGTTGATTTTACTTCTGGTAATTTGAAAATGTACCCTGGTATGAGTTTTTTAAATGTAAAAAAATCTGTTATAATATTTAAAGCTAAAAGGTTTAGAAAGGCTTGTCAAAAGATGACCAGTTGAGCGATGGAAGGCTTTTATATGGAGATAATCTCTAATTTGTCTTGACACGGATCTGGCCGATATATTCGTTTTCCTCGACATAATTTTCTGCTTTCTAAGGGGATTTCTGCGAATTCTTTCTCGAACGGCTTTTATGGTTGCTCAAGGAACATGTTTGGCGCGACTGTACTGCTCAGGCAGATTACCTGGCGAAATTAGGTGCTGTATTCAAATTTCATGGGCCAGAAAATCCCTTGTAAGTGAAGCTATTAACGGCTAAGAACACTCGGAGTTCATGCAAAACTGGTTGTAAAGTTCAGGACAGAGAAAAGCAAAATAATGTATCCCTCTTTCCAGAAGATCACCAAGTAAGTTGCCAAACCTGCAAAGAGAGAACTCACGAACTCTCACTAATTACTACAGAGGACATTATAAACTTCGTTATCGTTTCAGCAAACTAGAATAAGCAGAAACAAAGTCGGTTTGCGAACTGAACGATGAAACACCAGAGCGCATACTCTGTGAATGTGTAGCTCTAGTAAGGCAAAGACTCGCTCGCCCAGATTATGTGACTCTAAATCTTTTAGTGATATGGAATAAAAAGTCCGAGAAAGTTCTTAAATTATTAGAATTATAGGCCCATGGCCAAGCACAATGTATCACACCGCGGGCCGCATTGCACTATGGAACAATAAGACAAAAATAAAATAACTAAAAAGTAAAATTATAGAAAAAGCGTTTTCTAATAGCGGTCGCCCTCGGCAGGCAATGACAATCCCCCGAATGTATTGCTGCCATGAAAAAAAGGTCCTCATAAAAAATCATTTGCCGTTCGAAGTCGGCTTAAAACTGTAGGTCCCTACATTTGATGATCAACATCAAGACGCACGCCACAAATAGGAAGAAGAGCTCGGCCAAATACCCAACAAAGGAGTATCCGCCAATTATTTATTTTTTAATTTTTTTAACCAAAAAGTTTGGGTGGGCTGACTTCATCGTCGTGCTTTCTAATAGTTTCTGCTACGTGAAATACCAGAGCTGACATATGAGATTTCTTTGTTCTAGAGCCCAAGCTATTTTTTTATACGAACTAGAACCACTTAAATATTATGATATTAAGTTTAGTTTGAAGAAAATTAGAAATAATAGATTATAATAAATATTATTATTTATTTGTTTTAATACAAGCCAAGCAAGTTCAGGGCTTAATATATTTTTTAAATCGTATTTACTAAAGTCTGGGCTTAGAAACATCGGCTAGACATACATACATCACTTCAAAACTTTTATACATATTGACAGTACCCAATAAAAAACAATAATGCAGTACATATATCGGGTGCTTTTTAAGGGCTTGATAACCCAAAATGATAATACAAATAGGAATGTTGCCGAATTGATTTGTTTTTTTGAAGTGAAACTTCTTAGGCGTAGATGGAAGAGCGAGAATGGAGAGTAAAATTTCAACCTTTTGGACATTTTCGTTCCGCGAGAGAGAAAAAAGATATAACGTACAGGAAAAGGAGAGAGAGCGCTATACCATTTTCCTTGTGGTTGCTAATTTCTAGTGAGAAATAACACTGCCTACTTTTTGGCGCTTGCTTCTTGATCCAAACTTGTAGGAAATATATTTTTGGTGCCTACTTTTTGGCGCTTATTTCCGTTTCCTGCTTGTGCGTACTATAAAGTACTATCTATTCCGACGTCGGATTTATTAATATTGCCTTGCGGTAATTTGTGCCGTTGCTGAGGTCCTGGAATCGCTGCGTTTGTGCGAGTGATAAACGCTCGGATTAGTGCGCGTTGTTGCCACGGTTTGTGTCCCACGATTACCTACACCGGTTGACCCTTCTCTGTTTTTTGTAAATTTTGTAAATTTTGTATATTTGTATTCTCTGCAAATTTTGTGAATTTAGTTAGATATATATTCTTTCTCTCTCTCTATCTCTCATTCTCTCTCGGGTCTCTCCCTCTTTCTTTGTCTGCCTTGAAAGTTTCACTTCTGTTATGTGTACTACGCTACACTCACTTTTGTATTTTTTTATTTACATTTTGAATATGATATTCGGCAGGTACCCGTCGTAGTTACGAGTTCCAAGGTGCATTCGATCAGCCCAACAAATTGTTAAGCGCGCTGCATGGGAAGTTGCGTCGTTTTATGGGAACCCAATGTCGTCGATGTTTAGCTGATTAATTCTTGGAAACGAAAATTCAGTCAACATGGGAAGGACCTCTCCGAGCCGTTTGATACCAAACGAGGTTTCAGACAGGGTGACTCGCTGTCGTGTGACTTCTTTAACCTGATGTTGGAGAGCATCGTACGAGCCGCAGAACTTAATCGCTCAGGCACAATATTTTATAAGAGCGTACAATTGTTGGCGTATGCCGATGATATCGATATCATCGGCCTTAACAACCGCGCTGTTAGTTCTGCCTTCTCCAAGCTGGATAAAGAGGCAAAGCGAATGGGTTTGGTGGTGAACGAGGACAAAACGAAGTACCTCCTGTCTTCAAACAAACAGTCGGCGCACTCGCGTATCGGCACCCACGTCACTGTAGACAGTTATAAATTCGAGGTTGTAAAGGACTTCGTTTATTTAGGAACCAGCATTAACACCGATAACAATGTCAGCCTTGAAATCCAACGTAGAATCTCTCTTGCCAACAAGTGCTACTTTGGACTAAGTAGGCAGTAAAGTCCTCTCTCGACGAACAAAACTAACACTCTACAAGACTCTCATCATTCCCCGCCTGACGTATGGCGCAGAAGCTTGGACGATGAAAACATCTGATGAAGCGACGCTTGGAGTGTTCGAGAGAAAGATTCTGCGTAAGATTTTTGGACCTTTGCACGTTGGCAACGGCGAATATCGCAGACGATGGAACGATGAGCTGTATGAGCTTTACGACGACATAGACATAGCGCAGCGAATAAAGATCCAGCGGCTACGTTGGCTGGGTCATGTCGTCCGAATGGATACAAACGCTCCGGCTTTGAAAGTATTTGATGCGGTACCAGCTGGTGGTAGTAGAGGAAGAGGAAGGCCTCCTCTGCGTTGGAAAGATCAGGTGGAGAAGGACTTGGCTTCACTTGGTGTGTCCAATTGGCGCCGGCCAAAATCGCGTAAGCGGTTATCGCGCCAATTAAGAAGAAGAAGAAGAAGAAATTTCTACAATTTGGAAGCGTTTTTTGTCATTAAACGATTCATGCTGACTTGTCGGGCCTTACTAAACAGAAATGCTAACACAGTTTGCCATTCTCAGCTGTCTAACAATATATAATTGGCGAGTACATACTTTCTGGGTGTTTGTTTGAGTTCCTCCTCCTATTTGTGGTGTGCGTCTTGATGTTGTTCCACAAGTGGAGAGACCTATAGTTTCAAGCCGACTCCGAATGGCAGATATTTTTTTTATGAGGAGCTTTTTCATGGTAGAAATACACTCGGAGGTTTGCCATTGCCTGCCGAGGGGCGACCGCTATTAGAAAAAACTTTTTCTTCATTTTGATCTTTTACCGAGAATCGAACCTACGTGCTCTCTGAATTCCGTATGGTAGTCACGCACCAACCCCATTCGGCTACGGTGGCCGCCGTAGTCATGGTTATCGATATTGATAGTTTTCAAGCATCCAAAAAAACACCCCATATGACTGTTGACTTATTCACGTTAAAAATGTTCTTGCATTTTTTTAAATCCCCTTTTCCTAAATCTAAAAAACTTGACACTTATGGTTCAATACATTTGAAATATGTTGGCTTGGTGAGAATACAAAGCATTTCAAATGACGTCTTCTCACTCTGATCTAATCAGATGGTGGTACCTTTATACTGTTCTTTTTTACGGCAAAGCAGAAGTGACTATAAATTTCAAACGTTTCAAAACAATTTTTTTACGAAAACTTGCTAGTAAGTTGATATGAATTCCGGGATTTTTGGTACACAAAACGTCGAAATACTGGAAAATCCGAGTATTGTGACTGGCATCCTTCCCACTTACATACAAACATGTCAATTATATATATATAATATTTTCTTGTATGCCACCTTGTCATTTTCACTGATTAAATTCAATCTTTATTCTACTTTAAGTGCAGTAGTGTTGGTTGCTTACTTTCACGGAAGGACGAACTTCTTGTTTGATGGCTCACCTTTTTGGATGAGCACCAAAATTCATAAATTCGTACTTTCAACAACGCATTAGTTTACTTGGAAACGATAATTATAATAACTTTTTCGACTTGTCCCAGAGAAAAGTAATTAAATTTATGTGATATCTTAAGAGAAGTCGTTTCGTGCATAAGCACACACACACACAAATGTACGAACACGCCTTTAATGGTTTGCACACGCAAAAATAATATTATTGTAATTACAGATAAATAAAAAACAAAAAGTTTTCCCACCCACAAGAAAAGGTTTGCCAATTGTAAGAAAGGCCTGGGAGTTAAGTAAGCCCACTTGCGGGCTTGACCAGATTGATCTGACTCACTTGGCACATTTCTTGGCACATTTCTTGGCACATTTCTGTTGCCTTGACTGGCTGGCTGCTGTGTAACTTGGCTTTCGTTTTATTTGTTTGCTTCCTTACTTGGCGAGATGGCACAGGTCAAGGATGCCAGGCGGCTTGGTAGTAAAATCGAATATTTTCCAATTTTTTTTTATTTTGCTTCTGTTTTAAATGGCAAACGCGAAAATTAATTAAACACACTTTCACTTTGTGTTTTGACATTTTGTGCTAATGTTTACTTAATAGCAGAAAAGTGATGAAACGGCAGTGATTTGCGACTCATCCTCAAATAATGAAAGAAAAAGAGGATAACTTGAATAAACTTTTTAAATTAAAACAACTTTTACTACTATGACACTAAACTGATACGAGTTGAGTATGCCATCAATAAACTACGAGGGGTGGAGTGGCAAAGAGTTTGGAAAGAGTACTCCACCCTGCTACCAAGGAAATGAGGTATTTCGAGCATCAAGTAAACATACGAGGTGTGTTAAAAAAATAAGGTGAATTTTCAAATTTTGCGGGCTAAGTACATTCGACTTCTGATTATTATTATTTTTTTATGCTGGTACACTCGTCTCGAAGATATGCTACGATATGCAATGTAGCCTGTTTAATTTCTTTGTGAGAGGCATAAACAACACAAGTGTTTTGCGTGTTTGGCGATTTTCTGCTATCGAAAAACATGGGCCAACGAAGTTGCAACAAATTTGGTGTAAAAATGGAATTAAGAGCTCAAAAATACTTGAAATGTTACCAGTGGCATACGCTGAGAGTACTCTGAGTCAAAAAAATGTTTACAAGTGGTACAAGTCTTTCACTGAAGGTCGAGAAGATGTGGATGCCCCAGCACATCAACAACCCATGAAAATATTGAGAAAGTGAAGAAAATTGTTATGGAGAAACGTCCAATCAGAATGGAGAATTAGAGAAGTGGATGAGATTGTCGGCATTTCGGTGGGCTAATGGGCTCTCGTTCTAAAATTACTGAATTGTGACCAAAAACAACGCCGCCTGAGCATCACTCAGGAATTATTGAATGACGTCAACGATGATCCAGATTTGCTTAACAGAGTCATAATTGGTGACGAATCGGTGGTATACTAGTATGGTTATCACATCGAAACCAAATCCCAATCGTCCCAATGGAAGAGTCCAGGAGAGCCAAGGCCAAACATAGCACGCCAAGTTCGATCAAATGTAAAGACTTTGCTCACTGTTTTCTTCGATTGCCATGGCCAAGTGCCTCAGGAGCTCTTACCACAAGTTCGTACGGTAAATAAGGAGTGCCACCTTGAAGTTATGCGTGAAGCAATTCCAAAAAAAATGCCTGGAATTGAGAAAAAAATGCATCATGATAATGCAACTGCTCACTCATCGTTGCTTGTGAGAGACTATTTGGCCAAAAAACAACACCGTTATCATCGTATTCATCAGATTTGGCCCCCTGTGCCTTTTTCCGATCCCAAAAATAAGATTGAGGAACCCGTGAAAGGACGGCGTTTTGTGACGATTGAGGAGATAAAACCGAATCGCTGAGAGAACTCAAGGACATACCAAAAAGTGCATATCAGAACTACTTCGAGGATTGGAAAAAACGCTGGCACAAGTGTATTGTATCTGAGGAGGACTACTTTGAAGGAGATAAAGTAGAAATTGATGAATAAATAAATATTTGTTGAGAAGAATGAAAATTCACCTAATTGTTTGAACACACCTCGTATACTTACACATAAGTACATAGCTTCAGTGCAGAGTAACATTTCAATCACAGCAAACGCTTGGAGGTTAATCAAGGTAGTTGGCAGTAAGGCTTCATGCTGAGAGAAACCAATTTGTCAAGCAGATCTTAAATATTAAAGATTCGGGAAGTTTTAAAAGTGAAATGCTTGGTTAGAAATGTCAAGTGAAGGGAGATATTTGAATAGGAATTGTCAAGGAGCACAGTGGGTTTCTGGTTGAAATGCCGCGAATATAAAGCAACTATACGAAATTTTGAATTGAATTGAATGTATTTTAGGGCTTAAGTGTAAAAAGATATGAAAATATAGCTCGTGAGACATCGCATCATTTGGCGTCACTTCATCATTTGTTTATTTTTCATTAGGTTATTTACAAATACATGTTTTCGTTGGGCTGACCATCAGTTTCGATCGTGTTAGCTGCGGTCGGGTTGTGTGGCACTTTATTGGCGGTCATAAACCAAATCGAAGTACTCACTCCACGGTGCTGGCAGTGGGCGAATGCTATGATACAATAATGAATGAGTTGCAGCAGCAAGCACAAGGTTTTGATCAAAATCTACCTGATCGTTTCATCAGCGGGGCTGGACTTTCAGTTTTACTGGACAAACTATCGCATGTGATGGACACGCGTCACGTCTGATTTTTGTGGCAGAGAATGCGCTCAGCGTGTGCGATCGTGAGAATGAGATCGCTTTCAGGAGCGGCACTCCGAGCTCGCTAATTTCATACACCAATTACGGTCTGAACTGCCAGCCAGTGCCAGCGCCTTTGACTATTCCACCCAGCTATCGGCAAACAGTCCTGGTGGCAACGCAGGCTCTGGCTTTTTATTCTTTTACAGGCGTTGCCAGGCCGAGCCAGTTTATATCCATTACCTCTCGCCGCCGGATCACCATCAAGTACTACTTTGCGGATAGGGAAGGCGATTTGCTGCCGTTGTTGTGTCTCAGTCTTTTCAAAAACTGTGAGAAACACACAAACTGGATACTGAACTTGAAATTAACAATGTGATGCAAATGTTTCCTACGCTCAAACGATAAAATAATAAATAAATAATTGGCGCGTACACTTCTTTTAGGTATTTTGGTCGAGCTCCTTCTCTTATATGTGGTGTGCGTCTTGATGTTGTTTCAGAAATGGAGGGGCCTACAGTTTCAAACCGATTCCGAACGGCAAATTGTTTTTATGAGGAACTTTTCATGGCAGAAATACACTCGGAGGTTTACCATAGCTGTCGAGCGACGAGCGCTATTAGACAAACCTTTTCATTCACTTTGGGGTTTCATGGATGGAGATTAGAGCCTAAGCAGTCCCGATTGTTAGTCACGCACCAACCATTCGGCTGCGGGCGCCGCTCATACAATATATAAATGAAAGATCATCAGCCATGTAGTTTCCTTCTAAGTTTCTATAACGTGAGACGCAAGTGGAATCTGTTCTATCCAATCATAAACTGGAGATATCGGCACCAGTCAAGCTTAGAATTAAATGTGAAGCAACCCAAACTATTGATTTTGTCCAGCTATCACTAAAGAAGAAGAAGGGGAAGGAACTTGATCCCAAACTAGTGGTATCACGATCGGTCCCCAGCTCAAATGCATCCTTTCCATCCACAGGGAAAGTTACAACCACTGTAGCCTAATCTATCCTATCATACCTTGGTCGAGCTCTTCTGGATAGAAGCACATGCCGGGATTGAGGAGAATGAGCACTTACGCCAAATAAGCAGCAATTGTTGATATCGAGATAGAGTTTGCAGACCTTTCAATGAGCTACGCAATGTGTTAAATACGCTCAGAATTTGCAGCGGCTTGGCAATTAGAGTACCAGCAAGAAACCAATGGCTCGTCAACAAAAGATTTCTTCCGATCCCCAGATAAAGCCAAAATATACCAAGATTCATGTGGCGTAACTCAATTGCCTAGGGAACACGAGTTTCACAAAGAATGCCTGCATCATTTCAAAAATTTTGATAATGATAACTGTTCAAGCGATAATCTGACTAGCCAACATGCCTCTCATTTACTACAATACGATGAGCATCAAGTTCCAGCATTTGATTTACGCTCCATTGGCGAACACCAGCAGTTGATGAAAGTTGAAATTAAAAAAGTTTTAATAACATGTAAATGGAAACCAAAAATAGTTCATAGCGTTTTCTTATTCTTTTTTTATTTTACAGTAGTTGTGTTTGCTGTTTGGCAAAGGGCAAAAATTCATTCGATAGAACTCTTTTTTCTCTACAAAATTGTTAATTGAATTTTTGAGTTATTATTTTTTCTTAGTTTTGAGGCTAGAAATGGCAAAAATCAACATTTTCGACACCTGCTCTTCTTTGCTTTTCATCGATATCAAAAAAGCAGCCGAAGCAGCTCGGGAGATTTGCGACGTGTATGGAGAGCCCCAACAACCTTATCCTTCCAATCCCGCGCAAATAGTCAGCGCATTACTTGCATTTTGGCAGCTAAAATAAGCAAAAAAAAAAAAAAATTTAGCGAAGTCCTCAACAATTTGTGCGATCCTTCTGGCAGAAAAATGTGAAACGCAGATGCCGCTCTAAACAGTAAGAATGCCTAAGAATACCTAAGCAACGTTAGGTGGGCATTCCCACTACTTAGGACTTGTAGCGGCAGGCTAATCACCCACCCTATGCAAAATCAAATAGATTAATGAAACCAACACAAGACTGAGTCTTGTCGAGGCCCTATGCTCCCGAGTGGAATGAACAAGGAAAAAAACAAAAATGGAGAAGGTGTCATAAGCGAGTCTACAGTACGGAAATGGCTTGCAAAGTTCAAAAAGGGCGACTTTGACGTTGATAATCCGTCCCGCAGCAGTAGACCTTCTAAATTCGATAAAGAACATCTCGAATCACTTTTGAAGGAGAACGATCGCCAAACCAGTCGTGAATTTGTGAAAAAAATGAACTGCGATCATAAAACGATTCTCAATAACCTTCATTCAGTGGGATTTACCGAAAAATTGGGAGCCTGGGTACCTCACGAGCCGATGACAAAAACAAAGAAGGTCACCTTCAAATTGTTAGTCAGCATCTCGTCCGCCATCGAGTAACACGAGGACCTAAACAGCACTTTTTGTACCGAATCGCCACAGGAGATGAGAAATGGTGCTTGTACATAAACCTGAAGCAAAGAGTGGGTGGCTCCAGAAGATATGCCAAGCCCAGAGTCAGGCCGGATCTTCATCCAAAGAAGACATGTGTCATGGCATGTGTTTGGTGGGAACCGGAGGGCATGGGTCATGGTGGGAAATACTCGAAAATAATGCCACGGTCAACAAGGAGCTCTACATTGCCCAGCTACACCGCGTGAATGAGACTATTCGACTGAAAATATCTGATCGATATGGTCAAACCATACTCCTTTAAGACAACGCCAGGCCTGATGTCAAATTTGCACCCCAGAGCTCGATTTGGAGATCCTTCAACATCCGACTACCATCTTTTTCGTTCCCTGTGGAACCATATGAAGGACGTTATCTTCTATAACCAAGAGGTCTTTAAAACTGGCTCAAATACTTTTTTGACACCAGACCAGACGAGTTTTGGCGAAACGGCATCAACAAATTGGTCAAAAAGTGGCAAGAGATTGTAAACAGCAAGGGCTAATAAATAATTGATTAACTTAGTGATATGAGTATTGAAAGTCTTCGGTAAAAACGCCACGAACTTATTCCTCAACCTAATAATTATTGTCAATATCCGGCCTATGTCCCTTCACCAACTCTATTATTTCAATCCAGTTTAATCTAAAACAATTAAAGTTAAATTCTTTCACTTACTAAGAATTACCAAGAAAATTATGTAAAACACGTAAACTAAAAGAACTACATAGCTACAAGGAACATACCTAAAAAACATATTCTCGTAGTTGCCTTACAAACTCAACAATCGCTGAAACCTGGAAGACGACAGTGATCCGAAATTGTGGAGGGCTTCGGGTACATTCTTTTCCAACTACCCTATGACTTTGAACCTTCTGGGTAATGGAGACATTTTTATAAATAAGCCCATTTTCTATATTAGCAAAATTTTACTCTTTCTTAATTGGAGCTCTTGTTTAAAGTTTCCTTGATGAACAGGATTTGGCCCTGATGACAAATACCCTTTACCCTTGTAGAAGATGGCCTTTATCTTACAACTTTGAACTTTCTGGTTAATGGGTAAATAGTTGACAAATTTTCCAGTTGCACAATTTAAATTTTTGAAACTTAATTCATCATCAGTGACTTTAAAATAACATATCTTCAGAATTCGGAGTAAGATTTCAAAATTTCGTGTGTTTGCTCAGTTTTCCGGGAACTCATTCCACCGTGCAGTGGATACCTCAACTTCAGTTAGCTCATAAGCCACCTAATGTATATTTAGTCTAGGTTACTTGAAGACACTAACTCGCAGGAGCATAAATAATCCCCTGTACATACATATTTATATACCTACGTATCATGCGTATCCCTGTTCCAAAGGCTACCTTGGCTTGTTTATACTGTTATTTGCCTCCTTGCCACATTAGTTGTGGTCTAACCCAGTTCACTCCACATTGTTGAGTGATGCTTTATGCCAGTCAACGTACACACATACACGCAGGGCTTCGTTATATTAGAAATGTCTGCGTTTCGGGCGGTGTGCATAAAAACAAAGAACCTCATACATAAATATTACTCATTTATGTTTCTATGCTAAGCTGCAGCTGCCTAAACTTGGTGAAACTTTTCAATCCTTCATTCCCTTTCCCTTTCATCAACCATTAATTGATTGCTTTCATTTGCTACTTTCACAAAGTTGTCCTGTTGTGGTTATGCCGCGCACGGTAATTTAAAGTGTTGCGCAACTGTCATATTATTTTAGCTACTCAAATATGATTCTCTAAGAATGAGATAAGTAGATATGTAAATTATGACAACGTTCTTTTGTGTTTTTTCTTCTTCTCAGCAAGAAATATTTTTGTTTTGTGATGTCAGAAGTTTTGTGAAGTTTTACTTATTTTATAAGCCACTTATTAACGTCTGTCTGTTTAAGTTTAAAGGAAATATAAATTATTCCATAAATATGTTAAGAATTACAGAAGTTTGTGTTAAACAAACGAAATGGCTTCACATTTTTACCGATAGTCAAGCTGCGATCAAGGCCATGTCATCGCCTTATTGCAGCTCTCTTCTGGTAAACACCTGTAAGGAGGAACTCAAATGTCTCGAATGTGCAGGAATCATTTCCCTTATTCTGGGTTCCATGGCACACGATTATAGTGGGAAATGAAATTGCCGTTGAGCTTGCCAAGACGGATTTTCGCTTCACTAAATCTTTTCAAAGGTAGTGGTCCACATTATGGTATCAAAACGGCTCGTAAGTGCTACTTGTAGTGTACCTGGGGTACTCTTGCCATCTAACCTACCTACCTAAACTTAAATTTGATTTATCTTTCTCATTGTCCTTGTAGAAGGTGGTCTTCCATCCTCTCTGCGTAAAGCAAAGATGAGTTCGCTTTTATAGTTTCCGCCCAATAATAGAAGTACAGTAAAATAATAAAAAAAATGGTTTTATTCTTTTTCAAAATATTCTTTTTGGAAGTCAAGACACTTCTGCATTCCCTTGTACTAGGTTGTAAACCACTTATGACCGCGCATTTTGTTTTCGATGTTCATTAGGTACCAGATCACTACGGCAAAGTAGATGACATTATTGCTATATTTTGAGTGCTTAAAAACTCTGTTATGTGAGCCGATACATGAGAGCTCGCTTTGCTTTGTGAAGCATGACTGGCCTTCGGCCGAAAACTTCTGGCCAAAAGATGGTTGTGTACTACTCAGAATTGACTATTTTAACTTTCTTCTAGATTTTCCGAAAAACAGGGCACCATTTGCTTTTGAGCTTTACCACTTGCTTCGATGTCATAGATGTGCTTTGAAAAAGCGGGGCTAAATTTTTTCAACATTTCTTTACACCTACCGACACGAGTCTTTATTTTTGGATAGTTGCCTAATTATGCGGTCTGCGGAGAGAACAAATCTTCAAGTACTACTGAATGTATACTAATCTTACTAATGCCCAAGGATGCCTCCATTTTGCGATATGTCACGTGGCGAGCTTAATTTATCAATTGGCGCAAAGCATCGATTCTTGCTGACACAACAACTGTTTTTGGACGACCTTTACGAAATGTGTCTTATAAGGATTGACGGTCACTTTGGAACTCGTGTTATCAGCGTTCAACAGTGGCTAAATGTGATGTTTAGCGCTTAAAGTTGAAGTAAGTTGATCCATGCACTCCTGTGTCAATAATACCGGCTTTTTGCGTTAAATGAATTGTTCAACTTCTCAAGGGAAGCTCGTAAGTGAAAACGCTATATGTAAGTTTATATTAAAAAATATTAAAATTTTCGTTCGTTTGCTCGAAAAATACTCAGAGAGATACTTTGGAGCAATCAAAAATCACAGCGAATGGCGCATAAGGTGGAATGACGAGTTGGATCACCTTATAAATGGCGAAAATGCTTTTCACTAAAGTAATCCGGTTAAGCTGGCTAATTTTTTAATTTCATTTCATTGATATTTTACGGGAAAAGTTTCCGGACCGTGTTATCTCTCGAAGAGGTGATCACAATTGGCCACCGAGATCTTGTGATTTAACACCTTGCGACTTTTTTCTTTAGGGCCACGTGAAAAAGAAGGTCTACACCAATAGCCCAGGGGTGACTCAAGACCTCAAAGATGGAATTCGTGAGGCTATTGCAATTCGGTTATGGAAAATTTCATGAAAAGGATATTGTCCTGTAAGTGTGGTCGTGGTCGTCATTTGCCTGATATTATTTTCCACTATTAACCGAATAAACAATTAAATAAACATCCGTTCATTTATACTAAAAAATTTAATTTTTCTTTGAATATCAAAATAACGCCTTTTAGTGGAAAGCCCTTTACTTCTAATATTGCTTTATTAGTTGGAAATTGACTGAATAAATTTATGTTATTTATATCGCCAAAAATAAATTTTTAAAAACATTAGTTTTTTCATCGAATTAACTTTACCCCCTCTTGAAAGGTTAATGTGCCAATTTAGACGAAAATGTCTTCATAAAAGAATGAATGAATGAATTTCTAAAACGTTGCGAAATAACTACATATCGTGATAACCTCATTTGTAGCAAGCTTCGAGGCGTAGAGCAGCAGCTCAAAACAAATATAGAACTATGTGACTATGAGAAGGCATGAAAAAACGGTACATGTGAGCGTGCCCATACCGAAGCAGTGCATGCTGGAGCATATATGCACACTATAGTAAAGACACACACATACACACACACGCAAATGCGCATAAAAGCATTCATAAAGGCCACAAAAAAGCCACTGCAGTCGTTAGAACAACAAAGAGAGCAGCCGACAGTTTAACTACTGCTGCGTATGTGTTAGTGCTTGTTGACTCTTGTCACGCCCAAGGCTTTTTTCAGCAGTTTTTATATTCACCTTTTTAATAGCACACTGCGTCGCTGCGTAGCAAGGAGACACGTAAACGAGAGAGCGTGTAGAAAATATGACAAAAACTCACAAAGCAACACAAAAAAAGAAAAACTAAAAGCGACGAGCAGCAAAATAGAAACAAAGAACAAAAGTTAAAAGACGTCGCAAAAGGTAAGCTTAGTTGAGTTGTTAACTGAAATTTTGATGTATATGAAAAGTGCATAGTTTACTTGAGAATTTCTCTGTTTTTGTTTCGTTGTCTCCAGCAAGTATTCCACGCCACCCCACCTTTGTTGCTGCTGTAAAGCCTTACTTTGTTTTTGGCTATGTAAGGACTGTTGTTTTATAATCTTTTGGGAAATATGTGTGTGTGTGTGCGTGTGCGCCAATACATTAGTGCTTTTCTTGTTAGCTTAGGTTTTTCTGCTTACTTACACTGCCTCAACTTTTTTTGGATGATTGCAAGTCAGCACGTGACATTTTGCTGTAGCCACTGTAGCCGTTTTGGGCACACAATAGGGTGACTACTTAATAAAAGGTCGGTTGTTGTTTGTTGCATTACAGCCTTAGTTTATTGCTTCTTTGGCAGTCCACGCGATTCCCTTGAGTGTAATTGTGATGAAGACAAAATGTCTTAATATTTACCACACACATTCACACACGCACACATAGATGCGTTAGGGGCCAAAACACATGTCGTGCATACGCCGCCTAGGCAGCGTTGTTGTGAGACAAATGGCAATTTGCATTGTCACATTGATGTTGTCAACTCAATAAGGTACAAATGTGTTTACGAGCCTTAGGCTATTCACATCTTGATTTGTTTATGGAGAGGAAAGATGTTGAATGTTCATATACATAATTGGTAAGGAATAAGTAGACAAGTAGAAAAGTGCCAGTTGTACAAAAATTAGTTAGCAAAATTTGTTGGTTCATAACATCGTGCGACAGTAAACTCCGCTATTGGTATTATCTCAGGAAAACTTCGTGGTCAAAGTTAAAAAAATAATACCTGATCAGTATTTTAAATGGTGTAGTAATTCTTGTATGTTTGAAATTGAAAATTGATGAGGTGGAGCCATGGAGCACCAGGATATTTGGTGGCTCCTAATACACTCAGGCCAAAAAGCCCATTGTATTTAAAGTTCGGGAAAGAGCGTAGATAGTAAAGGAGGGAAGAATAAAAGTATCAGTGAAAGAGATAGATAGGAAAGAATAGAGACAGAGATAGAGATAGTTGGTCCTGTGAGATTTTTCCGGATTCTTTGGCAAATCTGTAGATATCCTCCACTTTTAGAGAATGCAGATATCCTCCAGTTCTCATAACATCGGAACCCAATACTCGTAGCCTTGCTCTAGCAAAGGCAGGACACCACAGAGAAAGTGCTCAGTGCTATCCGCCTGCTCCAAGCACGACAGGCACACTGGACCCTCAATGATTCCAATGGTGGTCATATGCTGACCCCATGGGCTGTGTCCTGTAATAATACCGACCATCAACCGAACGTCTTTCTTTCCAAGTTTTTGTAGAAAGTTTGACAGTTTTCTGTTCGGATTTGTCACAAAATACTTTGCAGTTCTGCAGCGTTCTAGACTGGACCATCGCTCTTTATGTAGATTGCCTACATAATCGCTGATCCAATTCATGGTTCCTGCGGAACTGTTTCCGATTAATGGCTCTCACCCTTGTGAGGGGGACCGCTGATCCATGGTTGGCCAATTCATCGGAAATTTCGTTTCCTTAAACACCGGAGTGTCCCGGAACCCATTTAAGTACAATCCTGTTTTGTCCTACGACAGAATTGAGCTTCTTCTCACATTCTTGAACAATCTTTTAGGTTTGCTTCGCGTTCTCCAGGGCCTTTAGTGCAGCCTGACTGTCACTGAAAACTCTAATCCCGCTCCATCTACTCTCGATTATCCATTCGGCTACTTTCAGGATGGCAAAAACTTCCTTTTGGAAAACAGTTGCCATTTCCATCATAGCATACATATATATATATATATATATTATATACAATATATATATTTAATTGGCGCGTACACCCGTTTTGGGTGTTTGGTCGAGCTCCTCCTCCTATTTGTGGTGTGCGCCTTGATGTTGTTACACTTTCAAGCCGACTCCGAACGGCAGATATTTTTGTGAGGAACTTTTTCATGGCAGAAATACACTCGGAGCCACCATAGCATAGTGATACTTATTACTGTGGTTTAAGTACCATCCATCTCTAGACCCTATTTCATTCTTGAACCCATCGGTAAAGAAAATATCTGTCAAACCTTGCTCCATTGCTCACGAAGTGGAAATCTGACATCAAATTTTCTTCCAAATGAAACTGATACCCGTCTTTAGGGGCCAGTGGATATTGCTCAGATAGCATCTTAAAGATTTGTAGCTTTGGTATACAGCAAACTCTTCTCATAATTTTGTTATTAATTTTAACATAAAAAAATGGAGATATCATTTTAAATGTGGAAATAATTTTTCATTTTATAATTTTGTTAGTAGTTCTGAATGCATTTATGATAAGCCCAGCGGAAAGTCACTTCAGAGAGGCGTTTGCTTATTTATTTTTCCTTTTATAAGTATCGAATTTCTATAAATCACTGAGATATCAGAAATTTGTTTAAGGGGTGGAAAGTTAATGGGTAATTTGAACAATATGGCTGGCACTTAGTAGGAAGGGAGTTCCCGCCAAGATAATCCGCCTCATCGAAGACCTGGCATCTGAAGAACGAGGAGAAGGCCATCTCAGCGCCTTCGTTTCAGCTGACCTGACCTCGTCGGGAAAAGATTTGGACATCTGAGCTCTCAGGTTTTTGCTACACCTACGGATATTGCGGGTTTAAATATCACACACCTGGTGAATTTCGTCTGCAGCCGAAGCCATTAATAAGAATGTCATTAGCCACTGTTGGTCGTCATGCTCTAATCCAAAGCAGCTTCTTCCTTTTTCCACCTGTCGCGTTATTTCGCTTCTCCTAAATATCTTTCCATTGATTTCTTAGAAGTCAACATGGGTGAAAACTTGACTGATTTATTCAATGTTTCATCATATTTCATATAAAAAATTTCATTCATATCAGATATATATATATATATATATATATATTTATTCCTTTTACTCCATAATGAAGCATAGGGCTACAACAAAACTTTTAAATCTGTCCCTGTCCAATGACATTCTTTTAATTTCATTCCAGTTCATTTCACTTAATGTTATCTCCTTCTCTAGCTGTCTTCTCCAAGTATGCGCTGGGCGTCCCCTTCTGCGTGATCCCTGTGGGTTCCATTCAATGGCTTGCCTCGTGATATCTTGTGCGGGTTTTCTGAGCGTATGGCCGATCCAGTTCCACTTTCTTTTCAGAATTGTTTTGATGAGCGTATGGTTCGTCAGCTCCCACAGTCTGTCGTTGGGTATAGTTTCTGGCCACCTTATCTTTAGTATACGCCTAAGGCAGCGATTTGTAAAAGATTGCATGCGTTGTATTAGCCGTGGCGCAGCATTCCATGTTTCGCATCCGTATAGTAAAACGGATATGACGTTGGAATTAAATATTTTTAGTTTGGTGCCACGCGACAAGAATGAGGAGCTTCAGATGTTTTTCAATTGACCGAATGCTTGCAGCGACTTATTTATTTTGTTTTCGATGTCTTCCGCACAGCCGCCAGAGGTTGAGATAATGCATCCTAGGTAGCAGAAACTTTGAACTTCCTCTAAAGGTGTTGAGTTTAGTAGGAATGGGCGCGTATTGTTTGCATTTATGCGCATGGCCTTGGTTTTAGAGACATTGATGTTGAGTCCCACTTTCGATGCCAGTGTCGATATCGATTTGAGTTTTCGTGCCATGTCGTCGTAGTTGTGCGCAAGGATGCAAATATCGTCGGCGTAATCGAGGTCGTTTAAGGATCCACGAAGACCCCATGTGATGCCTCTCTGATTAGCAAGAGCCTGGCCTAAAATGGCGTCAAGGACAATGTTAAAGAGAGTTGGAGAGAGCGGGCAGCCTTGTTTTACTCCAGCTTTAACAATTATTGGCTCGCTTAGCTGTCCTTCATGTAGGATTCGGCAGCGTGCGTCCGTATATAAGTTTATAATGAGATTAATCATTCTTTCGGGAATGCCTTTACATCGGAGCGCGGCCCAACTAGCGTCGTGACGAAGAGTATCGAATGCCTTAGCAAAGTCGATAAATATTAAATAAAGCGGTGACCGATATTCCACGCTTTGCTCCACTATTACCCGAAGGCTGTTTACGTGGTCAACACATGATCGGCGTGGCCTGAAGCCCGCTTGTTCTTCACGAAATATTGATGTCGAGTAAGCTTCGTGGATTCGTTTATTTATAATATGGGCAATGATTTTATTAACGCTGCATATAAGTGTAATTCCTCTCCAATTAGTACATTGCGAGAGATCGCCTTTTTTTGGAATTTTTATTATAACTCCTTGCTTAAGCTCGCCTGGAAGGTGCCCGTCTGACCAGAAGCGTTCGATGATAGGTTGAACGAGCTTAGCGCTAGTAATTGGGTCTGCCTTTAATAGTTCTGGTGCGACGTTATCAATGCCAGTCGCCTTATTGGCTTTTAGTGTTGTTATTGCATCTGCAATTTCTTTCATGGAGGGGCATTGCGTCCGAACGCTATCGTTATCAGCGTGTCTAGCGCAATTGCATTGTAAATTGCTGCTTCCATCAGTGTTGGAGAGTAGATTTTTATAAAAGTTTTCCCAGACTTTGAGTTGGTCGTTACTTGAGCTGGCAAGCGAACCATTCTCGTCTCGGATTGGCTTACTAGTGGTAGACGGGCGGTTCGCTAGCTGCTTCACTGTTTTATACAAGTCCCTGCTGCGGTGTGTCTCGCTTGCGGCCTGTGCTTCTTTAGCAATGTTTTCGATTCGTCTTATTTTGTCGCAACGCGCGCTTCTTTTAACCATGCGATTTAGTAAGTTGTGTTTTCTCTGCGAATCAAGCTTCGCGCTTCGAGTTCTAGCGGTATTGATTGCGGCTTTGGCAGCTTTCCGTTGTTGAATAAGATTCCAGATATCGCTAATAAATTTTTTAAACATTTTTATTTAATCCATTCAAGCTTAAACTCTTCTATCATCTGAGATTATTTTCAAAAACTAGTTTTATTTATAACGTATTAGATTTTTTAAATATTTTCTAATCAATCCAGCTTAGTTAACTTTTAATATTTTGGCGAATAATATTTTGGTGGAAGTCTTAAAATATAATACACTTTTAATTTCGGTCGTAAAATTGACGGTTTTTTCGCTGGGACGCCCTAATGTACATTATTACATGTGCATTTTTAAATTTACTGAAAATGTTGAATTATTAATAACAAATATTTTTAGGCTCACTTACCGCACTGCAGGAACTTCTAAAATATCCCATTCGACTGATGTGTAAAATTCTGATAAATCAACACCAACTTCAACAACATTAGTGCCATTCAGCTCGTCGATATGCCGCAGATCCACCTGTAAAATGTATAAAAAAAGTAAATTAATTATAACATCCAAATTTTTATGGTGCAAGATATATGAAAATACAAAATTATATTTAGTGTAGCAGAACCATTTTTCATTGGCGGTTTTAGTGTGCTTTGATAAAAGTTTTTCATGGCAACTTTGTGCGTGGTAGAGCCAATTGTGTGTTTCAGCATTTGAAAGTGAATATAAGATTAGAACGTTTGAAATATAAAAAAAACACAGGAGGAGGTCAAACAAATTTGTGATGTTCGACTGCAATAGCAAAGCGATGGTTCCAGTGAACTGTTCTGACAATATGAGGGATTTGGTCGAAAATGTCAATACAAATATGGAAGTGGTGAAATCGGATAGGCATATGAACACTTATTCCATAGCTATTTGAAGCTATTTATCTGAGACTGGTCTCAAAAAGAAGCTTGTTGATATATTTAGGTTAAACCAGAACAGCCAGCTACGTATCCTATGAGTTCCAGGGCAGATAGGAGTTATTGAGCACAAAAGCGCAGATAAGTTAGCCAGGAGAGCGGAGGCCTACCCATTTATAGGGCCAGAGTTATTTTGTGAGTTAAGAAGCGTAGCTTATTCTCTCTTATTCAAGAAGTAGTGGAAAGATAAAGAAGATCATAGAATTGTAGATGAATTATCATCGTACCTTTCTGGGAGTATACTCTAATGGAGCTTTCAGGTTCGGTAGAGAGGAAGACAAACTTACGTGCACGTGTTGACATCGTACCCAAAACACCTGGGTAAATAAATAAGTGCTTAAGCAGAGGAAGAATAAAAAAAAAGATTTGTTGAAGTTGGGCTCTGAGGAATACTTCGAATCCATGAAGAGCGTGCAATAGCTATTTAAGGTTGTACTGCTAAATCCTCTCATAATGATAATTTATGACAAAAGTATTGGCACAAACATATCTTTCGGACCAATTCGACACCTGCAATATTTGATAAAAAAAAAAAAAATACTCGGAACTTTTTGCTTGGGCATTAAAGCAAGATACTGAATAAATATAACATATATTTTTTGATCAATGCTACTTAAGGGTATGTAGCCACTTTAAATGGGTCATCTAGTACGAATCCGGTACGAGTATTTTTTAAAAAAATTGTTCTATGGAGTAATTCGATCCATTGGAATTGGAAAACCGATAAAATTAATACAACCAAAAGAGCAATTGACTGATAGTAATGGAATGGTAAGCGCAAAGAAGAAATCTTTGGATACACAAGGTAATGGTTCTGTCAATTTTACGTACGGATGCCTGGTTTGACTTGAAGGTCTACGCCAACAGCCCAGGGTCGATTCAAGACCTCAAAGATGGAATTCGTGAGGCTATCGAGGACATAGGGCAGCCACTTTGCAATTCGGTTATGGAAAATTTCATAAAAAGCATATCGTCTCGTAAGCGTAGTCGTGGTGGTCATTTACCTGATGTTATTTTCCACTATTAACGGCATACCTTCCTCTTTATAATGAAATAATCATCCGATTATTTATATTAAAAAATAACATTTTTCTTTGAATATCAAAATAACACCTCTGTTTGGAAAATCCTATATCATTAAATGGGGGAGGGCTCAAACGAGTGATTGCATTAACTCTGTAGTTTTGCTCTTACTTCCCATCGACTTTCATGATATTTCCATCGTAGCTCAAAGTGCAATCAGGATAATGGAGGTTAGCCTCTGGAGACAAGGGCAATCTTTCCAATTAGCCAGGATTGGATCGTGGGGAAAATCTGTAATGAGGCCTCTGTCTTCAATGACGGCTCCAAGATGGAATTGGGAGTCGGAGTAGGGTTTTCTCTAAATCAGCCCATTTATGCGTGGCAATTTTGACAGCTGAATTTTGGCTTAGTGAGAGCTTAAGTAGAGATAACAATAATCGTTCACTAAAACTGAGCTTTTATCTATCTTAAAAGTAGATACTACGCTTTGTCCCACAGCTTCCACTTAAGGACCTATTGCCATTTACTTTAACACTCAAGATATGAAAATGCCATCTCGAAGGCAATTGACGAAGGTAGGAGAATTGGAAACGAGCTGGATTTGCACTAAGCCACAAGCGTAGATCCTATTAGTTTATGTTAATCTGAGAGTGTTGCGAATAAACTAGTCAGGAAATTAATTAAATTATCCATGATCTATGTTACATCTGTTCACAGGGTAATTAGACTACTATTTTTTCATTAGTCCGGGCTCTTACTTGCTGAAAAGGTTAAGAAAATCTCAGGTGAGCTACCTGGTGGTCCGCTAAGAAGGCAAAATTATCGATGAGCGATTCTGGTCGAAGAGGGAAATAAATGGCAGATGTCATAAAAGGTCCTGATATTATAGCGCAAACCTCCTTTTCATTCCATTCAAACAGCAAATGAGTTTCGGAACAAACTTTTTAGATAAATAATTATAAAATTGTCGATGGTAAAGTCTGCAATGAAGCCGTTAATTATTTTGATTGTTTCTCCCTTAGCTCGATAGTCGGCATAATAATAAGATATTGCCTGTTGGTTATACACAGCAAAATGATAAACTTCTGTTGCCGCTGCACATGTGAACAGGTGGAAAGTGTTGCGCACTGTCTCGCTCCGGCGCTTCACCAAAACTTGCAGACTTATTTTTTTGAATGCATAACAGTCCTAGATTAAGTAACGTTTCAAAAAGTGCACTTAGTGGTTAAATTTTGACAGAAGGGAAAATACCCAAAAGCTCTCGCACCATGGTGACACAATGCGATACGTGGCCACGCCAACCTTCTTATTTACCTTCATCATAATATTTACAAAACCAATTGCTCGTAAGAAAAATGAGTTTAGTAAATATTTAATGTT
The DNA here is from genome assembly GCF_027943255.1 of Anastrepha obliqua. Lineage (NCBI taxonomy): Eukaryota > Metazoa > Arthropoda > Insecta > Diptera > Tephritidae > Anastrepha > Anastrepha obliqua. The sequence goes on from NC_072893.1 coordinate 33,238,484, forward strand.
ATATTTGCGATTTATTTTTGCAAGAATTTAGGAACAAGACTTAAGTGTTGTTGGTTTTGACAGGAAAAGCATTAAAGTCCTATTATACGAGAAAAAGTAAAATCACTCATACGCCATAGTGACTCTCTGCAGTTTACCATATATTTTATATATCTCGATGCATATCTCTAAAGCTTTTCCCATCAAATTCAACAACACTTAAGTGTTGTTCGCAAATTCGTGCAAAAATAAATAAATATATATATATAATACTATGCATATATTTGGTTTGAAACTGTCTGCTTAATGTGTCCTAATATTCATCTCCGTTTCGCCAGTCTAAATAGAGTAACCAGTTTCATACAACACCAACGTGTTTTTTTTTTATAATTTTTTTTTTTAATAGTACTCTTGCTCCGTTTCTATAATTCTGGAACGCATTAGTACCAGGAAATGCTGTTAGGTAAACACGACTACGGAAGTCAGCAGCGGATGAGTCGCTTACAGAAACGTGTTTTAGATTAATGAGAAAAATGATATGGAGATTAGAGCGTGAAAGAAGAGAAAACAAACTGTTAAGCGTTGAGTTGTGATTTGTGTAGATTCAATTTTTAAGGAAAAGTTTGAAGTTTTCAAAAATTTATTTTAAAGAAATAAAGTTAATATTTTAATCTCTGAAAACTGAAAAGGCTGAAAATCAGTGACTTCAACTTAAGGAAATAGAAAGGTGATTCCAATATAAAAATTTATTTCTTAAACATTTTAGTTTTAATTTTAAGTAAATAATTTTTGTACTATAGATTCTTTCAAATTCGAATTTATTTTTTAGTACTGTTTTACTTTGAGAGCTGACACAGGTCGATGACTTCTCTACCAATAGTTAAAGAGTTTTTCAAAAGTGACGCCTAGTTTGGGCCAAAATACCTGCAAGTCACATTCGAGCAGCTTGCGATTCGTTTCTCGACCGCCTCAAGGCCATAGTCAAGGCAAAAAGAGGTCATATCGAGCAAAAGTATATCGATTCTTAATTTTGTATTATTTTCACACATTTTTTAATATGAATTGAATAAAAGTAATTTTCCGAACTAGTCCTTTTTAATTGGTTACACTTCAAGTGCCAGACCCTGTATATTTTACCTGCTAATGTAGCCACTTGAGCGGATGACACTGGGCTTGGCGGCAGGGTATAACTCAATGCTTGCTTTCTAAGTGCTCTACTGAACCTTGATTTTATGTTACGTAAAGATATCTACAGTCATTGAAGTTTTTTCAGGCAGTTTATAAGGCGTAATAGGCAAAGATGTAGAAAGGATGACTGGGTAGACACGATTTCTCAAATCATCTGAAGTTGTGCCTGTTCTCCAAAAGTAGGTTTCGACTTCTGGGAGCATCACCTTAACTAAACTAAAAATGATTGGTGTTGTGGCATAGTTCCTGAACTATCATAAAATATGTTGTATCACCTAAAATTGGACTAGCGTTTATTCTGAGCTAAAACTGTTGAAGCATACTATTTTATGGATAGAAAATGACTTAGAAAATGGCAAGGCAAATAAGAAATACATTTTCTTCACCAACAAAAGTTCGTAATATTTGTGCTCCTGAAATATTTTCTACCCCACATTTTTATGGAAATTTTGTATTTGTAAATGACTTCGTAAGAGAAACGGAATGACGCTGAATGGAAAAATATACAGTAGTATGTACATATTTACACATATTTCGTAGTGATGTCGTAAAATATGTGCGTGGGTGTTGAATGAAAAATGATAGTTAGAAAAAGGCAGTAAAAGATAAGGCAAGGAAATAATTTGCTATAAAATTTATAATGTGGCACGTCACGCCAGCTGCGTGCAGTCTAATGGAGTGGCTTGAAAACAAATCAAACAGCTGTTCTAAGGCTTTTCATCTATCCAAATAAAAGCTCTTGAGATATACAAAATCGAGTAATTATGTGTTGATCGATAGGTGGCAGGGGTAGAATGGCAAGAATGGTGGAAAAGTGTGATAACTACCTAGAATCAGTTATATTAAGTTGAGGAAGGAGGGAGTTGCATGCAGCCTTTAAACTTAAACTCACAACTCACTCAGAAGTTGGGCTGACATCCAAAGTGCACTCTATTGTACAAGAATTATGCTCGGATTACACAATGAAAATTATTACTCCATTTTGTTAAATGGTAAAAGCATTAAAAGCAGTGAATATGCATACCTACAATGCATTTTCAGTTGTAGATATATTATATGACAGGAAATTAATCACTCTTTCGAGAGATTGATAATTTTCAAAAATGGTGTCCTATGTCAATCATATTTCAGACTTATGAACTAGAAAGTTGCTGCAGTATAAAAACAGACAAACAATAGAGTGCCCAAAGGTCAAAATAAAAGTTTCCTGCAATTAAAATCATTTCAGTAAAAAAGTGATTCAAAATTTCGATGACTAATTTTTTTTAGGGACGCCGAGTTAACTCTATCTGGGGACATGAAATATCTGGGAGTAGTCCTTGATAAAACCTTCACCTGGAAAAATCACTTATCGTACATAACAAATAAAGGCTTGAGAGTAATATACATATGTCAAAGATTTTACGGCAAAACATACGGTCTGGGGCCAAAGATGAAGGCGTGGTCTTATAAAACAATAATAGGTCCAATGATCACCTATGCCACTCTGGTATGGTGACCAAAAGCAGACCAAACTAAGACTCAGATAACACTTAACAAGGTATACAGAATAGCCTGACTGAGCGTAAGGGGAGCAATGCGAACCTGCACCACACTGGCGTTAGGAATGGTCACTAGACTCATTCCATGTAATTCATCTTATACCCAAAGCGTCGGCAGTCAATGCAGTTCTGAAGCTTCTTAATCTATTACATCTCAAAGAAGGCAATCTTACAGGGCATGTAAGAGTTCTGGGTTCAATCCAGAACTCTCCGTGCCTGACAGTCCACGAAAGGAAACTAGAATTCTCAAAGAAATTCAAAGTGGTCATTAGTCACCATTCAGTGCGAAGAAACACTGAAATATCCTTAAAATAGGGCACACAGGTGGGGTTTAGTGATAGGTCCAAAATGGAAGATGGTAGTGCCGGGGCTGGAATTGTCGGACCACATTTCAAGAAAGAAATTAGAATGGGAAAAGCCACTTCTATTTTTCAGGCGGATGCCCACACCTTAGAGCTGTGTGCCAGAGAATGTTTACGGAGAGGCATGTGCGGGGCCAGTATTACCATTCTCTCCTACAGTCAAGCAGCCCTAAAATCGCTGGATAGCTTCTCATTCGAATCAAGGATGGTTTGGGAATTTCTTAAAATCCTCAACTCCCTAGAATCGAGAAACTTTGTTACCTTGATGACATGAGAGGCACGAAGGGAATGAAATTCCGTACATTTTAGCGAAAAAGGGGGCAAACACTCTCCTGTAGATCTTGAACCTTTCTGTGGGGTAAATAATAACTTCAAAAGCGCCTCTCTGCGTGAGCAGGAACAGCGCGGCTTAATTGATTACTGGAGAGCCCAATCGGGCATGCGTCTATCGAAAATACTCATAGATCCAGAACGGATAAAGGCAGAAGCAATCCCTTACCTAAGCAGAAAGGAAATAAAACTTTACACTGAACTACCAACAGGACACTGTAAACTTAACTATCACATGAAAAAGATAGGTGCGATAGAAAAGGATTCATGTAGAGTCTGCAAAGAGGCACAAGAAACAGCAGAACACGTTCTATGCGACTGCCCAGTACTGGCACGATGCAGACTAAATTACCTGGGAAATGCGGATATAGACCCCAACTTACTGGTAGAAATTAAGCCTACAGCAGTTTTAAGATTTATTAACAGCCTAAAACTGTTTGAGTAGGCTACATGGCTGCACAATAGATCTCTTCAGATCGCAGTGCACAAACAGCCAATCAATAATAATAATATGATTGGCTTTTTCATAGTAGAAATCGCCGAGTGACCTTTTCTGTCATTAGGATTTACTTCACGGAAATTTTCGCTTTCTATAATCTCCCCGCTAGTTTCAAGGGTCTGGATATTCTTTTGAAGGAGAATGTGAAGTACTTAGAACTCTTATTAGATAGGAAATTCACGTTGAAACCTAATGTTGAGGGAGGAGTTAAAAAGGCCAACGTTGCATGATATACTTGAAAAAACGGAGTCGGTATTAAATGTGGGTTAAAACGCCGTGTTAGACTTCGGCTCTGTACTATTGTAATTAAACCAATCTTAATATATGGAATACTTGTGTGGTGGCTATCTGCTCAAAAAGCGAGTTGCGCTGAAATCATGAGTAAAGTCCAAAGAACAACTTTTTTATGGATCTCTGGTGCTTTAAGGACTATCTCAAATAAAGCGCTTGAAGTGCTAATCAATTTGACTGCCCTAAATCTCGTAGGGAAACATGTGGCCGCCGCCTCGGCGCTTAAACTAAAAAGTATGGCGCTATGGAAAGACCGGTGATTTGGCCACGCCTGTATTTCGCACTCTCTGAACAGTCACAAACAAGAAATAGACTATTCTATTCCTAGGCTCTCCTTCCACAGGCTCTTCAAGACGAGCTGCCAAGAAGAGAGTTGCAGACATCAAAACCCTGGAGAAGGGGGAAATTAAATTTCTATACAGAAGATTAGTATCTCAACTATCGACTACCAAACTGCTGCAGCGTATATCAGGCAGAGGTTCTAGCTACAAAAGAATGGCTACATATTTAAATACGCATGCCGTAACAAAAACGACTATAAATATATTCTCGGATAGCCAGGTGGCCCTTGAAGCAATGAATGCGGGTATACTAAGACCGAATGTTGCACAGGAATGCCGGGCAGCCCCAAATGATGTTAGAGTCGTATTCAAGGTCAGCTTTATTGGGCTCCGGGGCACAGCGATATTGAAGGAAATTGTAAAGCCGATGAGCTGTCAGGAAAGCTACTACTTTTCAACTGCTCAGTGATAGAAGTACCATTGCGATACCTATGGTCACAAGCAGATTAATAATTAAGAATAATATTATCCAAGAGACCAATAGGCCATGGGGAGATGAAGACACTTGCGTAACAGCTGGGTTATTATGGCTGCAAATAAATAAAAAAAAATACAAAGTAAGCAGCTCCTTTTAAGAGAGGATATCTCGAAGGTCGTGGCATGTATAACCGATCATTGGCTATTTGGCAGGCATTACTTGAGACCAGGAATTTTCTCCCATGAATATTGCAGAAGTTGTAGAGATGAGGAAGAGCAAGAAACAGTTGAGCACTTCCTTTGCAATTGTCCAGCCTTAGCTAACATCAGAAAAGGTTTTCTAAGTAGATATTTTTTCAATTCTCTTACGGAACTGTCTGGCGTGGGAATGGGACCAATTATGAGCTTCATATGAGCTACAAGATGGTTCCATGGAGAAAAATAAATGAGGTTCCCGTATCGCTGAATGGTATCACAACGGACTTGTAAAGTCTAAATCAGTTGGTCGCACAAAAGGAAAACAAATGGAAGCTGAAAAAATGTTGAAAAAATGTACTAATTTTGAGTTTAAATCAATATTCAAAATTTGTGAAAGGAGCATTCTAAAGTCAAATATCTTCATTTCTTTTGAATATCTTTATAATTTTTTCTAATGATAAAATATACTTAAAAAATTTGCTTTTGGTTGTTTTTTTTGTTAAAATTTTTTGGGTAGCTGTTTTGTCATTTGTGAAAGGGAGATTTTAAGAAATTTGGTTTGTTTCAGTGTGGGAGGTTTGATTGGTTTCCTGTAAATGGAGGGACCTCTAATTTTTTGCCGCCTCTGAACGGCATATGGTTTTATTACGAAGTGCCTTTTAAATTCTAAAGTCAAATATCTTCATTTCTTTTGAATATCTTTATAATTTTTTCTAATGATAAAATATGCTTAAAAAATTTGGTTTTGGTTGTTTTTTTTGTTAAAATTTTTTGGGTAGCTGTTTTGTCATTTGTGAAAGGGAGATTTTAAGAAATTTGCTTTGTTTCAGTGTGGGAGGTTTGATTGGTTTCCTGTAAATGGAGGGACCACTAATTTTTTGCCGCCTCTGAACGGCATATGGTTTTATTACGAAGTGCCTTTTAATGGATGAGTTACACTCGGATGTATCCCATTGCTTGTCGGAGAGGCCATGACTTTTAGAAAAAAATCTTTTTCTCCTTAGGGCTCTCCAGGCCTCTACCGAATGTTAGACGCACACCAACCCTCTTGACTGCGGCGGCCTCAGTTGAGGCTATGAATCTGCCTATATCGTCTATTTACTTTTCGGCAATTTCTTTCAAATTAGCTTTCGATAACTCCCCCAGCCTTCTATGTCGTAGAGCACCCAGACTTGGCTACTCGTATAGATAGTAAAATACTGTTTTCCGTAGACCTTCAGAAAGACCTTTCTTAGCCTCCCTAAGGCAAGTGGCCGATTATAGTAGACGTAATTCTGAATATGTGTGCTCGTGGCTTTCTTAAGAACTGGAATTGGGCCACGTTTGTTCAGTTATTTTGCAGGTTAGTCCATCTGTCAACGGGCTGCTTATGGAAGAGCGAAGTAGCGAGAAGAACTTCTTTTTGCGCACGCCATGGGGACAGCCTATTTTTATTTAAAGAGTTATTGTTTATGGCAATAGTCATCATTCCTCTGCGTAAAAATTTATCAGTCACTCATTCATTTATCTACTGGGATTCACACACTTATTAATTCACACAGTGCCAACACCTGAGTTAGTGGTGAGTTCAATGGCTTTTGCGCGACAGCAATTTAACAGTTCGAGTTCAACGAAAGCGAAATAAAATATTTATAATATGTATGTATGTATGTATGTATGTATGTGGGGGTAGTTGATGGTTGGTTTTTTTCTGGCTGATATCAATTTATTTTGCCTTCACTTGTGAAAAAAGGTGAGCAAGTTCACACTTTTGGCTGTCAGCAGAAAAAAGCAACAAAAAATAAATCAGAACCACGCATTCAAGTGAGTTACTTTTTATTGTAATTGATAAAAAACTTGTGTCGGCATACAAGTGAATTATTGGAGGGGAGGTGTAGAAAATTTGGTTTACATATAAAGTGCGTCCTCTTACAGACCAGAAAACTTTTACTAAACCGGCTGAATTCTATATTTGCACAAGGAAATCTTATCACTGCGCATCAGTTTCGATTCATAAAACTTCATTCCACGATCGAGCAATTCAACTGTGTACATAACTTCGGCAGAGAAACATTCGAAAATAAGGAATACAGTGTTGCCGTCTTTCTATGGCACGAGGGCCTGTTATACAAAATAAAGCTTACTCACAATTTCTCAAATTAAAAAGCAATCATTTTCGAGTTCAAATAAATAAAGAAGGTATCAATCTCTATAAAACCAATGCAGGTGTGCCGCAGGGAAGTGTCCTGGGACCAATACTTTACACGCTTTTCACTGCCGTCCAGCCTTTACAAGTAAGCATACCTACAGCTACATATGCAGATGACACTGTAGTAATGGCTAGAAATTGCCACGTATCTACTGCTTCTAATAAACTTCAACAAAACCTTGACAGCTTAAGCGCATGGCTGAACAAATGGCGTATAAAGTCAATGAAGCAAAATCAGCGTAAATAACTTTCACGCTCCACGAGGAAACTTGTCCCCCACTGCATCTTAACAACTGCGAGTTACGCCAAACGCACCAGGCTAAATACTTAGTCATTCATTGTTATCGACGACTTACGTGACGATGTCATATATTGTCAAAGCGGCAGCAACTTGGAATAAACTTTGGTGCCCGTTATTGGCTACTTGGTCAAAATCAGAGCTTTCCTGGACAATAATCTGCTCATATATGAAGCATTACTGAAATCAATATACATAGACATACGGAGTGCAAATGTGGGGCTCAGCCAGCAAGTATTGACATCATGCAGAGGTTCCAGTCAAAAAGCTGCGCATGTGTGCCAATGCGCCATGGTGTGTCTGCGCCGATTCACGTAATTCATCGTGAGTGCTAGGAGTGCTTTCCGTACATGAAGAAAGTGGCAACATCAGCATAAGATACAACAACCGGCTTCCTACTAATGTACCACAAATATTTCATATGTAGACTTTAACGTATGCCGCAGAAGCTTGGACGATGACAACATCCGATGAAGCGATGCTTGGAGTGTTTGAGAGAAACATTCTGCGTAAGATTTTTGGACCTTTGCACGTTGGCAACAGCGAATATCGCAGGCGATGGAACGATGAGCTGTATGAGCTTTGCGACGGCATAGACATAGCGTAGCGAATAAAGATCCAGCGGCTACGCTGGCTGGGTCATATCGTACGAATGGATTAAACGCTCCGGCTTTGAGAGTATTCGATGCGGTACCAGTTGGTCGTATCAAAAGAAGAGGAAGGCCTCTTTTGCCTTGGGAAGATCAGGTGGAGAAGGACTTGGCTTCACTTGGTGTGTCCAAGTGTGTGAAATAAACGACTGGCGCGCTTTGTTAAACTCGGCCCAAATCGCGTAAACGGTTATCGCACCAATTAAGAAGAAGAAGACAACTTTAAGTAGTAGACCCTCTTGGAAGTTCTTACACACGCCATCTTTTCAAAATTAAAATAAATGTAATACTGCATGTTTGATAAATGGCATTTAATAAATGGGGTAAAAAAAATAATTAAAAATGCTTTTTATACCTACAGAAAAGAAACTTATTGACAAATTTTTACAGCTTAATAGTTTCTATTTAATTCTAATAATTTTTGTATAAAAATACAGTTCATTTTCCCATGAACACTTTATAAATCCAAATTTCGAACGTTGCACAAATATGAAAAGAACTCAAAAAATAACCCACCACAAATTCACAATTTTTAAACAGAATTTTCAGAAAAATTAGGAGTATGCATTTCTATAGCCTATGGTTTGATAAAGTGAAAGCTTGAAATAGCTTAAAGTTCTTGTTGATTTCTGATAGTTTTTGACGGTCCCGTACATTTTATCCACACAAGGAAAGAGAGAGAGAGAGATAGCTAACGTTACCAATGTTTCCATTCTGAAATACTATTTCATTCAGCAGCTTCAGATCTTACGAATCCAATTTTCCAATATTCCATTAGCACTCTCTCAATAATTCATTTGAAGAGTATCCGATTAGTGACTGTCTTTAAGGGCTCTTAGTCGTAGTCATAGGTCCGAAAAAATTATGATTTTCATGAATTGTTTTGGTAGTCAATTGCTTTATTATACAAAAATAAAAACAAAGCATTAAAACACCATGTTTCGACTTCACTTTAGCATAGCAACAAAAATAATTAATAATTGTAAAAGTTATCGCTGTTTGTTCCACAGCTCGTTTCTTCAGAAGTCCCTTGCGGTGTTCATCAAAAGTCCTTGGAGATTCATTTAAAATCAATCGGACAAGAGACATTAGTTTTAGACAATTAGACATTAGACAATCTTGTGCTTTATCGAAGTTTTTTTGTTTTCAAAGTTAACAATTTGGTGGTCTAAGGAAATATTTTTCAGATTTTCGAGAAAAAAACCGATAATTAATTGTTTAAAAGAAATCGAAATTTTGAAAAAAAAATCCTACGATCAGGCAAAAGTTTTAATGTTTTACAAAAGCAGTATAAATTTTATTGAAATCTACCAAGCGGTTTTTAAGTTACAGTGATCACCAGTTCTAAAAACATAATTTTCAGAAAAACGCATTTAAAGTTTAGCGAACGCTCCGGCTCAAAATGTATTTATCGGATTGACTTTAAATTTTCAGACAATATTTTTAAGATATTATACTTTAAGAAAATGCAAAAATAAAAAAATCAAATTTTCTGAAAATTCTGACTACCCCTAACCCCTAAACAAAAAAAATTTGAAGCCAAGCCACAGCTTAGTATTCATTCTATATATTTTTTTTTATATTGTATTTTCTGGGTAATCATCGAAATAGCTAAAAACTCGGCCTATCTGAAATCTGAAAAAAAAACCTACAAAGGAACAAACATTTCAATCACTTTTCAGACCCATAGTTGACCAGCAAAAAAACTAATAATTTTCAAACTAAGCATTAACCGCTTGAGTGGGTGCAGCGGTCGTGAAAGGGTTAATTTGTTTTTGGTTGTTAGTGGGTTAACTTTACGTGTTTTGCTAAATTTATTCTGTTCTATATATGAATTACAGTTTTTGTTTTGAATAATATTACTTTGTAGCTGTTAATTAATGAATTTCGCACAGAGAGAATGGCTGATTTTCACTTGTGCAAGACTTGGTCACATGTTGCTGTTATTGTTTTATTAGAAAACTCTTAAATGGAAGTTCTACGACTGTATGTATAATATTTTATGTAACTCCTTTCGATTACTGGTTGTTCTTAACAATGCAGAAGTATTTAAGTGTTCATCAATGCCGCTCTCTATTGAAGATCGATCATCGATCACCACAAAAGCAAAGTCACCTTTTCGAGAAGAAATGTGATAATTGAATGAGAGATGGGAGAGAGTAGTGACTAAAGATAGAAAATACTTTGAATTAGTTGACTGCCCACACCTTTGCTAAATAAGTGTGTAAAAAAGGCGGAGGTGTTTAATTTAAGCTCTTAATCCTTTTCTGCGACCTCGGTAGTCTAGCGTAAGTGCACTAGCCTGCCATCGCAGAGATTGTGGGTTCGAGTCCCACGTAAAGCACGGTCTTCGCACTTTTCCAAACTTACCCACTTTCCTACTTTCTAACAAATTTCATTTCTCAACCCTAAAAGCAAAAATAGAAACCCTATCTTTTCAGTCCTTACTCCCGCACAAAAGTCAGCCCATTACCTGCATTGTGGCTGCTAAAACAAGCAAAAAACACAGAAAAAAGACACAGTTACACATTGCATCAGTGGCGCCAACAAGAGGAAGCGGGCAACCGCGGTAATAGCGCAGACACACCCAAATTTAGCGAAGTCCTCAACCATCTGTGCGATCTTTCTGGCAGCAAAATGTGAAACACAGATGGCGCTCAAAGCAGTTAGAAGGCGTTGTTCCCAAGCAACGACAGGTGGGCATTCCCACTACTTAGGACTGGTAGCGGCAGGCTAATCACCTAGTCTGCCAGAAAGCAAAACAAATTAACGAAACCGACGCAAGACTGAGGCTCTATGCTCCCAAGCGGAGTGAACAAAGAAAAAAACAAAAAAAAAAATTTTGCTTTTGTTTAAGAAACCGTACACAAAAACTAGTTGTAAAGTACAGAGGAACGTTGAGAAGCGGAAAAATGATTATCGGACGAGAAACACGAGTATAAGAGTGAACAAAATATTGTTAGTTTACTCTTACTTCAGTTCTGCCTTTTCACCCATTTGCACGAAAGTGAGGTTATTTCGAAGCGTCATAAAATCCATAGACATTTTTTTGCGTTTAATAATTGCTAAATATAAATTTGTTGGATTAAAATAGTTCGAATTATTATGTAATAGTAAATCTGGAAATAAAATTCAACCGAAATTGCAATCCATAAATGACCTCACAAGCGGTAAAGGGTTAATAGTAGTGCAATTTGTTTATACTTTGCAAATCTTTATTTCAGCAATTTGTAGTATATATATGCCCACTAGGCAGGGTCGATTTGTGGGGAGGCAAAAAAATCGCCCATTGCTCTGTGAAAATCATATTCTAGGGATCAAAATAAGAAACTTTGCCGAAGGAACCATACCTCTAAAACGAATTCTGATGTCCCCCAGTTTGGGTCGAACTTTTTAGTTTCTTTTCTCATGTAAAGGCCAAAAATGGTGATATTTTGAAATGATTGTATGGGGAACCCCCCAGAGGAGTTCCAGGGCATGTGCCACTGGCATGGGTGGATCGGCCGTCCAAAGTTAGTGGGGGTCGGTCATACATTTGGACTCGATTGGAGCACTCTAAATGGGTCAAAGTGAGATTTTTCGTTCGGCCCAAATTGGGGGACATCAGAATTCGTTTTAGAGGTATGGTTCCTTCGGCAAAGTTTCTTATTTTGATCCCTAGAACACGATTTTCACAGAGCAATGAGCGATTTTTAAATCTACCCGCCCTAATGCCCACCCTACCCACCCCTAAGTACTAAAAGGGTATAGCAAAAATATTTTCGAAATTTTTGTTTTAAAAATTTTGCGCCAATTATGAGTCTATTTCTATTTATTTATTTATTTATTTAAGTAATTCATGTGCATGTGTGTGAGTGCATGAATATGTACGTAACTTTTGTGCGCGAAATCTGCATCAATGCAAATGCAAATCACATGAATTCGTAGCTGAGTGGCATGGAGCAGGCAGTGATTACAACAAAAATAAGAAATAGCGCTGAATAAAGAACAATAGGAGCGCAGCGCAAAAACAAGTAAGCTATTGCATTTAAATTGAGGTGTCACACCTGCGCACTTTAATATTTCACCCACGCCTGTGTCGCTGGGTGCCACACGGCGTATGAGTAACACACATCACAGTGAATTTATGCAAAGACCGAATGCCAGAGCGAAGTGTGAGGTCCGTTCGAGTTTGGCAGCAAAAACTGCAGCTGATGCCAATAGCCAACATTAACATAGTCGAAATGCTGTTGCAAATAAATGCGCGTGAATGTGTATGTGATTTATTATTTATACTTTGTTGTTGTTGGTTTCGTTGTATGTTATTAAATTGTAAATTCAATTCCTTTTTCTTCTCGTAGCTGCGCCTCAACCTCGCCTCGCATTATAATAACCGGAAATATTTCATTACGTTACGCTTCCGCTTGCATGATTTTTCATCAGCGCAGCAATTCAAGGAAAGGTGAAAGAATGCAACAAAAAAGCAAACCAAAAACAACAAAAATTCCTTGGGACTGAGCCGACAAGCTGAAACATTTCATTTATTTCCTTCTTCAATTGTTACTGTGCCATTTCAGTTGTTCGCCACTACTGATGATGCCTTTAATAACAATTTACGCCACATCAGCTCATCAGCGTTGGCGAGCTGAAATTTGAAAGAGGTATGCAGCAGTCAGACATAACCGGTTGAAAATTTGGCATGCCATCGTTTTGCCCTTATACGAGTATATACTCGAAAGTGCTTTCCTCAATCGTCTTGCTACTTGCCTCTAAATTGCATGCCACTTACACCAATACCAAACTGCCTACTCACACCTTCCTATGGCGGTGTGGTAAACTTTCTCCAGCATTGGCGCACCTTGTTGTCCCTGCGCCTTCGCGTTTTTCGCTTCAATTGACTCAAACATGAAAATCCAATTCCGATACTTGGCAGCCGTAAATGCCTTCAACCTGCATTGCTCAACAACCACCCCCGCCGCCGTCGCTTCGAGTAAAGTCTTGCAACTGCTGGTGCTGATGCTGACGTTTTTTTTGGTATTGCATGCGAATACGAATGAGTGGCAGGATTGCACTTTATTTTCGGTAGTGGATTTCGCGGTATTGGCATTTAATCGCCACCGCAGTGGAAGTGCACCACACTTATAGTTTTTGGTGAAACGGTGCAAGATGAGAGGCAGCTAGCATCCAGCCTGCCTGGTTATGGTTGCGATCAATTGAGGTTGTTTTTATTTTACTCAGCTTTGAATATTTAGAGGGGTTTTTAGATGAACATTGGGAATTTTTGTAATAGAATCCAGAAGGTTTTCATAATTTTTGCTCGGTAGAAGTAGAATTTATGCTCTAGATTGATTAAATAATTCTAAAAATTCGTAATAGTAGGAAGGAGGTTGTTTGAGTTTATATCAAGAGAGCAAATGGCTCTAATGACCAAAAAAATTACACCAAAAATAAGAAAAAGACGGTTAGATATTTTTTAGTTTATTTCAATTTTTTTAGTTTTGACAAGTCAGCGTTGGTTTAAAATTGTTTTGTGGTCGATATTGGAACGGTTCAAGCGGCCTTAATCGCTCAAAAAAGTTTTTGAACTTCAATACCAACAGAGCAAAATCTGCTCTAACCCTATATAAAAGGAGCCTTAGATTACTCTGTGGAGCACTTACAGGTCACTTTGCCTGTAATAAACACCTTAACACAATAGGGTTATCTAGTACAAGATTATGCAGGTGCATTTAATCACCAACTGTGAGGCATTAGGCCACAGGAGACAGAGAATCCTGGGCTCGTACCTATTAGAGGAGGAGAACCTACAGTTGCTCGCTCCTAAGGAGCTGGTTCGACTCCTCGGTATACTAAATAATTATAATTAAGTGATTAGGGGCGCACAATCGATCAATCTGGTCGCAGTGTGTAGAGACCTTAGCCTAACTCGTACAACCATTACCATAACCATTACCATGGTCGATATTTCGCTCCTGTGCGATACTACGACTACTAACATGCCGGTTAACTTTGATTATTTTTGTGATTTTATCGACATTTTCGACGTTATGGACATTTTTTTAAACATCAAAAATGCCTGAACGGAATCGACGAAACCCAAAATTGCACGTAATTAGCTCTTACAGTATCGGCACCATAAACATTATTCAGAATTTTAGCGGCTTAGCTGGCACTTTCGCCTTTATCCAAGAAAAACTGTAAAATGTACCAAATTTTCTCTTTGTTGACTCCCTGTAACTAACAACAGAATGGAATAAGCAAAAAAATCAAAATATTTTTTTTAGTATGAAATATCATTTTGACAACGAGCATAGACCTTAAACTGTTTGATCGATACTTTACAAGATATTGATCACTACAACTATCTACCAAGAAAATAATGCATTTCTTTTTCCCCAAACTTGTATTTCGGTCTGTAAATATTATAAAAATCTGCGAAACAGTGCATTAAAAAATGCAATAAATAAAACAATACAAGAATTGTTTTGATCATAAAACAGAAGAAGGTAAGGAAGGCCATTATCATATAGTCTTCTTCTTTTTACCTCCACAGTCTATGGTGGATTATAGTTTCATCAGCAATCTTACTGCGGTCCATTCACTCTCTCCTTTTCCAATTACGAACGTTCATCACTTTCAAGTCTGCTTCGACATCAACAAGCCATCTCTTTCTTGTTTGACCTACTTTTTTTCTTCCTATTGGACCCAAAGGGTTGATGCGTGACTACCATTCGGAATTCAGAGAAGGCGTAGGTTTGGATCTTGGTGAAATACCAAAGTTCATAAAAAAATATCTGCCGGGGTCGCCGAAACTGTAGGTCCCTCCATTTGTGGCAAAACATCAAGATGCATGCCACAAATTGAAGGAGCAGTTCGGCCAATTATATATTTATATATTGGACCTTTTTTTTAATTATTTCATTTGATGTTCTTAAAAAATGGTAAATCTATCTAATCCCATATGCTTTAATAAAACATTATTACATTCGTCCCACCAATAAGGTTTTCATTTCCTTTGTAGTAACGTCGATATGCTCGCATTCGCCTGTCATCTTCATCGGTGGGTGCTACAGTTCTGTGTGAGCTTAGGGCTGCTTAACAAAATGTCGCCATTTGACCCGATCTTTAGTTATTTCGTTCCAAATGTTTACTTTGAGTATGCTCATGTCATCCTTCATTTCGTCAATCCGATTTGACCTTGGTGTACCTTTTGCTTTCGTTGCAAATGTTTTAGTGTCAATTATTTTTCATTGAGTTCCCGCTGGGTCGATCCTCGCGACAAGATCTAGCCATCTGATTCTTAGGGCTTTGTTGAAGCACACAGTATTCTTTCCTTTTATTAGTTGTTCCACTTCCTGGTCCCATCTTATGCGTCATTCACCGTTGATGCTCCGAAGATTTTTCTCAAAATTTTTCCTTAAAACATTTTTAGTTTGGCTTTGTCTTTTTCACTTAATGTCCACGGCTCTGATCCGTACCCTGTACAAATTCTGTTTCTAGCTAGCGTTTTTTCATATGCAAATCGGATTTTTCATATAAAAAATTAGAAAAGTACAGAAAGAAAGATTCCTTCACAGGATTCAGTATAGTCGTATTAAATAACTGATATTAAGGCACTCTGTTATTATTATTATATATTATTGAACATGATTGTCAAGGAAGTGACGAGGTGTAAAATCAATCGAAAGTCCTTAGTCAGTGGGAAACTTTAGCGCCAGATCGGCAGATTCACCCGTTACTCCGTGGGATCAACCTATGCAACCACCGGGCTTTTTGTGACTGGTCCCAGTTTGAATGCCATTCCACTTGTTTGAGTTCATCTGTTGGCTTGGAATACTTTTTTTGTTCCAGCCCAGATTGGAGAGGTGTACAGCATTATAGAGTCTGTCACTATGGAAAGAATTTTTCTCCTGGCGCCCTGTGGTTCTTCAATGTTTGGTAGCATACCCATAAACAACAACGCGTTTGCTGCCTTTACACTAACAGTTGTAAGATGTTCCCTGAATATTCGTCTGGCGTGTACACGCAAATATATTTTATAGACTCCTGGGATTCTATTTCGTGGCCACCAACTGATACTGACAGCCTTTCTTTCTACTTGGTCCTACTGATCAGTACCAGTGTGAATTTTTTTATTTGTATATAAAGTTTTTGAATGTGCTGTAGTATAAAAAAAACTATTTAAAATGTTTTACTAAGGGGACATACGGCCACGAAAAGTAAGCACCAGAAGAATAGCAAAAATCGCGCCCTAGATCATAAAAGCATTTTCTCCGTAATTGGTTCGCGTGAAGCCAATGTTTAAGGTTTCATACTGTCGAAGATTCTTATTTGAAATATTGACTTGAATTTTGGTCGGAACAATCAACCGTCCCAGTAATGATGCTAATAATTACCTTAGGTCTCTCTAATAGAGGAGGAAGAGAGTTCAGAAACGTTTTCTACGTTTTGTGCTCCGTTCTTTAAACTTTTCAGAACCTTTACGATGGTACCGCTCTCGCTTTATTGATTTATTTAAAAACATATGATACACGAAACAGGACTACAGGGTTGCCCATATTCGATGGACCCGACGGACTTCGATGACTCTTTGGGCTCATTTCAATCGACGAGGCTTGCCCGCAGACAACAATCTTTACGTCAATTGAATCTTATACGGGAATAAATGCAAATCAATGCGGATAATTCGTTGTAAAGTGGTCCGAGCAATGCCCAACTGCTAAGAACGGCGATTTTGGGATGTCCTTGGCGACGCCTTGGTTGGTTTTGATTTGGCCTCTTTGGATTAGAAAGAGCATCACCAGTCGAAAACCTTTCGAACAAACGTTTAATGGTGTTCTTCGAAGGCGCACTTTTCACATTATTTAATTTTTTATACGTACGTTGACGTCACAATTGACTTCTTTTGTTGAATGTAAATTAATACAAATTTGATACCAAACGAGGTTTCAGAAGGGTGCCCCGTTATAATATGATTTCTTTCACCTAATGCTGGAAAAGATCATACGAGTCGCAGAACTTAATGACTTCGATGAGGCGTCACTTTGAGCGTTTGAGATAAAGATTCTGCTGAAGATTTTTAGACCTCTAGGTAATGAAGCAATGAGCTGTATGAGCTTTACGCAGACATAGACATAGCGCTACGAATAAAGATCCAGCGACTTTGTTAGCTTTGTTCGTTGTCATGTCGTCTGAATAGCTACAAACTTCGGCTTTGTAAGTATTCGATGTGGAACAGCTGTTGGTAGCAAAGGAAGAGGAAGGCCTCCTCTGATATTGCTCTATAACCGGGTATGATTGAAATGCATTCGACGCTAATTAAAAGGGCTTTTAACTAATTTTTGAATGGTAGGGTAGGTAGGTGAAATAGTTGTCTGGCACTTCTCAAGTAGTACTGAAGTGCAGTTTTGATACCATTATGAGACCTCCAATAGGCAAATATCTACAGCCAGCCAGAGCTGATGATATAATGGAGAAGATTGATGGGATTTAGGTTGGCATATTGCCCCAGCCTGTCGAAGAAAGAAGAACCCGGTGACCTAAATCGTCTAGCTGCCAAACGCGAACATTTCAAGAGAAAATGTTCTACAGTCTTCATCTCTGAAAGGTGTCAATGGAGGTTAAATGGTAACCCTAGCTTCCCGCGTGCCTGCCGATCGTCCGACGACAGGTAAACACAGCTACGCGTCTGAGTCTTCCAAAGGGTTTTCGAAATAGCACATGAGAAATAGCTTTCCTGAGAAATAATTTGTGCAATTCCTCTTTAATTGTCAGGGCGATGCCGATTACCGGGAAGGAGGTCTTTGAAACCAATTCAGTCCCCTTCCTGGCAAGGTCATCCGCAATTTCATTCCCCCTTTGTTCCTTTGTCCTGGAACTCAGATTAGGTTTTGAGTGGTAGTGGCATAAAAGCCTATTCGGCTGCAGCGCTCGCCTGAATGAATACTTGGGTAGAAATTTCATCATTTTCTAAATTTGAAATACACAATTTTCTTTGGCTCTGTGCCTTTAAATCACTTTCTACGCTTTCAATATTTCGCCCAAAAGTGTGCACGAATGATTCGAGCCAATTAAACATTTGATTGAGTTCAGTTTACTCAGACGAATGAGGTTGCAAAAACGTGTAAATTGATTTAAAAAAAGCACAAATTGAGTTATGTCCGTGGGTGTATGTAAACTCGGTCGGTGTGTGTGTACGTTATAAGAGCACATACATATATGCGCAAATGTATACAATGAAAAAACAAATATATATGGAAAATCCAATAAGTAAATCCAATCGTGCCCATGGCTAAATTTCAATTACAAACTCACCTGAAAACCATCATATGTCCAACTGCCGAATTTCATCACACACGTCTGTTCGTCGAATGGGAAGTACTCGACATCGATTTCGCAGGAGCTCTTGTAAATCGCCGGTGGCCGCCACTCGACGCGCCCCGTATAGTTGAGAGTGGCCTTTGTGGCCAACGTCACTTCGAAATTGCCATCGGCGCTGTGGCGGCGGGCGATATCAGCCAGCAATTGATGGAGTGGGGGAAAGCGAGTTGGGAAGATAAGAAGAAAGAAAAATGTGAAAAATAAATATTTAGAAGCAGAAAGTGGGTTAGCGAAAAAATTGGAAATAAAAAAGTGAGTTTTTGAGTAGAGAGAAAATTTATATAAGAAAAATATTGAAAAATGTTGTGCAATTATTTTTAGTTAAAAGTAGCGTTCAATAAAGTAAAAAAAAAACTTTATAATAAAACATGATTTTAATTAAAGGAAGCGCACACAGCATTTATGTTTTTTTTAATAAAATATCTAAAGTTTCAAATTATTTTACTGGTCCACCAATTGGGCTATTTTAAATGTTTTACGTCATCTTACATTTATTTCATTTATCTTGGAAATTATTTGCTTCAACCAGTCACATATGTAAATTTGCATGTATTTGCATGTGTGTGTGTGTGCATATGTCCCAAATACGAAACGGAGATGTGAGATTAGGAAGGAATTTGCCAATATAGAGGAAATAATAAAAAAAATATCGTATGAAATAAATCAAACTACCGCAATGATGAGCACAAACGGCGATGACAATGACAGCAGCAACAACCAGAACACAAAAAAAAAAGAATAGGAAAAACCTAGCAAATGTCTGAGTTATTGCTGAGTTCTTGACGGCTTTTCGGCTAAGTTTTTTGCTACTTTTATTGATGTTGCTTTCATCAGCCAGCAACGAATCTACTAAAGCGAAATTTATTTGGTACCAATTAAAACTTGTTAGCTGGTCGAAAGCATGACTGGTAACTCTAACTATTTGTTTTTTTTTTTTTTGGTTTTTGTTATTTCGAAAGTAGCACCGTACTCGAGAAGTTAATTCCATTTCTATTTACTAGCCATTTTGGATAAATTATAACTTTTAAAAGTTTAATACTCGAAAGTGCATTCACTTTGAGTCTCTTTTTCACTATTGCAAGACTAGGCATTCCCAGACCAGTCATCAAAAAATATCTAATTCACTGTTTTCCCTCCTGGTATCCAAATATGCTGAGTCAAATAACGTCACTGCTGATGTGCCTGATGATATACGAGCATTTACTGCGGAGATATTTTATTGAACACACAAATGCACACACACACACATACAAACTTCACGCAAACATGTGTTTGTGTGGACAAATGTTTCGTTTATGTGGTATCTTTAACTACTCAAACTACTTACTTATTATATAAAACAATATCCGGCCGCCATATATGATCCGAGGGTACATGCAACATTTCAACACCACCATACTCTTTCGGCTCCCATTGGAGTTTGTAATCGTACCAGGTTTGTTCCACCCACAAATTGGTTGTCATGATTTGATTTTTCAAATTGACATCAATCAATTGTGATAGCTTCAATTTGATGCGTACAGTTAGAGCGTCAGTCACATTGACAACGGGACGCACCAATTTGTTATAGTTGCTGAGGAGATCGTCGTAGAGGCGCTTAGCATCGGGATTCGATGTGCTGCCTAAAAAGAAAAACAAAAGAGAAGAAAGCGGAAGAATAAGCAGAAGAGACAAAAAGGAAATGAAATATTTTCAAAACCAAAGTAGTGTTGGCAAGAGTATACAAATAGTTACAATACATACGCAGATACTTGCACACACACACACACACACATGCTTACAGGCAATCAAACATTCAAAGTAGAAAAGATTTCCTATCAATATCCTTTGTTTTGTGCTTAGCAAAAAAGTTTACTACAATTGGTCGAATGATAAATGACAGTGCAAGTTGTGTTGATTGCAAAAGCAATACGGCGGAAAATGTAAAGGAGTTTGGTCGTAAAGCTAAGGGGAAATTAGGGCAGCGGCTTCGGTGTAGGCAAGAATGTAAAACTAAATTCGGATACAGAAATTAGCTAAAGGCCTTTGGGGAAATAAATGAATATTCGTAAGTTGTGACGAGGCATACGACACTCGTATTGTGTCTTCAAAGTTTACACCAACACCCCATATTTCGTCTGGATTTTAGGCGTGCCAATTCAGATGTATGCCTCTTTAACATTTGAATTACGGACTGAGACAATTTGGCTCATTTAAAATTCTACTGCTATATAAATATAAAGGGTGTTTAAATTTCAAGGGCCGATATTAAATGTGAACCACACTTAAACATCAAGTTTTTTCTGCATTTCATTTCACATTTTTCAATTTCAGACTAATTCAATTTGAACCATGAAAGTTACACAATCGAGGAACGCGTTAAAGTTACTGAGGCTTATTATGAAAACGGGTGTTCACATCAAAAAGCAAATCCGCGCACTTCGTCATTTTTTCGGTCAATTTAATCGTCGAAATGTGCGTACAATCGGAAAAATGGTGCAATAGTTTGAGCAAACCGGGCCTGTCGGAGATGTGAAAATACCAGTGCATGCTCGTACTGCAGAAAATATTGCTGCTGTTCGCGATAGTGTGGTTGAAGAGCCGTCCACCTCAACTCGTCGTCGTGCCCAACAATTGCACCTCTCACGCTCGTCGTTGATGAACATTATGCATAAAAACTTGCATTTACACGCTTGCAAGGTGCAATTGACTCAAGAACTAAAGTTTCTTGACCATTTCAAGCGTCATCAATGGTCAGAATGGTGACAGGAAATGGCAACAGTGAATGATCAATTTTCGAAGAAAATCATCTTCAGTGATGAAGCACATTTTCACCTCAGTGGATTTATCAATAAGCAGAATTGCCGCATTTGGGCGAATGATAATCCAAGAGTGATTGCCGTGATTGACATGATTGGGCTCAGCCTTGAAATCCAACGTAGAATCTCTCTTGCCAACAAGTGCTACTTTGGACTAAGTAGGCAACTGAGTAGTAAAGTCCTCTCACGACGAACAAAACTAACACTCTACAAGACTCTCATCATGCCCGTCCTAACGTATGGCGCAGAAGCGTGGACGATGACAACATCCGATGAAGCGACGCTTGGAGTGTTCGAGAGAAAGATTCTGCGTAAGATTTTTGGACCTTTGCACGTTGGCAACGGCGAATATCGCAGGGATGGAACGATGAGCTGTATGAGCTTTACGACGACATAGACATAGCGCAGCGAATAAAGATCCAGCGGCTACGTTGGCTGGGTCATGTCGTCCGAATGGATACAAACGCTCCGGCTTTGAAAGTATTCGATGCGGTACCAGCTGGTGGTAGCAGAGGAAGAGGGCGGCCTCCACTGCGTTGGAAAGATCAGGTGGAGAAGGACTTGGCTTCACTTGGTGTGTCCAACTGGCGCCGGTTAGCACGAGAAAGAAACGACTGGCGCGCTTTGTTAAACTCGGCCAAAATCGCGTAAGCGGTTATAGCGCCAATTAAGAAGACATGATTGGGCCGTATTTTTTCCAAAATGAGGTCGGTCAGGCAGTTACTGTAAATAGTGTTCGCTATCGTGAGATGATAACAAACTTTTTATGGCCCGAATTGGAAGATATGGATGTGGACGATATGTGGTTTCAACAGGACGGTGCCACTTGTCACACAGCTAACGAAAGAATGGCTCTTTTGCGCGAAAAATTTGATGGCAGAATAATCTTACGTCGCGTCGATGTCAATTGGCCGCCAAAATCATGCGATTTGACACCGTTGGACTTCTTTCTTTGGGGTTATTTGAAAGAAAAAGTATACATCGATAAGTCAGCAATAATTCAAGAGCTAACGGATGAGATAATTTGGACCTTTAACGGCATAGAACCTCAATTATGCCTCAGCGTCATCGAAAATTTGGACCATCGGATGGAGGTGTGCCGCCGAGGCCGATATTTTGCTGCATGCGTAATTGAGCCATACCAATGTTATCATAATAAAGAGAAATGACAATAATTAAAAAAAAAATTGTG
Source organism: Anastrepha obliqua (assembly GCF_027943255.1). Lineage (NCBI taxonomy): Eukaryota > Metazoa > Arthropoda > Insecta > Diptera > Tephritidae > Anastrepha > Anastrepha obliqua. Next base: position 33,261,115 of record NC_072893.1, read on the forward strand.
TTTTATTCAAAATCAATACCGGCCCTTGAAACCTAACTACCCTTTATAATAAATAAAACTGAAATATTATTTTTTACAAACATACATTGGTAACACGATGGAGAGAATAATGAGAGGGCGCCTATCGTGGTCCTGTTACTTTGCTCTCAGCGAATTGGACAACTAGTTACGTGATTTTAGCTCCAGTATGGCCAGATTACCATTTTCGTAACTTGATTTAGCATTTTTTTTGTTATTTAGTCTCGAAGTTTTAGTTCTTTCTTCATGACATTTTTCTAACCTGTTCTAATTAAAATGTGTTGCTTATAGTTTTGTAAAATATACATTTTTTAAAAATTAGTTTAATAATTCAATTATTTATCTTTACTTTTTTTTAACATTGGTCGCATTGCCCGTGATTGCTGTTATTGTTGGTGTTCTTCTGCTTTCGGCAGTCAAAAAACGCACTAAAATGCTCATTAAAAGAAAATAACCCAACAAATTTTTATTGAATCACTTAAAGAACTTTGTATGCGTGACAAATTGTCTTTAAAATGTGCGTTTTTTTTAAATAAATGTGTTATGCTTATGTACAATTTAATTTATGTTTTTTGTTAAGCGAGACTCTTTTGTTAAGGGAAGGACTTTTTTGCTATATTTGAGGTTATGTAACTAGATAAGGTACTCTTTTTGTATAAATGTCAGTATGGTTTCTTTAGTATTTTCTGGTATTTTGTTGGTTATTTTTACAATGAATACAACTCCTAATGTCCTATGTCTCACTAAGGATTGATGACCGGAAGAAACGATTACACCTCTATGGTTTTAATTCGCATTCAATAAATTCAAAGGCTTTTTAAAATGTGTGAAAAGGTTTTCAATCTTAAGAAGAGTTGAGAGAAGAAGATTTAATATTCTTGCATAACCTTAAATGGAGCCAAAAATTCAAATTATCATTCAAATTATCAAATTTTATAAGAGTAAAAAAATTTTCATTAGCACTAAAATCTTCTCAGAGTAACCTTTTTTTGTTTAATAATATAGGTTGTTTTTTAACTTAAAGTTTCGGTAGCTTTAAATTAAAAAAAAGAAACAAACACGAAACTTAAAAATTTTTGCATTTTGGGTATAAAAAAGCATTAAATTTATTGTGAAGAGCAAATGGTTGGCAACACTGCACAACTCGAAAAAACGTGACGCCACGCACTCTTGATGGGCGCAATCTTCTTTCTATCATTCTTGCATTGGTAATTGGTAATGAAATATAAGTCAATAAAATATAAATAAATCATGAAATGACTTAATAGTTAATTGCTCTAAGCAAATGAAACTTATTGCTTACATAAATAAAGTTGTTATCAGAATTCTAAAGGAGAATTGATCAATATTGCCAATTAGTTAGTGCGAAAGACATCTTTCCCCAACTCTTTCATCATTCCGTTTTATAGATTGACGGAACAGAACTTTTTTGGCGAATTAATATAATTGTATAAAATTAATTTTATGCAAAAAGAATTTGGTCAAGGTAATTCTACTAATTATTCGAAAAATTTATTTCAAGTTATATAAGTACAGTCTGTCAAAAAAATATCGAAAATTGTTCATTTAAAAAGCGCGCGTTACACACGTGTCTACGTTTTTTTTTTGCTCGATTGTTGGTACAACTCTCCTTTAGAGTGTCACAGAGTTCGAGCGAGATATGTTAATTAGCTTGTTTTTGGCGTTTAATTATATCAGTCAACCGCAGGTGTGCCCCTACGATTTTCACTATGGATAAAAATATCGAACAATGAATTTGTCTTAAATTTTGTCTGTTTGAACGGGATTTCGTGTGTGGAACCGTCGAAAATGTTGCAGAAAGCCTATGGCGAGTGTACTTTATCAAAAACAGGGGTCTACGACTGGTGTAGGGTTTTTGGAGAGGCCCGAGGAATCGAAAAGATTTGCCCTGATCTTGTCGCCCATCAACGTCTTCAACGGATGAAAACGTTGGCAAAGTCAAGGAAATGGTACTGGGAAAACATCACTTTAGTTTGAGGGAGGTAGCACGTGACCTTTGCTTGTCTCACGGGTCAATTCACAACATTTTACACCATCAATTGGGCGCGTGGTTGCTCTACTCGTTCCAAGAGAGTTGAATTTCTTTCAAAAAATTCATCGAGAGAAGGTTGACTTCGGACCCAACGTTTATCCAGCGCATCATAACAAGAGATGAGACGAGGGTATATGAGTTTGACATGCAAACCAGTCAACAGGCGGCTGAATGGCGCTATCCACATGAACCGAAACGCAAAAAACTACGTCAAAGCGAAAACCAAAAATTTAAAATGCTCATATTTGTGATCTACGAAGTGGTGACCGGTGTTGAGTCGTGCACCTCCGCCAATTTGTGGTGCGCGGCGTGATGATAAAATTTGAAAAACACTCCCAACTCCCAATTAAATGCGTTTTAAAAATTTTGAAATAAGAAATTTAGGCCTTCTGATATTAGACCTTTGCACGTGCCTATCAAGAAACCTTAAGGGGGTATTCTAGTGTAGAGGCATGAATTTCGCCCGGTTTTTTGACATAGAAACGGATTTTTAGTATCCAGTTTTTATCATTTGTTTATTGATTATTAATTATTACATTAAAAACTAACACAAAAAAAAATTATCTGAGTCAAAGTAGGGAGTCTAAAGTTAAAAATGTTTCACAATATGGCGGCTGTTTGAAAAAAAAATTGTTTTTGCATACAATCCGATTGTTTTTTTTAAATACTAAATGAAAAGTTATAGTTTCCAGCTAGGGTCATCCGGTTCATTAGAACTCGAGATATCCTTACCGCCAGCTCCAAAAAAGCAGTTGTGAGAAAAAAACGTTCAAAGTTTTCAGATAAGACGGATCGGAAAGGCTATAACTCATGAAATAATAGGAGTTTTATTTTATTATTTTATTTAAATTTTCTTAATGACACATTTTTTTAATTTTTTCTAAATTTTTATAAGAGAATTTTGGAATTTTGTGAAGAGATTTTCATAGTCCCTTCCTTAAGTTAACAGCCATCATGTCAGATCAAATGGTTTGATTCGATGGAGCCGTCGGGTTAGTCCTGAGGTGCTGAGGATTTGTTAACTTCCTCATTCACGTGCTTTTGAAACCTGAGGGAGTGGGCATCTGCTTGTTTTTTAATTTCTTCAGTGACTAGGGATTTTGAAGTCACGATGAATATCTTTATTGCGCCAAAGCCAAGGTGAGATGAGAATATCTCGAAGAATTTTATGCTGCAGCCGTTGAAGTATATTTATATTACTTTGACTGGCAGCATCGTCGGCAAAGTGACGGTGAAGCTATTCGGGGGTATCGGCAAGTCTCTGGTATATAGACGGTATAAGAGCGTACCAATAATGCTTCGTTGCGGCACACCAGCATTTATTTCTTTAAGGTTAGAGTATTCGTTTCCTTGTATAACGAAGCGAATGATTTTAGAGTCGATAATTGGCGCCAATCGATTGAGGATGAGCTTTTCAAATACCTTACCCATTTGAGGCAGCAACGAGACTGGTCGGTATGAGGAAACAAGATGTAAATCTTTTCCCGGTGTTGGAAGCATTATCATTTCTACAACTTTCCACATTCTTGGAACATGGTGTAGATGAATTGAATGATTAAATAACTTTACTAATTTAACCAAACTTATAAAGGGTAACTTTTTTAATATCTCGGAGTAAATTAAATCGAACCCGGGCGCTTTATCTTTTAGTTGTTTTATTTCTCTTTTGAGTTCTCTTATGGTAATGAATGTGATAGGGGTGTTTTTATTCACTGTAAGAGTATACAAATTTTAACATTGATTTTCGTTGGTTTGCAAGGTTTTTGTTAAGTGATTTGCAAAAGCTATTGCCTTGTCTTTGTCCATGTATTATTATCTTTTTCGATTGGAGGAACATGACATTTTGGTCTTTTCAAATTTTTAGTACACAAAGTGAGTAGTCACCTCTTCTAATAGGTCTTAAGTTTGAAATGTCCTTATTTATTCATTTTTTATAAAATTTATTTCACTATTCAATGCTTGTGATGCTTTGGTTTTGTCACTGGGGGAACGAGTTTGTTGCAAATTTCGGCGTAACCTGCTATAAGGTGGTACAAAATTAATCACCCTATCGTAAGATTTATAATTTTTGCAAATCATATTGTACACTTGTAAGCTATACAGCTGCAGCAGAGGTCAAAATAAAGATTTAGGTTACTCAAAAATCAATTTTTTTTTATTTAATAAAAAAGTTATTTAAAAACAAAATTGATTAATTTCGCACCAGCTTTATGGAAGGCTGCTAGAGTTACATTTATAATGAAGATATATTCTTGAAAGATCAACATAAAGTTTTATTTAGTAAAAATCTTTTAATTTATTGAATTTTGTAATAAATCAACTTTGTAATAAAAGAATAACTGTCAACCAACAACACTGAGCAGTAGACTCAAAAACCTTTGCTGAATTCAAACATTTTATTTTTATTTTTTCATTAAATCGTTCACGCCACAAAGCACAACTCTTAGCTCTGGTACAATGCCTCAGTAAAAAAAGAGTTGTAGTGTTTAATTTTACGCGAAACTATAAAGTTCTTCGTGCCGGTAGTTTGGCCACTCATTTTGCTGTGATTGTTATAAAGTATTGCTTTGTCTCAGCACGATTTTATCAATCATAAGAAAAATGAGTATTTACGGCAAAACATATAATTTAGCAGCAGCTTGCGGCGTTGCTCATACGCCACTTTGCTCCCACTCATAATAACGAAGCAAAATCGAAATGAAAATGATACGAGCACTCGCACACACACGAGTATACACCTATGCATTTATATGGCGTAATGAATTTTATGAGCCGCACACTTGCCATTAACACAGGCGATGATTTCTGGAATTGCACAAACAAAAAAAAAACAAATATGTGGAAGAAGTAGTAAACACAAACAAACTGAAATGAATGGAGGTAAGGCCACCTCTCAATGTTGCCATCAACAATATTGGTACTGCGAGTAGATAGGCGGTGGGGTTACTCGTGAAATGCGTCGTAAAAAATATTCACATCAGCAGATCATTAACTTGTTGGGTAATTAAATATGTCATTGGTACTGACAGTTTGAGCTGGTGCTGAAGAAAATTGGCTGATGTGCTTGTTCAACCGGCTGTGGCAACGAAATGGCTGCTTTATTATATCACCCGTTTGATTTTGTTTTATTTTCTCATTTATTAGGATTTATGTGCACGATGATTAGCTGTGCCAGAGTGTGGTAGGTGGTGATAAAACTATTTGCTGTGGGAAATATGTGTCACAGTGTATTGAGAATTCTGCCAGGAAAATTCAAAATAATGAAATAAATTTATTGCCAATTTGCAAAGGTCTTAGGTTGTCATCTCCTGAGTAGTGACATTTGCAAATGACGGCACCATAGCAGAAAAGTATTACAAAAGCAAACAGTAGCTCTTCTGCCACATTACATTTGACATGTTACATCAGTGTTCGGGTTAGGCTAGAAGATAATGCAGTTTTTCGAAAGCTGGTGCCTGAGCGATTAGATTCTGCGGCTCGTACGATCTTTTCCAGCATCAGCATCAGGTTAAAGAATTCACACGGCAGTGAGTGACCGTATCTAAAACCCTGCTTGGTATCAAATCTCGCGGAAAAATGCTTCCCAATTCTGATAGAGCTGCTGGTATTGCTTAATGCCCTTTTCACAGCCTTACTAGTTTTGTGGAGATACCAAATTCAGATATCGCGTCTTACTTTCCCGTACACTTTTTCATGCTGGCGCATGCGGCTTTAAAATCGACGAAGAGATAGTGCGTATCGATTCTCTTCTCATAGGTTCGTATTGTAAATAGGTGGTCAATTCTCGATTTTTCAGGTTTAAAGCCACGCTGATAAGGTCCAATGATTCGTGTATCGGTATCTAGTTAGAAGACTAATCCCGTGGTAATTGACACAGATTGCAGAATCATCCTTCCCGTTGATCGGGCACAGTACACCTAATGCCTGTGAATGGGCAGGCATGCATTCATCCGCTTATATTTTGCATAGATCAGCTCTTCGACACCATGTTGGAACAGCTCAGCTAACAGTCCGTCAGCTATCTATGTTTTGCTGTTCTTTAGCCGGGATACCGCCATTCTCATCTCGTCGTGGTCGGTTAGCGGAAAGACAGCCCAATCGTGAATGATTTTGAATTCGGTAGCTTCACATTCTCTTTGACATTCACTTTTACCACAATTCTAAAAGGCGCCAAGTATTCCCTTCATAACTTAAGTATGCCTTAGAGGTTAGCCTTCTGTAAGCCGCACAATTTCGTGGTAGAATTTTTGCGTGATTCCCTTTGGACCTTTCGACCAGTATCTAAAGCTCTTCGCATTCACGTGTTTTGGGCTCACGTTTCTTATTTCGGATAATACGCCTCTCTTCTTTCCGGTAGCAATCCCATACGGCACGCGTTGCGTTCAGTAGCAGGATATCATTCCTCATGGTGCATATTTTTTTTGCGGGACTTCGATTTTCGACAAGCACCTTCGTTCACCCTTTTAAGTGGGAGCTATTGGGATAAGATATTCACGAAAATATATTTTGTGAAATTTAAGTGATCCAAATATTTTAAAAATGCCTGGAGTATAGTAAGAAAAATTTGAACAAGTTTTGAATTTATTCAATGTTGAAAATTACGGTACAGAGCTTCTTAAAGTGAAATACCATCAGTTCTTAAATTTTAAAATTTTATTTTTTTAATTTTTTAGTATAAAATGCACTTTTTATAAAATTCTTCTTGCAAAAAATTTATTTTTTTCGATAAAAGCATTTGGGAAACAATTTTTTTGCCAATTTGCGAAACGAATAAAATTATTTTTCTTATAAAATTTCAGTCACGAAGGAGCTTTAGATTGCCCAGCTACACCACGTAAAGGAGGCTTTTCGACTGAAAAGACTTGATCGACATGGTCAATCCATACTCCTTCGCGACTACGTCATGCCCCATGTTGCACAATTCATCAAAGTCGTCAAAGCCGTACTCCAAGAGCTCGAACGGGAGGTCCTTTAGCATCCGCCATATTCTCCGGACCTTTTTGATGGAATGGCATCAACAAATTGATCGAGAGGTGGGAAGATGTTGCAAACAGCAACGGCGAATATACATATAATTAATGAACTTATTGATAAAATTATTGTTTTTTGTTTAAATAAAAGTCTTTGGTAAAAACGCTACGAACTTATTTCCCAACCTAATATTTAGCTCCAATTTGAATACAGTTTTGATGAATAAAATTTACCAAAAAGATTTATTACCATCAGGTGTGAAGATGTTTCGAAAAATTTGCCAACCTTGAATTTTACGAGCCCAAGCATCGAAGACGATAGTATATAGATTGGAAATAGCAAAATGTGACTGACATGTTGGATTGGCCTTTGATGAAAATGTTTGGGCAATAGTTAAGCAAAAACTCGAAGAAAAACAAATATGGACGGTCAAAAAGTTATCAAACTGAGTTCAACTGATTTGGAGTCGATTACCTCCACAACTTGCGCAAAAATGTCAGGAATTAACACAATGTATGACTTGAAGATGTGCAGCCCTTATAGCTAATGGCGGTGACTATACATTTTATAGATTATTTTGGGTATACTAAGTATTATAAGCCCATGCAATGCAAATTGTTAGTATCGAATTGGCCAAATAGCTCTGAAAGTGATGGCGGTCACGCTTCTATGAGGCAGACTGTATAAGTATAAATGTATGTAATATGAATATAATTCATACTTAAAATTAGTTTATCACAAATTTAAGAGAAAAGCCACTCCCAGCCACTTTGCCCTCGACCCAACCTAATCATATACAATCTGCATAAGCCATGTTTAACGCAGAAGGAGGAACGCAAAAAGAAAATCCGCATTAATGTCAAAGTTTTTGAGAAAATGGCAAACAACTTAGCAGGTGGGAGTAAACGCTGAACAATGAGCAAGCACAAAAAAGCTAACGAAGAAGAGAAAGGCAAAGTTGTTCGAAGAAGCAAAGCCAATATATAAATGCTTCGTAGATCATTAAGTGCATAGAAGAAAATGAGTGGCTAGAAAAAAAGCCCATTAAAAGTTTAAAACCACAAAAATTAAGCTGCATCCTACATACTTACAATAGCACCTTCATATTGGCGGTGTTGTTTTTTTCTGAAATGCCCTGTAAGGAAAACCATTAGTATCGTACTCGTGAGTTTCGCGTGGGTTTTGAAACATAACTAATTCGCTTTCCCTTGCCTTTACTTATGCTATTTGACTGGCATGATAAAGCCTCCAGATCAAAGATGCATACCCCATTTTAGAACGGAAAAATGATGCTTAGAGCAATTTAAGAATATAAGGACGAGTAAATTCTGTATTGTTGGGCCTTACGAATAAACTAGGTTAAATTTTTTTCCAACGAGCTGTAACTTTTGGATATACACTGAGTTTCGGAGAAGACATTTGCCTCTTATATTTAATAAAAAAATTTAAGACCACTGTGATTGGCGTCTTATCTTGTACATTTATAGCATTAAAAGTGCGTGTAGCGTAGCATACATAACAGAAGTGAAATTTTCAAGGCAGACAAGGAAAGAGGGAGAGACCCGAGAGAGAATGAGAGAGAGAGACAGAGAAAGAATATATATCTAAATCAAGTCACAACATTTGCAGAGAATACAAATAGACATAATTTACAAAAAACGAAGAAAGATCAACCGGTGTAGGTAAACGCCGGACACAAGCCGTGGCAACAACGCGCACTACTCCGAGCGTTTATCACCCGCACAAACGCAGCGATTCCAGGACCGCAGCAACGGCACAAATTATCGCAAGACAATACCAAAAAATTCGATGCCGGAATGGATAGCACTTTATAGTACGCACAA